>NW_024881275.1:18105549-20605549 GCF_018691265.1 Tyto alba | reverse complement strand
CTTACTTTACGAAGTATCTGGTCGACCATAATCCTAGATTAAGTAAATACAAAGCCCCCTTACTAAGCAACACACACTCTTCTCCTTGCAAATGATTTCTGACAGACATTTTAAACAAGCCCCAAATATTTAACAAAAAGCCTTCAAAATAAGATCTTGAGAGATGATGAAAAACAACTGTTGGGATCAACAGATCCCTCTCCCCTGAATGCTGACCATGTCTTCTCTTGTGAAAAAGAGATTACAATTACAGTAAGAGCTAATGACTTTCAGATACACTGCCAGCACTGATCACATCAGTGCCCTAGCTGGCAAACACTGGCATGGTGATGGATAATGGGTAGTGAGCACCAAAGGAGAACAGATAGTTTTCTTTTAATTACAGACTACACCCCTATCTCAACTTCTGCCACAAAACCGTTTGTGAGACAGGAATGTGAGCAAGGGAAGACTATATGCAGGTGTCTTAGTTTGGGCTGAAATAGAGTTAATATTCCTTTTCAGGGACTAGATGAGTGCTGTGTTTTGGATTTAGCTTTGGGTTTGGTATGAGAAGAATGCTGATAGCACACTGGCGTTTTCAGCTGCTACCGAGACTTCAAGGACTCTCCGACTCCCCATGTCCTGCCCGTGCGCAAGGGCACAGGGAGCAGGGAGGGAGCACGGCCACAGCACCTGACCCAAACTGGCCAGTGAAATATTCCATATCATGGAACGTCATGCTCACTATATAGAGGAGGGATGGTCGGGAAGGGGCGCTCTCTCTCTCTCTCTCTCTCTCTCTCTCTCTCTCTCTCTCTCTCTCTCTCTCTCTCTCTCTCTCTCTCTCGCTTCCAGGATTGCGATTGTAGGATCTTGGTATCTCGGGGTCGCTGGCCAGGTCAGCGGGTGGTGAGCAATTACGCTGTACATTGCCTGTTTATATATTTCTTTTTGTTTTCCCCCCATCATCGTTATCGTTTTCATTTTATTGCCATTATTAACCTGTTCCTATCTCAGCCTGCGAGTGTCCCTTCACCCCTCTAATCCCCTCCTCCATTCCCAGGTGGGGAGGGGGAAGGGAGGGTGACCAGCTGCGGGGGTTGGTTGCCCATCAGGCCCAAACCACGACAGCAGGTTGTTGTACATGACCCAAAGCACAATGGTGTAGCTCTCTGTCCTGGTGCTTGAGCTGAGTCAACAACCACCACATGAGCAACAAATATGAAGCTGGAAGAAAGTGGCGAAGGCAACAGCAGCAAGACCAGCCTGGCTCTGGGAGCTGGGATTTACACAAATTTTCAATGCCTGAGGCTCCTCCAAGCAGTTACCACCCGAGCAGCTGCTCGACACTCCAGAGAAGGGACATCAGGCGAACCCACCCGCCAGCCAATTGGACTCCATCACAGCTGCAGGCAGTGACTAGGCCTTGGCTTGAGATTAAGCTGAATAAACAGGATGTGAAAAACTACTGGACATGACATAAGAAAACTGCTGGATGTGACAGATAATGAGAGAAGCTGACAGAGCATCTGGATTTTACAGATCATTAAGGGAGAGTTACGTGAAAAACAGACAAGCTCAGTGGAAAGGTGGAGTACAGTGCAGCTTTTTAGGGGGGGACATCTTGCAAGCCTGACAGTACTGAGGTAATCATACTGGTAATAGCACACAAAGCCAAGACCGCCCATGAAGTCACACTGAAATACCAAATTTGGGGAAAAAAGTAACTATGGGTGGGAAAAGGCTGTGCTGGGCTGGGAAAAGGGAGTGCTGCGGCACAGGAAGGGATATGGCAGTGTGCAGCGGGGTAGCTGTGGGGCAGCCATGCAGCTCTGGGATGAGTCCCAGTACCAGAGGCAGCGAGCTCACCCCACTACTTACAGAAGCTTACAATAGAAAAGTTTTTTGTTTTTTTTTTTTTTTTTTTTTTTTTTTAAATTATGACATTATTTAAATAAACCATAACTGTCTTACACAGATGGCCAAGACTATTGAACTGAAGTATGTCAAGCATAAATGGCATCTGAAAATATGATTTTATGCCAATACTGATCATGGTTGCTTAGATGGCACTTCATCCAAGTGATACTGAAGAAGCTACAGTTTCTAGCATAACAGGTATGGAAATGTAATTTATTGAATAGCCTTCACAAGACAGACAAGACAAAAAAACCCTGTCAGATGAGGCTTTGACACATCTCAGAAATGCAAGATTATACACATAAAATGTATTCCCAGCTATGCTGTCTAAGGCAGTTTTAGATGACTCAGAAAAAAAAGCTTGCCAGCAGTGGCCTGTAGAAGCAATTTAGAAGTCCTCATGTTATAAAAAACTACCCAATTTCAGTTTTGTTTTAACTAGTATTTTCCTTTTATCTTTATCACACAATTCATTCATTTTCCTAATTTTTTTCTCACATTTTCTTAGCGGTATGAATATTAAGCCTTTCGTTATGAAATCACACCATATATACCATCTTTATAAGATTAGTTTTGTCTTAAAATGGAGGAATTTCTATACAAAATAAGTAACAGAATCAAGGTATGTACAAGTAGATAACAGACCATCCATACTAAAAAATCAAGTATTTCTGGTGAAATCTCAACTGTAAGTTGTTATTCATTGCTGCACTTACATCTTTTAAAACATTATCATAATTTATCACAATTTTTACCCTTGAACAGGTGTTTGAAACTACCTTCTTGCAAAGTTTCTTATATTTTTCCACAGCATTCAGTTTCATTTTGCTGTTTTCTGTGATTCTTCTAGGTTCCTTAATGAGGAGAAAAGGATAGGAAAAAAACCCCAAACTTAATTTCAGAAGAGGTCTCCTGCTTCTGTCTTCTATAATTTAATCCCTTCATGGCTTCTTGTCAGAACAAATTTGCTCCCCTAAGTATGTAAAAGTTCAGTATTTTAGTCATTCAGAGATAGTCTTTGACTCATAAATACTGCCATTGTGAAAGCACACAAAAATGGGATCATGCACTTATAAGCAGGATGTCTTCAAAGTAGTGAAATAAATGAGCCACAGTTCACCTGAAAGTTTATATGCTTTTCAAGAGTAACTAAATCTATGGTAAGACTATGAGTTTGTTCAGCTATGAAGGCCAGTTTTCAAGAAATGCAGTAATCTGATTGGTTATACCAAACTGATTATGAAGAAACAGTGATGCTTTTTCCTCCTGAATATTTTCCAATTTTTTTGTGAGTAACTGTAACCCAAACATCTGTGTGTGTGTATATACACACACACGCAAGAATTTCTACAGATGTAAGTCTCATTAGTGAACCACCATAACAAATTAAGTGGCACTCTGCCTATGTAAAAAAATAAAATAAATCCACCCCCAAAGCCATACCCTCCCAACCCCCATTTTACCAGATGTGAAACTAAGATGAATACTATTGCCAAGAGGGGAATTTGGATTAAATTAATAAATAACACAGTAGGACAGAAAATTTAAATTGGAAAGTAAAAATTTGATATTGTCAAGTTAAGTGTGGCTTAAGCTTATCAATAAGTTTATTAAACAGATCAGCGCTACACTGAGATATCTGTTTTATTGTAAAACCACTACGCAATTTACCAACAGACAAAATTAAGCATTTTCAAGTAGCTAGATGCCTACCTGCCAATACTTAACAACTATTACCAGGTCACTTCTCAAGACCTATTTTAAGCAATTAAACGTACCTGAACTTCACCTACCACAGAATGAAAATTTGTCCATCTGTAACCTCTCTAAGTCTTTTCTGCATTTGCTTTCATTTTTTAATTCCAGTTTTTAAAATAGGAATAAAATGGGATGCAGTATCTGTCTTGGTAGTACCATACAGAAGAAGAGAACTCTCATTCTAGACAAAGAGCCCATAGCCTTCCCTACTCCTGGAAATTTAATCTTCCATTTGGCTTTACTTTTTTCCTCAGTGGAATCCAGGCAATCCAGGTCACACTCATCTTTATCCATCACCTTTAAATTACATAAAATCCTTCCAGAGAGATCTACTGATTTGTCTCAAATTTCCCTAACTGTAACTTGATGTTAGGTAAACTCAGAACACTGTATATGCTACTTGTTTATGACTGCACCTTCTGCAGTAAAACTTCTGACACCTAAAGACTCAAGACTTTTGTTTTAATGATTTCCTGCTTTGTTGACTGTGACAAATAATCCCAAAACCACATTTATCTCCTCTGGCTGAATGACAACATGAAAACGCCCGAATGATGCAACTGCATCATTGATTTTACTTGGTGCTAAGAAATAGATTTAATAATAATTAAAATGTTTCATTTCTAATTTACAAAAATATAAGCTGATACACTGATTTAAATGGATACAGTAGCACCACTATGATACTAAAAATTCTGTTGCTAGCAGTCCCTTGAAATCTCCAGCCTTTGCACCCATATATTTCTACTAAAAATACAGCACAATCTGAAAGCGTGGCAAGTAAAAAACAGATTTTCTTCATCAGGAATTCAATCCAGCATTTCATCATTTCAACTTTAAAAGACCTGCCATTGCCTCCTATTGCAGCAGACTGCAAACAGATACTTTACATAATGCTTCTCATCTGCAGATGTGAAAGCATTAAGCTGCAGCTACCAAGAGTTTCAAATCACTGTGGAGTAGGACTGAGGTTTTCAACCCACAGGTGAGAATCCAGTGGGTAGACTGACTCACATGGAGTCTAGGATGGCACTGTTACGGTGATCCCTGTCACAGGTCTGAATCTGACTGATGCCCATGAAGTTAAGAAGGTACAAAGACTGACAAATGACTTGTTCAGAATATTACTGCTCTTCATGAGTCAAGTAAGTATCTAGATATCTCCGTGATAAAAGCTTTCTTGACTTTGGTTTTTATTTTTAAACAATCATTTGGAATAAACCTGCACCCATCAATCCTAGAAGTGTCCGCTCACCTACTGGCCCATGCAGCTGAAGAAGGGATGCATTTTGGGGTTCTTGGGTGAATCACACCTGGGGCTCAGAGCAGTGGATGTGCTGGGAAACTTCAGAACTTCAGCTTCCCCAGTTTACTAGAATATGCCTGTACTACACAGAGAAGGGCCTTGCTATGTCTCCCAAACCACACTCAGTTCATGCTAGATTTAAATAAAACGCAATTAAAAGCATTTATTTGTCATATTCAAAACAGACAGAGTAATATTTATAAAAAGCTTAGGTAAAGAAATGAAAGACAAAATGTGCTTAATCTACTCACACTGAGGTTAAAGATCTGTCTGCCTTGCTCAGGCTGACTCACCATTCTTCCTGGCAAGGTGACACTCTGTATTTTCAACGTTTGTACATATTTATACCACAGCCTGAACCTTTCAGATGGAGAAACTGGAAGTCTATTTGGGAGCTGCTATCATGGTTTCTTTGGTGACTCACTGGCACCCCACTGGCATAAACCCTTACTTTTCAAATTACAGATGGACACAAAATCTAAGAGGTGCAAACATGTAAAGCTTATACAAATACATAGTACTGGGTGCTAACAGAGACCACAAAAGACAATTAACCACTGTAAGGTGAATGTGTTTGGGAAGATGAATTCCCAACGTTTTTCATGTAGTATAATGTAATATGCTGACAAAGTAAATACTGTGTGTTGAGGCATAAATGCACTCAAAATTAATAAAAACAAAACACATAAATCAGCACATCACTAATATATTTTTTTTTCTGAGCGAAAATAGCATGTCACATTACAATAGGCGTAGAAATGTCTGTCCAGTTAGCAACGCCCTGTATGTTGCATCACCATTAAACTGTTTTCATACTATCAGTCTTACAAATATTTACTGATATTGTTTGAATAAATACTATTTCAGAAGTTTGCACATTTTCAGGAGTGGCATCTCCTTTAAATAAATTACTTCAAGAAGTAAAACTTTCGCTAAGCTTATAGCCAATGTAGTAAGTCTGATAAAAGTTCTAAGTATGCGGATGTATAGATATAGCTTTCCATAGACATCAAGTTTTACAGTAAAATACCTGTGTCAGAGAACAGTCAACTACAGGAAAGCAAAACCACAACAAAAAAAGATTCCATAGATCTTTTTTTGTTCTACCAGTCTAGCCAACAAAGCTTTTCCTGGCAACCTCACTGCATGACTTGATTCTATATCATCACATACTGGTTTTATCCAGTAGAAATGAAGACATTTTCTCTCTAATTGCAGACAAATTAAGTGAATCATAATTTAAATGCATTCCCCTGTATCATTAGGGTTTAAGATTATTATTATGTCCTACAGTAATTATAGTATTTTTCATTTATCAAATATATAGATTCTGTATTACAAAGAGAAAGGAAAGCATAAAAATAAAGGGTTCTACAGCTGCTAATTTTCCTAAAGTATACACTAAAGAAAATGTCATGTATTTTTTAATGACTTTGCATGCTTCATCGATTGCTTTACATTTCAAAAGCTTTATAGAATTTAATGGTGTTTTAACTTGCCTTTTATTTTAATATGTCTTTTAAAAATTAAAAATAAACTTAATTGAAAAAATTGTTTTTCAGCCTTGATGGATTAGTAACAACTTGGGCATGAATACTACAGAAGAGACTAAGAAAAAATAGTAAAACTTAGTTCTCATTTTAAATTAACAAAACCAAAGTCACTAGAGGAAATTATCAGAATGGAACTTCTCCAAAAATCAAAAGCTGTACAAGCATCTCACTTTAGATGAATATATGGCATTTGATTTTGATGGGAATTAACTATTACTAACTTGTTAAAAAAAAAAAAGAGCACTTTAAAATTACAGTTAATCATTGGGAATGCAAGAATGTATTTTAAGTGGAATTTGCTTAGCAATTGTTCTTTTTGTAAACTACACTGGTGTCAGGTTTTTGCTGGCACCAATTTTAAACATTACTAAATGTCTACAGTATTGCTGTCTCAGTTTAGATCCAAGTGAAATTCAATATCAACCTGTGAGTTTTCATCTACTAAGTTTCATAGTAGGAAATTTTATAGTTTTCTGGTTTTACTGTTCTCTGGAAAAATTAAAGTTATTAAAATACTCATCAAACAAAACTACACAATATTTCTATAAACATAGTTTTGTCCAAATGGTTACGTTCCTCTAGCTATATTCTGTTATGCTGTACAAACTCTCTTAAAAGCAGAGAACACAGCTGAGGCAGAATACTTATTCATGCATATTAATAACAAAACAAAAACGAAAAAAGAACTCCTCAAAAGAAGAGTTAACATGGCTAGTTTGTTTAAGCCGTTGTAAAATACCCAAACTTTATTTGGCAAGTATAGCCTGCTCTTTTCTGCCACGTTTATAAACTAATTTAATATTTCAAGAGGTATGTAAGTCAAATGCCAGGAATTACATCAGTCTACTGAGATGAACACTGTGAACTTGGCATTTTATTTAGTCAATTAGATTAAATGAATTGTTTAATTTTGAAGGTTTCCATCTGATTCAGTAGCCACGTTCGGGGAGCAACAGTCACTGTTTCCACCATAGGATACCAAAAAAAAAAAAAAAGAAAGAGTTAGCAAGTCTGTAACCTTGTGATGATTTCAGAAGAAGGTATCATGAAGTAAACGACAATTACAAACATTCAAAAGAAAAGTTACAAAAAAGGAAAAAAGCAAGTTCACTGGATTATTCAGTACAGCAAGCATGATGATGCCAAAATTACTGTTATTTGAATATTCTTTTTTCTTCAAACGTCTTTTAGTTCAGTCAGTGTTCACTTGGACTGGTACAATCTGTAATTTCACTCTGTACTGGCAATTTGTTCCATGCTGATTTTCTAATATTAAAATAACAACCACATGCGATTTCAGGGTTAACATATTTCCAAGCAGTCCTATGTTGGCTGGAACTATCTTTGGTTTTGAATTACTATCCCCGGTATTCACAACCGTTGCCAATATCGCTGGTTGCCAGATGAACTGTTTTTGTAAAAATTAAAGAAAAACAGCATTACCTGCCAGAAGGGGACGCTACGCACAACTAGCAGAAAGATGCCTCTTTCTCAGCTTAGCCTCTTTTCTCTCAGCAGGAGCTTGAGCCAGCAAGACTGCCACTAAAGCAGCCAGGAAGAGGATGTATTATATTCTCACAACATTTCCAATGAAGACAGTGACTAACAAATGGGTGTAATCCAGCTAATAATCCCCACCCGCCAGATACGGGTTTGAAACAGATATGGAAACAGAAATGAATAATGAAGACAGAAGAACCCAGAGAGATGCGGAAAAAGGTAGAAGACTGTGAATACACAGAGCCATACACACAGCCGTTTTGTCTGCTTCCAGAGGGCATAAGAGTTCAAAGATTAGACACAATAGAGAAAGAAGTAATTTCCTTTTTTCCATTCCCTTTCCCAATATGCACTATCTCCAGGAAAAGTACTTCTCCTCCATTCTTTTCTTAAAGAACCATAGGGAAGAAAATAAATTATTTTTTATCCTTTCCTAGAGATCTTAAACTTGACCAAGATAAACCTGCCATCTCATCTGCCCAAGGTGAGGGATAAAGGTGCAAAGAAGAGATCTAGCAACAAAACATGAAAAGTACGATTTCTTTCAGTACCTGCAGATTTCCAAATTGGCTGCTAAAAGCTGATGGGCAAAATATTAATATACAAAGTGTAAAAGAACTACTCAGGACAAATACATGAATTGTGTAAACTTCCAGCATCACTAGTTTACCTTGTATCCTGGGGAATCCTGTGCCAATTTTGTCACACCTTCTGTAGATGACATACCATATTTCTGATCATCCTTGACATTTTTCTTTATACTTTTACCAGTTTTTTCTTTTTTTTTTTTTTTTTTTTTTTTAAATACTCCAGAAGACTTATGCAGTATACAGTAAAACCACTGAATAGCAACAGACTGTCTTCTGAATGAAGACACCAAATAGCAATATAGCATTTTCACACAGGTATCTATGGTAACTCCACCTCCTCACTGGTAATAGACAATTTCAATCCATTGGAACTGTAATTCTCTTTGCATTATAACTCTTTGCATTTATAACTACTGAATTTCTTTATTCATTTACTTGCCCAGTTAGTCAGTTTTGTAGAACTATTCTGCAGTGTCTTAGTATCTTCATTATCCTGAAATTTTGATCATCAAGCTCTGTCATTCCTATGCTTTTCTTGAATCATACACAGAACTGATTTCCACAGAACTCTACTGTTAGCTTTCCATCTATTCTTCTCTTCCACTTATTATGTTTAACTCTGTGACTAAAAGAAGAAAACTCATATCCATGAACGGCTTTTCTTTTTAAAAAAAAACAAAAAACAAAAAACAACAAACAAAACCACAAAGAAACACCAAAGGCTTTGGTGAAAGCTGGACAACAGCTTTTTGGAAATTTAAAACAATAAATAAACTCAATCAGCAACAGCCACTGTAGATATTTACTCCCTCAAAGAACTCCCACTGATTTGCAAGGCATGACTTTCAACTCTTAAAGGTACAATTATTCTGCCTCCTCCTATTCATCCATGTGTTCACTAAAATCACTCTTTAATAAAAATGCCAATGAGTCTGTCTAGCACTGAAATCATATTTACATTAGTATTACATTCCTAGAACAGACTTTATGTATTTTTTTTTTGTAAGCAGGAGGCAACCATGGAAGAAATAAGATTTTACACACAAAAGCATCAATTGCAACAAGGAGTCATAACAGCCGCAGTCACCATTCTGAATTAATTAGTTTCCAAGTGACTATAAAGATATTTACAGTAGGTCTCCAATTCCTTCCTTCCTTTCCCTGCCCTCGACCCCTCCAATTAGAATAAATAAGAATAAAACCTTTACTACAATATTCAAGATTAATCTCTTTTCTAGCAGTGAAAAATGTAAGACCTAGTTTCTGTAGAAAATTTCTTCAGAAGAGAGAGTCCCAAAAAGACCATTTGATTAAGAATACTGAAATAGTTCAATATTGATCCACCACATTAAGTAGGTTCACTATTTACTGGAGATATTCTTCTTAGCTTCTCTAGAATAAATTAAGTACAAAGACCAGCTAGCATGAAGCAAGAAATTAACTAGCACTGCCTCAGAGCAGACAATCTTATTTGTCAACTATTAGTATGCCTCAGCATGGGATGGCCAAAATGTAAATAAAAGGTATGCAGTGATTACAGCAACTTTCTTTTCTATCTCTGGTTCAAATGAACTGTGGGGAAGGTTAATGAAGAAACCCAAGTTGGTGCACTAAAGTGAAATACGTGTTGGCATGATGAAAGAAGTCAACAACAAAGAAAGCATCTATTTGGAATATGCATAAATATTTTCAAAATAAGTGCAGAAACCTGATGACACTTCTGTCATTATTTTGAATAACAATAACAGTAAGTGTTTTGGTTTGCTGTCACTGTTCAATTTTCAAATAAATTAAGGCATATGGGTTGCATTAATTTGTTTTTTGTACTACTGCAAAGGTTGTCTCTTTATTAAAATAAACAATAAAAATAGTTATGCAGAATTCAGAAAGAAGATGGAGTTTCATCTGCAAGCCATATTTTTTAAAAAGTGAAAATAGCTCATTTTGCATCCTTACAAAAAAATAAGATAGTAAAATTCTTACGCAAGACTAAGAGGAAAAAGTTTCATCTGCAAACCATATTTTTAAGAGAGCTGACAACCTTTACTTAGAACCTACTTTAATATTTTTCTTAAGTTGTCTCAAGTCCAACAAAAATCTGCCTTTGTGATCTGTTTTCACTTTGTAACTAAGAATCTAGTGCATAAGAAAAAAAGGACATGATAACTGCTTACATTGAAGTATCTTGTCAATGATGAAGTCTTGAAAATTAAGTTGGTAATATTTTTACTGACTTTTAGTATTTAAGAAATGCAGCTCATCTTTTTTTTTTTTTTATGCAAACCAAAGCAGTATTTGGTGTAAAAAAAAAAAAAATCATTACTTCTGTTATCATAACAAAATAAACGAACAGGAATGGCTGTCAACTGGTTTCTGATTGTACAGTAGAAGATTCCCCCCCCAATTTTTCTCTCAGTTTCCTTATAATTCTAAGTATTCTTTTATGCTTGTTAACTAGAAAAAAAAATTACCACATTCTACAGCTTTCTCATGCTGAGATTAAGCTTGCTCAGTTCAGATATTTTGACCCCACAAGAGCAGCAAACAAGAAACGTTTATTAAATATGGGGTTTCTCATTTTAGCATAAACATGAATGAAAGCAATGTATTGGTGAAAATGATAGGAAATGCTCTGAAGATTAAGAACAAAACAGAACTCTATCAGTGAATATAACAACCTGCCCTCTCACTGTAAGAATCCTGTCACAAAAAGGCTGTAGGTAGGAATATTCAAGGAAAGTGGGTATACTGAGGAGATATGTTTACGCAGTCTCCTGACAAGGCGTTCCTCCCTCATTCCTATTGATCAAGAATATTAAGATCCAAGTCTCAGACCTCATAAATACTGAGAAAGCTCATCACTTCTTCTGTATACTTTTATTCCACCTCAACTAGGAAAACTAAAATATTTGTGTTCTGATAAAAAAAGTTGTCATCAGTCAGTTCTAAGGATAAACACATGTATGTATCA
Source organism: Tyto alba (assembly GCF_018691265.1). NCBI lineage: Eukaryota > Metazoa > Chordata > Aves > Strigiformes > Tytonidae > Tyto > Tyto alba. Next base: position 20,593,969 of record NW_024881275.1, on the reverse strand, counting down.
GTAGACAGGTGTAAGCGAAGTTGCCATTAAATAAATTCCATTTGGAAGCCACATCCTTCCTGTCTTGGCTTTACACACACACCAATTATGCACACTAGCATTTGCTCCAGGAATAATTTATGTTTGTTCAAATTCTTTCACTTCTCTCTGGAAGTGTAACATTGTCTTTGCTCATTACTTCAATGTTAATGTAAAGTTTTTAATTTAAAAAACATAAGGGAAGAAGTTTTTTTCAAGACTTAGTTCAGTATCAAAAAGTCGTAATACATCTGAAACAGAATGCTCGTGAATCAGAGGAATTATCTCCTACAAGGATATCATAGAAGAGGAACTCCATGGAACTTCATGATTTGAAAAAACTAAAAGTTATCAGTGAGCACATCCAACCATATATCATGATAGTCTTGATAGACAAGCTGGATAGAGAGTATACTGTAAAAGTGAAAGAGACAAAACCCCCTCCTTGAAGTTACAGCCACCAACCCTTTCCCCTTCTAATCCAATGCCCAGAATGCTTTAATATTCATATGGAAAGGATGATAAAACACTGTGCCACAATCAATTAAATAGAGATATACATGATGCTTTCTTCCCCACCTCCTGTCATGAGACATTGATTGTCATACAAATATCTTTGCTACTTGTGCATGGAAAATGTACTTAGGGCCACTTATTTACATCTTCTCTGAAACAGGTCTGTTTACTGGTAGTACCAGTTCAATGATACAAACTAGCACAAAACAGAATATCCATAAGTTTATCAATGAAAGCATTATTAAATTTCACTGTCCAGACAAGCAGATGTACAGTACTGTTCCACACAGTATATTCTAAAGCACTTGACCTAGCTGCCAGATATTCAATACTGTTTATGATGCTCTTCAACACATTCTTTGGAAGGTATATCTACAGTATAGCAGTTATTCATGTATATCAAAACCTAGGCATGCAACTCTATTGACTAATTCCCAAAGCTGTTTCTTACTGCAGACAAACAACTAATGAGATGATTTTCACTAACTAATCTAAAATATTTTATTGTACATCTACAGTTTTACTGTTCTTATGATTAAAATCCCTCCTACTTATGACTGTGTAAACACAGACTTATGTAGGCTGAAAGAGACCTCTATATCTGGTGGAACCTTCTGTCCAATGCAGCCTTAGACAGAGAATGCTGTTCAGGGCCCTTTTGAAGTTTTGAACATTTCCAAGGAACGAGATCCCACACCCTCTCTTCACTACCTTTTCCAGCATTTTATCACCCCACTGGTGAATTCTCTGCTCCTCCCCACACAGCAAGTCAAAATTCTCCAGGATGTAACTTATGCCCACCATCCTTCCACTGGACACTTCTGAAGAAATAATGTCTCCATCTTCCTAGACCATTCTAGGTCGCTACAGACATTAATAAAGTTTGCCATTAGCCTTTTTTCATTAAGGGAGAACACACACAGTTCTCTTACCTTGTACATCATATGTTCCAGCAGCTAGGTAGCTTCCTGGCCCTCTGCTGGACTTGCTCCAGTATGGCCACAGCTTTCTTGTACTGGGAAGCCCAGACCTGGACACAGCATTCCAGATGCAGTCCAAATACAACCAGAGTGGAAGGATCACTGTCCCGGACCTGCCAGCTACACTAATGTAGCCCACAATGCAGTGTTCATTTCCACAGGGGCACTTCTTTGTCTCATGTTCAACTTCTTGACCACCAGGACACACAGGCCCTTTTCCACAAAAGCTCCTTTCTAGGCAGCTGGTTCCCCGCCTGGACTGTTGCGTGGAGCTATTCCATGACAGATACAAGACTGTTCATTGGCTTTTCTTGATCTACATGTGGTCCTTCTCAGATCAATTTCTAACCTGCATAAATCCCTCTGAATAGCAGTCCTGCCCTCAGGCGTAATATCCACGTCTCCCAGTTTGGTATCACACAAGCCTGAAGAGAATGCACCCCATATCATCATTTATGGTATTACTAACACGCTAAACAGTACTGATACTAGTATAGAACCCTAAGGGACATGACTTTTAACCAGCAACCAGCTGGATGTTCTACAACAGATTACAACCCTTTGAAGCTGACAGTTTTTCACACACTCTTATTGCCCAGCTGTCCACTTCACCTCTTGCCAAAGAATCATAGAATTGAAGAGTTTTGAAGGGAACCTCTGGAGTACTACTCAGCTAGAGATTGAATCTCTAGTCCAACCCCCATGCTCAAGCAAGTAAACTAGAAACCATTTCTCGGAGATATGTCCACGCAGATTTCGAGTATTTCTAAGGATGTATACTTCACAAAATCTGGGCAACTTGTTTTAGTCATTAGTCACTCTTACAATAAAAAGGCTTCCACTTAAGTTTAAACAGTTTCTTGTATTTCAGTTTTTGCCTGCTGCCTCCTGGCCTATCAGCGGGCACCAGTACTTCCATTGGACATTTATACACATTGATAATATCCACCCTGAGCCTTCTCAAGGCTGAACAATCCCAGCTCTAGCACCTGCTCCTTGATGCTCTAGTCACAGAGGCACCCTCATGACCCTTCACTTCACTTGATCCAGGATGCCCGTATCTTTCTTGCACTGAGGAATATCACCACCCTCAAGCTTCCAGCAATGTCTTTCCTAACATAACCCAGAAGACTAGTCCCAATTTTTTATCGTCTGCAAACTTGATGAGCATGTGCTCTATCCTAACATTACTGAAGACGTTACATACCATTGTCTCCAGTACTGAACTCTGCAGTACACCATCAGTTACTGGACTCCAGACAGGTGATCTTTGAGTTGCTATCAAAACACGTCTTGCTCAGCAGTGCAGCCAGTTTTTGATCCACTTCACTGGCCCTTTAACTACTCCATGCTACTTCAGTGTGTCCATGAGGATGTTACGGCACACAGAGTCAGAAGCTTTACTGAAGTACAGAGCTAGTCACCTCACCACAGAAGGCTATGAGGTTAGTCAAATGTGATTTCCCCATTGTATATCTATGCCCAATCAGCTATTTGTCTTTTATATTTTTTTTTTCAATGCTTTTCAGTATTATTTGCTCCGTTCATCACCTCAGCCATTGAGGAGGGCCTGTCCAGCCTGCGGTATCCCTGATTTTCCATCTTCCCTTTCCAGAAGACAGGAGTGACATTTGCTTCTTCCCAGCTGTCAGGAATATCTCTCCCAAGTTGGTCCCGCCAGGACCTTTCAAAAATGATCAGGACTGGTGACAGTGGCCAGCTTCCTCATCAACTATGGCTGCATTCCAACAGGTCTCAGGGACTTGTCTATGTTCACTTTGTTTAAACATTCCCTAAACTGACCCTCCTTCGACAAGGGTAAATATTCCTTGGTCTGGACTTTCCCACTGGTATCAGAGACCCAGGATTCCTGAAGGCTGCTCTTACCAGTGAAGACTACAATAAAGAATGATTCATTACCTTGGACTTGTGAATGTCCTTTATCAGAAATCTCCTGTGCACTCATCGGTGGGCTCACATTTTCCACAGTCTGCCTTTGGCTCCCAACATTCCTGTAGAAGCCCTTCGTGTTGCCCTTCATGACCCGCACCACATTCAGCTACAGGTGCACACTTGCACAGTGTCTCTGTACTCCCCCCAGGCCATCCATCTCTGTTTCCACCTTGTATGCTTTCCTTACACATCTGAGTTGGTCATGATCTTTCTGTTCATCCAGCGGGCCTCCTGCTGCCTTTGCTTGACTTCCTTTTCATTCCTGAGGTCGGAGGTGGCGATAACTGAAAAAAAAACCTCTTCTGGACACCCCTCCAGGACTGTATCCCCATGGCATTCTTCCAAGCAGCTGGCCAAGAAGGCCACACTCTGCTCTCCTCAAGCCCAGAGTTGTGATCCTGCTTATCTGTCTTCTTCCCGTCTCTCAGGATCCTGAAGGCCACCACCTCGGGATCACTGCTAGCAATGCCAAACCTGACCTTCCTCTTGCTGACCGGTTCCTCCTCATTTATATCTACCAGGTCCAGAAGAGCACCTTCCGTCACCGGCTCCTCAATCACCTGCGTTAAGACAGTGCTCCCCAAAATCTCCAGGATTGCCTGAGAGCTGTGGTTTATGATCACTGCAGCAGATAGTGGGGCAATTCCAGTCTGCAAGAGGTTGTGGACATGAGGCTTCCTGGGGATGTCTGAAGAAGGCCTCACTTATGCCCCGGGGAGGGGGTGCGCCACCGTGAGCGAAAGCTGGTGGTGGGCAAAGCGGGGCTGGGGCCGGGCCAGGGGGCTCAGGCAGTGCTGGCAGAGGACAGTGGGTGCAGCCACAGTACCCCCTGATGTGCCCCGTCTCCGGAGCTAAGCAGGGCTGGGCCTGGCTACCACTGGGATGGGACACCACCCAGAGACACCCTTTGCTGTCCCTTTCCATTTGGGGTTTTTCCCCTTCCTCTCTTCACCTGGCTTTCATTCAGAAGGACCTGTCATCCTTCTGAAGCCTCCTCGCACGCAATGTGGAAAATGGCCAGATGGGTGCTAACAGGTGTAGGACCATCCACCCACCTCCTTTTTTCCTGCTGGTGTCACGATCTGCAGCGTCAGCACCTCTGGTGCTGCCTCATAGACCACGAGACGCGTCCGCCACCTCCTTGGGGTGGGGTGGGTGGAGGCGCGAAGAGGTTTTCACTCCTCCCTAGCTAGGGTGGCGGGGGAGGCCTCCTTCACCCCCCCAGAGCAGCTGGGCAGGACCCCGCACCTGAGCCAGGTGCAGCATGTGGTGTCCTGGGAGGTGGTGGGAGGCAAGGGCAGGAGGAGGCAGGCAGGGCACTGGTGGCAGACTGCCGGTGCTGTGGGTGCTGGTGGAAAGTCCTCTCCAAGGGGATCCTCACCTCTGTATCAGAAATGCTGTGGCCAGCAGGACTAGGGAAGTGATTGTCCCCCTGTACACGGCCCTGGTGACGCTGCACATCCAATACTGGGTTCAGGTTTGGGCCCCTCACTACAAGAAAGATGCTGAGGTGCTGGAGCATGTCCAAAGAAGAGCAACCACTCTGGTGAGTGGTCTTGAGCACAAGTCTTATGAGGAGTGGCTGAGGGAACTGGGGGTTCTTTAGTCTGGAGAGGAGGCGGCTGTAGGGAGACTTTAGCACTCTCTGCAGCTGCCTGAGACTCTGGCAAGGTGGGTCTTGGTGTCTTCTCCCAAGCAGTAAGTGACGGAACAAGAAGAAATGGCCTCAAGTTGCACCAGAGGAGGTTTAGATTGGGTATTAAGAAAAGTTTCTTCACCGAAAGGGTTCTCAAGCACTGGAACAGGCTGCCCATGGAAGTGGTTGAGTCGCTATCCCTGCAGTTATTTAAAAGATGTGTAGATGTTGTGCTTAGAAACATGTTTTAGTGGTAGACTTGGGAGTGTTAGGTTTATTGTAGGACTCCGTGGTCTTAAGTGTCCTTTTCCAACCTAAATGATTCTATGATTCTATCATCTGTTCCTGACCAGGCAGTGTGGAGTAGATACCAACAATAATATCTCACGTGTTTATCTGTATGAGAGTTCCAACCCTTATGTTCTTGTTCATTATCCGTCCCAAGGAAGAGTTCCATGAATTCCTTCTGCCTTGTCACATGACAGGCAATTTTCCCTTCCTTTTCTTCCTGGCCCTAGTTTGGCTATAAGGAGATTACAGGAGATTGTTTCACCGTCTTCACTAAACTCAAGGTATACAAAATCTGCTGCTTCCTTACTGTCCATACAGACAATCATCTCATCACAGAAGGTACTCGGGTCAGTCAAACACAGTTCAGCCTAGGTAAATCCATTCTGGATATTCCCAGTCATCTTACTGTTGCTGGAATTAGCTTCCAGAAAGACTCGCTCCATAACCTTCCCAGAGATTAAGCTGAGACTGACCAGCCTGTATTTGCCCAGATATATCTTGATGTTAAGCATGGTGTTTGCCTCTTTGCAAACATCAGTAACCTTGTTCAATTGTTGTGACCTTTCAAAAATGATGAAAGCAGCCTCATCATGACATCAGTCAGCTCCTTCTGCATGCCATGTACAAGGTATCTGGTCCCACGCACTTGTATATGTCCAAGCGATTTACGCATTCCTCAGCAGCATCATTTTCTGCTGTGGGTAACACTTCACTCCACAGACTTTGCTTGTTGGCTTTTGAAACTGAGAAGACCAAGGGTGGAACTGACCAGTAAAAACCAAGAGGAAAAAAAAGCCCCGAGTATCTCACCCTTTCCATATCCTCTCACTGAGCTGTGGATCCTTATTTTCCTTTAGCTTTCCCTTTGCCCTCAGTGCACTTACAGAAGCCATTCCTACAGACCTTCATATTGCTCGTGAGTTGGAAATCCATCCGAGTTCTGTATTTGCTAACACTACACGTGCGCTCAGGCAGTGTCTCTACATTACTCCCAGATAGTCTGCTCTTGCTTCCACCTTTGGAGGACCTCCTTTTTGTGTTTCAGCTTAGGAACACAGTGTTTAGCCATGCTGTCTTCTGTGTTATGTTAGATGCTCTTTACATTGTATTTCCTACTTGAAAGAGCTTTCTGTCAGCCCTGACAGAATCTGAGGTATCTGTTAAAAGAATATTCAGAGTTTGTATAACAAAAATAATCCTCCTTACTAGGGCATACGTTACCTTGAAGAACCACGTAAATAAAGAGCCATTTGCAAAGTAGAACGTGCTGTTGAGAACACAAGCAGTAAAATTCAGTGTTTCCTAGAAGTGCTTGACTTCTTGCACATATGCACCTGAGTAATACACATACGGATTTATCCACCACTCAAGGCACCATGTTTCCTGGATTACTACAGAGAAATGCAGCATGCATGGATAACAACTCAGGCACTTGCCAAAGCAAGAATCTGCACTGCTCCATTGAAGGAGGGGTGAATGACTTGGAGTTCTACCCTTTCTTCCTTCCCTGAAATAGTCTAAGTGGCATCTGGCCCATATCATTGTGAAAGCTGGACCACCCCGCCTCTGTCTTTTGTTGAGAAGCATCAAGGACCCTTCCTAAACTGATTACACTAGAGTTTAAGAGCTTCCCATTACTATTTCAAAAACCTTCAAAAAGTTAAAGATTCTATGACATTAATATGAAAGTCTGCTACCTACTATGAAAGAAAATATGCAATACTGTTGTTAGAAACGTATGCTAGGATGATAAAAAAAAGCAACCCTAGAACTGAAAAAAAGTACTTTAGGCCTCACTCTTAGGACAATTCTACACTGAGATGTTATCTGAAACCAAGGCCACAGAAGATGAAACCACTACTGTTAAAAGAAAAGGCTTTTTGAAAAAGCCTCATATTTCAGGATGCAAAAATTCCATGCAAAAGGACCGTACTAAAAGAAAGATCTATCAAACTCCTTAGGCTGACCTACTCTAAAGTCATCAGTTACCCAGTCCTGAGCAAAAGCCCTTTCTGACCCATATCACTATTACTTTCATGAAATTGGATGATTTTTGTTCCAAAGCCAGAGAATTTGAAAATATCCTTCAGGCTGAAGCTCTACCTTAATAATTGTGTTTTCAAAAGCCTGACAGTAATACTGAGTTCATACTTAACTGCTTCATACTTAACTACCTCTGTTCATACCTTCCTAAAATATAAAGCTGAGATAAAATAATACTAAATACTTGTACTAATCTCAGTATTCTGTGATAAATATTGTGTATTAAGGGTATCAAATCAGAAACACTTAATTGGTTTATCTGTTTCTTCAGTGGTAATTTTCAGGGTAGCGAATGTATCTTTTCAAGCCATTTAACAATGTTTGTAACCAACTCTGTTCATTCCCCAAAACTGGAAGACATTTTCCCTTCAAACTCTGCAAACAAGCCTTCTTCCATATCTCATTATTGGGCATCCTGCAAAACTGAAATTGCTATAGCAACACCTGCCATAATACCAAGGTTTTCATTGTAAGATAAAGGCTAAAAGTACTCCTAAATACACAGTAAAGTGACCACATAGAGTTGTACCATGAGCTAATTTCAGCCAAGAAATTAAAACAAGATAAGCAATGTTTTGCTAAGGAATCACTAGAGAGTCCGTTATTTTTGTGCAGAGAAACTTTTTAAAATATCATATCTTCCAAAATATGGCAAGAAGTACTCTACAATGGATAATGAATCCATTTTGACAGTACCATCAATCCTGACAAAGAATTAGCATAATTCCTGTAAGTATACATAATTTTATACGTTAAAAAAGTAGTATCAGAGCAGAAGGTCTAGAAAGGATTTTACTATTCTTTTTGTCTCATTAAATAAGTATTTTATATGGTTTCCACAAAACAAAATCTGACAACTCAAAAAACAGTATACTATTTCAGTAGCTTTGAGAACAATTAACCCAGTTCCTGCACCACCACATCCGGACTTTTTAACTGCTCTCATGTCCCACAAAGTTTACTTCTGATTGTTGTGCCTGAGACATTATTAATTGTATTTGACAATTAAGTTATTTTTAATCTCCATTTCTAACAATGAAAACATATAGAATCAAAAGTTAAACGTCATTCCAACAATAGCACAACAATATATGCTATTTTAAAAAATTAAAATAACAAAAAGTTTCTTAATATAGCCCAGCACCAACGCTTCCTAGGCTTTCAATATATGCAAAACTGTGCACGTGTCTGTATGTATAGGATATACAAGAAAAATTAGACACTTACACAGTATTTAACCTGAAAAGTGAGCACTTCATTATGTTCCACTCCTAGAAAACAGTTTATTTACAGTGAAAATGTCACCAGTGTCTGTTTAGAGTCTACTTGAAGACAGGAATAAACCGTGTCCAAGAGTCAGTGTTAAGAGCTATCAAATAACAGCAATCATTTTCTCCTTACTATAATATCAGATTGCAATTATTAAAGATCCACACTAGAAAGAGAAGTTAAGATCTTGCAACTGGAAGTTCACATTTTTCTCATTCTGAAGGATAACAGCTCTTACACATCCTGCTGCAGGCAGCTAGCCTCCAACAACAGATAATCATCAGGCAATTGATTTTTTGTTGTTACGGTCTGTATAAAAGATAACAGTGGTTCCACAAAGTGGCAGCAGCCATACTGAAACACTGTGCTGACCAAGAAACAAATGTGTTGAGTAAATTAACTAGTACAAAAGCTTTGTGGGTTTATGGGCAGCTGAAGGCAGAAATATAATTCTTAAGAAGGCGAGGAATTCCCCCTTATTGGGATTTCAACGCCTCAGATTTTTTTCCTGTGTAAGAGAAACTTAAGCTATTGCAGTAAAACAGACAACTGTGTCAAAGTACCAGAATTTCAGTCTCTCTTCCCCAAGCTCGAAACAAATGCCTTGTGAAATGGAATTCTCCTCTCGTGCCTCCTGAGGTCATCAGGACACATTAAGTCCTTCACAAAAAACACTGTTCATGCCTGCAGTCCCTAGAAGGCTTGTTTGTTTGGGTTGTTTTTTTTTTTTTTTTTTTTTTTTTTTTTTTCTTCCCCCCCCCTAGATATATGGTAGGAGAAAAGTGGTCTGGGTCTGTTTTTGACAGATGGAAGAAAAATGCATATTTATAAAGATGTCAGCAACTGGGAAAAACTCAGAAAAAAAATTGTACCATTTTCCTTTTCTTTCAAAGATGTATTTTCCTAATTCTACAGCAACACTTTGTGTCTTTGTCCATCCAGTAAAGAAGTTCCAGAAGTTATAAGTAGCCATTTCAAGAAATCTTCTAATCTGAAAATACACATGCTGTCAGACTGGTCTAACATCCACTTTCTGGTTCACAACCACTTCAACTGCTACAATTATTTTTTATTTTTTTTTCTTTTTTCTTTTCAACTGAACTTGTCTGCAGTTTGCTATAGACCTCAAGGCTAAGCATTTAGTAAGAGAGAAGGCAAACATTTTTTTTTTACATAAAACACATAAGTGGAAGTTTATAGACTATTTCTGCATGTCACATGGAAAATGACTAATTCCTATATTCTGAACACAGACAGTCAATCTGTTTTGAAAGTATTTGTATCTCCTCTGAAAAGTGTTTGGGATGGACATGAACAGTCTGGGTAATACAAGCCTGCTGTAAATTGCAACTCTGTAGATCACTCACCATTTCACTTTATTAATCATTTTTGTTCGCCCATTCTTTCCTAAAAAAATCTAAAATACCCATTCAGGACAGGCAAAGACTCCTTTATGAATCCTATGACCAATCACTTAAAAGATTGCTGGGAGTGACATTATACCAATATAAGATCTCCCACTATCTCAAATAATATCAATGATTTCTGTGAAAGCTGTCTTGTTACTCTTCCATGGTGAATGACAAATATTTATACGCCAACTCTACAAACATCTCTCTCAGTCTAGAAATCAACATCAGGGAAAAAACATGTAAACAACTAGTGCCTTTTAGGCTGTGATTCACAAGAAACAGGGATTTTTCTTTCATCTAAGAAAGAAATATACTGTAGAGCTAGTAAGTGTTTATTTGTTCATTTTTAAAGACTAAAAACACCCAAAAAACCCAACCTTTTTGCTATATAGTATTAATATAAGGGTGCATATTTTTTTTTAACAGTAAAGACCATTTACAGAATAATTTCAGATAACCAAGCATGTTTACTAGCTATTTGCCTGGGAAGTGGAAGAGCTTTTCTTTCTTCTTTCTCAGCTTTTCACTTTGAAAACTCCTCCCTTTCTGTAAACTATTTCAAAGCAAAATTTTTTCACCTCCAGCAATCCAGATTACAAATCTATCCTCTCCTGACAATTGCTCTTAAAGTTAACACAAGTCCTGTGCTCATTACCGTCAGCTAAAGAAACAGCTTGAATGTACCTGGCCGACATAGCCCCTAGTGCAGGCAGCCTTTAGGATGTCTGCATGAGCCAATCTTGGATGGAAAAGCACAATGTGGACAAAGTGAACACTCTGGGAGATGTGTGCTGCACAGATCTTGCAGTGAAACCCTCTCAGGAGCACTCACAGACATCCCATAAAACATGGGCTTGTAAACTCAGTGCTGCACTACACCTGATCACTTGATATATACTCTTACAAATTTATAGACATTTCCAGAATCCTCATTATGCTCCAACAGATACATAAATGTGTCATCAAAACAGAGCATTCACAAAACCAAGTTTAACACTGATGGCAAGCCAGAGAAGAATGCTGCCTCAATATGACTGTCACATTGCTTTACCAGTGCTTCACCCTTTAATACAGTGCTGCCCGTTTTTTTCTATTCCCCTTTACAGATCTGTTAGGACTCTTGTTTCACAAGTACTGTGCTAAAAAGACCCTATGATTCCACCTGATGAATCTGGCACAAAGCACATCTAAATGGATCAATAAAGCCTTTCCAGTTGCCAGCTTTTTTGAAGACTAAGATCTGTGCAAGGATCAGGAAATTTGAAAAAAAAAAAAAAAGAAAAAAAAAAAAGAAAAAAAAAAGAGAAGAAGGTTAAAAAACAAAACAAAAAGAAACCAAACACACAACAGTAAGGGTGATTTAATCACTACAGTCTTCATGGAAAACCAAACAAAACAACCATTTTATGTGAAAACAATTTTCTTGGTGTATACAGGAGTCTTGTGCTCAAGCCTTATGACTGGAATTTGTACCTCATTTCAACACACAATTTTAAGCAGTATCAGTTAAAACTAGGGTATGACTAGTATAAAACATTAAGCTATACAATTTCTGAATTTCTGAGGCATTTGCAGATATGTTGTTACAGATAAGATATAAAAACTGTATCAATTGACAGCAAGGCTGAAGATAAAAAAAATCTGACCAGTCCCTTGCAGCTAAAGTTTAACACTACCGCAGAACTTTGAAGTTGAAAGTAAAATATAAGTAGCATCACTTAAAGCTAAGAGAACTGACAATGAGGATACTGTAGTCAGGCACACAAAATGCTTTCCATACTCCTGAGAAGCATGAGAACTTTAATTTCTGCACTTTCACTGTGATAGTAAAAACTTCAAGTGTGTTTCTGAACAAATTAATGTTTCGCCTTGCAACCTTAAAGACTCAAACTGTCTAACACCTTGAGAGATGCAGCAAACACAGAAATATGCAAATGTTCATAATTTTCCAACTGTATTACAATAATGACCAAGCTGACTCTGGTCCTGCAGTCCCAGAAAACAGACGAAGTTTTTTGTTATTGAAATGAACTGCCTTTCCTATTTAAATATCTAAACACAGTATTACCTTCATGGCATGGATTTCTTCTATTAATCTCTCAACTCGTTTCTGATTCTTTAATTTCAAGTCTTCTGAACCCCTGAAAATGAAGTCAGTCTTTGTTAAAAAAATGTGGGTTTTGTTCACTTTATTTCCCCATAGGCTAATACTAAATAGCAAAATAAAAATATAACAGGAGAGAGCATAAACAAATTCTCTTGTTGTTAAATGAACATTTCAGTACAGAGCTGAACATAATCTAATGCTTTTGCTGTACTGAACAGAGGGGGAAACACTGAGGATTTACCAGAATAATAAGAAAGACAAATGTGACTATTAGAAAATAGTAACTATAATTCCTATCAACAATACATAGGAGACACTGCTATCTCAAATATAATCCCATTAAGATCGGTAATATTTAAATATAAAAGATCTTCGGGCTTGCTTCTTATTTTGCACAATTTGCTAGAATTGTGGGAGACGAGTAGGCTTAATTTACACTTTGAACGCAGTAACAGATGTTATGTTACACCGTCTCCAATGAGACATCATAAATTACTCTGTGCCAGTTATCTTTAAAAGCATAATCTACAAAATGTTGTTTTAACTATTTACTTAAATATGAATTGATACTCATCATTAAAAATAAAATATGACCTGTCTATCTGTGCAAACTGAACAGGATTTTTTGCTATAGAACCTTGCAGGAAACTGCAGTGAGAAAATGTTGCACAGTGACATCCAGCAGCAGAATAACCTAAAAGATCAAGTCTGACACTTTTAAAAAAGTGCTGTAAAAGTTTCTGTAAGTGATTCAGGTTAGTTTCCAACACACTAAGCCCCTTTAAAAAAATGTTATCCCAATTCTGCTTTATGAAACTGCTTTTAGTTACTATTTTTAGTCTATCTAAAGAGACATAAGACAAAGAAAATTTATGCATCATAATGCTTTAAGCTTTAAATGTAATACATGTTTCTCCAACTTCTCCATTTCTTGGAAAACAGTTAGGACACTATTTCATTTGTAAACACACAAACAAGAACACTGATATTTAAAACTGACTTTTTCAACTTTAATTTCCCAATGTGTCTGGTTAGTCTGCGAATAGTCAGGACTCTGGCCTTCTTCACATCTTTTCTCATCTTCACCACCTGTCAGAAAGATGGAAGACATTATTAATCTTGTTTTCCTTGATTAGTTTCCACTTCATTACATTGACTTAAATTTTAGAAATTAATTCAACAAAAAGAATGGTTTTTGAAGAGTGCATTCCCTTGCTAACCAAAACCCAATTCAACTTAATTCAGATTTCATTTAAAATCAAACTGCTTCCACAAACATCAGAGGAGGAACAACCACCAGTCTAAAAATGTGTCTGAGGTCTAAACAGAAGACAAGACATTCCTAACTAGCCATACTTTAATATTATTCTTAGAGCTAGACTGAGCTAGAGATTTGAGGAGACTCACCTTTCTCCTTTTGTTTATTTTTGTCCCAGTGAAACAGCACCAGTACTTTTCCATTAGTACATGACATGTAAAAGTATTTTCATTATGAAACATCTGAAAGCTTAAGGAGATACTCCCAAATTAAACATTATTTATTATAGAACAGAATTTGAGATATGAAAATCTTTTTACATATTTGATTTTTGTTGTAAATAAAATCAAAGTGATTTCCAGCTCACTACTGTAGCTTTCAGCTTTCTATCCTACCCAGTAATCTGTTCCCAAAATGTATTTCAAAGTAGACAGTATTAAATAAAACTCAATAATCATGTTTTGGTCTTATTTCTTGTCCCCGAAAAAAAAGAAATAGAATTCTAATTATTATTAGACAGATGGTATAAACAGACAAATCTTTGGCATCTTTTGCTATTAAGTTCCACCAGAGGAAACCTTAGGCCTATGCATTGTCTTCTCAAAATGCACATTTTGGAGATACAGGGAGTCAACAATGACTTATAACCTTGCTTTTTTACAACTCAGAAGAACCCCTTCTTTGTTCATATAAATAGTACTATTACTATTAAGATTTTGTATTTAAGTTAAACTTAGAAAATATGAAATATTAAACAAAAAAAAAAAAGAAAATCAGTCTTCAGGCAAAAAGCCAAATTTCTCTTAAAGATGTTCGAAAGTAACTTGGCATTTATTTCTTGAGGAAGTTTTTTACCTCGGATTTCTATTTTATCTTCTAGTTTCTCAAAGATAACACCAAAATGATTGCTTAAGCGTGATTGCACCATCAAGTCAGTTCCTCCGGGACTATCAGTGATAGACCTGCATCAAGCTTGACCAAAAAAGAGAAAAAATAACTCTTCAAAGCTCACAGAAGAATACCTCACATCTATGATGGGAAGCTTGTCTAGTATATATATTGCCTGTGCAGAGACCATAAAGGTGAGATGTTATCATTTATTTTTAAAAACAATCTACATATTTTACACACCTGATTATGTCTGTAGCTAGGTTACCAACACAAGCAAGTGGTTAAGCCTTGAACTGTACTCAGCATTGTCTCTACTGAAGACTGAATCAGGCAGAGAAAAACAATTTCTAGGGAGAGGCACATGCCGATTGCCAGCTCCACCTCTGCCAGGGTGGAGGAGAAGCATGTGGAGCAGTGCTTCCCCGAAAAGTAGGGAAGGAGAATTGTACTGGCGCAGCATTACTGGCACTTGAACAGAGAGCAGGGAAAAGGCAAAGAACATTTCTGGGACAAGAATGACAGACGAAATTGGTCTCCTGTTCTAAAATTGATACAGCAAAGTTCAGTACTTACCTCAGTTACTCTAGTAAAAATAACCGTACACACAGGTCTACCTACAAGCATTTCTACTTCAGTTAACAGCAGAAACCACTTGCCAAAAAGCACCTGTGCCAAGTCCCTGCTAGACAGCAGCATTGCTCAAGTCTTTATGCACTAAGGAAGAAATCCTTAACATTACCATTAGCCATCTGAATATGTAAACATTTATTTTTGTAAGATATTGAACGTTATCACAGCTCCCTATATTACATCTCCTAAATGGAAGAAAATAAAGCATCTTCTGGTTGAACACCTCTCAGATACTATATACATTCAAAGAGTATGGCACTTCAGATGCAAACTGCATATGACTTGTCAGAACGTTTTGGGGGCGACTGTTTGTTTTGCTTTCTTTTCTGATTTTTAAATAACTATAAAAAACATCAGCAAGCTACAGACACATTTGAATTTAAATAACTCATACCTTACACATTAGTTACTTTAAACCCAAACCTGAGGTATATTTAACCTTCTTTCAAAAAATATTTTGTGATGTATTTTTTAATAGAAATACTAATGCAGACACAGCATGTTTCTGGGGCCTACAAGAGCCAAACCCCAGCCTCCCCCACTGCCAGCCAATGAAGGCTGTATAGACATATGACAGCAGGAATGAGGGAAGGTATTCACTCTTTGGCAGACTAGGAATATCAATTTATGTAATCCACAGTCACTTCTTTCACACGGGACAGTATGCATCAACTGTGTTCTTGGAAGTACTCATAAAGTTCTCAAGAAAGCAGTCAGCTCTTTGGGACAGAAATCAAAAAAGTTTTGCTTTAGATTTACAGTGTGCCTGAAATAATGCGGCTTAGACCACCAGGGTGGCTCCTAGGACTCACTGAACTATCCACCTCTCATGTTACAAAGTGAAATAGGCAACTTCCTCTTGAGTAAAAAAAACAAGACAAAAACAACAGCAAAAAAAACCCAAACAACAACCAAAAAAACCAAAACAACAAACAACCCAGAAAAACAAACAAACAAAAAAAAAAACAACCAAAAACCTCCCCACCAAAACCAGCAGCAGATTTTGAAAAACAGTAACAAATAATTACTCCCAATAAGAAAGAAATTTTTTATAAAGAGGTTACGAAATACAAGAAAAGGAGAAGTCTTTGCACTGAAACTTAGAAAGGCTGCAGTGTGAGTCAGGGTCAGACTTATCAATGTTTTAAGATCGGGCTATAAGGATTTTTAATCTACTTGGAGGTCGCAGTAAACGCAAGAGAATAAACACAGGCAAATCTCAAAGCAAGCTACTTATTCTATCAACAGGAACGCATTCTAGGATTCCTGGAAATTCAGGAAGCCTGCAATTATAAGTGGAAATAACCACTTCAAGAATTCCTTGCAACAAAGAACAAGAGATGCTTTCCTTTGTTGAAGACATTTCTTTATTCTGTGGGAAAACAATATCTACAAGGCAATTAAGCCATTACTATTTACTAATGCTAACAACTATCCGTGCTTATTAATGACTAATGCATATTTATTAACTACAATTCTTAAATAGGTAGATAATATAAAAGTAAGAATATGTAAAGATAATATATAAATTATTAAATCTCAAAGAAATCATAGGGGAAGTGAACTCACTTAAAAGCAAGCCTAGGTAGTAACACATGCTAGCCTGAAAGCACATGGTAATGTTTCAAAAGCTATGGTTAGGAATAAAAATCACATCAACTCCACACTATGCCTTCCACAGTATACTGCAAGTATTTATATTACTACAGGTCCTAAACAAAGATGAAATGCAGAAAAATTCCTTGGCTACAGGTATTCCACAAAGAGAGGCTTCCACAACCCCAACAACTTGCAACCTACAGTAAGCGCTGCCACAAAACATGACATGTACCAGACAATTGCACACAA
The DNA here is from genome assembly GCF_018691265.1 of Tyto alba. NCBI lineage: Eukaryota > Metazoa > Chordata > Aves > Strigiformes > Tytonidae > Tyto > Tyto alba. The sequence continues at coordinate 20,577,117 of NW_024881275.1, read as the reverse complement.
ACCATTTCAAGCCATAGGCAGACATTAGCTGCTGCTGTTTCAAGAGAGAAAGTGCAAAGAGTGCAGCATGGGACCAGCAGATTACTAGAAAACTTCTCCTGCAGTTTATCTTTGCCCAGGGAGTGCATGTTACTGAAGGGGTTTGTAATAGGAATTGCTGCTCGCTACTAGCAGCAGTATCTGGCAACAAAAAGACCCCTGATTTGGATGGTACACTTGGCATGGTACAAAGGAACAAGAGGGTGTATGTCAAACCAAGAGGATGATTTCCAGCAAACAATGCATCTAACAAGTGTGTGTTTAAATGCATCACAAGAACTATATTTAACCCAAAATTTACAGCCAAGGAAGGGACAAATCAACAGCTTCAGCCACTTTGCCTTCTTTCTCCAGGTTGCTCCTGCCTCTGAAGGGTAAATAACCATTCCCAGAGATTTGTCCTCTTATATAGTAGTTCAGTGAAGCCTCCCCAGTCCTCAGCATGTCCAAACCCTTCTCAGGCCCAAGGAGGGGGAATAAAGGGAAAGAAAATGACACAGGATTGTTTAATCATACCTTTGATCTCTAAGTTTCCTTCTAGGTTGTTTGTGGTTTTTTTTTTTTGTTGTTGTTGTTGTTTTTTGGTTTTGTTTTGTTTTTTTGTTTGGTTGGGCTTTTGTTTTTTTTTTTTTTTTCAAGAAAGTAGTTTGGTTTGAATACTGATATTTCAGTCATAGTTACAAATTACTTAATTTCAGCTAACAAAAATCTTGGAAGGGCTGAGTAAGTGCCTGGGTGAGGGCTAGGCTCACTGGATAAAGGACTTCTGATCACATACATTATCCCTTTTAGATTAATAGGAGATGGTTACTGTATATAATACAAGACAAAACGTGTCATAGAACAAAGTTATTTTAAGAACCATCCACACAATTAAGCTGTTGCAAAAAACCATTTATGAAAATTTTCAAGTTTCTTGAAGAGAAACCTAGAGTATTTTTAATGAAAGAACTGAAAAAATATCTGGTTTAGGTTTCAAAAACCTAGATCACTACAGGACAATCCTCATATTGGTACTGGCAAGAAAAATACACTGACCAATGGACAAAATGACAGTGTAGGCACAACATTTCGTTCAAATTCACATGACTAGTCAAAGGTATTTGCCTTCACATTTTTAAGACAACAGCAGCAAAGTTCTCAAAGGAACATTACATTAGAATAAAATGTTACCCTTGGCCAATTCTGAAACTTGTTTTACAGTCTGTACAGGCAACATGCCTCCAAACTAAGCTAGTGTTCAGCCAATTAGAAAAAAAAATAAAGGGAAGTGTGACTAAAGATTTGTAGTTGTATCAAGAAAGGTACGTGCCTACTCTGAACGATAGTATCAACTATACTTGACCCAAAAAAACCCTCAAAACCAAACTATTCTTCAAAAATATTAATCCAGTGGATTAAAAGAAACAATAAGTAATTACATGTTTCTGCCCACAACTTAATATATTCTATTCAAAACTACTGAAATACTAGAAGAACTGTGTAAGTTTACAATATGAAAACCATTTTTTTTCATGTTACCATGTACAAAAGCTAGTATTGTGCATGAAAATACCTGAAAGACCCAGAATGTCTTAAATTCTTCTTAATTCAAAGTTAATGAAACTTTATTTATGCAGTTGGCCCCAGCTATCCAAAATGCAATACAGCCAATAAACTGGTGGCCACATTTTTTTACTCTGAGCAGCCTGAAGCATATAGAACTGTTCTCTTTGGGCTTCAGTCCATGAGGTGCTTAACATTTTGGTTCTGACCCAATAATGGACCTAAACAAATTATTAAATCCTTTAACAACCAGCACTAGATAGACTTGAGTTTATTCATCAACTTCTGCTGTATGCCAGCACATAGTCTAGTCCCAGTTCTTGCACAAATAACAAGAAAAGACAAGTCATTCTCTTCTCCTCAAAGAAGTACACTAAACCTAACCTCATCCAGTGAAAAAACTCACTGTAAGAGTTAATAGCATTCTGAAATATCCATAATTTTACACAAACACATACCCATTAAACAGAGGCCTCCCTACTCTCCCCCAACACGGTAAAGTCTCTCTTATAAGCAGGATGTCTTCAAGGTCAAGACACAATTGTAAAAAAAATTTCATTTAGAGTTTGGAGGTATCATTCCTAAGCAATGTTCTGTAATTTTACACAGATATGTCCAAATCCACTTTGCCATATAAGGTCTCTTAGGTCTTTAATGTCACTTGATGCTTGAAAAAATAAAAGGGTAAGTTTGAGTTTGCTTTTCTAGTTCAGTTTCTTCCTGTGCTCTCAAGGCTAACAGGCTTTATCGGACATGAAGGTCATGAGAGTGTGATGACACTGAGAAAACATCAAGAATCTACCTTGTAAATTCTGTACCAGAAAATAATCTATTTTAAATATACCTGATCATATTGCTATCAACAAATCACCATATATACAAACTGGGTCTAGTGAATGAACGATAGCAATAAATGAAATTGTAGGTACATGATATACCTCAGTCCTAGTGAAGCCCTTCCATGTCAAAAGAACCCTAGAAAGTTGAAATGTGAGTCTGATCCATTAAGATCTAAACAGCTCAAAGAAAAAAATTATTTACATGTGGTAAAGGTATACAATAGCTTTTTGATTTTACTGCATTGAGAAATTTGCTTCTTAACCCCCTAAAGGTTAATCAGCAATGCTGGAGTTGAAATGGAAAAAAGGCCATTAAAAAACACACCAAAATCAGTTGTGTATGTTGCTTAAATTATGCATCAACAAATGTCAAAGCAAGAAATCCAGCTTAAAAAAAAAGTGAAATGTATTGAAGTTGAGTATTCAAGGTCTCTCCAATATCTACAAGAAAAACATGGAACTAAGTAGTGTTTCAGTTCTCACTGATTTTCTTTCCTGTCCTCGTTTTAGGGCACACCAAAAGCATTAGTTTCATTTTACAGTTACTTGGCAGTCTTCTAACCAAGAAATTACCATGGCAACAGAGTATTCTAAATGTTAATTTTTGGTGCTATTTGGCAAAGGAGAGTTTTAAAATTCAAAACACCTGCAGCTGGATTCCATATTAGCCAGAACTAACAATAGTACATAATCTTTTGAGTAAATAATCCAAGTGAAAAAATGTTTCTGGAACTTCATTACAAATATTTCTCTCTATTATCTGGAATGTCAGCTTGAAAGATCTAACGATTTTTAGATTCTTAGGAAAAGTTAAGAATTGCCAAGTTTACTTTTTTTTTCATTTTTAGAAAAAAAATCACTATATTACAGTATATATTTTATACATGTCAAAATATCTGGAAATGGCCAGTCTTAAGACTTATAACAGTTTCATACATTTGCATTGTAAAAACATACATAAGTAGGGAGGTAAAGGCAGCAAGAACAATGTAAATGCACCTATGTGGAGTATCAGAATTCAGTTGTTCGGTTCCAGTACAGTTTTACACAAATATATATCCACAAAAAAGAAAAACCCCACACATCCTAACCTTACAAAAAACAAAACAAGGTGAGTTTTCAGCCAGATCAGTTTCCCAAACTGTTTCCCCTTATGGTCACATGAATGCTAGCTAGTGCCAGGGAAAACAACAAAGTTAGAATGTATAGAAGGAGACAGAGAGATAGCTACAACAAACCAATCAGACTACGATAAAAGAGCTATCCCTGTATTTAATATAAGGATCAAAACCCAGCACAGAGAGTGTTAAGGAACACACAGTTTCTTCAGCCAGTGCCTATGCCATTCTGAGCTACATGCAAACAGGTTTGAAACAAGTTGTAACTCTATACATCTAACAAATGTAGACAAGTTCATGAAACATGAAGCAACTTTTTCTGGATTAAAACATAGCACCCTGCAGCCCAAAGGAGGCAGAAGCTAGCTGGAGGCACCCACAAAGCAAAACACCAGAAGCCTCTCAGTCCTTTGGGCACTCCCCATCAGGTTCCTGAGGAGGGTCGCTAAAGATGAATGGGAAAAAGCAGACTGCCTACTTGGGCGTGTTCCCACCTTTCTCACAAGAGAGCTAATGCACACATTCCCGTTAAACCCTTCCTCCACTGTCTGTCCATGCTGCTTTCTTTGTCCTTTCTCAACTGAAGCACTAAAATACGAATTTATTTTTTCAATATAGCAGCGTATTTCCTCCTGCATGAAGAACAGTTGTCAGTTCTAGCATAGTTTCTCCAAGTGGAAACCGCAATGAGTACTTAGACTGCTAGCAAAGATCATTTTCATCTAAAGGTTTTGAAAAGCAATTCCAAATATCTCAGATAGTTGGGAGGGAGTAAGGCTAGTCTAGAATTACTTGCTCATTGCCAAAGACCTAAATTTAATGGATTTATTGCTTCAAAGTCAGTGTCTCACTGTATGGAGTCAGGCTCTATGTAGTACTTCAGAAAGCATTCGAGCTCTCGAGTCCAAACCAGGATCAAGAGCTGGCTAGACATATTTCTAAACCCTAAATAGCAGTAGTTGTAAATGTCCAGATAAGAAGAAACTGTGATAAACCAGACCAAATATTCTATATTACACAAATCAGCATGTAGGTCACCACATGGAAATAAAAATTACACAAGTCTTGCAGAACAGGTAACTACCTGAAGGTGATTTCTAACACTTTAATTGATCAGATGGACATGAGTTTGAAAACCCCCCAGCTAGCACTCCGCTAAAAATATTTTCATGGAATGTGGAAGGAGGATGTGAACAAGGCAGTCAACACAGACAAGCTGAAATCAATGGATTTCTATGTCTACGTTTTCTCAATTAGACCAGAGCTCTAGCTAGAAGCCACATGTGAATTTCACATGTCCTTATGCTTTGATTTCACAGGAAGATGGTAATAGCAGAAGCTACAGTAGTGACACAAGAATTATCAGGATGAACACACATGCATAAATAATGAGTGGTGATGTTTTTTTCCCCCTTTACTCTTCAAACGGTGAACTTCTTGAAAGCAGATAAAAAAAAAAGCTCTGCTCCCAGAGCCAACATTATGAATCTCTACAGTACTTACACAATCTGAAGCGTAACACCATACATTGACTATACTAACAATGTGTGTAATTTTTTGATTAATTATACAAATTGCAAATATTATCCAAACCTGAGGAGTTGAACTGCTTTCATGAAGAGAAGAATGTGTCAAAACTGCATGTGACACCTTTCACATAACAAAATCAGAAATGCAGTGAGTGTTTCCAGTATTAATCTCAGGGGATGTGTGTGATTGCTTTGTTTCAGGATTATTTTTTTTTCCCTTTAAAGATGAACTGTCATGTTGCTACTTCTTCCACTTCGAGACAGTTCATCTTTAAAAAAAACAAAGATACAGTCAGAAGAGGTTTACAAACTTAGACCTGTGTACTGAGGATATTCTAAAAATATAACATGACTCAGGTTAATGCATAATTTTTAAAGATTAACCTCCTTTTATCTAAAAATAAGCCTGAGTAATGCTGCTGAGCACTCGCCACGCTTTCACTTACCATAACTCACAAACCATAGTATTAGCCTAGCCACCAGTGAAGAGCTAGAACTCTGTCTTCTGACCGCGTGCTACCAGATCAGCACGTGCTTTAAACGCGTGTTAAATTCAGCCCACCCGTAAAAACTCCAAAACATCAAGCGATGGGTTTGTCTGACAGAGCTAAGAGATGCAAGACTCCTTGCTACATAAATCAGCAAGAGGCCGACTAAGTACCAACTCATTTGCAACTGAACATGTAACTAAAGCAATTGAATAGATATCACTCCATCTTGCAAGGAAAGCAGAAGCAGAACAACTAGTTGGCAGCTCAGCTGAAAGGACAAACCAGTGCATCAGAACATTTCCCTTATTCTACCTCAGACTGATTGTCTGTCATGGGTATCAGTCACTTGAAAAAGTAGACTGTAGAAATGTTTACAAGAGGGGGATGGTAAGAAAGTGAATAAACTTTGGCAAACTGTTAACACAATGCTGTTTCCCTTATATTCTTCTCTACCTTCCTTCATTTACTTCCACATAGCACTTGACTGGTGAATATTTATAGAATAGTTTGGGTTGAAAGGGACCTTTAAAGGTCATCTAGTCTAATGCAACGAGCAAGGACATCTTCAAGTAGATCAGGTTGCTCAGAGCCCCATCCAACCTGACCTTGAATGTTTTCAGGCATGGGGCATCTACCACCTCTCTGGGCAACCTGTGCCAGTGTTTCACCACCCTCATGGTAAAAAAAATGTCATCCTTATGTTCAATCTAAATCTTTTAGTTTAAAACCATTACCCCTTGCCCTATAGCAACAGGCCCTAATAAAAAGTCTGTCCCCATCTTTCTTATAAGCCCTCTAAGTATTGAAAGCCCGCAATAAGGCATCCCTGGAGTCTTCTCCAGGCTGAACATCCCCAGCTCTTTCAACCTTTCTTTGCAGAAGAGATGTTCCACCCATCTGAAAAATCTTGTGTCACTCCTCTGGACCTGCTCTAACACATCCATGTCTTTCTCGTACTGGGGACTCCAGAGCTGGACACAGCACTCCAGGTGGGGTCTCACGAGAACAGAGTAGAATCACCTGCCTTGGCCTGCTGGCCACACTTCTCTTGTTGTGACCCAGGATATGGTTGGCTTTCCTGGCTGTGAGTGCACATTGCCGGCTAACATCCAGTTTTTCATCCACCCGTATCCCTAGGTCCTTCTTTGCAGGACTGTTCTCAATCCCTTCAGCCCACAACTTGTATTGATATGGGGGGGTTGCCCTGACTGAGGTGCAGGACCTTGCAGGACCCTGGCCAACTTGTTCTTTGCATGCTACAGTTCACTTTCAAGGAACTTCGTGAATGTGGCATTCATGGATCATCCATCCCTCATCAGTAGACCTCCAATGTCCTATGGGCAAACAGTCAGCGGGTCACCTGTCATACTGTCTCACACAGATTGGCATGCAAATGTGCTTTATCATTAACTAAAACATAAAGATTCATTTTCAAACCACAACAAAGCTGCTCAGCTCCAGCTGTAAAACCAGTCTGCTGCACTAGGGTACTAATTGTGTGTGGGATGAGAATGGGGAAATAGGGACAGTGGCAGTTGTATGCCAATTAGCCCTACAAGAATGGATGCTGCCCCTTCTTTTTGCACTGGTAGATCTGATCTCACATTATTCATGCATTAATTTATTTTTGGAAGGGATTTGGACAACATCCACTGAAAGAAATTATTTGCATCCAAAAAGGTGGCACAGCTTATGATGGGCTTTAAAAGCAAGCAGAAAATCGGCACCCAAACTGACTCAAAGCTTAAGATGGAAATTCTGAAGACTGCCAGCTAAGCTGATTCTTCCATATATAATTTTGTCTTTTAATAGTTTATTTAGTCTTGAAGTTCTTTAAACATTACATCAATTTCTGTAACTACTTTTATGTAACACTGACCTTATGATTAATTATTTACATGCTCAAAAAATTAAGGAAAACATATCCTATCCTACATTTAAAACACATCGGGTCCATGTCATCTCAAAAGTCCCACTTTCTCAACTTTGCTTCAAAATTTAGATTTTCAAAATTTGTTTGCTGCACAGCTTTTCCAACTGAGTTTAATTAATGATCATTTTTGCAAAGAGATAGTGGTATTGGCATCCTAAGCCACAAGAAAAAAACCTCAAGAGTCCCGAGAGACAATACACTACAACTTTTCTAAGCTATCCTGAAAAAGTGGAACATTTAAACTGTGTGTTCTGGAATTAAATTTGTTAACCTGGTTTCTGAGGAAATTAAATTTGTCAGCACATTGTTTGCCTGTCAGTATCCCTACCCAGTACTTTTGGGCTTACTAAACAGAAACCAAATTTGACAAATCAACACAGGCCAGAGCTCCTACATATTCTGTGAAAACCAGTAGCCAAGTAGGAGATAATAACTAAAATGAGCGTGCCTGGCAGAAATACACAAGCAGAATTCAAATCTTTTCCATTTTGGCTGCCAATTAGTACATAGATACTCATTCACCAGCACATCTGGCTCTGAACCAGCCACAGAACACCAGTCACATCTCCTGATCAGCCAAACAGGTGGGAAACATGGGCCATAAACTAATTACTGATTAGCACTTGAAGAGATCAACCCCAATGATAATACACTAAAAAACTATAGAGACTAAGATAACTGAGGATACTGGTACGAAGTTTTAACGAATACTGGACTCAAAGCTGTAAGATGCCAGGCATCACTGGTTCTGCAACTTGAAGATACAGTATGTTTTATTCTTACCACATTCTTTGGACTGATGTTTTTAATATGGTGATTGAAGCTTCAAGAGAAATTAGGACCCTGACACTTGTTGAACTGGACAGAAGAAGGAGAGGTTCTTCCATGCAAGATACTTCATATAAAAAGAGACAATTTTATAGTTACTTCAATTGCCTTCAGCTTACACTAGTCTCAAATGCTAAGAAGCCCGGGAAAGAATGGGAAGCCTGTACAACATTACAGCAATATTTGCCAAATATTTGTATCTCAGTATTACCAGAAAATGCATTATTTTTGTGAATCTGTCATTCAACACAACCACTCACTTTGTACTAGGACTTCAGAATTTTTATTTCAAAGCCGGGAGATATATATATAGTTGCTACTATAAAGGCATAAAGGAATCATAAAGGAAAAATGGTTTCAAGTTAATTAAGCAAATAAAGCAAAACTCAGCATCAGCTGAGGAGTTGGAGAAATACCTATTAAATCAGTTTTCAATTTCTCTATAAATTTGAAGGATAAAAAAAATGAACTAAATACCACAATTTTTAGATTGTGTATAAAGACCATGTATAACCTGGTTTTGTGAAAATTGAAAATAAAAGTAACTGATCTTACTATGATAAGAAAAATACGCTTTTTGTTTTCAAATCTAAACTACTTTTCTCCAAGCTCCTTCTCAGAGAAGTTCCTCCCTGTCTATATATAAAAGAAGAGGAAACCAAAAGGCAGGAGGGTTCTTCAGGTATGTGAAAATTCCCATCAAAAAAGGGGAAGGTCTTAACTATCATCTCCTGCTGCTAAAGCAAAACAATATTATTAAGTTTAATTAACTTTTAGATAGAATCAAACCACATCTCAAGTTGCACCATGCAACAGTTAAATCTAATTTTCATCTTATGAGTAAGTATCACCAGTACTGATGCATTTTGGAAGAATAAGCAGCTCCCCCTGTACCACACTCTCCTCACAAGCTGAAGGAATTTCTACCATGCAAGTATATTTTAAACTAATGATAAAATTTTCTCGTCTCTAATCCGTAACTCCCAAGTGACTATTTTCTTGTGTGACACTCAAATATTACACTTCTAAAGGTCAAACAGAAAAAAAATAATCTATATAACTACCATCATAATGTAACAAAAACCATCACACTGCAGATATGTAGAGAGGTATGTCATGGAATGAGGGAGTATAAGGAAAGCAAGGAATGATGCCTAGTCCAATAAAATGATCAGACAAAAGTTACAGTGAATGAAGTTCAAGAAGGGAACTTCTATGCCTGGGATAAAAAAAGCTGTAGCAATAAACGTGTAATAAGGATTTAATATTCATGTTTTCAAAGGAAGAATTCTTCTATTAAAAAAAAAAAAAAAGAGAGAGAACAAGAAAACAGGGAAAGAACAGAAAAGATGTGTATATAGTTGTCTTGTCCCACTCGGTGGGTTACAAGAGTGGTGAACCTTTTGAATTGTCCAAGGCCCTGTGTACCAGGGGACAATACAGTCTCTGCTTGGCAGAGCTGCACAGCAGGGTCAAGTCACCACAGTGACTCAGAGGAACAATTTAGCTGTTACTTTTATTAACTGACAGTTTTGGTGAGTGAGTGGAGACAATCTGACAACAATCAACCGATAATCTCCAGCGAACAATTAAAGGCACTTTGATGAAGAGACTATTTTTCTAATAACCTGTACAAAACTTATATCTCTGAATATTTGTAAGAATGATAGAGAAAGAGACAGAAAGAGGAAAAGAGAAGAGGGGGTGGAATAGGATGAGGGGAATCACCACCCTTTGGATCCTGTCTTGTCATAGAGTAGCAAGCTTGATCCCTAGGTGGTGGATTGACAAAAACACAGGCAGGGCTGTCATCTTTATATAATCTTTTTCACATCTGCTCAATAGGTGTTCCAGAAGGTTTTCAGTTTCTTTGGCCTGCCCCGGTGCAGCTGGGCAAGTTCTGCCTCTGGGCAGCAACAGGAGGGAAACAGAGAGAAACAGCCCACCCACCACCACAGAACTCAACCCACTTCTCCCCCTCCCTTTCCCCAGGGCAGCCCACTTGAATCGCTTGAGACATCCTCTTTTCAAACAGTTTATGACAGTAGTTTTACACTTTTAAAATACGTGGTACCTTTGCAAACCTTGTAAGAACTCTGCCTTCCCATTATTTAAAAAAGGCTAACAAAATCAGATTTCTGACTTTTACTGACAGATTACAGAAGTCTAGCATAAGGCTCTTCATGTGCCCTATGCTGCCCCTAGAACAAGGCCACCTAGCATGCATATAAAAATATATGTATGACAGTACATCCAATGAGTACAACCCCTGTCCAGACCTGGGGTACTCCAGTGACTGGCAAAATCCATGGTCTCAGAGGCCACACTCTGATAACCACTGATAAAAGGGAAATACAGATTTGTATCACCGATTTTTCTGACTTTCTCAAACACAATGAATATTCAGCCTGTGTCAAAGATTACTAAAACCACCAGAATGTGAGGCGAGATTCTGTTGGCTTCAAAGATGCTTCAATATTATTGGCCTGCCAGACTCTGAAACAGTATACTACTTCCCACAAAAAAAAACCCTGCTCTTCCATTAAGGTTATTTCTGCTATCATGACTCTATTACTTACCTTTTTTGTGGGAACTCTTTCTCTCACACAGCAATTATAGATTAGGCCAAAAAAATCTTAAAAGTTGAGGTATTTTAAAAGTACTCCTATATATTTTATTTTTCAGTCTTTTTGTAAGGACAGGAAAAATTCTTTCTAGTGTGACTAGAGAATTACCTTGCTAAACCAAAGAGCGTTCTTTATTCTCTGACAACAGTTTAAAAAACCCCTTCAATTTCATGATGAAAGCTTTTCATAAACACAAATGAAAGTCAGTGTCTGAAAAAAAAATATAGAAAAATCTAATAATCTGCATTTTTCCTGGAAGTTTCTTCATGACGTAAAATAGAAACTGCAGAAATGGACAAGTATGAGAAGCAGAAGGAATAAAGAGCTTAAAATATCCCTGCCAGATGTCTGACACATTATTCTTTTGTATAGAACTATACCTTCAAGCAATTAGTCTTCCATCAGGCAGTTGCCAAGATACCAGATTTACAAGAGGTAGTTTAACTATCCCAGTATTAGTTACTAATAGCTTACAGCAGAGCTCAAAAGTTCCTGCAAAAATCTTTTTTGCTGTAACAGAACAAGTGATCTCACATTACCCATCTATTTTAGGTATGGTGTGTTTATCATCCAGCTATTTAGACCTCCTCTCCGAAACCAAGTGCTGGTTCTGTTGGGGGGATTCCCTTCTTCTGAAGCTTGCTACTTTTTTTTTTTTTTTTTCTAAAGTCACCAGCTTTTTCATGCCAGATACATGTTTCCCCTCCTTATGAGCTCTCCTCATCCTATTTCCTCTTGTCCAACACACCTCATTACCCACTTATCACTTTTGACTGTTACAATAATTAAAGAATAAGCTATCTCTCTCCTCTTCCTTCCATCACTCTTGTTATTTCTGAACTGCTCCATAAGTAAGCAATCACCTTAACTGCCCTTTTGTTTCATATCTTCTGAAATTCCTATTTTATCATGTAACTAAGTATAAGTTATGCTCTCCTGCTTCTATGCTACTCATTTCCTTTTCAACAGTCCCTCAGTGATTTTTGCCACTAAATGAAATCCATTACTCATTATTTTGAACCAATTGCTATTCACAACAGTTCTTACCAGCCTCTAATGCAACCATCCTCTATCCACTCATCCACTACATTAGCGTATCTGTACATGACCTCTAACTTTTTCAGATGTGCTGTCATAAAACAGCAAACAGGAATCATTGAACTGTAGAATCATTTAGGTTGGAAAAGACACTTAATATCACAGAGTCAAACCATTAACCTAACAGTACCAAGTTCGACACTACACCATCTCGCTAAGGACCTTGTCTACATGTGTTTTAAACACCTCTAGGGATAGTGACTCAACCACTTCCATAGGCAGCCTTGTTCCAGTGCTTGAGAACCCTTTCGGTGAAGAAACTTTTCCTAATACCCAATCTAAACCCCCTCTGGTGCAGCTTGAGGCCATTTCCCCTTGCTCCATCACTTGCTACTTGGGATAAGACACCAAGACCCACCTCGCCAGAGTCTCAGGCAGCTGTAGAGAGTGATAAGTCTCCCTACAGCCGCCTCCTCTCCAGACTAAAGAACCCCCAGTTCCCTCAGCCACTCCTCATAAGACTTGTGCTCAAGACCACTCACCGGAGTTGTTGCTCTTCTTTGGACATGCTCCAGCACCTCAGCATCTTTCTTGTAGTGAGGGGCCCAAACCTGAACCCAGTATTGGATGTGCAGCGTCACCAGGGCCGTGTACAGGGGGACAATCACTTCCCTAGTCCTGCTGGCCACAGCATTTCTGATACAAGTCAAGATGTCATTGGCTTTCTTGGCCACATGAGCACACTGCCAGCTCATATTCAGCTGGCTGTTGACCAACAGTCCCATGTCCTTTTCTGCTGGGCACCTTTCCAGGCACTCCTCCAAGACTGTAGCTTTGCATGGGGTTGTTGTGACACAAGTGCAGGACCTGGCACTAAGCCTTGATGAACGCCATACAGTTGGCCTTGGCCCATAAATCCAGCCTGTCCCAATCCCTCTGTAGACTCTTTCTACCCTCAAGCAGGTCAACACGCCCACCTCACTTGGTGTTGTCTGTAAACTTTCTGAGGGTGCACTCGATCCCCTCGTCCAGATCACTGATAAAGATATTAAATAGAACTGGCTGCCATAATGAGCCCTGAGGAACACCACTTGTGACCATCCACCAACTGGATTTAACTCCATTCACAACTCTTTGGACCCAGCCATCCAGCCAGTTTTTTACCCAGCAAAGATTACACCCATCCACACCAAGGGCAGCCAGTTTCTCCAGGAGAACGACGTGGGACATGGTGTCAAATGCTTTATTAAAGTCCAGGTAAACAACATTTACAACCTTTCCCTCATCCATGAAAGAGGTCACCTTGCCATAAGAGATCAGATCAATCAAGCAGGACCTGCCTTTCATAAACCCATGCTGACTGGGCCTGATCACCTGGTTGTCCTCTGTGTGCACTCAAGATGATCTGCTCCAGCACCGAGGCCAGGCTGACAGGCATGTCGTTCCTTGGATCCTCCTTCTGGCCCCTTCCTGTGCAGGGGTGTCACATTTGCTAACCTCTGGTCAACTGGGACCTCCCTGCTTAGCCAGGACTGCTGATAAATGATGGAAAGTGGCTTGGTGAGCACTTCCACAACCTCCCTCAGTATCCTGGGGTGGATATCAAGGGCATAGCTGATTCTTAAAATAATGAAGATAGCCTGTTATCATAGTAAAAGCCCTGAGATGCCATCTACCTGGCACATCACAATGGCTACAAATTTAATAGAAAACATTCCCCATACCACTTAGAGATTCAGATGTCCATACTCAGCATTTACTGATAGCTCTATGACAGTAATATACTATATATATTGCTTATATAAAAATAACATTTCTGTTTGCCCTGATCCACCACTAAAATAATAATTTGTTAATATAAATGATTTAGAATTAAAAAAATTATTAATTTAAATAATTTGTTTTCTTTAAAAGGGGTGGGCTTTTTTGTGAACACTTTCTTTCAAGACAAAATAAATGTTATTTCAGTATGTATAGTTTAAAAAGTACTAGCATTATACCCTGAGGAATAAGTTTTGTTTTCCATTGGTCAGTTTTATTTTGCTGGCTAGTTTTCATTCTCTATTGAAATTATCAAGGTCAGAATCTAGGAAAATGAGCTAAGAACTCCTTAAATGCAAAAGAAAAAAAGAGAACAAAAATAATGGAGGAATAACGCAATTTTATAGCCGTTTTAAAACATATTTGGAGATTTTTATTTTAAACTGTCTTATTCTCATTATTACAGTTATTCGGAAACTGAGTAAGACGCATCATAAGATGGCACTCTGTCTAGAACAGCTTCCAAACAAAGAGCTATTCCTGATTCACCTCTTACATTTGCACCTTATCTTAACACACAGTTACTTCTAGGAGAAAGACAAGCCCTAATTCCAGCATTTGAGTCATTAAAAACAGGAAACTAAATGTCATTAATATTTTATTCCTCACTCGTGCGCTCTTGCTCCTATTGGAACACTACTCATTTCCGCTCCTGGTCAGGGTAATGAATTTGAGATTGAACTCTATCACATCGTATCAATTTTAAAGACCTTTGCACCCTACCAAGCTGCTATACAACAATATCTTAAATTGATAGTTGTCTAACTCAACTGCTGAGAGCCACTTTATATCCAAACTTTGCTTTACCACAGATACAAGTCTACAAACATAAAATAAGTTAGCTTGCAACACAACTGAATGAATCCAACCAGATCTCTAAATACACTCAAACTTAAATTTGAGAATTAGAGCCCCTAGCTTTTTTTTGGTGTCATGGAGCTCTCGTTATCAAACTTACTGGTGATTTAAATGGGAGTTCTCTAAAAGCCATTATACAAATACTCTGCTGGACCCAATTTTGACCTGCTTACTCAACACAAAAATTACAGAACATAAAAGCATGACTAAGGTGACTACAGAACAGACAATACACCAGAATAAAAATGAACAGAATATTTGCATTCTAAAAAAATGGTAATGAATTCACATTCTAAGTAGTTAGTTTTGAATACATATATACACACACACACAGATTTTATTTGGTGTTAAATGCCATATGAATAAACATGTATCATTGTGAACCATGTTTGCAACAGAAATAATGTAATGCTATTTATTTTTCATACAAATCAGTACAAGAATTTAAAATCTCTTTCTCTTACATGATTTAAAGGACAATCAAAAAAGTAATTGAATTTAGTAGCTGGCCACTTTTGTGCTAAAACCCTAACTAAAAAACTTTTCCCTTAATTCCTCTTCACTATACTGACCTACACAGCATAAGACAAACTGAAAGGAATTTTATCAATGCTGTATCAACTGGCCATTGATTACTATTCTCTTTCTAGGAAACCTCCAAGCCTCAAATCCTGTCAAGAAAAATCCAACACCACCCTCTCCCTTCTACACTCATTTCAGCCTTGCTTCCTTCTTCATTTGGTAGCAAGCTTGCAAAGGTTGCAGAAAGATGTCTGCAATGACAGCAGTAAGCAATTAAGCACACTTACTGTAATAGAGACTTTTTAAAAAATATTTTATGCACGTATATATACCCATAAAATACATCTGATACCAGATTATACTGGGTACTGCAAGTATTTCACAGTTCCTTTAAAATAAAAGTTACAAAGTTTCCCATGACTGAGTTTGCATGTTTTTTTCATTATTGTACACTACCACACCAAGGAGCCACAGATGTTTTGTTTTATGAGAGCATCTTACTAGTCTACGTGGCCTACCACACACACTTCATATAAACCACTTGAGCTAAGGAAAAGTTTTCATTTCTGTCCTGAAGTACAGCAGTTCGATAATGGCTGTATACAATATTGTCAGAAGCAAAAACCAGCATAGTTTGCCATGTTTAATTGCTTTAGTAATCCACTGAAACAAAATCTGTGCAAATAGCAGATCTGAATTTGCTGTTAATATTAGTATAACTGATGATGTGGCAACTCTAGAAACTTTAGAAACAGCTGCTGGAACAGTTCCTAGGAAAAAAAACAAAGCCACAATTCCTCAGAATTCTATCTCACAGAGTATAAGTTTGGAAATTTCATAAGCTTTCAAAAGACCTTTTCCTTAGGACATTTACATGGTCTGTAAAAGAATGTCAGTAATTTAACACTTGAACTGACTTAAGCAGAATTCAAGCCCAATCTAGCACTACTTTCTTCTCCTTCAAGAAACTGTTGTGCTTAAAATTATTTATTAGTAACACAAGTAATGCAAGAATTTTCACATGCATTTCCACAGAGCTAAAATGACTGCTGCGAAGTACTCCAGAGTTTAAAGAGAAATTCCTGTTTGCTTTCTAACTTTGCACAGTCTTGTAATTTCCAGAAAAAAAGTAGTGATTTGCCAGTAGACGGAAAAATAAACTGATGGAAAAGGTTAGATATTTGGTTTTGAATTGCATAGAAATTTATTTTTTCTCTGTTCTTGTGACTTGTTTGTACGTCCTTCCAAGACTTTAGACCGATTTCAGTGACATACAAGAGACTGTATGACGATGCTCAAGGAAGTATTTAAGACCATGTGCAAGCCAGGGATACACAGATCTTGCAAGTGCGAGAACTCAGCGACACCTTCAGTTTTGACCACAGAGCATCCTAGACACCGGTATTTTTTCAGAAGTATCTATATGTTAACCACTTTACCTTAAGAATAATTTTGAAGTGGTCACAGATGAACCTAAAGCTGACTTAAGCTACCCAAGAGACTCTCTCTCTGATATAGTTCAACCATTCTGGCAGAGAGCTCAGAACAGCACCAGAACTGGTGTCCACTATCTGAGGAACAATCTAGATGTTGCAGCACTTACCAGAACTAAAAAGCCTAAAATTACAGACCTTCTTCAATGTGAAGGAGTCTAGGACATATGCTTTTACTTCAGAAGAGAAGCTTGGCCAGCATGCTGGTTAGGTGCTGGATCGACCAAGGCTCATAAGCCAGCAACAGAACAGCAAAAGGGAACTCATCTGTAGACCAGTAAGAATTTCCTCAGGGGTAAAAAGTTCTAAGTTCCAGTATTTCCTTTGAGGCAGCTCACGTATTTTATGTTAATTGTTGGATAAGCAGACTTTGGACCACTGCCAAGGACTTTTCCTACGGAAATGCTCCCACTGGTGAAATACATGACCAGGCTCCCCTCACCTCATAAAGTCTCCCTTCTTTGCCGGACAGTAGCCCACTGTTAGCATTTGTGATTAGTGCACTCTGCTGGTCGTTGAGATCACAGGATCACTCATCTCAGACAGAGAACCTGTACACCAGCTTGTTCAGCTGTAAGGTTTTTTAACAACTAAGCCATTAGACAATAAATGCAGCATTTTCCCCATCAGAGACATACTTTGAAAGAAGGCATAATATTTCAAATTATGAGCAGTGAGATACCTCACAGCTCAGTCCAATACTGGATAACTGGTCAGCTACCTCACCTCCCCTTCAGGCAGCTATGAAGTCAGCACACAGGAATATTAAATTGCCCTAAAGGAACTCCTAGATTCCCACATAGCCCAGGGGATAGCACATGAAACAGACCTTTGGGGGTAGCTACTTTATTTCAAAGAGAAGCCTGGATCACCGCACTGGGCTGGCTGCCCAGTATTTCAGACTGCTTTAAACACTGTAATGCCTAGAGCACTCAGTCACAATTTTGAAAGTTTCCGTCTAGGATTCTTTTTTATCACTAGTAAAGTAGGTCCAGGAATGCACTTAAAAATATCGCAACATACCTTAGGTAACACTAGTCATTTGGATATAATACACTAAAAAACTGAATGCTCACATCAACTCCTTCATGATAGTGGAAAGCAATTTTAAAGAAAACCCAGGAAAGAAGGACTAAGTGTTCAGTTCTCTGATTACTGTGGGAAATACAACTCCTGAAAATTATGTTTTGTTTACTTACTACTGGACTGCAACTTGTTTTAAGAGCTATTTTGCAACAGGTTTTTTCCCCCTCCTTGATAAGCCATTGGTCACATTTTCCAAAAATAAACAAAAATTTATTTAACTGTAACAGTGAAAGTATAAGAATCTTCTTTCAAACTGATACGTAACTACTCTCCAAAGAACTCATTATATATAACGTTGTCAAGATCAGATCAATGCAAGGGCTCCTTTGGCTTCCTTTCTGAACCCTCATGCTCCCTTGTTTATATATATAATTTCTGTAACATGAGCACCTGGCAGACAACATAACTGCACGGCATATAATCATCCAGATGTTCGTAGATTTTACTTTTTGAACACCCTCCCCAAATCTTATGCTTACTTCATACAAATGCCACTGCCTAACGATAAACACTCCAATGAGATGCAAAGCAGCACAGTTCTACAAGTCCCACACGGCAACTGAACAGCTCGCTGGGGTAGATGGGGGACAGTCCACCTCCACCTCTCCTTCACATCCCTCCCATTCACTCTTGGTCCCGTGTTCCTGCTGCTCTCACTCCTTATAAGACCCTGCTACCTTAAAACAGTAGCAGAAAATTGCTTTAGCAAAATATTTATTCTGCTCACAGATGAGGGCGGCAGGACAATGTGGCTGGAATGGCTGAGGTGCAATAATAAGAAGTCCCAGCTTCGGAGACAATGAATCCAGCTGCCTGTGAAACCAGCACCAGAGAATCACAGTCCTTCAGGGGCACATTGCATGTGTCAGACAGCACACACTGAACAGCAAAGCAATGCTTCACAATAAGTCTTATACGAATGGCCTTTCAATGTTAAAAAGCGTCTCAGTTTCTACAGTCTAAAGTGTGGGGAGAAAAAAAAAAAGTGATTAATAACAAAATCTTGAATTGTATGCTTAAATTGTCATCTTAAGTCAATGAAAACACAGACAGGCGCATGACATCTGAGTGGTATGGAAGTCAATGCTGAAGAAGGCTGAAAATATGGAAGAGCTTAAGTAAAAGCAAATAAATACCATGGAGAAGTCTTAAAACTTACTTTGGATGGAATGTTTCTCTGCAAAAATGGTGATCGTTCAATGATCAAAAAACCCTATAAGTTAATTTAATGTTGGATCAATTTAAAGCTGACACTTATACAAGCATGTAAGTAATGAGGTTTTTCACATTTTCACATTTAATGCACCTTACAAAAATCATGATGCAGTTCCTGGCTATACAAGTCAATTCAGCCTCAGAAGGAATGAATGGCCCTCTCAAATTCTCCCCTCTCTATTCTTTAACAATTCCACCTGATATCCCAATCAGACCACATTTTTTTCCATTGCTATACAGAAACTTTGGTCACCAAAAGTGATTTAGTTTTTTGGCCTTTCAGCAATTTCTGAATGAAGGCATGTGTAAACGCAATTTCAGTGTTCTCCTGTTTACATTTGTTATCTTAGCTGTGTCTGACCACTTAACGACAAACAGGACACCTACCCATGCTACACCAGGTCAACACAGCCTTTAAATAAGCATTTCCAAATATATACTTCCTTCTGGTTGCACTGTGATAAAAGATGCAAGTTTCACAGAATTACAATTATAATTCAGACTGCAGTTTCAGACTTTCAGAGACTGCATGTCAGTCTTTCTTCACAAGCTAAGGTTATTTCCCATGGCTCTTTTTTTCATAATCAGCCATGCTATGCATCTTTGACTTTGCTGTACACCAGTCTAAATCCTTAGCCACATATTTACATTGTTTTCTGAGCATGTCCTTCACCTAAATTGCAGTCCAGATAACTCAGAGGACAGGATGTCAGTACCACATCTAAAGAGTCAAAGGGCCTGAGTAGTGCTGCATTGAGTAGAACAACACAAAGTGTTGGGACCCAAACCACTGAATGGAATCTACCACCTTGAGCTTCATTACTAAGCTCCCTACATAACATTTTTCAAATCTGCACTTTGTTTAGCAGACTGAAAAACGTGTGCACACACGTTACTCTGAAGATATACTTTTACCTTGACTCCACCTTTTAGGGAACAAACCCCCAAATACTTCAATTGTGGGTAACAAGCATTGTGTAGACATCAGCTTTTATTATTTAAAAGCATAACTTTGTATACAAAGCTCAATCTTTTCTAATTCAGTGAGATGTCCACAACATTCTTATATACAGATGTTATTTTGAATGCATTCAATTGATTATTAAATACAAAGTGAAGAGAAAACTTCACCTGATACTTAAGTTTCCATACCCAAACAAGTTTGGCAAATTCAATTCATGTCCCATGGACAGACACAACTCTCAATTCTGAGAACATTTAAAGTTTCTTTACATAACATGATGCCTTATTATTCAACTTCAGTGATTACAGCACTCATGTAGATACACAATAGAACATTTATTTTTAAAACAATTCCTTGAGACATCATTTGCATTAGCTTCATGGACTTTTGCATCTTAATTCCTGGAAGTAGTAGTAAGCAGAATTTAATTCTAAAAGAAAAGAAAAAAGAGGGCAGAGAAATAACTGTATTTATTGTAATTATATGATATTGGTAGCAGAGCATAACTGTAAAAGCAAGAACATAATTTAAGAAGAATGGCTTCTGAAGAAAACAGAAATCTGGGTTCATTCCCATTCAAAATCTTCAGTTTTACACTACTGTATAATGCTGATTAACAATCATTTTTCATATTAAACATGAGCTATCTCCCTTTAAACTTGCCCTTGTCTACCACAGTTGATGATTATGTGCTGCCATCTAGCAAATGTTTCCAGAAAAGTTTAACTTTGGAAGCTATTCTGTGACAAGACACCTGAAAATTCTTAGAAAGCTTTTTAAAAAAGGAAACATATACAAGAGAGCAATAGTTTTTTCAAAAGATTCCTTCAGCATGCATGCTTATAAAATTAAACACAAGATGAGAATACTAAGCCTAACCAGGCTTAATAACAGACAAACCCTACAAAAACATAATCGCACACAGTTGCTACATAATAATTGCAAAACTTAATTTTTCATTCTACAAGTTATGTTTTCCCTTGTATAAAAGAAGGTGATGATAAAAAAATGGCAAGAAATGCTGCATTTTGCTCCTCTTTCTCAAAAATTCTAGACCTCACTGTTTCACTTTCTTCTAACTTTCTGCAGTCTTTACTTCCTCCCTCCCACACCTTGTGCACAGAAATCAAAATGCAGTAATCCATACAGGAATGGGATGTCTGAACTATAAAAGCATCTGTGTGGTTTAACTCTCTTCAATCTTAATTTTTCAGTCATACAGTCACACTGAAACTGTACCACATTATTTGCCAGTATCAAGATGATGGCTTCCTAAAATTGCTGGACCTTGCTAACTATGGGTTCTGTCAAGATCTTGCTTTTTTCTATCATCTAGGTATATATATGCGATTAGGGAAAAAGAAAAATAACATTAATATGCTTTTGGCACGATACCCATTTGTTAACATGGAAATAAGGTGAGTTTCTCAAGCTGTTACACTGATATAAACAACTTTACATGAAAAATTAAAATAAATTATGAATATATCTATTTATTCTGTGAATAGCTGAATAATTATGACAGATTTTTTATATTTTTGTCTTATTTCACCTCATCACAACTGTAATTCCCTCTTATTTTCACCCAGAATCCTTACCACTGTACAGTAACTTCAGATCCCACTCATACAGTCACCTTAACAGTATGACATTTTCATTCTCTGTTCCCTATTAGACCAGAACAGTTACAAGCATGTTGCTTCATGAAGGCACTATTCATTAACCAAACGATAATTTAAAAAGCAACAAAACGAACAACTTTTGAGGTCTCCATTCTTTTCCAAATTCTCTGAAACTAGCCAAGGAATTAAAAAGCAGTCAGAAAGGAGACACACGTCAGTCCTTCATTTGCCTCATTTCCTTGGAGGATTAGATTTTCTTAACAATATTCAATTTTCAAGTTTCTTTTGTGATAAGAAGGTAAATCATCACCAAATTGAATGTCGTCTAATTTCAAAACATGTATACACTTGACTTCGTTCCGATACTGGAACCAAAGGCTTGATTTTTACACTGCACTAACAAAACTTTCCATTGAGAGTGAGGGGTTTTTGTGTTTTCACCAGCACAGTAATGCCAGAACAACTCATGCCATTAAATTATAATAAAATGAAGCTACTTACTCAGGTGTTCAGTAACTATCCTTCTCATTTAGAAATAAGCTAAACAAGTATATGTTATCTGTAAAAAGCAGATGCTGTGCAACTTTTACCTATGACAATACAGTTTATAGGAATGCTGTAGAAACTCCAGAACAAAAAAGTTTTGGGATATTGATAACTATTTGTTTTGTTAATTACTGGTATCAAACATATAAAGGAAGCAATGGAAATAAAGGTCAATTTACATTAAGAAAGGTGCCAATTTATCTTACTGAGAAACACTGGTTTTGGACTACTTGTTCCTCCTAGAAACAAAATATGAATTGGTAAAAAAAAAAAATCTAAACCTATCATCCTAGAATTTCTTAAGATTCCATCATTTATCAGGTTATTACAGTTTGTTATATTAATTAACAGCATAAGTCTGCCTTTGCCAGAATTAAAACCTAGAATATGCTAATTTAAGAGAGCTGAATTTACAAGGCCTTATACAGAACTACTGTAAATCCAGCTAAGACAAGTTTATCACCAGTATAAGGGTCACAAGGTTCTTTCTTCAACAACTGCCATCACGTCTATTTGACAGCCTAATGGGGGAAGAGATTTACGTGATCCCTAGCATTGGCATTCCACGATCAGCCAAAGGTGCATAGTAGACAGCTGCTTTGTAATAACATTTTCCCTTAGCAAACTGTAAGACTACACAAATAGTTTAAAACATTAGACTTTCTAAAATCATTACTTTATTCACACACAAATTCCACCATTTCACCCTTGTTAGAGGAAGATAAATATTTTTGACCAGCAACACACATTCTTACAAGGGCATCTCAGTAACAAATACACAGAGGACATCCAGGTATTGGTAAAGAAAGCATTTCTTTCAGACTTTATGACTAGTCACCATAGTACGTAATACAGCTCTGATCCTTACGAAAAGGTATAGGTGCAGAAATGGAAAATATTGTTTGATCTACTCACACTAGGCCTCCATGATATTCTTAGCCTGCCTGACTTTCTGTTCCTCTTGGTAAGACTGCATCCAGGATTTTAGTCTCTGTACTACCTTGCATCTTGGATTGACCTGTTATTAGAGAATTCCTACTTTTGTGCTAGCTCTGATGAAAGCTCCCACCTCCACAAAATCTAAGAACCTACTTTGAGTTTCCTCTTAGGATAGGGTTATGTTTGAACTGTAAGAAGCAACAGCATTCCCAGCGTCCTTACTGAAATTTTTCAATGTTTTGTACAGAAACTCATCGTATTCTATCTTTTTCCGAAGAACTGTTTGGTCATTCCTCAGTCAAACAATGCTTCCTTCTTCATCCAGTGTTATACAAGTATCTCTTTGATGAAAGACTAGGAATCATCACCTGAACTCAGTCAAAAAAATCCCTGCTTCAGCAATGAAATGCTCTCTTCTTTCTCTGGTGATTCACTATCATACTTCAATGTGAAATCATTCATGTTTGATCAGATATTTGTTAATAGCAAGAATCAAAAGCTTGTAATAAATCAGAGTAAATATCTACATCTTACATAATATCAAATGACATTTTTTCTGATGAAAAGGCTACTTTTCACTAAACTCTTGACTTGCAAATCAACCTCTCTCATAGCTAGTGTATGTCTAGAACATAAAACTTACGTTAAATACAAGCGTAATCTGAGAATGCTTGTATTATACTCATTTTGGTTCTGCTGATGACAAACAGTAACTTTAACCATGCTGTGAATTATCTAGGAACCGCGGAAGTGCACAATGCCATCTGCAGAAGCTCATACAATACATGCTCAGCAGAATTGTCAGCTACTCTTTAGGTGCTGCAGTAACTGTTTAAAGAGCATGGTTTAGTTGGGTCAGACTTATTGCACGCAACGATTTGCAAATGCGTAGTCAAAACCCACTGCAAGTGAAACACGCCTAATTTAATTCATGCTATAGAACAGGAAAGAATTCAGAAATAAATATGAAACACCAACCTTCTTATAGAACTGGAAAAGGTTAGGCCTAACCTATTAATTTCTCATTATCAGCTCCTCCACTTCCAAGAAAATAGGGCAAGATCTTATCTTTGCTATCCAGGAGACAGGGAGCTGAGAGTTTGGTAGGTCTGCGAGAACCACCTGCAAAACCCCAGTGCGAACACAAACGCAGTAAGCCATGACACGACACGGTGATGACACGGCACTCCACGACGGGACACGGAACCGAAGCGCACGTGCCGACTGCTGCGCATCACCCCCCGTAACGGCTGCTCGTCTTCGCAAGGCAGAGCTTGATTCCCACCGCGCAGCCCCTTCCCGGGGGACAGCGGCAGCCGCCTCAGGCCACACGGCGACGGCCGCGGCCGGGGCCCTCCCTGCCGCCCCAGGCAGCCACGCCGGCCCTGGGGAGGGTCGGGAAGGGCCCGCCCCGGCCCTGCCCGCGCACACGGTGACCCGCCGCCGCCGCCAGGCTCCGACACTTTCCTCTCCCCGCTCCCGCGCCGGGCCCTCCCCGGCCGCCCCCGCCGGCCTAAGCGCCGACCACCATCCCAGAGGCCGCGGGGAGCTAGTGGCTCACCTCGTTGTTGAGGTTCAGCACGGGGGCCATGGCGCCGAGCCGAGCCGAGCCGAGCCGAGCCCTGGCCTCCGGCCTCCCCCTCCTCACGCCGTCGCACCGGCGGCGCCAATCGAAACTGCGCGCATGCGCCGCGCCCGCCCGGGCAGGCCCCGCTCCGGGCTGGAACTCTATGGGTCGGGCCTCTCTAGGCCCCGCTATCGAAGGCCGCGGTCCTCCGGCCCCGCCCCCGCCACGCCGGTGCCGCCTCGCTGAGGACAGGGGAGGGCGGGCTGTGGGCGGGGGGCGGGGCGGAAGGGGGTGGTGGGTGGGGCCCGTGCGGCGGTGATTGATAGGGGGCGGGCCGCGGGACAGAGCTGCCTTCGCGCGGGCGCAAACCGGGAACGTCTCGCCCTTGCCTTGCGTTTTACGTTGCCGCATTGCTTCTTCGGCTGGCTGAATCTGAAACGTAGGAAAATGTACACCTCTAAATCCTTAAACTGAAGAGGTACCTGCCTGCCCCCCCGAATAGTTTATCATTTTATAAATAATCTGGTGTTCTTACTTTTCTCGTCCTGTTGCTGCCATTATTTAACTAGCCTAAAAAAAAAGATTACGTGAGTACACAGTGAACAGTGCCGTATTTCTAGACTTAGGTTTCATTATCTCCACCCCACTCCCGCCTAATTTCCCCCATGACACAAAACCTGCCTCCATTTTCAAACTGCTTTAAAATGTTCACGTTGACCTTTCGATTTGTGCAGAAGGCAGAAAGGATGGATCGTGCAGAAACCAAATGATCTAGCGCAGTAAAATTTTACATAGTTCATTTTAAGTAGCTGTAGTGAAGTGGGGCTGAGCATGTTTTGGACTCGGTCTGAAAAGTTTGGCAAAGTTGCATCAGAACTTTTCCTCATTGTTTCCAGTTTATTGTGCTAGAAGGAACGGTTGATTTGTTATATATATTTTTCTGTATTACCAAGACGGGACTTTTACAAAGCTAATGCCTAAATGTAAGCAAGTCTTACCATGTCTAGGGAATGAATCGGCAACTGTTTCACATTGCTGGTTATCTGTGGCAGTATTCAAAAGTCCTGCGATCTTATTTGAAAATCTTTGGGGAAATTGTTTCAAATATAAAGCTTTTTTGTTCATAGGAATAAAATCAGTTTTAGGAAATTCTGTGGATGTTCACCAGCAATTAGCTGGCCCCTGGATGGCACTGTTGCACCTGGAATTTTTCTGCTTTGAAGTCCGAATATTTAAACAAATACAACTGTTGTCAGCTGTCTCTGTAATGGATTTTGTCTGCAGGGTCTAGCATTTAGATCTTGTATTTCAATGTTTGATTTCTAACTGGTGCTCTGGCATCTTCTGTAAGTGAACTGCAGCCAAATCACCTTTGGCGGTAATTTTCATCAAGTCTTCCATGCAAGTGGGATCAGAGTTCCATTTCGGATGTTTCAGAAAGTGGCACTGGTTGTTCAGCAGCAGTCTAGGTTTCATTTGGATTAATAAAGATCCAACGGAAAGGAAACTTCTTCAAACCCATCCTTTCATAATGTAGTCAAGGTATTTTGTTCCACAGAATTGCCAAGAATGCTTTGGCTCTGACTACAGGTGAGGGGTATTTACCACAGCTGCTGTTTTGGAAAAATTCTGACCTGAAGTTATATCCAGCCTGCCTAAAGTCATATAGCATTCTTTGCTTTTTAGTACTAGTAATGGCAAACATCTGTGGGTTCTACATAAGAACTAGTTGAATTTGATTATGACTGCATATAAAGCAGTCTTGGATGTGATGCACTCAATACCATCAATGTATTTTGAAAAACTAAATAATGTGATCTCTTACCTAGATTGGTTTTGCATGCAATGAGTATAAAATTGGAATCAGAAACTCATCATGGAAAGATCTTCAAAGAAAATAAAGAGGTGCTTCCCTCCTTTTTGATTTTTCGTGTAAAACTAATTCCCAGATATACGAGTCTTAAATTCTGTTGTGCAAAGAAGAAGACAAAAGTGGGACCAGGGAGCCAGAAGTGGTTCTGTGACTCCAACCAGTTCCCTCCTGGCCTCCCATCAATTAGAGTTATTTCATGTCTGTGTATCCTACTGGGTAATGATTTGAGTTTTCCTTTCCATTTCCTCTGGACACTGAAATAACTTGCTTTGGAAGTTTCTTGTAGACCTTGATGACATACTTCTGGCCCTTCTTCAACCAACAATTTTGGTTTTTTGTAACTCAGTCGGTCACTGATGAAAATATGTATTTTTGTTGCTTTCATCTTTTTAAACCTCAGTGGCCTTCCAGAGTTTATAATCGCTGTGCCGCACAGCTGGTTCACTGGCTCTTTGTCATACTATTTTTTGACTTAAATTAATTCTAAGTCAGGATTTTCTTGTCAACTTGTCACAGTCAGGACGCTTTGAGGCATTGCCCCATATAACACTTCGATACTTTCATACTTTGTTCTGACCTTTCTTCCTTTCATGTCAGTATTTCACTCAGCTATTTTGGCATGCTTTCTCAGTGTTTGAATCCATTTTTCTGGGCTGTCTTCTCTCCTTTGAGAACAGCTGCCTGTGTGTGCACATGGCAGGGCAGCATGTATTTGTAGGACATAATACATTGCAGAACAATACAGAGGAGTCAGAGTGATAAGCTATTTAAGGAAAAAGGGGTTATGACTCAGTGTCATTTCCCTCCCTTTATCTTGGCACTCTCCAGGCTTATGTGATGTGGTAGCAGCTGTGCAGGCCATCTTGCAGCTACATATGGCCTTGATCCCAGAGGCTGTGCATATAAGTCATATTTTTGGAGTACTTACTGGAATTTGTGATTATTGCAGACACTTGCACTCATATGCACAGTGCAGATGTAATGAAATATGTATTGTGTATTTTGTATTGAAAATTAAGTAAATTTTAGCAATTTCAAATAATTGTTCATGTTTTGTGAACCAAATTTAAGAAGTTTCACACAATGAAAGTAGCAATAATATTAACTAGACACTAAGGATCACAAAACCTGGAGGTGTTCTGTGACTTGTAGCTTGTGCTCAGGCTTTTCCCAGAGGAGTTTCTTTTTACTGTACCAAGGCATCTGTGCTGGGCTTGCTCTCTTTCTTTTATAGGAATTTTTTTTTTTTTTTTAATAAAGGAGCTAGCTGACTTTAGGATCCTGTTTTTTACTTAGCTCTCTACATATGTGTAGTAAGAAAATTTCAGCATTACACATCAACCAACTGAAATAGCGAGGTGAACTACTGAAACTGCTTATAAAAGGAAAATGTAGGATATAGGAATTATTAAGTGATTTGTGATGCATTGCAGAAGAAAACAGTGTGCCTTACGCATTTAAACTTAATGTCCCAGGTTGGAGTTCACCACAGGATCATCTTTCCAGGCTCTGTTTTTCATATACATCAAAATGTTCATTAAATTCAGAAATATTTTTGAAATTTAAGTACTCACAGTGTGGCTGAATGTTGAATGGATTCTAAGTAAGAAGCAATCTCAGAGTGAATTCTGCACCTTTAATAATGGAGGAATGTGTTCACTTGAGATTGAAATACTGTGAATTTCACTGAAGAGCATGTTCTAGTGTGTATATAACGGGCAGTAGCCAGTAAGCATGTATGAAGACACAAAGATTTTTAGTATTGGAGTAAGTGCTAAGAAAAATAAGTGTGCAATAACAAGAGCCAATTTTTCTATTCTGTCCTAATAGTCAAAATAACTAATTTCATAAAACATTTTTATAGACTACCAAGGAATTTTTTAATACATATTTATGAGTCTTTTTCTTACAAAAAGAAGAATTCACATTTCAATACAATAATTAAACTATTAACCAGGTTCGCCATATATTCATTAAATCACCCATTTTATAGCAACTACATAGCATTCACAAAACACACCCTTACAGAAATAATGACAGTAGCATTTTGTGGTAGGTTGGCTTGACTGGAATAAGATCCAGCTGTAACTGGGCTCATAATACATGTATGGCATAGTACATTCTGTGTGTTGAGAATATATTACAAGAAACGTAAATGGAAAGCATGTCATGTGTTAAGTATAGTCTTTTTTTTTTTTTTTTTTTTTTTTTTTTTTTTGTATGATGGGCTAAGACTTTGTAAAAGTTTAAAATATTAAATATGGGAGAGTCTAGAAACACACCACCAGAGGAATAACGTCTGGTATAGCACTTTTTGCACATGCTTTGGAAGTGGTGTGTTCTGTCAATGTATCCAACTGAAATTGCTATAAAAAAGTATTCCAGAACAGTGGCAGTTATTCCAAAGGCATAGAGCAAAACTTCTTGAGAGAAAGGTGCCAGCATTTTATTAACATTTCTAAGACAGTAAAAAGGCTATTTCAAAATATATTAAGTATGCTTTTTCAAATAATACAAAGAAATCAAGATTCTTCAAATTATAAAAGTAGTTTGACATCTGACAAAGAAAGACCATATAATGGTTGGTTTTCAGCAAAGGATTATTGCTTTTTTTCATTTCCTAGTTTAATGCCATTTTAGTGTATCTTTGTCCTGCTTTTCATATTGCCTTGTAAATGCACAATGCATTATGAACAGACATGAAAGTGCTGTTCTCCCATTTCAAACACTGTTTGCTTGTACTGAAAGCAGGCTCAAGCTTGTTTCACTCCAAATTGTGCAGATGCCATGTGAATGTGATCTTTAAGGCACTGTTATTTGCTTGCAGTATTGAGCAGCACTGAGAGCCAGACCTGAGGTTTGACACTGCTTGCTGCCTCACCTCAGCATAGTAACCGTCTATACACAGTTTTACGTTGACTCTAATAGTGTCTGGGAAAGAATATCAACATCTTGAACATGAAGATAAAAACCTTGTATTTAATGCATAAGGAAGGCTGCAAAGAGAAGGGTGGTAAGGTGAAAATTACTTTCTAGGAATATGATCTATGCATACAGTGCCAAGGCACAGAACTGTATTAGTTGTGGGCATGGACTACAATATGACAGTAATTGTAATACAAAAGTCGTAACAGAAACCTTGATGAGAGTGTCAGCTCCATGGGTGTGTAGGAGAGACTCTATGTTTGAGGCAGAATCGTTATGCCCTCGACAACAGAGTTGTCTGAATATTCAAGGTCCAGTATATGGATTCTGGTGCCCCGTATATGTCTATTGAAAGGGTGGTGCTGCTGTCATTGATTCAGGAAGGAAGTGGGAGAAATGTCTGGAGGGTAA
Organism: Tyto alba; assembly: GCF_018691265.1. NCBI lineage: Eukaryota > Metazoa > Chordata > Aves > Strigiformes > Tytonidae > Tyto > Tyto alba. The sequence continues at coordinate 20,547,288 of NW_024881275.1, read as the reverse complement.
AATTAGGGTAGTAGCCTAGTTGATGATTAGACTTGAAAAAATAGCAGGAAGACAGGCTGAAGCATGAGTTTGACTGAGAGGCAAGTTTGGAGTAGGAAGCCACATCTGTATGTTTCAGACCAGAGATGACTGCTGAATTTGTGACGGCAGAAGAGGTTACTCAAAAGTGAGATTCAGGAGGAGGAGAGGACAAAAGACCGAACTCTCTCCAATCCGTTGCAGGAAGATCAATTGAAAATTAAGTTGCAGAAGCAGTCTAAAGAGATCTCATAACCAGAAGCTGTGTGAGCATACAGTATCAAGATTAACAGTGGGTCTTCATAGCACACAAACAACTGAGGTACTGGGAAAGATGGGAGTGAAGCAGCTCTCACTCTTACTCAGAGAGACGTTGGAATTCATAGTAAAAGATGCACTGGGAGTGTATATAGCTTCTAGGGTGAAAGCAATATAGGGTGAGCACTAATACCAGCTCCTGGGAAGGGAATTCAGAAGTGGGCAATGGATCTTGGAGATAAACAGGGAACGGGTCTGGGGTAGCAGCTGAAGTGACTGATGGGATCGGTGAGACTGTGTGCTGAGTGTAATGTAAAGAAAAAGCTGCAGAAAATGGGTGGGCAAGGAAGGGATAAATTGTGGTATGAAATTGAAAGTAAATGGAATTGGGAACAGCGTGGGATCGTTAGTGCAAATGGAGAGGTGTGAATAGGTGAATAGATGAGAAACTTCATGGCTAAAATGGAATATAATTTAGCATCCATAGAGTAATGTTAGTTACTTATGTGAAAATATAAAGCATTGTACTCTGACTATTCAGAAATTATTTTATTCCAGATTTTATATTTTGTAAGCTTAAATTTTCTGTATAGAGCAGTCTGAAGGCCAGAGTTCATCACACCAAATGTTAGCTTTTTAAGCTGGATGTTTAATCAGGAGTCAAACCAGCATTAATTACTCCATCCATTCCCATCAGAGGGAGACAGAGGGATACTTCCAGAGAGTACTTAAGCTTATCTAAAATCTTGCTGCTGAGGATAATAGAGGTCTAGGGTGACTAGATTCTTAACTCAAATGCCTCAGCTAAAAATTAGGTAGGATTAGGATGAATTTTAGCATGGGTATCATTGTTATAGTTGTGAAGAAAAGCTCAGAAATGTGAAGAGTGTAGTTGGTATTTACTGTCTACCTAAGCAGACATCATAAACTGATGTGATTTACTCCAGCTATCACAAGGTGATTCTTGAGTGCTTCTTGTGGTAATTGGAAGTCAGTGTTTGAGTCAGTGTCATCTTTCATTAGGTTCATCTACAAAAGCAGTTGGGGGATTTGAGTCTTGTAGTGTATTTCAAGGGTCATACGACTAATCAAGCTCACTCTCTGTTTTCTTTCAAACTGATCTACAAGTTAAATCTGTGGAGCTGAGCAGAATTCATCCAGGATTCCTCCCTCAGAGGAGTTGAGAAAAAGGAACTCATCAAACGCTGCAGATCAGAAGGTGATCTTGTAGAGCCTGCTAACTTTTTAAGAAGTAAAGCCTTAGTTTGGTAACTCTCATGATTAGAGTTTTTTGTAATCAAAGTTTGGAACAGTACTACTTTGGAATCACATATTTGCACAATATTATTAGGTGGTGATTAATGAGAATCCTGTTTCAGCATTGGTACTAATGATAGTTTTGATATATTGAGAAAGATAACAGACATACAAGACCAATTTGTAATGGTGTAAGTTCTCTGAATTTCAGTCTACTAATAAGCAGGGTTTTTTACCAGAATATGTAAAGGATTGTTGCATTTTAACCTAAGCTTCCTAAAGGGATTGTTTCTTCATATCTTGTTCTCAAAGTAATCTAAATTTATGCTAGGAAAAAAACCTCACTTTTTTTTCAAAGAAAATTGGCAAAATGCAAACACAAGTCTAGAGTGCATTATACCTCTTCTTAAGTTGTTCATAGTAATTCTTGGAACGATCACATTTTCTATCACTGGTCTTCTGGCTTTAAAGAAACTGCTGCTGACACTTATAAGCGTAATCACAGAAATAGAGGAGGTTCTAAAAAGTTGGGGTAGCTAAGAACAGGAGTAAAAGTTGCAATATTAGGTGCATGCTGTATTTTATGTTCTCATATGTGTTTCATAAACGGCCCTTATATGTCTTCACCTGGCCATCTGTTACAACAGAAGGTACATTACTGGTCAATTTAAAGATACATATAATATAAGAGATGGATTGTAACAGCTTCAGATCAGTAAGTTCTACTTGTAAGCATGGGTGTCCAATCAATGGATACTCATTTGTAGTAACAAGTTTTCAAAGATGAATGCATCATTTCTTTCATTAAAATGAGCAAAAGATTAAAAATAAATTTTGGACAATCCCTCTTCAAAAAATATGGCTTATTAAATAGGTGGCTTTTTGTTTTTTACAGCTTACAGGGAGACTTTATGTTTTAAAGATGGGGTTTTTTTATGCATTTGTCCTGGGTTTGAGTGAGTGGCGGGGTTTTTTGGTAGCAGGGGAGGGGGCTATAGGGGTGGCACTCTGTGAGAAGCTTCTCGAAGCTCCCCCAGTTCCAAGTCAGCTCCACCTCTGCACCAAAGCTGAGCCAATCAGATGCGTCTTTGTGATAATGTGTTTAAGAAGGGACGTGGTGAGTAGGAGTCGGACTTGTGAGGAGGAGTTGCAGCAGCTGGGTGAACACCAAGGTCAGTGGAGGAACGGAGGAAGAAAGGAGGGAGGAGGTGTGCCGGAGCAGAGACCCCCCTGTATCCTGTGGTGAGACGGCAGGGTGGCCCCCCACTGCCACCCATGAAGATCTACAGTGGAGCAGACACTGATTTATGGCCTGTGTTTTTCACCTGGTTGATCAAGGTGCTGTGCCTGAAGAAGGCCAGGGTGTTGCCTATTGTTGGCGTGGCGACCTGGTTCAGGAACGGCACGGCAGCCAACCCCAGGCCGCTCGGTCCATCTGCTCACAGACACCAATGTGGTGGACGGCAAATGGCGTTTTATTACTGAATGACTCAGCCTTATATAGGTTGAGTTTACAGCATCACTTCCGTCTGCTTACATCATAAACTAAACACTATAGGGAGAGGGGTCCTACCTTTCCATACAGCGCGATATCTTCCGGTCGCCGGACCCTAACTACCTACATTTCCCCCCTTCCCTATGCTCAAAATAAATGGGTAGAAAAACAATATAAAATACAAGGCACATTCGGTTAGTAACACCTAAGATGGCTAAAAATTCTGTTAATATATGTAAATAGGTTAATAAAAACGTAACAAACTCAAGAGGTTATAATAAAAAACTTATATAAAACATAAGACACAACAATAAGTGGAGAAGAGAAGACACTTGTTAATTATAGGACATACCTTACATATATAAAAATTAAACAAAGATTAATACCAGTGTTGCGCTCTTAAAGCAGCTGTTGACGTTCTACTAACATTAGATTAACTGTTTCTAATCGATTTTTAACAAACTGCACAAGCCTGTTCAATATACATGGCCCAAGAATCAATGCTAGCATAAACAGTATGGTTGGTCCCATTAATGCAGAAATAAGGGTGGTTAGCCACGGCGTATGGTTAAACCATGACTCAAACCATCCTTGCTGGGCTTCTCTGTCTCTTTTTCTTTTTTCTAAACCTTCCCAAAGTTTGGCCATGGTATCACGAACGACACCAGTTTTGTCTGCATATACACAGCATTCTTCTCCCAAAGCGGCACATAGTCCTCCTTGTTGTAAAAACAAGAGGTCTAGTCCTCTACGGTTTTGGAGAACTACTTCCGACAATGAACTCAGTGATTGTTCTAAGGCGCTGATTGATTTCTCAATTCGAGTAAGATCCTCATCCACTGCAATTCTAAGGGAGTTAAATTTTTGATTCTGCTCAACTAATGAAGCTATTCCTGTTCCTGCCTCCGCAGCTCCTATGGCTAATAGGGTAGCTGTGGTCAAAGCAGTAAAAGGTTCTCATTTCTGTACATGGTGCGAGGTTGAAGGAGTCAGATGGTCATAAACATATTCCTCAGGGTGATATATAATTCTCGGGGTAATTAGCACTTGTATACAAAACTCAGCACTTGTCTTAAGTTCTTTAATAGATATGCACGGAGTAATTCTGGCCTTTGAACATATCCACTTGGTGTTATTGGCTGGGACTAGCCAATCAGCTTTTTTTTTTTTTTTTTTTGCTTTTATGATGGTATTACATAGACTTCTTTTCCCAAGAGGTACAGTGCCAACATATGTACCTTGTCCTGACACACGTTGCATCGTTATTCCCTGTTTGTTTTGAGTATCATTCCATCAACATTGTATTGGATTTGTCCCGTTCACCCATTTTGGTCTGGAAGGTATACCTACAGCCTCATAAAGAGGAGGTCTTACATCATAGCAAAGCCAACAATGAGTTGTCATATTTGGATTTGTTGAATTTAAGAATTGATGGGTTGAGTTCAATAATTTCCATAGAAGGGGTAATTTGGGACCAAAAGTTATCACCTCCTCAGCTTCAATAGAAGTGGCTTCTCTGGTAGTGTTTTCCGTAGGGGTGGCTTTTTTGGCAGTGGTTACGGTGTCATGTTTTATAGGCTTAGGTGTTTGTGGATTAGGAACTGGATTAGGCCCGATAGCATGAGGTTCCTGTGGTGCAGATCTCTTTTGTATCCTTATCAGTCCTCCTCTATCTTTGCTAGGTTCCCAGTATCTAAAGCCCCAAATTTTGCCAACAGTCCACCCTAGGTCGTTTTCATTGGTTACATTTAAAAAAATATATTGACATTTGCACTGCTTGCCACGCGGGCATACTAACCCCCCCGAAAAGTCTGTTGTATAGGGGGTACAGCCTATTGGACCCCAGCTGGTCTTAAGAAACTGGTCTGGTTCCACTACCTTCCAGCCAGACGCGATGGTTTCACAGCCCCAGTAGGAACAATAATATGAATTAGGGAAGTTGCAGTAAGATTTGCCGGGATTAGAGCCGGGGCACATATAGTACATTATCTGATTAAAACAGGGTTCTATTGGAGCTAAATCACAGAGGTGCACCGAGAAACTAGGGAGTCCTGTGGTAACAACTCTCTGTACTATTTTATGGTCCTCCCATCTTATCAACATCTATTCCCACGGTTGATGTTTATGTGAGCCATGAGATGGCGTTACAAACCCCAGGATTAAGATGAAAATCACACAAAGACGTTGCAGCCCCTTTTTATGGGAGCTATTTCGCCCTTGTTTAAGTTCCATCGGTGTGGAGCTCCAGGGAGCAGATAGAGTGATTGCTGGCTTCTCTTCCTCTCCTGTCACCGGGGCGTATGGGTTACGAGGGTGTCCGATAAGTTGGTCCTGTGAATAAAAACTTACAGTTTCTGTTAGTTTCATTCCACTACTGGCATTATTTACATTATTATTATTGTTGCTATTATTGTCAGCCTGAAGATCTGGTTTGATAGACTTGAGTGGACATCATTTAACTTTGCCATCTTTTTTAACAGCTGCATACCCTCGTCCCTGGTGGAGAATGCGGGCAGTTTGCCATAACATGGCCTGCTTGGCCGCATTCGAAACATGCCATTATACTAGATATTGCAGTATGAACAGCTGTCTGAATTGGAATTAGATGTTCTTCTTTCACGACATGTCTAATCATGTCTGCCAAGCTCGACCCTACCGGTAGGGATCGTAGAATTTCTTTAGTACTAGCATTGCACTGTTGGCGCAAGCAGTCTGCAACGACTGGACCTTTTGCTTCTACCGGTAGGGAGGAGGAATCAATCGCCGCTTGAAGGCGATCCACAAACTGTGCGAAACTTTCACTCTCATTTTGTTTTATAGTTGACCATGGAGACGGCTTGATAATAACCTTAGAAGCTGTACAAATAGCTTCTCTAGCAGCACGGGTAGTTGCCATCACCTCATAGGCTCGTAAACCTTGAGCCTGCGCTTGAGGTGTAATCATTGTTGGATCTGTTCCCATCAATCGTTGTAGACTAGAACCATACAATGGATGGTCCGCTCCTGTTACCTGAGTCAATTGTCTCGCACAGTTATCCTCCCAGTCTTGTTTGAAAACTATCATTCCTGCCCCATCAAAAATCAACCTACAAGTTTGTTTTATATCAAATGGGAGCATGTCATCTCCTCCGAAAATACCATCTATTAGAGTAGAGACCATAGCAGAATTGAGTCCCTTATCTGCTATCGCCTTGATGATTGTTTGTATATCCTTAGGATTTATAGGAGAGTACACTCTTCGTGCCCCGTCACTTTCTCCCATTACTCTGACCGGGTATGCTAACGCTGCAGAGGGGGCCCAATCTGCACACGCAATTTTTATTTTCCTCCAGTCCGTAAGAGGGATTTTATCCTCTTGTATTTCCTTTTTGCTGTGGATAGTAATATTTCGAGTCCCAATTCTTATCTCATCCTCATTTGATTTCAAATCTGTTGTAAGCCAGTCGTCTCCAATAATATCTGACTCAGAGCCGGAACTCAACTGACTGGTCTCTTCCGGGCTCTGATGCTTTTTCTTTGAGCTTCTGTCCCGCCTACATTCCTTTTTGGGACTTCTGCCCCTCCTGTTTTCTTTGTGATCAAGCAATTCCCTTCCTCTTGATCCGCCCCTTTGTCCGACCAGAGGGGGGGTTACTCGATAAGGGCATATTTGTAAACGGACATTCTGAGTAGTCTTCTTCTCCTTCTTTGTCTCCGCCTCCCCTTTTTGATCATCCCAACCATTCTCCTCCTCCTCACTCTCCGTATTAGGGCATATTACTGAGTAAATGCTCTGATTGTTTTCTCTTATCTGGTTTACATTCCCATTTCCTTTTTTGTTGTCTGTACCGCCCTTCTCCTCTTTAGTCTCCCCCTCCTCTTGTCTATGCATATTCATGGATTCCAACATTCCTCCCTTATCTTCTGCAAAGGCATCTTCACACCTCCCTTCCTCTCCCCGGGTGGCGCCATTTTGAGGTGCATAAGGCGGTGGTCTCACCCAAATGTTATCAGATTCAAATTTCTCTGCTATGCTTCTGGCCTCCTCCGCTAGCCCCCCCCAGAAGGATTCTGCTTGTTTTTGATCCTTCGCGAGTGGAATAGGATGGTTTAAGGATTTAGGGGGGCGGGTATCGCCCTCCTGCCCATCCCCGGGCTCCGCTGGATTATTATCATTAAAAGGGGGTAAGGTCTGCATGGCTGCTCCGACCCCAAGTTTCGGGACAGCTAATAAACAGTCCTTTACCGCCCTCCATGTTTCCTGCTCCTGCAGGGCTTTTTTCAAGGCCTGAACGACCTTCCCCCATGCCTTAAGGTGTTTCGCCGTGCCTGAAGACATAGTCTCCTCCGCTAACACCTTAGTGCATTTATCCCACGCTGGTCAGTGACCCCAATTTGTAAAAACCTCGCAACTGCAAGGATAAAATCTTTGGCTTTACAATCAATCCCCCATTGCTTATGTATTTGGGATACGACCTTCACAAGGGCTTCCATCCTCCTTGTTGGTCCTGGTCTGGGAGCGTCCTCCCCTGACCTCCCCTGCCGGGCTGGTCCAGCCGCTCCGGCCGCCGTTCACCCGAATCCAGATGACGATCCCGGGTTTCGGCACCACTTGTTGCCTATTGTTGGCGTGGCGACCTGGTTCAGGAACGGCACGGCGGCCAACCCCAGGCCGCTCGGTCCATCTGCTCACAGACACCAATGTGGTGGACGGCAAATGGCGTTTTATTACTGAATGACACAGCCTTATATAGGTTGAGTTTACAACATCACTTCCGTCTGCTTACATCATAAACTAAACACTATAGGGAGAGGGGTCCTACCTTTCCGTACAGCGTGATATCTTCCGGTCCCCGGACCCTAACTACCTACACCGGGGTCTTGTGGGAGAAGTTAGACCCCACTGTTGTAGCTCAGTGCTGTGAGGATTGCAGCACGCGGGGGTGTCCAATGCCAGAGCAGCTCGGGAAGTGCTGCAGCATGTGGGAAGGGCTCCAGTTGCAGAAAGTTGGTGTCCCATGCCGGAGCAGTGTAAGGAAACACTGCAGCCTATGGGAGAGACTCACATCGGAGTAAGTTTGTGGAGGACTGTCTCCTGTGAGAGAGGGACGAGAATGGAGCAGGGGGAACAAATTCCAGAATCCCCCCCCAAAGATGGAAGAAGCAGCAGCACTCACTGCAGCCCACATTCCCTGCCCCTGCACCACTGGGGGAGGAGGTAGAGATATCGGAAGCAGAACTGAGCCCAGGAAGAAGGGAGGGGTGGAGGAAAGGTGTTCTCAAGATGTGGCAATGTTTCTCACTGTCCTAGTCTGTTATGTATTGTCAGTGTGTGTAATAAATTTATGTTCTTTTTTTTCTTCCCCTAATGAGTCTGTCTTTTGCTTGTGACCATAAAAGGTGATTTTTTCCCCATCCCAGTCCTATCTCAAACCACAAGCCTCGTTCTCTGTCCCTTCCTATTGCCAGAAGAGAAGGGAGAGAGAGTAGCTGCGTGGTGTTTGACTGCCGACCAGGCTCAAACCACGACAGTAGTCCTGAATTAGAAATAGTTTATAGTAGTTGGAGAACAATCTGAAGCTAATGTTAATGCCTAAATACAATTTAATGATGTAGCTTTGAGAGTAAGACCTGTAGTGGAAATTCTGACTGAGGAATCTGTACCTGCAGCAGCATTTGCAGAATTGTGTTTTGAGGTTTTTATAAATGAAGATGAAAAATACAGACGAAAATTATTAAGTCTTCTTAATTTACAAGATTGTTGAACCATTAAAACCATCAAAAAGGGTTTGATTTAAAAGCACTCTGTATCACTGTAAAAGAGTACATTATGTTATATACCCAGAATTTATGGAACGTGTGATCCTTTGGCAAAAATTAAACTTACTGAACTTCCAAGCCACAAAATAATGGAAAAAATCTGGTGTCTTTCCAATGTCAAAGCAATTGTTGAATGTTTGCTGTGAAACCAGTAAAAACAGGACATAATTTCCTTTATTCTGAATACTTAAAAGTATATTATTTTTGACTTCAAATACATCTTTTCTCTATTACAGCAATGTTTCAAAGTATCAACAGTGTCTACACACTAGTTTCTATATTCAGTTTGAGGAGAGGTAGTTTTGTTAGGAAAGAGGTGATAAGGAAATCACTGCTATAATGTTTATGCTACACACAGAGATATTCCTTATTTTTGAGCTTCCAGGAAATATATGGTGCTGACTTTATGTTTCAGTTTTTTGTTTTCGGTGAAAAATTAATTATTTCTGGGAATTTATATACAAAATTTCTACCAATAAACAATTTATATTTCTTAATCTGTTCTACCGATTACTTCTAATTTGTGAGATAATTAAATCATTTGAGCTTAATTTTCATTGGGATTTGGCTGGTTTTGAAAATCTTTAAAAATCACACATAAACAAACTCATTGAATTTTTAACTCACTTTCAATATTACCAGCAGAATACAAAAATTAGAGAGTTGTTTGAAAAAGAATCTTTCAGAAATTTCCAATTTGGAAAAAAAAAAAACCCTCGTTTCTTTTTTTAAAAAAGTTACAAAGACAGAACTGTTATGGGATCATGAACATTGGAGCATGGATTCTGAATATGATTAAGTGTCCCCTGAAGTAGGAAGTATTGTTTTTTTAGGATTGGGCTTTGTTCTCAGGTAAATAATGGAATCGTAGAATCATTTAGGTCGGAAAAGACCCTTAAGATCATCTCTAAAGGGAGAGATTTTTGTTCTCTCTTGGAACAAAAATCATCCAATTTCATGAAAGTAATAGTGATATGGGTCAGAAAGGGCTTTTGCTCAGGATTGGGTAACTGATAACTTTAGAGTAGGTCAGCCTAAGGAGTTTGATAGATCTTTCTTTTAGTACGGTCCTTTTGCATGGAATTTTTGCATCCTGAAATATGAGGCTTTTTCAAAAAGCCTTTTCTTTTAACAGTAGTGGTTTCATCTTCTGTGGCCTTGGTTTCAGATAACATCTCAGTGTAGAATTGTCCTAAGAGTGAGGCCTAAAGTACTTTTTTTCAGTTCTGGGGTTGTTTTTTTTTATCATCCTAGCATACGTTTCTAACAACAGTATTGCATATTTTCTTTCATAATAGGTAGCAGACTTTCATATTAATGTCATAGAATCTTTAACTTTTTGAAGGTTTTTGAAATAGTAATGGGAAGCTCTTAAACTCTAGTGTAATCAGTTTAGGAAGGGTCCTTGATGCTTCTCAACAAAAGACAGAGGCGGGGTGGTCCAGCTTTCACAATGATATGGGCAAGATGCCACTTAGACTATTTCAGGGAAGGAAGAAAGGGTAGAACTCCAAGTCATTCAGCCCTCCTTCAATGGAGCAGTGCAGATTCTTGCTTTGGCAAGTGCCTGAGTTGTTATCCATGCATGCTGCATTTCTCTGTAGTAATCCAGGAAACATGGTGCCTTGAGTGGTGGATAAATCCGTATGTGTATTACTCAGGTGCATATGTGCAAGAAGTCAAGCACTTCTAGGAAACACTGAATTTTACTGCTTGTGTTCTCAACAGCACGTTCTACTTTGCAAATGGCTCTTTATTTACGTGGTTCTTCAAGGTAACGTATGCCCTAGTAAGGAGGATTATTTTTGTTATACAAACTCTGAATATTCTTTTAACAGATACCTCAGATTCTGTCAGGGCTGACAGAAAGCTCTTTCAAGTAGGAAATACAATGTAAAGAGCATCTAACATAACACAGAAGACAGCATGGCTAAACACTGTGTTCCTAAGCTGAAACACAAAAAGGAGGTCCTCCAAAGGTGGAAGCAAGAGCAGACTATCTGGGAGTAATGTAGAGACACTGCCTGAGTGCACGTGTAGTGTTAGCAAATACAGAACTCGGATGGATTTCCAACTCACGAGCAATATGAAGGTCTGTAGGAATGGCTTCTGTAAGTGCACTGAGGGCAAAGGGAAAGCTAAAGGAAAATAAGGATCCACAGCTCAGTGAGAGGATATGGAAAGGGTGAGATACTCGGGGCTTTTTTTTCCTCTTGGTTTTTACTGGTCAGTTCCACCCTTGGTCTTCTCAGTTTCAAAAGCCAACAAGCAAAGTCTGTGGAGTGAAGTGTTACCCACAGCAGAAAATGATGCTGCTGAGGAATGCGTAAATCGCTTGGACATATACAAGTGCGTGGGACCAGATACCTTGTACATGGCATGCAGAAGGAGCCGACTGATGTCATGATGAGGCTGCTTTCATCATTTTTGAAAGGTCACAACAATTGAACAAGGTTACTGATGTTTGCAAAGAGGCAAACACCATGCTTAACATCAAGATATATCTGAGCAAATACAGGCTGGTCAGTCTCAGCTTAATCTCTGGGAAGGTTATGGAGCGAGTCTTTCTGGAAGCTAATTCCAGCAACAGTAAGATGACTGGGAATATCCAGAATGGATTTACCTAGGCTGAACTGTGTTTGACTGACCCGAGTACCTTCTGTGATGAGATGATTGTCTGTATGGACAGTAAGGAAGCAGCAGATTTTGTATACCTTGAGTTTAGTGAAGACGGTGAAACAATCTCCTGTAATCTCCTTATAGCCAAACTAGGGCCAGGAAGAAAAGGAAGGGAAAATTGCCCGTCATGTGACAAGGCAGAAGGAATTCATGGAACTCTTCCTTGGGACGGATAATGAACAAGAACATAAGGGTTGGAACTCTCATACAGATAAACACGTGAGATATTATTGTTGGTATCTACTCCACACTGCCTGGTCAGGAACAGATGATAGAATCATAGAATCATTTAGGTTGGAAAAGGACACTTAAGACCACGGAGTCCTACAATAAACCTAACACTCCCAAGTCTACCACTAAAACATGTTGCTAAGCACAATGTCTACACATCTTTTAAATAACTGCAGGGATAGCGACTCAACCACTTCCATGGGCAGCCTGTTCCAGTGCTTGAGAACCCTTTCGGTGAAGAAACTTTTCTTAATACCCAATCTAAACCTCCTCTGGTGCAACTTGAGGCCATTTCTTCTTGTTCCGTCACTTACTGCTTGGGAGAAGACACCAAGACCCACCTTGCCAGAGTCTCAGGCAGCTGCAGAGAGTGCTAAAGTCTCCCTACAGCCGCCTCCTCTCCAGACTAAAGAACCCCCAGTTCCCTCAGCCACTCCTCATAAGACTTGTGCTCAAGACCACTCACCAGAGTGGTTGCTCTTCTTTGGACATGCTCCAGCACCTCAGCATCTTTCTTGTAGTGAGGGGCCCAAACCTGAACCCAGTATTGGATGTGCAGCGTCACCAGGGCCGTGTACAGGGGGACAATCACTTCCCTAGTCCTGCTGGCCACAGCATTTCTGATACAGAGGTGAGGATCCCCTTGGAGAGGACTTTCCACCAGCACCCACAGCACCGGCAGTCTGCCACCAGTGCCCTGCCTGCCTCCTCCTGCCCTTGCCTCCCACCACCTCCCAGGACACCACATGCTCCACCTGGCTCAGGTGCGGGGTCCTGCCCAGCTGCTCTGGGGGGGTGAAGGAGGCCTCCCCCGCCACCCTAGCTAGGGAGGAGTGAAAACCTCTTCGCGCCTCCACCCACCCCACCCCAAGGAGGTGGCGGACGCGTCTCGTGGTCTACGAGGCAGCACCAGAGGTGCTGACGCTGCAGATCGTGACACCAGCAGGAAAAAAGGAGGTGGGTGGATGGTCCTACACCTGTTAGCACCCATCTGGCCATTTTCCACATTGCGTGCGAGGAGGCTTCAGAAGGACGACAGGTCCTTCTGAATGAAAGCCAGGTGAAGAGAGGAAGGGGAAAAACCCCAAATGGAAAGGGACAGCAAAGGGTGTCTCTGGGTGGTGTCCCATCCCAGTGGTAGCCAGGCCCAGCCCTGCTTAGCTCCGGAGACGGGGCACGTCAGGGGGTACTGTGGCTGCACCCACTGTCCTCTGCCAGCACTGCCTGAGCCCCCTGGCCCGGCCCCAGCCCCGCTTTGCCCACCACCAGCTTTCGCTCACGGTGGCGCACCCCCTCCCCGGGGCATAAGTGAGGCCTTCTTCAGACATCCCCAGGAAGCCTCATGTCCACAACTGTAGGGCAGGGTTTGGCTGGTCTCAGAAAAAACCCCAGCACTGCACAACTGATAGAAGGAGACGTGCTGGAACTTGTCAGCCACAGGCCCTGGGAAGGATAAGATAAGAACTTTGTTTAGAAGGAACAGAGAGTGCTGACTCTATGTTTATACAAGAATCATGGGTTGGTGAGACTGTAAAACAATCACCCTGTAAAAAAGGAGCTATTGTCTTTGCACAAGATAGATTGTTGTAGATAGAGGAAGTAAATGTTTAGAGAAATATCTTTAGCGTTAACCAATATGTGAATGCCTATTGTAGAATGTAAGCCAATCAGCCTTTGGCATATTTTAAAGAAACCAAGTAGTTTGTAACACGCTATTTAAGAACTAGTATAAATGTATGTGAAGAATCATAATAAGACCGACATTCTGCTTGCATCAAGCTGTGTCCCGTCTCTCAATCGCGGCACACAACCTTGCAGACTAGAATTGCCCCACTATCTGCTGCAGTGATCATAAACCACAGCTCTCAGGCAATCCTGGAGATTTTGGGGAGCACTGATGGTGACGCTCTTAACGCAGGTGATTGAGGAGCCGGTGACGGAAGGTGCTCTTCTGGACCTGGTAGATATAAACGAGGAGGAACCGGTCAGCAAGAGGAAGGTCAGGGTTGGCATTGCTAGCAGTGATCCCGAGGTGGTGGCCTTCAGGATCCTGAGAGAAAGGAAGAAGACAGATAAGCAGGATCACAACCCTGGGCTTGAGGAGAGCAGAGTGTGGCCTTCTCGGCCAGCTGCTTGGAAGAATGCCATGGGGATACAGTCCTGGAGGGGTGTCCAGAAGAGGTTTTTTTTTTCAGTTATCGCCACCTCCGACCTCAGGAATGAAAAGGAAGTCAAGCAAAGGCAGCAGGAGGCCTGCTGGATGAACAGAAAGATCATGACCAACTCAGATGTGTAAGGAAAGCATACAAGGTGGAAACAGAGACGGATGGCCTGGGGGGAGTACAGAGACACTGTGCAAGTGTGCACCTGTAGCTGAATGTGGTGCGGGTCATGAAGGGCAACACGAAGGGCTTCTACAGGAATGTTGGGAGCCAAAGGCAGACTGTGGAAAATGTGAGCCCACCGATGAGTGCACAGGAGATTTCTGATAAAGGACATTCACAAGTCCAAGGTAATGAATCATTCTTTATTGCAGTCTTCACTGGTAAGAGCAGCCTTCAGGAATCCTGGGTCTCTGATACCAGTGGGAAAGTCCAGACCAAGGAATACTTATCCTTGTCGAAGGAGGGTCAGTTTAGGGAATGTTTAAACAAAGTGAACATAGACAAGTCCCTGAGACCTGTTGGAATGCAGCCATAGTTGATGAGGAAGCTGGCCATTGTCACCAGTCCTGGTCATTTTTGAAAGGTCCTGGCGGGACCAACTTGGGAGAGATATTCCTGACAGCTGGGAAGAAGCAAATGTCACTCCTGTCTTCTGGAAAGGGAAGATGGAAAATCAGGGATACCGCAGGCTGGACAGGCCCTCCTCAATGGCTGAGGTGATGAACGGAGCAAATAATACTGAAAAGCATTGAAAAAAATATAAAAGACAAGTAGCTGATTTGGCATAGATATACAATGGGGAAATCACATTTGACTAACCTCATAGCCTTCTATGGTGAGGTGACTAGCTTGGTGGGCGAGATGGAGTGGTTGTTGATCTGTACTTCAGTAAAGCTTCTGACTCTGTGTGCCGTAACATCCTCATGGACACACTGAAGTAGCATGGAGTAGTTAAAGGGCCAGTGAAGTGGATCAAAAACTGGCTGCACTGCTGAGCAAGACGTGTTTTGATAGCAACTCAAAGATCACCTGTCTGGAGTCCAGTAACTGATGGTGTACTGCAGAGTTCAATACAGGAGACAATGGTATGTAACGTCTTCACTAATGTTAGGATAGAGCACATGCTCATCAAGTTTGCAGAAGATAAAAAATTGGGAATTGTATACCTGGTGGTTGTACTGACATTCAGAGGAACATGGACAGGCTGGAGAAATGGACAGGGAAGAAATCTCATGAAGTTTAGCAAAGGAACATGTTAAGTCCTGTCCCTCTTTAGCAGTATGCTCCTGTATCCATCTATGCTGGGGGCTGACAGGCTGGAAAGCAGGGGAGGGCCTTGGTGTCCTCATGGATACTAGCTGACCACGAGCAAGCAGTGCACCCTCATGGCAAATGTGTTGCCACCAGTATTCTGGGTTACATTAAGAAAGGCATTGCCAGTAGGTTGAAGGTGGTGATCTTCACCTCAGATCTGGTGAGAGCCATCTGAAGTGCTCAGTCCAATTCTGGGCTCCCCACTGCAAGAAAGATATAGACATCCTGAGTCAAGTCCAGTGAAGGACTTGAGGATGCCTATGGGACTAGAGCATCAAGGGGAAGATGATAGAGCTGGGATTGTTCAGCCTTGAAAAGACTCAGGACAGATCTTATCAATATGTATAAATGTCCAATGGAAATAGTGGTGCGCACTGGTAGGACAAAAGGCAGTGGGCACAAACTGATAATAACAACAAAACCCAGGGTATAAGTGAATTTTGAGTGTTTATTTTCCTATTTTGAAACGGCATAAGTAAGTGTTGGAAACTAGAATATATGCAGTTCCTGCTTATGAGTATTTATGATGCAAGTCTCAACTATTTGGGTTTTCTGAGGAACATTTATTGTCATATCTTGGGGGAAGACATCAGTTGTAGAATCTTGTATTTTGGTTATCCAGCTTTCTACTAGAATGGTAAAGAGATGTTAGTCAATAGACTTGAATGATTTGGACAAAGAAGATGACTTCCTATTTCTGATTTTTCATTTCTGACATGTAATTTTCTAACAAGGTGGCCTTTCCTTTCTGTACCAAGTGAGTGAAAGAATATGCTAGAATACGTAAGACTCATGGATGGTATTATTGTATCAATAGTTTGGGCACCTGCCATGATTTTCTTCACACTCACCAAATTAGGCCTGACTTTTCAGTCCACTGAAGAGTAGACTGTGTACAGGCTCCTCTTGGTGATTGTCAGGGTTTTCCTGACTTTTCTTCCTCTCTTTTCAAGTTGTCTAAATTACATACATTTGGTCTTGGTTCTTACTTGGTTTATCTTTCACTTCTGTAATAAAAGCCTGTCTTTGATGCAATGAACTGTGAAACAGAATGTATAAGTAAAAACACCTGTTGGTATTCTTGTCCTGGGTTTGAGTGGGTGGTGGGGTTTTTTGGTAGCAGGGGAGGGGGCTATAGGGGTGGCCCCCTGTGAGAAGATTCTCGAAGCTCCCCCAGCTCCAAGTCAGCTCCACCTCTGCACCAAAGCTGAGCCAATCAGATGCACCTTTGCGATAACATGTTTAAGGAGGGACGCGGTGAGGAAGAGTCGGACTTGTGAGGAGGAGTTGCAGCAGCTGGGTGAACACCAAGGTCAGTGGAGGAACGGAGGAAGAAAGGAGGGGGGAGGTGTGCCGGAGCAGAGACCCCCCTGTATCCTGTGGTGAGACGGCAGGGCAGCCCCCCCTGCCACCCATGAAGATCTACAGTGGAGCAGACACTGATTTATGGCCTGTGTTTTTCACCTGGTTGATCAAGGTGCTGTGCCCGAAGAAGGCCGGGGTCTCATGGGAAAAGGCAGCCCCACTACTGTAATTCAGTGCTGGGAGGATTGCAGCATGCGGGGGTGTCCAACGCCAGAGCAGCTCGGGAAGTGCTGCAGCATGTGGGAGGGGCTCCAGTTGCAGAAAGTTGGTGTCCCATGCCGGAGCAGTGTAAGGAAACACTGCAGCCCATGGGAGAGACTTGCACCGGAGAAAGTTTGTGGAGGACTGTCTCCTGTGAGAGAGGGACGAGAATGGAGCAGGGGGAACAAGTTCCAGAATCTCTCCTCCCCCCCCCCCCCCCCCCCCCCCCCTCTCCCCCAAGATGGAAGAAGCAGCAGCACTCACTGCAGCCCCCATTCCCTGCTCCTGCGCTGCTGAGGGGAGGATGTAGAGATGATATCAGAAGCAGAACTGAGCCCAGGAAGAAGGAAAGGGGTGGGGGGAAGGTGTTCTCAAGATGTGGCAATGCTTCTCACTGTCCTACTCTGTTAAGTGTTGTTAGTGTCTGTAATAAATTTATGTTCTTTTTTAAATTCCCCTAACAAGTCTGCCTTTTGCTTGTGACCATAAAGGGTGATTTTTTCCCCATCCCAGTCCTATCTCAAACCACAAGCCTGGTTCTCTGTCCCTTCCTATTGCCAGAAGAGAAGGGAGAGAGAGTGGCTGCGTGGTGTTTGGCTGCTAACCAGGCCCAAACCATGACATTTCTGTTTTCATTTTCTCTTGCAAATGCATTGAAGTTTTCAGCTAGCAGTCCAACACTTTTATGACCTCTGCATTATAATTTATAATAACTGCAGGAAGAATAGTGTAATTTCTTACTTGCTTTTTACATTTACTTTTTAACATTAGCAAATTTGTTAAGCCTGCTAATATCTATGTTATCATACATTAGTGGTTCTTTTTTATCACTGTTTGACTTCTGTGTGTGCGTGCACATGGGTGCCATGGACCTGTGACTTTGTTTTGATACTACATAAGAAAATAAATAGAAAAGTCTTCTGTACTACTGAGAAAAAATTAGAGAAACTTATTCATAAGGTCTTTATAAGGCTAGTGCAGCAGCATCTGCATAGCTGAAAGTGCAGACACAGCTCTGCCCAGATTTTGTTTCTTTTGAAGCAAATAGAACAGGAGAGGAGCTAAGTGAATTACCTGGCCTCTCTGATGCTTCTGTTGTGATAGAAAACTACAATTAACATTGGCAACAGTGGCAAGCAATCATTCAGTCACAATATTCTGGGACTGGCTCTTGGATTTTCTTAGCTTTGGAAAGTGGTGACTGTCTTAATATAGTAAGTAAATATGCATATGAGTTCTCCTGAAATGGTCACCATAAGTGAATATCCATAAGTGGATGGCAGTTCTGGTGACAGAAGGCTCTGAATGAATAGCATTTATTTTACAAAGAAATGCATGCGCGTAGTGATCTTGTCTGGTTCTTGACCAGTGAATGTACAAAATCCTTACAGTCCGTAATAGGGTATTGATTAATACCTGATTGTAATTCTTCCATTCATGGCAGTCATTCTTGAAAGATGAACAAGTATATTCAGTGTGTTTCAATCAGAAAGAAGCATATTTCAAGAAAAATTTTCACATGCATGTATGAATAAGATGTCCTGCGAAATGATTTCACATCATCTGATTTCTTGCCGTCCAATGATGCATACTCACCTCTGGGATAATTTTAGAGAGGTCAGCCATAACAGACACGTTAAGAAGGTCTTTTCATACTGCTCAGGATTTAAGAATTTAACTTACCATGGATGGAGTCATGAACTTTACTCACAAGAGAGAAGCAACAATATACTTTATTGATATAAAACAATAAGTTAACAGAGTTAAATTGTTAAATGTGACAGTGGTTTAACAGGATTGGGTGGCAAGGTACACTTGAGTATTTACTGCATAGAGGACAGGGTCAGACAAAACCATCAGGGAGACCCTCCTATTAAAGCATGAGGTTCAGAAATGAACCACTTGCTTTCTAAACTCCTTCTCAGATAGGAGTCTAGGTGACTGGATCCTAGTCCTAGATTTGACCAACAGTTTACATCTAAAGGATTATACATGCACAATCAATCCTTTATATCACTTAGCTAAGATTTCAAAGTTTCACATACTGTTAATCACTTACCAAGAATCTGTTGTGGCAAGGTATCTCTCAACCTTGAGGAGTATCCTTGAGAGGCATCGCTACGCAAGAGGAGGTCCTAGCATGCAGCTTGCTGCTGTGCAGGAGAGCTCAACGGGCCCTGGACTGTCCACTATAAAGTGAGATGATCGACTTATATTTGCATACCATCAAGATCTCTGTTCCAGACAGCCCTTGGCTACTGTGTTGCTATCCATCCCCCAAAGTCCAGAGTAAGCTGGATGCAGCCATCACAACCCACACTGGTGGTTGTGGCTTAAGAAGGGGGTGGTGAGGGGGAGCACACCACCACAATCCACCCTGTGACTATAGTCCATTCATCTTACAGTTACAGAGTGGTGGTATGGTCAACACTTGTAACTGTGCTATAAATAGTATATTGATAATTTGTGTGCTTATAGATCCACGGTAAGTAGAGAATGAAGCACTGCTATTTGTTATTCGTTAATTTGTATGTTTTGGATGGTTGAAGTTGGATTATTTATTTTATCATGTACTAAATCTTTATATACAACACAATTATAAACAATGAGCATAGTAGAGTCAGCAAAATCTCAGCTGAAGGAAGCATAAGATTAAACACTCCTGTTGCTGTGACCATCCAAGAGTTTCCCACCAATGATGTTCTCCATCCTTCTTCACTCTTTCGAAGACATGGTGTATTTCTTCAGTATCATGATAGATGGTGATTAGAGCTTTGCGTCTTTTGTTTTGGTTGTGTTCTAGCAGCTGACACAGGTCATCATGTTGTAGTAGTTTCTTCACCAATGTGAGATTCATTCTGATAGGAGTAGGCAATAAATCTTAACTCAATATAAAATTCGATTTTAACACTTTTTAAGGTCCTAAGTGTCTTGCTCAAAGTTCTTGCTCAAGTTTGTGATCAAGCCAAGGAAATAGATTTGATTTCTGTTTTCCATCTTTATGGCCTGCCTACTGCATTAACTCTTTAACCACTCATTTCCAAAGGAAGATTTTGTCAGTCCTCTTTCTGGTTCCTCACTGATTTATAGGTAAAAGGCCAGACTCTGCATGACTGTTGTGCGGTGCAATGGTTTTGGAAGGTAGATAGCAAGTTGATAGCTCAGCCTCCATATGACTTCTGTACATAACATTCAGGGGGGTAAAGAATGCTAATGGATTCTGGTTGTACTCCTCACCCTGACATGGAAGCTCCTGGGAAGAGGAAGCAAGGTCAGGATAGTACTTTGCCACTCAGTTGTTCTCTGCAATTACTGGCAGCAGGCTATCAGGATGCTTTAATCTCTGTGAGGGTCAAGTAAACCTGTTTCAGGGCTGCTGGAAGTTCAAAACTGGCAAAAACTTACTGCTGAGCATAGCTCAACTGGGAACCAGAAAATCTAGGCTGGAATCAGTGTATCTGAACCTGTAGCACCCTAGTGTGTAGGCTTCACACATCAGGAGTTGGCTTTCAGCTCATATAAGCAATTCATCCACTTGTATAACCTTTGTTATACAAATTAATTTCAAGTCTCTTGTTAAAGCTCACGAAGATTACTCTTGAGTCCTGAGTGGTTTGGGAGGGGGAGAATGACCTGATCAATGGGGATTTTTTGACTACCTCTAGGAGGTATTTCTTTTAGAGGTGATGAGTTTGTTTATGATACCCTTAAAATGAAAAATTCGTGAAAAAGACCAGAAGCCAATTTCCACACTGCTTTTTGAGTGATTATACAGTCATTAAAGTAATACACGAGGCTCCACAGGCTAATGCAAGTAGAGCAAGGAATGAGGAGACCCACTTTGTACTCATAGCCTGAAAAATGCTGTGTGAATAGTTTATTTTTGTGGCCTGGTGTCAAACCTGGCAACTTGAAGGAGAAAAGTTCAAAATTACCTCATTATAAATTTAAAATAGTGGTCATTTACACCAATTTTGCACTTCCTATTTAAACCACATCTTTTCTATTGTGTAGAATAGCATTTGAAAGAGCCTCTAGTAAAGAAAAATTTTTCTTCCTACATCTTTGTTTGTATTAGTCTGACAAATTATTGAAAAGTTATCGATAAATTACCCCCACTTTATCCAAGAGTTTCTGTATAGTCTTTGTTTTGCCA
This sequence comes from Tyto alba, assembly GCF_018691265.1. NCBI lineage: Eukaryota > Metazoa > Chordata > Aves > Strigiformes > Tytonidae > Tyto > Tyto alba. The sequence continues at coordinate 20,526,350 of NW_024881275.1, read as the reverse complement.
TTTTGTTTTGAAGTTGGATGTGTGAACGGTTAAAAATTCCCAGTTGCTGCCATGTGTGATGGTTTGGATGATTCTATTATTGACTCAGAAGATGCCTGCTCCACCTGAGTTTCCTGATTTGGGTTGTCTGTGGTAGATTACTCTTGTAACATTATCACTACTAAGTGAAACATTCTAATTTTCCAATTTTATCAGCGTTTAGATATTTTCATCAGATTTCCCTCTGCATCCTGAACAGTAGAGAAAACGTATGTGTTCTTGATACACAAGAAGATACTGCTCACGTCCTTAATTAATATTAATATCAACATTAATATTCCAGTCAGTTTAATATTTTAATCAAATCTGTTATAGCAACTTAATTTAAAATTTGATGATGCATTAGGTATTGCAGTTTCTTTTGGTTTGTCCTCATAGATCTTGTGAATTAATTTCTGAGCTATTCTGTGGATCCACCTTCTGAAGTTATGTCTAGAGTGAGGGTTTTGGTATTCTCTGTGATATATTCCTTATGGAATGGGTTTAGAATCTTCATCACTTTCTCAGTCTCGCCAACCCAGTAAAAACATTCATGGATCAACTTCAGAAAGAAAAAAAATCCACCTTGGAATATACCCTAACATGATGGTTAGAATACTGTCATAGGAAATAGGTGTTCTAGTGCCTGTGGTGAAGGATAAAGTAGAAATAGACCCAACCATTGGACTTTGAGTAAACAATACAATCTCTTCTCCCTTGGTTTCTGAATTCCACTTTCTATTCCCCCATTATTTTTCTCTGAAATGAGAAAGTTTAACCCAAATTTTTTGATGGGTCTCAGTTTGCAACATCTGGATTTTTCAGCAAATAATTTATTCAAATTTGCTCATCCCTGCAGCATATAATTTACAGTCTCTGTAACTAAACCTTTTTCATTGTTACATTTGTCAGTTCAATGTCAAGATGTGTTAAATACATTTTGAACATGTTCAGTAAATTGAGGAATGATTGTACTGGCAGCAGAACTCAGTACTTGCCCTAATGGTTTGAAAGCTGAAAAAATGCACAAATCTTGCAAAAACTTATTTTATATGACTCTCAGAAGGCCAGTTTGCAATTAAGATAATGCTTCTAAATGAAGAAATCCTACAGAGTTTGTTATTGGCTATTATCAGTAGGAGGTCCAAAACCCACCAATATTCATTTACATAGATGTTCAGATGCATTTTGTAGCATATTTTTAGTGATACACTGATCAGATGGATTTTCAGTCTGCTTAAGTCAGCAGAGAGAAAATAGTTTATAATAATTTTAAAGTAATACTGACCAAATTCTATCTGCTTTGTGAATATAAATCGATGAAAGTGCTTGGTGAGCAGGTTTTGTGTCACATGTCTAATGTGTGGTAATTCTACATGGTAGAAACAGTAACCTGTGAAAATAGTTAGCCATGAGGCACACCACATGTATTGGAACTGTATGTGTTTTCTTTCTCTTACAAGAAAGAGTGAAAATGTGAAGCTGGTATTTGTAGCTTTATGTTATGCAGCTACTAATTAAGGTGGACATGGAAGGAGAAATTCTTCAGCTTTTAATATCACCAAGAAATGCATTCAGACATCACTCAACTGTCAGATCGAATCATATATTACAGCTGTTCTTACAAATTTTACCCACTAACAAATAAATAGCCTGTGTTCTACCACCGAGACCTGGACGCACCTTTGGGAAGGAAGTATTCAGTGACTGAAGGAGACTTTTATACATTTATAAGTATATATGTCCCATCTTTTGTTGTGTTGATACTGAAATCCTTTTATTTACAATAAAGAAAATTTAGACTACTGCTGGAGTTATTCAAGGACTTGCCACTGCTAGAAGGGACAGCTTTCTAAACATTCACACTATTTTTCTGAATATTCACACTGTTTAAGATAATTATTTCTTTTTAATTCTTCAGGAGAAATCTTGACAGCAGGGATGAGATGCAGAGATATTCATGATGGTCGTGAGAGATCCCTTTTTCAAGATAAGAAAAATCTTAACACTTGTGTATCATTAGATTTCACTGCCCTGGAGTTTATTCTCTTAGCTTTTTAATATCTGAGACCCAGAAAATATCTGAGTAAAAATCTATGAATAATTTTTTGAAAGTTGAATTCAATCACAAGATCTTTGATATTATTTAGTTATGAGAAACTAGTCAGGTGTTTTCACTTTGTTTTGAAAGTATGTATTAACTAGTATTACAAGTTTAACATCTGTTCTTCCAAAATTTAGCCTCTGGTTTATTTAGAATATATAATATTTACATATAATATACATATATAAGCACATATGTATAAAATGCCTATATACATATAATGTAATGCTTAGATATGATATTGACTTTAAGGATGTATTTCACAGTTTTTATGAATAAGGAGGGACTTAGTTGTAAAACTTTTCTTTCATGAAGACCTTGTAGCTTTGTATATTGGTAGAAATCAGTTTTGTATATTCATCCTTAAACCCAATGCTTTCTTGGGAATATAAAACTTTTCCTTAAAAAGTCCACCAAGGTTTGTCTAAGAGTTACTTTAATATTCACCTCCTTATAAGTAAAAATAAATTACAGTCAGAACTTTGGGATTTTCTGAAATATGTGACACCGATCCTTCTGTCTACAAAGCACTGTTATTCTGGTTTAGATATGAGCACCAGCTCACATCTGTAATCTCTAGTTCTTGATAGAACAAGGAATGTGAGAAACACAATTGTACTAACAATACTATTACTGTTGATTCACTTCAAATTGCTTGATACCAGGGTCATTATTGCAGCAGCCCTCTGTAGGGGAGCTGTTGTTGCAAATGGTTCTTGTCAATATGATTTCTGACAAAGAATATGATAGTCAGTAGCTGAAAGAAATATTGCAACATCATATTACAGCAGCTGACGTTAGAGGGTAGAGTTTAAAAATTACTCAAATGTTTGAACTCTTTTAGAAAAGGGCTCTTCAATACTTCAGAAAATGTGACAAAAATCAAGATTTGTAATACATGAAGTAGTGAGATGTATACCATAATCCAGCTCAACCAACATAATAAATATTTGTAAGTGTATATGAAGTAGTCAGATATACAACCAGATATAGATCAACCAAGGTAAGAAATATGTTTCTTCAGTTGTTTCTTTTCACTTCTTTAAAAGATATGATAGCAAGCAGTAATGGGACTGAGGTGGCATTCCCTTCAGTAAAATATAAGTGGGCAAAGTACCCTTGAAAAACCTTTAGATAGCCTAACCAACCACCTGCAATCAAATCACACGGATACAAGATAATATGACATAGACCTCTTGCAAGGGAAGAAAATGAAGGAGCAAGTATTCCATATTGCATGTTCTCTTCCCAAAATCCTGTATCGTATGAAGCAGGAAGTATATATAAAGGTGTGATAGAAAAGCTGTCTGTGTTCATCTAACTAAAAAGAGCAGTCAGCTTGCCTGTAGACATAAAAAAAGGTGCATGAATATCCTTAGTTGGGTCAGTCTACATTGTAACTTTTGAAACAAAATAGGACTTTCAGTTCAGAAAAGTCTTCATAGTCATCAGTGTTTTGATATTATGGCATTTAGTTTACTCTGCAGATATTAAAACCATGGTAGTCACAAAAGTTCCTGCTGAAGCTGCTGGAAAGTTAACATTTCATTGCTAGCTCTCATATCAGTTATGCTTTTGCGTATTAATTTAAGAATAATTTACTGATTAATAACTTACAAAATTATATTACCAAGCTGTGTATTGTTAGGTTAGAATGTAATTATGTAAAACATAAATTAATTAGTTCATAAATAATTATTTAAATATGGAACACTGTTTTCAATACTTTTTACTTTATAATGTTACTTTTAAAAGCTGCTGTGTTATTAATTTCCATCACCAGGCTGATATATGCTTTGTTATAATATATTTTCATTACATTCTTGGGATATTCAGGGTGCTGAAACAAATAGCTGTTGGGACATTGTTTTAACACTTTTTCCCAACATCTGTTTCGTATTTGAAATTTCTGTACTCCCTTATTTCCCTGCCCTGTCTGGGCCTCACTGTGAAATGGAGCTGCCAAAAGGAAGAAGAAATAAAAAGAAGTTTCTGGTCCCCTGAAGCTGTGGTCAGGCAACAATGTTCTGCAGTTTTCTCTTTACACCACCAGACATGCAAATATGTGCTCACCTTTATTCTACATTTTTTTTCTCTCAGGAAAAACTAACCAACTTTATGATGCAAGAAACACAGCAAAAAAGGCTGATAGATGACTCTCAGGTTACAAAAGATGTTTTAGAGATTGTGTTCTGCAAATAGATCTGCCAGTCTGTTGATCTGGACTAAGTCATCCTTCACAGGAAAATCGCCTACCAGGACTCAGTGGGCAGTAATCCTTTTTTCAATAGTGCTTACCTCAGAAGAACCAAGATTCTCCAAAGAGTTGTCAGGATGTGGCACTCTGCTAGAGCTGTTCCAGGTTTCACTGACAAGAGCTTGCAGTACTACCCATCTTCCTCCTCATCAAATGTCCAGTGGAAACATTTTAGGAATATGATTCTTAAGATTTAGTGATTGACAAGTCTCTGGATTTTCTTTTTTTAAAAAAGGCAGATAAATATTGTCAGAAAATTCTAGAGGGTTTTTACAAATAAATGGGATATGAGAATAAAATTGTATAGGATATTTTTCTAAAAGAGTAAAAATTTTCCTTAGAATTCTGTAAACTGAAATTTCTTTAGAGCACATTGGCAGGTCATTCGTGGGCTGCCAGGAAAAAGAACTCTGACACAAACCACTCTGACACTAAGAATGCACATAAATGATAACAAAGTTGGAGTATTTGCAGCATGGTCCAACACAAAAGGTGAAATACAAGGAGTTAGAAGAGTGTGCTATGCACAAGGTGTGGTAAAGGAAGTTTAATGGAGGCTAGGATCTGTTTTGTCCAGACAGGAGTTGAGACAGACACTGCTTTGAGAGGTACTAGTCAGCTCTCAGCTTTTTTTTTTTTTTTTTTTTTAAGCTAATGTATGGTGTCATTTTGGTGTTCCAGTAGTCAACAAGGGAAGAAAAGCCTAATTTAAACATGTTATGCAATGCCTTTGCATCCAGGTCCTTCCTGTTTTCCAGTTCTTTCTAAAATGAATTAAAATTTCTCTCTCATGTAGCACCAGCCAGCTCAAACAAGAAGTTCTTATTGCATTGTGGGAAAAATTGCTGGGAGAGCCTAGGCCAAAATGGAATGGAAGCCTGACATATAATTTCTGTAATGCAGTTTAGTGCCTGGGAAATGCTATTTAATATTTTGTTATTTCAAAACCAAGAATGTCCTTTTTGGCACAGTATAAAATGTATGAGTGAGAGACACCTACAGTGAAATATTTGATTTAGTCTTTACATCAGAAACCCAGTTTTTAGGTAAAATCATTCCTGTGGAAAATTAACAACAAGCTCTAGTATTAATTCTAATTAAACAACTGTTTATTCACTAAACATGTGGACCTGAAGTAGCCCTAGTAAATTTTCAATCTGAATCTGTCCTGGGTTTGAGTGAGTGGTGGGGTTTTTTGGTGGCAGGGGAGGGGGCTATAGGCGTGTCCCCCTGTGAGAAGATTCTTGAAGCTCCCCCAGCTCCAAGTCAGCTCCACCTCTGCACCAAAGCTGAGCCAATCAGATGCACCTTTACGATAACATGTTTAAGAAGGGACGTGGTGAGGAAGAGTCGGACTTGTGAGGAGGAGTTGCAGCAGCTGGGTGAACACCAAGGTCAGTGGAGGAACGGAGGAAGAAAGGAGGGGGGAGGTGTGCCGGAGCAGAGACCCCCCTGTATCTTGTGGTGAGACGGCAGGGCAGCCCCCCCTGCCACCCATGGAGATATACGGTGGAGCAGACACTGATTTATGGCCTGTGTTTTTCACCTGGTTGATCAAGGTGCTGTGCCCGAAGAAGGCCGGGGTCTTGTGGGAGAAGTTAGACCACGCTGTTGTAGCTCAGCGCTGGGAGGATTGCAGCATGCGGGGGTGTCCAACGCCAGAGCAGCTCGGGAAGTGCTGCAGCATGTGGGAGGGGCTCCAGTTGCAGAAAGTTGGTGTCCCATGCCGGAGCAGTGTAAGGAAACACTGCAGCCCATGGGAGAGACTTGCACCGGAGAAAGTTTGTGGAGGACTGTCTCCTGTGAGAGAGGGACGAGAATGGAGCAGGGGGAACAAGTTCCAGAATCTCTCCTCCCCCCCCCCCCCCCCCCTCCCCCACGATGGAAGAAGCAGCAGCACTCACTGCAGCCCACATTCCCTGCCCCTGCGCCGCTGAGGGGAGGATGTAGAGATGATATCGGAAGCAGAACTGAGCCCAGGAAGAAGGAAAGGGGTGGGGGGAAGGTGTTCTCAAGATGTGGCAATGCTTCTCACTGTCCTACTCTGTTAAGTGTTGTTAGTGTCTGTAATAAATTTATGTTCTTTTTTAAATTCCCCTAACAAGTCTGCCTTTTGCTTGTGACCATAAAGGGTGATTTTTTTCCCCATCCCAGTCCTATCTCAAACCACAAGCCTGGTTCTCTGTCCCTTCCTATTGCCAGAAGAGAAGGGAGAGAGAGTGGCTGCGTGGTGGTTGGCTGCCGACCAGGCTCAAACCACAACAGAATCCAATAGCCTTCAGGAAAATCAACATTTCAGTAGAAACTGATGATCTAACATCAATCATGTTCTTTCTAGTAAAAATTAATAAGGAACAGATTTCTAAAGATTACATACAATTTCTGTCATAGACATGTTTATACTATGAGCTTTGTGAGTAGATACACTGAATGGAAAAGTTTTGCATGTCAACCATAAGCATGCAAAAATAATGAATCACAGCCTTTCCATTCCCCTCTGCTCTGAGCCCCTATGTACAGAATTCAGTTCTTCCAAATTCTGATCTTGAAGCATTTGTAAGTATCATTTCCTCTACAACTACTTAATTAGAAAGCTTTTTTAACTAGAAGCTGATGCTTTCAGGAAGTCATCTGATTTTGAGCTGCTACTCAGTCAGTTTTATAGATGGCAGCTGCCTAGTTTCATGCTCAGATGTGGACCAATTTATACAACTCCACACTCTGCAACTTTCTTTTCACAATACTGTCTTGCAAGCAAAACAATACTGTCCTGTGTAGAGGTATGCTAACAATTGTATATTAAAAGCCATCCATGCAGTTTGGAAACAATAGCAGACAAGATTAAACAATTTTAGCAGAGTTCACTAATCCTACGCTAGTGCTTGAAACTACAGAAAATCCTGTGGAGAGCAGGTAGGACCTTCTCATTTTCTGCTCAGAGAAGCAGAGAACTGACGTGATACTTCAAAAAATGTTAAAAGTGGGAGAGGCCCAGATGTCAGTCTTAACTACTTGTAGACACGAACCCAGAAGAAAAAGTGATTATCCTGACAGATCCTGGTTCTTGCAGTCCACTCCACATGAAAGAATAATGTTGTGTACTTCATTGCCTTCTGATAAACACTTCATTGCTCTTAATAGCACTGAAGCATAAAGCCTCACATGTACTTTTGGAGGCTGTTAAGCAGTTATTAGCATCATTTTCAGATGTAGGAAACATTCCAAGTTTATTAAGGATCTAAGTTGGAGCTAGGAAAAAGACTGAAATTTGTTGACTTCCAGTCCTTTGCCTTAACTAGGAGATGATCTTTTCAAGACTGTATCTCCTATTTCTGGGTGCTTTCTTAGTACACAGCTGAAGGAAGAAAAGAGTTGGTTTGATTACTTCAAACTTTTTCTGTTAGAGCTGAATCTCCTGAAGGTAATGTGTGGGCTGACTTGCATGACCTGTGTCACTGGATAAACATCAGGAAAAAAATACTGGGAGGATGTGGTAAAGAAAGAGTAAAAAGATTTTTTAAAGACAACTTGCTTCAAAATTTTAAGTCTTGGTAGTTCTTGTGGAAATACTGTGTGATCAAAGTCTGGGACTTACTACACCACAGATACTAAACTGGTGGCACGTTTGGTTGAGACTACTGTTATGTGTGCAGGAAATTCCTTTCTGAGTGCTATAAGTGTAATGTTATCAGACTTAGTATCTTGAAATCCTGAATTTTATTACTGCCTAGTGCAGACTAGGAGTGTTTTCAGAGACCCCATCGGCAGTTCTGCTGAGGCTGTTGAACAACAGTTTTACAGATGGTGCCAGTTGTATCACTGGATATGTTAAATTCTCACACAGAATCTGAAACACAAATGGTGACTTTTTCTACTTTAGCATTTTGTATGACATGGGGAAGAATGTGATTTTAAGTCAAGATCTATGTTACAAAGCTGACTTTTTTGAGGCACAGCTATGGAAAGAGGTTTAGCAGTATCACCTAGAATTTCTCCTAGCCTTCCTCATGTTGAAGAGCTGCTTAGCTAGTTTTTGAAAGGGAATTTTGCATTAAAATGGAACTTTCTTACTTTGATGGGAAATAATAAAATGGAAGACTTAGATGGAGAAGGCTTTTCAGTGGCTAGTGAGAAAACAGACTGGAACATCAGATCTCTGTGTTTGTGTTGAAGCTGAGTCAAGGAATTCATTGCTAGATAAACAGAGCCTTGAAAAATAATACTAAACAGTTTCAAAGTATAACAAGTTAAACAGGTAAAGTAGCCAAAATGAGGTCAGTAGATTAAAATGAAAGAAAAAAGGTAGAAGTCAAGAAATGACATAGCATCGCCAGTGAACTTCCTGCCTTTATTTAAGTGCAAATGAGTAAAGGGAATAAGTTATTAACGATTCAAGGTGAAGTCTAAATTAAATCAAAAGTAATAGTAAAAAATTAAATGGTTGCAGTTTTATATCTAATTTTCCCCAGAGGGGAGACATGACTAAACCATACTGGCTTCATGGGTCATAAAGCATTGGTGATAAAGGAGGTAAAGTGAAACAGTGTCATAAATGTCAGTAAATGTATATACTGCTTTAAATTGGTGGATCTTTTAATAAAAAGTATATATGCACTTTTGGAATAAAAGATTAATATTTTAGGCTTGCTTATTATGATTTAATTTTAGAAGGTAAGAAAGAATAAGTCATGGCAAGAATATCAGCTAAGAAATCATAAGACAGAATAACTTTTTCATTTGTCTAATATTCATCCTGAATAAAAGACCATGCAAAATATAAGGGGCCAAGTTCATATTTTGTGAAACTACTGATCTATGCAAAGAGTAATTTTTTAGCAGTACTTACAGAAGTTCAGGTAGAAAAGATAGGTTAAAAAATAGCTTAATCTTTATCTATCTATAGCCAAGTCCAGAACAGAATAATGATTAAAACCAGGAGAGAAACTTACAGTGAGTGTTAAATTTTGCATTACAGCTCACTGCAGATTAAATAAACTTGAAGATCTCACTGAAGACTTTAGTAAATAATTACAATCAGCATATCTGTGTAGGACCACCATAAATGATACTTTTATAAACATGAGTAAAGTGTATGTTTCTTGTTCGAAAGATTTTGCAATTTCCACAAGATATGAGAAATAGCTACATAACTCAGAACAGCAGTGAAGAAAATGAGGATGTGCAGTCAGTTTCCAAGGCACAGGAGAAAAGACTGACTGTTCTAGGTGTTTGAAACACGGATTTGTTTGTTTGAAACTTGTTTTGCCAATTGACGGGGTTAACACAAAAGACACAGACACAGAGCTGAAGAAATAGGCTTATTTTACTTTAGTTTAAAGCAGCAGAAAGAATAAGCAAGGTAATGCACCTAGTCATTACTACATAAAGCTAGCTATAGTGATTAAGAAAGATCCATCACCAATTTCCCTCATACTTTACCATCACACCGACCCGTGCACCAGCTGGGGAGCCCCGTCACAGCGAAGGGTCGCAGAGCCTTTCCCGGCAGCTGGGAAGTCCCACGCAGGGCGTCCACTCGTAGGTGAGGTCTCTGTCTGTGCTGTGAGAGGGCCCGGCTTTTGTACAGTTTAACAAAAAGTCTATACAAAATGCATGGGAGATATCTGGTAGATTGACATGCCTCACTCAGGCGTGTCCGGATCTGGCCAGGATCTGGGCAGGCACGTCTGAGGAGTTTCTGTTTTTCTTTACATTTGGGATTTATAGTTACTTCCTGTTGTTTACTTATAGTTCCCAGGGATTATTCCCAGGGTTGCATTTCACGCTGATAAGATGCTGGTTGCTTCATGCTGCTGATAAGATGCTGGTTGCTGGTCAGGGAATTCACTCAGAAGTCAGCTTTGGTTTGAGGCCTATTGTTTGGGCCCCCTTTTTTTTGTTTGTTTGTTTCAATCGGTCCTTTGACTTATGAGTGAAGATCACGACACTTTTGGAAGAGCCCAATATGTTCTCTCTATCCATTTGATACAATACCATACATAACAATTATATGAAGTAATAATAACAATGATAACAGTATTACAAGAGGATGTATTAAGAAATTCAACACTTGGGTTGCAGAGGATGAATATCCAGTAAAGATGTCCCACCAGTGGTGTGCAGTCTCCTTCTCCATCTGGCTAGCTAACGACATTAGTTGATTCTTTGTGATTACAGTCTGTATCACAGAGTCTGACAGGGTTTTATTTCATCATTCTAGGTGCCATCGCAAATGTTCTGATTGTTCCATGATGGTTTTCAGTGGAGTCAGGGATAGGCTGATTCCATTAAGTCCTAAGATTTGGGGAAACCAGTACATGTTTAGTTGTTCTTCATGCTTTGAATAAAAAGTATACATCTGTCCGTGCCAGATGAGATAGAATACATTTCTGAGGCATCCCGAAAATGGAGTACTTAGATTATACATTTCTATAATATTTTTATCATTCGTTACTATACAAACATGCTTAGCACTAATTTCTACAAACATATCAAAGCTTTTGGGCATGATTTTCCATTTACACAGATTCACTGAACTTCCAATAAACTGAGTACTGAAAGTAAGATTGTCTGTGATACAGGCAGAATTGGCTTTGCATTGGAAATCTTCCTGTTGTCTTGGTTGCATTTTTCCATTGCCACCTAAGTGGTGTCTCTCGTGGACCTTCCAATGGCCATCCTGGTGTGAAAGCCTTTCCCAAATGGACCATGACGATACACAGGTAAATCCATCTTAGCAGGATCTAAAAGATAGAGTCTTAAGACATCTAGTTATTCTCGCAGATAACATTTAGTTGCAGGAACATATTCCCATTTTTCCTGTCCAGGTTTCATGATTAAAATAGTATTGTTTTTTCTTGTGGCTATTCCTTCAGCTGGTTCAGGAGGTCCACTTGAACTCTGGACCCATACTTTAGCTCCATTATTGAAATTAGCTGATCCAAACCCTTTATCTCCACAAACAGTGGTGACTTGAGGTGGATCCCCTTTTTTCACAATTGCTTTCAAAACTGGCAATATCAATAGTTGTGCTATTCTGTCATGGGGATGAATAATCAAATCTTGTTCACCATTGTTTAACAGAATTACTTTAATTCTTGATAATCTGCATCTATCACTCCTCCCATGACATGAATACTTTTCAAGGCTAGGCTTGAACGAGCAGTTATCAAACCAAAGTGTCCTGGAGGAATTTTAATTCCTATCCCAGTATTGATAACTTTCATCTGTTTTTGGTTTATCCTGATCAATTCCAATGCATAGAGATCTAGCCCTTCAGCCTCTGGAGTGGCCCGGTAAGGGGCCATCGCACCCGGAACAATTTCTCAGTAAGTCAAAGTCTCACTTACTGTCAGAGGTTTTATTTGTAAATTGGGTGTAGTCATGCGCATCAAAGGGGTTTCCATTTCCCCAATGGGCCTATTGTTAAGGATACGTAGCGCATCTGTGAGATGAGTTTTCCATCAGGATAGATTCCCATCTCCTAACTTCTTCAACTGCTCTTTCAACAACCCATTCATTCATTCATGCAATCAATCCTGCAGGTTGTGGATAGTACGGTATATGAAAAGCGCACTGAATATTTTCCTGCTCAGCATACTGTTGAACAAATTTGTTTTGAAAATGAGACCCATTGTCAGTTTGAATCTGCAATGGAATTCCATAGTACAAAATGATTATGTCTATAGTACAGATAGTACTATGTTGAGTAGCTTACTTACAAGGATGGGCAATCAAATATCCAGAATATGTATCTACAGTGGTGCAGACATATTTACACCCTAGGTCCTGGGGTAAAGGTCCAATATAATCCATTTGCCAAATCTGTCCTGCCAATTTTCCTCTTCCCAGTTGTCCTTTCACAATATTAGGCACTGGACATTTGTGAGTATGTTGGCACACGGGGCACTGGGTGATTATAGTTTTGATCATATCAAGTGACATTATTATGCCACGCTCTTGGGCCTACCTGTAAGTGGCTTTCTCTCCAAGGTGCCCACACTTTTGGTGTGCCCATTTTGCCAAGCCTTCATGATCCTCCTTCTGAGGGAATTCTAATCCAGCTTGGGAAATCTTTGCCTGGTTGTCTACAACAGAGTTATAAAGTCATTCTAAAGTGTCCACATTACTATGAGCATCAACATGAAACACAGATACCTTAGTCCTCTGTACTATTTCCCAAATATCCTTCCACAATTCCTTTCCTCAGACTTCTTTGGAGTATATTTTCTAACCTTTGGCTACCCATGTTGGCAGCCAAGTAGCTAACCCATTAGCTACTGACCAGGAGTCAGTATGTAAATGACATTCTCCTACATCCTCTTGTTTCAAGGCCATATAAGCTGCATATAATTCAGCATACTGGCTGATTTTCCCTTCTCCTGTAGTTTCTAAAAATTTTTCTAGATAGGGATAGTAAGCTACTGCTTATCCAAAACCTCTTCCCTCCTATATACTTAGCTGATCCATCAGTGAACCAAGCATGTTCCTTTTCAGAGGGTGTCAATTGGTCTAAAGCTTTTCCCCAGTGTACTGGGGATTCCAGCTCAACTGTGAAATCAGGGTTCATTTCTTGATCACCTGTGAGGGCAGTAGCTACTATCTCATGGAAGGTAGCTACTCCACCAACCCCTACCTTGGCCCTATCCTGAATATACCATTTCCACTTTATGATACTTGATTCTTGAGCATGCCCAATTTGATGGGTTTTAGGAGAGATTTTAACCCATTGCATGATAGGAATTTCAGGACGAAGGGACACTTCATGTCCTATTGTAAGCTGCTCTGTTTCTACCAACGCCCAATAACATGCCAATAGTTGTCTCTCAAAAGGTGTATAATTATTTCCTGCCTCTGGCAGCTTTCGTCCCCAAAAACCTAAGGGAACCTTTTTCTTTCCCTGTTTTTGCCATAGGCTCCAATTGGCATGTAATCCATTTACTGACACATTTAACTCCACTTCTCCCTCCTGCACTGGCCACAAATTTAGGGCCTTTTGAATAGCTTCCTTTGCTGACTCAAAAGCAGCTTGCTGTTTATTCCCCCATTCAAACTCATATTTTTTCCTTGTTACTTTATACAAAGGAGTCAGAATCTGTCCTAAATGGGGAATATGCTGCAGCCAAAAGCCAAACAATCCAATAAATCTCTGTGCCTCATTTTTATTTTGGTGGTACTGCAAAATCCAAAATTTTCTGTCGAGCTTTGGGTATTATTTCCTGATGCCCACAATGCCATTGAATTCCTAAAAATTTTACCATTTGGGATGGCTCTTGAATCTTGTTAGGATTAATTTCCCAACCTTTCTGTTTCATATGATCTACCACCTGTTCAAGTACTTGTTGCACTTCCTTCTCATCGTTTCCCTGAATTAGGATATCATCAATATAATGCACTATTTGCATATGAGGAGGTAATTTTATCTTATCCAGATGCTCAGCCACTGTCCAATAGCAAATGGTTGGACTATGCAGCCATCCCTGAGGCAATCTGGTAAAGGTATACTGTCGTGCCTGCCAGGTGAAGGCAAATTGGTCCCAATGCTCCTCTGCAATTGGGATAGTGAAAAAGGCGTTAGCCAAATCTATTACAGCATACCAAGTCCCTGAATGCTTTTGAACCTTTTCTATTAAAGTAACAGTATCTGGTACAGCTGCTGTAAGCGGTGGGGTATGTTTATTTAATTCCCTAAAATCCACTGTCATTCTCCATGACCCATCACTTTTCTTGACAGGCCGTACTGGATTGTTCCAAGCTGTGGTAACTGGTTTCAATACTCCTGCATCTAATAAATATTTAATTGTCTTTGATATCTCCTCATGCCCTCCTGGAATTCTATATTGTTTCATAGTCACTAATTAAGTAGCAGCAGGAATCTGTACAGGAGGCATTTTCACTTTTCCTACTAAAATTGTTCTGATACTGATATGATTTTTCATCCCAAACTAGTACTGACTGTCTGGGAGATTCAAAGTTAGTCCCTTCAAAATGTCTATTCTGATTATGTATTCAGGAATGGGGACAATCATGACTGAATACAGTCGTTTTGGAAGGTTTCCTATTTTCATTTCAATTTGAGTTTGTACAGCTTCAATTAGTTTCCCTCCCAGACCTGTGATAATTACAGGTTGTCCTTTAAATTTCTTTGGATTCCCATATATAAAGGAGGCCTCCACTCCTGTGTCAGTTAAGGCTTTTATTGTTTGTGAGGACCGTTTTTTTCCAAAATATTTGGACCTCTACATGGGGCCGTCGGTCCTTCCGTGCCCATTGCACTAGAGCTTGGCCATAATTTCATTCCTGTTTACTACCCTGGACAATTTTCCTAGTCTCCTTCCATGGGTATAAATCAGAATACAGATCCCAATCCTCCCTTTCCCCCAGAACAACTGATCTGCCCGTGGAGGGCCCACTGTCTGCAGATGGGAAGTCCCACTGAGGCTCAGGAAGAGGTGCCATAGGCTGAGTTACCCCTGGCTTCTTAGTTTCAGAACTCTGCACTCTCCTGCTAGGCTTATTCAGCCCTCTTTGTTTGTATATTCGCCACAGCTCGTTAGTTGGAACACCATCGATCTTTTCATGAGATAGGCCATCCTTCAATAAAGCTGTAAACATTTCCTTGTGAGAAACTCTGTTCTCATTTCCTTTAGGGCTGTCCCGAGTATCTCGGTTTCCTGCACTTCCTCAGGGGCCCCATTCTCCAAGATCACCTAGCTGCTGCATTTTTTCAACTATTTCATCAATGGGATTTCCTGTCTCATTAAGAGAGTCATTATTACATTTTTATATGCTGGTGGGGCAGTTTTAATCAATCGGTTTCTATGAGTGACAGACAAGGCAGCTTGCATCATTCTGTCAGGGTCTCCTATAAAGACTGCCAATTTCATCCCTTCCTCCTCCACCCGCTGTATATGATCTCGCAAAGTACACCAGGGACATTCCCCACCTGGCCAATCATTCTCCGTGGGGTATTTATTAGTACATCCCCGGGCGGCCAAGGTTAACAAATTTGTATCCTGAGGATTATTTCAGAATGCATCTTGCACAAAGGAGTCAGAACTCAAAACTGAAAACTTCCTAGAGTCCTCTGGATCTAGGGTTACCCCTGCTGCTCCCTGATCATGCAAACACACCATCCAAGAGAGCAGGGGTTCCCCCAGTCTCTGCTTAAATCTTTCAATTATATCATTTATTTCATGCTGAGTATAATCCTCAATCACATCCTTCCTTACTTGTTGCCCATTAGTATCCAGTTCTATTTTCCATCTCCACACTGGTTTTACATCCACAGGTTCATCTGAGGAACCAGCCTCATCAGAACCCGTAGAATCCCAAATATCTCCATCCCATCTGTCAGGATCCCACTGTACCCCTGCTTCTGCAATCACAGCATGCACTTTCCTATGGTTTACTCGTCCCCTTCTTTTCTTATACCGTGCAACTCTTACTGCAACTCTTTCAGCTACAGTCTGATAAGTATCCAATTTATCGTCAAGCAACTTGTTTTGACACTGTAAAATTACAATTTGATTCTGCCAATCACACATCTGTCGCTCCATGTGGGAGCACTCTAACAACAGTTTTTCTTTCTGTTGGTGGTTTCCGATATGCTGTTAACAAAACCCATCCCCATCTTCACGAACACACAATTTCTTTTCCTTTTTCGATAGATAATTTTTGGATACATTTTAATACATCCAGTGGTTCAGCTTCTTTTAGTCAACTTTCCCACTGTTCACATGGTCCTCTGACCTTAGCCCACTCAAGAGCCAGTGAACGATAGGGAAGGTCTTCCCATCTAGGAATTTCAGATGGAGCTGATTCATTACATTTAGATTTAAAAAATGACATTTCGTTCTTATCCTGTCCGTGATGCCAAATTTGTTTTGCCTATTGATGGGGTTAACACAAAGGACACAGACACCAAGCTAAAGAAATAGGCTTATTTTACTTTAAAGGAGCAGAAAACATAAGCAAGGTAACGCACCTAGCCAAAACTCCACTTTCGTGAGACCCCACCTGCAGTACTGTATTCAGGTCTGGGTCCCCCAACATAAGAGCAGGTGGACCTGTTGGAGTGAGTCCAGAGGAGGCCACAAAGATGATCAGGGGGCTGGAGCACCTCCCCTATGAGGACAGGCTGAGAGAGTTGGGGTTGTTCAGCCTAGAGAAGAGAAGGCTCCAGGGAAACCTTCTAGTGGCTTTCCAGTATTTAAGGGGGCCTACAGAAAAGATGGAGAGGGACTCTTTATCAGGGAGTGTAGTGATAGGACAAGGGGTAATGGGTTTAAACTGAAAGAGAGTAGATTTAGATTAGATATAAGGAAGAAATTCTTTACTGTGAGGGTGGTAAGACACTAAAACATGCTGCCCAGAGAAGCTGTGGCTGTCCCCTCTCTGAAAGTCTTCAAGACCAGGCTGGATGTGGGTTTGAGCAACCTGATCTAGTGGAAGGTGTCCCTGCCCATGGCAGGGGGTTTGGAACTAGATGATCTTTAAGGTCCCTTCCAACCCAAACCATTCAGTGATTTGCTATCTCGCACTTTTCAAATACATGGAATGGTTTTAATGGCCAGTTGTTGTGCACTGACAATTATAGATCATATACATATCATTACACCCATTTGTCTGAGGTGGCATTTTTCAGTAGATTAGGACTGGTGTTGGAGCCATATGTTGGAAGGCATGAAGGCTTTAATCAGTCAAAGATGCAACACTGAAGAATTGGTAAGACTGTGACATTACTGGGGAAAACAAACAAGGAAAGACATTAAGAAGGATTACTTAGGCTTATGAGAAATCAGAAATTGTATCAGAAAAGATAAGAAGCCAATAAACAGATAAAAAGGAAAAAGTTCTGTCATTTGTAAGTGTGAAATATGATTCTGACAGTGACTTGCTAAACTGAAAAGGGACAAACAAAGGTAATAACCTAGACAAGTGACAGTACAATTGCTATAGGAGACCAACATCTAGCAGGAGAGTTTCAATCATAGAGATTACAAAAAACACTCAATTTTGAGGAAGTTAAAAACAAATGATAGCAGACTGGATGTGGGAGAGGAGAGAGCAAAAAGATTGTAGTTAAGGAGCTCTACAGAAGAGCTCTATTGGCTGTTGAAGCATGTTAAAACTTTTTGTTAGAATTATGCATAACACAGTGAACTCTTGATATATACTGGCTATGTACCAGAATATAGTTGATATTTTTTAGAGGTGTACAGATGGGACCTTTGGAGAGCCCAAGGAGAGATGATTAAGGTAAAAAATTGTATAAACAACAAAGTAATGAAAACTTCCAGTTATCATAAAAGCAAATGTTTCCTGGGGTTACCTGTTTGAATTGATAAAGCTGAACAGTCTCTTTACTACTTACATAGCTTATTATAATGCTTTAATAGTTCATGACAGGAGACAAAAACATATTTATTTTCCAGTCAGACACAGGAGTTTTATTGGGTGACAGTGTAGTGACATTTTGTGCTGCAATGGTCAGTTAAATCTTTATGAAGTTATTATTGATATTAATCTAATTTGCATTATTTGACCTTTATTACATTTACATTACATTTGACCTTTGTTACATACACTATTTGACCTTTATTACATCTGTGGAGTTTTTTCCCTATTGCATTTGATTTTTTGTTCTTTCAAAATCCTGGACCCGGACCTATTGTGACACCATCACTCTGAAAATAGTTACTTACTCACTTCGGGTAGCTGAGATCCACAAGTGACAATGTAAACTGAATGAGAGTACATGAAATATGTGCATTAATTTTAGCTCATTAACATGGGGGACTTTGGCAAATTTTGAGTTCTAGAATAATCTAGATAAAGAAAATCTTCTATTGAATTAAAAGTATAGTTAAATTTGACAATACCATAGAAAAGGTCCACAGTTTGCTTAAGAAAGTCCTGTGCCTGTCTTGGGTTTGAGTTCTCACTCAGTTCATTATAGTGGCAGCAAAAACACAGTTAGGCAAACATGCTGAATTTCTGTGAGCCATAAGGGTCTTTCTAATTCTTACTGTGGGAGATACTGGAAGTGTGAACCAGTTGAAATTGTACACAATTTTTTTTGTAGACTACAGGCATATATTTAGTGTTGACATATAGATTAATTTAAACCTATGTAATTCCAGCATGTGATTTTGGATTTCGTCCTAATTTGTCATATATTTAAGTCATAAATAAGAAGTCCATGCCTAACTGCTTTTGAGCGTGTAACACCAGATCAGTTTTGAGTAAGGTATCAGACAGCAAGAGAGCAGGCAGCTCCACAAGGACAAAGTGGTTGGCGATGCCATGCCATGCCACACCACAAGTGCCTACCATCCCAATGAGGAGAGCGTGGAGGGATCAGGGCCATGACCAGGAGCAGCCAAGGGACCTGTGACAACCACACCAGCCCCAGCCATGGGTCAGGTCTGAGGCCAATCTAGGAAGCCAAGCCAAGGTGTCAGGATCAGCAAGGCACAAGGCTGAGAACAAGCAGGCAAAGGATGAAGGACTGAACTAAAATTCATCTGCTGAGTGAAGTCAGGGAGGCCCCCAGGGAGGTTCCTTGCAGTTTTTTCCCCCACCAAATCTTCCCAGCAGACTGCCCCAAGATCATGGGGCTGCACCATGGCCATGAGCACAAACCCCTGGGAGAAGGTAGAAGCTGCTCTGCACCTCACCCCAGGGTCTGACACTATGAGCTTAGAAATTCAGATATGATTTCAGGTTTTTATTCACTTTACTGCTCTGAAGTATAAATCCCAAGGACAAGTGTAGAATACAAGCTGTTTCAACTGAAATATGGACTGGTAAGTTTTCATTATTGCTGGTTTTGCATAGTGCTTCAGTTTCTGTTTATGGTTCTCATGTATTCACACATTTCATGCTCAACCCCTGGGGTTTTTTTTCCTCCAGCAGTCATAATTGTCATTAAACATTGTAGATGACCCTCTGCTGAATAAACCTGACTCAAATAAGAAGTTGCAATTGTATAACTGAATGAAACTCCATAGATGAACCAATCCTTATTGGCTCCATTTTGAGTAGACATACATATACTTCTATTTTAAATTAAGTCTCAGTAAAACAATGGCTTTCTATTATCTGTATGTGTTCCAAGCTTTGCCTCTTTATTTAAGGAAATAAGGGGGTTTTAAATGTTTGCTCAAAATGCATAGTTAAAACTACAGGAAAGTGGTCTGGAGTGATGAAGATCTGCAAATCAGTTTATATTTCATCTTAGTTATTGACTAAATTTCAGTTGCAGAATGGTAACTTTGCAGCATACAAACCTTACAGCAGACCTATTTTGCCTTAAAATGCATCTCAGATAGGTTGTATTATTGCTGTTGATTAGAAAGA
This sequence comes from Tyto alba, assembly GCF_018691265.1. Taxonomy (NCBI): domain Eukaryota; kingdom Metazoa; phylum Chordata; class Aves; order Strigiformes; family Tytonidae; genus Tyto; species Tyto alba. Next base: position 20,506,608 of record NW_024881275.1, on the reverse strand, counting down.
ATGAGTAGTTTGCAGTTATAGAAACAATAAAACCATATTTACAGATCTCCTTTTCAGAACAAAATTGCATTCTAACTTTACCTTTCAAAATAATACCATTGAATCAGAATAAGAAAACAAAGAAATAACTGGGACAAAATTTCCTGTTTCATGTAAGCAGTTGGTGAAATGAGTGCATTCAATTCAAATTTCTGTAGAAATGAGTCTAGCTTGTCTCCTCTCATCTTGAAGAACACCCAAATTTAATTTACATATGAAAATAATGGAAAAGTTTTTAGTCTTTGAGATAATGTATACATTTTAGATTGGTGTGATTATCAGAGTCGTGGATGTATTATTTTACTAAAGTAGTTATAACTATGATCCCTGGTATGAATTCAGAGCTTTATCCCCATATGTTCTGAGAATACACATCCCCTCAGAAAACCTTTCACACAATAAAACTGCATTTATATTTTGGCAAATTTTCTTCTTCCAACTATGATGGTACTGCTACATCAGTGCAACTTGGATGTTTTGCAAGTGTTGTTTGTCAATTAAAGTCATGTTGACTGTTTATGCAAACATATGAGTGATAGATGGACACCACCTATTAGTGTGTTCTCTGGCAAGTAACCTGACTTGGTTATTTTAGATGGATAATATCAGCTCATAAACTACAGGTCATAGACATATTTCTGTTTATGAAGAGTAATGCATTTTTCTGAGTTCATTTATCAAATGTTTATGGTTATAAAGATTTTAGTTGTAGTGGAATCTAATTAGAAGCTCGCTCTGTGCCAGTTGGGCAAAATCACTAGATCCTCATGAAGACTGGCTTCAGGAATAATCAGCTCTCTAGAAGGGAGATGTTAAGAAACAAATATCCAAGATTGAGACATAATTTTGTAAAGCCTGAAGAGCAACTTTGTTGTATTTTTTACATTACAGATTCACAAACTAAAGCCTTTCACAAAACCAGCATTAAATAATTCATGTTATATTCTCAATTCATTTTTTACTGAGGGTGTAACTGTCCCAGTTATCTGTGCCCTGGGTTTAAGAGAGTGGTGGAGTTTTTTTGGTGGCAGGGGATGGGGCTATAGGGGCGACCCCCTCTGAGAAGCTTCTCGAAGCTCCTCCGGCTCCAAATCAGCTCCACCTCTGCACCAAAGCTGAGCCAACCAGCTGCACCTCTGCGATAACGTATTTAAGAAGGGACGTGGTGACGAGCAGTTGGACTTGTGAGGAGGAGTTGCTGCAGCTGCATGAACACCAAGGTCAGTGGAGGAACGGAGGAAGAAAGGAGGGGGGGAGGTGTGCCGGAGCAGAGACCCCCCTGTATCCTGTGGTGAGACGGCAGGGCGGCCCCCCCTGCCACCCATGAAGATCTATGGTGGAGCAGACACTGATTTATGGCCTGTGTTTTTCACCTGGTTGATCAAGGTGCTGTGCCCGAAGAAGGCCGGGGTCTTGTGGGAAAATGTAGCCCCACTACTGTAATGCAGCGCTGGGAGGATTGCAGCATGCGGGGGTGTCCAACGCCAGAGCAGCTTGGGAAGTGCTGCAGCATGTGGGAGGGACTCCAGTTGCAGAAAGTTGGTGTCCCATGCCGGAGCAGTGTAAGGAAACACTGCAGCCCATGGGAGAGACTCGCATCGGAGAAAGTTTGTGGAGGACTGTCTCCTGTGAGAGAGGGACGAGAATGTAGCAGGGGGAACAAGTTCCAGAATCTCCCCCCGCTCCCCACCCCCCCCAAAGATGGAAGAAGCAGCAGCACTCACTGCACCCCCCATTCCCTGCCCCTGCGCCACTGGGGGAGGAGGTAGAGATATCGGAAGCAGAACTGAGCCCAGGAAGAAGGGAGGGGTGGAGGTAAGGTGTTCTCAAGATGTGGCAATGCTTCTCACTGTCCTACTCTGTTAAGTGTTGTTAGTGTCTGTAATAAATTTATGGTTTTTTTCTTCCCCTAATGAGTCTGACTTTTGCTTATGCCCATACAGGGTGATTTTTTCCCCATCCCAGTCCTATCCTGAACCCCAAGCCTGGCTCTCTGCCCCTTCTTATTGCCGGAAGAGAAGGGAGAGAGAGTGGCTGCGTGGTGGTTGGCTGCCGACCAGGCTTAAACCACGACTGCCGCTAAAGCTGATTTATACTTTCTTGCAAGCTGTAGTGCTCTTTATTTATGTATTTACACAAACAGTATTATGTCAAGGCAACTTAATCTAGTGTTTCTTATAGCTGTTGAAGTGATAACAGATGTTTATTTCTTAACATAAGTCACCGTGACCGAATATTGACTAATGCATAGATGTTGTATACAAATTTGTTATTCACTTTTTTTTTTTTTTTTTTTAAAGCAGGGATTTCACTAGAAGAGAGTACACTACCCGTTTTTTTCATTTGTTCATTTACACAAGATAAATCTCTCTCAAACTTAGAACAAGGCAAATTCCAATGTAATTTCTTCTTATGTATCAGAAAGAAGGACACATGGATAACCTCTTGCAGAAGAATGACCTAGGATATGTATTCCTAAATGGGCATACCAGATTCATGGCAAAGTATTGACTATTTTTTCTGTATGGAACACATAAATTTGGCTGTAACCATGATCAGAGCAAAAGGGGCAAATTTTTAATGCCCCATACTTCATACAGACTGTTTCCACAACAGCCATATCAGGTATAATAAAGAACTAGCAAAGTTTTTGCCAGGTCTTGGTTGAAAATGCAGATGCTCCTTGGACAACAGGGAAGACTGCAGGCATCTATCCTAAATTATGGGCCCTACTGGAGGCCGTACACAGCTTTGGCCCCCACTGAAGTCTCAACACTGTGTGCAGGATACGCAGGTGCTGGGTTATTGATGGCTGCAGAGAGGGTCCTCTCCTCCAGGAACTCCTAACCTTTCTACAAGGGTTTGGAGTGTGCTCTGTGCTGCAGCCCATTACCTTTTGCTTTGTTTAGATTTCAACTTCTGCTTTTAGTTGCTTTTGGGTGCATCTGCATCTAATGACATCTGTTAGATGTTTCCTGTTTATCTGGTTCTTGATTAGGGAAAGTCTCCATCTTCAAACTTTAACTGGATGCACGATTTGCATATATCAGATGACTGGCTGTGTGGGAACATTTATCTAGTTAATAGGAGTCTGGCAAACAGGGTCAACAAATGGCAACTTTGGCAGTGAAGTTGGATATAAAGAACACTAGAAACTTTGCTTTAGACAGCATAGGATTACTTGACACTATGCAGTGGTGATGTTCCAGGATGATCCCTGTACCAGCAAGAGAAGCTGTCCTGACACATCAGAGGCATTGACCTAGGTGGAGCTCTGGAAGGAGGATGTTGCTGTCCAGGTGTCTTGGTTTAGGCCCAGAGGGCAGCTGAGCACCACACAGTTGCTCACTCACTCTTTCCCCCATCAGAAGGAAAGAGAATATGGAGCAGGAATGGCTCAAAGAATCTGCCTAAGGACTGGGAGGAGTAGCTCACCCATTATGGTCACAGGCAAAAGGCAGACTTGTTAGGGGAAGAAAAATTAAAACATCTCTTTAATTCAAATTCTAACAAAGACAACAATTAACAAACAAGGTGGGGAGAGTGAGAAGTGCCAACCACATCCAAAAAACACTTCTCCCCACCCCTTCCTTCTTCCCAGGCTCAGCTGTGCTCCCGATACCTCTCCCTCCTCCCCAGTGGTGTAGGGGCAGGGGATAGGGGTTACAGTCAGCTTGCCAATCCTTCCTTCTCGGGAGGTAAGGTGAATGCCACACATTCCTTCCCTGCTCCACGTGAGTCCCCTCTCACTGCAGACACTCCTCCACAAACCTTCCCTGGCTTGAGTCCTCCCCATGGGATGCAGCCATTCCCATGTTAACCCAGCGTGGGTCACCCTCACGTGTTGCAGTCCTCTTGGCGCTGAACCACCACAGTGCGGCCACTTCTCCCCTCAGAGTCCTGGCCTACTTTAAGTTCAGATGCCTGTCCTGGTCTGGGCTTCTCCACAGGCTTCAGGTCGACCTCTACTCCACTGTGGACCTCCATAGGTCCCTGCCATCTCACCACAGGATACAGAGGTCTCAGCTGTGGTGCACCTTCCCCCACATCCTTCTTACTCCTGCTGACATCAATGTTCATCCTTCTTGCAATTCCTCCTCACAAGTCCCAACCCCCTCTCAGGCTCCCCTTCTTAACTATGTTATTGCAGAGGCTCAGCTGATTGGCTCAGCCTGGCCAGATGTGGGTCAGACGCAGAGCTGGAGAAGCTTTTGAGAAGTTTCTCACAGGGGTCACTGCTGTAGCCCCCTCCCCTGCTACCAAAAAACATGCCACAGAAACCCATCACACCAGGTCTTGGAGTTCAGGACTTGCCTGTTGCTTCTCCTTCTTTGGGGGAGATGGTGACCCTTCCCTGTGGAGAAGAGGTGAGCAGACTGTGTAGTGTCAGGGTGGACAACAAGGAGGCTGACAGGGTCTTGAGTTTCCTTCCCATCAGAATGACCCTGTGATCCTCATACAGACTCTGTACATTTTGGTATTTCTGGCAAGGCACATGGACAGGGAAAAACAATAAGAAGGGCAAAGTCTTAAACTGTCCCATTGCAAAATGCCAGATCTAGTGAGTGAGGAATCTTAGATCAAAGAGAGAGTATGGACAAGTCTGACAAAGCTTGTTGTGCTGTTTGGAGTCATCTTACAGTAATCCATTTCCGAGAGGGATGCCTGCTTTCTTCCTGCACAATGAGGTGCCCTTCAGCTTCATCCTATAAAATGCTAGGCTGCATCTTTCACTGGCCTTACTTGGAGAAAAATATTCATTACTCCCAAAGTATCTATATAATTTAAATAAGTGAGATGAGAGAGTCTTTAAGTCTATTTTTGCAAAGCAGCCAGAATTTGGGAAGATAGGTATACAGCAAGATTTCTATGGTGGCATTCCTCCTTGCCCCTGCTGCCTTTTTGTCCTTCTAAATGGCAGTTAGAAATGTTGACATTTTCCTCTTAACAATATATGAGTAAGGAGAGGTTTGTAAAAGACTGGAAATGTTTTATACAGTCTTTGCAAATAGATCTTGGGCAGATTTGATCTAATAAATGGAAACTTAAATGAGAGGCATGCATGATATTTCTACATTATTCGGTGTTCAATCATCCTGGCAGAGTTATGATCTAATAATGATGTTCATTTGTTATATAGCTGACAGTTTTCAAAAGCAAAGACAATTAAGAAAAATTGTGCTCAGATGGAATAGTGCTGGTGTTGAGGATACCTGAGAATGTACTTGGATGCTCTGGGCATTTTGAGAATAGTAACCTGTTGGTCAGCTCTGGCAAATAAACAGGAATGTCTCCAGAATGATTCTCCTATTTATGAAGTATTATATAAAGTATATATAATATAAATTATTACATAATTTGGCAAAAATTCAAATTAATTTTGGTATTGAAGTTCTGTTACATGTTTCTTGGAATATCCTGGTATCTCAACAGTTGTGTACTTGTCAATGCACGTATGCTTGAATGGAAAATATGAAGATGTTTACATTCTGTTCCTTAGACTGTCAGTTCAAAAGCCTGCCTGCTGTTGTACCATTAGACAGGTTTAGTTGTTAAAGTGTGGAGAGGAACTGTCAAATCAGAAATAAAAACAATTTAACTGAACAAAGTGAAATGTTATTGACCTCTCCAAAGAGTACTTCATATTTCAGTTTACTGTCAAGGAAAAAGTAATGCAATAATGTGCTTTTCACTAATATAATTATAGTAAATGACACTTTGAATTAATTTAGCAAATTACTCTTTTCTAGATGAACTCCATTGTTCATTCATCTGTTATTTAAAAATCCCATAAAGGTTTACCAAACAGAATAGCAACTAAATGGTCAGGCATTAATTCACATTTCTCAAAAAGAATTTAATATTGCCAAGAGGTTGTATATCAGACTTATTGACAAACAACCTTGCTTATGAGTTGAATATATAGGAAATTGGAAATAACAAGACAATGTTATGTTATTAGAGTGCTTCAGATCTGATTTGGAGGAGGTATTATGTGGTCTTTTAATATGTAACAGTGTTGATCAGGTCTGATTAATTTAACAGAGGCCACTCGCTGAGCTGTATGTTGGTAATAGTTCATGTTAAACTGTTGCACAGATCACAATATAGGTTCTCAAAACTGGTTTTGGATCTCAGGTTAGATACTACGTACGAAAAATTCTGCTGCCTTGGCTATAAGAAGATTTACTTTCCCTTTCCCTTTCCCTTTCCCTTTCCCTTTCCCTTTCCCTTTCCCTTTCCCTTTCCCTTTCCCTTTCCCTTTCCCTTTCCCTTTCCCTTTCCCTTTCCCTTTCCCTTTCCCTTTCCCTTTCCCTTTCCCTTTCCCTTTCCCTTTCCCTTTCCCTTTCCCTTTCCCTTTCCCTTTCCCTTTCCCTTTCCCTTTCCCTCTCCCTCTCCCTCTCCCTCTCCCTCTCCCTCTCCCTCTCCCTCTCCCTCTCCCTTTCCCTTTCCCTTCCCCTTTCCCTTTCCCTTTCCCTTTCCCTTTCCCTTTCCCTTTCCCTTTCCCTTTCCCTTTCCCTTTCCCTTTCCCTTTCCCTTTCCCTTTCCCTTTCCCTTTCCCTTTCCCCTTCCCCTTCCCTTTCCCCTTCCATTTCCTTTTCCCTTTCCCCTTCCCCTTCCCATTCTTAACTCACTTATACTCTTCCAATGCTCTCTGCCATCTTGCTGTTTGGGGAAGTGAATGAGTGACATGATGGGAGCTTACCTGCCAGCCAGGGTCAACCCAGCACAGAGTTTGTTGGTAAATATTAATGCTGTTTTGAGAGTTGAAATGCCAGTAAACTTCTATTCTTACTAAACAACATTAACTGTAATATTCAGCACTTAAACAGATTTCAGATATTCCGTTGTAATTTTTTTCAATTATTTGTCAAGAAAATAGTGAAAATGTAAAAATTTTTATCTTATCGAGCAAAGCACTTATATATGTGTATTTCACTTCAAATTTAGCTATCACTTTCAAAAATAAACCGAGGCTTAATTTTTGGTTCAGTGAGAATGGGATTACTCATAAAGTTAAGAACGCATTTTAATGTTTCGGTAGATTAGCAGCATGTGGCATGTGTCCTATCCTATCTGTGGATCTACAAATACGAAGGTCACTTTGAAGTACATATATTACAGGAGTGAAGGGAGGAATTTTATGAAACCAGGTGTATTTAACTTTGACTGATAAAAAGCATAAAAAGAAAAAACCTGTCTGTGCAGTTATATCCAACTGACTGGATTGCAAATGACTGGCTGAGCTCCATGCCTCTTTTCATTACAATTTCAGCACTGTGGGATAGTTAAAGAGTAGTGGAGAAACAACCCATGTTTAAAGTAATGTTGCTTATGTTGCTGCCTAGCCAAGGAATTAATAGCTGGCCTCTAGGGAACGTGGTTGGCATCTGGTTCATGGCATGACTGAGAGTGCTACTAGAGAAGCTAGAATACTAGTTATTTTATTAATAAGTTTCTCTCATGTGCATATTTATTATGTACTACATCTTCTGTCAGAACTATTCTTCCTGTGCAGAAACTTTATTTATGGTTCTAATTCATTTTTCATTATTTATCTACAGTGACCAAAGATGAACAATGAAAGGTAGATGTACCATATAAAATAATGCCTGGCTGATTGACTGAATCAATATTCATATTTATACTGTATATATCACCCAAGGCCTCCTCGGGGCTTTCCTGTAATTACAAGAAGTAATAAAATACTGCCTTAAATAGCCAAAGTAAATGCTAAATCCTGAATTTATTAGCCTGAGAACTCTGCATCAGCACTCTCCAATCTTAAAAGTGCTGAAGCAAAAAACTTTTCACACATCACAAGGTTTAGAAATAGCAACCAGAGATTTTTAACAATCTGGTGGAAAGATAGCATGGAAAAGATAGATGTATGGAGAGAAAATAGTAATATGACTCTACTTCAGATTTAATTTGTTGCCAAGAGGAATATTTTTATGGCTTCATTTTCATCACAAATCCCACCCCTGCCCATGCTGTCACAAGTCATTGGATGTTGTTACCATAGTGACATCAAATAGGGAAAAAAATTATTTTTGCAAAATGAGCATAACATTGAAAAAGATCACGTCAAAATCATTGGTTTAACTTTAATATAAGTCCACCAGTGTAAATCAAATTCGGTTTCCCTGAAGCTAGTGGTTATATTGCTCAAAAATTAGTCAAAATAAGATCACAATTAGATCCAAAAATGAGAAGATTGGAAGGAGTAGAAGTAGACCCAGAAAAAGCATGTGTAATGGAGGAGTAGGTTTTGTAATGACAGTGTAATTCAATTATATATTGAGTCAGAAGTTCAGATCCAGACCCACATTTCTTCAGTTGCATTTTCTTCAGTGGGTCTGCTGTAAGTTGTGGGTCCGGACACTGTCAGTCCCTATGGCTGAGCTGCCTCTCCAGTGCAACACCTGGTCTGGAAGCTCTGCTCTGTTGTCTCAAGTACCAACTTCTTTAGAAGAAAGGGGTATAAATAGTATAATAGTGAGAAACTAACATGTTGTTCTGGGCTAAGAATTGCAGATGCATCTTTAAATAACCTGCTTCAGACAAGTTTATGTGTGCCTAACAAGTTATATCAGTGTCTGTCTGTCTGGCTGGAGAGGTTTTATATTATCAACAAATTAAATAATTGGTGCTCTACTGTAACTGCAGATTTTTTTAAGTGTAGTTACCACCTTTTTTTCTCAACTCATAATTTTAGAATCTACTTTACATTAAATTTTCCTGTTCTTCTTATATCCCAACATTTACCCTGCCCAATACTGTATTTGTTATGTTTATTCTAACTTTCTGTGGCTTTGAAAGATGATAACAGCTGTCAACAGATTGCTTTGTGTTGCAGAAGCAGTGACAGAACTGTCTGAACGGAGTGACTAACCAGGAGTAGGAGTGTGTTATAGGCTGGCTCTCATAAACATAATTTTCTTTACACATACATATAATCCTTTAAAACTTGTAATGCTCCATATGGAGAACTGTCAAGCTATATCTAATGTGTCCATTGGGGCTTATGCAGCCCAATGGCATGGTATTACTACCCAACAAGTCATTGGATCTCTGATCAAACTGTCAAGTTGTATACAACCAATTTCAGTGAAGATGAAGCAATTAGCTCAAATATAATCTTAAACAGCTCAAATGTTGGCAGCAAAGGTGATAGAATCAGAGATTAGTTTGCAAATTAATGAATTAAGACATGAGCACTTGGCACTGAATATAAAAGTTATTCAGTGATCCCAGTTTTGCTCTGGGATTGAGCACTTTGCAAGGATTTTCATCTTTAACCACAGTCCAGCAGTAGGGAATACATTTTATTGGGCATTCTGTCCCATACTTAATTTCTTACTCTCATGGAAGAAAGATATTAAATTCCTCCCACTTTTGTTATAAGTGTTGAACTCCTCTTAACTGTTAGCTACTCCCATCCATCAAAAGACACCTAAAGCTGGATATTAAAGTCCTGTACTGTCTGCTTTTAGCAGTGTCATCCACTGGTGTGTGTTACACTAGTAAGTAATGATAAGTTCACAAGGATGTGAGCAATAGATTGCTATACAAGTTTATTTTAAATTCATTATAAGCACACTGGAGAAAATCAAGACATTACAAATGATCTGGGACAAATTTAACTAACATATTCCCAAACTATGTCAAATACAAAAATAAGTAACATGTAAATATGTGAGAAGGCTGGTATAGAAGACCTTGAAGTATTTTCTGATGTCAGAACTTCAAGAACAATGTTATAGTACACAATGGCAGACCGGTGCAAATGAGGAACAGAGTAACAGTGAAGCTTCAAGTAATTTCATGCATGTGAGAGTAAATGAATATTCATTTGCTAATGATAGATAAGTGCCAGTTATAATGATTTCTTGGCCGGAAAACGTCTGGTAGGAACATAACTTTTCTGTAACATTCCTTCATGTGACTCCTATAATTTCTTTGAAAAATGGTTTTATTCCTTAAAAAACTGTTGGCATCTTTCATTAAATATGGATTATTTTAAAGATAATTTCTCTTCTGTAAATTGAAAAATAGTGTAAAGTTTTGATGCCACTTTAGGCAAAGACTTAATCCCATTGTGATTTTTGCCATTAGTTTCACTCTGACCAGAATCCTGCCAAAATAGGTCTTCTTGTCATAGACACAGGACTGCATATATGCTGGTCTAGGACAAATTTTGTTTCTGTGATCAACAACCTCCTCCTAGTTATTGTTTTTATTAATGTTCAGTCAATTTTTTTAATGCAGGAATGAAACTAAAGGTCAAACTTTAAAATAATGAATAAGCATGGAACAATAGCAGTGAGACATCTTACAACAAAATAAAAACGAGCTAATTAATGTATAAAAAAAAGATAAAACATAATTACTCTGTATCATTTTCTACCTCTGCAGAAGGTAGTCTTCTTTTAATAGTCAAGGCACCTTTGTTACTTCCATGATTCAGTTTAAAGTAATTTTCCCAGTTTTGATTTATTATAAAGAAAATACAAAGTAAACTGTTTTTCTGTGAGTATATTACTTTAAATGTTTTTTTTGTGTGTCCATGTGCTGTTTTGACAGATATAAAAGTGCTTAAAAAATACAGTGGAAAAATACAGTTTTCAGAAGTGTTAAAGCTTTGTTAATTTCAGTTATGAGAAGCTTTTTAATAAAGAGATTCCAGGATGGTTTATCTAACATAAAATTTTGGTATTATTTGGAATATATGCAAACTAATATATGTTGATGTATTTAATAAAAGCACGGAGATATTTCTGTATTGTTATTTGTATAATTTGAGTGGTTTTGAAAATTTCTTTATGTTCATATGAAATTTTCTAGTATTCACTGAAGTCAGCTGGAATTTTGCCTTTGACTTCAATGTACAAAGGAATTGACATATAGAGCCAAAGGAACTGAAGTTTCTAAACATTTGTTCTGAAAACTACAAATATAATTAACTGCACCCATATCTGAGTTTTGAAAATAAAATGGGCTTGGTAGCTTCTTACTAGACTTGCACTTGAGAGCTTAGAAGTTAAACTTTTTCTCATAATCAGACCATGAAGACAAGACTTCAAGATAAAAATCTTGATATTACAAGCTCTTAAAACAAATACATTGATGATTTTTAAAAAAAGCAAGAGAAATGCTAATGAGCTACATTTTTATCACCTTATCCTTTAGAAGAAATGCTCTTGTAAAATGAAAATGGATGATGATGCACTCTCTTTTATGGGTGTTTTTCTTTGTTTTAACATCTACTATATTAATATTCTCTGACTTCTCTCAAAATTATGGCTCATTGTTCATAAATTTACCTTTCACATCAACCAGTAAGAATTTTTTCCAGAACAAACAGGTAGTCCATATTGTGAAGAATAACAACTACAGCACAAACCCAATAGTGTAACATAGAAATACAACTAGTTGCTGTGTAGTTTCTGTGTGACTGTGCTGTTTTAGAACAGATATTTGCTTTGGATTGGGTACTGATTTACTTCAAATTGCACCAAAAGTACAAAGAGAAACAGATCTTCTGAGAACTAAAATTAATTAAATGAGAACTTAGTTGAAATTCATATTACACTATACAAATGGTTTAAAGAACTGAAACATCAGAACAGAAGCTAAATAATTTGCATGAAAATTCAGTTTATAATTTTAGGCAAAATAAATGAGCAAAATGTAGGTTCAGTTGCAGAATACCATCATGGTACTCTTTTGTTTAAAATATGCAAACCTGATTTTCTGTTCTTAACTCTGAGAATATTTTAAAGAGGAATATGCACATCAGCATCCATTAAAAATTTAAGCTCATACTTTCAGGAAGATTTTCGAAAAATTACTGTATGTTGTAGTTACTGCCTTCATCCATATAATAATTATGTGACAAAAAATACTGTGAATGTACATTTACTGATAGAAGGGATATATGGTTATGTTGTGCTTTGTTGCTCTGCCACTATGATATATGCACCATTTTGCCCTTGTCATGTTTCCACATAGTACATTCAAAACAGAGGCTAATTCCAAATCTGAACTTCACGGCCCTATTCATCACCATATATTATTAATTTTCTGAAAGTAAATGTCAAAATTATCAAGTCTTGACATGTATTAAGGTAGATTTCAGAAGAAGTTGCAGTTAATTACTTAGTATCCATGTCCCGATAGGCATCATTGTGTGGAGATATGCAGAATGTGAGAGAGAAGTGTTTGTCAAGGCAATTCTTATTAATGACAGTAGGCAGAACTTTCCACATTAAAACTCCAGCTGTTCATTGCCTTGAGCATCAGCTAATTCATGTTTCTGAATCACAGAATTATACAGAATAATCTAGAACCTACTGCTTCTAGTCATGCCTATTTAGCTCAAATTTTGTCTTCCTTAATCAAATGTAAAACTTTCCATAAGTTTCACTTCTGTCTTTGAATGACCTTGACCTTACTGTTTTATTAGCAGGTTTGCCATAGTTGCACAGTTGATCATGAAGTATTCAACTCACGTTTGTAGAGACAACACCAAAGGGGCATCTGAGCTGACAGTTTACAGAGTAGCATTTCCCTCTGACACACAAAATGATAGAAGTTATAAAATCATTTGTCCATGCCCTCAGCTCTAAATTGTCTCAGTTCCATTTACACCAGGCTGAATCAATATTAACAGAGGAGCTTCCTTAATAAAACTAATAAAATATTTCTAAAATCAGATTGAGCCCTAATAAAGGCTTTTTTAAAGTATGTGTTTTAACTGCTCTTCTTACTTGTGTATATGCTCTCTCCTTCTCTAAGTATCTAGCTTTTGACACATACATACATTGCTAATGAGAGGAAGTCTGACCATGAAAACTGTGGTGGGAAATCTCAGTGGAGAAAAAAGGAAGTATGGTTTTCTCACTGGTGAAACAGATCTTTTGGTTGTCAGAGACAGAAAAAACATACCTTACTTTGGTAACTTGTTTGGTCTCTTGTCCATTTACTGTTCCCTATCCTCCCAGCAACAGAGAATTCTGGAGAGGAAGATTCAGGATTTCGTGTACTTTCATGTTCACAGGTGAATATGAAACAGGATGAGCATATTAACTTTCCACAGCAGTAGAAAACCAAAAAAACCCACAACACTGACAGATTCCTTTGGGCCCTCTCACCAGTAAAAAGTGTGGCACCAAAGAGTTTGCCCTTCTTCCTCATACATGCATTGACTTACAGGTTTTTCTATTGGGATAGCCCACTCTTTTGTTGTGAAGGAAAGTTACAGTTACTGAAAGTTTTGATAAGGGAATTGACATGGTAACAGTGCACTGATGATTGGCTGAATTAATTTTCCTATTCAAAGCCTGGCAGATGCAAGATACTAATTGTGGAGCACTAGGGGAATGATACACTATAAACTCTTCCTGAAGACTGCAACCAATTTCTTTTTTTTTTTTTTTTTTTTTTTTTTAAAATTAGTTTGTCCCATGTGTGGGGGAAATCAAAGAAGATAATCCATTTTCAAAAAAAATTTAACCATTTCAGCTGTAATCCAGTGTGCAGCGAAGTATGATATGTCACACTGAAGTAGTTTGTCACACATCTCAATAGCTTGAGTAACACACAGACAGATTTCCAGGTTGCTAATATGCCTCATTACCTACAGTGAGCATGGATCTGGCTGTGTATGAACACAATGTTCTAATTTTGTAAATGTCTGTCTGAAAAAAATGAAACAGTTCCTATGCAAGAGAAGTTGTAATATAATTGCACATGTAAAATGGACCTAATCATGTTTTCATACTCCATTATCTAGAGTAAAAAACATTTATCTTGTGTCCTACTCTAGCCTCTCAATCTACCTGAAATAAAGCAACATAGAGTAGCTTCTCTTCACAGTAATACCATTGTTTAGCAATTAATCTGAGAAATGTTTTTAAAGCTCTCACTCTTCATATACTCTAGCTAGCTGACAGACTGCACTGTCAGTGGCAGAGCAGGACTTGTTACATTTTTATAGACTTGAAAATCAGTTAGCAGACCTTAGCAATTCTTTATTCCTTTTCCAGCAAATCATTGCTATGCTGGACTCTTAATGCTGTTTGGAGCAGAGTCTTACTCCAGATGTTTTATCAGTGTTCAGTACTGCTAGGCTTGAAGGTAATCTTTTGTTTTCACTACATTGGTAGCATCTTCAGGTGATATTCACCTTGCTCTTCTAATTTGGGCAACAGATGTCAGATATTTATGTTTGTTGTTTTCTACTGTTGCTTTGCATGATAATGTCACTGACTGTATTGCATGGTTGCTACTGCTCTGCTGTCTCACAAGCCCCACCTTTTCAAAAGCTTATCTTTAGTTGGCTTTGTACTGGTTTTGCTTTTCTTTCTTTTTAATGTACCATGTAGAAAAGGTTTGATCATGCTTAGCATTTTGTACAGACAGTAGTGAGTGAGCTCATTGTAGCTGAACTTTATAAATATATAAATATATGAAATCTGAAATGTGTCCCTCAGAAGTCTGCTGTGGGGCTAATTCAGTGAAAATTCATGCATGTACAGTTCATGGTATAGTTAGTTACATAATTAATGTTCAGCTGTAAAATTAACGTTAAAAGGCTGTGAAGGTTAATGTATTTCAGTTTGGCTTTGCATTCCATTTTCTGATGTGAAGTCAGTATCAGCTGCCTCTTTTGTGTAACTCATGACTGATTCATGAGTGGGTTATAGTCTTTAGGGTACAGAGGTAGATGCTGTGGCCCAGCATCTGCAGAGCTGATAGATATGTTCCATCTTCATCAGCACCAGCTCTGGTGCTAAAATGGTCAAATACAGCCAACTTTGTGTGTTTTTTGCCTTGGTGAACTGGTACACCTAAGAATCATGTGGCAGATTACATTAAATGATTTGCTGTATGTTCTGTACAATGTGCTGAATTCCTCTCCTGTGCGACTTTTATACTAGTATAATTCCACTTATGTTACACTTTTCCTGATACATGTATAGATGAGAATAAATGATTCCCAGTGTCTGTAGCATATCTTCCTTTTATTTGTGGTACATTTCATTTAATTTTTTGAACATTTCAAGTGATGGAAAATTATTAACATAAAGCGTGTAAATTGGTAGCAATGTATTCTGTTATTTAAGGAACTCTACAGTGTACCAGTGCCAACTCCTGTTGGCTTATAACAGGGACATATTTATCCTATTTTTTGTATGAGTGAGAAGCACTGAATAATGTTGCTTTAATAATTTCCAAGATCTAGAAGGGGGCTAGATGGAATAACAGATCTTCCATCTAAGACTGGTGAATCTATGGCCCACAGTAAGGCTTTCCAGTATTTTGGCTTCTGGTCACAGGAAACACAAAAAGGTGCTCTTTCTGGTGGAAGTTAGGGATGTTTTTGTTTGAGTAATGGTACCTGTTATACGCTGATGGAATTCTAATTGAACTCTGCAGGAGCAGTCATCTGGTTTGGTCAGGAGTCTTGGGGAGTACAAAGGTATCAAAAAACTCTCTGATGCTTATTTTTGTGTTGGTGAGGTTGAAGATATATTGCATCAATACGATGTACAGTATAAATTCATAGCAGAAATAGACATTGATTAGTATTAAAATATTTTCAGCCTAATATGAAGCAATGACGCTATGTTTCCGTCCAGTTTTTTCTTCAGGTGCTTACACTGAGACAAAAGGATTTCCCTAAGGTTTTTAAAAAGTGTAACTATTTATCTCACTAATTTCAATTAAATAATTGTAAGACAATATTCATTTGAACATTAAATCAACTGCAAACTAATGACAATTCAGAAGGATCAAGTTTTCTGTCTTTTCAGTGTACAGAAGATGGTATCTGGCTTGCCTTCAGCACAGTTAAAAGGCTTCTGTTTGAACTCTGTATAAACAGCCTCATAGGGAGATCTGAAAAATGACAGACATGTGAAAGATTAAATTTTAATTTATTTCCATCACTCCATGTATCCTCTGGTTCATGGCAAGAGGAATTGCCTGTGGTACAGTTCTAATCCACTGTTGGCAGCACTTCCAGTTACTTAGTCAGAGATATTTAGAAATGTTTCCTAGTGACTAAATTTGAACTTTTCAAGCTCTTTTCCATTAATGGGAAGTGATATCTTACAGCTTCATTTCACTTCATCTGGTATTGGTTCTTCACAGATAGTTTAAACATCATAGGGAGGGACTTTATTACTTCTTATCATGAAGAAGTAACATCTCACAGGTGGACAAAAAAAGTCACTGTGGTGACAGGGAAGTCACTGTCTTTTAGGATTCAGCATAATGAAATAATGTACATGTGAAACCTAATGATTTATCTTTGTATAAGCCTACTAAGTAGTCTTCACATTCTGATTCTGGGGTAGCCATTTGTAATCTGTATTTTGTACCACTAAAATCTCTTGAGTTTATCAGAAAAATTATTCCTTAAAGATTAGAGAATATTAAGGGCAATCTTTTACAAATTTAGTGACATCTCATCTTTGTCAGATTTTTCAGAAGGAAAACTTTCTGCTACATTTTTGTTTCCCATTGGTATACTTTATATTTTGCTTATATGATTCCACTGTTATGCAGTGTGCCAAAGTTAAGTGTTCCAACTATTTGTTGCTTGTGGGTAATATGACCTTAAAACTATTGTAGAAGTCTCTTCAAAGTAATAAAATAGATTCTTTAGAAACAGGACTTTTATTCAGGTAAAGTCATGCTAGTGAAAGGATACCAGGATGAGTAACAACCCCTCTCCCTCACCAAAATAAAATAAAATCCATTAGTCATTTAAGTGAAAACCTAGTTAGAAATGGAATAAGAGTAAAACAAGTTAAATTGGAAAGACGTGCATTGCAACTCTGAACTTTTTGGTGTGTGGCCTCTCAAGAGGAATTGGAGGCCTAGCATTTTGTGCCTGCTCTGCCTGTACTGTCTGTGAGCTGCAAACTGAGGGAGGTCTGGAGCCTCACAACCTATTGAGCTAATGCTCCCTGAGAATCAGCCAATGAGGAAACATAGACACCACTTTAATCTTAAGTCTGTTTCTCTCGATATCTTTTGCAGAACAACATCATTGGCCCTGAACCTTTTCCCAAAGTTGTAAACTTTCTTTCTAAGAGCTAAACAAGCCTCAACCTGAGGTGTTCACCTTCTATAGTAGCCATGTTCCTTTAAAGCATGTCAAGTATCACCAGCTGTATAAATTCCCTAATATATGGTGCATCTATGTTTGCTTGGGCAAAGAAACTGCCATCTTGGACTGCACATGATGGAAATTTAACCTTCATATTTCCATGCTAACATTTAAATCAACAGCCTTCCTAGCTATTCTGACTGGGGATAGTGCCTCTCTAGTAAGTAGTTACCTGTCTGTGTACTTTAATTAACAGATGATTTAGCTGAAGTTTAGGATTTTAGTACCTAATTTTCAGTACCTAAGTCTGGCACTTATGTGCCATTTCAGGTATCTAGGTCTTTTTAAAATCTGGATTTAGATGTTTTATTTTATTTCCTGCACTGCAGGAAACGAGCATGTATGATCTTTGCAGTCTGTCATCTTTTAAGAAGGTTCTGTAATGTTTCAGAACAGCTGTTTTTCAGGCACTTTTTCATAAATTCTCAGTTACAGTGATCATCATCAGGTTTGTATATTCTGTAATGAAGAAAGAAGATCAACTGACATTTTTCATTAGATCAATGTATCCTTTATGTCTTCAACTAGCTCCATCTTTCTCTATTTTCTTCAATAAAACCTATTTTGTATTATTTATGTGAGTGTGTTTTTTGATCTATACTTCTCTGATAAGGAGATGGTGATAAAAAGTCTACCATTTCCTATCAGCTTCGTGTTTCCAAATTTGAGCTGCTGGCTTTATTTCAGATGCTTTCCTTCCAACCAACAGTCTTTGAAGTTATTGATTCTGTTCCTCTGTGTCCATCTGGCCATTCACTTCATGTGATGAATGAAACTAGGATCCATAATTCATACCAACTTTTGTTTTCCTTTTCTTCTTTCTTTTTTTTTTTTTTTTTTAATTATTTTTATATTTTTTTATTCTGCAAGTACATAGTATCAGAAAGGTGTAATATTACCATAATTACAAAAAGTGTAAACAAGGTCCATGCTTTATTCATAAGGAAGATATTGGTATTTCCATGCATTAGCATGTCTTCTTTATACATGACATCAAATAGCCTATATGCCCTATCATCTTTTTAATCAATAAATTCATAGGCACTGAGAATCTCATGATGAATTTTTCAGGGGCCAGCAAATGAGAAGGAGCTGTGTGTGACAGCAACCAACAGGCTAGGGGACCCACCAGCCCAGGCCCTGTCTGGCAGTGCCTGAAGGGGGGCCAGTGGGGGTGATGCACAGGCCATCAGGTGGGTCCCACCAGGAGGCAGGGCTGACATCTGGCCAGGCCTGCAGTGGGGCCCAGGTGCATCAGGTCCATAGATGGGCACAGACCAGACTATTCGAGACTATGAGACTATAGACTGTTTTTTTTAGACTATTTTAGACTACAGACGCCTTTTTTTAGAGAGTCCTGTAACGTATGTGTTATGTTGGCATCAAAGACTTCTGTTACATGTTGTCAATGTACCATAAAAACACAATACAATAATATATTTCCTTTATTATTTTTATTTTCTGAAGGAATTATCCACAAGACATTTTGCCTCACTCAGAGTTCACACTGAAAACTGCAATTCTTGTTTATTTTTCTGCAATATTATAGTTCTCTGTAGGGGCTTTTGGTTTTTGTCTATCTTAAGGTCTTTTACCAGTATAGCTACATTTCCTATGATGTCTACAATAGATATAGTCCCTTTATGGTAGTGTTTTGGTTTTTTTTTCCCTCTCTTCATCATTGGTCATCTTTATCTGTTAAGATGCACTGTGACCTTCATTAATTTGCTTTCTCAAGTAACATTAATAATCTTCCTGGTCTTTTTGCTTCTTCATTTCACTTTTGGACACATGCTTCTATCAATAAAAGGAAGATTATACACAAAATATACTTTATAAAAACTCAAGGTTTTTAATAGCGACAGACAGTATTAATTTCCTTTCCACATCTTTTAAATATGCACCTATCTACTAAGAAGTGGAACTGCTTTATTGGCACATCTGTAAGTTTTCAGGCAACCTCTTCCCTACATGAAAGCTGGTGCAAAATTTTCTCAGCCGTGTCTGTGGCTGATCAGTGTTTTGCAGATCTTCAGTGGAGAAAGAGAAATATTTGACCAATTAGAAGGGCCCATATTGCTGCTGATTTTTTTTTGCATAATTTTTTTAAGGTAATTATGTTTCTTGTTTCATACTACTAGTAGCTATACAAAGGTTTCATTTATCAGTTTTTGTCTTCTGTTACATGAAAACTTCAAAATTTTGAGTTAAAAAAAAAGACAATGAAACATATGAAAACTATGAAACATGAAAACTCTCTGGTTCAGCACAAAAGAGTGATTGATGAATGAATGTGTTTTCTGACTTCTGGCAAGCAAACTTAGTGCTGTGATTTCAAACATATACCTAAAAGATAATGAACCAATCATAATGAGGAGTCTGGCATGCCCTTCTGCAGATTATGCAAATCACTGCTCTCTGATATTTCTTTTGCTCAGAGTATTGATGACTACCCTGTAAAATTAATGAGAAATAACCAGAAAGTGATTATGCAAATCAGGTTCTCAAAATCAGTAGGTTACAGAGGGGCACCTGAGGGAGAAATCAGCCAAGTTTACTTTTACAAATGCAAAACATTTCTACTTGTTTCTGAGATAATTTCATTTCAGTATAATACAAAATGGCTTTATTTGACACCTTCTGATTATATAGGAGGCATTTAGGTTGCAAGAGAAATGAAACATGAATCACTTGCTGAAATATTAATCACTGCAGTGAACCAAAACCAAACTGAACAATAAAATACTACACAAATGTTAGTGGGATATAGTTTCTAAGATCCTGAGAAAGTACTGGTTTGTTTTTTGGTGTTCTTGTTTTGAAGAACTCTTATTCAATACATAAAAATTATGAGGATTCCAGAAGAATTTTGCATAATATTTACATTACGTGTATTTATAGAGAGAATCCATCAGGATATAGTGAATCAGTTTATACTGAATCCATCAGGATATACATGTGCTGGCAGATGACTAAGAGAGTATGAAAGGTCCAAATTGTATTGCCTCTACTCATACAAACTTTTCCATGTCCACACACAAGAGACTTAATCAACTTTTCTCCCACAACACTGCTGCCTTTTCCCATGGCTCCATTGTAGTTGCAGCTCTTACAGTTCCCAATTTCCACTACATACACTTACTGAATACTAATGAAACTAAAGATCGAGAGGAATCTCTGGATAGCCCAGCAGGTTGCCAGCCTTTCTCACCCATGAACTGCCTGACAACATTTTTATGTGACCAGAAGACACATGAAACATAGAGCTCAGTAGATGAAGGAATAACAAACTGCAGCCTCATCTGACAGGTGGAAAAGAGGTCTAGGTGGACACAGTGTGTGTTTTAGTCTCTGGATAATTCAGGAAAGTACTTTGTAATACTGACCTTCAGAAATCCCAGGCCTTTGAGATGAATGGGAAAGTCTGGAGCAAAGAAGACATCCTTAATGAAGGAGGATAAGGTAAGGGAACATCTAAACAAGCTAAACATACCTAAGTCCATGTTACCTGATGGGATGCACCCAGAAGCACTGAGGGAGCTGGCCAATATCATTGCAAGGCTACTTTTGATCATCTTTGAAATGTTCTGGCCAGCAGGCGAGGTTCCTGATGACTACAATGGGTTAAGTGTCACTCCAGTCTTCAAGAAGGGCAAGAAAGAGGATCCAGATACTGCAGGCCAGTCAGCCTGTCCTCAACTCCCAAGAAGCTGGAAAGCAGCTTTGCAGGAAAGGAGTTGGTGCTTCTGGTGACACAGGCCAAAAGTATGCCCTTGTGGCTAAAATGGTCAACAGTCTCCTGAACTACATTAGGAAGTGTGTCACCAGTAGGTTGAAAGAGGTGATCCTTCCCCTCTACTCAGCCCTGGTGAGACATATCAGGTCCTGGGTCCAGGTCTGTGTTCTTCAGTACAAGAGAGACATGGGGAGACTGGAGGAAGCCCAATGATGGTCCACAGAGATAATTAAGGGACTGGAGATTCTGTCATACAGGTAGAGGGAGGGAGACCCATTCAGCCCAGAGAAGAGAAAACTCAGGAGGATCTTACTTCAGTGTGTGCAAATACTTGATAATGGGGAGTTAAGAAGACAGAGGCAGACTATTGTCAGTGCTTGTGCAGTGGCAGGACGAGGAAATGGGCACAAATCAAAATACAAAAAACTAAATTTAAAAATGAGAGAAACTGTTTTCTATTAAGAGTCATTGAATACTGCCATGGGTTGTCCAGAGAAGTTGTGAGTCTCCATGTGAGGACACTAGACATGGTCCTGGGCAATCTGCTCTAGCTGACCCTGCTTGAGCAGGATGTTTGACAACATAATCTCCAGAGGTCCCTTGCAAGTTCATTCTCTCAGTGATTCCATGATTTTCAGAAGTGGCTTCTAGGCCACTACTTCTCAGAGGTGGAGACTGAGTTGACCAAGCAGTTCCAGCACAAGTTTTGCCCTGCTAGCAGACATGCAACATAGCCCCAGCATGGCAGTTGCACCACAACAGCTTGTTAGATTTGTGTCTCAAAAACTGTAGACGACTCACCCTGTTATAATGCTTAGGGTCTTACTTTGGAGTGTGGTGGACTTCTAGTTCCAGTTAGACAGTTCTTAGTGATTTTATATTAACCTTTCAGAGTGGTAGGGAGTGGAATATAGGTCTCCCATCCTGTCAGTGACAATCATGACTGTCAATCCAAATTTGTTCACTCTTTCTCTCTCTCCTTCTTATTAATGGTTAGTCATTCCATGTAAAATCAAATATTTTCAGCAAGAGAGATTGAAAGCCAATGAAGGTATGCTGTAGTTGCTACTGTAGATGCCTTTTGGGAAATGGAAGAAGTTTAGAATCACCTCAAAAGGTGGAACTTTCTTGTACTTTCTCTGTAAAATTTTAAATATCTGTGTTGTTGATGAAGATGGCTCTCTAGTTAGATAGGTAAAATGGATGTTTAGCATGTCTTTGGACTGTGCTTACCAGATGAAATCCCTAGGCAACACAGAGAGATGCAGAGAATTGCAATCTTTAAAAGGTTGAGGCATGAGACAGGCATTGTATTTCTCAGTATCCTGAAAATGTAGTTGCTTCTGGACAACAGCAAGAAGAATTTAAGCATCTAACTTTCATATAAAAGTGAAGGTGGATATTATGTTCAGATTTTCCAGATGACATTGGGGTGTATTTTTAAATTAGGTCCAATAGTACCTTTTGGTATCTGATACGGCTAGTAACACTGAATCTTAAAAAGTTGGGGTTGTTATTATATTTAATATTTGTTATCTTAATATCTTAATTAAATGTTCTTAAGATTAACAAAACACATTCTAAATTGATGGCAACTATTGCAATCTGTGGTTTTGTTCATAATACTAGTCATTTTAAAGGGCTAAACCTTCTGATACAAAAAATATAAATACTAAGTTTTTAAATTTGTAAGTATTTTGAGCAGAAGATAAAAGAAATCAATCCTCTCTAATTCTGAAGTTTAGCTTCTCTAGAATACCCATGCACAAAATCAGGAGTATTCATGTAAAGACAAGAACCTGGAGTAAACCTTCACTTTGAAACTATTTTATACATTCTTCCCTGTCTGAAGATGCTCTGGTGACTGGGGAGCTCCTTTACTATTTTATTTGTTCTTCTGCCAGGACATCTCCAACCTTATCCATTCATTTTTGCAGGAATTATATATTAGAACAGTATTTATCTTCCCTCATAAATCAGTCATTACTTTGGGACTTTAACAAAGTTGAATCAGTAGCAAAATAATGTACACTGTTATCAGATAATGCAACGTCCTAGAAAACTTGTGCAAAAAAATTATAGCCTTATACAAAAATGTTTTAATGTGTTTACATGACCCTTTTGCATTTCAGAATTGCCTTGGGATAAGAAAATAAAGCAATCAAAATGGGAGAATCTTATGGTAAAATTTATGGAGGAGTTTTGAGGCAGAATAGTTTACTTTAGTTTATCTAGCAGTAAAACATACATTTTTCAGAAAACAAAATTTGAAAAGTCCAAAATATATCTATAATTTTTATGAATGTTAAAGGAGATTTTACAATCCTCATCAATAAGAAAAGAACTAAACATTTTTCTTAACCCTATCCAGGTACTCATCTGCAAGACTCTTCCCTTACCACCTCTTACATAAATGACTCATTTTTTTCTGGAAAAGAACCTTGTATGCCCTATCATTCATGATTATTAAAAGATTTAGAATATATAGTTAAAGGAAAAAGGTTCAAATATTTTTTTTGTTGATGTCAGTGACAGTATGGCAAAATACTGGGTGTCAGAGCTGATGTTCCCATTTTTACTTTGAAATTTATTATATACTTTTAGCACTTACTGTAGTTATTCTAAAGAGAATAGCATTCTTGAACAATGGAAAATAATGGGTGATGATGAAGTCAAGAAAGAGAAGTTGTAAAGTAGGAAAATAAAGAAGAGAAAGGCTGATAGTGATGAAAAAGAAATGTCACAAAGTATTTGTATTTTAAATGCTTTAGAAACAAATCATCTTTCTACATCTATCTCCCTAAGAAGAACTACATAAACACGTGTCCTAGGCAAGAAAATCTAAAGAACAATGTATTGAAGGAGCTGAATTAAACTTTTTTTTATATATAATCTAGGATTTACTCCATCTACTTTGAAGTCGTGCAATTACAATCTGAGATAGAATTTGATTATGTCACAGGAGTTGCATTCTACTCTCTGATATATGCATAGTCCTTTCTCTTTGCCTGCACTGACTGCAAAGGAATTGTGTGCCTTCTTCAAGTAGAAGACCAACCACATCCTGAGCTGCATTAGGAATACCATTGTCAGCAAGTCAGAGGTGATCCTTCCCCTCTACTCAACAATGGTAAGGCCACACTTGCAGTGCTCGATCCAAGTCTGTGCTCCCCAGTACGAGACACATATGGATTTACAGGAGTCCAGGGCAGGAACACAAAGATGTTGAAGGGACTGGAGCATCTGTCATATGAAGAGAGGGAAAGAGATGTGTCTATTCAGTCTGGAGAAGGGTTAGAGGGATCTTATCTATGTGTATAAATACCTGATGGGAAGAAATGAAGATTAAGGAACCAGCTGCTTCTCAGTAGTGCCCACTGACTGAGCAAAAAGGCAATGGGTACAAATTAAAGAACAGGAAATTCCATCTGAATACAAGGAAACACTTGTACTGTGGGGGTGACTGAGCACTGGTACAGGTTACTCAGAGAGTCTGTGGAGCCTCCATCCTTGGTGATGCTCAAAATCCACCTGGACATGGTCCTGGGCAACCAGCTCTATCTTGCAGAGCAAGGGGAGGCAAACTAGCCAATCTCAAGCCTCAACCATTTTGTGATTCTGTGTAAATTGGCATATATAGCTGTTTTGCAATACTAATTTTATTAAAACTATTTTACATTCAACACAGAACAGAGTTGTCTCTGTAACTGTTTATGGCACACAAATACAGAAATTGACAGAGAAAAAATTTAATCTATTTCAACTTGCCATTTGAAGCTAGTGTCATTCTTTTTCTTTTGCATTTTCTGAAAGTTTCTCAGTGCTGATTCAATACCTTTCCACTGATAAATGTTTCACAGTTTGCTGAAGCTAATGATATGGTGACATCCACAATTTTTCTGCCAGAAATACAGGAAGATAAGCACTTCTATGATATTAATATGGGAAATTAATAAAGAGCTTGTTTTCAAAATAGATGCATATTTAAATGCAGTACTAGCTCAATCCAATTCATTCAAGATCCATGGTGTAGCATTATCACAAATATAAAAATTTTTTCAAAGGAGTAGTCAGCAATGACTAAATGAGTATTTTTTTTAATTCAGTATACAGATACTTTTAAAAGAATGACTAGCTTTGATCTCTTCTGAGAGAATGTTTGTCACTACCATTGCTTAGAAATTTTTGAGGCTCGGTTTTTCAGCATTGTCATTGCCCCAGTGCACCATTAGCCAAATTCTATTTTTATATTTGTGGGTGGGCATAATAAACTTAAGAGGTTCTCTTTATTAGCATTGAAAGTTCCAGGAATACAGTCGTGACTTGAGCAGCGGGGAAGTAACTTTTCATTTTTTTTCCTTTGGAAAAAGATCTTTGCTTTCTGCTTTGTTGCAAACTATTTGTTTTTTGAAAAGTTGAACACAGAAAATTGAAATTGGCTGACATGAAAAATTTTCAAAGTATAACATGACCTCTAATTTTGTTTCAGATCCTTACACGTTTTCATTTATTCATCGTGGGTTTGTGTTTGAACTAACAGTGAGACAGACACATGCCCGATAGAGATACACATGGCTACACATGGCCAGCTACATACACATTTGACTACTTTCTGCATTCATATGCTACTGCTGTAGCTGTGCCAGTTCACATTCTTAGATGATTAAATCCAGGAACAGATTCTAATAATCACTGTAAGCGGCTTCCCTAAAAACTTGAAATTTCTCATAAAAAGTACAATTTTCCCTTTGAAGAGAGAATTATACCCAAGGTCTTTTGGTGTCTCAGATTTCCTATAAAAATTCTCAGAAATAATGCATAACTCTAAGATTGCTTCAAACTTCTAAGTATTGTAGGATGAAGTTCACCAAGCCCAAATTGTCTGAAAATATTTATCTAAGTGCCCTCTTACTACTGCTCTTCCCCTATTCTAGGCTGACACATTGTCACTTTGTCATTAGTATTGGACTTATCAATCATCCATACTTTCTTTTTATGAAAACCGAAGCAAAAAACCTCCCACTTAATATTTTCTTTTTTACCTTTTCAACCAGTAAATTTTCCATCTTCTTCAGTAACATATTAATCCTCTCCATACTTTTCCTCCTGATAATACCATTCTAGTTTGTTGCTAGTTGGAACTCTAGTTTTACCTTTTAAAATGTTGTCCTTAAGTGCTCCCAGTACTCTTTACATACACCTTTCTCAAACTTAGTTTTCTTTTGTATGATCAGTAGAGAGTGTGTGATATAAAAGTCGTTATTTGATCTCCTACTATAAGCTATTTTTCCTCTGTGTCAGAATAGTTTGCGTCTCTTAGTGTCATTTCTTAGTGTCATTTCTTAATGCCATCTTGTATAATTTCTTTGAGGAATTGCTTTTTCTTAATTCTTGAATAATTTAGATTTTTCTCTTAATGAAATATTATTTGTCACATTTCTTAGTTTATTAAGATAAACCTTCTACTAGATACTTTTCTTTTTTCTGTGTTTCTCCTTTGAATGATCATAAACTCTGTGGTTTCAGGGCTGTTCTCAAATTTTAACTCCAACCACTTCCTCCCAAGTGGTCACATCCCCCATGCAGAAGCTGACATCTTCTCTTTGGCTTCTCTTCTTTTTGACAAGAACCTAAGTCAGATTTTTGGTGACATATTCAATCTGTCAGCTTATTTTGTCTTTCCCAAACCACAACACTCATACTTTTCGGGTTTTGCACACAGTCAAAGCATTAAGTATTTTAATCTACTGATTTGCTTTTTGTCTTTCCTTAGTCCCTATGACAAACAAACATCTTTTCCTCCTCTCCTTTATTCCAGTTCTTAGTCTCTTGAGTAGATTTTAATTTTTCAGTTACCAGCCAACATATTCTTTGCCCTCCTAGCTTCTGGAAAAAAGTTATTCCCATTAAATGAGCAGATATGTACCCAGTGGTGGTCATCCCCTTTTCTCTGAGGTGAATTTAATCTTTGCCTGTCTGCCTATGATGTATTGTCAGACCATCAGCGATGTCTGAGCTGGCAACAGCGTTTGTACAGGCATGTATTCAACCACCTGGATTTTGACTCTAAGCTAGAAGAATCTGAGTTTTAGTGCACTCCATAGCCAAATTCCTGGCAAAGTCATAGGGATCAAAGGTTTGAGTAGCATGGGAGGAGTTGTCAGAGTGATAGATGAGACTCTCTATCCTTCATAATGTCTCAAGCTTCATGAGAAGCCACCTACTTCCAGATGGGTCACTGTTTATGAATTGAGGTAGGCGCTCATATAACTGGGGTCTTCTCAGAGGTTGGAAATAGAGAGACTTCAGGGAGAGTTCTTAGAAGCAAACTTGTAAACTTGTGAAGGTCTATACAAAAATCACTATTACATTAGATCCTTATGACATCTTCAATGCTCCCAGTATAAAATTACATGTGTCAAATCCTTGACCTCCATAGATTTTCCATTTCCTGATAATATAGACCTTTACAGATTAATATTCCATTTTTTTTTTTTTTTACAATGTGGAGTATTTAAGAGTTCATATATATCTTTACCAATTTCTATGCAATGTTTTGCATGCTTTATCATTTCAGATGCAACAACCTTTAACAGTCAGTTGAATTATAAATCAATGCTAGACTTTAGCCCAAGCATTAAACCTTACTTCTGGGGGTCTTTTTAACAAAAAAATCACACTGTAGAGTCACCAGTCTATCCTCTTGCAGAAGCTGAACAATCCAGATAAGAAATATTGCAGCATCTGTTATTTATCTGATGTAAAAGAAAATCATATTGGTTTAAATTTCAGCAATGAAAGGACAAGAATTCTCCATCACTCCTACTGATTTTTCCACATTCTGGACGCACACATGTTGTACTTAATTGAGAGAAGGTCAAAACTATTTCTTTGTTTAGAGTAAAAGAACTTGTTTATAATAGTGTCCCAGTTGGTCAGCATTTATCCTTACTTGTATTCATTTCTTTATGTCACTTGCGTAGTTTTGTCATCTACTGGGCAGAATTGGTAACAAGATGTTTCGAAACATGCAACTTCTTACCTGATAGAATTTAGGTAGACCTTGAATGGTTCGTTAAGTTTCCTGAGTACATCTGATAACAGGGGCTCAAAGCACCAAGATAAGTAAAGAGGAGGATGCCAGTGTCAAGATAAACACCTGGGAACTAGTATAAACTGACCTTGGAGCATCCCAGGGTCAAAGGATAACTCTCCATGGCCATATATGGGAAAAGAAAACCCAATGTTCAGTCAGTGGACATTGTGAGGAAAACTATGAATGACCATCAGAGGCAGAAAAGACCCTAACCCTAATTTTATCATGCATGCTTAGACTATGTAAATAACTTCAGGGAGACTATTAGCATAAGACTGCCCTTTCCAGGAAACTTGAAGAATATGTATGTTTTGTATATGAACTGATGTATTCTCTTAACTCAGCTAAGCACTTGTGGTAGAGTGATCCCCAGTGCTGCCCGATGCTGCTAATAAAGAATACCTGCTTAACAGTTATATTGGAATCTAACTGTTGAGTGAATTTCTTCATTTCATAATAATTTTCACATAACGTGTCTTTGGCTTTGCAAGTGTCTGTCTATTTGCAGAAATTTCCATCACTTGGAGAAGTTGTAGTTCAGCTCACTAGTTCTGATCTGTTAATCTATCCAAGGTGAAAGTTCTTAGTGATTAACAGAACTATGCATATTTAAAAAGGCATAGTAGCAACATTTTAATGTTTGTACTGAGTTACACAGGGTAAACTGAAATAATGCTGCAGTTACAGTCAGAAACCATGTGGTAACTGAGCAAAATTAAGAAGCAAGATTAGCCTAGAATATTAATAATAGGCACAGCCATAGACTACATTTTCCTAATGGATCGACTGGATGCACAGCAAAGCATACTTAGTCAATTTCGTCCACTTTCCAGCTAGTCAGCATAGTGCATCAGGCATAGTAGATTTTCAGCTGAAGTGGCACACTGATAAGATTTGAATGTTTATGGTCAGAAAATTGTAACTGAAATTGGGAAATGAAAGTCCTTAATGTTGGGTTTAGCACTAACGAGCAGGCATTACTTTATTTGGATGGGGACATGAGGGAAATCGTTCCACCTGACATGTCCACCGTATATTACCTTAACCAAGGCTTATATCACTCTGTTACATAATTATGCATCAAATTTCCCAGAACTAATTATCATATTTACATAGCTGTTATGCAGGCGGTTTGGGTCTCTTAGGGGCTTCCAAGGGGAGTCATTGTCGGTCATCTCTAGTGGTCTCTGGTTGTTTTAGGAGAGGAACCTTTCTTGAGCTTTGTCTGAGGCTTTGAAATCTTCTTCCTTATATGCTAAGGGCTTGGCCATTCTTGGATTCATGTTTTCACTTTCTTACGTCTTGCCTAGTTTCAGCTGGTTCATCACTCTTTAGAGGGTCTTGATCTTCCAGGACAGGAGCCTCTGACTGGGAGTCTTTTGATTTGTGCACTCCCCAGGGTGTGGTTATCACTGTTCTCCTCTCTCAAGGACCGTTGTGCACCAGACCTGTTGCAAGCTTGTTCAACTGATTGCTTAAATTCTTGTTTAACCCTTAATGATTCTCTTCAAATTTTATTACTCTTTTTCCAACAATACCTCCTTTGATTTTAAGTTTTAAAAAGCAAGATATGATCTATATCATATATGATGGCTTTGTTGTCCAGGGTACTATTAAGTTAAATCTTTTCATACCATGTCCTGCTCATTCTTTCTAAGGCCTTTTACACAGTGTTTTCCAGCTGGTCAGATTACACATTTGCTAACATTGTGATATACTGTACCAATGCAGCAGTTAAAAAAAATAAAATGTTTCCAAACAAGCCTGGATTATGGCCCCTTAAAGGCAATTTAACTCAACTGTTGAACTCCGTTTGGACTTTCACTTCCCCCCTACCTTGCTATCCTTTCTTGTAGATGATGAACAGCTCTCCTTCCCATGGGTCAGCATTGTATTGGGTGCCACAGAGCTTCCCTCACCATTACCATGTTTTCAGAAGTTGAGGACATTGACTATTCTACTATTCATGTATAAGAAGATAGCATTCTCGTTCCTGGAGCAAACAGAAAACGCTTCCATCATTTCAATGAGAATCTACAAATAGCAAGGTTTCTTTATCAATTAATCTTGTTGGAAAGCACTCATTCAAGTCTCTCCATGCCACTTAGGCCCAGCTATCTGGGTTTAAAAGAGGTTTAAGTGGAGGGAACTAGCAAACCTGTCTACATTGCAATGGCACATAGAGTAAGTTGGGATTTTTATCACTGTTTTCTCCTTTATTTCAGTCAATGAATAAGAAACAAAAAGGTAGAGAAGGCATGCTTTTAAGATAAGTGAATGAATCAGAAGTGCCAGATTCACTTCTGTGTGTGTAAGGACAATGAAACAAAAGCTAGGGCTCTCAGGCTGTTGTTGAAGACAATTGGTGTCTGACAGAGCCCTTGCTGAA
The DNA here is from genome assembly GCF_018691265.1 of Tyto alba. Classification (NCBI taxonomy): domain Eukaryota; kingdom Metazoa; phylum Chordata; class Aves; order Strigiformes; family Tytonidae; genus Tyto; species Tyto alba. The sequence continues at coordinate 20,476,163 of NW_024881275.1, read as the reverse complement.
GTAGGCTGTTGAAAGCTTACCCTGTCATTTTGCAAGAAAATTTGCAGTAAAATAGAGAGAAGTATGTAATAAATTCTTAACTAACATCCTTCCCTCATGGAAACCATGGCTATAGCTGTTGTGGTGGTATAATTAGAGTTAGAGAGAGGCCAAAAGGAAGTATCTAAGACTTGATCTGCTATATTATGAGAAGAGGGGGGAAAAAAGAAATTATCAGGGCTACAGTGTTCTGAAAACAATTTTTTAAAATGGATTGTATAAGAACTTTTTAAAAAAGATTGGGATACAAAGTAAAGATACAGAAGTTCTCACCTTTAAAAGGTAATGGCATGCATTACTTACTGTTTTTCTGAACTGAAAATTGTTTTGTTAGCATTTGTTACCTGTGTAATTTGAAAGCCTTCTGGGAGTGTGTGTTGTTACTGCAGTCAGTGAGTTGATGAGATCTAGTCTGCAAGTATTTAAGAGGATTTCCTACTGTATTTTCTAGATTATAATTAGCTAGCATATATTCACAGAAGGTAGCAGGAGAGAAAGTTCTCTCTGTTCCTGACTATATTAGGAAACATCTTATCTTTTTTATATAAGATTTTTCAGGCACATGGATACTGCAGCACATACACATGGAGCTTGTTATATCTAGGATCCAGACGAATACACAACATCCACAAAGTTCAAACTTACTGTTGTAAATCTTATACGTGAGCACTTACTGTGTGCACAGTAAGTGAAACATGTAGGGGATTCTCTGCATACGAGGCTGACCTGCACATGCATTTATGCTGTTTGTTCTGGTATTTTTATCCAGATAAGAATTTTCATGTGGAGATGTCAGATATAACCAGTTGTTTGTTAGTTCACTTATATCTGAGCTGTGGTCATTCCAGGGGCTGCACAACACTCTTACCATGGCATGAGAAGGGGCTCAGGCCAGAATGACAACACTTACATCTTCAGCTCGTAGGATCAGTTGAAGCCTTTGCCTCTGATCCCTAGTAGGCAGAGCTTTCCATAGATTTTCATCCCTGCTCCAGGGAATGACAGAACTCTTAATGGAATAATTCTTTCTATTTTTTTTTTTCAGGACAATTGCCTTGAGACAGTTGAAGAACATTCAATTACAGACAGTGCTAATTAACATCATTCACTAGTCATTGCCTGTTCTACATATGTCAAGGAATGCTGGATGATAGATTACAAATGATATGCATCCCTCTTTATCTAACCAGTCTCAACAGTTTTCAAATATGGTCCCCTTTGTATTTAATAAACTAAATACAGATTCTGTTTTTATTGCACACATATTTTTTTTCCATTATTACTGAAGAATTTTTCATTTTGATGTGTGGAGGGAATACATTTTGTATTTCCTGCCCTCCCTCCCCCCCCAAATCTTTTTAATATGGCCCTATATTTATCCATACCTTTTACACCATAGTTATTCTGAAAATTATCTTTAGTGTCCCTTTAAAATAAAGTTGACATTTGCATACACAATGAAGCATTTCTGCGAGGGATCTGAATGTAACATATTGGTAGGCATGTGTTGGAAACTGTATGCTTACTTTTTATTTTAAGAGGGAAGCTATGTAATAAAAACCACTGGGTATCTGGCTGGATTATGAGATAAAGAATGTAAGTGAAACTTACCACAGTACAGTAGATGTATCTTTGAAATGTTCTTCTCATTCCCAAGTGTATAAGAGAGATGCTGTGTCCTTTTGGATCTTTTAATTTATGGTTTTTCTTTGCTTATGGAGAAGGCTAGACTGTATTATCTAGATGCTGTTTCAGGAAAGCTGAAATGCTGAACCACAGTCAAAGCTTTACCCAATGAGATTGTCCTGAGACACAGCTTGCCTTGGGTATATGAATGTATTATTCATTTTCTGGAACATTTCTTGTTCTATAAAGCATTAAAACTGAAAATTTTGTTACTGTTGTGCAGGATCCAGTCATGGCTACTCTGCTTTACGCATTATTTATACCTCTTCTCTCTTTTCTGATGGCCTGCCCAGACAGTATATCACTAATTATACTGGAAACTAGAGTGTGATAAATGTAACTGGGAGAATGTGACAGCCATAGACATCATCTAAACTAACTAGACAAAACACAGAAAGACTTGAAAGGCAAAAGAACATGGAGAAATTAGGTGATTTGCAAGACCATGAAAGACATTAGTGAGTACAACCCAAATCTTTTGACTATAGTACATTACTTACAGTACTGCTCTGCTTTGCCATGCATGACTCTTGCCATGGTTAAGCCTCCAGTGCATAATTCACCAAATCCAAAACTCAGCCACTCAAATATCTCTGAATGTTCTGCTTGAGATCACACATTTCTCTTGACTCACTTGTTCTTTTCTAGATATAAGTTAAACTTCAATGTGTGCACAAAAGCAGTCAAAGTTAAGACGGTGTTATGCCTGACCTTCAGAGTGGTAATGTCACTGAAATTGGGAAATGAAAGTCCTTAATGTTGGGTTTAGCACTAACGAGCAGGCATTACTTTATTTGGATGGGGACATGAGGGAAATCGTTCCACCTGACATGTCCACCGTATATTACCTTAACCAAGGCTTATATCACTCTGTTACATAATTATGCATCAAATTTCCCAGAACTAATTATCATATTTACATAGCTGTTATGCAGGCGGTTTGGGTCTCTTAGGGGCTTCCAAGGGGAGTCATTGTCGGTCATCTCTAGTGGTCTCTGGTTGTTTTAGGAGAGGAACCTTTCTTGAGCTTTGTCTGAGGCTTTGAAATCTTCTTCCTTATATGCTAAGGGCTTGGCCATTCTTGGATTCATGTTTTCACTTTCTTACGTCTTGCCTAGTTTCAGCTGGTTCATCACTCTTTAGAGGGTCTTGATCTTCCAGGACAGGAGCCTCTGACTGGGAGTCTTTTGATTTGTGCACTCCCCAGGGTGTGGTTATCACTGTTCTCCTCTCTCAAGGACCGTTGTGCACCAGACCTGTTGCAAGCTTGTTCAACTGATTGCTTAAATTCTTGTTTAACCCTTAATGATTCTCTTCAAATTCTATTACCCATTTTCAAACACCACTGCTGAATTGTTGTTCTGTTTTCCACAAGGGTAACTTTTGCTGTTACATGCCCTTATTTCTTCTTAGTATGTTGCTCATCTCATGTGTCTTAACTCTCCTCTCCTTCTACCATTTTGTTGGTTTTGTTTTAACAGAGTGATATAAACCTTGGTTAATGTAAAATACAGTGGACATGTTAGGTGGAACGATTTCCCTCATGTCCCCATCTGAATAAAGTAGGCTATTAAAGGAAACCTGGGATGGAAGGCTAGATTACATGTTACTACGGGGATGGCAGGATTGACAGACAAGGTCAGAAAACAAAGGCTTTGATTGCACGTGGAATGCCAGCCAGGGTACTACAGGGTATTGTTTAATGTTGTGTTTTGTAGCTATAATTTTGTATGTTTTGTTCTATTTGTTCTGTTAGATGTTGTAGTTTTTGTGTGCATAAATTTTTAATTGTGTTTTAACATAGTTTATTGTGATTAATATGGGGTCCAGTGAATCGTGTGTTAGAAGTGATCCACTTACCAGACAACAATTAACTGAGTACTGTAATCATTGGTGGCTAATGTACATTTTAGAAGATCAAGAAAAGTGGCCAAAGAATGGGACCTTGAAGTATAATACAATGTTACAATCGATGTTGTTTTTCTGGCAGAAGGGGAAATGGGAAGAAGGGCTGTGTGTTGATTTGTTCTTTTTGTTGTGAAATCATCCTGAATGGCAAAAGAATTGTGGTATGATGGCAAGTGACTCTGTGGTTTTAGTTTTAGAAAAGGATCAGGGAAAGAAACCAAAGAGGTGTTGTTTGGCATATAGTATTGGAAAAAATACAGAAAGGGGGGAGGTACTGCAAGCCCCTCCATATGCAAACAGTAGGGAATAACGGTCCAGTAACAGTTAAAGGTCCATTTTTCAGTAACTGACTTGTTGTGGGGCAGTCAGCCTCTGATATCTGAAAAAAAATTCAAAGGCTGAAGGGAGAGGATTTGAGGAACCTTAATAAGCTGCTGGAAGCAGTTTGGAAAATGTATAACAATATGGAAATGATTGAGAAGAACCAGGAAAGGAGATTAATCCCTGTATTAAGGGAATAAGGGACACTGTGAGGGGGTTACAGAGGGAGGGGCTGAGATGGAATTGGAAGGGATGGGCATAAACCCAGCCCTTAAATCCATAAGTATCAATGGACACTGGCGAAAGGGCAGAAAGGTCATCTCTAAGAAGAAAGCTAGTGGGGCTGTCCTTGAACATGCTGTGAGATTGATGATTCTGGATGAGGCATGAAGAGGACTGGGAGAGTCATCTTCAGCTGAGCCCCTGGTTACACTGACGCTGGGAAAGGAGGAGGTAGATTTCCTGGTAGACAGTGGAGCTGCATATTCTGTTTTAAATACCTGCAAAGGGGCTTTTAGTCAAGACACTGTAAACACAGTTGGTAACAATACAACGGAAACCTTAATGCCCAATCAGACAATCTGGCTACGAAGTATCCAGGAAAAAGACACAGATATCAAGGACCCAGGTCCTATATTTGGAATTCACTATTTCACAGAGACAGAGGAGCCTGGGAACAGAACAGAAAGAGGTGATTTGCCAAACACCAGAACCACGATTGGTTTGGGAGCTAGGTGCCTTTTTGGGAATGGTCTGGTGATGCTGACTGTGGATTCTTAATTATTCTTAATTTCTTAATTGTGAAACCATTTTATGAAATGCTCAAAGAATCAGAAGAGATACTGCATTGAAGTCCTGAGTGCAGATCTGCCTTTCAAACACTCAAGGCTTTGATGACTGCCCCAGCTTTGGGCTTGTCTGATTTAACCAAACCCTTTGAACTCTGTACATGAGAGACTCCATCAAGCCCTGGGAGTACTAACCCAGAGACTGGGGTCACAGAGCTGTAGGGTATTTCTCTAAGCATCTGGATAATGATAGCAGAAGATGGCCAGTGTGTTTAAGAGCTGTGGCTGCCACTGTTCTGTTACGACAAGAAGGCCAGAAACTTACTATGGGAAAGAAAATGACTGTTTATATGCTTCACATGGTGGTTTCTGTACTGGAGCAAAAAGGGGGGCACTGGTTGTCTCCAGACAGGATGCTAAAGTACCAAGTAGTCCTCCTAGAGCAAGAAGATGTGGAACTGAAGACAACTACTGCCCTTAATCCTACAAAGTTTCTAGACCCTGTATCTGGAAAAGAAGAAGCGTTACAGCATCATTGCCTCCAAACCATCAAACAGGTTTATTCAAGTGGACAAGACCTAAAAGACACTCTAATAGAGGACCCTGAGGAAGAGCTATTTACAGATGGTAGCAGCTCCATGCATGAAGTAAAACAAAGAGCTGGCTAGGTAGTGGTAATTCAGACTGAGGTTGTGGAAGCTCAACCTCTACCCATAAACACCTCAGCCCAAAAGGCAGAACTGATAGCATTACAATGGGCATTAGAACTATCAAATGAAAAAGAATCAACATCTGAATGGACTCCAAATATGCATTTGCAGTGGTACATGCCCTTGGAGCAATATGGAAGGAAAGAGGACTACTATCAGCACAATCTCCAATCAAATAGGGGGATGTTATTAAGAGTTACTAGAAAGTGTTCAGTTACCAAGAGAAGTAGCCATTATACACTGTAAAACCCATCAAGTAAAATGGCAAAGGAGATGGCAGGGGAAGGCATCCTAGTTGTACCTTCCAAATAGCCTCCCCTGTGAAATTGGATGTTCCAGCATTTCCCTATCTCCCAGGAGACAGTGTACATCAGGACCTGGAGTAATGAACCTATTAAAGAAAAGCAGAAAGGACAATTTCAAGTCTTCCTGACCATCAACATGGCAGTCAAAGCTGAAGGGATTGAATCCTGGTGGGATTGGCTCCTTGGTTACAAATTTACAGTGGTTTAAATAAATGTTTATAGCTGTGCTAGTGTTAATAACAATTAGTATATTATGTTGTGTAATGATTCAATGAATCCCACTGATTACCAATTGCTAACAGAGATGTGCATAAATAATCAATGCAGCAAATATTACTATTATGAATAGAATAAAGAGAGGCACCCAAGGAAAGGAAATTTTTGGAAGCCTCAAAGGGGGCAACAGTTGGAAAATAGATAATAGAATTTGAAGAGTATCATTAAGGGTTAAACAAGAATTTAAGCAATCAGTGGAACAAACTTGCAACAGGTCTGGTGCACAATGGTCCTTGAGTAAAGAGAGCAGTGACAAGCACAGCCTGGGGAGTGCATAAATCTGAAAGACTCCCAGTCAGAGGCTCCTGTCCTGGAAGAAAGGTAAGGTGAGGTAACTAAAAGCCAATCATTATAGAGGTCAAATTAACAAGTGAGCAATATATGCATTTAATTGATCTTATGTAACTATGACTCTGCTGAAAAAGTGAATAAATATGTTGTGTTTTGTACCTGTCAGTGAACATGTCTTTGGTGGAGCTATCCCCCATGTTCCCCAGCACTGGAATAAAGTAGTGCCTGCTTATCTGCTTTGTGTAGATAAGTTCTATTAATGATTGTGACAGCTAACAAAAGTATCTCAGCTTGTTGTTTAAGAAAAATGTTAAAGGCAATATTGATACATTGCATATATGTCTTGGGGAACGCTTCATCTCCTTAAAATTGTTACTGTGGAAGCACATGACCTAAGGAAACCAGATGCCCTGCCCCACCCTCAGGAAATGTCACGCCTGGGGGTTGAAACATGCCCTTTGTCTGTTAAGATTGCTTGTTGGGACATGCCCTGTGTTTTGTTAAGACATGCCGTTTATCTGATAACATGGGAGTTGCTAGGGGAGAGTCGGCACCAGGGGGCTTGGGGATATTTTAAGGATTTCTCGGAACTAATTGTAATATTCCCTCCCTATTCCTGGAATTATGATACATATGTAACATTCTACGTAATAAAAAGGAGCTGCTTTTGGATCCAAGGCGCGTGTGCATTTGCAGGAAATGATTTCCCCGTGCGCCCAATGCTGAATAAACATACCTACTTTATAACCTTACTGGTTCTAAAGTCATGATTCCGTGCCTCACACAGATTATTTTCCTATCTTTTCCATGTAACAGGCAGCTGCACATTGAACTGTGTGGAGATTCCAAAGCTTAGTTCATACATCATCTAAAGAAAAAGTTACTTGAAGTTAGTACAACAGATGAACTAAATTTGTTTTTCTCATTCAGTTTTCTGTTAAATTGTTGCATTGGGTTATATTTTTTAGAAACCCTTAGAAGTTTATTTTCTTCCTGATTTATGAGTCACAAATAGAACAGAACAGTCCTGTTATAGTAATTACACCATCTTTTTTTTTTTTTTTTTTTTTTTTTCCAGGTGAAGAGAAATATTGAATGATCTTGAATGAACAATAATAACGATTCCTTTCAGCCCACTAAGATCTTTTACCCTGGCATATATCTGCCTCTAGAAGACAGTGTTTTCAACAGTCTGTCTGGTAAAGCCAACTTAAAATGAGACATACACCAATTACAAAAGGAATACCTTCACTTTTGTGGGCAAAATGTTCTCATAAGTAAAATTCATTGCAGATTAATGTTCCATAAAGTTTCCAATCCCCCAAAGTATCTCTAAAATGTTATGTTAAATCGTATGTACTATGTTATAGTTGCAGTAGAATATAGATAGACTGAACTTCTAATACTTATGAAAATGAACTAGTAGTTACTCATATCTCAACATCTTTTCCTAATCTCCAATTTGCTAGTATCAGGGCAGGGTACTTGTGTAGATAACTATTAGATTTTTTAATTCTTCTCCTTCAGCATACTTTTCTAGTTAGAGCAAACAGATTAAAAAATGTAGAGTTTGATGTTCTTTTGATGTATTGTGATATAAATCAGTAATCAATTTGTTGTCAACAGAGTTGCGTTTACCAGAGCTGAGATCACTGTTACTGGAATTTGCAACAAATGCCCCTGTGATGTTCTAGTACCTCAGTTATTAGCCACTCCTCTTGCAGCCTGTTTGATTTAATGATTCTAAAGTACATTGTATTTAAAAAATATATGTAAATGGGGGCTATGAAATGATGAGAGGACACCTAGAAAGTAATTTCAGACTGGAAAGATACCATGAAACCCTTTAAAATTTTAATCTCTTGGGTCTCTTTTAGTTTTGGATATTGTGTATGCCTAAAGCCTCCCTTAAGTTATAGCTACAGTCTGACTGAAATGCCCAAACCGATTAAGTTGTCAGTTCTCTGGCCTGCAATGCCAGCAAACAAGCAAGCAAGCAAGCAAGCAAGCAAGTTTGTTCCTCGTCTTTTTCACTGACTTCTGCTTCTAAGGTGTCCTGGTTGGGTGAGGACAGTACTAGCTGAAAAAGGTTTAAGCAGCTTTTTTTTTTCTTCTTTTTGCTGTCAACTGTGCTATGACAGACTACTCATAAAAATAACAAGATAATATAATATTAATAACAATATAATTTTATATAAAATTATTCATTCTGTATAGAAGATGTATTGCATATTTATTATATATTACATTTCTTATTTTATAATTAAGATTGTTTACAAAATATAATAAAAAAGAGCAGCACGATCAGATTCTGATTCCTGTTGGTCCTCCTATGCTTTACCTAGATGTATACAGAATCTAACTCTGTTTTCACTTGTATGGACATGTACTTATTATGACATAATTTGGATTGTGCTTCGGCACACATAATTTAGATATTCAGTACAAATCTCCAGTTGTCACTTCATTATCTTATAACTGCAATTCCCCCTTTTTCTCTTCTCCGGCATACTTAAAAAATCAACTTGCATTGTCACAATGTCAGAAATTAGGAAATGGCAGAGTTGAAGAATACAAACTCTCTCTTGCTGTTCATTTGTCTAAAGAGAAACTTAATTATATTGTTACAGTACTACTCTTTTGAAGAATTTGTATTTCCTTCAGAATCCAGGACATATTATGCTCCTGTAAAAAGCAGGTATTCAATTTTCATTTAATCTTTGTTGTTCAGCAGGTATCAGAAAGAAAATTAATTTCCGGAGACTTTTCTATATTGATTATAACTATAGTATCTGGTTCACAAATATTAAATACATGACTCGGGAATCTGAAAGGGTGTTTACTCCCATTTTAGAAGCACATAATTTACAAATTTCTCATCACTACACACAAAGGTCAGGAGGTGCACAGTCATTCTCAGTGTCCAATTTTAAATGACTAGACATTATTTTTTAGATATTTTTTAAAGTACTTCCTACATTTTTCAGTGGTAGTTGTGACTTGCTCAGCCATTCTTAAAATCAGAAAAAGTAGTTCAGTCACCAAAAGAAAGAAAGATCATACCTGAGAAATTATTTGGAGGAGATTTATACAACAATATATAGGAAATTGAAGGAGACAGCTCCAGTTCTCCAGGACAGTACTACCTGTCTTAATAGTTGCCTAGTTAGCTAGTTCATTAAACATCTTTTAAGTTTCTGTGAAAATGAAACCAATGAAACCTAGCTTATACATCATCTTCCTTCCACACCAAGATTAATTCTAAAACCACTACCAATGCAAAAACATTGTCAATGTGAAGCCACAATAATGTCAAATAAGTTTTGCAGATTAATTCTTTGTTCTTGAACTCTCAATTTACAACTGTTAATTTAATGTTAAAGAAGGAAACAGAAATTCTATGGTACATTGTCATACTGACATCATCATTACTTGGTAGAATAATGAGAAGATTCCACCGCTTGAGTTAACAAAATGAATGGATTTCCACTGTACTTCATCATTTGAATGTGGAGCACCTGTAAAGACAGTTTCATTGTATTTTGCCAGTGCTTCCAAAATTGTATACTGATGCCAGAGGAACAGTGCATCTTAGGGGTCCTGGTTTCCCTTCAGACTCTAGAGGATGGTGTGCTTCAGTGGGCTTTCTTATGTCAACTGCCATTCTGCTCATGAACTCTTCCCATCTGTCCTTGTCTTGTCTCTTTGTTGCAGATGCACTCATGAAAAGGATTGGTCATACCTATCTGCTCAATGCATGAAGGCATGCACAGTCCATTCATCATTAGGAGACAGAATCAGTAAATAAATAAACAGTTAAATTCTGCCAGGTCTTCCCAGAGTATGTGCAAAATAATCCCTTCTTTTCTCCAGGCGACTATCTGGAACAGCCTTTGCCAGCCCCAGAAAGAGCCAGCACACAAAAAAATACCAGAAAATGCAAACTGAGCAAAGCTGTGAACAATGAGATTATGATGATTTTACAATGAAAACACTTGGGAAAATCAAGAACAGATAATGCTACATGCCCACCTATGAGAGTATGTAGAGCAAAAAGATTAAACTGCTTACAGACAATCCAAAACAGCAGCATGAAAATTGTAATATCCTTTGGAAAATTTTTAATTGAACCCCTTTGACTCTTATTTTGGGATATCTTTTCTTTGCACAAACTGCAAACAACTATGTAATAACAAGCTAGTCAGAGGTAACACTTCATCCTTTCATGAAAGAGGAAAGGGGAAGACATAGCATATTTTATTCTGGACTGAAAAAAAATGCTAGTTTGATCAAATAAATTTTTATGTGTCTGTCAGGAAAATAAATCATTATATGTTGATCCGAAAGCTTTGTCTATATTTCTGTTTGGCCAACCAGCTGAAACAGCTTTAAGTATTTTGATGTCTTTCCAAATACAGTATTTTGTTTACATGTTGTCCCAGTCTTTATTTCTTCATAACTGTGAAATGAGGTAAATTAAAATGTCAGCAAATTATGAAGTAATTTTGTGATTCAACCCTCTTTTTACTTTAAGGCATAGGGAGTAAATATGCAACAGATCACATAATGAAAAATTGTCACAGCAGCACCGTATCAGATGCTCTGTATGTTAGAAAACAACCCTGAACTACTGAGTCTCAGCCTTGTTATTTTATTCATTGTTACATATGCTGAATGCAAGTACATTCAATTTAATTTGCTCTAGTTGCTTCTCTGTGTTTTCAGCCTTTTCTTTCTAATTCTGGTAATTTAAACTGTACTAAATAAACTCTATAGCATCACCATTCTATTCAGAATTGTTTCTACTTTGGTGCACTCAGGTTCTAATCCCTTTCTGAAAGACCTGTAATTATTCTACACTCAGCCACATAATACTACAGCTATGTACTTGTTGTGCTTGTTTCCAAATGATCCAAGTAATTGCACTGATTGATTCCTTGCCCAGTTGGACATCAACAAATATAACATCCCAATGTCTGTTCTGTCTCTGCTGTTGTTTTGAACATGCACACTGAAGATCAGATCTGATCTACCCTCATAAAAATACAATAGCAAACAACACAGCTTCTAGAGATAAATCAGGCCTAAATAGCAAACCTTTAATGGAAAAAAAGACAACTAAACAATTTTGTAATATCACAGAATGCAGTAAAGCACACTGAACTCAATTCACTTGTATCATAAAATGTCATTATTGTGTTACATAATAAATATCAGTTGATTTGTCTGTATCTGTAGATGATAAAATATAGCAAGCAACACAAAGCTATGGAGGCAGAAGTTGTAAGTATTGATTTTTCTTGTTTTAAAATTTTTTATCCCTTCTGCTTGACAGTTTTCATCAATCTTAATTTTAGGTAGAAGTAACAGCAGGGGATGCAAGGGAAGTGTTCCAAGAGAAAGGAAGAAACTCTCTAAAAGATATATGCTATAGGGGTCTTGGAAGAGCATTTTGGAAAAATATTTAGTTCAGAAGGGTTTGCTCTACAGAGATTTTAGTGGCTGGTAAATGAGACGATTGATTTTATTTCCTATGTCACTTCTGATTTTTCATATGAATTGCTTTCAGAATGCCAACAGAGAGACTGTGGATGTCCATGCAAGCAGAGTGTATATATTGCACATAACAGGTAATCACAGCAACAGGACCTTGAAACACCTGTTCAAGTTCACTGTGTTTCCCTGAAGAGTAAAGGGTGGGCAAAAAAGCATACATAGGAATTAAGTTCAGTAAGCTCTACTCTTCAGCAAGTTCAGTATTCTCTACTGTTCTGGACCCGGTAGTTTTTCTAAACAGATGTATTGCTAAGTCATGCTGATAGTAGCCTTTATACCATTTCAAATTCATTTTGCACTGTTCTAAATTTGTATTGACTGCACAGCCTCTCCAGGCAGTCTGATCGACTGCTTCACTGACTTCATGATGAAAAAGTTTTTGATGTAGAATAAACATATGTGGTATCTTGATGGACTAAAACAACACATGGTTGAAAAAGCTGGAGACCTCTGTTTTGGTGCATGCAAGTTAAGCTTTCTCTTTTTCTCTGTAGAAAATATTTCTGGATGGTCCTGGACAGGGAAGCTAGCCTAAGGGAATTCAAATCAAATCAAATAATCTCCTAATGACTATGCTTTAAAATTGAAAAGAGTGGAATCATTAATTAGTAATAGATGTGTAAAAATAAAGAATATGAAAATCTTGGAACTTTCCCACACTTTTCAGTGATCTGAAATAAGATTAAAGTTTGTATGAATAATGTTTTGGAAGCACCACAGATCATGGAAGACATTTGCATTTAATGCTTAATCTATGAAGAGAACTAGTTAGCCTCTTTGTTACTGATGAACAACAGGTGCTATCAAAGTTAGCATCTACTTTGCAATGTTGATCTGCACTCAAGAGCAGCCCAAGGGGCCAATGGTAACCTTACTGGACCATGAGAGTGTATTTATAGAAGATTAGATAAGTAGTTTGCCATATCTGGGGTTATTGCTCTAGTATGGTTAAGTGCTCAATAGCTTTGTTTTTTTCCAAACAGTTTTCAGTGTGTCCTAAGAGAAGTAATTAACAATAACTAATACTTGAACATCAGTATCTTTCTTCATATGTGTCTATCTTCTTTTACATTCATTCTTCACAAGCAGATTTGGAAATGAATCATGGTGCATATAAAACAGAGTAGCTGTGACTCTAAGCATTGTATGCATAAGAAGGAATCCTGTTGCTTCCCGCAATTGGACACTCTGCTAGCTGTTACAGCAACACTCCCAATTAGAGCAGTTATCCACAAGATGGTGTACTAACACTAACAACTGGCATTAATTTTTTGGGCAAATTTCTTGTCAATGGGGGGAATGAGAAAGTATCCTTTCTATTGCCTGTGGAAAGAATATTTCTTATGCTCAAATTTGCACCAATATCATCTGGAAAATATATTGCTCTTGTCTCTCATGAAATGTTACTGTCCCATCCATCTATATATGTAGCTGTTTGTGGACTTCCAATAGCTATAGTAAATATTAAAAATGTGCCTTTTGAATCCTGGAGCACTCACTTGTCTATTCAAAGATGATTAATGGCCCAAGATGTCACAAAGAAACCCCATTTTGTAGCTGGTATCAAGATCCTTAGGCAGTGAAGACATGATAGCCAGTTTGTTTGAAATTCTTTTTCCTGATACTCCACATAGGACATATCAGCACATGACAGTGACAAAGCTGGTAATATCCTGGGTCTTGTAGTAATCGACTGGTGTTTCCTACAGTAGTAGGTGGTAGCCCCAGCTGTCCACTTTTCTGTTCTTTCCTTGCATCAGAGTTTGTTGAGATCATAGGACTATGTCTGAGATTTCTTAATTAATTCAGACAAAGATACCATATTAGATACAATTATTGTTGAGGAGATCTTCAGAATACTGGTTTTTTTTTAAATCAATGTAGCATCATTCTGTCAAGGAAGACTAAATATACAGACCTCTACTTTTGTAAATGTTTTTTATTTAATATCCTTAAACATGCTAAATGCATATATGAAAAAAGATATATTCATTCAAACGTGGAACTTCAAGATAAATGTATGAAGTGTAAGTAATTATTTATCATTATTTATACTGTAGGTGGTACCTGTGTTCATCAGACTATGTTTTCAATCCAAAAAGAAAATAAATTTATCCAGAAAAGTTAGACCCTGATCTAGTTAAACAGTTTTAATAGTATGTTTAGTTTTTAGGGCTCAGTAATGTGCATAACATTAAACTAAGTTTAGAACATTAGGTGGTTTAAGACCTTAAAGCTCTTTTAAACAATTTATGTTTTCACCTCTTCACTAGTTTTTCTGAAATTATGAAGTCTTAGAGTCTGATACTCACAGAAGAACATTTTTGGTGGTGTTTGTTTTTAAAAGTGATTGTCAACTATGTCAATAGTTGAACAACATGAAATTGAAAGTGCTGTTAATTTTTTTACTATTTAATCCCTTACTTCAACAATATTTTAGGCAATAATGACAAAAAATATTTTCTTGTGAGTCACATTTTACTTTGAAATGCTCTCTTCTGAAGCAGACAAAATTATGAGGTGTTTGGATGACATGCAAGCAAAAAAAGTTTAGACTATCTCGCTCATTAGCACTGGTGCAAATGTGTTTTTCTGTTAGCAAAATGAGCCAGAAATACTGTTCTTGGTGCTATGCAGCCATCATCCTTCACAGGTGACTGATGCTGGGCAAGTCAGTTGGCCATAAATCAAGAGAGACCATAGCAGCCCCTGAGAAAGAGGCTGCTTTTGTAACCGAGTGACTGCAAACCATCATGGAGATGTGGCATTACTGCATCCAGTAATGTGAACGTGTTGATCTGGTGCTGGCTAATGTCCAGGGTCAAGCAGGAGTCTTTTTTCCAAGCTACCATCCAAGTGCTAGGAACTGGCATTATCAAAGCTGTATTATCCTGTAAAGTTGTGAGGAAAAGTTTGTAACTCTTAAAGCTGCTCTAATAAAATCAGTGAATCACATAAATTCCTGAAGATGGCTATTTCTAGATGAAGAAATTTATGAGGTTAATCAAGGATGTCTCAGTAAAGATAGCTGTCTTATAAATAATTTATATGGAATTGTAAATATGTGATGCTGAAGAGTAGGAGTTCCAAGCTGCGTAAGTAACCCCCCTCTCTGGTGGATTTGCAAATTAGATGTGCCAACAAAATCAAAGACAAGCAGATCTTACAAGTGAATTTCAGAGCAGACTCTCCATATGTTTTTATCTCCACTTATAATGCTGCTTCCCATTAATAAAGGTCAGTGATTTAACTATTGCTGGCAATATCTCAGTTTGGTACTGTTTTCTGTGATGCTAGAAATTAATGTAAAGTCTTGCTGTCAAAAGGTTCAGTTATTTTTCTATTAATCTAATGCATTAGGAATACCATTTCTTTTAAGATTTAAGCATCAACCATATCTTGAGTTACATGTTTCTAAAAATACCCTGATAGCTTGCTTTTTGTTTTAACTAAATAGAAGTAGCAGTCAGAAAAAAGAACCCACATTCTCCTAAACTAAGAAATGTAAGTCCTCATTAAACATGGTATTAATTCAGTATTCTGTGTTTGCAAGCAAAATGATATAGAAGAATTCACTTAAGCCCATCAAAGCTGGCCTGAAAAGGCAAAATGTAGATCTCAGTGTCACTGTTTTTAATAGGATATAGTCAAATATACAAGGAATTTTTCTATAAGGCATCCAGGTGTGACAACCTTACAGGCCAGAGAACTTTATGTCATGTCTAGGGAAGTACGTCTTCTTCTGGAGATGTTTCAGAACATAGACACCTGGATGACAGCGTGAAGTGTTCAGTTATCTTTTTGACTTCTAGGCTGAATTAGTATTTTTAAATTCAGAATTCGAATTCTATGACAAATTAAGATTTCAGTGTTCTGTGAGAGAGATGTGAGATTTTTGCCATGCATCTGCAGTCTTCCAGCCATGGAAGGATCTAAATACACACAAATAAAGCTACACATTAAAAATCAAGCTCAATATTAATGTGCTTTCTGGATTTCATATGATTGAGTACTTTTCTTTGGTAAAAATTCTGAAGCTAATGAAAATACCTTAATTTTTTTTGCTGGATAAGTCAACTTAAATTAATTGCACAACAAAGAAATCGTATTGATTTGGCACAAGTCGTCAGATATAGCTGTCCAATTTAAAAAATTGTAAGAGTAGCGCAGCACATTTAACAAAGCAAGTAAGTAGTCTTTTTGTGGGGAAAATCTGTGGTGTTGAACAGCTGTTAGAGCCATGTAGCTATCACTTGTAGCTTTACATGCATAAACTGAATAACAAAAGAAAGACTTCTTTCTGATCTCTGGAGTTTTATAAACAACAAAAGTTCTCTTAGATTTTCTTCTGGTTTAGAATTCCTTTGACACAGTAGAAGAAGCTGTGGACAGTCCGTGAAAAACAGAAGACAAAAAGCTGTAATGAAAATTGAGAGTGAATTAACCTAGACTGTTCACAATTTAAAAAACACACACACAAAAAATACTTTAAAAATTGTTAAAAGCCTTTATTTGCATATTTAATTTACTTTTCTTGCATAGTTAAGCAGAATTATTACTTACATTTTAATTATTATTTGAAATGGGGGCTGTTTTTCATCTTTTATTGAGATAATTTGCTGATCTTTTGCTGATCTCATCTCCCTGGGATTCCATGACAGGACAGGTGGGAATCATTCAAAGCTGTGCCAGGGGAGTTTCAGACTGTACATAGGGAAACATTTCTTTATCGAGAGGGTGGTCAGACACTGGAACAGGCTTCCTAGAGAGGTGGTTGATGCCCCAAACCTGTCAGCGTTCAAGAGGCATTTGAACAGTGCCCTTAACAACCTGCTTTAACTTTTGGTCACCTCTGAACTGGTCAGGCAGTTGAACTAGATGACCATTGTAGGTCCCGTCCAACTTAAATATTCTAGTCTAGTCTAGTCCAGTCTATTACAGTGGCGTTTACCATTTATCCAATTGATTTTGCTGGAATGATTCCTCAGGTTCATAGAGAAAAAATAAGTACTTTTGGGAGTAAAAATTGTCAGAATTCCAAAATATAGTTGCATAGATTATGTGAAACCTTTAATCCACATGCTATACCAGTTTTCTGTGCTTCAGTAATATGTCTTGAAAATGGCTTCTTGACATTTAAGCATTTTCTATTGACTTTAGAAGGAATAAGCCAAATACTCTTGCTTCAATAAATCAGTCAGCTGCAGTTCCTATTCTGAAAGAAATCCAGCTAGAAAATGAAGCTCCAAATTTCTTTACATGAATAGCAAAAAAAACCCCAAAACCGAAACCAAACCAGGAGAGAGGTATGGAATTGTACACAATGACAACATTACATGATGGAAAGTGTCTTGGGAAGATATTAGAAGCTGTAATTGTTGTGATTGCATTAAATTCAAATACCATTACCTCATTTATGTCTCTTTTGATCAGACAGTTTAACAATGCCTACATTAGAGGAGATGCCTTGTCTGAGACTGCATTTTAAAAGAATAAGGAAAATGAGCTTTGAACTAGTACCATGCCTCTGGGATGAGCTGTTGCTACAGTACTGCACTGCACATGTCTATCCTACTGATTACTGTAACAGTAATTCTGAGTCAACTACTCAGTGAGTACTGATTTTATTGTAAGAAAGAATATATAATGGTATAAATGTGTAGTAAGCAACATGTCTAGGTTAGCAATAGTTAACTGCTCTGGTGATCAAAAGCCTACTTTCCTGCTCAAGTTGGAAATGAAGGAAAAAAATTCCAGACTTCTACAGGAAGAAGTAACATTATCTGGAATGGAGTTTTCTCCTGCAATACCTTTAATGGCTTTTATTCCATTCTCATTTTTCTTTCATTGGAGTTTGCTGGCTACCTATCCATCCCATTAAATAATGTTATTGCTATGGTCATAATTTACAGCTACTGCTTCTACTTTTACTGCACAGGGACTTGCAAAAATAAATAAAGACATGACAGTTGACAAATTTACTGCTCATGTTCCTTGCAAAGCAGAAATGAACTGACATGTTAGCAAAGAAGGGAAAATGATGGTAGATTATCTCAAAAGTAGGTAAGATAATTTTAAAAGATTTCTCTAATATGTAGCCTCAGTTAGTATCTTAGAATCCAATGCTGTCAGTATTTGCTCAATTTTGAATATTGTGACAATGTTCCAAACTCAAGCACTAAACAAAAAGATTTTCAGTTTGGTGTTTAAATTTTGTAGCTTGGGTATACGATTAATATTTCCCCAAATCTTGTCTATCTGCTCAGTCATGTTGAATCTGCTTGTATACTCCAAACACTTCTGTGAAATCTCAGACATCTTCTTTCAAGATATTTAATTTATCTTACTTTTGAAATTTCTGTGTAATTTCACTTCACTTTTGATTCAGTACACTAGAGGACCTATAAATTAAATACCAGGTAATAAAATGTCTTAAATAGAAGACATTACATTTATGTTTTACTCTCTCATAATATTTGTTTCAGGGAAGATTATTTTTACTTATTGCATCAGCCCTACTGGAGTAAACCATAAAGAAATCTTAGACACAGTGATTTATGACTTTGTATGATCGACAGACTTTTTTAGAATGTGTTTGGTTTATCCTCTGCTGGATCAGTGCCAGCTGGGGAACAACATTTAATTTAAATTTATGAATATGTATCTGTAATAATGAGCTTTTTACTATTGAATATATTCTAGTATTATAACCTGAAAAGGAGAAGTAGCTCCTTGAACAATGCAGCCGTTGAGCTACTATGGATTTGGGTCTCCTGACTGGTGAGTTGACTTTTACTTAATGACTGAAGATTCCCCTTCAGCTTGATCATTGAGTAGGCTCTCTCTCTTTCATGTAGCACCCTATTCTTATATCTGTGGAAATTCATATAAATGGAAAAGATTAATTAGTCTGAACATAAAAAAAAAAAAATTAAGACTGGTTTCAAAATAAAATGTCAAGTATTTCTTCTTGTGATTTCTCACTTTGTCTCTCTTGCCATTTAGGTTCCTATTTGACCCATAAAGTTCTTCTGCATCTATTCCCAGCATTTATTTTCAGGAAAAGTGCTAAAACAATTAAATAATCACTCTGAGGAAAAAAAATAAATCTCACCTTCTCTGTCTGTGCCTTTCAGGCTGTCTGCTGGTCAAAGCTCAGACCACAGCCTCCCCCTGCCCCAGGGCTTGGCTTGCAGTGGTCATGGCTGGTCCTGGCGTGGTGCAGTCTCATGGATTTGGGGTAGCCTGCTGGGAAAGAGCTAGGGGGCAATAAGCTGCAAGGAACCTTGCTGGGACCTCCCTGCTTTCACTCATAAGATGAATTTCAGCTCAGGCCTTCATCCTTTGTCTGCTTGTTCCCAGCTTCATGCCTTGCTGATCCCAACATTCTGGACTGTCTTCCTGGCCTGGCCCCGGACCTGACCCCTGGCTGGGGCTGGTGTGCTGCTCACAGGTCCTTTGGCTGTTCCTGTTGTTGTCTTGGCCCCACACTCCCCTCCTCATTGTTTTTTTTGTTTGTTTGTTTGTTTGTTTGTTTTTGTTTGTTTGTTTGTTTGTTTGTTTGTTTAATTGTTGCTGGTTTGGTTTGGTTTTTTGTTTCTCCCAGTTGCTTAAGGCTGTACATTTTCCCCCTTTGTCAGGATAATTGTATAGTATTGTGAAAAAATATTTACTTTCTTCAGAACTGTAAACTATAAAGAACTTTTTTGCATTGTGTTGGTAGAACTGCAGTTTCCCTGTATCACTTTAGAAGAAGAAAAAGTCATTTATTAGTCACAGAAATTTGTTTCTAATGACTACAGACATGATTTTTTATGTATAAGGAGCAGATTTTCTTTAGTGGATTAAGGCTGGAAAACAAGGAACAAGCTGCACTCTAAAGTGTTTTTGTACTGCCCTTTATTATTAAAGATCAACTACTAACTTGGTTTTTGTTTGTTTTCTCCCTTATTTGTACTAAGTGGATATAATGCATTCCCAATGGGTTTTTGTCTGCTCTTTAAAATGTCTTCAAAACTTTAAAGTAAATCTCAACTAAATTGGCTTTGTATCTATTACCTCTGTGTCACAAACTATGTCTATGAAGATAACTGTGTAATAAAAAGGATGCATTTCATAGAGCAATGCTTTCTTGAATAAAAACAATAAACATTGGAATCCAATATCCTTTATAATAATTGCTATTACCTTTAGGCATGAATATATTTCTGTCAGAAATCTGCATTTTGTTTAAGAGATTTTAGTGTTATCATTGTTCATTTTATTAACAGCCTTAAGTCAAGTTATTTTTTTGACCTGGGGTCTGATTCTGTTAAATATTGAGAGCATCTTAAGTCCTCAAATGAAATTTGTAGCAGCAGGTAGTCTTTATGAATGCAGATTGGGAATAAATGTTCTGAAAAATGTATCTTGGCTGTGCAACATTCTGATCATTCAGAAGGGCTAGAGCATCTACATGTGGGAACTACATTTTTCTTGTGGCAATCAGTCCGCAGTGCTCTGGGAAATCTGACAACTATATCGTTATAGAAAGCTAAACCTAAACCCACTTGTTCCTTCTCTTTGCTATTTTCATGTAAATAAATATTTATAATGACTGACTTCCCTAGAGATAGAAAAAAGTAACAATAAATAATGTAAAAGTTGTAAGTTACTTCACTCTTGCTTTAAAACCCACAAATTCTAAATGTGGATTACAAACTATTGTCACCACGTTCAGGAAATATTACAGGTAGAGAACAAAAACTCTGTCCTGACCTCTTTAAAAAATACAGTAATTAGAATGATATAGTGATTAGAGCTTTTGGTCAATGATTGTTGCATATACCAGCAGTAGGGAAGAGGAGTAGTTGAGACCAATGTGTAAGCCAGAGAGTAACCAAATCTGCACATACTCATATGCAAAGAGATTGTTGCCTATGGAATAATGTCACTATGACATCTTCTATACATACAGCAGAAGGTGATGAATATTTTGCTGTAGATGCAGAATAATATCCCCTGCTAAGGAGATGAGAGAGGAGGGCTAAAAAGAGTGAATCATTAACAATGTCTGTCAGTCTGGGAACAAACGAGCAGTTGGAAGATGCAGAATCAGAAAAGAAATGTTGAAGGAGATGGAAAGGTTGGAGAAGCCTCACAAAGTAAAAAGACAGGGGTCAATTTATGAAGTAAAGCAGCATGGATTTTTTATGTTTTTAGTGTAAGACTAGAGAATATTGCATTTGCTACTTGAGAGAACATCAGTATCTGATTAACATGTTTTCTTCCCTTGCATTATGAAATACAATTTTCCAATCAAAACCTTACATGTATGTAAACATTGTTTTCTAAAGCCTACTAAAGTAAATGAAGCTACTCTCATCTCTTTACCTTGATTATTGTTTTTATTCAAGAACTGCAAAGTTCCTTGATAAGCCGTGCTTTTAATTAGAAAACATAAGTCATCCAAAGAGAGAACAGAAATGATATCTTGTGATGTACTGGGCATTTGCAATAAGCATGGTGCATATAAGCGGTGTTTCTTTTGTTGATGATCCACAAGCTAAAATTTGTTTTTCAGGAAATTGCAAGTTAAAATAATTGTGGATACTATGATAAGTTAATGAGGGAAAAGGGCAATATGTTGTAAGTTATAAATAATTCATCTGGCTCTGCTTGAAGTAGTTTTCTGGAGCTTCAGAAGCTTTCTGTTTCTGTCAAAACAGAAGTTTTATCCATTTAAAAAGGAAAAAACAAAAACAAAAACAAAACAAAACAAAACAAAAAACCACCAAAACCAAAAACAACAAAAAAAGAGTACAATCAAATGCAGCAGGTCTTTTAAGGGTTAAGTTCTTTGAACATACAGGTTAGGTTAGTGAAATAAGAACAGAAGGACAATATGGAGCAAATGATCTAAATTAAGCTTTTAATACTCCATTAAGTGCTTTTGGGAGGAGGCTAATATAGCTCAGAAGAAAATCATGTGTTTTAGATTAAATTTCAACTGTGTAACCCTCTAAATCTCAATTCTAAATCTAAGTGTTTTTTTGTTTTTTGTTTTTTTTTTTTTTGTTTTTTTTTTTTTTTTTTTTTTTTTATACTCTAGGTGCATCTTAGAATCAAGAGGTAAGAAAGTAACACTAGCTCAGAGGCACTGCAAGAAGAATGCCTGCTTGCTGCTTATGCCCTCCAGCATCAGCAAAGAAATATGCTGTTACCTTCAGGCTGTTTTTGTGTTTTGCTCTTTCCATTTTATATGAATGTGTTTTGTCCTGGGCTTTCATTTAAACTATAATACTGCCGTTACACACACATCTTGTGCCTTTCATTGCACAGTTCATATGCCGTTCAGTGCCCTGTGGTGAAACCAGCTACTGCAGGCGTGTGCAGTTTGGGAGACCTGGTTTTGCTTTCTTGCTCTTTTTAGAATAGTAGTAGATGTTGAATACACTTTAATAGTATCTTAAATGAGAAGTAAAAGCAGTCAAAGATATTATTAGACAGCTGATCCATTTGTACATTTATCTCTAGAAATGTTGAAAATTTACAGTTTCCACTGCTTTTAATTGCAGTAGAAAATACTCGGTGACTTTAAAAATGAGACCTTTGGAGAACAAACAACAGTCTGATAGTTCTGTCATCCCTTCTTTGATTGATCTTCTTTAACTCATGCTCCCTATGTACTGTCCTGTTGCTTAGTTGCTTTCTTAGTGCATTTGAAGATACAAAGCCTAGATGTCAAGGGCAAATAAGTGATTGTAGGATTTGTAATGCACATTTACAAAAAAGAAACAAACCCAAAGTCTTCAACAAATAATTCCACAATTTTAAAACATACTGTTCTTAAATTGTGAATATGATGGGCATGCAAACAGCATAAAACATATACCTACAATTTCTTGTGTTTATTTGGCAGCACAGTCTTAGAATCCTATGTCATTTATCTTTCTTCACTATCAGGTGACTTAATGTAATACAAGAAACAGCTTTTTTTTTTTTTGTCAAATTGATAACAATAATTTTATAATTTTCTTTCTTTTGTTGCATTCTATACTACAATAAAGTATTCTCTTTTCAGTGCAATTCCATATGCTCAAAATTTTTTAGAAATACCATCCTAAGTACTGCATACCATGTTGTTGTGGTTTCAGCTCAGAGGGCAGCAGAGCACCATGCAGCTGCTCACTTCCCTCTTCCTGCCCAGTGCTGAGAATGAGAAAATAAGAAAAGGTTTGGGATTCGAGATAGGACAAGGAGGAGTAAATCACCCATTATGGTCACAGGCAAAAGACAGAGTCATTAGGGGAAGAAAAAAACTCGTAGATTTATTACAAGCACTAACAACAACACCACTTAACAGACAGGATAGGACATTGAGAAGCATTACTACATCTTGAGAACACCTTCCCCCCACCCCTCCCTTCTTTCCAGGCTCAACTTTGCTCCTGATATCTCTACCTCCTCCCCCCAGCAATACAGGAGCAGGGAATTGGAGGTGCCATCAGTGCTGCTGCTTCTTCCAACTTTGGGGAAGGGGAGAGCTTCTGGAACTTCTTCCCCCTGGTCCAGCATGGTCCCCCTCTCACAGGAGACAGTCCTCCACAAACTTTCTCTGGCGTGAGTCCCTCCCATGGGCTGCAGAGTTTCCCTTGCTGCTCTGGCATGGGACACCAACTTTCTCCCACTGGAGTCCCTCCCATGGGCTGCAGCCCTTCCTCAGCTGCTCTGATGTGGGGCACCCCAGCATGTTGCAATCCTCCCAGTGCCAAACTACAACAGTGGGGACTGCTTCTTCAACAGGGTACCGGCCTCCTTCAGGTGCAGTCACTTGAGACAGCATGCCAGTGTCTACTCCAATGTAGACCTCCATGGGTGGCAGGTGGCGGTCCTGCCGTCTCACCACCCCTTCCTCCCCTGTTCTTCAACTGACCTCGGTGTTCATATAGATGTTGCAACTCCTCCTCACAAGTCCATCTCCTCCTGCCTTCCTAAATATGTTATTGCAGAGGTGCAGCTAATTGATTTGGCCTTGGTGCAGAGGTGGGTCTGACTTGGAGCCAGGGGAGCTTCAAGAAGCTTCTCACAGTGCCCACTGCTGTAGCCCCCTCTCCTGCTACCAAAAACCCCACCACTCACTCAGACCCAGGACACATGTTAACTACACACCTTAATTCTAACTTGGAGATGCTCTTGGGATATTTCCAGTTCATCAGCCAATCTGAAGTCTATGAAGCAGTTTATTTCCTCCTTTGTGTTCTTGTTACACTCTAATGATGAATGTGAAAGGTTGTTTTACTCCCTTTTTGAATAAATGAAAAAACACTACAAGGAGCAAGTGAAGAGATTATAGGATATACAGTCGGTATTTATGTCTGCTGTGGGAACAACAATAACACATCACATCATAAGCAGATCTCCTTTTTTGACTCCCTGTTCCACAACCAGATTTCTACAACATGCAATCCAGGAGAAAAAAAAAAAAATGTAATTAGCCATCAAAGTGTATAAGGTTAGGAGATCAAAAAGCCTAGCAGGTGAAAAACAAAAAACAGGCTATGGCAAAAAGTGACCTTCACTTTATCCCTATTGGGGAAGGTAGCTGGAAGATGTGTGTCAACAGTCCCAGCCCATCACCAAACATTTGCAAAACTTTCACCTGAATTTGCAATAAAACAAATTATTATGGGTAGGAGAGATGTTCATGATGAAGTAGATTTCAGTGGTAGTATTTATTAGACCAGAAAACAAGCAGTGAACTTCAATATTTTATCTCTTTCTTCTTATCTTTATTTGGTGAACTCTAAAGTAAACAAATACAAATATTACATGAGATTAATTATCTCAAATATATTAAAAAAAAAAAAAAAAGGCAAGCAAACACTTGAGGCAACTGGTTGTTCTGACACTTCTAATCCACATAACAAGTTATGTAAAAAGTTCTGGAAAGCAGTGAGAAGAAATTGGTGATATGGAGAAAATGAATGATGATAATAAAGGGGGAAGGAGCATAAATGTTGAATGAAGCTCTAGGAAGAAAATCTGATGCCAATTAATATAATACAATTGGCTGTGGTAGGACCCTACTTTCTCCCCTAGATTGATATGAAGGATTGAAAATCTTTGTCTTTGGGGCATGCAACTGCTTAAGTGTAGGAGGCATCTTGTTCTTAACTTGTGCCTGAATTCAATATGGAGAACGTCTACAGGATTAGAAGAAATTTTTGCAAGATTATAATGTGGACATACTGAGTAAGGATTATCATTTTGGCAAGACATGAGCTTTATGAAATTATTCTTGCTCTATACAACTGTTTAAGAGAGTGATGAAAATACTGATTTTATTTGTTTATCCATACGATTGAGTAGCATGATAGGAAAATGTCATGAAGATCTTCTAAGACTGAAATAAAAGTAGACCATATGTACTACTTAAAAGTATTTTATTTCTTAGTCTTTTGCTGAGCAATGTACATAACTATGAAAAATAGGGATGCCACACCAATTCCTACATATAATACATATGAATTTCTCAAAATAAATTTGTATAAATATTATTGTGCTCATCAGTAGTTTAGTATGTGTTGAATCATGCCTTTATTGAGTCCAGTGAACAGCTATGATGCAGAGTATATGCTGCTGTCTCACTTGCTTATTTATATCTGCTTAGGAAATGGAATGCAATTTTTTCATGGGATTGTTTTCTGACTTGAGGAGTTGTTATGTTAAATAAATACTCAAAGCATCAACTAAGTGTAAAAACATAAATCAAGCTAACATCAGTCAATCACAAAAACATAAATTGAACCAACATGCTAAATTACAATACATATACATGCAGCCTTAGACTGATCGTAATTCTTCAGTGTTCTTTTCTAAGGGAATTAAGGAGATTCCCTCAGCCTTTCTTCACAGAAGAGGTGTTCCATCCCTTTGATCAATTTTGTGGCCCTCCTCTGGACCTGCTCCAACAGGTTCATGTCTTCCCTGTGCTGAGGACTCTAGAGTTGGATGCAATACTCCAGGTGGGGTATCACCAGAGTGGAGTAGAGGGGCTCCTCCTTTGTCTGAAAGATATATTCATCCATAGGTGTACAGATTTGATAAATGTTTAAAAGAGAACCTGTCACTAACAGTTTTGTATTATACGAATCCGTTCTTAATTCCCTATAGTTAGATTTGGTTGTACTTCTTGTTTTAGAAGTGAGTCTGCCAAACTCATTAGAGTTTATCTACTTACAGTAACGACATTAGTGCTAAGAAAAAATTGCTCAAAAAAATCAAAAATCTCCCCCCCCATTCAATAAAAAACCCTTATTTTTCTATTCTACTATTGTGACATTTTGTGTTTGGCAGAATCCTGTCCATGACATCATTTTTGTTTGATGATTCAACATATACAAAGCATTTTAAGGGAATATGTATTCATCTAGAATTACAGGAGTATGTATGGTCTTACCAATGCATTAGAGTTCAAGTTTTAAAATGTTTTCTTTTGTAAAGTACCATTTTAATGTTGGAAGACCTGGTACTTAAGACAGCTTTTTGACAGCATAGTTCAATGGATAAAGCATGGTAAGAGTGCTCAGAAAGCTTGGGTTGCAGTGCCATCTTTGTCCCTCTTTTAATTTACAGGCTTGAAAAATAATTTCTGTTGCACCATTCACAATGTGGCTGCCTTGTCTATTTACATTATAAAATCTTTGATGGGAAGACTGTCCCTTAGTAGTCCTAATTTCTACTGAAGTTATAAAATTATATAGAAAAATCAGGTTTTGGACAGCAGGTCAGTGATCCAATTCAAATGGATGGTGTGTGAGTACTAGTCAAAATGATATCTCACAGTAATGTGTGCAATGGGACCATGGTCTCATTGATTTTGTGTATTTATATAAGGGACATGATCATATAGGTGTTTGTTCTTTTTCTGCAGTCTGTCTCTTGCAAGATTTTCTACATTCAGCTAAGGGTTCACTGATTTAATTGCATAATTCTTTTTTTTTTTTTTTTTTTTTTTTTTGTGCACAGAGACAAGTATCTTTGCAAGTAGAATGGAAGAATGTTTTTGTCAGAATTTTCTTTGCAAACAAGATCCACATATCTTGAAACCAGATTATCTACCAAAGAGATAATTTTACTAGATGTATAACTATTTGCTCTGTCTTCCTCTCTGTAAAGACCAAAATATATTCCCCCGAAATTCTTTGCTTTTGGGTAGCCTCCTAAGGTGCAGTATCTAGGCAAGGCACATCTTTCTGAAAGTTTATTTGAACTGTGTAGAAGGAAACTGACAAAATACATGTAAGGCAGTATCTCAGATTGCTTTTCTATGATAAGGATCTCAGCCACTATCTCACCCTAAACAGTGCCTTCCACTTTAAAATACTGAGAGGTGGAAAGAAAATATGTGAAGTAAGGAAGACACATGAGCTAAATAAAGGTGCACTGCAAGTGTATTTTGCATACTTTTTTTTGTCATTTAGAAAATATAGTGTGGAAAAGTAACAAAAAACCCCATCAATAATGACATCTGTCGTAGGAAAATGTGAATTAATATGGTAGATAACACATGTGCATAATAAAAGTCAGTCTTATCCTAATGCTGTGCCATCTGTAACCCAGCCTTTCTATCAGAATGATTATTTCCAAGTGCTTTTAGTTTTGTTTCACTTTGCCCTTTCCTTCCTAAAAGAAATAATTCAGAATTACTGCAAGCACTCTCTAAACCTCAGAATGCAGGAAAGTCTGTCAGCTTGCAATAATTGATTGCTGTTCAGATCTAGCTAGTAAACCAAGATTAAAGTGTCCTGACATTCGGTAGCCTTTTTACTGTTGTGTGAGTGTGTGATAAAGAGCATTCCTCAGAAATACTAGCAGCTAAGATATTAAAAGATGCAACACTCTGACTTCAGGCTGGTACTTATAGGGAGTTTCAGCCTGCACGTGTCATTAGAGATTCCCCTAAACTTTGAGTTTTCTGGCACTAAAATATGCTTGCAGCTTGATAGATAACAGTCATTTGGGTCTTTTTGTATTTCTTTTTAGAAATGAGTATGCATGAAAAAGCTGAGGTCTTAATGGTGTGTTTTTGAAGTAGAAAGACAGAGAAGGTACATATAGTGGTGAAAATATCTTTATGGTAATTTCAACTCTG
Organism: Tyto alba; assembly: GCF_018691265.1. NCBI lineage: Eukaryota > Metazoa > Chordata > Aves > Strigiformes > Tytonidae > Tyto > Tyto alba. Next base: position 20,448,148 of record NW_024881275.1, on the reverse strand, counting down.
TCAAATTCACTTTACCACATTGCACTTTTTCTGCAAACTACCATGTCCCTAGATGTACAATAAATATAAATCCAATTTAAATGTATAACCCTGTGTGAGGAGAAATAAAAATGCCTGAAAACTGATTAAAATGCTCTGCTGGCAGACTGCTGCTTCATTTGCAGGTTAAATTCACACAGTATCAGTGTTAATTCATGATACTGATATGAATTCTCTCCAGAATTTACAACAAAGGAGATCCGTGCACAAGATGGTCTTTCTCCTTAATGTTTTTGTCTGTTCTTCCTAAAATCTGTTCCTTCCCTACCCTACATCATTCCTTCTTTCTTAGGAAAAAAAGCAATTTCTATATGGTACAGTAGACAAAAATGTTGTCTGAATATTTTCTAATTCTGATCTAAATTTGACCCTTTTAAGAAGACAAATATGAAAGCAAAAATATATTTTATAAATATTAAAGTATTTTATACACAGATGGATAAACTCAGCTTTTTTTTCCCTTTTTTGAATTAAAACGTAAGTCCTCCAGAGTTGACATTTATTTGAGAAAATTAATCATATGGATAAAATGTATAGTTTGAGCTGCTTTTCATGACACAATAATGTGGAATTACCCTTATCACTTCTACATGATAGATAATAGATAGCCAAACATTTTTGTTTTCCAGAACTTTTCAAACCACAATCACCTCTAATATTTAGAGGGTCTGTATTATAACTTTAGCTTTCAGTCTGTTGTCTGGTAATAAAAATATAAAATAGAAATAAAATAACTTTTAAAATGTATTTTTCTGTTGAAAGAAAAGTCATTATTCAGACTATAAATCATCTTGACTGGTGAATGTTCATAGGTGTTCTCCTTTCCCTTTTTGACATGGCATGTTCCTGAGCAATGAACTAATTAACTAACTTTGAGTTTGATCTGTAAATGAGAAAAGATCCAACTTCAGAACCCACCTGATAAGGGCTATAAAGGTCTTTGAAATTTTATCCTGAAATTACAAAACATTAGATTTTAATTTCATACATTTAGTCTTTTAATCCACTTAATTTTTAGCCCTTTTCCTATGGACAAAATATCCACTAGCAAAATATCAGTTATTGTTTAACCCTTAATGCATTTCCTTTCATGCTGATAATTAATATGATCAAACTCTCATCTCTTCCATCATTTCTTAGTACCTGTTTCCTGCTTAGGCTGCTAGACGTGTTCCATCAACTTAGAAGACTCAAGTGCCAGGTAAAAACAAGTCACTTTTCCATTTTCCAACATTTCACAATTCCTCCAAGTTACTTTATGACTAACATTGTTATTTTTAGTCTCTGGTTGCACAGACTGGTTTTACAGTCCAATAAACTCCTGCTTCATCAATAATATGTACTGTGAATTCTAATCCTTACTTTTAAATTCAGTACGAATCTCCAAATAATTTCTCCATGACAGTAGTTTTCTAATTTGGCTGTTTCTGACTGAAGAAAGGGCCACAACTAATCCCATACCATGACCCATCTGCCCTCCTGGAGAAAGAAGATGGCTTCAAACTTGAATCTCAGCTTTGGTCCAGCTGCCAACCTTTCCTGCTTGTGGTCTTAGTGCACAGAAAGGTCCTGGCACATCCAGATATCAACCTTTGTTGTCATCTCTGTTGCCACCCCATGAATATCAAAGTTAATGTGCACCCCAGCCGTATTTAACAAGTCAGTAGAAGGTCAAACACAAGACCAGTAACAATTTGATTTCCAGTGTTCTATTGCCTCAGCCATGTGAGTAATTAAGATTTCTGCTGCCATCACTGATTTAGTACTGCCAAAATTCACTCAGAAGTTCTCAGAACTAAGCAGATTTTCTTTACAGCAGTGATTTAGTGCCCAGTTAGGTGATTACTGTCCTAGTAAAGTAGGACCCATACACCTGAAACACTTAACTGGGATATATCCATTCCTATAAATATTACTGTATTTATGTTATGATTCTGTGATTTCTCCTGTCCTACTCAATAGCTTGAAGGATGGCTGCAGTTCCCAAATTCTATTACTTTCCCTCTGTCCATTTTATATTCTGTGTTTTTAACTGAACATCACCACTGATAAAGGCACATTTCCTACCCAGACAGTGCATTTAATCAATCTAGTCCTTATATCCATTTGCTGGGATGACCCCCAAGTTAAAATAAAAAAAAAGGTTCAATAGTAGAAGTCAGAGCTTGTGTTATAAAGTACATCACATATATGTTACTAGTGGCTTTCTTAACAGTTTGGGCTGTATCACTTAGCGTGTTAAGACCCACTATCAAATATAAATATTGTCCATACAGATACCTATTCTTATAAGGTTCAATATAATTCAGATCTGTATTTCCAACCCAGATCTTTGGATCTAAACATGATGAAATATGTAATTCAGAATCTTAGCTTGGATTTGGATTCTTAGTTCTTAATAGAATTCTCTCTTCAGTGAGAATTAAACCAAAAACCAATGTTTCACCTATTCCCCCAGATGGCTTGATATCTCAAAGTGGATTTGAGAATCATGGCCTACATTAACGCTTCACTTATTGCATACATCAAAATTCCTTCTGGAAATGCCAAAATAGTTTTTATTAAAATTATTCTTCCATCAAGGTGAGATTAATTACAGATATTTAAGCAGCATGACATTCTGCTGTGAACTGCTAAATGAATTACCCTGTCATCTCTTCATTTAATTTCATCTATAGGTTGCAGTAAATTAATAATGCTTAGCTCTGCTTGAATACTTTATATATTGCCTCATCTTTAATCCAAAAGTTATCATGAAAATTGTTTGCTTTTGAAATTATCACTGCTATTGTTTTTCTTCTGAGATGAACACTGAGCATTTTTTCCTAGCTTTCTAATAAACTGCTGAGATGTTACTCCATGAAAGGAAACACCATAATTTTCTTCATTAGCTTCTTATACAAACATTTCTCAAAAGAAGTTCTAATGCTTAGGAAATTAATTCACAAATTCTCCTTGATTGACTATTTTGATAAATCTTGCAGAGAATTCTGATGTGGTTTAGAAATAAGATATTCTTAGATGTTACATAATGTGTCATCTAGGAGCAACACTAATCATTTTCCATTCATTTACATTTTAAAATTATATTCTTATTGAATATTGAAAAGTCTAATGATTTACTTTTTTTTTTCTTTTTATTCTTTCAGTGTAAGAACTGGAGATGAACAAGTAAATGAAGTGGTGGTAAGTACAAAATTAGCTACAAGAGATGATCCTTCACACAAAACATCATTAAGCTGTCACACTCCTAACACTAAGCTGTTTCAAAAGGGTCCTCTCTTCATTTCTTAGCAAACAGACCAAAAAGCCAGCAACCTGTTTGCCTAATGGAGACTGGAAGGGGAAGGGCTATTGTCATTAACCAGAAAACTAGGAAAGTTTCAAGTTGGGAAATTTCACTTGATTTCATTTTATGTCAATTAACAATCTTTACTGCTTCTGGTGTTGAGAAATAAAACCAAACAAATAAACAAACACAACTTGACTCCCCTCTGGACACTTCTGCTTCCCCCTTTCTGGTTTCCAGATCCCTAAAGAACAGGTCCTCAAGAACAGCATTTGATGCTACAGCCTTTACTTGGCTTTTCTGGGATGGTTTACTGTAGGTGAGGGCACTCAGTTAGGGAGGAGATAGGCTTTCTTGGCTGAAGTTATGGCAAGGATGAGGGCATGGGTGAGAGCCTGGGTAAGTCTGGCAGAAGAGAATACTGCCGTGCTGTATACTCTTTTGTATGCCATATGCATCCCTCACCTTGAAGGTATGCTCAGGACTCCAATAACCCTATTCTTTATGTACTTTTTTTTTTTTTTTTTTTTTTTTTTGGTAAGTGGTTATACACGCTTAGATGTGTTCAGTATATTTTTTCACTTCTGTGTACTATAGTCTTTGGACATCCGTATTCAGTCACTGGTGGGTCCAGTGGTGTCAGTTTGAGTAAATATGCTCATGAATTTTGACTCATACAAGCCTATTCCATAGATATATGCTTCTGACCAAAGTATGGGATATAATATGACGCTTTGTGGCCCTTTTATGTAAAGAAAAATAATTAATTGTTGTTCTTTATCTGTTACTTCTGAAAATACGGTACTGAAAAGTTGAAACCACTCAAAGTGCTTTCAGTGCAAAACTTTTTTAACTTGAATGGAAACCTGGAGTATTTACAAAAACCAATGTTCTGGAGTCCAAGCTCTGTACAGATGTATATGATTTACATAAAATGCCTGACTTGGTTCCAGAGGAGCCTGGGCACGTGAGAATGGAGTGAGTTCAGGTTATGCCATTTATAATGTCTGCTGTGTCTACAAAAGAACAAATCATCACTGACATCAGGAGTGGCACTCTCTGAGGGTAAGATCATCACAGGAGCACTGGTGCTTGTGTTGCTCTCGTTGTTTTTGTGTATTCTTCCAGTGTAAAACCCAGAGACAACTAACACATACACCATGCTGTACAGATTATTTTGGTGCTACTGAAATTATTGTACTAACAACTCTCAAGCTTTAAGAGAAAATTTTTCTTCTATAATACTGCTGCTTAGCTGCTACTTCTAAGGCTTTTCTGCATCACTCCCACTCCCAAATACAAACTCAGGTTTCTAAGCATTCCTATCCTGAACAAGGACTTTCCTTTTCTTCATAAAAACATTCAATTGTGATAAAAACATTCACAATACAAGCTAAGCAATTTTGGTCATAACTTTCTATCAGAGAAGGAGGATACAATATTAGCTGGTGATTCATTTTATGTAGAAATAAGCTAAAACATTTACTGGAAATGATTGCTTTGTGGAAGTGGTTTTAATAGTCATTTAAATATATTAAAATAGCAATACTATGAGACTTATTAATGAAAAGGGTTATGTTTTTACATGGAGTCTTATACATTTTTGATCATCTTTCTGAGTAATGGACTTATGTTCTAGCCTTTTGCCCCTTAATATATTGTTCTTTTCCATTTCCCGACATTTTAATAATCAGTTTGCAAGTTCTGTATTATTTAGGGAAATTAAGCAGCTGAGTTTCTTTCCCTCTGAAACTCTCATTTATTACTGATCTGTTGGATCACTAAGCAGAATCTGGAAATGCTGTCTTACAGAACTATGCAGTAGGAAGCTAAAGATTTTTAGCAGATTGGGTTCAAATTACATTAATGTAAGTAATTATCAAATATCAGATAGAGAAAAATAGTGGTTTTGTTTGTTTCTTGACCTTCCATAGGAAATTTGAAACCAACAGAAAATTATAACTTAAAGTATTATGGAGATGTGGGAACTATTAACATTTTTTATTTTGAGGTAGAAAGGCTCTGTGCAGGAGCTGTTTGGAATTCTATGTGGCCAAGCTCTTCAGTGACTCCCTGTATAATGACAGTGCACATATGAGCATTTATTGTAATGATATGATTGATTTCTGCAGAAGATGTTTTAACCCCCAATATAGTAAATCCAACAGGATCTTAAAAACATTATTATTGCAAGAGAGATCAAATAACATTTTTGAGCCGTTACCAGGAATTTGAGCCCTTTACCAAGTACATGACACTACTGTTTTCATTTGTACTTTTAAAACCTAATCCTTCTGGTGTACATTGTGTATGTGATGTTTGGTTGTGGGAGCAAGTGGAAGAAGTTTCCAGAACAAACTGAAATACTCTTCTACTTTCTGCATTCCCTCTCTTTTTTGTATCTTTTCTCTTCCTCCCCCTCTCCCTTATAAGTAGATAAATGTCACTGGTAGTGAAGCAGGCTGTAAGAAACCATGGAAAGGGATGTAACGCTGCTGCAGAGTTGAGAGGAGGAGCGCTGGGCAGTGCCTGGCCGTGCAGAGACACCTGCACAATTCCCTCCCTTCATCAGGGAGGAGTCTCATTGGTTCTACAGCATTTTTTTCCATCTATGTGAATATCTTATCTCCTGGTCCCAAAGTCTTATCATTAGGCATTTGAAAAGTGTGGACGGCCTGGAAAATGATTGGAAAGCAACTAAATTACAAAAAGCGTTTCTACAACAGCAGTAGTGAATAACTTTCTAGTAACTACTGGGCAGTGTAAAACTGCATGGCAAGTAAAAAAATCCCTCCATTTTTGTATCTGAAAGAATATGGATGAAGGGATTTTCATAAGGACCGGAATCTCAGTATTTAGATGTCTGACTTCAGATACTTTACAGGGACTGATTTTTAGTCAGTGCATAATTTACTGTAAAGTCAAAGTTAAGCAGCTAATAATCTTGATTGCCTTAATGGTTACACTGACTGCTGCCCGGGGCAACTGACTCAAGCAGTTACCCATCTCATGTTCTGTACCTTTACAAAATAATAGTACTTTGCTTTTGTAAACTGTCTTCTGTCCATTTATTTTTATTGGTACTTGAAAGACCAGTGGCAAGTCCTCATGTCCAGATATTTGTTGGACCAACTTGCCATAATGAAACAGAGATCTGATGAATTTGGTAAAAGTGTTAATGTGTGTTCAGGATTTTCAAGACCATATTGGGCCCCCAACACTTATAACAGTATTGCACCTAGATGAGGTTTCTTAAAAAGAGTGTCCTGTTTATCACAAGCCCAAGATTGTCTAAAACAATCTTTCATACCTCCAATGGAATATGATCCCTTTAAATGACAAGTGGAGATAATGGGCTCAATAGTTGCAAAAAATGCCTCAGATTTTCTGCTGGACACTTTGCAACTATCTCTGCTTCCTTTCTACAATTTAGGTAACCCGAAAATGTTCCCAGTAAAATGGATACAGTGTCAATATGCTTTTGTGCTGAAAGCCTTGACATAAAACAATAAACTTTTTAAACTGGAATATACATGAGTTCAGGGAGTGGAGTGAAAGAATGAAAGACTGAGGGAAAATAAGTTTTCATGACAATGGCAAACTTTAAATTTATGTAGGCATAAATCTCTGAGAATTAATAACATGAAATAACATTAAGATTGTTTTGTTATTCTTAATGTTATGGTGACAAGACGGTTAATTGTTGTAGGTTAAATTGTCCTGTTACCTCAGTAATAAGTACTAAATACTAGAACATAAACTTCACATTCCCCTAAGAATATGTGCTCAATTTGTGCTCACAGGAATTGTACTGAATGTAGGATAAAGTGCCTTTTAAAGTTCTTTTTGAAGCTTAAATATCTACTGTAACCCCAGCAAAGCCTGTGTGGTATTCTCATGTTCCTTCAAACAGGTATTTCACAGTTTTGTGTTAAGTCAACTAAGAAAATATTTGGAGTTATTGACAGGCAAGCATCCCTGCAAAACAATTTGAAGCAGTTCATATCATTGCCAGCCTACATTGGGCAAGGTCTTTCTGTTCCAAATGTGACACACAATGAAGCAATATTCTTCAGATGGAATGAAAATTTTAAGAAGGTAAATTTTCACCATTTAAAAGGTGAACAAAATAACTCAAACTGGTGATGTTATTTATGGTTTAATTCACAGGAAAGCAAAATGTGATAATGAATTATAATAACAGCTTTTGGTATTGACATATACAGAACAGTTAGTGACTTGTTCCTCTATTTATTGTGAGTCACATGAGAACTCATATAAATTTTGCTAAGTAAACTGCTGAATGCTAAAATGTGCTTTAAAAAGTTAGATTTATATAATTCATATGCAGCTTATATACATTTATATCAGTTAAGAACATCAACAATGTAATAGCATACCATAGGATGTAATACAGTAAGTATGTGTATTTTTTGGTGTTTAAAACTCATTAGAGTGAAGCAATGTCTTCTCTAGTTGGCTTGTTGGGTTAAACACATAGTGAGAATGAGCATGGTCCAGAAATCAGAGAGGAATCAGGAATTCTTTGATTTTAATATTATTGGTGGGTCTGCAGATCATTCAGACCTTGATCTTTAGATTTTTGTACTTTATTTCTTAAGGCTTCAATTTTGTAAATAATTCAAATGAAGTTAAGTAATTATTAGGTTTGGAAGAATAGATACTTCCCTTAAATTCAGTGTAAACATATTATACAGGGTTCTGCTCTTGATTTTTGGTGTTTTTTTTTGTTTGGTTGGTTGTTGTGTTTTTTTCCCCCCTACCTTCTCCCCCTACCAAAGTCAGTTTTATATTGAAAAGAAAACAAATTAGTTTTCACCTGTATCAGTTCAGTATCTAGTAACAAAAATGGCAATGTAAGGAAAAGAAGTAAGAATGAGTGATGGGAGCAAGAGGTGAAGGACTACTTCTACTTGCAGCACTGCAACAGTATGATGGCTCAAAGTGCTCATGAAAATACAGCCTGACATGCAAACCCTTAATTCAAGGTTAAAAGTTATTCAGTTTTAGCCACATTTTAACAGAACTACTACTGCCTTATAAATACCTTCCCTGTCAGTTACAACTGCTGTGGTTGTTGAGATGTTCCACAAGGCAATATATTTCTGAAGGTTATGGCATTTACATCTATGAAGAATTAATATTAGAAAACCATCTCATATATTGTAAACTATCTTTTATCATATTTTAGAAATAAACTGGCATCACGTGATGAGAGCTGAGCAGCATCATGTGATGAATATGCAGACCTCTTTTTTTTAATGACCATTAATGTTTTAGTGACTATCATTAAATCAAAAACTAAAGAGATGACCAAGCTTTCAGTAAGTTAAAAATAATTTTTCAAAATATTTTATGTTGTGTCTGCATGTCAGTTTATTTTTACTATAGAACAGGTTGGAAAAATGCTTGATGGGTCTGCAAAATGTTGGATGTTGCCCCCAGAATGCCTGTACACCTATTGTTCCTTTTCATCAAGGAGACTCTTATTCCCTTTAAAATTTACCAGCTGCATCTGTCTGCTCAGTGCTTTCTATATGGCATTTTCAACAACGTCTTCTGTCAACAATTAATCATTGTATATTATCTGGATATATTCAGTACACTTGAATTCAATACATAATTTTACAACTGGAATAACAAATCCTTCAGGTACAATTGTGCAAAGAAAATATAATTCCTCCCTCTCCCCCCCTCAGTTTGCAATTTTTTCATTGTTTACTTTAAATTGAAATGGTACAACATCTGTCTTCTGATTTGTATACTTAATGACATTGCAAGCTATTGAAAAATATAAAAACATTTTCAAGCAAGTATCTATTGTGAAGAAAAGCCCTTGATTGATATTAACTTAAAGAGTAATTTAGAGACCAACTTGATTATTGAGATTGAAGGGAAGAAACTGATACTCCAAAAGTAACTTGTTCTTGTGAAAAGACATCTCAGAGGGTGCGAAAGACATCAGCAGGGGCTATGCAGTTTAGTGTGAGGTTATTATGAGTGTCTTAGAGGAACAATATGATATCTCTGTCAGCTACATTTATGGACTGTAGTGGGACCTGAGAGTTAGAAGGAAGTACACAAAGAGAGATGAAATCTCAGGAAGAAACTCATTAAATGAGATTATACAAATGACAGATGTGTAGCTAGTCATGGAAAAATTTCTGCCTGAGACCATTACACATTATCTGAGCACTTTAAAAAGCAGCTCCAATTTAAACAAAAATTTAAATAATTATTTTACTTGGGACTTGGTATTTTTATTGTGAGGTGCAGAATTGGCTTCATCATGATCTGCCTTATACTGGAATAACAAATAATTAACACCAAATGTAATGAAATAAGTAAATAATGAGAATCTAGTTTAACTACTGTAAGAGTTAATTACCAGGTGTCGTGCTGAAAATGTCTCAGTTTTTTTCAGTATAAATTATAATCCCACTAATTATCTTTTTAAAAAGTTATGGTTTACTCCATTTTTATTCATTTACATCTTGTCACACAGTGGGTAAAATTAACCATGTAATTCAGAAGGTTCACACCTGGCCTTCCAGTCCACATAGATAGGTACAAGGTAGCAAGACATGGTACAGAAGCTGGGTGGGAGTCTGTTTGGACAATACCCATCCGAACATTTTTATGAAGATGATTATAAATTTCTGGGAAAAAAAATAATTAAACAATCTTCCTCTTCAGTGCAAAATGGTAATGTTTTGTTTTTGAAATGTTCTTTTTTGATGAAAAAATATAAACTCTCTGGAGATAATAATCTTATGATAGTTATGTCATATATAAAGAAATGATGAAAATTCACAGTGTTCCATACTTTTGCTGATACACTGGGGACAACACTATATGTGGATCTCAACGAAATTATGATTTTATAACAGAACAGAAGAGGAAAATACTGTCCTCCAAAAATACCTCAAAGGACAGATTTTTAGTAAGTTTGAAAGACTTACCACTTTAATGTTACTTTGATAGTTCTGGGTTCTTCAGGCAGATGTGTGGTTTATCTGGGAAGCTTCTTCTCTTGCAAATAGAAAACCTGTGAATTTCCTCTCTATGGAGAGAGAAATTCTGATTGGAATTTAGATAGTTACAGTAAAGTAATGATCCTAAAATTCTACTAATGAATGCAAGATGAATGCTGTGATTTTAGCCTGGAACACCCTTTGGCAGCCGGTCTGTGCTTAAATCATTGTTTTATTCCAATGCAGACAGAGATACATAGTGATGACTATCTTACATGGATTGTTTTCATATTGAAGGAAGTATATTAATTTATGCATGTGGGTAAGAAAAAAACTACTCTGCAGGGAATTTCTGAGAAACATTTGTGGTTTGTTTTGGAGGTTTTTGTTACAGTCATATCAAAAGCCAGGTGAATAAGTGTAAAATAATTTAAACATTTGTGCTCTCTCTAAATGATATTTTATTTATGGCTATCACACAGTCAGCATTCACTTTTGTTCACAGAAAAGATCATTGTATTTAGTTTGAGGTTCCTAATAAGAAACAAATGTAATAGAACTTTGGCTAGTAGGCTAGGTGACTAAAATGAACTACTTAGGAAAAGTCAGTACTCAACTCACCAGACAGATACATGAAAACAAATGGTTTCCTTAATGGTCTGTTTTCCTAAATAAGCGATCTCTTTCAGAAGAGTAAGCCAACTGCCAAAATTGGGTACAATTTATCATTGTAGACATACCACTACTTTTAAAACTATGGAAATATTGTTTGGTTGTTTGCAATCTGTTTTCATTCTAATCACAGATCAAGTTGGATTTCTTCTCAAGGTAAATAATTCATTAAAATACCCTAAATCAGGAACTGAGGAAGAAGACTTAGTCTTGAAATATAATTTAACACTATATTAAAGAAGACATTCTTCCAATGATTAATTTAGCCTAGGCATCAGATTCTGAAAAGGATTTTTTTACAGTTATTCACTAAAACCTATTAAATAAACATCAATCATGTTTTAATATTTTAGCTCTCTTACTTGAATTTAGAAGGTGGGACAAACCTGGTTTATTTTAAATAAAACAAAATTATCTAACATTTTTCCAAAAGCTTACTTGCGTTCTTAAGGAAGTGTAAATCTTGGTCAACGGAATTGATAATTATAGCACTTGTTATGGAAAAGAAGAAGACAGGATTGGTCAGCAGGATGTATATTTGCACTGGCTATTATTTCATACAAGTGTTCATACAAATTTACTCTTAGTGCTTCTGTGTCTCTTATCACAATTTACTCTTAGTGCTTCTGTGTCTCTTATCACTGCCTCAGAATTCTTCTTTCTTCACACCTCTGTTATCTTTTGTCACCAATATTTCACCACTGGAAAATCATCTGTTAGATTTCAGAGCACATGGAGCATTCAGGAAAGCACAAGATAACAACAGCATAGTACAGTTAGAATGGATTGCGCTGTTTTTGTATTATTGGTGGAAAAGCGTGTGAAATAATGTATTGAAGATTTTTGTATATTTTACACACATGAGACCAGTTAATACCTTGCTGTGCCCACAACTCTGTGGATCAGATCCCACCTCTAAGGATCAGGCCCTGAATGACAGACTTATACATGATATATGTGTAAGATTGAAACTTTGCTCAGAGCTGAGAAAAAAACCTGAAGATACAATATTTGGAAAATGATGATATTTCCTGTCTTTGAATTGGCACATTGCTAATTACTGATATATATATTCTACAAGACAGGCAGAGAAAGTTGTTTATTACTACTGATGTGGAGAGCTTTTCCTCCCTGTGTTCTGCTGCTTCTGTGTGTAATAAATCTTCTCTTTCATTTCTTCATTATTTTTGCTTCTTGTTCAGTGGTGAAATGAACTGGTGCATTATTGTTGATTCTTTCTCCTGATATAATCCCTGGTTCTTTGATTTTGAAGGCATTAAAAATAAAATGCTCCCTTATTCATTAATGTTACCTTGGGTTTAGCAGAGAGGTCAAATTAAAAACAAAATAAAAAAACCAAACCCTTAGAGCTAGAAAATGTCTCTGAACCCTGTAGTAAGTACACTTTGTGAGTACCTTTAGGCAGATGTTATTTTAAATATGTTCTCTGGCTCAAGTTTTTATTTTGAAAAGGTACATATTAAAATGAACTATCCAAGAGGAATGAGTCTGGATTCCTCACAGTTGTTTTGGCCATCAGAGGAGTGTTTTAAATACACATTATATAGGGTGGACACTTGGCAAGCAAACCTTTATAAAAGGTAACAGAAGATAGTGGTTAGCGTATTACAGAGTGTTTAACAACTGTGGAAAAGGGGATCTGGTGTCTATTATGGCACAAATTTCTGTGCTTCTGTTCCAGTTCCTTTACTTCCCCTGACATTAAAGTTTGTAGCCTTTTTGGGACCAGGACTGTTCATATTTAGTGATTATATAATGCCTTGCCCAGTGTGATATAACTTGTATAAAGCTGTTGCAGTTACCTTAATAAAACAGTTTGAATCCTAGAATATTATTTTGATTTTAGTTTAAAAGTATGATTTTGACTTAACATGAAGCTACAGTAGCTCTGAGAATATAAAGTACACTGAGGCCCTCAGGATTAAGCAACTAGTATGCTGTGTGCCTTGAACACTATAACAATCGTTACGGACTCTGAATTAACACAATAGGTACTGGTTATGGATCTTGACTTGAAACAATAGGTACCTGAGGAAAACTGGTTTGGTTGGGAAGATCGGCCAAGGGAGAGGTGAGCATTAACCAAAGGTGGAGTGAGCATGCGCAAGGATGGAGTTCAATCAGCCGACACAGTGACGAAGACTATCGACGACCACCAGTGGACCCCTGTCCAGTATAACCACACATGCGTTAGGGACATTTGCATATGATAATAATTTCCAGGAAATAACATGAATATGCTAATCATTGCCCTCCCCCCATTCTATTTAAATCAATCAGTAAAGATGACCAATGATTTCTGTAAAATAGGAATATAGGTAAGGTGAGGTAACTAAAAGCCAATCATTATAAAGGTCAACTTAAACGTTATGAATTTATTGATCTTATGTAACTATGACTCTGCTGAAAAAGTGTATAAATATGTTGTGCTTTGTACCTGTCGGTGAACACGTCTTTGGTGGAGTTATCCCCCGTGTTCCCCAGCGCTGGAATAAAGAAGTGCCTGCTGTGTGTAGATAAGTTCTATTCACGATTGTGACCGCTAACAAAGCTATTCAGTTTCTATATTTTTGGTATGCAATGGTGTAATTTGTATTAAGGCATGTGACTAAGTCTATGTATGAATATATCACATACACTTATATTTATCTATGTGTATGTATTTATAGAAGAATACACACAGCCAAAACCTTTATTTGATACTTTTTCAGACAGTTTCTTGAAGAGGTAAACATGTCCAAAGACTAGAAGACTTGTGTGCTGATAAAATTACTCATCAAACCATCAGGTTGGAAGTATTTAGATGGTCTTGTGTTTTGAAAAATCTTATCAAGTTTATGAAAATGGTCAAGATGACCGGTTAGAATCATTATAGATGGTAATTAGTATTAATGCTGTTGCAGTTACAGACTTTCCACATACCTGTTTTAGAAAAATTCACAGTGAAGCACCAACAAAAAAATCTGGTTTTTAGTATCTGTAGTATTGATAATTGTGACTGTGACAACTACTTGTGCCAAGACTTAAGGGTGACTTAGAGGAATATGAACAATTATTTCCAGTGTCCAAATGGCCAAAATAATTTGTTTTGGATCTTTACTTTAGAAATAGCAGTTTTGTTTTTAGAGGTTTATGGAACATATAGTTCCCCTTGAAGTCAATGAGCATTGTTTGTCTGTGTCTGAGAATAATTTGTCAATCTTGTCACTGTGTCTCAGAAAAATTAAATCCACTGAAATATCATCTCTGATGTACTTTGATTTTACTGTAATTTCTTATTGAGCTGCAGGAATTTTTTCTCATTTTCAAAATAATTTTTAAAATTAAAATGTCCAATTTTTTAGAGAAATACAGAAATAGAAACTCCATGCATTGTATTTGGAGATTTTAATCTGGCAAATCTCCAAAGGGTCATTGTACTGTGGTCAGAGAATTCAGATCTTGCAACAGAGAAAATTAGCTTACATTGAATGAGGTACAGCTGTAGTAGGAGACTTTAGATTATCTACAGCTGTCTTGGATGTGTCTGCAATAAATTACATTAATTTTGGCATATAAATCCTTACATTAAAATATTTTTTGTAAATTATTACGTTTAATACTCATATATTAATAGTACACAATTAAAATATATGAATACATTTTTGACATGTTAGTTCCCTAGCATGGGGAACTACCTGTAACAATTGATTCTTTTTCAGTAAAAGTATTCTTCAGAAAAATTAGCATTTTTTTCCCTCTAAAAAATCCCAACGAAACACCACTATTGTTAGTCTGTGGTGTTTTATGGAACAGTTTTTGGAGAAATGCTTAGTGTCTACAGAATGGGTATGTAATCTCTCCCAGGGACAAATTTTGGAAGGATGAATGAAGACCCTTGTTAACTCTCAGCTGTGTCAAACAGCTGATTAGATGCATCAGCTATCAAATATGTCAGACCAAGTAAAATTAGAGCAATTTTGGTAGCTACAGGCTGCTTTAGAAATATGATTTGAGATATAGATGGTTATGGAGACTGCTGAGTAGGGATAGTCTACCAATTGAGATAGGAGAAGTAGTGTGTGATGGGAAATAAAGCCTTTTCACTGTTGTAAAAGGAAGGAAGTTGTGTCTTTCTACTGTGACTTTTCTGTTTAAAAGAAATGAGGGCTTGGATAATACCCTTTGGATTGCTGTGTACAGACTTGAATTCTTTTCATGCTGAGGGAATGAGTCACTCAGCTGAACAGATGGAAAGAGTGGAAGGGAAAAAAGCATCTTCTGGGAAGGCAACAATTAAGTGAGGTGTGATGAACTGGGAAGCTCTTGGTTTTAGTGTAGTTATTAACATATTTTGACTGATAAAGCTGCATCTTCAAACAAACCCCTCCAAGTTCTTAAGAGCTAGTGTAAAGATAAGAGGGCAAAGTGTAACCAAGCTGTTGAATTAAAATCATGACTACAGGGCAAACTTGGGTGGAAATATGAGCTACTCAGATTTTTGAAATATTTGTAGCCCTGTGATGGTTTAGTGAACTACTTGTTGGCAATTATTCTGCTTGGTTTTTCTGCTTTAGGGCTTTGCTCCTCCTCAGAAGCTTAATTTTTATTACAGCAATAGACGCTAAAAGGTGCTGCACAAATGCACAGGAAGAGTTAGACATTGCTTTGTGTTTGAGGTGGGGAAAAAAGCTGCTTGAAGGCAGAGGGAGAAAGATGTTCAGAAAACTAAAATTACTTCTGTAAGTGTTCTCTCTTCCAGCAAGATGAATGAAAATTAAATGGCTCCAGAGATTATCCTTCCCCTGCAGCTCTCCCTCCTGCTTCTTTCTCACACAGTCCAAACTGAGATGCTAACATGGCAGCTGTTCAAGCTTGACATATCAGTAATAAAGCCACTTCTGCCTTGAAGTGTGGAAAAGGGTGCAGGAGAGACATACTAACTGATTTTTCACCTGATGTGAGGGTGTGGAGGGGTGGACAGCTGTGGCTGCTCTGTTTTTTGTTTGCTTCTCTTTGGGAATCGGGGAGTGTTTATTGGTCTTACTCAGGCTTGATATTGCATTGCAGTTAGGCTCCTAAATCTGAGTACGTCCATTCCTTTGGTCAGTAGGTATGTGTTCTTGCAGTTAACTTCTAATGCTTCTGCATGTATCAGTGCTCTTATAATGTGGTGTTATTTAACTCTCAACTCCACAACTCCTTTTTTTTTTCATGAGAGGTATGTGAAACCTCACATGGAAGGTAACCTCACATGTAGGATAAAGCAAAAGATCCCATCCCTCAGCGCACTGCTTTTATACTTCCATAGGCAAACTTAATTTTTTACGGTGGTCTCTTAGACGTTTTGAGCTGCGACTAAAATGAAATGAAACAATGCTAACTCTTTGAGTCAAGTGTTTACATTCTTCTAGTGGCTACTGAACACCTTATAAATAACCAGCTCACTATGCATTTAATAGATGAGATAGTGGGTTATGTTCCTAAACAAAGCAAGCTGTGAGTCTATACTGTCCCCAAGTTATATTTCACAGTCTAAGCTCACCTGCTGTCCTTTGCACTAGTGTTAACTGCTGAACTGAAGCTGCTGGGCATCGACACATGTTCACCTCTACCAGCATGGCTGCTGGTAAGCCATAAACTGGTGAAGAAAACAACAGAGACTGTAACATTTTGAACCAGAATTTGATGCTAACCTGTAAAATGCTATTTGAAATTATTCTGTTGTAATGCAGTTCTGTGATAACGGTAAGAAAAACTTCTCTCGGGTTGCTGTAAGGCTTCCTAGGCCCTGGACAGAGCTGCCCTGACTCACCAAGGACTGAAGCCAGAACCTCTTTGCCTATGCTGTGATGGATCCTGGGTGTATGAAGGTACAAAGTTCTGTGATGTACAGTGGGGTTTTCTCCCAGATTTGCAAAAAGTGATTGATAAAGAGTTTGTTCCAGTTTATTCTGTGTTTATTTATGTGATGAAGGGAAACATAGTTAATATTTTGAAATTAGTGGAAAGCTTTCACAGACTGTTTATTGCTTTTGTTTGTATTGGTCTCCAAAGAAACAGCATTGCTTCTAGTTGCTGGAAATCAATTGTTGTGTGAGCATTAGCATTATAATTATTTTTTAAATTATTGACTTGTATAAACTTACTGTAGTTTTGACTTATGACTGTCATTGGAAAGTCATGGGAATAAGTCTCAAAAGTAAATTTATTTTGGTCTTAGAGTGAAAATTTACTAATCTTGCTCCAAAATATTAGATAGTCTGGTTACATTAAAGTCTCACAACCACTCTAAAAACATACTATTGTTAGAAGTTATAAATCTCATCTTTTCCCAACTTACAGGGGATCACTTCTTCCCTCTGCACAGACCTTTCCCTGTGCCTGCACAACTCAGTGTTTATTCAAACCAGAAGAAGGAAGCCGGGCACATTAAGAGAACAGGTTATACATAATGGTTTTAAGTTATTTCAGTCCAGCTAACTTTTGCATGTTTGGCCTAAAAAATACTCATGTTGTCACATAAAGGGAATGGAGGTAAAAAGCAGCACAAGAATGAGGAATTGGAGACAGAAAGGGTCTACTGTTTATGGTGGCAGCAATTCACTCTGTGTTAAAATTGTTGAAGTGACATGAAACTGTAGGCTGGTAATGTTTCATCATGAAACTATCTTCCTCTGTTCATAGTATGTGAATATGAAGACTGCTTCTGTGCCCAGCTGTTTAATTCTTGCTGAAATCTTGTCTGAATCCTTGTTTTTCCATGTAAGTGACTGTTATTGCAAACATGAGAATAATACGTGAGATTTAAATAGGAATCAAGGTGGTTCAGTGTTGCAAATGATTTGAGATATTTCTATGAGTAGGAGGCTTCTCATATGTTCAGGTATTTTCCTCTTGCCTCATGATGTTTTGTCAGGAAAAAAATAGAGGATTGACCAGCTAATCTTCAGAAAGTATGCTAAACAGAACTACTCCTTCTGTCCTTTTGTATGATGTGGTATTTTTGATTTTCCTGTGATTCTTTAGGAACATCTTAGTAACAACTGTAGAATTTAAACAAATAAGATATGTTAAAGGTAAAAAAAAAAAAAAAAAGTCTTTATTCTTACCGAGATCTGAAATTATTTACCCAGTCTCATGGCAGGTGGCTAACACTCAGATTTTCAGTATAGAACAAGGTGGCTGTTTTCAAGTCAATCATGTCAGAGATAACAAAAACTGTTTAAATACCTGTAGCACAAAAGAGCTTGTTAGCACAATATAATACACAATGTTATAATACACAATATAATACACATATGTTCTGATACTGGAGTACCAGGGCAGCCTGTCCAAACACAGTTAAATGCCCCAAAAAAGTATTTCAATAAAATTTGGTGGAATTCTCCATCAATAAGAGTGAATAGTGTTTGTGTCATGAAGTTTGATAGGGGTAAAGAAAACAGTCAGTGGAAATCTTTCATGTCTCTGACACCATTTTCTTTGATGTTCCAGCAGCAGAAAGCATAATGTTACATAAAGCATGGCAACATTATTTAAAAACTGGAGCAATACCAGTTCTTCATATACTTCACATTGTATTTTCAAACTTTTGTGAATTAGCTTATTTTTTTAGTACTTTTTAAAATGTTACCATTTTTTAGTTAATTTCCCAAATACACTTTGGTTGCAACATTGAAATTAAATTGCTTTAAATCTTCAATATTAATGCCATATCAGTAATGTTCAGTACATTTTTTTTTTTAAATAACTTATATGAAGATAGGAAGCATTGCTTTGCTCCTTAAACAAGGAGCAAAAGGAATTTTCTGATAATTTGAAACAAGCTTGGAGTCTACTGCACTCAATGTTTTTCTTTTTTTTGTTTTTTTTCCCCTTCTCATTTTATTTAGTTTCCTGCAGCCTTAGTTATAATACTGTCTTAGCTGATCCACTACTTTTAGGAGGTGGTTAACATATAGCCATTGAAGTCAGTAAACTGTATGAGTTAAACATTGCATCAAAGTTCTAATAACACTCGACCTACAATATTAGTACTGCCAGATAAATGTATTGGACAGTAACAATATTGATGCATACAAAAAAGGAATTTAGAATGAAACTATGAAGGACTAAAGGCTCAGTTCCAAATTTCTTGGAAGACAGAGAAACAATTTTGCCCTAAGTGCATATGAATGTGAATCAAATATAAAATTGACATTCATCGATATTCTTGGCTGATTAGGAGAACATAATAGGGACTTTCTTTTATATGTAGGTATAGGATAATGTTTGTGTTGGGTTGACCTTGCTTGACTGCCAGGTGTCCACTAAACTGCTTTATCAGTCCCCATCCATCAACAGGATGGGGGGAGAAAATGCAATCAAAAAGCTCATTGGTCAAGATAAGGGCAGGGAGATCACTCACCCATTACTGTGATGGGTAAAATGGATTTGACTTGGAGATATTAATTTAATTTATTGCCAGCTGACTGTAACAGAGTAGGATAGTGAGAAATAAGAACACTGCCAATGATGGGGCACCCACAATTTCTCTGGGAAACCTGTGGAGACTCACGAGAGTGGAGTAAAGAGAGAGAATCACCTCCCTCAACCATACTTCTTTTTATGCAGCCCAGGATACGGTTGTCTTTCTGGGCTGAAAGTATACATTGCTGGCTCATGTCCAATGTTTTATTCACCAGTATGTCCAAGTTCTTCTCTACAGAGCTGCTTTCAATCCATTCATCCCCAGTCTGTATTGATACTGGGAATTTCTCTGACCCAAGTGCAGGATCTTGTACTTGTTTTTGTTGAACTTCATGAGGGTGGCATGGGCCCATTCCTCAAGCTTATCGAGGTCCATCTGAGACTGTGGGATGGCATCCCTTTCCTCAGGCAAATCAAGTACACCCCTCTGCAAACCTGATGAGGGTACACTCCATCCCACTCTCTGTTGTTGAGGAAGAAATTAAATAGTATTGGTCCCAGTACAGACCTTGAGGGTCATCACTCACTACCAGATTCCACCTGGACATTGAGTAATTGACTACAACTCTCTGAATGTGGCTGTCCAGCCAATTCCTTATCCATCTAAGAGTCCATCCACCAATCCCCTATGTCACCAATTTAGAGTTAACAATATTGTGGGGGACTGTATCAAAGGCCTTACAGAAGTTGAGGTAGATGGCATTCATAGCTCTTTTCTGGTCCACTGATGCAGTCATTTGATTTCAGGAGATGACTAGATTTACCCTTGGTGAAACCATGTTGGCTGTCTCTGAGATGGTAAATTCAGCCTTGTAGATGTGAGTGGCAGACAAAAAGAGAGTGTCCAGCTGTTAGCACTCTCTCATAACATGGGTATTTTAAGTGTCACTGCACAATCATGGCCTGACTCTTGAGCAAGTCCTCACCCTCACTATAGTATAGCTGGCTTGAGAGACAATGCTCTGCACATGCTGTTTGGCCTCTGTATCTTATAGGCTCTTGAAAGCTATTAGAGAGCAAAGGATAGACCTTGATTGCACTAAGACATGCAAACAGGCCATATTTATTTCCTTAGAGGTTGATCCACAGATGTTAATGAAACACCTTCTGCCTGAGAAAATGAAAAGCTGGATCTTAGCAGGGTAAATAAATATTCCTCTGAATGCTTCAGGAGTAAGAGATTGAGGAATGGGAGGATGGGTAAAAGCAGAAGACTTGCGAAGGGAGAGATGACACAGTGGCTCTAAATATGAGTGTGTTTATGTGTGTAACTTAGGTAGAATTATTCATGATCTTTCTCAATAAATATCAAAAAAATCCTGAGCTCAGTCAGCATTACGTTCTCTGCTAAGTGGGAAGTATGACCTGCAAGTTAACTTGACCATATGTGCTCTGTTCACCAGCATGTATCATTCACCTGTTCTTTGAATAAAGCTGCTTGAAAGGATTCTCCTATTGAAAAGGTTGCTACCTTTATGCTCAAAATTATTTACCTACTTTTTTCTCTGTGTGTGTTAACAAAAGGAATGTATTTATTAGAGTAATATGATTGTGGATTCTCTAGTTATGTAGAATATAACTAAGTGCATGGCTTCCTGTAAACAGTAAATAAAGATGGGATATTAACTTTGCGTGTAACTCTGAGGCAAAAATACTGAAATAGTTGGGAGTGGAGTTTAGACTTTGAAATCAGTTATGCTAGTTTGGAAAGACTATTGAAGAAAATGTCATGGTTATATAGGTAGGAAATGCCTGTCAATATTCAAGAAGCACTAGGGAACCTCTCATGAAAAAGTCAGTGGGTGATGGATATACACAGCCCAAGAAAACCCACCAAACCCCAACCCAGAAAACTTGCTTGCCTTTTTAGGTAGTTGTAATTAAAGACTAGGCCAACTAATGCAAAGAGAAAGCCATGAAAGAGTCTTTTCCAGCTTCAGAGAATAGTTGCTGTTATAACAAAACATCAAACTGCAGTGGAAGAAGTGGGCAGTCTGCTAAGTACTATATGGTGTAGTCTGGAAATCATGGAAGACATTATGGTCTGGTAAACATGTATTGTACTAAAAACCCCCAAACCTAGAGAAAAAAATTTAAAAAGTGTCATTTGGCTACCTTAATCTTGCCCTGCTGATTGGATGATTTTAGAGTTTCCCATAGAAATCCTGTGGAGGGATCCAGGACATATGACCTCAGGTGTGACTGTTGTGGTTTATACCCAGAGGGCAACTGAGCACCACACAGCCGCTCACTCACCCCTTCCCCCATCAGGGATGGAAAGGAGAATGTGAAGCTATAATGGCTCAAAGAGTCCATATAAGGAGAAGTAACCCACCCATTATGGTCACGGGCATAAGACAGACTCAGGGGGAAGAAAAAAACCCCATCACTTTAATTCAAATACTAACAAATACAACACTTAACAGACAAGGTGGCACAGTGAGAACCACCATCACATCCAAAAAATATCTCCCTCCCACCCCTCCCTTCTTCCTGGGCTGAGATCTGCTCCCAAACTCTCTACCTCCACCCCAGGGAGGGTTACAGCCAGATCACCTCTGCTTCCTTCTCCGGAGGTGGGGTGATCACCGCACATTCCTCCCACGCTCCACATGGCTCCCCTCTCACTGCAGACAGTTGTCCATGAACTTTCTCCAGTGTCAGTCCTCCCCACAGGCCACAGCCATTCCCTAGCTGCTCTGGTATGGGTCACCCCTTGTGTGTTGCAGTCCTCCCAGTGCTGAGCCACAACAGTGGGGACTGCTTCTCCCCTCAGAGTCCTGGCTTCCTTTAAGTGCAGCCACCTGTCATGGGGTGGCTTTCTCCTCGGCCTCTACTCTATCACAGACCTCCGTGGATGGCAGGGTAGGTGTCCCTGCCATCTCACCATGGAATACAGGGGTCTCTGCCCTGTCATACCTCCCCCCACTTCCTTCTCCTTCCTTCTGCTGACCTCGGTGTTCCTCCTTCTCACAAGTCCCCTCACAGGTTCCAACCCATTCTCATGTTCCCCTTCTTAAATGTGTTCTTGCAGAGGTGCAGCTGATTGGCTCATCCCTGTCCAGAGATGGGTCCAACTTGGAGCCAGGGGAGCTTTCGAGAAGCTTCTCACAGGGGCCACTGCTGTAGCTCCTTCTCCCACTGCCAAAAAGAATGTGCCACAGAAACCCAGCACAGCGACACTTTTGGCTCATAACCAATATTTGCCTGCCTTCCTCCTCCACGTGGATTGGTGGTATTTGGGGAACATTTGCTTAGAAATCATAACGGTAAATTTACATTATACCGCAATATTAAGATATTACATTTTGGGACAAAAAAAAAATGTTTATCTCAATATCCTTTTAAATATTGTATCTCTGGCATGACCCTACTCTACTGTTATTTTAATTGTAATTCTTTTACATTATCTTATTCATGACAAATAATACACTCAGTAAAAAAATAAAGCTTTTATGGTAAGAAACCATCTTTAGATAATAAAAGTCTATAAGACACACAGAGACCTTGTTGTCGTAATTGAAAATGTTTTTATTTTGTTTGGATCCGTTTCCTCCTCTAACTTTTAATTAATGTTGTTACCTCTTTTGACCTGTATACTTTTAAAACAGCTTCAGGGGGGTGGAGAAGTCATGTGACAAAGATGACTTGGCAGTTTTATAAACAGGTAATTGAGAATCAATGTGCTTTAAGCTGTGGGCAGAAAACGTAATAAACAATCTAATCTAGAGGGACAAAGGATTATTTGTTAATAGTATAAAAAGGTCAGTGCTGTAGTAATTAAATTAAACCTGCAAGGCATTCTAAGCAATGCTTTAGAATTGTAATATCTCAGAAAAAAATAGGTGTTTGACAATTATATTCTCTTGAATCTACCATGGGTCATGTCTTATATAAATGAACATGCTTAAATAATTTTCTGTTTTAACACTTGATCTTAAAACAGCTATATTTGTTCTTGCACAGTGCTGTAAAGGCTTGACTAGCTCAGAAGCGAACAGTGTTCAGCTCTGCACAGAGCAGGGTCAAGACAGCCCATATTGCTGTAGCGCACACTGCGTCTACTTGCATCTATGAAGTCTTGTACCAACTGTGTCTGTGAGGTCTTGCACCAGCTTCATCTGCTGCACACTAAAAAGCAAGTGAGGATAACCCTTTGGATAGAACTGGTGAGCATCAGCAGTTACACCCAGTAGATTCTCAGCATTTTTTCTGCTGGAATTAAACTGGATGCATTGTGCTGTAATAAAGTGTAAAATTGGTATGAAATACTGCTTGAGCACTTGAAACTGCTGTGTTCCTTAGATTTTGTGTCTACTAATGATCTACATGGGATAGCAATAAAAAGACCACCAAAGTAACTTAATGAACTACAACATGGATTGTTAGGAGTGCAAGATTTTCTCTTTCTTTGTGCATTTAATGTAAATCTGCCTAATTCTGCAGTTTAGCTGTAGCAATATTTAACTATAACTCTTCTATGTTTTCTGAATCTTAAAAGAGCACCTCAGGAAACAGATATAATTAACCTTGGGATAAGAACTGTGTAAGATCACTAATTTACTTTTAATTAGTAATGCCTTCTTAGTTAACTTCATTACTGCTGACAACTACTTTATACTAATGAAGACTCTAATCAGAAAAATAAAATGAGAATTCATTATTTGGCCAGACAGCCCAAAAAGATTACTGAGGCACACATGCAAATAGTCCATGTTACGTGCCTTAGAGTTTTTTCTTGATGGCAATAGGAGAGCTCGGTTCTTGGCTATCATGGCCAGGTATGTCCTCTAGCTTTTTTAATGCTTCTGAATTTCTGAGACTATCCCTGATCTACACTTGCAACGTAGCACATCTTTTTCTTTTTCTAGCACATCTGGATTTCATTGGTAGGGGGAGCAGGCTGAGAATAAGTCACATTTAGGCTTTGTGAGTTTTCCAAGACCTGACGGTGAGAGGTTCTCTCAAATTCCACATGAAAGACCCATCATCCAAGGTGTATTTTTGATTTTCCTTTATGAATAATAGGATTACAATATTTTTCTCACTTTTTAATAAGGATCAATGGGCCAAGGGCAGTGGGAGTAAAAAGTATTACATAAAAATTAGGTGGTACAACTATCAAACCTGAGCTCTCATTTGCTTAATAGGTTTCAGTTAAGAAAATAAGATCTCAAATTAATTGCATATTATCTGTGAATCTTACAATATGTATGCACAATTCAGAAAATCTCAGTGCCTGGATTTTAAAGGGGAGAGCTAACATCAAAGTGATTGACCACTGTAATGAGTAAAAAAGAGGTTACATACACAAGTGTTGGGAGCTTTAGAACTAAGGGCTGGTCTGCTCAGCGTGAAGCTGTGTGCAACTAAGCAATAATCAGATCCTGATGATGCTGTACATCAGTTGTTTATGAGCATACATGTCAGTGACAGATTCATAATTGTGGAGAGATCTCTCCGAAAACAGATAATTGACTGAATTTAAGCAGACAGGGGTCTCCCGACTCCTGAGTAATTTTTTTTTTCTTTTTAAAATTATTTTCCTACTGTTTTTCTTGATATACCTGTTATGGTAAAACCTCAATATGTTTCTCAGATAGAAGAGTTCTGTATATTCAAATTCCATAGGCTTCTGAGGGAGAGAGATGAAGTGTGGAGGGACTATTAATTGTAAATATAATAAAATCCTTTCAGCTACAGGTTAAGTAGGATTTAAGTCCATGAGAACAAAGAGGAATGCAAATTCAGAATATCTCTACATGTGCAATTTTGAAACTTTTTCTTTTTCTTAATATGCGATAGTATGTAGGTTCTGAAATGCCAAAGCATTATGTAAATATTGGAGTCAAGATGGTTCAGCTTTGATTCAAATTCCTGTTAATTTTAATTTTTCTTTGTATAAGGGAAATGTCTAGGGACAGCAGATTCTCTGCCCCTTCATCAGTCCTTGCTGTTGGAACAGAATGAAAATGATGGGATTGTATGTTTTCCATGTTCATAGTACTGTGTGAGAACAGTAAGAATGACATAGATGCTTGATGCCAGAATAATATTCCTGTTGCAGTATATAGCAGAGTGAAAAACAGCAGAAGACCAAAAGAGAATTAAAGTGGTGAATGTTACATGCCAAACAGTTAGAGCTGGTGTAATTGGTAATGCAGAGAAATCTGCCCAGTTTAAAATGTTAGGTAACAGCCTATGAATTGCTATTGATTACTCTGTTTAGGACAGAGGTGTGGAAGACCTGGGGAAAAGATGTTTCAGAATGATGTCATGTTTACGATATATGTTTAAATTGTAGTAAATAGACTGAGGTGGGAAACGGCATCAACTGCAAGTGTATGAGCCTAGGTATGTGGGTAGCATGTGCTTTTAAATGGATGTGTAGCAACATATTGGATATGAGCTGGTAATGTGTGCTTGCAGACCAGAAAGCCAACTGTACCCTGGTCTACATAAAAAGAGGGTGGCTAGCAGCTCAAACATGATGATTCTCTTCCTCTACTACATTCTTGTGAGACCCCCACTTGGCCCCAATAAAACCATGGACCTGTTAGAGAGGGTCCAGAAGATGGCCAGGAAAATTATCAGAGGGCTGGAGATCCTCTCCTATGAAGAAAGACCGAGAGGGTTGAGGTTGATTAGCCTGGAGAAGAGAAGACTCTGGGGAGACTTTATAGTGGCCTTTTAATACTTAAGGGGGGTTTATAATAAAGATGAGGACAGGCTTTTTATTGTGGCCAGCAGTGACAGACAAGGGTGTGGTGGGTTGACAGTAGCTGCATGCCAGGTGCCCACCAAGCCACTCTATCACTCCCCTCCTCAGTAGGACAGGAGAGAGAAAATAAGATCAAAAAAAAACCTCATGGGTCAAGATAAAGGCAATTTAATAAGACAAAAACAAAGGTTGTGCATGGAAGCAAAGGAAAACAAAAGATTTACTCTCTAGTTCCCATCATCAGATGATGTCTGGCCACTTCATGGGAAGTAGGGCTTCAGTACATGTAGCAGTTATTCTGAAAGACAAATGCCGTAAATAATAAATGTCCCCCACTTACTCCTCCTTTCACTTCGCTTTTATTACTGAGCAAATGTTATATGGTATGGAAAATTGCTTTGGTTAGTTTGGGTCAGCTGTCCTGGCTATGTTCCCTCCCAAGATCTTGCCCACCTCTTCACCCCCCAGCCTACTGGTAAGGGGGGGGGAAGTTGGAGCAACAGCCTCGATGCTGTGTGAGCACTGCTTGGCAGTAGCCAAAGCACTGGTGTGTTATCAACACCTTTCTAGCTTCCAGTACAAAGCACAGCACAATGGAGGCAGCTATGGGGAGAGTTAACTCCATGCCAGCCAGACCTAATAGAAAGGGTCAATGTTTTGAAAATGTAAAAGGGTAGGTTTAGATTGGACATAAGGAAGACATTTTTTATGATGAGGGTGGTGAGACACTGGAACAGAATGCCCAAAGAAATTTTGGGTGTCCCATCACTGGAAATGTTCAAGGTCAGGTTGGGTGGGGCTTTGAGCAACCTGATCTAGTGAAGGATGTCCTTACCCATGTCAGGGGGGTTGGACTAGAAGATATCTGAATGTGTCTTCCAACCCAAACCATTCTATGATTCTATGATTCTATGATTCTATGATTCTAATAATTTGGGTATTTAACTTCATAAGGTTTCAGAAAAATATGTGTTGTTTCTAACAACACACAGTGACAGCTCAAGAAGCAAGATAAACTATTCTGAGTTGACTTCTTGGCAGATAAAGCTAGTGTTTCTATTTCAGAGCTACAAGCTCAATCTCTATCCTATACTGAAGCACTTTGGCAAAGGCACCCTAATGAATAGTGTTTTAGTACATGTCACAGAATCATAGAGTATCTCAAGTTGGAAGGGACCCATAAGGATCATCAAGCCCAGCTGTCAAGCCTAGAAATTACAGGGAAACAAACACATGTAGGAGGGTGCAAAAATTAACAGTTTTTCTTGGCATTCTGTGATTGAGGTATAAGCACTAGAATTGTCTTGCTAATACTAAGGCTACTGGGTTATAATGTGATTCTTGATTGTAAAATAGTGCAGAAAAATTTACTTTCCTGGACTGCATATTTTTAGAAGGCAGCTGAGGTAACAATTTGGTCAACAGCTTTTTTTTTTGTTCTAGGTACTCTATGTGCCCATGACATTAGCAAACCTGTACCAAAGACTTTCCTCAGTAGCCTGAAGGCTACTTTGTCATACCAAGGTGGCATACAGCTGTATTAGTTTCTAAGATGTTTTGATCTTAGACTTTAAGATGGTACCACAAGGAAATGGATACAAAGGACACAGAAAGTTGTCATTACAGTAAACCAGAATGTGCGAATTCAAATGTTTCAGGATTTATACAGATCTGTAAAGTACACAGTAAAATTTTCCAGCTGTTATCTCCATGGATGATGCTACCATGCACACAAAAGTCTTTGATTAATTAGATTCCACTTTGCTTGGGAAACAATGGCGGGTACAGGTGATGTGACTGTGGTTACAAAAACTTGAATGAAGGCCTAGTTAGGCTGTTTCATAAAGACAACAGTCTCTAACATGTAATCATCAGGAGAGATAAGCAAATTAATCTAGTTAGAAATTCATTCTTGACTAATGTTTTCCTTAATTATTTTACCAAGACATTGAATAATGTGATGTATCTATTTAAACTGGTGTTTTAATAGTAAAAAATGGGAATAATATTGCAGACCTTGCTAGAAATCATTGTTATACAAACTATTGAACATAAATAATTCACTTCCAGCTTTATCAGATTTAATTTTTATTTTAAAGATATTACAGCATACTAACTCTTTACTAGTTAAGGAATAAGGACATCACATAGAAAAACCAGATGTTTTTACGTCACTTTTTTTTTTACATTTCTGTATCAAAATATATCGTAGGGAGCATGGTAAGTGAAAATGTTTTTTAAGTCTTTTCTCAGGACTTTTTTGGAAAACTTCGTTTAATGGTTAGTGACTATTTCTGAAAGGTTTTGATAGAGAGCATAAGTTGCCTCCTCTCACAGTTCCTCAATAAATGGTGGTTTATCATATCTCTGAATGCAGGTAGGTATTCATATCCTTTATTTGCTCTATTTTCTCATCCTACCACAGATCTGTAGAGGTCGATATAATCTTCAACAAAGCAAACCCCATCTTGCCATGTGAGTGTCATGGAGTTGAAAAGTTTAGTGTGTATTATGTTGGATTGAAGGTTGGCTGGACTCAGTATTGAACACTTGTGGTAACAGTGCAACTGAAAACACACGTGTACATGCACACTGCTGTTTAAAGTTCAAATGTATTTAAATATATTATTAAAAAAATGTTTATAGCAACATGTGACTTATTGTGAGTAAAAAACAATGCCCTTTTTCTATGGAAGATAAGGAAGGACTTGCTATAGATGAGTAATAATATTGATCACACACACAATCCCTAAAGGTAAAGAGAGTGCTGGAGCAAACTTGTCTTTTTCTAGTCTTCTTTTGTTCATGTTGGTGTGGTTTGAGCTCAGAGGGCAACTGAGCACCACACAGCCGCTCACTCCTCCCTTCTCTCCCAGCAATGAGAAGGGACAAATAAGACAGGTTTGGGATTCGAGATAGGACTGGGAGAGGCAAATGACTCATTATGTTCATGTTCAAAAGGCAGACTCATTAGGGGAACTAAAAATCTCATACATTTATTGCAGACACTAACAAAAACACTTAACAGAGTAGGACAGTGAGAAGCATTGCCACATCTTGAGAACACCTTCCCCCCACCCTTCCCTTCTTCCCGGGCTCAGCTCTGTTCCCGATATCTCTACCTCCTCCCCCAGTGGCGCAGGGGCAGGGAATGGGGGTTACAGTCAGTGCTGCCACTGCTTCCATCTTCGGTGGGGGGAGCTTCTGGAACTTCTCCGCCTGCTCCATCATGGTTCCCCTCTTACAGCAGACAGTCCTCCACAAACTTTCTCTGATGTAGGTCCCTCCCAAGGGCCACAGCGTTTCCTTACACTGCTCCCACGTGGGACACCAACTTCCTCCAATTGGATTCCCTCCCATGGTCTGCAGCCCTTCCCGAGCTGCTCCGGCATCAGAGACCCCCGTATGCTGCAATCCTCCCAGTGTCAAACCACAACAGTGGGTCTACATTTTCCCACAAGATCCTGGCCTTCTTCAGGAACAGTCACTTTGACCATCCATGCAAAACACACATCATAAATCAATGTCTGCTCCACTGTAGATCTTCATGGGTGGCAGGGTGTCGTGGTTTGGGCCTGGTTGGCAGCCAACCACAGTGCAGCACCTCTCTCTCCCTTCCCCTCCGGCAATGAGAAGGGACAGAGAGCCAGGCTTGGGGTTCGAGATAGGACTGGGATGGGGAAAAATTCCCCTTTTATGATCACGAGCAAAAGGCAGACTCATTAAGGGAAGAAAAAAAAGAACATACATTTATTACAAACACTAACAACACATAACAGAGTAGGACAGTGAGAAGCATTGCCACATCTTGAGAACACCTTCCCCCCACCCCTCCCTTCTTCCCGGGCTCAGTTCTGCTCCCGATATCTCTACCTCTTCCCCCAGTGGTGCAGGGGCAGGGAATGGGGGGTGTAGTCAGTGCTGCCACTTCCCTTATCTTCGGTGAGGGGAGTTTCCTTGTTGCCCCTGCTCCATCGTGGTCCCCCTCTCACAGCAGACAGTCCTCCACAAACTTTCTCCGACATGAATTCCTCCCATGGGCTGCAGCATTCCCCACACTGCTCCGTCATGGGTCACTAACTTCCTCCGACTGGATTCCCTCCCACGGTTGCAGTCCTTCCCGAGCTGCTCCGGTGTGGGACTCCCCCGCATGCTGCAATCCTCCCAGAACTGAATTACAGCAGCGGGGATACCTTTTCCCATGAGACCCCGGCCTTCTTCGGGCACAGAATCTTGATCATCTGAGCAGGAGCAACAGGCCATAAATCAATGTCTGCTCCACCGTAGATCTTCATGGGTGGCAGGGGGGGCTGCCCTGCTGTCTCACCACAGGATACAGGGGGGTCTCTGCTCCGGCACACCTCCCCCCTCCTTTCTTCCTCCGTTCCTCCACTGACCTTGGTGTTCACGCAGCTGCAGCAACTCCTCCTCACAAGTCCCACTGCCCGTCACCACGTCCCTTCTTAAATACGTTATCGCAGAGGCGCAGCTGATTGGCTCAATTTTCCAAACAGAAGTGGAGCTGACTTGGAGCTGGGGGAGCTTCGAGAAGCTTCTCACAGGAGGCCTCCCCTCTAGCCCCCTCCCCTGCTACCAGAAAACCCCACCACTCACTTGAACCCAGGACACATGTTTTTGTAGAGATTGTTTTAAATATTTTGAGATCATGTTCTTTGTTTTCTTTGTTACGTTGTAAATTTGGTTCTACATGGTTCTCAAGTTTGCATTCTCCCAGTGATTGTTATTTGATAGCTGTGACTTTTTTTTGTCCTTGAGGCACTCAGTGAGAGGACTTCTACTACTTCCCACATTTCTACTCCCATGTGGCCCTACTGCACTAACATGGAGTGTGTAAGTATGTAGGTGCCTCCTGAAATTTCCCAAGCATATGTATCTAACATTGACAATGCATTCTAATTCACTATCTAATGCCCCAAAGTGCTGTTTGTACATAATCATATGAACTACTATAGGCATCAACTTGATCAAAAGAAAATGAGATTTTGACATTACAAAGTAGGATTTGTCTCTTCTAATAAGAATAGATTTATTCTAGTACAGACTCACACAAATGTAACAAATCTACGTGGCTGCCACAGGAGATTGTCATGATGAGAACCAGGAAATGGCAGGAATACACTCTAGGCAATCCTAATCAATAAATACAGTATTACTAGTTATTGTCCAGGGGCTTTTAGAAAAACTTCTAACTCTTGTGTTCTATTTCATGTTTATATCTGCAGGTGTTAAATACAGTGAAGACCAAAAGAATTGCAAAAAACAATGAACTGGACAAAGAAAAGACAAAACCACAGAGAAAATTCCACTAGAATATACTTGTGAGACTAAAGGTACCATCTGTAGAGAACTAAGATGATTCCTGAAGCAAGGAAAATGTTAAAACTTTCACTTTTGTTCATGCATATGTTTGTAGAGGGTCTGAAAACTTTAATCCTGAGGAAAATTCCGTACTTCTGAACTATAACAATATCTGATTTTTGGTCTGTTAATCATCTGTTATTAATCTTTAATTTACATAATCTGTTGGGGGTTTTGTTTGTTTGTTTGTTTGTTTGTTTGTTTGTTTTTTTTGAGGGGAAAGAGAACACTGTAGGCCTCCTTAGAGGAATGAATACAGTCAATGCATGGAAACTGAGGCCAGATAAATCTTCTGTTTGTGTGGATTTTGTGTATTTAATAGTGAAAATTTTTACTATTAAAACAAAGTATCTAAGACAGCATTATTCAAATTATTTAGCTTAGTACAAAGCAAAAGAAATTACTTCCAAGATCTTGGAAATCATAGATGAATTAAGAGTGTCTCCTGATTTTGTGAAGCTCTACATGAAGTAGTGATATTATTACTGATTGACTGGTATTCTGACTTTTGTCTTATCCTCAAATAAATCAGTATTCAAGGTTGCCTATAATCTCTAGTCAAAGAGATCAGATGAGTATAGAATATTTATTTGACCAAAGAGGTGAGCCCAACTCCTGTCCATTTTTCTTGATGGTGCAGGCTTCTTGGAAATGTATTTGAAGTCATGTAGGAGGCCAGACTTGTATTAAATATCATACCCCTTGGTAGAGTCACACCACATCAAAAGTTACCAAATATAATAACAAAACCTAGCCTGAAGAGAATAAAAGATATCAAGCATATCAATCTAGACAGATTAATTTAGAATACTTATTTGACTGAAGAGTTGAATCAAACACATGTTCAGGACTTAGAAACAAATTCTTCCTGAGGTTTTATTCTAGCAGTCCTATATTTCTAAACATGAGTGAATGAACCTAATCACCAAATGACAATCACCATCCACTTGGAAAGTGGCCTGCCTTTTTCTCTCTTCTTTCCCTACTATTTTCTCCCTCTCACCAAAATCCTACGCTAAAGACCCTTCCCACCTTTTCTGTCATTCTATTTCAGGTGTTTCTAGAGTGCACAGTAGTGTAATGTCAGCACTTTTTTCACTATGAACTTACACTTGTGCCAGCATGGACACAAGCAAAATGATTTAGACTCAGAGATAACTCTTGCCCTGTGATCCGTTGTTTTAGTTCTTGACTAAATTTACAGTCTGTTCCTACTCAGTTCCTCTATTAGTTATCACTTGAGTTTTCTACTCCACAGTGAAAGGCACTTACAAGATATGCTACCCTTCATTTCTTGATTCTTGAGGCTGTAGACAAAACAATTAATT
The DNA here is from genome assembly GCF_018691265.1 of Tyto alba. Taxonomy (NCBI): domain Eukaryota; kingdom Metazoa; phylum Chordata; class Aves; order Strigiformes; family Tytonidae; genus Tyto; species Tyto alba. Next base: position 20,415,253 of record NW_024881275.1, on the reverse strand, counting down.
TTTTCAGGTAATAACATCAGGGAAGGCTTGAAAAATCCTGGATTTTTCTAGTGAGTAGTAAAAACAAAGTTTATTCAAATTTTAATAAGGCAGTGATTTTTCTTTTCCTTATCTCTTTTTTTTTTTTTTTTTTTTTTTTAATAACTACTGATCCAATTATTCTCAAACTGCTCTGACTTTTGAAATTCCTCTCTAAAGTTTTGCAACAGCCCAATTTGACAGCTAGTCTAGTGAAAGGATAATTATTTTGTAGGGCAATAGTAGAAGCCACATGTTCAATCTTTTCTGAAAAGACAGAATGACAGATAGGTACATTAAGAGAGCCTCTAACATGTAGTCATTTAAGTCGTGGCAAATGTGGAACATCTTTGAAGCAGTCTTCTCAGGATGTTTAGATAGCATGAAATTTACTCCTTAATGTATCAACATACTGTAGTTAGTTAAGTTCTCAATACAACTCTCTACAGTTTATCAGAGAAAATTACACAAAGATCACATGTGTTGAATGCTTATTGAATTAAATTCTTGCTTTAATTTAACATCAGCTTCAGACTTCTGGTGTTTTGTTAATGTACTGTAGCTAGCTGTTCTAACATCTTAAGGCTTACTTAAAAATGGTAGATATACTTGGTTTAGTTCTGCCAGGCAGAGCTAAATTCTGATGTGTAAGTGTATTTGCATCCTGGATCAGGATGAAAGGATTAAAAATAAATAGAATATTCCTAAAAATTGTGTGAAAGACTGACATATTCCATTTTAAAGTTTGCATCTCAGTAGAAAGTTACATTTGATGATAAACATTCTTGATAGTGCAGGCTTCTTGGAAACATATTTGCAGTGATGCATGAGGCTAGGTAGCTGCCTTATATAATGTACTATACTACTTGTTTAAGTTGTATCACATAAAATGTTTTGAAATCTAACAGCAAAACTTCACCTCAAGAAAACAGGGAGTTATTAAGCATTTCAGGTAGAGAGCTTGTTGATCAGTGTTTGCTCAAAATAACTTCTATTGAAATAATCTAACAATCACCTTAAATTTATAGCACCTCAGATTAACTATTTTCTTTCCTGATGAATTTTCTGCCTGATTCAATTTTCTTGCAGGAAGCGCTGATTCTTGGCAAGGAAACTCATTTACCAGCAGATATTTAGACAGAAAACTATTGATTGAGTTTTTCAGATACCTTCCTTTCTCTGGATGCAACAGCAACCCAACAAAAAATACCTCCAATTAATGTTTGCATCATGGCATTTCAATATCATTTGCTTGTGAATGCAGTCAGCAATAAGTGGGGAATAAATATTGAAGTGGAAGTCTAGATTTCTGTCAATGCTTCAACTTTTACTGAAGCATGTTTACTTTCATTTCAAGTTATGGTAAAATATGTGGCCTGTGAAAGGCATCCCATTCATGATGTGTGTGTGCAAAAGATTTTTGTCAAACTCCACTAGCTGAGTAATTCACTGGATAAATTTTCTAAGCTGGCCTTTTACTGATGGAAATTATGCCTGTTCTTCAACAAAGTATGTATGGCATAAGGATCTCCAAGTCACTGAAGCTGAGTTGGTGGTAAAGGGAAAGCAGTTCTTTCCTTAGAGAAATTTTATGAAACAGCTGGTATGAAAGTTCTTCAGCATTTTCTAGGACTAGAAATTTCTCTTTCCCTCTCTTTTCTATTTGTCCATCTTCCTAAGATGTTCTACATTCAATAGTGACATTGACTTGAACATCAATTGACAGTAAATGAAAGGTTTGAGATTCGATTAGCAACGTATAACCTCTGTATCACATGCAAGCAGGCAAGCAATGCAGGCAATTGCTTTCTGAAGTAGGCATTTCTGCCCACAGAAAGTAAATGAATGCAGCAGCAGAGAGAAGACAACTCAATAAGGCTGCAGATTTTTCTCAGTTTGGTGAATAATATGTTAATTATCATAGTTTAACCCAGGTCAATTAATTTAACTTTTATTAGAAATTAGATATTTAGATTTAAAACATGAAGTATTTACTGCCAACAAAACTATATTACCCAAAATATAGCTTGACTTCTTGTATGAGATTATTAGATTGATCAGTTGGGCATGTCCAGTCAAGTAATAATTTTTAGGATGTTTGCAATTTCAGTGAGTGCAAATGAAATTTCATTGGCTCTTTTCACATCAAGTTAACTGAACTGGCTTTATGAACAGGTCTAGTCTTATAGTCCAGGTCAGATTTGCATGCACAGGTTCAATTTTCTTCTGAAAGAAAAAGCCAGTAATTCTTATGTTCTGGTTTGTTTGTTTTGTTTTTTGTTTGGTTTTTTTTTTTTTTTTTACCCCAAAGTATTCAAAGGCTGTTCAAATAAATGAATCATTTCTTTGTCCCTTTATCATTTTTCCCATTGCATGAAACAATTGGGACAATCAAGTATTTAATACTTAACATTTTGTTTGTTTGTTTTATTTAGTAACTATAAAATTCTTTGTTATTAGGTGGCTTTCAAATTATTTGGTTGTTGAATAATTCAGCCTTAACTACAATAGAGCTGCAGAACTGCTTCCAGTAGTAATGAATCAGAGAGTTATTAACAGAAGGTGCTAGATGAGGAGGATAATTTGACAAAATTTCTATTAATTCTGCAAATCTGGAGCTGGATCCCAGGGAAATCTTGGCACTCATCCTGATTTTCCTATTGGGGTAAGAGAAACTCAGATAAATAATGGCTGTGGGTGTTGTAGTTTTTGTTTGTTTGTTTGTTTGTTTGTTTGTTTGTTTGTTTGTTTGGTTTGTTTTGTTGTTTTTGTTTGTTTGCTTGAGCTAAAGAAGAAGAAAAATAACTTTGAAAAGATAGTTTGACTTCTTAAAGGAAAAGGGGGCGAATACAAAGTAAACAACAACGCATTTCAGAAAGATCTTAGTGAAGTGCTGGCAAACTACACTGGAACATGACAAACGGTGACTCATATTGAGTTGGGCAGTGTAGTGTTCTATCTAGAAACAGAACTGTGGCATTAGTCTTATTTAATGATACAAGTGGTGGAATTGAGTCTATGCCTTTTAAATATGGGCTTAATGCCCAGCATTGAGCAGAGCCCTTGGCCTGTGCAATGATAGTTCCTGGAAAAACACCTATAACTTCCTTACAGGTTCTGGGGATGAGGGGAGGGTTCCTAGCAACAAAGATTTATCTGAGTCTTTTAATACAAAAAATTCTGAGAGGAAAGATGGTTAATAAATTTAAACCTTAGGAAAACTGTTATCTCTGTGGTGCTCAGAATCTTTAAATGTCTGCATGTAACAGTCTCAATTTTTTTACTGGAATTCTGTGGCCCTTATCATACAAGCTACTGGTGATCTCTACCCAGGTTAAGTGTAACATAAATGGAAACTATTTACTCATGGCTGTAGCTCTTTGTTTCTTCCAGTTAGGACAAATGGCTTTCAGACTTGATGTGTAGTAGTCTGAATGGATGATAGTGGTTTGGGCACATTCCAACTGAACAGCCTCATGCAAGCATGTACACCTAACTATAAGTTCATTTTGTAAATTGTCATTTCTAGGCCTTGGGGGATGCATGGGGTGGAATAGCCTACTCTAGCACAAATACTATAAATTTCTTCCAAGGGCATGATTGTTTCCTGAGTCTGGATACTAATGAGATAGGGCAGCATGAGGGAGATAATGTATTGTAAATCTTCTGGTAGCAATATACTCTTCTGTTCTTGGGAATTTCTTTTAATCTTTATAGGATTTGTGGAACTACTATACTTGCTGCATCCTGGGGGAAGATGTTCAGATGGGGAAAAGACTCTGCTATGTCTGACCATCAAATATAGGCTTAGAGTCCTCATTGTTATAAAACGTAGAGAATCTGTGGGTAGAAGTCCTCTTCTGTTTGCCAAACAGTGATAATGCCATTCTTTTACTCTCAAACTCTAAAGGCAGATACTGGTACTGGTGGTTGCCCTAGCTGCTTTGTAGTAACTCTCAATGATAGTTTAGGTCATTTGTGCCTTTCTTTGTTTCGAGCATTTTAAACCAGAAGCAATTGTAGTTTTCTGGTGTAAAGATGTGATTTGAGCCCAGAGGGCAACTAAGCACCATGCAGCCACTCACTCGCCCCTTTCCCCTCGGGAATGGGAAGGGGAAAATAAAGTAAATAAAGGCTCTGGAATCAAGATAAGGACAGGGAGGGATGGCTCACCCACTACAGGTCACGGGCAAAATCTAGACTCACCAGGGGAAAAAGAACATAACTTTAATTCAAACACTAACAAGAACAGCACTTAACAGACAGAGTAGGACAGTGAGAAGCATTACCATGTCTTGAGAACACCTCCACCTCACCCCTCCCTTCTTCCCAGGCTCAGTTTTGTTCCTGATCTCTCTATGTCCTCCCTCGCCATAAAGCAGGGGATAGGGAATGGGGATTATGGTCAGTCCTGCCTCTCCTTCCTCATCAAGGGAAGCACTCCTCACATTCTCCCCTGCTCCAGAGTGGTTCCCCTCTCACGGGAGACAGTCCTCCATGAACATTCTCTGGCATGATTCCTCCTCATGGGATGCAGCCTTTCCCATGTTGCTCCAGCATACGTGTTGCAGCCCTCCCAGTGCCTAACTACAACAGAGGGGGCTGCTTCTTCCATCAGCATCCTTGCTTCCTTTAAGTGCAGACGCCTGCTCCAATATGGGCTCCTCCTCAGGCTGCAGGTTGGCCCCTGCTCCACTGGTGACCTCTATGGGTGGCAGGGAGGGCCCTGCCATCTCACCACGAGAAAGAGAGGGGGGTGTCTCTGCTCCTGCACTCCTGCCTTCCTCCTTTCTTCCACTGACCTTGGTGTTCACATAGGTGTCCTTCCTACAGCTTCTCCTTATGACTTCCATGCCCCTCCCAGGTTCCCCTTCTTAAATACATTATTGCAGAGGTGCAACCACCATCACTAATTGGCTTGGTCTTGGCCAGAGGCAGGTCTGACTTGGATCTGGGGGAACTTCAAGAAGCTTCTCCCAGAGGCCAGCACTGTAGCCCCCTCCCCTGCTACCAAAAACCCCACCACACAAACTCAGTACAAGAGATGAACTTGATGTCACAGTGGTTGCTTAAGATGCCTCATATATCTTTCCCTATTGACACTGGCTTAAAAAAATTACTGCATTTTCTTCCAGTTCATATTTCGTTTTGAAATGTTGCAGTGAGAATGGAAAGGAGAGGAAGGAACTAAAAAAGTAATTTACATTAATTTTTCTACTCTTTTCCTCAACTTACCGACAATCTGGCTATATCAAGCAACTGAACCAGGGGATTTGGATTGCGCTGGTTTCATGGCTGTTTCTATGTTTTTAATCTGGTACCTTGGCTGTACCTCACTTAAGCAGATGCTCACTTCTAAAGTAGTTTTTCATTTTACTCTCGCTACAACTTTCTAATGTGATGCTGCCAGTCACAGTAGGAGTCTGTATGGGATTCTGGGGAATACCAACACAACTGGTGCAGTAATGTGTTCAGCAACTGAGTAACTACACCCAGTAACGTAATAGTAATGGGAAACAGTTTAATTCAGCTGTGCATGAGATATGAAAAGAGGGTAAAATGTATGTATGCATGTTTTTATTTTTTGTACATCACTGATCCCGTTTTGACTGTCTTGTACTGTCCCACAGACAGCTGACCTGAATTTTGATTCAGGTTTTTTTGCTAAGTGAGGCCCAGCTTATTTCTTTAACAGGTAGGCCCGTTGTAACTCAGAAATAACTCATTGAATTAAGCTTAAACAAAAAGACTTTCTGTCTCTGCTTAATTAATTTATAATACTACAAAAATACCCCACACACAAAACCAAACCAAACCAATCAACCATACAAACAAAACACTAATCAAACTTAATCTCACTTTGGTCAGAGTCCTCAGACAATTCATTTAAAGGAATTCAGTTTCTTAATGTTCTGCATATATTCTGTCCATCTCACTGTAAAAGGATGTAATATTGGTACAAAAGTTAACCATAAACACAAGAACATTTTAATCTGACTGAAATTAGCCACATTTAGCCACAGAACAGTAAACAGAAGAACATGTTGTGTGCCTTATGTAGGGTCAGCTGTCACTTAATTGTATTATTCAGTAAATTTTTGTGGGCTGTTTCTAGCAACAGGTGAAATTTTTTATTTTTCAGTGTTTTTGAGCTGTTAGAAATGCAAGCTTCCATAGAAAGGCTATATTTTGAGGAATGCTTGTGGGAACTGTCTACATAAGAATCTGTACAATTGAATGTTTCTCACTCAAACTTTCCCACATGAAGAGAAATTAAATGATATGTTCACACTTTGATAGAGCCTAATGTACTAAATGCTCGAGAAACTTAAGGATTCACAGATACTAAGTGAACAAAGAAAGAAAATAACAGACTGCATGTAAAGCAGTTCTAGAGCTGCTAGCACAGCATTCAGTAGACAACAAAATTAGTTCGGTATGTGTTCAGCAGAAAAGAAGTTTGCAGGCACAGGGACCTTTTGTTTGTTTTTCTTGTTGCCAGTCCACTTGAAACTGGAGCTGTTTTTCAATTTTCATCAGTTAGTCACCATTCATTCCCAATATTTGTTTCATCAAGTCTTTGCCTCTACACAGCAGGATCTATTCATTGCATGTTACAACAGTGCCTTTCAATGAAGGAGACATCTAAAAATAAGGTATAAATATCATCCAAGAATTGTAGGAGCAAGGGTAAATGCTATATGAATTACAGAGGGACAAGACTTCAAGCCTGTGTTCAAGGTTACCATGGCTCTACTAATTTTCTGTTTACCTGTGTATTTATTAAATTATTTTATAATTTCTTTGGGCAAGATACCCTTTATCTATGCTACAACATGCTTTTAAACAAGGGATGCAAAATAACATACTGCACTAGATAGGTCTCTAAAAGTGCTAACTCCTAAAAAGTTATCCAAGTAACTTGGAAATTTCTTCAACTTTTTATTAGGAAACATATGACCAGTCAATACTACATTTTCAGTACAGCATAAACATGCTCTGTTTTAAACCTGACTGATCTTAGAAACTGCATGGTTCCAGCAACGCATATTTATTTATTAGAAACAACATTTTGAAAAATAAAAAGTACAGAATGTTCTATATTTCTTCAATATCTTTTTTTACAATTTTGTTTGGTTTTGCTCTTCTTTACGTGACAAAGTTTACCTAGTTACACTCCAATCCTGTGATAAAAAGTAGTGAGAATCTTGAGTGGTCATACAGAAATAAGTTTCTAAAATTTATTTATTTTCCCCCTCCCTGCTCCCCACCTTCTCCCTCCTACCTGCGCCCCCCCCCCCCCCCCCCCCAAAAAAAAAAAAACCAAACATATCATTGACACTTTTATAGCTTGTTTTGGACTTTTTATCTTTTTTTTTTTTTTTTTTTTCCCCAAAGATACACAAAATATCTAATTGTAAATTTCTCAACTTTTACTGTACAACAGTGTTTTTTGAAAAGCTATAGTAATGAAAAATACACACATAATTCAAGCACTTGTATTATAATATGTTTGGGGCAGGCAAGCTCCCTGTCGTGGTTTGGGCCTGATTGACAGCCAACCACAATGCAGCACCTCTCTCTCCCTTCCCCTCCTGCAATGAGAAGGGACAGAGAGCCAGGCTTGGGGTTCAAGATAGGACTGGGATGGGGGAAAATCCCCCTTTTATGATCACGAGCAAAAGGCAGACTCGTTAGGGGAAGAAAAAAAGAACATACATTTATTACAGACACTAACAACACATAACAGAGTAAGACAGTGAGAAGCATTGCCACATCTTGAGAACACCTTCCCCCCACCCCTCCCTTCTTCCCGGGCTCAGCTCTGCTCCCGATATCTCTACCTCCTCCCCCAGTGGCGCAGGGGCAGGGAATGGGGGGTGCAGTCAGTGCTGCCACTTCCCTTATCTTCGGTGAGGGGAGTGTCCAAAACTTGTTACCCCCTGCTCCATCGTGGTCCCCCTCTCACAGGAGACAGTCCTCCACAAACTTTATCTAACATGAGTTCCTCCCACGGGCCGCAGCGTTCCCCACACTGCTCAGTCATGGGTCACTAACTTCCTCCGACTGGATTCCCTCCCACGGCTGCAGCCCTTCCCGAGCTGCTCCGGCGTGGGACTCCCCCGCGTGCTGCAATCCTCCCAGTGCTGAATTACAGCAGCGGGGATACCTTTTCCCATGAGACCCCGGCCTTCTTCGGGCACAGAATCTTGATCATCTGAGCAGGAACAGCAGGCTGTAAATCAATGTCTGCTCCACCGTAGATCCTCATGGGTGGCAGGGGGGGGCCGCCCTGCCGTCTCACCACAGGATACAGGAGGGTCTCTGCTCCGGCACACCTCTCCCCTCCTTTCTTCCTCCGTTCCTCCACTGATCTTGGTGTTCACGCAGCTGCAGCAACTCCTCCTCACAAGTCCCACTGCCCGTCACCACGTCCCTTCTTAAATACGTTATCGCAGAGGCGCAGCTGATTGGCTCAATTTCCCAAACAGAAGCGGAGCTGGCTTGGAGCTGGGGGAGCTTCGAGAAGCTTCTCACAGGGGGCTGCCCCGATAGCCCCCTCCCCTGCCACCAAAAAACTCCACCACTCACTCAACCCAGGACACTCCCATTATTCGTGATGGTGAGGAAATAATATGTTGTAAGAACCTCTACAATTTCAGGAAGAGAGTGGTTTTTTTTGTTTTGTTTTGGGTTTTTTTTTGTTTGTTTGTTTGTTGTGGATATCTGTTTCTTTTTGTCAAATATCATTGGTTTTACTTGAATTCTGGGGTTTGTGGGTGTTTTTTAAATTATTTTTTATTTTTAATAGACTGATACGTTTCTTTCTATTTGAAAGTAACACTGTACGTTCACATCAAATTCTGCCATAGTTTAAAAATCAAAATTGTTTAAATGCCTCAAATTGTCAAAAGACAAGTAAGCCTTCAGTATATGTAGTATTATGTATGCAGATAAATTCACTCAAATTTAACAGTAAAGCAGTTATGAATTTTATAACAAAGACTGAATGAAGATGGAGATAATAGGAATAAAGTTCATGGTGGATTTTGGGGTTTGTCATTTATTGTCTATTCTACAGATTTTGTAGGTGTGTTCCTGTGCTTTAGCCAGTTCATCTCTATAAAAATCAAATGCTTGCCAAACATGACACAGCCCTAAAATCTTTTGTAACAACCATTTATTCATTAAAAGATATGGCACACACATAGAAGATGTTAGTTTTCATTGTAAATATACTGAAACATAAAGGAAGGCTTAAGTTAAACAGGTATTTCCATTCCTATTGGAGAAATACTTCATGTAGCAAAATCATTCCCCATCATTCAACAATGTGTAGTGCATTTTAGAGACCCTAGTGATCCAAGGAAAGCTTGTGACTAAGCTGATAATGCAATAAACATAAGCTTTGACAACAGAAGGTGACTGCACCATTAAAGTGCTGGTCAGGTAGAATGATGTTCAGTGAGGTATTTTGATTACCTGTAGAAGTTTTGTTACACAGGACCACAGAGAGAGAGAAATGTACATGAAAAACAAACAAACAAACATTGAAGTTTTCTTCAGTTCACAGGAAAACTGTAAAGTTAAATACCCAACAGGAAATGTTAGTTAAAATTGAGTGAGTATATGTAGCACTGTGTTGAATATAGTGTCATGAGGTTTATCAGATCTATTACATCTTTTCCTAAAACACTTAGTAATCAGAACCAAAGAGAAACAGCATAAATTTTAAAAATATAGAAATATGTAATAAATATATACATTTGGGTGGTGTATGAAGTCTATTTTTTTTGTAAAAATGCCTTTCTAATATTGGTCTCAATCTGCATTATGCACATAATCAGCTAAATTAATATTAATGGAGTACTGAACATTCAAGGGTCCTGTGATTTTATAACTTCTATCTGTTTTTACTATCTGTAATTGAGAAGCAGTGTTCACTTGTGTATCAGTCATCAAAGAAATCAGATTTGATAAATTTACCTATTCAGTAGTATTGCAGATTTACTAAACAGTGGAAAACCATCAGAAATAACATCTCTATTTCAGAATAATTTATTTCTTTATGAAATGATGCTTTTTCTGTCAGGAAGGAGATTATAAAGTAAGTTTGTAAGAACAAGAGATTACTTTATAAATACATTCCAAGGCATGGGATAGACCTTTTAAAGTCCACACAAATAACTAGCCTTGCGTCATAACTTTCTCGTTCAAGGAATAATAATTGTGGTGTAATGAAGATTTGTGGTTTTGTACTCTCCTATGCTTTCTGCAATTTGGTTCAGATGAGTTACCATTGTCACTTTGTCATTTTTCTGTTCTTCACAGATATTTCCAGCTCTACTAAGCATAAAAAGAGAGGCAGGACTCAAATAAGCTAGCATATGAATATTCTGGTTTCCAATCTCTTTCCTCCCTCATTCACAGATTGTGTGTATTGATTTGGAGTGACCTATAGACTGAAATTCCTGAAGCATGCCTGTGCTTGCTGGAGAGACAGAAGAGGGAGGATTCATGATGCATAATGGGTCCTAGGGAAGGTACAATTTTCATGCAGATAACTTCACTCAAAACCTGAGAGAATTAGCTGCAAATGTTTCTCCCTTCACTGTTGCAAATGCTACTCAGTGGTCAGTCCTCTCTCTGTTAACATAGCAGGCCATTTCAAACTAGCTGATGAGTTAGCTTCTCAGTGAGAATTAAACAGTGGGCTCCCACTGCCCTATCAATACCAAAAGGGATTCTTAACTAAATTACAAGTGCCAGTGATCACGTGTTAAAATGAAATATTACCTTTAGAAAAATGGACAAATATTTCCCTTTCAAGTTTTACTACAACTCCCAAATCTTATAGGAGTTATATGTGTAACTTGTTTAACACTTTGAAAATCTCATAACCACATTAAAGTTAGATTGTACCTGAAAATCTGTCAAAGTTTATAAATATTGGAATATGCTCCGAAGACCATTAAATTTGATCACTGGTGGGGCAAATGAAATGTATTTCAAGTGCAAGTGTCAGATTTCATTATTTATGTATTTTTTAAAGAAATATCTTTCCAGAATACTTCTTGCATTTTAAGAAAAATATTAACTGAGTATTAGGACTGGGTAGCAATTTGCAGATTGGAACCAACATCCTCAAACTAACTCTGGGTCAGTACACGTTGCAGAACTCAGGAAAATAATGGTCTTCCTCTGTGAAATACTGCTTAACAACTGAGCAGCTTCCAGTGACTTCTGCACTCACTTTGGCTTCATTCATATATGAAGTGAGACATCAGACTGCAGGTATGGATAGGGGAAGAAGCTGAGTTCAATGATGAGGTGGCAAAGGCATAAATGGTCATGTCAGAAAGATCTTTGGCCCAGCATAAGCTTTAAAAAACATTGTTGCTTAAAAAATAAGTATCCCACAATGTCACTCGCAGTAAATTTACAGGAATGGTGGCAGATACATGCCTCCACATGAATATATTATCATAGTTCCTTGTAGAATCCATTTCTTTGCTCTGATTCTTCCTCAAAAAAATCACACTTATGTGAGCTGAGAACCAAACAGCTCTTCTCTGTCAAATCTCACCCTTTTAGGAATGTAGATCTCTTAATATTATTTTGCCCTCAGACACAGATTTCTCTGTTTAATTTGTGGTGTGTAAGATTCATATGCATATGACACCACATTCATTTTGTACACGGCAATAAACCCTGCTTAGATTTATAAGTATAGAGATCTACATTACTTCAAGTTCTGGTTTTATATTTGCTTACATATGGCTTCCTTTCTACTCAGAAGTCAAAAGAGTGAGCTTTGGTTTGCCTGTAAAATATCATAAAGGTGTGCCCAGCATCTATTTCTTTAATTTGAATAGCAACCTCTCATCCTATATATTCATGGGAGTGTTCAGATAAACATGCTAATCTAGATTTATGCAAAGTTCAATATATAGTGTTCTCCTATACTCTCCTCTTGATGTACTGTATTTTGATTATTATGGAATCCACATTCTTCATCAAGACTATTTCAGAATCATATGCACTGTAATATTTTGAATGCCATTTTAACTATCAAATAATAATAATTAAAAAAAAAAAAAAAAACGAAAGGAGATTTCACTTTTGGTACCAAACAAGATCTGTCTTTTGAGGTTGTAATAAAGTGTGTTCCACAGACTACTTCGGTTATAATGTACTAGACAAAATGCATAATGTGAATTAGATATCTCAGTTATAATTAGCTTGACACAGCTCCTATTGCTGACTTTTGCCATATGCTGGAACTTGACAATGAATTTGGCCAATATACTTAGAATGGTTGTGACTACAGAGGCATAACTGCACTGATGTAATCTCCTACTATGCCATCAGGACAATCCTCTTGTATAAAAGTGTTTTCCTGTAAGTTATTGTAAATTAAGCTGAAAAGGATCTGTTTATCCTGACATAAATATTCGCAGAAGTCTTTATTACCTTAAAGATGGTAGTATACAGAAGTTAAATTGCTACAGGCTGAAGAGTATAGATAAAGCTTTACTTAATATTTTTCATCATTGCTATTACTTAACAATATGTACACAATCATCATTAAGACCTGTATTTGTGAAGAGTTGTCCCAAAATAACACTGTTTTAAAAATGTTTGTGGCATCTGCTGTTGGTGATACATAGATATTACCTCTAATTGTTATGAATAGCAGGTAATTAAAAATGTTGCCTGTTGTCAGTCATTATATGACTCGGTACTCAGCATCTGTGATTTAAGATAATTTCTAACATATTATGCAGTGTGGGCAACTCCTCCACAGTATATGCGAGAATGTGACATGAAAAGCACTTTTTTGGATATCTCCTCACTGTCATCTCTATCCCACAAGTTTCCCATATGTTCATTAACATATTAATAAAGATTTTAGGAAATCTTTGCAGTAGTTTGCCCCCAAGAACATGATGGCACTTTACATTTCCTCTTGTTTTCAAAGTCTCCATATCCAAATATTATATAACATGAACCTGAAGTCCTACTTGTTTTTATTTGGATTAAATAATATTTAAAGATCTTTTTTATGTAAATGTAGTGTGCTCTGACCTGCTTGTATCTAGAAGTGACTTTTTTTTTTGCTGGCTGACCTTAAAGAGAAAGCACTATTTCTTGTATTTTTTGTTATACTCTGCTTGTTTGCTCTATTCTATCTTGTCCCAGACAATTCATATTGGTTTTCTCCTTAAAAAGTATGAAACATTCTGGGTCCTGTAAGAATTGCCTGTGTAAACCAGTATTCTATAATGCCAAGCATTAATATTCAAAATCTGAGCTGTACATAGACAGTATTGGCAACATATTTGTTATTTGTAACACCATTAAACTGTGAAAGAATTGTTATTGTTCCCTTTCAGCCTTCTTTGTGATACACATTGTCTAATGAAATCCACTTTAAAAACTTGTTTTAGCATTCCATCATAGAAATTAAAAGATAAAACCTCTTGAAAGAAGACCTCTGGCTGATGTTATTCAAAGTACAGAATATGAAATCTGGACTTAAGGAACAAGAAGCTCACCAAAGGTGTCAGTTGAACCAGAAGAACAGGGTTCTCTGTTCTCCAGAATCTATTCTGGTTTATTTTTTAATGCATTTAGCTGTTAAGCCTATAAGGAAAACCTTGAAAATAAGCGTGATTATATAATTACTGACCATTTGAATTTTTTTGGAGGTCGAATACTTTCTCCAAAGTGAAGCTGTCAAAATTATTTTTTAATGAGAAATATGGACAGTTTGGGTAAAGGTTTGCAATAGTCTAGTAAGAAAATTATGTGTCTTAACATTTAATGTGAACTTTAGTTAAGGACTTTATTTAAATTGGCCTCTGAAGATATTCTATATTCTGGAAAACCATGTATTGTTAGAGTGTCATGGTGCGTCATTTTCATATGGGAGAATCGAGCTTATACAGATGCACTGCTCCATGAATCACCCAGGCTACATCTCCCATAGGGTGATATGTCACCATGTTCTTACTGTCTGTCTCAAAACCAAATTCTTTCTTGTGATGGAATATTTTGCAGCAAGAAGTGACACTTTTAGGAAAGTGTCATGCAAAATCTGCTCCTTTTCTGGCAAAATAATTTTCAAGAAAGAACATTCTGAAGTGTTAAACATCATTTTAATTTTAATGGATGCCAACTTCTATGTCAACAGGTTATATTTCTCACTTGTTATAAACAAGCTCAACAAAGTGTGCAAGAAGAAAGAGGCTATGACATTAAATTTTCTCCTATTTCAAAAAAAAAAAAGATACCACTTGCCTTGTTCTTTAACAACATTTGGGAGAGTTTAAAGGAATGTGATTACTTTCCATTTAAAACCCTCTTAGATTCAGCTACTGTTCTTAATATAAGTAGTATTTAACCCATAAAAACCTCATTTGATTACAGGAAAGCATTGCAGTCTAAAACATCTTGATAATATGAATATAGATCAGAATACAACCAGAAAGGTTGATATGATGACTATTTATCCACAGATACATAAGGAATACTCTTAAGACTGCACTCATAAAAATTTTTCCTTTACACATATTGCTTGCCTCACTACTTTGTGTGTGTGTGATAGCATTTTTTTTCTGAGTCAAAGCAGCAATGTAAGTATTTATTATTTAAAAGTTAATTAATTACTTTGAAGCCCAGTGTTTATACAGTTATCCTGAGTGCATAGAAAAACTTCAGCGAAAGTTACTATCTACACACATATGATAACTGGATGGGTACAGAAATAACACAAATTAATAAATGTGTTATAACATAGGAAATCAATTATGAAATCATGTACTTATGACTGAGAAGAAAAACTCATTGAGTATTGTATAAACTGATTCTTTCTGACATTCACTTGAAGCTTAGTCAAAATTGACCTAGGAAACAGCCTGTCCTACTTTTATTGACAAACTATTTGTGAAATAAACATGTTACAAATATGGTGGGTTGACCTTGGAAGGCTACCAGGTGCCCACCAAGCAGCTCTCTCACTCCTCTTTCTCAGAAGCACAGGGGGAGAAATAAGAACTAAAACCTTCAATATGGGTTGAGATAAAAGCAGTTGAAAAAACAAAAGCAAAGACCATGGTAGGTGAAGTCTAGACATTTCCTGGTAAGTAGGTCCCCAGTATGCATAGCAGATGCTGCAAAAATCACACAATTTAACAAGTTTTCCCCCATCTCTTTGTTTATATGGATGAGCAGATATCATATGGTATGGAATGTCCCTTTGGTAAGTTTGCATCAGCTGTCCTGGCTATGTTCTCTTCCATCTAGACCCAATACAAAATAAAGAAAATGTGGAGATAAAAGCTTTTTTGAAAATTCCAGAATACATTAGGTCTCAGAGTCAAGTCTTCTCTTGATTTTATTTATTAATTTTATTTTATTATTTTTGTAAAGTGAAGCAGAGAATTCATATATTGTTGATTTTTCAAGTTTAGTTTTGGAATTTTAGAATTCTGTGCATAGAAATTTTAATAAAGTCTAAAGATTTCCTTAAGCATTTATTCTTAGGGCATATATTTATAAGTGATTTTTTAAATGACATTCATGTCATCATTAAAGTTTTGTCATCACTTAAGATGAGAATAGTTTCCAAGAATCCATTCAATTATATGTTTTTAGCTATAGGAACATATTTTGCTCTTTTGATCTGATTGGCTTGTTAATTTCTCCAAAGAAAATAAACAACATAATTTATTTTAGATTTCAATACCTCCAAATTTTTGAAGCATTGCCTTAAACTTCATAATTTTCTTAGGAGGAAGCTTTCTCTTCAAGGGATTAAAAATAAATTGAAACAGCACAAATAAATAGTACTGCAAGGATTATCTTGTAGCAAAACCACATGAACTTTAGATTTACATCTATTTTGAAGAAGTTTCACAGGAAATTTGGCAGAGCTGTAAATTTACTTTGTAAATATTTAGTAG
This sequence comes from Tyto alba, assembly GCF_018691265.1. Classification (NCBI taxonomy): domain Eukaryota; kingdom Metazoa; phylum Chordata; class Aves; order Strigiformes; family Tytonidae; genus Tyto; species Tyto alba. Next base: position 20,399,267 of record NW_024881275.1, on the reverse strand, counting down.
TAGTGACTGACTCTTCCTTCACCACTGATCAATGTGGTTTTGTGGAGCTCTGATCTGTGTCCAACTATTTGTATACTACCAAAATTGCACAGGAAAGTATTTGACTTGTGGTTGTTTGAGTTGACTCTGACAGCAATTTAAATATCTGTGGGCCTTGTGGCAAATAAATATGAAAAGGATCAGTAGAGAAGATGAAAACAACAGAATTAAATCTGCTTAACATTGCTATATAGAAAATATTTACATAGTCACAGTGTTAATGAATTTTGGCACAAAGCAAATGTTGCCCATGTTACAACATTATAGATATGACAAAGACTGGTTTGTAGTGTTACCTTTGTTGTTACCCTTGTGATATTAGAGTGTATCTGGCCTGAGTTCTTCATCCAGAAGTTTTTTCTAGCCGAATGCTGTATAAAAAGAAATGCAAGTAAAGTGCCGCAATGTTTCCTAATTTATGTTTTGTATGTTTATGTATCTGTGACTATATATGCATATTAATATTTGAAAATAAAAACTGTAAAACTTAAATGACTGTCATGTCTAAGTTCTGTGATGTTTTCCAGGATGTAGGTAATACTTACTGTGCTGAAAACAAGTGACCTGGATGATTAGATGCAACACCTGACTGCTAATACAACATAAGCTTTCTTCTCTATGTTAAAGATGTTATCATTCTGACAGTACACTAAGCTCTATGTAGAACTGATTATTTTCCAGTTTCAGTAACTCCTTCTTCCACATCACTTCAGTTACTGAGATAGTAAATATTATAATAATAGTGTCTAATATACCCCTGTTTTCTAGACGTTATAGCTTTAATGACTTCCCTTTCCCAGAATGTGGCTTCCATTTTGGTGGCTGTGATTATTGTGGAGATTGTATTTCAGTCAGTAATTGGTGGTTCAAAAGCCTAATTTTTGTATCCATGGTTCATTACATGCCTGTAAATCAGTTGGAGAAATTGTTTGGTAAAAATCAACTGAACCTGTAAAAGAAGGAAAGCTACTGATTGAAAATCTAATTCAAAACATATAGTACCCCTGTGCTGTTGACAGCAGCTGGAAACCTAGACATGGAAATGAAAATCTTTTCTGCTCTTCACTGAATATTGCTGTTGCCTTTTATCCTTCTGTTTCTCTCTTTATGAGAGCAGGAAGGTCTCTTACCAGACCTTCTGCACCTAAGGTATCTGGTCTCCTCTGACACTGAATGCTGCAGTTATGCAATGACAATGTATAAACTGTGCACAGACAAGCTGCCTTGGAAGATTCTTTTAGAGCACATCTGGGCAGATGTGGGCCTGTGGCTGCAAAAATTATGGGGCAGACATCAGAGTATATCTGGAGAAATAGACACATATTTCCTCAAAATTATAGGATGAAAAATGGAGGTTAATAATTGGAAAAACTTAAAATTCACATTATTTGTTGAATTATTCCTTGAACATAGTACAATGAAAGAATAATCTAGAGAACCTAGAAACAGTAGAATAATTTATTTAGAAAAAAAATAACTTTTCAAGAGAAAGTTTTGTTACTAGATTTCAGTCTCAGAAAGCTGGTCTGATAGATGAACTTCGTATCAATACTTCCATTACACCAACCTGACTTATTTGATCTAGCTTTCAATACTTATTACTTCCAGTATACCTATAACAACCCAGTGTTAACTGTAAATAGCAAAATATTCAAGGAGATTTAGGGAATATTCAGTCAAAATATTTAGGGAAGGAAATAGATTTTTCTTAGATTAGTGGTATACCTGTAGTACTGAAGATATCCAAGTTAGTTTACATCTGTTGAATGATCTGAGAGTGTCACAAGTCAGTGTGACAATGGTGAAACCAAGAGAATTCTTGCTGATAAATTGGAGAGACATGGTTTTGGTGGTTGGACTGTTGAATAAGGAATTGTCTGGATGTTTGTGTCAAAAGAGTTATAGTCAATTACTCAATGTCCAAGTGGAAAACAGTAATGAGTGGTGTGCCACACAAGTCTGTACTAGGACAAATACTATTTAATTTCTTCATCAACAGCATAATGGGATGGAGTGCACCCTCATCAGGTTTGTGGATGATGCCAAGCTAATGGATGCAATTGATTCACTTGAGAGAAGGGATGCCATCCAGAGGGATCTTGACAGGCTTGAGGAGAGGGCCCATGAAGTTCATGAAGTTCAACAAAGACAAGTGCAATGTCCTTCACTTCAGTCTGAGCAATTCCTGATATCAATACATGCTGGGGGATGAATGGATTGAGATCAGACCTGCAGAGAAGGACCTGGAAATACTGGTGGATAAAGAATTGGACATGAGCCAGTAATGTGTGCTTGCAGCCCAGAAACCCAACTTTATCCTGGACTGCATAAAAGGAAGTATGGTCAGAAGATTGAGGGAGGTGATTCTCCCCCTCTACTCTCCACAGGCTTGGAGACTACTTGTGAGTCTCCACAGGTTGCCCAAAGAAGCTGTGGGTGCCCCAGCACTGGCAGTGTTCAAGGCCAGGTTGGATGGGGATTTGAGCAGCCTGGTCTAGTGGAAGGTGTCCCTGCCCTTGACAGGGGGTTTGGAAGTAGATGATCTTTGATGTCCCTTCCAACCCAAACCTTTTTATGATTCTATGATTCTATTAAAATATTAGTTCTTGGTATGATTTCCCACATGTCATATTGATATGACCTAATTTTGGCATTTAATGATTAGCTTCCTTTATTTTAACATGTTCCTATCACAACATTAAGTAAAACTGTAAATTCATTTTAAATACTGTTTTGGCAACAAAATCTTCATTATGTGTATGTAACTATTTGCTTTACCAAAAATAATTTGCCTTTGCATTGAGAAAGAAAACAAGAAGCCTGTGCATTGGAAAAAAAATTACAAATATGTACCCTTGTAGTTGAAATTAGAAAACTTCACAACAAATCAAATGAAATATGAAAAAGTAAGACTTCAAGTCAACATATATTAAAAGAAAAGAAGACTGTATTTATATGTCATGAGTTGTAAGACTGGATTTTTTTGAAGAAAGCCATACAGACTATAAAAAAAAAGACAGTAATAAAAGTTATGAAGCTATTTTATTCATAGTTTATTTCTTCCTATCTAATTTATTTCATTACCAAAACCATCCCTGAGTCATAATAATTCATCTATTAACTCCTTAATCATAACTTTCAATCTAGCCTACTATTGAAAATAAACAGGACCAACACTCACTGGAACACTTTGTGAGATGATGTGGACTCTCTAACGTCAGCTTTAAGCTGAAGAACACATGCTGTCCTTGCAGTTGCAAAGAAATCAACTTCCCTCTCCCTAGGACATAAATTGAAAAATGCAGCAGAAACAAATCATGGGGACTATAGGAATAATTTTAGTATCAGCAATGGTAGTTAGTAATACAATGTAATTGGTCAAGCTGTGTAAGACAGTAATTAAATATCTAATGGGAGGAGAGGTTCTGTTCGAGCATGTTGACTTATTTTCATGTTACCAAGGGAAATGTTGGTCTCTCAGCTTGTCATGTTTAAACTTGGCTGATAATTTGTTGGTTTGCTTTGTTTTTTCTATTGTTTGTTTGTTTGATTGGTTGGTTGGTTTTCTGTTTCTTCTGTATTGTTTTGGTTTGAGGTTTCTTGGGTTTTTGTTTTGCTTTTTTTGTTGTTTTGCTTACATTTTTTTTTTTTTCCCCTGGAACAGAAGGAAAATGTGACATGACCATATTTAAATGCAGTCTTATAGAATTCACTGAGTGAGACGCACAGCATAAATTAAATAATTCTGAAGAGAAGCTCATACAGCCTATGCCCAGCAGCCAGTCTCTTTGTAGGGTGCAAAGTAGATGTGCTGTAAAATCACACCTCAGCTTTTCCTGTAGAAAATGACTGTGCCCTAGGACAAAAAACTCTTGCCTGCAGTGATTCCAAAGGAGAAGTGTAGCAAGTTTCCTTGAAGCTCTCTGGTCAGGCAAGTATGTTTCACAATTCCTTTGTACACTTCTGTTCATTGGAAGGCACTTCTGCTGTTGTACATTCTGGAGAATAGCTTAAGGGCCTAAAGTAATCAAAATAACCAAGGTCCTCTGCTGAAAGGTTTACTAAATCATCTGGTGAGGAGGGCCTAGTTGCTTTTTACTTATTTTAAAAGTACACTTAAGTCAGATAAGACTAGAACAAAGTCCAAATTAAAAATGCTTCACACTATTCATAAGAGACAACATAATGTATCAGTATGTATAGAAACCACAAAGACAAGGACAGTAACAGAAGTGGATGTTTGTCTCCTGGGTTTGTGAGTTAAGTCAGCTCATCAAACAGATGAATCAGCAACACAGAGGGAGCAGCTCCCCTGCAGACAGAGAGGAAAAGACGAAGAAAAATCACTTTGCAGTGTTGCAGATCTGCTTGCTTATCCAGTTTGCTTGCATAGACTGTCATGATAGAAATTCCTGAATAACTTAAACTTCAGGTAGTATCCATAGCAAATGCACTTCGCTAAGCTTGAGTACTATTTTCCCCATTATATGTACAGATGTAATGAAGGAACTAATATTTCTCCCCCAAAACCTCTTTATTTCTTCTTTATTGTAATGATATTCTACCTTTCTTCTTAATTGATGTCCTGGTTTGGGCTGAAATAGAGTTAATATTCCCTTTCAGGGACTAGGTGAGTGCTGTGTTTTGGATTTAGCTTTGGGTTTGGTGTGAGAAGAATGCTGATAGCACACTGATGTTTTCAGCTGCTACCGAGACTTCAAGGACTCTCCGACTCCCCATGTCCTGCCCGTGCGCAAGGGCACAGGGAGCAGGGAGGGAGCACGGCCACAGCACCTGACCCTAACTGGCCAGTGAAATATTCCATATCATGGAACGTCATGCTCACTATATAGAGGAGGGGGGGTCGGGAAGGGGCTCTCTCTCTCTCTCTCTCGCTTCCGGGATTGTGATTGTGGGATCTTGGTATCTTGGGGTCGCTGGCCGGGAACAGGCTGGGTATTGGTCAGCGGGTGGTGAGCAATTACACTGTACATTGGCTGCTTATATATTTCTTTTTTTTTTTCTATCATCATCATTGTTCTCGTTTTATTGCCATCATTAAACGGTTCCTATCTCAGCCTGCGAGTCTCCCTTCACCCCTCTAATTCCCTCCCCCATTCCCAGGTGAGGAGAAGGAAGGGAGGGTGACCAGCTGTGGGGGTTGGTTGCCGACCAGGCCCAAACCACAACAATTGAAAATAAGCATAATTTCACTTCTTTGTATATTTAAAAAATTCTTTGCTAGATGAGGCAAGATGTGTAAGTAAAGGTAATTTCTTTTAATAGGCATGTCATATAGCTAGAAATATCAGATAAACTTATGAGTACATAAGCCCTTTTCTAATATCTAAGTGTAATTTTCTACATTTGACTTGGTAAATGACCTCTTTTTATCTCAATAAGCATAAAATACTCCATACCCCACTCCTCTTTGGTTATTTATTTTATGTCTCAAAAAACCCCATGGCACTATGCTTTTATTTTGCATTCATCTGTGGGTTATCATAGAAATTCATGTATCATATTACCTCGAGTTCATTAAGCAAAGCCCTAGTCATAGACCCAACTGGAGGTATTATTTTGATGTGACATCTTTTCCAAAGTGTACAACAGGAAATAGTTAGATCTGTCTGTACTTAACCTACAGAGCCCAAAATATTTTGCTCAACTGGTTATATGGTTTCTGTCATGTCTATTACTCCATCTGTGTATTCACCTATCTGCTGTTACATAGCCACTGACAGCCCAAACTCTTTATTAGGCATAGGACTTGGACTGATTGGCAAGATTTATTTTATTTTTCACCTGGTAAGACGCAATGAATACTTACCTGCTAATGTATGGAAATGAAACTAATTTTCACTCTTTCTAGTTGTGAGTCACGCTTACTAGTGTTATTTGCTTTTTCTGGTAATTAATGATTTTACTGACTTTGTTCTGTGTTTTACAAAGTGAGGGGTCAGTTTGTTTTTGCCTTGGTCCAGATTTTCTGGGTTGATAATGCACCTAATGGTAACTTTTACAGTTTGTATGCAGAATGATGAAGTTGAATAAATAGTCAATATCTAAAAAGTAATGTGGTGCTGACATGGAATTTAAAATAAACCTCTTTGCATGAACTTTCTATCATTCTGGGGCTGCTGCATACCAATGTACCACCTGGTGGTGTTGAAAATGCTACGGAAATGCCAGGGGGAAGGTGATACTATTTAAGTTTTCAGTGCTTCATTTAATAGCTGTTTTGTGGGCAAGAAACAGGACATAATTCTCCCAAGTGCCACAGGAAAAGAGAAACTTAATTTGTTCAATATAAATATAAACTTTGCCAGATCTGAATCCCTGACATGGGCTTGAACCATCTCTGAATAGTTAGATCTATTTTCCACTGCTTGTGCTTTTATTGCCAGAGTAACTACTTGCTAATCATTCTGAAACTGATCTGATTAATCTGAAAGTTGCAGGTTTATTTTATAAATTATGTTTGTAAAGAAAGTCTATGTTATTGTTCTCAATTCAACAAATAAGGAAGAGACTATTTTCTAACTGGAGAATTAGTTGTGTTTTCAGGAGCCACAAAGGACAAGATGAATTATTTTATTCATAGTCTACATAAAAGAATTTTTTGTAGATGATATAACATGGTCACAAAATAACTTTATATGTTTATACTGTGCAAGCAATATATGTTTTTGTGTTGATACATTTAGAAAAATAATAGAATTTAGAGATGTTCATACTATAGCACTTAAAGTGCTCTGATGAAAAATTCATTTGACTAGGTGCAGTTATGCAGACCCACTGAGGTAATGTAAGATTTTTATAGGTTGTTTTACAGCACACTGAATCCATACTTAATTAATTACTTATTTATTTAAAAACAAATGTTCAGGCATTCAGATTCTTACATTGTTTCATAAATAACACCTGTGGATATAAATCTGTAACACTCATAAATAATGACTAAAAAAGATCTTTGTTGTATTTTCTTTTTCCCCCCACATAATATTTGTGGAATAAATACATGTCACTCTGTAAATACAAGGAGGAAGTGAAGTGTGGGATGGATTGAATATCTGCCAAACTTACTGATAAAAAAGAATTGTGGGCCTTATCAGTATGACTGGTTACATGATAACAAAGCTATTTAAACAAATGAAAAGGTATGATTGATTTGACAAATATGTTGAATTTTCAAATTTGTAAAAATAAACAGATGAATCAGAATACAGTCAAGATGAATGAATTATACTCTTTTAAGCATGTTCCAATTTTATTATGAGATTCTCTGAAGGGAACTGTCAAGACCATAATTTATCAAAATGCCTCGTCTCTTATTTTTGTACAATATGTAATATCAGGTGTAAAATGTAGTCTGGAAATATCCTGAATAGGAAAGCAATTAATTGTTCCATCATGATTCAGACTGCCTAGAAATATGGAGTACAAAATGAGAAATCTTAAATTCGACATCTTTGTGTATGTGACAGCAATCAATACCATTAAGAGAGACAGTAATCAGATAGTCTGCTCTTAAAATCTTTTTTTAACAATCAACCGAAACAGAACATGGTAACTCTGTATGTTTTATGTATTTCCTACTGTGAACTGGTTTCTTAACAAAAAAATAGGAGAAAAAAAATTGAGCATTAAATACTGAATACAAATAATAATGAAATTGATAGTGAGTTGTGGAGGAGATAACTGTGGCCTGGTCAAAGTGGATGCAGTTGAGTGTCTGGGAAAAGACCTTGTGTATTCTGATATTCGGGAATGAAAACTGGACAGATAAATTAGAATTTGCTGAACTGGGTTGTTAGATTAATGCCAGTTGTCTCTAGTCTGGAAAGCTAGTTCTGCAGGCTGAACAGTGCCTGATACTGTAGGTCATTACAGAGAAATCAAACAGTACTTGAAAATAAGTTTGAAGCAATAAGTGGTGTGGATAAAGTTGTTTGAAAACAAATTTCCATGTCATGGAAGATGGGTAAATGTAGAAGTGTGTATTATTTAAGTTTCATTTAATATCAACTAAATGTCCTGGGTTTGAGTGAGTGTTGGGGTTTTTTGGTAGCAGGGGAGGGGGCTATAGGGGTGTCCTCCTGTGAGAAGCTTCTCGAAGCTCCCCCAGCTCCAAGTCAGCTCCACTTCTGCACCAAAACTGAGCCAATCAGCTGCACCTCTGCGATAACATATTTAAGAAGGGACGTGGTGAGGAGGAGTGGGACTTGTGAGAAGTTGAGGCAGCTGCTTGAACAGCAAGGTGCTGTGCAAGAAGAAGGCCGGTGTCTTGTGGGAAAAGGTAGCCCCCTGCTGTTGTAGCTTAGTTCTGGGAGGACTGTAGCATGCAGGGGTGTCCCACGCTGGAGCAGCTCGAGAAAGGCTGCAGCCTGTGGGAGGGACTCCAGCTGGAGAAAGTTGATGTCCCATGCTGGAGCACTGTAAGGAAACACTGCAGTCCGTGGAAAGGACTCATGTCAGAGAAAGTCTGTGGAGGACTGTCTCCTGTGAGAGGGGGACCATGATGGAGCAGGGGGAACAAGTTCCAGAATCTTCCCCCACCAAAGATGGAAGAAGTGGCAGGACTGATTGCACCCTCCATTCCCTGCCCCTGCGCTGCTGGGGGTAGGAGGTAGAGATATCGGGAGCAGAGCTGAGCCTGGGAAGAAGGGATGGGTGGGGGGAACATGTTCTCAAGATGTGGCAATGTTTCTCACTGTCCTGCTCTGTTACATGTTATTAGTGTCTGTAGTAAAGGTATGTCCTTCTTTTTTCTTCCCCTAACAAGTCTGCCTTTTGCTCATGACCATAAAGGGTGATTTTTTCCCCATCCCAGTCCTATCTCGAACCCCAAGCCTGGTTCTCTGCCCCTTCTTATTGCCGGAAGAGAAGGGAGAGAGAGTGGCTGCATGGTGGTTGGCTGCAGACCAGGCTCAAACCACAACACTAAATTAAAACAAAAACAGTTAAGGCAGAAACACCCTGGACCTGTAGCTGCAACCACAGAGGTGTTACCCTGTTCACGAATGTTGTTTTCAAGTAACAATAAGTTGCAACAGAGCTGTGAATTTTGAGCAAATTTAAGTGTTCTTCCTGTGTGCATGTGGAGAAAGGGAGAACCAAGGTTCTTAGAGCAGGTAAAGGTTGAGAGAGAGAGGGCCTTTGTGTTCTAGGGTCCTTGAAGTGTGCAGCACGCTCACAGTGCCAGTTACCTGCTTGAAGCTTCTGCCTTGAGCTTCTACTCTTTTTCTTTGTTCTGTTTAATGTTGTTATTTTCTTTGCTTGTAAGGATGTACTTCTACTGCAAGCAGCAATGGCCATCAGCAAGTTGTCCTTGGGCCTCTGTTCTCAAACTTGTTCATATTTTCAAGGCCTTTGTTATTATCCTCTGCTTGAACTCTACATCAGAGGAAGACATACTCGGTACCAAGTTCTGTTTGTACAACAAGTTCTCATACTAAGTTGATAAAAAGCCCAACAAGCCAGGACTGGGAAGAGCAAATTTAGCAGACAGCAAAGTTAGCTTAAGGCCTGTAGCATGTTGGTATCAATGGCACTATGACTTTTATTGGGCAAAACCACTTATTATTTTTTTAGATTAGTACTCAAATAGTTTATTAAACCCCTATCAAATGCTTGGCTTTCAGTGATTCCTCAGTATCAGCAGTTAAGGTAAAAGCAAGGTCATTAAATATCATAGGTTTATAGTTCTACTGGAGTGTAGAATTGATCCATTCTCCTTCTATAAATTTTTCATGGGATATATCATATTCATATCTTTTTTCTTCAAGGAATTATTTTTCAAGATTTTTTTGAGAGGGTATGTTGACACTTTAAAATCTGTGAAGACACTGCACTCAGCTTCTCTAAAGTCATACTTCAATACTGGAGTGACAATGACTGAATGGAACTTCACAAAATAAGTCAATATTTATTTTAACACTTAACTTTCTTGGTTATAGTTCACGCTGTTGTGCTATCGTAAAGTCTGAGACAGCTTATTTTCACATAAGCAATTAAAGTGGTTTTCTCTGTTTACAGCAACTGTGAATATCCATACATCAAAGTAGGCACTTATATTGTTAGATGAAATAACTCTCACCAAAGACAAAGGGATCCTGAGTTTTGAAGTGGCTAATAGGTTTCTCTATAACTTCTTTTAGTACTAACCAAATAACAGCTATGTGTGTATGCAAATGTACATATTATGTATTTTGTTACAGAAACATCCCCAAATGAAAAGTCAATAATTTTATATATTTTATTTTATTTATTTTATTTTATTTTATTTTATTTTATTTTATTTTATTTTATTTATTTTATTTTATTTTATTTTATTTTATTTTATTTTATTTTATTTTATTTTATTTTATTTTATTTTATTTTTTTTAAATTTTATTTTATTTTAAAATTTTATTTCAAAATTTTATTTTATTTTTTAGTTGTTTTGGTATTATTTGACTTGGTTGTGTTTTATTTTATTTTGTTTTGCTTTGATTTGATTTATTGTATTCTTCTTTTTTTTAATCGTTATTGTTGAATCTTGTTGTTAAGTCATAATCAAAGTATCTCTTGTTCTGTATCATGGGATATAGGAAACATGATATGGGTGTAGAAACTGGGCTAATCAGTGTTATGAGAGTAAATAAGCATAGTCATTTATTTTTGTGAGAAAATATGAAGCCTACTCATTCAAAATTGTAGTTGTACCTATAACATCTAAAGGCATTTCTAGGTAAGTATGTGCAGTCTTAATAAAGTAAAATCTGAAGCAAACAATCCATTAGAGATAGATGACAGCATACTCCACTACACAAGAAACAGCATTATCTGTTCACTTCCTTACATGGGAAATGATTAACTGCCTTTGGTTAATGAAGAAACTATTCCTGTGGAACAATTTTGCAAAGACCAAAATCATAAAAAGAGGAATATTCATATAACATTACCATTACTCATTGATAATGTGTAAAAAATGCCTCATGTGAGATGATATCTGTAATTTAATATTTTACAAAAGGATAAACCTGAATCATTCACTGCTTTTAATATGTCAGGTCTTAACAATCTATTTTTTCAAGTGTTTCTGCTGAAGATTATTAATCTAAACAGGTTAGTTCTTCCCAAATTCTTTTAAAACAGTTCCTAAGTCACAAAGCAAAGTCAAATGAACATTAGTGTTATTGTTGTGTGTTCCTTGCAAAATTATTAAAATTTATGGCTTTTAAAATATGTTCGTAAATTAATATGGCTATTGCTGTGGAAGTATAATGTTCTTCAGAGTTTGTTAGCTGAAGGCAGAAGTACTTGAGGGATCAGAGACAGAAATGTTGAAGGGATCCAGCTTCACACTGACCTGAGAATCAGTTGTGATTTAATATTGTAATAGTGCATGAACTGAGCAGAGAAAACACACAGGGCAGCTTGCTTGGTGCTGTTTTCTGCATAGGAATAAATGTGGATATTTACTAACTGCAATATTTAATTGTGCAGCATTGTTTGTTGTATATCCTGGCTACATGATTCCAAACTCTGTCCAATTCCCCTGTTCTGTTTCGCTATCGTTCTTCCTTCTTTGTTTCCCCCCCTATGATAATAATGCCATCCTTTATCATTCTGCTTATGTTTTACCTATAAAGAATTTCTGGTTTGGGTTTTTTGCCCCTTTTTATCTCAAAGGATCATCAACAAATTTCTTTAATACTGTTTCAGTTTTGGACAAACATCTATGGAAAATAGAATTACTAATACTATGGGTAAACTGGGAATTTTTTTTTTTTATGGATCTCAAAACTATTAAACATGAAATTCCATTTATTAACTACAGGTTTTTGAAAATTTTTAGCTTCAAATTTGATTTAGAGAGCTGTAAACATAAGCCATCTTGTTGACTTTTCCACCATCAATTAAATATTACTGATGATGTGTATGTCCTGCATGGAAGCCTGATTTTAATTTGCATAAGCATTTGGTGACTTTGTTCCATTACACAGTATGTCCTAACGCCCTAGTACTAGGGCAGTTTCACTTCCATATACAAGCCAGGAGTAGCAAGCAGGTTGCTCCTGAGAACAGCACCCAATTATTTTATATTACATTAGTCAAAGCTTATTAGACATTTTTACAATATTAAATTATTCTAACTACTTGATAACAGAATTGGATATTTAAATCACTTTGAGACAGTGGGAGTTCACTTAAACCTTTTGTCATATCAAAGATTTCCTGAAGGAAATTTAGTTTGCAAGTGTTTCTGTTATCCACAAATCCTGTGAAAAGGCATAATTTTTTTTCCAAGCAATTGTTATGATTATTATGAATTCACTCATAAAAATAGTTAACAGTCCTTCAAGGATTCTGAAACTAAAGTAACTTTGCTACATATTTGGCAAAATGTAGAAATGATAAATACAATAATGGCTTCTATGTAGTTGCACAAAACTACTTTAGCAAGATGGAAATTTAATCAAAACCACATATTTTATCCATGAAATTCCAGTTTTCTCATCTTGCATGCCATCATGATGATACAGCCTTTTATGTAGTTGTGAATAGTTAAATAATTCGGGGCAAAACTTTATCTTAAATTCACCTAAGACAGGTAATTTCTGTAAAAATCTTCACCATAGATTCTGGACTATGAACTTAGCCAAGTAATAAGCAGATGAAAATAATTTCTTAGAATGGGAAATACTTCATAGGCTTAATAAGAAATCATGTTGAAAACTTAATTGGTGATAACTCTCCACTGTATGTTGGCTTTGAAAATAGGTCTTGGAAAAAGGATTCTGTAGAGGGAGCCATGTCCCACCCTCAGCTGCTTAAATAGTTAAAAAAACATTTTGATTAGATCTTTTCCCTGAAAGAAAAACAAGCTTAGCCATGGTCAAGGAAACAAAAATAAATTAAGCATAATTAAATTTAAATGACCAGTTTCTATTGACTGAATCCTCTCCGGATTTAGAACTGAAAGACTGCATAGTTAGGTCAATCTCCACATAGGTCTGGTGCCCACTTAAGAAACACTACTGTAAAGCATTATTTCCACACTCCTACTGTGTTTAAGCTGTGCAAAGAGGCATGAAGAAATTCCATCACTTATTTTCTCCTCACTGTTCTTCCTTAAAAAGGATCTGTACTCAAATGACTAATATAATTTTGTGGATATAAGACATTTTCAAAGGTACAAAAAATAGGTATGGAATTATTACATAACCTTCTGACTATCTTTTCAGCAGAACTCATAGAAGACCTGATGATAGTAATGGCTTGGCAAGCTGCTTTTAATTTAGGCTGGATATTTCCAAACAAAGGAAGCATAACTCTGCCACTAACTTGAAGAACAGATTCCCAAAGACATTTAGAAGCTTAGTGACTGTTGATCTAAATTAAATCTAGGTATTTCAATACAATTATCAGTCTCTGATTCAAGAACCTGCTTTTTTTTTTAATAAAATCATAAGTACTGGAGCAGAAATATGTGTTTAAATATGCAGAAATTACATTGTATCTACTGCTTGAATTCAGGCTTTTGTGATGCTTTTAGGTAAATTATTTTCCTTCATATTTTCCTTTTTTCTTTCCCCAAAATATGTTGGAATCAATATTTAATCTGTGTGTTCAATATTCTTGATTTTGTGGATGTATATATGATTTATCAAGCAAATAGAAAAAATGGAAAATAAAAGTAGAAGTTAAAATCTTTTACCTCAACACTAATTTATCAATTTTACCCAGAGCTTCAAAAAAAAAAAAAAAAAACCAAAAACAAAAAACCAAAGCAAAACAAAAAACAAACCACCAAAAATGCATGATGGATAATTTAAACATTAAATGAGAGAACAGAAACCTATAGATTTATGTAAATGTAACAGCAATTATGAATTAGGACATATACTAATTAGAACATGTACTTCTGAGATATTAGAACATGTCAGCATTTACTTTTGAATTACTTTGTATTGCAATTAGCAGAATGATAGCGACACGGATATTTTGAGCAGTCAATTTCTATGCATCACAGTGGTGTTTAACAGGATGTTGACCTTCAACATTTTGAAAATTTTAATCTAAGCGCTGACTGGCTGATTGACCCAGTGCCTTTATGGACAATCACACAAATCCTTGAAAGATGAAACCTGGTAGGTGAAGACTATGGTAGTGTAACAAAAACAAATTGAGTTTGTTGAGTGGTGCTTTACTGGCTAATGGATATCAAGGCTTGCTTTTTGTCACAAGATGTACAGATCTGTGTATAGGTACGGAGAGATCTTGTACAAAATGCTTCAGGACACGGAGTTGGCTCTAGCAGAGTTCTCAGATCTGAACCACAAAAGACAGAGCACATCTTGGATCAATGGCTAAAGGCCACAACAATTACAGAGAAAGAAAAACCTGAAAAAAAAAATGCTGGTTGGTCAGAGAATTGTTCTTAACAAACTTGTAGCTACAAACAGTACACAGATTTGTACTTGGTTTTCAGGATAAATCTAGGGCATCTTTTAGAGTCATCTTAGTTTTAGGATATATCTTCTGTGTTAATCTAAAGAGATCTTTAAAGTTCAGCATGAGGACTGCTTATACAGTTAAATGTCAAGGAAATAGCTATTTCTTTGTATTGTAACCTAAAACAGTCTTTCAGCTGCAGTATCATGATACAAAGGAATTAGTTGTGCATAGGGTTATTGTTAAAAGTCTGATCACTGGTGAATTTTGATTGTAGCCTGAAATATAATTTTATCCTATAGAATAACTTGAATCTTCATCCAGAGTAAATTGCCCAAAAAAAGTCTTTACCTTACACTTTTATGGAAACTTCCACTCCACTCCTAAAAAGATTTGAAGTGGTAGGTGCCTTAATGTAAACGTGACATCTTTAACAATTGGGCTGACATTGCTTAATCCAAAAGAATATAAAGCAATCATTTAAATTTAATATAAAATCTGACATACTGCTTCCTTTTAAATTATAATTTTACAGATAAGATTTTTACTTAAACAAGTTCTTTATGCTGCAACATCGAACATTTAAGAAAATATACTTTTTTTTTTTTTTTTCCCCCAAAGAACTGTAGCTATGTTCAATCTAAATCTACCATCTTTCACTTTAAAATTATTAACTCTTTCTCTGTTTCTTCAGGACCTAGTACAAAGTCTCTCTCCATCTTTCCTATAAGCTCCCTACAAGTATTGAAAAAACAAGATAAGGTCTCCTTGGAGTCTTCTGTTCTTCAGGATGAACCACCTCATCATTTCCAGCCTTTCTGCACGGGACAGGTGTTCTATCCTTCTGATCATTTTTGTGGCCCTCCTCTAGGCACTCTCTAACAGGTTCATGTCTTTCTTGTGCTGGATGCCCCAGAGGTGTGCGCATTACTCTAGGTGAGATCTCACCAGCACAGAGTAGAGGGGAAGAATGACCTCCCTCAACCTGCTGGCCATGCTTCTTTTTATGCAACCCAGGATACAATTGCATTTCTGGGCTGGAAGCACACATGGCTAACTCATGTCCAATTCTTCATCCACCTGTATCTCCAAGTCCTTCTCTGTAGGACTACTCTCGATCCATTAATTCTTCAGTCTGCAATGATATTGGGGATCCTGACTAAAGTTCAGGACCTTGCACTTGGCCTTATTGAATTTTATGATGTTTACATGAGCTTACTTCTCGAGCCTGTCAAGGTCCCTCTGGATGACATCCCTTTCATCAAGTGATTCAACTGCACCAATCAGCTTGATGTTATCTGAAAACTTGTTGAGGGTGCACTCAATCCCACTGTCTATGTCATTGATGAAGATATTAAATAATATTGGTCCCAGTAAGGACCTTGAAGGACACCACTCTTTACTGGTTTCCACTTGGACATTGAGCTATTGACTATAACTCTCTGGACATGGTCATCCAGACAGTTCCTTATCTATCTAACAGCCTATTTGTCAAACCTTTATCTCCTATTTAGTGTCAAGAATGCTGTGAAGGACTATATCAAGGACCTTACATAAGTTGTAGTAGATGATATGAATAACTCTTTCCTTCTCCACTGATGCAGTCACTTCACTGCAAAAGGTCACTAGGTTAGTCAGGCATGATTTTTTGTTGTTGAAGTCTTGTTGGCAGTCTCTAATTTCCTCCCTGTTCTTCCATATGCTTCAACATAACTACCAGGAGGATCTGCTCCATGGTTGTATAAGGAACAGAGGTGAGGCTGACTGATCAGTAATTCTCAGGGTCCTCTTTTTTATCTCTTTTTAAAAACGGGCATCATGTTTCCCTTTTTCCACTCACTGGGGTCTTCATCTGAATGCCATGATTTTTGAAATATGATTGAGAGTGGCTTTGCAACTACACTAGCCAATTAACTGGATTTTCGTCTATGCACCCATAAATTTTTCAGGAATCTTCTAGAAATGTAATTATATATTAAGCTTTCCTATAGTTAATGTGGTTTAATTTACCAGGGGACCTCTAGGTGATGTGTATCTATACAGGCACACAGGAAGACACTAATTGCATAAACCTATTTTTCCAGGTTAAAATGTTCCAGGATCCAGGTTAAAAATGCATTGCAAAAAGTTCATGGGCAAAATATGCATACAGATTTTACTAGCTAAAACCAGTAAGTTTTGCTTGTCTGTTTTTTTTTTTTTCCTTTTTTCTTTGAAGTGGGAACATACATTCTTTTGACTTTTCTACCTTTCTGAAGAGTATGGACAGCTTTTATAGGCCAGTATCATTTCACAAAATTCCCTCTTAACCCTTTGTGTAAAACTGACAATAAGAGCACAAAAACATCAATTGACAGCTGTTGCTTTTCCTGTTCCCCATTATAATTCAAATAAGCATGCTGGTATAAAATGTATTTTGAAAGAACAAAAAATGGCCTGTTTTTTTTCTCAATTACTTTGAATTAACTAACAGGGAACAGAGGTTTAGGTTATAGTTTCTATTGCAGCAATATATGCTCAGATAGATCCAAAATATACCGAAATGTGGAGGGTTAATATATTTATTGTGCTTTTAAACAGGTTCTTGTATCAGTGAAATTGCATATGTGCCTTTACTCTGTATTTACATAATTCATGTTTTGATTCCATATGGGTGTTTTCTACATAACTGCTATTCTACTGTAGTAATCTAAAAGCATTTCTTCCCCTGTCTATATCCCATTTCTGGAAATAAAAGAACATCTTGATTTGTCCCTTAAAATATATTGATGAACTATAGGATTTTTTCTGTAGTCTATGTAATTGCTATGGAAAAGTAGGTTTTTCAGGCTTATTTTTTTGTGCTCTGTCCAGTGATACTGTCTGGCATACCTGAACATTACAACACTCCTGCTTTCAGGAATACACCTTTGTTATTTTCATAAAGTAGAATCATTGGCTTCTGATTGTCTGTGTTATCACTCACTCACTGAGCTATTGATTAGGTCCTAATAGAAATAAAACTTTACCATGGCACAGTGACAGCAGTTCCATGACGTGATTATGTCCTAAACCATCCTGTTGCTCTACAGTATGCAGAATTCTGATGTGCTTTAAAGATGTCAATTTTTCAACAGTTAAAACCCTGAACCTAATAGGCTTAAAATTCTGTAAATCTTAAAACACAAATCTCTGGAGGGTTATAAAGTATGATGTCTCCTCGCTTTTGTGTCTGTCAATAATGACAAGAAAAACAAAACTGTATGAACTCAGCTGAGAACTGAGTTTCATATGTTTTGTATAATTTCCGTCGGCAAATTTAAAGTACTTATTTAAATTCTTATTTAAGTTCATTTGGCCAGCCTCAGCCCATTTGGGATGATGCCATTCTCTTACATAACTGCTTCTCATTGAGTCAGTAGGAAGTCTCTTCAAAAGAATAATCCTGTTAAGAATTTGGCTGGTGCAAGATTACATAGGATCAAAACTTAACCTCTGATTTCTGCTTACCACAATGCCCATGGGTGAGAGGAGTGCTTACCTTCTGTTAGTTTTGGCCTCAGCTGCATGTAGGTGTTAAGTACTGTAGTGTTGCTCCTCACTGAGTGTTTTCTCTTTTCTTTCATTTAGCACACCTATCTAGGAGTAGAACACAGTTCCATGTTAAAGTTCTCAGTTGAAATGTACCTGCATTGAGACCAAGTGCTCTCTGAGTAGATTCTCTGCCAAGAGCTTATAGGTGATATCACGGTGATGAAAATGTTGCTGTGTTTCTGGTTTTATGTGAGCCTTGAGATCTGTAGACATGGATTCTGTTAGTGAATTTTTTATGTTCATATTCAATGCTAAGCCATTCCAGTTGTTCCTCCCTCTTCACTATGCCTGTGTCTTACACTTAGTCTTTATTTTCCCAATAGTCATCATGGTTGCAGATCATGTTTCAACACTGAATATTTGAAATTGATAAAGAGGAATGTGCTTCTGTAATTCTGAAAATTTAGGATGTTAAGATCTTGGTTTTGGTGCCTATATAATGCAAAAAAAAAAAAACAAACCAAAAACCCAAACTTGCTTATAGTATATTTTTCTTCATTATGTAATATATGAGTGTATTGGGTTTGTGTGGCAAGATTTTGGTAGTGGGGGGTTGCAGGGGTGGCTTCTGGGAGAAGCTGTTAGAAGCTTTCCCCACGACTGATGGAGCCAAATCCAGCTGGCTCCAAGACCGATCTGTCACTGGCCAAGGCTGAGCCCATCAGTGATGGTGGTGGCGCCTCTGTGATAACATATTTAAGAAGGGGGGAAACCCCTGCACAGTGGAAAATTCAGCCAGAGAGGAGTGAAGATAGGTGAGAGAAACAACTATGCAGACACCAAGGTCAGTGAAGAAGAAGAGGAAGGTGTTTCAGGCACCAGAGCAGAGATTACCCTGCAGCCTGTGGTGAAAACCATGGTGAGTCAGGCTGTCCCCCTGCAGCCCATGGAGGTTAGCAGTGGAGGAGATATCCACCTGCAGCCCATGGAGGTCCATGATGAAGCAGATATGTGCCTGCAGCCTGTGGAGGACCCCATGCCAGTGCAAGGAGATGCACCCAAAGGAGTCTGTGACCCCGTGGGAAGCCTGTGCTGGAGCAGGCTCATGTCAGGACCTGTGACTCCATGGAAAGAAGAGCCCACGCTGGAGCAGGTTTGCTGGCAGGATTTTTGACCCCATGGGGGACCCACACTGGAGCAGTCTGTTCCTGAAAGACTGTACCGTGTGGAAGGGACCCATGCTGGATCAGCCCATGGGAAGGGTTTGCACTGGAGAAGCTCACGGAGGAAAGTCTCCTGTGGATGGGATCCCATGATGGAGCAGGGGAAGAGTGTGAGGAGTCCTGCCCCTGAGGAGGAAGGAGCATCAGAAACGAACTGACCACAACTCCCATTCTCCATCCCTCTGCACCACTGGAGGGGGAAGAGGGAGATAAATCAGGAACAAAGCTGAGCCCAGGAAGAAGGGGGTAGGGGTGGGTGGGAAGGTATTTAAAGATTTGGTTTTATTTATCTTTATTGTACTCCGATTTGATTGGTAATAAAATAAATTAATTTCCCCAAGTTGAGTCTGTTTTTTTTTTTGTGACAGTAATTGCTGAATGCTCTCTCTCTCTTTCCTTATTTTGATCCACCAGTCATTCATCATATTTTCTCTCCTCCGTTCAGCTGAGTAGGGAGAGTGATAGAGTGGCTTTGGTGTGCACCTGGCATCCAGCCAAGGTCAACCCACCACAATGACACTTGCAAATGTCCATTAAAAAATACTCATCTTGTCTGTTGATAACTTGTAGATGGATTAGTGTTTCAAAAAGGTAGTGACATGAAGATGTTTTGCTACATTGAAGCAAAGTTTAAAATGTATAATTTAATTTATATTCTTTTACCCTTTTGTTTATTTCTGTACAAAATTGCATTACTGCCTTGAAAGTAATTAATCAGTTAGTGGATAATTCCCCTTTCAGTTTTATAGAAATGAAAAACTACCAGAATTATTTCAATGTCTTTATGCTTTTGATGTCCTTGGGCCATGACCTTTACAAACAAATCTCTAATTGTTTTCTCAATTGAAAGTGGCACTTGTAACTGAATAGCAAAATGCAAAGCTTTTAATGTACTTTCAGTGTTTTGACTTAAATATGGAATCCTGGAAAACAGTGCTATTTAATTTGCTGACAGAGTCCAGTAATCTATCTCATAACTATAATAGCTATGTTATATTAATTGCTATGATGTTATTACATCAATCCTGTTATCATTGTTATACTTATTGTTACTGTATGTTTATATAGTTTCTATGACAGCCAGTATTTCTCCTTCATAGATGCCATGCTGAAATTATCTTCTTTGGCCCCACTTCTTGCTGTTATTTTTGGTAGTCTGCACTAAGAAATGAATAAATTCCTCATTTGAGAGCTGTAACAAGCCATACATTAACAATTATTTTCTGTTTTGATCCAATGTTCTCAGTTTGCTTCATGGAGTGAAAAAATTGTGGATGGTGACTAATGTAATGATTGGCAATCTATGTAGTCAATTTCTACTCTCTGGATCGGCCAAGTTCTTCATTAATCAAGTTGTGGCCTTGGTGAAAGATCTAAGACCTTATTTAACTTTTGTTCTTCTCTGCAGTTTTTTCCTGTCTTCATTTTCATCTCTAAGAATTTCTGTGTATATTTCTAGTTCCACTATATGCTTGTGAAGTTGTTCTGTAACATTCCCAGCAGCTCTGAAGACACGAGCAGATCTCTTCAATAAAGCTCTCCTGGTGCTGGAGCCCCTCTTAGTCTAGGGGCTTGTGAATTCTGCTGAGTGTTTATGTGGAAATTTAAAGTTCATGCCAAGGTTTACTTCTATTGTATTCTATGCTTTCTCTGAATACAGTATAATCTAAACTTCTTAAATACTGCAGACTAATACCCATGAGTGAGGATCAATATTTTAAGAATATAGTCTCAAACTTTTATTTCAGGTGAAGAGGTCAGTGACAACACAATATGAAAATATTTACCTTTCCTATGACTAGTTTTCCTTAGAGGAAAAGGTTACTGCAGGCTGAATTTGTAATTGGACCCTTGCTTTCAGTTGACTTTGCTTAATACTGCTGTCTAAATATTGATTCCTCCTTCCCATTAGTTATGCAACCAGTGGATGAAATGGAGAATGGTTCTTGAAATAGGGATACCTGAGAACTCTGCCTCACAGCTGCAGGCGTAGACTTTTAGATTAAATACAAAAAACCCCTGCAAACTAAGCTCCAGCAAATAATCATATTAGTAGAAGACCGGAATGACAAATGGTTATCCCTTAAAATATATATGATCAGGGTGTATTTTAAAATAAATATTTAGTAAGTGATTGCCGTGTCAAAATATAGATGATTAATTCACATCCCAAAATCTTGCATTGCAACTGTGGCTTCTGAATATCAATAGAAAGCTTATTGAGTCAAAGAATGAAAACTTTAACAAATGTAGGCCTAATCACAAAAAATAGACAATATTACAGAAATTTCACAAGAAAAGTCAATGACAAAATGAATACTGTAGCACAGTAAGCTTCTCCAATTAAGCAACGTATTTGTCATAAGAAAAAAGGACATGGTTCAACCATTATTGTGTTTGTGGTAAAGTAGAAAAAGCTTATCATTAAAAGAAAAAAGTGTAGAGTTTTTATTTTGAAACAGGAGGCTTGTGGATACCAGCAGTTGTACCCTCATTTTTCATTGCATGTTTCCACGGTAGAGTGGGTTAAGAAATGCTGATGGTGCTCTTCCCAGTGCTTTTGCTTTACTTCATCAGATTATGGGTTATTTTGACTTGATTTTTACTGTCACAAAAGCCAAAGAAAATAATTTTTCAAGGCTTTTCCTTCAGTGGGCTTAATAGACTTTTCAACCTGTGTCATTTGTTGCTCTTGATTATAATATATAGTTCAAACAACACCAAACCATGGTATACTAAGTGAAAATAATTTTGCTTCATGACTGAATTTTTCAGTGTTTCAGCAAATGTTTTGCGTTAAACAAAAGGACTTATATGATGAAACAGAGGAGATAGTTGGTGGTATCTTGCAGCTTCCTCTTTCCAAATACATGCTTTATTTGTCAAGGTTGTTCCACTTGGCACCTGACAACTTATGAAGTAAGTCAGACACCCAAAAAAACCTGGAGATAGTCAAGGAGGGGAGCATTAGTTAAGGACAAATATATAGAGAAGTCAGGATTTGCTGTAGATAAGAAGTGTAATTGAAAAAGCCATATTGAACTGCAGGGGAAATGGGCAGGAAGCTTACCAAGGCAAATCATTTTCCATGTCCAGACTCCATGGGCAAAGAAAACACGTGTTGCACCAAGTAAAGAGTTTAGTGGCAATATCAAGAGGATTCCATTGATAACAGCTAATGTAATACAAATCTTTCCCCATCCTTAGAAAACCAATATCACTTAAGGAGAACAGAAATGGCATCTGCACAGACAGAAAATAGAATGTTAAATAAAAACATGTAATACAAAATATGTGCAGTTTGTGAATTTTGGGCTTTACCTATTGACTTAATAAAGAGTTCTTCTAATTTCAAGATGCTTCCAGGTAATCTCAGAAACAATAGTGTACCCAAGACCTTCAGGGATATCTATTTAGGCAGTGTGGGAGTCCTAAGGGTCCCCACTAGTGGGTATTTCTGACAAGTCTGCTTTGTCAGCAAAGTAGCAGATGCACAAAATTTTCACTTCTTTCACTCAAGTTCTAAGTGCTTATTTGTGCTGGTCGTCAGACATGCCAAGTGAATGAGTCACAAACACAAAGACCATGTAGTCAATTTTTATCATAGTTTGTTAGGATTTCTTGTGCAACTAAAATTAGCATTTAAATTCTGTTTTAGGCACATAAGCACATGGGCTCACTTCCAATCCTGATGAATTTTCATATATTCATCTTAAATTCTCTGTGTTTTAAGCAGGCTTAAAAATCAGCCATAACTTATATATTTGGAAAATAAAATGGAAGTTAACTTATATAAATTTTGAATTAATATAATCATATGAATTCTCTTATTTTGTCATTAATTTTTAATTCAGATTTTTTTTTTTTTTTTAATGTTAGGAACTAAAATCTTAAATTTTTATGTTCCTTTTTTTTTTTTTTTTCATTTATTGTCAATTATATTGTTCTTGTACGTGTGCATTTGAAAGTGATGAGATATTTTATAGGCTTTGGAGACTTTTCTATTTTACTTTCTGACTTCAAGAAGTTCTATTACATCACATATTTTCTTCGTCTTTCAGCACAGTATATTCTGTATATATTGAAAGATGGTGGGGTATTTTGCATTTAAGCAGAAGCTTTAGCTTTCTCAAATGTTTAAGGCAAGGTTTATTTAATCTTACTTCAGTTTATTACATTTTAATGTTCCATCAGTCTGGTTTATCTGACATGTTAATAAATTTTAGAGATTTTCCATTTTCTGAATTTAAATGTTTTCCCTTATCCTGTGTTATTGGAAAGTTCTATAGGTATGGTGGAGTAGTAAAACTTCACCAACTGTGGCTTCACCAGTTGTAGCTTACTACTCATCACAAACTTCTCAAACTACTGTCATGCTGAATATATTTATCTCAAATTAAAAGTGAGGAAAAAGTACAGGGAAGAACCAGATAATTAATTTACTGCCAACATATCTGGAATTCCAGACTTCTGAGTGTCAGATGTTTAAACATCAACAAGTGACTGTCCAAAGCTTCAAGGCAGAAAATTACCATCAATGTTAGTATGGTCAGATGATCTCCAAAGTGATGTGAAAGTTATTTTAATGACTGACTGTGGTATAGATAAAGTGAGACCATAGGGTTTTTTTGCATAACAATATTAAACTATTAAAAATCAATAGTTAGTAATGAGCTCAGAATGAGCAGGTGAAAAAATTAAGCTTTACAGATGATACTGAAAACAGTTATTGTCTGTTTCTGTATATAGCAAAGAGAGTATTTTAAGAAAGTGGAGGCTGAAAACAGAATTGTATGATAGCTATCATTATCCATATTCAAGAAGTGACTTGTGAAAAAACTAAATACTAAAACTGTCTAATCAGATATTTAAGGGCTAACTTTGCTAAAGTAATCTTTTTGAATTATTACCCAAAAAATAACTCAAGAGATATGCTAGTGCACCAGCAGGAAACTAAAAAGTGAAACAAAAAAATTACAGATTATTTTTAAAGCATGATAGAATTAAATTAATAGAGTAAGAATTCCTGGGCTATATGCATTGTGTCATTTCTACAGTTTTTTCCTGAAGGGTAAATCTTTGGAAGTGGTTGAGGTAAGTTCTTCAGAAAGGCAAGACCTGTGAAGAGAGCTGCTTTAGCCACTCCCTACCCTGAGGTTTTGAGACCCTTGTGCTTGTTTTTAAAAATGTTTTTGAGCATACCATCCTTCTTTTTGGTTTTCTAGCTTTCATCATATTACTGCCCTATTAAAAACTGTAGGGCACAGTTCATTATTTAAATAAAATTTGGGGGTTTTTTAACTCCCAAAGCATCAGTAGTGAAAGAATAGAATAGTTCATCTGCAAGTGATACCAGAAGCAGGTGATTGCTTCTGGTATGTATACACTATTTCCCAATGATTTTCCCTCAAGTTCTGAGATCCTAAGGAATGTCAAACCATTTATTAACTTCCTAAAATGAACCAATGGTGAAATTATAAAATTGTTTGATTGTTTGATTTTCTGAAGAGTTATGGAAGGAAACTTCAAAACTAACTGTATGGAAAACATTCTTATTTAAGAGTTTTATAAGAGATTACTTTTTTTTTTTTTTTTTTTTTTTTTTTTTTTCCCTAGGAAGTTTATTCATGTTCTGTTTCCTCTGTTTCATTCTTGTTTGTTCAGGAGGTTCTGTAGAGAGACAGTAAGTGGACTAAATCATAGAATAATTAAAGGGCTCAATTCTAGAAGGACAAGTGTGTCAACAGATTTCTGCTTACTGAAACTCTGGCAGAGGTCTCAAAAAATCCAGTGAAGAATGATGTTAAATTTCAGTCTGAGAAATCTGCTGCAGTTAGACTTAACTTTACTTGTGCATTTACTTAACTAAACTTGTGCCTTTGGAACTTCAGTCAATCAACTGAATCACAAGAAGACAGTGGAAAGAAGAGCAGGTCTGTCATTGTAAGGCTCAGAATTGGAGGTAGATCAAAATTTAAACTTTCTGGACTTCAGGAAAAGAAGTATAGGATAATTTCATATGTCTTTGTTTCTAAACAAGGATCTGGAGAAGAGGTCAACCGTAAGGAAAACCAACAAAATTCTAGACTAGATATGTTGAATATAGTCCATAAAATATGATGTATGCTTATGATGGTCCCCAGGGACAGCATAATACAGTCCAGTTCCCCTTGTCTATCTCCAGAGCAAATGGCCATGCAGATCTGCTGTTAGTTTCTTTCTGTGAAACATATGGTTGTTGGGCTACGTTCTTTTTGAAAAAATGGAATTCTGGTAACATCTTAGTTTCTGTTTCATGTACCATGGTATCATCCTTCATGAAAACTTGAGCTGTTTCATATATTATAATAGGAAACTGCATTGCCATGCATAGAAAAATTCTTTAGGATTTAAAAAAAAAAACAGTTGATAATCACTAAAAATTATCTGATCATTATGAATGTGACATTATAAAGCAGTATGAGAGGTGTGTTATTACCTGCCTCTTAAAGGAGCTGGCATGATTTGGTAGAGTACCACCTTTTCTTCTAACAGTTCATTACCCATTATTTGTGAGTGATAAAATTTAAAGAAAATGAAAGTTCAAATAACTTTTCTTGTATGCTGTTTTACAAAAGCTTTTAAAAAACTGACTGTAATGGATTCAACCTTAAAGTTATGTCAGAATAAATAAGAAATTTGGCTTCATGAATTACTCATACAAAAAATAAAGTGAAATCAGAGCTCATGAATTACTTATAAAGGCAAGCTTAAAATCAATAAATTGACTGTAATGCATACAGAAGCATTTTGTCCAAGTTTAGAATATGTTGACATCATACTTTCTTTGGTTTTTTTTTTTTTTTGTTTTTGTTTTTTTTTTTTTTTTTTTTGTGAATGAGAGCTCTGCAAGACTGTTAGACTGAAATTACAGAATTACTTATCCCCAGGGTTTATTTTGAAAAGTCATTTAAATCTCTGCTTTTGGTTGAGATTGAAAAATACATTGTGAAAAACAGACAGATCTCCAAACTAAGAAAACATTGCAGAGTGTGGTTCATAACACAAATATCCCTGGAGATTCCAATTATTATCAGGTTAAAAATAATTTGTGCAAAATATTCAATGCTAAGTAAAAAATGCAAAATGAGAAAGAGGATAAATGATAATATGAATGTTTAGTGTACTAAAATTAAATTTCAAATTGAGGACTATCCATCATCCATCTGCCAGAGGGATAAGTAGTCTTTGCATAAAAAAAATTTGCAAATAAAGTTGGCTTAATGTACTGAGTCTATCTCCATTAAGAAGGAAAAGAAGGCCAGTACTTAAAATTCAGTTTCTTTGTGACTAGACAGCTGCTTTAATATTATTGTGGGCCAAGGAAAGTTTACAGTTTCTGAATTTGTCAACATTTATGCACCTAAGTAGACACTTTTATGCTGTTGTATTTGTGGATGAGCATTAAATATTGAAAAAGTTAATAAATCTGAACAGCAGTATTTGTAAACTTTGAGCAAGAACTTTCATACTGGCAAAACAGATGATCTTTGTGAGATCTGCAACTATTCCCTTCTGTTTTAGTACAGCAGGAGAACTTGAGAAAGCTGGGTACCTTCAGAAGCATTTCAGAATGATTTTTGGATGTGTTCATAGACATAACAGGTGTGCAGAACAAGTAAGTGTTGTATTGTCCCCACCCAGATTTTTGCCACATAGTGCTCACTAAATTGCTTTCCTGATCATAGATTATCTACCCTTCACTTGAATTATAAACTTTATTAGCATATTCTATATTGTCCTCAACATCTTGGTGAGTCATGGTAAATAAATAATGAATCTTCTAATGAATCATGCAATAGTTTGTGAAAAAGTCCCTTTATATCTACTTCTGTAGTGTTCACTTTGGAAACTTCCATTAGTTATTGTTTTATGGAGTACTACAAGCAACATTAGAACTTAGTTAAATATTGAACTGGACATCAGTATCAGTAAGAACTAGTAATAACTGTACTCCAGCAGAACCAAACAAAAAGCTATGCATTATTCAGGGAAAGACCTGTCTACATTAGAGAATTTTCAGCAGGGCAACAGAGAAAATAAAATCCAACTAATTACATGGATGCAATTTGGTATTTTACTCCATTGGATATGTAAAGTAATAGTCTTCACAAAACCAAAATGGATAAAATTGGATCCAGCACATTGAAGTTGAACAGTAATCTTCTCCTGGTAAATACTTCTGTTCATTTTCAAGAATGTGGTTTTAGTTCCATTTACAGAAACATCTCAGTCACTAGTATGGAAATTTCTCCAGTGTAGGCAGGACCATAAATAAGTCATGTTTATTTCCATATATATTTAATATAGTAATTGGAACAGTAGAATACAGAACAAAAATTTTCATAGAGAAAAAGGCAACTCTCAGGAAGACTAAAAACTCATTGATCAAATGAAATGAATAATAAATCTAGGAAATAACCAGCTGTGTAGGCTCTTATATCTTCCAGCTGTCAAAGTTATCAGGAAACAATTAGTAACTGGATGCATCAATATTTTGCAGCTTTATTATTCACTTCCTGCTTCAGAATGCTGCATTCAGATGCTTACACATTAACTCACAGCTGGCTTGCAGGAGCTGTGCAAGTTTTTAATTTAAGATAAGTGAGTTAATAAAAAGTTTGACCACAAAATGAACAAAACAAAACAAAAGCTTTAAATAAATGGCACTACCTGCCACAAACCAAGCACATCATAAGGAAATGGAATTATGTGATAATATTTTTGAACTGTTGCATACATTATACAAACAAGACACAGGGTTTAGACTTTCCAGTAAGCTTGACTGGTATGTTTTATTTAAAAAAAAACATATTTGTTTAGTGTGGAAGACCATTCTTTTGGGTTTCTAAACCACCCAAGTTGGGTGATTTTAAATTCTAAGAAAAATACAGACTTGAGAAGGGAAATCATGAATATAAAATTTATAGGTTGAACAAATGGAATAATTTTAAATTCACAATAAGGAGAGAGCAGTCTTGAAGAAGATCATAATGTAGACAAGTAAGAGCTGTAGGCATCTGGTCTGGAATAGAGGGGAGTGTAGTTTATGGTATCAAAATGTTTATATGAAGACCTTTTAAATAAGAAAAGCAAGCTGGGAAAACTTGATAAATGTTAATATGTGAAAGTTACACAAAGGTGAACAAGAGAGGATGTGTTTCAAATATTAACACAGTCTCATAAATCTTACATTGTTCTTTGTGAGAACAATCAACATTAGGTAAAAAATTCTAACTTAAAAAATCTAGCTTATATCTTGAAAAAAAAAAAAAACATATAGGACATACACAGTTTTGTTACCCAGGTAAAAGGTTCCAGTTTTCTTTCTGATGTGCTTCCTTAACAATATATGAGCAACCACACCAGAATATGCACAAGGCTTTCAATTTTTTTCCTTATGATCTTTTTCACCATGTAGTATTTAGGAGGAATAAGTATAGAAAATATTTTGCTGCATTTTTTCCAATTTTCTTTAATAAGAAAAAGATTCATTTTTTAACAATTCTGTCTAGCAGAAGTAAAAATATGTGTGGGTGAGTGTTGTTAGTCACCATAAATGTCAAAATCTGTAAATCCTGTCAAATCAGCTAAACATCAGTGAGTCACCTCTTTCTCACATGTCAATGATAGTGATGTTAATAAGAGCTTGGACTGCTAGAGCTCCAAAGCCTTGTCTTTTCTTCTACTTGATTTAGGATTTCCTGGACAAGAGTTTAAGAATAACTGTCTTGAAGATGTTAATCCTCTATTATGGCTTAAAGTGCACAAGATGTGAATATTTGTGTCAAACTGTTTGGTAACTTTTAAAATGTTTTTTTTCTCTCTTCTCACTGTTCCTTAATGGAGAGGTTAATGATACACAGTTCAGAAGTATATAACATGTTCTCATTTTACCTCTTTTGCAAACTAGTTTTATATCTAAATAACATCAACAACAAAAAAATTACAGGAACCAGAGAGACAGAGATGGAGAAATTAGTTATTGTTAGTCCCTGTACTGTATCTACTGTGGTTGTTAACAGCTTGCATAATTACTGAATTGGCAACTCAGTTACATGTTACTGATCCATTACATAAAGAAAGTCACAGAATAAATTATTTTTAAATAGTACATGTAAGTATTTAAATAGGGAAAGTAGATGCTCAAGTTGCTATAATCAGTTGAAACCTGTGTCTAAGTGCTAACAAATGTAAGCTTATATTTTGAGATGCAAAAGGCTTTTTTCTTCCCAGAAAAAAGATAAAAGAGTTTTACTTTCAACACAGAGCTAATTGTTGTCTAATAATATTCTTTGGTATATTTTTCAGTCACTTTGGCAATTTGAGATTGACATGCAAATCATTGCAAAATCAGAGATTTATGGAAAAACTCTTGAATTGTCCCCTGAACATCTCATACATAATAGAACTCTACTTCTCTGTTAAAAAATGGAAAAATTCCATCTTGAACTAAAAGATAGTGATTTAATTTTAATCACATCAAACACAACTCATTAGAAGTTATGAAAACCCCAAATATTTCTTCTTTTTCATGTAGATTTCAGCATAATTTCTTACCAAAGTATTCACCGCATGAAAATTAATGTATCATCTTGGCTTGAAATGTATCTAGACCGTGAATCCATATCCTTAACTCTTCTAATTTAAGTATTTATCTTCAATTTTAAAAGAATTTTCTAATGATTGTTAGAAGATGAGACTTAGATTGTTAAAAGATGAGACAAACACAAAATGCAATTTAATCTGTGAAATTCCTTTTGTATAGTGTTTTACCATACGTTGATTAAAATAAAAGTAGGGCTATGTTGAGCAACATCAGTTTCCAGTAATCTAACCTTGGTGACTATTAAGACAATTAAATGGCAATTAGTGCACAGCTGAAACCTTATTCATTCTGGATATGTTCAGAAGAGATTTCATGAGCTAGTAGTGTTACAATGTAGGAAGATCTTTGCAGTCATTTTCTTGCTGCTCCCTTACTCACCAGACTACTTATTTCCTCAGAGCACACAGGCAGCTTTTGTTCCCCAAACAGGCCTGACTCTGGTGGAATTGTCCATGATTGCCACAGAAAGAAAAACAAAACAAAAGGAAATGTCTTTCAGATATTACTTGAAAACAACATCGCAAGAGTTGAAATTCATTCTGTGTCCTGATTCAACACGCATGTGCAGTACAAACTCAGTTCTGGACAACTTCTAATATGCGAGTGTCCTAAATGCTAAATATCTCACATATATAAGATCATCTACAATGCTGCTATGTAATTGCCACAAATTTCTGAATGTTCCTGCCCTTAATAAGTATCATTTAAAGTTCTCTTAAAATCCTAAAAGTAAAAGGCAACACAGGGAAGAAGACTGGAAGAATGAAATAAAATATTCCTGTTCTGGTTCTACGCATGTAACTCTACATTACTGCTGAATTTCAACACATGTGAAATACATCATTCTTTAGTGATATTGCACACTACTGAACAGCAGATTAAAGACTAAAGATACATTCTAGATTGGTTTTTCATAAATATAAATAGTCAAGAAATTACTGTAAAAGGATATGAAGTGAGACAAATCATATCTAACTAAATTGCACAAGGAAACTTGCAAGAAACTGAACTAAGAAGGAAGTTAAAATGCCTCATTTCCCTTAACTAAATATAGTGACATTAAGAAGCAATGTCTGTGGGGTAGAAAGTGTCTGTTGAGGGATGATGACTAATCAATGTGGTTACTCTTTCCAAACCTAACAAAAGTTGTGGGTTTTATTTCTCAGAGGCTCTTATGGTCATTGTCCTTTACTTGTAAGCTGTCTGTCTGTGCACAAAAACCATCTTGCACTTCCACAGACCTCCTAGATCTTCTGTCTCTAGACTGAACTGTACTGAGGCTCAGAAAAGGGAATCTGGATTTTTAATCTCTTGTTGGTTGTGGTGATTCTTTATGCAGCTGTTGTGACAGCACATAATAACATAGTATGACCTGCAGTTACCCTTGTTGTCTGTAAATCAGACCTGTCAGACACCTGCTATTAACTTTAGTGAGTAAACAACTGTTTATTAAGGAAATTACTGTACATCATATCCATAAGTAAGTATTGTGCCTTCAAAGGTTATTTTAGGCAAATTATTTTCAGGTTACTCATCAAAATCTTAGAAAAGGGGCAAGTTAGCTAAATATGTTATTTAAATCATGTTAAGGAACAATAAATAAAAATGCTTCTGGTATTAGTATGATACAAAGACAGCATTTAGATGAGCTCTTACAGAACAACCATGTACACAAAGATGAAAAGATGCTAAATATACCCTGTGGTAATATTCATAGTTATTCAGAATGCAGAGGTCTGATCTGATTAGAACTGTGGACTCGGATGGCCAAAATGGAGTACCAATTTGGTAAATAAATGTCTTTGGGCTGTGTTAAAAAATAGTAGCTATCATGTCAGTGCCCCTTACTCTTTCATCTGTGGTTAAAAACCAGAAATCTGCCAATAAAGAGACGAGAATTGGCTTGAGCAAGCTCAGCACTAGTGTTCTGCTAATTAATGAAAGCCTTCTGGGGACTGCTGGCCAAATGTGACACTACGAATTTGCAAAAGGTTCCAAATGACCCTTCTAACAAACTCCTCAATCTTGTTTCAAGTATTTAAATCAAGAAATGCTTTTTTTTTTTTTTTTTTTAAGTTCATGATTCAGGTAGTGTCTTATTAGTATAAGAACACACAGAGAATAATTTGCCCAGTTAAAGTTAAAATTTAT
Organism: Tyto alba; assembly: GCF_018691265.1. Lineage (NCBI taxonomy): Eukaryota > Metazoa > Chordata > Aves > Strigiformes > Tytonidae > Tyto > Tyto alba. The sequence goes on along the minus strand of NW_024881275.1, from coordinate 20,367,251 downwards.
CAAATGGCTTTGGAATCTGTTCCTGCATTATATACGGAAGAATCAATAATATTGTTGGAAGAAGGAATATTACTTTTTTTTCTGTAAAGTTATAATACTTAACACCAGAATAATGTTCAATGAGAGCTGTAACTGTAACAAAATTAAGGAGTATGAAATCAGAAGGTCCATTTTTAACTGACCTTTTTCTGAAATCATGTAAGTTAAATGATACACACAGAATATTCTGCTTTATATTTTTTTCCTTCAAGCCAGCCTTGTATTTGTCATTTAACTGAGTCTTAGAAACATGAAATAATTAGAGTTGGAAAAAACCTCAGAAGGTCATTCAGTCTCTCCCATCTGCTCAACACTGAGCTTACTTCAACAGTCAATCAAGATACTTAGGGAATTGTCTAGTTGATTTTTTAATACCTCTAATTTATCCTGTTTTCTGATGCTTTTCTTAAAACATGAAGCTTTTTTGGTACCTCTCTTCTTCCTAAAGAAACAGGTTTACTATTATCCACATTAAATAACTCAGTTAACAACAAATGGACTTTAATGGAACCTCTTCAATATTCATGCTTAGTGGCTTCAAAATCACTTGTCTAAGGTATTATTTGGGGCATATCTGGACAGAAGATGCATACAGGCAAAATTTCAGTTTTTGTCTAGTCTGAGAAGGCAGGATACAGTGAGCCACTGAAAATTTCCAGCTAAAGAAACAGATGTGATCTATTAAAATGGTTGGTTTGTGTTTACTTAGCATCCAAGTATGAGGAGATTTTCAGTGAGACAGAAGTTTATAAGTACAAAGTAACTTTTGAAAATGAGATTTGAGATCCAAAGCCACTTAGAAATTTCTGAAAAAATTGCTCTACTTCTTCTATCCTGAATTTGTGAATATGAATGAGGCTGTTAGGAGGTGGCTGAAAGAGTTACAATGGAACTACTTACATATAATGATAGCATTCACAGAGCTATGAATCTTACTCATTCTTTTCTGTGAAATTACCTAAAAATTTTGAAAAATAACTGAAATAGAAAGGAAAAAGAAGACTCCTAAAAGCCCTTCTTTTTTCTTTATGATCAAACTTGGTAACTACATTGTATAACTTTTTTAACAGTGATGTAAGCTTTCAAATTTTTTATAGACTGAGAGCATTTGTTTTTAATTCATGCAAAATAGTGTTGCAGGTAGTACATCAGCCCACTGGAAGTGCTCCTGTTGCACAGTTGTCAATGCTAAGTTTGATCTTGGAGAAAGTTAAGGGAATATTGAGTTATCTTCTATCTATAAAGAGAACTAATCTACAAATAAACAATATATTTAATAATTTAAAAAAACTTATTTATGATTGTTGCTGTTTGATTTGTTTTTTAAGCCATCATCAAGCACTGGACTTTAGTTAAAAGAAATTAAGCAAATTTATTAGCCAGGATCAGAGTACCTTTATGCCACCAACATTGCATTCTTAAAGTTTTTCAGCAAAACATAGAAATATCTGAACAGTGTAGGTATACCTGAACAAAGTGTTAACTCAGAGAAGAAGAACTAATACTATCACACCACACAGGGTGATTTTCATATCCTCTGGAACTGACACAGAAGTGGGTTTCCAGAGAAACTGACATTCTAGGGAGTCGCATTTAGCTCTTGAGGTGTTTAGGAGTGTAAGACTATCAGTGTTGTGCTAGAGCAAAGACCCTTCCAATCCAATATATTTCTCCAGGGGTAGGAAAGAGCATATATTTAAGACTAGAAGAATAACATCAGCAGCTGTTTTCCTCTACTGTATTTTTCTGGTGTGCTGCAGTTTAAGAGCTTTTGGTTATGGTAATCCATGATCAGTTTCTAGTCTAGTCAGTCCCACTAGAGGTGGTGGGATGGGTCTTCACTGTAGTGGTGCAGCCTGGCTGCCTTGCCTTCCTCCATCCAAGGAACAGCACAAGTTATAGGGGCAGACAGGGCCAGACCCCATCCGGGGACATCAGGCACCTCCAATTTTTTGGATTTACTTGAATAACAGTCACTTGGATCACCTTCTTTAGGTTTTCAATCTGTTGTTCATTGCATAAACCAGAGAATAGACCTTTATATAAGAAGTTCACAGTACAGTGGTATTTTATTGTGGCTACTGAATAATGTGCCTCACCAGAGGCTTTTAGAATTTGTGTCAATATACCTGTTGTGAACTAGATGCACGTGCCTGCATGTGCAGGGACAAATTTCTAGTATGTATGAGATGGCTGATACCTGTAGAAACTACTGGGTATAGACATGCAGCTAACTGGCATAGCAGAAATCACATATGTTGGTGTGTTGTTGTTGTTGTGTTTTGTCTGTTTGTTTGTTTTATTGCATATTTAATCATACTGTATACTGTGTAAATATTCATATTTTTTTGTAACTCTGCTACAGTATGCAACTCAGAATCTCTTTATAGTGCACATAAACTGAACTAAGCTACGTTTTTTTCTAGTGTTTCATCTACTCAGTGTTTGAACTCATTTCATTCGCTGAAAAATAATTTTTTCCTTGGACCCACCTAATCTGGATCACTAAGTCACGAGAGTTCTTTGACACATTTCTTCTTCATACCAGCCCACTATTTTTCAATAATATGCAATTAACTCTCTCTCATGACAATCTGGTGTTGTTCAGCCACTCAGTATGCCATCACAAGAGGAAAAGTAAACTAAAACTGAATTCCAGTGATGCTCATGTTTGTTATCCTATTGCAAAACTGTTTCTGCTTGTCAAAACATGGCATATTGACTGCTCAATTTTCAAAAGAGCAAACTCCACTGTGATGGCATATGTTGTTTTGTGCCTCCTAATAGTAGAATATGTGTAAATGTGCCTCATTTGAACATTCAAATTTACAACATAATTTACAACTCCCCAAAAGCAGAACTGGTGAAAGAATATGTTGAGGATTATTAAACTGAGGAAGCCCTGGTACTGTGTTAAGTAGTATTTGGAAGTATACAGGGTAGATACGTCTAAACAGAAATGAACACCTAAAGCTGAACCCACAGCCCATAAAACCTGTATACCTTGGTGGTGTTTTTTTTTGTTTTTGTTTTTGTTTTTGTTTTTGTTTTGTTGTGTTTTGTTTGTTTGTTTTTGTTTGGGTGTTGGTTTTTTTTTTTTTTTTAATGTAAATAGATTGTATACAGCAACAAACAATACTGTTGCAAAAAGCACCACAGAAAAAAATAAAGCTGATAACTATTTTCTTTAGGCTAAAGTTCTGTCAGCCATTCTGCCCTTCTCAAACTCCCAACTCAGGATTAAAAATGCTGGTGTTTTGTGGACTGAAAACAAGATTAACTGACGAGAAATTCTGCTGCAGTTCTGATCTTCACTGAGCTCTCTTTCCTTAAGAACTTGTTGCACAAGAAAGGGGAAAAACTCTTTTGATTTGATGATTATAAAACTGTTTCAAGAAGATGAGAATCTTTTGCCTTGTAACTTAAAAATACATTTTTTCCTGTTATGTAGCTCTCGTAGAAGGCATGAAATGCTTAATGAAAACTATTTTAATTACTAGCATTTGTCCAGATTAGTTGTATTTTCAATGAGTAATGAGCACTCACGGCCATTTGAACAGCTTCGGTACAAGTAGAGGGAGAAATGTCACTATACATACTGAACTTTATGTATGAGTTGCACTGTATGCCAATATTAAATTCTGGAAGTTTTCTGAAGAGACATTATTTTTTTCACATGAATTCAGAGACTGTGGCAGTGATATAAAGACCCCAGGTTTTCCCATTTGGGTCTACTTTGGGAAATTATTTAATAATACATGAACTGGGAACCTTTTTTCCCTGTAGGTCTCTCTATAAATGTTTGCTTTCACTCATGCATAGACAGTATTCTTGGCACAGACACAGAGCTACACTACATTACTTCACCATCTCACATTTTCCTCTAAAGGAGATCTAACTGCCTCATCAGGAAGATTTTTAAATGCGAGGTTGTTCTGTGGCAAAGAAATAATTCTACCATCACCTTTTTTCCACATTGCTTGTGTAAGGAAGAAGGTTGTATCTAAAAAAAAAAGGGGAGAGTAACTGACAATGACTGAGATGCCTCAGTGCTATACTTTTCAGTAATACATTTCAGTAATGTCTCTTTACACACCAGCTACTTGCAACTCACCAAATGCCATATAAGTAAAAGCAATCTCCATATTATTTATTGTCCATTTTAATTTCTTTAATCTCTTTTTAAGATACATTTGAAATTGAAAATATCATTTTAGTTAAAAAAAAATAATTATTTAGCTATTGTCTGAAAAAGCAGCAAAAGACTGAAATATCATCATCATCGTGTTTAAAATAATATTAACGTTGAATTTTGGGCATGCTAACCTACTTCAGCAGAATAAAGAAAAGTTGTGTAGTCATTTCACATTAATTAAGATTACTGATGTCCAGTTATATCCCAATGATTTTTTTTAGAAATTTCAAACTGTAACATTGTAGTTTTATTTAACTACTATAAAGCAAAGAGTTGTTTTGTTGTTTGATTTTTTTTTTCCTAAATGTATTTTCAGACTCTGTATGGGATACCTCTGTTTTTGACAGACAGTGTTCATCCTACATAGTCACACACAGCAAAGTATATAACATTGCCACTGTATCGCTTTTATGATTCAGTGATATAGCTGGAATCTTGAATAAGAGAAAAATCCCCTAACAGTTCATTTCCTCATAATAAGAAAATCTGCTTCTCTTTCTGACATTTTCAACATGCTACTGGAGGAAGTATTGAAAATAGCTAGCTTGAAGATGAATTTCTCTGGAAATCTGAAGTATGTAAATGCATTCACTGTAGCTATACTTTCAGTTTTCATCATAAAAATAGCAATGAATCTTCTGGTCCAAGACTAGTTCATTGAGGCTAAAGATACTAAGAGTGGAAATATTAGGTTACAGCATTTACCACCCAAAAATCTGGGTGATTATATTAAACCTGCTTTGGGTCTGGCTGTTGACTGAAAAATGCAACCTGGAGTACAAGGGAAAACTGGACTGTTGATTCAAAAACAAAACAACAACAAACAAACAAACAAAACAAACAAACGAACAAAGAAACGAACAAACAAACAATCCTCTACAAAATCTGAACTAACTTCACTTCAGTATAGATTTTGATTCCTGGGAATAATTTGCATCAGTGTAGAGCTTAGATTTTTAAAATTTCATAGTTCATTTATGGTTCATGTAAGGGACATTTTAAATTTCTATTGTATTGTTCTACTGTTTTTAACACTTTAAAAAATTATTTCATGTTTCTAACATGACAATCACCTGCCGTATTCTGAATTCTCTGCAGGCCAAATTTTAGAGATGCACCCTGCCTGCACTGATTCATTTCATGCATAAGCATCACAGATATTTCAGTTAAACCATCTGGGCTTTACAACAACTTGAAATAAAGTAGCATCAGTAGTATCTTGCTCCTGCAGAGACTCTGTTTTAGATCCTGTTCTTGTAGCACTTAGAAATTTATTTTCACTTCCCTAATAGTTTTAAAGATTATTTTTTTTTCTGCTATATTAGGGATATTTTCCTGGTAGAATGCTTTTCATCCACAAGAGAACTTTCTTACTTTACAATAATAAAAAAATCTTAAGAAGGAAAAACAGGCACAGAATTTGTAATCATGGCAAGAAAAAGTGGAAATTAAAATTGAGAAATTAAAGTGGAAATTAAAATTGTCTAAATTTATCAAAACACATTTAAAAAATGCCAGAACAGGAGATATTTTTGAAGTTGTGAAGAGCCATTATTATTAAAAAAAAAAAAAATCAAAACAACAAAAAAACACCAACCCAAACAAAAGCTACATAGAGACTAGAAAATACACGTTCATCCTATTTATTACTACAGGAATGAAGCTATGGAATCACTTTGTTAATCTGCTAATGTCCTGCAGTTAACCTCTGAGCAAAACTGATCCATTTCAACCTGATGTGCATCAAAGGAGATGAAATTCTCATTAATTTACTTTTCACTAAAAGACATCAAAGTATTCATACACACAGAATGGTGTTATAAACACAACAGAAAAAGCTGAAAATAGAGGTCTTGCCTTTTGAGGCAACAGAAAATAGCATTTTCTTCTGCTTAGATACTCTAATGCTTAATGAATCATAAACTGTTCAGTATTATTTCATGCAAGTCATCTCTTGTGATTTGCTGGGGTGTAATACGACAGTCTTATAATTCTGAAAATAACATTATCCACAAAACAATTCTGTTGGAAAACAGATTTCAGTGGTTCTGGTGCTTATGGGTTATTCCTCCTTTCTCCCCACCTCACTCCGCTTTAGGAGATTACACTTACTCAGACTCTATTAAGTTAAAGAGGCTAAAAACTATTACAGTAGCATTTAGAAGACTAAGAATCTGCTAACTGTGAGGATTTAAATTTAAATTCTAATTCAGCTTTTAAAAATAATTCTTTCAGTAGAGGATACATGCAACAACTCATGGATTAGCAAAGGTGAAGAACTCAAATTCTTGTATTTATACCGTACAATTGGTTAGAGGAAAAAAAAAATAAATAGACTGGTGGAAGAATATTTCATACAGTGAGAATTCAAAATAGAGAAAAATCTGTGAAGAAAAGGTGTCTGATATAGATGAATCTGATTAAAGAGCAACTTAATTTGAATTGTTAGAATAGAATAACAGTATTGCCGCTCGGTCAGAACTTCCTCATTCTGGAATATCTGGAGTCAAAACAAGCTCTCTGGACGGGAAGCTATGGCACCTTTCAGCAGCATGGATGTAACTTGTCCCAAGTCCTTTAATTTGCCACGTTCAGCTAGCCAGAATGAAACATTGTCCTTCTCTATGTTCTCAACCTTTCCAAATGTAAAAGTTTAGGTTTTGATCTGAAAATGGTTATTTCCTTGTAATTTTATTATAGTGACATCATTCATCAAATTCTGATTTTATTTCAGTCCAGATCAAGATCAAATTCTGAATATTGAAAAACTAATATGGAGCAAAATTATTTCTCCTATTTTCAGTCTTATTAAGTGTGTTACAGAAGAAAAGATGATAGCTGTTTGTCAGGTATTTTTTTTGTAGTAACTCAATTTGTTATTATTGATGCTGAACTGTAATTTATTTATTCATTTGTGATGCTTTCCATCTTTATATGAAATACATATAAACCTGAGTTTTTGAAAGATGAAACAGAAGCAGTGGCACAATGCAGACATAAACACATTAACAACTTTTTTTCAACAATCGTCATCAATATTAATACAACAGCATTTAGAAACATGAAAATATAGTTCATTCTGAATGGAAATGAAGGCATTAGATCTAGACCTGGAAAGTACATAAGAACTTGCAGTTCTGCTCAGGTAATTATTTCTGCACATTTAAGCTTAAGTATTACTTTCCTCTATCAGTATACAATTCAGTGTTTATTGAAGAAAAACAGTTTTTATTTCTTTAATTACTATTCCAGTATACACTGAAATAATCACTTTTTTGTGTTTTATACTCTGTAATATAAAGGGCTTCAGACCCCCAAATATTAAGTTTTAATTATATTTTATTGATTGTCACATTCTATTATGTTTGGTCTTAATACAGTTTGGCTATTAACTACATGTCCCAGATGGATGCAATGTTTTTTGTTGTTGTTTTTGTATACTGTAGTTTTGTGAATCAGTGTTTTCAATTACAGGGATGTTCTTTCAAGAGGAACTATATTAATACCATACCTAACCACAATTTTTTTCTGTCTGAAAAATTCTTTCTACAGAACACTGAAGTATACATAGACATTAGAAAGTCTGATGAGAAAAGAATTTACTAAACACCTGCACAGCTCTAGAACCACTATTGCTTGTAGTCACTTTCTTTCTAAAGACAGGCAGGCATACCAAAGACTATTTATTTTTTCCAGTGTAATGTGTGCAACCAGCAATGGTAATTAAGGAAAAAATTATGGTTAGAACTTGGAACACTGTTAAAAAAACACAACAAGAACCTGAATATCACATAATAATAGGCAGAAATTTGTTTTGGTCAGCTCATTACCATGATGTTCCACTTTTTTTTTGCATATGGAAAATAATGTCTTAACAGGATCTGCTATAGGGCCTTGGGAAAAACAGTCACCATTTTTTCAAGATTGAATTTGTGATCCCAAACAGAACCCCAAACAGAAAGAAACATCAGATGGCTATTTAGGTTAACTATTTCCTTGCCAGAGAAGGCAGGACTTGTTTCAGAATGTGTTTCTGATCTATATCTTTCTTTCCTAGAAAAGCAGTAGAAGTGTTGGTTTTCCACATGTTTACCTGCCTCACGCTTCTGACCTTAGATGGTATTATGGATATTGACTCTTCACACCAGATAGTTGGATAAACTAGTATCTGCTGTGTGTTTCTATCCTTTCCCAGGCTGTTTGTATTCCTCTAAATTGCCAGCTGTGCTAAGTGCTGGGCAGAACATGCCTGTGGTGCTTAGGATGGAGATGCAACTACAAGAGAAAAACAAACGGAACAGAATATCTGTGGAGCTCTCTCTTAAGAATTCATCCCAAACCAAATCCTGCAGCATCAGTATAGTCAGAGCAGCCAAGAAATAGTGAGTGGAGACAGAATGAACCACTTTTCTTCCCCTTAGTCCTTTGCTGACTTGAAAAATTCTAAAATCACTAGCTAGCATATGGTGTACACTAGTATGCTGTCATAACCACTGTCATTATTGATCTAAAAGAAAAACTGTTGATAGAAAAGAAAAACAAGCACGGGCTGTATCTTTATGGATGAAAAAAGGTGCTTAGCTGTATTTTCATTAGTTAATTGGCAAATAAAAATATAATGGGAAAAGGAAATTTTTCTTTTTTCTTCCTTAATCATCAAGTCCCATGATGTCTATATAGCTATTAAAATATAATAGAAACAAATATTCAAGGGAAATGCAATTATAAGAGCCTGATTCAGAAGATGAACCCTCTTCATTAAGGAAATGTAAAGAAGTACTTCACGTAAGCCCGTTTTTATTAGATCTAGCCTTAGCTGTGTGTCCAAGACTTGACACAGGCAACCTCATCCTGACGCTCCCCTCTGCTTGTCTGGAGTCAGTCTTGCACCTCCTGCTCTGACCTTCAGAGGCAAGGGGGAGACAAAATCCCCAGGTCAGTGAGCCTGACCTGTTCCTGCAGAACAAGGATGCACCCTTGAGCTTTTGCAGTGTGAAACCAGCGTGCTGGCCCAGCAGCTTCATGCCAGGCTGGAAGCCAGACTGCTGTGACCCCTGAAAGTGGGGTGCAGACCACAGTGACCCTGAATGAGAACAAATTGCTGCCCTCCAGCTGTGGGACTAGGGCCACTCTGTAATGCCGTTCAGCTGCCGTGAGAGACATTCTGCACCACCTCCAGCTTTACAGAGTTATGCCACTTGCAGCATAATTTAGAATACATTTCTGAAGACAGAGCGTGTTGATTTAGTTATTAGACCTTTAGTGTTTATGAATGTCTAATAATGGCCATAAAACTAGAAAAATTGTGAGAGAGAAAACCTTTTAAGAACTTTTCAAAATTATTTGGAAACTGTGTGGTCAGACTTCTTCTGTTCCTTATGCCTGTGTTTTCTCCAGTGGAAAGTACTTGTTGCGACTATTAAAAATGTATTTCTGGTGATGATAAAAAGGTTTCTCTTCTCTCTAAGCCTTTCCTATACTTTTGTGTGCAGCACTGTGGCTTGATCATGTGTCATTATTGTGGGTATTTCTCAGGTTCCTGCATGCATGGCTGTTGATCTCCTACCTCCTCTTCTAGTTAGGATAAACCCTACTACCTCAAGAGGTATATGCAATAAATTTATGTAGGCTTTTCATTTTATATTTTGAAATTTTCTTATTAGTATCTGTTAGTTTTAATGTGTCTCTCTTGTGTTTTTTTTTTTTTTTAATTCATTCTGATTTTGCATAAACTGATGTGCTGATCTATGTCACCAGTGTCTATGACCAGATGAAAGGAAAGCTTATGACGTTGCACCCTGCTTCTGTAGCTGGAAAAGGCTGAGTGCTTTGACACAAGCATAGACTTCAAATGACAAATTATCTTTTTTTTCAGAAGAAATCCTAAATTGTTTCTTCTTTCCTGTCTTTCAGGTTAACTAACATGCATTTATATTTATAGTTTGTAAAAAAATTTTTTCTGTGAATTTACTGTTGAGTGATGTGAGACATGGAGAGACAGACAGATCATTCCTACGTATGTGGGCCTGACAAACAGCATAGCTGGTCTAAAAATGGCCAGAGCTTCAGTCTTATTTCCTCAATGTCCAAAACCAAACAGCAGACTTTCAGTTAAGTATGGGCAGAAAGAAAAGGTTTTATTTTTATCTTGTTAGGTTAATCAGTTAAACAAAACAAGAGAAAAATGCAGCATTGAGAGATGCTTGGGGATGTTAACAAAAGAATGATAGCAAATTTTAACTTTCATATTCTTCTGACCTCATTTCACTCTCAACAGTCATCATTGAAGATGGTGAAAAAATGCATTTAAACCCCCTGAAATCTAGAGTTTTTCCATTAAAGATCTGATAAATAAAATGTTATACAATTATATTACATTATTTACATCAATATAAGATATAGGAAGTGGAAGACAATTCAGAGAAGAGACTACTTTCAAATTAAACTTGAACTATATAAGTTACATCATCAGGTTTTATAATGTATCATCATTAATAATGAGGCTTTCTCTGTTTTGTTAAAACCTGTACACTGAGTATTATGGCATCATTATAATTCCAAGTCTGGAAGAACTTGTGAAAATTTTAAATTTACCATAGTGGAACAGATTTTACTTTACCTCATTCAGTCTAGATATATCAGCAAAAGTACATACAAGTTGCTGTCACTTTATAAGAACTAAACTTTTTCTTCAAATGTGTTCCTGTGCAGAATCATCTTTTGTCTTATGGTAATGCTGTAAATGATACTTATAGAAAGCAGAAGATCTGCAGCTACTTATGCTGGCATACCATTAGTGTGGCTGCTTCTGCAGACAATGAAGATGTGCTGTGACTTCTGTGTATTTTTCATTTTGTGGTCCCTGGCATGTACAAATTTCTAGGTACTAATGCAAAAAAAGTAATTTGCTGTTTTATGAAATAACTCCTTATGATAGTATTACTTTTTCTCTCTTCAATAATAGTGCTTTCTTAAGAATGTGTTTTGTACTTTCATAGACGGTAATAAATGAAACATATCTTAAACAGGTACCAAGATTTAAAAACACAGATTAGTAGGAAAACACATCAAGAAGATGGATGGTCTAGAATAGTTTAGTTTAGACCATATACTAAGAGGTTTAAAATAAAGCTCTTGAGTCAAAAATGTTAAGTGGAGAGAAAGAATCCATGTAGAGGATATCAGCTCATCATGAAATGAAGTGCTTTATCAGTCCTCTAGCCTAAGATGATTTTCTTATTCATCTGACATGATTGTGTGTGTGTGTGTGTGTGTGTGTGTGTGTGTGTGTGTGTGTATGTCAAGAGATAGGAGCCAGAGAAACAGAATGTGTGTGTGTTCGTTTTGATCAGACAGGGATCCTTCATTATTTGCCATATTGTTAAAAGTAGAAATAGCAATGAAAATGTACTGGTCAGATGCTGCACACAGAAACAATTGTCAGTGCCTTATGGTTTGGAGTGGTGTGTTGTATTTCACAGCTTATGTTAGCTATAACTAGACACTATTATCTGTATTTTATTTTTCTTTTTTACAATCCTTTTATTCTCAGGGACTGTTATCATAAGAATGTTGGATCCAATAACCTTGAAACCCACGGAAAGGTAATTCCTCATTTCACCAGTTTTGGGATTAGGCTTAAGTCTTTTGACTAAGTGTATTTTGTCAATGTTTTTTAAGACATTTTGGAGAACAAAGAAAATCACACAGAGAGGCATAATTTGGTGTTTCATTTTGTATTCTACAGATATTCTGTATTACATCATTTATTAGAGCAGAAATGTAATTTTGATTTAGTACTCCATCTTGCATAATATAATGTAAATATATATCCAAACTGAGAACAAAATATTGTTGGGAACTTTACCTCACAAGGGTCATCAGATAATTGCACACATTGTTAAATCATAGATAATTGTTAAACTCTAAGATAGTAAATCTTATTTGCAATGGAAGTCACAAAAGGAATGTCAGGAAAAGAAAAAAAAAAAGCAATATAAAAACCTAAAATGAATAAAACAATCTGACCAAAAATCCCCCTGGTTTTTTATTACCTAGGAGTTGTTTCAGGATAGAGCTAGACAGAGAAAAATATTTAATGGATGATATATTAAATGTAGCAGTTACAAATAAGAACAGTTTTGAATTAAATTGTTTTTTTTTATCTCTGTCTCAAAACAGCAGAGAATGTGCTTTGGATCCCCTTGTGTCGTGGTTTAGGCCTGGTTGGCAGCCAACCACAAGGCGGAAGCTCTCTCTCCCTTCCCCTTGGGCAATGAGAAGGGCCAGAGAGCCAGGCTTGGGGTTCGAGCAGGAGCAACAGGCCATAAATCAATGTCTGCTCCACCGTAGATCTATCTCCATGGGTGGCAGGGGGGCTGCCCTGCCGTCTCACCACAGGATACAGGGGGGTCTCTGCTCCGGCACACCTCCCCCCTCCTTTCTTCCTCCATTCCTCCACTGACCTTGGTGTTCACGCAGCTGCTGTAACTCCTCCTCACAAGTCCCACTGCCTGTCACCACGTCCCTTCTTAAATACGTTATCGCAGAGGCGCAGCCGATTGGCTCAATTTCCCAAACAGAGGTGGAGCTGACGTGGAGTTGGGGGAGCTTCGAGAAGCTTCTCACAGGGGGCTGCCCCGATAGCCCCCTCCCCTGCCACCAAAAAACACCACTCACTCAAACCCAGGACACCTTGAAAGAACAGATAGTGACATACAGCACAGTGACGAAAGTTGCCCTGACATGTATAAACTTCAAATGAGTTCAGTGGACACAGCTCAGAAAGTGAAATCACCCACATATTTATGTATATCCACCTCTCTGTCAGATTGGTTAACTGTGCCAAGAAATTGCATTGGGCTAGAACTTCAGTAGTGAAACTAAGATGTTGCTGATCCCTGCTCTCAGAAGTTCTACAGTGATGTTGCAGAGAATTTGGTAGACCAACATTTCTTATTTGCAGAAACATTGTTTTCTAGGTTAAGATTTTGAAGTATATGAAGCAAATATAACAGTATTATATGAACAGTTCAGAACATCAGACTACAGACTTGCCTTTTTTCTCCTTTTTCTTTTTTTCTCACCATTTTTACCTTCTACTGTGCAGAAGCAAACTTGGTAATTACATGTCAAAAACATGGAAAACAGAGCCTGGGAAGATTTAAATACAAAGCATGTATGTAGCTATAGTTGTTGCCATATATGGAAAATTAAGAGTGACCTAGAAACTAAAAAATTCTGGAGCAGGTACCACAGTCACATGTCATGTTGCATAGCATACATATTTTGTGGGATTTCAGGATGTCTTTACATCGTGCTTTGTGAATTAAACAAAACACAGGTCTGATGCTGCCTTTCAGATACTGTATTTCGTAAGCCAAACTCACAGCTTGCTCTGCTGAGCCAAAGACTATGTAAGAGTATTTTTTTCTGCTTTCTTCTTGTATTTAAGTTAAGAGTTCTGTAAATTCCTAAAGAAAAGTTCAATTTTGGCTGTGGAATTTTCTCTAGGACTTCAACAAGACAGTGACCTGAGGCTGTTTTATAGAAATGCACAACCCTAGAGTACATCTTTGACCTCTGGGCCTTTTTTTCCCTGTATATTTCCACATGAAATAATTTTATCCCTTTACAAGGTGATTCCTATTTTTTTCCAGCATGAATTGGAAAGTTATTTTTTGTGTGCAATCTCACTAATAAGTTCTTTGAATCCAATATTAAATTCAGAGTTCTTATGCATGCAGGTGCTATGTGTAGCACCCTGAAGTCTCAAGTCCCCATTGTTTACACCAAGAAGGACTGCTTTCAAGAATCTTTGTATAACTCTGCTATACAGTTCTTTCAGACAAACATACTTTGGTGATTCCTCATTACCTACAGGAAATTTAACTGTGATAACACACACTATTAAAGCTACCTATATTCTAAGATGCTGGTGTTAACTGAGTATGAATGGTGTTTTCCTTTAGGTTTTCCTTGTAGCTCTAATACACATCCTGTTTAACTTTACTGTATATAAAATTATTCTCTGTGTTCAGTAATTTATAATTAATAATCTGTTATTTAAACAACTATGTAAAACTTAAAGGTATGAGAGTAGAGAGCAGAACCTTTATTCTTGACAAGAACAGAGTTAAACTATGCTACCAATAACATTAGGTTCAGACATGACTTCTAATAATCTTTTCACTAAGGTTTGTACCTTAGGCAGCAGAACCAACAGAAACTTTTATTTATGATTGCCTGACCTACCAATGCTTCTTGAAAACTTGTCCATTACACAGTGTCTTAATAAATGTAACCAAATTCTCCTATTAGCCAAATGAATTGAAAATGTATAGATATATATTGGTGATTTTTTTGGGGGGTGCTTTTTAAAAATGTGTATCTCAGTTGTTTATATAAAATATGTCATATGTATTTTTAGTAGGTATGAAAAGATTTTTTGCTAATTGGATCCGGGCATTTAGTTCTGTAGAAAAATAAGTATGTATTCATGCTCTAAAAAATATTATTGTGTAGTTATACAGGGAGATGAGATGAACAACTTACAGGCAGTCTTGATTATTATTTTCCATAGCTTTTGATTGCCAAGCTTATTTTGACCTTTGAAAGTAGAATTTATATATTAAGGGAATTTAAAACTTACTGAGAAAATTATTCCAAATTATTGCCCTCTATGTTCAGTTACATAATACAAGAATGGCAGATGTGGAAATCTGCAGCTTTAAAAATATGTGTTAAAATCCTTATTCAGAAAAATGATAAAAGTTCCAAATGCATCTTTAGTATGCAAAGGGCATGGCAAAATAAAAAGATCAATAGCTAGGTCATAACCATGATAGAGCTGCCATCTGGAAAATGAGCAAAAACATTGGAAAAAACAGGTTATGAAACAACATAAGAGAAAGGAAGACTGGCTGAAACAAACGAAAATAAATTAATGAGGAGGATATGGAAAAAAGAGGAGTAAGAAACAAGGAAAAGGAGGGCAGTAACAAAAATATTGGTAAGATGTTATCTTTCTAGTGGAGGCAGATTCGAGCAGCCGTGCTAATGGCTGTTGGCATTTATGGTCAGCCATAAGACTGATATAAAACATCATGACCACAAATGGATGTATCTAAATACACTGTTTTCAAAGAAACTGAAAGATCTGTCTATTTTAATATATATTTTTTAAATAAGTTCATAAAAATTCCACTCTTTTTCTTTATTAAAAGCTTAAAACTAGAGAGCTCTTTTTCCAAATCTTGATAGACAATGCTTTTGATCTCAGTAATGAAATACCAATGGACTGTATAGGTAGCTGGCATTTAGCCTTAGCTAGCAGACAAGCAAATGTGCTCTTCAGGGATGGTTTTTACGTGATCTTTAAGGGGCAAGTTAATTGCAATTGTCCATTGAGCGTATATGTAATGGAAGCATGGATTGTTGTGGCTCTGTCTGAAATGCTAGAACCTGTGGATGGCATAGGAGAGGCTTTGTTTTACCTGCCTCTGTTTTGGATTTCCTTTTCTTGTTAGTCAGGGTGTTCTTTACTGTATTTCCAAACCAAAATCTCAGCCCACATTTTTTCATATAAAGTGTAAAAGCAAGATGTATTTGAATAAAAGAGTTGAATGAGGACTAAGTAGCACAGTACTTCATACTAGTATATTACTCTGATTTTTTAATTTTAAAGATCTAAAAATCTAAATAGTATAATACAAAATAAGAACATAATTCAAAGTATAATTTTAGTTAATTTTGCCCTAAAAAAGCTGATTGTGTTTGTGTTTGCTTTGTTTTATTTTGTTTTGCTTTGTTTTTTCTTTACAAATATGTGTAAGAAGTTTGTACTCACAGGAAAAAAACCCTTTCCAAATCCAGAAGTAAATTGTGACATTGTTTTTAAGCTTTAAACAACAAATTACATAGTCACAATTGCTGATGACATCTTTCTTGGTTAATTGCTTTAATAAAGTATAACTCTTTGCTATAGTAATCCTGATATTATCTAAATTTAGTTCAGAAAATTCACAATGGCTTTGAGTTGTAGTAAAACTTTGAAGTGTAGTATTATTACTTTAAATGTAGTGTCATTCTGAGCAAGCTGATTATAGCATTTCAGTAACTGTTATTTGCTTCTGCAATAGCATATCTCAGTAGTGTTAACAATTCTAAGTCCTGCATGACATAATGAGTCTTTGGAAGAGAAAACTGCTGTTCATCAGAGTCTCTGCTAGGTTGCTTCTCTTTCTAGGCTGTGCAAAACCCACAAACTTTTATTTAAATATCAGTATATTTTGAGAGATGAATTTCCTTTATTTTGTTCGTGCTATGCAGTTGCCCACAACAAAGTGTGAGATCTGTCCTGGATTTTAAAACTATGTTCCCTCTCTCTTTGATCTTACCAATTTTGACTCATTTGGGGAAGGTTTTATTATTCAGTGTTATTTTTACACATATACCAATTTTAGACCTACCTGCTTTGTGTTCAAAGGACTGATCATTTTCCAGAATAATGTTCTGGAGGTTATCTCCGTACCTGCATGTGTTATAACCATGGTAGATAAGAATCACACCTGTTGATTTCTGACAACAGTTCACTTTTCTTCAGCAGTATTTAACAGACATATTAATCATGTCTTCTATGTACAAAAAAAAAAAGGAAAGCATGAATGTTTACCTATCTAAAAGACTTTACTCTTTCCTGGTTTCAGCAGTATCAGTGTTCTACTATTCACATTTCTCTATTTTCTTGGAAAAATTGAGCTCTCCACAGTCAGACTTTTATATATTTTGCAGTGGTTTAAATTTTCCAGATTTACCAGGAGAAGTCCTCAATAAAAAATCACTCCTTTTCAACAATGTTCAGAAAAGTTTTAGTTTTAGATATGTGATTCCAGAGATTTAAATTATTTTACTATTTCTAAAACTCAGGTATTTGTCATGAAGTTTTCCTTTATTTTTTCTGTATTAGTCAAGTCAATGTATATTTATATAATTTTTGTTACTTTGTCATATTCCTTCCTAACACATTTTATAGTGCCCAGCATGTTGTCTTTATCTGTCTGCTAACTTGTTGAAACTTTAAACTCTTGGCTTATGTTTTCCATTAGAAATTAGATTTCCCCCTCTCTCTGCTTCTCTGAATCTTGTGAACACACCACATATATTTACAGATTTTTTTTTTTTTCATTCAATTTTGAGATATTAATGGAAACCATTTAAAAATTTTAGACTAAAATTATTGGGAATTAGTGATACTGTGAAATTTTATTTATGCTGATACTTGATACTGAAAAAAAACAGCTTCACTGGATATGTATGTGTGGTGGGGGCTCTTGGTGTTGGGGGGGGGGGGTGGTCTACAGTGGTGGCCACTATGAGAAGCTTCTTTAAGATCCTGTGGCTCCAAGTCAGACCCACCTCTGGCCAGGACCTAGCCAATTAGTGATGGTCGCTTAACCTCTACAAGAACATATTTAAGAAGGGAAACCTGAGAGGGGGAGTGGGAGTTGTTAGGGAGATACTTGTGCAAACACCGAGGTCAGTGGAAGAAAGTAAGAGGAGGAGGGGGAAGAAGGGAGTTGGAGCAGAGATTCCCCTGCAGCCTGTGGTGAGAAGCCAGGTTGTCCGCCTGCAGACCGTGGATGTACCATATGTCCTCTTGCAGCCATATGCAGGACATGGTGTATCATATGCCCACCTGCAGCTCGTGAAGGAACCCATGCCAGAGAAGGTGACTGTGCCCAAAAAAGATTGTGACTGAGGAAAGCCTGTGTTGAAGCAGTCTGTCACTGAGAGGACTGCAGCCCATGGAAGAGATACATTCTGGAGTTTGGACGATAGTCTGTGGGAAGGACTCATGTCAGAGGAAATTCATGGAGGACTGTTTGTTGTGAGACCCCACACTGGGGCAGGGGAAGAGTGTGAGGAGTCCTCTCCCTGAGAAGGAAGGAGCGGCAGAAACGATGAGTGATGAACTGACTACAGACCCCATCACCCTGCCCCTCTGCACCACTGGAGGGGAGGAGGGAGATAAACTGGGAGCAAAGCTGAGGCCCAGAAGTAGGGAGGGGTAGGTAAAAGGTGTTTTTAAGATGTGCTTGCATTTCTCACTGTCCTACTCTGTTTGATTTGAAAATTAAGTAGTGTTGTTGTTGTTTAAATTAAATAAATGTTCATTTTGCTTCCCCTAAGGAGTCTGTCTTTTTCTGTTGACCATAATGGGTGTCATCCATCCCTGTCCTTATCTCGATTCCTGAGCCTTTTGTTTTGTTTTCTCCTTTCTGAGGGAAAAAGAGTGAGCAACTGCATGGTTCTAAGTTGCCCTCTGTGCTCAAACTGGGACAACAGTCTTCAATGCAAAACTGACTCTGCTCTTGATTACAGATTAGTTGGAAAAAAAAATCAGCACAAACTTTTCTATTTTGAAAAATCCTTACACTTACTCTCTTGTTAGGATAAACAAACAAACAAACAAACAAACAAACCTGAAAAAAACACTCATAACTTCTTCTAAAGACAGTCCCTGAAAGAATTTATTTACCAGAGAGTGCTCCACTCAGTAGCAGCCATGTCCTAATTTATTAACTTGCTCAGAGGGGTTTCTGTCTGTCTTCTAGATAGCTATTACATAGCACAGCCCATGGTTATTTTATTTTTTTACACAGTGTATCAGTTATTCACCCCGCTATTTGTGCTTCAAAAATTTTAGATACTTAAGTTAGAATAATTTCTCCCTGAGGGTTATGAAATAGATGTTGAAAAATACAAGTGATTCCACTCTGTTCAGAAATGCCTATTCATCACCTTTATTCCCCAAAACCTGTGATGCCTGACTCTTTCATTTCATTAATCCCTCTGGAAGAATCAGATCATAAACTGTCACAATTATTTCAGACAGAATTTACTGGATAATGTGGTTGTAACATCAGACCTAGATGAAGAGAAATAGAAAGTTCTTCAGCATTAGTTAAATGAGTGGTAAAAGAACCTTTATCTCCTCCACTACAGAAGTTAGCTACTAGAGGCACATTCGTAAAATAGATAGTTAAAGCAACATTCCTTTTCATCTCAATGTTATTTCTTCATCACAGACACACTATGAAAGAATTTCCTAACATGAGTAGTTATTTATATCAAATGGTTATTTGCTTGATATTTCTACCAAGTGCTACTCTGATAGATGAACTCTCCATATAAATGAATTTTTATAAAAGTTCCCTCTGCTTTCAGTCTATTATTTTGATTCTTATTTTCACACCATTAATACAGGCACACAAACCATCACATGCTAGTTCAGTATTGCATTTTTTTTTTTTTAACACAAGTTGTACTGTAAAAGACTAATAAGGCAAAACTGGAATGTATTATTTCAGTAGAAGATTTGGTAAGAAATGTCCTGGTAGAAATTTCAGATTCAGTTTTAGATCAAACTGATCAAGAATATTATCTTTTAGAAGAGCAGTTTTTCAATGAGAATATTGATGTGGGGTGTGGGAGATTTCAGCTCACATCGCTTGACGCTTTTGTAGACAATCTATAATTTAGAAGGTCAGACAGGCATGGAATTTATATTAAGACACTCAACTGAAGTGTGTAGCTGTCAGACCAACTGATGATTGACTTCTCTGGTGCTGTGATTCTTTGATTTCCTCATGGATATTTCTAGGAAGGTCTTGCTTTCATTTAGCTTTGAATTACTGTTTTTATGGTCAGACGTGGTTTCCTGTGCTTGAGTGTCACTGGTTTAATTACTTGAGCTTAATCGCTTTTTGGCTGTTTGCCACAGGGCCTAAAAGAGTAGTCAGGAAAGAAAGGATTTAAATGTTCTATTTTAAGAAGGATGGAAAACAACTATTCTTTGTAATTGTTAGTTATTTAAGCTATTTGAATCATGTGGTAGACTATATTTCTGTTTGATCCCATATTACTATCAATATTACTGTAACAGATATTTCATTTTCTCTATACAACCATGTGCCACTGAAACTACATCATTGTGGTGGTCCAATCCTCACCCACTGGGCAGCTTGCTGCTAAGTGTGATTCCACCCATCTCCCCCGGGATATATGTCCACCTGGAGAGATAAGGAGTGCTAATGTCAGTGAATCAGAACGTTAACTAGCCTGGCTCCTGCCCCTCCCTCAGAAATGGTTATCACAGTCCATCATCTCCTAATGGTCTGGCACACATGTACCAGTGATGTGATCAAATGAGAACAATAACAGTTGCACCTTCATCAAATTCTTGTGCAACTGCTGGAAGATACCAGAGTAGTTCATTGTTCAAGCTGGGCCTGAGCAAAAACAAATGACCTAAGTCAGTTATCTTGGACCCTATAAATTGCGAATCCAAGTGAGACCCTTTGAGCTCTCCTGGACTGCAGCAGGTGGGCCTGTGACCAGCAGCTCCCCTGAGCTGGGATGCCTCTCAGGTATCAGAACCTTAAGGTGTCGTCTGTTGTCAGAGCTGACGAAAGTCCAGGGCGAAGTCAACCCACTCATGTCTCAATTATCACCTGTTGAGGAATGGCAAGGCATTGTGAGTATTTGCTCTAAACTCCAGGAGGGAACTTTTACTTTGAGGTAGCTTCTCTGACTCTTTCTCTTTCTTTGCCTGTTGGTGTGCGGGTATATAATTTATTTTATTGGATCTAAATACTTTGTTGTGTGTGTCTGTGTGTTTGCATGTTTTTGTTTTTGTGTATGCGCGCACACATACATATATATGTATTGATTTAAGATACCATATAGTAAGTTAGAGTGAATCTTGTCATCTTAGAATCTGTAGATAAGTCGCTATTTTAATTGCAACATTTTCCTGAATTATTTTGTATGTATTTAAACTGGTTAATAATCAAGTACTATTAGTTATTAATAAACTTTGATTTCTTGTTAAATCATCACCATGCTATTACTTTCATCCACGACAATCATACTGTTGCAGTTACCTTAATAAAACAGTTTGAATCCTAGGATATTATTTTGATTTTAGTTTAAAAGTATGATTTTGACTTAACATGAAGCTACAGTAGCTCTGAGAATATAAAGTACACTGAGGCCCTTAGGATTAAGCAACTAGTATGCTGTGTGCCTTGAACACTATAACAATCGTTACAGACTCTGAATTAACACAATAGGTACTGGTTATGGATCTTGACTTGAAACAATAGGTACCAGAGGAAAACTGGTTTGGTTGGGAAGATCGGCCAAGGGAGAGGTGAACATTAACCAAAGATGGAGTGAGCATGTGCAAGGATGGAGTTCAATCAGCCGACACAGTGACGAAGACTATCGACGACCACCAGACGACCCCCATCCAGTATAACCACGCATGTGTTAGGGACATTTGCATATGATAATAATTTCCAGGAAGTAACATGAATATGCTGATCATTGCCCTCCCCCCATTCTATTTAAATCAATCAGTAAAGATGACCAATGATTTCTGTAAAATAGGAATATAGATAAGATGAGGTAACTGAAAGCCAATCATTATTAAGGTCAACTTAAACTTTATTAATTTTGTTGACCTTATGTAACCATGACTCTGCTGAAAAAGTGTATAAATATGTTGTGCTTTGTTCCTGTTGGTGAACACGTCTCTGGTGGAGTTATCCCCCGTGTTCCCCAGCACTGGAATAAAGAAGTGCCTGTCTATCTGCTGTGTGTAGATAAGTTCTATTCGCAATTGCGACCGCTAACAATACCAACATGAAGTTTTTAGAGCATTAGGAAATTGTTATTGAAACTGGTACTTACAGATTTTTTTCCCTCTGCAAACTTGAAACTGGGCCTGTGTACTTTCATGGTAATTAACTTGTTCAGCTCAGATTTTGTTAAGTTTGTGAACTCCACAGATACAAGAAGTACCAGCTATGTCAGCAATGTTAGCGGAGAAGACTATGTCCACGTTTCTATAAGCTAAGTCATATACAGCATCTCACTTTTTCAAGAACTGATTAGTTTCTTTTTTTTTTTTTGTAGTATGTTTGTGGAGAATTTCTGATTTTTTATTCTTTCCTGAAAGACTGACTTTAAAGAGAACAATTAATATTTTCTCCATTTAGATATTGTTTTATAGTAACCAAAAATACAAATTCATGTAAATATGTGGTAAAATGCTAGATCTCCACTAATGAATGATGGGAAGCTGTGTCACCTCTCCCTTCCTCAGCAGTATATGAATATTTAATGAAACAGCTTGTGTTGCCATATGCAGAAATAAATTTCCTATAATAGACTTATAATACAATAATGTTAAATTAACAGTAGTTAATGAAGTAAGTTACAGTTTTTTCACTTGCAGATCTGAAAAAAACAAAAACAAAAACAAAAAACCAACATCCATTTAACAATCAGGATTTTAACTCCCAAAATTCCACAGATATGCCAAATGTGGGTTGAATAGTTGGAATACTTTTCAAAATAACCTTTAGGAGAACATTACTAATGAATTTGAGTTCAGCCATGAATGTGCCTCAAGAAATAGGGAGATTCTTCTTGAGTTTGGTGTTTGAAACTCAGGTAATGGTACGTCAGACAGATTAAATGACATTTTGCTAATGTTTCGGAAAACTTTGAACAATGGTGTCTGTGAATAATGCTATTATATTATCATTTTATCTGCTATGAAAAACTTGAAGGTTCTCATGGACATAATACAAACAACCTGCATTACACTGGTGGTCTTCAACTTGCTACCTTAACACAGTGATCTTGACTTGAGCTTGGTATGAGCTATATACAAAGGAAGTAACACCTGCTAGTCATTTTGCTCCTTCAAAATTGAAGAATTGAGGAATTCTGCTTTGTTTTCAGATTGTAAGTGGGGTTTTGTATGTATTTGAGATAGCAAATCTATCTATCCTCACGAGTTGCGAGTACCCTAGTTAGGCAGGAAGAATTGTTATTTGTGGAAGGCAGAGGAACATTGTTCAAAACCTGTTCAGCAGTAGTGGGGGTCGCATGATCACTGGGGTACAGTTCCATTGGCTCTGTGGTGATAAGGTGCCCACTCAGCCTTGACAAAGGGTGGAATAGATAAGCAATGGATAATCCTTACATGACTCAATTTTTCCTTCTCTCAAAATTGTTAAATAGTTGCATGTTGTGTCTTTTATTCTTACTTCACCACTTTTACACTTGAACTTCAAATCAGGGACTGAATGTGTCCTTCCAAGCCAATGAAAGTGAAATAATAGATGTTTCTGACCCCTGCCACATGTAACCTCTGGACTTAGGACTCCTTTCTAGACATAAATATATGGTGATTACCATACACTATTGAAAAAAGCTGTCCTCATTTTGGAGAGGTGTTTACATGTACCTGAATAGGAGATGTTAAATATTTCCTTGAGGGACATGTATGTATTTTACTGTCACTCTTTCAGCTTAAAACTGTGGAAAACATAGGCATGATTGGTGTGAAAATAAAATACGGTGTGATAAGTGTAATTGTTGTACCCTGTGCGGATCTGAAATGATGTGTGATCACTATAACCTGTATAATAATTGTGATGAATGTTGGAATCAAATCGAGAATATGCAAGAATAAAATATAGATGAGTGTGCTTCTTGCTCGGAACAATGTAACCGCTTCTTAGAAACTCCGCCTTGAGCTGATGCAACCTCTGCTGAGGAAAGCCCACCGAAAGACAAAACCCCGCCACTTTCGAAAGATCCAATAGGAGAACAGCGTGCCAAGAGGCAGAGACCTCCAGACTTTCAAAGGACCCAATAGGGGACGGACATGTACCCCAGCAACTTGAATGATCCAATGGAGGAAGAGCAGGACGACTATCTGGTAAACGGGGATTGGTCAAGACGCAGGTACAGGAGTATAAAAGACACTGCTGTTAGAACTTGGGGTGTGTGTGGCAGAGCTGAGACTCCCTGCTCACCCAGCACTGCTTATTGCTTCGCACCCTAAATTGACTGAACCCAAATAAAATTTTATGCTCATTATGAAATTGGACTTCAGTCAATTATATCAAAACTAATATCGTAGGAGCTATTTAACCGGATGTGATTTTAATAATTGTATGTCATTATTTATAAGAAATCTTCTACAAAGAAACCTAAATTTTTAGCCTGTGTATCTTTCACATTCAAGAATGGAGACATTTTACAAGAAAAGACATAAAAGAAATATGTCACTCTGTAAGGAAGAACTAGATTTTAGAAATTTGTAGAGGGCATTTTGTACTTCACCTTAAAACCCAATTGGATATTTTTTCTCCAAAGTATTCAGAAGAATTTAAGTATACAATATCCTTCACAGTAACATGTCCTGTTGACTGAGGATAGTCCACTCAGCAGGATGAGAGCAGAATGATCTGCTCTATAAAGGGGGATGAAATGGTAAGCTATGCTTACACTTCTATAAAAGCTCTTACTCTGACTTTATATGGACTACAGAATAGGTGATTGCTTCACAGAAGTGTTTTTGAGCTGGTTGTTAGGCCTAAAGCTCCAGAAGGACTTCACTACCTAAACACAAAATTTATATCTTTCAAATCACTATTCATTTACCATCCATTTCCTGGCAGCACGTAAATTACTGAAAATTCTACCCAAAAGGTTTCCTGTTTTCTGTAGTCCAGCATGGATGTACTCAAGCTATGTCTAGCCTAAGAGCAGCAAGCTGCTCACTTCTGAGGCATGGGATGCATTCTTAAACTGGGATTAGTAGCAGACCTCTTCTCTGAAGGACCTTACCCTGTAGATCTTTTCAGAATAAGATTTAACAAGATATACTTTAGAGCAAAAGCAGATAAGCAGTTAAGATGACTCTCACATCAGTTGTCTTAGATATGAAATCCTTCTCTCTTTTTCTGGGTGATTTGGGTAGAATTTCAGTTACCGCTCATTAGGAGACTAGTGAAAACAGTGGGTTATGGGCTATTTAGACAGAATTGAGAAATGATAGTTATTATGTATCAACAATGATTTACACTTCCTTCAAAGTGAAACACCTTCAATATTAAAAAGTTGACTAAGACTTGAAAGTGCTTTCCACAACTTGAACATGCTCTCCACAGCATTTCCTGACAGCTAATTTAGATGCTTCTCTAAAAATTGCTCAGGCTTCTACAAATGTATTCCTTGGGCCTGGGACGTGGTTATAGAAGCTTCAAAGTCCATGTCACCAGCTGTAAAATGGTTATGTTTGAGCTCTGCCTAGTAAGAATTTTATAAGGTCTTTTTGGAGTCAGAATGTTAGCAGTCACAGTCATGAAGAAAACTCATCTAGACAAAGGAGATAAGCAGACACTTCTTTATTCCAGCGCTGGGGAACATGGGGGATAGCACCACCAAAAACATGTTCATCAACAAATATAAAGCACAACATATTTATGCACTTTTTCAGCAGAGTCATGGCTACATAAGTTCTTTTACATAAAAATGCATAGAATGCTCACTTCTTAATTTGACATTTACAATGATTGGTTTTATCAATCACTTCACCTTATCCATTTTCATACACTAAAATAATCATTGATTAACCTTACTGATTGTAACCCCTGATATTAAAATCAAAGAGGGGAAGGTAGTGATTAGCATATTCATGTTAATTCCTGGAAATCATTATCATGTGCAAATGTCCCTAACTCATGAGTGGTTATGTTGGACAGGGGTCCTCTGGTGGTCATCTATAGTCTTTCTCACTGTGTCTGCTGATCGAACTCCATCCTTGAGCATGCTCATTTCATCCTTCGGCTGGTATCCCAACCCAAGGCCGGTTTCTTCTGGTACCCATTGTTTGAATTTAGAGTCCATAACTATTTCCATAGTAATCGAGGCAAACACAATGATAGTTACTTATTCATAAGACTTTAACATATCCTATATTCTCACAGCTATTATAACTTTATAGCACCTATATAACCCAAATTCAAAATCATACTCTTAAGATTAAACGTATTTCACTAGTGTACTTGTAAATTGTAACAAGGCTACAATTGCTGATAGACTTTACATGTTTTCTGGAGTCCTCCTCTGGGTACGAGAGGCCCAAACTTCCTGTAGCTTAATGAAGACTCAGGTTCAAACATTCTACATGGTTATAAGATGAGGCTCAAGTGTGGACTCAGGCACAGAGTTTGAAAGCCTTTAATTTCCTACCTGGCCCATGTACCTAGGTAAAAACACAGAATCCAATACACCTCTATTCCCAAGTGCTGTACAAAATTCTTGGATACTTAACTGAGAATTTAGGTATTACAAAACTTTGAAATATTTAAGTTTCTTTGTCAGTGTATCTCTCAGTTATTTCATTTGTATTTATCTTTCTATCATGTAAGCCAGAGACATCTTTTATCCATTCACATTAAAAATAGGATTTGAACTTTATTTACTTTAATCTTCCATTCTGATACAGCTACCTTAGGCAAGTATATACTTGCAAAATATTTTTTTTCCTCTGAGTATGATTTCCTTTGTACTAAAGGATTACATGTCATTTTACTGTCACTCTCATTATCTAGGAAGTGTATTTACCACTAAACTTTATGTAGTGAACAGTGGGACATCAGAGCCTTACAAATCACTTTACACAGTCAGCTACAATTTTCATGGAGAATTGTAGGGATATTACAGGAACATAATAATGTGTCTCCAAGTGAATAACAAAGCGTTAATGTTGTTTTTCAAATGAGCAACAACTGTAGAGTACTAAGTAGTCTAGCAAATGAGAGCATTGAATCACTGGCAAGATTACACAAAACTGTGTCTTAAACGTTTTTTTTTCTGGGAAAAAATAGGACTTGCTGTCTGATTTTGACACACTATGCAGACATGCTAGAGGAGCTATATTTTGTCAAAATTGACTGTTTTGATTCCAGTAATATTACAATATTACTTCTTCACTTCTGGTGAATCAAGATGTGGAGAGGGTAGAATATTGGAATGTGTAGGAAATTACTTAAAATTTACCTGTATGCCTCTCTGATATATAGTACAAATTTATTTTATGTACCACATTTTTAATATGGTAACCAGCCATGAAAAAATTAGAAAAACTTGTTAGTTCTGTTTTTTTTTTTGTTTGGTTTGTTTGTTTGTTTGTTTGTTTTGGTTTGTTTTTTTTGTGTGTGTTTTTTGTTTGGTTGGTTTTGTTTTTTTTTTTTGGTTGGTTGATTTGTTTGTTTTATTATAGGGATTGAAAGGCTACATTTCTGATTAAGAATGGAAAGTAGGAGTCAAGGTGTTATCAATCATTTATCTGTGGTTTTGGAGCACACCTCGTGAGCACTTATCCACTGAGACATATGACTAGGTAGCCTGAAAATTGTATGGACAGATAAAAATAAGAGTACATTATATTCTAGTAGAAGAATTGCATACTCCTAAGATTTGATCTGGGAACCAGTGAGAAGAGATATTGTCCTGGTTTGGGGTGGAATAGAGTCAATGTTTCTTTTTGGTAACTAGAATAGTGCTGTGTTTTGGATTCAGCATTGGGTTTGGTATAAGAAGATAGCACACTGATGCTTTTGGCTACTGCTGAGATGTCAAGGACTCTCCAACTCCCCATGTCCTGCCCATGCACAAGTGCACAAGAAGCAAAGAGGGAGCATGGCTGGATCACCAGACCCAAACTGGCCAATGAAATATTCCATATCATGGAACGTCATGCTCACTATATAGAGGAGGGGTGGTTGGGAAGGGGCTCTCTCTCTCTCACTTCCAGGATTGCGATTGCAGGATCTTGGTACTTCGGGGGTTGCTAGCTGGGAATGGGCTGGGTATTGGTCAGTAGGTGGTGAGCAATTGCATTGTGCATTGCCTGTTTATATTTTCTATTACTGTCATTGTTTTAACTTTATTACCATTATTAAGCTGTTTCTATCTCAACCTGCGAGTCTCCCTTTACCCCTCCAATTCCCCACCCCATTACCAGGTGGGGGAGAGGGTGATTGAGTGCCTGCGTGGTGTTTGGCTGTTGACCAGCCTCAAACCACGACAGTCATCTTTATATATACAATCACAATAAATTTCTGGCATTATATACCAAAGACTGAATTAGGCTGACAGAAAAGGTTAAGGTTTTTTAGTGCTGTTTCTCTTCACCAGTAGATTCATAACTACTTCTGATGTACAAAATATTGGCTACTTTTATCTTTGTGCTTGGAGCTGAGGGAGACACTTTTCCACTCAGTCTTGTTTATAAGACTACAGTGCATTATAAAAACTGTATTTATTTATAACACATACATTGGTTTCTACTTAGAGAGTTGACCAGATAGCTTGGATGCATGTGTCTAAGGAAGGGAGAAGAGCACTATGACAGATAGGCATTTATTCCTATGTAGTGTAACATTTTGGTTCCAAACTGATCTTGGGAAAAGGGATGTTATTTTTCTTCTGATCTATGACATACTGAAGTTTGCAAACATCCAAACCTAGGCAGAAAACTGACTCTTACAGCTATTTCTCCCATGTGATTTCAGGCATAATAAAAATGAATCACAGGCTTCCTGTTAAGATCTTTATAATCCTGTTTCTACAGCTGACAGAGGCCAGACTTTATCAGCAAGTGATAAGAGATCAGCCTAATAATGTTCTCAGCATTATTTGAAAAATTGTATGAGAAGAAAAGGATTATTGGATACACATTTGTTGGCATTCTCAGTGCCTGAGTCTAAGACTTTATTTGCATTCTAATCACAGTGGGACCAGAAATACATGTAATGACATGAATCAAAGTTTATGTGTATGAGAAAACAACAGTTTTGCAAGTAAGTACAATATATGAACTGGTGTAACTGCCTGAAAGGTTGGAAAGACAAATGGAAGAAGGGTCCTTTCAAGTGCAGAATGCTGATAGGATTTGCATGTGTTTTTTCTTCGAAGGTGTGGTTCTTAATGCATTTTTTGTGTCCTTGCTCCTAAACCTTCACAACATATGAGTTTCTCCTAGTCTTTTTCTACTCCCTGGACTTTAACAAAAGAGCCAGAGCCATACAAAGAAGTCTCAAAGTTTGCGCCTGGATGTCAGCAATTCTTTTGTATAAGGATTAGGAAATATAGTTTCCACTTGTCTAACAGCAGCCTCCTCTGTTACACTGCAAAACAGGGTCTGCTGAGGAGTTGTTGATCAGAGTCTAAAGCTGCTTGAACAGTACTGTAAATGAAATAGTGCTTACCCACTTTATTCCTGGGACTAGTTAATTATCGGAGAAGCCTTGAAACCATAAGGAAAGCTTTGCATTCATTTTAGCACTTCATGTCTTCCTGCATTGTTATTTCCATTCTGTCTTTGAGATAAGGACCAGTTTACTAAAAAACAGTTTACAAGTTTATGAAAATTAGAAGGAATGTTAGATTGGGTCATGGCTCAATCCTCTAAATACAGTGGGTTAAATAAAATCATCAGTGCTGAGGTTATAGCTCAGTCTTTGTCATTCTTTCCCTGTGACGCTTCAGAAAATAAAGCCTAGGGTCAATAAAGTACAGAGGCTTATGTATGGTTTTAAATGCAGAAATAACGCTATTGACTTCAGGAAGAATGAGTGAGAGTTTGTATTCATTAAGATTTGAGTTTCTATTAGAAGTAAACCTCTGAAAATAGTTTTCTGATAGTCCTTGCATACTTTGGTGTTCTAAAAGCAGCCTTGAGTGGATGAACTAAGTCCCTGTCATATGAAATGGAACCAGAAGACAGACTTTGAAAATACCACTTAACATAAAATTCACAGTCCTTCTACTGAAGCTTTGCAGAAAATACTGGTGTTAATTTTTATTTCAATTTTAGTTGGTATTGACCTATTTTCCCTTTCTCTCCCAAGCTGATCTTTATAACATGCTTTTCTTAGTACTTGTTTTTATTTCAATAATAGAATTTTCATTAGATGATACATTAAAATAATGGATTAATGACCTAAACTTTAAAGAAACACAGAAGAAAATTAACTTGATAAGCAAAAAAGATTTTAAAAAAAGAAATTAAGCTTTAGATCTGACCTAAACTAAACTGAATAGCAGGATGCTTCCATTAAGTAATATGCTTCCTCTTCTACTGAAATTAACAAGTGATAGTTAAGGTTAATTTGTCCATCAAGTAAATTGCACCATTTCAATTGTGTCTGTATAAAATGGTTACTGCTTCTCTAGGTATGTCCAGGACAGAGAAGGTAAAAAAATTAATATCATTTTTAAACACTGTGTCCACTGCATGGATTTATAGTACTTCAGTGATTTTTAAACAAATTTATTTGCATCAAAACAAAAACCATGATGAGGTACACTTAACAGAGAATAGCTTAACAAAATGTAGTAAACAAATTTGTCCATCCTTTATTTTTTTCAGCTTTTATTGCTTAGCTACAGAAATTAAATCAATTAAATTGAGCATGAAATGATAAAATAGTCAAATTTGGAAGAAATAGCTGGATACTTCTGAATTGGGGCAAAATAAGGTCTCAGAGTGTGCAGAGTGTGCATAAAACAAGAGAACTAAAGAATGAATTTAATGTTGTCCAGTTATTATAGAAATGGAAGATTAAACTATTTGCAAAATTTTAAAATATTTCAATAATTTATTGTTTTCCATTGACCTTCAGGCATGGAAAAAATAATTTTTCTCAGTTTCTTTTCAATTGCTAGACCCAATCCGGAATATTTTGTGTAGGTCTCATAATGTAATACATACAAGAAAAACTTGACCCTTTTCTACTCATAACCTTCTTTAGTCTGAACTAGCCCTGGTCCTCCAGCCTCTCCTCACCGGGCCAGTACTCCAGCCCTGACCACCTTTATTACCCTCTGTGGAGATCCCTCTGTTTTATTGATGTCTTTCTTCTACCAGTGAGCCCAAAATTGGACCAATAGCTGTGGTCTAATGAGTGCAGACTGGAGGGGGGCAATCCTTTCCTGTTAGCCACCTTTGTTGAAAAGATGTGCCACTGGCTTGACAGCTCCAGGAAATCCTGGTTGTAAGTACCGAACAGGTTTCACCTCACCAGCTAAAATAAGAAAATACATCTCTGTCTCAAAGTCTTCAGTGTTTTTCCTACAGAGCAGACTACTAGACTGATAATCAGTGATCTCATGCTCGATAAACATGCTCTGGGTCATCTGTTGGTGCAGAACACCAGCATGTGTTTCTTGACATTGGGGCAGTTAAAGTTAAGTGCATGAAACAGTGTAGGACCATATGTTTTAGAATATGTGTATGGAACTCTTACAGTTTTCTAACAATGTTTCTGCTCAAGATTAAAATTCTTACCTCTTCTACTTGCCTAACTTCATCCATCTTCAGTAAGGTTAGCTGGTTTTATAAGTCAGCGTACGGAATCTAAAAAAGTATTGCCACATGCCTGTGAAAAATTTAGTGCCTTAACTACTTGGCAGTGCATATTACAACTTTTGTTTTATCCCAAGATATCTGAAAGACTTATTTATAAGGTTGCCACGGGCAGACTTGGTGCCTTATTCTTGCAGCTTGACACAGTCTGGTTCAAATACAAGTAGCCTGGAAATGAAACATATTTTTATATAAAAATTACTGGCTTTCTAGGGATCCCTAACTCAGACATTTTATATTTTCTATAAAGTAGGTACTATTAGCAGTGAACTAATTAGACGCTTCATTTTACTAAAATCTTCTCTGCAATGTACGTGCCATCTGTTCAGTTTAGTCTAAGAAAAACAGACTGTAACTCAGCTGTGTAATTATGCCACCAATCATTTCACTTAGTTAATATTTGTCATTTATCTTTGCAAAAGTGCATCAAAATAAAATGACATAATCCAGTTTATTTGAACAAAAAACGTTGATGATGGTGTCACATGAAAAGTCCTATTTTCATGGATATCCTTCCCATACATTCTTCAAGCCACAATAATCTATATTCTCTAAGCCAGTTTGGAAATATGCTTCAGTGACTGTTTTGTGCCTCATTAGCTGGGATAGTGATCTCACAGCATGAGGAGAACAGGTTACTTGTATACTGTACGAATTACAAGTCCAGTCAAGGAATCAAATCCAGATACAAGACTAGATTAAAAGCGTCTCAGAAACTACTCAAAAAAAATGGAAACACAGGGAGGTGTCTACTGAATTAGCAAATTCATACCATTATTTTGAGACCCCCATGAGTGGTTACAGCCAAGCAATCAATTTTGTTTATAAACCTTCAAGAGTCTCAAAACTTACTTTTTTTTCCCACTGTCTTACATATTTCTATTCCAAGGACATTCTGAATTTTAACAATTTGTATTTTTTTTTTTTCCCACTTATCTGGTTTATTTGTAGTTAGGCTGGTACATGCCTTAGTTCTTTTGACAAATTTGTTTG
Source organism: Tyto alba (assembly GCF_018691265.1). Lineage (NCBI taxonomy): Eukaryota > Metazoa > Chordata > Aves > Strigiformes > Tytonidae > Tyto > Tyto alba. The sequence continues at coordinate 20,334,720 of NW_024881275.1, read as the reverse complement.
AACAGTGCTGCTACCTTCCTGCTGTTTTTTCTTTGCATTTATTGAAACTAATCAGTAAACTTGTCATAGCTATCCAGTGGTTTTCTCTGGTAGACCACAGTCCTCTAGGCAGTCTAGACCTGTTGTCATATGTAGTCATATATTGTAGGACAGGTTCTTTCTTTTATTTATCATCCTAGTATGAGTCATGTGGACTCATTGTGGTTTGAATTTTTCTTTATTAAATAAAATATCCAGGTGTAAAATTAAGGCAATTAAAACTTTGAAGGGATATGACATGAATTGTATACAAAATTTAAATGACAGTTCACTGGTAAGTGACGTAAAAGAAGAAAAATAAACCTGTTTAGCTAGGAGGTTGATCAGGTATTTAGTTTGCATTCCTTTCAACATGAAACCCAGCAGTGAAATATTTTCAGCTGGTTCAGCAGTGAAACACATGTAAAGAGAGACCTCAGTTAACTGAACTCTTCCAAAAAGTGGTTAGTTTTTTAATGGCAGGAAGCTTGTCATTTAATTTATTTGATTTGATACTTATTTGATATTCTCTGGGAACTTCTTAGATTTATATTACATACCATGATGACAATTTTATTGGTCTTTCCAAAAATATTGTCATGTATTCTATTGCTAGTCTTAAAATGTCTCTACCCTGACAAAAAAAAATTTCTTCCATAGGATAACATTTCCATCACTTGCTTTTTGTAGCAGCATTTAGAGGGTTGACATTTTGCTTTTGAACCTCAGTTTTCTGCAGCAGAATGTGGGTTAGTAGATAAATAAATCTACTTTAATGATTTAATTTGTGTCCCCAGTCTAGCCATTGTAGCAATTATTAAATCCAAGTAAATAGTTAATGCAATTACTTCATTAATCTTTCAGTTTATGGAAAATATCTGAAGAGAGAAAGTGTCAATTTTTATAAAATATTCATTTTTATTTCAGTAATCTCTTATAAAAGATATTACACTGCAGTTTTTATGAATGTTCAAAATTAAAACTTCATGGCTTTGTAGGATAGATAGACATACTGGATAAGGTTTTCCTCTTTATTTTGCATAATACAGGAATTCTTGCTGGAATTTGTTTGCATAAAATTTGACTGCTGCTAATCTTTGCAGATAATCAGCTTGAAAATTTTGCTTGCAGTGTGTATTTTGGTTAACAAAGTTTATGCCAGTTTAAACAGAAAGTGGAAAAAGAACATTTATAATAAATTTGTCTTAGGCCAGTCTAGTATTGACAGATGTCAGTGGTAGCCACACCTTTTAGTGATTTAGAAAAACTTTAATTCAAACTGTTAAAAACATGGTTGGATGTGGCTGAAAGTGTTTTTCTTTGTTGTCCATAGGTCCATTGCTAGTTCTTTTCATTGGCTTGGATTATGGAAGAAGGAGGGTAAAACATCATGTAGACATGGTGCAGCTGGTGACATCTTGATCTAGTTGAAGATGACCCTGCTCATTGCAGAGGGATTGGACTAGATGATCTTTAAAGGTCCCTTCCAACCTAAACTCTTCTATGGTTTATGACCTTTCCCTCATGCCTACATGAGAACTTCAATCTGAACCAGTCTAGGACCCTTAAATTGGTAGTGCCTGCCATTCCTGGGATTTATTAACCCAGATTCAGTGTTGTGCTAGCCATAACTATAGCATCTTTGATTTGTAACTGACTAGTGGTTATCCTGGTTAAACAGAACCAAGATCTCATGTACTTTTACCAACCTTTTTTTTTTTTTTAGTTAAAAGAAATTGACTTAATTCTGGTTTGATTTAATGTTGCTATTTGATGCATACAGTTACTTATTTTCATGGAGCTGTTCCTCCTTTACATCAACTGATCCCAACTGCAGCTCTCCAGTACTTTTTCCTCCACTACCTATTGATTTTGAATGAATATTCCTGTTTAAAAAAAGGTTTTCCCTCTTGTTATGAAAATTTCACCTTAAATTACAGATGTGTACATGCATGCACTCTCATATGCATGCACATGCATATGCACACACACATGCACACACACACAAATGTATTAGAAATATTTTGTCCTTATTTTTGTCCATTTAAAACATGGAAATCTTTATTTATTCCAGGGAAATAAATCGATCAAGCATCTCTTGCCTCTTCTTTCTTAAGTAACTCTTACAGCATACTTCTGAATTTCATCACTTCTGTGGAATGATCTTGGGTAACATCTCCCTTCAAAAGCTTCCATTAAAATGGTAATAAAAATTTTGGTAATATGCAAAAGAAAATAAAGTCTTTCAAAGATATTTCTGAAGAATAAAGAGATAAAACCAGTAAATAAGTCTTAAGGCTGACAAATTCCAACAAGCTCAAAAAATCATAGAAGATATCTAGCCTATCACAGGCAATTCAGAATTTATATGCAGTTTAAAAATTGACAGTTTACTGGAGCAAGATTACTTGTAGTTGAAAAAAATAGTGCTGAACCCAGAAAGTATGAACAAAATCAAAGCAAAACATCTCACAGAATTTTCCATGAAGAAAAAGAGGTTGCCTGCTTTCTTCTCTAAGTTTTAGTCAAAACTCTTTTTAGTAGTTAATAAAAGAGGTTAGAACCATGTCTTGTGTTTAGATTATGGCACTAAAAATATTTTCTGATTTTTATTTATCTTACTGTTTGTCATTTTGTTACAGAGAATTTTTTTTTTTTTAAAGAACTACTCCAGAAAAAACCTTGGTACTGCCTCTAACTTAATACTCAGACAGATAACAAGTACAAAATATTGGGTAGCAAATGCATGTGCTTCCAGCATGAAGTTCTGTAGAATCTTGAAGACTGAGTGCTCTGCAGAAAATTACCTCTGGACCTTTTGTCTAACACTTGCTATTTTAATAATAATAATAGTGTAGAATATTGGTCTTTAACAATAATTTTGCAGTTATTGAAGATTCATAAGAGCTTGTGCTTCTTGTGAAGGTTGTAATTGCCCTTAAATTTTTATCACACTTGTAATTATCCCACTCAGTAATATCTCATGTTAGATAAGAAGAAAGGACAAATGCAGTGATGGCAGTGGCATTTTTATATAAAAAGAATAGCTGATGAATATTTCATACTTAAAGAAAACAGGTTGAATATAAACAAACAATTGAACATGAATTGTTCATGTTGAATATAAACAAACAATTGAACTTTAACCTACTCCATATTGGAATGTCCCAAATTATTGATTTCAGATTAGTGACTCCATCACTTATATGTACTCAAGACCTCATTTATTATGAGTTTGAAAAGTTGCATCAATGTGGTAAGAACAAAACTGCTTTGGCAAAGCAACAACGAATCAGACTTAATTTGCAGGTTAACTAAGAGCCCAGCAGATCTTTATAGATAGGACATCTCAAGGACAGAGTTCTACATCAGCAAGATTCCCTGACATCTTTCAGACCCAAAAAGCACATAACTAAGTGTAAGCAATCTGATGTTACTATTTACCTGAAGTAAAATTCAGCAGGTAGGGAGCTAAAATATATTTTATATTTCAGATATTTCATATTCCTTACCCCCTCCCTATTTCCCCCCCCCCCCCCAAAAAAAAAAAGCACAGAAGAGTACAGAAAAGTAAACTTGCTGTATTTTGTCATAAATTATCTTGTATTTTGCTGTCATAATATGGGTCCAGTCATGTTTCACATAGTGTCAACTGTTTTCTGCCTTCTTTTATTTAGAAAAAAGGGAACAAAATGCAAATGGTTGTCCAGGGAAAACAGATGACATACATTTCTTGTTGTGGCAGATGTTTACATCTCATGGTCTTTGTTTTTCCTGAGTTGAACAGTGATTTTTGCCCCAGGACACTTCTCTAGAACACAAGAGGTTTATCAAATAATTTAGTAAAGATAAATATAAATCAACTCTTTCACTTATCAATGACAAAACAATTTAAATACCTCATACAACCAGTGTTCACAGTAACTCTTTCAGTCACCTGGACTGAACAGAGATGCTGTCACGTCTTGGTTTTTTCTTTTTACTCTGTTGTACTGAAAACTTGTGAAGTCCATAGTCTCATCAATAAACCACACTCTTTCACCAAAAAAAAATAATTAATTCTAATCATCCATCATTATATGCAGTTGAATAAAGAAAGGATTTGTGAGTGATGTTTCATTTTGCTTTGATGTAACTAAGAGGAAAACATATATTACATTTTAAATAAACATTTTTACCAAAGGATCAATATTTATGTAAGCTCCATTTTTGCATATGATTGAAGTTGTTGTCACCATGGTTCTGATTATGAGTTTTCTGCATATCAGTAAGAAACAGATCTACTGAGGCAGCAAGCAAACGCTTGTGTAAATTGCATGTGAAAGAATCTTTCAAGCACTGAGGTTTGATTTCTTTCCTGGGTGACTTCTTTTTGAATCTATTTCTATAGGAGGTATAACTCTCGTAGTCATTTCTTTTCTCTGACAGAAATTCCCTCATTATTATTTCCCTCTTTATTTCTATCACATTTGCCCAATCTGTCCTCAGACTGTATCTCTATTAGTGAATTTTTCAGCTTCCAATTCTGTTACTGTCTTTATGGACACCATGACAGACTTGTCTTACATTTTATTGCTGTATTTCTGCAGCTTGCTCTGTGCTTCTAAACCCACCTCATTACTCTGTACTGCAATTTGGCTTTGATCCTGGTTTCTAAATAACCAGTTTAAACTACTGATATTTTCTTCTTTCTTGATCATAGACTAGAAATGACTGCTTCATTACTGTTATGAAGACATTACATCAATTTAACAAGCCTGGTTGGTGTTGTATACATGCTTATCTGTACCTTGTATTTCTTGTATGACCTGGGGGACTCTTTACTGCCTGTTACCCTAGACTGCTGTAATAGTTTGCCACAGAATAATTCAAGGATGACCTACTCTTCAGTCTGACTGAACACACTGTTTGAGAGAACATGCATATATACAGTAAGACCATTAAGACCCTTGTCTACACGAAATATTTCCAACTTTTTGGGCATAGACCCTTAGTCATCCATGTGTGGCCCCTCACAGGCCATATATCAGTGTCTGCTCCACTGTAGACCTCCATGGGTGGCAGGGGGGGCCACTCTGTCATCTAACCACATGATATGGAGTAGTGGTGGGGTCTTCGCTCTGACACACCTTCCCCTATTTTCTTCCTCTGTTCCTCCATGGACCTTGGTGTTCATGCAGCTGCTGCAACTCCTCCTCACAAGTCCGACTCCTCCTCACCATGCCCCTTATTAAATATCACAGAGGTGCAGCTGATTGACTTGGTGCGGAGGCAGGTCTGACTTGGAGCCAGGGGAGCTTCAAGAAGCTTCTCACAGGGGGCCTGTCCTGGGTTGAGTGAGTGGTGGAGTTTTTTGGTGGCAGGGGAGGGGGCTATCGGGGCGGCCCCCTGTGAGAAGCTTCTCGAAGCTCCCCCAGCTCCACATCAGCTCCACTTCTGTTTGGGAAACTGAACCAATCAGCTGCACCTCTGCGATAACGTATTTAAGAAGGGACGTGGTGACGGGCAGTCGGACTTGTGAGGAGGAGTTGCTGCAGCTGCGTGAACACCAAGGTCAGTGGAGGAACTGAGGAAGAAAGGAGGGGGGAGGTGTGCCAGAGCACAGACCCTCCTGTATCCTGTGGTGAGACGGCAGGGCGGCCCCCCCCTGCCACCCATGGAGATCTACAGTGGAGCAGACATTGATTTATGGCCTGTTGCTCCTGCTCAGCTGATCAAGGTTCTGTGCCCGAAGAAGGCCGGGGTCTCATGGGAAAAGTTAGCCCCTCTGCTGTAATTCAGTGCTGGGAGGATTGCATCATGCGGGGGAGTCCCACGCCGGAGCAGCTCGGGAAGGGCTGCAGCCGTGGGAGGGAATCCAGTCAGAGAAAGTTAGGTACCCATGACGGAGCAGTGTGGGGAACGCTGCCGCCCATGGGAGGAATTCAAGTCGGAGAAAGTTTATGGAGGACTGTCTGCTGTGAGAGGGGGACCACGATGGAGCAGGAGGAACAAGTTTCGGACACTCCCCTCACTGAAGATGAAGAAAGTGGCAGCGCTGACTGCACCCCCCATTCCCTGCCCCTGCGCCACTGGGGGAGGAGGTAGAGATATCGGGAGCAGAACTGAGCCCGGGAAGAAGGGAGGGGTGGGGGGAAGGTGTTCTCAAGATGTGAGAGCTCTGTTATGTGAGATACTCTGTTATGTGTTGTTAGTGTCTGTAATAAATGTATGTTCTTTTTTTCTTCCCCTAACGAGTCTGCCTTTTGCTCGTGATCATAAAGGGGAATTTTTCCCCATCCCAGTCCTATCTCGGACCCCAAGCCTGGCTCTCTGTCCCTTCTCATTGCCGGAGGGGAAGGGAGAGAGAGTGGCTGCATTGTGGTTGGCTGCCAACCAGGCCCAAACCACGACAGGGCCACTGCTGTAGCCCCCTCCCCTGCTACTCAAAAACCCCATCACTCACTCAAACCCAGGACACATGTCATGAATAGTGTTTGTGATGTGAGGGAATGATATAATCCCTGCATTGCAGATGAAGATTTCAGTAGCCGAATGGAAAACTGAAGTACAAACAGAAAGCTGTTTCAAAATTTTCTACCAGATTTGCAGCTGTATTTGAAAGACAAACACCTGTTTTATTTTATGGTTTGGGGTCTTTTTGTTAATCAGAGAACTCAACACTGTGAAATGCTTTCAAACATTAAAGCACAATTTCTGATGATTTCAGTAGCAAAGGTGATATGAATTACTACTCTTCTAATATCTATCACAACAGAACAAATTACATCACCAGAAGAAGAGACACGTGCATTTAATGACCACATGTGTGAAGTGTGGTATGAGTAACTTGCTTGTTGTAAAGCAAAAAAGCTTGTGCTATTTGCATAGAATCACACAAATGCTTGCTATGGATTTGCATTGAATCTAGCCATCTGAGCATCATTTAGCAATCTTAGCTATGACACTTTCTTCTCTCTTGTATTACATTAATTTATTACAAACTTTCCAGCTTCTGTAAGTACCAAGAGATTTTATCATATTGTCTTTTAATGTATTTTGGGATTGACTATTTCAAGTGTCATAGTTTGAGCCCAGAGGACAACTGAGCACCACACAGTCATTCACTCACCCATTCCCCCTCAGGAATGTGAAGGGAAAAATAAAATAAAGTAAATAAAATAAAATAAACGGCTCTGGAATGGAGATAAGGAGAGGGAGAGGTGACTCACCTATTACAGGTCACGGGCAAAAGATAGACCTGTTAGGGGAAGAAAAAGAACATAACTTCAGTTCAAACACTAGAAACAACAACATTTCACAGACAGAATGGGATAGTGAGAAGCATTACCACATCTTAAGAAACTCACATCCCTCCACCCCTCCCTTTTTCCTAGGCTCAGTTTTCTTCTGGATCTCTTTACCTCCTCTTCCCCAGTGGTACAGGGAGCGGAGGATGGGGGTTCCAGTCAGTCCTGCTGCTTCTTTCTTCTTAGAGGGTGGAACCCCTTGCATTCTCCCCTGCTCCAGTATGGCTCCCCTCCTATGGGAGAGAGTCCTCCATGAACTCTCTGATGTGACTCCTTCCAATGGGCTGCAACCATTCTCATGGTGCCCCAGTGTGGGTTACCCCCACACGTTGCAGTCCTCCCAGCACTGAACTACAGGAGTGAGGGCTTCTCCCATCAGAGTCCCAGCCTCTTCCAGGCATAGCCACCCACTCTGATGTGGGCTCCTCCACAGGCCACAGATCAACCTCTGCTCCACCATGGACCTCCATGGCTGGCAGTGGGAGCGGCCCTGCTGTCTCACCATGGGGTGCAGAGTGAAGGGTATCTCTGCTCCAGCACACCTCCCCCACTTTCTCCTCCTTTCTTCCACTGACCTCAGTGTTTGTAAAAATGTCCTTCTTGCAACTTCTCCTCACAACTCCAACTCCTCTTCCCAGGTTACACTTCTTAAATACGTTATCACAGAGGTGTAGCCATCATCACTAATTGTCTTGGACTTAGTATAGTGGTGGGTCCAACCTGGAGCCAAGGGAGCTTTGAGAAATTTCTCACAGGGAATACCACTGTAGTCCCCTGCCCCTCTACCAAAACCCCACCACACAAACCCAGCACAGTAAGCTAACAGTAATACTATAAAGTCCATTATATATTTCCATATTGCATCTGTCAGTAGGATCAGAGGTTTTAGTTGTCTGTCATTAGAACTAAGAGAGGAAATTATAATCATATCTGACAACCATCCACTATTTCTTCCTCTTTCTTTTGCTTTAATGAAAATTACTTTTTCCTTTGCACATGGTGTGCATAATCAAAGTAGTAATGGTTGAAGTAATAGAGAGCACATGAAAAATACATTCCCTGCTGTGAAGTTCAATGTTATTTTCTAGTCCAAAGCAAATGGGAAATAAACATTATATGGATTGTTCAGTTTAGTCAGCTGTTAGTAATGTGAGAAAATTTCCCAGGTGCTCTGTAGCAAAACCATTTTTATGTATACAGGCCAGTCAAATGGAGAAGCTAAGAAAGATTGAAACCTACTTGGTTTTGCTGTGTGCACTGCATTTATGCACGGTGGTTAACACAAGGTCTCATGAGAGGCTTGAGCAAACCCAGAAGAGTAAGATCACCTATTTTAGGAGATCAGCTACCTCTAGGCAAGTGCAAACTGTAATATCATTTTATAGACTTGTCATTAGGTAAGTGTCAAGGAGATTTTTCATGAGGGAAGCAAAAACATGTCACCGACAGTAAAAGAAACAGAATAACCCTAGAAATAGACTTCCATCAAATGTACTTCGTTATAACTACATTATGCTTTCCATATTTCATTGTAATTCTTTTAGGTATAACAGAAAGACCTTGGTTCAAACCCTGACTAAATTTAGCATTAGAGAGTCTTTGCAGCACCTTCAGAGGTCACTTTGGATCAGTACCTTGAAAATTTAAATATATTCTCTTTTACAGTAAAAATGGAAATTTCAAATTTCAACCTATCCTGAAATTGTTTGGCTTAGTTTTTATTTTTCTCGGTGTTTTCTGGTTTATCTAATGTTTTATTTATTTTATTAAAGAAATTACCAAGTAAAAGAGTGCTGGATAAAAAGCCTAATAGACCATCATAACTTGAGGTTCGCTATTTCCTTCAGAAAATTAGAAGTTAAACTGTACCATACTCTTCAATCATCTTCAGTGTTTATTCTGGGACTTAATTTGTAGAGACTATTTCTGTTTATATTGTTAGAATTCAGATTCTGAATGGTTGCTTCCTTTGTGCTGAGCTACACTGTCTTGCAGTCTTCACTGTTTAAAAACTAAACAAAAAAACCTCAAGCCCCTAGACATATAGTGATTTACCTCCTGGCAACCAGATTGAAAAGACAAAATCTATTTTTAAAAAAGTATCAGTCAGATCACTGTTTCTATTACTCAGGTTATCCTTATTATGCCCTTTCAAAAATAGGGCTTATTCTTCTTACTTTGTGGTCCATTCCAATCTATCTGAACCTCAACATTTTGCTGAGGCTAGAGTGGATAAGGCCAAAGATGTTTCTAAAGCTGGCAGTCCAGGACAAAAAGTTCTGAAACATGAAGTACCACCATTTTTGTTTCCTTTTCCCAGGTGATGCTAAGAGAGAGAGCAGCTTTTGTTGGAAAACTTAGATCAACGTCTGAATTTACTGGGTTGCCTTAAACATTTTGTATTTGCAATGCTGTATAAGAAAGTATAAATTTCTTATATTTTGAAAGACATGTGGTTCTACCAAAAGCCTTACCTACTGACTTTAGACAGCAAGATTGATATTTGATTCAAGCCATTCATTTTACTTTTTTAAAAAATATATCTTTAACTTCCCGGGGGTCTCTAGCTTATGAAACACCTGCTTTGAACAAGTCAATGACATACAAAAGCAGTTTGTAATTTGTGTTGACGTGTTTCTCATGCAACTGCAGAATAGAATACCTGAAAATAATTCTTTTCTATGCTGGTCATTTGCATTCTGTGTCCTTATAGCAAATCATTAACTCAGAGAAACCTCTGAAAAGACAACACTCAAACAAACAACTTTGTAAGCATACTCTGACATCATTGCTTTGCATGTTCCTCATCAACTATAACAATATCACTTTTAGGTTAATTGCTTAGCTGTAGGAAAAGACCACAAAGAAATAAATTAACATTAGAAAAATTAGTTTGCTTTCCACTCCATCCATCCCCGCCTCCCCCCCACCGTGCTTTTAACAGAGTCTTTACAGATTATGCAGACTTTTTCTTGGTCAAACCATTGGCACATCTATTAAGCTGTTCAGTTCCTAAATTTTTTGTAAAGCTACTGTATTTTATGATTTTTTTTCACCCATAAAATCATTAATATTACTGTCATTACTTTTTGGTTCAGTTTAGTAAAATTTATTCATTCAAATGATTGTATTGACAACACATGTCATCTCAGTGAAGATTGTTCTTGCACTTGACTAAAATCACTTATCAAAAGTTGCACATATCAAAATAATTCATATTCACACAAGACAACTTTGGTGGTAAAAAAATCCAACCACACCTTAATAAGAATCAAGCTTTTTATTTTGCTTCTACCATCTGGGCTGAAGGAAAAATATACAGACTATTCTGTCATATGAAAAGCCCAACACTTAAACTGGTAAATTTATTTTTGAGAAAGGAAGCACAGGTTAGTATTAGAGGGACATGTATGAATTACTGAAGAATTCTAAATTAATCTTTAGGTAAGCTTCTTACACTACGTGTGCAGTTAAGATAGGCCAACACTGTTTTTTTGTCAGATACATTGCTATACAACAAGCCTTTTGTGTAAATATCTGCAGTGTCTTCATGAGGAACTGATGGTCTAGCAAACCAGAAATTACTGTTTTAACAAATGATGATTATTGAGTTCCATATGGAAGTAATGTGGTGAAATGAAATTGTGTACTATCTGTAAGAGATCAGGCTTTAAAAAATGTGTGAATCTGTTAAATGTGTTTTGATTTAATTATTAACTTGCACCTAAGAAAATCTCAAGGAAGAGAACAGGACTTTCAAGATATCCATACAATTCAATATAGTAAAGATTGATTTCACCTCTGTGTCCTTGTGTTATGTTTCTGTTCACATTCTTTTCAAGTCTGGATATTGTGTCTACTTATAATTTTTGTTATCATTTTTATTTATACAAGTAACAAGTTTTTGGTGTCATATGCTGGTAACACTCTTATAGGATGGAATCATTACCTTTCTGAAAACTCACTTGCTGCTTCATCACAAGTTTCATGAATGTAGTGTGAGTTTCCTTTGTGTTGATTACAGTAATATTTGAAGGAGCAACTAATCCTGGAAACTATTTCCAAACATGGGAAGGACAAGAAAGTGTCTGGGGGTAGTCAGCATGGATTTGCAATGGGGAAATCATGCTTAACTGCAGCCTTTTACAATTCAGTGACTATCTTGGTGAATGAAAGGAAAGCAGTAGATGCTGTTTACCTTGACTTTAGTAAGGCATTTGACACAGTATCCTATAGCTGCTTCACAAACAAAACACAGGTTAGCTAAGTGAACAGTGATGTGGCTTGAAAACTGGCTGAACAGATGGGCCCAAGACAGTTATGATCAGTGGCACAAAGTCCAGTTAGAGGCAAGTCAGTAATAGTTTACCCCAGGGTTCATGTGGAGACAGTACTGCTTAACCTCATCATTAATGACCTGGACGGTGGGCTCAGCAAATTTGCAGATGGCACAAAACTGGAGGGAATGGAAGGTACATGAGGTGGTTGTGCTGCCATTCAGAGGGATCTAGACAGACTGGAGAACTAGACTGAGAGCTTTCACATAAAGTTCAACAAAGGAATATGAGAAGTCCTGCATCTGTGGAGATATTATCCCAAGCACCAGTACACACTGGAAGCCAAATGGCTGGAAAGTGGCTGTACAGAAGACTTGTGGGTCCTGGTAGACACCAACATGACTGTGAGCCAGCAATATGCCCTTGTGGCCAAGAAGACCAGCAGCTGTTTGGGCTACATTAATAGAAGCACTGCCAGCATGTTGAGGAATGGGATCATTCCGCCTCTACTCAGCTTTGGTGAGGCAAAATTTGCAATCCTGGCTCCAGTTCCTGGGGTCCCCATAAAAGACAGTTATAGACTTACTGGAGCAAGTCCATGATGGGGACACAAAGATGATTAAGGGACTGGAGCATCTTTCACAAGAATAGAGGCTGAAAGAGATGGGACTGTTCAGCCTCAAGAAGAGAATGCTCAGGAGGGTCTTATCCATGTGTATAAGCAATCAATGGGAGGGAATGAGCTGAAGGATCCAGACTCTTCTCAGCAGAAAAGAAAATATTTTTCAATTACATAAAGCCAACAAGTTCTCTATAAAGAAGGAAAGTTATTTGTAAATTTTGAAAATATCAAAAGAAAGCAGAAGCAATGTGTTTTATCCATGTGGCATTAACTACTAACATATTTAATTAATCTTCTAGTATCAATAAAATATAGTTATCTTCTGTAAACTGCATATTAGAGGCTCTGAAGAATGCCAGTGACATCTCTAGACTTCTCTTTCCATTTCTTTTCAAAGGTTTTTTTAACAAATATAATCAGTACAAATATTATTACCTGTTTGGTTAGTACTGAAAACTGAAATAATATAAAATAAGACATAAGGTTGAAGCTAGAAGTAAGTGTTATAGTCTGACAAACAACACAGTTCACACTGCACTGGTTATGAATCTGATGGTTTATTTCAGGGATCTGAATATTATGATGACTGAAAACTATTTCAGTTCTTCAAAATCTGCAGGTGTCTAGCATGATTCAATCAGCTGTGACATCACTTGTAAAAATTAGAGTAAATCAGAGAATATATAATGACTTCTAGGAGCTCAACCAGGAAGGCTACTAGGTGTGTTACACTGAAAATTTCTCTTTCCAGAAATGCAAAAAAGTTAGTGCAGAATTCATGAAATAAATATTTTTTTTTTTCACACAAAAAAGAAATGCACTCGTTGGGATAAAAAGGAGACTAAAGCTAGAGTAAAATAATTTTAATTTCACAAGCAGAGAGTATATATAAAAATAATTTTCTTCTTTCACCTTCCTGAGCATAAATTGGTCTTCTAGGGAGAAAGGACTCATAGGTTGAAAAAGCTACAGTATATATAAGCAATAGATGTTCATCAAAAGTAAACTGAGCTGTTCCCTAAACAAGTAATAGTGTATTCAGTTTATGATGAATAAAAGCTCCATGACAATCATATAACATCTCATAGGTGTCTGTAGAGAAGGATATGGATTAAATGAATCTCAAGATACAACAAAAAATACCACCTTGGTACTCTGGCTGTCTCAACTCATGTACACTAAAAATAAGTAAATGGTTTATATTTTTTTACATACTGCAAGTTCCATATTGCTAGTAAAATCACTTAAATGTATAGTTCTACATAGTGACAATTCCCAATAGTTCATTAAAACTGCTGTCTGCATAACCATATCAATAGTATTAGCAGATAAGGTTTATTTTCAGTTAAAATACGGATTGTAGAGTCATGGCAAACCACTGTTCAATTTGTGAAATGATAGGAGTCATTGATCTAAAATGCTTGATTTATCTTAAATTTAGATATTACTGAATATATACTATGGAGTATCTGACTCATCAGACTTCTGTGCAATTAATCGAGTACATAAAGTATGAACTTCTTGTTCTCCATGTAATAAGAACATTACTCTTTGCATAGTACACAATGAGACTAAGGATTGCTTTGTAACCTCTCAATTTAGTGTTTTTATCTGATTAACTGTATAACAAAATGAAGCCTGTACATTGGTGTAAAGTTTCCTTCCAGATAAAAATGATCACATAATTGATCATATGTACCATTCTTACCAAAAAAAAAAGACCTAAACAAAAAATAACTGCCAAGAAAAAAAAAACCCACACCTATATTTAACTTCATTAATATACAAACTTTCCTTCTAACTGGTTTGGGATGTATGGAACATATTTTGAGAAAACAGGATTTGTTGTTGCATTTCCATAAATTCATTCTGAAAAGAGTTCTCAGGGTTCTGAAAAGTGGACTTATTCCAAAAGAAGTTAGAATGAAAGAGTGCATGAAATTGAAAACAAAAACCTAAATGATCTAATTGTCCTTAGAATAATCACATAAGGACATTCTGAAGTTTGATAATGGGAAATCAGTGAAGTCACAGTAGGAAAATATGACCCATAAGATACTACAGTTTTCTAACACTGATAAAAATACGTTATCTGAAAGTCTACCAGCACTTTGATCCACTAAGGTGAGTCTAAAATCATTATATTAATTATGTTTAATTTTTGAGGAATAGACTTACCATGCAAAAGGTGTGTAAAAAGTTTTTCTAGGAAATCATACTGTGCTCATGCTCCACAGTTAGTGTCTTTTTCATTCTTTTAACTGTAAAAATACTCAAAGAAACAAACCATGTTCTGTGTAGTCTGAACATTTTCCATTTCATTCATGAACCATAAAAGAAAGCATTTAAAAATCATGTTAGTGATTGTAGAGTGTTAGAAAAATGGTACTCATTAAATGTACATTATATTATTGTTAAACACATGGACCATGTAGCTTGTTATTTTAGGTATGTGATACTGTCATTTTGCAGAGGCAGCCTTCATCTTTAGTTAGATATATTTTGTCATATTTGCTATGAGCATAAGTACTTTTTATAACCTGGGAACTTTGCTTTCAAACCCTATGAAAAAATAATTTGCATCCTTTTTTTTTTTTCTTGTGTTCATCATGCTTCTCCTTCAGAGGTGTCTCTGAAATTAATATTTGTATTGTTATAATCTGCAAGGAATTAAACAAGTAACAAGTATGGTGACAATTTACAGTTGCTAAAGTATTCTTCCCAATAGAGAATGTGAATCCTTTAGTTTAAAACTGACAAAAAGTCTTTACATTTGAATAATGTCACATGTCATAACTCTGTTTTACCCAGACTCTGGTGAATTAATTTGTAGGATGTAAATATATTTTTTATGGAATTTGTGTACATTCATATGTCTGGTGGTCTGTACCAGTTCTAAGCTGTACCTCTTGTGGGAAACACTGCAGTCTCCACTGAAGAAAGAAGATCTCTCACTCATTCAGACCTACCTCCCTTTCCTGCGACTCTTAACCTTACAAATTCAGTGTTCAAGCACAACAGATTTGAGTCTAAAAATAAGCTTCTAGATTGGCAGAAGTAGTGCCCTTGCACCATAACAAGCCAATTATTTGTGATATTATGAGTAAGCTAAAAAATATTTTCTGGCATACGCTAATATGTATCTCCCAGAAAAACTACTATCTTGATAGATTTAATGCTCAGATATCTCATAGAATATACTACGTCACATCTCTGCTCTCCAACCTGGGCTGAGCACATGCACCTTGAATCACAGTTTTACCCTTCTTGGGTCTCAACTTACCAGTGCCCACAACAGACTGTTAAGTTTGGACTTAAAAAGCGTTCATGCAAAGAGACAATCAAGTCCCACTTTACAAATCTAACTCTGTAAGTCAGATCACTGTAAAAAAATTTGGGAGCAACTTCACGAGTCTCTACTTCCCATCTCACACTCAGGTGAAGACACCATTATCATTCTCCTCTTTTCATCTTCCATTATTTTGTCTGTATTTTCTTTAGCCTGATTCTGATCTCCTAATTCCAGCTCCATGCATGTTGTGAAGCATTACTCCAATGACGTTCATCTGGAGGCTTCAGATCTGTCACTCCTCTGTAGTCCTCCGGATTTGAGTGGACATGTCTCACTATACCTACAGGAGGTAGGTGAAGGTCTTCTGTAATGTCCTTTACAGCAACACTTCAAAGATGCTTCTTCATTGTGAACAAGTCTCATTTTCAATTTCATTAGAACAAGAAAGGAGGTGGGGATGGAAGCCACTAGAGGCAAATTCAAATATATATTATTTGGCTTGGATGGATAAACTTTGCTTATCACTGGGAGTGAAAGTTTGATGTCTGACAAACCTGAATACTCATGCTGAGCAGAGAAAGGAAGTAATTTTCTCAAAAATCTTGATTATTGATTGCTCATCCCCATAACAGATCCTGGCTATCACACAAGCAAAGTACAACCAGTCCTGCTTTGTAGAACTGGCTGATTATCAACCTGAGGTAGGAACAGACGATCCATAGTGTCTTGTGCCTATGAGACAGTGTGAAGCAGGCACTGAAATGTTCCCAAAGTACAGTGAATCACACTGTTTTGCACAAGACCAAATTGGAATCTTGTCCCTGTGCCGAGCTATTCCTGGCACTCTGTTGAGTGTTAGTTAGTGTCAGCTTGCTGCTGTGCAGGGCCCTGTGCTGCAGTGTCTCACCAGTGGGTGTTCAGAGCCAGGAGCCACTATTTTTGTGCAGAGTTAAAATAATTGCGCAGGCATTAATAATACATGTAGCTGTTTTTTTCCACCCCTTCGAGGAGTAAAAACCTTTGAACTGGTTTTGGGTGTAACTATCGTGATGTTAAAAAATAATTATTTCTGCTGTACAAATACCATCTTTTTAAGCAGAATGTCCACAGATGATAGATAATATCTTGTACAGTTCACAAGGATTTGGATAAGCCATTTAAAATTCTATTATATTAAAAGACTCACAAGCTGATACAAATTATTTCTGACTGCAAACTAAATTAACATGTCTTCTGAATTGATTCACGAATCAGTTCTTTTTAAAGTACCACATTGGATCTACTTATTCTAGTAAGATTAGATTTCAGACATTTCTAGCGTTGTTTTACCTCTACCCTTGAAAAACTGGTGTTTAAACTTCTAGTGACTAGGCTGGAATATAACCCATAAATTTTTGCTTTGAAAAAGAAGAAATTGACCAACATTGTAAAAGGAACATAAACAAGAAAATGTTTTAAGTTCCACTTTTCTGTTCTAGCTCTTGCTATTGATGTACCACAATTTTAATGTAATCAAGTATTTTAAACAGAACATAAAAAGCATGAAATCATGGCTGGGATTCAGGATATGGAATTATGGAATGAAAAGATTTCACAAGACACAAATTTAAGAAATTCTAATACAGGGATGTGATAAGCTCATATCTAACACAATGTCTAGGTTTTATAGTGCTTGAAGCAGTTTTCCAAAAAAACCTTCTCTTAAATTTTAATGAAGACAAGTTTACCATAACAATTATGTTTGATGCTCTATTCACTCTACACTTGTTATTTGCATTTGAAAGGGTTGAAAAACAGGGATTATGGAGATTTACTTTGTCTCTTATATTGACAACAACATTTTACTTAGAGCGAACTGAACTAATTCCATGTTGGATAAGAAGATAAAATAGTATAAACATTTCTTATACATCTGTTGTGGTTTTTTGTTTTTTGTTTTTTGTTTTTTTTTTTTTTTTCTGAAGGAGTCATTTTACATTCGTTGTGATTTTTTATTACTTTCCACATAGCAATAGTGGAAATCCAAAAAGATGAAAAGAAGACTTTTAACCTTTCTAATATTTTGACATTATAAAGCCAATAATGAAGATGCACACTCACAGACTAGGAAATTATAATTTGTGTGTTTCTCAAATAATTGTAAAGACTCTGGTTTATGTAAAACATTATGGGTGAGGGGCACTTCATTATACAGGTGAGCTGCACCCATGCTCTTCAAAAAACATACATTTCCTGTACTTGTCTTAGCCTACACCAAAATTAAATATAGGTAGATAATCCTATGATACTAACTCATATAATAGATAATTGCTTATTGTGTGCAACAGCAGGGTAAAATACAAAGTAAGCTTTTAGTTTGAACTATGGATGTGTATTCAGTAGGAAAGGGAAGGAAGAATATGTGGTGCATTTCATTTCCAGATGTAATGATGACCTTCAAAATGCAGTGTAAACACATGTGCTGCTGTTTACATAGGTAAGGCTGACATTTTTGTGGGGAATCAAGCTTCTACACACAAAGGTTATTTAGAAATTTTTACCTCTAGTTCAGAAAAATAATATTCACACAAAATGTTTGTATTCTATATTAAAGCTTCAGGCTAGACCTTTCCAGGGTGTGGAGACAGGACAATGCGACTGACATTCACTCTATAGAATGTGTAAGTCTGTGACCCATTGAAAATGAAGCAGATGAAAATATCTAAATAAAGACTCTAAGCCTTTTCATTTTATTCTAGCTACCAAAAGCAGGCTCAGTTTCATTATGGAATTTATTAAAACTAACAGAGCACAATAGTGGAAGGTGCGTTCTAATCAGACAGAAAGTGTATACCAGGGTGGCTGTGACTTGTACATGAATATAATTGTTGTACCAAGAATAGTTGTCTTCTTTTTTGTAGACTCGAATGTTTAAAATGCATATGGTAAAAACATTGTATGCTAATCTGAGAAAAATTCCAATCTTTTTTTTTTTTTCCTTGGAAAATAATAGATTTTTTCCAAAGAGGACTTGTTTGAAAACTCATGGTGGCATTTTTGTACAAAAAAGTTACATTGCTGACAGTAACAGCATCAAAATTTCACCCCGAAGCATTTTAATAATATATTATCTCTGTTGCTAAATTAACACAAATCCATACCTTTATTTTTAGATTTCAAAAGCTGGCACAGTATTTTGTAAAATAATTTACATACTGACAACTTAAGAGGACATGAAATAAAAGAAAGACTTTACTTATAGTACAACCATTGAAGTCCTCAGCCGTAGTGAAATTTGTAAGCATACTTTATTCCAACACATAGCTTTAAAATACATCAGATGACCCTCTTCTCTTCTTTTTCATGTTTCCATATAGCCATATATTTAATTCATGTATTTTAGTGACATATTTTCCCAGCAACAACATAAGAACAGACATCCTTTTTCATGCTGGTGTCTACAGGCCAAATGAGTGAACAGAAAGTGATAATGTATTTAGTGATTGGTCATTAAGCTCTGTGAAAAAACTTATCGGAGACTATATAACGGTACAGGTATATGAAAAAGTTATTGCATAGTAAGCTAGAGTATGAGTTGATCAGATACCAACTCTTTCATAACAACCACCTATTCACATACAGTATGCAACTACAAATACAGATGGCTCATTAAAAATGAGATGCAACTGAAAATGCAGATGTCATTAAAAATGCCAGAGCAATTTGCTTCATATTTGCAGAAAATAGTATCAGCTTTGCATCATGGAATAGTTAACTGGTAAAAATTTGTTTTTCTATCTTTACCTTGGACTCCATCTAATGCTTTTTTTTTTTTTTTTTGGCTATCTTGAAAAAGAAAAATGACCACTTCCTTTCTGTCTTGTTTCTAGACCAATTAAAGGTACTTATTTTTTTCAAGAAAAATTATGTCTCCCTGTGTTTCTGCTGTGGTGTGTTCTGCTTCTTGGTTTTTATCTGCTCTTAAACCAAAAATTGTGATTCTAATCTCAGCATTGTTGAGTATCTGTAAATTTTATCTGTGACAATCAGACATGCTTACATGTGAAAATTACACTAAAATTCAGATTATGCTGTTCTCCATTTTCACAAGTGGGTAGTTGTACAGGGCTCTGAAAATTAAGTTTCAAAAGCTAAATACAATACAAATTCATATAGTCATAATGTCCTCTAGTTAGTCAGCATGAACTATCTAACTGAACACAGTACAATTTGAATCTTAATTGTACTCTTTCAGTTATAAAATTTCATATTACTAATGAGAATATAATTTACATAATAAGTGCACAAAGGGAATGTAAGTAACAAAAATGCGCACACTTGAACGTTTCCAAGTCCTTAATCCTTGGCAAAATGTAAATTAGTATTGAAATAAGAGATTCGAGCCATCATATGCTGACTAGTACAGACTATGTTCAGGGAGTTAAACCTTAAATTTTTATGTCCCTTGCAAGAGAAAAGAAGCGTATCTGAGAGTAAAAATTATAAATAAAGCTACTTGACAAATTATTCTAGTGTAACAAGATTGTCTTCTGGCATTTTGGGTTTTGATCACCTTTGTTTAATGAAACAACATTTTTATAGTTGAAAGCCAAGTAGAACAGTATGTGACATTTGAGTATTCAGAGCTATACAGTTTCAGGTATGCTTTCATAAAAAAAAAATATATATTTATTGCATTTTTATTTTTAAGTGAATTGTTTTTCTGTAGTCTTCATTTGACTATTTCAGTAATAACTTTCCATTCTTCTCTTTCTAAATTTATCATTGCTCACATACTCTACAGTAGGTGGCTTTACTTAGAATCCCTCTGAGAGGAGCAGTGAATTATTCTAATGCAAACTGAAAGATCACAAAGCAAATGGTGCAGCTGGAAGTTTAGTGTCAATGTGGAAAGGGGTGATACTATAAGACATCTCATCATTTATTTATCTCTACCAGTAGAAGATTAGTATTGTAATTTAGATAATGAGTTAAAAATGGAGGGAAATAACTGCTGAGGATAAACCAAAAAATATGTTTGGGTGGACATACAAATACTCCATGCACAGAGAAAAGATGCATTTATTCAGCTGTACAATGCATGTCCAACCAAGGATTTTCTGTGTTTCTGAACCACAGAATCAACCTGCAACATCTGTCAACCTAACTGAATTTGACTGTAGAACTACATGTGACAAACAAACACCACAGTTACACTGAAATAGAGACAACTAATGATTTTTGATCTGGGATAGGAAACAGGAGGAAGGTAGGAGAGGGTTTAGAATAGAAAGCCTCATATAGCTCTTAAAAAAGGAGTTATGAATAGCTTTGGAAACAAAAATATACAAGATTCATCTTACATGGTCCATTCAGAAAACTAGACATTTCAGTCTATTTTCTGAAGCTTCCTGTATATTGTGCACTACATGATTCTTATCAGGGGGTTTCCATTACTATGTATGTGCTGCAATTATAGAAGAAACCTTGTGAGAGGAGTGCTGTTGTGCAGAGGAGCAGTATGTCCTTTGATAACATTTTTTTCTAAGATATTGTGAAAGTAACTTTGAATTTTTGGCAGTAGTTAATTTTTAGAATTCTTCTCACCTTTTAGGGATGATTTTAAGAAGAAAAATAACCTTTTGTTTGTTTGTTTTTGTTGTTTTTTTTTTTTTTTTTTTTGTTTACTTTTTTTTTATTATTTGGAGAGAAATAAGATGATTGGTTTACTCTTAATCATACTTCAAATGTTCTAGCTGCATAAGTTATAAAATACTTATTTTTATACACACACAGATTGCCCCATGCTATAGAAAAGAAAAATCTGTAACATGGTTAACTCCAAGAGGCAGGCACCAAGGTTAGTATCTGGTAACAGGATGGTATAACACTATCTTTTTTCCAACGTCTTGAAAAAAGCAGTCTAAATTGGTATGATAACCTTGTTTTTAAAGATTTCAAATGAAAAGTTAAAGAAGGAACAATATTTACCACTTATTTATATTTTATTAGGATTTGTAAACTCAGATACTGACTGGCAGGTCACGGGCTGGCTAGACTGATTCATGCATTACTGTCCTTTTCAGCCTTCTCCTTCATGGTGAGTCACATTCTAAGAAGGATGTGGGTGGGGTCACAGCATCACTCACTGATGAAAAATAGCTCTTCTGTTTATCTGCCAGTTTCCAAATGTGTAGAAGCCACAGGTCCACTTAATCTTGCAATGGAACAAGTACTGTGCTATGTCCAGGGAGAGTTTGAAACAGTATGTGGTGGGGAGGATAAAAGAAGACAGTGAATTAAAATTAAATTTAAAAAAAAGTAATTCAGCCAAGATGCAGAAACTTGCTTTCCAACCCCACTACTCTATCAGAGATGGAACAAATCTACAGCAGAGACGGAACAATTGATATCCTAGCTGTGTCTGATAGCTAAACTAACACAGTGAGGGTCAGTAGTAGTATAGGAAGCGTCCCAGAGCAAGTAAAAAGCAGAGAATTTAAGTGATCTCACACTTGTGAAACTGTGTGTGGGATACTGACACTGGCACACCTGGAGCACTCCAGAGCAAGAAGGGCACTGACAAACTGGGTAGAGTCTAGCAGAGTACCACCAAACTGGTTGAGCAGCTGGAGCACGTGATGTACAAGGAGAGTCTGAAAGGTGCATCTGGTTATTATGTGGATGGGAAAGCTAAGAACAGGGGTGTGTGTCTTCCCGCTGTCTACAACTTCCTAATGATCAGTTAGAGAGAAGACAAGGGCCAGACTCTTCTGGGAGGTGCACAGCTGAAGGACAAGAGACAATTGACACAAATTACAGTAAAAGAAAATCTAACCAAACATTGAGGGCGGGAGGGGGGAGGGACATACAGATAGAAATGTAGAGAGGGTGATTAAGCACAAGAACAGATTACCAGTGGAGATGGTGGAATTTCCATCCCTGGAGATATTCAGGTCTCAGCTGGACAAAGTGATGAGCAACCTGCTCTAACTTGGAAGTTAGTCCTGTTCTGAGGTGAGAGTTGGACCAGATGATTTCAGAGATCACTTCCAACCTCAGCCATTCTCTGATTAGCCATCTGTAGATAAAATTCTGGCTCTCTTAAAATACTAAAATCCTATATATGGTTATATTATTAAAATCACATGTCAACAAAGTAATTTTAAGAAAAATAATTGTCAGAGAATAAAATACCTGAAGGACATTAGGCATTACTTTTTAAGGATGATTCTTATACAAAATAAAAAAAAAAAAAACCACAAATGAGAACTCTTCTGCATAGTGATATGTTTTAGTAAAACATATCACGTTGACATAAAGAAAAATGCAGTATATTAGCACAAAGAAAGTAATCATTGATTAAACACTGTTCAGACTGTCAGGATCTAATGAGGAAAGATATTTTGTAAGATTCATTTGTCTGTGCACAGTATCAACCTCCATGCTTCACTGTATGTGTGTCTGGTAGTTTTGAGGAACAATGAAAACCTGCTTTTTCCTGTTATATTAATAATGATACTATAGTATTTTTACAATTGTATCTACAGATACATTTTCAGCAGTAGCAGATATGACATAAAGATGGAAAGATTAGGATTTGATTTGGTGTCATCTGTTATGCTTCTAGGAAGATTACATCCATGTTTGTGTTTAGTAGCAGTGAGGGTTTTGCCACTTGGTGGTCTTAGGTTTGTGCAGCATATCTGTATATATACCTGTATCTAACTGGTAATGAGTATACATACCTGTATCTAACTGGCTTCAGTACTGCCATGCCAGATTGTGTGGCTGTTATGAAGAGAATCCCAAAATCGCAGAAACAAAAGCTCTGGAGGATTTTAAGGAGAACGCGTTTTCCTCTGGAGGGATTGGACCATGTACCAAATGAAGTGGAATATGGTCAAGCATCATGTGCTGTCATAGCATCTTGAATGAATGTGTGCCATAATAGCCACAATACATCCCTTTTGTATTGCTTTAGAGTGTATTCACAATGTTTTTCCAGCACAGAAATCTTGTTTTCTAAAACCTTAGTTTCAAAAACACTACATTCTCTACATTCTGGTTTTTTTTTTTTCCATTTTTGTTTGTTTGTTTGTTTGTTTTCTGTTTGTTTTTTAATTGAATGTCTTTTATCCATTCTAACAAAAGGTAAGGTTTTCTGGTATGGGGCTTACTATATTTCTAAAAAATAATGTTAAATATTCATTCACACTACTCTAGGTGTTTAATTGGAAAAAAAAAAAAATTTACATAGCCATCCCAAACAGCCTATGTCTTCAACTTCAGTGTTTAGACATCTGCAGAAGAAAGTTATTTTAACAATAATTTATGTATTTTAATTTCACTTAACTGAGTAAGGCATATTTTTATTTTTTACTTAGTATTGCTGTCCAGGAATTTTTTTATTTCAGAAAAATAAGGTGAAAGGTTGAGTGGTCATAGTTTGGTATTTACCACTATCGGTTGTTTAGTGACATGCAAGTACATCCTAGATTCATTTCACAGAAATTGTTTATTTTGTTTGTTTCCAAATAGAGTCAAACACATATCAGTCATGCCACATTAAATTCTCGTCATTTTTGGCTGTTCATTTTAAAAACGTGTTCTGTTGTCTGTATTTGGTTTTGTGCTAAACATTTTTGCTTTTGCATACTATAGACATGATATAACATTGTAGTATAAAATGCTAAAAGAGTGATCACTGGGGAAAGTCTGAAGCTTTTTTGTACTCAAAAAAATGCTGTAGTTGGTAAGCTAGTCATCTATACTAAGATTTCTAGGTTGATGTATAAATTACTTCTTACATTTTTATTTCTATTTATAAAAACCTCCAAGTTCTCTTATTAAGAATAGGAACTGCAAACAAATTTCAGAATCTGATCCCTTTTTTTTAGAATTATTTTGGTTTCCCAGAGAATTGAGGATTATACAGTCACATTCATCCGAGTGCTGCTTATTTCCCTCCGTCAGGACTACCCTAATAACTTTCAAATATTTTTTCAGCAGATCAGGATGGAGTGATAAATGTTCCAATTATATTGTTTACATAATTTGTGGAAGCCATCATACAGACTGGGAGTGAAGCCCAAATGTGTGCCTGATGAGAGACACACTGAAATTTTTATATTTTTCCAGCTATTTGTTCTGTTTGACCTACTGGTTAATTATCAAGTGTAGTTATGAGTCACTGTTTTTCACTTAGGTAATAGATAATTTGTGGACAATGGATGAATCCCAAGGTACTACAAAGGATCATTGATGGATTTTTGTTAAAACTGTAGTAATATCAGCTAACTAATTAAAAATAGCTTAATGCTATAAAACATTTATTTTGCCATTGAGTTGCAGACACACTTCCTATGCCACTTCTCTGTCAAAGGTGGTGTGGTGCATTAGCCAATCTTTGTGCCTTGGAACCTGATGCAACCACATCTGGGTTATTAATTCAAGTTAACACAACTGGATTATTCATTCATGTTTCTCAAAAGGATGTGCATAAACGATTTAACAGCTTTGAAACATCCTTTGTTTATTTGTCTAGAAATGAACAATTTCCATGGAGACCTCTTTAAAGCTTTTATGACTTGAATAAATAACATTTACTAATAGCTGAGATTCTCTTGTCAGTCAGTAATGGGTCCCTTTAGCTGTGAAGCCTTTCATATGTAACATTTTTAAGTCCAACCTACATTTAACAGTTTTCTGGTAAATATAAAAATCATGTAACATCTTGTCCATCACAAATATTTTTGTCACTGAACAATAGTTTTCAAGGTATCAAGTGGGTCAGATTCCTACATGACCATAGGCACGCAGCTTACATTTAATATTAAAAATCAGGTATTAGTTTGTATAGATTAAACGTCACATACCAGAAGATTAAATTGAGCTCAGTGAAAATTATACAGAATTTGAGTTAGGGTGTTTAGTAAATAATTTATTTTTCTTTATTCTTTTTAATGTCCTTGTGTTTTTATCTAACTTTTTAGTAATTTTTCCTTTATAGGGAAACATTGCCTTTTGCTTTTCTTTCCTAAAGTAAAGAGTGTAGGAAAGGCCCCAAAACTTATGAGTCCTTATTCATTATGAACCATCAATTTTAAAGTTTATTACAGTGCATGACTGTACCACTGGAAGAGATAAGTTTATTGTTAGGTTTTTGTGATTATTTCTGATAGGTAATATCTGAGGTTCCTTGAGCTCTGATGCATTATTTTTTTTTGCTTGACACAGAAAGCCAGATGTTTGTATTTTTTTACAAGAACTGGTTTTAGATGCTTTTTCTTGGGTGGAAACAATCTGCACAAAGCAGTAGCTATTAACTACATTCCATTCCTCCCCATTGGTTTTACATCAGCTAGCTGATGCTGTTATTTTATGATACTCTGCATCCATAACTTATTTAATTTTGAAATGCTAATTAGAAAAAACAAGCTTTTCTGTCAATTATTTTTCAGGTAAATGTATTTTAATTATGTGGAAAGAAAATGGTAATTGACAGGAATAAATGTACTGTGCTGGTTCTGAGGCAGTCTGACCTTTCAGGCAGGTGAGTGAAGCAGACAGAAACGCACAGGCTTTCAGTGACTTAAATAAGTAGGTTTTGCCTATATTCATGTTACTTCATACCTGAAAGTAAAAAATAAATACATTTTAACTGCAATTGAGATATAAAAACAATCTTAACATATAAGGTTTTAGTGTTAGGTGCCAAATATCCCATAGAAATATCTGTTTCCATTAATTTTTCATAATTTTAACTTGCAATCAGTGAAATCATTAAGAGAATTATGATATGGATACTACAAATGAAAAAACAAAGCCAAACCAAAAAATGTTTAGAAGGCCTACTGCAGTGATTCAGCCAAAACCTGGAAAGCTAATTTAAACTTAATTTGGTCTTGGTTATAAACTGTCATTGTATCTCAGTAAATGTGTATTCAGACAAGGACAATTTTTACCTATTACTGCATAAGCAATAACATATTTCTTTTATATATTTATGTGTGTGCGTATGTGAATCTGTCTGTGACTTAGTTACTTTCATAAAATTTACTTCTACACATAGAATACCATAGCATAGCATAGCATAGAATCAAAGAATCACAGAATCATAGAATGGTTTGGGTTGGAAGGAACCTTAAAGATCATCTAGTCCCAACCCCCCTGCCATGGGGGATTCCACTAGACCAGGTTCCACCCTCAACTAGACCAGGTTACTCAAAAACCTTTCTAACCTGGCCTTGAACTCTTCCAGGGAAGGACCAGCCACAGCTTCTCTGGTCAGCCTGTTCCAGGGTCTCATCACACTCACAGTAAAGAATTTTTTCCCTGTACCCAATCTAAATCTACCTTCTTTCAGTTTAAAACCATTATTCTTCATCCTATCACTACACTTCCTGAAAGTAAAGTCCCTCCCCACCTTTTCTGTAGGCCCCTTTAGGTACTGGAAGGCTGCTATAATGTTTCCCTGGAGCCTTCTCTTCTCCAGGCTGAACAACCCAAATTCTCAGCTTGTTCTCGTTAGGGAGGTTCTTCAACCGACTGATCATCTTCATGGCCTCCTCTGGACCCACTCGAGCAGGTCCATTTCCTTCTTAAGTTGGGGGCCCCAGACCTGAACACAGCACTGCAGGTGGGGTCTTACAAGAGCTGAGTAGAGGGGGAGAATCCCCTCCCTCAACCACACTTCTCTTGAAGCCACACTTCTGCTGGCCACACTTCTCTTGAAGCAGCCGAGGACAGGGTTGTCTTTCTGGGCTGTGAGTGAACATTGCTGGCTCACAGTCAGTTTTCCATCCACTACTACTCTCAAGTCCTTCTCGACAGGGCTGCTCCCTTTGTTTATTTGTTTGTTTGTTTATTTGTTTGTTTTTAAGACTTCTAATCACATTCATTTTTTTCTTTTTTTCTTTTGCACTTTTGAATAAATAGAGACATTACTGCACTCAGTAACTCCAATGCAAACTTTATTAGAATGATGTTAACATAATATAGTAACAAACAAGAGTATTTGGCATGAAGTCTCCAAACAGTACATGTATCCTATGAGTTTATCTATCTGTTCACTGGATGACATAAAACACAGACTCACAGTGGGTCCACAGAATTTATTTTAAGTACGTTTTAATTTTAGGGTTTTATGTGGAATACTTATTAGGGGTAGGTTGATCACGAAGTATGAAAAAGTTTGAGACACGTCTATCAAAGACAGCAGTGAAATTAGACATGAGCTGAGTAAAGGGACAGTCTGAGTATCCACAGAACCTTGAAGAGGCAACATAGTGATCAGCACAGGACACTCCCTGGGAAAGAAGGTACACCTCCTTTTTTCACACAGATCAGAAGACCACAGAGAATGCAAAATATATTGTAGCAAGGGATGTTTTTGTATATACCTGATAGAAGATGTTCAGGTAAATGCCCATCAGGGATTGCAGAAGGAAAGAGGAAAACAGAGGGAGGGGAGAACTGCAAATGATAAGTTGAAGTGAGTGTGCAAGTTAGATTCATGCTTAAGGATTTTTTGTACTTTTGGCATGATCAGTATATGACTTATCAGTTACATGAAGTAGGAGAACAAGTGCCTACACAAAACTGTGTAACCATACAAAGCAGTTACTGCAAATATAGTTTCACTTCTATTTTTTCCAGTTGTTCAGACTGTCAGGAGATGTTTCTTGTAAGTATTGATGGCTGGTATTATATGAGAAATTATCAGCATCTTCATATAAAATCTGTTATATTACTTGGAATTTCCATTGATAGCTTAATGTATTTAAGTTTCAGGCTTCTGGTAAATATTTTGATAATTTATTTTGATAGGCAAAT
Organism: Tyto alba; assembly: GCF_018691265.1. NCBI lineage: Eukaryota > Metazoa > Chordata > Aves > Strigiformes > Tytonidae > Tyto > Tyto alba. Next base: position 20,306,406 of record NW_024881275.1, on the reverse strand, counting down.
AGGTAGAAAAATTGTTTTCTTGACAAGATAGAAAGAAAAAAGCTTTTTGAATAATGGCCATATCGGTAATGATCTAAAATTTGTTTTGTGCTTATAAATTAAATCTTACAATAGATCTCTTTAAGAGTCTCTTTTTTCTCTTCATCTGTTATTTTTTCTTGTGAGGAACACATACACAAGCTTTCTTTAGTTACACCTAAGCACAGATGACAAATTTAAAATTGAAAAAATAAATTAATTAAAAAGAAAGTGAAGTTCTATGAAAAGACAAAAAGAAAGATTTGTACTAGAGTGGAGGATGAAAATATCAGAATGCTAATATAATTATTTCTTATATTAACATTCTGTCAAAGTAAAGAAAGAATGAAAAAACATCATGGAAAAAAATAAAGGAACACTTCAGAGGGATTTTTTTTGAGGCTTCCACCATGTTGTTGTTATCATTTTTGCCATGTCTCTTGCTTTAGGGATTTCATGTTACTGAGACTGCTCTGCACTGTGATTTTTTTTCTTCTTTTCCTAATAGCAGCATTAAAAGCATCAGGAATAATGGATTGCCAGGGCATTAGTAGCACTATATTTGATTTATGCTTGGGTGGACAATAAATTGTTTCATCATATTAATTTAACATTTTATTTATTTTTTCTTGATCTATGCATAATTGCCTTACTATATCAGAAGTTAGTCATAACAGACTAACTGACCAGTTTCCCCCTGTGTTCGGTTTGTGTGTGGTGGGTTTTTGGTAGCAGGAAAGGGGGCTATAGTGGTGGTCCCTGTGAGAAGCTTCTCAAAGCTCTTTCAGCTCTAAGTTGGACCCACCTCTGGCCAAGGCTGAATCAATCAGCAAGGATGGCTGTACTGCTGAGATAACGTATTTAAGATGGGGAACTGTAGAGGAGGAGGAGGAGTTGTGAGGACACCTAAGTGAACATCAAGGTCGTTGGAAGAAAGAAGGAGGAGAAGCAGAAGGTGTGACAGAGCAGAGACTCCCCTGAAGCCCATAGTGAGAGGGCAAGCAGCCTCCCCTGCCACCTATGGAGATCACTGGTGGAGCAGATGCCAACCTGCAGCTTGTGGAGGAGGACACCACACTGGAGCAGGTGGCTGTCCCTGCAGAAGGCTGGAACTTCTAGGACATGGTTTTAGTTAACAGATCTGTTATCCAAACATATAATTATTTAGGGCCAGAACTGAACCAGATCCTTCTATTTAAAAAGTATTCAATACATGTTCATTATCAAACTTTTCTCTGTATTGGGTAGTACACCATTTAAAATATTTCGGTTTATATTCTTTCTCAGACTCTCTGGCCTACCTCATGTACAAAACCATAAAACAATTTATACTGCTTTATGGGGAGATGGCAGTTCTTTGATCTTGTGTAGCAATCATTATTCAATTCTGTTGCTTACTATAGTCTTTAGTAGACTATTTAAAAAATATTTAACATAACTACCATAAATGTGAAAACAGCATCAAAAATTCCTCCAATTCCTCCCAAAGGAAATCATGTTGCTTCAGTTTCACTTTACATCAGAGCATGTGGTGTTTAACGTAAATCATTCTACACAGGGCTAGCCATTGAGATCTGTACTGGTACGACAACTACATGCAGACAGATGACGAATGTCATGCTTATTTGTTTAATGTATACACACAGACCTGCAGCTGCTGCATGTCCCAGGTTTTTTTGGTCTCTTTTCTATGTGAGTATTTCAATGAGTGGTATGGGGGAAGAAGCATTTAACCATTTTGGAGGGCAATTTTGTAAGCTTGATTGGAACAGTGAATGATCAGGCTGACCAATATCTTGCTAATTCTGATTGCACAAGTGTTACTGTGTGGCCAGTCATCCATGTGCAGTGATGTTCTTCACAGGGACAACAAGCTTTGACACAGCCATATCATACTAAAATCACCAAGTGTGTGTGATAGATGTCCTGTCAGCCCTTCTGAAGAGAAATGTGAGATCCTCGTGTGAGCCTCAGGATGGTTAGGATTTTAAGTCAGAATTTCATACAGTTGGCCATCAGTTTGACCAAGAAAACAAAAAGGAACAGAAAAAACAAGAGCAATTTGGAATGACACTTGTAGTACCACCATGGGTTCAGTGCATTTGTGTGGCATTTAGGGAGCCATTAAACAGATGGATTGCATACAGATTGTTGCAATCAGTTGGAAAAGAATCAATAAGACAAATCCAGTGTGTAACTCAAATAGTAAACATTTGCATAGTGATTCATTGAGTAGGCACTGTGGAATAATTACTAAAATGACCAAAATACAGCATTGTTCAGACATTAAGGAAAGGTATGAAATCAAAAAGGCAGCTGCATCTGGTATGCGAAGAGTCCACCACATCACCTGTGATTCCCGGGAAACACTGCTTGCAAAGCAACACGGGCAGAAGTGGGCTGGAGAGCTCACGGACTCTCCCTGTGATGGTACAGCAGATATGGAGACGAGGTGGTACCACAGAACTGATAAGCTGCATGGTGGCCACCCTGAGCCAACGTCCTGTTGGATTTTGATGAAATGCTGTCCTTTGTGTGAACTTTGCTCATTATAATGTCATTATAATACCGAAACACACCTCCATCCTGAAGGCTACCCGCCTCCAAGTGCAATCACTCTTCTCTGAGTCTGCGCCCTGAGTCTTTGCAATCTATACCTTTAAATGTGAGGCGAGAGAATTTTAGTCCAATCATAATAAAGGTATTTATGACTAGAGTCACTCAAACTCCACCTTCAAGGTAAAAAATGGCATAAAATAGGCTGGGAAAAAGGGGAAGTGGGCGGGAAGACACCATCGTATGAACCTCTGGGACCAGTTGATGGGCTTTCCCACCCCCATAGGGACGTCTTTGGGTAAGACTTAAGAACTTAGAAATCTTTCTAGAAAGTCTATTTTCCATTTTTTATAGCTTGGCTGTATTGTTTTAACTTTGTTGTGTTCTTTATACATAGACTTATTTGCACATGTGTTGCAGACAGTGCATGTATCACTGGCAATCATAAGAACCTCTGTATCTGTCATTTAAATAAACTGTACCATTTAAGTAGCTAGTTGTTTCAGTTTCTCACTGAACCTGACCAAAGTCTGGCCGTGCTAGTTCATGAGCACGACTAGACTGAAGGTGCAGTCCTCTATTAGTGTATACGAATCGTAACAGTTTAATATATATTGAACTTGATTGGACTGATAGTGGTGAATTGGTTATCACTCAGATTTTCTGCCTTAACCATTTCACGTGACAGTCACTTTTTGAAAAGTATGAAAACATGAAGAATACTACATGCACTAAAATAACATGATGCAAATAGATGTTTTGGAAAGCATTTTGTACTTAAACGTCTGTATTTTTCACCTTCTTAATTCTTAGTTTTCTGTTAAAAGTTATTTACTAACAATAACAAGAGCTCATCAAATCATTAGATTTAAGTTTTGTTGTAGCCAAAAATATCTTGTACCTGGGAACTGAGGAAATATATACATTTGTTGATTTCAGCTTTATTTGTGAAAGTCCAGTTTTCAGTTAAAACAACACAAGAAATTCTTGAAATCTATTTGAACTAAATATAAAACTGTCAGGAGAATACCTTATGAACATATCATCAGAGAAAGTAGTATTAGATACATATAACTGACTATCACAAACTGACAAAAGGGTTAAATCTTCTATTTTCTCAATATCCAAGTTGCTTAAAAATGAGTGTCTTCAGTACATTTTGGAACACAGATATGTTAAAATTTAATTCAAGCAAAAATATAATCTTGAATTTCAGCATCTCCCAGAGATTAATATGGTCAGATAATAATTCTAGTTAATCTTTCCCGGTTTTAAGAAATTTATGAGCTAATATCTTTTACAAGTTAATTAATACGAGGTCTTTCCTGTAATACTTTCTGCTTTGCTTGTTTTCATCAGTTTTAATGAAGAAACTCAATTTTGGAAAAAGTTGGAACAAATGTTTTGTGAAAACCTTTTTCATATTATTAAGGTTAGGCAGTAAAATTGATAGTGCATTATATAATGGGGTTAAGGTAAACCAGAAGGTATTGCCAAAACCCCTGGTTGCTCTATAATATATGAGGACTGAATTAAGTTTAAAAAATGATGCTGGCATAAAAGCCTTTTAAAAAGAAAAAAAAAAAAAAGTAATATATTTTATCAGTATTGGCTTTTTTTTCACTTTCTTCCCTTTTTAAACAATGAAAAAAAAAGTTTTATTATTATCTTCTTTCCTTTTGTTTGCCTAAACAAAATAAGTCAGCATGACAGGAATTTTCCTTTTAGGGAAAGTTGTGTGCTCATTCCTATAGAAATCTCTTTATACTGTACAGCAATGCCTATTCATCTGTCAATAAGACTGTCCATTTATTATTTCTGTGTATTACATGTTTTTTTTAGCTATAGGTCATAATGATGTGTCAGCTTTACCTAACCGCTCACTATCAACACTTGTGCTTTCACTGCTCTTTCGTATCTGCCCGGCTGGGGAGCATCAGGGCAGGAGATGCACAAGCTCTGTCTCTCAGCACCTGGCACAGACCTGGATGCAGCGGGCTGTGTGCATCCCATTTGACAGGAAGGGAAGGTGTGTGAGCACCACTGGCAGGCTGTCGCTGAGCCCTAGGGGTGCACACACCAATAAAGCTGGTGAGGTTGAGGTTAGTGAGAGAAGGAACAGACAAAAACTGAATGCTTGCTATTGGACTAGCATAGGGAATAACAACAAAACCCAGCATCTTCAACCATCAGGAGTGTGAAAAGGTGTGTGTTTCAGAATTATGATTGGTGTCTGTTCGTAGTACATGATGTGTCACAACACACACGGTGAGCAAGAGCCCAGCTCTCTGGGGCAGGTGGCAATGTCCGGGTGCGGGGTGGGCGGGTGGGAGGTGGCATCAGCACCGTTTCATCCATGGGGGAGTCCTTGGCTAGCGGGAGAGGTGTGGGTTGGCAGTAAAGCCAGTATCATCCTAGAGGCCCTTACAAGGACAGCTTGAGACGGTAGTCAGAGAACACAGCATGCTGCTAATTACTGTGTTAAAAAGAGACACTGGTTTACTGTTTAAAAATATGAGACCAGTTTTCCTTCCTGCTGACAACTTCAGTACTATCTTTGTTGGCAGATTAATTAATGTAACAGATAGCTGAACCAAATGTTCACAAATCCTAACCACTTCAAAAGTTTCACCAAGGATTATTTTCAGTCTCTTGGCTGCTATATTGTTCTTCTTTCAAACTCTGTAAATCTGGGATAAATGTGTGAGAAGAAGCCCTAACTAGTTTTTATCATGTTAGTGTCTCTAAAAAGGAGTTACCCACTTGTGACAAGTAATTTTTCTCACTCAACATTTAGAAGTTACCTGACACTAAACATTTCTTTTTATAAGTATCAATGCCTGTTCTGACTATTCTGATGTCTTACATCCTCCTTATCAAAATGATAGTTTAGAAACTCCTGTTTTTCTGCTGCTCAGGTAAACATTTTAAGTTGGTTTGGTTTGCTTTTTTTTTTTTTTTTTTTTTTTTTTTTTTTTTTTTTAATTTGCCAGAAAACATGAAAAGCAGTAAATTGAAAATGATCCTGTTGTAATTTGAGTTATATCTTACATTCTTTATCTGAGTTTTAGATGCTCATCTACTGCTGCTTAAATGCAGAAGAGCATATATAGTTCTTTTATCTGAACTAGTATAATAGCTATATTTTTCATCTTATCCTTGAAGTATTATCATCAAGAGGGGGAAACCATATACTAGTATTAGGATTTCATATTGAACAGCCAATTAACATTGGTTCAAGTAAATTTGTGAAATTTACCTTTTAAGTATTATACCTTATGTAAAAGGACTGAAGAAACATTTGCTGAACATTAGGGGACAGGATACTTGTGTGATGTAAACTGGTGAGATCAATTTACTGAAATGCCAAGAAATGCCAGCTGATGAGCAGGCGTAGAAAGCTTTCATGCTGAGTGATAAAAAAGGAAAATAAATGTACCTTTGATTAAGGAAGACTGATAGAATAGGAAGAAAATATCTCATTTAGAATAAAAATGTAATGTTTGGAATATGAATAACAGTAATAAAAATGATTATTCTCGAGCTTCCAGTATAAATATTAATAATTTGTAAATATAGCTATTAATAATGTTCATTATCACTTGGTTTTCATCACTCATAAATGCCACAGGCTTTACCTATGGAGTAGCAGCACTTGGAAAAAGCTTATCTGCTGAAACTTAACTTTTCTTTTTAAAAATACATTACCTGTAATATTTGAGATAAATTTAAAGCTCTTCCAGACAGCTGAAACTCTCAGACTTTATTGATCTATTTTTCCATAAGAACTAAGAATCCTGTAAAAAATATTTCAATTTCTCTCTAATGTGGAGTATAAGAATATGTTTTGGTCTTTTTCAGTAACTGTGAGCGTTCTGGAGGAGTTTTAGTTTTGATAACTAGTAGTCAGTTGCAGCAAGAAGGTTCACATAGCTGGGTCTTACATGTTTGTGTATGCTTAATGGGCACATGTGGAGAATCATCCATGCCAGTGTGTTTTTGTCTAACATTTGAACCATCTTTTAAAAATATCTTTATAAAACCAGCATTTAGATTATTTTGATTAGCAGCGTTGCTTGATCTCTTAATTCTTTCCAAATGCTATCATCCCTGATAATTTAGTACATCACTGTATCTACTACACTGGTGTCCATTTCCAGTTCTTGTCAACTGTTTGTAGGGAATTTTTGCATGCAAAAAATAAAAAAACCTAGATAATACAAAAGAAGCTTCAGAGTAGGCTGACTGTGTACTTCTTTTTTGAGAGTTAAGCAGAAAAAACATATTTCTATCTTAATTGAATCATTGACTTGTTATATTTGTAAAGTAATTGTTAACAAAGTGAAAATGTTTACTTTAAATTTATTTAGCTGATTGTGATCCACTTATGATAAACCTGCTTGTGATATATGCAGAGAAAAACATTTGCTGAGGATGTTCTGCTAAAGTGGCAGAATATCCTTGGCTCACAAAATAAGGATTCTGTTCAGAGTGATTAAAAATCACTTTATTTGACTAGGGCATCTGCTTGGAAAGACTCTATAAGCCTTAGAGTCTGTAAGACTTACTTTTCAAAAGAGCATGTAATCTTTACTTGCTGATTACTTCTGCACTGGTTCTTTTGGAAGTCATACTTTTGCATTCTGTACATGAAAAGAAAACCAGGAAATGCCTAACATTACATATATTCCATGTTATCTTTTATTTCCTAACTGAAATGATAAATAAGGTAGAAATGAGACAAGGGGGGAAACCCATATGTCTACATCTTGCTGTAAAGGAAGAGAGAGAAACAGTAATTAACACTGTTAATAGTAATAGTCTAGATGCTATCATGCTCTGCGCGGTGACCATACCACTATAAAAGTATCTGTGTAGTAATATGTGTGCTAGATTTATGTACACATTAGAAACACTGGAATTGTATTGTGAAGACATACAAAAATAAAAATTCCCAGATTAAAACCATGAAAACATTATGTTATTAGTGGACTACTAAACCTGCTTCAGTAATTTTTTTTTTTTCCATTTTCTTTGTTACATTAAAATTTAATGTGTTAATATTTTCTGTTATGTGCTCAGGGTAGCAGGGTTTTTTTTTATAAAAAGTACCAAAATGCTAACATTCTTCATCCCACCTTAAATTTTAATGTATTTGCTTTCATTTTTTAAATTACACAGGTAACATTCAACACTGTAAAACGTAGCCGAGTTATCAGAAAGTAAGGAAGAATTCTAACACTCATAACAGAAATAGCTTGTCTTTAACTATTCCTGGATAAAATAATAGTTATAAAAGAATGAGAAGAACTGTCATATAAAGTATGTTTCACTACAAATAAACTTTTCCTGCCTACCAATCTCATGTGATCAGTTCAGCCACTGGTCCAACTGCACAACTCCTGAGGAATCAGGCAAATGCATTATAATACGTGTTTGAACCTGTCAGCAATCTCAGAGTGTGGAAAGATAACATCAGTAACATAAATTCTTACATGTTTTTGACACATAAGATGAGAAGGAAAAAAAATGGTGCCACATTTATTATTTCTTTATCAACAGATCATTTTGAAAATAGAAAATATGAATCATTCTTGAGAGAGGTTTTATAATAAGGCCTCTTTTCTTTTTTTTTCAGGTGCATAATTCTACCTTTTTCCTTTGCTCTGTCAGTGACTTCAGTTTTAAAGCTATTTTAAGGAGTGACTTGGATAATGCTAGTTGCTTTAGAAGGAATACTAGCTCATTCCACCCTTTTTTGTGTGCAATTCACCAATACATGGAAAAGCACCTCTAAGCACATGACCAAGGAGCAGCACTAGCTTTCCTGCCTTTGCTGGGAGAATATTCTTACTGTGTAAATTAGTTCATTGTATAGATGATCAAACATTTTCCAGAGCTGATAGTTGTAGAGATCAGTGCTTAATCTCTTATTTAAGGAACTTAATACTCCAGTATGTCAAATATATATATATATATTTTTAATCGATTCTTAAAGATTCTCTCTCCAACATTTGTTCTGGGAAGGGGAGAACTAGCTCAGCTTGAAGGGGAAGAAGTACAATTCTCACTCTGTCTTAAATTGAACTCTAATTGGTTTTGTCTTCTAAAATGTAGCATTGTTTTATCTCGTCTTTCAGAATCTTACAGAATTTAATTGTTTCTCTGAGTAACTTTTGCTCAATGACTCAAAGTGTCACTTCTGAGCAGGCTTATATGTCTCTTATCTATTAAAATATTGCTTCTACCAAGACAGGTCACTGTGCTAATAGAAAGTTCCCCATGAAAGCAGGAATGGGCAGACAAAAAGCAAGGACAAGGGCTTTTTCAGTATTCACCACTTTCTTCCTGTTACTATTTTTATGAAAATAACAAGTGCCTTCTGAAGGATCTAGCCTCTGTTGTTTTTCAAAACTAGGGTCTAGCTCTGAAAATCTTTATAATTCAGGCCAGAGTACTTAAAGGTTGTCACTCTAAACCATCTTCTGACAGTGCTTCAATAAAAGTCTCGGTGCCACTCTCTACTCCTGTAGACTTTATGTTGTTGGTATGTTGACCTGTTATGATAGCCTCACAATATGACTCTTACTGCCTCTTCCTCCTGTTGCTTCAGAGCTTAGTCTGTTTTGCATTCTTCAAAGATACTTTTTCTTTTTCCTTGATAACATCTAACCTTACTAGGCTTTAGCTTTCTTCTTACCACATTGAAAGAAATAAAACCTATCACATATTTGAAACCTATTTTGTTTGAGCAGAAATTAGAAGGAACACACATAAAGTTACAGTGAACAAAAATAACAGTATGTCTTGACCACCCAAATTTTATATAAAAAATTAGACTAAAATGGGCTTTCAGAGCTAGTGGAAAATAGAATCAAATTTATTTATGTAATTCCTGGTGCTTATTTGTCAAATGACTGTTTACAGTGAAGATTGCACAACCTTTTGGAGCAAAGATTTTGCATGCCCTATTATGGACAGGGAATTCTGAAAAGAAGGCAAAAGTATTACCTCAAAGTACTGGCCATCTTTCCAGTTACTCAAATATATAATTCTGAATACTTATGTTTCATCCTTTGCTAGATGAATCATGAATAACATGTGCAATACTTTGCTTCAGTGAGAACATAAGAATATTAGTTTGACAGCTGAAATCAGTTAAATAACAAAGGCAACTTTGTGAAGTGGGTGTTCAGAACAATGTTGCCTAATTAGCATTATGCTTATTTGTAGAGATAACATAATTAGCTATTTTGCATTAAAAATGGTGATTTATCAAAAGAATAAAACGAATTTTTACTGCAGTAACCACTGAATTGTATGACAAATACTATCTCATAAGATCTGGGAGGAAGACCACTCAAAAGAAACACTGTTCACTAGTACACATTGTTTCTCAGTTCTGGGAAATTCCAAAAATATATATTGACAAATGCATATTAGACTCTTTTTTTCCTCCTAGTTATATTTTTGTAGCTGACCACTAAACAAGATGATTGTACTGTGGGAATGAGACACAAAAGAGAATTGGTTCTCAATTATTAAATAGTAATAAGTCTTCATAGTGTTTGTTACAAATTTGTTACTGTTTTATAAACAGTCAAAATTAAGCAGAGGACAAGTGTCTGGAAAATAGTGGCCTGTGATTTTCCTCTTCTTCCCTTCCCTTCCCTTCCCTTCCCTTCCCTTCCCTTCCCTTCCCTTCCCTTCCCTTCCCTTCCCTTCCCTTCCCTTCCCTTCCCTTCCCTTCCCTTCCCTTCCCTTCCCTTCCCTTCCCTTCCCTTCCCTTCCCTTCCCTTCCCTTCCCTTCCCTTCCCTTCCCTTCCCTTCCCTTCCCTTCCCTTCCCTTCCCTTCCCTTCCCTTCCCTTCCCTTCCCTTCCCTTCCCTTCCCTTCCCTTCCCTTCCCTTCCCTTCCCTTCCCTTCCCTTCCCTTCCCTTCCCTTCCCTTCCCTTCCCTTCCCTTCCCTTCCCTTCCCTTCCCTTCCCTTCCCTTCCCTTCCCTTCCCTTCCCTTCCCTTCCCTTCCCTTCCCTTCCCTTCCCTTCCCTTCCCTTCCCTTCCCTTCCCTTCCCTTCCCTTCCCTTCCCTTCCCTTCCCTTCCCTTCCCTTCCCTTCCCTTCCCTTCCCTTCCCTTCCCTTCCCTTCCCATCATTACTTCTAACTGATGCTTTCTCTATATATGTTCTATAGTTCACTCCTGTTACAAGATATCTGTCTATAAAAAACAAACACAAGACTTTTCACAAGTAACTGACAAACAGCATACACACAAACATGGAAGAAAAAGTTACAAATATGTAGTTTTGTGGTTCCTCTTTTACAGTGACTCTGTTGTATAAAAGGGAGTAAAACTAGAGGACTCAACTTGGGTCCTACTGATTGGAACTTGAAAGACTTGTGATGAACGAGGGGTAGAGTGTCCCCATTACTGCTTGGCTGTGACAACTCCTTCACTGTGGACTGTGGGATACAGAGGGCTGGAACAAGACTCTGGTCAGGAGACCTAAGATCAGTACCAAAGTTAGCCAAGTCACAAACCAGGAAGTAAAAGGAAACATCAAGATGCTTTGGGTAACTGATCAGGTCCCATGATGAAAAAGGATTGGGAGAATCATGTTTTAACATGCTTGGTTATGTCTCAGCATTCAGTAGGTGAGCTGATGAAGTGTCTGATAATGAGCAAATGAATATTAATATCAGCTTGCATTACTTTAGGATGAAATTCCTTGCTAGGTGCAAGACAATCATAATCACCTTGTGTTACTTAACTCACAGTTTGCCTGCTTAAGAAGTGATTATTGAGTCTCCTGCTGATGCTGTATAATCTCAGGTCTTTTTTTGTAACTTAGTTTTGATATAGTCAAACATGACTACCTGCAGAAATACCACTGCTCCATCAAGACTGCAGAATTGAACCATATGTAAGAATGGGAATTTCTTCTTTTCAAACAATCAAACAAACAGATAAATAGGAATAATCAGTTAAGAAGTAGGTCCATAAAAAAATTTCATAGTAGGATCCCTATGGTGAACATCTCACCAACTTCAACAGTAAATATAAATGGAAACAGGGCCTGCAGCTAAATGCACAGGGACATAAAGACTGTGGTAACCATAAAATACAGAGGAGAAAAGCAGACCCACACTGCTCAAAGATGAGTTGGCAATAGAGTGAATGCCCTTCTCTTGATACACTTTTCTCCTACCCAGTAGACAACCCTGCCTCCCAAATGCTGCCTTAGTTCTCTTCTGGATGCTCATCTATAATAAAACCAGAAGAAAAAAAAAAAGTTTTAGAGGATAGGCTATCAGGTCTTTGATGTAAATTGCATCTTTTGACAATTGAATTTTATCCTACTGCTGATTCATTATTAAAGTCTGACCCATATAACCTACCCACAATTTTCCCCTTACTCTTGGTAGAGCAGTAAATTACATCGTGTCTTCTTTTGCCAGCTTCACATTCAATGCTAGCTTGCTTGTACTGGCTCTTCTGTTGAGCAGATGTTGAATGGATCAACAATTTCAGCACTTTTCAACCTTTATTAGAAAAGGAACAGTGATTTTACAGTAGCAGAAATACCTTTTGCTATTATGTATTGAACACTAGCTCAGGTAACAATTTGGCCTTTAATAAAGAGGCCATATCGCCATATTAAATCACCACTTGCAGAATAACAGAACTAACAAATACAATTACTGTTTAAATACATCCCATTTCCTTTCAAACACTCTTTCAATAATGCCTAATAGACACCATCATAGTTCAGAATGAAATTATTCTTTTGGTCTGGATTTTACATAAGAAGGGCACATTACTCATGCATATTCATTACAGAATAAAATGAAACATTTACATTTCTTTTGCAAGCTTAATGTGCAGTATAAGTTAAGATATCATCTAAATCATCTCTATTATCAGTGGTGATGTAAATCCTTCATGTTTCCCTTCCCTTTCCTTGGGCTGTTTGGTGCTTGGTGCGATTCCATCCTGCTCATGAGCCACATACCAACCTAAAACAGTATGGATTGTAGATGATCAGAGTGTTAAGGCATTGTCTTGATGTGCCTGGGTCCTGGTCTCCCTATCACTTGGGAGCTGCAATAACAGTCCATCACCTCCTGACAGCCTGGTGCATCTGAACCTGGGACATGGCTGAGGGACAGCAATAACAGAACTGCACATCCAACAAGTTCTGGGCCTGTGCAACTGGTGGAAAATGCCATAATATTTCTTCACTTGAGCTGGGCAGGAGAGGAAAAGTATCTTACAAAAGTCAGTTATCTTGGACCCTATAAATAGCTACACCAAGTGAGACCCTTTGAACTCTCCTGGATATCAGCGGCCCGTGACCAGCATCTCCTCTGAGCTAGAATGTCTCTCAGGTACCAGAAACCTTAAGGTGTCATCCGCTGTTAGAGCTGATGGGAGGCCAGGGCGAAGTCGATCTGCTCGTCTCAATTATCATCTGTCAAGGAATGCTGATGCATTGGGAATATTTATTCTAAACTGAAGAAGAGGGAGATTTTAACTTAGGTTAGCTTATCTTTCACCCACCTCTCTACCTCTCTATGTGTTTGGGTATACAGAGTTGTTTTTAGAAATGTGAGTACATAAAAATTTCACCGAATCAAAATATTTTATTTCTGTCTTTTTATTTCTACATCTTGTGTTTATGAACATACATATATACACATATATATACACATATATATACATATATATATATACACACATACAGATTTAGGATACCTTATTGTAAGTTAGTGTAATTATTGTCATTTTCAAATTTGTAGTTAAATTGCTATTTTAATTATAACTCATTTTACTGAATTATTTTGTAAATCTTTAAATTAGTTAATGGTTAAGTGCTTCTACTCATTAATAGATCTTGATTTGTTGCTAAATCATTACTGTGTTGATGCTTTCATCTGAGACAGTATCCTACAATAGGATTTAAGGATTCTGAATATTCAGCAGTATTTAAGCAAACTTTAAGCAAGGAATTAACCAATCAGGAGGCTAATTCTATTAAACAAAATAATGCTGAACACACTGGTATTTTATTTTACCAACCATTTCCTGGAGTCTACACATTTTGAAGAATTTTGAAGAGCCAGCGGGGTCAGTATTCCATAGAATACGGAGACCTTGTGCCCAGTGGGATATGAGTCAAGTCAGGACTCCTATGTAACACGTAGGCTCTAGATTTAGTGTTCTACATTTTGTCTTCATGAGAACTCGTGTTGTGGTTTGAACTCAGAAGGCAACTGAGCACCACACAGCCAATCACTTCCCCTTCCACCCCCAGTGCTGGGAAGGAGAAAATAAGCAATATCTTGGGATTTGAGATAGGACAGGGAGGGATAAATCACCCATTATGGTCACGGGTAAAAGGCAGACTTGTTAGGGGAAACAAAAAGGAACACAAATTTAATACAGACATGAACAACAACATTTAGCAGACAGAGTAGGACAGTGAGAAGCATTGCCACATCTCGAGAACACCTTCCCCCCACCCCTCCCTTCTTCCTGGGCTCAGTTCTGCTTCTGATATCATCCCTACCTCCTCCCCCAGCAGCACAGGGGCAGGGAATGGGGGGTGCAGTCAGTGCTGCCACTTCCTTTATCTTCGGTGGAGGAAGCTTCTGGAACTTCTTCCCCCTGCTCCAACATGGTCCCCCTCTCACACGAGATAGTCCTCCACAAACTTTCTCCAACATGAGTTCCCCCCATGGGCCGCAGCATTCCCCACACTGCTCCGTCGTGGGTCACTAACTTTCTCCAAGTGGATTCTCTCCCACGGCTGCAGCCCTTCCCGAGCTGATCCGGTGTGGGACACGCCCGCATGCTGCAATCTTCCTAGTGCTGAACAACAACAGTGGTGGCTGCTTCTTCCCATAAGATCCCAGCTGCATTTGGCTGCAGCCACCTTAATTTTTCCTGTGGGGCCCCCCACAAGCTGTATATCAGCATCTCCTCCACACAGACCTCCATGGGTGGTATGGGGGGTTCTGTCACCCTGTCATATCACCACAGAATACAGGGGGTTTCTGCTCCAGCATGCCTTCCCCGCTTTCTTCCTCTGTTCTTCCACTGATCTTGATGTTCACATAGACGTCATAACTCCACCTCATAAGTCCAACTCCACCTCTCAGGTTCCTTCTTAAATACATTATCGCAGAGGCGCAGCTGATTGGATCAGCCTTGGGACAGAGGTGGAGCTGACTTGGAGCTGGGAGATCTTTGGGAAGTTTCTCTCAGGGAGCCAAGGCTGTAGTCCTCTCCCCTGCTACCAAAAACCCCATGGCTCACTCAAACCCAGGACACCTGTCTGTACCTAAAAACCTAAATGAAGACAATAAATGAAACAGAATATTGTTTTCAAAAGTTTTTACAATGTATTCAGCAGTATTCCTTTAGAAAGGACATGTAAACAGAACTGTGTGTAAGGCTCAAGAAGACTAATTGCTGGTTGCATAGAGGACATACTCTGCTTCTACAGAAGCTATTGGAAGCAATGAAGTTAGCATGGACTTAACATACAATGCTCATCCTATGTCAGAACAAATATCCATGGAGCAAAGTACATGTAGCTTAAAGGAGTTGCAGTAACAGGTAAACACCACAAGTAGTAATACAACTAGAGCATCACCTTAGTAGTCAAAGGAAGGACTACCTTCCTTTGGAAGTCATCTCTAACTTCAGTTTGTAGTAGAAACTTCAGGAAAGTTCTACCTTGGCAATTCCATATATATCAGATACCATAGTTTTCAGTTAAATGCCAGAAGTTTGGGGCTTGTGTGTCTGTAATGACCAAAATAGGTCTTGATTCCTTTATAGTAGTTGTGTGACACAATTTATGACCAGCTACACTTCAAAACCTTTCAGGAGTTCCTGAACAGACATAAATGAAAGTGTGTTCCTAAATCATTGGTTATGGTGGTGTGCTTGAAAGCAGAAGCTACAAAATATGAAATACTATTTCTTCTCTGGATATCACCTGTTAAATATTGACTATGATCTACATTCATAGACCTGGCATTCAGTTTTTGGAGAGCACTGAGAACTTTTCTTTTTTTTTTCACAGGGATAAATAAATGAGCAGGTTACTGGATAATAAGTTGGTATAATTAGTAAAAAGTGTCAGTATTTGCTAGAACTGATTGTATTTGCTAAAACTGAATGTTCAACTTCTTTTCTGAATGCCCATATAGTCTTTTTGACTTTGTAGGAAGTGAAAGAAATTACTTGAAATGTATGCTAAAAAAAATAATGAACTCAGAGTGAAAGCATATAGCAGAAAATTGAGAAAAATATTTTAATCATTATGTTAAATTTTGAGTTGCCAAACTATTCCATATCAAAACCAATCATCTAACCAAAAAACAACCCCAGATAGATCTGTTCTTTACTTTCTGCCATTGGAAAAATACAATTACGTCTATTTGCTTCAGTAGGAGAAATGTGAAGGTGGGAAAATGATGTAATACTACATTGTAATATGTCAAACAAAAAAAAAGGTATTTTTCACATTTTCCCAATACATTAATTTCTGCTAACCTGTGCTGTTCTCACTTCATCAGTAAGCAATTTCAACTGAAAAAAAATAGTATTTTATTTGAGAAACTTACTGTCAGTTTATAAGAGGATAGGAAAGAAGTGCCAAGGTGCATTTCAGATTTAATAATAGAAGAGCACTGCAGCTGCAGTTGTGGAATTTTTTCAATATTTCTTTCAGTATTTGTTACAACAGCTCTTGTGAATTAACCTAAGCAAGAATCTTTACTTATAAAACAAAAGACACACAAGCAGTTTCACAATTATTATGGGCATATTGACTTTCAAATTGTTGATATATTTTACCAGAGGACATTTTGAAACATATTATACAATTAGACATATTATTAACATTTTGGTTAAGAGTTTGCAGTAACTAATAAAATATTTTTTATTTCAAAAATTATTTAAAATAAACCATTTTCTTTCAATATTTTTTGAATTATTCACCCTATATTTGGAATAGAACACTTCATAAGCATAAAATATTAGAGTAACTTCTCAGTAACCCAATTAAGTCAACAGTCTAACTGTCCAGTAAGATGTACAACCTATATTCTGCTGAATGTTTCAGTACAGAAGTTGCAACTCTGTTGCTTTGAATAAGTAGTATTTTCCCTGTATTTATTATCTACATAGTTTTTTATCTTGAGGATTTATATTTTTTATTTCCAATACTGCAAAATCTTTTCCATGTAATTCAGCAGTGATAGCAAAAATAGGCACTGGTCTCAGAGGTTCATTGACAAATTAACATTTCTACCTATTTTTGAAAATGATAAAATTGGTCCACATGTTTTTACATGTGAGGTGGATTGACCTTGGCTGACCATCAGGTGCCCACTGAGCTTCTCTCACTCCCTCTCCTCAGCAGGACAGGGGAGAAAATACAATGAAATAGCTCGTGGGTTGAGATAAGGACCAGGGGATAGTTTACAAATTGCCACCATGAGCAAAACAGACTTGACTTGGGTAAAATTAGTTTAATTTATTGCCAGTTAATAACAGAGCAGAATAGTAAGTAATAAAGCCAAAACTAAAACCACCTTCCGGACAGTCCTTCTTCCCAGGCTCATTCAGCTTCATGATTGACTCCTCTACTTCCTCCTTTCCTCATCGCTGCAGGGGCCTAGAGGGTTGTGGTCAGTTCATATTTATTTCTCTTTTTTTTTTTTTTTCCCCCTCATGCTGTTCCTCCCTTCCAACGTGGGGTCTCTCCCATGGGATAAAGTTCATCATGAACTACTCCGACATGGGCACTTCCCACAGGGTGCGTTCCTTCAGGAGCAGACTACTCCAGTGTGGCCACACCGTAGGCCACAGCTCCCGTCAGGGCCCTGCTTCTTCCTGGGCCCTCTGTGGGCCGCAGCTTCCTGCAGGGCATGCCCACCTGCTGTGGCATGTGGTCCTCCACGGGCTGCAGGGGCACAGCCTGCCTCGCCATGGTCTTCTCCGTGGGCTACAGGGCAGTCTCAGCTCCAGCACCTGGAACACCTCCTGCCCCTCCTTCTTTGCTGCCCTTGGTGTCTGCAGGGCTGTTTCTTTCACATACTCCCACTCATCTCCTCCAGCTTCTGTTGCACAGCCTTTTTTTTACCCTTTCTTAAGTATGTTGTCACTGAGGCACCACCAGCATAGCTGATGGACTAAACTTTGGCTAGTGGTAGATCCATCTTGGAGCCAGATGGAACTGTGGAACTGGCTCTGTCTGACATGAGGGCAGCCCCTGTCTCCCCCAGAAAGCCACAGTTGCAGCTCCCCCACTTGCTCCAGTACCAAAACCTTGCCACATAAACCCAATACAGATTCTATTTTTTTTCTTTTTCTTTTTTTTTTTTCTATTTTTTTTTTTAATTTCTATGTTATTTTTTCTAGAGTGATTTAAAAAAAAAAAAAACAGCAGTATTAGGATCTGTTGTTGTTGTTAGAGTCATATTGACATTACATCAGCCTGATAGTGGAAGGAACTTTTCAAGAGAAAGGTTTCATAGTTCTTATTTTCCTTGCACTATTAATCCAGGGAACTGAAGGTGTTTTTTTTCCTCCAGAGAGCTTTTAGCAGCTTAATTCTTTAAATGTTTATAAAGGCTAGTGATTCATTGCTTAAAATTTGATCTTTGATGTAAACAAGGCTTGATGTAGTAATTGCTTTGAATTTTACGTCTGAGGTTTCAAGCTGGCATCTGACTTCAGAGCAGATAGAAGGTGTTGAGCACAGCTTGGTGTGTGTATGAGAAGCCTGTGCCAAGGAACAGGCAGGCAGCCACACTTAATTGGAGCAACTGAGCCTAGAAATGACTCATTCAAGAATCACTGTAATTGTTAAGGAGAAACAAAATGAAAATAACTTTCTGAAGAAAAGTTATTTGCAAATATAGAAGTGACTTACTCAATTTTAATGAAGAAAACATTTTAGGTACCTTAACTATCTAAGACTTCAGATCTCTATCTAATTTTATCTTCAACTCTGAAGCTTCACTCAGTTTTGATTAGTGTATCCTCTATGTCTTTGATCTCCTTTCACATCTACTAGTTGCATTGTATCCAAGAGCTTTTTCTTATAGATTTTCTGACATCTTAGTTTTAGCAATAGCTTTTGTTGAAAACAATAGGTGTAGCTTGACATCATCAGCAAACCAACAACAGCTGGCATTGTGGTGTGTCACCATCTTTTCCAATGACCATTGGACTATATTCCAATGATTGAAACTAAAAAAAAAGACAGCAGGTAGAAGCAAGAAATTGATGTCTTTAGAGGAGGACAAAATGGAGCCATCATCAATCTTATAGCTTTGGCAGACCAAAATACTTGGAACCATTTTGATGTTGAATTCTATTCCATGTTAAATACTGTGGGTGTATATGTCAGTTGTGTATTTTATATTAAATCTTCAGGGAGACTTGTGCACTGTTGCAAGAGGGAAGATCTCTCAGTACTTCTTGAACAGGTGCTGTGCTTGGGACTGCTGTGAATTCCAGTTGTGAAATGCTTGAGAAAATGGTTTATATAATTTTTTTTCATTATTTACACAAGTTTTGGGTTGGTTTAATTTGGTGTGGTATGTCTGTTTTTTGGTTATTGTTTGTTCTTTTTTCCCAAGATTATTACTAAGAAAATAAGAAGAAATTAGAAATGCATTTTTTTTCACTCTTAGCTGAATACTTCTAGTCATGTTAAATAGATATATACATGTATTCATAAGATGCATTGTACATTTGCCTGTAAATTGTTCCTTCACACTGCATTCCCTGGTAAATCCCTCCTACACCATTAGTGTGTGCTGTAGAACATCTTTGCTGCCCAGACTAAAGGTGTCAATCCGAATCCAGCTCACTTTGCATTTTGGAGGGACAGAGGTTTATGTTTTTTTAGATTTCCTTTTGAAATACATAAAAATGAATTATTAACAGATTAAAGTCAATCTGTAATAAAAAGATAAATCCTTAACATTTCTCAGTCAGAAATCTTTGTTTAAGTACCAAGTTAATTTTTACAGTTTGTATAACTGAACATGAAAATCTGACAGTGATATTTACTTTCTTGTTTCCACACTACACTTATAGTTTTAAATACTGTACTGAACAAAATAGTTCATACACCTCTGGGTGATTTTATCATTCTGGCTAGTGTTTAATGAAGTAAACACAGCCCTGTCAACTCCCATTCAAGATACAAGACAACCACAGTCAAATTGTTATGATAAGATTGTATACTGTGGGGTTGGAGGTTTGGTTTGTTTGTTTGTTTTTGTTTTGGTTTTGTTTTTTTTTGTTTTGTTTTGTTTTGCTACTTGCTTTTCCAAAAATCTAAAATCACTGCTGATTTTTATAGGCCAAATCTGGTTTTGAATTATTCAGGCAAAACTGTTCAAAGCAGCTGAGCATATATCATATATAAAAACATGTTTTGTACATGTTAAACTGGTTAACTCCCTTACAGTCTCTGGGAAGCTGTAAATATATACTTTGAAAATTGAAGCTCTCAGAAAGTCTGAGAACGGCTGCTCCTCTGTACAGTTACTGTTTTTGTCAGAAGTGCTTATTGATGTCTGCCTTTCACATTAATAGTGCAGCACTGTGATGATTGTGTATAGTCAGTCACATACACACATTTGAAACAGGTAGAGCTAGAAAGGTTAGCTTCCTGGATGCAATGGTTCCTTCTTGTGAAATAATAAAGCAGACTGTCAGCAGAATGAGAGAATTCAGTAGTGGCTCAGTTCAGTATCTGGAGGATGAGGGCAATTCTACATTTTAGTATACCTATGAAAGGAATAGTGGTAAGAATTAAGAGCGAAATATTGATTGAAATGAAATATTAGGTTGAAATGCAATTAAGTTCTAGGAGTTCTAGAGAAGAAAACAATAGGAAATCAGTAATCTTGTTTAATACTGTGTGTCAGATGTTTTACTGTGGATGTAGTCATAAGGATATAAACACAAGGACTGTATCTGGATATCATATCTTCCATTAAGTCTTCCTAGCTGTCACACTTAGAAGAATTAGATTATATTTCATGGACCCAAAAGTCTTCCTTCAGGGTTGAACTAATCACCCTGAAACATCGATGAAGCTCATTAAGTACTGTTATCTGTGCACTGCCTCTTTGCATTGCCATCTACTAGTTTCTTGTAGTTCATGATACAGTTAAGGCTGAGCTGAGAGACTGATGTCTTGTTCATGTCAAACACTGTGCCATAGACTGGTTGCATAAATTCTAACTTGGACACTTTGAAATTTATGTCTCAATGGTATCTTGGAAGTTGGCTGATTTGACAGGTGTCATGTATTTATTCATATCAGATGGCAGCTGAATCTAGAGTAGGGTTGAATCCCTATTTAAATGGTCCTGCACTTATGCCTTGGTTTCTTATACAAGATTTCCAAACTGGTAGTTTCCAAAATGAGTATTGTCAGTGTAGTGGAAACTGAACTCAAACATTGCAAGTCTGATAGAACATTTAGGCAGCTATTATTTCAGACATAACTACAATTTAAAACACAACCATACTTCCTTCTCTCCATGTGTCTGTCACTCTCTCACATAGATATAACTGACCCTGCTTGAGCAAGGGCGGTGGACTAGATGAACTGAAAAGATCCTTGCCAACCTCAACCATTCTGTGATTCTGTTTTCACACTCATGTGAATCAGACATGCCTAAGATCCTCTAATAACGAACACTTCAGCTAAGGTCTTTCCAGCCAAGGAAGCTCATCCTGTGTATAAGATTAATCTTAATGCTGGACAGTCTTGTAAGAAATATTAGAACAAATAAAATCTAGAAGACTTTTATTTGCAAGATAAACAGACACCTGTTTTACAGATTTTCAGTGAGCTGACAATGCTGTACTTTGTGAATGTAGATTTTGGCTGCATGTTCTAATTAACAGACATCTGTTCAGGTTCTTAGTGTTTTAGTGTTATAATTAAATGCTTAGTTAATATTTCAGGTTATATAAATGCAAACTTCTCAGAGCTTGAAAAACTTCTTTAAATAAACACATCAACCACTTGTTTCAAGGGTACTGTAGATTTAACTACAGATAAGAGGTTTCTTTCCATGTGCAAGACAGGCTTAACAGACTTTGAAGTACACGTGCAAAACCTGGAGTGATTGCTGTAATATTTCATAACAACTAACCTCTTTGCAGCTGTGGCAGGTAGTGATTCCTTTGCCAGCAAGGCACTGAGTACATAACTGGAAATGGCTGCTTGGTTTAATGGCAAGGTTTATTGGTGCCAAATGACAAAACAAGGCAAATGGTAAACCAGAAGTTTCAAGTGTAAAGTTCTTGTTAATGACACCATTAGAAAGCATGACAAATGTGAAATCAATAAAGCAAAAACCACTCAGCTATTACATTGATATACAACTGAAGACATTTGTAAGGAATATTACAGAATTAGCAATCATTAGATGCTTTATTATTGACAATAAGTACTTGGCAAAACAATAAAGAATACTTAAAAATTTCTTACTGCTAAAGAGGTGTCAAATTAACTATTTTGTTAGTTTTTGCATCCCTAATACCGTATAAATGAATCTTAAAATTTATGAAAGTCCTGTTCACACAGCACGTAATACTTAATAGTTAAATACATCTTAGTTCACAGTCTTCATGAGTCTTGTACACTTCAGTGAAAGACAGCAATATAAAATATAGCAAAAATAAGCTGTAACATAATGAGTGAGTTTTTGCAATGTATTCAGCACCAGACTCACTCTGTCCCAAATAAAACTCGTTAATATTTGATTTTAAATAGATGTAGGCTTAAGCCAAATCTCAGTGATTTGGGATAATTCTTAGCCTTAGACTTCCCATCAGGTAATGACAACAGAGATCATAACATGAATTACTGAATGAAGCACTCACAAAATTTAAACCCAGAAGTAGCTCAGTATACAAAAATTCATCACACTGAAATACAGCTAACCAAATTACACTAAATATTCTCAGTTTGCTTCAAATGTTATAGAAGTTTTGAGCAGTTCTACTTGGTCCTATTAGTTTGCCCTTCTACTTTTCTTGCCATGTTAGCAAAGCTGGAACTGAACATTAGTTTAGTAAAGCTGACAACTAAACAAATCATCAAGATACCTGCTTTTTAGGGGGGGATATATTTTGTAGGAAGAAATATCATTTCTTTTATTATACCACTGACCTAGTTGGAAAAAAAATGATAAGCTTTCGGATATATGGTTTCAAGCCTGTAAGAAAAGGATACAATTATTTAACACTTTGATTTTTTTTTTTTTCTTCTTTGAGATGGCAGTGGTATTGGACATTACAGAGAACTATTATGCAAGACAAATAAAGATGAGATTTACTTGAGTCACAGAAGGTCCTCCAGAAGCAGCTAGAAAAATTTTCAAATCTACAGACTCAGCAGTATGCCATGGTACCATAGCTCAGGATGCAAGGTAATTTAAAAAGTAACATAATCTGATGCTGTACTAATGAAGGTGAAAGGGGGTGGAAAGAATAAGCTTATTTAATATCTAGCTTCTATTGGGTTGAGCTGAAATAAATATTTTTACAGTGTATGGGCCAATATCCTTACAGGAATGAATAATTTTGAACAGCATCTGAAATAGAAGACTAAACTTAATGTCTGATTATTTTCTGTTCTATATAAGCAGTAGTTATCTCTCTCGAATCTTCTGTATACCTAGCAGACACCAGATGCTTGGAATTTACAGCTTTAGGGGCAATATTACTGGTTTTATAACAGTTTTTGTTTTCCTCTCCTTGTTTATATCCATATCTATATTCTTATATCCTCAACACAAATATTTGATTCAAGCTGATTCATATCCTTGGAAAATAAGAATTAGGTTTATTCTCTTCATGTTTCTCCAGCATAAAGAATTTTAAAATTTTGAAAATGTGTGCAATGACCTCTTTATGATGAACTCCCTATACTGAATAGACAATGAAATGGTAATGTGACAAGAATTGAGAAGAAATACTTAAATTGCTATTGACCTAGCAAGGCTTTAGTTTGCCTTTTCTACTTTTATTAATACTCTAATATGATTAACTCCTGATTATATTTTATAAATACACTATGGATTCAACCACTTCACAAGTTAATATTTAGTCAATTGGTATTTAGTAGTTTTAATAGAAGTGTCATAACTGAATATGTATGCATGATTATAAAAATTAAACTATATAGTAGGATTTAAATAACAAAATCTAGAGCATCTCCTGCCATCTGACCAACCCAAAACTCATTACAAGCTCTGGGGAATTATTTATAAAGAATGAAGAGTATTTTAAATCATCCTTAGACCTCCCAGAAATCTTCTGAAAAACTGAAGGGAAAAATCTGAAATTATTTTTTTAGAGGTAAATACAGTTTTCTCCATATTTTCTTCTTCTCCTTTTCCACCAGCTAAATGAAAAACTTGTCAAAGTGAATGTTTTAGTTTCAGGACAGGAAAAAATTAGTTGAAAATATTCTGCATCTTCCCTTTAAATTTAATATATCCCATCCTCTTAATAGTAAAACAAAGTTTTATATTTTTAAATATGTAGTTTCCATGTTTTTTCTTATAATTCAATGAAGAAAAAGCAACAAAAGCTACTTATAGCTGGATAATGATTAATTTTAAAATAAATCTTTCAGCTATATCTATCACGTACTTCAATAAAAATTAAAACATGCAGTAACATGAAAGTTAAGCAATCAAATTCTACTCATCCAGATGAATCATCCTCTTTACAAACACTGCAAATATAACAAACCTTTTGATAAAGTTTATCCCAAATTACAGAAATTCAGTGTTCAAAGTTCATACAGCAGATTACAGAAAGGAAACTGGCATTGGTAATAATCTGGCCTACCCCTAACTAATGATTGCACTCCTTTCTTCTAACACAAAAGTCAAAGCAACAGCAGTGATGGTGTCCAAAGCCTGTCCCTGAAGAGCGTTGAAAAATTTACCAGTCCAGTAATAGCATTTGGTATTTTAGTTGTATTACAATAATGAAGGTTGTTCCATCCTTTTGTATAGTTAGTTATTTTAGTCACTTTATGAAATAACTAGCTTTGTAAGTACATGTGCCCATCTTGAAATCTGAATAGTAATGACTGACTTTTATGTTTAGGTTAGATTATTGTTATAAACTTTAGGGGGAGAAAAGAAAATAAGTGTCTGAAATATCTTGTTCTTTCACTTTTGCAACAAGAAATGTTGAAATTGAGTAAAGTTTCATTTTATTAGCACACTATTTTCTTTCATTTACCTTAATTTTCCTATATCTTAATTTAAATAATTAAACAATGATTTTTTTAGAAAAGTAATAAGTAAACCAGAGAAAAAAAATGATTGTTTTCAATAGCTTAAGGGTTTTGTAAGGGTACAGAAAACTGCTGAGAACCCTGTTCTAAACCAATTTGTTTCAGAATTGCTAAATCTCAGTGTGGTTATTTTTTTTTTATTTCTTTAATATTAATTTTGTCCTGTCAGTGTATATGGGAGAGTTTGCTGTATTTTTTATGGGTTTTAGTGTATGTACAAAAGAAGTTATGAGGAGTAGGAAAAAAACCCAAAACAATAAACTGCCAGTCAGAAGGAGGGGAAATGTAAATTGAAATCTGTTTTATAAACTAGGTACAGTATGAGGGATTGCATCTTAAACAACTACAACATGACTAGCAGCATCTCCTTCAGAAAGTGTTATTTAGCTATGTAAAATAAAAAACTCTTAGAAAGCTTCTTTGGAAAAATGAAGAGCTAATGGATTGTAACTTAGAATTAAAGACAAGCCTAGGATCCTAAGAGATCTGAGCATGCCTCATCTGCTCTAAATCTAGCTTTGCACTTCTTGTTATTTTGAGAAATTAGAAATAAAGTGACAGTATCTGGAGTTCTTTGTTGAAATAAATTAAGCCAATACTGTGTTCTGTAGTGATGGCTTTTTGCAAAGACAGAAGTCTTTCCAGCAAGGACACAAATGTTGTATAAGAGTATTAGGAATTAATTTTAAAAGCTTTATGTGTCAGCATGATCTACTTCCAAAATTATTAACACAACCGACAGTTCTAATTTTGAAGTTTTAAAAGTCAAAACATGGAGACCTAGAGTGCTTGATAAAAATAAGCTTATATAGGATCTGATAATTGTATTTTGCATTATTGCTTTAGCCAGTACATTGGTACTCTATCATAATGACAAATAGAATTCTATGAAAAGTTTGAAAATGGTATATTGTTGATGTAGTTGAAGGATTGCTCTAATATAACCTCCTCTTACCTCCACCTCAAATGTAAGTTCAATAAATAGATCTTTATAAATAATTGGTGTTTAGGCCAGTCAAGAAATAAATCTGATTTATAAGATCACCATCTGAAGAATAATTGATTCTGACTTAAGCATGAGAGCTTCAAAACATTTGAAGGGAAAAATTGCTAAAGCCATAATCACATAAATTTTTTCCATACAAGCATCTTTGGATGCCCTTTTTATTTCAAAGCTTAGGTAAGTTCAACTGAGCATTTTAAAACTGTTTAGAGATTACTCTGCATAGTGAGGAAGGAATAACACTAGATATTAAATAGATGTCTAGTTACTTAGGTGCTGCCTCCAGCCCCTATACGTTGTGCTTGTGCTGTGCTAGAACAGGATGGAAAGAAGCAGGCAGGAATAGGGAAAAGTCTATTGACTCTGTTATGTTAGTAGGTGGAAGCAATGCAGGTTTTATATGGGTGTTGAGAGCAACTTTGAGACCTAAGAGGATAAAATGGATTTCAAGATGGTCCTTCACCAGATTTTTCATTCAATGGTGCTGTCTTGTAAGAGAAAATGTGCTTGACTGACTGAAGAACAAACCCCTTTGGGCTAAGAAGAGAAAAACAGTTTGTGTAGGCATTAATCAATGACTGTAAAGAATGAAGACTATACAAATTACTCAATTCTTCTTAATCCATATGTCAGAATTTGTTAACAGTTAGTTATAGGGACATACGTGAATTCTATTTATTTTTATAAAGCCATGTAGGATGTTGCAGCACTTAAAATATCTGTGCATCACCTTATGAAAAAATAATATTTCTAAACCACTTCAGCTTTTAAAATATAAAAACTTCGTACTGTTTTCAATCTAGTTAACTCCCATGCTTTAGAACCATTCTCAATCCTGCATGGAAAACTTTCTTTTTGTATGAGTCTCATTCTTTCCAAATGTCCTCTGCTGCTCAAAATTAATAGTATACTACCTCAGAGGCTGTGAATTTATCACCCAATTTATCTTCCCTTTTACAATTCAAACAAAATGACTAAAAGAAATGTGCTGATTAAAAAAAGAATAAATAAAAAAATCCCCAAGATGCAGTTCATATATTATGAGACATTTAACCCAATGACACTATTTTTGTAAAATATCCTACCATTAAGTAGAACTAGTTACAATAGAAGATGAATCCCATTTTTCAAGAGGCAGCAAGTAGCAAGCAAAGAGCCTTGCAAAACAAAAGCACACAATTAAAATAACCACTCTACACTAGAGTACACAATTAGTGTAAAACATCTTTCTCTTTCAGACAAAAATAGGCATTGATCATGTTGAGTAATAGCAGTGAAAATAGAACAACATTCATACAAGCACAAAAATAATATATCTTGCTGATTTTTAATGTGATCATTACTGTGGAAAAAGTATCAGTGAAAGCAAATACTTTTTAGGAATACCATATCATGAAGAAGGTTGTCTGGACTTTGCAACACAACGTTTTGTCAGCTTGTAACTAGAAGGTAGAAATAAAACATTTTGAGGAAGTTACAAGAGACCTTAGAATTAAGAGGAAGTCTTTCCAAGTGAAATTTTTGTACTTCTTTTCTAACAGTGAGGAATAGTGTGAAAATAAAATGTAAAGAGAGTGAGTTCTTTGGAAACTGCAGCCCAATACATAAAGTCATCCACAGACAACTATCTCTTTTAGTTGCATTTTAAGAAACCAGCTTTAGTTTTCACTCAGCATTGTTTATGAAACTTAATGATATTTGCTGGCATAACATTACTCATTGTCTTTCGATACATTCCATTAAGTTTCTCTAATGAAATGCAAGCTGTTGTTGTCCAGTGGTCATGTGACTTTACCTATAAGCAATGTTACTATTCTGCGTTCCGATGCCCTTGTCTGACTGGTGGCTAATCATTCACACTACTGCTAAAGAAAAGTACAGTGACTGCAAAAATACTTTCACCTTTACCATGACTTGTATTGCAAATCTCCTCAGCTGAAACAAGTGAAGCTAACCAGGAACACTGGATGAAAGTTATCAGACAACAGTGAAATTAGCAGTTCCATGATTTCACATTATTTTTGTCTTGGATGATATAAATATATATTGGGTTTTTATTAAGACAGAACATATGTGAAGCCCTAACAAAAGGGTGGAAAAACCTTTTAATAAATAAAGTTGGATAACCTCAAGCTTTTTTTTTTTTTTTACAAAGATTTTTAAATTGGAAAACTCAACTTGCTTATTTAAATCAGTCCAACAAAAATATTATGTCCAGACAGCATATCTAGTTAGAATGAAATAGCAGGCCATTAATTAGGCCACACACACTTTTATGTATGAACTGCAAATTAAAGTCCTTCTTCAGAATAATTTAAAAATTTAAGTCTGGACTTTTCATAGCTAAGCCTATCAAACAAGAGAGTACAGTAGGGATAAGCAAGCCCAAAGCTGAAAAGCATACTTTCAAAGCTAATATATAGGCTTCTCAAAGCTTCAGATAAACACTCTGAAAAAAAGTTTATTTATTTGAAACAAGCAAATATAACACCAGAAAATACATGCTATTCTGGGAAGTAGACAGCAGCAGTATCTTTTTCAGGACTTCTGCTGAAACTAAAAGAAATGTTACTAGATAGTTGGTCTGCACTCATAAAACCAGGTAAAATAATTCTCCAATATTTTACAGCAAGTCAGCAGGCAGAATGACTTCTGCAGATACTTGTGGATTCCAAATGTGGACTTGTCCACTGTTTAGGATTTAAGGATGATGATTAAAAGCACTATCACAGAATATACCAGGTCTTCCCTGATCATTAGTGAGCATTCTGTAGACTATTATTTGAGAGACAATGACACCTTGAAGAAACACACTTGGACATTCAGTTCTGCTAGATGCAGACAGACATTGAATAACCAAGAATGTAATGGTACAGTAAATTTCTAATCGTAAATTACTGCACTTTTAACATGTAGGCAAATTTCTCCACCAAAGTTTGAATTTTAAGAAAGAAATTTCTGAAGGGCAAAATGGCATGTTTGGAAGGAAAATGGTTACAATATCTATACATACTACTGGATGTAACAGCACTTCGCATAGAGGAAAAAAAATAACTTATCCATTTAAAAGGTCTAGATAATAAAATATGTAATACATGACTATATGTTACTTATTCAAAATAGGCTGAGAAGTGTGAGTCTTTTTCAGGTCCCCTAAGGGGGGAAATGTAACCTTGTTTTCAACTGAAATATTCATTATAACTTTTGTGATATGAATATTTATTAAAAGAATGTTTTTGAATGTTATGAATAAACCTCTGTGATAAAAATAGAAGTTGCATCTATTCTCATGTGACCTAAGGAGAAAAAGATAGCAAATTTCTAACACTTTCATATGTCTAAGGACCACTTAAAGACATTAACAAAACAATGTAAATGTAATTAGCCCCATTTTGTAAATTGAGATGTTGCAGAATAGAAAAATGGAATAAATAGGTAAGAAGACCTAGGATATAGCAAATAAAACCACCACAAGAAAATCTCCAGCAAGATATTCCTCCTCCTGTGTACACATTCTGGAGAGTTTTCATCCCTCCCAATTTCCATTAAATATTTATATCTATGTATTGTTCTGAAAAGATCTTAGACATTTAGTCTTCCTCTACCATGTCCTACTCACCATGTTAGTGCTGTCCCAGCTGTCAAAATTGAGTAATTTAAGAAAATTGTGTAAACCAGAATTTCTTGATTGATCTCACACTTAGAAAGGCATAATTCAACTGTGTTCATAAATTTACTCGGTGAACAGTATCTTGCTTTGATAACTACTTTGCAGAAAGCCTTGCTGCTTGTTTTTTGTTTTTGTTTTTTTTTTTTTTTTTTTTCAATTTAATTGTTCAAGGTACAATATTAGTCCTTGATCTGATTCCTGCTATATATGCAAAAGTGTTTTGTTTGTATTAAATCACATTTTAAGTCCATTTGTTCTAGGGTGTCAAGTGGCACAGACGAAAATTCAGTTGATACTGACTTGTGACCTAGTATTTAGGTTAATTAGTTCATTTGCATAGATTGTTTAGGGGCAACCAGAAGTAACCATTCAGTATAGCTTGACATTGTGAATATTTGTTAAAATAAAGCCTTTAGAAATTCACTTTATGGATGTTTTGCAACAGACTTTTCAAAAAGAGAGGAGTTGATAGATGTTTAAATTCAAAATGATGTTTTGCTATCATGCGAATTGTAACTATAATAGTGTAAAAATTATCTTTTTTTTTTTTTTTGTAAAATTAATATATTTTAATTCAGAGATTTTTTTTCAAGTCAATCCATATGTGAAAAAGGAAGCTTATAAATATTTATTACTAATGTTGTAGGGACTCAAATATGCTGTGTAGCTGATATAATAATTCTACTGCTCCATAAACAATTTGTGCTACTGAAATGTTTTGAAGATTAGTTACTTTCTCTCAAGCTCAACTAACCTCAGAAACAAATCCAAGGGAAGATAGTTTAGAAGCCTTTATTGAAGAAACACCTTCAGAGATAATTATCCTTCAAATTCCTTGCAGGTTTTGTTCTTTTTTAATGGACAGTCAATTTGATCATATAGCTGTTCTTAGATTCAGTATTTGTATACATGCGAAAGGTCTGCACATTCACGTGTAGTCTGCAGTCTACTGAACAGTAGACTGCATAAGGTATTATGGTACTGCATAAGGTCACGTTTCTCTAGCTGAGGGAGGTTTATAACCAGGGGAACGTGACTGATACAGAAGAAATATTCCTATTCATTCTTTGAGAGGCTTTAATTTTCTATCTACATTATAAAACACTTGAGAAGTCAAGAGTTTCAAAATATTTATAGATACAATGATGGTTTTCTGTCTAAAATGGACAGGGGACAGAATGGAAATTATAATGTCGTGGTTTGAGCCTGGTCGGCAGCCAACCACAGTGCAGCACCTCTCTCTCCCTTCCCCTCGGGCAATGAGAAGGGACAGAGAGCCAGGCTTGGGGTTCGAGATAGGACTGGGATGGGGAAAAATTCCCCTTTATGATCACGAGCAAAAGGCAGACTCGTTAGGGGAAGAAAAAAAAGAACATACATTTAATACAGACACTAACAACACATAACAGAGTAGGACAGTGAGAAGCATTGCCACATCTTGAGAACACCTTCCCCCCACCCCTCCCTTCTTCCTGGGCTCAGCTCTGCTCCCGATATCTACCTCCTCCCCCAGTGGCGCAGGGGCAGGGAATAGGGGGTGCAGTCAGTGCTGCCACTTGCTTCATCTTCGGTGAGGGGAGTGTCCGAAACTTGTTCCCCCTGCTCCATCATGGTCCCCCTCTCACAGGAGACAGTCCTCCACAAACTTTCTCCGACATGAGTTCCTCCCATGGGCCGCAGCGTTCCCCACACTGCTCCGTCATGGGTCACTAACTTCCTCCGACTGGATTCTCTCCCACGGCTGCAGCCCTTCCCGAGCTGCTCCGGCGTGGGACTCCCCCGCATGCTGCAATCCTCCCAGCACTGAATTACAGCAGAGGGGCTACCTTTTCCCATGAGACCCCGGCCTTCTTCGGGCACAGAACCTTGATCATCTGAGCAGGAGCAACAGGCCATAAATCAATGTTTGCTCCACTGTAGATCTTCATGGGTGGTAGGGGTGGCTGCCCTGCCGTCTCACCACAGGATCCAGGGGGGTCTCTTCTCCGGCACACCTCCCCCCTCCTTTCTTCCTCTGTTCCTCCACTGACCTTGGTGTTCACGCAGCTGCAGCGACTCCTCCTCACAAGTCTGACTGCCCATCACCACGTCCCTTCTTAAATATGTTATCACAGAGGCGCAGCTGATTGGCTCAATCTCCCAAACAGAAGTGGAGCTGACGTGGAGCTGGGGGAGCTTCGAGAAGCTTCTCACAGGGGGCCGCCCCGATAGCCCCCTCCCCTGCCACCAAAAAACTCCACCACTCACTCAACCCAGGACATATAAAAATTTACATTTCTGTTTTAACTAGGTAAGTTATCTTTCATTTAACTAAGGCAGTTCATTCAGTTGTAATTACAGGCATTGAAATATTTTTCAGTTAGAATTGGGCTGCTGCAAGACTAAGCCCTCGGAAAACTAATTTGGTACACAGTCAGATTTTCACTCTTCCCTTAAGGCATATGTTCTGAAGAAAGAAGGGTTTTCAGGTCTAATTTTTGGGGTCCTATCCTGTTGTAGTGCTTGAAAAATAAGTGTGAGAACTCTAATGTAGGTGAAAGACTTAAAACCTAAACTTCCCATTGTGATTTTTTTCAGACAAGAAAATGCGAGCAACAAAACCTCACTGCAAAATTATCTGTACTTTGTTTATATTACTTTTAGATACTTTTGTGGAAAGCTACTGTTATAGCAAAAGAAAACCTATAATTTTATACAGAAAATGTGTAGAAAACTCACCATCAAAATACTGCAATGGCTAAACCAAAAATGAAGTCCGTATCCAAGTTCAATGACATTGAAAGAAACTGAAAAGTCCTTCTTCTCACCTGGCATTGTTAGATCATACTTAGCAATCTGAGGCTGCAGATTGGTTTATTTTCTATTGTTAAGGACAGCCTTTCAGAAGTGAAAGCCACATTACACTGAATGATTAAAAAGACCGTGTGGAAGAAGCTTAACAGACAATGAAAGATCTAGAGAATATTACAGAAAGATCTTTTAAAATTAGTCCAAGAGAACATATCTTACCTTTCTTCATGTATCAATGACCACACTTCAGTGTCTGTCTGCTGTTGAAAGTGTTTACCCTTAAGTTTAAAGTATTACCCTTAGTAATGTTGGAAAAATGTACAAAGGAAAGATATGTAAGATACCAAGGATTTAACCACTGACATATTAAAATCTTGTTTAAAATATTCAATTTATATTTTATGTATATAAAATACTATGTTTTTACTATAGAAGTGTAACTTGTTGACATCTAAGTGACACACTGAAGAAAAATTATTTTCTTTTACAGTGTTAATAGAATTATAAATAATTTTTACCTGTTTATTCATAGAATAACAGAATAAAAAGGTGATGCATGGACTTTAAGCAGAGCTGAAAAACTGATTGAATACAAGTCAAATGAAGTTCAAGGATGATGAAGTAAATATGAATAACAAGTTCTGTCTGAACTGAACTTAGGAGGCCTAGGAAAACTATGTCAAGATCAGGTGAGATGATATGGTAACAAACATCCTTACAGTGAAAAAGTACCTAGGGATGTAAAAGTTTGTCCTCTGTTAAAGTTTCATCTTTTTTCTTCTATTTTTTCTATAGCATGTTGCATCCAAATTACAACCCAGCCTCAAGGGCAGTATACCTAGACCAAATACAAACCTTAGATGTTTATTGCCTTTTAACAATAACAAGACAATACTGTTACAGTGTCTGAGGATACCAGTGATCAATTCAGTATATGTGATTCTGAAGCTGTTGTAGTCATGTAACTAGTATTTTTTGTTGCACTTTTGACATCCTGAAAACAGTTCTGCTTATGTTATCAGATATGGAGAGGTTCTATAGGTTGTTACATGACTCTCCACCCATAACTGATCATTGATATTTACAGTCTTGAGTCTTCTGTAATTGTATGCGAAGAGGTATATGCCATAACACCTTTTTGTTTTTTTTTACTCCATGTATCCTTATTCAAATAGCATCAATAGTTCATGCTAGATAACAAGTTTCTTAATAGTGTGAACTATTCTGAACCATTCATAGTAGTGTGAATAGTTCTGAACTACTTATTGTTAATATCTAATGACAACACTATTAATGGTAGTCTTCAAGCATGCTTACTTAAATTTGTACTGATCTGTTCTGTATGGGGTACAACAAACAAGGGCTGAAATAGTCAATACTTAGAAAAGCATACTGACCTATTACACATAAATGTATTTTTAAATCCCAACTTAGTCAGAGTTTTGTAAAGAACTCCCAAATTTTACCATCATTTGTTTTGGGGATAAAAATGAGAGCTTTAATACATACAGGAGATTTTAAAAAATGTTTTTATTAGGCTATATTCAAAAAATAACACAGGGACTGCATGTTTAACTTCTGCTGCTGAGTGGAACTTTCAACTGCATCTGGTACCTAGGCCTCTATAGAGTCTGCAGAGTACTTTAAAAAAGTGTGTAAAATTCCTACTTACTGAAAGAAATAACTAAACCAGCCAGTAGCTACACAGAGTGCTTAAATTCAGTAAAGAAGGAATTTTCTAGCTGTAGTCATGTGTCACTGCCTTCTATCTGACTTAAAGGGTAAGAAGAGAAACATTATGGTAGAGTGCTTTTAAAAATACCATCTTGCTTATTTATGAGTTTGAATGAATCCTAGCAAAGTGTTAACTATCCACCTGTATATCTGCTGTGTATCTGCTTAACTGCGCACTAAAAGGAGAAACAGAGAAAAATATTTTTTTCTGTATTTATCTATCAGATAGATAGAAATGCAAATGAGGACTTCAAGTGACAAGAGCTTACACTTACTGTTAAAGATGGAAGGAATCTACCTGGACTTGTGCAAAGCATTTGACACTGTCTGAAAAAACATCCTTGTCTCTAAAATGGAGAGACAAGGACTTGATGGATGGACAACTTGGTGGATGAGGAACCAGCTTGATGGCCACACTTCAAGAGTTTCAGTCAACAGCTCGATGTCCAAGTGGAGAGCAGTGAAGAGTGGTGTTCCTCAGGGGTCGCCCTGGCGTTAACATCTTTGTTGGAGACATGGACAGTGGGATCAATTTCACCCTCGGTAAGTTTACTGACAACACAAAGCTGTGTCGTGCAGTCAACATGCTGGAGGGAAGGGGTGCTATCCAGAAGGATCTTGACAGGCTTGAGAGGTGGGGCCTGTGCAAACCTCATGAAGTTCAACAAGGCCAAGGTCAAGGTCCTGCACATAGACTGGGGCAATGCCATGCACAAATATAGGCAGGGTGCTGAGTGGATTGAGAGCAGCCCTGTTGAGAAAGACTTGGGAGTAGTAGTGGATGGAAAACTAACTGTGAACCAGCAATGTGTGCTCACAGCCCAGAAATCCAACTGTATCCTCAGCTGCAAGAGAAGTGTAGCCAGTAGGTTCTGCCCCTTTATTCCACTCTCATGAAACGCCACCTGGAGTACTGCATCTAGCTCTGGGGCCCCCAACATAAGAAGGACATGAACTTGTTAGAGCAGGTTCAGAGAAGGGCCATGATGATGACCAGGGGCTTGAAGCACTTCCCCTATGAGGACAGGCTGAGAGAGCTGGGATTATCCAACCTAGAGAAGAAAATGCTTTGAAGAGACCTTCTAGTGGCTTCCAGTACTTTAAGGTGGCCTACATGAAAGGTGAGGAGAAACTATAAGGGAGGATAGTAATAAGATGAGGGATAATGGTTTTAAACTGAAAGAGAGTAAATTTAGATTAGATATCTGTTGGAAGTGTGGGAAAAACAGAACAGCTAAAAAACCTGCAAAATATACATTTCCTTAACACATGGTGCCCATAACAAACACAGGACAGGGTGAATATGCAGTGATGTGTGTTTTCATGACACCAAGAAAGAATGTGAAGCAAGGTAGAGGCCACACAGTCCTATTCTTCTTTTCTCAAGGAATGTTTTGTACAACTTTGACATTTTATCCTGTGCTTCATCTTTTCCCACAACAACTGTGTGCACATTTGTTGTGGTTTGAGCCTACTCAGCAGCTAAATGCCACACAGCCGCTCACCCACCCTCCCCCCATTTGGGAATGGGGAGGGAATCGGAGGGGCAAAGGGAGACTCACAGGTTGAGATAAAAACAGTTTAATAATAGTAACAGAATAATACACTGACAGCAATATCAGTAGGTAATGTACAATACAGCTGCTCACCACCCACCGACCAACACCCGCCTGCTCCTGGCTGGCAATCCCAAACACAAAGGCCCCACAGCCACACTCCCAGAAGTGGCAGCCTCTCCCAGCCCTCTCCTGTCTTTATATAGTGAGCATAATGTCACATGACATGGAATATCAGCCAATCCAGGCCCAGCCCTCCATCTGTGCTCCCCCTGCCCCCGCACACAGGTGAGGGCACTGGGACCTGGGGAGCCCCTGGGGTCTCTGTGCTGCAGCACTCCTCCAGCTACTAAAACAAACAGGAACTCTATTCCAGCCTGAACCAGGACAACATTGAACCAAAAAATGTGTTGTATAATGACTCAAGAAACAATGGATTGACCACAGTCCTACCCACTCACACATACACTTCTAGATAAATACAACCCTGAGTTTGTATCCAACTCAGAGGGACAATGATCCAACAACAGATCAGAGGGATAGATCATCAGGTTTGTGTTCTTTGCCACCCCCCACAGAAGGGACATCTTTTGGTAAGATTTATGTCCTCAGCTACGTTGAGTAACTTCCTAGGAATTAAGTGTGTGATTATAATCATTTTTATGTGTAGTGCTATATAGCCAACCTGCAGTTAGTGCATTTATCATAGGCAATCTCAAAGAATATGTAGATGTTGCATAAGAATAAACCGTACTATTTGTGAACCTGACTGCTTCTCTGGAATGCAATAATTGGCATAACTATTAAGAGATAATAAGCCCAGCTGCCCCTAGTCTCTCCAATCTCTGAGAAGTGGCTAGAACAGAAGTGAATTCATCTCTAACCAAATTAATTCTTTGCCTTAACTGCAACAATATAAGGAAGAAATTCTTCCCTGTGAGGGTGGTGAGACCCTGGCACAGGCTGCCCAGAAAAGCTGTGGCTGCCCCCGCCCTGGAAGAGTTCAAGTCCAGGCTGGATGGGGCTTTGAGCAGCCTGACCTAGTGGTCTCTGCCTATGACAGGGGCATTGGAACTAGGTGATCTTTAAGGTCCCTTCCAACACAAGCCATTCCATGATTCTGTGATTCTATGATTTTATGTTTCTACGAATAAGAAGATATGGAAGTTTAGTGTAATCTTTAAGTTACTTTTGGAGCATTTGCCAGCTTTTCTTCTATATCTGTAAAGACGTTTTGTACAAAATGAACTCCCACTCTGGTTAGACACATAAACTTTGGATTGCTCAAATATTTTTTAAACTGAAAATGACAGTAAACCCAGACAGATGAGTACCTTACCATTCATGTATTCATAATTATGCATTAATATGCAAAATCAAACAGCTTAATCACATCACAGAAAGACTTCTTGTAGTCATTGATAAGACTCATTCCTGAGAAGCAGGAGTTTGTTCAGGCATCTGTAAGCAAGACAATATTTTTAACCTATCTCCTACATCCCATATAATCCTATTTAGC
The DNA here is from genome assembly GCF_018691265.1 of Tyto alba. Lineage (NCBI taxonomy): Eukaryota > Metazoa > Chordata > Aves > Strigiformes > Tytonidae > Tyto > Tyto alba. Next base: position 20,269,187 of record NW_024881275.1, on the reverse strand, counting down.
CAAAAGGCAGTTGGGCCCAGTACGTACTCCTATTGTGTCTTTCCAAAGCTCAAAGCAGGAGACGTTCAGAGGGAAATCTAGTAGCCTGTGAGCTTTAGATGAGCATGGAAAATAACTATTTTATGACTCTCAAAGAACCTTGCACAAGAGAGAGGCAGATAATTCTTTGGTGTTGTCAAGTCAAGCAGTTTTGGGTATTCTGCTGATCAAAACTTAGATAGTGATTTGTGGTTTTGAGGATGCAGATGGAGGTCATGGCATCTAACTACTCCTGTAAGACCATAAAGCCTACACACATTCTATTACACTCTAAGTCATTTTTTAACCATGAAGTACTTTTAAGTACTTAGAACTACTATAATACAGACTGTAGATTTCCATTTAAATGACTGAGGTTTGTTCACAAATTTAGCAGATTCTTTCCATCTTCTCAGCTGAGAAGTCATGATAAACGAGTAATCCCACTCACTGAGTCTCATAAGTGTATCTTGCTTAGTACTAAAACAGCACCTGCTTGTGTGAGGAACTGGGAGAAATTCTGGTATTGTAGATACGATAAACTGTGAGAGAAAACAAGTGCTCCATAATTTCTCCATGAGTGTAATAGAGATGGGAAATATCAGATGTAGAAAGAGATATTAAAATCTACTATTTATTCTTCTTCAAAGGCTTTGTGATTGATCTTCCTGAATGTGGAAAAATAAATTGTTTACGAAATACTTAACATGTCTGCCAGTCTTTGAGACCTGAAGAGCTGTCAAGCTTGCTAAAAGCATTTTCATTCTCATGAAAGTACTACTTTCTTGATAAGATAGTTTTTATTAAAGAATGCTTTATATCTGAACAAAGTGACACCTCTTGTGGTGGCACCACACTTCAAATTTTATCCTCTGCCATCAGTCATAAGCAATCAGTGATCTATGTGATACTGACAATTTTATAATGCCAAAAATAATTTGAGGAGCCAGGACATAGAATATCTATATGCCTGGGTTCACAACATAATCACCTTCTGACTCAAAGATGCCATAAGAAGGATTCTGAAAGGTAATTTTAAAGCACAGATACCAGTTACACACAAAACAGTTTGGAAGATCCCTGGTTAGTAATAATAGGTAAAGAGCAAAAGAGATAATTGTTGTTATTAGAAGATAATGGAAGTTAATAGCCATTTTTTTCAAGTGGCAGTTGGAGGCTAAAAGTCCTAAATTACGTCCCATTGATTGCTTGTCTTCATCAGGACTTTGCAGTAGCAGGTAGGATCAGTGGTAATTATGCCTAGGCTCAGTTCCTTCATCAATTCTTTCCCTGTAATCTTAATTAATAAAAGGTAAATGTCTGTAAGATTATCAGTGTTCTTTTAAGCATTTCATTTACCTGCTCGTGGTGTGAAGAACTTCAGGTTTTATGGTTCTATTTTTTAGAGACCACATGACACCTAATCCTACTGTTATTTAGGATAACACACTTTTTTTTTTTTTTTTTTAGTTTTAGTTTTGCTGAATGCTCTGCCCTGCAATAAGCAACCATTTGGCTCTTCTAAGTGTCAAAGATCATTCTCTGCTTAAATTTTTTTAAGGTATGTTTATGTTCTCATTCTAAAGGTCTTGCTGAAGTCTCTGTCTGGGCCAGACCTCTGAAACTAATACAGCAGCTCAGGTCATGTGCTTTTCAGGTCTTTTTCTAACATACCATATTCTGCGTAGTAAACCAAGTCATCTTTTCTCCATCTGCAATGTACAGGCAGACTTTAGTACTGGATGAACACCTTCTGTTGTCAGTCAAATATAGCTTAAATGCAGTGAAAACAATTTAATATTACACTATTTGCCTGACTGTTCCTACTGTTTTTTCACATCTATAGATCTGAAGTACAGAGTTTGGAAGATAACTAATAAAGCAAAGGGGTACCATATCCAATGATTAAAACTGCCAAAAGGTGAAATAAAATAAATACATTAAAATTATGAATTTTTCTCATGTAGCAGTAGACCTGCACCCTACAATCTACATGTCATATGATGTTAGATTCTGCCAGTATCTACAGAAGGGCTCTTTTTCTGCATCATCCTCCAAGGCAGAAACATACCTATTTTTCATGCAACAACTGTTAAACATTATTCTGTAAGTTCAGAATTCAAGCACACCACTTGCTAGAGAAATCAATCAGGAAATTTCTGATCATTTCGCAAGTGAAGCTAAAGTCAAATTAATCAAGTCTTTTTCTTCCACAGTGTTCATCTCCTAGATAATTGTTCCTGTGGACCCTCTGCCTAACAGCACACTAATAGAACGAACAGGAGCTGACAGAAGTGCAGAATTTTCAAACCAAAGTAAAACAAGGTAAAAATAATGTATTTTTCTATGAGGAAAACCTATCTTCTAGCACAAGATAGAAAATATTTATGGTGCTGGAACATATTTACTCTATAGGTTTTACTCACAGCACAGATATGAAAATCAATATAGCAACACACTTTACAGGCTCACTCGGATTTCTATTAAATCAGTGAGAACCTGGCCATTAATTTCTGGGATATATACATACTAAACATCATTTAAATTAGTATAACTGCTCTGTGTGCCATGCCTAAGTAGTCACATGCATTTCTAAATTCATTCTTTACTGAAAAGAATTGTTCTTATACATACTTTTTCCTCCCACATGAGTATTAGCCTTTTAGTGATCTTCTAATTTCCCCAAATTAATTAGGAAAAATACAGTAGCTGGCTGGAGTAGTAGTGTTTACTAGTTGTTACAATGAATGAGGAACATTGATCCTTTGTGCCCAGGTATTCAAAATACTTACCTTCTACAACTGTTCAGTTTGAAAGGAACTAGCACATCAAATAGTCTTAAGACACTGGTTTTAAGCTTTTCTTTGCAATTCAGAGGAAAACTAAATTTGCAATAACTGATATTTTTAGCAGCTCTAAAATACCTGTATATAAGGTCCAGTTTTACAAGACAATCCAGTTTTAATCACAATAAAACTCAAGTCCTTATAGATCATATCAATCAACATAGTATTTACTGGGGTTACCAAACAAATAATAAAGGCAGGAATCTCTGTAAAGTGTTGGCAGATATATATTACTAATCTGTGACCTAAATTTTGTGATATAAATTATACAGTGATCTTGATTTGACATTTTTGGATTGTTAAATTTCTGAGAGATGAAATTTGTCTGTGATGTTTTAAGAAAAAATCTGTGCAATAAACATACAAACAGGACAGCTTAAATGCTGAGTTGCAGTTCTGATAGTGACAGGACTCAAATCTGCTTTTCTATGTTACTGTCAGTAACTTAACAATCAGTAATCATTAGAACAGTTCATGAAAAAATTATAACATGTGCTATACAACGAGTTTGATAAAAATTTTTTTTCAAACAAACATTTAAGATAACATATTAAGAATGAGATCCTAAGACTTAGAATATGGATGTAGATGTCTACATTTCCTCTTCCAGGTATTCTCTACTCACTGACATTCTAATTTAGTAGGTAACTCCTTTTTGAAAGTGAAAGTGCCAGTGGATATTTAGTTCTTTTTGTACCAGAACTGTTCCCCAGGGTCCTTAAACTTGGTGACACAGCATCTGACATGGTCCCAGTTTGATAGGCCAGCTTGTAATTAATCTAGTTCATGTCAACAGAATGAGTACCTCATAAATTCTTATAGATTTCAGTGAATTGACAACTCAAGTAGTGGTAGATATGCCCTCTTCTATTATACCACAGTGGATATGCAAGGATCAGACATGTTTCTCAAGCAATGGCTTCTGCCTATTATAACTGGTCAAAATATTTGCAAAACACCCATACAACTCAGTGAACACTTGAGAGGCAATTAGATGCAACATTAATCCAACTATAGTAGATATCATGGTAAACACAATCAGGCTGGTTTCCTTTGAAAGAGCCCTGGAGGCTTCTACACCTGGGTGGCATAAGACAGTCCAAGTATTTAATAGTGTTGGCAGGAGGCAAATTACATACCACATGGATCTAACATATGATGAGGCATAACTGACATTGACATAAATTGTATGCTAAAGAACTTTTCAGTCATAGTTTAGTCTAGAAAGATATATTTGACCTTCCATGTTGACAGGTTTTACCCTGTCATATCAAGTATAGAGTGTTACAAGTGAGAAATTGTTTTCAGTTTAATATAAAAATTGCAGGTACAAAACTGAGAAATGGAGATGCTGAAAAAACATGAGTACTACATAGTTCTTACACTGTTACTCTTTTAAATATGTATATGCCTTCAATAAGACACTTATAAAGTCTTAAGTATGATCAGTTCAATCTGTTTATGAAAGCAGAGGGTTTATTCTAATTGTGAATTAGACCACATTTCCTCATGTTCCACAGTAACAAAAATGGAATTAAGAACCATGTTAAAAGGTACCTGAAATTAATTTTCTTAAAGTCAAATCAAAGTGACCCAGAATTGATATTCAAAAAGCCTACATTTTGTTACTACTGTGGTAAAATGCATCAAAAAATCAACTTGATTTGAAGCTGTGATAAAGCTCCCTGCAGTGCTTCTACATTTACATTTATGAAGATGCCATTAGGAGCTAGAATTTATTCAAAGCGCCCGTAGTCTTTAAGAATGTCTTATGTTACACATGCAATAATTAAGAAGATATTAGTTTTCCCCCCAAACTTCTTCATTTTCATTAATTAAGGAAAGGATTTGCAGACCTTCTCTGGAGATACAAAACACAATCAAATAATGAAAGTAGCTCAGTATAGATGAAAACACTATTCATGGTGAATTAAATTGAGATTTCATAGACCAGTTTGAACACAGGTTACTTGTTCGGATTGCTACAGACATCTCTGTTAGAGATCTCTCACATGATTGCAACATTTAAAAGTATTGTTTCATCTGGAAATACTGTGAGGAGTTAGAGCAGCAGATCCAATGAAAGTTAAGGGCAAGGTGGGAAACTTTAAGACCAGTAATGATACTGTTAGTTCTTGATAATGCCTTGTTCTGCTTTTTTTCCTTGTTAGAGTGGGATTATTCCTATCATCTCCAGATACAGTTACATGTTGCTTTTACTTTCCCATTTTCCTAGTTTCTGTTGCTCCCTCAATTATTACTCAGTAGTAGGTCTTAAACTTCATAATGCAGCATAGTACACATAAATCTTTGTGGAACAGCCTGAAAAATCCGTTTACAAAGTCATTAGTTAAACTGCCAGAAAACTGGCATAAATGATGATTGGAGGTAGAATCTGTTACAAAATTGGCTAGCTGAAAGGAGTAGCCATTTCATACCCAAACATTAATTTTAAAATTTTATAGAAAAAGAAGAGCATCTTGGAAGGATCAGCAAGTTGCTTAAGCCAACACTGCTTGAGCACAAGGGTTGGAGCAGAATATCTCAGGAGGTCCCTGTCAAACTCAGTCATTCTGTAATTCAGCAATACAGGATTCTCATTGTACAGTGGTGGCTCAGCTTATGAATTCAGTTGCTAGTTTGTGAAAACATTTCAGTATACTTTCAGACACAGTAAACATTTTCTAGTCAGTAAGGTTATAACAGAAATGCCAGGCTAAACCCTAGACATACAGCACAATGAATTTTAAATAATATATGTGATTTTTTTTTTTTTAATGTGATAATCACATAATATATGTGATTTTCCTCATATCAGGAATGGAAATAAATATTCTGCTGTGGAGTGAAGTATACTGAGCTTTTTTGTTTGGTTGGTTTATTTTGGTTTTGGTTTTGGTTTTGGTTTGTTTTTTGTTGTTTGGTTGTTTGGTTGTTTGGGTTTTGTTTGTTTGGATGGTTTTGGTTTTGTTTTTCCTTTTTTTCCTTCCAGTGGGGTGAATTCTCACTTTCCTTCTACAGGACTCCTTCATATCTTATTGAATAAATGGAATGTATTAAATTATTCTAAAGTCTTTTCAGAGCCATAGACATCTCATTTCTAACTATTTTTTCCCAGCTCTGATTCATTTACAATGTTCACTCATGGCTTCTCAACAGACTGCTTAACCACTAGGATTTTAATATATTTATTAAATATGACATTTCAGGTGCAATAATTTAAGATTTCTTTTTCCCTTCTTCATTTTTTTGGGTGGTGGTGGTGTTATTGTGAGTATATCTTAGAACTGTGTTTTGTAGAGAGGCTGAACCAGAATCTCATATAACATAAGAGATGCAACATACCTGGACATAATGAGACCTTACTGAGATCAATTTGTTCTATTGTCTACCATTGTATTGTCAGTGAAGTTAATGCAAAGATGCCAGGCTCACTGCAGTAGTACCTGAAGATTTTTCAATGTGAAGGTCTTAACTGTGGAGAGAGAAATAATCAGATTTAGTTCTGCTATTTCCAAGAGACTGTTACTGAGGCAAAACTGAATGTATCAACTTTTCCCTTGATTAGACTTTTTTTTCCATTCCCTCGTATTCTTAAAATCTCCATGATTATTATTTTGCATAAGCCTAGTTTGAATCATTCCATTATGTATAGGTACTGTAAGGAAATACATAGACATGTTAGTAAAGCATCATCCTTTGCTTTAGCCTCATAAATTTATTTTGGTTCATGAATTCTTAGTATGTACCTTGTATTAGTATCTAAACTGTTACCCACTCCAATAGATTTTCCAGTAAACATTGTTTGAGTCAAATCAGAATTTGTATTAAAAAAGCTTTAAAACAAACATGTAAAACATCTATTCTCTACAGAGACCATTATGTAAAATTTTTGTCTCCAAACCTTGTACATTGTACTAATGTTTACATGTAGTATATGTTACAACATTTGCATAAAAAACAATTACATATTTGCTTTAATAAGCATTCACCAAAGGGAAAAATAGAAGTCTTAATTCATCAAACATTTTTAAATACGTTCCCAGTTGAAGTCCTTGCTAAGGACAGGTGTAAAAAAACAGTGAATCTCAAGCACACTTTTCTGCTACTTATAAAAGGTCTTTTGTTGAATATTTACTGATTCAGATTAAGCAGGTTTATGGCAGAGCATGAAACAATTCTTATCCAGAGAAAGACAAGACTAATGAGAAAATAGCTGTATAGGGCATGAGATCTGGCCCATAAAGACTGTTTTATACATGTTTTATTCTGGTGTGGATAAAGCAATGATTAGAGAACTTGTCTGGGAGTGCTTACATACTCTTAAAGTAAATAAAGATCTGAATCTCATTCACTGTGTTCCCAGTGACTGTTTTAACTGCAAGACATTTACCTCAACATTCAGCTCTCTCTTTTCCTCCATCTTTGTCTGTGTATACCCTTCTCTTACAGGCACACCTGGGAGACAATACATATCTTCATGTCTCTCTCTTGCAGGAATGCTTAGTTCCCTGTTTTTCTTCTCTTCCTTATTTATTGAATCAAGATTTCCAAACCATAATCACAAACTACTTATAGAACAAAATCAATAGAAAGTTTGTAAACTGATACAAAGAGATTTTTTTTAAAAAACATATATTGTAACCTTCTTCACTTGAAATTCAGATGCAGAAAATTAGTTTGGGCTCCTGCACCCATTGCCAGTTTGATGAGCCTGTCTTCTCAAATACTGATAGTAAACAAATGAGAAAAAGTTCAAAAAGTTGTTTTATAGAAAAGCATCTCCTTTATGCAAAAAGTATTAGAATAGTAAGTAAAAAATACTCAGTAAAACCATCATTGTTTATAGAGGACAGAATTCTTGAAGTATGAAAATGATAAAGAGTGTTTACATCTGGCTATAAGCACTGGGTCTCTCCATATTAAGCCAGATTCCAATATACCATGAAAAAGAACATCATAATGTAAATGTATCATAAAGTCCTCTGATACATTGGACATCCCCTACCTACTCCATAGTTGTCTGGCATATTATCGGGCTTGAATACATGTATATACAGTGAATTGTATTACTTTTAAGTGTACAAGAGTAGCTCTTCGAGACAAGTTTTCAAGAAAATTCAGCAGTAGTAGATAGTATGAAAAAAAATCCCCAAACTTAAGATGTCTTTGATTAAATGGTCTCATAAACTGTGAACCAGGAAACTTGTTGATGCTGGAGTTTAGCAGTCTGAATTTGTGAGAAATACATTTTAAAACAAGTGTCATATCAAGGGGAACTTCAAGGGCTGCTGCTAATAAAAGCAAACCAAATCCTTCTCCCTTCAAAACAATGAACTAACCCATGACTATGCTTTTTTTTTTCAGTAAGTCTGGAATATTAATGGTAACTCCTACACTTAATGAGAATACTTTGATAATTTAAAAAAGAAAAAAGAAAAGAAGAAAACAGCATCAGGAAAACTTCTCAGCATGCTTTTTCTCAGTTTTTAACCAGTTCATGGACTGTTAAATTATATCATTTGGTTCATTTCTGAAAAGACCAGGCTTCTAATTATAACCACAGTATTCTTTGGGAGAAAACTCATCTTCATATATATTGAAAACAGTAACAGTTATTTTAGCTCACATAACTTTTCTGCCAAGAGCAAGATCCATTCATTCACTTCTAATCCTTTACTTTGTTATAAGTTCCACTCAACTTTTAACACTTGGCCTTATTCAAGTAAACTGATTAGGATTTCTGAGTCCTCTAACACATATAGTGAATGCAGTATTCCTGTGCAAGTGCAAGACAACTTGGGATACCTAGAGAAATTCTACTCAAAATCTATCTAAGCTCCAGAGGCAGACATTTTATTAACTTAGCATTATTATAATCCCGAGGAAAAAAAAATAAAAGAAAAAACAAACCAAACCAACCAACCAACCAAACAAACAAACAAACAAATTGTTGCTTTAAGTTCACAAATCAATACTTGAAATCTCTCATAACTTTGAATTTGTTATTGGAAACCTTTAATCAGAATATCTATTTCATGCAAATTTTTACTGGAGTGAGTTAATAACTATTACCCCCCCACTAATTCCAGGCTGTTTTAAGAGACTCTTCATTTAAAATCCACCTAAAGAAAATTTTCTGATCTGTAGAAATATCTGGGGAAATGTTCTTCATTATCCTGTCAAGGTTTCAAGGTTTTAAGACAAAACCAGAGTCACTGTAACAGTAAACTGGTCCTTGGGACAGGATCCATAAACCGTGGGACAAAAGGAAAGCACCCAGAATAAAGGTGAGAAAGTAATACTGTTCCAGGGCTGAGGAAAGAAATAAAGAAAATTAATTATTTTTCTTCCTAGCGAGAATTATAAACTGGAATAAAGAGAGAAGACAGTAGAGGGTAATCTCCACATGTAAGGGAGTTGTCACATATGTGCAAGTGGGAGAGTGTGAATGAGTGAAAATAGAAAAATAGAAAGGATGCATAAGATAAGTATTGTTTTTTCTAGCAGTAAGCATGGTACAACAATGTTCTCTTAATGACTTGACCAGTTTTAAACTCCTGCTGTGAAAAGCCTGCTTTTTAAAACAGGTTTAAGAGATTATAGTCTGGTTTTAGTCCTCAAGCAATCCTGTGTTTACTTAATTTTTTCTCTGTATAAGAGAAATGGTACATAGTCTCAGAAGTTAGAAGTCAAGAAGAGGTTAAGATAATAGATGTTTACTACTGATATCAAGCATTCTAATTAGCAGCTGTCAGGTTTGGAACCTTTTTCAGGATTTTCCCTTTGTGGACATTGCTATGTCACTGCAGTAAAGCTCTCTTCAGCCAATTCTGTCACATTTGTATCTCACGTACTCTTGAGATGAGGTAATGTGTTTTGAGTTTGAAGTTTTGTATGGACAGAAAATTAAATTTATATAGTTGGGTTATATGAGTCACACTGAGTATATAAATGTCTTGTTATGTGAGTCTGAAGTTGTACACAAAAGGTATTAAAATGTAGTGAGATGGAGCCAATGGTGTTATGTTGCTCTACCAGAAATAACAATACAAGATCATTTATCTTAGCTGGCTGTAATAACAAAACCCATGTATTTAGGGGGCTTGTGGGTATTTGGAAAGAAAAAAATAATCATCTACCTTAATTTGAAAAAGCAAGTCTGAAATGAACAGGAGGAAAACATAAATAAATAGTACTGAAAAAACATAGTTCTACTTTTGACATACAAAATACAGTCTGCATTCATGATTTTTTGTAAGAAAATCTATGTCTAATTAATAAATGAGAATGAAGTGGTTTTCTTTGTATCTCATTGGCAATTTCACTTGTTAAACACTTAGAAGACCTAGGATTTTTATATATAATCTTCTCTTTTGCACAACAATATCTAGGCCACAAATGACAATATTTGGACATGCAAACATGGTAATGTAATCAATTAGATGTGCAAATATTTGTGTAATCCCTTTCCAATATGTTTTCAACTTTGTAAGCTATACAAATTACATTAAAACAAGAGAATCAATGGGGCTTTTTCATCTTACTCATAGGTGGAGATAACAACAATAATGACTGAACTAAAAAGAGGAAACAAAAGAAATACAGAAGTTGTTCACAGACTGCTTGCTTTTGATGATTAATATTTTGGTTAGGTGAAAGTATTTTTTCAATTTTGTCACCCCCCTAGAAAGATATTTGATGTAATACTTCACAGCAGTACAAAGAAAGTTTCCCCTTCTGATATTTCACTGTGACACCCAAGGTCTTTCATGAGATGCTAAAGATTTCATGATCTTTCAATGCAGATTTGTGAATAGTTAACGTAACACCTGTAGCTGAAATGGATAAAGTGTTATCAGTCTGCACCATCAGAAAACGATGTTGCTTTCAGGTTTGTCAAATGAAGAGAGCCTCAAGCATGTTTCTCTGTGTGCCTTTTCACAACAATAAATTGTTCTTCGCTGCCTTATCAATCTTTTTCATAGACTTGAAAAAATAACACTATTTACTTTTTGTTCTTTGCTTTTCAGATTCAACAAAACATGCTGTGGTGTACATTTTCATGCAGAATATACATAAATCTAATTGATAACACATCATAAGTGCGTATTTGAGCATCTGATTTAGAAAATACTGGCTACCAATAACTCACAGGCCTTTCATAAACCAGAATTGCAGCATTTTCCCTCTGTGCACTGTAATGGTTAGCTTTCATCACTCAGGGACACAACACATAAGCATTGCCTCTGCTGAAACAGAAACACTTCTGCTTCCTGGCAATTTACACTTTTTTACCATCTTAAGCTACCTGGTCATTATAATGCAGAACATTTTCACTTTCTGTTTTTTTTTTTTTTTTTTTTTCGTTTTGTTTTGTTTTGTTTGTTTGGTTTTCTTTTTTCGGTTTTACTTTTCTTTTGATTTTTTTCTCTCTACAAAGATACAAAGCTATGTGGAAAAATAAAAGAAAAAAAAAAAACCACATGATTTTGATCCTTTCAATTGTGCAATGACTCTGGCCAGAACATTTCCAAAGTGAAGAAAAAGAAGACAGAAGAAACCGGTACAAATCATAGCCAACTCTGTCACGCATGGAGCAGCTGTGATGAGGTCATCTTGGGACATTACAGAGTTATTTTGGGCTGGCGAGGGAAATAGTAACCTTTCACAATGGTGCTGAGAAAATCCAGAATAAAACAAAAGGTAGACTATTTTTACACAGTAGAGTCATTCTGAGAAGGACAATTTTGAAAAATTCTAATATCAAGAATTGGGACAGAATCATATATTCCTTGATTTGTAACACAATGTAATGAACAAGATGACTTAAAGAACAGGCTCTTTAAAGAGTTAAAACAATTCAAAAAAAAGCACTGGAAGTTCAGAAAGAGGAACTCCAATACTATTAATGGTCACAATATGTGTGAACCTAGCAGTGAAGGAACAGCCAATAAGTCAGTTGTTTGAAAGAAGGAAATTACTCAGAGTTTTAAGAAAACCCAGTGAGGGAAAAGACGGTTAGGTCAGGATGGAAAAACATCTCTCTCTTTGCCCTAATATCTAGTTCATCTCAAGGACATTTCATATGTTCTGATAGCCATTTTTGAAATATGGTTATGGGAAACTAGGTTATTTATCAGTTACTTGGAAACTAAGATACCAAGAACATAAGAACTATTGCAAAGATTTTACTCTTTGATTGCCTTATTAGCCTCATAAACTCTAAATATTGCTCTTCCAAGACAAGCTTTCCCTGACACACTGAGACAGAGAATGTTCCTAATGTTTTGTGACACTGTGCCTTGTAGAAACAACACATCTGGTTCCTACAGATCAAAATAATCCATAAAACAAAAGTCATTATAAAGGGAACAGCATCATGGCTGAGGATGATACAAATGACTATTATAAGTGCATATTTAATATCAGACAGTAAAGTTAATATTGAAGCCTTTAGGTTTTCAAAGCAGAAATGCCTTTTCATTCCCTAACAGACTTATCACACTAAGTCCCTGAACCTCATATAGACACAAGATGCTACTATATTTATGTTAAGCAACAAAAACCCCTTAATTCTTGATCCCAAAGGTTCAGTACTACGAGAAAATGCATCTTCATAAGACAGTGATGTCAAAACTTAAAACTGTACAGTTCAAATGAAGAATATTTTAATGCCTTATACACAATTAAAATGTCTCAAATGCACTAGATTTTGTGCTTCCTTTAGATGAATCACTGTGACAACACACATTAGGAAAGTTACACACAACATTTTTAACAATCTGTTTGACACACATATCAATAATATTTGCTTGCAACACACACGCTGAACATATACAAAAACTTGCAACATAATCTTGCCATATTTGGTACTGTATATTCATAACAGCAAAATGGAAGTGTGGGAAGACACAGGGGATACAAGAAGATAACTGCACAGCTGTATTGAACAGCCTTGAAAGGAGGGACAAGAGGTAAACCATGACACAGAAAGGAACTGCCTAACTTGGTTGGCTTTGGGTGGAAATACTCTAGAGAGGGGTTGTTTTAATTTTGTTTCTGGTACGTCAGCCATATAGCACTTCTGCTATAGTACAGCTATGCTGGTTTCTTCTAGCTAAGGATATTTTTTGGTGTCCTCTACACAAACACAGATTCTATATTTGGCAAAGCATAACAACCTATAATGAAATGAGCATATGTAATTCCATTTATTCAAAATTAATAGATTCATAAATGAAACACTTGACAGCATGCATATCAGATTTGAAGTCCTCTTTCTCTCAAAAAATATGCTTATCAGAATACAGGCTGATTGCTGAATGAGCAGCTCTATGCTATGTACAAATCATTCCTCAATACATCAAAATTCTATGTTACTGTTCGACATTTTACAAAATTCTGACAGCTGCCTTAATAAAACTTACAGTAACTGGAAAAAAAAAAGTCTCTGAGAGGTATAAGTAAATTTGATGACTTAATTTTTTTCATTATACATGAAAATAATATCTGTGAAATTTAGTTATATAAATCACTATGCAGATGAAAATGTTTAATGATTTTCCATAATTTTAACATTTTTTGACATATCTTTATATTCTTCAGCTTGCCTAACTATACTTTTCAAGTATACCTTAAAATTAAAATTGACCATTTCAAAGGCAGCTTCATCAGTTGCATCCTAAGCTAAAATTCCTAAAGTTACTTAAAATAATTGATTATAGAAACATATATGATTTTACAGATTTATTTTTTTAACAGAAAAGTTTTGTGTGTTATTCCTTTTAACCTTAGAGTTTAAATCATTCACTAATCACCCTCAAAAACACATACAGATTCACATAAGAAATAATGAAAATATAATTAAGACAACAAAATTTATAATATATGGAAGTTACTAGCCTTTGCAGAAACTGATCAGAGAATAGAACAACTACATCTATTGGAAATGTCAAAAGTTTGGTGTTTAGTAGCTGTATCTTTCAGTATAATTGCCCTAAATATCTCACTTGTATTCCGGTGTTTCAGTTCACCATTTGTCTGTATTTTGCTGACAATGTGTGTTTTACATTTAATTTTTTCACTCAAGCAACACTGAAAGCTACTTTTTACTCTGAGATAATGAAAAATGTATTAATAACTGAAACAAAACAATAAACTAAGCAATGGTATTGACAAAGCACAAAACCACAGACGTAGCATATTCTGTACCTCAGACTGATGACATTTATCCAGGTAAATGATGCATACATTCATTTTTCCTATTGAAGCAAGGCCAAAATGAAACAGGTCCTGGTGAAAGGGGCCAAGACACAGCCTATGTCTTTCACACAGTGCCATTGTGGGGGTTCCAGAACAAATGACAGCCAAATCAGCTCCAGAGCTAGAGCAGGTTAACTACATCAGCCTTGTAGGTTTGATTGCTCTAGTCATTACTAATACGTAGGGGCAAAAGCATTAGCTCACAGTAAAGTATTTTTGAGGACTCCAGCATTTCTGAGCTTTGCCACTTACAAGTACCAGCTTGCTCCAACTAGTCTGACACAAGGTGAACCAATGTGAACTTACATAGTACACAGCGTGAGCCAACTTTGCTTTGCCTAGGGTGCCTTGGATTAAAGTACTGCTATTTGAAGCCTTTGCTAGTCAACTTTTCAGTTGTCAAACATTATATATTCAGTTTATTACATTAATGTTAGTGAACCAACTGAACTTGATCCATATTATACAAAAAGGCTTGTGTCCTGGGTTTGAGTGAGTGGTGGGGGTTTTGAATAGCAGGGGATGTGGCTACAGCAGTGGCCCCCTGTCAGAAGCATCTCAAAGCTCCCCCAGCTCCAAGTCAGCTCCACCTCTGCACCAAGACCTAGCCAATTAGCTGTACCTCTGTAATAACATATTTAAGAAGGGTCCTGGTGAGAAGGAGTCGTATTTGTGAGGAGGAGTTGCTGCAGCTGTGTGAACACCAAGGTCAGTGGAGGAACAGAGGAAGAAAGGAGGGGGGAGGTGTGCCGGAGCAGAGACCCCCCTGTATCCTGTGGGGAGACAGCAGGGCGGCCCCCCCCTGCCACCCATGGAGATCTGTGGTAGAGCAGACACTGATTTATGGCCTGTAAGGAACCTCATCTGGAAAAATTAAGGTGGCTGCACCTGAAGTCAGCCAGGATCCTCTGGGAAGAAGGAGCCCCTGTTGTTGTAGTTTGGTGCTGGGAGGAGTGCAGAATGCTGGAGCAGCTTGGGAAGGTCTGCAGCCCATGAGAGGTAATTCAGTTGGAGAATGTTGATAACCCACACCAGAGCAGCTAAAGAAATGCTGCAGCCTGTGGGAGGAACTCAAGCTGGAGAAGAGTTGTGGACGACTGTCTCCGTAAGTGGGGAACCACATTGGAGCAGGGGGAGGAAACTCCAGATGTTCCCCCTGCCCAGAAAATGGAAGAAGCAGCAGCATGGACTGCACCCCTCATTGCCTGAGCCGCTGAGGGGAGGAGGTAGAGATATCGGGAGAAGACCTGAGCCCGGGAAGAAGGGAGGCGTGGGGTGAAGGTGTTCTCAGGATGTAGTAATGCTTCTCGCTGTCCTACTCTTAAGTGTTGATGTTGTTAGTGTCTGTAATAAACCTATGTTCTTTTCTTCTTTCCTGAATGAGTCTGGCTTTTGTCTGTGACCATAATGGGTGATTGATCCCTCCTTGTCCTATCTTGAATCCCAAGACATTGCTTATTTTCTCCTTCTCAGTGATGGTGGGGGAAAGGGAAAGTGAGTGGCTGTGTGGTGCTCAGTTGCTCTCTGAGGTTAAACCATGACAGCATGCCTCTCCTCAAATCTCCACATCCTAAGAAGGTCCAACAAAGGCTAAGGGGGGAAAAAAAAAATTAAAAAAAAATTTAGAAAGGCCATGACATTCAGGAAACACTTCATAAACCTGATAGGTTTTGCAAACTAAATGTCATTCACAGAATAAAGGAATTACTGTACCAAATAATTTGCTGGGACCCCCAGGTCAGAAACCTAAACTGAAAATATGTGCTAGGAAACTGATAGTAGGCAGTAGACTATCATTCTCTAAAAATTCCTACTGTTCTTTCTTAAGTAACAAGTTTCTGGAAGTGGATGCTCAGTGAAAAATCATGCATTATTAGAAATTTAATCATATTGATACACAAAAGGTTCATCATTTCAGTATCAAAGGATCAAAACTCCACATTCATCAGCACATGTTAATTACCCAGATGGTAAGTTCTACCTTCAGATTCTGAACTGCCACTAGTTCATGTTTCCAGAGTCAGGGTGAATTACATTTTCATCTACAAAGAGCTTAATCTGCAAATCTCTGTTTCATGCAGACGTTGTCTACTAAAATATTTTAAATTTTACCATGCCTTTATTCAAAGGAGAAATTATTTTAAAGAGCTGGCTAAAACCTCAATTATTGTTAAATTTCTGAACTACCTTTTTTGATACACATATATTACTATCTACTATTCAATTTTGTTTATAATGATGATCTTATAATTTCTCTTATTCAAGCTGCAGTGCGGCTGCAAAGTGTTTGTCATATTTTATGAAGCAGATTATAAGTGTAACTCATAGAGAAAAGTGTAGGCAGACAATATAAAGCAAAAATTGAACAAGAAGAAATACAGATTAGTATTGCCTAATTTATGAACAGTATATTACATAACTGAGACATAGCAATTACCATTTAAAAGAATAGTTCTGTCTCTGTGTGCAGCTAACAGTCAAGAAGCTTCACTGGGATTGCTTCCTACATTTGTGTCTCTGAGCCAGAATTCAGCAGCTGTTCATGTCCATATACAGAGTTCACAAAGAAGCACAGAGGCTCACTGAAATATGTCAGTGCTGCTTAACTGTGATAGTCAGTCAATACTTCCCTAACATTTAAAGTACCAAGCAGTTATCTTGACAGTTTCTCACTTCTTTACTTTTTTTTTTTTATTTATTTTTTTTTTGTGGTCAATTACGGTGCTCTTTAACACATAAATGTTTTTGAAATAAATATAAGTAAAATTGTTCTGAAACTTAATCTTAATCTTTCTTACTGTTATATATGAGTAATTTTATGATGTCATTAAGATGAACAATCCAATATGCAGCTTTCCATCTTTGCATTGCATGTTTATGATCAGAATACTTTATAAGATACTGCTTTAACTGTATAGTTTCTTTTTTTTTTTTTTTTTTTTTTTTTTTAATAAAAAAGGTTAATTTAACTAAAATGATCTTTTAGTTTTACTTACTGTGCTTTTGAATTCAGATGAATTTTCCCAATACTTACCACTGGTAAGAGAATACATAAAACATGTAAAGTGTATATCTACTGGTTAGGATTAGTTTCGGTGAAACATGGCATTTGTGCAACAAATTTCCTGTTCAGTGATCAGTGCCGTATGTCTTATTCAGGTCTTTACAATATACTAGTGTAACAGCAATAAACATTCAAAACCAAAACAAAAGACAAAAATGCAAAAAAACCCTCAAACAAACAAAATCCTGTTCTTGACAATGTGTTTATGTCATAAAATCTTTACTTTAGAGGTACTGAAAATTGCGAGTCAAGTACCCTCAGCAACTGGGTCAGGGTACAATAATTTAGCTTCTCTACTTATGCACACATGACATGTAATTTTTTAAAACTCTGTAGATCTCCACTCAGCAAAGCAATTTTATTTTGCTGTACTAAGCACAGCTAATATGACACAAACAAAAACAACAGTGTGCAGAGTAGATAGCTGGAGCACATTAAAATGTGCTTGATCATACTTGTGGCACTTGGATATTAGAATGAGTCATCTTGTGATGGCACACAGTAAGTGCCTATGCAGGGAGTTGGTATGTATATACTGTAAATTTACACTGCACAATGGTTAGTGTTCAAAACTAAGAATTAATGAAAATTTGAAGGAAGAATACGACAATATGGAAAGCCTTTGTAACACACATTGAAAAATATAGAATTAATTTTCTTCAGTTAAAAACCAGTAAGGGAATGACTCCACAAACTTTAAATGACATAGATAGATGAAGGCCTACCCATTGAATAAATAAACAAACCAAAATCTCAAAACTACTTTTAGGAAAAATAGAAAACTTTTTTTTTGATCACTTATCTTGATTTTATTCTACCTAGTGGATTACACTGGATGATACCTCTGCGTTATGGTCATATACTTTATTGTCTTTCTTAAGATGCAGTCTTGGTCATACATGAGAATTAAGTAAGTCTGAGTAAAAAGGACTTACTTTTTCTACAGTGTACTTGTGCAAATTGATGGGCTTCTATACATTTCTTAAGACAGAATAATAAAGTCCATATGGGTTATGGGACCATTTTAAGGGAAGACATAATATATAGCTAGTACTATATAAGAAACATAATCCATCATTTCCACTTTAACAATGCTAAAAATATATGAAAGCCAGAAAATCATGATATTGTATCACACCAGGCCTTGGTCTGAGGATGTCTATGTTTATAATTGTATGTTAAAGACAGGATCTGGGTTTACCCTGAAGATTCAGATGCATTATTTCACAACATAACAATACTCTCTGGCTTGGAAAAAGTGCTGATATTATCTTACCACCAAAGGATAAAATCATGTTTTTCATGACAGGAGCATTATTTCTTATAAACAAAGCTTAAAGAAATACCACAGCAACACATGAAAGACAAAGACAGAGGAATTTGACAACATGTATTGCTTAGAACTTGACCTCAGGAGCTCTACGAACAGGGCATGCAAACAGGGAGAGGCATTTGAGAGGAGTGATGTGGCAGTTTGCATGGCATCCCAGAGATGGAATCCACATATCTAGAAGATACAAGAGATTCTTCACTAGCATGTCTGTTGACTTAGTGAATTGTGCTTTAAACAAACAAACTTGGATGGTAGGGTCCAAGATGTGACACCTGTGTATTCATAATCAATAGGATGGATGAGCACAACTACCAGAGCTGTAAGAAATGATCCTCAACTCTTTCCGAAGAAGAGAGCCCTAAGTCCAGCTACCTCATGTGCATGTAAACCAATGCATGTAATGTGGGAAACAAACAGGAGGAACGGAAGATTTGTCGGAGAGTTATGATGTCATAGGAACCACAGAAATTTAATCTGAAAACTCATATGACTGGAGAACCACAGTGGCTACAAACTGAGAAAGATAAGAAGGGAAGAAGAGGATATGGTATTTATGCAAAAGAGAGATTTGAGTGTGTAGAGGTGAGCTATGAAGACCACAAAAGTTATATCAAGTACCTTTGAATCAATATTAGAGGGATCGTCTCCAGTGTGTGATGTTAGGTATTTGTTACCAGACTCCCAATCAGGATGACAATGCCAACAAAACTTTACTTTGGCTGCTCAGAGAAGTCTTGGGCCAGCAGAACTTGGTCATCCTGGGTCACTCCAATTACCTGGACATTTGTTGGAAAAACAACACAGCAGTGCACAAGTTTCTGAACTTCAGCTTTCTGAACATCGGGTTCCTGAAATGCATTGAGGACTGCTTCCTGATACAGACACTGAGCATGCTATGTAGGAACAGCACATTGCTATATTTACTGATCATATATGGAGACTTGACAATATAAATAACAATGGTATCCTTGGATATAGTGACCATGACATTGAGAAGTTTAAGATCTTACTGAGCACACTGAAGTCCAGTAGTAGGACAAAGCCCCTGAATTTTAGAAGAGCCAGCAACAAAATGCTCAGATCCCAGCTGCAAGGGATTAAATGGTTAGTGTCTGTGGAAGGAAAAGAAACTTGTGAGTGCTGGGAGTTATAAAGAATAGCCTCTTGAAAGCACAGTCACGAAAGAACAGTCCATCCACTACAAAGGGAACAGAGAAAGGCAGACCAAGTGACAGTCCTGGCTTAACTCTGCCAGTTTGGATGAACTTAAACACAAAGAAATAGGTATAACAGCTATGGCAAGGTGGCTAAATAGCTATTAAGAACTGCAAGAACCTCGCTAGGGCTTGCAGAGATGCTGTCAGGAAAACTAAAGCTCAGTTAAAACCAAAATTGACCAAAGATATTATGAACAACAAGAAAGGGTTCTTCAGATACCTGAGCAGCAAGCAAAACCACAGAGAAGACACTGGTCCAATACAAAACAGGACAGGGAATCTAGTCACTAATAATGTCAACAAGGCAGAGGTTCTCAATAGCTTTGTTGCCTATATCTTTACTGGCATAGCTGGACCCCAGAGCACAGGGTCAAGTAGCTGTGACAACTCATGTGTTGGCTCACCAGTAGCAAAGGGAGGGCTGGTCTGCAGACTCATGCAAGTGCTCAACCCACATAAATCTATGGGCCTGGATGGAATCCACCCCAGGGTGTGAAGACTTTGTTACAAGGTCACTGTCTATAATATTTGAAAAGTTGTGGAGGTCAGGGGACATCCCTGATGACTAGAAGAGAACAAATATTATAGCCTTCTACTAGAAGGGCCTAAGAGAGGACCCAGGAAACTTGAGACTCATTAGCCTTACTTCAGTTCTTGGGACAGCAGTGGAAGGAGTCCTCTTAGAAACTATTGCAAGCCAAATGAAGCAAGGAATTGGGAAAAGCTAACACAGATTTATCAAACACAAATCATGCCAGAATGACCTGGTCACCTTCTACAACATAACACTTTTTGTTGGCATGAGGGGAACAGTGAATATTGTTTACATGGCCTTCAGCAAAGTGTTCAACACTGTTTCCCACTGTTTCCTCCCAGATAAACTGGCAAAATATAGATTGGATGGGTGGTCTGCAAGATGGGTTGGATATTGACTAACAGGCCATGCTGAGGCAGTGATGATCAGTGTTTTTTACTCAGTCTGGCAGCATGTGAAATGTGGGGTCCCTCAGGGATCGACACTGGGACCCACGTTGTTCAAGATCTTCATAAACGATCTATGCAATGGGATTGAAAACACTCTCATGATGTTTGCTGGCGACACGCAAGCGGGTGGTAAGGTCAGCATGTCAGAAGGGAGAATCATCTTACAGAGAGACCTGGACAGGCTGGAAGAGTGGGCCAGCAAGGCACTATGAATTATTTAACAAAGACAACGGCAAAGTCCTGTGCCTGGAAGAGAATAACCAAAGAACCCAGGACAGACTGGGATCTGAGTGGCTGGGGAGCAGCCTTGCTGAGAGAGACCTCGGGATCCTGATGGACAACAAGCTAGACACGAGTCAACTGTGCACTGCTGCAGCAACAAAGGCAAACTGGATGCTGGGCTGCATCTGCAGGGGCATTGCTAGCAGAGGTGGGGTTGTGATCATCCCACTCTACTCAGCGCTTGTCAGGCTGTACCTGGAGTACCATGTCCAATTCCAAAAAGATGCAGACAGACTAGAAAGGGTCTAAAGGAGGCCACGAAGATGACTGAAGGGCTGGAGAACCTGCTGTAGGAAGAAAGACTAAAGCAGTTACATCTCTTCTCCCTGGAGAAGTCTCAGGGGGACATCATCACAGTATTCCAGTAATTAAAGGGCAGCTACAAAGAGGATGGAGGTGTTCTTTCTAGAAGGAGCCACACGGAGAGGACAAGGGGCAATGAGTACACTGTCTTGCACTGAGAGAGGTTTCATCTTTATATAAGAAAGCCTGTTTTCTACAGTGAGAACAATCAATCACGTAAACAGCCTGCCCAGGGATGTGGTGGAGTCCTCATCACTAGAGCTTTTCAAGGTATGATTGTACTGGATGCTATATAAGCTCATCTAGGCTCCTTTTTCCTCAAAAGGTTGAACCAGAAGATCTTCTGAGGTCCCTTCCAGGATGGGCTATTTTATGTTTCCATTCTCTCACCTCCCTGTGTCAGGATACTTGGACTGAATATGCATTTGGCTCATGAATTAGAAAGCATCATCATACCTGAACATTTTAAATTCTATCCCAAAGGCTAGAACTATCTCTGTATCCTGTCAGATAAACAATTTATTTAAAGGAATGTAAATACAAGCAAGGTTCCTTGCTTGTTATAAGTTATATTAGATAGAGGAAAAAAACCCCGTACAAACAGATTTATAGTAGATAATACCTCTCACCACTTTCTTCACTGCAACCATGTTCTTCAGTCCCTTTTTTAATCCTGCACCATCTAAACTTGAAAAGTTAAAAATGGAAGATTATATTATTGATGGGATACAAATTACCTCTTTACAGAAAATTTTCAAATCTAATTTAAAATATTTTTACATCTTTAGCTCAATCAGTTTTGGAAATTCTGTACATATATGCTGAAGAAAGAAAATCAATTACAAGCAAAGCACTGTTTTCACAGTACTTAAACAGGGGAAGAAAACTAAAAAATCATTGCTTTGTTCCCTAAAGTGAAATGACTGAAACCAGTCTTAGATTGGCATTATGCAACAGTATATAGACAAGTGTTTCAGAACCAAACTTCTCAAGTGTTTTACATCATTTGAAATAATAACAAGAATAATTCCCAAAATTTTAGCTGTACTATGTCACAATATAAAAAATTCAGTAACACTCATGTAATTTCAAAGATATCTAAAGTGGCCTGGCATCCTTTAATCTTTATCTTTTCTTTTTGTTAAGAATCCAGTAAAGGCAATTCTAATGCAAAGAATGAAAAAAAAAAAAAAAAAAAAAAAAGAAAAAAATAGAAAGGTATTTAGAGATTCTCAGTTCCATGGCAACAAATTTATGCTCACTTTATGCTAGTTTCTATGACTACATGTTAATTTTCTTAGCATAGGAGAGCCCAAACAAAAAACTAGAGTAGTGAGGTATCTGAAAGACTACCTCAAGTTGCAGAGGATGTGAGGAGATATAGACTATAGTGGCCAGAGGACTGAAATGATCTGTAACTGAAGATTCATTAGTCTACTATTGCTTCAAGAAGTCCTGCCAACTTTAACAGCAACATTGTTTAAGATTTCCAAATAAAAATTTTCACATTGGGCCAATCTTTTCTGTACAGCTATATGTAACTTATTTTACCCTCCTTTTTCAGGTATAACAAATGTAAACTGGATTACAAACAGTACTACTACAGATAGCATTTTCTAATAGTATTTTCTATTCTTGTATGTCCCTTTGAATGAAAACTGAAGGCTAACATGTGTTGTTAGGTATGTTCTGTAAACTACACACAACATTGCTTCTTTCAAGTGCATTTTTTAAAAATCTTATTTATCTGATTTTTTTTTCCTTAGCATTTAGCATTTTTTTAGCATCCAAAAAATGCAAGTTTTAAAGTATTTCTGCAAAGAAACTTTTGTATTTAGTATAATCATTAGACTTTTGTATTTAATACAAGCATTAAGCTATTGCTTATTTACAAATCATTTCTAGTTGGAGTGTTGAGTTGTGTTTCCCAGTTTTGCTTCTGCCACTAGTACAAATATTTCTAAACAAAATCTGGAAGTGAACATTTTCCTGTAATAACTACAATTTTAAAATGCATTAGCAGTAATGGCAAGGCCTCTAAAAATGTCAGGGCTATAACACTAGGAGTTCAGTGTCCCCCTTAAGAATTGATGCTCCATGTTGTTAATATCAATCAATTACATACTTGCAGTTCTACATGACAGGTATTGACAGTTTCTCTATTTTTTTTTTCTTTATCTTATCAAAAATTCTTTTTAATTCTATGAGCTTAGTCAAACTTCTCTACTTCCTAAATTCTGACAGCACACTAGAAATCTTGTGATATAGTCACTCCTGTAAAGAGGAATTCTGTAATCAGAAACATCAAAACATTGTAATAAAACAAGAAGTCAGAAATATGTAAAAAAGACTCTGTTTCACCCACTTCCTCTCTAATTGTTTGGGCTTTATGATTTTTTCCTTTCTACAGTCTAGGTCATCAGAATCTGTAGGTTACATCATATAGAAGACAGAGATCCCAAGGAAGCCACCAGGGCCATTTCAGCTGAGAGCTGAAAGTTGAAATGTTCAAGATGTGGGTAGACATAAGCAAGAAATAAAGTTGCTTTACAGGCAGAGGGGAGCTTCAGCCTCCCCTGTAAGTTTGTGTCTCCCTTCTACAGTTCTGATGAATCAGATATTTCACATCATGCAGCATTTTTAATTCACTTTCACTCTTTACATCTCTGCAGAAGATATGGAGATCACTGTAGCCCTGTAGCAAGCCAGATTTACTCCTCCTTCAACCCCATGTCCCAGGTTTACTTGGTCAGCACAATACAGGTTTCTGGCATCAGATGTTGCCTCATTCTCCCTGCTTCACATTAGAATCACACTAGGGTTTGGTAAAGGAGGAATCCATAGATGATATGGCAGTTTTGCAGACATCATGACATAATCAGACCAGTTGTATGAGCTTATTTTTTGAGTTTACCTTCAAATGTTACGGCATATATTGGCAACAAGTCACTTTAAAAGAGAGTATGATCTCCACATTAACACATAACATTCAGCGTGGGCACACAGAATTTCTCCTGTTTCATACATTGTTTGTTCACAAGGGACATGCATATTAATTATTCTCTGTGCAAAAATCCCAGAACTTCTTTAGAACTTAAATATACCTCTAACTTTAAGATATCATAATTTATTGGGATATAATGAGGGGGAAAAAAATAGTGAAATAATTAATTCAAGCATGTACTGCTCACTGACACAGAACTCTGAAATCACCTCTGTGTAGTTAGTAATCCCACATATAAGACCTCACATGAAGTTTAAGAAATTTACAAAACAGTAATTGTGTTCACAAGCATACTCAGTACACAGGTTTTCCAAAACTGAGTTAATTTTTTCTTCTAGACCAAGGTCATTCATCACCTCATGATGTTTTACTTGTCTAGAAAAATTTATCTTCAGAAAGAAACAAGCATTACATGTTCTTCCATCTATCTTTTCTGCTTCTGTTTCTGCTATTCTGTTGTTAGTCAATAAGTACTGTAGAGTATGCACAATAAAGTAAATAAATTATGACAGTTACATATGTACCATCTTTCAGCTGACTTGCATAATACAATGTTCACACACCGTGGAAATATACATCTGCATTATTATAGCTACACATTTAACAGCAACAGCAACTTCAGATATCTTTATGATTTTCCTCAGGGGTCACTGTTTCCAAGGAAATGTGTGAAATGCTGCAAGCACTTGCTGTCTGTAATTCTAAGGGTGACTGACTGCCACCTTGTAGAAGATAAACAATTTTCAGACAGAAGTGACCACCACACCTCTGGTCATTTTTTCTGCTCCTAGGTAGGTTTCTGAGAAAATCAATTAAATCAAATCACCTTCCAAAAAAATGACAGATCCATATTCTGAATGACAGATGCCTCTTACAAAACAAATTACTGAATTTCTTCATGCCAGATGGTTATCAAAAGTTAGAACTAAGGAAAAAATGTCAAGGCTCTTACAGAGCTTTTGTATGTACACTCACTCTTGCACAAGATCTCCATATTTCTCAAGAACACATAGTCACCCACTGTTCTTTCATAGCATGTGCAGGAAGTCACACTTCCTGAGGGGAAATCCAAAAACTAAATCCTGGAAATCGCACATGGAAAGGGAAAGCAGAGTAAGGACTGGAACCAAGGACAGTAAAATTTTAATCAATAACAGTTGTCTACAGAATAAATATCTACTGGACCAGTTACTGGAACATTCAAATATTTATCCTATTCATACAAAGTTTATATTTAAGAATAAGATAACATGTCCACAAATAGCCTTTAAAAATGGTTAGGTGCTCATTCTGAAAAGATGAGAGCTTGAGTCCTATCACACAGAGCAGAGAAAAGAATCCAGATCTTTTGCAACTTGTGAACAAACGCATATTGGAAAAATAGCTGTCAGCAGAAAGAATAACTGACATAATTCCTAAAACAAAGTAGAGGTTTCACAACACTGTGATGAGTCCTTTCTTATCAGGTGTGGTTGGGAGAGAAAAGTAGTTAAAAAAATCAAAATAGCTCAAAATTTTGTTGACACTTTTGTCTAATATCATGTACCAAAAGCAAAGCAATAAGAACAAAGAATTCTCTAAGCTTCCTAATAGTTGTAGGTTTAAAAAGCAGAGATGCTGTTCAATGTTACAGAGTAAATATATCATTTACATTTCACAGCATTAAGGTATATAGCATATTACTTCGCCTTTCTTTTTCTATAGAATTAAGGGTACTCTTTACGTTTTTAGTGATTTTTTCATCAAATCTTGATAGTTCCAGTTTACATATATTTTCTATATGTGTCTTTTGTGTTAAAAGAAACATTGTTTTATTAGCTGAATAATGATCTCTGTCATTAATCCTTAGGATTACAAAAACTACTGCTATGTTCAGGCACTTGAAAAGTCTTTGAAGACATCATTGGTACTGCGAAGGACATACAAAGAAACTGTGATAAAGAAAATAGGGAGTAACAACACATCTGTCAGGAGTTTCTGAGATAACTGCGAGCTCGGATTTTCTCAAACATAGGCACACAGGCTATAGACCAGGAGCCATAGAGAATCCTGGTCTCAGAACACATCAAGGAATCCAGCTTTGAAGAATCATGTGATTCAAGTTGCACTTTCAAACACAGAATCCTAAACCTCAGTGCTCATTTCAGAAAATCTTAATTTTATAGCTTTTGAATTTTATTAGCTGTAGAAAATAGGATCTTGGGTATTTAGAGAGCATTTTATTATCAGGACAAACAACCTGCAAAGCAAAACCTGTGCCTCAGTAATGTACCTAAGAGCCTGTGCTCTTAGTAATGTACCCAGCATAATCATTTTATCTCTTCTCTCCCTTTAGCTAAAGGATAACTGATGTGAAGGGTAACCTCTGAATCTGAAGGTCAATGGGAAAGATCATCATAAGATTCAAGAAGTTTGTGTAAGATCACACAACAAGGAAACTGAATTGTGGTTTTCCTTTCCTACAAATGTGACTAACCTGTCTATATTAGGAATTTCCTTACATTTCAGCCACCTGCCACAACTGTACTTAGAACAGAGCCTTTCAGACAAGAAGATGTTTACATCAGTGGGACTTGGTCATTATAATTAGGTTTTTTTCTGCATTGTTGTGTTAGCACTGCTGATGCTAGTCTCCAAACTTTGAAAACCCTACCATAGTCTTAATAGTTATCAGCTATAGATAACCCCTACAACAATCCAGAACAGTGATGCTTTGCTGACATTTTTTCCCTTCCTTATAGAGTTATGGATGGCTTAAATTAATATTTTCAATAAAATATCCACAGATGTTTCTATTGTGGGAAGTTGTGAGAGCTCTTCTTATCCTTCTTGTGCATCCTTTTCAAAAAAGGATCTGTCTTCATAATTGACTTTTTCAGTCTTACCTTTTTGGCTGCAAGTTTGAACAGAGCAGAAGATAAATCTGTATGTAAAAAGGCTGAAACCAACTGTAGTTTAAGATTCTACCACTAATACATCTACAAGACATGATTGTTCCAGTTTCACTAGTTCATTCGTGGAGGGTGTGTCATATACAAATAGTTCCTTAATCATAGAATCATTTAGGCTGGAAAAAAACATTAATATCATCAAGCACAATTGGTAACCCAACATTACCAAACCCACCACTAAACCATGTCACTAAGCACCACACCTACATGTCTTTTAAATACCTCAGTGAATGGTGACACAACCACTTCCCTGTGGGAAGGAGCCCCCGCTGTTGTAGTTCGGTGCTGGGAGGATTGTAACATGAGGGAGTGTCCCACACTGGAGCAGTGTGGGGAACGCTGTGGCCTGTGGGAGGGACTCACATCAAAGAAAGTTTGTGGATGACTCTCCTGTGAGAGGGGGACCACGATGGAACAGGGGGAACAAGTTCCAGAATCTTCCCCCACCAAAGATGGAAGAAGTGGCAGCACTGACTGCACCCCCCACTCCCTGCCACTGCTCTTCTGGGGGGAGATATCAGGAGCAGAGATGAGCTTGGGAAGAAGGGAGGGGTGGGAGGGGAGGTGTTCTTAGGATGTGGTATTGATTCTCACTGTCCTACTCTGTTAAGTGTTATTATTAGTGTCTGTAATAAAAGTATGTACTTTTTTACTTCCCCTAACAAGTCTGTCTTTTGCCCATGACTGTAATGAGTGATTTACTCCTCCTTGTCCTATCTCAAATCCCTAGCCATTGCTTATTTTCCCCTTTCCAGTGCTGGTGGGGGGAAGGGGAAAGTAAGCAACTGTGTGGTACTCGATTGCCCTCTGAGCTCAAACCACATCAACTCATTAAACAAGCCTAACTTTTTTTCCAAAAAATAGTAGCATCCAAGAAGAAAAAAAGATCCATTTTTAAGACAAGTACAGTGTTGATCATTTTCTCACATAAACTAAAAAGCTGTTTATATTTCCCGATTTCCATCTTTAATCATTACAGCTAAACTTTGTTTTAAATTCTTCTTTGTGCTTTCGTTCAACCACTCTGAAGTGGCCATATTCTTGTGTCCTGGTTTGAGCCCAGAGGGCAACTGAGCACAACACATCCTCTTGCACTCTCATTCCCCTCCTCCACCCAGGTCTCCCCCCCTTTCCCTAACCACCCCTCCCCCCCCCCCGGCCCCCCCCCCCCAGGAATGGGAAGGAGAAAATACAACAAAAAAATCCGAGGAATTGAGATAAGGACAGGGAGGGATGACTGACCTATTATGATCACAAGAATAAGACAGACTCATTACGGGAAGAAAAAAAGAACATAAATTTAATTAAAATATCACCACCACTTAATTTAACAATCAAACAGAGTAGGATAGTGAGAAGTATAACAACATCTTAAAAACACCTCCCCCCACCCCTCTCTTCTTCCCAGGCTCAGATTGACTCCCCATTCTCCCTCCTCCCCTGAAGCAGCACAAGGGGGCAAGGAATGGGTGTTTTGGTCAGTTCATCACCTGTTGTCTCTGATGCTCCTTCCTTCTCAGGGGGAGGACTCCTCACACTCTTCCCCTGCTCCAGCATGGGCTCCCTCTCACAGCAGACAGTCCACAAACTTCCTTTGACATGAGTCCTTCCCACAGACTGCAGCTGTTCATGAACTGATCCAGCATGGGTCCCTTCCATGGGGTGCAGTCCTTCAGGAATGGACTGTCCCAGCATGGGCTTTCCTCAGACTCCCAGCCTTCTTTGGGTGCAGACATCTGCTCTGACATGGGGTCCTCCATAGACCGCAGGTTGGCCTCTGCTCCACCATTAGCTGCAGAGAGGGCAGCCTGCCCTCTCACCACAGGCTGCAGGGGAATCTCTGCTCTGGCGCAACTCCCCCCTTCTCCTTTCTTCCACTGACTTCAGTGTTTGCATAAGTGTCTCCCACACAACTACCCCTTCTAGGTTCCCCTTCTTAAATACATTATCACAGAGGTGCAACCACCATTGCTAATTGACTTGGCCCTGGCCAGAGCTGGGTCTGACTTGGAGCCGGAGGAGCTTTGAGAATCTTCCTATAGGCACCACTACTGCAGCCCTCCCCCCTACTACCAAAATCCCCATCACAGACACAAACCCAACACCGCTTGCAATCAAGTCAACAATGGAAGTAATCTGTATGCAGTTGTAGAACCAGAGTAAGAAACATTCAGCATGTATTTGTAGGAGTATCCTCATAAACTATGAAGAAACGCAAGAAGAGAATGAATAAAATGTAAACTACTCTATATTCACAGGGGAAATAGCACAGCAATATGACAGAGTGCTAAACAGATCTCTTGCTTCTGTTCACAGACTCTGAGCAAGTCCTACTTAAGGATGACAGAGAAGGAATATTGCATGGAGATTTGTGTCTATGTTCTCAGGATTCCAGTTTCACAAAGCAACCATGCCAGGAGAACAAATCATCTAGTTTTCCTTGTATATAGGCATGTGTACTCTTGGTATATGATAGCACAGCAGCCCTCTAGCTAATTAATTTTATGAAAAGTAGACTTTGTCTAAAACCAGTAGTTTCAATTGCATGGGCTTCCACAGCTCCAGAGCTCGCAAGGTTGGTGAGATGAGAACTGAGGGATGGAATGGGTGTCTACTACAGGGTACAGCAGTGGGAATAAGTACAGTGATTGACAGTCAGATGATGAGGCTATTTCTATATATTAAAATTCTATTCTTGTCCTTCCCAGGCAGCTCATATTTGCTTTACTGCTATTGCACTTTGACTGTGATGTGAATAGTCCTGGGTAGTGGATAGGACACAATTCACTTGGATAGGACAGATTTCAGATGTCTTTCCTGTAAGTGAAAGACTTCTTGAGAGTTCAGCAATTCTACAACAAAAGTATAATTCTTAATAAGAAAGCCAGAAATCTATTTATGAACAACAGTTTTTAGTGTCTGCTACAATTTTAGAAATTCTTGAAAGTAAATCAGTTCTTTTAACTTTCATATAAAGCCTCTGTAACTTTTTTTCTATCATCTGTACAGTTTCATAAGACAATATCCACTGTAAGAGTTTTTGACCTGTTTTCCTGTGGTTAACAAGGAAAATGGATATATCTGATGGATTTCTTTTATACCTGAAATGGTGTTTTCTAGTTACTCTATTTTTTTTGACATTTAATGATAAACAAAGTGGGAAGCATCTTGCTAGGGTCACAAAAATGGTCTGACACCACATTTCCACGTTATTGACTATTTTAAACAAAATTATTTCAAGGTAATCCATTAAGGTCCATGGAACAATTATATTACTAAAAGAGAATAAATTTGCTGTCTATGCAATAATACTCATTACTTTATCATCAGGACCTTTGCTGTTTAGAAATATAATAGGATATTATCAGTGTGAAAGTCAGTGGATAATTTTAAAATATTTGATACATGGGATCACTTGTAACCTGTACAATACTTTGTGATTCATCCAGTGTTAGTTAGCAGATACATACACTCAAAGTTCTATTTCATTAGATAACCTAACTAAGCAAGAGTGAAATAACTGTGAATTAGATATATACTTAACAAACTGCTCTCATACAATTTGCCATTGTATGTATTCAATAATTATTTACTGCAAAATTTAAGATTATACTAATAAAAATCAATACTTCTTCACATAGCTTAAAGACAATTAATGAAAAGTGACACTTTTGCTACTGGGATTTGATCCAGTCTAATAATAACTGAAATTACTATTTTACAGTTTCATTCATAAAGCTTGTATTATTGGCACAGCATAGCAAAATATTGTAATGTGATTTTATATGGAAAAGTATTTTATTTGGCAACTCATTCAGTGTTTTCTACAGCACAAAGCGGACATAAACTCAACAGTGCTTAGAGTGAGCGTGCTGGATCTCATTGCACAGAAATCCAAATATCCACAGAGGCCTTTTCACAACAGGTAGTCTGCAATCATTGATATAATCCACAAAGAAACTACCAACTGCTGCAAAAAGCAAAAGCAAGAACATCATGGACAGTTGGTGTTATTTAGAAGATCTGTACTTTGTGTATTCACATAAGTGTTCCAACGTAAGTGTAGTATTATGTTTAAGAAGAATGTACTGATGTCATGTACTTCCCTCAAAAGAAATAAAACACAATTTCTGCACACATCTGCATCTTGGACAGTTTGGCTATTAAAATATAAGAGTTTTACCATCTGGAAAAGTGATAGAATTAAATGTAAGCAGATGAATATGTCAAAAGGAACATATTCTCTTGTAATGAAAAAAAAAATGAAAAAGAGTGAGCAACTCAGAAAAATTAAGCCTGTAAACTGAAATTTAGCCACAAAAATTCTACCACGGGATCTGCATTTGTAAATGCTGAGTCATATTTCAAGGAAAAAACATGCAAGATCAAGATGTTCACACCCTTGTACCATTGTCATTAAAAATGCATTAGTAAAAGGCTCAAATGTTTCTAGCATTCAACTCTCTTAACAATAAAGTACAAATATTAGACATTAGTAGCTAGGTATTGTTCAAAGGTTAGCCCATTTTCAATAACAAAGCATATACATAAACATACAGAAAATAAGCTGTTTTGTTTAGAAACAGTGTTTGGGAAAATTGTTCTTTTTTCATGATAGCAAGGTGCATAACCTATTTTGGTCTCTTGAGGAAAAAAAAAAAAAAGTACACTGTACCTAGAAGGATATTCAAAGTCTCTGCTATTTGAAACTTCTTCAGGCAAAAGCAAAAAAAAAAAAACATATACTCTGAAGAAGAATAGTGAGTGAAACAAGTACCCTCAAAATTAGGAAAAAATCATCAGTCTTCAATCCCCTTTAAAAACAAATTTTGGTGAAGTTTGCAGGAGGAAAACTACCACCTCCCCACCTTCTAAAGCAAGACAACATAGATCCCAAATATCACAGTAGCTGGGACGAAAGAACAGGATACTGAACCATACCAACTCTTGATGTTCCTGAATAATAATTATTGTAACCTTAGATATATCCTTATTTAATTTAGTTATCTGATTGGATAGTGCACAATGCATGCTTTACATCTAGTATATATGGTAAATCCATGTGGTGAAAGTAAGTGCTGGACAGAAATCCTCTTTAATGCAATTAGCACATTGTGGGAATATGCAATAAAATTAGTATGCACTAAGGCAGGAACTGATAGATACATAGAATTAACATAATGTTGACAAAATATTTAACTCTTTTGTAAGGAAGAGTAAGAAGAGATTTAAAGCAAACTGAAAATAATTTTGTTCCTCCAGTTTGTAACAAGGAATCCAGATTATTTAAATCCCATACATTTGAGGAACTATAGCAAAAGATTAAAATGGCTTGGTCAGCAATAAAACCAGAGAATCATTGAAAGAACAAAAAAAGGATAAGTGTGCTAAAAATGTACATAAAAAGTTTAGCCACATGTAAACATCTAAAACCAACAACAGTGTTAATCTCTGAAAATATGTTTTGGGCAAAACTAAGTGATGTAGTCAGTTAACATCTGATAAATCATTGTATATAGTTAAAGGAAAACAAAACTATATTCCTCTATGAAGACAAAGAGCCTTAATGGTAACAGAGCTCTAATGGGACTTCTCTTTGAGCCAACAGAAGATACTCTGACTCTTCACATTCACACATTTTGATACATTTTTTCTTACAGGTTTTGCTTGTGAATCTCAACAATATTTGTATATCTTAGCACTGAAAGTTATATAAATTCAATGCAAGCAGAAGATGATACAAAGAGATTTAATGAAATAAAAAATTAATTAAAAATTTCTGTTTCTACTCTGGAAATTTTATTATTTATTTGATCCTAGGCTTGGCCAGAGAATGGTACTGAACTAACTATTGACCAGGGTAGCTTTGAATCAAGGCTAATTAAATAAAAACACAGAACAACAAAACAACTTCCAGATAGACATTTTTAATTTATATTTTTAACTCCTCAGAACCTATACAAACCTAAACAAATCTCTTAATTTTTCACTAACATATAAGGAAAAACTGTTATTTAAAATTTACCTTAAAAATTTTTCATATCGGTTTAGTCCAAAAAAGTAATAATAAAATCTTTAAAATAAATATTTGGAAAAAAAATAATCTGAACAATTGGAAAATAGTTTTTTTCCTGAATTTAGCATGAAAAAAAAAACTATTGCTCTGAGTTTATTTGTAGATTCAACCGACTGATTCAGAAAGAGACAGAAAGATCTTATAATTCGTTTTCCTGTGGGACTTATTCTCTGCTGCAATAACAGGGAAGGAGTACCATTAAAAATCCAAGGGAAAAAAAAATAATCCAGAATAATATCAAAGTGATCATAAATAAATAGACAAGAAAAAAAATTGAAAATAAACCCAGATACAAGAGTGATATAAAAAAAGTTGTAAAATAACACTGACCCCAACTCAAAATTTGTGAGGGTTTTTTTGGTTTATTTCCACAGTATAGACTACCTCCTCATCCCCCAAAGGACCTTTCCAAAAGTTAAAAAGTCTTCATGACTTTGACTTTTAACTCCAGAGGGAAAACCAGCATAAAATTCAAGTATTTCTTTCTAATGTTGTTAATGTCCACCAAATAATAATAACATTCATCTAGTAAAAGAAAATAACAAATTAAGGTACGTATAAAACAATTGACTCAAACAAGGCATGAACCAAGTTGCCCTGTCTATGTGTTTTACTTTCTGAACTGAATGAAATGTAATATGATTCAAAGAAAGTATGTTCTTCAGTTAAATGGTCTACATGTTCAATAGGAACATATTTAGAGCACATATATAGTTCTCGCTGAGCAAATTTACATCATGAGGTCCTGCATTTTAACTGGTACACCTATAATGAAAAGAGTAAAAAAAAAAAAAACCCTAACATAATTAAGTGTAGTGCAATTGCCATTTCATCCTGTTAGCACAGTACTGTAAAAGAGAACATAAAGCCCCTGTTGTTAATTATTTGAGCAATGCAGATCAGGAGTTAATGTACATTGTATTTGTGAATACAAATGATTCAGCTAGACAAAACCTTCTTCAAAGTAAAGAATCATCCAAGTAGAGATGATAGAAAGGACTCGTTTGGGTCTCTAGACTGTTAAATGTTCATCCTCTATGAAAAACAAACATGAAAAAAAGCAGTGTAGAGTTGTCTACAGCTGATTTAGCATGTAAAAGGAAACAGATCAGGATTAAATTACTGTTTATTTGAAACTATAGAAAAGTAGAATCTCCACTGCAAAAAGCAGGATAATGTTCTTTCCAGGTTTAAATTTTTCAGGTTTTGAAGGAAAAAAAAAAAAATAGTGGTGTTTTTTTTGTTTGTTTTTTTTTTTTTTTTTTTAAAAAGAAGGTAGAATTGTTTCCATGTCATGGTGTGTTGGCCTTGACTTGCAGTCAAGCACCCACACAGCCAGCCACTCGCTCCCTTTTACCCCTTTATACCTCTGTTCATTTCTGTGTTCTATAAAAATAAAAATATAAACTTCCTAAAATACAGCATTTCACTCACAACAAAGGGCTCAGATGCGTTCTGTGGTGAGTCAGTTGCAGAGCCACTAGTATCCAATTGAGGGCACCTCCTGGCCTTCTTCTCTAAAGGCCATCTCTGCATTGTCCCCCATGAAAACCTTGCCATTTACACCCATATACATCTTCTTTTATATCTTTTATTTTAATTAAAGCATTTTTTTTTCTGTAAAATCAGATGCAATATATCGAAGAAAAATAAATATTTCTAAAAATTACTTTGATTTTTTTCAAAGGAAAAAAAAACAAACAGATTTTAATCTTAAAAATAGTTTTCTTAGGGAAATGTAAAGAGGTATTGACCTGTCCATTGTATTTATTATTTTAGTCGGTTTTTACTAAAACAATAGAAAAGGTAAGTTGTCCTCAAAAACTATGAGTTTCTCTTCATATGAACAGATTAAATTAACAAACAGTTGGAGAAAAGATAAGTAATTTATGTTGCATTGTATGAAGTTTCAAAACAGGGTGGATCATTTATTTTATTCTTTCAAGATGTACATATGAATTTTTTCTAATTTGTACTTAAATCATTAAATCATCTTTATTTTACATATAATATATAATAAATAGTGCAAATATATAGCAAATAATGCAATTAACTAATAAAACAGTAAAAGATTTCAATTAATGTTTACTGTTTAAATTTTATTACTGTGTAATATTTACAATTAAATCAGTCTTTAAATTAATTTCCCTGCACACAGATAAATTATGCATAATTGTTGTTAAAGTAGCAAAAGTAAAAGTGCTAGTGGTTGTTAACTTCATCTTTCAGTTTACAATGTGCATTTTATAGAGACCAGTGAGCAATCACAAACATCAGCACACATATCTGCCTCAGTCAAATTTGAAAGTATTTCTGGTAACTTCACTCTAGAACATATTTTTTTCTCAGCCTTCCTTTATGTGAAAAGAAGCCTGATACAAAATGTATGTTAAAGTGTGTAAAATATATAGATTTAAATATGTACACACAAAGAAACATATTTTGGTAAGAAAATTGTGGTAAAAGGTAAAGTACGTAGAAAGAAGTTTAAAAATTTAAGTATTAGCATACACATTTCATAGAAAATATCTGTGGATTTGGACTCCTTCCCCAATCTCCCAAATTTCAAAAATAGTATTATCAACCTTTTACTAAGTTAATCATGTTCTATAATTGGCCAAAGGTAAAAGAAACAAACAAAACCTGAGAGATTAAATTGAGGAAAAAAAAAAAAAAAAGATTATTGAAACATAATCTGTGAGATCAAAGACTAAAGCAGTGAAAAAAAGAAGAGTGGGTAATGAAACATTTCTTTCATCTTCATAGAAACTTGAATGTCACTGTTCAAGAAAATGGCTTTTAGAAACAATGCTGGCAGAGCTACCTACTATTTTGCTATGAAAAGAACACATTAACTTCATTTTTATCAGTGCTTTATTAAAGAGAGGACCATAGATCTTGCTTGACTTCTGTGATTTATCTCAGTTTCAGTAATAACACAAAATGAAGAAAAGGGACACAATTAAATTGCAGATCATGAAGCAAGGTACTGAAGCAAGATGTCAGGCAGCTGTCAACTCAAAATGCTTAAAGTTATTTAAAGGAAATTCACAATTTTTAATTAACATTAGCCAAATGATGAAAGGAAATTACATTAATTAAGAAATGTGGGGAGAAAAGTATTTATTTGTTTTGTTTGATTGTTTTTATTTATTTCACAAGAAACAGAGTTCTTGCAGATCCTGAAACATAAATTTGCATCCCACAGGAACTTTATGAATAATAAATAACTTGAAAATGAAAGTCATGTCAGAATAATAGCAAAAACCACTCTTTTTTTTTCTTTTTTCTTTTTTTTTTTTTTTTTTTTTTTTTATTAACAATACTTCTGGTTTTCTTCAAAGAAAATTAACACAGGGATGATAAGTATTTTTAATCACAGCTGTGAAGACACTCACACAGGACACCTAAGGAAACCTTCATTTCTAGAAACGTATTTTTGAAGCTTAATCTTCAGCTTCTTAAACTGGAGAATTTTAGGAAGGGTATTTTTCAGGAAAAGTTCAAAAGCAAAACACAATGCTGCTTTCCTTTGAACACCTTTCAGTTTAGCTCATTCCCTGCTTAGTTGTTCTCTACTGGTAGAAGGTGACTTCTTGGTAGCCTATTAAAACCAGCAATCGCAAAAGTGATAGAATGGAAGGAGTCTCCTTGGAAACAGTAGTTAAAATAGGGCAATAAAATATACTAGTATAAAATTGCATCTCTCCATGGTTTCTAGTATAAATAAATAAATAAATAAATAAATAAATAAATAAATAACTAAATAAATAAATAAATAAATAAATATCCAAAACTATATATAAAACTATATAACAATATTTTGTGACCATATAAGTCTCCAGGACAATCTGTACTACATAAAATGTCACACTGAGATAATAATTTTGGACAAAGTGACATCCCCTGAGGTTGTCTTTGTACTAGCTCTCCTTTTATTAAGCAAATAATTGCTGGTATCACACCATAGTTTGAAGACAGAATGGGAAAGAAAAAGAAAAAATAAAATATTCCTCAAAACCAAGCAAATAATATTTTGTAATTCATCGATCAAATCTCCCTTCAATACTGTGTCATGTGAATACTGAGGTAGGGGTACAATGAATAAGGAAAAAAAAAAAACACCAAAAGAATTAAAAAGAAAAAGCCATATTCAACAAATTTTATTAAATCAAAGGAAAAAATGGATTAGCACTTCTAAAGCACTGCGACACACAAGAAGAAATCCATGCTATCAAAAGGAACTTAATTGAATTACAGACATTCTGCATTGCAACTGATATATCTCATTACAATCAGAAAGCTGAGTGCTTGAGAAATTGCAAAAACCCAACCCTAAATCTTTCATTGACAATCAAACTGGTCCAGGAAAGTAATCCCATAAATTAATCCCATAGTTTTCTTTAGGTATGCAGTTTTGTAGTTCATATACTCATTTTCTGAATTCAACAGAAATTCAGTGAACTACTAATATTCTGTCTAGATGGGGAACTGAGACACAGAGGGACTAAATGCCCAGGAATATATGAAATTTAATAATTAAACTCATGGCTCAGCCACATCATTTGAAGATATATTCCAGTATCCAGATCCATGTTTTTCCAATACAACTTAGGAAGTTTGGCAATACATTGGCTTCTCTGATCATTTCTATAACAACCAAGTATTAGCATATAACCCGATTCCTGCAGTCATTTACTGGCAGTTTTGAAATTGCATATTTTTCCTTGCAATACCAAAGTCCAATAGTTGTCTAAATTCAGCTTACTGACATTTCTAGAACAATTCTACTCAAAACCTTAATTCAAGGTAAGAGTCGTTTAGACGCAGCTTCCCCTACCTTTGTTATTTCCAAAATTTCTGACTTGGGAATAATAGAGAAGCCTAAATCTTCCATACCTTTTTTCCTAGGTTACAAAATCTGACATGCTAAAATCTCTAATATACCACAGACATTTTGAAAGATGGCAGTTACTAGAGTGGTGTAGCTCCTAGTTCCTGACTGTTCAAGAACAAGACAATTCAGATAAATTTCTCAGATGAAAACAAAAATCACAGCACTTAATAAATAGAGACATTTCCCTGAATATAAAGGGATATATTTTAATTCTTAAAATAAATTAATTTCTGACAACATGCTGTATACAAGTTCAGTCAGACTGTGCCATTTATTTTTCTTCTATTACTTTGATGTTTCTTTTTATTCTAGAAAAATTAAAATATAAGCTTCCCAAAGTACAGCATTTCATTCAGAGCAGCGCTTGCTATCCTGCCAGTGACTCACCAGCCAGACTGCAGATTTACAAATAAATGCTATAAGTAGCACGGCTGGATATAGTAAATTTCCCTATGAATTATCTATAGCAAACATTAGCAGTCTACTACTTTAGGAATTTAAAAATCATTAAAAACCAATTGCAATTGTCAACTCATTGAAAAAAACATCTTAACCTCTAATTTTAAGCTGATTTAAGTCAGTGAATATGAATCAATATTAGTATGGTTATATAAATGTGTAATATGAATGGTAAAAGTATGAAATAAGCAGTGACATGAAAATAATGGCTATAAAGGCAGTATATTTTTAAATTTATTGATTTAATTTACTGGATTAGATTATATACCATCTTGCATTTAGGTATTTACATACTTATACAACATGCAGCTGTATTAATATTCATCTAAATCTTACTATTTAAATCCACTGAATCTCATTTGTGTATTAAATACTTATGAGAGCGAAAAAAAACCCTAAAATATTTATTGATGTTTTTCCCCATACTCCCAGTGAACTCCACTTCCAGGACTGGCTACCAAAAATATGATTAATGTAAAGCAGGGGTCCGCTCTTTGTGCCATGGGTTTCCCTTGCTGACAAGTTATACAGTGGCTTAAGATTAATTTACAAATTAATTTACATAAATATGCTGGAAATCATCAGATACTGCCTGATGGACTCGAATGTAAAGCAAAAAAGAATCACTAAATCTTTAGAAAATTGCCTCCATCTAAAAGTTAGCTCTAAAAATATTGTCTCATTCATTATTCTTATAGTGCCATCTGTTTTTCCTCTTTATTTATTAATAATGTATTACTTCTAATTTCTTATTACAGTGCAAAGACACTCCACCACTCAACGAGTTTAAAGCACAACAGATTACAAAGGGTGTACAGCTACTTAAATGGAAAAAGAGGTGGAGGAATGCACACAATACTGCATTGAAATAAGTCTGTTTCTCAACATGAGACAGGAAAAGTGTTTGGAAAGTGTTCCAAACTACTCACTTTCTCACACTCATTACTTATAATAGTGCAGTGCTATGGCCTCTGACCCACTGCCCCTCGTTACACCTTCAAATCATTATCACCTTCAAAGCTGAATAGGAGCCATCTCTTCTCAATTTGAAACCTATATGACATTAATACTTCTGTCTTGGCTACCAGTCTGGCAGTGATGCTTACCCAACACCACTAGTCAGTGCCGTTTGTTACACCTCTCTGCTCTGCTGCCACCTGTATGACTTGTTTGCATTTCTGTAAGACAGTCAACTGATGATGGTTATTTAAAGTACCACACACTTGCTTACTGAGCTGACCAGCCTACTGATTATAGCAACCACGTCTTCATAAAATCTACCCATCTACTTAATTTTCAAAAGATGGGGGAAAGAAAAGCTGTATTGATCAGTGTACTAGGTAGCAAGCTTTTGGTATTGGTGGGGCATGGACCAGGAAGATTTCAGGAGTGGCCTCTGTGAGTAAAGACCATGGACTGACACTGTGTTAGACAAACCCAGCTCCAGCCAGCTCCAAAATGGACACCATGCTGGCCAAACATGAGCCCATCGGCAATACTGGCGGTGCATCTGTGATAACGTGTAAGAAAGGGTAAAAAAAGTTGCACAGCAGCTGTGAGAGAGAAGTAAGAAAAAACATGAGAGAAAAAACCCTGCAGACACCAAGGTCATGATGAAGAAGAGAGACGAGGTACTCCACGTGCAGAGCAGAGATTGCTCTGCAGCCCTTGGAGAATATTGTAGTGAAGCAATTTGTACCCCTGCAGCCCATGAAGGACCACACTGGAACAGATTTCCACACTGTAACCCGTGGAGGAAACTCAGATCTCAATATATTCTGTGAGACTATAATCTTATAAAGCTACCTGTCTGAAATCAATTCTACAGTAATGAAGGTTTCCAGGCTGTATCAGGTTAATTGAGATGGCTTGCAGATTCTGTACTGGCATTTCCATCTATTGTATCTTTTTGGAAGAAAGTATTACTGTGTATTTCTACAAAACAACCCAAGATTTAACGGATTTTGAATACAAGTCTGAATTCAAATTTTTAGTCTCACGAGGCAGAGAGATCTGCTTGATGTGACAGTTTCTAAAAGATCAGATACAAAGACGAAAGAACCTTTCTCCAGTAAAACAGCAATGTAGAAGAAGTGAGTGAAGTGCAACCTGCAACCAGTGAGGAAGTGCATTTTGACAGACCGCCACAGAAATCAAAGATAAAGGAAAGCCTTCTGTGATGGTACTCTTCACAAGTCACTCACATGTAACACATAATAACATTTCATAATGCATTTGAATTATTCAGGGTAAAAATGCTTTGACAAAAGTTATGCTTGTTAAAATCTAGAAATGTCCTGAAAATATGTACTTCGGTGGCCTTCTAGGGAAATGTAAACTTTATCAAACCTCTGTCTTGTTACCTGCTGGTTTATATCACAGGTCTTTGCGAATGTTTCTTCAGTGCGTGGATCTGCTATAATTACTGTCTTGGTAAATTGTGTGTTTGGTATCACCATGTAAAGGTTCACAGAAAGGCTATATTTGTGTCAGTGCCTAAAGCTTTTACTCATGAAACACAAGTCTTTTTTATTCTCAGTTCCATACCACCCTTCGTGGATGATTAGTAACTTAGAATGACCAGGAGACCATATCTCACTATGATCTCTAAAATAGAACTTCAACACTGTAAGTCATTATGCTTTGTTTCGGGTTTTTTTAAACATAATTTGACGTTTTAAAAACACTTAGAATATGTTATAAGAGAAAAATAAGGAAAACTTAGATTTTATTCTGAAATATAATTTTTTTTTTTTTTGGTATTTCTTATGAAACAAAAGTTAAAACTTTTGATTTTCTGCATTTTCATGCATTTATTAGTAAACAATATAGACTGACAACATAGTAATTTGCTGTTTAGAAATAATATTACTAATCACTAGAAATTTCCTGTGAATACTTATAATTACAAGTACTGTCTGTGACATATGCAGCCCCAGTGACTCAATATTTTAGTGGAAAAATACCACTTAAACTACTATAGTTAGAATTAATGTAAACATATTTTTCATGAAGTTTCCACCCTTTACTGTTCTTTTGTAATACTGGTCTGCTGTATTGCTTACAGCTTGTTATATATTCATTTTCAGAGTATTTTCACAGGACACAACCAAACTCACAGCACCAGGCAACATGCTACCAGCAAGCCACATGTCAGGAGCAATGAGCTAAAACATTGAAAGCAGTCAGCATCTTGCTAAAGTCTCTCAAGAACCACTGCTGGCAACATATATCAAAAGAATTAACACCTCCTTTGGTCCTAAGCAAAACAGAGTAGTTTGTTACTTTGTATTATTTTGTATATGCTGAATACTAAATGAATAATTTCTCATGTCCCTTGCTTCTCTTGTACATTTTGAGAGCCAAACCCAAAAAAATCACCATAAGACCCCCCCACAAATTTTATAAAAATATTTTGGCAATTCCTTCTGAAGAAAAAGTATTGTGGATGGAATTTCCTTTAGTTCTGAAGCTAAGTTCTAAATCAAATAAATTTGAAACTGAAAACATAAAGTTACCAATCTAGTTTCCTACATTTTGAAAATCTGTTTTATATTGATCAGTTTCTAATACTCTCTAGAACTTGTTTTGTCTCTTTCCCATAGTTGTTCTTGTAAGGTTTAATGGAGAGCCCATGCTGTCATTTCTCTCCCTGTGAGGAATACTCATATTCCTGTTTCCCTTTCTGTGAGACTATAATCTCATACAGCTACCTTCCTGAAGCTAATTCTACAATAACAAAGGTTTCCAGGCAGTATCAGATTAATTGAGATGGTTTGTAGACTCTGTACTGGCATTTCCATCTACTGTATCTTGCTGGAAGAAATCATTGAAGAAAGGAGGTTGTCTCAGCCTGACGAGTGGATGCTTACAGCCTCACATCTCAGAAGCAAAGTGGAGGCTGAGCCTCCATTGTGCCTTCACTGTAGTGATGCCAAGACCTCAGCGTATGTCTCTTCACAGTGACTGTGGTGTGGTGTCATTTCCTGATTTCAGCAGCTATCTGGGGCAGTAAGTACTTTTTTTTTTTTTTTTTTTTTTTTTTTTTTTTTTTTTAAGAAATTTCCAGAGTATAACAGAAAAACATGACACAGATTCATAAAGAACTTTCTAATTTGGTTACTCATAAACATTATAGTGAATTGTACACTATTTCTTTCAGTGCTATTAGTGGTATCACAATTCCAATATTTTAAGTGTTTTGTGATTTACCTTAATTCCTCAGGAAATACTGTAACTTTCAACCTTTTGTCAGCTCCTGTTGCCCAACCCACTTGCAAAGCACTGTATGCTGTTCTGGTAAAAGGACAGAATTAATTTTCCTAAGATATGCAAACATTTTCTTAGGGTCTGTTAAATAAAACTATCACTCTAGATCATTAGGACAGATAAAACAGGTACAGCCTCATGTATAAAACCAAACTATGATTGTGAAAGTATTTTTCTGGTTTATTTTCAGTACTAGTAGGATGTGTTTGCCTGAGACCTACTGCATAGAGATTACTGATATAGAACTATTGACATCAGCACACACGTAATTAAACAAGAAGCAATAAAGTATATCTAAAGTAAGATTTTTATTACTACCTTACACACAAAAGTGTTACAGTCAGAAAAATATTTTCATAAATTTGTTGTATGACCAACTCTCTAATTTCCTTTTCCTTATTGTGGAAATACTGGAAGTCCCTTCAACTTACAGTCTATTAGGAAAATATTCATAGGTCCATAAACAGATGGCAATAACATGCTGAAAGCTTACTAATTGTATTCTGTTCCTTGTTGCAATGACAATTACTTATGACAGTGTTATAAAAACCTCTAATAAATAAAGGGGAAATTCTAACTTTAATTGATCAGCTGTGGTAATTTGTGATGGAGGAATGATCTGGCATGGAGGACAAGAAGGTCCATCTACAAGAATCAGTTGAACTGGCTGGAAGCAGGAATGCCAGAGACAGAGCAACTCCTTGAAAGGGAATGAAGTTTCCCTTAGTGATAAGAAACAGTCTCAGCATTGTCCTGTAGCCATCCTGGAATGGGAATGCCCAGGGCCCCAAGCTCAGAGGGCACCTCTGGACAGTAAAGCTGGACAGGGGATGGACTCAGGGCTGGACTGAGGTGCCCCATGAAACC
Organism: Tyto alba; assembly: GCF_018691265.1. Taxonomy (NCBI): domain Eukaryota; kingdom Metazoa; phylum Chordata; class Aves; order Strigiformes; family Tytonidae; genus Tyto; species Tyto alba. The sequence goes on along the minus strand of NW_024881275.1, from coordinate 20,225,352 downwards.
AGTCTTGGGATAGGTGCTGGTGCAAGTGTATATAAGAAATTTGCTTGTGATGCATCTTTTCAGACTCCATGTTGAACAGTGTATTGTAGTAGGATTCTGCCCAGTGCATTGGTCATTAAATTATTCTTTAAGCACAAAGGTGTGTTTAATTTGCCTTGAAGGGATACCATTGAATTTTCCTAATGTATACAGAATACAGTTCACCTAAACAACATAAACCTACCTTTTAGCTGAATAGAAGAGTAATTCAAATTAGGTGAAGATTTGCAGATTTTGAAGATGTGTTGATTTCAAAATTCTGAAGGAAAAGACTGAAGTGGAAACATATTGTTTGCAGATATGTTCTTCAACTTCTTGTGACATTTAAATATACATCAAAGATTGAAAATATTTAAGAATATAGAAAAAGGAGTAGGGGAGAACTTTCCCCAGATGTCTCTACAATGTAACTTTGCTAAAGATGACATCATTCTTGAAGTGTTTTGATTAAAGAAACACCTGCTGATGGAAATCCATCTATTGAAATTTATTGACTAGGGTAAGCTGAAAAGTTATTGTTGTGGTTTAGGCCTGATTGGCAGTCAACCACAATGCAGCACCTCTCTCTCCCTTCCCCTCCGGCAATGAGAAGGGACAGAGAGCCAGGCTTGGGATTCGAGATAGGACCGGGATGGGGAAAAAATCCCCCTTTTATGATCACGAGCAAAAGGCAGACTTGTTAGGGGAAGAAAAAAAGAACATACATTTATTACAGACACTAACAACACGCAACAGTGTAGGACAGTGAGAAGCATTGCTACATCTTGAGAACGCCTTCCCCCCACCCCTCCCTTCTTCCCGGGCTCAGTTCTGCTCCCAATATCTCTACCTCCTCCCCCAGTGGTGCAGGGGCAGGGAATGGGGGGTGCAGTCAGTGCTGCCACTTGCTTCATCTTCGGTGAGGGGAGTGTCCGAAACTTGTTCCTCCTGCTCCATCGTGGTCCCCCTCTCACAGGAGACAGTCCTCCACAAACTTTCTCTGACATGAGTTCCTCCCATGGGCCGCAGTGTTCCCCACACTGCTCCATCATGGGTCACTAACTTTCTCTGACTGGATTCTTTCCCACGGCTGCAGCCCTTCCCGAGCTGCTCCGGCATGGGACTCCCCCGCATGATGCAATCCTCCCAGTGCTGAATTACACAAGCGGGGCTACCTTTTCCCACGAGACCCCGGCCTTCTTCGGGCACAGAACCTTGATCATCTGAGCAGGAGCAACAGGCCATAAATCAATGTCTGCTCCACCGTAGATCTCCATGGGTGGCAGGGGTGGCCACCCTGCCATCTCACCACAGGATACAGGGGGGTCTCTGCTCCAGCACACCTCCCCCCTCCTTTCTTCCTCCGTTCCTCCACTGACCTTGGTGTTCACGCAGCTGCTGCAACTCCTCCTCACAAGTCCCACTGCCTGTCACCACGTCCCTTCTTAAATACGTTATCGCAGAGGCGCAGCCAATTGGCTCAATTTCCCAAACAGAAGTGGAGCTGACGTGGAGCTGGGGGAGCTTCGAGAAGCTTCTCACAGGGGGCCGCCCTGATAGCCCCCTCCCCTGCCACCAAAAAACTCCACCACTCACTCAACCCAGGACAGTTATGAAAATGCCAATCCTGTTAGCTAAGCATAATGGTCAATGAGCAAACTCAATCCTTGTATGAAAATCTGATTGTCTTGGAGACTCCTACAGCTCATGCTTTTGGCAACTAATTTTAGGATTCCATATTGGCAATATTTACTTCTATAGCATCCTCAAATAATCTCAAGTCAGAATTGATGTGTTCTGCAGTTTCATCAAAAATCACTATTTTAAGAAATCAGACAATGCAGCATCAACTTTATGATACTGAGCTTTTGCTATTTCAGTTGAGTAATGTTGTTTGAATCAAAGTCTACAGTTTTGAGTTATCAGGATAATGAAAAAAAGTGTTTAAGTAGGTGTTCTTCCTGTTTAGTGACATAACATTTGAGATTTTCAAGAACATGAAAGTGTAAGATGTACAATATGAATACAAGGAAGACAGTGCAACACTTCTATCTTTGGAAATTTTTCCGGATTCGGATATAAAAAGCCATAAAATACCTACTCAAACACTGGCAATAACCTTGTTTCAAGGTGGGACCGGGTGACCTCCAAAAGTCCCTTCCAAGCAGTGTTTTTATGGCTCTATGTAAAAAACTTCAGGTTTTTACTGAGAAATACTTACTGGTTGCAAGGCTTAATAGAAGATAATGCATTGGGAAAGAATAGAGATGACATAAAAAATATGCTAATACTGAAATACACTCTAAATAGAACATATTAGGCTGATTTATTTTAAAATTTAGTAATTTCAGGCCATTTGTCATGTAAGCAAGCAAGTGGAGAATAAGCCTAATGCATTTCAAATGCAGCAGGATTTCTAAAGCTCATCACAGTATATTCATAAAGATTGCTTCCAGTTAAACATAGTGGAGGCTCAAGGATTATTACAATATAGTCCCATATATGAATAATTAGTTGCATTCACCCACATCCTCCAACAAACTCAAATACATTTCTGTATGCAAAAATAGTAAATGTGCTCTTTACATAAAGATACACTCTGCAAATATATGTTCATATTAAAAAGTGAATTAATGTTCAACGAGATACTGCCAAAAGTCCTCTAAAATGAAACAATTTCAATGATTTTGTCAGTCAAATTAAAAAACAAAGAATGAAAATCTCTCATCCTAAAAGTCAATGGCAAAATTTTCCATCAAGAATTCAGCCGATCCAGGATGACCTTCAACAAAAATCCCTTACTATAAGGATCAAATAATATTCTGGGCTCCTTTAGACCTTGTAGTGGTTTGGGCCTGGTCGGCAGCCAACCACCACTCAGCGGCTCTCTCTCTCCCTTCTCTTCCAGCAATAAGAAGGGACAGAGAGCCAGGCTTGGGGTTCGAGATAGGACCGGGATGGGGAAAAAATCCCCCTTTATGATCATTAGCAAAAAGCAGACTTGTTAGGGGAAGAAAAAAAGAACATACATTTATTACAGACACTAACAACACATAACAGAGTAGGACAGTGAGAAGCATTGCCACATCTTGAGAACACCTTCCCCCCACCCCTCCCTTCTTCCCGGGCTCAGCTCTGCTCCCGATATCTCTACCTCCTCCCCCAGTGGCGCAGGGGCAGGGAATGGGGGGTGCAGTCAGTGCTGCCACTTGCTTCATCTTCGGTGAGGGGAGTGTCCGGAACTTGTTCCTCCTGCTCCATCGTGGTCCCCCTCTCACAGGAGACAGTCCTCCACAAACTTTCTCCAACTTGAATTCCTCCCATGGGCGGCAGCGTTCCCCACACTGCTCCATCATGGGTCACTAACTTTCTCTGACTGGATTCTCTCCCACAGCTGCAGCCCTTCCCGAGCTGCTCCGGCGTGGGACTCCCCCGCATGCTGCAATCCTCCCAGCACTGAATTACAGCAGCGGGGCTACCTTTTCCCACGAGACCCTGGCGTTCTTCAGGCACAGCATTTTGATCAACCAGGTGGAAGCCACAGGCCATAAATCAGTGTCTGCTCCACTGTAGATCTTCATGGGTGGCAGGGGTGGCCGCCCTGCCATCTCACCACAGGATACAGGGGTTGTCTGCTTCGGCACACCTCCCCCCTCCTTTCTTCCTCCATTCCTCCACTGACCTTGGTGTTCACGCAGCTGCAGCAACTCCTCCTCACAAGTCCCACTGCCTGTCACCACATCCCTTCTTAAATTCATTATCGCAGAGGCACAGCTGATTGGCTCAGTTTTCCAAACAGAAGTGGAGCTGACTTGGAGCTGGGGGAGCTTTGAGAAGCTTCTCACAGGGGGCCGCCCTGATAGCCCCCTCCCCTGCCACCAAAAAACTCCACCACTCACTCAACCCAGGACATTCCACCTCTCGCCTCTGCGAATCACGTATTTAAGAATTAAGAGATCCAACATCCAGTACAGAAGATAGTATACACAGCAACAACAGAATAAAGAGTAAACAAAACCAAACTGAAACAGAGGGGAAAAAAAATTTCCCCACACCCAAATAAAAAATAACATTGACAAAATACTGAGACACAATACAGAAAATCCACCCATAGTCCCTTCACCACAACAGGAAAGGAAAAAAAAACTTCCCCACAATTACAAATACAGACATTGTAAGGATCATTCCACTAACAGAGTTCGGTCTGTATTTTGCTCGTTACCTCTCCCAAATAATATCCTTATCAAATCGCAACCTTCTGCCCCACATTGGGCACCAAAATGGCTGTTGTGGTTTGAGCCTTGTCAGCAACCAAGCACCGCAGCTGGTCACTCTCCCTTCCCCCTCCCCACCTGGGAATGGGGGAGGGAATTAGAGGGGTGAAGGGAGACTCACAGGCTGAGATAGGAACAGTTTAATAATGGCAATAAAACGAGAACAATGATGATGATAGGAAAGAAAAAAAAAAAAGAAATATATAAACAGGCAATGCACAACGTAATCGCTCACCACCCGCTGACCAATACCCAGCCCGTTCCCGGCCAGCGACCGCGAGATACCAAGATCCCGCAATTGCAATCCTAGAAGTGAGAGAGAGAGAGCCCCTTCCCAACCACCCCTCCTCTATATAGTGAGCATGACATTCCGTGATATGGAATATTTCACTGGCCAGTTAGGGTCAGGTGCTGTGACCGTGCTCCCTCCCTGCTCCCTGTGCCCTGGCGCACGGGCAGGACATGGGGAGTCGGAGAGTCCTTGAAGTCTCAGTAGCAGCTGAAAACATCAGTGTGTTATCAGCATTCTTCTCATAACAAACCCAAAGCTAAATCCAAAACAGAGCACTAATCTAGTCCCTGAAAAGGAATATTAACTCTATTTCAGCCCAAACCAGGACAGACCTCCAGTAAATACAGTTACAACACAGACATCTTAAAGAACATCATCAAGTGATTTTCCTAACAAAATCTTGTATTGGTTTTGGCTGAGAGTTGGCTGCAAGTCAGACCTGACTCTGGCCAAGCCCAAGTCAATCATCAATGGTGGTAGAGCCTCTATGATAATGTATTTAAGAGGGGAAGAACCTGCTGGGCAAGAGGGGAGCACAAGAAGTGTGAGATGTGAGAGAAACACCTATGCAAACACCAATGTCTGTGAAGAAGGACGGGGGCAGGTATGCTGGAGCAGACTCCCCTGCAGCCAGTGGTGAGAGGCGTGATGTTCCCCTCCAGTCCAAGAAGGTCCTTGGTGGAGCAGAAGCCCATATGTAGACTCTGAAAGACAACATGCTGGAGCAGGTGACTGTGCCTGAAGAAGACCAGAACCCTGAGGAAAGCCCTCTCTGGAGCAGTCTGTTCCTGAAGGACTGCACCCCATGGAAGGGACACACTCTAGAGCAGTTCATGAATAGCTGTAGCCTGTGGAAGGACTTATGTTGGGGAAGTTTGCGGAAGACAGTCTCCCATGGGAGGGACCCCACGCTGGAGCTGGGGAAGAGTGTGAGGAGTCCTCCCCCTGAGGAGGAAAGAGTACCAGTGACAATGGGTAATAAATTGATTGCAACTCCCATCCCCTGTCCCTCTGTGCCACTGCAAAAGAGGAGGGAGAGAAATAAGGAGTGAAGTTGAGTCTGGGAAGAAGGGAGGGGTGGGGGGAAGATGTTTATAAGGTGTGATTGTATTTCTCACTGTCCTACTCTGTTTTGATAAGTAAATAAGTAGTGGTGGTGGTATTTAAATTAAATTGATGTTTTTTTTCCCTAGCTGAGTCTGTCTTATCCTGGTGACCATAACTGGTGAGTGAGCCCTCCCTGTCCTTATCTCAGCCCCTGAGCCTTTTGTTATATTTTCTCCTCCTTATTCCACTGCAGGGAGGAGCAAGCAAGTGGCTATGGGGTGTTTAATTGACGGCCAGGCCTAAACCACAGCTACCATAGCGCCCTGGAAGAGAGTGGATGAGGGATGAAGACACAGAAGTGCTATAAAGTGACTTTAATTGTCAGCTCCCATCTCGCATGTAAACATATCTGCTTGTCAAATTCTGAACCTTCAAACTGATAATATAGAAAGTGTAAGAATCTATATTAACTTATATAGAATCAACTGCACTAGGAAACATAACAAAAGTTTATAAAGGAGAATACTTTGGAAAAGAACAGACCCAGTAGAATATCCAAAAAGTACAAAATCTGTATCTAATTTCATGCAAAGTCAGATACGCATTCAGCCAAATGATCACCTCTTTGAGATGTAAATCCTACATTTGTTATTTTCACTTCTGTTTTATCATGTTATTAGATGTTAACAGTTGAAATAAAAAGATCCATTAACATATTACATTGTTATTGCAATAGAAAAACTGGTTTTAGTCTTACTAAGACTTTGAATATAATATTTAATGTTTCAATTTTAAGTTAGTCATCCTAGAAATATATAGCTCTAAAATACCATCATCAGGTTTGTTGACAAACAGAATGCCAGATATTAAGGTAAGGACAAAAATCCATTGTGAGTGTCCCTGCCAGCTCATGTGTGCATGTCATGCTAGTCTTTAATTATATGCTGTCTCTGCTGAAGGACCTCTGTTTTATGTAAGGACACTTTCAAATAACTGCCTTAAAATGGCAGATTTTAAAAAGCACACCATTGCCTCAGACCTTCAAATTCTTTGATAAATCACAAATCTGAATTCTTTGGCCATTTGTAGATTTCTGTAAAATTAATCCACTAATAAATTTTAAGTAAATTTGGGATAACAATCTGGCTTAGACTACAACAGTAGTCATATAGACAATAGCTCTGTGGATACTGATGACTATGGCAAGTTCAGGTCTGTACTATTTTCTGGAACTGTTATCCCTGATATAAATGAATGAAGCCAATCTTTATAAAAAGCATACAATTTTATTTGGGTTCAATCAATTTAGGGTGAGAAGCAATAGGCAAAGCAGCGCTGGCTGCGCGGAGAGCTGAAACTCTGCCACACGCACACACGAGTTCTAAAAGCAGTGCCTTTTATACTCTTTCACCAGCGTCTCGACCAATCCCTTTCCATCAGATAGTCGTCCTGCTCTTCTTCCATTGGGTCATTTGAACTGTTGGAGTAGTGTCCTCCTCTCATTGGATCTTTTGAAGGTTTGAAGGTTTCCACCTCTTGGTGCACTTTCCTCCTATTGGATCTTTTAAAAGTCCCGGGGTCTCATCTTTCAGAGGGCTTTTTCTAAGCAGCTATTGCATCAGCTCTAGTGGAGGGTTTTCTAAGGAGTGTTTACATTTGCTCTAGGGAGTGTTTCTAAGAGGTGGTTACATTGTTCCAAGCAAAAAGCACACTCTGTATTCCTACACATTCTCGACTGGATTCCAATATTAACCACAATTATTATATAGGTTATAGTGATCACAAATCATTTCAGATCCACACACAGTACAACAATCACACTTATCACACCATACTCTATCTTGACACGAATCATGCCTATGTTTTCCACATCCCTCCAGTATAATAGAAGGTACAGCTGCTTATCAGTAATATTAACTCCCTTGCCCTCACACTACAATTCCTTTCACATTTGCATACTCCTAAAACAGTAGTGCTCTGACGTATAGGGTAACAATGTTTTCGATAAAGTTACCAAACTGTATCTAAAGAGCAGTCCTAGAAGTTCTCTGCTAAGAACTCTGTTAAGCAGAATGAACTTGACATCCACAATTATTTTGAAAATGCCTTTTCTTCTCCTCTGAAATTTAAGATTTAATATCTGCTACAGTAAAGAAAAATATTTTGTCTTCAGCTTCTGGGTCAAAAGTCTCCGAGAGTAATTGCACAAAGCTTGAAAAAATCATCAGAATGCTTCCAGTTTATTATAATAAGTGTCCTCATTTTCTTTCTTTTCATTGTTTTATGATCTGCATTAGTCCAAATTCAGTGTTAGAAAGCTAGAATAATATGTTCTTTGTCAGATTAAATTAATAGTACTTTTATTATAATAGGTACTTCCTTTTTTATTTCATTTAATTTAGATTTTATTTAAATGGAAAAAAAAAAAAACAAAACCTAACAAACAGCTATTCTTTGTACCATATGAGTGAAAAGAGACATCATCTAATTTTATAGAAGGGTCTTTCACACTTAGAGCAGTACACTGCTATTAATAAGCAAAAAAAAAAAAAATATATCTTTAACTCTTTCTGAAAGTCATAAACTAGCAAGAATTGCTTTAGCAACTATTGTCAACTTAAAAAAGAAAGTGAGAAAGTTCCACTGGGGTCCATTCAGATTTATACTATAGTATCCCTATAGTTCTCACATTAGCAAAGGACTAGAGCAAACCTTTACTGAAACAGGTCACTTTGTTTACATATGGTTTTCTGTCTGAAGGTGATGGGAGAATAACATAAATTTCATGAGATAACTTAAAATGTATTAAAATAAAACAAAACAACACATTTTACTTGATTCAGATACATTACTGGATATTATTAGCAACACTTGGTTAATCCAATACGTGCCCAACGCTGAACCAAAGGATTAAATTCTTAATTTTTGAAATTGAAGCTTTGATGAGAACATTATGCTTTATGTTTAATTTTAATAGTATTAACATTGTTTTAGCCTGAACTTACCTACCATGTTGTTACAGAAGAGGGTTACTTGTGATCTAGGAGTGAGGCAAGATTGAAGAAAATTGAATGATTTGGGAAAACCTTTGTTTTTATGATTATTTCAGCACATCTGGGAAATGTGAACAAAGATTCTACTGGAATTTCATTTTCTGTAGCTAGTAGTTTTATTTATGTACTCTTAAATAATTATTGAATTTATGAAAACGGAAGGATTATTTCTGTTGAAAAATGTTTCAAATGAAGCAATTCTCAAAAGTATTTTTATAAATTTGGAAGAGCAGCTTGTGATAGAACAGATCTTTGAGCTCCCCAGAGTTGGGATTGTAGTCATAAATTGCTATAACATGTTAAAGAATCCTTTAAACAATTTGGATTTAACACAGTTTTAACCCATCTTTTGACATTTTCCTCACAAATCAACTGCATGGACAAGTGTCCGTCATGTAGAAAACCACTTATGAACTCATTTAGGTAACTAAACTCCACCTTTTGAGCCTACATTAAAATGTGGGTGCAACATTAGATGATATATCTAGAGATGGGGATATCAAAACATTGAGCACATTTAAAGTGAATTAAGAGATACTAGATCTAACTAATACTAAAAAAAAAAAATTCTGAAAGGGAAAAAATATCTAGACATACATACAAAAAAGGAGATAGTTGTCAATGATCATTTGTGAGAACAGAGGAATCTTTACAACTCAAATAACTACAGTAAAGTTGCCAAACAGTCAAATTTTGGTCTTCATTGAGCTAAATTACTCAGTTGTTTGTATTTGAAAAAAAATTTCAGTCAAGAAATTGCACATGAGGTTGCTGTGGTAGATGTCTTGAAATAACAGAAATAGCCAGGGGTAACAAGGGTTGTTCCTTTTATTGAGCTGTGAAATTGCTTGAAATCTAGTCTGTAAGTCATCAGGGAGAATTTAGGTTTATTGGTCTTTTGTATTGGCTGAAATTTGCAAGTATAAGTTAAAAAGATATACTTTAGTATAATACTTTAGTAGTATTTGACGGTGTGCAGGGTTACAAGTTGCCTCTTCTTTCTTTCTTCAGTTGTGTCATGACTATTTCTGAGATAAAAAGTATCTCAGACTGACTATTGGTTTATTAAGGTAATCTTCTACCCTTCGCACTAGCAGTGACACTTTCAGCCTGAACACCTATCTAAGCATCCGATCGTGAATGTGACAGCTGTACCAAATGAGGTCTTGAGCGGTAGAAGGAAAACATTCAGGATTTTGCATCTCAGGTCCTAATGAACATTAAATGATACACTTGGGCTCTTTCACCACAATAATCAGCAAAAATTACAATATGTTCATGTATCCTTTACTCTTTTATAAGTCTGTAGACAAGAGAAAACAAATGAGGCTTTATGAAATATTATGCTTTTTATCAATGTGCATCACACAACGGTAGTAATCACTGCACATAGGTTTGTGTCTTCTACTTTTTAAACAAAATCAATGAAATGCTATTTTGCATAATTTTGAAAGTCAGTGAAACATAGGCTGCTAAGTTGCATTGATGCTTCTAGCCATTGAGCTTTAAATGTTTTCTTAGATGTACAAAGCAATTAATTATACCTATAACAATATACTCATGTATTTCTGTGCAAAACTGATTTTTTTCTTGATTATTTGCTATATGGTTTGCAGCAATAGATTTCTTAATTTTTCTTTTAAATATCAAGTGCACTGACCTTTTTTCATCTGTTGGGATGTATATAGAAAAAATTTTCAATGTTTTCTTCATCCAGCAGAACGTTAACAGTAACAGCATGCAAAATAGATGTGGGAACTCTCCAAACAATTCCTTTCAGAAGGCAGGTTTTTTTGCTGTAGTGCCACAGCAAGAAATCAGAATTCAGTTTGTTTTCTCAGCTGTCACTTTCTTACAAGACTAATAAACCTTGTAATGATTCTTTTTTACATAAGAACAGACTTAGATTTGGGGAAATCATATTTAACTGTAATTCATTATATAACTCATGTTACCTATGCTTTTCTTGTCTTACAAATACCTTCTGAAAACTCACTAACTTACTTTGCAAGAAACCACTAATAGTAGTCAGAGAGTAAAACAGATGAAAATTGAAATTCTTTTTTAAAAAATCATCTAGATTATGAATATTTTAAAATATATAATTAGATCTGTCCTAAGTAGATTTTTTGGTTGTTCAAAATGTTTGTTTCCCTCTTACAGTTGCAGTAAGAGTATGTTTCTGATGGGATACTCCTTCCAACTTCATAGAAGGTAGCTTGTTAGCCCATGGTAGAACAGCTCCTCATCATATGTATATATTCTCTATTACATTTAAAATAATCTTTCTCCCCCATCCTTTCCTTTTTTATACTCACATCACATTTTATTTCAGTTTGTAATTCCAGGCTGGGGACTACACCTTGCCTCATTTCACACTGTTCCCAAGCCTACACATGCTCTTCCTGAAGAATGAAAAAAGTACCAAGAACGAATAGCAAAACACTTGACATGGATAATAACCTTCATAGCTAAAAAACAAATTACTTCACAAGCAGAGAAGCAAAGTGTGTCCATATACAGAATTGTGTCTCCCAGATTTTCCCATTCCAATAATTGCTTCTCCCTTTTCTCAGAACAACTTGTTACCAGACTTTTACACACCTCCTCTTGCCATGACTCCTTGCTGTCTCCTTTTTGGATGAGTAAGTGTCAGTGTGTTATGTGACTGGTTTGAATTAATGAATTTGTTGGCCAACTTGTGCATGTGGCTGCTGCCTCTTTCACATGATGACAACAGACTCAGTCTTGAGGGCGGTATTACTTGGAGTTTCTCTTGAACCCACCTGCCAATTTGCATAAGATAGGAAAAACTTAGTAACTTACTTTCAATGAGAATTGTTTATTTAGCTATCAAGAAGATGAGAGAGTATAACGTCATAAACCTTACTTCTTTAGGAGGACAGGCTAAGAAGAATCCTCCTCTGAGGAGGAATTTTTTGTTTTGTCAATCAAGAGTAAATTAGTAACAACAGCTTTATTTTTGTTTTGTTTTGTTTTGTTTTCATTTTAGATCACTTTAACATGAAAGTCTGTTGCAGAAGGAAGGAGCTGAAGAGGGAATTGGAGGCCCTCAAGGTACCTGACCAAGTATTAAACTAAATGTCTTTGTTGTGCAAATTAGACTGCCAAAACTTTGTATTGCAGTTGCTAGATTCATTACTGTCAGTTATTAGCACTGTAAATAATTTTGGCTGGTATCAATGACAATGAGCTATAGTGATGCTTCAAACGCTTATGCCATCCAACAACAGCATTGCTTTTGCAGGAGTAACCTAACAAAGAACCCCTCTGATGCCGAGTCAAGCAACCTGTGTGCTGTAGTCACAGCAGTGGTGTCATCTGACTTGACACAATGTATTTTACCTTTTTAATCTGTAACATTTTAGCTTTAACTTCAGACTAACTAAAAGTAAAGTAAGTAATTGGTCAGTGATATATTCCTCAGTGTATCAGTATGACTATTAAAATCTATATGGCTTAGTATCCACATCAAAACTGAGGTAATCATGAAAACAAGCAGCCACATTTAGTAGAGTTCTAAATGCAATATGATAGTACATAAGAGATTTCACAAGTTAACCTAGCTTTCATGCTGGACCACATGATTTAATAAGTACACATAGACTTTCAGTTTTTAAAATTGGCCTATTTGAAATTTAATACTAACAATAAATCATGCTTCCAGCCATGAAGAGGGTGAAGCAACAATATCCAAGTGCTTAAAATACATTCTTCAACACTACAAATACTGTTCATTATTTTAAAAATGCTGAAAATATACTTTAGATTATACTTTCTAATAATGCTCTGTTTTCCTACAGTTTTTACTTTCCAAATAAACACATGACTCAGTAAGAGATGATTTTTTCCCCCATTATTATACATTTGAATCACAAACAGCTTCAGAATTAGATGAGAAATCAAAGTTAATGTATTTTGTCTTTACTCTTCAATAAGTAAAACTCAATTGTAAATTTTTACAGATTTTTTCACTAGCTATAGATACAATTATGCTAAGGCATAGGACAAGTACCAAAGTAATAAAAAACAGGAATTGGTCATATTCTACTTTAAATAGACAGATTCCATAAAGCTTCATTAAACTGAGATGCCTTTCTGTGAAATCAGAAATAAGCTCCATATTCCAAGTAAAGGGACCAAAATATGGTCATAACAGCAAAACCTGTCAAATGCAACTCATCCTAACTGGAGATCTAAGGTACCATAATGGACCCCTTACTCTGTGATGTACACTCTTTAAATTATATAAAGTGACTCATGTTCCAAAATATTGCATTTAATAATCTTTACTATTAAAAAAACTACTTTTACTTTAAAATTATTTTAGTTTTATTTTTAAAAATAATTTCTCTTCCAACACTCAACCATCAAGATGTATGTATTCAGTATTCCAGAATTTTCTGAAGTATTTTTTTAATTAACTTTGGGACTCAATAATTTACTGATCAGTGTATCATCACCTTTCCCAGATTTTAGATTAACAGCTCTGTTTATCAGTCTTAATATTGCTTCCAAACACAATAAAAACTCCTGTGGCCTATCCAGATAATTACACCTTTAATCATTCTGCTGCCAAAATAATTTGAGTGAACTCTAACAATTACTTGTTAGACTGAAGACACAAACAAGTAAATACAAATTTTCATAAGCAAAAATAAGGATTTTTTATTTTAATTAGTCTGTCTTCTTATACTACACATAACCACAAAACAAAACCAGGCAGCTGATTACCTATTATATTTACTCTCTTTTGAAAAGTATTTAGTGGTAATTTTGGTATTATGTGACTGGTAGAATCTAGTTCTTGTGCCTCAAATGATATAAATGAAGTCAAAAGCTATCAGGCATCTTATTCCCACTTTTCTCTTTTCCACCAGCAGCAATACTGAGCTTTTCTCAAACCACAATCTGACAAAACTTTAATTTACCCTACTCCTGCAGGCACTTGCCTGACTGCCTGAGTCAGCACCATTTTAGTTCCTACAGTTTCTCCCTAATCAGATTTTCATTCACAGGCTGCTTACTTTCCTTGCAGTGAGTCAGAGGGGCACCAGCACCTCCACATAGTCATTTAAAAAGGACTGTAGCTGCTGGGGCAGGACACACAGGAGGAGGCTAATGCAGAGGGAACATTGCTGAGGTCAGGACTTGAGATGCACTCTTGGAAGAAGGCACTTTATGCAGGAGGGAAAATGTACCCCTTGAGGGCTGAAGCTCAGAGGATAACCAGCCCTAGGCAGCGGCACCCAGAGAAATGGACTGTGACCTATGGAGGATCCATGCTGGAGCAGGAACAACTCATGGGCCACACTCAACATGGAACAGAAAAAAAACAAGTGAGAGGGAAGGAGCAGTGGAAGACAAGAGCAAGGAGCAAGGAGTAGCAGGAAGAAGCCACAACATGCTGACCCCAACCTCCTCCATTCCCTCACTGCATGACTGGAGAGTAGTACACAGTGAAAGAAAGGGACAAGAAAGGGGTGGAGACATGTTGCACTGAAGTTGAGTCTAGGGAAGGAACAGAAAGTTTGTTTTCCGAAGAAGTTTTGGGGGTTGTTTCCTGTTGTGGAGTTTTTTTAACCGTTTGCCTTTTTTTTTTTTTTTTTTTTTTTTTTTTTTTGATATCTGACTCAGCAATCAGAAGTTAATTAATTGGGAATTAAAGAAATTCAGTTAAATTCTCCAAGTCAAGAATGTTTTGTCCACAACAATATTTTAAGAAACTTAGGACATCTTCCAACCTCAGTGAACAGTCAGAAGCTCCCCTATTTATGAATTGGAGACTGAAGATTATATTTAGCTATTTAGCCTGCATTAATGTGTTCATATCTCAGAACTTATTTCAAGTTTCCTGGCTGTCCATGTTTGCTTCATGAAATTGCACATAAATTCTTCATGGACACTCCATATCCTTCATCTGTCTCCTTACGGCAGCCTCTTATTCCTTCCTCCCTCCACCTTAAAACAGTGTGTTCCTCAGGGGAAAAAACAACCAAGATTTCTTTTTTATATTTACACATACTATCTTGTATAAAACTTTCTAGACCCCCAGTTCAGCCCAGAAAACTCCCTTCATGTGAAAGGTGACAGGATTAATCATTGGAACTTAAAATATAGTAAGTCTATGTTAAAAAGGACTTACTAACCACAAAGAGTTTTATAAAGATTCAGAGTTACAGTCATCCTTACTGGATTCCCACAGATGCTAGTGAGTACCAGCCACTCACAGTTAATCATTATTGCTATGCATACACTTTATAAACTAAAATAGAGTTGCCAGAAACACAATATTTCATAATTAGGGTTGAAAGAATTAGGAAACTCAGAGGGTGGTGATCAATGGGTTTTACTCAGTCTGGCAGCATGTGAAATGTGGGGTCTCTCGGTGATCGACACTGGGACCCACGTTGTTCAAGATCTTCATAAACGATCTATGCAATGGGATTGAAAACACTCTCATGATGTTTGCTGGCGACACGCAAGCGGGTGGTAAGGTCAGCACGTCAGAAGGGAGAATCATCTTACAGAGAGACCTGGACAGGCTGGAAGAGTGGGCCAGCAAGGCACTATGAATTATTTAACAAAGACAACGGCAAAGTCCTGTGCCTGGAAGAGAATAACCAAAGAACCCAGGACAGACTGGGATCTGAGTGGCTGGGGAGCAGCCTTGCTGAGAGAGACCTAGGGATCCTGATGGACAACAAGCTAGACACGAGTCAGCTGTGCACTGCTGCAGCAACAAAGGCAAACTGGATGCTGGGCTGCATCTGCAGGGTCATTGCTAGCAGAGGTGGGGTTGTGATCATCCCACTCTACTCAGCGCTTGTCAGGCTGCACCTGGAGTACCGTGTCCAGTTCCAAAAAGATGCAGACAGACTAGAAAGGGTCTAAAGGAGGCCACAAAGATGACTGAAGGGTTGGAGCTTTTCAAGGTATGATTGTACTGGATGATATATACTCTCATCTAGGCTCCTTTTTCCACAGAAGGTTGGACCAGGAGATCTTCTGAGGTCCCTTCCAACTTGTGCTATGAAAACTCCTAAAATGGTTTCACAGACTGATGAGCTGTATCAGAAAAACAGATGATGCTGCTCTTTCAGGTAGCAGATCTGTAGTTGTCAGTCTTCCTGAATGATAAATATGAGTGATTCCCAAGCTAACTTTGATACAACTTGACATAGATTAGTGCAAAGCACCTGAAGACCCACATTCTTCTTGATCCGGGAGTCTTTTACATGTCACAGTAATGTTCACTTAAGAGAAAATATCCTTCAATTTACTATTTTATATTTTACTACTTATGACCCAATTTTTTCAGTGCCATGTAATCAGCTATCCTGTGGATGCATTTTGTCTTTGTTTACTGATATCTCTTTTGCCATTACACTGCAAATCCATGAGCAACATCAAAGCAAATACTTCAATTCTGTGTATCTTAAGGATTCACATGACAATATAAAGATGCAGAATATGCAGATCTGAAAAATTTTTGGCTCTCTTACTCTACCAGATGGACACAGAGTAGATAAAGGACCAATATGGTCTCTATTTTTTAACATTCTTTATTGATAGAAACTGAAAAGCTATTTAAGAATAATTCAGTGTCATAAATAAAACCATGAACACTTAACTGATGTAAACAAAAAAGAATGAAGATCAGTCAGCATTTTTAACCTGAGTTTTAGAAATTAAAATGTAAACACAGAAAACCTGTCATTAAAAACTCTTTTCAAGGTAATCAACATTGACTTAGGATCTCCTAGAGTTTCAATGTTTACTTTTCATTACAAGTATTGTATAGTCATTCCTTGAGCTTGGTCAGGTTGGTTTGGGTATTTCTGCTTGTTACATTCAGATGATGTTGTCAGTCTTTTCCAAACCATAAGATTTATTTCCATTACTGATATTTTGCTAGGCACAAAGCCTAGTACTTGCTGTTATTTGAAGTAAAACATGCAATTCAGCATGACAATATCATAGAAAATACGAATTCAAGACAATTTCTGTAAAGTATTTGAAAACAATAATAATAAACTCCTAAGCTTTCTAAATAGACACTATTGAGAAATTTTTCTGATAAATAACAATACCAAGCATTTGATAAAAATGAGGTGCCAGAAGGATAGGAACAAAAATGTGAATTTATTTCATTTATTCGAGGAAGGAAAGACTTTAAAAAAAAAAAAAAAAAAAAAAAGGAAGAAAAAGAAAAAGGAATCGAAAAACAGCTAGTAGGACACTAAATGGGGTAATGGCCAGCAGAGCCAGAAGCACCTTGTAAATAAAAGGTCTTTGAAACATTGATAGATATTTAAAAATCAATCTGGAAGAAAGTGACATTAAATAAATAAAAGCTGTTCTAAGCAGGATAATCAAGGTTAACATTCACAGTTGAACAAAATGTGAGGTTTAGATTCATTTTCAGGTATCCAGCAGTCTTAATAAATTAAGAGATTAAGAATAAACACTATTGCTATCACTCAGTAACAGCTAAAAGAAAATCTTATGTTGTAGGAAACTGAAAAAGTCTGGAGAGGGAAAAAAATCAAAGATACAACAGAATTTCTCATGGACACCTGAAACAAGTGCAAACAGAAAAAGCTACCGGACAGTTTTATTCTGAGGGCATCAATTTAGACATCATCCCATGCTGGGGAAGAGGCAGAAGAACAGCTACTTAATAAATTTTAACAAAGCAAGTATTGTAATGGAAAAAGAGTAGCTTAAAAATACTCTAGAATTTTCTCATGGTTAGATGAAAAGAGTTTTGTTAGATAAGTGAAACACAGATCTATCTCTTTATTTGTATGGAAAGCAGAAACAGATGTGGAGTCTTATCGAACCTACCTGAAAAATTATTTTCTTTCTATTTCTTGAAAAAGCTACCTTCTCCAGATAAAAGTGAGTATCTATGCAGACAAGGACAAATGAGATAAATAGGGAAAACTTGTTTTATATATCCCAGTTTAGATGAGTAGGGGTTGGTGTGGGGCAAAATCATTTAGCAGGCATTAGACAACTACAGAAAAATGAAGTAGATGACTATTACTTTATATGTAAGGTTGAGCAACATAAGACGTGTACAGTCTTAATGACAGAGCAATTAATGTCAGGATGACAGAACAGAAGAACGCAGCAGTCTCTAGTCTCATTCCTACAAAAGGAACTCATTAGAAAAACATACTGAATCCTATGAACTGGAATAGTGGGTATTGGTTAGTACAAGAGATGTTATTTTATTCTTCATTAACATAAATGCAAGAGAAACTTAAAATTTTTAAAAGAGTGGCTTCAACCCTACCTTCAAATTACCTATACAAGTTTTCTAGTAGAAGTATATATTCTTACACATTTTGTATTTTAGAATCCGTCTTTCCAAAAAAAAATTTCATAGGCTATCTATAAATATAATAATAGTCTGTAACCTGATGGCTACAGACACTTAGAAGTCTGCAGGCTACTTTCAGATGTAAGTTTTCCTTGGCAAAGGCTATATAAAAATGCCGCTGGATACTTCCTTTGCATGCTATTTTTTTCTGGTGTGGGTGGTGGATGTTAGTCAAATGAAACATCATCTTTTTAGCCCCAAGTATTTTTTTGCCTTGATTTCCATCCCTTTTGATTTTTCCTTGCAAGTTTTTACAGATACAAAGTGATACATGTATTATTTTCTAAGCTATAATTCTGTATCTTTTGCCAATACTTCCAAAAAGAAATGCTCTCCAGGATAGGTGTTCCTCTGAGATATTTTTTACACCAGTTAGAATTACTCATAGTTTTGATGGTAGAATTGGAATTTTTTGGTATTAATTACAGTATAGTACACAATTTGAGAAGTTTGTAGCTATCTAAGTTATCTCATCCATAATTAACTTTCTAATTACACTGGGAAAAATAAGTGTAGTTGATACACTGAGTTAGAGAAAAAGCAAACTAACATGTTAGTGTATTAAGGTTTACTGTAAAAAACAAAACAAAACATGTTGTGCTGGGTTTGTGTGTGTGGAAGGCTTTTGATAGCAGGAGAGGGGGCTACAGTGGTGGCCTCTGTGAGAAGTTTCTTGAAGCGACCCTGGCTCCAAGTCAGGCCCACTTCTGGCCAGAGTTGAGACAGTTAGCAAAGATGGCTGTACCGCTGTGATAACATATAACTAAACATATAACTAATAACTTGCAGTTAAAAATCTAGTTTGGGGTTGTTATAGCTGATACACAGTGCTTGAAAAATATCTTAGGATTCTGAACAGCAAGCAAAACTCCCTGTTGTCTATTTTTATTGTGTTAGAGCAATAACTTCTTTACAGATGCATAGTATTTGCAAAAGATGTTTTAATTCTGATTTTGAAATAATTTTACAAAAAAATGCCCCAAAATAATGTGGAGAGCACAGAGTAACAGTCAGACTATAAGAAAGTCTATTTTTCAAAGTGGGTTCAGAGAATACACTTGTAACTTCTGCTGTATTCAAACCTCTCTTATTCTCTTAAAAAATTTTAAAAAGTCAGAAACATTCCAGCATTCAATCTATCTTCCTCCCACTGAAAGCACTAATGGCATGCATGAGTAAATATCAGAGCATTTTTGCCACTGGTAACAAAACCAGGGAGGTTTGTTTATGAATAAGCATTACACTTAATATGAAAATCTTGCAAAAAAAAAAAATCACATTTGCAATACTAACACTGACCACATTCAAAGGCATCTCAGTGACTAATAGAACAATACTACAACCAGAAACATGATGTTTATTTTTTTCAAGTCTCAGTCTGAAGACACTTGCACTGCAGTCTTCAGTAAATACCAGAATATTAGTGGACATCACAGAATATTCAACCAGAAATAAATTTTTATTTGAAATATTTGTACTGAAAAGTTGATTCTATAGGTCATTGAAACAGGAAACAAATGCAATATATTATCCTTATATCCATTTTAAGGTGATTTTTGTAACATTAACATTTAAACTAGTATGTCAACTAGTTCAAATGAATAGTTTTTTAATCTGTTTATAAGGTGATTTTGCCCAATATAAAAAAAAAAATAATCTCAAATCCAAAATAACAAGCATTTTTGCAGTAGCAATGTTCTTCATGAACAGACTATGAGCAGAAAAAAAAGCTCCATTTTGTGAACCAATTCCCTGCTCTAAATAGGTCAGGCAGATCTGGTCACGAGTCCCAGCATCTGTTCCCTATGGCTTGAATGAAAAACATAATATTCTCAATCTAGACCTAAAAGATGTCTGACTTCAGGACTATAGCAATCAAGTTAGATTTTCACATATGTGCAATTACTTATCAGTACTGTTTAAAAAATTCAGTGTCTAAGCCAATCAATCCTTGAACGTGTGCAGTTATTTGTAAGGCAGGTAGATGCTCAGGTATCAAGGTACCGGTATCTAATTATAGAATCCTTAACTGAAGCTAAAACTGTGTTTTGATTCTGCATTTTAAAGACTTTTATCTGGGGGAAGGGGAGACCTTTCTACACATTTCTGAACTACTATCAGTTAGTTTGAAAAGGAAAACGTACTTTACTCTCTCCCATTCTTTATCCTTCATCTTCAGTATGCTATGCCTAGTGTTACTAGCAAACATAAAAGATAGACTAGAAAAGTAATTATGTATTTAATATGAATGAAGACCTGGGGAGAAGCTATGATACTAAAAAAGAACTCAAGCAACAGGCTTTTCAGAAAGCTAATTATTATGATAAATTATCTTGATATTTCATTATAAAATGATGCATAAAAACTGCTTTCATTTTTTACTAAGTTTCTCCCTGCACTGCCATGTCAAAGTTAACTAACATCATCTTTCCCATACTGGGGTCAATGGATTAGATAGAGATATTCATTATCATTTTAGCATAATCAGCAAGGTTAGAGTAGACCTGCATTTCCTCAAGGGATTCACTTAGTTTAAACATATGGCTTTTGGATCTGGATTTGAGATTACTGCTCATAACCAGTCTGCCTGGCTGGACTGCAATTCTGAATTTATTGTATGTCCTCGGGAAAAGATTTTTTGTTTTCCAAGGACCACTGCTCTTCCTGTAAAACTACAAAAGACAAGAAAAGGGTGGCATTATCTGTTAAACGGACATGCTGACTTGGCTTGACATCACACTGTAGTTGTCAAATACATAATTTACTTTATATTAACAACTGTCATTGTTATGAAAGCAAAAGCAGCCAAAAATGAGAGGCACTGAACTGGATATAGAAAACTCCAAAGCTTCAAGGTGTTATAGTATTTGTACAAAGCTACTTGGTAGAAGTTATCTTTAATTCATTGTCCTGCAAATTGATTGTGTTATCAGTTAAGACCAAGTAATTTTATCACCAAGACAAAAAAGGTTAGTAGTGTACGTCAATATATTTTAAAATATTTTCTTGTATGAAGAAAGTTACAATTTGTATAATTACTTCTGCAATGAGGGGAAAATTAATTCAGTTACACATACTATGAAAGAGTTCTTCCATATACTGCTCAGGCTCACAAAAAAGACCAAAGTCAAACCCCAGGTATTTCAACGGTATGGGTGAATTCAGTTGTTAAGTTTCTAACTCAAACTTGTATCCAGCAAGATGCAGGTCTGTAACTAAATACATGAATGGTTCCTCTGGTTTAACTGAATGAGAAAGCAAACTATTTTTAGCCAAATAAAGATTATGGTTGGAGTATGCCACAAAAACAGAAAGATTATTTCCCCCCTGCATCTTCCTTTCCAAATTACAGCCTTGGACCCCAGCCTTGTAAAGGTATTTTATGGGTGAAGAATCAACCCTTGTTGAGCATGTCAAAAATAGAAGAGAATCCACAATTATATTTGCCATATATCTAAAGCTGACTTTCCTGAATTGAATTAGATGATGCTCTGATTAAAATACACTACTGTTTTAGACAAAGCTTATATGCCATGCAGATAAGTTAATAAAGATGTAGGACAGCAAAAGTATCATATAACACATACACAGACACAAAATTCACATCTAAGTAGTATTTATCACTCCGCGATCCTTAGACAACACCTCCAGCAAACTTAAGGTAGAACAGATACAGATCACTCCATTACACTAGCCAAAAGTGGCATCAGAAGTAGGAGCAATATCAGAGCATTTTTCTTATGTCAACTGTTTGTTTCCCTGAATACAGATGCATTTTATCAACTGACACTGCTAGCCTCTGCTGCTACAGCTGGCCATTAATTCTGCTCTCTCTTTCCTTACAGGATTTTTTCCTCTGGACAGCAGTGGTTGCAGTTTTTCCACAGATGGTCTGTTTCAATGAAACAGTAAGACCATTGCAAGTTTCCAGCAAGGCACATGCCAGAACACTGGGTTTAAATTTTATTTTACTAATAATTTTATTTTATTACTATTATTATATATATATATATTTAATATTTTCTACAGGATGTCTCTGTAGAAATGTAAACAGCGAGAGATGTCCCAACATACCATGCTCCTAACCTCACTTTTGTTTTCTGTATTCTTAATGTATTAACATAGTTTTCCTTAAGTCCTTAAATCAATGTGTTAAGGCAAATTCAACAAGAACACATGATTCAGCAGTTGTATTAGAATATACTCAATATGAAACTGAACTAATGACTTTACACTATAAATCTATACTCCTAAAACAGAAGATCTTCAGTTTTGCTTCTTAATTGAGAGAATTCTGTCAGCACTGGGTTTTGAACTGTTTGTTTTGTCATGAACAAAGTGTGAAATTAAGCTTAAATACACCCTTACTACTCATTGTCGACTTGTGACCCAGGAGTAGCATGTAAATAAAATTCTGCCAATGGATGAAAAATAGAATGTGGCTTTTGATAGCACTTTGTACTTGCAGACATTAATTTTCATAATTGGTCTATGACTTAGGTAAATATTTTTTAACAGAGGTAAGATCCAATATCAAGGTATCTTTCCTTACAATAATTTCTGCATGTTTACATGTTTTCCTGTCAATCTCTAGCACTGTTTTTCAAGCCCTTAAAAATAAATTTATTTTATAGAAGATAATTAACTCATGGAAATTCTCTTGAATTTAATTTGGGAGTTGTTTATGAGAAAATATACTTCAGAAATATCATGTCTTGACTTACTAAGTACTTAAGGATGACTTTTAAATTAAGAATTTAAAGTAGTTTCAAACAGGAATGAAGAGTCAGAATATTATAGTAATAGAAAACAATAATGTCTTCAGTGTTCTAACATCCATCTCCCATTTTGCCCTATGTCTGTGATTTTTATTCTAATTCTTTGGTCCTTCTTCCTCCCCCCCTCCCCTTTTCCCCTTCTCATTCTATGTTTGTTTTGTAAGTTGCCACTGAAGGCTGAAATAAATTTAGATTGCCAACTCAAGGACATTTCTCTGGGTCTGAAATGAAAGCACTGCTTTAACAGTTTGAAGGGTAGATGAAAAAAAAAAAAAGAAAAAAAGAAAAAAAAGAAATCCAACTTTTATTTTTGAGCCAGATGCAGCTTCAAGATCATTGTATTAAACAGAAACCAATAGATATACATGAATTTTTACAATCTTTTGAATCCATTTGTACATTTGAAAGCTGTGTTGATTTGCAGCATTTACAGAGATCCAAGCTAGTTACTGTAGGAAGGAATTGATACAGCTATCAATGATATAATGAATGACACTTGAATTTTTCAGGAATGTGAAGTGTGAGGTTAGTGGTTTTGAATGTATTGACAGCCTCAGATAACAGAAGATAAATGGTCAACAAGAGAATATATACAGGTATATGGAAAAGTTTCCTCCCTTTTATCTGCCAGTGTTCATTAAATCTGTGCTGGAAAAAAAAAATTTCTTGCCCATTTAGTCTTTGGCTTTTCAAAACTATTAACAAGTGTAACTGGAAAGGTTGTGTTGACATCCATTAGTTCTGGAAGGAACTCTAGTGTGATTTTTCTCCTTTCTACAAAGCAGTGAGGAAATTAGCAAAGGTTAGGATGAAATACATTAAATCAAAATTGAACAATGAAAAAATTAGTACCTTCTGATGATCTTCACTATTTTAATAGAAAATGTATAAGGCTGCAATATTATAAATAAGTCTTAAAATATAGCAAACATTCTGTTCACATAAATTCTATATCGCTTCTACACCCTTCTGCATTTTTTATACAGGCAATACAAAAATACATGAAAAAAGCAACAAATTATTAATTTCTGTCCCCATATAGCAACCAGCCATCAGTTAATTGCATAATATTAAAATGATTGAGAAGGGATGGAGGGAAAAAAATGGTTCTACTTTATATGAATGTACACAAATGCCATAATGCATTCACAGAAAATGTATGCAAAAGAAAGACCTGAAGTAGCTTTTTACTATGGTATTTTGAAACATTTAGTGTCAGAAATCCTGACAAACCTGAAAAGAAAAGCAAAGATATCAACATACTATCAACTGTTCCCTATTTGAATGTGTATATGTGTATATACACACACAGATATGCACACTATTAAGCAATAATATGCTCAGAGGCCAATTTAGGGTCAATTGTATACAGATTAGTAACAGTTCATAGCATCAAAACATGATCATTAATTCCAGCTGCCATGCATCTCTGACAATAACCAGAATTCACAGTGTCTTAAAAAAATAAAACACATCTATAACAGGTTCAAGAAATGTCATTTTACATCACTAAGATCAGATTTACTTTGCAAGAGGGAGATACAGTTATAAATCTGTAACAAAGGAAAAAAATAATTTTGAAAACTGACAGTAGAGCGGTACCTTGTTCATTCACTGCAAGATAAAATTATTTACATCTTTTATCTGAAAATGTTACTCAGTGATGGAGATCAAAAAGCTTGCAGCAAGCTCAAAATGGCAGTGAAATGTTATTCCTTTCACTGTGCTGAGCAAGAGATTATGCAGGAAGAAACCACAAGGGGAGGTAACAACAACAAGAGAAATGATGAACACTAAGTTCTTCTGTCATTAGCATAAAAACATTTAAAGAAGCAAATCTTGGTTGGTCGACTTTTAAAGTTTAAACTTTTTTTAATATAGAACAAACTTGCTATATTGCCTGTGTCAAACTTAGTCACTTCTTTTTTGTTTTGTTTTTTTAAACAAATTTGTAGTTTCAGATTAGAAATCATGAAAAGACTCTAAAGCATTCAAACAGACAAGTGTGTCATGAAGGTCTGGAGATACATTGCCCATTTTTTATAAGAGGACAGAAGGCAATGATTCAGTAGAATTTCTGAGTACAAAAAATTTAAGAATCAATATCATAATTAAAATAAATAAATAAAAGAACTGAAGGGGAAAATATATATAAATATATGCATCTCAATCTAACTAGAAGCACAAAGCAAGAATTTTATTATTTAATATTGTAAACAGCTAGGTACAATAGAAAAGAATAGTTCTTTAAATTTGTCAGAGTCTTCAGTAGCTATTTTAAATTCTATTTATTTATTTACTTATTTATTTATTTATTAAATGGGATGGTGATCCTGAATTATGAGAGAATAGCAACCTACTTACTTTACTGGGGAAGCAGATATTAATAAAATCAACAACATAACTCTATTTTCTGCCCCTCCAGTCTAGCTGTTTAAATAAGTCTTTAGCTAAGAAAATTACATTACCCTGAAGGAGTGCTTACATATCATCCTTGTTTAGGAAGAGTAACACTGTAACTAACCCTATGCCAGTTAATCTGACATTTCCCAAATAAGTCAAGGTACTCTAAGTAATTAACATAGTATTTTTCAATACATCACTAGGAAATCTAGCATTAAAGAAAATGCTAGTTTGAACTGTTAGTCAATAATAGGATTTCAGTATTTGAACCAGGGAAGACAACTCTCTCGTGATTGAAGGGTGAAACACTTCTCAGATAACTTGAAGAGCACATAAGTGTGTGAGCACAACTCATAACCAAGTCAGTGTTTGCCAATGATGCTTCAGAGCAAAGGAAAAAAGCCATTTAGTTCTGTAAGTTCCTTAGAGTAATTTTATATTGGTTTTCTATTATGATTGAAATTCCTATGTTAAATTTGATTACTGCTCTTTCTAATACAATTTCCCTGCTACAACAATGACCTATTCAGATGTTTCAACCAAAAAAGAGATTAATCTTACTTACTGCAATTAGAAATAATGAGCCCACAAAGAAAGTTAATTACTATGCATTGTCAGTGAGAGGTGGCTTCATTCTTAGACACACAGCATATGCAAAATATAAGGCAGAAAAACAGACAAACTCTCATCTAATTTCAGAATATATATTCCTTAGCAGAATGTTCACATTGCCTAACTGAAGGTTCAGATCAATCTAAGCCAACATGTGTGTAAATCACAGACCCTTTTCCTTGAATTCTCCCTGTGCATTCCCATATTGTTGTGTTTGCCAGGAGTGCTATTCATTCACCCAAACAATGAGATAGATTTGAGGACTAAACTGGCTGAAAGGTTTCATCTTTCTTTTATGAGTTTAGTTTGTGATCAAATCAATTCCCTATCAAGCTCACCCAGCAGCTACATGAGCTCCTTTCAGTGGCAAAACACAATTATGTTAGTGTAAAACAACCGTGGAACCTCAGAGGCCTCATCCCTCAAAAGAAAAGTAACATCAATTAAGAGCTGACCTCTTTCTATTGACTACAATATAAAAAAATAGCATAGGCTCCTAAAAAGTATGCCCTCTCATAGACTACATGAATGATTCTCAATCTCTATATAAGCGTCTCTATCTCTTTTTTGGACGCTAAATGCTTGGCTTTAAAACAGGTAAACACTGGTCACACCACTATTCCATTCAAAAGTGCATTTCCATTTATTAAAACAAAAAATTCCTTCCAATTTATTTGGACTGCATCTTATTTTTGAATTATAAGAATGAGTCAAAACAGAGAACAAAGTTTGCAGGTGTTCACTAACTTGTAAAAAAATTAGAAGGTTTAAAATTCTTTGTTCAACAATGAAATTGTAATTGTGGTATGAAGATGACTTCAAAAAAAGGCCTGTGTCTTCTCTCTTACTCAGCAATTCTGTCAAAAAAACTGGCACAGGTTTTCCCAATTTATGTTGTCTTTGGAAGACTACGTTAATCTTATCTAACACTTTTTATTTACTCTGACAAAACATATAACCATTTCTTGTGCTAGTTCAAAGAATTTTCAGATTTTGTTATCAGTCTTTCTTTACTTTATATACAAAGATAATTCTTACAATGTTTTCCCCTTCCTTCCTTCGCTCTCTGCCTAACTGCCCTACAATTTTCTGGTACAATTAGGCCTTTCAGAGCCAACTCACTGTAGAGGACATTCTGGTACTCTTTTAGCTTTTCCAAATCTTTTAGCCATTGTGCCAAACTCTTCAATAGTTAATAGAACTTACACTCAATTAATTCTTTTTGCAGATGTTGTCTTCAAGCACAGGAGAAACATTTAATAGATAGGA
The DNA here is from genome assembly GCF_018691265.1 of Tyto alba. Taxonomy (NCBI): domain Eukaryota; kingdom Metazoa; phylum Chordata; class Aves; order Strigiformes; family Tytonidae; genus Tyto; species Tyto alba. The sequence continues at coordinate 20,198,194 of NW_024881275.1, read as the reverse complement.
AACAGGTTACAGCAGCTTCCAGTCAAGGGTACCCATGCCAAAAGAGCTAGCTAGTTCTCATGTTGCTATCCATGTAATTTTCCACCTGATCAAGGGAGGGTGTTAGCTTAGTACAGAATAAATCCCTACTGACTTTGTAATATTACTTTCTTTCTCTTTTTTGGGGGGGAGAATCCCTATCATAGAACTACTTAGAGCTAAGTTAACAGTTTTCTACTGGCTAGATCCTTTCTTCTACCCCAGACTAATCTGAAGAACAGGTCTAAATATTATGCAAATATGCACAGAAAGAAAAAACCAGTTTCAATGTGACATGAAAAACTTCTGAAAAAATAAATACACAATGGTTAGATGTTCAAAAAGCATTTTTTACTCACAGCGTTGTTACCACTAGGACAAAACTACTATTAGCCTGTACACTGATTTCAGAGAGCAACTTAATCAGTTGGCCTTTATTTTAAAATTATTGTTAAATACTGAGATAAATCTTGTTTAAACAGAGGATAAAGTTGACAGATATGTACCTACTAATTTTTGCATCTGTAATGGTACTTTCTCCTGTTTGTAAGGACCAAAGTAAAATCTAAAAATAAGCTTTCTTTGTAGAAAAAACATAAAATACAGGTACATTGTTTTTTAAATAATTTATAAACTAATCTCTGATACCACCAGACACCATGTCATAAATTCAGCTTCTATACCTAGGAAGTTCCAAATCCACCCAAAAGTCAATTCCTCAAAACTGTAGCATGCTAGAGTATTAAAATCCAGAAAGCAGTAAAAAAAGAACAGATACCTTAATTCTTTTCTAGAGTATGTTGTACCAGGGACCACAAGTACCAATATGAGTAGGCTCTTTGTGAAATACTCTGTGGGTACCTTAAACAAATTCAGAAAATTATTGTCAATATGACAAAATAACTCTTGTTTTCCATGTTCAACAGCATGCCTTGGATCACTTATATTTCCCACAAGAGCACACAGGGTGTGAAATTGATCTAACTATGACTATTAAGAGATAATCTGTCAATATTTTCCTGCCTAGGAGAACACAAAACAGCTATCCCCACACAAATAAAAGGGGGTAATAAATGAGAGTCAAACCACGACCACTTGTTACAGACCAAAGCCCAATTAAACTGTCAGATATAAACATATTAGAGTTCTCAGCCAGAACATAAATAGACCAGGGAGCCCAAGAGATGAGACTGGGAGTCATCCAGTTGTTTTGTCCCTTCACTACTCTGCAGTCCCTCTATATCCTCCCTAACACATGATGGGCAAAATGCCAAATCATACTCCCAAATGTTAACCACATATATCATAGAAGCAGAACAATAATCAGCTATTTCCTGAAGCAGCAAGAATAAATACAAACTATGAGCAGTAGATCAAATATTCCATCCCCAAAAATCTCCCCCAACCACACTTCAACATTCAAACAATCATGTAGTACATTTTTTCTAAAGACAACATTCTTTGTGACATCTCAAATACTTCATGCCTCCTGAGTTAATTATAAATTGTTTGCTAACTCTAATCTATGATGTCTTACCTAGATAACATTTGAACAACACCTTTTAGACAGTCTTTTGATCACAAAGACTCACCCCATTTAGCACACTACAGAGCTGAAAGAGTATCAAGTCTTAGCTGATCACCAGTTATCTTACCCAGAATTTTGAGAAGACATGCAGATAGTGAATAGCTTCTCATTTACAGTAGGAGGTCACACACAAGCTGTTTTCTGAAGAAGCAGGAGAAAAAAAAGACAACACTTGGATAAAGGGAAAGAACAAACTCAGTGTTTCTTTCAGAAAATAAGCTCTTGGACATACATGTGTCCCCTTTTATAGGGTATTATCCCTTACAGTTGCACATTACTCATTCATTTGTTCTGTGAAAGTTACTGGCATAGTTCATGTAACAAAAATCTACTTCAAGGTTAGATTTTTAATTCCATTGTTGTTTTCAGTTGAATAACATCTTATTCCACAGAAAGTGGAATTTTCTCCTGCTGCACAAAATAAGATTACCCATTTAGTGTGGCAAACGGGAATCAAGACACAGGAATCTCTCACTTACTAGTTGTGTGGATTCTACACTCTTCTAAATTATATTGGTTTTATTTAGTAAATCTACAAATGAAATTAAAAGCTAAGCAGAAAACCTGTATTTCTTTTGAATGCATCATAGAGTATTGCAGTTTATCTTCTATATTTGGGTATGATATGCTATTTAGAGATATGTAGACAGTCTCTACCATGTTTTTCTACAGGGTAGAAAACCATATTATGGAAAATCCACTCTATTAATAAAATCCCCCAAAGACTTGTAGATTTGAACTTATTCCTAAAAGAATAAGAAACTTAGCATACAGATTTACAGGCTTTGCTAAATACATTTTCTTATTGCTCCAGTTTGTATGACATCTATATTTTGAAGAAATTTTGTGGAAAACATAAGACCATGCCATCATTATTCAAGAAGTTTCCCTACTGAAAGTCACATATCCAAGAGCAACAGTGTGAATAAGGAAGAGTTATTTATCATGCAACTAACAGAAAGTGAAAGTAAGAATTCTCAGATTTATGTGAAAACCACACTACAGCTATGGCAGTTTAGAAAACTGCCAGCACATACACTAAGCAACTCCTCTATAAACATGATCTCTCAGGAAATAAGTATTCAGACATTAGATCATCTGAAGTAATTACCATCATTACAAATTTCTGCTTTCTCAAACAATCATTAATTTACTTGACAGCTTTGATGCACATAGAAATTTTCCTAGTGTTTTCTTCCAAAAGGCATCAGTTTATACTTGCATTAAAAGAAAAAAAAAAAAAAAGTTACTTCATTTTAGAAGAGTATCAAAGAAAATTTTAAAAAGTGATAAACACCTGCACAGTCTTTAACTTTTCCTTACAGAATATTGATTTTTAACATACTTTGTATTAAGGAGTTAGACTGACTGTTTTCAAACCACAGTTCTATCACTGCAGCAACATAAATGAATAAACAATGTTCACTCATCACTGAGAAACAGAAAATATGTCAAATAAAAAAAAAAATCTAAATTCTTTTCTTCATATGAATAAATCTAAATTATTTTCTTCATACGAACAAGTAACAATAGGAGTTCCAAATAATTTATAATAAAACCACTTGTCAAGTAGATAAAGTAGTCATGGTGGTGTTGAATCCCAGCAAACGCATCAGGGTTTTGACATATTTTTGATGTCATCTTGACACTCTAAAACAGTACTTTAGGGTTATATGCATGTTTTTCAAACCCAATTTCAGAAATTCCATCAGTAGAAAAAGTGATAATTTAATTCAGAACCACTGATAGAGCACTTATAGCATCAAAAAATTTTGAACTACCCATACAAAAGCAAAATATATACATAATTAAGATGAAAGTACTATCTTCACTGTTAGGTATTGTATCAATATCATCTGAGGTACTAAATACTTTATTTACAACTCTTTGAATCTAGATACACTATAAGCAATAACTTTTTATTATTCTGTTAGGTTTCCAAGTTCAATCTGCTCCTCTTTCTTCTACATTTTTCTCTCTTCCCATCCCGATTAAAAGCACTGTAACTTAACAGTCATCTGTGTTTCATTTTCCTGTTTATGAAAACTGATTTTGGAAGTTGAACAAGTATTTATTCATAGACACTAAATTAATAACTTAGTAATAAATAGTTCACAATCCTAACAGTTGCCATTATTCTGGTGACTATAAAAAGAAACTGGGAGCTGTCAATAGCGATAACACATCTTTGAATAGGTTTTTCTAACCCATGATTTTTTAAGAAAAAAAAAGTGAAGAGCATCCTTTTGTATACAATACACTATGTATCTATATGTATTCACATGTTTTTTTAAAGAAGAATCGCATTCTTACTTTCTCTGTACTCCAATACAGCTGGCAACAAAGGTTTCAGTCCGTGTATTTTGATGTGAAGCAGTGTGATAACAGTTGAGACAACAGAGTTTCTGGTAGGTAATGTGAAATTTACCATGAAAGAAATTCAAACCAGGTTTAGATACTATGTATCTCTGCCATTAGAGTGCCAATGCTTTTTTCAGCTATATTTTTAAACAGGTATCTTGCTTTTTCATTGAAAATAAAACCTAGCAGAAGCCAATTTTAAAATCTCAGCAAATATACATGAAATTGATGCAAACTTCTGTAAAGGAACAAATTAAGTTACACCCAAATTATTGACATGGAAGAATCACTTAACTGCTTGAAAATTCACATTGTTTAAGGCCTCTTTTCATACATGTTCTTACTGTAGGCTGTCAGACCAGGAGTGGAGAATATTTGTATCTGTTTAGTGACTCCAAAGAGCACAGAATTAATAGTTTCTTCATTTAGGCATATTGGATGCATGTTTAGAAATACATAAAGTACTGCAAGAAATTATATGAAAATTCTTCTATTTCACAGACAGACCACAAGAATATTTTTTAAATAATCACAAAAGTAACAGTAAAAACTAAATGGGATGCCAGAAAGCAAGCTCAGACACCTGAGATAAATTACTCTGACAGCAAGAAATACACACATAAAATTATAAATAAAACTGTAAAATATTTTACAGACAATGTCGTGTTCTATTACATATAGCTCAAAGAATATTTTTTTTTTTTTTTTTTTTTTTCAGTTTCTGGACATTTCATGAAATTGCAGGCTTAGAAGATTGTTAAAACACTGCATATTCCAGCACTCACAGCTTTTCCAAAGCCAGAGTCTTGCCTCTAGTGGCATATGTATTTTATAATTTGTGTACTGCTTTATGTAGCACATGTCTGATTTGCTGATTACACAGGTATGAAAGGCAGAGATCAGTCAGTCAAAAATCTCATTCTTTTAGAATCCCACAGGTAAAGATTTCTGAGGATAATTTACTCAAGAAAATTTTATTGTAGAGTTTAGGTAAGTATTGTATATATTCTTTTAAAATACTGTTGTTTTTAAAACTATTCACAAGAGGTGTTGACAATTTTCACTTTTGACTAATTAAAGTTTCAGTTAATTAAGTAAATTTTTTTAATATCTTTTGTCAAAGTTCAAGCTGTCAACATAAATGTATGTCCTGATACCTGATCTACCCTTTAGTCAACTAATAGAAAGTTAAGCTGCGTATTCACTTTCTGTATTCTTAAGAACCCACTTTTTTTGCTGCTCCACCCTTTATCCATAATAGTCCATGACTATTACTGTTCAAAGTGAAAGCTTACTAGTATTTTAATCTGCAATATTAAAAGTATCCAAAAGATTTATCATGGACACAACCTAACAAGACTCACAAAAAAGGCTAAAATAAAGAAGAAATTCTCAAGTCCTTCATTATGATAGGCAGGTCTGCATGCTGGTTTTATATTATTCACCAGTTTATTATTATTTGTCAGAGTATTGCTTTCATTCCAACTTTATCCATTTTTTTTTTGCCAATTTTAATGGCAATATTTCTTTTATATTTTTAACATCTTTATGGAACCTACTGCTGGGATTTCTCCTGTAACAAACTTATCGAGTGATCAAAGCCAGAGGATAAGTTTAGGGGAAGAGTTGTTCCTTGGAAACAAATATTTCTCATGCCTGCAGCTGAAACAACAAATGTTGGACAAACTGCCTGCTCCAACTTCATTAAATTAATCAGGTAGACACTTAATAGGAAAGGTTCTGAACCCTTAAGAGCAAGAATATTAGTAGAGGGAGAAGAGCATAACCACAACTTCATGTTGTACCAATAAAGACACCATGACTTCACATGTGGACACACCTAAGCTCTTTCAAACACTCAGAGAGGATTACAAAACTTAGAGAGTAAGGACAAGAAAGGAGCATTTTATTCTCAAAATGACTTAGCTAATCATCACAAAAATTAGGAGAGTAGTGTATTTACCTGACTCTGAGAGAAAAATGTTAACTATCTCAACTGAAAGTAGGTAACTGCACATAGGTTAATACTAACTGGAAAGGGAGTTGAACCCTGGGGTCATCACAGCATATTTCCCCATACAAAAATACTTGTCACCACACAAGTCATTTGTTCCCCCTCCAAACGTCCATCTCATTTATTACACAGGATTGCTTTCACAGCAATTTGGAAGTTGACATACAATGAAGCTTCAGTCTTGAAAACAAAGGGATTTTAACTAGCTTTCCCTGTCTACCGTTCAAGACAAAAAAGGTTCTAAAGAACTTAATGTTTTTAACACAGATGAGTTTGCAGTAGCTTGCAAACCATCTCTCAGTAAAATATCTGACTTCTCACAAGAAAAGATCATGATTTTATTAAGAATGTAAAACATATGAGATTATGGTCTTATACAACTTTGCATAAGAAGCTTTAGCATCAAAATCACACTGCAAGAGTTGTAGATCCTTTTATCAATCCAGAGAAGATTTCTCTCTTTCATTTTAGTGGTAGGTAAAAACAGGTTACTCAAAAAAACCCCAAAATTTTTTCTAGTAGAACTTTGTTTTATGGACAGGGAGAGAAAAAGTGATCTATAATGAAACCGATTTTGTTAGTTTACTGAAATGACAGGTACTGATGAATTAGGATCTCTTATTAAAGATTTAGTTTTTTCACCTACTATAAAAATTCAAGGAAAACAACTCATTGCTGCTGTGCCCCAACCACATGATAAGTTAGCAAGCCATGCATTTATCATGTTTTCTTTGCTATCTAGGGTCAATACTGTAGGTTAGTGTCTCTGTCAGTTCATAATGAAGCTTATTTTCTAAGTTGGACAGAAAAGTTGTACAGAAACCCATTTAAAACATATACTCCACTTCTCACTTTGTTATTTGGGGCTGAGAAGACACTTCTCCAAAAAGCTCATCATCTTGATAATAGCATAACAGCTGAAGCACTTAAGTTGGAAGCATACACCAGAGACATTTCAAATCAAAACTACTGTTACCACTTCATATAAAAATCCATTTCATAAAATTTCTGACAATTCTAGTTTGGTTTCATTCTTTTTTTAAAGGAGGAAACCCTTTATCACAGTATAGAGGATGACATATTTTCAGTGTGGAATAGATTTAGCAAGGTAAAACAAATACCATGTTCTGTCAACACTTCCCAGACTTTCCCTATTTCCGTACCATTGCCTATTTGTTCATTATCTTTTTTTTCTTCTCCACCACGGGACTAGGACAGAAGCAGACAGAAGTTTCTGTTCCTTCAAGAATGTATTTACTTGAAACCTTATTGAGTCAGGAAACAGTTCTTCTCCTCTACCACAGTACTTTATGTTCTTACCTGTGTTCTTCCTGTGAAATACTGTGTGTAGAAAACCCCAGTGTTGATCCTGTGCGTTAGAAGCTGCTTAAAAATTAAGTAAGAATGCAGATTCATAGAATAAAATAACAATTCAACATATAGAAGTTCACAGGGAATAAAAATACCCTAGCTGATTGAAGGAGGAGACTTAATATTTCATCAGTTCTTGTGTAGACTCAATTAAAACAAAACAAACACTAATTCTCCTGTTCTTTGGTTACTAGCTTTGACATTAAAATGTCCCTCATGACATTTTGGTAAACCCAGATCCTCATAAAAATACTGGGAAAGGCTAATTTCAAATCACTATTTTACACTAAAGGATAAAGTAGGATTTGCAAACTCTCCCACTGAAGTGTAAACTGATCTGTGAGGGGGAATACCTGGCTTTAGGGTGAGCACAGAAAGCCACGCATATGCAATGTATGCAATGTCTATACACATCTGTTGCATCCAGAAATTCAATGCATGAAAACAAATTCACCAATAAGCATACTTGCACAAATCATCTATGATTTCTCAGATTGTCCTATGTAATTTGTCTGGGATAAAAATTATTAATGACCAAAAAAAAAGCATTAGAAACATCTCAACAAGTGTGGCAATGGAAAAATGTGGCATCCTTCTGTTCTTGAGTAACAGAAATCCCCTGAGGTTTTCAAAGCCATCTTTGATACCAGAATCACAACAAGAAAGGACTGTCTAATACAATGAAACCCTGAGCAAGTCATGAAACATTTTTTCAAGAGCCTGAGATAACAGCTGAGACTATATACATGAAAAATGCACAATGTGTAAGTTTACATTGACATTTTAGTTTAGGCATTACATGATCTTAAGAAGTACAAAACTTTCACATCATTATCTCTACGATTAGTGATTAGAGTTTAGTCAAGAGCCTTTGTAACAAGCAGAGAACCAAAATAAATAAAATAACTTTTGTAACTCCATCAATACAATACAGAATTATTGTAAGAAGTGGAGATGGCTAGCAAATAGCTGTGTTTCTATCTGTATATCAAGTACTGCATTTTAAAATAGGAAAGTGAGGAGGACATTTCTTTTCTTTTCAGCCCAAATAATCAAAGTGAAACTTTACTTTCTTCCTTATTGGAAGAAAAGGAAGTTTCTTATATATTTCTTACTGGAGAAATTATATTTTGACCAGGTTTCTGGTGTCAAAAACTAAAGCATGTTTTATTAGAGAAATTCCGTAAATATCCCAGCACAGATATATATACATTTACACTATCTTGTTATGTAAAAATATCTAGGTTTTATCTAATGTTATTTAAATTTTCCTAGCTTCACATATCTTTAAGATGTGGCCACCACTTCATTTCTTTTTTTTTTTTACAAGAGTGAACCCAATAAACAAAACATTATTTTGTAAAAAAACAGAATTAAAAAGTAGAACCAGAGCTGTAATATTCACAAAACATATACCAATAAAAGTAATAAGAATTAAGAGGAGAATTTTAATTCAATTAATTCTATTGTTCATAGAAAGAGCTACATGTGTTGTCCCAACTATGCTTAAAGCAAAAAAAAAAAAAAAAAAAAAAAGAAAAAAGAAAACAAATATATCTCTTTTTTAGAAGTTCAGTTAGGGAAAGAGAAAAATAAAGTAATACCTAACTAGAAGTACTCCAGATAAAAGCCACATAAAGGAGAATCACCTCAATTATCTAAGAAACTGAAAATATGAGGGCAATCTGATATTTTGTGACTATTCAAGGTTTATTATTTAAGAATTAATCCTCGTGTTTATTCACACTCCTACAAGGAAACATATATTAAAATGTTTTGGTTTTTCCTTCTTTAATTCAATATATATATCAGGGGAGGGGTGGTGGTGGTGAAAAATTCTAAAAGTTCATTTGAAAATTACTTTAACAAGACATAGCAAACTATGTTTAGAACTGCTAGGACTGAAATGATAAGACACAAATACAACTGATACACCTCCTAGCTGAGGAAATTTCTTTCTCATTACTCATGCTATAGCTGCAGTTGGGGCAAATATTTTTCCTCTCTATCCAGCCCTATCTTAATTATGAATTTCAGATGATGATTTTGATGCCAACGCTACCTTTTTAATTTCCAAATACTTCATCAGAATCTGTAAAGTCTCAGAGTTGGATCCCTAATCAAAAAATAAGTAATCAATTTCCAATTAACCTTGTTGAACCAAGAGATAATTCAGTCTACTGCAGTAAGAATCCTTTACCTTCTCTGACTTCACATTATATCCAATATCCTACATCTATAACTAGATGTCACTTTTTTGTTACGTAACGTCAACATGCTTGATTTTTCCATCTTGATAGTAGCAAAGGAGTTACAAAGATGGCAGTAAAGAAAAAGATGTATTAGCTTTCTAAACCACACGATTTTAAAGAAGTTTACATGAAAACCCAGAAAATCATTTTAATTCAGATTATTTCAATTTCATTTATGTAAACATCACCACATTTCATTAGCACAGTTCTTCCAATTTTATTTGTAAAAAACTCTGTGGTTCTTCAGTCCTGCAACATGATCATGAATGGATGTAATGACATTATCTTCAGTATTAGTAGTCTTTCAACTCTTTTCATGTATTTTTCCCTAATTTTTCAATTTTATCCAAAGACATGTCTATTGGCAGACAAATCTTACTTCCCTTTAATGAAAAAGGGCTATTAATAGTAGTTAATATTTACAGCAACTACGGTATTCCAATGCAGATCAAGGGAATGACATGGAAGCAAATAGAGGACAGGAAAAAATATTTTATTAGTCATCAATCCTTAGCAAATTTGGAAGATTTTAAAATGACTTTACACTTTTTTTGTAAGTGACTTCTGGGTGAAAAAAGACTTTGTGTGTTTTTTTTTGTTTGTTTTTGTTTTTTTTTTAAAGTAAGATTTAGACTAAAGTTAGCCATCTCTTGCAGAAGACTTACCTCTCAAAAAGAAAGAAATCATAATTTTCCATTCAAAAATTCTGCACTGACCTTGCAAGCAGAAATGAGTATGCTCAGTCTTGTCTAAGTAACAATTTGTCTAAATTTATTATAATGGTTAATAAAGCATCATAAAGATGCAGCAACTCATTTAAATGAGGATTTTGAAAATAATATTTTAAGCAGAAAAAATTAAAAATCAAGACCCCATTGTCAAGAAAAAGAAACCAACAATATTTTGCCACCTACCCCACTGCAATTGGTGGCAAAATGTATATTGATTTTAAAATACACAATGAAAGATCAGAATCATATCAGCACATTCAACATAAAATTAACAATTACCAAACAATAACAGAACCATGACAAATGTATAGAACTGCAATCCCTGCACATATTTATCATCATCACTAGTCTCAACCGTTAGTTAGCTTATGATCTGTACTGAAAAGGACATTAAATAAGGTCATATTTACAAAACACTCCAATAAGTCTTGCAGATAAAGGAACATCATAGATTCCCCTGAGAGGATCAATAAAGATGGTTCATTGACCAATGGTGACATTAAGTATCATTGAAAAGCAGTAAAATACTGTTTGATGGTCTCCTAGAAACCCTGATTTCCTTGTAAAATCTTACTTGTCACTACGAACCATGTAATCCAAGATCTTTATATATGTGCTGCTTATTTTTTAAAGAGCAAAAGTGTCTTTCATTGTAAAAATGCTTTCTTTGTATTAGCTTTCTGGACTAACTTAGTATCCATTAGATGCCACACTAAATGGCATGCACTGCAAAGTTCTACAGCCAGAAGACAACAAATTAAAATCTGCGAGTTAGAGAAATAATTCTGCCAAAAAATTTTATTATTCCTGTATTACTACATATCTGAAGCATTTGTCACTAGAATTATGTAGCACTCACTTTGTTAAGGAAGTATCACTCTCAAACTGTTGCTTAAAAAAAGCCAAAGTATGATTGTCTTGCCAATTGCTGGTTTCTATTCACTAGATTTTTATGTTAGCTTTTAAGTTCCCTTCCCTTTAATTAAGAGTTGTTTCTTATGGCACTAAACAATGGTTTCCCTACCAATCCTGTTGGCCACCTGCAGATAGTATCTCAGTCTCTACAAAGAGAGTGAGCAAAGACACCTAACCCCAAAGTTGTTTTCCACCAAAGGATTTCAAACACATAGGTGATAGCATGAACTCATGATGATCATCTGTCTGTAACCACCATGTGAATTCACTGCATACACGAACCTTTTTTCTTCTTCTGAATGGGTATAAAGTACCCCAGAAAACACAACAGAACAGCAATCAACTCTGACTAATGGACAAGTTGATGATAGTAGTTTCTAAATCTTGGATGAAGAAGCATCAAGATGATATTACATCCCTCTCTCATTCCACAGCAGACTACACAACTAGAGTTTTCATTAAAATGGGCATTTTCTTGTCTGTGTTCATCCTCTTTGGTTACATAAGTCATATCAGAACACACATACAAATGTAACTACCTATTTGCCACATATGGCAAAGAACAGACAATAATTACACAATTCTGCTAATATAAGCTGTCTAATACCATTCTGAAATAAGGCCTTAATATTTTCATTTATGTCTTTTGTCACTTAAAAACTTGCCTCTGTTCATTGATACAAACCTATTTCTCTTATCCTCTGATATTTCTCAGATACAAATGAGTTCAGACAAAACACATAAGGACCATGTACAAAAAAAGAATGGAAATAGAGAAAGCCTTTTAATACATTAACTTTTAGAAATGTCTACATTACTTAAAATAGAATATTTACTGGTTAATAACTAAGGACAAAATAGGAGAAACTTCACATGAGATCTACTTTGCACCATTATGGCATTAATTTCAATAAAATATCTTCAATAGTTATAAAAAAACTTCAAACTGTTAAACTAATAGCAAAAACTTTAAAAAAAAAAAAATCTGCTCTCTTTCACTCCTCCAATTTTTCTTTTTTTTACTACTTACCCATACTCTATTCTGTTGTTTTGCCCATTTTCTTGCTGAAACAGGTGAGAGTTAATAACTGGTTTAAGAACAGGTGGGGTAGTTAACATTACAATCTATTTTCAACACATTCTCTTTCTCTAGAAGCACACCTGGTAGAAATTATTGTGACAGGATCATTTTCTAGATATATTCAGACCCCTGAATGTTTTCTTTATTACCAATTTATATTAACTGAGCTCTAAAATAGGAATATCATATGAAATATAAGATAAGAACAAACAACAAAAAGTTGACAGTTAAAGAAGAAACATTAATCCATTTCCTCATAGGTCTCTAATGTACTTAAAGTCATCCACCTTTTTTTTTCAAATAGTTTTTGAAGGATCTAGCAAGAACCTAATGCTAGAGTCTTGATCCAATTTAATTCTTTCTGCATTTGTATAAAAAATTGTTGCAACAAGTTACCCAACTTGAGATTAGAACATTCATACTCTGCAGCTTCTTTGCACCATATCACAAGGTAGCTATTCAGTTAATCAATATTTTATTGCCTTATCCAAATTTTGTTTTGTTATCATTTTTCTAAAACTTTGAACTTTAATTACAATTCACACAATTGACAAAAATTGTGATTTGTATTTAAGGAGCTCAAGTAATGAACATTGAGTGCAACCATAAAAGTGAACGTGAGTCCATAAACAGGGTCAGAAAGGAAGGAAAGGAGAGAAGAAAAGTTCTTATTTGCAGTGGATAAATTCACAAATAGGCAAAATATAGAGAACAAACTATAAGATCTTCAAATAAATTTTGCAAGGAATTTAAAATAATTGCACATTTTCAGATAAAGACTAGAGTGTTCACAGTGAAGAGAAATACATATTTCAGCATCCAATGCTAACTAAAAGAAGTGTATACTTTGGGGTAATGAAAGCAAAAGAAGAGTACCAAAATAATACATTATCTCTTCATAATTCCAGTATGTGAATTACCAAATAATTAATTATTCTTTTATATAAAATCTATTTGCTTTCTGTTCAGTTTTAGAAAACTTAACAGATACTTCAATGATCTGCTATTTACACATTTGATTCAGGAAAAAATGGAACAGATGTGGATTCTTGAAGGCAAGATTAATTCACATGGATACTGACGTGCATCTTGAGCAACATTCACCACCATGATGGCTTGTTTATTTCTGCTTCCACCCCCAGGAAAGAGGGCAAGATGTTAGAGTTCAGACACATCCTATCTGCATTCCAGTACAATGCCTGGACAGCTTTTGTGACAGAATGGAGAATTCAGATTATTTTACACTGAAGACAGCCCAATGACACCCATAGCATTCCATACCCTCCCTGGGGTGGGTTCAATCCTCAGTCTTTGCCCTGTGAGCAAGCTCTTTCCACCTTCCTTCTGCCATCATCATGCCCATCTGACCCTGCAGGAAAGCTAGCTAAGTAGCTAAATGAGAAGAAAATTAATGCCATCAAAACTACTGACTCATTAAATGCTGGTTTAGCTTCCTGAAACATCTTGGTTGTGCACCACCAGCTGCATAAGGAAAGCATTAGGAAAGCACAGCTCCATTCAGGGGCAGGCAGCCCTTCTTTTAGCTGGCATATGAACCTATGCCCTGAGCAAGACTGTTTCTCAGAAGACTGCAACACATGTGTGGATAAATTAAGGAGTTTTGCACATTATAAATCATCTTCTCAAGCCAAATCCCAACCCTCACTGAGGTAGAAGTCCTGAAAATATCCAGACATGTATGTCTTAGGGTAGGAGGAAACAAGTTCTGTTACAGTTCATTCTTTAATATATAGGATTAGTCTTTTGAAATGTGTTTTTAAGTCAAAAAAAAAAAAGAAAATACAGAACAGAGAGAAATTTCCTCTCATTCAGATTTTTAGGTCAAGTTGTAAACAAACCTGTTGTTCACAAAAACATTAGAGTATCACCTTATTTCTTGAGTTTAATGCATTCATCCTTCACAAGGAGAGTGCTACTTCAGTGTGAACTACACCAAAAAAATAGAAGAAAAATAGTATAATCACTGTGTCTCTTCCCCCTCCTCATTGCTATCGTAATACTAGATGGGAGGTTTCTGATTAAACTACCTTACTTCAGTTCTGTTGTATTAATTGTGTTGCCCTGTTGCATTTAGAGGTTATAATGACTCTAATTCTGAAAGCAGTGAAAGAAAGCAAAAAGATGATGACTTCCACATAAGCTTATTTATAAGTACAATTACAGTTTTAAACCTCCCTCATTTTAAGGGATTTTTAGTCTCAAACAAATAAGGCAAAAGATATGAAAAAATAAGTAACGGCAGTTTCCTCAGTTTTTCTGTTTTTATTAAAAATAAGTTGTTTTTTTTTTTTTTTAATCTTTTTTTGAGAATTAGTGTCAGGTCAAACATCAATTTTTTTTTTTTTTAAGACAGCCGAAGAAAATCTATTTCATGTAACAGTAAGATTAAAGATAGGATATTCACAATGCTTTGATAGTAATATCCAATAACTAATTACAGATCTTTATCACACAAATTCTAGTAACTTTAAAATAATCTGTGGCAATTTTTACCTTACATGACGGAAGACTTCATATCAGAATGAACTTGAATAAGGTTCATCAGGTTCAAAATAATGCTTAGCTCTGCTTTCTGCAGAAAAAGTTCTGTCAAGGGAGAAAAATCCAAAAAACCCAGATGCACACAGACACAAAAGCAAAGGAGAAATCCACAGCATTGCCAGTTATGTTTCTCATCAGTTTCAAGTCACGCTGGTCTTGAAAATGACAGCAAATATCACAGTGAATGGCAGTACTAAGGAAATGATGAGAGGTAAAGCAGTCTGTTAAGGGAAGCTTTCTCCCAAAAGTGTTAATTTTACATTTTGCTTTTTATGTGAACTGGTATCCAAATATACACGTTTTTCTTCCAGTGTGTTTTGCATTGCATAAAAGAAAAAAAAAAAAAAAAAAAAAAAAAGAAAAACAAAACCACAAGAGAAACACAGGAGTGAAGGACAAGTACAGCCTTCTGCCATGAAATTTGAAGTGTAACACAGCACAGAGCAAGTGGCAAGAATGATTTTATATGGAGATTTGATGTTCCTCTGCAGTCTGTTCTACTTTTCCTCCAATAATCTCTCTCAACAATATGCTAACGAAGCCAGGGTCACTGGTTTTGTGAAATATAATTTAAACTGGTTTAAGGAGATCAACATAGAAAATGCCTAATGTTTTTCCATCCCATCTATATCTTCATAGTGTTTATTGTATTTCATATGGGTTGCCTAAATTGGATTGTACATCTGTGTCAAAACAAAGACATTATTTTTAAAAAATTATGTCAAATGTACTTTGGACAGTGTAACATAAATCATACACAGAAATAAGTGCTTGGTAGAAACTAATACAAACAATAAAGTCTCTGCCATCAGAAAAATGTAACTCCATTTAATTCCCTCATCATCACAATGTGTGTGTGGAGGGGGATGAGAAGGGTGGGGTAAGGGAAAGCCATTATACAATAAATTACTCAAGATATTTAGGATCAGAGATAAATACAGCAAGAACACACAGAAGAAGCATCTGAGTAGTTCAGGCATTTAACTGGTAGCAAGGGAGTTCTGAATTATCTGCTCCCAAAACTATTTCTAAGCTTGTTTGCTCCTGAAATTAGTATAATGAGAGTTTAAATTAGAACATAAACAAGCCATAGAGCAGTTACTAGAGCAAATAAACACACCATCCTGCCCAAATGTCCTTATTACTAGGGTAGACAGTCCAGTAAAAACCACATGAGTCTTAAATCACTGGCTATTCATGTACGGTGACATACCAAGCGCTGAAGTTTACCTTCATGCAACCTAAATCTACAATTTAGTGGTTAGCACACCTTTCAACTTAAGGGGAATGCCAAGCACACAACATGACTTTAACCATGGGGGCTATCCAAGTTGATATCTTAGATCTACCACTAGATCCTTCCGTATCCATATCTAAAATGAGAGATCCAAGAACTTCTTGGTCCTTGGAACAACAAGAGTTATGAACTTAGAGAGGATATGCATGCACAGAATCACACAGAGATAGGAACACCCTCAAGGAATCCTTAGTCAGGGACTCAGAGATGAGTGGACTTACGGTGAAATTCTGCTCTCCAGCTTAGCAGTCAACCTTCACACAGCTCTCACTTCAGCTTGTTCCAGACTTGGGTAGGGGAAGGTATTGTGCCTTGGAGCAAAATATGTAAACACTGGGATCTGTCCTTCTGAATTTGAAAGTTTTCAAGTTCAAAGGAGTGGCCACGCTGCTTAGGATTTTCTTTCTCTGAGAAAAAAAATTTAGAAATAACCCTTAAATGTAAAAAATACTTTTCCTTGTGGCTGCATGTTATCTACTCCAACAGAGCCAGCTTGTTCAATATTATTGTCATGAGAGGTGTTTATTTTTTTACATTTCAATGTAAGCCTGTTTCTTGCACAACTGTGGCTAATCGCTGACCTACTCTTTCACTGAGAACAGGTGTTCAAATCTTCTCCCAAGCTCCTTAGAGCTACAGCCACTATCCTCCAAAGATAAAAATACTGCATTTCCATTGCAGGCAAGGTATATGCTCCTGCTATGTTAATAGCTTCTCCTGCTGTATTTCAGAGTATACCAGCATGTTCCTAACTAACATCAAAGGATAATGTTCATACCTACAGAATGCCTTATCAGATCCTGACATAGCACATCTCTTCTTGTCCCTATGAGATTTTAGAAAGTTATCCAAAAAGGAGCACTGTAGCCCAGCAGCTTGCACACATAGTGGTTGCCCTCACTTAAAATAAGATAGGCTGTTTATCCATATAACTCTAAACAAAGGAAGAAAACAGAACAAGCCTCTCACTTTCCATGACCTCCACCCCATTAACTCTTCATTAAACTCTCTTGCTATTTCTTCTCTTTGTTGCTCGATATTGTCACAACCTTCTCCCCACTGCACCCGTCACACCAGCCTACCTCTCTGAAAAGCCACCAGTTGCTGACTGTGGGGTGCCTGGCCACAGTCACTGCTAATTGCTTCTGTCTGTCTGCTGAGCTTGTGCAACAGGAGGGGTTATGGTGTCATGGGCATGTTTTTGGTCTTACCATGTGGACCCTTGTTTTTTTTGCTGTTTTCTCAATGTTTACAATGATGCAGGCATATAAAAATACTGCAAGTCCTCAACTGTATGTGAAACTTAATAACTCGGTGTTACATAATTATTGCTAATTTGAAAGCTTCTTCACTTATATATCAGTGTAGCACAATAGCCTCTAGCTGTTAATACAGAGGTCACAGAAAACTAACCTGCCATTAATAGCTTTATAATAGTGTTACAGCATAACCCTCAGTACAATAAAGGAGACAACAGAATAGAGAGAAGCTCAGAGAAAATATTTCCATAGCAAGAGGAGGAGAATAATGATGGTAAACATAACAAGATTTAGCTGTACTAGAACTTTGTAAAAACTGAATGAAACCATAGAAAACATAAAAGGTCTTGCAAGTAACTATTTTATACTTTAAAATATTTTGTAATTTGAATAGTTTGATTATCACTGATTTATTATACGTAACTTTTTTCTGAATATGTAGTTGATCCATAATGTTAGAGAATCCTGTATCTTCTCATTCATGGATTACTAATATTATTTCGACCATAATTAAGGGAATGTTTGCCTAGCAGCCCAAAAAATGGCCTAAAGCATGATGCACATACTTCTTCTTGTATTTTGTAGACAGTATCATTGACCCAAATGAACTTTATTAAAGATATAATTACCAAAATCATCTGCATGTGTAAACAAGATTTATTCAATCATATTTGTGTTGGTTATAATTACAACATTACATCTTTAATTCCAACAATTTTTCTACATGATATGCATATGTGATAAAAGGTATACAATTAAGATTTTGTTTTTCTATCTTCTTCCATTAGTTTGTCACCCTAGTCTGAAGAGTGGTATATTAAATAATAAAATGGCTGGTTTTCTTCAGCCTCACTATTGTCTTTTGGTAGCTTTTATGATAAAAAAAGCCACAAGAAATACCTGAATTCCTAAACATGATAGCAAAACAAGCCGCAATAACTATGCAATTCTTTAAAAAATGTATTTGTTTTTATGTGGGTTTTTTTAAGTTGGAGGCTGGTTATTAGTAATGCCAAATATCCATTGTCTGTTCACAATTATTGGTGGTAGCACCTTCTATTGGAAGCTAATTAGCTCTGTTCCAAAGTTACTTTCACCAATTTCAGGGCACCCACAGAGTGCAAGGAAACTTTGGGCTGAGCCTGACATATAGGAAGATCGTGGACAAAAGCATTTTATACATGTTGTTTAGAGAGGTCATTAGTGTCTCTAAAATTTCTAAAAGAGCTTCATCTTACATAAATACTGAAGAAATAAATTGAACGATTTCAAATTTGAGAAAGATATGCTGTCCTTTCAAATAAATGAATGTGGAAATCAGTCAAGTAGGTGAAGAAATCTTATAACTTTCATCTTCTTGTACCTCTTACTATGCTATTCATAGCTAATGTTTCAAATCATAGACATGGTTCATGATTGAATTATTCTACATGTGAATGAAAAAGGGAAAAACAGCAAAGTTTTAACATCTAGATTTTTCTCTCATTGAGAATTCACATCATGATAGCTTTGTCCTTTTCCCTTGCCAGTTTGAACATCCTTCTACTGCCAAACTTGTTGCAATAAATCCAGTGAAGCTCCAAACTTACAAATAAATATTTTTGGTGGAAAGAACAGATACATGACCGACCTTCTCACTGTACTTCCTGACACTGAACTGTAATGTCCCCTTTGTTTTTATTTCCAGTTTCAGAATTCAAACCTTAAAGATATCTCCAAATTTGCCTTTCAGATTTTCTTAATTATTCACCCTTTCTTTCATATATAAATACAGAATCATCTGTTTTGTCTCAGGAAAAGAAATAAAGAACATAGATATCATCTATATTTTTTTAACTTCTTTATCCCTGAGAAAGCAGACAATAATGGTTTTCAGGAAGGGGTTTTGGGTAAACAAGGATAAAAAAATGAAACAAGATCATTTACCAAATGAGTTAACACAATTCCTTTCTTCCCACGTTAGGATGAGAATTTTAAATAGTGTGTTTGATGACATGGAAGTAAGTGCAAGAGACCAGTTTGCCTGTAGTCCAACTGGAACTCAACCATCTTGACAGAACTCAAGTAACAAATCAAGCTAAGGCTTTTTATACATACACATATATAGTCAGTAGGTAGAAAACTTAATTTCCAAGGTCCTTAAATTACTAAAGATATTAATATTTTGTTGTCCATTTTCTAATATAGCTTTTGGAACTATGTTGCCAAGATTGAATGATGATACAATAAAGTGTAGGTCTTATCCAGAGGGTGATTTACAAACATTGTCCTTGGGAATAGCAAAAAATGGAAGGAGATTCCTGTTGATTTGAGGCATTCATCTCCACAGAGTTTGTATTGGTGCACATGGCAGTTTCACAGTTTTTCAGATTCGTAAGTACAGCTTTTAACAATTCCTGAAGCTTTGGATAGAGCAGAATTTTCAGTGTGGAAGACCCCATTATTATTGGCTGCTGTCCACATAAGTGTAGCATTACTTGCTAGCTTCATGGCTGCTTCCACTGTAGTAAATCCTGGCCATGAAGACTGAAAGTTTGTCTAAATTGTTTCTGGAAACTATTCAAAGACCTTTATGAACAATGACTTTTATTAACAGCGGAAGCTATCTAATAGGAAGTGATAAGCTGATCTGAAGGCTGAAAGTTTTCCCCAGTATTTCCAGTGCAAATGAGGAATTGATTCTGTATCATGCACTTGGCAATGTCTTTTGGAGCAGTCAGGATGAGTAAATTGGTCCCACTGTTGTCACTGGCAGTATCAGACTGAGACAGTAGATTGTCAAATATACGAAGCTTACATTTCAAAACAAATCTGAAAGGAAAAATGTGGACCTTACTGTTATAATCTTCCTTAGACATTTGCTGTTGGACAGTGTCTGAAACAGGATACTGACTAGCTGCACCCTGCCCATCTTCTCTCATGGTTTGGTTGGCCGAGAGACACATTTTTCTCTACTGTATGCAGCAGAGAATTTTTAGAAACTAGGAATAAGAATAATCATCTTTTATAGAAATGGCAGAATGTACACCCGCAGTAATGGTAAGAAGTTCTTTGGGTCAATTTAGTTTGAATTTCAATGCGATTTGTATTCATTCTTTTACATTAACAGTGGAACCTGACAGACGAGTACTTCAGTTGGAGTCTAATTTATATCTAATTTCTGTTCTCCAGAATTGTCCTCATCATTTTGCTAACTAATTTTTTAAATTTGTTTTCCCTCTTCCTCTTGCACAAAGCATTCTGCAAAGCCTCTGGTCATCAAATTGAACATTGGACTTACAAGAGAACTGAGAAGAGGCTGGAGGAACTGAATATGGTCACTCAAGTGGAGAGGTACATACTATAGCAACAGGAACACCATGGCATTATTTGGAGTCAATTGATATCACTAGTGCATTCCTTCTGTCAGTCAGTGCCAGCTGCCTGACTTCCTAATTATATATTTAGGGAAAATTTGGTTTGAAATATTATTTTAGATCTGAGACAAAATATAGAAAGTAAGTAATGTCAATCCTACGCACCTCAATTCTCCTCTTGTCTTTTGTGATGCTGCTGAGGTAGTTGGCATGTTTCTCTGCCAGAAACAAATGTATTTGCAAAACACTTAGGAAATTCAGGAACTGACAACAGTCAGTTCACAGAAAGGAAGGTGAAATATAAAATGAAGTTATAAACCATGTATAAGGGCAGAGCTATTCATGGTCAATGACAACAATGATCTTTTATCAGAAAACTTGGTCTGGTATTAGAGGAAGTTAGAAGATAAGATTCAGAGGAGTGTTGTGTGTATGTGACTGGGCTGTAAATGTCCTACATAATAGCTCTGTACCATCAGTCAGCTAGCCAAAATTGATTTTTAAATGAAGATCAAATGGTAACAGTCTGCTGCTCCAAAACTGTGAACAAAAACTGACATGAAGTATAAATACTGGGAGGTGAACTGAGAGACCTACAGCTTTGAAGAAATCAGGCAGATACCTTCTTTACATGTATCCAGCTTTCACCCTGTTTTTTAATTGTACTTAACCCTGTGTGAAAAAAAATGAAGGAAGGGACTGAGTTTACAGTAGTATGACGCTTTGCTCCTAGAAATAAAATGTGATGAAAGGTCATAAATCTACACGTCTGCAACTAAAAACGGTAGTCTGTCATCCTATTGCACATAAGTGCCCTTCTCATTCATCCACCATGATTGTAGTAAAGACTCTAGATATATGATATGTAGGAACATATTCGTTATCAGTTTTCATTCTCACAGGCAATAGAATATTGAAATAGGCTAGCAGTAGAATGCTTGAACTAAATTATATTTATGAAGACAGTAGTATTGTAGTGTCTCTGAATATCTTCTCCAAACTTACTTAGAGACCTTATCTTGTTGTTACAGTTTAACTAATGCACTTTTTTCTTTGCCAAATATTGAAAGTTAAATGTGAATGTTTTTTCTGATCACCTATTTTTTGTCTTAAAATCATAACAGTTGTACTTTTGATGATATTTGGGAACACTGAATCAGTTTTGAGTCCTATCTCCAGGCATTGAAATACCTATCTAAAAATAACCCTTGGAATAAATGAGTTCTCAGAAGCCACTGTTTCCTTCAAGTAAGTTCAAGATCATTTTATAGTCATCTGTATTTCAGAACTTAATCTGGTGGATTAAAGTTATTTTTCTTTCTTTTTTCAACAAAATTATTTATTTTTCTGACTTCAAAAGTTCAAATAAAAGCTCAAAAACATCTAAAATAAAATGTCTTGAATAATTAAGTTAAAAAAAATGGGTTCTTTTTTTTTCTTTGCCAAAACAGGGAACAATTCTTATTCTACTGACCAAATATTGTTGTCTTCATTCAGTTTTGGTCTGGGAGATGTTATCTGGCTTATCACTCACTGGGAAGTACTAGAGGAGCTTCCTCACTAAAAAAAATACACGAAAAAAATTATCAAAATCCAATTTAATTTAATTTAAAAAAATATGTAAAGAAGAAAACAAGATTAAGAACTACAGAAAACATGACTGAGGTACATAAATTAAATATATATAGAAATTATTGAAGGAAATGATGTGATGAATATTTGCATCCACACCTGATGTTACACAGTTGTCAAATTTAAAAAAGAAAAAACAGTAAAAAGCCAGCAGAAGAGTGCTCAGCTGTGGACCATAATAGTAATAACAATGGATGAAAAGTCTTTTGAGGAAGGATAAAGGATTGTGATATTCATACTGTGTTTACATAGATTGTATTCTGAATAACAGTGCGATCTTGGTACTCATGAAGAAGGGAAAACATCTGTAAAAAACAGGTGGTCACTTTTCAGGTATATCAGTTTAAGATACATTACAGTATTATACTTTTCAGTTTTACAGATGGACAATTATATGTGAATATTAAAATATTTATTGTATAAAATTAGAATATCACACTATGATAAATATTTCTTGTACTTATTTGAATCCTAATTTTGGTTTATAACAATGTTTTACTCATTGCCCTTAAACAACAAAGTAAAAAAGACATAAAATACTATTCTTGAACGAGATAAAAGCAATGATGGGATTAAATAAATAGTGTATCCCCTTACACCATGTACTTTTACTCCTTTCTTTCTGACACATCCAAAATAAAGGATATGTTACAAATCCAGATCAGAAGTGAGAGCAAAGTGGTAAAGCAAGATGAATGTCCCTGTAAATTTCCCTCTGGCACACTGAGCTACATTGTTTATTTATTGAGAGATAGAAGTTGTCATGTACTCCATGTCACTTGCTCCATTTTGTTGGTACACCGTCTGTTCTGCTCTTCTGCAGCCACATGAAAATGAAGGAGTCAACACAAAAATTTCTTGAAGCACAGAAACTAGATCTAATTTTCACTTGTTTTACAGAATTTTTTAGCAGACTGACTTCACTGATCCTGTTTCTAATGGATTAAAATGTATCAATACACCATTTAAGTGAAATTTCTGAAGAATGGGGTATGACTTTTGTTTTTAAATATGTTTCATAAGCAAATCTAATCAACTTTATAGATATATTTTTCAATAAATACATCAAAATGTACATAATCCTCTCAGGAAGTCCAATGTACTAGATCCTTTCTAACGTTTCACTGCATCATAAAACAATCATGTAAGAATTTCTCTTGTGCATTACACAGCTTATTATAGAGATACGTTACACAAACCTTGAATGTTGATAAATACAAGAAAGAATAACCACTCTTCATGTAAATGATTTAGAATTTATTATTTTTCGGTTGTATTTCTGTGATATTTAGAAGTCACAGAAACCCAAATATTGACTTTACATATGAGTGAAGTAGGCAACTGTGTGTAACAGTATCCCCCAGACAATCCTGAGCCTCTCCAATCCTATGTTCCAAAGGCTCCCCACTCTCCAGAGCATAGTATCTCCTTCCCCTGCACATTTATTGCACTTTCTCTTCCTGTTTTCACTACACATTGAAAAAAAAAAAAAAAAAAAAAAATCCCTATTAGCTCTTCCTGGACTTTTCATTCTGTTTTGTCATGGGTCTTTTTTTAACTGAAAATGTTTACCAAATTTCATTTCAATTTGCATGTTTTCACAGCAGCCTTCACATTTTAGTTTTCAGAACAAAGACCAAGTTGTCAGGAAAAAAGAAATAAAAGAAGAATAAAAAAGAGAGAGAGACCTCTAGATTTAATTTTGAATGAAAGGCATGAGTAAACAGAAGGAAAGTTAGTTTTTCATTTGTTCTTTGATTAAAGATTATTTTGTTTGCTTGCTTTTATTGTGGGGTTTTGGTTTGTTTTTTTTTGTTTTGTTTTGGTTTTTTTTTGAGGACAGGTTTCTCGTTGGTGTTAGGCAAGAGATTTTTAGAATGTGTGATCATTTCTTTACAGCATGGAATAATATGTATCAGAAAAATCAAGTAACAGTCAACATATACCCTGAACTGTGATCATTATCTGTTTCTCCACTGCATGGTAAGCAGTACAAACCTGATACTGCTCAGTGGTGGCAGAATAGACACTAAAGCAACTAAAGCTTCCTTTCCTGTTCAGATCCCAGCAGAAAGAAAATCCCCACTAAACTCAAACATAAGATCCTATGGACTTTGCAATGTCTGCTAAGAGTAAGTTTTAATTCAGGCCCAGGATACATAGTCTGGATAGGGAATTAATAAAGTAAACAGAAATTCATAAAATGGGAATTCTGATGAACCTGTGTTGCAACTACAAGTAAAACAATTCACACCTGGTGGGAACGAAATATTATCCAGGTTCACAGCAGTCCTTGGCAGATAAGACAAATCCACTACTGATTTTAGTTTGCTCAAGTACCACAGGGAAGAAGGCAATGGAAAAAATCATAAATAAGTAACTCTATTCTGTAAGTCTGCAGAAGATGATTCTGTTATAGCAACTGTATGTGCACCATTTAGAATTTATTCACTAACTTTTAAGAGCATTTTGGTTGATTGTCAGGAGATTTTCCCTTTATTTTCCCTTATTACATTCCCTTGTAATGATTCAGGATTTGTTTAAGACAGAGATTGTTAACAATGTCCAACTCTGGTATAGCACTCATTGTATGTCTGGTAAATAGCATTTCTATTCTGAAATATTAATAATATTAAAACTCTCTTAGTACTTAATGATAAAGAAAAAAAAATAAAAATCCAGAGTCAATACTTCAAAAGACATTGCAATTTCCCCACCTTGATTTGAAGAATAATAATGCAATAATGAAGGTATCACTGAAAACCCATTTCCTGTCTCCTTATCTTCTCAGGAAAAAGGTACTTGCAGTCATGACTTTATGAACTACTCAGACTTAAAGTAGCAACTTTCAAGGTTCCATAGGAAAAACATGGGATCTTGCAAGCAAAGACAACTCTTCCATCCAAGACCTTGAACCTTGCAAGTGAATTCACTGTGCATGCTTCTAGAAAGCAGGTGATCTTTTTTTCCAGGATCTCCAAGAACTTTGACCTGACCAACAGGTTGGAAGGCTGAGAAACTTCCAGCCAGTCTCACTTCCTAACCCAAGGATCCCAGCTCATCTGTCTCATAGTTCCTTTTTCTTTCCAGAAGAACATGTTTTGGTTACTTCTTCTAAGCCTTCTAAAGGAAACGTAAATATTCTTTTTTTTTTTTTTTTTTTTTTTTTTTTGAAGCTTTTTCCCTCTAATAGAACTTCCTGAAGAATGGAGACTAAAGCTTTTGGTAAAATTTACTCATTTGCATTTTGGCAAGAAAGTACTTTTATTCTTAGTGTATAAGCTATAGACCCCTTTAGTTTTACTGTTCTTGTGAAATAACTGAAAGATTGCATTCATTATGTTATACTAGGCTTTATCCTATAAAACATGGATATGACTATATAAATTGTACTTTTACAGAATTAATGGCATTTATTTTTAGAACTATTGATTTACCATACATTCAGTTGGAAATAAAATGTTCCATTATTCAGCTCTGTACATAGTTATAGATACCATACATATATATTTATATGTTAAGTTTTCTATATATATACAGGGTTTAATACAGTTCTCTAAAACTCTATATACATAAATAATTACAGTCTATGTTTTTTCTTAGTATTGTCATCCATGTAAAACACTGCAGGCAGCAGTGCACTTCATAGCATATAACTTCAATGTAGCTGCCCAATTGAAGATTGTGACTTCTATGTCAGAAATACAAAATATCTAGCAGGTACAAATACATGTTTTATCACTAAAATGGTTTAAGATGATTTATTTTAAAGTTACTAATTTTAAGAAAGAGTTTTTGTCACTCCCAGGTCTTGAACTGTGCCTTTGATTTAAGATAATATCCTATCATTCTTAAATATTCAGAGCAAACACTTTATATTAAAGTCAAGAAGCACCTTACAAATTTTCCTAATTCTTGTACTGGAATGAGATTACAGAAAATAATCTGGGTGATATTCCTTTTCCTTTCCAGAATCTGATGTCATTGGTTCAGTGAGCCTTTACTTTTTACTCAATTCTGACTGTTTTAAACATGACATATATTGTGGAAGTAAACTCCTATTAAGTTGATCCCATGAGCCCATCTTATACATTTGACAAAGAAAGTATTTCTTCATTTATAGTATTTTTGTCTCAAAATCTGCCAGGTCTTTAAAGTGCTAGAAAGCAAGTAGCAGCAAGTATACTACAATTACCAGACTTTCATCTCTCAAGCAGCTGAGATGGTTTCTAGTTTTCTGGGTCTAAGAATGTTGCTTTTAATAAATTTGTTCTCCAAGTCACCTTACATGATGCAGGTAGAGCAAAGCAGATCTTGCTTATTTCTCTGACAATCAGAAACCACTCAGATGGACTGGTCTCACAGTAAAAAAGACAGCTTCTATGGTATTCCTTTTTAATAATTGTTAGCGTTTGTCTGGAACAAGAACAAGATATGTTCGAATTCCCTTAATGAGGAAAGCCTAGAAATACAGAGTTTTCATCATAGCTAGATCAAAGGATAATCTTTATATCAGAGAGGAGGTGGGGATGATATACTGATGCTCATCTATAGCTGCAGGAAAACTGCCCATTGGCTGTTTGACATACCTATCATAGGAATAATGAACTAGCAGTACTTGAACAAAATATCTGAAAATAACAGCTACTGCCAGGCCAGAGATAATTTTGCTGAAATGTTAAATGTTTTGGAAGGTGAGATGAAAGAAGTGATTTGAGCATAGCCTTCAACTTTTCCTTTTACATTTTTTATGTAACCTGATATAATTTTTAAGTTGCTAACGTTTTGCTCCTTTCCTCCCAGAAAGTCATAGCGTGGAAATGTGTGTACCAATAAATCATTTGTAAAATCTTCCCACAACATTTGGTGGAGTAACTATTTGAGAGTTCTGAATTTTGGGGCAGAACTTATTTTCCCAGAATGTGTTTCTTTAGTGAATATTCTGGCATGTATCTGAGATAATTTTGAAATTTAATTGAATTTTGACAAGTCATGAAGGGAACCATAAAATATACCTGTTGCAGTTGCCCTAATAAAATAGCTTGAATCCTAGAATATGATTTTGATTTTAATATGGAGTTATAGAAGCTATGATAATATAAGGTATGCTAAGGCCCTTAGGAACAGGTAACTAACATGGTGTTTGCCTTGATCACTATAGGAATCATTATGGACTTTGAATTAAAACAATGGGTACTGGTTATGGACCTTGAATCAAAACAATAGGTACCAGAAGAGACTGGTTTTGGTTTGGAAAATCAGCCAAAGATTAAATGAGCATGCGCAAGGATCAAGTTCAATCAGCAGACACAGTGAGGAAGAGTATTGATGACCACCAGAGGACTCCCATCCAACATAACCATACATGCACTAGAGACATTTGCATGTGATAATGACTTCTAGGAAATAACATGGATATGCTAATCATTACCCTCCCTTCTTTGTATTCAAATCAATCAGTGAAGTTGACCAATGATTTCTGTTAAATAGGAATATAGGTAAGGTGAGATAACTGAAAGCCAATCAATATAGACATCAAATTAAGAAGTGAGCATTCTATTGGTCTTATGTAACCAAGACTCTGCTGAAAAAGTGTATAAATATGTTGTGCTTTGTACGTGTTGGTGAACACATCTTTGGTGGAGCTATTCCCAGTGCGGGAACAATCAAGTGCCTGCTTATCTGCTATGTGTAAATAAGTTCTGTTCAAGATTGCGACCACTAACATACCCATTTATGACTTCCTCTTACCCCATGCACTTGTGAGAAATGTTTAATTACCAATGATCAATGCTGCAGACAGGATGCATTGTGGAGCATTTTTTATTATGTTCTTGCAAGACTGGGCTACCCACCAGGTGGATGCACCTAGCAGTCATTGTGCAATGGTTTATATCACTTTCTCCTGAATGCAAGTTCCTTCCCCAGATTTCTCACTGGCTGAGTACTACAGGGTGTATAGACTTCCCAAATAGCCTACCGACACCCCCCTTCATTTATGTGTTCATAGATCACATGTTCATGGAAATGGACCTTGGCTCTCTCCAGGGCAGAAACGTTAATATGTATGAGCTAATCACACAGGCCTACTAAGATGAAAAGTTCAAAAGTTTGGGTTCCCCAAGACTTTTGGTATCTCCCTCCATCTAAAACTAGTTGCAAATACTAGGTCATCACAGTTAAAAAAAGACTATTTATCTTCTAGTCACAGGCTAGATGTGAATCACTCCTCCCATTATTCTTATCAGGCTTGTTATGCAAAACCAACATTCTTTCTTTCTCATGAGCATTTCTAGTTCTTCCATACTCCAAAGACTGTTATATTCAGGTTGTGCTAAAAATAATTTGTACATGCATTTTCATAAAGAAGAGAAAAGAGTTGTAAACTTCAAACTACTTCCAAGAATTTTCCTGCTTATTTGTATG
The DNA here is from genome assembly GCF_018691265.1 of Tyto alba. Lineage (NCBI taxonomy): Eukaryota > Metazoa > Chordata > Aves > Strigiformes > Tytonidae > Tyto > Tyto alba. The sequence goes on along the minus strand of NW_024881275.1, from coordinate 20,169,331 downwards.
TACATTTTCAAATTACAAAGCAACATCTCACAAAAAGTATCAAAATGACTCACTAGTAGGATGTTCAGTTGATATTTCTGCTTCCCTCATTTATTCAGTGGATAAGCATCTTCAGGGTAAATGTTTTGTTTATCCTTTAGGGGCTTGATCTTCTCATTTTTGTTTTATTATTACTACTTCTATGCTGAAATCTTACAAGTTTTGTAGTGGAGACAGAATTTATGCAACTTTCATTAATTGTTGCCTAAAGTACTTCCAAAGGGACATAGAAAGATCTATAGAGCCCTTACTAAAAGACAGAAATTAAATTACAATTTTTGAAGTATAGTATCTTTGTAATTTTCAAGTTTAATCTCAATTTTGGGGTGAAGAACAAAGTTCACTATAGCATGTTTGTGAGGTTAAACATAAAAAAGTCTGGTGGTAGATCACAATAGAAAATATTTAACCTGCACTTGTTAATGCTGAAGCTTCCACCCTCCATCTCTTGTGTGAGAATCTGCAAGATAATAAGTCATAGTCTTACACCATGGGCAACAGAGTACTGATTTGGGTAGCAAATATGGTTAAGCACACTTTGAGGAAAATGTGAAGAATGACATATCTGGTATTTACTAGAAATGTAAATGTGTCCTTGAGAGACAAAAGGGTTTTTTGTGTGTCATTGTGTGAAACTGTCGTGTCAATTACTGAAATGTTTGATTTTTTTAAGGCATTTGTGGTACCAGTTCCAATGCAATGGTTTTAATGATATTCTGTGTCTCATTGTGAAACAGATAGAGCTGAATTAATTGTTGTAACTAATTTTACAACAAAATTCAGTAAACAAATAATTTGATTCTCAAAATTGTTTCTCATACTGATTTTACTTGCATTTTTTTTTAGCAACGAACACTTGATTAAAAAATTTTACTTGTATTCTTCTGTTTCTTAATTGGGTAACAACTGTCTAATACGTATTTGGGATTTTTATATTCAGTTGAGTAGTCTTACTTGTAACTTCATTTTAAACAGCTTTTATAAGAAGTAGGAGAATATGTGCACTGTGTATATCTGCAGGTGTCTTAACTCCATGTCTCCTGGATACCTATATATTAATTTCAAATCCATTAATCATTTGCAGCCCTGTTTTATAGAGCTGTAGAATTAAAGACATTGTGTTCCAACAATTTCCATGAAAACTAACAACTGGGTAGAAGAATGAAATCTAAATTAGAGGCTTGAGCCTTTTATTAAATGTCAAGAGATTTAGGGAACGGTTCAAAAATAAGTTTAAGTAGTCTTAACCAAAAATTAGTATTAGTTATATAAAATAGTTAATCCAAAAAGAGAACAATGTTAGTGGTTACTTGAATTTTGCAACTTTTGCAACTTCTGTTATGGAAATTGCGTAGCATTGTTTGTTTGTATTAACTCAAAGAACTCTCTGGCATATAGACTTTCAAGACTGAAAATTTCAGATTCAGAAATTACGTAAGGAGTATTTTAAGTAAGTGATCTGACAAAAAAATAAACACATAAAAACACTATGCAACTTTTAATTACAATATTCTTCCACTTTAAGAGAGGAACACATTTTTCAATCTACTACTCAGTTTATTTGAAATTACAGGTAAGTGGCTCCAAGTGATTCTCAGATTTTAAAAATTATTTTTACAAAAAAATTTATGAGTTTCTATTTGTGAGACAATCATAAGGTGGTAAAATTTGCTTTATGATTTACAGTAATTTATTTAGTTACAATTGCCATGCTGTGAAACATTACAGCTTCATGTCTGAGGCATAGAAAGAGATCGTGAGCTTCATAACTCTAGTAACAGAAAAAAATAATGTGGAATTCTGTGCTGACTGGAGAAAGCAATGAAACCTTGGGAGGCTTTGCACATGAAACTACATTTATGCTAGTGAATTTACAAATAGGACAATTATTTTTTCTTCTGTATCATATGTGTGATGGGATATATTTACAAAGTGACAAAAAAGAGTCTGGGATGCATAAAGTTCATAGTAGAAAGATATGAGAAGAACAAGTAAAAGAATTTAATTGTGGGTGAACTCAGCAATCAGTTTTACACTAAGGTGCAAACCTGGTAAAGGATATTAAATGTAAATAGAGTTTAGTATTTTATTAGAATTTCTTGTTATAAAAAAAGTCAGACAAATGCAGTCTTTGAACTAATACTCACTACTCAGAAGGAAATATATCTGATAGAACTTGAGGGTAAATAATCAACATTTTTATCAACCTTGGTGAACAACATAAAAGCAAAGATGAAAATACCATTAAAAATGTAGAATCTGTAGCCCCATCTATTGTCAGACTTGAGAATGTTTCTTACTAATGCGTAATAACTGCATACAGTTAAGATAAAAGAAAATAAGAGAGAAATTGGATGTTTGCGTCCTGATGAATGACTAACCACTCTGGTACTATTTACTCCCTACTGCCTCATTAGAGGGTTCATTGGGAGTTGAGACTCTACAAGTGAAGAGTAATGGTATTGAATGAAGAGTAACCACTACTGCACAGAGCAGAGCACCAAATTACACTGTCATAACAGCTTTTCCATACCTATTCTTCTAATAGCAACGATAGAAGAAAGAACCAGGATTAGGCACCAATAGACAAGTTCTAGTGATTCGGAATGTGAATGAAGTTAATATGGAGCATAGAGCCAAGAGGCAGTAACCATATACTTGCAGCCTTTCTGTTTTCATCTAGGTAAAAGTTTCTATGTTCTGCCAGGATAAGAGTGAGATACAGATTTAAATAAATCAGAATTTAAAACTGGTCACTATAAGTTGTAAAACACCAGGGAAAAAAAAAAAAAAAAAAAAGATGGGAATGGAATAATATTCTGCTTATGTGGCATTCTGTCTTTATACTGTGTACTACTTCTGACAGTATGTGTGATCGTGGCCTTCCTATTAAGATAGTCTCAAATCATGTGACCTTTTGAGCTTTGTTCAGCACTTTATAGAATCAACCCCAGTATACCAAAATCTCTTGGGAGGTGTTGGCATTCCAACACAGATTGTTCACTGAGATTATCATGCTTCAGTGACATTGAGACAGTAGCCTACAGAGTGTGACCTGCTGACACTTCTGCTTCTTTTCTAAGACATTGAATTTGATGTATAAATACAATGGAAAACAAATGAAACCAAAAACAAACGACCAAACAAGAAAGACTCTGCCTTTCCAGGGAATATCTGCTGAGAGGTAAGAAACTTGTGTGCAAGTGTCTGGTCTAATTAATATTTAAGTACTATTTATGAAGTGGAATAGTGTCCACAATAGAACAATGGTAAGAAAATAGACTATTTCATCCCAAAATACCGCCCAGTCTGATGACTACAGCACTTCTTTTTTTTTGAGTGGATATAGATCTGGAGTAAATACAGGTCTCCTGTGCACTGAGCAAGTGTCTTAATCCATAGGCAGAGTAGATATTCCCTCTCCTTGAACATTTTTCTCACCAATGATCAAACCTGGCCTGTCATTCCATTTTCCTCTTTACTTTGCTCTCCTGGTTTTGTATTTGTTAAAATGTCCTAACTAGAAATAAAGTATTTTATTCAGAATAATTGAAAATTTCACTTATATCAAGGACTTCTTAAAACATATTTTTTTTTTCTGTGAGAGAAATGGAAACCGATTCATGAGAGTTTGGACTGAAAGAAATTTCCCTCCATCCCCTAATTTTCAGTTCAACCCTGGTTATTCTCACAGATCATTCAAAGAAACTGTCTCAGAATGATCTGAGCCACTAAACACTGTCTACATAGGATGGTCTAGATGAGAAAAAGAGTCTGGATGAGCACATTAACCTGGCTATTAGGAAAGAACTATGCAGTGAGTCCACAAATCTGATCAGTCCTCCTCTCAGAAAAGCTATTTGTGGAATATGTTGTGAACTGCAGTTACTTTTAATTCTCTTACCTGTCTGTTACATTACCATCACAAATGGTAACACCATCCTACATCCTTTCACCTTGTTGCAGCTAAAAAATACTGTGACCAAACATTTAATTTGACCTTCATTCTTACTCAAAGCAGGGCTGCATAAAAATGAAAAGACAAAGGCTTGATTAGGGTCCCAGTTTGTTCATGCATTATAATGACATTTACAATTACTATAATATACTTGCTTCTTTTGAGAAAATCCAACATTTTAAAATAGGAAAATGAAGCTGACTAGAGCAATGAGGAGGAAAAAAATGAAATAGACCTAAAAGGGAAGTGTACATTAGAATGTCATGCCCTACAGTGAAAATCTATTCAGAATTATAATTTTGTTAGAAAAAAATAAGAATGAGAAAGTCTAATGGTAATTATAGTAGACTGAATGTGTGAACTTGCATACTCATAATCAAGAAATAAAGGTCAGAAGTTGCATAAAGTTAGTAACCAAACACCCATATATATAATGATTCCTATTCCCAAGATTTATCAGAATTTGATTATTGCAAAAGTTCCCAAGAGAAAAACAAGTGAACATATGTACAAAGAATCATGTACACACAATGATTCCAAGGGGGTAAAGAACCACATCATGAATAGAAGCATTAGGCATTAAAGACAAATACCTTGAACATAGTACATATGTACTGACATACTTTATGCACTGACAAAAACTGACAGAAGAAGCCTTATTCCTTAATATATTTAAAGAAATAATATTTAAAATATGATTTGCAATGATATAGTTTGCAGAACCGTCAATATTCCTTTTTTCTCTCAAAATGTTTTATCAAAGAAAACCCCAAGTCTTTAGTTATTTTCTGGAGATAAGCTAGAAATCAAGTATAAAATGATAAATGAACTATTAGCTGAATTAGTAGCAAGTCCGATATTGTTAACTCAAATCACTGTCACAATACCATGACATTTTGTTGGAAATAGAAGTCTTGTTGTCCTTAATTTACCTGTAATGAAAAAAGAGATTGGGTGTGGAGATAGAATACTGGAGATTGCTGCAGCATACAAAAGGTGATAGTTTGCTTCACGCGATTAAGTTACTGTGAAAACATGGTTCAAAGTAAACAAACAAATCATATGCAACCTTTGTATAGTAAGTTTCTGCTAGCTAAAGAGAGCTTTTCATCTCAGATAATCAGTGGACTTGAAAATACAGAAAAATATATTAGAAAGCAAATAGTAAAACCCAAATAAACCCAGATAAACCCCAAACATTTACAACCAAAAAGCTCTCCTACTATATATGTATATCTCAAAACTTCTTTGCAAAAATCATAACGAAGAATGCTTTCTTTTTTTTTTTTTTTAATTTGACAGAATGAAGTTCGTGAGTTAAGTGTATGTACTGGTTCGAAAAATAAATAAAAGGGCAAATGGCTTCCCAAGCACAGGATCTTGAGATACAAAGGACTCATAATCCTCCCACTTTACCTAATACTGCCTTTTTCTTCATCATAAATATATTAGCCACGTTCCTTTAAGATTCTTCAGAACAAATGACAAAAGCTGTAGATGTGGAAGAAGGCATCTCTCTAGAATGCTCTTTCAGATAAGCATTCTCATAAATTTTCACTTGTTATATGAAATACTGAGTATGTTGTGACATAGATACTAGACTGTGTCTTAGGTGTTTCTAAAGAAAGATTCTGGGACAGAACTTAGAATCTGGTGCCTGTTTTCAAGAGACAAAACATAAGTTCAGGAAACAGTGGTAAAAATACTTATGAGGGAAGGCATGTGTGTCAAGTTATTGACACTAGCTGATGCTAATAGCTTCTAGCTCAAAGAAGAATGTTTTCTTCAGCCACTTATGCATGCCTTTCTTTGCCCTCCTTAAAGTAACATTAACTACAGCATTTTCAATGAATGAATGCATTTAGAAGTGTGTCAGAGTCATGGTATTTAATATTTCTAACAATTACTTGACCTTTGCTACCATCTGTCATTACCACTTTTGATTTTCCTTTGTCGTTTCTCTAATTAAATTTAGTTTTGTTCTGGGTTTTTTTAGTATACATATCTTCTTTCAGCTTGTATGACTCTGGCCATAGCACAACTTTCCTCAGTAAGAAGTATTAATATATCTGACTTGGGTTTGACCTCAGAATATATATTCCCTTTTCTGAAACTTTTTTTTCTTTTCTTTTCTTTTTTTTTTTTTTTAATATCCTTCAGAATTAGATTTTTCTCTGCAAATATGGCTTTGTGTTTTCAGATATCTCATTCATCTTTGCATCAGAATCTCGTTGATGGGTAGTAAGAGAGGTATTATACTCAACATGATATTTCAGTCACTAGCTGTTGGATTCATTTGTCTATCTGATTCATTTGTTTGTCTATCTATAAACCTCATTTAGAGTATGGATGCCTGCATCTGAGCAAGCTCCTCCATGCTACCTGTAATCTTGCTCTGTCATTAATGTAAACTGAAGAGAGTTTGTACAGTGGTATTCATCTCACCATAAAACAGAAGTCTAAACTCACAGAAACTATTGCTTAAAATGGCTATTTCTCTGTGTTTAGTACAGAGAACTTTCAAGCTTAGAATTACTTTAGGTACTTGAAGTCAGGCAGTTTTATGATAAGCAGTTTTTAATTTTGTTTTTTGCAAAATAACATATCTGTCCAAACATTCGACTTGGTTTTGGTTTGTGTTTTCTTCTATGACAGTGAAGTGTTTTACACCACATCTTTAAAACAGTTAATTGAGCAGATTTCTCTGTGGAGTCTCATTTTTTACTTATTTAATTTTCCTACTTGGCAGATTTATGTGGATTTGTAGTTGGGTAAATCACCTTGCCTTATTATTGTCTTGTTTTTCTTCTACCATTTTCAGTAGGTCCAATTTCTGTTCCAGAGCCATGTACATTGCCCTTGTGCTATCTCATCCCAGAATTCTCAAAATGTCCTTTTTTCAGCTTTGAGATTCAACTCTGATGCCACCTTACAGATTCACAATCACTTTACAGCTTCATTTCTGACTCACACATTTCAAAACTGTTACAAAACCTTCAATGTCTTGTTCTTTTTGTGATTATGGATTTTGTGTTTGGGGTTTTTTTAAATGTTAAAACTAATATCTCTGTAAAACCATAAAGTTCTTGGACAAGAGCAAAAGAATCTTCCTTCCAGTATAATAAAACTTTTAAAGTTTTTTTAATTTTGTCTGCTAGGTATCTTGTTCTTCTTCAGTCATCTAGAAGACATGAATATTATCTTCAGCTGCTGACCTAGAGGTCTTCAGAACAATGACTCCTTTCAGGAAGCATGACAAAGACTGAAGAAGAGTCATCTTTTGCCTGGACATTTTGGTCAGCCTAGTCCTTCCAAAGTTTTTATTTTCAAGACAGATATATCTCACTTCTTAAGACAGATTCAGTAATTCTGGATCCTTAGATATTATACACCCATGTCTTTCAAAGTGCTTCCTGTTTCATTTTCAATTTAGATCATCTTTCCTTATTAATATCACTAAATGTATCCACTTAGGGATTTTTAACTTCCCCTCTCCCCTATATTTTTAGACAGAGAACTATTTACTGATTAGTCCTTATTAATGTTTCGAGCGCTGTGAAGTAATATGAGTCTTCTCTAGAAAAGCTACACACTGTATAAAGATTTCCTTTTCAGGTTCCGTTATCAGAGGCAGAGCGTCATTTACCATGCCCTGCACTTAAGTTTGGAATCCAGCCTTAGAAGGCAATACATCAAAAAACTATTACTGACATTTCCAACTATTTTCAGAAACAGTGAAATAAATCCACTTTAAATGTTCTCCATCGTATATAATACCCCACTCAACTTATTTGCACTTAGGAAAAAAAAAAAACCAACATTGTATTTGTTCCACTGAGAATTGAGCAGATATTCAAATGTGAGAGCAAACACAAGTATCTGAAATTTGCTAATTTCATTATTTCTTAATTATCTGGAAAATCCTCTGTAACAATATTTAATATTATTATTATCAATTGAACTAAAATGTATAAGCTCAGTAAATAACAATGTAAGATTAAACCTTCTCAGTATGTGAAACTTGTGTTTAGGAATCTGTTTCTCAAATATTCTAATTACCAAATTATAATTTTCAGGTCAGATAAATTTTATTTTAGGTATTAATCATTTTATCACTTAAGAAATCTGAATTTTTAAATTGAAACTGTGGGATGCATTTACATTAAACTAAGATATTTTATTTTCTTTTTTCTTTCTCATTGCTCATTCTTTCTTCAGTTTGAGGTTCCCCTCTCTCATTGATTAAAACCGTATGAAAGCTTGGTGAAACAATAATATAGATAGATACCTTTATGTCCCCAGAAGTTACAGCCAATGAGTAACAGTTTACATTGACACAAGAAAACAGTGCAGAGAAGAGGCAGGCATCCTAAAAACACTTCAACATGTGAGTTACTAATCTCCTGGAATGTGGAAACAATGCATGTATAAGATCAAAATAATTTCAAATTTGCGTGCTGTTTTATGGTCCAGCTCATAAGATGTCTTCACAAGATTTCAGACTTTGTATGCCTTGCTCCCCCAAAATGTGCATTTTTATAAACCATCTGAATATAGCAAAATATAAGCCTAAATAATAAGATCATAACATGAACTGAAGATCTTTCTGAGAACCTTGAATTATTTCTTACCATTTTTTCACATTGTATTTTTTTCTTCTAATAGATAATATACTAAATAGCCACTCATTAGAAATTCCTATGAAGGCTTTCACTGTGTATCATGCTTGACTCTGACCAGGAATGCGATATTTATGTGTGTCTGAAGAGATCATCCAGTATTTCATGGAATACTGTTCACTTATTTTGCTCTATAAAACTTTTTAAACCATTTTGTCCAGTAATTTCTGGATGCATTAATCCATTATACTCTCAAATTGCATTTTCATGGCTGTTAAGTGCTTTTTATTAGTTACTGCATGCATATGTCTAAATTGCACACTTATTCCCTGTCAGGGACATAGCAGTTTGTAGCAATAGAATGCTTAAGTAAAAGGAGAACTCCCAAAGGAAAAGCACAGTCATTGAGTTAACTCAGTTCACAAAAAGTATTGCTTCACCCTCTTGTTTTAAGAAGCTGAGATTGATATTGTTATATCTCTAGGTCATCAATTCAAAAGATGTAGCTGCAAAGCTAATGAGCTAGAATTGCAGAAACAAATTAGATTGAGGTAGGCTTTCTTTACTTCTTTCAAGGTTTATGAACGTGACATACATGGCTACTTCATTATAATAAGAAAAAATATATCATACAAAATTGGCATTACAGTAGTGACAATTTGTGAATGCAATTCTAATTACAACTATGGGCTGGATCCCAAGCCCTTGCTTTGTTCCATCAGTTATCCAAGATATTTATCGTCTCCAAGCAAATCCACTAAATTTAATTGCTAGTCTCACTGAAACCTAGCTAACTTGCTGAGCTGTCTGCTCAGCTCTCAGCCTCAGTAATACATGAATTGCTTTTCCAGGAAGCAGTTACCTTGAAAATCTACCACCTCCCAGGTGCCAAAGTTGCTAAGACTGCAAGGAAAACCACTTGCAAATAACTGAAAAATAAATTCCTATCTATATGCTTATCAAAGAAGTCCTAAAACACTGCTTCAAGAGAAATAAAGCATAAATAACAATTTCATCCTTTCCAAAGCTATAACATGCCAAACTTTGTCATTTTAGTCATACAATAATGACAGATTCTGACTAATATTTACATTTGTAAGCATTTGTAAGCATGAGTCAATTCTAAATTTGGAGTGAATGCCAAAACGTAAATAAAAAATACCAAAATGTTGAATAAACAAACCAAGTCAGTACCTCTTCTACTTCAGCTTAATGTCACCCTATAATCATGATAAACAGTTGGGGGACAGATACATTGAATAGTCACAATTTGTCTGTGGACTTTCTGAATACAAATATAGGTTCTTAACTAGGTGACTGACAACATGAAGATAGAATAATTTTTATTGATTCTTAGCATACATTAGTCTTTTGCAATTTTTACTCCCATATTCCACAAATACCTCTGCAATAACTTCATGTTCCAGTAAAGAAGAAACACTTGCAAACATGGTCGGGTTCAATAGGTCAGTACAACAAAAGGAATTACAGGTTTCAGTTTACCTAATAAAGAATGGCTAATGGATGCTCTTCTGTGCTTTTTGAGGTCTAGACATAAATGAATACTGGAATCTTAAAATAGTACATTTTGAAATAAATGTCATTCATTTCCTACCAGACTTAAAATAGAATTGTTTCACAGAGTAACTAGAAGCATCTGCTTCTGTAAAAGATAAAAATTTAGATCTAGGCAAAGTAATGTAAGAAGATATTTACTTTTACACGTACACTTTTTAGTCTGTTCTTGCATGTTCAATTTCTATTTTAAACTGCATGATCTGATGCACTGTTTATACACACCAAATTGCTCCCCAGCTCTCACTCATGCATCTGCCATAGCTTAGTTTGTATAATCAGTATCAGCAGGTGTCAACACATTTATAACAACTAACATTACTGAGAAAAGAAGAAACAGACATAACAGAAGTTCACACTACTGGATTATTCATTGTGGCTATACCTACTTTGTGAAGAAGTGCTGTGAAAAAAACAATTGTGCTATCTCAGGTTATGCAAGCAACATAATCACCTTGCCCAGATTCATGTGTCTGCTTCTCCATGCGCCACTGTGCTTTTCTGTAGGTATATCTGTTGTGAATTCACCCCAGACGGCAACTAAGACCCACACAGCTGCTCATTCACTCCCCCTACTCTGGTGGGATGGGAAAGAGAACTGGGATGGTAAAAGTGAGAAAACTCTTGGGTTGAGATAAAACAGTTTAATAGGTATGGGTAAAGCTGTACATACAACCAAAGCAAAACAAGGAATTCATTCACCACTTCTCATCAGCAGACAGGTGTTCAACCATCCCCAGGAAAATTTGCACTTATGTGTATGTATATATATGCTTCTGTGTACACATACATATACACGTGCATAAAACATCTGTTGTTGATTTAACTCCTTCTTTAATGTTAGTGTTAAGTCCCTTCCTCTCTCCACTTGTGAGAAGGCCAATTTTCATACCATAATGAATTCCAATGTTCTATAAAACCAAATTCTCTCTGTGACTCAAGCTGTGAGATCAATTCTTTCCTGTATTTATTGGTTTTCTCTTTTTGCTGGCAAAAATAGCTGTGATAAAATCATTTAGACATTAAACTTCTTTCATGTCCTTTTAAATAATTTTTTTTAAATGTCCCATAATGTGTGTATTTAATGGTGTGTACTGTGACCAATGCAGATTTCTCAGATAGCTCAGAGAGTTTGATGTTCTTACTGTGAAGAGACAAACACACCGTCATTTTTGTGAGTGTACATTGGCAAATTCTCTAGACATTTTTTCTGATTAGATTGTGACTACTGATATTTATTTATCTTGTTAGCATGGCCAAAAAAAATAGTCAACGAAAGTGTTTGCAATTAATATTACCCATATTTACTTGTTAGCATTAATACCTACACTTAACGAAAAGGAATAAAAGCACTGAAACTACAGTTATCATTTCCCCAAATCATATGTTTTGTATATATTTTAATAATGGAGGAAAAAGAAAGGCTTTAAGTAGAACTTGGTCTGACAGTTCAAAGTCTTGCCAATTCAAAATCCTGCTTGAAGGAGAGAGATAGGATATTAACTTCTTGGTGACTTTCAATACTAACAAGTCAGTAACAGCAGTAGTAATAATTGTAGTCATAATAGTAGAACAAAGTCAGAAGTACCATGCAATACAGATTGGAAGAGTGTATCACTCTTATCAATATTATCATTATTATCATAGTCCATTGTGACAAGAATAACACTGAGCAAAATCACACAGGTCTGTTTTTTCCTGCCTTTTGAAATTAAGATCATTCCATGAAGAAAAAAGAAATGGAGGAAAAAACTACACAACCCCCCCCCCCCCAAAAAAAAAACAAAAAACCCCAACAAAACAACAAACAAAAAACAACAAACAAAAACCAAACAAACAAATAAAAAACCCAAACCAACCAAACAAAAAATAAAACAAAAAAAAAAAAAAGCCCCAAACAAACAAACCAACCAACCCCTTCCCCATGCAAACAAACAAACCTCAAACCCCCAATGAAACAAAAAACAAAAAACCTGTATCACTTTAAAGAATGAAATAAATCTCGAGTATAGAATTTTCTAAACAAGTAGAACAAGTAGGTAGTGAAGTAGTCTGTAGCTATGAATGTTCACAGAAGGTAGTAAGTAGGAGATCAGATGAAGAAGATATCGGATAGGTGCTAGCAGTGTTAGGAAGTTTTTGAGAAAGAGGTTGCTGAAAGTCCATAGTGTTGCATGGCTGAAATGAACATTGCAGCTCTGTCACTTCTTGTTTTATTACTTATTCATTGGTTTTAAATCTAAGGCCTGACAAAACCAACTGTTAATCAAATGGTTAAGTTACAATACGGTCTGATCTAGATTTAACAGATCCTTCATCTTAATATCTTCATTCAGAATTTCAATTACTAGTCTATCATTCTTGTTACAAAGATCATGCACCATGAAAACTTGATTTCCACTATGATTTGTCTTTCACAATCTATTCACTGCCCAGGTTAAATAATAATAATAACAACAGCAACAATAATATCATAGAACTAAGAAGTAATAAATGAGGTTTCTCGACAAGATAAATTTGACAGTTATAGACAACTTCCCTCCGTTTCAACTATTAGATTGAAATACAACCTAGTGCTCTGTTAATGTATTCCAGACAGCACATTTGTCCTGTTAAGATAAACTAATTTCTCTTAATATAGAGGCAGTGATATAAGCAGAAAATAATAGAAAACCAAAAAATGCATTGGTGACCTTGTTCTGTCAAAAAATTAATGAAACAATAAATGAATGTAATAAAATATTACATTTGCTTCCAAACAGAATTATGGAATAATTTTGAAATTCATGATGCCTACATTGATACCTGCACCCATTTACTCTGATAAATATTAATTAGCTTTGAAGAAGTCTCTTCCTTAATAAAAATAATTACATACTTTTGTGAAAACATTGTCAAGTTTTTCCATGTATTTCCTTTTTTATCAGTACATGAGACATGAATAATAGTTAGACTACCCACTGCTGAACCAGGCAGTATTTCCATGAGGACAGAGAATGTCCTATGATTAATGGATATTCATTTCCTTCCTTCAGTATGCTATACTGGTAACTTGAATAGCAAATCTCAGTTTAATCTTCAAGCTGTTGAAGGTTTCCTTTTTAGACTTTCCTTTGGTCTTCTCCATAAATGCAAAGCATCATTTTATAGAAGCAGTAAAGGATAGATACTTCTGTTATTTATTCATTAGCATAGATAAACTGAATAATAAGAAACAGTGGTTTTAAGCCTACTAGTAAGTATTGTTTTACTTGAAATAACATAGTGTGTAACCAACCCATATATCTAATATTTTCTTTTCTTGAGAGTTTGAGATGATTTTATTCTTGAAAATTACTCTGAAAAAACCACAAAATTTTCAGTTAGATAAAATAAACAAAACCATCAGAAAGTTAAGACAAGAGGCTTGGTGAAAAATTACCCTTTTTATTTGTACTGTGGATTCTAAACAGTGTAATCTGATGCTTCTTATAAACAATTTTCTTTCTGAAAAACAAACAAACAACAAAAAAATCCCAAACACAAACCCAATAGAAACTGTGTGAAATCTAGATCAGATCTTGCCATTATTACCCATAATAAACAATATTTCATTTTATAAGTATTCTCCTTTGAACCTAATGTCAGAGTTAAATTACTACTCCATGTGACTAAGAAACCCTCCAGTGATTTAGTCTGCATTACTCCCTCACCACACTGTGCTTTTTATCAAACAGTCTATTGTTATTTTTAGTGAATAAGGGGTGGTTCTTCAGCTTGACTAATACCTCTTTATATATGTTTTGGAGAAAAAAAACCAACTAGTTAATAGATGAAGTGGTCAAAAATGGACGTTATAATGAAGTAAATTATATATGGTAGATCTGGGGGTTTAGGATGAATGAAGTTGATTTATGGTATGAAATTTTTTTGCAATTATTTCATAACAAATGACAAAATTATATAATCATTTTTCTGGTCCTTCCTTTCACCATTTTTCACAAAGAAGAAAGAGAATGTGTTTTTCAGTATTTCACAACCAGCACACTGCTGTTTAAAGGTGATGATTTTGAGATTGTACTATCCCTAATGTGATGTTGTCCATAAATTTTCTGAGAGTGCCTTCTGCCTCATGACCTCTGGGGTGCTCCCACTTGCAACTGGCTGCCAACCAGTTAAGTAATTATTGAGCCAGTAATGACCCTTTGAGCCTAGTGGGCCAGCTACATTTCAACCTTCCAACAGTCCATTCCTCCAGCCTCTACTTTCTCAGTTTTCAAAGGAGAATGCTGTGGAAGATGGTGTCAAAATCCTGACTAAATTTATGTTACATCTACTGTCCTACCTACATAAACAGTCAAAGAAGACAATAAGGCTGGTCAAATACAGTCTTCGTAAATCCTTGTTGACTGCTCCTGCTTACACTGTTGTCCTTTACATGTCTGAAAAAGAATTACAAGAGAGTATATGCTGAGATCCTCCTGTGGTCTGACTGACAAGCTCACAGCCTCAAGATGTTTGATTCCTGCTTTGGTCGACTGTAGTTGTCTTAATTAAGTGTGTTCAAAGTTAATTTTCTAAGTAGTAATCTGAGGACAGTTGCATTTTTAAAGCAGATTAAAGTGAGATTAAGAGAAGGTATTGAATCGGGTAATGTATAAGGGAAAGGAAGATGATTTGCAGGAAGCATTTGAGATTCACCTACAAGAGAACAAGCAACAGACACAAAGATGCCAGTCTCTCAATATAATAGCATGTTACCAAAGACTAATGAGCTTGCCACTGACTGCAGTCTGCATTCATTGACTACTCTAGTAGTTGTTATTCCTCATTATGCCCTTGCAAGATTGTCAAACAAAATTAATAAAATCTGTCTTCATTTTAAGAGTCTTCCTCTTATAAATTCATGCTGACAACTAGACAGAAAACTTCTGAAGGTACAGGAAGATCCTAAGAGACTTGTGTCGTGGCTGTTTTTCAGAGAACAGAAAGATAAAGAAAAATAAAAATGCATTAAATTTCAGTGAATTTATCATACATTGAACTTCATTACTGACTTCAATTGTTCATACTGATAAATAACTATAATTTTATAAATCCTTATTACTTTGTAACTAACTTCAGCAGAATGATGGAATTACCTTTACGTTGTGGAGCTCTTACCCATGATAACTGCATTGCACCATCAAAAATATTGGAACAAATTTTTGAAGAATAAGAAGAAAAATGTTATTAAAATTCTTTGTCTTAAATGTTAGTTTCAGACATTTTCCATTTTTTAATCAGTGAACTTACTGAAAATCATCCTAAGAAGGTTGTAAAGCATAAGAGCAATTTCATGGAAGGAAGTTACGAAAAGAAAGTTATCTCAGGTTGGAAAAAAAAGCAGAATACTTTCTCACTAGCAAAACTGCAAACTTTTATGAAGTTGTTAAAATAGAGAAAGTCCTTTTATAGTTAAAAAGCATTTAACAAACACTTGGGCCTAAAAATGATCAAAGGAAAGCATCTTCAAGCATTTCTCACATAAAATTCATGCCTGTCTAGAATTTATTCTTAATAAAAATAATTTCTAGCCCAGAGAGTTTGATTTCTCCTGATCACTCACACTATAAAAATCCTTATGGATTTTTGCTACTTAACTTAAAAACACTGAAATCATGCCAACTGAGAAAAAATGCTCATGAGTGAAAATACTGACTCCTACGTTAATTTTAATATTTAGAGACCACTCAATCGGTAACAAGATTTTGAAAATAAATCTTTGAGCACCTTACAACAATTTATTCTGAAGCTCTGCTGTAAGAAGTAGATGAGTCATTGATTTTTGGAATGACATTCCACAGACCAGAAGAAGATCAATAGTCTTTTTTAACAGCACTAAAAAATCAGTTTACCATGTAGAAACCTGTCATGTAATTAAATCTTGATACACACAAACAAAAGAGAATATTAAGCACAACTATTAAATATACATTTAATTCAAAAAAACTCTAAAATTTTTAAAAGTTCTAATTAGTAAACAATGACAAAAGGAAACTAGCGAAGACAACACAAGAATTTTCAGATAGTATCATTGAAGCTTGAAGATATTTCACAAGTGAAGATGAATTATGGTATTGTTAGGTTATTTGTTCACAGTTCATAGTCAGATATAACAATGAACACATAGGGTAGAAGAGAAGTTTTTACTTAATAATGTAATTCTGTCTCAGTATAGGAACAAAAGGTGAGAAACAGCAGAATTTTAAAAATTTCTAATCCCTTTATCTTCTAAGTGTCTCCTAAATTTTTATTTACTGATTGAGAAAGAAATAATTTGGAGTAATCAGTAAAATAAAATCCCAGCTTTTTACTTTTTCAACATATCTATAGATGTTTGCCTATAATGCTTTATAAACCAATAAATGCTTTTCTGAAATATTATTTCCTCCAGAACACCACGACAACTGAAGATCCTGAAAATTAACTGAACTTCGAGGAATTTCTAAATCAACTAGAGTCATGTTGTGCTCAAAGTGGTTTCTAGAAAACTTAAGACCTTGAACTAAAAATGATACAAACACAACATTAAAGTGTATAAATTTGGAGAGCAACTTGCGAAAACATATTATTTGGAGCTAGGAGACCATGTTAGTGTTAATTAAGGGAAGCAAAGAGAACACCAAGATGTGGTCTTCACCACTGAAGAGAACACTCATAACTAAAGCAGGTGTTACAGAAACTAAGTTTGTCATGTTTATGAGATTAATTACACAGGTTGTACAAATATTTCAGAGAAATATCTGAAATATTAGATGAACATTTACAAAGTTAAACTGGGAAAAAATATCAACCCCAAAAACATTTCAAGAATTAAACTGAATTATGAAAAGCAGGGAACAGATGTTCTAGAAATGGCAAGGTATGTATATAAACTGACGCTTAGCCCTAATTGTCCACCACTTCTCTTTGTTGTACTAGTTAAGGTAAAATGCAATTACAGCTCACAATCTCCCAAGGGCTTTCCCATATCTCTGAATTAAAATTGGGCTACCTGGAATAACTCAAAATTCTCCAGGCTTGCAGAGCTAGGAGAGGATGAATTTACACTGCAGAGGAATTTAAGACTTATTTGAGGATCCAAAGCAGTAAGCTCAACAGAATATGCTTCAGAGAAGAAGTAAAAGAAAAACAACATTTATGCATGACATTGTACCAGAAGTACCATGGGAGACAATGGAAGAAAGTGTAATGGAGTATGGTCTGAGTGTGACCAAAAACAACAGCTGTTTTTCTCTGCATGTTGTAGTGAACGTTCATCTTAGAAGAGCTCAATCAACTAAAAGTTACATCTTTACATCTTAAGATTTTTCTTATGAACAACCATAAAGGAAACCAGAATATTAGGGTTCTTTCTTCAAAGCAATACAATGGGAAAAAATTATGTTACTACCTAGGCACATCTTGACTATTGTTCTCCTAACCTCAAAAAACTCATAGAAGAACAATAAAAGGTTCAGAGGGACAAAAAACCTAATTAAATTAGTTGAGAAACTTCCATATGAAAAGCTTTAAACAACCTAAAAAACTTCAGCCCCCAAAATCCCAGACAACTGAGGGGAATATGTCTGGAACAAGATGATAAGGAATGATTGTTCTGTGATTCTCCTGATGCAATATAGAGGGACACTAAATTAAGCTAACAGATACAAGTTTCAAAACAAATGAAAAAGGTCACACAATGTGTAATTCAGCTGTAGAATTCTTTGGTATAGGAGACCGTGGTAGTTAAAATTTTACATTGGTTCAAAATCCCCCTTAGGTTCTAGTAAAATAATCTAGTAAAATCAAAAAGTTCAATGACTTCAAAAGTTCTCGAATCAAAAATCACTGGAGACTGGTAGAGTGGTAGCTGGCACTGGCTTTCCTTCCATTTCTCTTTGTGATTCATAAAATTTGGCTGCATTACTTCCCTTCCTTTCCTCAAAATTCTAGAATCTAATATTTTTCAAAAAATTTTTGTTGTTTCAAAACATTTTGTGATCTGAGGCTCACAAAATCATACACATAACTATCTTCAGTGAACCTATATTTGATTCTAGCTGTCCTTTTAGTCACAAACGTCAGATGCTGTAAGAAATCTTAACTTCTATTTCCTATCACTTTTGAGAAATCCTAAGAAACTTTTGTTATTGAGTCAAAATTCAGTTTAAGACTGTCCTCCAGTTTCATGCTACTTTGTCAATGACATCAGTATTGTATTTTCATTTATATTGCCCAGCTAGATTAGAGCAGTCACAGGATCATTCTCTTATCTGGAAATTCTAACGCTGTTTTCAAGTTCACTAACTTGTATTTTGTAATGTTTCAAAATTAGAAGTGCCAGATCTCTGAAAGCTTCTGTAGTCATCTGGTTCTTCCACCTTCCTTTTACAGCCTGGTATGGGGAAAAAAAAAAAAATCAAACTATCATTATGTTCTCACTTTCATTTTGCCCTGAGCTCATTATTGGTGAAGCTGCACAATACCGTGTTTAGTTTTGGGCACCTCACTACAAGAAAGACATTAAGATGCTGGAGCATGTCTAAAGAAGAGGAACAAAGCTGGTGAAGGGTCTGGAGAACAAGTCTTATGAGATCCAGCTGAAGGAACTGGGGTTGTTTAGTCTGGAGAAAAGGAGGCTGAAGGGACACCTGAAAGGAGGTTGTAGTGAGGTAGGTGTTGGTTTCTTACCAAGTAGCAAGTAATAAAGTGAGAGGAAATGGTCTCAAATTGCACCAGGGGAGGTTTAGATTGGATATTAGGAAAAATTTTTTCACTGAAAGCATTTTAAAGCACTGGAACAGGCTGCCCAAGGAAGTGTTTGAGTCACCATCCCTGGAGGTATTTAACATATGTAGATGTAGTACTTATTGACGTAGTTTAGTGGTGGACTTAGTAGCATTAGGTCAACAGTTGGGCTTCTTGATCTTAATGGTCTTTTCTAACCTAAATGATTCTATGGTCCTATGAAAGAAGCCTTTAATTTACAGACTCCAAAACTACCGATGGCTTTCATCATTCATTAAAATCAGTGTGGCTGGGGAGCAGCCTTGCTTTAAGGGGTCCTGGTGGACAACAAGCTGAACAGGAGCCAACAGTGTGCTGCTACAGCAGCAAAGACAAACCAAATCCTGTGCTGCATCTGCAGGGGCTTTATTAACAGAAATACAGACATGATGATCTCAATCTACTCAGTACTTGTCAGGCCACATCTGAAGTACTGTGTCCATTTCTGGTCCTCACAGTTTAGAAAAGAGGTGGGCAGACTGAAAGGGGTCCAAAGGAGGGCCATGAAAAAGCCATTAAAGGCTTACAGAACCTGCATTATGAGGGAAGACCGAAGCAATTATGTCTCTTCTCCCCGCAGAAGATAAGGCTCAGGGGGACCTCATCACAGTATTCCAGTACCTAAAGGACAGCTACAAAGAGGACAGAGCCTCTCCCTTCACAAGGAGCCACATGGAGAGGACAATGGGCAAATGGTACATGTTGCACTGGAAAAGGTTTCATCTTGACAGAAGAAAGAATTCTTTTACATTGAGAACAGTTATTCAGTGGAGCAGCCTCCTCAAGGACATGGTGAAGTCCCCATTGCTGGAGATTTTCAAGATGTGATTAGACAAGGTGGGAGATAATCTCATGTTGACTCCTTTTCCCACAAAAATCTTGACTGAAAGATCTTTTGAGGTCCCTTCCCAACTGGGATGTTCTGTGATTCACAAGCCAATATCTGAAAATATATTATTATACTTCCAGATCTGAATTACTGGCTAGTATCTTTTTTTTTTTTCTTTTTTGAATTGAAAAGGAGTTAAAAACACAAGTTCCACAGCCAAAACCAATGGGTGATGATTCTGTGCCTTATAATATAAATTTCTATGTAAACTCTCACAGATTATTTCTAACATTAGACTGAATTTGGGAAATAATAACAGAGTATAAAAATTGATATTAATTAAAAAATAGAAGCAAACTCAGAGGAATCTAATGTACTTGTGAAGAAATTAGTATCATAGAACCAATCCTGCAATGTGTTAAACAACCCAAGAAACAAGACCATTGAAGGAAAATAAATTGAACCTTGTAAATATTCTTTTCCAAAAAAAAAGTTTATGTATTCTGCAAGTCACATGTTTTGCTTATTACCTTATATAAATCCTTTCCTGTCCAATGATATATGCAAAAGAAGGCAAACCTATCAAAATTTTCCATGGTTGTAATTTTTATACGTTAATTAGAAGTGAATTGAAACCAATTTAAGTCAAAATGTCTCCATTGTTTCAAGAAATTAACAAACGAGTTTCCAGACTTGACTGAACTCAGATTTCCTCATCAGTAGGACTGCTTCAGGGTTGTGCCTAATTTTAAACAAGATAGTGAGCAGCTTGAGCTTGACATGGACATAGTAAGTTTCCCTGTTTTCTCTGAACAAATGATAAGGTTAAGCATCAGGTCAGTGCAAACAGATTAATTCAAAGACAAGAGCTGAGTTCAGAGCAATACATCACCAATCATATTATTTTTATTTTGTTTGTGTGTGTAATTTTGATCTTCAAATTCTGATTAGAAGTAGGAAATATATACTAAGGATAGGGTCCATAATAAGATAATTAGCCTAATCTCTTTGAACTGACAGTATCTGAAATCTTCACTGAACTCCGCCTTTATCTGTCACATACTAAAACTAAGTAAAAAAATGTTGAGTGCTCATGTCTAAAAAAAAAATATTATTTATCTTCATTATCTCTGTCGCCCACTAAGGAAGAATAAGTAAATGCACATAAAAAGATAGTGAATTGCTCCATAAACCATAGATTATGTACTTATGTATCATATTTTGATGTATGACCTATTTTGTGATCCATGTCTTGTCCCTTAAGAGCTAGAGCTGTTACTGGAAAGAAAAAGAACTCAGGCATTGGTTGGAGACATATCAATTGTTTTAATAAAATGTAATAAAATTTGAGAGACGTTTCAGCGTTCTAATTAATAATATGGTCAGTGTTTAAATTTTATAAAATTTCTTTTTCTGCATTGCTGACCTTGTCCTTACTACCCGATCATGTGAGCCCATGTGGAATTTGAAATCTTGCAGAAACAATTTTCTTTGAACTTTACATTGTTTTACTTTTATTCTGCTACCACTTTCATATTCTTTCTCTCATTTTATCTACAGATTCACAAGTTCCCATTTTCTCTCCCTCATTTTTCTATGACTGTTTTTATTCATGTCACATTAACACACTCTCTAGGTTTCTGCTAGATGACTGAAGGAACTAGGAAAGAATTTCTTAACTCTCAAAGAAGCCTTACCCACTTCATGAATGTGTAAAGGGATTTTCATCTACAGTCATAATAGCAGAAATGGATAATTTTCCTTCCTTGTCATTTGCTGACTGCATGTATACAAATGTATAATATGGAGAACTTCTTGCTGATGTAAAAAATACTGTGTTTCTAAGAGTGGTAATGATGAGGATGTTTAGAAGGATAGTGATCACTGGGAAGCATACAGCATTTAATACATCGTCTGCGTGAAACCACTTCTCAGAACTTATAAACAAATTCATTTTCAAAAAGGTTGTAAAGCAGAAATAGTTAAACTGTACTACTCTAGTTAGGAGCAAAAATTTGGGGGGCTTAATAACAGGTAGTTTCATTAAATAATAACAGTTTTTACTTTCCATAGATTTTTTTTTTGATAAGAAGAATCAAGAATAACAAAAAATTGCCATCTCAAATTACCTCTCATTATAATTTTATGGTTTTATTTTCATTATTTTAAATGTAATATGCCATTATGTATGTATAATATATAACCATATTTGTATCACAAATAGAATGCTTTTAGTTACCTGAATGAATAGCTTTTTCACATTGCTTAGTTTCAGAATTAGTTTGAGATCTTTATGAAAATATGTACTTTATTCCAACCTAGAAAAATACATGAGATTTCTTCCAAGAAAATTTCATAGTGCATTAATTACCACTTACATAGTGGTTGTGGAGTTTAGGATAACCATATCTCCTTTTTTCTGCTTCACTTGTGCAAGATTCACAGTCAGACAAAGGTAGTTCAGTAATTCTACCTGTTTTTTTCATTGATACACAGAATCCACACAGACATAGGTTATTCAGAAATTGTAATGCACCAGGCAGAGTTCATTGTGTTCCACAAGAGTGTTTCAGTCAGCTTTATTGGGTTTTGGATCAAGTTTTATTTACTCGTTATTGTGAAACAGACACCTGCATCTACATAATGTCAAAAGAACACTGACAATTAATTTAATCCACTACTAACTAATCTTTGACCAGCGTGGCAAACTAGCAGCTAGAGAGTGAGAGGTATTCATTTCACATAAAACCAATGAACTACTAGTTCCGCCTGACAAATTTAAGCAAGTAAACCACCCTGTTTCTACAGCCAGATTGTTAACTTTGTAAAGCATGATGCTACCAGGAAACACATAAGTAAATAAGTAAATAAACAAATAAAGGCAGAAAATCAAAAGACAGTATTTTTTTTAAACTGTTTTGATGATATACAGAATTATTTTTCTAAGAGTTTTTAGAGAAAGCTAATGACATAAAAATTGACAGCCAGTGTTGCCCTTTGCTGCTTTGAATCAGCCATGTCAAAATGCAGTAAGACCTTGTCTGTTATGAATTTTGTCACATTTTCTAAAATGCCAGCACCATTTGCTATGCATTGTGATAATTTGCCTGGAAACTGTTGTCCCTTCCATCAGCCAATTCTGTATCTGTCAATGCACATTTATGTTTTCACTTTTTTTATGGAAAAGTAGACTTGCAATTAATGCAAGCTGACCAAAGATGTCAGATTACATGGGGTAGCTGCATTTTCACCCAACAACTTTATGAGCTTTTAAACTGAAAAATTTTTCTTTGTAATTCTTTTTTACATCATACAAACTCAAATCAGAATAAACTGAGGAAAACTATATCTCTAAGACAAGAAGCTATAGTGTCTTAGTGCAAATCTCACGAGAGATCATATTACATTCTAATGATGGTACAAATTAAGCTAGTCTCATTATCTGTTTTTATGGAGGAGATAAGTTAACAGCTACATCCATGTTTTAGCTGGCCTCATTGCTTCCTTTTCATTCTCCTTGGATCCCAAATATACACTGATACATGAGTATTTGTATCTTACACTTTGGTATATCTTTGACAAAAAGAAATCTTAGCTTCTCTCTACAAATGAACTTGCTGAACAGGAATATCTATGTCAGTTAGCACAAATTTCCAGTCAACAGATTTAACATTTCAGTGTGGTCCTATGTGTGCCTGGAGCATAATAAAATCAAATTCTTTCACTTCTGTTTTTTAGATATCTCCTCTCAAAAAGCTGCAGGCATGAGGTTTCTAGAGCAAAATCAGTACTTAACACCCAGATGTGAAAATTATTTGTTTACTTATCACCACTGCAAGTACACAGCCAGGTTCTTACTAGGCAACTTGAACACCCAATGCAGTTTCATAAGTGAAGTCAAGTGACCGCAAGTTCGGTATCCACAGATTCTGAAGCATTCTGCTGAGCTCAATATCCTAAACCAATCTTTGTGCTCATTTCGGTCTGAGTGAACTCCCTAGGGAAGTTGAGTCCAGTGACTGTTGATCAGCTTAGCACAGCACTGCACACAGAAGGGAGAAAATGCAAATAAAAACAAAACAAATAAGATATCTCTCAAAAAAATATATAGAAATGTTGCATTCAGTTGTTCTTGATAAATATTCAGATTTGCACTTGCTTTTTATCTTGGGGAGGAGAAATAGAAAGATGTTGCTACCTTTCAGTCTTTTTTGTTCCACCATGTCAATGAAATACAGGAAGAGCTTGCCAAAGTACTTTCTTGGCATACATATCATCAATAAAATTTTTCAGTATTTCCAGCTGCATATTTCTTACCAAGGAAGTCAGGAAAGATACTATCTTAGACAATTGGTTGTAGGAAGATATTTTGAGTACTTAGACACAGCTGATATTTAGCATACAGTATGTTTTGAAATAATAAATATTAAGTCCTGTTACTTTGTGCTGTTCTTATGACTTTCAGAGCAGAACTTGCACTTTAAATAATAAAGTTTGTGTGCATAAGTCCTGAATTTCTTTGGAATGTGCCTCTAAGGAACCATTGGCCTTTTCCATGTGGCTCCGCAATTGTAAAAGACTTGAGTCAGCCTCAAGGCCTCTCTGAACAAACTGCTTTTATTCGGCCTCCGGGATTGTGGAATGGAATAGGTATTTTACTGAAATGCAAACAGCAGTGCCCCACCTCTCTTTATTTCAGTTTGCAAACACTAATTTATTTGAACCAATTGGCATTGGGAGTTTTGATTTCCCCTATGTGGTTTACTTAATATGTTTTTCTGTTAAGCTTCTTATGATGGGAGCATTCAACCTGTTTCCTCCAAGAAGATAAACATGGCCTGATTAATTCAGAGCACAGATGATACCAGGGCTCTTTACTCACTCAGCAGCTGAGATGTCTGCACCCTTATCCAGCAAGGTACCCCAGCCCCAATGAAATCACTCAGTAATAAGAGGAGAACTCGTATGTTTCTTCCATTGTACTTATTTACTAGCGTTTTCCTATCTACCCTCATTACTGTGAACACTGGCATGAAGCAACACAAACTGCACCCTATGAAGCCATTCTCACTTATTGGTTTTTTTTTTTGTTTGGTTGTTTTTTTTTTTTGTTTTGTTTTTTTTTTTTTTTTGTTGTTGTTTTTTGTGTTTTTTTTTTTTTTTTTTTTTTTTTTACTTTTACTTACATTAACATTGGAGTTTTCATGTCTGCTATGAACCTAATGAAAAGTCAATGTTCTGTATACTACTGTCTCTGATCTGGCGAATGAACAGTGCTATATTAATTTTTATTTTGCTGGATAAAAAGTACTGGGGATAACAGATCATTTCACAACATTTTTCTCATTATTATTACTATAATTATAATGTACCTTTCAGTCTTACACTGAAACAAGGGGGATTTCTTCTGTCCGTACCCTGAGGAACAGCCCTTTTTTCCTTACCAATAACATGAATATCCATAAAATGTTGGGCCACATTTCAAGAGATTAAGCAAAGATTCTGAATTAATGTGTTAAATCTATTGAAAATATTATGTTCTCTTCCATTATACAAAAAGCTAAATCACAATAAATGGACTAGAATATACTAGATTTTCTCTTAGGAAGATCTGTTTTTTAACTGACTGTGAAAATACAAGTGGTTCCTTTCCTTTCTATCTCTCTAAAACAGAATGTATAAAAATATATACAGCTGTGTTACATTTGAGTCAAGTCTTTGACAGTTTATTTATATGAGTTTCTGGCTTGTATGAATGGACAAGAAGACTAAAGGCCAGAATGCAGGCTGTTTGGTTCTTTATTAGAAACAATTTATGTTTCATACTGATGACCAACATATACAATTCTCCAATTGCTTGAATTATTTTTGGGAAGGAGAACCTCACACCCAAAACAGTTTTGCAAGTTCACAATAAGGGATGGCATATGTGCATTAGAAATTTCTGAACAACTATTGATGTTCCATCAGACCTTCCTCTCCAAACCACAGCCTTCCAAGTAAACATCCAGAATTAACTACTCTGTGCTAACAACTGAGTTTCCCAACTTACTATAAACAGGAAGGGGAATCCATTTAAAGCTTTTGCATAGTTCCAACCATTTCACAAGAGTAAATGAACTGGAAGGCTTTACAGAATAACAAAGAGGTCAAGGTTTGAGTTTGTGGCATTTTCACTTCTACTGCTGATACAGATGAAGCTTTATTAGTGCCATGAATGGATGGTCTCAAAACTTGTGTTATGCAACTTCTTTGACAAGAGAATTTCAGCCTCTACAGATTGAAGGTATAATGCAAGTATCAAGTATAGTGGAAAAAATCAAAAGACATATGTGCAGTGGCAAACTGAGCTTTAGATACTACCTTTATGATTAAACTAGCTTCAGTTTGGCATCCACAGATGATATGCCATATGGACTTCAGGCACCTTTTCTTGAAGAAGACAACACTTTATTTTACCCAAATGGGTGTTATCTCACTTTAAGAGGAAAAAAAAAGGAAAAAATGAAACGAGAAGCATGACTAAAATTCTAGAATTAGTGGCTGGCATAAAGCAAAAACTATCTACAATCCGTGTAGTAAGCAATGGCTCTAACTGTGTTAGAAGATCCCATACATACAAAAATTGTCAAGATAATCTACTTGAAAACATATTTCTGTATACTCATCTGTGAATTAGTTCATTAAAAAGAAAAAAAAAAGAAAAAATAATTTGGAATTTTTAGCCCACCATCTCCTAGCCACTGTTGAGTCAGTGTATAATCTTCACAGTGAGCATGCATACAGCATAGGAAAACTGGAAGGTTACAATGTTACACTTTTGCACATGCGTTGTTTAGATCCAGATTTTTTGTCTTACAATACACTTTAAATATTTCAGTGAAAATTAGGTACAATCGGAGATTTGAGAAGCTGGGCCTTAATACCTGAAATACTTTTTTTCCCCTCTTTTTTTCCTTCTTTCTTCTGGGGACATGGACCTAAAATTAAAGCCCCTTCTGCCTTACAGGGTCATGAACAGGCCATCAAACTGTGAATTTAATACAGTTCAACTGTTCACAGGTAATAAGATAATGGAATAGATGAGGTAAGCATATGCCTTTTCAAGGATTGCAAACCAAATATGCAGAGGAGTCTTCATATGTAATATCCAAGACTTATGTATGTGTCTGTGTGGGAGAGATGAAGGGAAAGAGTCCAAAGAAGAGGGCTAGGTTATGTTTTCCCTTCATAACATGAATCATAACCATCCCATAATTCAGTGACTCAGTTCCTGCTCTAGATTCTGTAGCAGTATAAGAGTACCTAATTTTTAAATTTATTTTTTTCAAAATTACCAGTTTTCTGTGCCAATTTCCTTAGGATAAGTGTCTGGGAGACAATTTACCTGCAGGGAAAATAATATAACCAAATATCAGGGTTAGTTTTTTGGCTTAGTTTAATTGCAATCCAGGATCTGAATTTGTCACTAACTTGCTGATGCTGCTGAAGTAGATATGGGGGGAAAGAAAAGGAGTTCATTGCACTATTTAGTGTGTATGTCTTCAAGAGACATATTAAACCAAGATTCATTTACCTCTACCTGATGTTCAGACAGAATTTGAAGAGACTACATCTCTTATTAACAAACTCAGAAAACCTTCCTAGTGGTCTGATTTCTTTCAGACTTCTGTTGCTTAAAGCAATATAAATCTTCTCACACCTGAATTCATTTACAGACATACACATTTTAATACATTGCTTTCAGAGTATTTTAGTATAGCTAAGGAATATAATGTATGACACAAACCACTAATACACTTGAGATTCACCAGAATAGCTCTTCTGTGTAAGGCCTATCATCAGGATGTTATTTTGTTTAAGTAGGTATCATCATTTAAAACCATAGAATTAATATCTTTTGACATCTTCATTCACCTTGAACAGAGTGGTCTCCTTTTCCATGCCAGTAAAGAGTTCAGTGTGAGCGAAGATGAAAATACTACAGGTATTATCCTTTTTAATTACTCGGATAAAACTGTCAAATGTAGTTACATGAACATGAGTATGTGAAAATGAATATGTTTTTCTCTTGTTCAACTTATGAAAATTTTACTCACCTTAGTAATACCCTATTAGAAGTTAGGAGGCAATACCATATTCTTAGTTGCTATGTCACAGCATGGTAGACTAGATAAGGTGTTTAAGGAGGTTTGTCGATTTGGGGAGGACCTTTTTGGATAGATTGGCTTACATTACAATTATGTTGTAATAGATTTTGTAAATGTCTCCATGAAAAAAACTCGTTACACCCTCTCCCAGTAGACTATTATGGATATTAAGGTTCATAGTTTGTGGCTCTACAGGCATACATGACAGTGATGAGATTAACATTATGTTTCCTTAGATACCATGATGATTTACAGTGATATTCACCCAAGACTACAAAAAAAAAAAAAAAAAAAAAAAAAAAGAAATTTATTTTGGGGCTTACAGTAATGGCATATGAGGAAGAAGAGATATTTTTCTAGAACTAACTGTTACTCAGGCTTTTCTTTTTTCTTTCTTTCTTTTTTCCTCCCTTGATGTGACCTATTACTTTCTGAGAGTTGATCCTTTAAGTAATTTATTTATTTATCTATCTATCTATTAAAATGATCATATAATTATTTCAGCCATAGGAAAAATAGTCTGTGCTTTCTAATAAATTGTTCTGACTGCAAAAAATGTTTAATTTCTTCTAAAATTTGTGGTTACCAGAAAAAAAATATAATCAAGGATAAAGACTAAAGCCAGAATGCTGAGTGTCACAGATTTGATTGATCGAAACAGCTTAATCCCCTTGCAAAGCATTAATGTAGATGTTAAACATACCTGGATGCAAATAAAAAAATCTTTCAAACAAATCTGTAGATGATTCTAAACTGAGCATACTTGTAAATTTCAAGGTGGAAAAAACAACAACCAAAAAAAAATCAAATCAAACAACAATCCACAAAGAAATTAGCAGAAAGGAGAACCATAGGCAGAAGGTCAGCAAAGTATTAAGATATAAAAAGGAGTACAGTTTTCTGGGCCATCAGAATCAGTCTCCTGATATTAAATAGATAAATATAATGTATTTTAAAAAGTTTATCCATTATCTTATCACATTCACTTATTCTGAATTCTTATAACTGGTAGTGAATAAGAGGGACATAAAAAAGGATTCTCTGAAGGTAGTGTGTAGGCAGATAAGATGCATTTTTGTAGAAAGATGAAACCAAAGCAGCTCAATATAATTTAAACCCCTAATTAATATTCTGTACAGTTCTCTTTCAGTAAGTCTTTGCCACTGTTTAAACTGATGTATTAATGTCAGAACATGGATGGTTTGGTGCACGGAAATTTATTGCCAAACTGAAATGAGTGGAGAAGAGCCATAGGTATGAGAAAAGCTCATTTAAAAATTATTTAAGATACAAATCCCTCATCATGAAAACAAGAGAGTGCCAACATGGATAGAAACACTTAGTTTGAAAATGAACTGATACATAGTTCAAGGACAAACATTCAGATCCATAAGAAGTTTGAACACAAAAAACAACAATGATAAATAATACTATTAAGATAACGTTCAAGAGTTAAAATATGTGAAAACTTAAATTACAAGTTCAATTTCAACTTAATTTCTTAATTAGATACATAGCTTACAACATATACTGCAATAATCTTTGAAATTGAGATTTTTTTTTTAATTCTGATTATCTGTAAGTGCTTTGTTTGATCTCAAATTAGTATATTGAACAAATTTAAAATTATTATTGGGCTTGGTTTGGTTGATGAGCTGAAAACTTAGTCATTCATAAAACTCCAAGAAACATGTTCAGTCAATCTACCTGCCCAAATTTTTAGACTGACACAATGCTGTTTTCTACAGTGGAGTAGCTCTCCATTCCTTATGTGTGATGGGAACTTATATTTCTTCTAGGAAAATTGAATGCACAGCTGCCTTCAGTATTTTTAACCCAAAAAATAAATTTTTCTACTTGTTTCTTTACCCACAAGAATAACACATCTGTAGAACTCTGCTAAAAAGTGCTGCAGAGTTAATTGGCTAAGGCAAAAAAACAGATGTGTTCCCCAAAGTATTAAAATTTGAGGCATTTATGCAAGAATAACTTCACCTTGTGGCCCAAGTACTGTTTTTTCAAGTTGTAAAACCCACCAGTTTGACCATTCTTGCATTTCTTGAATATATGAATCTCAAGATTTAAAGTGTTTCTTATAATAAATAGAAACATTTTTCCTAAAAATAACACATGAGATATTATTTCACCTGTGGGACTTTAGACAAATGAAGCCTGGTAGTTTCACAGCTTTGGTTCCTTTGTAGTATCTCATACTGATAAGTAAGGGGATAAAAATTTACGTAGGTGTGTCGTTTCCTAGTTGGTACCTGCATGTTATTTTTTAATCATTTACAATGTTGGTTTGTACTTCCCCTCTCACCACAAAAATGAAGAAAGAGGCAGGCTTCTGAGAAAGATTATATACCAATAATCTCAGCAGCTAGAACATCTGCCACCATCACACCCTCAAAGTCAGCTCTCCAAAACACTGTGGCAGCATTTTGCTGGTCCAAGATCATGGAAAGCAAGACATGAGAAAAGACAAATCTGGCTGTGCCTGCAACCTAGGCAACACGAGGGGAATCCAAACAGCTAGCTGGCAACCAGTTGCAGATTACAGGAGCCCAAAAATATGCCCACTCATTCTCAGTGCCAAGGAAAGACTTTTTCTTCCCATCGTGGAAGGGCCTGGCTGTGTGACACCCTCACTCGGGGCCGACAGGGCCCCATGGGGATGGGATGGTAGTCTGCAGGCTGTGGTACCAGGCTGACCTGTATCCTGGCAGACAGAAAATTGAGGATGTGCTGGGGCCCAGGTGGCATTATCTCATTGCTGCTTGCTGGCCTCCACTATCCACAGTATCACTCACCCTGCACTTGGCAATCCTTCTTCACCTCTGTCTGGCACAAAAACCTGCACCTGGCTTTCAGAGAGGTTGCACTTTTGTATCAGAAGTGAAAAAATGTGTTGAATTTTATAAGAAATTAGATGTTATTTGCTGGACAGTATTGGGTGAATGTTGATTAGTTCAATGATAAAACCAAAGCTGGAGTCCTTGGAAACCTTAGTAATCCATTACTGACCTGTTATTGCTTTTTTTTTTGAAAGTCTTCTTTGTTTCAAAACAGAAAGTTGTATTATATTTTGCTATCTCTCTTTTTTTTTTTTTTTCCAAAAGCTTTGCAAAGCTAAAACAAGATCTTCCATCAGTTCAGCAGCTATGTTTTTTTGAAAATGAATCAGCATTTGATTTATTTAATATTAAGATAAACCTGTGTTGTAGCCAGAAATTGTGTAAACCTTCAGTGGATTTATTCATAATATATGCTCAGACATATTTTATTATCTCATCAGACTAAATATTAATGTTTTAAATAATATTAAGATATAGAACTGTTGGAAACCAAACATAAGGAAAGCACTGACAAGGATTTGGTAAGACAGGAATATGTTAAATAAACAAAGAGCAAAGTGTGTGAGAGAAGAATTATGTGTCACAATTCAGCTGGGAAAGAAGAGAAAACTAATTCAGTGCTGGTATAAGTAAATGACAAGAACTGATGATATATGCAATGATAAATATGAGAACACAGCTAGTCTTCACCAGAAAAAAAGCTGGTAGGGTCTCAGTTGAGTTGGGGGTGTGGTGGCAGACTACGTCAGCTATTCTTCTGATTACACAGTGAGCTAAAATAACCAGCCCAACAGAGAATGTTTTATTTTCTTTTTTACTTGCCAAGTTAGTTTACTCTTCTTTTGGGGAGATGAATTAAATTATTATGTGAACAGAGAAGTGCCACAGAGAGGGTAACAGAGAGGGTAAAGTAAGGTGGGCAGGTAGGATAGAATAAAATAGAACATGCATCTTTCAATGCAGAAGAGCTGTTAATTTAGCACAAGTCATCTTATGAAAATATACTGTCACGGATTTGCTTACAAAACCTCTTCAGAGAAGAGCCAGTCTACTGACATGCCTTGATCAAGGAAGGGTGGGATCTGCACAAACATTTGTGTGCTTGAATTTTTTAAAATTGCAGAATTTTATATCCTAATTTTGGTAGTGATAAGCAGTCTTCTGAAGGCAATCATAAATTCTGAAGTCAATCTGAAGACACAGTTTTCTATGAACATTTTTGTCCTTCAAGTGAAACTCAATAATTTGTATATGTTATCAGTATTGCTGCAAATAGAAATACACCACTGTTAATTTTAAAGACCTTGTAAATATTGTCACTTATCCTATACATTAATGAAGTACTTACAAGGATCTGGGCAAACTGGTTCAGAATGTTTTAACTGGTTCACACCTGAAAACAAAACCTGTGTGATAGCTAGATAGAACTGGTCTCTGAAGAGGCATGTTCTACCATCAGCCTTTACAAACTCCAGAGCTCTTTCTGGACTAGCCTTACTTAAGGTATTCTTAGATTAGTCTTAGCTAAATCATGCAGCTTGTGTTTACTTTGACTAAAAACCCGATCAAATCCAACAGTGTCCTCCACTGTCTGGAGCACAGATCTGGGTCAGAGGGGTCAGAGGGGTTACACTGACAGCTATGATCAGAGGTCAAGTTGTTACAGGGACAAAGGTAAAATCATCATTGCCAAGAAAATGGAAAGGGTAGGTATAAAGTATATGGAGCAAGGTGAGAGGGGCAGCCAAAAAGGAAATAATTTTAGCTATTTTTTTTAGGACATATTTAGTGTTTTGTAATTTGATCAGTTTGATGAATAATTTAAAGTATTGTTTTGGTGTTTCTAGTCAACATGTGATTGTAAATCTATCATAGAACAAGGATAAACATTTTTTTTTTCTAATTCTAAACAGTTCTTATTCAGTGATTATTTTGAATTAATGGTTGTTATGTGAAAGTAGTTGTTCCATTTGAAGGACACCGTTCTTCATGTATATCTTAGTTTCCTTTTTGTCAGTTTTTAATTATTGATATAGAATTCAAAGGAACTCTATTCCAAATTTGATTAATTAAAATTATGAAACAACCTCTACTGAAATAGTATTTCTTATAGGCTTTTGTAGAAGGTAGCTATTTTTAAACAGTTTCTAGAAAATAAAAGCTTATAAATTCTGAAGTTCAACCTTTTTTCTAAGTTTTCTAAGCAGACAAAACTTTGTCTTTGCTAATTTCTGTCACAATTTGTAAGCATGGTAATTTCTTAAGAGCTGGATGGTTGCATCAAGACCTGTAAATACTTCACAAAATGAGAATTCTACTCAGAAGTAAGTAATGCATGTCTTTATAATAAAAAATGAACATGAAAACTTCAAATGTAGCTATTGATAAATGTAGCTGTTTATTTTGGAATGTTGTTTTACTTCCCTGGTTAATTTTTTTCCCTAAGAACCTTAGTCTGCTTATAATGGTGTCAGTAAATAAAACTGCCATATATTACTGAATATTATCTCCCAATAATCCAACAAAACAATCAGATCCTGTGTATCTCTCTGCCTAAAAGGTAGAATGACCCCTCTGAGATTGTTGTTTCCAGACTCTAGAATACACACATTTAAAATAACAGGTCTGCTTTTCAGTTTCTCCTTGAGAAAACAATCCATGACCCTCATCCAGGATTGTTTTCATTGGTGTTTCGGGATTATTTTTACCTGATTTTTATCTGTAATATGTTGCAGTCCCCATGGACATGGAATTTCTAATCGCAGTTGGAATGTGGAGGCACAGTAGCAACTTTTTAAAGTAAAATTGTGAGTATTGACCAAAAGGTGCACACTTCTCTGAGAAAAGATTTTAAACAAGTGAGTTTTATATGTAAACCATCTTACCTACGTTTGCTGTTTTATTTCTTTCTTTATGCAAACATGCATTGGTATTTATGCCCTTAACTATTCTGCAAGCCAAGTAATAGACCACTTGCTGCAGATTCAGTGCTTGATCTTGCAGAATCCCAAACTAACGAATCTACACAGATGAAAGCAATGTCCTGTCAGATCAGATCTAGACTCAGGAAATGCACATTAACTCAAGAATTACATCTGAACTAATAATCAACAAGTCTCAACAGGGCTCCAGAACTGTAACATCTCTGCACCATGTCTGGACTTAACCTAGATTCTACCTGACAGTTCAGTGCTTCTGCTTTATGTTGCAGTGTACTTTCCAGGCTAAAGTTAGGACAGATGAAGCCCGTACCCCACACAAGCCCTCACTGACATTGAATTGTCAGTTTCTCTAGGCTTCATAAATCTTCCTCCCATATTCTAGGTCAGAAGACTGTTTCTGCTTAGTTAAGCTTAATTTATTTTTTTCCATCCCTTGCCTATATATCTCCTTTAGTGAATCTGAGTAGCTAATAACCCACCAAAATAAATATGCACACAGAAACGGGCATCATGTTGATTAAAATAAAACTGATATTCCCTTGTCTGTCATCACACAAATTTATCATTGACATCATGATGCTTTCCCACTGATCAAATTAATACATGTTTATTGTAAAGTGTCCACATCTTTTAAGGATCCAGAGGCATTTTTTTCATTTTTCCACCGTTCTGACTGTCCTGGGTTGAGTGAGTGGTGGAGTTTTTTGGTGGCAGGGGAGGGGGCTATCGGGGCGGCCCCCTGTGAGAAGCTTCTCGAAGCTCCCCCAGCTCCAAGCCAGCTCCACTTCTGATTGGGAAATTGAGCCAATCAGCTGCGCCTCTGCGATAACATATTTAAGAAGGGACGTGATGACCGGCAGTCGGACTTGTGAGGAGGAGTTGCTGCAGCTGCGTGAATACCAAGGTCAGTGGAGGAACTGAGGAAGAAAGGAGGGGGGAGGTGTGCCGGATCAGAGACCCCCCTGTATCCTGTGGTGAGTCGGCAGGGCGGCCCCCCCTGCCACCCATGGAGATCTACGGTGGAGCAGACATTGATTTATGGCCTGTGGCTTCCGCCTGGTTGATCAAAGTGCTGTGCCCGAAGAAGGCCGGGGTCTCATGGGAAAAGGTAGCCCTACTGCTGTAATTCAGCGCTGGGAGGATTGCAGCATGAGGGGGTGTCCTACACCAGAGCAGCTCGGGAAGGGCTGCAGCCGTGGGAGGGAATCCAGTCGGAGGAAGTTAGTGACCCATGACGGAGCAGTGTGGGGAACGCTGCGGCCTGTGGGAGGAATTCATGTTAGAGAAAGTTTGTGGAGGACTGTCTCCTGTGAGAGGGGGACTATGATGGAGCAGGGGGAAGAAGTTCCAGAAGTTCCCCCCACCGAAGATAAAGGAAGTGGCAGCACTGACTGCACCCCCCATTACCTGCCCCTGCGCCACTGGGGGAGGAGGTAGAGATATTGGGAGCAGAGCTGAGCCTGGGAAGAAGGGAGGGATGGGGGAAAGGTGTTCTCAAGATGTGGCAATGCTTCTCACTGTCCTACACTGTTGCATGTTGTTAGTGTCTGTAATAAATGTATGTTCTTTTTTTCTTCCCCTAACAAGTCTGCCTTTTGCTCATGATCATAAAGGGGAATTTCTTCCCATCCCAGTCCTATCTCGAACCCCAAGCCTGGCTCTCTGTCCCTTCTCATTGCCGGAGGGGAAGGGAGAGAGAGCTGCTGCATTGTGGTTGGCTGCCAATCAGGCCTAAACCACGACACTCACTGAGGGAAGCTGATGCAGATGTCAGTCATGACAGAAAGACATAGACTACCCATGTAACAGAATGTGTCACCTATTTGGAAGACAGCACCATGTTGGCCTTCTAAGGCAACAGCACTCTTTGCAGGTACTGGTACACAAAGACTTGCCCGTTTTGGCTGTACAGTACAGGCAATTCATAGTAACCTAGAGTTCAGCTGCATTTTGAAAGCCCAAACTCTCTGTTTAACAGATGCATTTAATGCACTTCTGTATTTATATCGCACTACTTATACTGCTGGAAGTGACACTTTAAAATGTACAGGTTTTTTCTGGCACTTCTATTTCATGCTGCATAATTTTGTTTACTCACAGACCACTGAAAGATACAAAGTGTTCATTTCAGATGCTGAGATAGTTCAATAACATTGATCAAAGGCTTTTCAGTTAAACTCAGTTTTAGCACCAAATTAACTCAGGCACAAGTTTCCTCTAGAACACTGTTGGCATCTACTTTGATATAAACCAGTAACAAGCTAACTTCAACATTGGGGAATTATTTCTGATATCTGGAACAGTTTTCTGGAGCTGCAAAGACTTCAGGATGGCAAAGCATTCCTCAATACATTGGTATTGCGACATTATGATTAAACTCTTTTAAATATTTCATACAACATAAAGATGTGACAAGACAGCATGCATCGTCTTCCTTTTTCTCTCCCCCCTTGGAGCTAACTGTGTTGTCTGCAAACTCATATCTTGCATTGGTTGCTATTTGAAATCTGGGGACTGTATGACCCTGTTTGTTTGGTCAGAGTGCTTTTTTTTTTATGCCTCATACATTGCTGTCACTTATCATGTGAAAAGCTCTTGCAGAATGTGCTATATCTTATTTTGCTGCACCATTGTAGATCAGTTGTAATTCAGAGAATATAGCCCATTTTCCTCAGGATTATATATCTATCTATCAGATAAATGTAGCCTGAAAGTCCAACAAGATTTATGGAAAATTGTGTTTATAATAAATAGTCCTGCTAGAGATAAACAGATTGAATTGTGCCTTAAGTTACACCAAAAAACTATTAGTTTATCTCTGTGGTCCTCAGTGTTACTCCAAGTATAATTTAGGATAATTTGAGGCATGACCCTTTGTATTATTCAATATCTCTGTACTGATCTCAAGTTACTGTTTACAAATGTTTACTATATTAAAGTATACTTCAGATAAAGGAAAATTACCATATAAATAACTTCCAGTCCTCATTCTCCTTCTTTTTTCCTACCCACCTAAGCTTTTTCTTACAATAATTTCATACAAGAGATCATATGAAACTTAAATATATTTTATTATTATTTTTATGTGAACTGGTTTTATTCAACTTGGCTAAAAGAAAAACAATAGGTAATGAAATAGTCTGGTAAGGGTGTTCTCACTTAAGAGTCATGTCTGCCTTTATATCCATCTAAGCACTATAGTGTTTTGATATAGAAATTGAAGAAGGGTACAGTAGCATCATACAATTTGGGCAATTGTCTTGTTTGTTTACAAGACAAAAGAATTTGACTTGCATGCCAGGATTTTCTCTACTTACTATTAATGTTGAAACTGTAGTGGCCTCAGTGTATAAAAAGAGGCTAGATACTGTAATTAATTTAAAAAATGTGGCATAGGTTAATTTGTATTGACAAAAACATACTGATATTCTGCCAGTTTAATTTCCTTTGAGATGCACCATCTGAACCATAGTCACATTGCAGCCTTCAGAATTTGGGATGCTAGGAAACAAGTTGATTGCTATGTAGAGAAACCAGCAATGAGTAGTTTCCAAAGGATGCTTGTCCTCTTTATCCTTACTCCCACCTCCTTCCCTACCTGCCTGGCAAGGTGGCTGCAGCATGCACTGAGTCTCAGCTGCATCCCACTGCTGAGCTGGGCTATACCTTTGGGCAGCAACAGAAATGTTGCTTTTCCCTCTCTACAGGCCTTGGAAACTTCACATCAATGATCCCATTTCCTTCTGTCAGATTTGGCTGATTGTGGCTGAGAGTTCAAAAAGTGAGACATGGCGGCAGATAACACAATTTCATAGGCCTTGATTCCTCAGGGAACTAGGCAGAAAATCAAATGAAGAGCATAAAGTTCAACTAAAATAAAAAAAACCTGTGGAATCATAGAATCCGTATGTGAAAGCTGCTTTAGTGGAGACAGACTTTAAACAGTAGATGAAGAATATGAACAACGTATGTTTTTCTCTCCAGGTTTCAATTACAATTTCAATTACAAATTTCAATGACAGATTAGCATGTCATTTAGAGGGACAGACCTGTATTTTTCTGAATTACTGCTAGTTGCTTTTTAATCTGTTGTGTTTTAGGCAGAGATTTAACAGATGATTTTATCTAAGCTGTCATGGCTGAGTGCTGCATTGAAAACAACCCCAAACCTGAAATAAACACATCTGGGTTAAAGAGATCAAAGATTAAGTAAAAATAATCTGAACTAATGCCTGTTCTGCTTGGTTTGCTGTATGTAAAAATAATGGGAATGGAGGGCCTTTAATTAGAAAGTCAGGACCAGGTACCTGATGCACCCTGACAACCTCTAGAAGCCAAGCTTCTCTTTTCTATGCCCTCTCTCTCCCTATGAACATTTGTCGTGGTTTGAGCCTGGTCAGCAGCCAACCACAATGCAGCGGCTCTCTCTCCCTTCCCCTCGGGCAATGAGAAGGGACAGAGAGCCAGGTCTGGGGTTCGAGATAGGACTGGGATGGGAAGAAATTCCCCTTTATGATCACGAGCAAAAGGCAGACTTGTTAGGGGAAGAAAAAAAGAACATACATTTATTACAAACACTAACAACACATAACAGAGTAGGACAGTGAGAAGCATTACCACATCTTGAGAACACCTTCCCCCCACCCCTCCCTTCTTCCCAGGCTCAGCTCTGCTCCCGATATCTCTACCTCCTCCCCCAGTGTCGCAGGGGCAGGTAATGGGGGTGCAGTCAGTGCTGCCACTTCCTTTATCTTCGGTGGGGGGAACTTCTGGAACTTCTTCCCCCTGCTCCATCATAGTCCCCCTCTCACAGGAGACAGTCCTCCACAAACTTTCTCTAACATGAGTTCCTCCCACA
This sequence comes from Tyto alba, assembly GCF_018691265.1. NCBI lineage: Eukaryota > Metazoa > Chordata > Aves > Strigiformes > Tytonidae > Tyto > Tyto alba. Next base: position 20,130,716 of record NW_024881275.1, on the reverse strand, counting down.
GGCTGCAGCATTCCCCACACTGCTCCGTCATGGGTCACTAACTTTCTCCAACTGGATTCCCTCCCACGGCTGCAGCCCTTCCCGAGCTGCTCTGGTGTAGGACACCCCCTCATGCTGCAATCCTCCCAGCGCTGAATTACAGCAGTAGGGCTACCTTTTCCCATGAGACCCCGGCCTTCTTCGGGCACAGCACTTTGATCAACCAGGCGGAAGCCACAGGCCATAAATCAACGTCTGCTCCACCATAGATCTTCATGGGTGCCAGAGGGGGGCTGCCCTGCCATCTCACCACAGGGTGAGGATACAGGGGGGTCTCTGCTCCGGCACACCTCCCCCCTCCTTTCTTCCTCCGTTCCTCCACTGACCTTGGTGTTTATGCAGCTGCAGCAACTCCCCCTCACAAGTCTGACTGCACATCACCACATCCCTTCTTAAATATGTTATCGCAGAGGCACAGCTGATTGGCTCAGTTTCCAAACAGAAGTGGAGCTGGCTTGGAGCTGGGGGAGCTTCGAGAAGCTTCTCACAGGGGGCTGCCCCTACAGCCCCCTCCCCTGCCACCAAAAAACTCCACCATTCATTCAACCCAGGACAACATCCCCCCCCCTCTGGCATATAGCATATCATCTAGTTTAATAAAAGAGCTATTCTGAGCTCTCAATAAGATCATTAGCCTTGTTTTATTGATTTACAGGCAATATGCTTGGTCCTAAAATAAGACAGATTCAACGGCATTGCTTTTACTTCATTCCTGCTAAACATTAAATTCCAAAATGATATGGTTTAGGTTGTATGAAGATCTAGAATAGTCTCTTCACTGAAATACACTTACTCATAAATAAGAAAGGAAAACAAATTCTCTTTCTAGCCTTTAACATTATTTTAAGACCCATGATATCATTAGGATATTCATTTGCTATTTTAACAGAAAGAATTGAAACAACTAACTTCCAACGTTTTGGTTCAGTCTTCACTTTTAAGTGGATGGAGTTGTACTTTGCCTTGGCCTGAAAGCACCAGAACACTTGGGAAAATTTAATTTAGGTTCAGTGTTCCAACTTCTTGCCATAAGGAATAATTGCATTCTACAGATACTTGAACTTTGGGATGAACATTACTCCAGAGACATAGTGACCACAGAGAATCCAAAGAAAGAAAACTGGGCTGAAAATATACAGTGATCTGTGCTCAGTGGCCAAAAGGCTGTAAAGCTGCAGTCGTATTCTATATTGCCAGCTAAGCTGCTGCATGCTGACGTTCAAAATAAATGGTGTAACCACTAGCAGAGCTAAAATTGGGATGCAGAAGTTCCTTGCTCCCAAGAATAACAGTTGATGCTATATCTGGGAAAATCTCTACTTTAAAAACTACAGAATTAAAAGTCAGTAAGAATACTTTCCAAAGCATACTCATAACCTGACAGAAAAGATGTGTATTGGGATGAATCACTCATCATTTTAACAAGTCTGATGGCTATTACATAGTGAAACAGGTGATTTATTTCTGTAAGCACTTTACCAATAACCTCTTCTGAAGCTTTTGTACTCAGGGAGAAAAGAAGCATTTTAAACACCTTCACTTTGGTGGAATATACCATTTCATAAAGAACCCACCAAAATGGATGCGCTGAATATTTATTAAAAAATAAGAAGGAAAAAGTTCATGTACTATAAATACAGTAGTAGTGAATTGCAAAGGTTTTTTCTGACAGTTCAGATCCCAAAAGGGAGACCACTTGATAGACACTCCTTTTCCTATTTGCATCTTCAAAATGGCTAAGCAACTTTTAACACAAAAAGGAGCATTAAGCAAGTTTTCTACATTGCTTAAGCTATCCTAAAATGCAGTTCAGCAGCTGAAATCTAGGAAGCATGCCAGCATCTTATAATGAGATAACATTGCACAAACTACCAGAAAATACTCTATGGATCACTTCTTTGAGGTGACATTTCAAAAATCTTACACTGTCTGAAAACACAGGCTGATTTTCTTGCTTTCACGCTGTAGCAATTGTCTCTGCCTCTATTGTTATTATAGTGGTAATACAAAGTATCTTGGCTGCAGACTGAGATGCCAGATTTTATTATAGCTCCATTGCACACTTACTGCAAAGTCACCAATACATTATGCTTTCATTTTTTTTTTTCTCTGTAGAGTGATATGATTTTGCAATTCTATTAATAATCGTTAGAAAAATTAAGGGCTCGGAGCCAAAGAAAAAGATAACAATTGTTATTACACTAGAAGATTTACATAAGAACATAATGGGGTTTTAACATGAAATACACACTTTTTAACAGAAAGATGATGATGTCTTAGGCCAGTGGAGTAGTGCATTTAAGAAATACCTTGCAAGTGCACACAATATAATTTCAGTATTAATGGCACTGTCAGACTACTTAAAAACACTTTTTTTTAAAAAAGAGAAAAAAAAAAAAAAAAAGAGAAAAATACACTTTAAACAAACTGTAAGGCATGCATTTAACAGAGATAAGAGGTGCCTGGGCCCTTTAGAGTTTTTTGTTAATAGCTGCCTGTGACTTACAGGTAGTGCAGATTGTTGTCTGAAGTCATCTTTTCTTACCTACTTTATTCAGTACAAGTACAAGATATTTTGGTATCCATGGTCAACAAAATATCACTGTCATTTGAAGGTCAATTTTGATTACATTCTTTTTGTTTCCTATAGCCAGCAAGAAAAATACTTATCTGGGATTTATGCTGTTGAGAATTATTGAAGGCACTTATACCAGTTTGGCAAAATAGAACATGCCTGTCCTCAACCATCAAGGTGGTGTATTATTTGGGGCTCTAGTAGAGTGATTCCTGCTTCCAAATCTTCCAGTGACAGTGGAAATGTCATTGATCCAAAAGAGCAAATCTGCTTTTCTCTCACGTTCAGGCTAAATATGGTTTTCTAGCTGTGCATTACTGCAAGGATGTTATTTTTTTAAAAAAAAGGCAACATCAAAGGGTGACTTTGAATGTCTTCCAGAGACAAAAAAGATTCAAAAGATAGCCAGCATTCATTCAAATGAACAGACAGACAAGAACTCATTTCTACATAGGCTGTAAATGAAATTCTCAACCTCACTCATATGTCCAAATGTGTAGCAGGAATATTACATGCTGTAAATCTGCAGCTAGTATATAGCTGGTATCTTGATGAAGATGAGAAAAAATGTATTATTGATAAAAAATTTTTCACTCTATAAAGTTCAGCAATAACCCAGGGCTCAAATTTTATTACTTTGGAGACATTTTTATCCAACAGGACCTGGAAAAATAAATGGTTTTTCCCTACAAGGAACTGATTAGGTAGAATTAAAGGGAATGGAGGAAAAGAATATTCTTCTCAGTGGGTAGTTTGTAAATATGCAAAAATTTTGAATTCTCACAATAAATTGAATTTGCAAAATAACTGATAGCACCAATTACGTACTTTATACTTGTTAAGACCTACACCAGAGAAGGATCTTGGTATTTTAATTCACATTCCAATATGACTTAATAAAGTTAATTCGATAAAATTAGTGTTCAAATATTGTAATGTACCATTAAGTTATTTTGATGGTAGACTGACAACAAGCTCTGGAACAGTGATAATTTGTTCATATTTACGTCAAGGTCCTGATGTTCAGCACACCTGAGTGCAGGGTTCTGTCAAACTTAAACTGCTACCTGTAAACCTAAATGTATATAGAATCACAGAATCACTGAACGGTTTGGGTTGGAAGGGACCTTAAAGATCATCTAGTTCCAACCCCCCTGCCCCGGGCAGGGACACCTTCCCCCAGCCCAGGTTGCTCCCAGCCCCGTCCAACCTGGCCTTGAACCCTTCCAGGGAGGGGGCAGCCACAGCTGCTCTGGGCACCCTGGGCCAGCGCCTCACCACCCTCACAGGGAAGAGGTTTCTTGAAGATGATACATATAGAGTGACATGCTACTTAGTGGTGCTATATTGCTGAAAGGCTTTTGTGTGCATTTGGAACAGTTGAAGTCAAATTACTATTGCAGCTGTGAGAAAATATTGATCACTTTTTAAAGAATAAAATAAAGGAGCATTCAATGGTATAAATACAAGAGAGCTAAAGCCAGCAGGGTTTTTCTTTGACCCTGTATTTCCTTATCCTCTCTTTATACACAGGTAGCTGAGATTCATAGTTTATCTTATTTAAGCTTTTATGATTAAGATAGATGGAGTCAGTACTTCCTGAATAGCCATCTCCTGTGTTGCAGGAAGATTTAAAATGCTGTTGGGTTTCTTTGCAGGTTGAGAATATAGTAGTGATCAGCGCAAGTATGTCTCTTACAAAATCAGTGATGCTGATTGCAATTTCTCTCATATTCCTATCTCTCATTTGGAATGCAAAAGTACAACTTTAGTGTTGTATTACAAGAGTAATAAATCACAAGAATAATAAAATCTGGCATCTAGCTGTCATTGTAGGAAAGCTGAATGTGAGAAAGCAAGTAGTACTGATTTATTTCCAAACAATAATGGCACAGCCATCTTCATAAATAAAATTCAATATATTTTGCCTTCAGTAAATTGTAGTCTTACTAAGTTGAAACCAGCAGACAAGTTCCTATATAGTACATACATTGTGAAATCAGATGTGTATATTTAGGCCCCATACCAAACTAAACTGAGCAATAATTAAGTTAGATAAAAAACTCAAGCATGTAAACAAACATTGGGGTCTCAAAGAGCTTTTAAATCAGAAATAAAAGTTATGGTGCTATCAGCTGTTTTTTGTTTGTTTGTTTGTTTTTGTTTGTTTGTTTTTCTTTTTTTTTTTCTTTTTTTTTTGTTTTTTTTTTTTTTGTGTGTGTTTTTTGTTTGTTTGTTTTTCTGGTGAAACTGAGATTCAAGAAAAGTTCTGTTTGTACAAACAGGCTTGCCTTCCCCTTCTGCTCCTTTATTAGCATTCTAAATTCAATTTATTAATTTAATTATTTTTCCCACTTGGCCGTACATCAGTGCTGCCTAAAGCAGTCTCCTTATTCTGTTCCTGGATGCTGTTGCTGTTCTTCTGTTTAGTTTCTTCTATGTACATATCTGGGTGCATGGAATCAAAGCCTTTATATCCAGAGTATTTGAATCCATGAACATTTTCATATTGGGCTTAATTTTAGACTTATTTTTACTTGCAAATCGGCCCTAAATGAAGACTGTTAGCAAATGGATCCACTCAACAAGGTTAGTCCAAACTAAAATAAAACTCACACTTCACTCAGTGAATGCTTAGTGATGGAGAGTACTTATTTCAATAAGGAAAGCAGAGATTTAACAGTTGTCTGTATATATTCTTTGAGACACCTATATTCTGGACAGTCACCCCATTTTACTGCCAGCTGCTTACAATACTCAGTTCATTGCAGGTATATATGATACTTACACTTTATGAGTAGACCTATCTTCATCAAGAGAGTAGATGCTGTGACATAAATAAGGACCATATTTCAAAAATGTAGCCAAAATCTACTGCACTTGACACATCCAAAGGCCTGTCTAATATAAAAGTCTGTCTCCTGAGAGCAGGTGTTACTGGATATGAAATTCTGTGGAATATCTTTTCTTTCAAAAAGATTTCTTTTGTACAAAGTGAAGTTGTCTCAAAGATTTTCCATCTCCTAATAAATAAACAGCTCCCCGTTGCCTGGTCACTTTTTTCAGAAGGCAAGAAAAAAAGTTGAAACCAGGTTTTCTACATTGTGGACAGAGCCATAGAAGTACTGTGTTTTCTTTTCAAGAATATTCTGTTTAGTTCTTACAAGAAATGAGTCTTCAGAAAAATGCCTCTATTTTCAGGGAAATGTTTGGGCATTGGCAAGACAGTCTTTCCACCAGTCTACTGTAGGGACACCTGCAAGGCCCACCCTTGGCAAATAATCTGGATAACAGCAGCTTATATTTTAAGAGAAGAATGTGAGCATAAATAGTGTGTATGTGGATTGAATACATAAAACTTAACGTGTTAAATGGCAGAATAATCATCAACTGAATTAAACAGAAAGGAAGGAATTAGAGACTTTAGACATGAAGAAGGAATCAGCCTGAAAAGAAGCATAAGAAAAGCAAGAAGATACCTAACCACAGGGAGACCTTGAAGTGTAAACAGCAACAATCAAAACAACATATGTATCTGGAGTTCATATACTGTCACTCCTATATAAGACATGCTCCTGAGTGGAGTTTTTCTGTTAGATTGCACCTCACTGTGTATTCTGGCTTCTGTGATCCTATTCTGAAAATCCCCAAATCTATATCCTGTATTCATCCATTAAAATATACATTATTTCTCAGACTCAAAAACAGTAGTTTCTCTCTATGTCTATGGAGGACCTTAGTTACTATATATGCAATTTTCAATAATGTCCTCATATTTATCATTCTGAGATATTGTTAAATAATTTGCATTTGCTTTAGAGCTTTGTTTCTCCCAAATGATTTATGTGTTTCCCTGGGTTTTTGGATTCTGGTATGTGAGATATAGGAAAACGTGATTTGGACATACTGGATGTGGATTTAGAGGCACCAGGAATCTTTTGTATATGGAATATGAGTGAGGTCTGCCTGTGTATTTGAACTTCTATTAGCTTCTGAAAAGTTACTGAAGGTACTATTTAATACATGCCCTTTCTACGTGCATAATTACTAGCTATCAGAAAATTATACTTTCTGGACTGATACTTTATCTTGAAAGTGAATGAAACTATGATGCTTGGAAACATTCAGATTTCAGTTTTTGTCCATATACTGCAGGAACTATGTTAGAGTCATGTTTAATTGTTAAGGGCACAATATTTGTCCATATAGAGCCCTTCCCTTCCCTTCCCTTCCCTTCCCTTCCCTTCCCTTCCCTTCCCTTCCCTTCCCTTCCCTTCCCTTCCCTTCCCTTCCCTTCCCTTCCCTTCCCTTCCCTTCCCTTCCCTTCCCTTCCCTTCCCTTCCCTTCCCTTCCCTTCCCTTCCCTTCCCTTCCCTTCCCTTCCCTTCCCTTCCCTTCCCTTCCCTTCCCTTCCCTTCCCTTCCCTTCCCTTCCCTTCCCTTCCCTTCCCTTCCCTTCCCTTCCCTTCCCTTCCCTTCCCTTCCCTTCCCTTCCCTTCCCTTCCCTTCCCTTCCCTTCCCTTCCCTTCCCTCTCCCTCTCCCTCTCCCTCTCCCTCTCCCTCTCCCTCTCCCTCTCCCTCTCCCTCTCCCTCTCCCTCTCCCTCTCCCTCTCCCTCTCCCTCTCCCTCTCCCTCTCCCTCTCCCTCTCCCTCTCCCTCTCCCTCTCCCTCTCCCTCTCCCTCTCCCTCTCCCTCTCCCTCTCCCTCTCCCTCTCCCTCTCCCTCTCCCTCTCCCTCTCCCTCTCCCTCTCCCTCTCCCTCTCCCTCTCCCTCTCCCTCTCCCTCTCCCTCTCCCTCTCCCTCTCCCTCTCCCTCTCCCTCTCCCTCTCCCTCTCCCTCTCCCTCTCCCTCTCCCTCTCCCTCTCCCTCTCCCTCTCCCTCTCCCTCTCCCTCTCCCTCTCCCTCTCCCTCTCCCTCTCCCTCTCCCTCTCCCTCTCCCTCTCCCTCTCCCTCTCCCTCTCCCTCTCCCTCTCCCTCTCCCTCTCCCTCTCCCTCTCCCTCTCCCTCTCCCTCTCCCTCTCCCTCTCCCTCTCCCTCTCCCTCTCCCTCTCCCTCTCCCTCTCCCTCTCCCTCTCCCTCTCCCTCTCCCTCTCCCTCTCCCTCTCCCTCTCCCTCTCCCTTTCCTTCTTTTAATAACATCAGAACATTATGTGAATATCTGGTCACACTCACCTACACTGTCTCTGCAGGAGATGAAATAAGTAGTAGTGGAGTGCCTATAGTGATACCAATATTGTGTGAGGCCAAAATTCCAAATAATCATTCCTTCCGAAGAGTAAGATGAAAACTTGTGTACTTGCAGTGGACCTAAACCAGATGATTTGCTGTTACTTCACAGAAGCTCCAAAGGAACTTTTATTTTGGAAAGACACAAATCAACTATATTTTAATGTAAGAACCAAGAAACAGCACTGGTACTTTGACAGTCAGCTGCCATCATTCTCCTGGTCTTTTTGAAGGCTCAGGGAGACCTCTGGACAAAGTTTAGAAACTAGTCCTGTGCGAGCTGGGTCAGGGGAGGGAGTAGGGGTGTGTGAAAAAAGGGAGACCTTCTAAGGAACTGTAGTCTAATATAGGAGACACTATTCTTTCTGTTGGATCCTGAGGCACTCAGTAAAATAGGGGCCTATTGCCATAGTTATTCACTCGTATATAACAGCACAGACTTCCAAGGAGCAGAACACTGATCTGGGGCGAAAAAATACTTGAGTAAAGGTCAGACAAATAAGTTGTCAGTGCCTAGCATTTTGTCATTTACAGTGAAAGTAAAATTTTCCTTATATGTTCAAAAAATAAATTTTCATATTTCTTTCATGTACCACTTACATTTTAGCAGTGCTTTAGCAGTGTTAAAAAATGCCTCTCTCTGAGTGGCTTGCATATGTCATTATCTCACTAACCACATTCCTCCAAAAACCATCCTTATCAAAAAAATAGCTATTATAGATTCTAATGAATATATGTCCAGGCATTCAGTGCCTTGTAGTTACACTGAGACTCAATTCTAATGGATATTGAGCACACCTTGTCTTCAGATGATCATGATTTACATACAAGTACTCTCTGAGCAATATTTATTTCTGGAATTGAAGTCTCATGAAAGCTCAATAAACACAGCGTCATTTCTATATTAGATATTGGAAATGGACAAAAAAATTTGTTATGTACTCTAAAGGAAAGTCATCCTAAATTTTGTACTCTACAGCATTATTGATTTGTTAATGTTGCCAGAGGAATACTCCTTACTGAAGTATGTATCATGTCTAATGCTTCATTCCAATACTTGTCACTACATTCTTTAGCAAGATATTAAGCAAAATAAATCGTCCTTGGCAGGATGACAGTGAAGATAAATGTCAAAACTGCTTCATCCAAAACTAAAAAAAAAAAAAGTATCTAAACATGCAAAATCTGCTCCTGAAATCTTTGTGACTCTAAATAATATAGTATCTAAAAATTTGAAACATCAGAATTGTATTTTTTTGCAACTGCTATTCCAGGGACAAAATATATTTGTATAAATATGTTTGTATAAATATACACCTATATAAGAAGATTAAATGTGAGTGTAACAAAAGCTGGCATGATGTTATCCTGGTGGCCAGCTCTTAATGGGAAAATAGATGATTCAAAATGATTGAGCACATAAAGCTTATATTGGTTTAACAAAGAAACTGAATTAAAAAATGGATAAGTACAAAAAAGAACCTAAGATCAGGTTAATACCAAACCAAAAACAATAGACAAGAATTTATGTGGATAAATCTGGTCACTCACATTAGCTGGTCCGAGTGTTCTTTGTAGTTGAGAACTTAAGGTTTCAGCAATTTTCAATAATTTGTACCAGACAATTAAAGGAAATTTCAGATTTCATAATAAATAGTGGTTTAAAAAGTCATAATATTTTAATACCTAATAGCTAAAGTTTAAATAATAGTAATAATAGTAGTAGTAGTACTAGTAGTAATAATAATAATAACCATAAATAAAATAAAATAAAATAATAATAATAATAAATAGTTTTAAAATACACCCTCCTCATAAAGTGGTTGTTTCTATGAAGACAAAGCAGCACATGAACACATTGTAGGAGAACAGTAAGTGTTGTCTACAGTATTTTTCCTTCTACATCTATGTAATAAGCACACTTTTATCAGAGACATAAGACCAGAGGGTACAAGAACAGAATCTATTACCTCTGCAGTTCACGCATTTGAAACTCCCTATGTTCTTTATGTTTCTGCCTGGAGCTCTAATCTTTCTGTCCTTAGAGACATCATTAAATTGTATTTCCTGTTTCAATTAAAATTATAATATCACACCTCAGGGATTATACTGATGCCCATTTCATACTTATGGGGCTCTAAAAAGATTTTTAAGATGTCTTTTTGCTTAGAAATGTTCACACTTAAATTACATACTCTGAGTAAATACATCTGTCCACACTCTGCTTTGTCGATATGATCACAAAAAGAAAAATACACTAGTTGCTAAGATAGGTTGTAAAAAGAAGACCTATTAAATATTAATGCACGTGACTAGAGATGATCATCTAGTACTATTTGTTGGAATCAGTTGAATATGAGAAGCTATGAAGTTGTTATCTTCTATTTATCTGGATATCTTTTTAGCATCACTGTGGTGTCTGGTTATGGCAAATATGACAATACTGTAACAATAAATTATTTTTTCCACTATATCTTACAAAAGTCCTAGTAGAAGTCAGCTTATTTGTTAACTTTATGGTCAGCGAATCTGGCTGTAAATTCCTAAACTTTTTGAAACATGACCATTAATCATTGCTCAAAACTTGTTTTAGTGATCTTCTTGTGTAAAGGACTAATTTTCTTCAGCTAACTTAAGGTTAAGTGCCTAATCTAAATCGGCTTCTCATCTGCTTATGCTTCGTGCCAGTGGAAGGATGTATATCCAGAAGGTAATTCTATTTCTCACATAATACATCTCAAATAATGAGAAAGAAGCATTATTTGCTCTTAGCTCTTTTCCCACTCACATCTCACTGAGATTCTCCCAGGAACCAATGATCCTGGTTCTTCTTTATTTCAAGAGCTATCCTACAAGTAACCAAACAGACATTAATTACTCAATTTGCTGTTGACTAGGATAAAACAACAGTGGCGAGGAAGGAAGGTCTTATTTTCACTAGAGTAAATTCTTTTGCATTATGCTGTCAAGAGAAAGTGGAATTAGAGTGAGAACAAATCATCATTATACCTGTGGCAGGACATACGTATTTTCACTCTGCTAGGTATCCAGATTAAGTGGAAGTGATAAGCAAGTCCCAAGCAATTTAGTTTTTTTTCTGTCCTTCATAATGATTTTATCCACACAGATAACAATCTACTTCTGTATGCATACAGGCTGAGCACAAATGAATTAAAAGCAAATTCAGATAACATGTTCAACAGGGTTCTGTGTTTGTCTGCATGACAGACTATTTTGGTCTCAAATCTTCATTCAGCGGAACAGTCAATAATCAACGTTTGCAAATTTCACGTTCTTTTAAGCTTTTCAACAGTGTTTTGATTATAACTTCCATATATTTTATAAAATCTGACAACCAAATATTTTCTGCTTGGGTTGTCCTGCTGTGACAGGTAGCCTCTTTGATAATATTCATGTGAACCCTAATGAACATGACACAGCTCTCTGAAACTCTGACAAGTACAATGAAAGTGTAACTTTCACATTTACTCCTAGGCTCTCACCCGCTTCTTTTACCATGTTACTTGCTCCTGGTTGATTAGTAAGTTAGTAATATTCAAATTCACAGCCTCTTACACCATTTGACAGCTTCTCTCCCATTTATAGAGGTCATCTAGGTTGCTCTCTTGCCCCTGTGCTTGAACAATCATGACTAAATGTTTCCTGTCAGATTTGCTCAGGAGAAAAGTACTCCTTTATGCAGGAAAACTGGAAATTTAAATCAAAGGCCAGAATGGCTAGGCAGAGAGCTTCTTAAAGAAATGCTAGAAGAAAACACACAGGAAGTGAAAAGGACAGGAAACAACGGAAGAGTATAAAAGAATTGCTCATGCTGTTAAGGATAAAAATCATGAAGACCAAAACCTCGTCAAAGCTAAAACTAGTTAGGGACATGAAAGGTAACAAGAAAAGTTCTTACAAGTATGCTAGTATTAGAAGTTCACTGAAAATAAATGCTGCTGGATGGGAGAGACAATTTACTGATGGATGACATGAAAAAAGCTGAATTATTTAAAGCCTTATTCATCCCAGTGTTTGCAGGCAAAGCCTACTTTTTAGCTTCAGTATGTATCAGCCTGGTTTCAGAAGGAGACAGAGATCAACAACTTAGGGAAAGCTTAAAGAAGTTGGACTTACTCAAGTACAGGATACCAGATCAAATTCACCTGATGGTGTAGAAGGATCTGGCTGAAGTGAGAACAAGGCTACTATTACCTATTAAAATCACAGTAATCAAGAAAGGTCCTCAACAACTGGAAAAAGGCAGACATTACTTTCATCTTAAGAAGGGAGATCAGGAGAACTCTAAATCAGGCAGCCTCACCTTAGACACTGGAAATATCACAGATGGCACTCATTTGGAATTCATTTCCAAACACATGGAAGACAAGGCACTCATCAGAAACAATACACGTAGATTTACCAATGGCAAATCATGCTTCACCAGCCTTAATGACTTCCGTAATGACATATGAGATGATGTCCCTTCATCAGGGACCTGGATGAAGACACAGAATGCAAACTTGACTAATTTCTGGATGATGTTTTGTTAAGAGAAGTGACTGACATAATGAATGGCAAAAATTAAATCCAGCAGGATATTGGGAAATTTTTGAATTGCACCAAGAGAAGCCTCATGAAGTTTAACAGGCAGAAGGGCTAAACTCTGCACTGGGGGCAGAATAGCTGTGGCTGATGGAGACTGACTAGCTGAGGAGCAACCAGGCTGAGAGGCCCTGAGGGTGATGGTTGACCACCAGACCAACAACATGCTCTTGCCCTGAGCTAGATGAACTTGCAGAATGCTCAAGAGAAGACTACAAGGGGCTTAAAGCACATGATTGACATGGAGAGATTGAGTGACTTGAGCTGGTTTTAATCTGGCAAAGTTAAAACTAAGGGCCATAATTGAAGTACAGTTGCAAAAAATAGCAGAGCTAAACTCTTTGCAGCAGAAGCAGACACTATAAAAGGACTACATAAGGGATACTGGCCTTGAAGTGCAAGCTGGGCAGATCAGGTTGTATATATGGAAAAATTTCTTCACAATGCAGGACTACACCAGGATATCCATAGAAAGTTTGGACATACCATCAGTGAAGTTTATGAAGACAAAGCTTTGGTTGATTACCTCTAAAGAGAAACTGGAACAGATTATATCCAGAAATCCCTTCTAACCAGCATTTTTATCACTCCTTGGATTCTCTGCAGACACAGCTAAACTAACTGTTTGAAGGCAGAGTGATAAATGTTTTATATTTTACTATTTATTAATTCACATTAATTACCAGGGGAAAAGTGTAGGAATGAGTTGGAAGGATAAGACTGAGCCTTACAGAGAAAATTGTATTGAACAGAGTGACACTTACATACATTGCAGCAAGTTTTCCTAGAGGGCTGCTGAGACTAAGTTACTGGGTTTTGTCGACAGGATAGTTGAAGGTCCCCTGAGAGAATAAACAAAAGCCAGGTGGATATGGTTCAAAATAGGCCTCAGTTCCAGGAACCTAATATTGAGTGTGATCTTTACTGTTACTTTTCTCCATGTCAGAATTTAACTCTTTTAGCAATGGGTCTAATAATGCATTTTCAGTACATTTGTGACTGCATCTTTCCAAATCAAATGGAATTTTCCTATTTTTAAATTTTCTTTCTACTTTATAAAGATCTGTCTTGCCACTCTACATTTTATCATTATTTGCTTACTCTCTGCTTTGCATACAATAAAAAAGATGAAGAAACCTTAAATCTTAATTAGAACCCTGTTGTAATAAAAGCTAATATCCTATACACTGTCAGAAAAGTAAATATTCTGCAAATCAGAAACAGATTAGATAGTGGTGATTTCATTCAGTTCAATTAATTCTATTAAAAACATCACACTGGTAGCTCAAATGGAACAAAGCCATTACCAGGTGGGTAACACTTATCATATAGAAACACTTTTCCTCCATGATTAAGATATTCTAAATCAGCTTTGTCTTAGAAAGGTCTGTTTATACAGCCTACTGAAAAGATAGTGCCTGTAGTTAGGTCTTCCACACAAATACCAAGTATTTCATTTTCCATAAAATAAAATTAGTCCAAGCTTCATTAAGCTGTCTGTTAACACAAGACCAATCTGCAATACTTGCTTCTCAGAGAAAGGGACAGGGCATATGAGCAACAGGAAACAAATTCCCAATAGAAGTATTAAGTTAGTTTTATGTCACAGATGACAATTGTACTTTGAAAACATAGGAATGAGCAAACCAGAGGACTCTGTTACCATCATATTCACATGTTCACATATATTTTGAGAAGCATGGATGGCAGTACATGTCCCATGAAACTTCACTGGTGGCCTCTTTCCACTATGAAAACTGACAATAATAAAAATCACCCTTTTCTCCCATATCTTTGCATTTTTTTAATGAATACAGGAACTTTCCTCTTAGCCAACTGCACTGTTTCCTCTGTGTTTCCTCTTAGTCATCTGTGCTGTTTCCTGTATGTTGACACCGTTCAATATCTGCTAGCCAATTAGAAAAAAAGCATTACCATCATTTCAACTGGTTTGTCCAGTACAGACTTTATGATCTATACTCTTCTTTCAACCTCCCTCAAATTCACTTTAAAATTGGAAACATATTTGTAACTTCACATCTCAAAAGCTATCAGAATAGTTTTAAACAATGAACTTCACACCACAGTTACCCTTTTCACTATTTCACCGCTGGGTGCTTTTAAAAATCTTAGGTACAAGACACCTGGTTTTGATATTTTCTTCATTTTGTTTTGTACCACTTCATATTGACAAAGTACGACTTCACATGAGTTCCTCATAGACAAAAATTCATGTGTGAGAATATACCAAAACCCTTCTACAGCAAAACCAGAATTAAAATGTTAAGACAATTTTATTCCTACGACTTCTTCTAAGTGCTTCTGTTTTCCTTGATTGTCTTTTGGCAGTACAGACTCTCTGCCAGACATCCTGCTGCTGCTACTGTAGAAATAGAATTTCTGAACTCTTACGTTTCTGGCAGCTATTTTGGTTAACAAATCTCTCATGTATCTTTGATTTGCCTTGATGTTGGTTTTTTTTTGTGTTTTGTTTTGTTTTGTTTTGTTTTGTTTTTTTAATTATATTTAGCCTTAAGTTGTTTACAGCACTTACATTTTATTTAAAAATCTTCAGCTATCTGAAGGATGTATTTTTGCTCCCAGCAGTGTCTTGATACCCTGCTGCTTAGCCACACAGGCTTTCTTTTGCCCTTTTTCAAGACTTTCTTGATAAGTGGAATGTATTTGCTCTCTGCCTTCAACTCAGTATTTTAAATAGTCTCTGTGCCATCTGCTGTCATTTAACTCTCTTAGTGATTCCTTCCAGATTCTTCCTTACAGAAGTCATTGTTTATAATTGTGCTTTCTGAAGTTAAGCAAAAATGTGGGGAGATTTCTTGGCTTCTGCAGCCCTGCAAGGATATTGAATCTAGAGAGAGATTCACCTGAGGTATTTTGAACCATATCCACCTGGCTTTTGTTTATTCTCTCAGGGGATCTTCAACTATCCTGTCCACAAAAACCAGTAACAGTCTCAGCAGCCCTCTAGGAAAACTCGCTGCAATGTATGTAAGTGTCACTGTTCACTATAATTTTCTCTGTAAGGCTCAGTCTTATCCTTCCAACTCATTCCTACAGTTTTCCCCTGGTAAGTGTGTCATCTCAAACTTCATGATTGACTCCACCTATTGTCTTTTCCCCACTCTCTAGCTGGACTCCCTTGTTATCTCATTTTGTCAACCCTCTTTACAGTCTTCTGGTTTGTTTTAAGGATGAAACTTCTCCCTACACACCTTTCTAGTTACACATGAAAGTGTTCCCTTTCAGCCACTCAATAACTCAGGGAAGGTAACTGCAGAGATGCTGGTACGCTGTACCAATGCTGCTGGACCCCTGCTGTGGACACTTGTTAAATAAGTAACTCTTAAACCCACAAAAAGATAATAGTACTTAAAATCAGTCAACATAAACTCCATAATTTATCATAGAATCATAGAAACAGAATAATTTGGGTTGAAAGGGACCTTCAAATATCATCTAGGCCAACCTTCCCTGCAATAAGCAGGGACATCTTCAACTAGATCAGGTTGCTCAGAGCCCTGTCCAACCTGATCTTGGATGTTTTCAGGGATGGGCCATCTACCACCTCTCTTGGTAATATCTTCCAGTGTTTCACCACCGTCACAGTGAAAAATTTCTTCCTTGTATCTAATCTAAATCTACTCTTATTCAGATTAAAACTGTTACCCCTTGTCCTATCACTATACTCATTGATAAATAGTCCCACCCCATCTTTCCTGTAGACCCTCTTTCAAGTACTGGAAGGCTGCTCTATGTTCTCCCTGGACCCTTCTCTTCTCTAGGCTGAATAACCCCAACTCTGTCAGCCTGTCCTCATAAGGGAGGTGCTCCAGCCCCCTGATCATCTTTGTGGCCCTCCTCTGGCCCTGCTTGTATAGGTCCATGTCTTTCTTATGCTGGTGGCCCCAGAGCTGGATGCAGTACTCCACGTTGGGTCTCACCAGGGCAGAGTAGAGGGGGAGAACCACCTCTCTTGACCTGCTGGGTACACTTCTCTTGATGCTGCCCAGGACATGGCTGGCTTTGTGGGCTGGGAGTGCACATTGCTGGCTCATGTCCAGCTTTTCATCCACCAATGCCCCCAAGTCCTTCTCTGCAGGGCTGCTCTCAATGCCTTCATCCCTCAGCCTGTACTGGACACCAAGGGTTGCCCCAACCCAGGTGCAGTACCTTGCATTTGGCCTTGTTGAACCTCATGAGGTTCACATGGGTCCACTTCTTGAGTTTGTCCAGGTCCCTCTGGATGGCATCCCATCCCACAGTTGTGACAGCCACATCTCTCAGCTTGATGTTGTCTGCATACTTGCTGAGGGTGCATTTGATTCCATTGTCTATGTCATTATCAAAGATCCTGAACAGTACCGATCCCAGTAAAGACCCCTGAGAGACACCACTTTGCACTGTTCTCCATTCGGACATTGGATCATTGACTTCTAGTCTGTGGATGTGACCATCCAACCAATTTCTCATTCACTGAACAGTCCATCCATCAAATACGTATCTCTCCAATTCAGAGAGACGGATGTTGTGGGGGGACCATATCAAAGGCCTTACAGAAGTCCACATAGATGACATTTGTAGCTCTTCCCTTGACCACTGGTGTAGTCACTCCATCACAGTAGGCCACTAGATTGGTCAGGCAGAACTTGCCCTTGGTGAAGCCATGTTGCTGACTCAAATCACCTCCCTGTCCTCCATGTACCTTGGCATAGCTTCCAGGAGAATCTGTTCTACGATCTTCACAGGCATAGAGGTGAGGCTGACATGTCGGTAGTTCCCAGGGTTTTCCTGGGACTTAGATATTAAGCCTACAGTTTCTTTCCCAAGATCCTTTAAATTTTGCCCTAGGGTCTCCCGTCTCATTTTTTTCTGCCATACACACCCAGCAGGTCTATGTTCCCAGACTCCTTCTCACTGTCGGTTAGCAGATGGCCCTCATGCCAGATGATATGAGCAACCTCAGAGTAGGCCGGCACATTCCCATACAGCTGTCCCCTGTTGGGCTCTGGTCCTGCCAGATGCCTGAACAACAGCCTCTTATCTTCAGCAGAAGCCCCAGGGCAGGGCCATGACTGCCCTCCTTTCATCCCTCCCCAGGCAATACTCTCCCACACCAAAACTGGCATGGCTATCTTGTGGACAAGTTTTATTTACATCATTGGAGAGTCTTGCTATGGACTGAGCATGTCCCATCAGAGAAGAAAATCTGTCCCTCTGGGATATTCATGCCATGTGACACCAGAGGCGATTGTATCAGGAAAGGGACACTTTTTTAAAATCATGGTGATCATCAGATTTTTGCAATCTTTTGCTTCCACTTTACAAAAACAGCTACTTCAGCATATACCTATTTTTCTCATGAATGGCGGTGGTCCTTGCCTGTAAAAAGGTTCAAGTATTGAAAGTATGTTTTGTAGACACATTCAGAACTACCAGCCTTTTGTTTTGCACTCCTCATCATTTCAAGAATATTGGTTGCTTCAGACAGCTTTTCAGATGCCAGGCAATGAAACACTGCACTATTCTAGAATAACTTCTGCAAGCACTTCTTACATTCAGACACAGTAAACCTACAAATGAACCCATCAGTCACCACAATGTCACCTTATTTGAAGAAGTTCTGCTGGTCTTGTTGAAGAGTTTAAAATAAGATAATGGAAATAACAGAAAATTTTTGTTAATTACATAATTTAATTGACTTCTCTGATTTTAAACTTTACGAATAATATTTCAGTGCTAGTTATTTGCCAACAATTTTTGAAATTCCAGGAGTTTTATTATCCTGTGTTGAAGTGCTATCTCAGAGGAGTCTCTGTATAGTATGCAGACGTCAGACCAACTTTTATCACAACACTGAATACTTACCTAAAGATTTAATTATTTAAATCTATAAAAATCAAGAAATCTGGATTTATCCAGTGTCACTGGTAATAAGAGAAGACATGATACATGTGAGTTTTTACTTTCCAGCATGAAATCCCAGTTAATGCAGAGCTATAAACAACAGCATGTAATTGATGAGAACCATGATATGCAGTGTTCTCTTTCAACTACATTTGTCACCTAAATTAGGACTACATGTTGGTATACATTTATTATTTTTTCATTACACACATTGTGTAAAACCACTCCTGGGACCAGGTCATTATTTTTCGTGTCTGCTGTATTTTTCTGAAGAAAATTGTATATTGTTTCAGGTGGTTTTTATACAATAAAAATTTCACACACTTGTTGATCTAGAACTCATCATAGCAGAAAAGTATTTGCAAGTAGTAACAAATTATTTCACTAGATTTTTATTGGGCTATTTTCAAATATAAATGAATGCATTCTGTTCACAAAAATAAGAGCTTTTCCAAATATTATTATTAGATAATAATGGAAGTGCTCAAATTATCATTCTGAAATTTTCTTATATTTTAGATAATGGTGTCCCTTCTTTAAACAACTCTGAATATTAGTCTCAAAGAGTAAGCTCTTCAATTTTAAAATACAGGTTATCCAAAGAGGGAGCAAAACAAAGCCCATGCAAGTTGTATGTCCAAATATGTTATTCTAATGACACAGAAATGAAATCACAGTTAAAAGACTGTAAGCCAACCATAAGCTAAAATGTGTAGGAACAAAACACAGCTATAATTTTTTAACAAATACAAAGGTTTCATTTGTCCATTGCACCAATGGAAATTGACCACTGAATTTCTTCAAAAAGAGTCAAACCATGAGATGATTCCAAGTTTTTCCAAATGAGGGAGGCTAACATTCACTTAATTATTTCATTTTGTGATTTCCTGACAAACTGTAAAAGCTATTTATGGCTTCAGAGTCACAAGCAAAGACAG
Organism: Tyto alba; assembly: GCF_018691265.1. Taxonomy (NCBI): domain Eukaryota; kingdom Metazoa; phylum Chordata; class Aves; order Strigiformes; family Tytonidae; genus Tyto; species Tyto alba. The sequence continues at coordinate 20,111,410 of NW_024881275.1, read as the reverse complement.
AGCTCAGGTCTTTCTCCAGAAAATACAATAACATGAGCATCTTTTGCAGTAACAGGACTTGTGGCACTTACTTCAGCAGAGCTGGCATTTCAGTCATCAGCAGGTAAGGGTGCGCATGCGTGCACACACACACAAACACACACGCATACACTAGTTAGTACATTAGAGCAGAGCAACACATTTTTAAGATATCTGCCCTTTACAAAGTTAACTCACAGATTTAAAAAGGCTTGAATTTTCTATTATTTCTTGTTGAAAGATCATTTTTCTGTTAGTGAACATTTAATAGGTTCCATAAAGCAATGAAAAAAAAAAAAAAAAAAAAACCAAACTATTCAGCTTTATAAATCAGACACATAATGACTGGATTTAAGATGAAGGCTTTAAGTAAACCAGGAATCACATGCTTTACTTTTCTCTTAAAATTACACACAGGCTAATGGACTAAGAAAAAAGGAAAAAATATATTTTTATTCATAACAGCTCTAGTATTGAAATGTTTAGTAACTCAGTAACAAAACACTGCAGTAAATGGATAACAATGACTGTTCTTAACTGTAAACTACAGACTGTTCCAAGGAACAAGCTCTTATTCTGTAGCATCTCAATTTGTTTGTGATCAAATAGTATCAACTTCATGGCCTTGTCAGTATGCTAAAACAAACGAAACACAAAAAGCCCTAACACACACACACACACACACACCAAAAAATAACAAACTCAAAAAACCTAAGCCAGTTTTTGAATAAAATGAAACAGCTGACTAAAGGTCTCTCTATAATTTGGGAAACCACCAGTATTAGACTCCATTCCTTTCATTCTTAAACATGCAAGTCTTCACTTGCTAAAACTCATTGATAATAAAAAAATCTATCCCATTATATATTTAGATTTCTTCGTGTGGATATTAAAATAAACTATGTTCTGAAATTAAGAATTAAAATACCTCCTCTAGTTTTCCATACATATTTGCCTGTATAAATATACTTCATCATTTTACAAATTAGAATATTTATATTAAAGCTTTCGGACAGCAAATCATTACAGCTTAACATGAACAAACAATTCCTGTGTTTTGGATCTGTCTTTAAATCATGTTTGGAGATAACGAAAATCATCCAAAATGAGTGACTGCAAATAATATAAACACATTTATTTAGAAAAATAAACTGAAAATGCTGCTTGTCTGTTAGATTTCTCCATGAAGTATAGACAAATGGTTAGAAAATTTTTATGTCAAACACATATTACAAATGACTTCTTTAACAGTAACTGGGACTATAATGTCAATGTTCAATAGGAACATTTTGGATGTGTAATTCAATAGACTAAACTTGGCTGCTAATATGATAAAAAATGGATGCTATTAAAAAAGATTATATCCCCTTTTTAAATACACCTTATCATGTTGATGCTTTTTCATATATATACATATATATATATGTATGTATATGTATGTATTTATTTAAACCTAAGAAAGGACCATAGTCCTTTCTGTGAAGAGATCCCCATAGTGAAAGAGAGCGCAAATGTTTTTCTTCAGTTCTAACTTTTTAATTCCTTTTGGAGCCCCGGCAAAACATAGCTTGTTGTGGTCAAAAATCTCTTGGGGCCATCTGTGCAAATGGTGGCACACATCATTACCCTGAATGGAAGTGACAGTGCAAATACTAGAAGTGCATTGATATGCAATCTCTAACAGCTGAAATTCTTCAAAGTTGGGTGGAGGACAGGAGACAGCATCCTTTTAAGCAATTTAACATCACTGATGCCTTGTTCCTGTATGGCTTTCAATATGTACAAGGGATGACAGAGGTCTTCTATCCCCACAGACAGTAACATTCCTCTGTTACAGTAAATGCGTTAATTTTCTGCTATCACCTAAGTGCTTCATTTCTCCTTTTGGCTACATATTGAAATATTTTTGGATGCTGGCTGGAGCCATGAAAAACTCATTGTTTGTTACTCTGGTTGCTCAGCACAGAACACAAGTGTCAGGCTTGGAGAGAGCAGTTTCTGCAACGGGGCAAGACATTTAGTCCTCTTTATTCTTTTCCTCTAAGTGGAATTTAAGGCTGTGGCTTTTGCCAGGACTCAGCTTGTAGCTGTCAGATCTGAGGAAGATGAGTCAATGCAGATTACACTCATGATCAGTTGTGCTCTCACTTGAAGGGCTTTTCCATTCTCCATTGAAGGTCAGGTTCCTGGTTACTTTTCAGATCTGGCCTGCAAGAAGTCACAAGGATGAATCTGATATGCAAATAATTAACCGACGTGCCTCCAGATATAGATAGTCCTTCAAGCCTGAAGGTGCTGTTAAAAAGAAAAGAAGATAAAGACGAAATTATAAAAATGTTACTTTAAAGAGACAAAGTTAATAGTAAAGAAAACAGAACTTCGAATGATCGTTCCATTTTTTATGTAAGCAAGAGTTCCAAGAATTATGATTCTTTGAAATGACCTTTTATAGTTGTACTTTATTACTGATACAAGCCTTGGTTCTCTGCTGGGGGAAATGGCTTTAATTTTAATGGTGTCTTTGGAATTATGTTGTATTATACCACCTGAGAAACTGATCATTACTATCCTAGGTCTCAGAGTATATGCTGATCTTGAAATTATGTTTTTTTAATCTTTTTTAAAATTATTCTTTTTAGGAGGATTACCCTCTTTAACCTACCTAACAGAACAATTCAGCTTAACAATATGCCTGAGGGCACAAAATGAAACAAGAAATCCTGAGATCTTAAAAATAAAGAACTATATATTAAGCATTCGAAAAAACCTCTAAGAATTCAAGTCTAATTTAATCAGAGATTCTATATTCTAATCCCTGTTCTGAAATAAAATAGAAAGTGAATTCACCAGAAGTTTCCCACCTGGCAGGTAAGTTTCCTAATCACTAAAACACCATATAAAATTTTGCTTTGAGTCTTTCACATTGACTTTTGTGAAACTGCTTTAATTTCTATAAAGCACTAAAATAGTCCTAGTCAGTGAAAGAGAGTAACACTCCAATCTAGTGCTGAAGTTCACTGACTCACTGAATTTCTTTAGTTTATTTATCAGATAAGATAAAGCAGTATCAAAAAGAGAGACCTTAGGATACTTACCTGTTGGTAGTTAGGACACTAACTTGGGTTAAATAATTAAATTCATACCTCCTGAGGAAAAGAATGAGAACTTCCTCTTCCAAGGTTTGTGATTTGTACTCAGACCTACATACTGCAAGGGGAAGGCAAAATTAGTTCTTTGCCATTAGCTTTATGAATATAGCCCTTCATTCACATTTCCTCTAATTTCATATTGACTGGAATACTTCAATTTGATAAAGATTGCCTAGGGTAGGATGGAAGGTCACTTTGTCAGGCAAAAAAAACCATCTGAAGTAGTTGTGTTGTCAACCCTTTTTATTTTTTTCCCCATAACTAAAAAAAAAAAAAAAAAATCAATTATTCAGGGAAACTTAATTAGTATTTGGGATTGTAACAATGGCTCAATGTAATGCAAGTCATGTAAATATGGTATAATAAATGTATGATAAAATTGGCCCAGAAGGAAATTTTTTTCCTAGTTAACTACTTAGGGTTTGGCTCACGTTATTAATGAAGAAGTGGAGGGTCCTAAACATCTGTTAGCAGCTTAGCCTTTAACTGAGGAAAGTTTTCATATTACTAGAAACACACAACCCTTTTTCAGCTGTCACAGTTTTTGGCTGCAATTGCCTTTGGGCTAACATTTTTGTGTATGTTAACACCTCATAAAAATCACAAAAAAAAGGATGGTATTGCTCTTCAACTCAGCTTAATGCTCATGAAACAGGATTAGTAATGTACAACAAACATATATGTGAAAGTAATAATAATAATCATCATCAATAAATAAAACAAATAGTATTTGTTCTCTGTCAGAAAACAGTTGTTTCTCAAACTTATTCTGAATACAGTATAAAACAATGCTGAGCAGCTATAGATATGAAGAGCAATATATTTTATTTCTTTTCCTCTGGGTTGCAATTCATAAATATTCAATATCACACACACAAAAAGTGGTGCATCAGGTATACCTGGATTCCTCTAGCATCTCTCTAATTCAGTCAACAACCCCACAATTTGATTCATTCCCAGTCATACAACCACATGACATCCACCTTCATTTCATCAACATTCTCTCACAGAAAAGCCTGCCTTTTGATTCTTTACGATATCTCTGCTAAAAAGCACAAACTTCACCACTGTGAAAAATGTGATGCACCTCTACACATTAATAAAGAATTTGATCAAATTAGAAGATTATAGTTAAGCTTGCTCAGTGAAAAATTCAGAATGTGGCAATGCCTGTATCAAAAAAAGAAGAAGCATTTCCTCTTGACACCTCCAAAAAAAAAATATGTAATTTCAGATCATTATTGTACACATGAAGAAGTGAGGCACAGAGAGAAAATAGGACAGTCATTGGAAAAAACTGTGTCTACTAATTACAGATACCTATCCTGAACTGTCTAGTTCTTAATTCTATAACTTTTACTATTTTGAAAATGAGGTTTTACATTCACATCACTACATTTAATTCATCATTACAAAATCCCTTCATTACACCATATCTTGTCAACATCCTCATAGTGAAAGAAACAGACCTTCCTAGGGAGCTAGAGTTCAGACAATTTATGGGAGTCTGTTTTGTTCACTCACATCTTTTCTCTTCCCTTTCATTACTTTGGCAGCATCATCAGGTCATTCTCTTCCTTCTACAGCAAAACGATTTAGTTCCAAAAAACAGACACAGGGAAAGCAATTTCATTGTTTCCCCCATTCAAAACCAGGTAACTATTCTTCTGTAATAAAAATTATGTTTTACTTCTCTGACAGTATTACCTGAAAAACATCTCCCTTCTGTTTCCTTCTGTTTGCCACAGTTTTCTTAATAACTGAAAACGAGTCCACTCCAATCTACCACAATATCCTCCTCATCATCATGTCCATGACCACAGTGTCACTGCAGAGAGTTCTATGCAAAACACTGCAGATGGAAAATATTAAGGAAAAAGGCTACTAAAGGGAACCACCCTTTCATCTCAGACCTATGGGGTGCTATGCATGCACTAGTTATAAATTGAACAGTGAAGTACAGGTTTGGTACAAAATAGGAAAATGGTAGGAGGGGACATTTATCTAAGCTTAGCTGAATAAGCAATACATTTTCATTTAAAGATACACAAATATAGAGATAGTCAGGTTCAGCTTACAGTATTTAAAGAGTAATAAATGTCATTTGATTCTATAGTGACATGACAGGAAGACATCAAGCAAATTGTATAGAAGACATCTATCAACTTGGAACCGATGAGTGCAGTGGTGACTGTCAATGATCACAGAAAAGGATGCTTTAAATGCAACTTTCTATGCTGGGTCTAGTGCCTTTTATCGAGAAAAAGAAGCAAACTACTAGGAAATGCACTTCACATTCAATTGAGAAAGAAATTTACTTCATTAATACTACGCTATATAACTTCCACATCATTTTAAGAGTCTGATAAAAGCACCTGAAAAACGAGCCTAATTAAAATCTCCATTATTTGGGCTATTTTAGCACAGACAGCATAATTTGGACCTGTCATAAGCACACTAGCAGTAAGAGCACACGCCAAGCTATTAGTTGTACTCACATATTTAAGGGTATAACAAATGTTCCTAATGGAAAAAAAAAAAAAAAAAACACATATTAATATATAGTCCTAAACACTGTGCACATATTTTCTAGATATCATTTAAATAGTAATGACATCTGTTTCAGTTACTCAGTTATACCTGAAAGATACAGAAATATTTAGATTCAGATATAGACTATTTTATCTATATTACCTTAGGTTTTTTTAGCCCTTTCAGAAAAGATGCATTAGTGTGCTAATTCCTTCAACAGAAGAAAGAATCATTGAAAGGGAAGGGAATGCCTTTGCAGAGGTTTTTTCTGCTTGTTGATATTGTCCAAGAAATCTCAATCATAACCCCTGGTGTATTTTTTTGGGGTATAAATTTAAATAACAGATTTCAGAAGACACACAGCCTCAGTCAGAAACCAGAATATTTCAGATAAAAATGTGTATGTTTTATGATTAAAGAAAATCTGCTGAATGCAAACCCAATGTTTTAGCAAACATTTTATTCTTCCATCAACATTTTAACTGTATAAGCCAATGCTAGCATTTTTGTGTTCTGTGATGTAACACTGTTGAGACATCTTTCTCAACCAAATCAAAACAACCCAGAATGATAACAAATCCACCACCACACTTCTTTGTAATTCTTCCTATTATTTTCCTCAGAAGCTTTAGAATACTTATTTACATGTGATTGCTTTATTCTACTGTTTCAGTCCGTAAATAATTTATTTCCCAGTGAGCAAACGATTCCCAATTACTTATTGAAGTTTTTCTTTTTCTTTCAAAGCCTTTAAAGAGATTGTAAATGGCATAAAAAATCAAAATATCTACATTTATACATTTTCCATTTTTTCTTTACTCACTATAATTCATTTATATGTTGACAATATGTATTAGCTTCTACAGTAGCATTATTCTTATCTTGTGAAACTCTAAGAACACTTCCCTAATGTGGTTATCAAGTCCTCTGTTGTTCTAGCTTTGATATCTCTAGACCTTTCTCCAAAACCATTTCTATATATAAAGATAATCCTAAATAGAAATCTGTAAATGATGTCAGAGTGTATAATGAAAGCACTTATTGAATACACTTTTCCAACTGAACTCATTCTGCCTAAATAATGTGTTTGTAGAATTTTACTGTCTTTTTGTGCTTGCACAACAAAATGAAGACCATCAGAATATTGGCTCTGAGAGCTACTCTAGAATAATTTTTTTATAACGAAAAATTAATAACAGAAGCATGAAATGCATGTCAGGAGCATCATGCTTGTCAATACATGAAACTCATAAAATTTCCTGTTTGTTACTTATAAAGTGTTGGCCAGACTGCTGTGGTGCTTGTCAGTAATGTCCCAAACAGTTCAGATTTGAAAGAAGAAATTTGTGAGACTGACAAAATGAAATTAAGCCTTTTTTGTTGATACCCTTAGTTTTCAACACAGCTGAACTCTAGGCAACCAAAGTTACCAGGTGGTATCTTGACACAATTAAAATCAATAGTCAATGTTAGAAGTTGACATGATGAATGCCAAAAATGCCACAACTCCAGCTAAAAAATGTTAAAAGAGGAAAGAATGGCATTGGAAAAAGTCCTGATGGTGCATTCTGGATAACTGTGGCAGCCTTGTTCACTGGTCAGAGGCACCTTGTCTGGTAACAGAAGTATACATAAATTTAACTGGAGAAGAAAGATCTTACTTCCTCAGAAGTAAAGAAGGGATATATAAATAAGCATTTTGAAAATTTCTCAGACATATTTTTTGATTGAAACAATGTATTTCTGTTCACAGTTTTAAACCTTTAGAAACATTTTTATCAGGTTATTTTTCTTAACATGACTCTTTTTTTTTTTTTTTTGGTCATTTGACTTTTTGGTCACTCAACCACTTAGATATTGGAAAACTGTTCTGGCAATTTCTTAAACCATGTCTTACGATAGAATCGGTTATGCCAAGTGTGAATACATTCCTAGAAAGCCTGTTTCTTTTTTCCTTAGTTTTTGAATATGGTACGATACATCTTTCATGAAAAAACTACTAAGAAAATATTTCTGGGAGGGCATTTTGAATTCATTTTGTCTCTGGGATACATGTTTACTAGCTCCCAGAAAAGCTATTTTCTCAAAAAATTAGCTTTCTGCTACTTTTTATCTTGTATTTGACTAGCATGCAAAGGAAAAGCAAGAAATTGTCAAGAAGAGGAAACCAGCTTTTTTGTGCTACAGCATGATATAAAATTCAAGCTATCTTTCATTTCAAAGGGGCAAGGCATGGATCTTGCAATTTTCATTTACAGTTAGGCTTCTGATCTAGACTTGTTTAAAAAGCAAGGCCAAGTACACTTAAATGCTTGTTTACCAATGGCTGTAATAGAATATATATAGACATATGTAAATATAAATGTATATATTTATGCATTATTTATATATCCTATCTATGTGTATACATCTAATGTGCGTATATATATATATATATTAATTATCTCTTTCTTCTACTGAGTTGGGTTAGCTACAGGACAGATCTTGGACAATATCCATAAGCCTGCAACCAGTTGGACTGCAGTTTGCAAGGTCACATTCAAAGCCACAGATCAAGTGGCCACTTCAGTTGTACCAACAGCAATAGCTGAGCAACCAACGTGAAAACTAGATTGGTTCTGCATACACAGACATAGTCATACTTCAGCTTAGTGATATCCCTGAAAAAGACAGACTAATGATACTAGGGAAATTAATTTCATGTACTGACAGCCACTCAAATGTCTGGTGATGGTTCTTGAACAGTAGATATCTATTGTTTAACCACAAGGCCTTTTAATACAGAAAGTATTTGAGTATTACTTTATGAGGGATTACTGAAATAATTTATTATACCAGTGGACAATAATTAAATAATAAATCTGGCCTTGCATATGAAGCACTTAACTATATGAAAGGAAATTTGAGTCCACTTTCTGGTTAGGCTGCAGATTTCCTCTCAGATTCAAGCAAATACTTTTAATCTACATGTTATAAGCTAACAGCAGTTTATTTGACTTTGTCCTTTTCACTCTCTCTAGATTTCTACTTCATCTTTCCAGAATGTAAATAATCTGCAACACTGAAACTACAAGCACAAACACTAGAACAAGAGTTCTGATGCTTGTTGAGGGCTCTCTATACTTTTTAAACAACAGAAACAAATAGACCCTACATTGTTAGTGGTAAAAAAAAACTTGTTTCTTGCAGCATCCTTCCACTGAATATCAGGGGGGTGGAGATGCATGGCTAAGTAAACTGGAGGCCTACTGCTACTTTCCCAAACTGAGGTTCTATATCTGAGATGCACAAAGAGAATCTATAGTGCTATGGAGAACAACATGGTCCAGGGAACCCATCTATTCATTCTTACTGCATTTTTTTGGGTTAAAAATAGGCTTTTAAACATTAGAGCTAGATAATACATGATACTATTTTAATCTTTCCACCCTTATTGTTGCCTTCCTTTTCATGTTGAGTCAAAGAAGATTTCATTAATTAGCTTGAATGCACATCTGTGTGAAATGGAGGTAGAACAATGATTAGGAAAAGAAGGAGATGCAAAAGACAGCTAAGTACCTAACAGAAGTAACTTTCTCTTTTTAATGATTAGTGAAAAATTAGCTAGCAACACACTTGGGGAATTGGTTACAAAGTTTACCTATCTATTTTAGCACAAGCAATGCCATATTGAGCAAATAATGAAACAAAAATTTTAAGTATGAAGTAGCTTTGAAATTGCAATGAGTTGCCAAACGATGTCACAGCCAGTATCTAGTGCTAGCAAGTCTCCTACCAATGCTGTACCTATTATCTCTTTGCTTCACCTAAAGACCTTGCCATCACTGACTTCTTAAATTTCATTTGCTGGAAGAAACTAAAAGAGATGGAAGGTCTGACAGGTCAGAAAAAAGACCACCATCCCATACCCTATATGTGTCTGTCTGTATTTTTTCTATAAAATTTCAGATTTCCCGTGGTTTACTTTTAAACCAGTCAGTTCCTGAAGATGACTATATAAGAGAAAACAGGATGATAATACAAATTCCTGCAAACCTACACTCACTGAATAAAAATAATTTATGTGAGTATATGGCATAAGCTACATGCCAATGGAAAAAACCTTTTATCAATCAGGGAAATGGACATTAGTCTCAGGACAAGTAGAATTTCATATAAAATAGTTCAATGCTTTAAAGGACTTGCATCTGTTAGTATTTAAAAATGTTGAGTTTTATCTTTCAATTTTTAGAGTTTAGAGGTTTTTATATAATTATATGTCTTAAAGTGACATGTGAATAGTTTGAAAATCATTCTTCCCAGAGTACATCTTTAAGTTGACAGGTGTAACCTTTCTTCATTCAGCCTGAAGCTAGGAAGGATGAATAAGTGAGCTGGCAGCCCTCTGCTTGCTTATTAAAAAAAAAAAAAAAAAAAAAAATGTATATGGGTGAAAGGAGACATGTAGGAGACAATATAACTATTAATATTTCTGCTTTTTTTTTGACATTTACAGATCTTTCATCTATTTCAAATTACTCAAGCAATCCAGCAGCCTTGCAGGATTAAGCCTACTTTGCATGCCAAAAGGACTTAAGAGACATCAGCAAATATCTGTAAATACTTTGGCACAGCCTTCTCCAGGTTTGCCTATTGAAGTATGAAATAATTTATGATTCTAGCTGACAACATGTTGTTCATTAACAAGTTCTTTACAGGGTTTACTTTTTCCTTTATCATTTGACACAAATATTTTGCCACACAAGAAAAAAAATTAATTTCACTGCCAGCAGAGTTATGGAGATTACTGAAACTACATTATCCTGTTCTCCCTAAACATGTGAATGTTGCTAAAGGCTCACAATGATTCATTACTATTGTGGTTAGTCAACATACTTAAAATTTTTTGGGGTTTTCTGTGATGCTTCTGGACACCGGGAGGTTCGGTCTTTGTATCTAGGAAATATTAACTGTTAGAAATTATTGAATAGCTCACAACTGAATCTTGGGCAGAAACCTGTAAGTGCAAGAGAGGCCCTGAGGCCATGCAGCAATGGGATAGTGTTTACTACAAGTCTCCACACTTCAGCAGCCTACTGGAAGACTTCCTGACCAACAGTTGCAACCCTTTTCTATCACAAGGCACAAAAGAAAGGGCTGCATCTACTGCTTGAGACATCATACACTGTGAAAGAAAAATACTGACACTTCTATGCATTTGTTTATCAAGACTTAACCAGCTACTTTCCTGAGCTCCCAAGGAAATCATGGTATCAGAAAGAAATTGAATGGAGACAGCAAAATATATTCTAAAAATGTAAAAATATATTATTAGATTGAAAGGTGAAAAAACCCCACATGGCTAAGCATCAATAAATTACCTAGCATCTTCATATGCCTTTTGTTTTCAGCAACAATATGCATGAAAGAGATCGACCTGACAGGACATATATATTGAAGATGTATGAAAGAATCTCCTTATGGTAAGCACTATGTGTTTTCTGGGAATGCTCAAATGTAATTAATATAAAGCTTAGTAAAGAAAGAGCTCTGATTTGTGAAGTGGTACGTACTCTGTGAGAATGTACTTGCTTTCTAGATTATAAAAGCAGACATACAGGAAGCTAAAACTTTTGCAAATACACAACAATTCAATGCAAACTTTCATTTTAAGCATTGTCAGCTTAATTTTCAACATCTTCTTCAAATACCTGTATGAAACAAGAGACGCTCTTGTGCATCCTCTCTTATTAGCTGTCTTATTCCCATTTATCCATCACTACAAATATCATTAACTATACGCAACTGATGCTTAAAAGGCAGAAATATCAGTTTATCAGAAATATAAGTATTAATCTTTTTCCTAGGCATTTAGAATGATGTCTTTTAATTTATTTTGAGTAATCCTAAAAATGAGCTTCCAGAATTCTGTTATGTTGTTGTGACATAACACCATATTTGAAACAAACACATAAATCTGGGGTAACTCTGGAAAAAGGCAATGAAAACAAAGATCAGCATTTCAGCTTCTCATTTTGCAGACCTGTGATGGGTCACTTCACTTCTGTAGCCTGTTTATCAATTTTAAGCTGAATGCCCAGAAGTCTAGACTTGCATGAAACAGTATTTTTTGACAAATTTAGTGATCACTGTTTTTCTCCATCCAACCTGAATGATGTGTTATGCTATATAGAGCTGGACAGGACAGTCAAACACAAAGTCAACAAGAAATCTTACCTCCACTTAGCTTTTAAAGAACTTAATTTCTCTCACTTATTAGCACAGATGTTTCTATCAAAATCTATACATGTGAAAAATAGTAAAGAACTATTTCAAGTGCATAGCAGGATATGGTGAGCTCCATCAGGAAAAGGGGACATTTACACAGGCAACGATCTATCCCAGTTTCAGATCTCTTTCCTTATTACAGGAAAAAGCCATAAAGCATATCTGCCTTAGAACTTTCATTGTATCGATCAAATATGCTTCAAGGCTTGGCTCACAATTAACATAAAATCCTTTTGTATTTTTTTGTTGGTTGGCTGGTTGGTGGTTTTTTTTTGTGTGTGTGTTTTTTTTTTTTTTTTTTCCAGTATCAACAGTTGCAAACCACAAGACCTTTGCCAGTGCAGACTGGCTTGCTGACTGAAAATCATTGGCCATCCCTGCTTTGATGCAAGTACCCATCCTCATCTGGCTTTGGAGTGATTTGCTTAACAAGAAAGATACATAGGCTGTCAAAAGCAGATCAGAATTCAAATACAACCCATTAAATTCTCCTGCTAATGCTATTCAGAAAAAGGTTACTAGCAAAATGCACAATCCAGTGCTTTGCACATTAAACACATATCTCAAAGACAGTGTTTTTCTGACCAATGAAATACAGCAAACTATTGGGGCAGCAATACTGTGAGCTTTTCACAAAAGAGGTTAGTCATTTTGACGGACTGCTTTAAAGCTGAAAACAAGAATAAAACATCTGGATCTATTTATCTAAATCAGTTAGTTGGATATATAAGAAAGCCTGCTGCAAAATCCAATCAGAGCAGTGGTACATGCTCTGGGCTATGTGGATTGGAATTATGTTTGAAGCACTGAACCTACTCTGTGCTCACTGAGTTGGCTAAGGTCCTCTCCAATGTTGTTTTCCAAGTCACAGTTCAAACTATGAGAGTTTGTAGCTCTTCAGATAAGTCACAGTTGGTCCTCTGCATATCTGAAAAACCTCCTTAAGCGTTTTCTCCTCTGCACAGGACGGAAGGCCAAAATCACCGTTAATTCTTTTTTCAAGTAGGATGGACTTTCTATCTGTCATGGTATATAGCAAAGACACTTGGCTTTGATTTCTGTAATTGATGCACTCAGAAATGGTTTTATCTTGCTGAACGAGTCAAAATTATTAGAAGAAAGTACTTAATCTTGAACAAAGATTCCCAAATCTTATAAAGTTGTGCTAGTTATGGCTGGGATTGAATTAATTTTCTTCACAGCAGCTAGTATGGGGCAATGTTTTGGATTTGTGCTGAAAACAGCCTTGATAATTCAGGGATGTTTTTGTTATTGCTGAGCAGCACTTACACAGCATCAAGGCCTTTTCTGCTTCTCACCCCACCCCACCAGCAAGTAGGCAAAAGAAGGGGGTGCACAAGAAGTTGGGAGGGGACACAGTTGGGACAGCTGACCGCAATTGACTAAAGGGATATGCCATACCATACGACGTCATGCTCAGCATAGGAAGCTGGGGGAAGAAGAAGGAAGAGAGGGGACTCTTGGAGTGATGGTGTTTGTCTTCCCAAGTCACCATTCCACATGATGGAGCCCTGCTTTCCTGGAGATGGCTGAACATCTGCCTGCTGGTGGGAAGTGATGAGTGAATTCCTTGTTTTGCTTTGTGTGTGTGGCTTTCGCTTTACCTGTTAAACTGTCTTTATCTCAACCCATGAGTTTTCTCACTTTTACCCTTCTGATTTTCTCCCCCATCCCACTGTGGCAGGGAGTGAGCAAGTGGCTGGGTGGTTAGTTGCCAGCTGGGGTTGAATCATGACAAGTCTATGGTTACAGTTAGCTATATGCACAAATTTCAGATTTTCTGAATTTACTTGATTTTGCACACCATTGTTCTTTAAATTTTAGCCTTAGTCTCTTAACTTTCAGTTTCTGGTGTTTGAAACCAAGTAAATTTTCACCTACACATAATCTCAGTGCCTAATGCAAACTTATATTTGCTGCTGTGACCTTGTATGGGAAGGTGATCTCTTCAAGTCATGGGAAATCATCACTCTTTTGATGCTTCTGCAGATGCTCTGAGAGGTGCCTGTGTGTTCCAGTGACTTCTCCAGTGTCCCTCTTTCCTTTCCATGGAATGGAGAGTGTGAGAATGAGTAGCAATACAAGAAATGAAACTGAAAAACACATGAAGCTCTGGAAGCTCTGTGGGAGTCTGGAGGACAGTAAACTGCCACCTACCTATTAGAAATATTAAAAAAAAAAAAAAAAAAAAAAAGCTATGACAAGTAGACTATCTTTGATTTCACACAACTATACTCTTTTCCTGTGTTGCTTCTTTCCCTTTAATACTAAACCATTTTAAAAAGAAGGGCTAGTGTTGGTTTTGACAGACAATGGTGCCTATCTAGGACACTGACCACATATCAGCAGTTCAAAGAACCAACTTACTTAAGGCAGGGCAACTCTCAGGAAAAGGAGAATTGCCTAACATATATGGCACTGCTATATCAAATGTGGCAATGGGACAAATTAAATGTATGTATTTGGTGAAAAGCAGCAATTTGGTCACTACAACAAAACCAGATAAAAGAATTTACACAGTCGGTTCTCAGTTGCCCTAATGGTGCAGTAAGACAGATAGAAGAAAACAAAAAAATGTAATACCATACCATAAAACTTAAGTAAATTAAGTAACCAAACATAAATACATTTTTTAATAAACTTTCTTGATTTTTTTTGTAGAGACCAGACATCATTTTAGACATCAGTGAGCAGAGCCTGATAAAGACAGCATGCCCCTTGTGTTAACCATTGTGTGACAAAGCAATGCACCCGGAAGCAAAATAGAAAGGAATGTCTGAAGAATCCATTATTTGGATAATTCCCTTGCAAATAGTTAAAAAATCAACTCTGCTCCAGCCACAGTGCACCTTATATTGTTTTGGTGGGGTTTGGATTTGTTGGGTTTTTTTGTGTGTGAAGAATTATGTGTATTTCCTTTGCAAACCCAACAAGAGAAGCTGGAACTTTGACCTGATGAAACTTTCTTCTACAGTTAATATTGAAAACTATATTAATCCTTAAAATCACTTCTCCTTTTAAAGTTATCTATCACCCTCTTAACTCTTAATGCCTAAAAGAGCCTCTAATCAAGAGCAGCATAAAAACTTTTAAGAGAAGAAAATTGGAGAAGCTTGCTTTTATTTCCAATACTTTCATAGCCACAAATGTGTCCTGGCACAATAAACTGGGATAGTAAACGGAATCATCTGTATCAATAATCAGAAGTACCTGCTTACTGCTTACAAAGAAAAACTTAACTTTCAAAATAATTTTTCTAGATAAAAGGCATCAATGTGTAAGCATCACTAAAAGTAAAGAAGCTAGAATTACCTTTGTAAATTGTTTTACCTGTGTCATAGTGATCTTCCATTAAGAAAACAAGGAAACAAAAAACAAGAATAAATATAACAAACTCTTAGCAAGTAGGTATATAAATCACTGCACTATTCACAACTGTAAGCTATCAGCTGAAAGCTCATTGCTGCTGTAACAAAATCTTGACATACCATATCAAACCTGCAAAGTACATAATGGACAAATGACAAACTGACAGCTGACTTCTGAAAAGCCCTTTTCCACAACACCAGCCTCCATTTTGAGTGAAGTCTTACCACTCCTCCCACCAACACAGAGTATGTGCTGAATAGTAAATTGCCAGCTGTATCCTCCTGCAATCTTCTAATAAAAGTCTCAGTATAACTGTGAACTTACTTTTCTTTGAGAAACAAATTCTAGACTATTTTAGGGAATGTTTAAACATATTCCATCAGAGAGTAGATGAAAAGACACTCAGCTGCCTTTGTTGCTGCAATGAGCAGAATCAGGTAACAGTCATCAAGAGAACATGGCTTTCCTTAAAGGGATGAGGAGGTAAGAGGTGGGAAGTTAAAAAGAGTCAGAAGACTTCACCCTCTCTTTGTGGCTTGGGAAAAGTCATCTTCTGACATGGGACCTGAGAAAGAAGGATAGAAAGTCAGAATTTGCTAAAGGTTTTGCTTGCCATTTTTGGTATTTGTGGCTGTTGAGAAAGGAGGAAAGATGGCACAAAGCACAACCTGGCTGGTGGTCATGCTTGCAAAGACTGGAGGAGTCCTGATGGGGAACTGTGGGCAATGGGGCAGCATCAGATGACCCAAAAAAGGGAGTGCCCTTGGCAGTACATCCATAACTGTCAGATAAACTGAAGAGGGTATGTGTTTGTGGAGGCTACAGAAGAGGATTTCAATCCACCCTTCAGGCATAGGATATGGTAGATGATAAAGGGATATTCTGTCCTCTCTGTGTGGTGCTTGTTGTTTCTCTAAAACACAACAACCATCCTAGCACTCACTTTCTCCTCTCTCTTAGCACCTTCCTCTACCAAAATCTCAAAGAAGCTAGAGGTGCAGCCATGAGCAGCTGAAGCCATACTGCTCTGTACAGAAACACAGAACATACCTCAGACACAAGGGGAGCTGCAAGTTCAAAATGCCTGAGGCTGAAGAAGCAACTCAATTTGAATTTCTCTTATTTCTAGCAACACAGGGCAAAAGAAAGGCAGGCTACAAGGACCATCTCCTCCAGCAATCTGCAAGTCTAGCAGATCTGTCCCATACTTTACTTATGAGTGAATGAAAAGCAAATGGATTTGTGTCAGCTAGAATATCTAAATGCTGAAAGTAATAACAGATTCCAGTTTCTCATTTTGGCCATACAGATATATAGTCCACGTTTTACTTTCAATGTGAGTCAAAATACACTGGCTTTCCTTCTGGAGTTACAATTAAACAGGATGGAGACAAATGAACACGTTGAGGCCTGCTGGCTTGCAGTGCTTGAAATAATGCAGCCTATTGGCCACCTTAGATGGTGACAATAGTGGAAAAGTAAAATTGCCACCTTTCCTTTTCTTTTTAATGACTTGGACTCTAAGACCAGTACTGTGCTACTTACATTTCTCATGTTTCTAATATTAATAGAGAGATAGCAGTGGAGCTCTAGATAGCAACTGAAGCAGCAAACCTTCTATCTTGCATGTGGGCTGAAGTCAAACTATACACTAGTTAAAAAAGGGGATTACTTTGTATGCAAGGATTTTCTACAGTAGATATAAGAGATAAATGATTCTTTCCATATATCATCCTTCCTCCTTTGTCCCATGAATAGCACCCATAAATAGGAAAGTTCAAAAAGTGTGAACTGATTAAGAGTTAGTTGAATGCTCTAGTAACTGATAAGAATGCACCAGCAGTAACTGAAATGTGGTTTCTGCTTTAGAGGCTTTAATTGAAATACAAGTCTGCTGTTCAGATAGTAATTCTTTAATAAAACGATGTGTAGAAGCAATTAGTAATAATCTTATTTTATTGCACCTGTCAAATAGCAGCAATACAAAAATTAAGTGGGACAGTGTGTCTCAGATACTTTTTTTCCTTTAAAAAATAGGCAGTCAGAAAAAAGTAACATAAAAGCTTTTGAAGGAAGATTAATATGCTCTTGATTTTGATCAAGACAATACCACAAAGTTCTCCCTCAGAAAATTACAAGATCAAAGAGCTAAAACCCCTTTGTTTAATAAAATTTTGAAATAATGGCCTGATAACTGTGACAGCATTAGAAGGAAAATCCAAGGAGGTTATTTATGTTATTTGTATTAAGTAAAAAGTAATTCCTAATGTTGGATCCTATAAGAAGTAGCCAGTACACTAATCATGATTAATAATATCTAAATTTCTCATTTAATTTTTCAGCAATTAAGAAAAATATGTTTAAAAGTCCCCTACAGTGACTAATTTTTAGTAAACTGAAAATCTAACTTTTATTCAGAAATCGCAGTTATTCATACAAATATCTGCTACCTTTCAGTATTTACAAAAATACCTGGGTACTTACAAAAACAGTTTCCAAACAAAAATCAACTGAAATAATCACTGCTTGATTTAATGCTCTTATAATACACTTTACATTTAATTTCTTCTGTGATACCTTTCTAGTGCTGAACTGATGGGTTTTGATGGGAGATACAGAAGCAAAATATGTATTAACCACAGAATTTAATCTTTCTTACTGCTGAATAAGTTATGCTCCATGTGGTGTATTTCCAGTTTACTTGCACCTTTCAAACAAAACTGTAATACAGCAACTATGTGAAAGGCCAATGCAACTACCTTTTGTTTGTTCCACTCTATTACTTATGGTGATGTTTTCTGCTAGGTGGTCACCTCCCCACCTACACAAGCCTTGCAACTTGGCTGGCAATATAGCCTGGACCACAGCTGGGATATCTACATCAGCAAGAACCCAAACTACATGTAAGTTGTGGACATAACCCCATCGTAGAGACAGTGATGATTTGTACTGTCTCGTAGTTAACATCCAAGAGCGTGCCTACAGCCACTACTGCTGGGTATGCACATAAAGGCTGGTTGGGGTGCAACATTCCCACCCCAACAGCATCCTTTATCCCACTTGCCTGGTGAGTCTCAGCTCCTGTGAGGGCAGGCAGACTCACAGCCAGGGGTTGAGCATTTTAACTATGGTACATGCTTTTACTGAGGACAATTATCATCTGAAAAATCCCCAGCATGTAACAATGAATAGTGGTTTATCATTTTACTTCTGATATTTACTGAAATAATTCCATCAAGGCATTGTTTAACAGAGGTGAAATATATTGTCGCCACGTGACGCTTCCTATTTTGCTATGTGAAAAATGGAAATTTTCTCTCCATGAAAATGTACATTGATACTCTTTAAACCCTGCTAACCTGTTGATCTTTTCTGCTGCTGTTCTATGACTACTTCTAGCAACCAGGAGGCGTTCCACTATTTCTGATCTTTTCCTAAAGAAAGAGGGATTCTGACACTCCTAAAAAAAATTAATGTACAGATGGGTCTGTAAGATTTTTTTTCACCTCTATTCTTTTAATCTCTGAACTTTAATACTTCCATAGGCATTTATGATCCTAACATTAGAATGTGTTACTCTAAACCCAGGTATTTATGTCTTTGTTCACACATAACACATGTGAACTTGTCACACATTAGGGAGGTGATAACCTTAGAGTGCACTGTTCCAGTTTTGCAAATCGTAAATTTAGGCAATAATAAAAATATACCAAATTTCTTTCAACAAATGTAAATTTTCCTTTCTATTTTGCTAGATATACAGGTTCCTAGCACTTATAATAGTCAGTCAACTGTGACTCAGCTCTCTTCAATGTCTTAATCATACTAATTGTTTTCTACATGCCTGCTCAGTTATATGCTCTTAGACTGTTCAATGCCCATTGAATGTTCCAATAAAGCTTCAGAGAGAAGAGCATGCTACCTGTCTACTACATACACTTACAATTCTACTCACTAATGACTTACAAAATTAGAATGTTCATCAGTTGCACAGACAATAATTCAACTTCTCTATTTTCTGTTGTATCCTTTCTCTTCCTTACGGACCCTCAAGGATCTCCGGAAATGCCATTTAGACTCTCCTCTAGCTTTCTCCTGCAGCTCCTGAAGAATTCTGCAGTCATTGCTGACCCTGTGTGGGGTCATCAGCTGACTTGCACTCAGGAACTTGTTTTATTTAAGCATGTAAGATCTATTACAGTTGCTGAAAACACTACAGTTTTCTATAGCACAATCATTACAATATAATGAACTTATAGTGTTTCTAATGTCTCAGTTCTATCTCAAAGAAATAATAGATTTGTGGAAGAAAATTAGTGGAATATTCTGTTTTTTTCTTTTATAAAATACATGCCTTGCTGCTATTTAAATAACAAAAAGAAAAAGAGATACTGTTATGTTCAAGTAACATTCCTATAGATTATGGAATTCATATATAGTTCACACTTCTAATAATATTAAAAAATACTATTGACATGGTTTTTATTCATTTGTTTGTTTTTCCCTTTTTTTTTTTTTTAATTCTAGGAAATGCACAGAAATCTGTTTCTTTTCTAAAGTGCAAAGTTCATCACAGTAACAATGCAATTCTGCCTTGGTGTCAGATGGTACAGCATTAATTATTAAAGAAAATACATAAACCAGTGATACTCAAATCCTAATGCACAGGAGAGATATCCATTAATTTTAAGAAGGTTATAGCAAGGATTTCCAAGTTGAACATAGAAAATAAGATGAGATTTTAATGATTATACATCACTAACAACTTTCAGGTGTATTTCAAACTCATAAAGACATCACATTTTGTACCCATTGCATACATCAAATAGAAGGCCAGAACTCGTTGAATAATGTATTTATTAATCTATTTATAGTATATCTAAATGCAAATAACTGCAAAGGATTGAAATAGATGCTCTGATATTTAACCTATGGTTTAGTTAAGAAATGCTTACGTTACTTAAAATTTCAGTGTTTTAAAATAACTTTTTATAACTTAAACCAACACACTGAGATTAATTACAAAAAGTTTCATACTACCTTCAAGAGATGTATTTTCTTTACTACTTCATTTCAATAAAACATGTTGAATGCACAAATAATAATTGTACTGATGCCTTTTAAAGATAATATGAGGATAATATAAGACTTCAAAACAAACAGTAAAATAACTATATTTGCTTAAGTCTTCCATCTCGATTGAGTATTGAAAGAGCCACTAGTCACCTTGAAACTTTCCAGTAATTATATTTCTATTAAGACATTATGCTTTTTATTTTACTGCTGAGATTTCTGGAAAAGATAAATTTCAACTAGTTGAAGTGCCAGCAATATGTCTGAAGATAAGAATTTGTCAATCACAAAATTTTTGTGCTATCAGAAAGAATATATGTGCATACTAACATGCTTGTAGTCCTCTGTAAATGTTATAATTTGTCACCATCAGTATAGCAACAGTAAAAATTATATATTTTCTTATATTTAACCTTCAATCATTCACAGTTCCATAGTAGACATTTTCTTAACAGATAATTTCTTCTTTTTTTTTTTTTTTTTTTAATGATACAATTCTGATCATGGCCAAAGGGCTGAAATGGGTTTGTACTTAACCTAGATGCCTGCATTTTATGCAGCTGGTATCACATTACACATCACACCATGCTTCTATTTTAAAGATGTTCTGGGCTATGAAGCACGCATTTCTCTGTCTGCATTAGACACATGGAGGACAGGTAATGTGTCACATGTAACTAGCTCCCAGCTGAAAAGAAATACTTTATTTTAAACTACTTTCTCAGTAATTAAAATTCTGGAAGTTTTTTACCGTAAGAATTTAGAAACGCAGACTATATGAAGTTCATCTCTGCTACAGAATTAATTCACTCCTGTGACCAGACTTGCTCTTAAATTCACACTCATTAACACCCCAAATCACTGTTATGCTGTTTTCTACCTGACCCAGCTGGTTCTGAATGGAAGGAAAGCCTATCTGCTATTCCCATCCTTACTGGTGATCCTGCAATGAGAAAACCACTAAATCATTTACATGTTAACAGTCATCCATTATTTTTCCACCAGTCCCCCCACAAAATCAGAAAGGCAAAAAAACCCAGTCGTCCTATAACTTATTCTGAAGGAAACTGCAAGATCAGCTTCCTGTTCAGGATACGAGTGTACAGCATGAGAAGTTACTGGGCTCCACAAAGGTGAGTGTAGCAGCCATTAAATGTTGCACAGCATTTTCACAGCAATTTCTAATACAAAGTATTTCAAGGCAAAATTCTCTCTTTAACTTGCCAACACAGCTTGTGGAGAGAAATCCTGGGCACCTTTCAGACTTTAAGAGCATTCAACTGCAGGGATGAGCTGCAGAACTGGCTCCTGCAGCACCCATTTATACCATCTGTCTATGATGGTGCCACATAAGCAGCACTGGGTAGACACCTTTGCCAGAGGACCCTCTGGGAGCAGATGGGATTTGTAAAGTGAATGAAGCTATCATTTTGCAATGACATCAGTTGAAGGCAGTGATGCTTATCTCAGCACTGTCTTCTCAAAACCCAGCCCTCAGTTCCAGTGAGCCAGGACAGGAAAGAGACACAATGAGGCAACCAGAAAAGAGCAATTACTACTAAATCATATGTGTAATATCAGAATTGTATGTAAAGGCACAAAAAAAGAAAGCTGTCCACAGCAAAGTGAAATCTCTGCACATTCGAAAACACGCACCAAAGCTATGTTATCCTGTAGTGGGGGGATTTGTAACTGCTGGGAATCTAACATATATCAGAAGACAGAAGAAAAAGTCTGTTTGGGCCAAACTGTATGTTGATTTGCATCATAAGTCTTTAGAACAAAATTTATACTGATTGTACCTGAAGAAATACAAGTGTAAGCCAATCAAAACAATTTTTAGAGAATCTAAAGTTAGTATATGGAACAAGAATTCTTACTGCTGAGTACTTCTAAGGAAAGTAAACTGTTTACACAATCTCAACTAAAATTCCCAAGACACAAGATAGTATATGAAAATAGAATGTCACATCATGACTTCAGTTTTGCTTTTATAGGCAGGTATAAGGTATCAGCCAACTGAAAGTACAATCTCTGTAATGTATGTTCCATGTAAAGTAATTTCAACTAGACTATGCCAAATATTCAAGAAAATGCAATCACTTCCAGTAAAACTGAGCAGCAAAGAACACTGCTCTGTCAAAATGAAAAATGGCAAGAAGAATAAGAAAATATTTTAATTTTGTTCATAGACATATCTGAAGTATTCCAAAGGTTATTAGAACTTCAGGTAGAAATGTGGTACAAAACCACTAGTTTACTTTAGAAGGGTCATTTAAAGTTCATTTAGTACTATCTAACATGTCACAAGTTAATCCTTATGGCACAGGTGCCCAGAAAACAACACAAGTACAAAATTTAAAATTAGTATCCTGAAATGCCTGTGTTTATTGACTGCTGAATCCCGGAGATGCCTTCACTTAATAGAAGTTGCATCTTGCAACCTTATGTATTTTGGGTTTTGTACATATGCAAAAGCAGTTTGCAGGGCTGAGCCACTTTGATCAGCTAACATTCATCGTTGACTGTCATTCAGAAACAAGCATTCTCTACCTGATTTCCTTGTGAAAGTAGATCTCCCTAGTAAAAACTGACCAGATCAGATCTGCTCAAAATTAAGTGATTGTCCTTTTTTCCTTTTGAAATGCATCCAGAGAAGGCACATAGAAGAGAGAGGGAAGGGAGATAAGAGAGGAAGGAAGAGATGAAACAAGATTTTAAATGTTAAAATATTCTTCTAGTAGCAAGAAAAGCGAGAAATGTTTATTTCCCTCCTGTGAGTGGATTTTAACCCCAATCTTCTATTTAGAAGACAACCATGATTCCCAATTACAAATTCCTCTGAGTATGGAATTTTCCCCCATTGCTTTTGCTGAAACTGTGCAACTTTTGCAGAAAACAGTGCATGAGTCATTGAGCAAGAGAGAGAACAACTACAGTTAATGACCCAGTACAGGTGATGGGAGGATTCTGATGAAAGAGGATTATATACAAAGAAACACATTTTATACCAAAAAGAGACTTGCTCCCTCCTCATTTCTATCCTAATACTGTGCTACCCAAAAGGATTTTGACAGCCACCCTAGGGCACTAAGCAGAGAATTTGTAAGCAAAAATGCTCTCTCAGGATCTGAAATGAGTTGCAGTTTTCAGGTGGATCTGTCAGCATCTTCCTTAAACTGAATATGCTTCGAACACCAAAAGGTCTTTCAATTTTTAATGTTAGGTTTCAGTAGGACCTGTGGAATAAGGTAACATTTGGAAAAGGCAATTCAGATCCGTTGTGTGAGACTGGATCAAAATGAAAATGGTTTTGAACAAATCTCCCCTGGTCCAGGATGTCCCTCCAGGCTTTCTCTATATTCAAAATTTTTGGTGGCTTCCTACAAGTCAATAATCTTAAAAAAAAAAAAAAATCACTTTTTTGTTTTTATAGAAGTGTCTTCCTTGGAGTCTGCCAGCACAACCGTGCTAAATGTTCTCTGCCCATTCCAAAGTTTCCATCCCACATGTCCAAACACCTTGCTCTGCAGCACCTTCTACTCTTCTCCCAGGAGGCATAGTCTACCCTCATTATCTGCTGTACCTGCAAATACCTACACAGTGACTAAAATCTAAAATGGAAAAAAGGACACTCAGAACAGTTATACCAGCTGTCACACAGACACATAAGATGTCCTAACGCAGTCACTGCAATTTACTCCATGAAACTAAACAGGACAAAACAGGACAAGGCAGTAGTCTCATTATGCAGCTAAGTCCAAATCATCCATATCATTGCCTCCTCATTTTGTATTCTTGACTTCTCTGACTGGTAATTTCTTTAACATTTGTAATACACAAGGAAGATAAGCATTTCTTGTAAATGCCTGACTTTTTGGTATATAGCAATATAAGAGAGCAGGTAGTATTTCCCAGTTAGATACTCTTCCAGGATCTACTGACCATTAGTAGATAGATAGACAGACAGATGAAAGAAACATACTCCTATAGATAGGAGTAATGGAAAATGCCAGATAACCTTTTCTTCAGGTGTTTCTCTGGATAAGTTTTCCAAGTAACTGAACCCCTGAAAAAAAAGATTCTAGATTAGGGAAGCAATCAGAAACTAGGTTTCCTGTCAGTCAAGTTACTGCAGTAAGAGTCTTGGGAAGCAATCAAGTGCTGAGATTTCACAAAATTTCCACCTATTTGTGTACATCTGTACATGTAAAGAGCCTGAGCTGCTGTCTACAGTCATTTAATCACCACAATTCACAACCTTTCATCTAGCCTGAACACTTTATGAGCTGGCTTTGGGATTATTTTATGCACTTGTGACTTTTTTCTTTCTGCAAGGCAAATGAGAGTGCAAAGTGAATGAATACTTTCATGAAAAATTATCCTACAAGATCTGCTGTTACTTTAGAAATTACAATAATTTTGATCTGTAAAAAGAACATGCCACATCACCAGGTTGCTTTATCGCCTGTGATATTCAAGACAATTTCTGCTGGTGTTACTGGAACACAGTGGTAATATTTGCAAAGTAATTCTAAGTGTCCCACACTTCTGAAAAATGTTGAATTGCTATTGAAACAAATGGACTGACAAGTGACTAATGTTTGTCTGTTTGTTTGTTTTTAAATAGACACGTGATATTCTGCTCAAATCTTATATACTGATATGGCAAAATTATACTCTAAGCAGCTTTTATTAGTAAACTCAAAAATTAATTATTTCTTATACACAAAAAAATACCCCAGGAAAAAAAAGCATTTTTTTTTTGACCAGGTTTTACTTCTTACTTAGTACCCATCTCTCCAAAACTACATCCAGTCACTGACTCGGCACACTACTAAATTAACTCAATGGGACAGAGCATCTACAGACAGTACACTGACAATATCAATGAATACTGGAGAGACAGAGGGACGTTCATATGCTTATGTGTTAAAGAATGGAAAGAAAGGCATGATTATGCTCAAAGACATTACTATGTGATAACTCAAGGAAGCAAGTGAATGTTAAATTATAATGCCGCTGATAGTGTCATTAACTAAAACTAATGATAATTCTGATGGTTATACTCTCTGCTCCAACTATGAAAAACAGTGACATACGGTACAAATGAAATTGTAACATGGTGTTTTCATTTAAATTTTCAAAGCAACAAAATTAAGAATGCATGTTGTGGTGGGAAGACTGAATCAACTGTCGAAACCATTCAGTGAACAGCCTGAAGGGACAGACTCATACACTTAAAGCAGGAAAAAGAAGGGTGCTAAATGTGACTTCAGACAATACTCAGTGTTAACACAGAAAGACTGAAACACAGTCTGTGAATTTATGAGGAAAATTCAGACACACAGAAACATACACTTCATCTTCTTGATACTTTTCAGCTAATTCAAGAAAATTAAGACCAAACCATCCAGAACCAGTGCATACAGGAGAGAATTCTAATACAGCTTTCTCCAGATTGCTAAACCTGAAACAGCCTATGACATACACACGCATCAATACCTACCTTTCATGGTACATTAATCTCTGAGCAAAACTAGACTTAATACATGGCTTAGAAAATATATATTGACATTTTCAAACATTTTACGATTAAACTAGGCATTATTATTAGTATCTGTTCATTAGTGAAACTCCACATGTTGATGCATGCTGGATAGACAGCAACTTTCCAAGCCAGTTTCTTCAGATCATTTTAGTTATCTTTAACCAGCTTGTTAAGATAATATAATCAGAAAAAAACTGAAGTTGGAAGGAATAGGTAGAGTCCAATCCAAATCAGAGCAGCCTTTAGTTAGACCATTTTGTTCTGGACCTTGTCCCAAAGAAATCTGAATGATACAACACAGCACTCTAAGCATCTGCCTCTAGTGCTTACTGGCTCTCAGCACAAGAGCATAGCCATAAATATCTCTGTTTTATGATGCTTGAACACATAACTGTTCAAAATTCTCAAATTCTGGAAGTGTCCAAGGCCAGGCTGAATGGCTCTTTGACTGACCTGATCTAGTAGAAGAGGTTCCTGTACATGGCAGGTGGGGTGGAACTAGATGATCTTTAAGGTCCCTTCCAACCCAAACCTTTCTATGATTCTATGATATTTGGATATCATTAAGTCAGTAGTTATAAAATAAAAGAATTAATCTAAAAAGGAATCTGAAACCAAGACTGTATGTCTACTATCTTCTGAAAAGGGATTTTGAACATAGCATGATGGGGATTCCATATTTACTGTTTCTTTGAAGGTCTCCACAGTACATATGCCTACAGTCAACCAAGTGGTCAAGAGTTTCTCCATATGTGAACCTCTTGTTTTCTTGTAAGAAATACTTTTTTTAGAGTAATATGATTTCAGTGTTTTTTGCTGTTGAAGGACATGCAGTAGGAGAAAGCCGTGTCAGAAATGAGTATCATTCTTCACAACAGATTTCTTAATTTATTGCTATGAAAAAAGTGCTAAAGGCTCTTATGATATGCACATTTTCTTCTACTCTTTAAAAAAAAAAAAATTCACTCTTGTACTCTTCAAAAAATATTTTCTATGATAGTAAGTAACCCGTCTATTTGGTTCTTTCACTGTTTATGCTAAAATGCTTCCATGGCTCTTGACTGAATTTATGCTGCACCTATGAAGACACATATCTGAAAAAGACAAAATTTTAGCCTTTCTTTTTAATTATGCCTGTTTTCCACCAACCCTTCATAGTTTCTCTACCCACAGCTCATTATGTTATTCTTCTGTTCCCTCCCCTTTCCTTAAATTTTCTCCTTCCTCAGATTATAAATGTTGACATAATTTGGGTTTAGGGGAACAAAAGAAGAAAAAAAAAATGTGCATAAGTAATCTTTATAAGCATCAACTTTTAACATGGTACAAATATGGTTTTTTACAACATTATTTTCTAGCAAATAAAATACAATTTTCAGTAAAAACACAGATTTCTGCAGAATTCACATGACTACCCGAAGAAAATTTGTTAATAGTAATGTTCCTTTGGAGATACTAGTAAATTATAATGAGAAAAACATAATAACTCTGTGAAATGCAGAATTAGTCCTGGGTCTTAAAAACTGGTATTTGGCACAGATAGGATTCTGGATACTGTAGCACATGCAATTTCAGGATGTCTTTGCAAAATAAAGGTATTGAGTGGAACTACATTCCTGAAATGTATACAGTTTTGTAATTCCCAACATATCTTTCATTTTTGCTATGTGCATTTGTAAACAGATCTGTCTTCTGAAAAAAGACACCTTAGTGCATTTTTCAGAAGATATAGGAATTTCATCTATGAAATGAAAATACCTAAGAAATATCTGTCAATCTGCATTACAAAGCAATACCAGTTATATGGTATCTCCTTTACTGTTTCTTTTTATATGGTAGACAAATATAAAAAACCCCAAATAAAATGAACAGAGAAACTATGAAGATTAAATTCCACTGATGGAAGTGAATTGTTTCTAGCAAAATAGTACAGGTCTTGATAATTTACAAATCTGCATGGGATTTAGATCAGCAATGCATTGCTTAGAAGCCTGGGGAAGTGCATATCTGACAAAAATCAGTATGGTCGATAACAGCATATGTGAATCACTGCAAATCTACTTTGGAAAAAGGAGTATTTTGATAAATCAGTATAATGAATCTTATAAATTTATCAAAAATGTCCTAATCTTTCCAGGTGGGGTGGAAAAGATACTACATTTTATTAATTTCTCCTTGGGATTAATCTTAGAAATTTCTGCAATGTAAATGTATCCAGTTGGTCACGACAAATCTCTGTGTGTTCACACTTGAAAAGTCTGGTTTAACTCTGGAGAATAATCTCTTACAGACTGGCCAGAATATATTTTGTTAGGAAAGAGCAGCAGAGCACCTTATGCAATTGCTGTCAGAGGCCAGATCCTAGAAGGACGTCTCCTCCACTTCCTAATGACTCTGCAGTGGAATACAGATGTGCAGCACCTTTCTGTGGTTCTAGTAGATACTTGCAAACTTCTGGGTTTCAAATTTAGGAACTATGCTGCAGCCTTGAAGAGTTTTCTTTAAAGAGGAAAAACTGATTTACTCTGACAGCTCTGTTTAGGAAGTCTTTCTGTTTAAACAGAACAACACAGTCAAAATTTTATTAAGCAGATTTCAAGCATGTTGTTTCAAATACTTCCAAATATTCAGCACTTGAATGTAGCTAGTTTCAATGAATACTTATTACTTAAGTCATTTAAAACCTTACCACCCCATTCCTTAACTATGTAATTTAGCTCCCTTTTCCTATTTTTTAATTAAGTTGTTCCAGGCAAGGCCTATAACATGGATGTCTCCATTTTCAAAAGATAATTGAATATAATAATAGTTCTTAAAAAGTAATATTTTTATAATTGTGTGAAGAACTAAGATTTCTGTCACAAAGGCAACAGAATAAACAGTTTATATTCTGTGAATTAACCTTTTTAAAGACTCTAGTATTTTGATTTTTTTGTAAAGAAGCAATTCAATTTTTGTGAATGTACATCTAACTAATTTTATTCATCTTCACCTTAGCTCTAGAAATGCAATTTTGCATTATTTTGACCTATTGAACATGAAATTTTGCTTAACAGCAGCATTCCAGATAGGATTCATTGTTGTTCCTAGAGATAACAGAGGAAACAGTTTTATTTTAAGACTTTAAAATTTCAGAAAAAGCAGGCATAAAAAGCTATTTAAAAGCAATGTCCTTTTAAATCATTCTAGGTGAACAACAGACAGGAGGCATATGAACCTGAGGAAAACTGCAGTAATTAATCTTCAAGAGCTCAAAGAGACTTTCCTATCCTATTACAAGACAGCTAAGGAACATTTAAACTGTAGGAAAGTTGAGCATAGGTCTTACGGTTTTAATGGACTAAACCCACTATTTGTATAAATGGTTATGCTTATATGGGTTACATTTGCCTGCTTCTACCATTGCTGAATTTGTCTACAGGTTTATAATCAAGAGGCTGCCCTGAGCTACAGACATGAACTACTTAACATACAAAGGCAACAGGCTGAAACGTACTGCAGACTCTGCAGTGGAAAGGATTTTCACAATGAAAGACAGTCATTAACCTCTCTGTTCAAAGTGTAGGGTGTGATTACAAAATAGCAGGGCACTGTTATTTGTGGTTTTAAAACCTGAGCAACATTTACAGCAGAGCAGAGTGATTATGAAATATTATGCTGGCACAGACTAGCATGTGGACTTGAATTTACAATTATTATAAAATTAAATTACTTTTTTAGTATGATTTATGGTGGGTCAATTTCAATTCCACTTTGTTGGACATTTAACTGAAGCATGCAATATTTTGGAAAAAAACCCACGTGAAACTATGGATTTGTTTATCAGCCTCCACTTGGCCCACTGCTTTTCCACATTTCTACATAACAATATCCAGCAAAAAAGCTCAAAAGAAAACAAACAACTACCCTTCAATCAATTACATTAAAAACAACAAAAAGACCCAACCCCACAACCTCAAACCAAATAATAATATTAACTTTGTCATATTTTGAAACGTTTTATCATTAGGTTTCAACGACAGTTAAAATATAGAATCTGTCGCTCCCCATATATATTTTTACTTTGCAGCCATAAATCCAAAGTCCAAAAGGAAATATCAACTCTTCATATTCCTTTCTTTCAAGATGTAATTTTTGGGAAAACAAATAAAGTAATAAATGATACCCTAAAAATAAATTTCCAGGATAATTTTTTCTCTTTCTGGAAACCTAGAATGATACTTCTATCATCCTTGGACCAAATAATGGTAACAGAATGTGCCTGTATTGCATGAAATTTGATATATCCACTCAAAACATACCACAAAGAATTTTATGTAGAAAATACTCCTAATTTTTAAAAGTCCTGATTTAAAAGATAAAATAAATGGATATCATTTTTTTAACAATTAAACCACAAAGGGATGGACTATCAACTGAAAATGAACTATTATCAGTCTGCAGGACCTTCAGAAGTTTCATAGGTGAGGATGACCAGATGAGGACCACCTCCCCAAGGTGACAGGGACTCATTTTCTTCAGTGTCATCGGAGACAGGATAGCAAGTTGGGAAGAGACATAGTTGAAGCACATACATTGAATATCTGGCATTTTCAGCTTTATTTCATATGAAAGTGCAAAAAGCAGCAGGATTTTTCACCAAACATATTCATAGCTTTGAAAAATTCAAATCACACATGCTATTTCACTGAATGTTGTCAGCTGTGTTACTTTAATGATCAAAATATGATTTTCCTTGTCTAATGACAAACAGAAATCACTTTTCATCTAAATTACATTTTTGGATTTCTGGTACGTGTTTTAGTGCTGAGATCAGCCCTGGAAGTAGCTTTCAAATGGTGCAAGTCTAACAAGCTAAGCAGGCAAGCAGCTCCTGTTAAGTTCATATTATGGTCTACTGCTACCAAAGAGTTCCTTGAAGTACCATGTAATTGTTCAAGTTTCAACTTACTATGGATTTGTGTTCCTAACCTGTATACACACAGCTCTGTCACTATGTATGAACCTCAGAATCCATATGACTCTTTTATATAAGCGGTCACTGCCACTATAAAGAATCCTTGAATCAATATCTCATGCTGAAGTTTCCATACAGAAAATATCCGGCATGTTTGTGAATGTTTATTCTTTTACTAGGTTATTACAATGTGGTTTAAATACAAAAGAAAAAAACACAGACCCAGGGCACCAGTGGCATCCTGGTGCAAGAGCAGCAGGCAGTCACTTACCCAAAGTGGCCCAGAGGAGCTCTGGTATGCTCTCACCATAGGCAGTTGGGCACATAGCCTCAAATATATATGCAATTCTCCGTCCTATTTTGGACCCCCAATCTGGGTCATCTTTAAATAGTGATGATTTACCCAGAATGGCCCAAAATGGAAAGGCAGAGAATAAAGTCATTAACAAAAATAAAAATAAAAAAAAAAAAAAAAGAAAAGAAAAAGAAAAAGACAAGAGGGAGAATTTCTACTGGGTGTCCAACAGTTAGTGATTTGTGCTTGGTGACAAATAATCAGGAGCTATTGGCAACAATGGCATCTCTCTATATTGTTCTTCCTACAAAAGGGGAAAACATGGCTGAAATTGGAATATCCTGATTACAGGAGGTACACCTTATATGAAGGCTAGTATGAACGAAAGCATTCAAACCAAAGTGAAAGAGAAATACCTGGACAAATAAGTCCCTACATCTTACTAAATAGTTGTACTGATATTAAGGTTACTTAAATTTGGTTTTAGATCTCTAAAAATACTAGTATAAAAGCTATGTATCCATTCTTCAGAAACTGCTACGTATCACTGCAGTATCTGAACATGCAGTTCTTAGCTTTTAAGTCAAAACCCCCTCACTTGTCTTTTAAAGTATATATAGTTATATATACTTTATATGTATTTATATGTAGACTAATACCCACTATTTCCACATCTATAATTTTATAAGCAATACAACATGTCTGTATGCATACTCAAATGTATGTATTTTACAGATCCACATGCTCAGGAAGGCACGTGTTTTATATATACATGGTGCTGATGTCTTCCATAAAAGGAGATGAAGAGGCCTTGGAGGCAGCGAGGCTTCCTTCCCCTGTGGTTTTATACAGTTTGCCTGTGGGACATGCCACACTGACAAGTCCAATCTTTTCACTCATGCTAAGGACACATGCTGGACTCCCATTTGTGCCACTCATTTGATGGCCATCTGATGACATGTGTTAGCAAGTATAGGTATTAGATACAATATTTACTGTTCTCATTGGCAAGTACCCCTTAGAAGTAACCTGGCAACAAGTCTTCCAGCATTAGAGGCTTGCTTTGGCTCAGTATGTTGCGTAAGTAGGTAGCTTCTCTGAAGATCTGTGAGAGCAGTCTTTTTCAAGCTGGAGTTACAAAAAGTGGCTAAAAAATTACTTCCATCATCTTAATAACCTGGCACACGCTTAACGTTTTAAGTAATTGCTGTGAAGTGTGACCATGTGAACTTCATGAGGTTCAACAAGGCCAAGTGAAAGGTCCTGCACATGGCTCAGAGCAACCCCTGGTATCCATACAGGCTGGGGGATGAATGGATTGAGAACAGACCTGCAGAGAAGAACTTGGGGGTACTGGCGGATAGAAAGCTGGACATGAGCTGGCAGTGTGCACTCGCAGCTATCCTGGGCTGCATCAAGTGTGGCCAGCAGGTCGAGGGAGGTGATTCTGCCCATCTGCTCCACCCTGGTGAGACCCTAACTGGAGTATGGTGTCCAGCTCTGGGGTCCCCAGTACAGGAAAGACATGGACCTTTTGGAGCAGGTCCAGAGGAGGGCCCTGAAGATGATCAGAGGGATGGAACGCCTTTCCTATGAGGAAAGGTTGGAAGAGTTGGGGTTGTTTAGCCTGGAGAAGACCCAGGGAGACCTTATTGCAGCCTTTCAATAATTAAAGTGGGCTTATAAGAAAGATGGGTACAGAATTTTTAGTAGGGCCTGTTGCTATAGGATAAGGTATCATGGTTTTAAACTAAATGAGGGTAGATTCAGCCTAGATAAAAGGAAGAAATTTTTTACAATGAGGGTGGCAAAACACTGGCACGGGTTGCCCACGGAGGCCGTAAATGACCCATCCCTGGAAACATTAAAGGTCAGGCTGGATGGGGCTCTCAGAAACCTCATCTAGTTAAAGATGTCTCTGCTTATTGCAGGAGGGGTTGGACTAGATGGCCATTAAAGGTCCCTTCCAGCCCAAACTATCCTGATTCTACAATTCTATAATTTGAGTGATACAGATATCACGGTTTCAAGAGAAAGTATTAAATAGATTTCAATATTACCAATTTATACCTCAGTGTGGTAGTGAGTAAAAGGAACTGTTAGGGACAACAAACTTCACCTGCACAGATCTTTTTTTATCTGAAGCAGTTACTAAGAGATGCTGATCTCTCTCCCCGCCCTGCCTCTTTCTCCCCCTCTTCTTGTTCCCTTGTGTTTTTCATCAACTGCTTTGTGCACTCCGTAAACGCATGATTCTAAAAATTCTTTCTGACATCTGTTGCCAATTCATCTTTTTTCATGGCCTTTTTAAGCTCCATATCCTATCATCAGTACACTGGGCCCAGTTCAACCCTGATGTAACTAATCTAGCCACCGGTTCTAGGCATGGTTTTGGTCTTGTCTGTTCAGAGAGTTAATTTTTGTCTAAGTTGTTTAAAATGACATTTCAATGCAATTCCCTCTTAACTGTCATGCTCTGTAAGATGCATCTGTACTTCTAAAACTTCCATTTACTCCCAAGACCACCTCTACGGCTTTTATGAAATGTTACTTATTTCATCCTGCACTTCTTTTATTTCAAATCCAAGCAATACTCTTAGTTTTCCTGTGGTTATGCTTGTCAGAAGAGTTCAAAATAGAAACTTCCTGTTCAGCCACAAGGACTTTCAGGCATTATATGAATTAAAAAAAAAGAAAAAAAAAATAGCAAACATATGAAGATGTGGAACTAAAGCAAATGTTCCTTGACCATTCCTTGCATGTTAAGCAGAAAAACAACAGATGTTAAATATTTTGTGATTTCATGTCATGTGGCCTTTGGCAAAGAAGTTTTGTGAAGAAGCCACTTAGATGTGACCTATAACAATGACCTAAGGTGAGATGTCAGATAGTGGCAATGCAGTCAGAGTATTTTCTAGGTGTTATTCTTGCATCCTTCTTTCAACCTTTCTTCTTCACCCCAGCTGTATCCTCTGCTTTCCACTTCAGTGGGGCCCTTCCTTTCATTGCCTCTTAATGTTGCCTATTCATCCTCTCCAAAGCTCTCCCCTTTTCAGCCCTGCAATGTCATGGCATGACTTGACAATGGTAATTCTTCTACACTGTTTCTGTGATTTAAATTAAGGTTTGGATCTCTGAAGGAGGGACTAGGAGACAATTTCCTGTTGTTCTGCACAGCACTTGTTGCAATCACCAGCCCCTCAACAAATGTAATCTCTCAGCAGTGCCCTAGGTCCAGACAACTGATGATTAATAACTTCTGATAGGTATTAAAGAGACTCAAATCATAACCACCCCATAAAATGTTATGTCTTAACAAGAGCAAGGAATAACAGTATAAGCTTGCAGTTATTTGCTACGACACAGTTACGTACAGATATGCACACACAGAAATGACTATAAATGCTTTTAAATTTTTCATGTTTGAAACAGTAGAAAGCTCTTCCATTCAAGTTGGAGGTTTGGCTTTTATAAATAAATTATTAAAGCAACATTCTAAAATGATGTGCCAGGAAAGAAGTCTCATATTTTGAAACCTTGACCAAAGAAGCATTTTGTTCTAGTTTTTCTAATATTTTGTTATCTACATTAAATATTTACATTAAAATAGTAAATACTTAAATAATTATGGATATTTAAATCCATTTAAATATCCATATAAACACAGACATGCCATAAAAGCTAGGGAAAACGCATTTAAAATTTCAACAGTATGACAAAATACTTGCTACTGAATGTGTTGGAAAAGCTTCTAATGTAAAGTGAATGTGACACCTGTGCAGTGTGGGTGGCCAAAAAACTCTCCAAGCAAAAATTATGAGAAGTGAGTAGGCAAAAATTCTTATTTGCAGTAACTCAAGTCACTTTAAGCTCTCAGGTTCAGAAAGGCATGAATAAATAATGAGAAATGACCAGAAAGTTCTCCAAAGAAGAGGGCAAACAAACTTTTCACTGTTGTACATCACACAAAACAGATGTTAAGTGATAAGTTATCACAATATATTGATCCAAACCAAGAAACTGAAGAGTAAAATGAACTACTAAATCCCATATGCTTGTGGCATGTGAACTGCTCTGTTCACCCAAAAGCTGTGTTTCTCTCCTTTTCAGTTCCTACTTGGGAAATAGGGCAGGGAAAATGAGCTTCTCATCACCCTTTCCCTACATTCTTCCACATCATCCCCCTGTGTCTCATGGTCACTTGTTTTTAGGTGGATCAAACTGCCCAGGAATTAATCTTCCAGGACTCATGTTGCCATTTACTAGCAGTCTTCAAAAAAAAAAAAAAAGCAATGAGGAAGACTGTATTCACTATTAATCTCTCCACCCACGTATTAAATCTACAATGATCAGCTATGACGAAAATATAGTACTGTTTATAAATTTAGTATCTGCTCCATCAAATGGCAACTACACTTCTTTTCAAACAAAAATTACGTGTTTTGTGTTCTGTTTGCTTATATTCAGTGTAATTTGTGAGGTTCCTCTGCATATGTAAAAAAACCCAAACTACTTGCTTACCTCAGATATCACCTGGTGATGGTCAATCTGCCATATGCTGAAACATTTTAGAGTAAATTTGGCCTCAGATCCCCTATTTAGAAAGGGAAGAGGCAGCTCTAGTTTTGAAAAGCCTATGTTATTGAACCACAAATAAGAGATTAGACAGTATATCATTTCATAATCAAACCATACATATACTGAAAGTTTTATGAAAAACTATTTCCTGTGTTCCTTCTGATTAGTCCTTTTAATATAAAATAAAATAAATTGAAAAGCATAACTATGTGAAATTAAAACATGAAGAAAATGCTTCTTTGACTTTGAAAACAGATGCAGTATAAACTGATTCTCTGATAATCAGAAAATAGCTGTCAGTATTGTGGTTTTATTTGAATAATTTCTCCCTCGTTCCTGATGGAAGGATATAAGATTTACAAAAAACATCAGAAGTGATTTAACAAAAATATGATGTGTGGAATGAAGGCTGCCAGAATACTACATAATTTACATTTTGAGAATTATGAGTGCATATGAGATTTCACTCATGTTCCTACTTTCTATCAGTTTTTTCTTAACTAACATTCAATTCCAATTTCATGGAACAGACTCAGAAACCCTTCTTTATCTTCGAGTCAGTGGTATTGAAAAAAATGTTACATATTGCAAGGATAGTGAAATCTAGGTATTGGTTCCACTGGGGTGTGGTGGGTTCCTGCTGGCTGGCTGCCCAGTGTCCAGGAAGCTGCTTTATCACTCCCCTCCTGAGATAAATAGGGGGAGAAAACGTGACAAAAGGCTCATGGATTGAGATAAGGACAGGGAGATCACTCACCAATTACCGTCACAATCAAAACAAACTCAACTTGGGGAAATTAATTTAATTTATTATCAAAGGTCAGAGTAGGATAATGAGAAACAAAGACAAGTCTACAAACATCGTCACCTCACTGCTCCCTTCTTCCTGGGCTCAGCTTTACTCCTGATTTCTCTTTCTCCTCCCCTCGAGCAGCACAGGGGAATGCAGTGAAATGGGGGTTACATTCAGTTAATCTCACACTGCCTCCGCTGATCCTTCCTCCTCATGCTCTTCTCTTGCTCTGGTGTGGGGTCCCACCCACAGGAGACAGTCCTCCACAAAATTCTCCAATGTGGGTCCTTCCCATGGGCTGTAGTTCTTCATGAACTGCTCCAGCGTGGGTCCTTCTCATAGGGTACAGTTCTTAAG
Organism: Tyto alba; assembly: GCF_018691265.1. Classification (NCBI taxonomy): domain Eukaryota; kingdom Metazoa; phylum Chordata; class Aves; order Strigiformes; family Tytonidae; genus Tyto; species Tyto alba. Next base: position 20,074,450 of record NW_024881275.1, on the reverse strand, counting down.
GAACTGACTGTTCCAGCATGGGTCCCCCCATGGGGCCACAGGTCCTGCCAGGAGGTGGTTCCAGCATGGGTTCTCCACAAGGTAACAGCTTTCTTCAAGGCATATCCACCTGCTGTGGTGTGGAGTACGTCATGGGAAGCATGGTGGATATCTGCTCCACCATGGATAACCACAGGTTGCACAGCAACAAACTAGTTCACCATGGTCTTCATCACAGGCAGCAGAGGAACCTCTGCTCTGGCTCCAGAAGCACCTCCTCCCGCTCCTTCTTCACTGACCTTTGTGTCTGCAGAGTTGTTTCACATATTCTAACTCCTCTCTCCCACCTCCTGTTGTGCAACTTTTTCAATCCCTTCTTAAATATGTTATCACAGAGATGCTATCAACATCGCTGACAAGCTCAGCTTTGGCCAGCAGCAGCTGTCTCGGAGGCAGCTGGAAATGGCTTTGTCTGACATGGGGACAGCTTCTGGCATCTTCTCACAGAAGCCACCCCTTCAGCACACACCCCCTCCCCTGCCTCAACTTGCCATGTAAACCCAGTACAGTGTACATGCCACCACTGCTGACAGCACAGCTGCAAGATAAGGTTCCCAGGCCAAAACCAGCACACACACGACACCAACAGTAGGTCAAGGACAAAACAGCACTTTTATCGAACACAGGGACAGCTGTAAAGTTGCAGCTCCTGAGGGATCCAGGGCACCCGTGGCATCTTTGTGATGCAAGAGCAGCAGGTAGCCACTTACCTAAAATGGCCCAGAGGAGCCCTGGCAAGGGGCTGTGCTCAGTGCTGCAGAGGAAGGAAAAAAGCCCCGGGGACCAGTGCAAATCTGCCCCGGGGGGGAAATTCCTTCTTGACCCCAGGGCTGTCGATTGGCTGTTCCCTGAGCACGTGAGCAAGACCTGCCTCCTGCCCCATGGGGTGGTCACACCTAACAGGGATGCCAGCACTGACCAACCCCTTCCCTCCTGCAACCCAGACCCTTCTCGGGGCTTCCGAGAGTGGCAAAAGCCCCTGACCAGATCGACCTTGAGGGTGAGAATCCTTCCCGTGCCTGGCAGGACACCAGTGGGTGTCCCAAAGCACTGGGGGAAGGTGCTGGCTCCGATCCCACTTGCAGCATCTTTGCAGCCCATCCCTTGGTGCCACTGCCACTGGCTCTGCAGGGGATGAGGAGGGCAAGCTCTGCAGTGCTCCTCAAGCACCGAGAGTGCATTCCCATGGTCTTGGAAGGCCACCAAGCCAACTTTTGCCACTGCTATCCAGCTGAAAAGGCCTGACAGACATGGGCACCTCCAGGTGTTTGTGGCACTTCCCATCTCCCCAGGTGCTTGTCTCCATTCCCCAAAGGGAGGGCAAAGCAGGATTTCCGTCCAGCAGATGAAGCTTTGAACATGGCCCTGCCAGGAGCTGGAACTGTGGCAGAGAACCTCCAGCAGCCTCGTCCAGACTCAAGTTTCCCCCCCACTGCACCCCTCCAGTTAATCCCCCTGCCCCCTCAAAGACGTCCTCTCCCGTGGCGTGGGGCAGCCCACGGCCAGTTCCGTGCCAGTGGTGCAGCCTGGCTGGGGGCTGCCCCTGCCCTTGGTGGCCATGCACTGGGCGCAGCTGGGACAGCCTGCTGGGCTCCGTCCCGGTGACCCTGTGCAGCAGGCTCCTGGTGTCACCACGGCAGGGCCAAGAGTCAAGGCCTGGCCCTGGCCAGGGGCTTCTCCTGCTGTGCCGTCAGCAGCCGGGTAGCTCGTCAGCTGAGGACAATTCTGCCTGTGATCTCAGCCTGGAGGGGTCCAGCAGAGCCCTTCCCCGCTAGGACCTTCAGCACAGGGCTCGGGTGTTCCTTCTGCAAGCCACCTTCCTCTTCAGGGCTCGTGTGAGCCTTGCTGTGACATGATGTCCTTGTAGTCATCTCCTGCTCTGCTCATCCTGTTCATAAAGCTCAGTGACTGGCCCAGAGAGCATGGGAAACACCCTGTTCAGCCTTGCACCTCTGCGGAGTCACCTTCCTGAGCAATGGCCATGGCCTGGGCTTCTGCAGGAGAGGGCAGCCAGCACCTCTGGCACATGGAGGGCTGCTATTCTTCAGTGCAATGCTATAAGCAACAGACCACAACACGTGCCACTGCACTGAAGATTCCCGCTGTGGACCCAGCCGAGACCTTGAACCTTGAGAAGAAAAGCTGGCCTGAGAAGGCAGGCCAGCCCCTTTGCTAACTGACACCTTGCACTGAGTGGCAAAGATGGTGTCAGGCTCATTTTCATTGGGGCTCTTCCTTATCCCCACTGCACAAACACCCTCTTGAGATCTCCAAGATGGAGAAGTCATTGGGACGCCTCCTTGCTGTTTCCCTCTCTACTCCCTCACAAGCTACAACTGGCCCAGGAGAGGAGCATCACAGGGCAGAGCTGGGAGTGTGGAGGAAAAAGTGGGGTAAGTACGTGATGTGGAGCTGGGCTTTTCCCCCACCCCACTGATGCACCATGCTGAGCCCTAAGCAGACCCAGATGGGAAGAAATGCTGCATGTGGAGCACCAGGTTCTGGAGGCAGATTTTAGTGCATCCCTGATGCTGAGCTTGAGTGGCCAGGAGACAGCAGGTGAACATGACTTGCACTCGCTGCTGAGACACTTTGATTGAGGCTAGGCTTGGGCAACTGATCAGGCACTGCCAGTGAGTGAATGTTGTGACAGGATGACCCTTGCTGGGCAACAGGTGCCCACCAAACCACTCTATCACTTCCCATCCTCAACTGGTTGGGGGGAGAAAATATGATGAAAATCTCATGAGTTGAGATAAGGACAGGGAGATCATTCAGCAATTACTGCCATGGGCCAGAGAGTGTTGAGTTGGGGAAATTAATTTAATTTACTGCCAATCAAAATTAGAGTATGATAATAGAAAATAAGGACAGTATGTTATCACAAAGGCACTACCAATACTGCTGACAGGCTCAGCTTTGGCCAGCAGTGGGTCCATCTTGGATGCAGCTGGAACTGTCTCTGTCTGATTTGGGGAGAACTTCTGGCATCTTCTCACAGAAGCCAGCCCTGCAGCCCACCGTCCCACACCAAAGCCTTGCCATGTAAACCCAATACACGTGGTTACTCTGCCTATCTAAATCTGGGATCTTAGGAGCACTCCATATCTCTTAGTCCAAGTCTGAGTACCAACTATGTCAAATTACTACGTGGCAAAAGCAAAGAGTGCAGCAATGTCCCTCCTCTGCCTCCTATTCCTGTGCACCAGTTTCTACTCAATGAAATCACAGGATGTGTAGCACAGTTGATCATGTGTGGTCTTGTCAACACAACTGGGAAACCATCTTCTTTCACACCAAGGCACAAACCCATAGGTGCAATCAGACAAGGAATAAGAGTTACAAGTATAGACAATGGGATCAGATCTACAGTTCATAGCTTTTCCAATCAATATTAAGGAAGCAGACTGGTGCAAGGTTGGTTTATCAAAGAGGCAATTTCCTGTTAAATATAAATCCAGTACAATAAATTCCTATCCATAGTACTTTCTATTTACCTTGTGTCCTAGAATCTTATGGCACTATGATAAAGCTCTCTGCTCTGTATTTCAGACATTTAAGGCTTCCACACATTGATCAAATTTTCCTTGAAAACACACCACATGAAACATGGTTGCTGAAAGCTCATAAAGTATTCACTTGAACATGACTTGAAAGATTCACTGAATGTTTAAGAGAAATAATTAATCTCCCACATGTATGGTTAACGAATGATAGTGAAACAAACTTGTTAAAAGAGATACTAGTACATACAAATGCTTTTCTAATAGTTTTCTTGCTTCAGCCTGTGAATTCAGACTATAAGATCATAATTGAAGGTTGTTACGTTGGCAGTCTTCTTTCTACATGTTAATGAGTCAGTAGTAATTTATTTACAACCTTATTTCTTATTCCCCTAGACTTAAAAGAAGTGACTGAACAGCATGTCTTTGTAGAGCTGGAGCTGAGTGACAGGAAAAAGAAGAGGCAGAAAATTAACAATGCATGTAAAATGCATTCATACTACAAAATTTACATGTTGAGCCTTAAGTTTATATGAAGTTTTGCTTACCATATTTAATGTTCTGCTTCAACTTTTTCCTTGTGTAATGCCTCTTCTGCCTCAGCAATACAATTCAGGCTCTGAAAGCTGTTTCCCATATGGAAGAATAGCAAACAGTTTTAGCACTTACTCTCAAGTGTGTATGTGATCAGAATTGACCTTGGATGATAACAAATCATAAACTACTTGAACAGTCCTTCATTTTCTGTATTTTTGCATTTAACACTGCCAAAATTGGCATGTATAACATTGTGACAGGTTCAAACCTAAATGACAATAAACCAAAATGTAAATAGATGCATTTTAAGATTCTGCTGGGTTTGTGTGAATGGTGGGGGTTTCTGGTAGCAGGGGATGGGGCTACAGCAATGTACCCCTGTGAGAAGCTTCTCAAAGCTCCTGCAGCTCCAAGTCAGACCCACATCTGTACCAAGGCCAAGCCAATTAGCTGCACCTCTTCAATATTGTATTTAAGGAGGGGAACCTGGTAGGAGGAGTTGGAGATGTAAGGAAGAGTTGCAAGGAGAACATCTGTGCTAACACCAAGGTCAGGGGAAGAAAGGAGAAGGTGGGGGAGGTGTACCAGTGTAGAGCCATGGTGAGATGGCAGGTACCGTCCCCCACCACCACCAATGGAGGTCTATGATGGGGCAGATGCTGATCTGAAGCCTGTGGAGGACCCCACATTGGAGCAGTCAGCTGCACTCGAATGAGGTTGGGACCCTGTGGGCAGCAAAAGTCCCCGTTGTTTTATTTAGGTGCTGGGAGAATTGCAACATGCTGGGGTGTCCCACACTGGAGCAGCTTGGGAAACACTGTGGCCCATAGGAAGGTCTCAAGTCAGAGAAAGTTCATGGAGGACTGTCTCATGTGAGAGGGGAACCATGTTGGAGCAGGGGTAGAATGTGAGGAGTTTGCCCCATCCCAAGGAGAAGGAAGCAGCAGTCCTAACTGCACCACCCATTCCCTGTCCCCCTGCACCACTGGGTGGGAAGAGATAGAGATATCAGGAGCAAAAATGAGTCCAGGAAGGAGGAAGAGGTGGGTGGGAGGTATACGCAAGGTGTGGTAATGTTTCTCACTGTCCTACTCTGTCTGTTAAGTGGTGGTGATGTTAGTGTCTATTAAACTTAAGTTCTTTTTTCTTCCTCTAACAAGTCTGTCTTTTGCCTGTGACCTACATGAGTGAGTCACCCATCCTGTCCTTATCTCAATTAAAGAGCCTTTTGCTTCTTTTTCTCCTTCTCAGCACTGGGGTTGGGGAAAAGGAGGTAGTGAGTGGCTGCATGGTGCTCAGTTGTGCTCTGAGCTCAAACCACGACAAAGATCCCTAACAAGATGAAGTCAGTGTTTACTGGGCTTCAAATGAAGACACTGCATTCTTATTTTTTTAACATGAGTTTCTAATCTCTTTCTGCCATTAAGACATGGCATCCTCTTTATGCACATACGCAATAATTTACCAACATACTGTAACAGAAGGTATTTCTCATTAGAACAATGTTTTGTAATATTGTAAGAAAAGGACTGTTTCAGTATTTGCAACTGTTTTCCTAGTTTTGGCAAAAGCCAAGTTCAAATAGTTTTCATATACCACAGGTAGTCTCCAAGCAGTGTATAATTACAAGTCCGCAAGTTAGACATACACTCAAAATACTACTCTTGTATTTAAAAATTAGGTCTCTACAGAAAAAAAAAATAAAACGATCAGTGTCTAAATTATTCAGGATTGTATTCAGTTGTTTATACGGATTTCAAATATATAAAAGACAAATTCTGAATTATCACAGCTGTATTTTTTAATTTATCATTCAGGAGGTGTGATTACTGAAAAGTTTTAAAGGAATCTGTCACAGAGTGATAAACATGTGAACCATGACATTTTTTATCAGAAAACATGGGAGCACTGAATCTTTATCAGATGAGTCTCTTCCCAGTATTTATTGATATGATACACATTTATCATAATTTCAGTGAATTTATTTTTCTGTTGATTGCTACCCTCATCTTCTTGTAGGCCAGTTTTTCACTATTTTAATTGTCATAGTTTCTCAGGAGTAGACAATATGAGAATAACCGACATATTTAAAAATGCCTTAGGATGCTGTGTTATGTATCATAAAGAAACCAAAAGTATCACAGATATCTTTTTCTCTTTCTTTTCTCTCTCTTCCCCTCCTCGTCCCCCCCCCCCACCGCCACCCCCCCCCCCCGCCCCGGCTCTGGTTGGTTTTAGATAGAAAGGACCCAAAATCAAAGATTTAAAAAAAAAAAAAAAAAAACAAAAAAACAAAAAAACAAACAAAATCATACAGAAAATTTTCCTTATACTTGGCAGGACAAAAAGAAAAAAAATCTTCCAACAAGTACCTAGCTGAAATAAGCTTGACTATTATCTTATTAGTACAAATACAAGTGGTGCTATTTCCGTTGCTAAAACTCCATTTGTGTTTCATGCCTATCTGCAGGGATTATGTCTTAGAAAATAAACATCCATGAGAATCTCTTCCTTATGTGTTCATTGCTTTACTGGTATTATGACAACTTGGTTCAGAAATATTTTATAAATTTCTTAAAAGTAGCATGCTATCTTACCGTAATTCTTATGAAAAGACATGTTTTACTAGAAGGATTACTGAAATCACATCAAAACACAACTCAAGTTCCTATTTTGGTTATATTTTCTCCTCAGTTACACTGGTGAAGCCCAACCACCTATTTGAAATATATCATGGTATGTATATATAAAACATTTCTCTTGCATCCCTGCATGCTTTTTAGATACTAGTCAAACCAAGACAAAAACCCACATCTATGCAGCAAGGTTGATTCTTTTCCTTCATTTAATGGTAAAACCAAATAGAAGCACACAGGCTTTGATGTCTGTTTTTATTTAAAAGGTAAATTAGGTCTTTGTTTAACTTCATATGGACATAATCCAAGTGTTGAAAAGCAAAGAGATGCAAGCACTAGGTGTCAGAAAAAAAAAAAAATTATTCCATTCTTTCCACTTTTACAGACTGTCTCATTGACTGACTCATCAATTTTAGGGATCAACGTTTTTTTCAGACAGCTTGGGTCACCCATCTGCTTCATTGTTTCACTGCAAAAATGTATGCAGTTGACTTACTGTAAGGATGACAGAAGAATGAGCAGCAAAGGTGGGTTAGGATGGTTTTCCAAAAAACAGTGCAGGGTTAAGTGTATACTAGGCCACATCAGCACTGGGCATTGAAGAGCATTTGTCTATGGCTGCATCCAGAGACTGGTTCTTAGGCTGATTCCAGCGCAGCCAACTAGCACTTTGGGTATCAAAGCATTTGTCACTATAGTTGATCTGGAGCATGCTGTTCTGCTGGAGATTTTACATACAGATATAGAAATACAGTTTGTTTCAAAATCATAATTCTGAAAGGTAGAGATGCACTTCCATATATATCCATAAAAGGCATCCAACCCCTTCAAGTTCCCGTACAAGTAGAAGCAGTTCATTAACACTCTGCACAATTCGTATTGAGTTGTGCCTGTTTATAAAAATCAAAGTTTGACATTTTAATTTTCCATTGCTTCTGGAATGCTTAACTGCTTTTTTTCATCTCCTTTGTCAAGTACAAAACTGCACCTGCTAGAAACATCAGAAAGATATATTTTTCATCTGTCTTTTAATGAAAGGTGTATCAGTTCTTTTAATTGCTAACAGAGAGTATTAGGGTAAATTACTTTGCCCTCCTGCTTATCGCTGTAGAATTTCAAAGTGATTTCCTCAGACTTAGTATGTCTCTTTTCTAAAAGACATCTAATTTTAATTAAAAAATTTCATAGTGTGGATTACTGACTACTTTTCCAAGTAAGTTGCTCCAGTAGCTATACACCTCACTGTGAAGAATTTTCATCTTATTTCTAGCCTGATTTTATTAACTTAGGCAACAGTACCTTTGGTTTTTACTATATTACTGGGTCCTCTGCTGTTAGAAACCTTATCCCCACTGAGTTAATGAATAAGCTTCCTTCTAAATACTTTGTTAAGTCAAAGCAACTCATATCCTAAAAATTTTATCTTCCAGAAAAGCTTTATGAGTATGAAATAACTTCTTAATTTTTTTTTCCTGATTTTTTAATTTGCATTATCTTTTCTGAAGATTGATTATAAGGAAAGGGCATTTTTCAGTAGGAGCCTCACTAGATCTCAGCACTCTTAGACACTGCTTGTGGTGGGTTGACCCTGGACCTGAACACCAGGTGCATACCAAAGCCACCCTACCACTCCCCTCCTCAGATGGACAGGGAAGAAAAAATATAGGGAAAGGCCCATGGGTTGTGATAATGACAGGGAGAGATCACTCACTCATTACTGTCATGGGCAAAGAGACTTGGGGAAATTAATGCAATTTATTACAAATCAAATCAGAGTAGGGTAATGAGAAATATAAACTAAAACACCTTCTTCCCACCCATCCTTTCTTTCTAGGATTAACTTCACTCCTGATTTTCTCTACCTGCTTCCCCCCCAAGTGTAGAGGGATAAGAAATGGGAGGTTGTGGTCAGTTCATCACACGTTGTTTCTGCTGCTCCTTCCTCCTCATGGGGGAGGACTCCTCACATTTTTCCCCTGCTCCAGTGTGGGGTCCCTCCCATGGGAGACAGCCCACAAAATTCTCCAACATGAGTCCTTCCCACAAGCTGCAGTTCTTAACTGCTCCAGCGTGGGTCCCCCATGGGGACACAAGTCCTGCCAGGAAACCTGCTCCAGCATGAGCTCCTTTCTCCATGGGTTCACAAGTCCTGCCAGGAACCTGCTCCAGCATGGGGAGTCACAGCCTCCTCTGGTCATTCACCTGCTCTGGCATGGGGTCCTCCAAGGGCTGCAGATGGAGATCTGCTCCACTGTTAACCTCCATGGGCTGCAGGGGACAATCTGCCTTACCGTGGTCTTCACCATGATCTGCAGGGGAATCTCTGCTTTGGCACCTGGAGCATCTCCTCCCCTTCCTTCTTCACTGACATTGATGTCTGCAGGGCTGTTTCTCTCACATATTCCCACTCCTCTCTCTGGCTGCAATTGTGCTGTTTTCTTTTTTTTTTTTTTTCCCCCTTTCTTAAATATGTTAGCACAGAAGTGCTACCACCATCACTGATGGGCTCAGCCTGGGCCAGCAGCAGGTCTGTCTTTGAATCTGGCTGCCATTGGCTCTATCGAACACAAAAGAAGTTTCTATCAGCTTCTCACAGAAGCCACCCCTGTATGCCACCCTTCCCTCCTCTTTCCTGTCCCCCTGAGACATTGTCATGCAAATCTAATACACTGCTGTTGTGGTTTGAGCTCAGAAGACAACTGAGCAGCCTTCCAGACACTCACTCCCCCCCTTCCCCAACCCCAGTGCTGAGAAGGAGAAAATAAGCAAAGGCTTGGGATTTGAGATAAGGACAAGTAGGGATGACTCTCACATTATGGTCAGGGGCAAAAGACAGACTCACTAGGGGAAGAAAAAGGGAACATAAATTTATTACAGACACTAACAACACCACCACTTAACAGACAGAGTAGGATAGTGAGAAGCATCACCACATCTTGAAAACACCTCCTCCCACCCTTCTCTTCTTCCCAGGCTCAGCTTTGCTCCCAATAGCTCTACCTCTTCCCCCCAGTGACACAAGGGGCAGGGAATGGGGCATGCAGTCAGGTCTGCCACTTCTTCCATCTTCAGTGGGGGTGAAAATCTGGAACTCCTTCCCCTTGATCCAGTGTGGTCCCCCTCTCACAGAAAACAGTCCTCCATGAACTGACTTCAGTCCCTCCCATGGGCAGCAGTCTTTCTCATCCTGTTCCAGCGTGGAGACCCCTGCATGTTGCAGTCCTCCCAGCACCGAACTACAACAGTGGGGGCTGCATCTTGCCACAGTATCCCAGCCTCCTTCAGGTGCAGCCACCTGAGACAGTGTGGGCCCCCCCACAGACCACAGGTCAGCATTTGCTCCACTGTAGACCTCCATGGGTGGTGGTGGGCATCCCCTGCCATCTCACCACAGAATACAGGGGGGGTCTCTGCTCCAGCACACCTCCCTCCTCCCCCTTCCTCCTCCATTCTACTAACCTCGGTGTTTATGTAGATGTTGCAACTTCTGGTTACAACTCCAACTCCTCCTCCCAGGTCCCTTCTTAAATACATTATCACAGAGGCACAGCTGATTGGCTCAGCCTTGGTACAGAGTTGGGTGCAACTTGGAGCTCTGAGCAACTTTTCAGAAGGGTCTACTGCTGTAGCCCCCTCCTCTGCTACCAAAAACCCCATCACTCACTCAAACCCAGGACAACTGCTTTTGATGTTAAACTTGCTCAGCAGCACAACTAAGTCTCTAGGAATTACTGCTTCAACACACAGCCACTAAAGCAAGCCAGTCTAACTTAGGTGGTCAGGCATGTGCCCTGGTCTGTACTTTACCACGCTAAAACCTAATTCTCTATAGAGTGAATCTTCTTTCATACTCAAGCAGAAGAGCTCTGTGCTAAATACTTTACCTGAAAGGCAGTTTTACAGAGCATGGTTGCCATCCGTAAATGTTTAGTAACTGTCTGCTGTAGTAGCCCCTCAGCATACATTTTTCAGAGAATCATACAATATCTCAAGTTGAAAGGGACCCATAAGGATTCCCTGGTCCTTGCAGGACTACCTAAAACTAAATCAGATGACTAAGAGCATCATCCAGACACTTCATGAACTCTGACAGGCTTGGGGCTGTGACCACTTGCCTGGGGAGCCCGTTTCATGACTGGCCACTCTCTCAGTGAAGAACCTTTTACTAATTTTCCTAGTACTACATATCTTTGCTCCAAAGCCTATACAGTTTTTTGCGTGATAGCTAAAACATTCCTACCCTTATTTTAACCTATTAACTTTGGTATTGTGATGGCTGTAATTTATTAATAACCTTCCCCTAGAAAGATGTGCTCTGAACCAATAAAGATGGTAAAAGTTTCGAGATGTTCACTCACTGGAAGAAGGATCTGTTGATGTAACCCAAGAGTTACACTGCCAGATACCATACTACCACTATATGAAGGCATCACTGTGCGTATTATGAGTCATGTAAGATGGCACCAATGTATCTTTGCACAATCATCTAAAAGACTCTGAAGAGGAACCATTCACATCTGCTGAGAGACATGAGCCAGGGCAACACTTACACTATGCCCACAGAAGCTCAGTTTCTCAGGGCTCTGCGCCAAACTGATCCTCCTTGCACTCTGCCATGTCTTTCAAAGTTCTTAATCACTATTTAACTGCCTCTCCTGTCATCACACATCAAGTAAAAGTGTTGATGTGACTAAATACTTTTAGCAGCATCTAATCAAGTCCCTGTTTTCTAAAGTGTGAGAATTATACAGTCCATCCGTAGGGACATGCATAGGCCAAGGGGAAACGATCAAAGAATCATAGAATGGTTAGGGTTGGAAGGGACCTTTAGAGGTTGTCTAGTCCAATCCCCCCTGCAATGAGGATCTGCAATCTTTAACTATAACAGGTTGCTCAGAGCCCTGTCCAACCTGACTTTTAATGGCAATTTCCAGTAATGGCAATTTACCACCTCTCTGGGCAACCTGTGCCAGTGTTTCACCACCCTCATTGTAAAAAATTTCTTCCCTATATCTAATCTGAATCTACCTTCCTTTAGTTTAAAACCATTACCCCTTGACCTATCACTAGAGGCTGTGCTTCTGTCCCTGTCTTTCTTATAAGCTCCCTTTGAGTATTGAAAGGCCACAATAAGGTCTCTCTGGAGCCTTCTCTTCTCCAGGCTAAACAAACTCAACTCTTTCAACCTTTCCTCATAGGAGAGGTGTTACACCCCTCTGATAATTTCTGTGGCCCTCCTCTGGACCTGCTCCAACAGTTCCATGCCTTTCTTGGACTCCAAAACTGGATGCAGTACTCCAGGTGTGGTCTCACCAGAGTGGATTAAAGGGGCAGAATCACCTCCCTTGATCTGCTGGCTACACTTCTCCTGATGCTTTCTGCTGTTGGCTTCAGTTGGCTTTCTGGGCTGCAAGTACACACTGCTGGCTCATATACAGTTTTTCATCCACTTGTACCCCCAAGCCCTCCTCTGTAGGGCTGCTCTCAATCCCTTCATCTCCCAGTCTGTATGGATACCAGAGTATGCCCCAAGCCACATGCAGGACCTTTCACTTGGACTTCTTGAACCTCATGGTCCCACTTCTCGAGTTTGTCCAGGTCTCTCTGGTTGGCATTCTCACCCTCAGGCATGTCAACTGCACCAGTCAGCTTGGTATTGTCTGCAAATGTGCTGAAGGTGTACTTGATTCCACTGTCTATGTCACTGATGAAGATATGGAGCAATACTCTTCCCAATACAGACCCCTGAGGGACATCACTCATCACTGATCTCCATCCAGACATGGAGCCGTTGACTGTTACTCACTGGATGCAACCATCTGGTCAATTCCTCATCCACTGAATAGTCCATCCATCAAATTCACACCTCCCTAATTTAGAGAGAAAGATGTTGTGGGGGACCACATCAAAGGCCTTACAGAAGTCCAGATTGATGATGTCCATAGTTCTTTCCTTGTCCACTGACGTAGTCACTCCATCATAGAAGGTCACTAGGTTGCTCAGGCAGGACTTGTCCTTGGTGAAGCCATGCTGGCTGTCTCAAATCATCTCTGTGCCCTCTATGTGCCTTACCATAGCTTCCAGGAGAATCCGTTCTATGATCTCCTCAGGCACAGAGATGAGGCTGACAGGTCAGTAGATCCCAGGTGTGATGAACAGAACTTGGGGACGGTTGTCTTGAACAGCCAAGACAGTTCAAGTCTCCTGAAAAAAAAAGACGTCCACCACTCAGAGGAGAGGATAGACATGATGTAGTTTTCTCTGCTTCCTGCTGGTGTTGCTCGTACTGTCTGCTCTGTGTTGGATACAGAGCGCAGAGTGCCCTGATAAATCAGTGCTCTTTCTCCTACTTGGACTCTGATTGGCTTGGATGAGTGGGAAAATCCTGACAGAAAACCCTGACAGACACTGCTCCTTCTCCTATTTGGACACTGATTGGCTCAGACAAGTGGTGCATTAAGAAATTGAGAAAATAAAGGCAGACCCTAGCCTACGTCCTTTTGCTGCATAGGACTGGACCACCACCAGACACAAGGAAGACCATCGGAATGACACAGACTTTGATTGGTGTCTATACTCTTACCCCGTCTTCAACTCTTACCTTTTTCCAACTTTCTTCTCTTCCTTTCCTCTTTCCCCAACTTTATGGGGAAAATCTAATTGTTATTGCTGGGTGGGAGCGTGATTTCCATTGTTTCTGGGGCAAATAAAGCATTTGGTCTGGCACTTGACCAGTACTGATTGGACTTTATTCCTGTGGGATTCTTAGAAACCATTCACAGAGGGGATGGCAGCCATTGTGGCTGTAACTTTAAAATGTGACACCAGGGTCTTCTTTTCTACTCTTTTTTAAAAATGCGTGCAATGTTTCCCTTTTTCCAGTCACTGGGGACTTCATCTGACTGCGATGAATTTCCAAGTATCACGGAGAGTGGCTTGGCAACTACATCAGTCAATTCCCTCAGGACTTGGATGCATCTCATTGGGTCCCACGGACTTACATATGTTCAGGTTCCTCAGGTGGCCTCAAACCTGATCTTCTCTGACAGTGGGAGGGACTTTGCTCTCCCAGTCCCTACCCTGAGGTCCATCCACTCAAGAAGTGTGGGAGGAGACACTGCCAGTGAAGACTGAGGCAAAAAGAGTTGCTGAGTACCTCAGACTTCTCTGTTTTTACCACTTAGCCAGTCATGTTCATCAGGGAGTATAAGGAACCAAAGGAGTTAATGCCTCAAACATTCACTGGCACAGAAAATTTTGACAAGTTGTGGCCTTTGTGATTAGTCTAAGAAATGCTGCCCAAGGAAGCACAGAGTGTATCGAAGGGTGCATGGTTCCACTCTCTTGCAGTTGTATTGACAAATTCCTTAGATAAGCCTCAAAGGGTGGAGACTTTGAGTAAAACCATATGTTCGGGTGAATACTTTAATTTATGACTGTACCCTTGAAGAAAGGCTAAAAAGATTGATAACAGAAAGGCTGGATACTTGCCCGAGAAGTGAAAACTGAGGAAAAAGGTGATATGGGGGAACATGACCACCGATTTAATTGGACAAGGGGTTGATGTACCTCCCCCCCCCCCCCTCCCCCCTCAATGCACATGCAGAACCCATGCTCCACCTTTTCCTCGTTTCTCATGGAAATGGGTTCATGGAATACCTGTCTCTGTCTAGTACGCAAACCAGCTGATAAGATGAACTTAAATGGTGACAGAAAACTTTGCTGGGTGTGCACCCACCACCCAAGATTACCAGACCTGAGGCAATGTTGGAACCTGGGGTGGTGATCTGGATTCTTTGACTCTCTTTCTCTCCTTTACTTTTATTTCCTTTATTTTCTTACAGATTTATCAAGAGCCCACATTTCTTACTATCCTTTTCCAAGTTTAAGTTGGTTTTACCACGAGTAAAACATTTTAACTGGTTGTTTGGTTTCGGGAGGGGATCAAAGAACCTTTACAACTCCCTGGGCTCCCAGTCCGGGTCAGAGGTGTACACTTTCTTTGCCCTTCCTTTTCTGGCTGACATACCTATACAAGCTCTTATTCTTTGCATCCCTTGCAAAGTTAAGAGCTCCAGCTGTGCCTTGGCCTTCCTGACCCATCCCTACACAACCTGGCAATGTCCCTATACTTTTCCCAGGATACCTGCCCCTGCTTCCACTGTTTGTGCATTTCCTTCTTGCTCTTCAGATTCGCCAGCAGGTCTTGACTCATCCATGTCGGTCTCCTGCCTTCCTCTTCTTATTTCTTACACACGGGGATCGAGAACTTTTGCACTCTATGGAAAGAGACCATAAAGAACTACCAGCTCTGTTCTGCTTCCTTGTCCCTGAAGGTAGTTTACCGGGGGGTCCTGTTGACTGACTCCTTGAACAGCTGGAAGCTTGCTTTCCTAAAATTCAGGGTCCTGACTTTATTCTTCTCTTGATCCATACTCCTCAGGACTGCAAACTCCACCAGTGCATGATCACTGCAACGCAGGCTGCCTCCAATCTTGATTAGCTCATTTGCATTGGTGACCAGTAGGTCCAGTAACACATGTCCTCTGGCAGGTCTGTCTACTACCTGGCTTAAGAAGCTATCCTCAATGCACTCCAGGAGTTTCCTGGATTGCCTACAGCTCACCATGCTACTTTCCCAGTAGATGTCGGGTTGGTTGAAGTCCCCCAGCAGGATGAAAGCCTGTGAGCTTGATGTCTCCTGTAAATGGAGTAAGGCGGCTTCATCAATAGGCTTCTCTTGATTGGGCAGCCTGTAGCAAACACCAACCATAAAGACCCCTTTGTTGTCTCAGTCTCTAATTCTTTCAACCTGCCAATGGCTATTCTTCAGAGACAGCTCTTCACAATCTATGCAATTCTTGACATAGAAAGCAACCCCTATGTCCCTCTTTCCTTGCCTGTCCCTTCTGAACAGCTTATAGATATTGACAGCCACAGTCCAGTCATGGGATTCTTCCCACCAAGCACTTCAGCTGGGCTGTTGGCTGTGTCACCTTTTTAGAGGAATGCATCTTAATTCCTTTGAGGTGTTTCACCAGTGTTCCCTACTTGCTCCTATTCCTTCAGAAGCCTCTTGCTCAACTCCATAAGACTTCAAGCGTGCTCCAGTGTATCTAACAAGTCACAGAGTAACAGCCTGAGAGCCCTTGCTAGCACCCCGGCCCTCTAACCTTGGCTTGGCATCCCATGGGTTGCCATGGGCAAGCCTGATACTATCTTCCTTCCCCTTCCAAGTCTACTTTAAAGGTCTGTCAGACAGCCCTGTTAGCTCAGGAGCAAAGATGCTCTTCCCCCTTTGTGAAAGATGAATCCCATCTGATGCCAGTAGGCCTGGTGTTGTGTAGACCACTCCATTACCAAAACACCCAAAATTCTAGTGGTGACACCAGCTACAGAGCCATGTATTGATAGACTGGGCCTGTTTTTTCCAAAATCACTGCCCACAACCAAAAGGACAGAGGAAAAGCTCTGAAGTAGGCCTACTGAAAGACCAGGGTTAATAATGGACTCCTGAGAAGTCTTGTTCTTTCTTTGAGAAGCTTGGTTATGTCCAAGCTGAGACATGAAAACAGCAGATAGGATCCATCAGTGCCTGGGGTGCTCTTCCATGACCTGCCACTTCAGCTGGGGAAGAACGGGCAGTGGGTAGCACCTAGTGCACCTGGCAATGGCAACCTGACACAGACACCCATAAACACAGACTAATTCAACTGAAATGCCAGAAGGCCTGCACACCTGCACCAGACCAAAGCTGTAGAGCTGCAAAGCTGCCTGGTAGAGGCACATCAGCTATAAACGATCTCAGAACAAGTCAAGCAAGCAACACCTACTCCAATGGAAAACCCAGAAAAGTCAAGATGTACCATCCACTTTCAAATCCTCCATCTGGTTCTGTTGCACAGGGTTGACTCCAGTATATATGACTACCTTTATCATCTATCTTGCAGTAAAACATAAATCTTTGTATTTTTAACACATAGCTGTTGCAACGCTAAAATAAAATCTGTATTTTGGCCAATTGGTATAATGTTTTCATGTTGATTTTCACTTTTTCTTCCCACTTTTGACACCTACTCAGCAGCATTCATCAATATTTGCCCTCCAAACCAGTTGATTTTGCCTCAATACAAATGAAAACTGAACTATAAAATCACTGTATACATAGCTAAATGTGAGAAGTCTGTAATTTATCACTTTGGTATCCCTTCATTCTTTTAGGTCCCTCTAAGCTAAAAAATGTATTTTATTGGAGGACTGCACATTATACAGTCTGTCCAGTTTTAATACTTACTTGTTACTAAGTCAGCTAGTATAAAATCAGCTTGATGGTGTCAGGTGTTTCCTGAATCTAGACTAGTAAATTCTCTAGAGGCAGAGACTGTCATTACCCATTTCTATCAGGAGTATTACACACTTAGAGGTTAAAACTTCGACAAGTAGAAATCTTGCTGAATGAAACAAACTCAGTATTTTTTTCCCTGTATTTTAAAATAGCAGAGTTAGGATATTTCAAATAGCTGATTCCTGGTTTCCATTCAAGGGAAAATTTAAGCATGGTTAAGCCCTATCAATGAATACATTTTATGAGATATCTGTTGATTATGTATTTAGATATTTGGAGTATGCAAAGCTTACTTTCCTACATTTTACTGCTTGGCACGAGTCACACATTGAATATTACAGCTCTTTGGAAACAGACGAAAAGACATAAGTATTTGATTTCCAATACAAAAAGAAAATTGCAAATCCAAATTTGTACACAACATCCATTGGGGAAATAAGGGATGACATTAGAGCAGAAAGCAATCCTATGCTCTACTAAACAAACACACAAGACAGTTGTTACATTTGCAGCACTCATTCTGTAGTATTTTCTTGTCCATGACATATGCTGTCTGAAAGACTTAGCTGGACAAAGCTAGGATTATTTGTATTGGTAGGGAATTATAGTATTTTGATAGAAGTTTTATTTCACTTCAGAACAACAAAGAGTTATTAAAAAAATAATGAAAACAAATACACCATTAAAATTTTGTCAGCAAAGAAGTGGTTTATTTCAGTCTTTTGATAGATTTACTGCTATGATCTACATAAACCCAACTTCTGAACTACCAATACTCTGGTTGAAGGTTGAGAGCCCCAGGGAACCTCAAGTCTTTTAGTCTTCACGCTAAAATCATAGTCTAGAAGGCCAGGCCAGTTGTGAAAAGAAACTATGTAGGTTTCTGATGGAAAGCTTTTGGTGTTGCTCAAAGAGATAATAAAAAATGCCTAGTTTCTTCTCTCTTCCAATAACGAAGCATGAAGGATGGTGTCTGAATCTTACTTCTGAATCTTCAGGATGAAAAGCACTGACCATAATGCTGTGAATATTTTAATCTGTGATAGACAGATTTCAATCTGTGAAATACAACGCCTTTAGTTAGTGACAACCACAGAGACCTTAGTTTCAATCATCTAATTAAAAGTAAACTCAGTGATAGCATGGGGAATCACACTGGCTGTCTGGTATCCATCAATGCATGCAAAGGCAAGGAAGGTAAATAGTTTTTTCTCTTGTTCTGTTCGTAGCACTGACTGTTGATGACTGGCATGTTTCCAGTTAAAAGTGAACCAAAAGGATCTGAATATCCTTTATAAGCATTTCTATTGTCACATCTAAGAAGTTTTAGTAATATTGATCCACATTAAATAAAGCTAAACAATTAGAGGCAAACTTTATCCCATTTTTACACCACTGTGCATTTGTGGAAAAAGAAAGGGAAGAGTAGAGAAGAAGATAATGAAGTGTACAAAAAGCCAAACCTTCCACCTACGCAAATACTGTATTATTCTGCTAGTATTAAACCCTGGGCTGAACAAATTGTGTGGTTTGTGGTTTCTGTAGTGCACTGAGGTTGCTACACTAACCTGCACACCTCTCTGTCTATAAAAGGGTCACTGAGATATAATGTCCCCTATATCTGATTTAGTATCAAGTCTAGAAATGCAGCAGTGCTAGGAACCGAGTCCCTCCAGGAAAAAGTTTGTCACTGCCTCCCAGTGCTCCTCCTGGGCAGTGAGACTATGCATCACACCTTTCATGCTGTATGTAAAGAACAAGTCCCAGAGATATTAAAGTCTAACTCACTGGAATCTCCTTTTAAATTTATCATTTTTCTGTCCCAGAGGACAGGGTTTAAACCACTTAACCACATTTTTCTTTATTTACTATATATTATTATGAATTCTCATGTTTTCTGTACTTTCATTTATGGGTTCTACATTCACTTGACAATTAATAACAAAAGTCCCCTCTACTGCTAATTATAAAAGTCCTATTGAATGCCACTTATCATTCTGTATTATTTCTCTAGCTTCAATTCTAGCACAGGAACTTACTTTTAGTGAGGGTATCACCCTTATTTTGCAGTTATATCCCAAATAGCAAAAGTTACTTTTATTTCTTTATTTAGTCAGTGCGCTAAAAAGAGAGAAGCATTTCAAATACATTCCTGTCCAGGTAATATAGTACAAGCTAAGGCATCAGCAGATTTATTTATGAACATTCTTCAAAATCTCTGTATTGTATAACTCATGGAGTGAATGGAGGCAGCTTTCAGATACAGATGAGTTTTGCTGTTTCCAGCAAGGACAAAATGGCCTGGCTCCATTATTTCTGATTCTGCCTGTGCTATACCCGCTGCTCCCACTGTGCTAGACTAAATTCACAAGCATATGCATGTCACATGCTTTAAATAAGTAAAAAGCCCAAGCCTCTCTTTCTTACAGTTACAGAAAGGCCCATACTGTCATATAATTCAAATAAAAGAAGGAAAGCAAGCCAAAAAAAAAAAAAATCACTTTATCTATTCCTTTTTTGGTACTGATTCAACTGCACTGGTTCAACAACGCAGTATGAGGAAGCTGGTCCGCACAGATATGGATAAACTCAGAAGTTCTTTCCAGTCCATTTCCTTTATACGTTTCATCAGTACAGAGAGATGTATTGCTGTTCAATGTGAAAGAAGCACATTTTCATCTGTAACAATTACTATGTAGCAGTGCCTTTCCTCATACATGTCTTCTTATACCCTATTGAGAAATGACTGGTCTATGGTTTTCTCATAAGAGTAAATACATGACCTTGAGAGAATCAGTGAGGTTTTCCTTTTGCTTTGTCTTACCTTCATTGAATCACTACTTCCTATTATGAAATATTTGCAAATCTAACATTCACAGAAGTAGATGTTATTGTGCAATCTTTTTTATAAAAAAGGAAGAAACTAGAACATACATAGAAACAGCTTTTTATGGAGTACCAGAAGGATTCTGCAACCAATGCTTTTGCAGTGGGTGTGAGGAAAGTATACTGGCTTTGTTTCAAAAGTCAGCTTCCACTGGTGTTGGCTGTAGTTCATCTTAATGACTGCTAAACACAATGTTTTGTTTCACATGGGTCTGAAGCCCAAAATTAACATTATAAAGTTGAACCATATAATCATGTTGAAATTGTGAAACTGAAGGAAAACAGTCTTCCATTAAAATTACAGTATGTTAGTGGCTCCTTGGTGACAAAAGATAATATAATTTGTACCTCCAGTACACAATTATCACTATGTTTGCAAAAAATGAAACCCAAAATATTCTGTAAGCATTAGAGATTTATACAAAAAGATGTTATCATTATGTTCTGTTTTTCACATGTTAATTTATCCAGGAAGGAGACTGACATCCATTAATAACTTTTACTTAGCAAAGTCAATATTGAACTAGAAAGGCAATAAACACTTCTATGAAAAATTCTGCCAGTGACTGGCTTTTTTCTTGCTCTCTCATGCTTAAAGTGATTCAAGATTAAATTTAAAGTAATGATAATAATCCTACTTAAAGAAAAACAAAACCTGAGATTCATGTAGTCATCATCATGCAAGCACTGCTTAAGAATATACTTTAACATTTTTGTTCAAAGTTCCTTTTTTTCATAATTTACCTATTACTTTTCCTATTTTATGCATTTTTTTTTCCACTATTGCTTGCAAGATTGCAAAAGAAGTCAGTCAAAAGATCAGGCAAACAATGTAAAGGGACAGATCTGAGAACAGAAAACTTACAAAAATATGATTTCTTATTATGAACATAATTTTTACCCAACAGTGAGTCAGACTCTCAGTGAGTTCAGTTTCTTGAAGAGTCTTAGTATACACATCAAATATTTCAGGATGAATGAAAAAAACTCTCTTGTTGAGGAGAAGATACAGCAATTTCTAGAGCTCTGCTCTTTATCTTCCCCAAGCAAGGCAACAGAATGGTTTTGGTCTTAATCATTGTTCAGAGCACTGCTGTTGGGTTATCACACCTGTCTTTTTTCTCATCTATCTACAAAAAACATTTTCACACCAGAAAAAGATACATAGTCCTGCAATAACAAAAACAGTTCTGCAAAATATGAAAGGTTCTAGTTCCCCTTTGTCATATCTGCATGAGAGATTCTCACTTTATTTTTATAACCTGACAGGAGACTGATTATCTAAACAATAAAAAAACTCTGCTTCAAAATTTCCAAAGATTCAGCACCACAAAAGACTGGTCAACCTAAACACAGCCATGGTCCCACCTGCTTACACCACTGAAATGATGCAATTTCTTAAGAAAACCCTTCAACCACTTAGTGACACAGGGACTGCCATACATGAACAAATGTGAAAGAACAGAGAAGAGTAGCAGGCTTGCATAAGTTGACAAGAGCACAGGCCACTCTCCTGAAACAGGATACTGGTCAAGTCCATTTATCGCAGCAGCTCCAGCCTCAGCTAACCAGAGAGCTCTCTGACCAACATGAGGTAGCCAGATGTCAAAACATTTAAGATCAGGAATGAATGTTGACTTGCACGTGCTCCCCAGAGGCTTCCCAAGGTGAACTACTACAGATATGTTGTCAAATTGTGACTGGGGGAGAAACTTGCTCTCTTAGGCTCTTCTCCACCTTGAAACAGGCTAGTCAGATGAAATCCTCACTAGTTTTTCCCATTTAAAAACCATCACCATGTAACTGCTACCAAACAAAGATGAGACTGAACTGCAGTTTGTAGGCACTGCGCTGCAGCATGCTGAGCCAGTAACACCAGCGCTGCTGCTGCTGCTTGAGTTATTAACTGCACAGTCTGTGCTAACAGGTTCAGAAACGCTAGGCTGCAGCATGTAACTACTGCATGCTACATATCACACACTGCTCCATGAAATACAAAGTGGTATTCAATAGGTGACAAGTATTTTTCAGATTAAGTTTTCTAAACATTGTACATACCATAGACATTTCTTCTACCACATGCTTTTGCACATATCCCACTTACAAGACCTTCCTGCAGCTTGAAAACGGATGCTTTCATTATTATTACTAGTTTGAACAGTGGATAGGTATTTTGCCTCTACACACCCCCCTGCCCCTGAAAAAGCATGGATCACAGCATACATACAAACAGGGAATGAGAAATGCTGCTTTTGTAAAAATATGCACCCAATACTCATGACTACTTTAAGAGTTAATCAGACAAGTAATATAGTAATCATAGCATGATTTTATCTCCATATGTAAAATTACTGTTCATGGTATTGCTGAAAGGAAAGACATAATTAGAACACAGAAAGAAAAAGATCTGAGCAGGTCCAGAGGGCATACACAACTCCCTCTGGTAATTAAAGAATTCATGCTGCACTCTGTTTGCTTCAAAACCAATAATCAAGTTATCAGAAGGAAGTTAAGAGCCATAGTCCACTTACTTCATGGAATGTTCTAAATAAAATATTGATTTAATAATAAAAAAGGAGGATGAAGATTTGGAATATTTTCTTGTTTCTATGAACAATGGACAATGTGATGAAAGCTGTAACAACTCCAGAAAACAAGAGAGAAGGAAGAACAGTTATTTTTACTAGGTGATAAAAAGAACCATGATCTTTTTGAAGATTCTTAACTCATATCCTTAAAAAGGTTTGTTATTGGACTTTGCTCTCCTAGGGTTCCTCTCTTATATAGCATCCATAGGATAGCTTTTATTAACCAATGCCATTATTACATATTAAGCAATTTTCACTGATTATTTCCATTTTCCTAAGTTCATCCTCTTCACTAAATTGACAGAAACCAACTTTTATTTGCATTTGAGAAGTCTAGATCTGGACAATTCACAGTTTAAAATACCTTTGAAGAATCAAAACTGAGCAGCAGTCTGAAGTAATGGCAAATGTTGAATTACAGCTCTGAGTACTGTTGGTGGCCTTTCAGTTTCTCAGATATTAGTATCTTTGTAAAACACTAAATATGATCTCAAAGATATTACATTTATGTTTCAAAGGCAGAAAATTCCTGTCTGGCTCTGGTTAGTTGATTGTGTTTTCCTCAGTAAGGTATGAAACATGCTATGTTACAGGTGTTCAAGAATGTTTCTCAGAGATTACATTTGTAATATAAATTTAAAAAACATGGCTAGCTGAATATAGCATTGCATTATTTCCCACGCCATTTTTACTAGAAGTTTCCAGACAGTGCTGCAAAGCTTAAAGTTACTTGTTTCCCATGCTTTGCAAGTTCACCTTTTTTAACCTGAATTTTACCCTATCATGTTAATAATGTGAAATTGTTACACTGATAAATCTTGTCCTTGCAATAGGACACAGGCCAGAGACATTCTCATTAAAACAGAAGAACTGATTGAAGTCCTTGGAACACTTTGGTGTATTAAAGAAAGCCTGAGTTAGTGTCCTAGTTTCAGCTCGGATAGAGTTAATTTGCTTCCTAGTAGCTGGTATGGTTCTGTGTTTTGGATTTAGTGTGAGAATAATGTTGATAACACACTGATGTTTTAGTCCTCACTAAGTAGCACTTCTCCTAAATCACAGATTTTTCAGATTCCCGTGCTCTACCAGCAGGTAGGTGGACAGGAATCTGGGAGGGAGCATGGCCCAGAGAGTTGACCTGAACTAGACAAAGGGGTATTCCATACCAGAGGATGTGATGCTCAGTATCTAACTGGGGGCAGTTGGTTGGGGTCACTGCTCAAGCAACAGTCAGTGGGTGGCGAGCAACTTCACTGTGCATCACTTGTCTTTTCTTGGGTTTTATTTCCCTTTTTTTTATATATTCCTTTTCATTGCAATTATGATTACTATTGTATTTTATTGTTCATATCTTTATTATTATATATTATTTTATTTTCATTATTAAACTGTTCTTACCTCAACTCACAAGTTTCACTTTATTTTTCTGATTCTGGGGAGGAGTGAGCAAGCAGCTGTGTGGTGCTTGGGTGTTGGCTGGGGTTAAGCAAGGAGAGTCAGCACACTTTGAAGAAAACCAATGTATTTCCTTCAGATTTGAAAACTATATTTCTGGACAAAAGCAGCATTGCATTTGAAAAGCTGCTTCCTTTGTTTTTCTAGCACAGCACTCTTCCCCCCATGAAAATGCACAAAGAGCAGTAGTTGTGAAAGGGTACTCAGGAGGTATAGGGAGACAAGAAAAAGCCTCTGAAAGAGAGATGGAAGATGTTGGATACTGAAACTGAACATGAAATGCTGTAAGTCAGATGCCACTTAAAACTTTCCAGAGCTGAGAACTGTAAATGTAACACTGCAACAAAACAAATTTACATATATATCAATGCACACCCATATAGTAAAGCATATAATTTGGAGGTACTAACATGTTCATGAGACTCTGACAAGCCCAGTGGCAGAATCTGGAAGACAAATACTCTACATTGCTATCAGAGAAGAGTTTATACTGGAAAAAATGATTCATAATAATTTCATAAAATTCATTCATAAAATGAAGCATAAGTGTTTTATATGAAATATGCAACATTTGATTTCCATTATCCTATAATTTCTTGTACACAGTAGCTGTTTTAAGATGGAAAAAATATTAAACTAGCTGGTATATGATATCCACAGTAGTGATGAAGTCAAACAGATGGAAAACTTTTTCCTTTTAAAAGAAAAACTTGTAGATATGCAATATGGACATGAGCAGACTCCACCTGATGGAAACTTCATTTGGTTGGCAAAGATCCTGCATGCATGCAGAACGAGTTACTGCTTCCTGCTACGAGTGCTAGGACACGGCAACAGCTCTCGTGAGATTAAGTATAGTCAAACAATACAAAATATAAAGTGTACCATGAAAAGCACACGGAGAGCATCTGGAGAAAGCATGATTAAGCATTTAAGACAATTTCCCTGCTTTGCCACTTTTATGCAGTGAATACAACATGAAGTGTTAGACCCTGTGCATTTGCACAGAATACAATCCTAGTTTACTAAAAACATTCTGAAAGGGTAGTTATCTGTTAGAATTTTTGTTATGATTATTCTTACTGTTTTGGTTTAAATACTATAAATGTACCATAATGTGTACAGAGGGAAACTTCTTGAAGATTGCTTTTCAGTTTAATACCTACTACTGCATGTAAATGGAAATTTAAATTAAGAATCTGTTTTGTCTAGTTTTGTCTGTTTTGTCATAGAGTATGTTTTACATTTCAGCTGAAAAAAGCATACTGCTTTTCTACAGCATCTGCTGTTGGGCCATTTGAGATCAATTTGGCAAAACTTTTGTAAATAACAGATTTATTATCAGATTTTCTTCACTGATAGGATGTTTTTTAACTCTAGGTCCCAACAATACTCTTTGTGATAATAAAAGAATGTTCTTTCATAAAGTAAATAAAAACACCGAGGACTTTTTTTCAACTAGTAAGAACATTAATTGGGTTCACCATAAAAATGTGATATCATGTAAAATACCTTATTTTGCATGTTAATGCTTTGTAATTGCACAGAGCTTTTCAACTTCAAAGCTCTTTACATGAATTAAGTGGATGTCCCTGAAGGTCTTGAGTAAAATTTTCTTTGCCTTCAAAAAGAGATCTGCACCAGACAAAGCCTTTTGAAAAACACAGGACTGCACTTTGTTGTTTTAATCTACTGGAATTGCACATCAGATAAAATATTGCTACCATTTTGCAGATGAAGCAGTGGAAGTAGGGGGGAACTGAATGGAACTATCCTTGTTTATCTGAAAACTCTGTACTTCACCTTGGCTGTGGCATATTGAGCAACTGAGAAACAAAACCTGAGATAATAGTTTTCCAAAATCATGTCAACGCACCTTTCAATTATTCTTTTACTTCTGCCCCAAAGATCAGGTTGCCTGAAAGCCCAGCGATTACCTCCTATTGCACTGCTCCACACACAATGCCTCTGCTTAAGCAGTCAGGCAGAGAAAAATGCACTTGCTAGAATTCAGTCAAAAGCTGTTATCTGGTACTCCACTTGGCTTCTTCAAATGACATTTTAAAAGGTACTTGCTAGAAACAGGACGTTTCCCAAACACAAGGAGCAACGGTTATTCCCTTATGTCAGATAGACCAAAATCCATCACAAATCACCACTCAGTATTTTCAGACTGAACTTTCTTTTCACTGTCTTTTAAATCATGCTACAGATATCAAACTGCAATGGATGTTTACAACCTATGAGTTAAAATATGAATATTTTTTCAGCATCCTTTGCCATAATGACATTTTTTGATGAGTACAAGTAAGATGAGCAAGCATTCCTCTTTCTACTTACCATGTGATTTTTATGCCACTTCACTGGACACAGGGTGTAATACATTGGATCTTTTTATTGCTCAAGTTGAAAGTGCTCATTACCTATTTATGCTTATATATAGGAAAAAAGAAAGAGTTGTTTCAAGTGGCATACATCACACTGTTGTAGTGGTTGATTTCCTCAAGATCGTCTTCTGGGGTTTTGGTGCAGTTTGTGGAGGCACAGTTGCAGGTCTTGGAGGAGGAAAGCTATTACTGGGACTTATCCCCAACCCTCCATTTTCCAGAGGAAATGGAGGCAGCGGAGGTGGTGGAGGTGGCAGAGGAGGGCACTGGTGTGGCAGCTTTCCCACAACACGAGCAGGCTCACTATGCAAGTGCACCTCCCTGTTTTTAATGTTATACCTAACATCACAGTCAGGGCAATAGCCGTGGTACTGCACTTTTTCACTAAATCGTACCCGTTCCCTTGCTCCCGGCTGAGGACACCGCTCTTTCTCAGGTCTGTGCATCAGAGGCTGCATCGCAACTTTCTCCAAATTACTGTTCGGTATACAACATATATCTCCATTTGGGACGCGGTTGGGCCCGACCGGAAAGCTCCCATTTCTCAGCAAGGTACCGTTAGTCTTGACAGGGTTGGCAGGAGTCAGCTTTGGAGGCTCATCGCACTTGACAGGCGTCAGTCGCGGAGGAGGCGGGGGCGGATTTGGCTTCCGCAGCACAGTGAGGATAGCGGAGGGGTGTGCGGGTGGCTTGATGAGCGGTGCGCTGCCCCGCACCTTGACTTTCTCCAAGCTGGAAGCTGTTGTGCTGCTGGAGCTGCTGTTCAGCGTGTCTGTTTTGGAGCTGTCTGTCATCTCATCCTCCAGCTGCAGGTCGGACGTCAGTGTGTCAATCTGGTCAACCACCTGCGCAACAGCCAGAGTGAAAACAGTGAGAAAACCTTGCCCTAGTGAAGGCACAGAAAAACAAAAGCACTCTCCACTATCAGTTTCGTCCTTCCCAGAACTGATGCACCTAATCTTTTTTGACCATTTTTTTGGACTATTTTTTCTTGCCAATGTTGTTATCATTATTATTATTATTATTATTATTATTATTATTATTATTATTATTATTATTATTATTATTATTACTACTATTATTAACAACAACAACAATAATAATAATAGTAATAAAAATAAACAACAACAACAGCAACAACAGGAATGGCTAGTTTGCTAGCTCATCACCTAAACACAAAAGAAATATAACTTGAAATGCTGTAGAATGAAATTCCATTTCTTTCCCTCTAGGGTTTACTTGGCAATACCACTGCAAGTGAACTGTAATCCTTCAATATTATGCTTTGCCTTCCAGTGCAGGAGGAGACTGAATTATTTAACTTTAGCTTCTACACGACAGCTTCCAAATCCAAATCTTCTGCAGGGTATCCTTTAGCTCTGACCTTTCACACAGTCTATATTAAAGATGCATCTCTGTATAGATGATATTATACACCTGCAATTGTAAATTTTGTACACTCTTTCCTGGCAATTTTTTAACATAAATAAGGTACTGAGAAGTACCCGCTCTCTTGTATTAGACTGCATTATCTCCATCTATGAGTATTTTTCATAAGATCTGAGATTTTCTGAAGCAATCCTGAAATAGTATTTGCTGCAAGTAAAGGGAAAAGTAGTTTGGTTTCCAAAGTTAAAAGCATTTATTAACTCATGCACTTTATTCCAGGATTTCCTCTGCCTCCCATATTTCTGTTTGTAGTTGCTACAATGGTAGATCTTTTCTAGTCTTCCAGACTCCTTTTTCTAGTCAATTATTTATGCAATTGATGGTGCTTTCACTAGGTAGCAAAAATTTGTCATGCAACAATTAAAAGCCCTTCCTGAAAACTGCATTTCACTCACTATCTAGATGAACAACTGTAGTTGTAACCTACAGGTAACTACAACACACACCACAGGAAGCAAGCACATATTTGAAAACTGATCTTCATCCCTTACGTCCTCATAGGATACACATGAAGTAGTCAAGTAGCTGAAATGTTATTAGCTAACTTTGGTGCTTGTGCCATTTCTTGGGGTCCTTATGAGAGATCTGTGACATTCTGGAGGGAGAGCTGGAGGAGGCACCCATGTACATCTGAAATGAAACTAGACGACTCCAGCTGTGTCACTGAATCAATCTTTCTTACACCTTTGAGGCTTTAATTTCTACTTCCAGCTTTCAATAATTTGGTCCTAATACTACTGATTTCAACATAAGCCTATTTTTGAGGATTGTAACCCATACGTTAATGGCAAAAAAAGCGAAAATCATTACTGAAGGCTGCAACTCTTTATGTGGCCAAACCAGTAATGCACTTATTTGTCCAGTGGTAAACAGTAAATAATGAAAGCAAAATCACCACAGAATGAAAGAGCACTTTAGCTTCTACTGCTCATACTGTAGCTAAGAGTTGTGTAATATAAAATTAATAAAAATTCATCTGCAATAATTTAGTTCAGTGCTTTCCTTCACCTCAAAACAGCAAACATGAAGATAACCATGATCCAGAAAGAGAGCTTTCAAACATCTATAAAAAGAATTTACAGTAGTTTTTCTCTCACAGACAAAAAGAACTACTCATTTATCTACTATTCAAAGCCAAATATCATGTCGCATTTCAGTTTCTATTTTATCATTTTGATGCTAAAAGAGTAAAGAAAAACTATACACTTAAAAGAATAAAGAAAAATTATTAATTTAAAAGACAGACATTAATTCCCCCAAATAATCAGGATTTAAAATATTAGCCTAGAAGGTGAAAGATACAGTTGAACTCTGGTAACTGTCAGAACCCAACACCTCCTCCAGGGTACAGCATATGACTACTTCTGGAAATTTCAGAATAAAGGCAGATAAATTACATCTGTAATAAGACGGTGCAAAACTCATAGCAAGAAAGACAGTTTACAGGAGAAAGAACTCACATTATCACCTTACTTTACCTATGCAAACCAAGAACTTCTCAAAATGAAACAGTGAATCTAAAGGACCAAGGAAAAGACAGTCATGTTCTGGGCACTAAACCCAAAATTCAAGCACCACTCCACAAGTTTAGTATGGATTTTTGTAAATATTAGGATCTGCACACATATTGTTAAATATACAACGGAACTCTTTCCTGGAATCCAATATGTAACCTTTTAATAAACTATAACAGCTACAGAATGGATTGATGTAACATAAACCAAAAAAATCTCCTCAGGAAGTAAAGAAATAAAAAAGCTGTTAAACGGCTACAGTCAAGAGAGAAAGGAAAGACATATCCGTAAGGATGCTCAATATAGGAGCACTGGATAGCTTGTATATGTGACAGTGCATTGGCCTATATCACAGTATTAGGTAATACTAAGTGATAATATCTGTTTTTTTCCTATTGCTTAATAAGAGCTATATTAAAACGTCAAGAACAAAAACTGATTTCTTTGCAATTGGCCTATTCCAACAAAACCTTATTTTTATTTTCCTCTGTTTTCTACCACAATAGCCCCCTCAAAGTGCACCTATAATCATACTGGACCTTAGAAACCAACATTACACATGTGAGGAAAAAGACAACCATGGACTGCTGACATGGTTATTGCATAATTATCTATGGATAAATGTTATGGAGATAATCCAAATAATATATTAAAACCTCCTTACCGTAACAAAATTCACTCACAATTTCCAATGTGAAATTTTCAGTAAAGAAGAAAACAAAATAACAAAAATGTGTTTTAATGTTATTCTAAGACATACACAAAATTCTAAACATTTAATGTTGTTTTTCTTTTTTTTTTTTTTCCTACAGAACCAGTCATAAATGATGGCTTTTTTGCTTTAGGTCTTTTGTGCAACGAAGATTGTTCCTATTCCACATTGTACAAAATAAAGGTACTCTGTGTAATGTAATTCTAGAGAAACAAAACCGGGTGTTTATTATTTTGAGAGGACACATTAAAGGTGACATTCCACTGGTGCTGTGAGGATATAGATGTAATTATGCAGCACATGTGTGTCATAAAATGGCAGACCCTGGTGAGAAAATTTGCATCCATTCAAACTGTCCATCTGACTGAAGAAATTTTCTCAAGAGTAACAGGAAAGTCTGTTTTAAACTGTACTTGAATTTAAATGACTACAGAGTTTATCTCTTGCCCTCTGGGCAAATGCGTAGTACACACTGGAATTTTTTTGTCACCTACCCATTTGTAAAACATAAAACCAGCAATAAATGGTTCTGATATAACAGTACAGTTTATGTGCCCAGATTCATTTCCACCAGAAGTTGTGATTCTGTTTACTCTTACTCTCTTTGGCTTTTTTTGTCCCAGAAGAAAAAATTTGAATAAAATGAAAAAGTAATAGGGAACTGGTGACTAACACAGTGAAGCTGATGGAGTTAAAAACAAACAAACAAACAAACAAAAAAAAAAAAAGAAAAAAAAATAGCCTCCATTTCACAATGCACTTCCTATCGAAGTAAGAGAGATAATATTTAGAAAGAAAAATGCTGCTCTACTTGTGCAGAATCTGTCAATTTCTCAGTTCTGGAATAAAGCAGGACTTGTTTCACATGTACAGACATGGTGGAGACATTCTTTTATAGCCTGAGGAGCACCTTAGCCATTAACCGGATTTGAGCTCCACAGAGTTGTCCACTTCTCCCTCTACAGCGATATCCTGAGGCTTCAAGCTCTGTAGGATCTGGTGTGAATGAACGAGGACATCAGCTCATTCCTATGCCTTTTCTGGGTTCTTACTGGACATCAATATTAGATGCCCATGGGGGATGGAGTCCAATTTCTCTAGCTGACCCCAAGAAACTAATTAAAGTCTGTTAACACATGTACAGACCCAAAATATTTTATCCTGAAATCTAAATCATTCAGCAAGTCAAATCTCTGCTTATAGCATCACTTTATCCTTAGAAATATGTGCTTTTGGATGTTTGGTTTTTTTGTTGGTTTTTTTTTTTTTTATTTTGACAGCAATTGGGTATCTTTACCACATAATGAGCAGAAAAATCAGTTGTTTGAGTAAAGCAAATTTAATACAGATATGTTTAAACTTCACCTCCAGTTTACTGATTGAAAATTATTTTGTATTTTCTTGTCCTTTTGATTTTTTTATTTAGACCCTCAAGCCTTTCTTTCCAGTAATGCTCAAACTAGACAGAATATCAACAACAGCTTCTGTAAATATGTACATAAGAATTTATAACCACCATTTAGAACCAGCAATCAATTAACATGAATTAAATCTCATCTCTACCTAAACTCAAAACAGCAGGGGTATATTTCAAAACCAATATTAGCTAGCAGCAATTTACCACATTTAAAAAAAATCAACAATAGTAGAATTATAGTTGACTCATAATTATTTTGCTTTTTGTTGTTCTTTTGAATTTCTATGTAGACATTCAAGCTTTTCAGTAGATTTTGGAAAAAAATGTTAATTATGAATATTCCAATTAGGAAACAGTCAAGTGCTCAAATGCACCAGTGCTCTTAAATCACTTAACTCGGAGGGGCTGACTAACTCACCTTGTAAGCTGCTTCTTTTTGACTATTGTGAGAAACAAGCCCACGTATATATAAAAAAGGTTTTATAGGGGACAAAGTCAGTGGAGCAAAGAATACAGTGCTGGGCGTGATGTCACGCCCTCTGGAGCCAAAGGGGCTCCCTTTTATTGTATAAAAGGTTACATTTCATCTACTCTAATACATATGCATCACTACTCCAAGGATAGGGAGGGAACATTACAATTAGTTCCGAGAAATCATTAACATATCCCCCCACCCCAAATTCCTCCCATCTCGCTTGCGCAGTGCTCCCTGGTGGTCGTGGGCAGGGGTCTGCAGATGAAGGCTCGTAATCTTCTTCACGGTGTTCGCTAGCTGACCCTTCCTTCTGCACAGACTCAGTCCTGTGGTCAGGTACACCTTGTCCTTCAAGTCTGGGCCAATTTGCAGCTCCTTTGTCTTTATGGCTCAGTGGTTTCAGTTCCTCTCTTATCTCAAGGACAAGAGGTACCAGAGGTGGCCCATCCTGCCTTCCTTCCATTCGATCACAACGGGAGTTACCTTCCTTTGATATGGACCATCGATGGCCCCTCTTGTTCTTTCTCATTCCATTGCAAAGGAGTTACCATCTGGTGAGCATCCCAAGAAGAGGGGGGGGGCTGTTGGGTTGGTGTTTCCTCAGATCAATTCCCCCCTTTTCTTTTCCCAGTAGTAAATTCTTTTACTTCTCTTAAAATGTAGATCATGGTACTAATAATAGCTTTAGCCTAACTCAATAAAAGTAATTGTTTAATTACTTTTAGCGAAAGCAAAATTGTTCTATTATTTATCACAACCATATAACTAGAACACCTTCAAGGAAAAAAAAAAAAGTATTTCATGACTGTACAAAGACCACAGATCTTTGCTAAAGCAAATGAATACTACTGCTGTTGAGTTCTTGCTTATCAATGCACTAACTTTTAACACTATTTAAAAAATTGTATTTTAAAAATCTCTACTTCAAAAGATTTTCTCAAGATATCTAAACTAGTAACTTGAAAATTAAAAGCATGTAGAAATATATAATTGAAAAGATAATATGAAGTAATCAGGCATACCTTCCTCATACCAGAAAAATCCAAATCTTTAGAGTATGTCACAGGTGTTTGAGATGTTTTATAGACAAGCAAAATAACACACTTCTCTCTGCTTCAAGAGCTTTCAGGACTTCATTAGACACAGAATGAGAATAAAATGAAGCCAAAATGGAAGTGATGGATCTGTGGTTACACCTAAAACTTGTGCTTAATTTTGTTAGATGATTTTAATGTTAATTTTCTGCTAAATACATGCTATGAATAGTATCCGCCAAAGAAGTACAACTGAAAACAACAACAAAAAAAATATTAGAAGCTCATCAAAGAGGATACATGGAAGTGAAAATTCCACACTCCAAAGAGGACAGAAGTGAAATGAAGTACCTGTGCAGGAACTGACAAACAGCCGTGAGGAAGAAGAAAAGCAAACATGAAGTAACCAAGGACTGCTTCATGCTGACAACTTGCCAGGCAGTAGTTACTAAGAGCAGGCAATGAGGGAAGATCACTAGATTTTATGATGGCAATGCAAAACAAAACATTGGTTGCACTCTGAATATAGTCGAGCAATACAGCACAGAAGCAGAGGAAGCCAGAGTGAATCGGTGGGTGAATATTGTAAACGTGACTCCTGAGAGTGAAACAGTAGTGTAAAGAAAGCTAAGAAAGAAAAGGCAGATATGTAAGAGAACATCTCACAAGCAGCTAACAAAACTTTTGAGGTAATGGCTAATGTTCTAGGAGCAGTTGTGAGAAAGACTGCATGCAGGAGTTTATATACAGTATGTAAGATCTGTAGTAACATTACATGAGTTTTTATTCCCACTTCACTCAGATTAAGCATGGATATGATTTGTGTGACATTTATAAGATAGAACCATAAGTAAACTAAAACTGAAGATTACTGTTTGGGGACAGCTTTCTTCCCTGTTGTCTCTGGGAATGCACAGCATATTAAACTGTGAGAGAAAATGTAAAGCTCCTTGTTGTACACAGAGGTAAGGTTAAGTTATGTACTACCAAAAAAAAAAACCCTTACCAGTGTGCCTTTAGACTCAGAAATTCTGTGCTGCAACAGCCAGTGTATGGAGAATGAATCAATACTATCAGAGTAAGAAGGTCAAAAGGACATAAATGCTGTCCATCCCCAATAAAAAAGAAAAAAAATTGGAAAAACAAATGAAGTCATTGAAGTTGAAAACAATTTGCAGTGCAAAGATATGCTACAATTAACCCTATCCTTCAATGTTATCAAACTCTTACCTTAAATTGCTTAAAAATACAGAGCTTGCATAAAGTATTGCTTTTCCACTGAGGTCAAACTGCAGTCCTTGTTTAAAGTAACTGAGAATCTTGTCCAAGACAACATCTTGTGATTATTGAAAGCAGCTTATGCTGGCCTGATATTTTGTAAATGAATATATTAACTCACACCAATACTCAAAACTCCGTATTTCTTACAGGATGACAGGATCTCCTTATAAGATTCTAACTTGGCAATAAAAAGACTAAAACATGACACAGAAAGTAACATTTTTTTTCACTTTTAATTGTATCCCTAAACTTCTCTGAAAAGAGTATCTACAATTCATCACAAACACTTTGCTGTGCTTCTCTTTGTGTGATTTTTCCATACACATCCACAAGTATGTATGTAATCTAATGAGTTTTGTTATCTCCTTACAATAAATCTTTCATCAGGTTTGTTTTTCCTCCCATTTAAAGGAAGCAGGAAACAAGGTAGTAAGGTACTGATGTTCACTGAATATGTAAACCACTAGCTGCATTCAATCCACCATAGACAATTGTGCTTTTTTTCAACTCTTGAATAAAGAAGCAAATTGCTTTTCAGAAAGAAAAGTAATATACTCTTAAAGATTCATAAACTTTTAAGTTCACAGAACTTAAAAATTGTAATTTTTACTAAGATGTCCAGCCATTTTCACTTACGTTCTTCAAAGTTTCATATGGATTTATTTTTTTAAATTACTTGGTTCTGTACAGGCTAGTCCTTCTCAAAAAAGCTGCATAAGCAAAATGGAAATGGTACTCAGTTGTGATATTACATCTGAAATGGCATAGTTAGAATCCATATATTACTGTTTAGTACTACACCACAGCAGTGTGCAGCTATAAGATTTGATTTAACAGTTTGCTGAAAGTTTTCTAGAAAATGAATAGTTACAGACAGATACTGATCTTGGTTTTAAATCAACCAAAATCAAGTCGGGCCACGAGACTAGCAGAAGGTTTTGCTTTCTTTGAACTAAAAAATTACTGGGGGAAGGATTATTAAATTAGGGGGCATTCTTTAATTACAAATAAGTGCAATCAAAAAGTCTTAATTTAATTATTTTTGAAGTAAGTCCAAAAACTCGTGAAGTCTGACATGGATAAATGTTGTACTGTACATGCAAAAATAAACTACATGGCAAACCAGAAGAAGAAACATATAATTAACAATAAAACAGCAATCAGCACCACCACAAAGAGGCTACTCTTGCCTTTAAGTAAGGATAGCAAACTTGCTATCTCAATAGCTCTAATATCTTATGATTACATCTCTAATCCTACAAGAAATTGTTTGCTTCCTATAATTACTACAGGAATCTTTAAGACAAGCTGTCAAACTATTTACCTTCCTGTCATCTTAGCTCATTATTTCCTGTAGAGTTACTTGTCCTTTGATCACAAAAATAAACATTTCTTATAACTAAGGACACAATTAAGCTTTTTCCCCACCAAGCTTTGGCCTGTAAATCCTGAACCATCATAGAACCATCAACAAGAGGTCCCTATTAACAGTGAGAGAGGCAATATTTCCTTCTACAGTTTAAACTGCATAACATCAGAGTAAGACCATGTTCTCAGGTGCTTATATTCCAGTTTCAGTCATCCATGGTCATACCTTTTGCATTTGTCACAGCTAACTTCTCTACGCTGCCCCCTCCCTGCCATCTCCAGTGAATACTCCAGGTCAAGGAGAAATGGAACCAAATTTAGGTGAGAAACATGTTTATAAAGTTGCATAAGCCCAAAAAATTGCAAATAGAAACCAAAAGAAGACCTCTTCTAGGAGAAACAACTGGTCTACTTAGTACAATACTGAAAAATTACAAAAAGCTGGTGTCCAGGCAAGTACACAAGAATAGAAAAGTCACACAAATATTCATGTAGAATCTTATCCCAATCTCAAAGAATTTCTAACTCAAGGACTTGTTAACAGATTTTGCATTAAGTAGATCTCGACTTACTTATCTACTGTGAACATACCTATTTCTGCTTGAACCTGTATAAGCTTTTAACATCAGCAATATCCTGCAGTTTGCCACCTTCATTAATGCAGATATACCACCTACTCCTCTTTCTGCTTGAGAGAAAACACAGTAGCTTTTACAGACAAAGTGCTTCATGGACTTGCATAATACTTGAGCTGTAGCTGTTTTGTAAAACCACAGCTATGCAAGCCCCTTCAGTCTTGGAATTTTTTTTTTTTTTCATCTTTTTAAAACCAGAACAAATACATGACAAATGTCTGTAGAACAAAGAGTAATAACCTTACACAAGGAAACCAAGACTCTAATAGGTGGCTACACCGAGAAGTCCTTTTACCACCACTAGTAAATTATAATAAAAGTTGTATAGTGTATCCAGCAGCATCTTTGTATCTGAAGCTGATTAATAATGTCATGATAAATAATCACGTCTGTTTATGCGAAGATATTCTAGCAGAGCACTAGGGATGAATCTGGTATTTGAGTTAATCCACACTTCCAGGCAGATTCAAAGTTCATCTTTCAGGAGACGACTCTTACAATAGCATCTCAGACAGCTCAGTCACCTGCCCTGCAGCACCAGCAAAGGGCACTGTTAGTGTGAGACCTTCTCAGTGTTAACGTATCTAAAAGATCAGCACTATCCTAAGCAAATTTACACACATCCCAATTCGATAAATAACAGAAAAAAACTCACATGCAGCTGTTGTTGCCACCAGAAGGTTTTTGCTAAAGAATACGCTAGTAACTTCAGCAAACTAGTACTAGCTTTCGGAGTACATTATAGAGTCACTGATTCAACCCTACCCTCTGTACATAAATAAATGCAGAAATAAATCATTTTCAATGACAGGCTTTACACTAAACTGTACTCTGACACTTGGAAGTAGACTGAACACCAGTTTAGGCTGGAGGTAAACATATAAATGGAAATTTAAGAATGTGCTGGACTCTTGGGAATCTAACAAGGCCATGAAAGCTCAGCATCATCATCCTGACTTAGCACTTTGAGGAAAGCAAACTGGAAATCTCATATTCAAAATCTCAAAAGAAAGAAGATTCATTTTTCATGAAGAAATAAATAAAGAAATAGGAAGGAGTGTAGGCTGCTCTCTGTTCCTCTTTAAGAACTTAACATAGCCATGGTAATTCCTCTGTGTACACTTTTGGATGAAGTTTGCTAAAGAAGCTGTTTGGAAGATTAGAGAGAGAGATGAAGGCAGGTATGTAGCATGTATTCCTAGCATGAAGAATAGTACAATTATAGTTCCTGTCACACACAAAAGAACCCTGATAAAATTATGATAAACAATCAGAAACCTTGAGAAAATAAAGCAAAACAAACAAACAAACAGAAACCCCTTTCTAGAAAAGCAAGTTAAAGAATAATTGTAACAAAAAAACAGCTGTTCGAAAATATTAACTGAAATGTCAGCATTCCTTATGAATGATAACAGAATTTCACACTTCCAGTGAAATACGCGCATCATCTCGGATTTGGCAATATAGGAAAGTAATTAATTTCACAGAAGTAAAGAGGACTAAATCTGGTTTTGTGTCACATCTAGAGACGCAGAGAGATGACACTTGTCTTAACTCTGATAAGGAAATGCAGTGATTTCACACATAGCTCATTACTCATTCTGAAAGACAAACTGCAACTGAGACTCAACACTAAGAGAAGTCTAACCCTGAGTTACCAGCTGCACCGTTCCTTTGCTCCCCTCTCTTGCCCATAATGATGCAGTCACCAAAATTGTGTATGCATAGCAAATGAATCCACATTTTTGAAATAACATGTAGGACGTATATCTCTACAGGCAGCACTGTTAACTGAGAGTTGTTCAAGAACAGATTCCAATAGCATTAAGTGCATCTGGAACAGCTTGTTCTGAATATCAACAAAAGACTCACAACTCAAAATGCCTTTTAAGTACTGGAGAAACTAACGAAGACTACATAATAAAATATAAAGAAAGTTAATTTTATTTCTCTCACAAAGAAAACTCCAACTTAACAGGAAATTATCAATTTTCCTTCTATCGTTATGTCAGTTATACTTTTTTATTTTTTTACTCTTCAATTTTAGGTTTGACAGTGTAGATACAACCTGTGTGACTATTTAATGTCATGGAAATGACGAAACAACTCTTGTTTTCTTTTTTTTGGGACACTGAAGTCTACTTTTCTTCCCGTCTCTGAAAATGTCTAACATAAGATTATAATAAGGAGAACGTACAGCTACTTTATTATTTGGTTTTCTAGATTTTCTCCTGAATTTGTGGAATTATAAATACTTCTTCGGAAACAAAGACTGCAGACCTCTCTTTTTATGCTATCAGATAAGAAAAAACACTGAAAAATATGAAGCTGGATGTAGTAAATATGCACTTGATCAACCATTCTGCATACATAATTTTTTAACTCATTGGCACAAAATAGGAAATTTAAACAACAAATTGCTAATCATCATTCAGTGCTTAAATGCACATGTAAATACAAATAAAAAGGCTTCCCTGTATAAAACTTAAGATAATTAACCTGGAACCCCTGTGTACATGTTTCAGTAATACTCCCTGACAGTGGACATCTTCTGATTAATATAAAGAGGCCAGAGAATACCAGAGATGTGGGACTTTGCTGTGCTTTCTGAAACAAAAGTATCTTTCTCAATCCACATTTTAGAAGCTGCAGCCTAATACTGCTTTTCTCTCCCAAAACAAATAACAAAATTGAAAATGGCTGCATGTTTACAAAAAATAAGGAATGGTTAGTCTGTGCATTCTCATTATGTATAGTGTTTTCTAAATAGAAGTGTTGTAAATCATCTGAAAATGCAGTACAATAAAATGTTGGAGATTTCAGTCCCTACGTGACAACCTTTGCTATAAACATCAGTTCATAATGACTACAAATACAGTTATTTGCCTAATCATATATCATATTAATTTAAAGGAATGACAAATATTTGTCTAAGCTCTTAACTATTAATGTGAACAGCATGTAGAATTTCCTTAAAGTATGTGCATCCCTGAATTATTAATGCTCACCATGGAGACTGCAAGTTCCCCTGTAGGATTAGAAAAAACTGTTCCACTAATCACATAAATAGATTCCTAGGTACACTCTTCAGATACAGTAGTAACAGCTATTGTGAAAAAAACAAACAAAAAAAAAAAAAAAAAAAAAACAACAACAACAAAAAACCCGAACCCTTGTAATATTATAGCTCTGAAAAGGAATTTAAAATATTTAGCACACCCAAAAGACTTTTCTGAGAAGTTGGTAAACAACTCTGTTGAAATTCTTTTGTGTTAACTCCAATCTTAAGCACTAGGTATACTTCTCCAATTTTTAATAAACCACCTCACTAGTCATTAGCATTCTTCCTTTTCCTCAGTCTGAAAGAGACTCCAGAAATAAATGTTCAACATCCTTTTGTTCTAAGAAACAAAAAGACATTTCCCAATATATCTTTTGGAAGATCACATGTTGGGCTAGGGATTTCTTGATTGAAAGGATTTTATTGGTGAAATACCACTCGGAGTCTATATTGCCTCCATATCTTAGTATTTCAGCACCATTTCTGCTACAGCTCCAAAACCACATTTAAGTCCAAATGAAATGTGCAAAGAATTTACATTAATCTGGAATAACTAATTCCAAGTCTGCTGGACACTTATTAAAATACAGTTTCAACAGAGCTGAACAGAACTGGAGGATTTAGCTTAGTAGACAAGTTTCAAACCAGTCCTTTTGGCTTTAAAACATGACGTAAAATTGAACAATCCACTAAGTTTAATTCTAATTAAAAGTTTGAACAAATCCAAAGTTCAAAGCAAATTTTGGATGAAGTGACAGCATCAACTCCTTTCTACAGTGAAAAAATACAAAAGCAGTAGGCTTTTTTGTCTTCAGATATACCTGCAATACTCTCTCCATTCACATGGTTTCACTGGAAGAAAGAGCTTCTATTTATACAATAGGTTGAACTATCTGCCTGGATAAAAATTATGTTATTGATAATGATGATTATTATTAAAATGTCATATATCTCTTTCAGCTGAGAGGCCTTGAAGTGGGTAAGCTGCCTTCTTCCCTTTGCTCTCCTGGTGAGCAGCTGGTAACATCTGGAGGTAAGTGTGCTGCAAACATTGTTCCAATAATGAAAGAACAAAAAAAGATGGTTGTAATAGTGACCCTCCTGAAGGCTTCTTGCAACTCAGTTTGACTTTTGCCATCTGGATGTACTGGACAGAATACATAACAGGAGACAGCCCATGGTGAGCTTACACCACTAATAAATAATAGCAATGAATCAGCCAAACCCTGCTTCTAGAGAGTAATTGCTATGAACCACGTAGGTTTGAAATAAATACTTGGTTGCCTTTTAGTTGTTAGTTGCTGCAAGTTAAATGACTTCTGCTCACACTGCATCACAACATATTTAAGGAATTTAATTAAAAGTCACAGAATATTCTGTCTTAATATTTATGATGACATTTTTTCAGATCCTTTTAAATAAAATGCTACAGGTGGACAAGCAAAATGTAAAGATAAGGAGTTTTATCTCATCCTTGGTTCCATAATACATTATATATATCAAAATGCTATAAAATTTATTGAGTCTCACCTCTCCATGGCTTTGGCCTGAACCACATTTTTGATTCAATATGCTAATTATCTGAAGAAAGCTAATAACAATATAAGCTAGTCAAAACTTTTATTCCCCTAGGC
The DNA here is from genome assembly GCF_018691265.1 of Tyto alba. Taxonomy (NCBI): domain Eukaryota; kingdom Metazoa; phylum Chordata; class Aves; order Strigiformes; family Tytonidae; genus Tyto; species Tyto alba. The sequence continues at coordinate 20,033,494 of NW_024881275.1, read as the reverse complement.
AGATACGTAAACCTGACCCCTTCAAGCTATTAGTACAATTTATATATATTTTAAATAGTGAATAAGAACAAACTGCAGCTAAGGATTTTTTAAAATAAAGAATCTAGTTAAATTATTTAACAATAATTATATTATTCACATTAGCATAATATGATCATAGCCAAGACAGCTGTTTAAAAATATTCAAAGTAAATAATGTAATATAATGTTACACATTTACATAGATGTTCACTTACTTTATAGATAAATCTGAATTTAATCAAAATCACTTATTTTATATCTTAAAAAAAGCTTTCTAGCTGCCTTCCAGTCAAAAAAAAATTAACAAATACCATAAATTAAGGATGCATGGGGAGCAAAGGTGAAGGAGCAGAGTTTTCAACTAATGTTTGCAATGAGATACACACTGTATTTGCTGAGCCTTAAAAATGCTTATCTAGTATCTTTAAGATGTCTTTAAGATTTAGGAAGTCTTCTGTTATCAAATCTAGTATTTGTGCTACTAAACACACAAACAGAAAAAAATCAGGAAGTCTGTAGCTCAGATATTTCCAGCACTTTTGAAGGAGGCCATTGTTTCAGAGTGCGCTAAAACACAATACTATCAATGATTTTTCAAGCAATGAGTAATAAATTTTTGTCCGTATAAGACCATTAGCTCATGGTCTTGGCACCACTGCCTGCTGTTCCAATTCTGCTTCTGGTTAAACATCAGGTAGATTATAACATAACAAAATAAAGTTTTTCTTTGCTTTTGCACAGTCTGCAAAGATGCTGGGCCTGTTATGTCTTTAATGTACTTACACTCCCATCACTACTGAACTCTTGAAAGAGAATCTGGCCTTCTCATACGGTACATGGTGTTGTACCCAGTACCACAACACTGCATTTTTACTGCTTGTGGTCCAGTCCCTCTCCTGTGTATTTGGTCTAGATGCCTCTGCATCTGTCGCAGAGGTTTCCCTTGAGTGTAGCTAGTTTTGCTATTTTTAATGCAGGAGAGGCATGACTTATCAGAAGTATTAATTAAAGGCTGAAGGTGAAATTCAAGACGTCTGTATCCCTCGGTAAATGAACAGTTGTATTACAGCAGGAAACTGCTGTAGGAGACTACATTGATGCAGAGAGTAGAAAACTGTTTTCGGATTTGTAAAACACAGTGGTTTGTGGGGTAGGGAAGCAACCCTCTGCCTCGGTCATGCAGGGTAGCAAACTGCAGTCAAGATTCAGCACAGCTATTCCGAATTTCCAATCAAAGATAAGGTCAAAATGATTCACTTGTTGAAATGAATTGTTGATACTTAGCCTTTGAAGCTTTGTTCTGGTTTTTGGCTTCCCTACAAAGCATTTTTGAGTTAGGATGTTGATAAAAAAGCTATGGAATATTTATTTTAAATTAGGTATATTAATTATTTCTTTAGTGACTGACAATATGAGGAAAATCTGCTGCAAACGTCATGGAGAGAAGAGAAACAAAGCAGTTTTCTATGTTTGCTGGATGTTTCTTTCACATTGTCTTCTGTAATTCACAAAACATGAATGCTTTTTCCTGTATTTTTTTTTCAATTAAAAAAAAAAATATATATATCATATGCAAGCAGCACAATTTCTGCTCTGGTTAATTACACAACCCCTCAAGTGCTAAATAATTTCTTTTATTGTCACCCACATTACTAATCTACTTTGAAGAGTCCTTATAATTCCCAATCCCTTTCTGATAATTGCAGTACTTGCGGCAGCAGGAATAAAATGTTTTGTACCTATTATGTTGAAGTGGTCCTTAGATGTAAAGAGTGGAATTTTTCCAGTGCTTCTGGCAGGATGCACAGAGAAGTGCTAGGAAGACAGATCAAGTGCCCGCTTCTGCTGCTATCCTATGGAAGTCATCTTGGTTTGCTTTATTTCAAATAAAAATACAGTCCTACTATTCAATAGAAAATGGCTGGTGAGAAGAAGATGTTATGTACAACAGACATTTGGTATATGAATTGACATTTTACCATAAATCTCATCCTATTGGTGTATACAACATAATCAGATAGCAATGAACAAATAATCATTTTGTTTTCTGGGCTACTAGTGAAAAGAAAATTATATCAGTAAGGTTTATAGTTACAATTCATATTTTAATACTGAGACCTAGAATTTTAGAGCTGCGATTTGCCCTTTTAGCAAAGTAAATACAAGCTACAAATATACTTGGCGTTCAGACCCGTAAAACAAACCTGTATGCTAACTATAAACATCTAATACAAGAATGTGCTGCAAACTCTGTGAAAAATATCATCAGCATTTGAAAAACAAAGCAACCCTGAAATGCCTAAAGAAAAAGTAAGTACTGCAAATTATTTTAAAGTTTTAAATTAAAAAATATTAAAAACTCCATGGACTTGCATTTAGTTTTTTAAAAGGCATAAGAGAGGTTATTAGTTTTAGTCAAAACAATTATCTTTATTTAAGTTAAAAGTGTAAGATCTGACACATTAGGCATCTCAAAAAGAGAGAATTCTTTATTTACAGCTAGGTAGGTTGTATCTTCCTGGTAGGAGTTAAGATGTTTCTTTTTGGCTAGATATAACATATTAAAGATGAGAATTCAGGGATAGGGAAAATTTAACATTAAATAATATTTACATTTAAATTATATTTTAGAGACCATAATTTTGTACACTTAAATAACCAGTCAATGCTTTATTGGTATGACATTAGTACTATATACTAGCTACTGCTATTTAATATCTGTGTCCGATTTCAACATTTATTTCCATGCACCAGGATTGTGACACACCTAAACTACCTTCTTGACAGAAAGGACTAGAGAAAATGTCAACGGATTAAAGAAAACCAACTTGAATGTGCAAACAAGTAACAGAGTTATTTCTACTATTCTTAATGTCAGAACAGTTAAGACAAAAGAATCTCTGCTGAACATCACAAACATTGTTAAGTGTTTAAGTTTTCCCCAACTCTTCTCTCTTATCTGCAACATTAGATGCATATTTTATACCTGCTATCAATTATTTATAATATATCTGGTTAACCTGGTGAACACTGTATTTTGTTTGTTCTTTTCACTAGGTAAGTAACATACAGGGCTGAAAAACATTTTTGCCTAACAGTTATGATAGTCGTCTCTTCACACTGATAAAACCATTACAAAAAAAAGGTGTCCATTAATGATTCCTCTCCTCATGATACAGCAAGTAGTTTTGTTGCTCTTTTATCTCTTGATGTATTTTTAAGGGCAAAAATTCCCCCCTTCTCTAGATCAAGAAGTGTAAAATCAACATAATGATATTGCAAAAAATCCCAATACCATTACATCACTGAACACACCCCTATCCAGTCGCAGGTATTGCAGTAGAAGAAATAATTTGTAACATAATTTCCACCTCTTTTTTTGTTTGTGACAGAAGAATAAAATCGTAATTGCTTTAAATGTAGTTGTTACTTATTCAAATAATATGTAATCGACAGATTATCTTAAAAACATCACAGGAAATAGATGCATGCCCAGCGTTTTCTAATTTTTAGCTCTGCTACTGACATAACTGTTTTGTTAACTCAAGACAGGAGTTCCTTCTTTATGTGATGTCATTTTTCTCATTACTCTTTATCTCTCATCCAATTACACTGTACGCCCTGAAACAAGACGTGTGTGTGCAACCCTCCCCACAAAATATGTACTACTGGTTACTATTATTCTTCAACACTATTTCAGAGTAGAACATTGTAGCTAATCTTGGTCAGTTTTACTGGTTAATAGTTTGTCTTTACAGCAGCATATATAAAACACTTATAGTCAAGTTTCAAGTGTAGATGTTTCAAAATTAAAATATGTCTTCCATTAACATATCCTTACAACATATGCACTAAAACATTTATGGAAAAAAAACACTCAGAATGAATTTCATCTAACTATATGTTGTGGGAATTATGTTTTATATATCAGCTATTGTAAGTAGCTGTGTAAATTACATATTTTCAAGAGCAAGATGTAAGTATATGGCATATTAGGCTACATAACATTAAATGTCCCCATGTTAGTTCTGAACATGTCAAACCATCCATAACCACTAAGCTATGTTCTCAGTCACTGATCTGTACACTCATAGCACTACTCAGGGTCTTGGATCTTGCACCCATTCAAATACTACTCATATCTGCCTAAATTTCTCTAGAAGTGACTTAAAACACTTGTCCCAGAACCCAAATTTCAAGAAGAATCTAATACCTTTTTTTTTTTTTCTTATAAAGAAATGCAAAGTAAATGTATTCCTTACATGAAACCTTAAATACTCCTGTGCAGGAGTTAAAAGATGAAGTTCACAGTGGAACAGAGATTATAAAACCTGTTACAAGAGATGGATATATGGTGACGAGAAGCTACATAAATTCACAGCAAAACAGCAGAGTGACCTGTCTTAGCAGTTGGGTCATGATATCTTTGTTATTAAAGATAAAACTTTCTGACCAAGTTTCAGATGAATTTCAGGCTTCAGATTTCATAGGATTACCCATCTCAAAACCACCATGCTTTGAGGGAAGAGGATAGCAGCATATCAGACTGCAGAAGTCCCCATCACCACACTTTCTGTATTTTCTATTGATCTCCCAGACTATTTCTGCTTCATTACAGTCTGAGTTGGTGCCCCGAGTTTCCATGCAGTAAAAGCAAGTTATACAGGAGGTTAATAAAGGGGTGGATACACGATTTGTGTCAAAATCATTCAGACGTGCTGAAGCTATCATGACTCTATACCCTCTTCATTGTCCATTTACAACGTTACTGAAATGATGCCCCATGAATTCTCCAGCCTACTTGTTCCTAGATCTCAGAAAACTGCAGACGCTCTCTGGTATCCATACCTGTTCATAAACTATGAATAGGAAAACCATAAATATCTCCTGACATAAAATTATTCACAAATTCTCCATCAAGTAAGCTTTTCCATACACATTAACCAATACAATCTCCTCCATCTGAGCATGCGCAACTCTTCTCAGACATCATTCAGCTTCTGGCACTGAATTCTAAGATGCACTGAGATCCATGCACTCACGGGGTTCACAGCACACAGATAATGCAGCTCTAACTTAATTAGCTGATTTTAAGTCATTATAGAAAATACTTTTTCCCACAAAGGACTATCAGAATTTGTAGCAAGCATTTTTTTTAATGAACAAAAATAAACACTAGTATGGTGTCTCAGTGACCAGCAGAGCAAATGACATGCTGCACAAACGTGCATTCATTTCAAAGTGGATGTTACATGGAATATTATAAAAGAATACACATATGTTGCATCTATATATACCATCATAGCAGAAACGTAATGAAGCAAATGAAGCATAAAAATTGCTTAGCTTATTCATAAGCTTGCATTGTATGGGCTACTTTATGCACAGGTATATAAAGAATTCAAAATTTCTAGCACCTCTGACAAACAAAAATATAAATCCCAGAACCAGGATAGTTTACTGTACCATAAAAGAAAAGTTCTGGAGTGCTACTTGCAAAATGAGAAAAATATTTTCTCCTTGTATTAAAAATAAATATTAAAAAAAGCAATTGAAAACTGAGCAGCAAGAAGCATTAGCTGTGGGATCGTTCACTTAGACCTTTAAATAGATCGGTTTCACTATGAAAACTGGTAAAAATCAACCTTACATCTCTGAGATGGAAATGATTGGAGAAAAAAAAAATGGAGTGTCCTACTGATGGACTGACTATTTCAGGAATATCTAATAATATGATACTAATGTACGCTGCTATTTCAGTCTGAGACTGACAAAGACAGCCTGAAGATCTAGGTAGGCATGGTAGCATCAAATAAGCAGTGAGTATAAAACAGAGTTTTTAGGTTTTTTCTTTTTTTTTGGTTAAATAATAGAAGTGATTGAGGTAAGTAGTAAGGATATTCCTTCTCTAGTGAGGCAGACAATATCCAGGTCTTTCAGAAGTTTAGCAAGGAAAGAACAGTTATGTTCTGACTATCTAGTTGTGGTTTACAGGCCTCTAGAATTATTACAATAAATGGAGTCAATAGGCAGAATGGAGTCCTGCCAGCCAGATGAAACATGGAATCTGTTAAGCATTGTGACTTTAGCATGATTTCTGTAAAAAAGTACACCCACATTACAGATAATGAAATAAGGAATTTGTTCCCTTCTTAATTAAAATCAATGTGTTTCTATTCACTGACATCAGATTTTGATTCTACAGATAAAACTAGGTTCCTCACAACCATTAAGTATAATCTGAAATGGTAGCACCAATATCTAAAAAAAAAGAAACAGAATAAAGAAAACAACACGATGATAAAAAGGAGGTAATAACAAGGGGAATCCATGAGCCAAGATGTTATGGTGATACACATGAATGTTCATTCATGCTGACAGTTTTTACTGATGGAGTGGAAGAGAGAACTGCAGAGAATAAGAATCTATTTATTATCACTGGGCTGTAGTAAAGGGTGAATCCTAATTGGAAAAAAAAAAAACAATCATACAATTCTCACCATTGCTACTAACAGGAGTAGAGTTACCTTTAATCCTCCTCTCTAAGGACAGAGTTTAGATATGAGAATTCATGATCATATAAGTAAGTAAATCCAGGCTGTGGAAATTAATCTTCTGAAGAATACATATTTAAGGCAGGCTGCAATTATTTGTTCTATTCATAATAAACCAGGAGAGTTTACTGAAAGTTATATATTAGACTTTAATTTAAAAAAACCCTCAGCTTAGTCAGACACACAAATGCATCTCACTCTCAGATTAATGTGTTTACTTACAAAAAGAAGCAAGCAGTAGTATCTTTACAAAACCAGCTGATGGTCGAAACAAAACACCCTGGCTTTCAAACACACAGGACCTTTACTAACTAAGAAAAAAAGAAGAAGGATTTTAGGTTTTACTTCTTTCCAGTCTTCTGCCCAATTCAACTCCTGCATACATCTACTTTCTTCTCTCAATAAAATTAAAACTTTGAAAAAGAAAGAGGAAAAAAAGCAGATTGGCTCATCCAAATTATTTACGAAAACCAGACTCTATGCCTCTACTTTTCATTTTGTGCATTACACCAAAAAAGGAGGTGAAAATTAATTCTTGTGATCTCAGAAGTCAGGGGAGAAAAAATTCCTTTTCATTATGAAAAATGAAGACATAGCTGTCTTCAATCCATGAGCTATGAAATATTTTGATCAAAGAAGCAACATTCAGTGGAAAGCAAATTAAATTCTATCTTCTGTTGACTCACACTGCCTTGTCAAATCTTCTGAAATCTTTTATTTGCAGATATTGCAACTGTCCATTTCACTGTCCACTTGTATCACACTATTTTTAATCCTCCACCTTGTTTTGATTAAACATGTGAACAAAATTAAACACAGTTTTCATGATCTCAGTATCTGACATATCAGACATCTATTTGCTCTTCAGATCTTTCACTGTTATCTTTTGCCGAACAACTTTCCTGTGGTCATGGGTCCGGTACAAAATATTTAACATTTGAGCCAAAGCAAAAGTAAAACTATGTTAGTTCAAAGCATAACTGACATTTACACTGGCCAACTTTTAAAGCAGCTATAGCTAAAACGAATAAAAATCACTTCATTAATACACAGTAATAAAATAAAATTAATTCTTTTTCCATTGAGCTCCTGTTTTGGTCACTGGCACAGGTACTATGTTCATGTTCGTAAAATCTGAACATGGAGATGTGCTAATTACTATGGTTGCCAAGACATCAGTATTGCAGATTGCACCACTGTGAGGTACCGAAGTAACTGCACTGATAATAATAAACTATCCATTAACATTTTAATATTCAATAGTACCATGCATGTGCAACACCCACACAGCAAGTAAAAGTGTAAGAACAATTCAGATATGCTGACTGTCCTAATACTGCTCCATTCTTCCAAGCTACACAAGTCATGACCTTCAAAGTAGTGAGTATATCACTGAATGATAGATAATATTCTTGCTTTCTAATAAACAGTGAGAATATGGAAGAATGCATCTTTGCATGAAAGAGCGTAACATACCTCCTTCTCTTGGATGACTAAGATCTAGAAACACTGAAATATGCAGAATGATTGAAGGAAGAAAACTGTCATACAGTGATTACAGTCATATGAAAGTAATGATACTTATAAATGAGCCAGTTAACAATATATCCATATAATCTCTTTCTCACTTTTGCCAGTACATTACCAACAAGATGATAGAAGGAAGACTTTGAAGAGCAAAACTTCTCCAAGACATGTTCATCTTTAAATATAACTTAACAAAAACTCCTCTGAGGATTTCAGGAATCCATTACTGATAGAAATGGAAAAAACTGTTCACTACCTGAATGTGAAGTGGCTGTGTAACATACTGTGCAGCCCTCACAGACCAAAACCTCCACCTTACGTTATTCACCGCTCCTGTACCAGCACTATCCAAACCTGTCAGGTATCACCGTTACCCGTGCAACAGCCCTGCCCCAGCACTCTCCCTGTGCTGCCCACCCTGCGGCCAACGGTGTGCCTTTAGGCATCACATTTTAGACCAGCGGCACGCTATGAAGTTTTGCTGGCCTAACCACATTAGCTAGACCTTGAGGACAAGTCTCCCCCCTCCCTGACCTCTTCTGCCAACAAAGCCCTGGACCAAGCAGCACCGTGTCAGCAAAAGGGAGTTCTTGTCGCCTTGCGGCCTCTGCAGCGCAGGGTGCGCAGCCACACCTGCAGAAAAGCCTCCCCTGTGGCTGGTGTTGTGACTGCACTAGGCAAGTCTCAGCTGCCAAAGAGGGCATGAAGAAGGCAGGAGACTTTGCCATAGATTTGGAACAACTTCAGATATCAAAAAGTCATTCACATGAACTGAAATGTAAGTAGGTAAAATCTCCAGTCTCGAGGATTTAAGCTGGATCAGCAGGAGTAACGAAATGCTTGTGGACTTCTCCCCCAACCTTGGAAGCCCCAGCCCTGGCCACCATCCTGCATTTTCCACTAGCTCTGATGCCTGGGAGATGGAACTGATACCCCCTACCAACTGGTACCCTACTGAGGAACAACGCTGCGGCTTCTCTTGCATCACTGGTCTATCAGGTTTGGTGACAGAACAGAGAATAAGAAGTTACTTTGTCTACCTTACAACCCCATTGCTCAGACCAGGATTTGTTCCAAGGGAAGATTCTGCAAATGTGGTCTTTACTACCTTCTGAATCTTAACCTGTAGAAAGGAATCTGGCTGCCTTGAATGACAGAAACATCTACTTAAGGGTAAGAAAAACTCTATAAATACGGTCAGTACTGAAAAATAGTATGTCTTTGATTTTTTTGAACGTCTTAAAAATTACTTTGTATCAAAGAGTTATATAGGTTTGATGAAGTCATCAAAGAATTTGATCAATTACAATTTATTTTTTTTCATGTACAAAGTAACTTTTCTTACTTTCCTGAAGAGTAAATGTATTTCTATTATCTGGGTTTACTGGGTTCAAATTCAGTATTGTTTCCGATTTCTTTTCATCAGATGTATTTGCACTAAATATCATTTCTGATAAGATATTAATTTTTTGACTGACTACATGAACTTCAGAAAAAAACAAAACAAACCACAAAATGTCCCTTCTTGATTGCAATTGTTTGTAACTCTTCTTACTGATGCATAATTTTGCTTTTTAAATTTATACCAAGTTAAACCAGAATATGGTGTGTTGGGAGTGATACTATGTTACAGAAAGCAAGCTAGGAAATACATTTCAAGGAGATTTTCTGTAGTTAGGAAAGATGGCTCTAGAAGGTTGTCTGGGCTAGATAAAATATTTTATATTACACATAACTTGGATTATTTTTATTCACCTTCAAGGAGTGAATAACTGCCCATAAAGAAGTCACAAAATTATGCAAGTTCACACACCAGTGAAAATATTTCTTTTGTCAATGTGTTTGGCTAGGTACTTTTCTTAGAGAAAAAAATGTTCAATAGAATATTGTACTTCTACTCTTAGAAATGACGACATAGCACTATATTGGAAAATACTATGATCTGGGTTTATTTCTCTCCAAAGTTTTACATGAAGAAGACTAACAAGTACATAGAACGTGATTGCTATTTCCTTTGAGATGGAGATAAAGCTAAACACAAGTTAACTTTAGAATACATTTCATTGGTGAAATAGCATTTGTGAGGTGACTGAAAATGATTATCCATGCAATTCACAGGAGCATCAGGTGCTGGCACAAGGTTCAAAGCCCGTTTCACCAAACAGGGCCCATGGCTGAGGCAGTGTTGACTGGCTGTGCCTGTGCAGGGGTATGGTCAAATCCTGGGAATCTGTATGGCTTTCAAATTCAACAAAAGTGGGAATAAGTAATTTAGAGTACTTCATCCTTACTGAATGAACTGCTTAATCTTAAAACAACTCGGTCTCATCTCTCATCTCAAGCAAACGCTGTCTCATGGAAGTTGCCCCTGCACATGGCAGAGGGGTTGGAACTATATGATCTTTAATATTTCTTCCAAACCAAACCAATCCATGATTCTATGAAAAATATTAACCTGTACCATATTTCTCCTTTGTATCACAAATGCACTATGTCTTAAAATAGACTTATTTTTCAATTTATATGCATATTGTAGTGTATTATGAACATTCACACAGACATACATATATATAAAGACACAGAATATTCTGTTAATTTCATGCATTTACTTGCAAAACAGTAATCTATAGAAGCATAAAATGCATATAACTACACCAATTAACAAAGAATGAAACATAAGGAGAAATTTAGTTGGTTGTAGTGGTGGGGAACATATGGTCTCCCAGAAACTATTTTACAACATTAATTAAAAATAAAATTAAAAAACCTCTTTTGGAGATGCACACTCTTTCCATTGTATAGTACATGTAATTGTATAGTACACAATAAGGCAGCATATTAAATCATTTGAGATCACCCAAATTGTTTTTAGAAATTAACAGCTTCTGTAAAGTCTTTAAATTATTAAAGCACCAAATAGATATAAGAATCCCCTTATCTAAGGCACCCCAGGTCTGATTCCCAGATCTCATCTGTAAGGATCCAGGCAGCCAGATGGGCCCAAGGAAAGAGTCAGCAGATTTCAAGAGAACAAGGTGATGAGGGGCATATTGAAGTGGTTGGATCAGCAGCTGCTGCAGGGAGGACACCCAGGCTGCCACACACACTACCTGTACCACATGCAGAGGTTCCTCAAGCATACACAAGACAGACACAACCATAAACCTAAATAATCACCAGAAAACAAGAAATCCCACCATGCCTTTCAAATTTTAACAGAATAGGAGGGAGTGAAGGTGGAGGTATCAGGTACTGTGAAGAGATGCATGTGGACAGTCCCAGTCCAGGAAACAGGAAAAGAGTAATGGAAGTCCCCTGCTCTGGAGAAGAGCTAATAAAATTAGAAGTTTTCAGTGTATGAAGAGAGGTCAGCCAAGGGGAATGCTTGTAAAAAGCACAGAAGATAGGGGCATTTAAAACATAAGCTTGACAAAGCATTAACAAGATCTTATGCAGTAAAATTTTATGCAACAGCATCACAAATGACTTAATAAGCCTGATTTCCATAGGCTGAGGGCAGAGTTCAGTGTTGATTATTATATGACTACTTTTATGTCAACAGCATAAATTACTGCAATTCCATGCTTAGATCACTACATTGAATTCACAAACAGGCTTTTATTAATTCGTAAACACTTGTGATTATAAATGATGTACTAACTCGTGAAAGTTTATGAAAATAAAATCTCATGAGCGTACCTCTAGAAACACTAAGAATATCAGTACATAGATTTTCCTACAAACAATCATCTTACAAACCCAGAATAAAATTTCTTTGTTTCTCAGAATCAGTGATAGATTGAGAAAGACCTTGAGAAAGACAACTCAAACTCATCTTTTATTTACTCTTGCTGTTCCTTACTGCCACTTTCCAGCTAGAATGACAAACTGCAACATCAATTTGTTAGAAAATTTATAAGGTTTACAGTAAGACAGACCTCCATAAAAAACTGCCTAGCATGATATGGCAAGTCTTCCTGGCAGAAATTTGCTGAGGGTGGAACCTTCCCTCATAACTTTTTTTTTTTTTTTAGCCCTTGGAACATTCAACAATGACTGGAATCTTCCCAGCGTAAGTAAAGAAAAACATAACTGAAACTTCAACAGTTATTATGTGATAAAAGGCTCCATACTGCATCTATTTTCTTCTTTAGTAAGATTTAAAAATGAGAATCAGAGAAACACCCCTCACCACTTTTTATTTTGAGATGAACAAGCTCACTATCACAGTAGCTATTTTCCAAACTCTAACCGTATGTGTTATGGAGAACATTATACTCCCTGAACATTTCAGTATGACTGCGCCAAGGTGAAAAGCACACGATTACCCTTCTCCCCCTCTTCTTTCTTCTCCCTCCTGTCACTGACGAGATGTTAGAAATCCAGTAGAGAGTCTCCCAGAACAGGACAAGCAAAGCCCCAAACTGAGTGAGATAACAAGGTAAAGAAGTTTAGCTGCAACAAGAATTTAGTTACTGGCAGCAGGAGGCCACTGAATAAATCCAAAATGTAATGTATTTGGACTGATGTGCTCAGTTCTGGCACCTCATCCTGAAGATGACAGTGAAAGTAGAAAAGGCAGCTAGAAGGGCAAAAAAGGCAATTAATCAGCTTTTGCACTTTAAAAAAAAAAAAATGTAAATACACTAAAAATCTTCAGCTGGAAAAGCAACAGCTAAGGGAAGATACAATCAAATCATAAACTGCTATTCACCAACACCTCGGTATGAGTGACTAACCTTTCTCCTTATTCATCACTGCCAAGGTAAAGATTAGTCACTCGCTCTCATAATGCAGAACATAAGGAACATTAAATGAAACTATCAAGATGCAATTTCAAGACACAGCATAACTGGAATTCCTGTCTTAGCTAAAATCAGTCATTCTTTTGTATTTCCTACACTACTCTTCAGTTCATAAAATCCTCTGAGAAAGCTGAACTAGAACTTGAATATTTTAAATAGACTATGTTCTCCTCCAGTAAATGGCTTTTAAGGGAAAAAAAAACAAACAACAACCAAACGACATAAAAAAAATACATACATTATTATGATTTTAAGGAAACAGGTTTCGCTGTTCACTTCCAATCATGCGCTATCACCTACCCCTTCCCCCAAAAAGGAATAACCATCAGTTACTGAATAAAGCTGGGTATTTGGGGCAATTAAAGACATATCATTAAGGATATAAAAGCCAAAGCCTGATCTAAGAGTGGGAGAGTCACACTGTTCTCCCATGTGAATAAATGTAAAAATATGCAACAGGAGGGATTAATGAAACATGAAAGGGAACATAGCTGCACATAACTAGGATGAATTGCTGATGAGTATCTTTTCCAGATTACATCCTTTTGGCATTTCCCACAGAAAGAAAAAATAAACTGCACTGTCAAGAAATAAGATGATGTCAGGACACTGATTTAACTGATGTGTCCAGCAGCCCCTATGCGCAACTCTCCTGGAGCATATACACCCTAGAGACAGATGTCCATCAGCATAAACAGAACACATTTGGCTACATATTTCAGATGCTAAAATTGAAGAATCAAATATATTTGCACGAAATTAAAAACTACCGATATTCTACTATTGTTCAGACATGGTAAGGTATAAGCTTATCATGATGAAGCTGTGTGCTGTTTCAGTTAATCTGCAATACCAGCACATTCAGAAAAATATCTTATTATATAAATACTAAAAAAAAAAAAAACCTGTTCAGATGCAAGAAGAGCACCACTTAGAGTACATTTGCTTTATTTATTGTAACATTCACTCCTGTAAATTAAGTCATGTCTTAAGGGAATACAATTGTTCTGCATTTATACAGAGAGGTTAACATATGCTTTTATTTTTCACACACTTTTGATTGTTGCCCTTCAGAATAAGACACTTCCTAACACAAAACATACCAATTTTCTTGCTTCTTTTTTTTTTTTTTTTTTTTTATGAGAAAGAGGAAATGGAAAGAATAAGATAGTGTAAGAAGTGTTTTATTTAAAAATTAAGCAAGTTATTAAATACTGAAAACCATAGTTCTGTACATGCTGCTTTCAGAAGGTATTTGCTAATTTCTTTAAATCCCTTTGTACTTTCCTTTTAGGTTTCTAACTTTTTATGTCTCAGGGAAGATTTTAAATATAAAAACAGGCCTCAGAACAACTGAACAGTGGAAATCTAAATCCAAGGCACTGTGCTCAATGCACTCAAGACAGCTCTTACTTAATAAATGAAAATATTTAAAAAAAAAAGGTCCTGATTGAAAGAAGAAAAATCAGTCCAATTTGAGACCCTTTAACTGTGCAGCATATACCATTAGCCTGAAAGTCAAACAGACTTCAGAGGACAACAATCCAGAGATTATTTTATGCAATTTTGTCCTCTACTCCAAGGCAATGAAAACACAGAACCCTCTACCACTGAAAACTCTTATCTCTGTGGATATCTAACCATCAGGTAAAACCTCCCACCATATTAATCTTAAAGCACAAACAATCTACCTGCTTCTTTCAAAGCAATACAAAATTACTTTTTCTTCTTCCATAAAGAAACTAAAACAATACCTGTAAGTACATTAACAACCACTGCTTTTATGAGGGTGGGCTAAAGCAGTGGGCCAGCCACCTTGAAGATTCAATTCCAAGAAACAATCAGCTGGTACTATTCCCTTACTAACTATGTTATTTTTGATGCAGCTCATGCATGTAAAGTAATAAGGAAGAGGCTGTAAAAATTTTAGCTTTGTGTGAAATAAATGTCAGGGTGTAACAGTTGAAATGAGATAAAAAAAAAATTATTTAGAAATACTGAAAGGCAATATTGTACTAGGGATGATTTTAAAAAGAAAACACAGGAAGGCATCATATACAAAATCACTTTTTTGCATGTTCACCATTTGTGATTATGTATTTCCTGTATCTCAAAACATACACTGAAATACAGTATGTATAATCCTAAATAAATATCTTGGGATTTTAATTCACATGCGCAAGTCATACAAACCAAGCTCCGTAAGTGTTACTCAAAATACATTCTTGCATATATATTGCATAAGATATTTGTGGAAATCCATGTGGTTTCCCATTTAACCAACAAATAACTACAAATCAGAGCCAGTTTCAGCTGTGCAAGGGAAGGTTGACAAGTCAGCAGCATCTTCTGCCATCTGAAACTTATCAACCATACTGGATTTACTGGATTTAACAACACACCTGTGACACTAGAAATTACAGAACAGTTTTAGAGAAAAGTAAAATTTTACCGTAACTCTTTCCTTGTTGGATTTTGTGACAGAAATGATGTCAGTGCTCTAGTTGGCTATTTCCTAACGCATCTAAATGAAAAAGTAAAAACAGCAAAGCTGAACAGTAATATTGAGATGCCGAGGGAAGATCAAGGGAGCATCTACCCCAGTTTACTCCTCTGTATTTTTCATTGTGGGCATTTTTAAATGCTGGGAGTCTACAGGTTGAGGATATAAGGACTAAGGAACAATTTAGAGAGATCATAATGTGGTCTTGGATCATGTGGTGAGACTTTTGAAACTGCTAGAAAACTGCTATTTCATAAAACTTGATGATACACAAGTTGTTGACATGAAGAGATAAGAACACTGTAAGCATCAAGTACATTTAATTTTCTCTCCCAAGTGTCTTCTACACTTTTGGTGAAAGGGCAGTAATTTCCTAGACATCTTCTTACAGTTGGTGAGTTTCAAGCTACCCTTCCCACAGAACAGCAGTTCTATAAATACAATTTCTGTACTTTTCCAACTCCTTTATGCAGCAGAGGGGAAGAAGTGCTCCTCCTGAAACTTTATCTATGTACTTTTGGCAAGAGGGAAAAAAGAAATTTAGTGACCTCGACTACCGTATCTTTTCACCCTGAATTTACATCTGCTGAGCCTTAAGATTTTTTTTACAATTATGTATTATGCCTTTCTTGTCTAACTCGTTCTGAATTACTAAACACTTTGCAAATGCTTTTAAGAAATAAAATTATTCATCTTAATTTTAAATGCCATAATTGAGTAATACTATCTTCTGGGAAACTTCTCCATGAAAGGAAGAACAGGGTGTCTTAGCCCCAATGTACAAGACTTATCCCTAAAGATGATTCAGATTACAAGATAATCAAATTAAAAACATTCAGATTTTAACTATGAAGTCTCTTTGCCTCCCATATGGAAGAAGAAACTTTAAAAGACTGCATTTTGGTGTTTCTTTAACATGTACTTTCCTTCACATTTGGGAAACATACAATGAGCATCACTGATACCCAAACTATGCCTGAAAGCAAACACTGAAATAGCTTAATGAAAAGTAACACAGCATTTAATACACCTGGAAGCTGAGTTTTCAACCACTGTGGTCTGTAGTAGGAAACACATGACATGTTCAATAATATGAAGAGCACTTCAGTATTCAAACAAATAATGGATAATTTCAAACAGTACAATCTTTGCTTAGATGGACTGAATTTATAAGCATCTTGCTCCTTATTCACATCATGTTGACTGTAAGATAACAAATGTGATGTGTGCATGGCAAGAAGAAGTTGATCTTTGCCTACTGTCCTAGTTTGCCTGAAGCATTGCTTTCCTTGTATCATGGTGCAAGAAGGTAAGATTTTTTTTATTATTATTATTTTTTAAATTTGTTAGAAAGAATGTACTTCAATTCATGTTTTCAAATAATACTGATTGGAAAATAGGCTAAAGAGCTTCTGAGGAGTGCAGCCTCTTCTCAGAAGCTGCCTGTGCATCCAGAAATGGGGATATCCACGTAAAGGACTATCAGACTAAACAGAAGTGCAGAAATGGATAGTGGGAATTTTGAGTATATTAAACACTACAACTGAACCATAAAAGCCAAGAATTCTTAGCTTACATTAGAAGCAACAATCTTTATATGCCATTGTAAAATTACCCAATTAGTTTCTCATGCATGGAAATAAAGTGTCCCATGAATCTCTTTACTGAAAAGGCATTTCTAATTTAAAAATTTCTAGTGATGTTAGAGAACACATATATTTATAAATGGGACCTGATTGCAATTATCATCCTTGATATGATTTATTATCTGGCATTATGTATTATTTGACCTCCACAGAGAGGTCAGCTATTCCAGTTTCTGGAATTAAAGGCATGAACTTCTCATCAAATAATATCAAAAAACTTTAATTTCTCCTCACAGCTGCAAGCTACCCTAACAAATGGATTTAGAAGAGTAGAACCTAATTTCAGCCAGATACCACAGGAAAACAGGCTGTAAGATAAATTCAGATTATTTACTATTTGCTGACATTTAACTTTACATGAATGGAGAAGCTTATTTTCAAGCCATAGTAGATCTCCTCTCAGCTCACAGCCACTGGTTATCTGTACTGTGGTGAAATAACTGACATTTCTGGTCATCCATCAACCTGTTACTTACCCTTCTGAGAAAAGAGACTTTAAATCTGAAAACGTTCTTGGCCTGAATGGTAGCCAACATTGTGACCAACAGCACTTCTAGTTGCACAGAAAATTAGTAAAATTTAGCAGCTTTTTGCGAAACCTTTGAAATTCCACTTGAAGACAGAAAATGAAGAATCAATGTATCTAGCCAAGTTCAGAAAGTGACAAATGGAGAAAACCCTGAAATCACAAAGAAGTCAGATTTTGCAAATATGCATTCACAATTACCGCTTGTGACAAAAAAACAAGGTTAAACATACAGTCAAATAGCAAGTGTAAGAAGATGGGTGAATACTTGCAATTTCAGGCACAGGGTCTTAAAGACATCCTTTACCTTTCTTCAAGCTAGTATGGAGTAACAGTATCAGTCCCAGCCTCCTAGGGGGTGAAGACAACGGGGAAGTTTTAACTTCGGAGTGTCTGCAAGAGGTGTGCACTGGTGGCTCACCTGTGCCACAGAGGAAGTCAGCAGCCTGGACAGCATCAGAGGTGAGAATAGAGATGGACCGTATCTCCACCAAGACCCTGTGGCTTCACAGGTCTGAACCTCTGGAGGTATCAAAAGAGGAGCAGGCAAAGTTCAAGATCATCCAGGTGGGATCCACATGAGGAAGGGGGCTGGAAGCTTATGACTCATGGCACCAGGTGGCTAAGCAGCTGGAAAGCAGCTTTGCAGAAGAGGACTTGGGGGCCTTGGTATACACCAAGCTGACCATGACTATGATGAAGCAGTGTGCCCTTACAGCAAAAAGCCAACAACCTCCTGGGCGATTGTGTTGGGTTTTTGTGTGGCAGAGTTTTGGTAGCAGGGGAAGGTGGCTACAGAGGTGGCTCCTGTGAAAATCTTCTAGAAGCTTCTCCAGCTCCAAGTTGGACCTGCGTCTGGCCAAAGCTGAGCTAAGTAGCAACAGTGTCTGCTCCTCTGTAAATAACATATTTAAGAAGGGAAACGTGGGAGGGCGAGTAGGAGTTGTAAGGGAAATATGTATGCAAACACCGAGGTCAGTGGAAGAAAGGAAGAGGAGGAGAAGGAGGTGTGCCGGAGCAGAGATTTCCCAGCAGCACATGGTGAGAGGGCAGCCTGCCACTCATGGAGGTCAGTGGTGGAGCAGGTGTCCACCTGCAGTCCATGAAGGACCCCGTGCCAGAGCAGGTGTCTGAGCCTGAAGAAGGCTGGGACTCGGAGGGAAGCCCCTGCTGAAGCAGTCGGTCACCGGGAGGACTGCAGCCCATGGAAGGGACACACACCACTGAGCAGTTTGTGAAGAGCTGCAGCCTGTGGGAAGGACCCACATCAGGGAAATTCTTGGAGGACTGTCTGCTGTGAGAGTGATCCCATGCTGGAGCAGGGAAGGAACATGAGGAATCCTCCCCAGGAGGAGGAAGGAATGGCAGAAACAGCAGGTGATGAAGTGACCACAACACCCACCCCCTGCGCCCCTGCATCACTCAGGGGGAGGAGAGAGAGAAACTGGGAGCAAAGTTGAGCCACGGAAGAAGGGAGGGGTGGGGGAGGTGTTTTTAAGATGTGGTTGTATTTCTCACTGTCTCACTCTGTTTGATTGGTTAATTAGTGGCAGTAGTGGTGGTGTTCAAATTAAATTGATATTCTTTTTCTTCCCTAATTGAGTCTGTCTTCCTGCCCCCCTTCCCCCCGTGACCATAATTCGTGAGTGTGTTAAATGCTTTAGTCTTCTAAACCAAGTATTAATATTAACACTAACATTAACAGTAACTGTTCGAGAAGCAATGCTATTAAATATATGGGTTCCCATGTAAGTTTTGATTGAAGCTACTGTGTTGCAATACTGCTAGAAGCAACACATCCCATGGCACTACATATACATCCTTCCTTTACACACATTGCAGTAGAGTGGAAGTGACTTAGATCCAGTGTGCCACTTCACCCATAATCCTAACCAGTTCTGATACTCACAAGAAGAGAGTTCAGTAAAGATAGCAGGGGATAAGCCTAGGTTTCATTTATATAATAGAGAGAAGAGATGGAGTTACCAGCAGAAATGCTGGTGAGGTTAAGGCACAGCTGGCTGAGTCTTGCTTACAGAAACAAATCAGACAAATATGGTATTATGGCAGTGGCTTCCTCTCTTCACAATTAAGAGGAATATACTGACAGCATTTTGTACAAATAGGTAATCTCTGAAAGAACTTTAATCTTACAACAAAAATGGATGAATCTCACCTAACTTTATGCAAATGTCATTTTGTAGATATTCACTGTTGGCTGCCATTGGAGGCAAGTCCTTGAGCTGGATACAGTTTTACCCAGCACAGCTGTTATATATCAATGTAGAATGCATTAAATTTTGATAAAATTTGGGTTACAAGTTTTGGCTAAAAATGTACTCATTGCTAGGTCAGAGTAACAAGAACCCACCTCCTTCCACTACTTATCACACCCTCTAGATTCAAAAGGGGTTTCTAGTTAATCTGAAAGGCATCTCTGGAGTACTGAAGTACTCAGCATCTAAAGCCAATCATAAGCCTAATCACTCTTTAACGGAATGAAACTGACAAAACTCATCCTAATGGGCTGGAAGGAGCTTTATTTTTTTGCAGGCTTACATTGTCTTGAAAGTTTTCAATATTGGGCTATACATTTCTTGGACCTAACCCAATTTCTAAATTTTTTTCCTTTTTTTTTTTTAAAGAAAAAAAAAAAAAAAGATTGCTAGATTAATCTTCATTACCAAATAACCCGAGTTTCATTTAAGACCACTATGCAGAATCCAAGAGACAACCAACCCATAGTGAGGTCCAGAAATGACAAAAGGGATGTAAATTCTGTCATGGACACAAATCTGACTCCAACATTCCTTTCCACCTGATAAATGAATTACAAAAAAAAAAAAAAAAAAACAAACAAACAAAAAAAAAAAAACACACAAAAAAAAAAAAAAAAACAAACACAAAAAACCCCACAAAAACCCACAACAAAAACCCATCGATTTTCTAAAACATCAATGCTATTTCATTTAGCTTAATGAACTGTATACTGCAACTGGAGATGAGACTTGATGTCTCTTTTTTAAATTTTACTTACTTGTATTTTGTGGTCTGGCAAAGAAATGTAATGTGGCCTCTAAGTATAATTAAGCATTAATACAAAGGCCATAAATTACCTCTCAGCCCTGTGGACTGGAAGTCCATGTATGTGTTCAGAATTAAAGAGAAAAACTCTCTGGGAGTCTGGGAGTATTACCATAGACTCACATTTTAAGATGATTAAAGCACGTCCTTCAACTGTGCGTCTGAACTTCTATTCCTCAAAACGATTACAGTCTTTCAATATTGAAAATTAATTCTTTACCATTTTATTTCCACAGCATAGGAACTCCCACATGCCAGGAATATATGTACAAGTTTTTAACACATGACCAACATCCTTATTAACAAAAAATATAAAAACATCTTCCAGACATACTCTCTTCCCTTGAGTATGGTCTAATTTTGTTCTTATGAGAAAGCATTAAACTGGATTCCTATGATATGCTTTATCTGAAAGATTATCTTAATAACCCTAACTGGATTTTTTTCTATGGCTGTTGATTTTCATTCTGATTCAGAGTTACTAGACCAGTTTAATAAAAAAATTGTTAATTTTTTTTTTTTAAGAGACAGAAGAAGGAACGTGGATTCTACATGAATTAAAAAGCCTCACCAAGGCTATTTCCCCATGAAAAAATGAAAAGAGCCTATGAATCACAGAACCTGTGTCCAGTTTGTCAGTGTCTTTCTCATACTGAGGCACCAAAACCAGTGTCGTGGTTTAACCCCAACTGGGAACTAAGCATCATGAGTTGCTCACTCACTCCTCTCTCCCAATACCTCTCCATGGGATGGGGAAGGGAATTGGACAAAAAAGAAAAGCAAAACTCATGGGTTGAGATAAGAGTGGTTTAATAATTGCAATAAAATATAACAGTAATAGCAATAATGAAAAGTAAGAGACAAAAAGGGAGAGAAAGCACAATGCATTTGCTCACTACTCTGACTGATGCCCAACCAGTACCCAAGCAGTGATCAGCACCTCTCAGCCAACTTCCCCCCACTTTATATACTGAGCATGATGTCCTATGGTACGGAATATCCCTTTGGCTAGTTCAGGTCAGCTCTCCCAGCCATGCTGCCTCCCACCTTCCAGTGCATCTGCCTGCTTGCAGAGCAGGGGAAACTGAAAAATCCTTGACTTAGGGTAAGTGCTACTTAGTAACAACTAAAACATCAGTCTGTTACCAACATTATTCTCATACTAAATCCAAATTACAGCACTGTACCAGCTACTAGGAAGAAAATTAACTCTGTCCCAGCTGAAACAAGGATACTTAGGAAGCCCAGTTATGCTCTTACATACACAGCAGCACTACTAACCACTTCTAGTTTCAACAGTACTGTCTGATATGGTTGGAAAATCAGCTTCTGTTCAGATTCAACAGTACTGTCTGATAAGGTTGGAAAATCAGCTTCTGTTCAGAGAGCTGGTTATGATTAAAACCCAGCATTAAGTTTAAAAAAAAAAAAAAACAAAACGTTACAAGTGATGTATATTACCAAAAGTAATTTGACAGCATTGGAAAGGAGAGTGGGAATGACGTCAGTGGTTGATATTGAGAAAAATAAATCATTAAATCATGTGTATAAAGGAGTGATAAATACAAAGACTCTTCCTCAAGCACGCCTGCCAAACTGAATTTATCGAAGTAGCATTTGTCAAGTTAAAAAGAAGAACAACGGTAAACATCAAGTGCAGGACAACCAATGTGATTTGCAGAGGCCGTCAGCTTTAGCCTCCCTCAGGTACAAGAGATGTGATTGCGAGAGCAGAATTCCTACAGCTTCAAATTGCTTTGGGGAGCTGACACCTCAGGGAACAGTGGTGACTGAGGACCTTTAGACATATTATAAAGCCAAAAAGCGTTTCAAATGCTCAATAGCTTTCATGGTTTTATTAGATACTGTTTGTAATGTATTTTGCCAGCATTTGGGATATATGATTTAAATGCTGCTTAACGAAGAAACAATCCTTTAATTGTCACGTGCTCAGTACCTTTGAGCACATCCCAATACCTAAACAACAGGTGGACCTTATGTGATGTTTTAAGAAATACTGCAGTTTGCAAAGACATACAGGTGAGGTTCACCTATACAACAAATAATCTCAAGAGCAAAGAATGAACTTTCTCTGCATAGATGCAACAACCCAAAGCAATAGTCTAAGGGCAGCAGAGCCACAAAAGGACTCACAAAGAGAAATTGCTGGATAGCAATGACATAGAAGTACACTGGTATTCTGTTCGTGAATTTTTAGTAAACTTATTTGATTACGTTTAATTTTTCAAAAGTGTTTCTTATTTTTTATGTGTTTGTTTTTAAAATAGTAGGATTTTCTGAATTCAGTACATTTTGGAGATTATCAGAAACTAAACTACTAACAATTCATATCAATAATGTATTGAGTATTTTTTAAAAAATCTTGCTGATATATACTGATTCATGTTCTATAATTTACAGCAAAATTTATTTGTCTGAGAAGTTGATACTTACTACTGGAATTTCAAAGTACAGTTTTGTACCATCATAGACAAAGCACTTTAACAGCACAGCAATATCCATCTGTTCTTTTTGCACTTAAAAAAGTTCTTGAGGACAGATAGAATTTTTTAATTTCAAGAAACCAAAGCTTACTAGGTACATCAAGTGTTGAAAATTTTTAAACGTTCAGTCTTAAAAAATTAGCAGTGTTGACATACAAAAAAAGAAAGTCTGTGGAAAAGTATTTTTCTTACATTTAAAATATGAATGCAGGCAAGTCACTGACAGCTCCTCCATTTGTGAGCTTTGTGATTTTTCAAGAAAACAAAATAAAAGGGATACTTCTGCTTCTCATTTCACTGCCTGGATGTCTTTCATTTTAATACATTTAATATTTATGGGTGAGGAGGGGGGAGGGGAAGTATTAGTGTTCATGGTTCAAATAAAACATAGTTTTTAATAGATCAGCTTCAATATGCCCCCTGAGAGTTTGTCTGAATTTCTTTCTCCTGACTGTCAGACACATTTTATAAGGTCTCTAGCCATTTATATTCCCAGAAAAAAAGATAGCATATGGATTTCAGACAGATTCTATTAATACAGCTTCACAGGATGCTGGTATGCAGCACAAAATTGGGTAATTTCAGTCATAAGTAGAATGCAGCAGGTCAGCAACAAAAATTTCTGCGTTCAAAATAAGAATTTTTACATATAAAACTCAAGCTGCAATATAAAATAACCTTGAATCCGGTAGGACACAAAATTCTGAGTTTTCAATGGATATACTTCTCCCCTTATGCTTTCTACTAGAAATATGCTCTACCCTTTCTTTTAGACAGAGCCTCTCAGAAAGGGTCAGGTTCTCTCATGCCAGTGTAATTCTCAGATGCAGTATCTTCTGTCCTGAAAAGCACATGCTTCATTTTCAGCTTTATAAGCCAAAATGTGAAATACAGAGTTTCCCAGGTAATTAGACTTCCAAAACTCTTTGGCTTTTCATGGCAACTAGAATATTATCCCATTTTAGTCTTTGATAGCCTCCCTTGGCAGATGCTGATTTTGGGGCAGAAAGTTTATGGCTACCTTGGCATCTTCATGTTTCGGCACTTCTGATTTATCATCTTCTGTCATTCCAAATCTACTGATATTGAGACACTCAAGAAAAAAGACTTATGCCATAAACATATAAAACCTGCAGGATAGACTCTTAAAATTTATTTCAGTAATATTGAGGGATCTGGTATTTCCACTGAATTCTCTTAAGACTCTAACTCCACAATCCCTAATTTTGCGAACACTCTCAGTTAACCCTACCACTCAAAACAGTCTGTACACAATGTTACATAAATTCAAATTATGTTTAAAGGTCTTTAGGAAAACTGTTACACATATTCTCAGATCTCACAGCATTTAAATAGCTAATTTTTATTTAATAACTGGTTTCCAAAGCTTTATAGCCAAGTTTGATTACATTTGTCTTAAACTTTGGGTAATTAACAATGACAGAAAAATGATGACAGAATACACAGGAATTCCTGAGGAAGGCTAAGAGTTACCATTCTTTAGCTTCAGAGAGAGTATTTGGTCTTATAGCAAGACTAGCAGGGCTTTTTACTACCTGAACTTAGACAAGGAATCATTAAATGCTCTTACTGTCTGCCTTCCTTGAGATAAATTTCGTATTTGTAGCCAGCGTCTCAGAAACCTAAACATTATTTATCTAATCATGCAGAAAATGTTAGCTTCAGTATTAGTCCTTTATTAAAATGTTCTCCAACATTGTCTCCATAGTAATATTTTAAGAAAACATTTATAAGTAAAATAAACCCTTTTAAAATAAATACGTTGTATCCTGATTCTGTTTCCTGCTTACACTGAAGAAAACCATGAGTCAAACCAGCAAAACCCTTGACACTGGTGTCTCAAAAGCACTGAGATGTCAGAACAAAGGAGTTAAGTCTGTAGAAAGTCATGATGAATCACCTGTAAGATTTTCACAATTCATCCCACTGGCATAGGAAGGAGTCAAGAGGCTTTCCTCCACCAGCAGAACACCCATGGAGAACAGCATTACTGAATTTCACTAATGTAATTTGTTTTCTTTATTAGATACTTCAAATCCATACTCAAGCTCCTGTGCCCACATAAATCAATCCATATATTAGGACAAAAGAAGACAATTTCGCAATTGTCTTGTTGTATAACTAACTTGTCTGGGGAGACAAACGAAGAGCCAATTCACAGGACATCAGTAACCTAAAGAACACAGACACATCAAAACTCAGGGTTCTGGGTTAGACTTTTTCAGATATGAGAGGTGTGAATTTTATTTTTAAGCGGTACCAACTGTCTTGTATGAGTACATCTGCCCCATTTACACTTGGGTTAAAATGTGACTCTTTTAGAGCATTCTGGTTAGTCGATTCTCATCTGCAGGTAAAGAAGAAACACGTGGCTCACTTTCCCTTCATGCTCTAGCCCATGGTGATAAGCTCTTTCCCATAATATCTGTTAGTTGATCCACTGTTACACTGTAAATACTGGTTTAATGTACTACTGAATGCAAAGTTGTCCTATAATAACAGAGTCCCTCCCAGCCCAGACATGCTCTATTTTACTGCAAGCATGGTTTCACTGGAAGGCTTTCAGAGAAGGATACTATCAACAATATGCTGCATCTACTCTAGGACACTAATTTTAAGTGGCTGTATTCCTTTGAGAAATAAAATTTTGGTCTCCTCAATGAAAAAAAAGGAGGGAACCAAAAATAAGGATAGAGATGTAGTATGAGGAAAACAATTCACAACCTCTGTATGTTGTGGACGGTGAAGTAATATTCATTTTTCATCACATGTGCAGAAATCCTGGTTATGTAGGGCAGGTAGGAAAAACAAAACAAAACAAAACAAAACAAAACAAAACAAAACAAAAAAAAAAAAAAAAAACAAAAAAAAAAAACATCCTGAGTTTGTAATCAGCATAAAGAAAACAAATTAAAACTACTGCTTGAGAAAGTTACAATTTCAAGAGTACAGATGTATACAAAAAATGGGAAACAGTATTCCATGAAACACTGTTTTTGTTCCTTTGATACCATTATCTACTCTGAAGTTCAAGGATCCTTACAACAAATGTGGTTTTGCTATTTTATACCAAATTAACTTAGCATAAGAAGCATGCAGGATTTCCCAGCTACTCAACAGGAATTTTCTGCTTATTCCTGTGCCTCCTCTATTCTCCCCTTTCCAAGGCCTCTGGTTCTGCTTCCTCACAGTAATAATAGCATCTACATATTTTAACATATAAAGAGAAGATAAGCCTACAATTAGACAAGACACACTTTAGATTACTTCCACTAGAGATCTAGTAATTTAATTTTGGTTTAACACACTTGTGAAAAGACTGCAGCTGAAAATAAGTTACAAAAAAAAAAAAAAATCATAAGGAAGATTTAGATGCTAAAAGTCACCATGAATGAAGACATACACATAAACTCATCATCAACACTTTTAATACCTCTACGGTATTAAAAAGATAGGGTTACTTAGGATTAGAAAATGTTGAGCTAAAATGAGTATGACAGTTGAGGGCTTGCTTATGACTGCAAGGCTTTCTCTGTGCCATCTGCAGACAGTACAAAAGACTTATTTCAGGACATAACTGTTCTCAAAATCCCAGAAACACTGATCACATTAACTTTTCAACATAGCAGGAATCACTTCTGCTCTGGATCCATTTCTCTACAGAGCACTCATAAGGATCACACTCGGACTCATTTGCAGTTTCAAACTAAAGAGTAAAAACACAGAAATTCCATTAAGTTTGAATGCTAAGCTTCAATTATAAGAATGGAAACAGCTTGACAAAATAATATGTAAGTGCAATCTTTACCTACATTTTGTAATGTGAAGGTACCCAACTTTCTCATATCTAAGCCACCAGATCGATGACTTTGAGTAACTACCAGCTTTTTCTGAATCTTGTCCTAGAGCTAGCTTGAAAGGTAGTGACATACTCCCCATGCTCTGCTGTCCTGCCTTCAAGCATTTCTAGTCTCACTGTTCAGTTTTCTATTCTTTATTCTGCTTTTGTCTCAGTGCCCCTTTTTTGAGACAATATTAATAAGGCTTTTCAGATCTACTTCTTTTCATATCAAATGGGGGGGGGGGGGGGGGAGGATGTTGCTTCCTATTTAATAAAAACACAACTTTGATGATGTGTATCTCCTCTGTCTGTTGCCTTTGAAGTTGGGTTGCAAGCTGGAAAATGGCCGAAAGAGCTTTTTAGCCCTTCTTTTATTAACCTACATCTATCATGTTTTTCAATTGCTTCACAGTTGACTTTCATACTAATTTAAAAGATCCCTTGACTGCTAAGAATTCTTTAAGACTGTTACACAACAAATTACCCATCATATGAAATATGCATTGCATATACTTTGTATTGTCACTCCGTAGCCTTGTGACTACAGTATCATCACTGTGAGTAACAGAATTCATACTGACTCTGAAAGGCCTCAGGATTTTTCAGACTGCATCCGAGTACGTCTTGGCTTGAATAGGGATTTGTTTTGTCTGGCCTAGCTGTAAAAGCCTAGATGCCTACTGTTCATTTTGTTTTAATTACCTTTGCATGGTCACATGGTATAACCATAATTTTTATATAGCCAGTAGTAAAAAGCAATTACACTGCATAGAATTAAATACTTATTACCCTGCCATAACGATGTCATATGAAAAAAAAAAAAAGCACGGTGTGACAACAGCAGCCTCAAAAGTAGGGACACGGGATGAAGCACAGAAGAATATGGGAACTACATGATAAGAGGGTGTAGAGGAGATCCTATGGCTATAAGCAACTCCCTCACCATCAGTTAAAGGCATTGAAAACCTGGGAAAAGCATTTTTCTTAGGAACAGCAAAGGGAATAAAGAACATCTAGCCAACATGTAATCAAATTCCAACGTAAAGTGAAGTTACAGACCAATGAAAATGAGCCTGGCGTAAAGTATGGTGGAAGCCCCCCTCAGGCTCCAGAGGGAGGAAGATACCAAGAACATTATGATTCCATCAGTAAAGAGGAAGAAGAAATGTGCACTGTCAACACCATACCCAACACCATACCCCTCCTGGCACATGACAAGTGTGGTAACAGCTTGCTTACACCATCACCACCAACCTAAAACTGAAGCCAACCACCTTAGGGACTACCCACCCTGTTGTAATAGAAGGTTAGCATAACACCAAGGAAAGGGGCAGACTGGTGGAAGGGTGTCTATAAGAATTTTAAAAGTATTGTTAAGAAGAACATATGTCGATTGTGCTGGTCTTATACAGCCCTCAAAGTTCCTTTCTTCTACTGCACTGCAAACTCAGTTTTGTTGATTTTGAATGGGCTAACTGCAGAGACAACTGTTTTTGAAGTTTATGTGAAGTCATTCTCTTGATACCTTGGTTCCAAAATCTTTACACTTGGGAAGAACTTCGTACTGTTTCTGAAAGATGTAAATATGTTAGGCTTTAAATAAAACTGGCAGCTGGACTGGTAAATTACCACATAAAATTTAACTACAATTCAGGTTCTCAGCTGCAAAGGCTAGAGCAGGCACACTATTGCTCTTAGCCAATCTTGCTAAAAATCTCCCCAAATTGTTGCATTGTGTGGGAAGAAAAGAGGGCCTGGCTGAAAATTAATTTTGAGTCTGTCAATCACAATGCTAAATGCTAGCTTGTCAATGCCAAGTTTAAGGCTATATTTTGTAAAAGGTTTTCACTAATCATCTGACAGCTGCACAACTAAGGAAAAGGCCCTTTGCCAGCTAAGAACTACCCTGCAGTTACAATCTAAACGTAAGTGTGGTCCTTCAGAAAGGAAAAGATTATGCAAAAAATCATGGTCTGGCATACTGGGACTGGAATATTTTCCTATTCAAAATATATCTAAAAGATGGCAGACCAAACCCTTGCTGGAAGAGGTATAGCACTTACCCTTTTATTATGGTGTAAGACATAGTAAGAATCACTAACAAACAAGGGACTCACCCAGAATGACTGCTACACAGCCAATGTCTACAGAGCCATACAAAATGAGTACTCCCATGAACAACCAGAAATTCAGTCCCATTGATAGACTAGAAAATGGAAATAATACCAAGGGACTATCTGAGGACACATACCCTACCAACTGATGGGTCCAAAGCTATTTAGAAACACAGAAAAACAGGAACAATTGAATTACAGTCTCCCTCCCTCACCATACAAGTCTGGCAGCGACTGAACCTTTTGAACACAGGCTTCCATCTGTGCATTTCAAATGTCTCTATAAGGTGGTCAGGAGCTTGAAGATAACACCTACCTAAGTACAAAGCGAACAAAATTACATCTTTCTTAGGCTATAATTCAGGTAGGTCCTTGGGCAGGCTCTGGCAGCTAGGAATAATTTCTGTGAACATGAGCCAGTATGACTATTGCCAGTCTTGAAATCAGGCATGTGAAACCGGGCCGGGGCTAAAATATGGTGCAATAAGCACTATTTTTCATCAGCACAGCTGCAGGAGACCAGGTATGTGCAGGAAAGCACGTTACAATACAGATTCAGAGGTGAGGTAGCAGCAGCAGCAGCTCATCACCAAGAGCAGAACAATCTGTTCATGTGAAATTCCAGAACACATGGGGACACAAGCATTGTTAAAAAATACCCTCCCCCTCAGCATCAGGAAGAACTGAAGCTAAACATTTTTATCACTGTTCATTAAGGAGCTGGACAAAACTGAATTTAAGGTTAAGGAAAATGAAAAATCCCATCATCTCTACTTCAGGGTATTCTTCCCGCAGTTACTGCTGCAACTGCAACTCACATAGATGTAGGCAATCCAGCTTGAAGTTTCTAACAAGGTCACAGTAACACACAGCTCAGCCTTGGCGATCCTTCCCCATGGTTAATAAATCAGTTACATACAACTTGGGTGGGTTTTGCAACTGCAGTGCTCTCTGCACTGGCATGGTGACACTGCTTGCAGAGCCCAAACTAAAACTAGTGCAAGCCAAGATGCTTTTTAGACACTAGAATAAAACCAGGAGAATTCAGATGATGTCACATTTTAAACCATAAAGAAACCACTTGTCAATGTATTTTTGCATTACTTTTATTGGTTGGAGGGTTTTTTTTGTTTGTTTGGGTTTTTTTTTTGTGATGCTGTGCAGCTCTGCTGTCCTCTGAAACTAGTGAGGCTGCAGATACAAGCTGTGGGAGAAAATTAAGTCTTGCTCCACGGTGTGTTTTCCCACTGCTTGCAGATTGTATCAGAAATTAATTCAAGATTGGTGTACACCTTCAAGTTACTCAAACTGCCATTTCCAGCTAAAACTGTTCCTTTGGGTCACAAATGCAGTAACCAGATGTGACAGCCTCACATGCTACCAGATCACCCAGTTCCTTGCTGCAACACCTACATCTTGGGCATTTGCACACTCTCCTAAGCTTCCTCTTGTGCAACAAAACTTCATGCAGCAGAAACTGATGCCTGACCCTAGCAGTGAGCCTCCACTTCATCTGCAGAATAAGGCCACAGAAAAAGCAAGAAACTGTAATGCTTCACTGTCCTGGACGCTTTGCTGCACTCAGAGGACAAAAGATGTACGTCTTCAGATACAGACATGCTGTAACTGCAGTTCCTGTCCAGTTCTGTCATTTGCTTGACACACACGCTTCTCATATGAGCCAACATATCAGTATCCTGTGTCAGCTGGAAAAAGTGTGAGTGCTGTACCTTGGAAAAGCATGCAAATGTATTACTAATAAACAATAATGTTTTATGATATTTTAAATAGACACAGACCCTCTTGTAAAAAAAGAGCTATTTAATTTCTATGCAACAAGCAGCTTAATCATAATTCCAAAATTACTTCAGGACATAGTATTTTTCAAGTAAAAACTGTAACAGTTGCACTAGAAATATCACTTGAAAAAGACTGGTTTGGATCCTCTCAGAAGAGTACATGCTGCAGATGCACAGAAACATGCCCATATGTACCAAAGATGGTATGTACCTGTATGACTAGAGAGTCACAGAAAACATAAATAACTTTCTAAAGGAGAAGCTACTTATAGGATTTGGTTTTTTACACTGAAGAGTTACATTTCTCCCCTTCTTGTAGAGCAAAAGCAGTACAATTTGCTTCAAATACCCATGAGATTAATTCAGTCTTCCACAATTTCATACGGAAATTTACAATAAGGATTATTACCTCTTGTGCCTTCTTTCAATTATAGCTACTTTTTTTTTGAGGTAATACAATGGAACCTCCAATGAAAGAACTGAGGTTTGAAAGCAACTAATACAACCACATCTTATCAGTTAGCTGGTCTCCAGAAAATCATTAATCTGCAATTATTTTAACTTTCACATTTCACTTTTACATGAAAAACTATGATTTTTGGAGGAAAAAATGCCAAATATTAGTTATTTAATACATGACAAGTTGACTGCACTGTAGAGAAGTACAATTTAAGAATCAGATGCATCTCCTTAAAGGAAATTGGGAGAATATAAAAAAGAGGATGAAAGCAATGTTCAAAAATGAACTGTCTGCCTAGCTAACTATTCATCTTTTTTGTAGTAGTAGTAAGGCTGGCATGCTTATTGTTTTATATGCTAAGCAGTACTTATTAATTAATCTGCGACATTTGTTGTCAATAACAGTGCTTGGTTTCAGAGCTGAATGAAATTTGGAATTTTCCCTTTTTCTGAAATTAAAATTGTGAAAAAGTTTTCAGTTCATTGCAGAAAAAACTAGTTTCTTGATAACTAATTTACACATTTTTGTAAGACAATCAAGCCATTTTAGTTCAACGGTTCAAACATGAGACGAAGTAAAGGCATGAAACTGAAAAACTGCAGTCAGACCTCTTAACTGCCTGGCTGAGAGCCTAGAAAATCTTCATCTTAATTGTAGGCTTTTTGGTCTAATCCTAACAGTCCACAGGCAAAGAATGCAAACTGCTACAGCAGAGGTTATCAGACAGCTTTTACTCAGATACCACCATTGACATGAAGTTGCTAAGCACGCTGGTGCCTGCTTCCACTTTGTGTTAAAGTAACTTCTGAAGCATCATGTATCAACTTGTATGCAGGGATACTGGTTGTAGAGAAACTATTTTCCATCTGAAAAGCCTACAGTCAACATCTGTGGTTATATTTTCAACTTGAGGGTTAAACAGTCACATATAAGCTAAGTATTTTAAAAAACAACTGGATTCTTACTTTAAAAGATCAATTCACCATGAAACATCAGACTTGTCCAGCTGAATATACATGTAATCATGCAACTGCGTTCATTACATTTTATGGGCCTAAGGACTCAGGTGTTTGATACCTGGCCTGTAATTTCTTATTCAAGTTTTGGTTTTGCGACTTTTTTTCATCCTTGACATAGGGAAAAAAAGAAAAAAATCAACAATTTCACCTTCAAAAAATTCTCATCATGAACTGAAATAACAAAATAAAGAATATAACAGCTGGCTTGGCAAGTAGTAGTTACTGCCAAAAATGGTGGACAACCATATATAATGCACAATTTATTTCTGCTGAGAAAAGTCTGACCCCTGTGTCTTGCCTCTCATGAATTATAACTTAATCTTTCTTGACCAGAAATAAATAATAAAGCAACATACAGCTGTCTACTGCACTTTGCTGTATTTTCTTTTGTTCCCCTTCTGTAAGGCTGCCACTGCAAACATACTGTTAGTAGCAAACGAGTGGCAGTAAATAAATAGGAAGCTGAGAATCATCGAAGAACGAAAATCTGTATTTCCTAGCAGGAGTATGTGAGTAACAGATCACTGCAGGCAAGTATGTTCGAACTACTAACTTGGTTAAAGCTTACAGTACGGTCAGGGCAGGGTTTTATAGCATGCTAGAAACTTGCTAACCGGGTAACTTGGGTACCGTGACAGTAACAGATGAGATTATTAGCATGTCTGGAAATTGACACAGAAGGATAGAGCATATTCAGTAAGGAAAAGCAGGACACCAGAAGGAAAAGCAACAATGCATCATCTCACACTACTCAAATCTCTGGACAGAAGAGAAGAAAAAGAGCACCATCCAGCAGTGACTTGCAGTCAGCCCAGCAAGTGGGGAGCTGTCACTGAAAAGGCTTTTCCTGAGTCACAGATAAATCTGTCTGGACTGTGGGACTTGGTTTTAATCATTTAATGACATCTTTACAAAAAGAATATGGCAGTGCACAATGCATATCCAGCATCTTTCTGGAAATTTTTGATACAAAAGACTGAAAATAAAAGCTAGAATTGTTTTGTTAGATTTAACTCTGAATAAAAGGGAGGAGCTGGTCAAAACATTAACGACAGCTCACACAAAAGGGACGTTATTCTTACAGAAAGAAATAGCTTCATCTGAGATACCTGACTGATCTTTGAAATCGTATCTGTTTAGAGCAGAGGGTTAGACTGAAGGCCTCCACAGGCCTTTCAGACCTTTTGTTTGGGGTTGGTTTTTTTCAGGACATTTTTATTTGGTTGTTTGGAGGTTGTTTGGGTTGTTTGGTTATTTTGGGGGGGAGGGGGGGAGAGGGAGTTAAGCATTAAGCATAGAAACAATCATCTTCAGCAATTAAACTTCTATAATCTGACAGAATTGATAAGAAAGACCTCATGGGAAGAATGGATTAAGGAAAATATTCTTGATTTCTTAAACAATATAAAAGGTGCAAGCACAATCTATACCAGTACAAGGGAACAATTTACAAAGGGAAATGAAATGGACTAGGACATGATTCTGTTATTCAGCTAAAACTCAAAAAAAGAAGTCTGTTAAAATGTGAACAACAGATCAAATTATTATGAGTAAGTATGAAAGCTATAGCAACAGAAGTGTATGGATAAAATCACACAGGCCAAAGAGTCTTCAAAAATAAATAATTAAAAAGTCCACAACTGCAATCTAGGATACTGTAACTAGAATGAAAAAATAATTTCTGCAGAACACTGTCCTACAGAAGACTGAGGAAATAGTTTATCTGTTAGACAATAGCAAAAAAAAAGTTAGAAACATGTAACCCTGAAAAGGCTAACATACTTCATTCTTTATAAATGTAATTAAACGAACAAAAAACCTCAAGGAGTAAGAATCCAATTTAGACTAGCTAGAGTCTGGAGTCTACTTAGCTAAACTACACGTTTTCAAGTTACTTGGCCCTGATGAAAAATCACACTAGAACATGTAAGGAATTGGCTGCACTAACAGCGTAATCTTTTAATAACTACTTTGAAAACTTGTGATCCAAGATGACTAGAAGGGGACAAAAAGAATATCTACCTTTAAAAATGTACAGAACAGCAATCAAAGGAATTACTGAAAACCCTGCAATTCATAAAAAATGACTGGAAGAAACAGTCAAACCAACTAATTGTAAACACAGACAAAACAACAGGCAGATGAGTAATAGCCAACACTGGCTTGTCAAGAACAAACCATGTCAAAACAAATCTAATTTGCTTCTGTGACAGGGTACCAGGTATAACGGATGGGAAAAACATAAGGATGCAATAACTCTCGGCTTTTTCCTCGCGTGTCATCTTCCTAAACTAATTAGGAAAACACACTTTGCAACAGATACAGGTAAGTTTTATTACTTTTTTTCCCCCCATGTGCCTACTTGGGACTAGACTAATAAAGGAACACAAAAATAAACTTTTTGTTAACCAAGGAAGAGGGAGACTAGGATATCTCAGAAGGAGAAAGATCCAGATAACGTCTATTGCATGACACTGACACATGTGTTGCAAATACACCCAGTGGTACAGAATTTGTGGATGATTTTTTCCTGCACAATGCATCAAGGTCATGAATATACACTTGATACTGACCCTCTAAGCCCGAGTTATGCCTATACTCTTCTCCATATTTTTCTAGGTGGTCTTCAATGCAGGCCTCCCATTTCTGAGTCTGGAGTCCAAAGAAAGAAGTATAAGACAGAGGCTTCTCCACGTTGGAAATACTGCCACAATCCCAGTGCCTTGCAAAATCCTTCCCACTCACGCCTGCTGCCACACAGGCTGAAGTGTAGGATAAACCTGAATACCAGACAGACCTGGGGAAATGATCTTTGCACCCTGACACCTCTCCCAAAGCACGCTGCCAAAGGGACACTTGTCTACAGGTATTTGTAGACTCCAAAACATCTCATAGAGGGATCCCCATACATCACCAGCAAAACTCACAGGAACACAGTACCAAAATACCACCTGGCAACATGTTCTTCTCAAACTTGAAAAACTGACCAAGTAAGACTGTTCGGGTATGTGGCTTAGGCCTGTTGCCATTCAGCATTTTTACTAACAACTCAAAGAAAGAGAGAGTATCCTTTTTAAATCTGCAGACACTGACAACTTGGTTATTTTGTAGAAGAGGATTAGAATTCAAATTACAAGCTTGAGACGTGATCCAAAATAGACAGGATGAAAGTCAACTATGTGCTGCATCTAGATAAGAATATCATCAGTTGGACAAATATAAGATGGGGAAGAACCAGCTAAATCGAAAGAAAAGATCTTGGATCCACAGTAAATCATCTATCAGTCATCAAAGCATTTAATTACAAAAACAAACAACTCACCCAACAACCACAAAACACCCAAACCTCTCCAAAATCCCCAAGATATCAGAAAGAGGTTACAACAAAAAGCATCTCCACTAACAATGCAAAAGATTTCATCAAAGTTCCAGCAGCCCAATGCATTCAACTTTTTACAAAATTCTTTCCCAGTTTCTAATGCTAGCCTGGTTGCAAATGCTTATAAAAAGCTACTTGTCACCAGTTGCTGAAGTAATGAAGCTCCACCTTCATAGGACAACCCCCACAAGCACACATCCCTCTCTGCCCCTCCAAAAATTGCCTTCAGCAATTATAATACATTGAAGTGGACAGGAGATTTAGCAAAAGGATAAGTATTTTTATTTCATGAAAGGTGTCACTGGCAAAAACAGAACTGAATCTAGTGCAGAACTACTAGAAAATTTATGTAGGAATATGGCACCTCTTTATCAATTAAAAGCATGTATATTTTTTTCAAATATCTTTTTGTGCAATAAAATACAGAAGATGCATCTGGTAATCTCCAGATTTTTACAGAAACAGTAACCTCACAGACCTCACAACCTAAACAACTTTTACGTGCAACAAGATTTCATCAATGCTTAAAGATACTACTGCATTAAATAATACAAGAAATTTTACGGTATAACCATGATGTAGCAGAGAAAGATTTTTCTTCACTGTATATTCACTATTTCTGATATATAATAAATCCTATTAACTAAAACAGTTCCCTAGTATACTGTGTTATTTTGTCTTTTGCTGAGATTACCCTACCCTGGCAGACAGATTAAAGAGGTAAAATAATTTCTCTATTAATACTTGCAAATTCTTGTTTCCTGAAAACAACTCACAGATACTTGAATCCCACTGCAAATTTCAAGCCAAGAGAAATATTATCATATTATCTTGTCTGACCTGGTTAAGAGCAGATTTATGCTGTCTATATGCAGAGAGCTTCAGAAAACTCACTGAGAAGAAGCAATTTCAAAACAATCCAGGAGACTCTTGGCTAAATTCAGAGACTGTAAGAGATGGAGCACAAAGATGTGAAGCAAGACAGATGGTAGAAAGAGCTTACTTAAGAGGGTCACAGGATGTACAGGATCACAGCAGGACAGCAACGAAAAGATGGAAGTGTGCTGCACAGACTGAAACAGTAAAGTAAAACCTATTTTTCATTTGGCTGAATTTGTTTTTATTTGAAACAGAAGGGGACGGGAGTCTCCCTTAGTGCACGGAAGTGCCATGAGCCCCTTTGTAGCTGGCGTACTTCCACAATGTCAAAAACCAAATTTTTTTTGCCACCGAGTAGCCTCCCACAGAGCACAATCACTGTGCTTTATCCTGTGCACACGGAGAAGCACGGGGCCTGATGCCAGAACTGATTAATATATACCAGCAGTAGGTCTGTCTTGTGGGTTCCTCCTTTCAGAAATCAAAGTGAGCTTCAGAGGCCACACCTGAAACTCAACATTCTGTTCTTGATGCTGATGTGTTTACTAATTCTGCAGGAAGCAGGACATGTGTTGTTACTTCTCTCCATCCCTGTCCCAAATCCAGAACACAAAGAGATAACCTAAGATTCTGTAGATAAGAAACTAATTTTACTTGAGCATTTACAACAGATATAACTCGGTTTGAACACAAATAGTAAAGGGATGGAAAAACACATTCTCATGTCAGCATCTGACAACCAGAACCCTGTTTCCTTGCATGGAACCTCCATAATGACATTAGCAGAATACTACATCTTCTAAACCAGGAAAAATCCATATAACTTCTCAGACTGTTAGAGAGAATAATAATTATTCCCAGAACAGAGGCACAGCTATCAAATTTAAAAACTAAAATCATGTTTATTTAAACAATTTAATAATGTATATATGATTATTTTTATTAACTCCCATGCAACCAATAACTACATGCTGTCTCTAATAATTGTGTTTAATGTAGAGCACTATTCTTCATTTGTGTCTTTTCTTGATTTGTGACATTTCTAATTAACTAGATGGGAAAACCACATGGAAACATAACAATAAAAAGAGGCTTCATCCTTTCATAGACTGCAGTCAGCTCCTGTCATTTTGCTATATAAATCTGCTGAAGAAAACTTTTTTAAAAATTAGTAAAAAATAAAACAAGCACAGGTTGGGAAGGGTCAAATTAAAGCATCTACTGGAGATACATCCTTCTGGTGTGGATGTCTGCTTACTAAGTATTATGTTAAAAGATTTAAGAACATCTACAGCTAACAGTAGTCTAACATAGCAACAAGGATGGAAAAATTTCCTATTCCATCTTAGAAGAGAAATATGGCACTTCTGCCACAGCAGTAAAATTTCAAAAGTGGGATGAGTGTCAGAGTAGGAACTAATTCAGAAGAACATCTCTTGCATTTCATTATGTTTGAATAGTGCATGACTGACAGATCCAGGAACAATATTGTATTTCTGCCCAATACAAGTTTGACACAGACGGAAGATGCGCCCTAGAAATTTCACTGCCAATGTATTTCAATCCTTACCTAAGGAGAGGCCAATCAGTCTTTAATCTGCAATTCTTTATCATCTTCATTAAAATTGCCAAATGGAGAACAAATTTGTACCAAAAAAGAACCAAATTCTCAGATACACCACCTGTCCACAATAAAGTGAACAAAAATCATTAGGTTGTTTCACTAAACCACCAGATAACAATTTTCAATCACTATTAATCTAAATGTCATCCAAACTATCAATCATTTATGCTGAATGAGTCACTAAATCCAGTAAAAATGTAATCGTTATCTCACCATCTTCTTTATATCTTTCTGCTGTGTACTTTTTTCTTTTCTATAACTGTCTTACCAATCTTGCATACTCCCAGTGCAGTACACTGAAAAATAGAAAAAGGGATCAGAACATTCAAGAATAGTTTTCCGAAGTTGCTGCAAGACATCCCTGCAACAAAAACTGGAGTGAACAGCTGCTCTACACATCAAATAAATAAAGAAAAAGGAATCAGATTAAAATGCAGCAGAGGAATCCATTAAGAAAACCTTTTTAATGGTAGGGACCACTGAACATTGGACTAGATTAACTGGGAATTTTGTGTAATCAACATCATTTGAGATATTCATAGGAGACATGATTTTAATCCAATCTTGGAGGATAGAAAAGGGAAAGATTCACCTCTTAATTTCCCTTTTGATTTCAGGATTGGAAAGCTAAATTTAATTAATTGGGCAGAATGGATCTGAGAATATCAGTTTAGAGTAGCAAAAAGTTTTTGTTAGGTTCATTTTTTCTTAAAAATGAAAAAGCCTACAATTTTGCATCTTACTAATTATGCTATGCATTTTAACATTTTGTGGGTATGTGTGTACTACAAATGCTGTAACAAGTCTATCTCACAAACTTGAGCACACCTGGTTTTGGTAAATACAGCTTGATATTGATATTGTTGCAGATTTGCAACATCTTAAAGATACTAAGAATAAGGACTAAGAAAAAGCAGCCCACCAGCAGAAACTTATCTTTAATAAAACCAAAAGAGATGCTGTGCTGTTTCAATGATCCTTAAACATCAACACACATGCAACTCACTGGAGTCATATATTACTATCACATATCATCACTTGAGCCAGTATTTTCAAGCTTGCTCAAGTTTTATTCTTCCGGGCACTAATGCACTAAAGATGCAGTATGCTAGGTAGACGGATAGGTAGATAGCTGTAATCTTTTCTATTCCTAGCACTGGAGTAGTGCAGATTAGTCTCAGCCATTTGTCCTGTAATCCTGCAGACTAAAACCGGACACATATCTCCTGATATACTAGTTTTCCATCTACTCTCCCCCGCCAGTATTTCCAACAAACCTACCCTCCTGATTCCCCAGAACCATTTGGGGTTTTTCACTGAATGATACTCAGTACCCAACAGCAAGCTGCTTCCCTGCCAACCAGCACGACCTGGTCTCTAGCTCAATGGCCAAGGGAGAGTGGCAATTTAAACAAAGAATGGCACAAATGTCTTGTCAGAGACTGGTCAGCTATCCATGCTAAGAAATTTTACAAGTATGACTGTAAGCAGTCAGCGTTCAAAATATCTGCAGTAACTGAGAGGTAACACCAAACGGAGGCTAAAGCCTGCTGCGGTTTCCCTTGGCTGCAGTCTTTCCATTCTTTCCTCCTTTCACTGTGATCCAAAATAAAACCTCCCACCAGCAGAAAGCAATTATCACGGTTATTTTTAGATACCACCTCCCATACACTTCCTGACATTTTCTATAACAAAGTGATGCCTCTGCTGTTTATGAAAGGAAGCACTCACACTAGGAAGGAGTTGGACATCCAACCTGTGATCAGAGGCAAGACTGAAACACACGCAGCACCAAAAGCATTTTCTCCTGACCAGTTCAGCTGCTCTGTCCCGTTTGTTGATTGTTGCTATCCCTAGTTAAATGCACCTAAATCTCCTGAATACTTACACAAGAAGCTGAAGATGTCAGGTCTGTTGCTTCTCCTGTGTTGCAGCAGCTTCCTGCCTACACTGTGTAGCAGTGCAGATCACAGAGATCCTGAGGCTGCTTGCACAC
This sequence comes from Tyto alba, assembly GCF_018691265.1. Taxonomy (NCBI): domain Eukaryota; kingdom Metazoa; phylum Chordata; class Aves; order Strigiformes; family Tytonidae; genus Tyto; species Tyto alba. The sequence continues at coordinate 19,993,192 of NW_024881275.1, read as the reverse complement.
ATACAAACCCTACTTCTTCACACAGCACGACAAAAACTGAGATCAAAGCTTACACTTCAGCAACAGTCACAGGAACACAAATAAATTGTTTCCAGACCTCATACAGCATCCATGGTGCGTGCGGGTCTCTACATCTGTGACATCTTCAGTGGCTATATCCTTACCCACAGAAGTTTCCTCTATACCACATCTGCGAAGATGAATGCTTGCATGCATAAGCAGAACATTTTGAGTGACGATAAAATGTAAAAAACAACTTTAAGTTTTCATTTAAAATCACAAACAGTGGAATGTGTTTAGATTGGCATATCAACAAATAGAAAAGAAATCAGTCCATTTTCTGAAGCAAAACTGAGAGGTTTATGGCCAATATCAAATTTATTGTCAAAATTAACTGAGCCGCCTTTTCAAACCATAGTCTGTGAATGAAGCCATTTTTTCCTTTCCATCATCTGTCAACTGACAGATGATACCAATGCTCTTTGAACCAGGTTAAACAAAAGGTTAATCAAAAGCAACCAAAGAACAGTAAAAGCGAATCATGACATCATGCAGAGAGAAATACAGATTGGTACGCATAAATCTCTCCCCCTCTTATGTCAAATTGAAAATCTCAATGTATTTATTTTTAAAGGTAGAAATCAAATGTTAAGCATCCCCCATCTTCCAAATATTAAGTATCTTCTATCTACAAAAACCAAAGCATAAATTCTAAATGATGTTTTCCCTGTAAGCTTTACTGTAATAGGATTTGATTCATCATGACTATCAGTATTTATTTGAACAAAATATCAAACATTTTTAATTTCTCATCTTTAAATCTTATTCAGTAGAGACCACTAGGATGCCCATAGCTGTTTAAGGGTTTACTGATCAGGGACAATTTGCTCAAACAGGTTGAAGTGAGGCAGTGACAGACAACAGTTTTCCCCCTTGAGCTAAAAATAAAGAAGCAAACCCCTCCTCTCCCAGCTTGAGCAAGCAGCTTTTCTCCTCAGCTTTCTTCCCTTCTCAGCCAAGCTTCCTTCATCTGTTTCAATCTCCTTTAGCCAGTCTAGCAGGAAGAGAAAGTATGTCTGCTGGTATAGATAACTAACCTGGGCATCTATCGTTCCAGCTAAAGCTACACCTCAGACACAGACATACACTATATGCATTTTTTCCTAGATGTTCCACTTTTAGAACTAGGAAGGGCTTTAATGAAGCACCAACAAATGCCTTGACACTGACATTCTCCTCTCCTTTTAGTATTTCTTCTTCATAATTTATATTCTTAAGTACTCTGCACCTGAACACACAGACTGGAAACTGGCAAGAAGGGATACAAAAAATGCACAGTTTCAGAAAATGGGTGTGAAATGTGGACAAGATCACTTGTTCCACAAGTTGTGCTCATTATCACTCTCCAGAAGTTGATAAACATTAGAAACTTCCTCTCTTCGTTAACTTTGTGGAAGTTGCTAGCTTGGTTTCCAGGACTCAGGGGAGATGGGAAGGATTAAATATGGGGTTTATATTAAATTTAGACTTTTCAGCAAATGTAGAAAGAAATATCCATTTCAATGGATCATTAAAAAAAAAAAAAATTAAGGTTTGTAAGGGAAAGAGAGTGTCTTGAAGAAAACTATCATGAAAACATGAGACCTTCGTGAACAGTGTTAAAGAAACGATAGAAACACTTCCGTTTCACTTGTTGAAAAGTTAAATTCCATATATGAAGCAGATGGCCTGAATTTTCAGCACAGACTTGATTTACCTATAGATATTGGCCACTTGCTGGCAAAGGTGATGTCTCTAAGGATAAAATCAAAATTAAATAGGACACCCTAGAAAAAATGTAAAAAAAAGCCCAAGAAAATATATTTCTAACTTGCTAATCCAATTTATGATTTATACTATTATCATCTCCTCCACATCATGATTATTTCTGGCTACCCTTTGTTGGTGTTGTTGTTTTGGTGTCTGTTCTAAAAGAACTGTATTTTGCCCCAGTTCTTCTCAAACCCATGCCTGCTGCCTGTGACCATGCAATGGAGCCCATAATTCTGTAAGATCTTTTCAACACTGATACAGAGAACACTTTGTTCATCTATATACAAAGGGTAGTTCCCAATTTTAACAGAAATTGTCAGACTTCTCTCACATACACCTTTTCCAATTACACATTAAAGTTTTCATATGATAGCAAATCGTCACTCAATTTCTAGTTAGGTTGCTTAGAAAAATCTGATCACCATCCTACAAACATCTTGTAATTTACCATAATTTCCACATGAATTTTTCATAGGAATGATCTGAAACAGATCTGAAATCATCTGAAACAGACCAAATTACCATATATTTTCAATTAAGATTGCACAATGTATCTATCTTTGAGTCTCTAACTAGCTGAATAATCAGTCTAGACATTCTGATTGCTAACCTCACTTCAACATTCATAATTCATTAGTAAAATACAACACACTATTTTATTTCTGAAAAACACAAACTTCTACATAGATATATATCTATATCTGTAGAAGACTAACATGAGGAAGTGGCCTCACAGTTATTAGCAATTAATGTGTGGTTACTAGAAGTAATTACTGAATTACTATCAGTTGTCTCCCAAAGGAATTACAGTTCTTAAAATGCAGCAAGCACATGGCCTGGTTGTGATATTGGTGTATCATTTTTAAAATTCGAAATTATTTTCAACCAGAAAATATGTAAAGTTACACTTTTATTCCACAATATTTCTTAAAAAAAAAAAAAAAATATCCTTTGATTTGCAGGATCTTAGGAACAGGAGTAATAGACTGGTAGAATTCAATAAATTGATTGGTTCTACTTCATTGTCCTCTGTACTTGTACTAGAAACCAAAATTGCCTTGAGAAAGCAGCAATTAAAAAAATCTATATTAAACTCATGGAAATCGGTTAAGTTGCAAAGGTGGCATTTGTTTAAATGTTCATTACGTTTGTTCACTGACAAGCGCAAAATACTCATTCATTTATTCTAGCAAAAAAGAGGTTCCCCACTATCACTTAGTTCTTAAAAGTTTCAACCTCTTCTGAAGTTTCATTAGGATGGAGAGTCCCTTACTGGCCTTCAATCCAGTTCTGCAGACGCAAGCGCAGGAAGAGCAGTTATTTAAAACCTGCCGCCCACAAACCAGCTATGGCCTGTTGTTACACAAGAAAGAACAGGTCATCTTTCCCATTGCTTCTGTATCACAAATAATACACAGAGGAGCCTAAGAGGAGATGGGCATTCACCACTACTGAGATTCACATCTGCAGGCTAAGATTAGGATCTACCACTACCTAGGGTGCACACTGAGAACGCCAAGCTTTTGGAAGTAGTGCAGTACTACGCCTGCCTGCAGCTATGAATTTCCGAGCCCACATCCTAAGCCTAATGCTGTTTTTGTGTTGGAGATGTTTTATAACCTACATACATCAAGATTCCTAAAACTGGGAAACAAATGTGTCTGTTTGGTGTTCATGCATCTCATTTCTGTTAACCTCCTTTTAGTTATGCCCATCACTTGTTTGCTGGCAATGACCAATCTGAAAGTGCAATCTAGATGGGTATAAACAGCAATCAGCTAACACAGTATTGCATTACATGCTCTATATCTTCTGCCAGTGATATTTGCCAGTCAAGAAACCTTTAAATCATCAACTTTCTTGTTTCTGAGAAGTATGACATCTGTTAAAGCATCTGTTCCTACTAGGGCTCTATCAGTTAAGCATGTGGAAGCTGAAAAGGTTCTCAAAACAATTTATGTTGCTTTACATCTTCTCCTGGGCAATGGGTCAGTTCTGCTATCCAAAACCAAATTCTCTATGGTAAAATGATGAAGTTCTTGATGAGAAAAGAAGGGGCTGAGATAAATTACTGTGGACTTTTAGATCTGCTTTCCCAGTCCCTTGTATATTATGTGGACACAGTAACTTTGCTGTAAGTTTATTAGACGCCGAGTTGAACAGGATATTTCAATTTGTGGCTTCTAGGGATGCACTTCTCAGCTCTTGCCCTCAAATACCTGGTGCTGTTACTCATTTCTGGGAGCCCCATAGAGAGGAAAAAAATAAATAAATCTACGAGCCCATGTGCCATTCAGAGCAGAATTTGCACAATTCAGTAAACTTTATTTTATGGGAAGGAGACAGCTAAGAGAGGAACCGAGGCACGAAATCTAGCTAAATCCTGTCTTTGTAACAGAGCCATCTTGCCTAGGTCACCAAAACCCCAAGAACATCCTAATGACTTCACTGAGCTTCAGATCAGTCAAATTACCTTTATTCCTCCCACAGCAAAATACAGGTACATATTTCATACAACAGAAGTTGTGTGGAAATAAGTAAACAGGTAAGTACTTTCTTACCAATCAAGTGGAAAGGTAAGTTATTAATTTCCTACTGTGGTCAGCAACACAAATCATCTTAATACCACTCAGGGATTTTCACAAGAAATATCTGGAAGTGTAACAATATTCTGTCAGTCTAGATACTCATAAAGGAACTGGAAGATGCTGATTCTTTTTTCTTCCCCACCACATATGCTCAATGGCCAGAGTAGGCTGTCCCATGCATGCAGGTGTCTTTCCCAGGAGTAGCAGCTCCAGGAGCAGTGTGCAGCCACTCCCACTCCACTGGGAAACTGAAACGTGGGCAACACGGTCACTGTGACCTCAAAACCCAGAAGTATTCCTGAATCACACTGATTAGACACATACGTACATGTTGATACAGATGCTGATCTAGATACTGATCCACAGAAAAAGTCATGCCTCAAGCAGGTCTCACGAGGTCCACACCGCATCTGAAAATTCACCAATGTTTTTTTCAGACACTAAATCTATCCAGATGCTCAGGTACTATGAAGTCCTGTAAAACCACTGTATCAGCAGATGCCCATAAAACATGCAAACCACAGTTCTGCCTTTTATGGCTTCAGATGGTGGCATATAAAGCACTGAAATGCCAACCTCCAACTCATCATTTATATCAAACAACTTCCTTCTTTCCCATAACCAGTGAATATATATTACGGAGGTTTAGTCAAAACCTCCCACTATATGTTCTCTAAATCTTTGTGCCTACTACACCAAAATATTTCTCAGGCTTTGCTGCCTGTGACAGATGCTCTTCAGATTTCAGTCATGAAGTTTCTTGTTTTATAAGGATCACAAAACTTTGCTCAAAGTACATGATAGAGATAAACCCATAAACTGAGATTTAACCAATCCATCTGATTTTTTTCCCCAAGTTGTTTTTTTTTTTTTTTCTTTAAACTGCCCAAGGAACTTAAATCTTAAGATTGAAATTGTTACAACATTGCCTTAAAAAAGCTATGTATGCTAATGCCAGCCTGACATTTTCAAATAACTCAGAAACTATCTCTTACTGTATCAGTTAGTGCAATCAGTATTTTAAATATCTTTTGAATTTTGTATCTGCAAGAGATGATGAGCACAAATGGCAGCTCTTAGATGATTTTTTTTTTTTTCCAAACAGCACCTATAATCAGTTGCATAGATGTCAATATATTAACTAAGTTAAAAGTGCAATCTGCTAATTACAGGAGAAAATGCTAGGGCTTACACTTAAACTATGTGCCGTCAATGCCTACCTTCTCTAAAGTTACAGAGATTACAAATACTAATATAAATTAAGTTAAACTTTAAGGCAGCCCTCCCCTCCTTTTGTTGTACTTAGGTACTGCAACAGTTTGAGACAACATGTGCTTGCCAATTATTTTTGATAGTCTATTAATCAACATAAAAGCTTTATTTCTTAATTAATTTCTTAATACATTTCTTAATGGATAATATACATTTATTAAATAGTTGCAAAATACCCAACAGACTATTTAGGTGGGGTTTTTTTCAGTTACTTATAGTGGCTTTGCTTATAGACAATAATTTCTCAATCATCCTGTAAATTTTTTTCCTCTATGGACATAAAACATATGCTTAGCAGAAACTGACAAAATAAAATCTATCTGCAGACCACTAACATGATGATTTAACTACTAAATTCCTTCATACCAATGTGCACAAGATCCTTAAGAACCCTTAAACCATGGATTGCTGGCATAACGGTCTATACCAGCTTGTGTCAATTCCTACTTATGTTGCTTTAATCAGGATTACCAACACAGGAAAAGCATCAGCACTTCAAAATACCCATTATGTTCTATTTTGTAAATTGAACATTTTCATACATGGTAATACTGCAATGTGATATGAACACACTTTATGCATCACTGTCCCCCCCGAAACTGGGTTATAAATGATCCATATGAACCAACTATTGCTATAAATATATTAAATAATTCTAAGATATAATATGTTTGCTTTTAATTAAAGCAGCCACAAACATGAAAATCGCCTGAAAATTATTCAGGCAGCCTTCTCCAGTTTACACAAAAGAATTTAGGTATCTTTTACTACTAAAAAAAAAAATCCCAACATTTCTCTTCCTGATTTAAACTTCATAATTAAGCTTAAATATATGGAAATACTGAAATGGAACTGAATATAGAAATACTGAAACTACTTTATAAATGTGTAATTCAGTTGTGCATTGCCTTGGAACAAACAACGAGCAGATATGACACCAATCTGCACTTAAATGCTGCATTTTCTAAAACATCTGTGAATGTTAACACGAGATAGGTGACTGAGTTACATATAAAATTGTATTAAATTACATATTTGTGTCTCTAATGTGAATTAAAGTAAAATTCAGAATAGTGCACCACTTTGATCTTAGTATCAATAAAAGAAATAACAAAAGGTAGTTTAGGATGGTGGTTCTGGCAGCCTAAATTTAGAAATATCCTCTACATGCTAAATTGTTCAAAATTTCTGTTTTACCTCTGAAAATTACATCAAAACTAGTGAATCTGTCATGGCTGTAAAGCCTCTATTCAACAGAAGAAAAACAAAACCATTAGAACTTGCCAATACTACAATACTACATTCCAATTCTTTAAGTCTTTCATTTAATTTATCCTTCGAATCCAACTCCACCAAAGGTTCTGTTATTTGTTAATTAGTAACTCTACAAAATTCTGAACATAGAAAAATCTAATGTGAGTAATGAGCGCTGTTATCCTCCTAGAACTAAAGATAGTCAGCTTCCATCAGAATAAGCACCCCAGCAAATTAAATATATCAGTATTTAATATTCAGATGAAAGATCTTAATATTCAGAAGAAACAACACAGAAGACAAAATATCTTAAAGATTCAAATGAACAACAAAGACAGCAAAGGCTATCCTAGGATTTTTGTTGCTAACTCCTGAAGCACAGAAATAACTTTTTAACTGGCTCTTATGGGTTTCACAGTTTACTGAAATATTTTATAAGTGACTCTTCGCAGCAGACAGAAGGTTAAAAGAAAAAAACAGAAAAAAAAAGTGGTTTTGTCCCATCAGCAGGTCTGGCTGCCTATCAGATCTCCACTACAGCAACTCCGCATGATCCCTCTACTCCTTTTTTGTCACTAAGCTTTCTGACAGTGCTACTGCACCTTTCTGATTAACCAGCTGTAAATCAGAGCACCCAAAACAGTAATCACAAGTTTCTGCTTTAAGAAAACAAACAAACAAACAAACAAACAACCCAGCTACAGAAAGCAGAAGAGCTTGAATAATCACAAGAGAAAAAAATTGAAGAGAAGTTGCACAAATGACTGATTTCCACACTATTTATCTGGTATTTTCTAGAATGAGAACTAAAGCTGAGATTTTTGACATCAGTTCAAAAATGCCCCCAGTCTGTATCAACCAGAGATTTCTCAGGTTTGGAATTTTTTGTTTTGCTTCGTTTGTTCGGTTGGTTTTTAAGGTGAGCTGTTTGACTAGGTAACGAATTCTGTAAGAAGCCAAATTCAATAACTAGTCCATTCACATTTTCATAGCATCAGGGAAAAGGCATTTTATTTTATATAAAGGCACAAACTATAAATACTCTCATGACAAAAAAGGTGACATGGAGTTCTCAACATCTGAGATATCAACAAAAGGCATCCCTCTGACTACTAGTGAACAACTACTATCCTTTCACTACTAATGAATGACTGTTTACTCTAGATGAGAAATTAGCTCCTGGTAGAGAAGCACTGGTTTGTCAGGAGTCAGAACAGGTGCACAAAGCGGTTACCTCAGATGCTGTGGCTGCTGCCCATGTAATCAGCTGGAAAGTTGCAAGACTGTCAAAGCTGAGTTCTTTAATTTCTGTTGATAATTTCAATTATTCAGCCTGTGGGAAAGCTTTCTAATGACACCCTTCCAAAACTCTAACCTGAATCTACCCTCACTCAGTTTAAAACCATTACCTCTTGTCCTATCCTTACACTCCCTGATGACGAGTCCCTCAACAGCTTTCCAGCAGCCCCCTTGAAGCATTGGGAGGCCGCTATAAGGTCTCCCCGGAGCTTCTCTTCTCTAGGATGAATAACCCCAACTCTCTCAGCCTGTCCTCATCAGGGAGGTGCTCCAGCCCCCTGAGCATCTTTATGGCCTCCTCTGGTCCCACGCAAGCCGGTCCGTGTCCTCCTTACGTTGGCAGCCCAGGGCTGGACACAGCACTCCAGCTGATCCTTGCTGCAGGGGCAGCACCTCACACCTGGCACCTCCAGAGCTCCCTGCCCACGGGCTGTCCCGTGACCCTGCAAGAGTCAGACAGACGGGTCTGCAGGCTGGAGGCAGAGCCACCTCTGCACAGCCAGAGGCTGCAGCGGGCAGACGCAGCACCCAGAGTTGCTTCACAGACTTTTTTAAAAACATGCAAAAGCCCAGAAGTTGACTCCCTGCCAAATCTATCAACTGCCCCATGTGAAATGCTCAGCTCAGCATTGGCATAATGGTTAAAACCTACATTTGTGCTTTCAATTCTGTTAAAATATACAGAAAAGACTGAATGTTTGTAACACTATCCTTCTACAGTGCATTGTGCTTGCCACACTTGATCATACTAACTTACCTGATACTCTGCTCTCAGACACAGGTTTTGAAGAACTTCAGACAAACAGGAGAGCAAAATTCTGTCTTTAGAGCACCTCAGCTTTTCAGAGTACCCCACAGTCTTCAGTTTACAACATGAATCAAAGGAACTGCTACATCTAGTTGTTTTACACTTCAGCAACTAGTCACACAGGTTAATACTGAAAATAAAATACCCATCTGTAAATCACTTAGTAACCCACTGTGGCATGGGCTGCTACAGACCAGGAGTACAGATAAGTAATTCCATTTCATAACAATTTCACTTCTTCATACAACAGAAAAAAAAGGAGCCACTAATTTTCCTAAACATTTACAATTTGAATGCTCTACCTAAATTCTGATATTTTTTCTCATTTGTTTGTAAAGTCCACTTTCATATGCAGTAAATCTCACCATGCACCAGCCATTCTAATCTATCTTGCCTGATACTACTAAGTCTGCTATTTTTTCCCTTTGAAAACCAGCCTAAAATTGGACACGGTGTTCCAAATGAATAATTTCTAACCTATCACTTTCACATTTTTTAGTTTCAAACCTCCTCTTGATACATCTAAAAATCCTACTTGCATTGTCAACTCTTGTTGCTAGATATAGTTAACACTCAGATCAAACTGAGATGTTTTCACTGCAGGAAATGGTGACCCTGTAAGTATTGCAATTATATCATCAGTATCATCACAGAGAATGATGTGGACGTATAAGTGGTTGTCAATGCAGAGAGAAACGCTTTGCTGAACACACTTAATGCATTATGTCCACTTAATAATAGCCTGGTTTCGGTAATACAATTACTGTATTTTCACTATTGTTGCCAGATGATGTTTTTCATTTACAGTATCACAGAACCATAGAATGGTTTGGGTTGGAAGGGTCCTTAAAGACCACCTAGTTCCAGCCCCCTGCCCCGGGCAGGGACACCTTCCCCCAGCCCAGGTTGCTCCCAGCCCCATCCAACCTGGCCTTGAACCCTTCCAGGGAGGGGGCAGCCACAGCTGCTCTGGGCACCCTGGGCCAGCGCCTCACCACCCTATATGGGCCACACAGACAGACAGCAGGAATCAGGACATGACAGACTAGGACAGGCTGTAAGAAAAGCTTTCCCCAGAAGGACAGGTAAGCGGTGGCACGGGTTGCCCGGGGCCTGTGCATCCCCGGGGAGTCTCAGGCCCCAGCAGCATGAAACCCCGAGGAGCCTGGTCTGACCCTGCGGCTGACATCACTGCGAGCAGCTTCTTGCACCAGGCGCCTCCCAAGTTCCTTCCCCAATGGAGTTTTCCTGTATTTGTGATTCCTATTACAGTGCTGGCAAGAGGGAGAAGCTTCCTTGGCATATTTTCATGCCTTGAGCAGTAGGAGGAACTACTACACCAATGACTTCCCTTACAAATAATGGACTTCTCCTGTGCACCGTGATGCCCAGGCTGTTTTTATTTTGACCATTTAACAAAAACTTATCACTGTGGTACTGAAGTACCATATCAGTTTACAAAATGCCACTTCTGAAAGCATGACCCCATTATTTTAAATATTTTAAATAAAATAAAATTCAGATACTTTTTATGATTACATGAAGAGATTTGTCTAGGCTGAAGATTTCCCCAGTGGTACTCAACTGAGGCTTATCATTACAGTTTCCACTGCCTCAGAAATCTCTGCACTGCACTCCATTTTGCAACACAACAATGTGCTAATGTCCAAAACGTCCTGACTGCCTGCCATTCCTCTCCTCAAATCACCTCTACTTATACACACTTCAGATTACATCTAGTATGTCACAACATGCTTCAAAAATATAAGAAAAGAAAAAGTCTTACAATGCTATTGATTTGGTCTTGAGATAATTTATAGAAAGCCTTTGTAGAAGTGTGGAAAAGGAAAAAATACATAAACTTAAAGGGGATTCTACAAAAAAAGACTGATCTATTTTCATGAAGTATTGCACCAAAAATATCTTCAGAAAGGTTGTTGGCTAGATGAAAGGCATCAAGTATTAAACAGAACAGAATATAGCAGTTAGAAAAGAAACATACAATTCATTTGAATTATGATTACCCCAGGCATTATGTTAATTAATTATCATATAAACATCAGCATAACATTTTGTTCTTTTTATGTAAACATCAGCTTTCAAAGTGTATGCCTTTCTTGCTGTATTTGCCACAAACCTTCCAATTTTAATACCAGCTTTCATCCTTCTTGAACTCAGGTTTCCTAAAGGTCACAACTCCCTATTACCAAATAGAACTAATATTACACTTTATGAAACAGAAAAATAAGAGAACTAGCACTGATGTGATATTAACTCTCAAAACATTTGAGTTTAAAATACCTTATTTTATATCCAGTTTAAGCACAGACAGGTTGACAGCAAACTCCTGCCTTTCACCTAAACCAAAATCAATATTTTAAAAATTCTATCATTCTTGTTAAGTGTTTGGGTTTCTTTACAGCAGTGCAAAGCATGTGACAGAGCAAGCACTTTATTCAGAGGCATCTGCATGAACCTCTGTGACAGAAATTCCCTGAGTGATCCAACTCTGAGAAGCCAATGGTTTATTGTCATGCAATGCATTCTAATACAGTTAGCATTAGTATCTTCTTCTTATTCCAACTATTTTGTATTAGTATTTTTAACCTCACACCCTGTGTATACAGCCCATAAAGTGCATAAAAATACTCTCCTTTTTCTTGTGGGTTTTAGGTGCTTAGGTACTGCACAGTACAATTAGTTTTATGCCTCAATATAATTACTAGTAAATCATTTGCACACGTTGCTTTCTGACAAAAACAAGAAAACTAGCAAACTATGTAAATACAATTACTTCAGGCAGAACTTAGTGCCTTTTGCATATGTGTGCACATATAATTATATGACATGATATCAAGACTTTACCCAAATAAGTTTTATGTAGAGAATTTTATACAAATATTAGATTTATCAATGACTAACACAGACCAAGCATTTATCTAATTGTTTTGTTTGCATAACATCTCTGAGACAAAGTCTCGTATATCTGTATTAACTGATTTATAAGTCAATACCATACCTAATTTATGGAGTAATTATATAAACTATATATTCCATACACATTACATAGGCAATTCTATTCACCAAGACTTGGTTTATGATTATTTTTGGATAATAAGTGCAAACCATACTTTGTTCTATTCAGAGTAAATCTGAAAAAGTAATTCATGATAGAATTTAGGAACTCTGCTACTGGTAAATTAGGACTGTCTGCTCTGCAACCTACAGCTGTAAGTATCTGCTGTGCTAGGTTTTCTAACTGCTGTGTTACCGTGTGTGCCACCACTGCTGTCCCAGATACAAATAATTATATTTGCAAGTAGACAAGAACTTTTTTCTGCTGAAAGTTCACCTTTCAATAAACATATTGAACACAAGCTCTTGAAGTAAGAGAATCACTCTAAGATGTGAAAAGATCTCTGATTCACTTCCTTAATAAATGATGGGGAATATATATATATTATCAATATTCATCTAAGTTGACACTTGTCTTGGCAAAGATGTCATTTAGAGAAAAGGTGAAACTGAGTAGTATCTATTTTAAGAATTATTTTAGTAAATTACAATCGAAGCAAAACACTGGGTAAAGCAGGTCATCTAAATCCTTACTGTATTTTCAGGCTAGTCTGACATGACCCACTTTCTGTCCCTAAATCAATCTCATACTCAAGCTGTGACATGGGTAATCCATTCAGATACCTGCCTCAGCATACCAGAAAGGTATAAAGGGAAACATTTGGGGAAAGACAAGTTGTCAAATACAGATTTAAAATAAGGTAAGTGATGTAAGGGTTAAAGGAAATCAGATTATAAACAAGACAGTCATTAGCAAAACCAGTATCTGCTGAAGACTAAGTGAGGAAGCTGCAAAATACTACACCTGTTCATATTTAATTTCTTTATATTTTACCACTGCTAAGTGGAATAATGCTCACAACGTGGATCTTTATGAAACAGCAAACTAACCCTCAGGATGATGAATCAACAGAAAGGAAATTGTGGAAGAGATGGCTAAAAGGATGGTACAGGTAGGTGTGAAATCACCCACACAGGATGTTTGTATTTAATTTTCTTTTGCTACAAAGAGTGAGCCTGGAGCAAGCATCATACAGCCATGCCTGAATTAGGGTGCACTCCTACCAGATGCATCATTTCCTCAACACCTACCTAACTCAGTGAATCGAGTGCTCAGTAAACTCTGCTTTTGTGCAGTACAGAGAATGCAAGATAAGGTTATCTTGTACCGGAGACTGCAACATTTTGCTTAAATCAGCAGTGTCAAAGAGATCCATCACACCAAGCTGCTACATCTTGTTTGGAAAATTTCCAGAAGGCTCAGAAGCAAGACAACAAGACAAGGTAAGTGGTGCAGCATCACGTAACTATACCTGCTTTGACCTGGATTTGGTTTGACCTTGCTCCTGTGTCACCTGCATCACTGTTAACATGTCCTAAGAGACTCAGCTTTTCTGAGTCTCTAGTGTCACATGAGTCATCCTGAAATAAAGGCAAAGTAAAAATAAAATACAAGTATCAGTAAAAAAATTCCACATGGTCTGCCATGGAGCAGACTCATTGCAGAAGAGCCTGGCTTAGGCAAGAAACTCTGCTTTCTCTCCATAATTTCCTTCATCCATTGCTGGGATTGAAAATCCTCATGGGTTAATGCAGTGGAAGCTGTGTCAAAAATGCAGAAAATTGCACATACTGGAATATGCATCAAGTTTTCCAATCACTTCCTCACTTCCCTTTTATTTTAGATAAAAAGATACATAAACCCATCAGAGAACAGGACTCCAAGGTCCGAGGTATTCAACCCCTGCTTAAACTTAAAACAAAAAAGCCCACATACAAAGGATTTAAAAATAAGTTGCATATCAACAAAACAACACTCATCATGGAGCAATTTTGTTTTGTCAGATTTGAGTATATTACATGTAATCTAATTTTAGATTTGCAACAGAGTGGGTCTTTTCACTTCAAGAGGCATTCACATCTTGGAAAGCAAATTACGTTATGCTTGTTTGCCAAGCTTCCCACTGTCTTGCTGTATAAAAAACAAATGGGACTGAATACTTCACTAAGAAGGCTTGATACTTCATCTTTTCACACAAATACTCCGACAAAATATTTTTATTTACAGATTTTTCTAAATAATGTAACATGTCAAACAAGACGTAAGAAGTAAGAAATAGTAATGAAATTAATTCACAAAGATAACTGCTGAGTAAGAGGGGTGGTAAGTAGTGGAATCTATCTGCAAAGTTGGACCTGTATTACGGGTGTCAAACAAACCCTGAACAGAAATAATCTAAAGTATTTTGCAAATGGAATTTTGGTTTTCTAATTTATGTTAGCAAACCACTAAACTGAAACCACATTATCTCTCCAGAAGAAATAAACAGTACATTACTATTTACAGACTTCATCTCCTATTAAAAAAAAAAAGAAAAAACAAAACAAAACGAACAAAAAAAAAAAAAAAAAACAACAACAAAAAAAAGCACAGGTATGAAGTCTATATCCATTTTAGAGCTAGGAGAGAAAAACTCTTGCTGAAGAAGCAAAGCAGAGCATGAGTTAAGCAAGCTTCAACAGTGAATGCTACTTATGGTTATCTGCTGATAAGGATATGCTTAAAAAATAAAAAACCCTGTCACTTACTAAAAACGTCTTTGAATAACCTGCAGTTTCAGTACTAAACTCCTCCCTTCTGATTTCCCATCTTGAAATAGAGAAGAATGGAAGGGGAAACACTGCATTGAATGAATGACACTGTCACCACAGACAAGTCTCAGGGTTTCCCACAAAAAACTTTCAACCAAAGACTTTGTGGGATCTTCTAGAATGTGCAGTGCTATAAAACAGCAAAATAGTTTACTCTTTTCTCCCAGGACATTTTACTCTCCCCTCCATCTTAAAAATTCACTATAACCTTTTCCACCTATACTTGTACTAACTTAATTGGTTAACACAGTCACAGGTTTGCTATGTATCATGCCAGCTTGCTGTTGCTACATCCAACTGAAATCTGAACATAACTGGAAATTACACATATTAGCATTTTGTATGACACGAGAAAAAGTTCACCAAAAATCTCATTAGTTCTGCTGAACGCTGACTGCTTTACTTACAAGAGTGCAGAGACCATTCTTGCGCATACCCAGACAATGATGTACCAGCATACAGCAGATGCACCCCACGAACAAGTTGCAGAAGATGTATGGATCTCTCACACAGCCTCTTCTGTATTAGAATTCACATGGATTGTCATGGCTTTAAACTTGCATTAACATATATGCTGACAGTTTGCTAGTCTGCAGAAGAGTTTTTCTCCACCAAAATGTTAATTATCCACTGTTGAAACTGTTAAAAATAATGATATAATAAGCTCCCAGGTTTGACAGTCCTAGTGTCCTCCTTGCCAAATGATTAAAATCTATGAAATTTTACCTCATTTATTTCATTTGCAAGACAGAAAATTGAAATGGGGGTGAGGAGTGGGAAGATGGTGTTTAACACAATGGTCTTTTAGAATAAACTTTTAAAATAAGACACAAAGAATTACAAAAGAAAATTTTAGTATCTAATTGATACGTATAATAGTATTTTCCAACGCAGAATTCTGCTCTCAAACCATGAACAAAAATGTCTACTTCCCTACTGAGTGACAATGTAAAGGATGCTCTAAACAACTGACTTGCTACCAAAAAGGAAGCACTGTTATTTTTGCGATGCATTTTGTCAATGTATCAGGTTTGCATGGCAAGGTTTTGGTAACAGGGTGTCTGCAGAGGTGGCCTCTGTGAGAAGACACCAGAATTTGTTGGGTACAGCCAGTTCCAGCTGTCTTTAACACAGACCTGCTGCTGGCTGAAACTGAGCCCATCACCAACGTTGGTAGCATGTCTTTGATAACATATCTAAGTAATGGCAAAAAACATAGCACAACAGCAGCTGGGAGGGAAAAGTAAGAAAATATGAGGGAAACAGCCCTGCAAACACTCAGGCTGGTAAAGAAGGAGGGGGAAGAGGTGCTCCAGGCACCAGAGCAGAGATTCTACTGCAGTTCAAGGAGAGGACCACAGCGAAGAAAGTTGTCCCTCTTCAGGCCACAGAGGGCCACACCAGAGCAGATATCCACCCTGCAAACTGTGGAGGTCACGCCACAGCAGGTAGATGTGCCCTCAAGGAAGCTCTGGAGAGCCCACACAGGAGCAGGTCTTCTGGAGGGACCTGTGACACCACGGGGGAATCACACTTGAGCCGTCAGCTCCTAAAGGACTGCACCCCATGGAAAGGACCCATGGCAGAGCAGTTCATGAAGAACTGCTGCCTGTGAGAAGGACCCAACATTGGAAGTTTGTCAAGGACTTTATCCTGTGGGACTGACACCACACTGAAGCAGGGGAAAAATGCAAGGAGGAAGAAGAAGCAGCAGAGACAAAGTGTGATGAACTGACCACAACCCTCCTTCCCCATCCACCGGCACTGCTTGAAGGCAGGATGTAAAAGAGTCAGGCATGAAGTTGAGCCTGGGAAGAAGCAGCAGGTGAAAGGTAGTTTTAGTTTTTGTTAGTCAGTATCCTACTCTGTTATTAACTGGCAACAAATTATTTTCCCCAAGACTTCCAGGCAAACCAGAAGCTCTATGAAAGGAAGCAGTTTTGAGTAAACTCTCAAAACAGAGAGCTCTGGCTGGCCCAGGGAGCAAACTGAAGGCTATAAAGAACCTATTTATATGCATGGTTAGTAATGCTTGGAGCATTTCTGCCAAAACCACTTACACAGTGAAGATGTAAAACTATAATGCTTACAGTTGTGTTAAGGAAAGTGCAGGCAACCCAAGATACCTGGAAACCCACTAGGACATATGTTGTGCAAGAGGTCTGTCTGCTCTTTTCTATGATTTGTAAGGCAGAAATTCCACAAAGGATGCCCCCCTATGCAAATCCCTACAGATTGGGCATGTCATCACATCCTTCCTTTCCAAATGAACAAACCCCACTAAGGCTGTTGAAGGGCACTGTCAAGCCAGGCAGGTAAGAGGCAAAGGACAGCCAACCTGACACCAACCCGACCCAACATCATCTTCTCCAATAGTGGACGGGCAGTTCCCTATGGATTAGACAACTTAATCCCTTGAAAAACTCAATACTGTTTTTACAAGCATCAGGTCATGCTGTTCAATAGTTAATCTTAGACAACACACATGGGATGCAGAAGAAACACAGTGTACACTGCCTACCTCAGTAAGTCCCACAAAGAGAGCAGGAAAACGTGGTCAGGACTCATGCTCAGTGCTCTCTGGAAGACAGCAGCTTTGTCTTTAGGGATTACACAAAGTATTTCAAATTGATTCCTTTTTCTCCTCCTCTCAGGTAACACTCTGCTTCTTTAGGCCTATTATACACCTTGTATATTGCATCTTTGGAAATCTTGCTCCTGGAGTGCTAAGGACATTTGCCTAAGGATCTCTGCCTCGAGATAATGCTTTTAACTATCACAATAATTTAGGGTTTTTTGAGTAATGGAGAAGTAGAGCATTTTTTCAGACTTTCATTTTTTAAAAGTATTTAAATGAAATTTAGCACATAAAAAAAAATGATGTTTTAACAGAAAAAGGGAATTTGGTGATCACCAATGGGTTCCCATAATCTTGTTACAGGAACTTGCAACGGACAGGACTCAACCATCTCAACATACCAGAGGTGGATTCACCAATTCCATAGAGAAAAATATTAATGTTACTTAGCACTGTCAATCACATTAAAAAAAAAAAAAAAAAAGTTGCATTCAAGAAATTGGTTAAGCACTCCCAAGAGATCTTGCATTTCCCAAATTGCTCAAATGATATGCAGACATGAAAGAAAACAAGGATGGAAATAGGAAATGGTAAGCCTAAAATGGTAGTTTAAATGAGTAAGACAGGTAGCTTCTGTAAGTATTTATCTACATTGCCTGAAAATAAATTATACACTTGCAGATAGTGTCTAAACTGAGCCTTCAAACACTACTTATTACTATATTAAAGTTGTCAAACCACTCCAGCAAGCTGAAAAGTAGTTCCTGAACAAATGTTTCTTCTTCACTTGCAAGGAAGATGGGAGGAGGAATAACCGAGGAAACAAGAGATACTAGCCATGTGGTAACATGTATTAATTCTAGACAAGGAAAGGGAGGCTTACCTCTGTAAAAACACTTGGACCTGTAAAACCACTATAGTTGTTTTCAAAGCTGTGTTTGAACTTTAGTCATGTTCTTCCATTTCCCCTTTCTTTTTCTATCCCTGCCTCAAGCTAGATGAAACTTTTTGGGGGAAAAAATAAATATATCCCACACATATACTCTGCACAGAGCCAAAATACAGTCTGAAAAAGAACAATCACACTTCAAAATACCTGAGAAATAAATATTTCTAAGTGACACATTTTTATAGTTTTATTTTTTTAATAGGGTTCTTAAAGGTATTTTTCTTCAGGAGTCACTCGTTTGACATGTTGCTGATGCTTAGTTCACAGAACAAAATTATGATGCCTACAACCACACTGAGAAGTCAGAGAGCTCAGAAAGGAACATGTTCATAAGAGTGAAAAGTAACTGCCTGAACTTTCTGAGCGGCCAACTACCAAATAAGCATCAACACAGTCAAAATAAAATGTATCTTCCAGCCGCAAAAAAAAATCAAAACTCTACTATAATACTGGAAATACAAACAAATCAGTGAGATTTTTTTAGCATGCTCTGATACATCCACACTGGGACACTCCTCTCCACACTTCTAATAACCAATTAAAAAATTTGGCCACATTTTAATTGCATTAAAAATGCAATTTGTTTCATCTTCCAATTTAAAAGTTGACAGAAACACCTACATTTTAGATAGGTACATTTTCCACATCATTTACAGAAGACTAGCTAAACATCAGCCCAAATGTATCCTGTTTTTCTTACACAGTTCAATACAATTTCTAGAGCTGACATTTAGCACTTTCAGCATGTAAGTTAAAGGACCTGTCTGTAACATCAGTCTAATATTTATCCTTAATAACTCTGAATCTATTTAAAGCTTCAAGGCAATTATTAGCCAATAATACACTAGAACTCCTTTAAAAATGGCAGGCAGCTGGCAGTTTTCAGTAACAAAAGATATGCTTACAGAACAAGAATCACATCCATTGAAAGAGGTGACTTGTAATTTTTCATGATGAGTCACATGCCTTTTAGTATATAAACTGGCTTTGAAAGATTTGAGAAAGGATTATAAAATAATATTAAGCCAACTTCCTTTAATTCCCATAACTAGTAAATAATAGTGAACTAGTAAAAAATTGAAATTCCAACACAGAAATGAAATTGAACTGACAAATATTTCTAATATAGGCTCTTTTGGTAAGCTATGTCTTAAGTTTCCTGCTGTTCTCCCTCTGGAACTGAAATGCCAATGAAGAAATATTATAAAATTATACACTTTGCAGTTAAATGTGCAATTAGAAAATACTGGTGAATGGTATGTAATAAAAAATCCTTTTTCTGTTTAAATTCATTCTAGTGAACTTCAAGCACATGAGTTTTTAAAAATACAAAAAAAAAAAAAAAATCCAAACCAAACAAAATATAATTTCAAATATTCACTTCTCTCAGGTTCCAATGACAACAAATGTTAATGCAATCACAGAATGGTTGAGGCTGGAAGGGACATCTAGAGGTCACCTGAACCAAAACTCCTCCTCATTTGTCCCCTGTGCCCATTGCCTCTTGGCAGGAGGAGAAATTTCCTATGTTCACACTGTATGATTCACAAAATAAGATCATATGCCAGACATATAATAAAGTTGGTTACTGAATTCACACTACATTTTTCTAGGTCTTCTTTCCAGCAGCTCGCTTCTTTCATGCTGGTAGACTTGGAGACTCATTATGTCTCTCTTCATACTTCCTCTTCTATGTAGCTTGCTAAAATAATAAAGCACTCACTTTGAAGTCATGTTGTTACATATCAGTCTACCATTAGTGATCCCTTGTACCAGAATGCTACCTTAGTCCCCACTTTTGATTGTGACACTAAAAGCAGAAAGCCAGCAAAAATTTCATTAAATACTAAGGACTAGGGCACAGGTTATGTTTTGAAACATGAAAACAAATGTTACAGGTAGTGACTGCATTGAATTTTCTCTTCCTATACACTTTAAGACCTTGAAATAACTTAGAAAACGGTCCAAATGTATTTCTAGTATAAGTAGCATTCAGATAAACTCACTCTTACCAAGTTAAATACAGAACTCAACTCATTATAGACACCAGTTAGCAATCCTTCTATCACTGCCTTCTTATCTGCTGTACAAGAGCTTAGCAGCATTACCACCTCCATAAACTAATTATGCTCCTCACTATATTTACATGCTTAAATATGTATAAAATGATCAAATATTTCTGTCTGACTATAGAGAACATATTCTGATTTGTGCTTTATTTTTGACTTCCACAAAGTCTATAAGTTGAAGAACAGCCATAAGAACAGAAACTTAAAAAATTCATTAAATAAATAAAAATTGAATTACAGTAACGCAATCTTGAAAGGCTACTGCAAATGAATGATTGCAACCTTCAAATTAGTGCAAGTGACCACTAAGACTACAGCATTTAAAATATACAACCTTCACAGTTATTTTGCTAATTATTAGCCTTCTTCCCCTATTAAGAGATTAATGACCCCCCAAAAAAGAGCCAAAGCAATATGCTGTATTTTCTTTTTCCTTTGCCTGATCACTAAAAAAAAAAAAAACCTTCTAATCGGGGATCTTACTTAAAAACTTACTGCTTGCTAAGTTTCTATTAGCCATCTTTATTTCTTTAAGTAGAAGGAGAGTATTTTTCTTGCTCTGCCCTTAACACTGGTTTTCTGAGCATTAGCTTCCAGGAACTCACTTGTGTTTCCTCAGCTTTTTTCTGACAATAAGTCATGTTGTGATAAATCACATCAGGGTGCATCAGTCATGCAGCAAATACACTGAAACATTTAAAAACATTTTTCCCCTCAAAGCTGTACTTACAGCAGTAAAGAAATTAAAAGAAGTTTCACAGCAAAAAATCACACCTGCATGGTCTAGAGAGAAAAAAAAAGGTACTGCATTAGTGGCTGTGGTAATACAACAGAAGATTGGTGAGGAGGCTTGTCAACACGCCTAAGTGACTTGCAGCTGGGGTGCCGAAAAACACATGTATCATACTAATTGTTGTTTAGCTTGTGTGCTTGATGGGTAAAGTACCTGCATTTAGGTAACACAGGCCTATGATAGACTCAGAGGCACCTTACCAAGGATCCTTGAGATTCCTGACCTACTGTGGGCAAGATCGTAGCATAGTGGAAAAGTACTCCTGATACTGTTCAAGGTTCAAGATCTTTTCTTCTCCTCTTCCTGGTTAGCAAGGACCGAGCTCTGTGGTGCCTGCATACCCTCTTGTGTGTCTCTGCTTGGGTGCTGCTGTAGAAATGCCCCAGGTCATGAGGTAACCAGAATAAATTTACTCTTTGCATTTCATCCATGGTTTTGTGGTTGATCCTGCGCCCTGACACACTGGCCAATTTAATCCCTACATTAATTCTGGTTATTGACTGGAGCGGAGCATAATTAATTTCTAATGCTTGTCCAAGAAGGAAATTTCAGTCTTTTTTTTTTTTTTTTGGATTGTTTTCCTTTTCTAAAATCTTTGGATAAAAAGAAGATGCCTCAAAAACAATCTGCAAAAGGCAAAAGCAATAGATTTGAGCAACAGATCTGTGCATACACAGAACTGAATCCAGAAGACTTAGTTCTGTACCTTGCATACTTTAAAATCTCTCCCGCTATCTGACTAAAGGTAATATCACCCCACTGCAGCCACAAAGTAGAGCTCTCAGAGCTTCTCAAGTTAAAAAAAAAAAAAAAAAAAAAAGATCAGAAGTGCAATTAACATAAGAGATACTTTTAAACTTGGAGAACTACGATCAAACAATAACAACCTTCATATAGGCAATACAGCAACAATATGTTAGAAGAGTTTAATAACATCAGGATCAGTAAATACAGTCTTCCTGAACTAGATACTGCATGCAACAAGATACGCACCTGGGCAGGAAGAAAGCAGGAGAATTAAGAAGGCTTGCACCTCCAGAAACCTTAGATGGTGCAATGCTCATTCCCATGACACCTGACATGAATTGCTGCATGTTCCCCTTCTGTCCCATTTGATCAGGTCCACTCTGACAACTTAATCCAAATGGCACTGCTTTGAAACATTTGAAATGATCTTGACATAAGCTGTTCAGTTCCTCTTCCTCCAGAAAAATTCTTCACAGCCTGCTGGAACTGTTTATTGGCAAGGCAGGGGGTCTTCTGAGATCAGTGATCATAAAACCAGGTATGTAGCACTACACTAGAAGAGGACTGATAAGATCAGTGCAAAAATGCACTAGTCGTCCTAGCATACAGAATATCCTTACCTCTGAATAAGGAGCTGAAAGAAAAAAAAACACCAAACCAAGAAATCAGGTCCCCCAAATTCAAAACAATAGCTTAAAAAATAGATTTTTCCAACAGTGCCTCTGAATCTATTTACTCCCAGCTCTCTACATCCTTTAGGTCTTTGCAGCAAATGCATTACTGCAATGACGACAGCTAGAAATCCTGAAATCTTCAATATTCGCTGACCATAAAAGGGGTGGCAGGAATGCCAGCATTTGACACTGGGTTTCGGGTTTGGAGATTTTAAGAAAAACAGATAAACAAGAATCACAAAACATGATATTGCAGTGGGAGCTTGTAAACTGGGAGAATCTGACAGTGCAGCAATGCTGGAAGGGGAGCTGGCATGTTTGTGGATGGCACTGCTTTGCAAAAACAGAGCAGGTCTGGCTTTGAGAGAGAGGAAACTACTTACAATAAGTTTCTGTAGTTTATAGTCTTGTGGTGCATAAACAGTGGCAAAAAAAAAAAAAAAAATAAAGAAAGAAGCAATGATGTCATTTGTCCACTAGGATTTAGGGCTTCTCCAGGGAAAGCTGTAAGTAACTGGGAACAGGTGAGCCATCAATACCACTTTTAGCATCCAGTTCTTGCTGTGTTGCAATCACTTGTTCTCAGAGGTAGGTTCTGCTGCCACTGACAAATATAAGCTTCCATTCCTCAAGATAGAGTGACTACTGACAGAGAGAGGGCAGCTATGCAAGAAGGTAGTTATTCTGTGATCTATAACATCTGTGTATTGTGCTGGGCACTCTTACTCATACACCTTTCTGAACAGTTTTCATAATCATTACAGGCCAAAAAATAATGTTATGGTCTGATGGTAGAAGTCTTGGAAAAAACACCAGCGACAGCTGAGGGTGACAGTAATCATCAAAAACTGTACAGATTATTGAAACATCCTTTTCCCAGGTTTTGAGAAAGATAAACACGCTTCATCCAGAACTATCCAGAATGTTGTTGCAAAGATGACTAAACTGACAAGACTTTTTGAAAGTGTTTCCTCTCTACTAGAACACCTTTTCAAGCATTACCTGCTCTGTTTTCCCTTCCCCATCCTCCATTGTGTGCTCTCACTCAGTCTTGTAGCAGGAATGACAATAACAGACTATTCATGATTAACCAACAGTGTTAAATTTTCAAGTGAGAATTTATGAGCTTTCTCCAATGACATCCTACAGAGGCAGGGTGGATACTTCTGCAGAAAATCATTATCTTCCTTCTATCTCCTCCTATAAAATATGTGAAAAGCCATAGCTGAACTAACCATATTGATTAATACTGTTTTCCTGTACTTCCAGTTAATACCCTTTGATTTTTGTCTTATCCTTACACCACAAACCACTGGGGATATTATTCTACAGTATCGGGTACAATATGGTCCTGATAAATAAGTGAATAATATAAATCATTCTGAATCACAAAGTACTTGAAGCAACTGGCAGATTTCTTTCCCTTCATCAGCCAACTACTGAGTCTTTTCTACTTTCCAGCCTGAGATATTTTGTTCTAAGCAGCAACGTAGGTACTTGAACAAAACCTAAGAAGTCTGGTGGCAGGCTACGGCTGCCCCCGAAGCAGAATTAGGCGGCTGTGTACAGACTCTCTCAGCTGGTGCTCTCAGTTTTTCTCTTTCCTCCTGAACAAAAATATTTCACATATAGAACTTAAAGAGGCCAAGTCCATTTTGCTTTATTCTCCTCATCCCACCCAGTCCCTGCAATACTTCAGTACTTCAGATCTGCGCTTCCCCCAAAGACATGCTGTAGCATCCCCGTGTTCACATGATAAACACATTCTATGAATAGAAAAACAGCATATTTATTCAACACAGAATACTTTCTGTATATTTACCGGGTGAAGGAACTCCAGCAGCCTATACAAAAAGGTTTATAATTGTCCTTCTTTGTCTTTTTCTGAAATTTCTGCACTGGACTTTTTGACTTTGCCTTAGCTGTAGGTTCTCCTCAACAATGCTGCCCCAGATACTTGTCCCTTTCAATGCTGATGTTAGAGGTTTTTAAAATCAGTCAATTATCAATCAAATTCACTTTGGGTCACAAAATTAATTTAAAAATCACCATCTTGGAAACAAGTGTAACATGATTGATTTAATATTGCTTCTCCTTCCTTTATTGTAAGCTGTCAGCTCTTCTCTTACAAATACTTTCAATATGATATTGTTCAGGATGTTCACTTTAACAACTTGTTACTATCAGACCTGTTAAAATAGCAGTTTTGTACTAATAACCACAATCCTCCATCTCTGCAGAGTGAAATATGTTTCAGGAAAGTCAGAATAAGCTTCATGCCCTAACGAAGCCTCTTTGCTACCAGGGTAAATTCCATCACAATGCATTGACAATTCAGTGCTCTTATTTGGTGTCAGAACCACAAATTGCTCCCACTAGGAAACTTGAAATGTCTCTCTGAAGCTGCAACAAAGCATTCACCCAAACCTACCCCTGACCTCTGGCAACCTAAAACCAAATGCCATCTTGGACTTGAAACATGCACAACAGTTAAGATGACTAATGCAGTGTAAATTTAAAAGAAAAAAAGATGTCAAAGCATGGTCACCTGTCCTGGCTGTGCCCCCACCCAGCTTCTTGTGAAAATTAACTCCATCCTAGCTAAACCCAGCACATTTATTAACATTTTAATCAACAAATAATTTATCATTATATCAAATATCAATAAATAAACTATTTACGGAAAAATGATCGCATTTGCTATAACACTAATGCAGCTGAAAGAGGCTGGGCAAAAAGACACCTGAACACCAAAAAGGAACCTGCCAGGTAACAGTCTAGCAGGTTGATCACAGATCAAACTTGCACTATTCAGTGACTTACCTAGCAGGCTTTCCATTAGAAAACAAAAGCAAAGGAAAGATCCTACAGCCTCTGTACTGCTTTGAATTGGGTCCAAAACACACTATAATACAAATAAGAATCTCATTGATATGACATGATTCCACTTTTTTATTTGCACATAAAAAGGGAATCCTTCCACAAAAAAAATACAGCTTTACCTGTTCCAAAGTAATCAGTGGAACTTAAAATACAGAACAGAGTTGTATGTTTCCTGATGTGTGACAAGCACATCTTGCCTTCATCATCTGGGTTTCCTATAAAAAGAAGTTACCTATTAATCAAAGGTGCACTCCATTTCTGTTCCACACTCCGTTTTCTTCCTGGAACAACATTTCTGTATTGGATGTAGGTGCCCACATGCAGGCAGGGGTGGTTGGTTCTCTGTGAGAAGATCCCAGGGCTGCCTGTCAGACACAGACATTCCAGCCAGCTCCAATGGCCCCACTGCAGAGCAAGGCTGATCCCAGCAGCCAAATGGTGGCATCTCTATGACAACATAATCAAGGGTAAAAAAATGCTGTGCAACAGCATCTGGGAGAGAGGAATGTGAAAGAAACAGCCCTGCAGACACCAAAGTCACTGAAGGAGAAGGAAGAGCTCTGCTCTAAGCACCAGAGCAGACACTCCCCTGTAGCTCCTGGAGAAGACCACGGTGATGGACACTGTCCCCGTACAGCCCATGGAGAACCACAGCAGAGCAGAGAGCCACCTGCAGCCTGTGGAGGACCCCACACCAGAGCAGGTGGATGTGACCACAAGGAAGCTGCAGCCCGTGGAGAGCCCCACACCAGTACAGGCTCCTGGCAGGAGCTGCAGCCCGTGGAGAGGAGCCCACACAGGAGCAGGTCTTCTGTGGCCTATGGGGGACCCACGACAAAGCAGTCTGTTCGTGAAGGACTGCATCCCATGATGAGGGCCCAAGCTGGAGCAGTTCTTGAAGAACGACAGCCTGTGGGAGGGACTGTACGCTGGAGCAGGGGGAGAACGTGAGGATGAATGAGCAGCAGAGCTGAAGCATTAGGAATTGACTGTAACCCCATTCCCCACCCCTCTGCACCATTTGGAGGAAGGAGGTAGAACTGTCAGGAGTGAAGTTGAGCTTTGGAGGAAGGGAGAGGTGAGAGGAAGGTGTTTTAAGTTTTGCCCTTGTTTCTCAACATCCCACTCTATTTTTAACTGGAAATAAATTAAGTCAAGTCTGTATTGCCCATGACGGTAATTGATGAGTGATATCCCTGTCCCCATCTTGACCCCCTGGCTTTTTCATCTTATTTCTTCCCCTGTCCTGATGAGAAGGGGGAATGATAGAGCAGCTGAGTGGGGATCTGTCAGCCACACCAGGTCAACTCACCAAAGCTTGTTTACTTGTAGCCAAGTAGGTTTGCTGTCATTGTAACAGTTATAACTGAAAGAAACCTCACAAACATTTTAATAGCATTCTTAGCATTTTAAGGTTTATAGAATAAATTAATGTTTTCAAAGTAGCATTTCTTTAAAACTGAATTTGCATCAAAAAAAAAAAATCAGAAGCCTCTGCACCCATTGCACTTCTCTCATCTTAGGCAAGAGCCAAAAAGGAGTAACAATACAACCTAAATCATTCAGGCAGTTAAATGGTCACTAGAGATAAACTTATTCAGCACCTAATGAGATAAAATTAGGAAGATTAAATCTAATTAAGGGCTTTTTAAAGATCAGTTCACAAGTAAATACCTCTTTACAAAACTTCCAGTTATCATCAAAACCAAACAAACACAGATTTTGAACCATCAAAGATTACTTTTGACTGTAAAACAACTTTAAATTTTTTATTTATTTTCTCCCTAAATTACTTGAAATTATTATACGCAATAAATTTACACTAACAAAGCAAGGAGACTGTAGTCTCTCTATTAGCAGAAACCCAGTCAATTCTAGCACCACCATTAGACTTTCCTTAGACTTAGCAACACCTGTTTAGCTTTTCTTATTTTGGTAGGGTCTAGTTAGCTTTTATAAACTTAGATTTAGGAAACTGTGCCAATTAATGAAACATATCCACTGTCCTTACTTTGATTTTACCCATAAACTTAAAATTCCATGTGTGAAATTGCAGCGTTTTACCGCTGTAAAAAATCATTCCTGTTAAGAACCATAACCTGTTTCACATCTTCATCTGAATTAAGAATTAACTGCCTTTGAACCCTGCTTCAGATAAATGACAAACTCATTTCTGAAACAGTGAGGGCTACGGTACAGAATTAAGACCCTTCTGCATGCCCAGTGTTTCTTACAGTAAAAGAGAATCCTATTTTCCAAACACCCATCACAAAATCCTTTGCATACAAATGGAAAATCAACATCTAAAGCTTTAAATAAGAAAGTGTATATAGCAAGTTTCCTGATGCGGTCCTGCTCCCCACAAACAATGCAAGAGAAGTGGCAAAACAGTGGCATCAGCAGATCTGATAAGGTACAGGAGGACAGCTCTAACATTTAATGAGATCTATGAATTGAGAACCTGGAACTGAAGAGAATGCCTTGGGCTACATCCAACGGTAGACAATGATCACACAGTCAAGATTTTGTTCTGATGAATGAACTTTTAAAGGTATCAGCATTTTGCGATGTTCCGTTAATGAATTACAAGTTATGAGAAAAGACAGCTGCTGAGGACAATCCCATTATTGGTCCCTGTGCTAGCCATTTAGCCCAACAGCCAGATGTTAATGTGAGTTGTTAAAAGATGTAGAGTGACTTATAAGGAGTGTCATTCCTTGTCTTCGGTGTTACTTGGATTTCTTGCATCCTCCTGTTTTGATAGGTGTTGGTTGTTTCCTGCTCATGTTTCATATTTACCCTGTCTTGGAAAATGGCACTTTTTAGATTTAATCCTCTTCCCAACAGTCTTGCATAGATTATTCACATCATGTGTCTGAACCATCTGTAGTAGTTTCCACCACTAGGAGATAAGGGAACCAGTCAACTTAGTTATACCCAACTCTGAGGGTAACTTGAGATGATGTTTCTGCCATCACTCATCTATTCCAACCGCTAACTGTTCTCCAGAAGACTCTTCCCCCAGTGCTGCTTCTGCCCCTTCTCATCCATTCATTTGTCTGTGCCTGTAAATATTACTAATTTACAAAGCTAATAAAACACTTCAAGCTGATTAAAATATCATTCTGGAGAAGAGTTCATAAAGTGCAATAAACCTTGTAAACTGCAGTTTTATTTAAGTTTCAGGAGAACAAGAAGATTTTTCATGATGGTTAAAACCATAAGGAGATGCAGTTTTAAACTCCTTGAAATGTGTGAATGAATGCCGTATGAAGAAGTAGTGTAAGCAATGTTTGTGATAGTGACTATTCCATCATCAAGTCACAAGGATGGTGGAAAGAAATGGCTTGGAAAGGAAGGATGATTTTGGGAGGGAGAGGAGTGTTTGGGTTTTTGTGGGGTTTTTTTGTTTGTTTTTTTTTGGTGTTTTTTTTTTTTTTTTTTAAATGACAAGCATGAAGAAAAGGAGAAAGAAGCAGTGGGGAGCAAATAATGCAAATCAACTGAATGGCTCCAGAGAAGACAATGAGCCTACATTACATTATAAACACATTATCCTTATACACACACAAACACTAAAAAGATCTTTTTAATGGGTCTCTAAGCAGACACTGCTTCAACCAGGTTTAGCACTTGCCAATGTTTAAATTATTGTTTAAATTAAAACACGGGTTTCTTACTCTAATCATCATTTCATATCATGATGTAATTTATAACATTAGGTGTATACGTTGAAATTATTACATATAACACAACATTAAGAACAAAATCCTTATGAATAATACTTTCAATACAAACATTTGCTTCCCTCTTTTTTTTTTTTTTTTTTTGCTAGTGGTTAGATAATTATTCCAGAAACACTTCAAGAAAAAAAAAAATACAAAAAGGCTTTGTCTGAATTCTGGTAATCTTTCAAACAGGACCATGCTTGTCAGAGGGTTATTTTAGAGCCAAATGCAGGACAAGAGTGAATGCTGGACACACACACACCCGAATAAACTCTCCATCAATTCCCACAGAGGGGATGGTTTGGGGCACACTGTCCCTACCCACCCACACCCCAACAAAACATTCTTGTTTCTACATACATCTATTAATCTTAAGGACATTCTGATAAACTACACAATTTGATCAACACAAACCCTCATTCCCATTTAAATATGTAGGTCTTGTCCTTCAAGGAATTTCCCACAACTGAAGACCTGATATTTTACCCTGTAGCCAATGGGGAATATTGAAGCCACAGTGGGGTTTGCAGCCAAAACCAGTGTTCAGCCTAACTCATTACCACAGAAGACACAGCATATTGGTTTATTAAGTATTATGAAAGATGAGTGTTACATTAAAATCCTAATGAACTGTAACAAACCCTTGACAGAAGGGTGATGTAAGCTAATGCCAATACCATATCAGTCCAACTGCAATGACACATTCATCTTTTAGTATGATTTAAGTATTATTAACTTTCACAGATCTTGTTTTTCTGAGACCATTCATACAGTAATTTCTTTTTATTTTGAGCACGACATGGATACAGAATGAGAGAATAAGCCACAGAAAGAGTAAATCCTGGAAACCTTTAGAAACACACACTGGCAAATTTAGTGCTTTAAATTCTAGCACTCCTGTATATTTATTCAGCATAGTCGTGAGGCTTCATTTCAAAAGCTCTGAGTACAGTGAACAGTCCCTACAAATGTGGCTGTTATATAATGCACTCTGTAGAAACACAATGCATTTGAACAAGACAAAGCAATGTGTTAATATGCTATTTGTATAGACTCTCTGTTCAGTCAGGGAGTAGGTTCAAAATGGTATCATTTAAAAAGCAGACAGGGATGGTATAAAGCTGTAGACTACAATCTTGTGTGCGCTGTAATGCAATCATTTATCTGGAAGACAGACCTGATGAATACTGTAAGAGCAAACTTTCAACTCCTGGAAGGAAAAAAAATGCAATAATTATCCATAAAAGCTTAGTGGAAAATTTTCTTCCATTGGTTCTATTAAAATGTAATTAGTGTCTGTGCAACTGCCAAAAATTGGCAATTAACATTGCTACATAGGAGAACACCGGCACTTAATCTAGTTAGTGTTCTCAAGGAACCCTCTAATGCACTAATGCTATCTGTCTATCCATCTACCTTAGGTACTTACATGGCCCCTATTACCATAATATATAGGCATTTTACAATCTTCAGTGCAGTTATTTTTACAACACCCTGGTGAGGTCAGGGAAATACAGTCAAACCAAGTGCACAGATGTGAAGCTGAGTTTAGGCTATAATGTTACACAGCATTTCATTTTCAAAATCCTTTGTCAGAAGGTATTTCCAGGTGCACTAAACTTGTAATAAAATCTACAGCTAGGTCAACCAAAGAAAAATAATTAACTTCATGGTTTCATTTTAAATATAAAATCAATTTCAGATGTTAAAATGATTTTTAAAAAGAATTTACTGCAGCCCAAGTTTGAAACCTGAACCAGGGCGTGTTTTGGATGTTTGCTGCAACAACAATCCCCAATTCCCAATGAATTTAAAACTAATTTTCATTCAACTGTTTAAACTGGAAAGATGGTCTTTCTAGAATATGAACAGATGCCCATTCAATGGAAGAACAGCAAGATAGTTGACAAATGGGCCATGAACATGCCAGACCTTCAACACTGCCATAATGATCATCTAGAAAGATGACTAGAAGATCCAGAAGAAACCATGTTAAAAAAAAAAGGAACAGATAAGGCAGAGACTGTACTTGTACATTAATGTGCGTAAAGAACAGACCACAGTACACTCAAATTAAAATTGTGCTGAACTCTGTTTTGCTTAAAAACCCTAACCTAAAAATACACAAGACATATAAAAATCAACAAAAGACCAATATCAACTTTTTTCAGTTTCAATTGCTGACTCAGGCATAGTTTTAGCTATATGTAACCTAGAGATTTGTCACCTCCAAATATAAAAAAAACATCAATTAAATTCCCTTTTCCTGTCTCCTCAAGTTATGATGAGCTTTTCAAGATACACGAAACAAAATACAACACTGACTTCAGGTTTACGTTGCAACACAGTTCAGGAATTAAAAACATTTTGAAGCAATAGTTAAACAGTCTCTTCCCTAATGGTGTATTATGCCAGAAGCTGTATTGATTTTATAATAAGAAATAAAATGCCGACAATATCCAGTGAAAGAAGTAAGGGAACACCAGAGATAAAAAGAGTGAATATTGTAAAAGATTCGTATCTTCATTTTCAGTGTCCTTTTACTACACAAAAGTACACTACAAGAAAGTTAAATGTGCTGTGGAAACAAAGTAGAGTTTATTACATAGTTCACCTATGGGAAGAATTTCCTTTTTGCCATATGTTTAGGTTTTTTTCAAATTTCAATTTACAGTTTTAAAAAGCATCTACCCTAGTTACTTGATGGCTTTGCTTAATTAAAATACCAGTAAAAAAAATATAACCAGTCTGTTTTCACAATGCCAATTATAATGAAGAGCAAGCAAATTCCATTTCCTTTTTTTAAAAAAAATACAAACCAAAACCAACTTTCTCCTGAAAATGACCAAGATCACCCATAATTAGGGAATAAAAGATTCTCTTTGAGTATCACAGTATCTTTAAAAGTGATAACTGATCAAGTTAACGTGGTAAAAAGAGTGCGCATTTCTTCAAAAGCATGACTATTTTTTTAGTTAAAATAATTTAATTATTTTTGAGCAATGAGTTAAAACAACACTGAAATTTAAACCAGAATATTTATATAAATTTAGACTACAGCAGAGAAAATATCTCATATCAGCAGTACAAAATGTTGATTTAATAGCATGATGCAATTCAGATAATTTAAAATTGTTTACAGATACTTTAATCAATCATAAGTAAAAATATTTCCATAGATTGTTTAGACTCCACAGATGCTGAAGTACCTTTTAAATAGCTAGCTGCTTATACCTGATTCGTTTGTTATCAGTGAGCATTACATGAGCACTGCAAGATCCCTCTGCAAAAGAGCTTCTGCGATCACAAAATAATGAAAATACAATGCTGAAATCTTCCCAAAAACAGTCAGAGTCAGCTTTTTGGTGGTATTTTCTCTTTTAATGAATGCAGATTTCAATAGCACTTCGGGTCACAACAGTTAAAAGATAGATGCACTATTACACTTCTTCATAATTCAGTTAGTTAATTTCAGTTGGCTGTTGGTTCATTTTGCATAAACCATCCCAGAACTTACCATTTTTAGTAGCCTGTTTTCAGTCAGGGATTTGTTTTTAGATGTTGGTTCCAATACATATGATTCAGTTTTCCCACACCCCTTTAATGCAAACTTTCCATCCCTTTATTGTCCTTCCTATCAAAATCTAAAGCTTAAAAATTAGGGTAAAAATTAGGGTCACTGGGTCAAAATTTCCCATATAATTTCAGTCAGAGCCCCTAGCACATATACTTTATGGTCCAGACTTGGACTGCACGATACTTTCAACATAAATCCATGACTGAATGGAAGAGATCAAGCTGGCCTGAGACTAGACCAATTTAATTTGGTAAAAGAGCCATGTACTACTGTGTTGGGGGGAAAAAAAAAAAAAAAAAAAAAAAGGCAGAGGCAGGAAGGCAGGGGAAAATGATCTGGTAGCTAATTCAACAAATAAGTTTCAAAAATACCCTGATTCTACCCCATCCTCTGCAACACAGCTTGGTGATACCATAGGAAATCACTGTCATCAAAATTGTACCTACCTTGCAGACGTGTATTCCTTATTTTCTGACCTCAAATACTCATATGTGATTTGCCAAAGATAAACCTATTACAGCTGAAGTCAGTGAAGCTATGAAGTCTGTAATACACTGAAAAATTAGGTTTCTACTCCTTCACATTTGGCATCCTCCAGACTTCTATCTGTAAACTGGAGATAATACCCCCTCACCTCATACATGTATTGTGAAAATAAGCTTATTAAACATTTATGAGACTTTCCAGGACCATAATGAAGCTTATCACAGAAAAGCCATATCAGAAATTAATTCTCCATTCAGAAAAACTCTGAACATCATGCTATGTATAAGGCATGGGCTACCATACCAAATAATTATAATGACATAGTATCACACAACTAATTACACAGCAAGCATGAACCATCAAATATTGCTCTAAGTCAGAGTCTCACATAAAACAGTTATGGGAATGCAACTGAAAACTGTATCAAAACCAGTAAAGAAACCATTTAAAGAATATACACTGTAATTTTATATTGCATCTACCAGTTTAAATACAAACCAAAACAAGGGAAAGGAGCAACTCCATCATTTGGCACTGCACTGATAGCCAAATCATGTAGATCATTATAAGACCACTGGTACACAAAGAAACAAGATAATTGACAGTTGTGACACAAAGGATCTGAGAGAGCAATGGACCTTTTTACTACAGGGTTTCACACATTTAGAGATGAAGGTGGGAGAGAATCAAAGATCCTGGGAACCTATTCACGCTGCACTCTGAAGAAAAGGGACCTCAGCACACAGATTCTGCTTAAAACTCTCAAACTTTAAATTTTCCCAGAGTTCTCAAACTTGCACAACTTTAGTCAGCCTTCTTATCATACGAGTTTTTCATTTATGGTCATTTTCCCATCCTTCTCTGCCAAGTTCTCCTTACACAAAGGTAAACTCTAAATGCAGTTTAGGTACATCACAGCATTCTCACCCCAATTTACCCTCAACTTGCTGTTCAACCTTCTCCTTTTATTTAAGGTATGCATCTCTCCACCAAGTTAGCTCAGCAGAGTGGCACGGTTTACTCAGGGGATGAGGGAAAGAAAAAAAAATCATCCTCACTTACAAGTTGGGATTCCTGGACTCAGACTTGTTATAGCAGCTCAGAGGGGGCATCTACATGCCCTGGTCATGTAATATAGGCTTCCACAATAAAAAAAAAAAAAAAAAAAAAAAAAAGACAACAAAACACTATACTCCAGCAAAGGCTAGACTCCTTTGCTAGAGTAGAAAAAGGAAGGGGGAAAAAATTTTTTAAGCAGGAAATTCACAAGCATGGTCAAAACAACGAAGTTTTCCCATGGTTATTGCTCTGAAGTAGATCAACTACTTAGTCTAAAATAAAGTTTAAAGAAAAATAATAATACTAGCATGATGCAGAACTCAGCATTGAAAATTTCTGTCTGAACTACTTGGTCTTAACAAAAAAGTTAACAAACAACTGAAGATGGTATTTTATAAAGGGAAACACCTGCCAATCTCGTGATCTATTAGACTATCTGTAACATGTTTGTCTGCAAAGCAAAACAAAGCAAAATTAAATTAACAAAACCAAGTAAACTCTTCAGAATGGCATTTTATGCCCTTGTAAATCTACCCAGCCATTTTGGACAGTGCTCCTTTAATATTAATATATAGCATGCTATAGCAATTCAGTCCTTCAGACATTATATTACTTCACTGATAGAGTCGGTTTGTAACAACATGCAAAGACAAATGCTTAATGTCACTCCCTCATAAAAGAACACCACTTAAATTGCTATCTTCAGCTGCTATTGCTCTTGTTTTTAATTTGGTATCTTGAGATAACATTTCTCACAGCCTGAAAATTACCAGAATTCTACTGACTGCAGAGAGAGGAGGGGAAGAAATCTGCTAGAGAGGCCACTCCAGCTCCAACAGGGCGTTACTCTTCGGCCATGGTTTCGCAACAGATGAAACCTAACCCTCAAGGAAGACAGGAAACATTGAGAAAGCTCACTCCATTGCTGAGAGAATTAAGAGGTTGCCACAAGACAAACCAGACCAGGACACCTAATCCTAGTTAACTAGAAGCATAACTTTGTCTTAGAACAAGGACACAATTTAAGTGATGTAAATAGCCTTCATTTCCTGCAAGATGTAGTAACAGAGGAGAAGAGGAAAAGATATTTGAAATATGTTTTTGGAAAATAATCACAGTCTGGAAAAATAGGCAGAGAAAAAGCAGAATTACAACATAATCTTTCTTAATCAAGCACAACAAAAAGACAGTATGATGTTCTAACATCCAAAGAACAAAATATTAACAACAATACCCCAAAAGAAACAGAAATATGCATCAGTCTGTAAATAACAATAGGAGATTACCACTGTGGAAAAGTCACAGTGGACATAATCCTCTACGAAAGTGCGCTGCAATTTAAGGTGACTAAGAGGAAGCTTTTAGAGGAGGTGGGAAAAAAATGAAATTAAGAACATCAAGGATAATTTTCAGTGAAAATCACTCCCAAAGTTATATTCCTGACATTTCAGATGTCCTTGCCAGACCGCCCAGACATTAATCAGAGTCTGAAGACCAACATCAGTTTCGTTCACTTTGTGTTTTGTCTTTTTCAGCTTGTCTCTTTGCAGTCTCAACTTCTATCATTTAAATTATTGTAACAATCATTTAATAACACTACAGTAGTGTAACCATTGTTTCATAAAAATGTTTTGAAATTGTTAGTCTTTGAACCTATCAGACCAACTGAACCTGTGGAATCTACTTGATTGTCCAGAAAACTACTCATCTGCTGGCATTTGCACTTTCCATCTCCTCCTAACTCAATTATGTTCAGTAACACATGCAACGCTGCTATCATTAATGGTAATACACAAGTATTCCTGAGGGTGAAAACAGACCCATCCTTCTCAACTAGTCACTGCTTCAGTAAGAGATTATACCATTTCAGACCTTTCAGGCCCTGTACAAAGAGCAATCACAGAAATAACACTGTAGATTAACACACTTAAGTTTTATTGACAGTAGATTAACACACAAGTTTAAAATTGAAAAAAAAAAAAAAAAAGTAACAGAAATAGGTATTGAATTTAAAGAAGATAAAAGTTGACCGTACACAAGGGACTAATTAACAAGGTTAACTGAGAAGCTCATGAATCTCAATATAAAGGATGGCTGCAATTTATTTGAGTAAAAGTACAAAACCAATCAGAAGTATCATAATCCTTCACTTCCAGAACTGATTTGGTGAGAACTACCTCAGAAAGCAGTCTCACAGGCTACAACCACCTGAGGCCCAGGGCTTTCCCGAGACATGTGCTTCACTCTATACATTTAGTCAGCTTCTAGGCTTTTCCACGCATTTAGACAGCTCCCTGTAATTCGTTTTGTCCACTGTCATCTTCAACACATGGAAACTCATATTCTCCATAACATATAGTGGCAAAATGTTTCACAACTTAAGTACATACTGTTTGCGAAGCCACCTCCAGGTGGATTGCAGATTATAGTTAACTGGTTTTCTAGATATGCAAAAAGCAGTAAATTTGGGTCAGAAGGAAACAGCAATGAAACTCCTTAACCAAACCCTGGCTGATGTCATACAATATTTTTATTCATTAACCCGTCACAAATGTTGTAAATGTTCTGAGGAAATCTGCTGATCCAGCTACAAGACAATTCACAGGGGGATGAAGTAAATCTCACAGATGCTTAGAAGTTTAACACAAGAGCATAGCCATGAAGAGTAAATAGCTTTATAATACGGTTCACTAATTCATAGACCCGTGTGGAAAAGACCCTCCGTATACAGGCTGATCATGACAATCTGACACCAAAATGTAAATACAACTTTAGGATATGGCTGAATAGAGAGTTCTAAAGATAAGCAACATTGTAGGAAGCTCTGGTTAGACCTCACCTACAGTATTGTACACATTTCTATGAAGTTTAACTCAATCAAAATAGAGATAGAAAAGCTCTCTGTTTTGTCAAATGGAGAGAGTGTTTTTCAAATTCATAAAAGTAGTAGACTTTCTTTACGAATATACCAACATACAAGTACAGGTAGAGGAATAAATAGTCAAGAGCTACCTGAGCTGAGTGACAACACTAGCAAAAAAACCCTGGGTACTGGGGAGGAAAAAAAAATAAATATAAAAGATTCCAAGTTGCTGCATCAATTGTTATAAAATACTATTCTAATGGGAAGAGTGGGAAAAAAAAAGAATAACAAAAGACATGAATATGTTTGAAATGGAGCTAGATAAACTCACAAAGAAACATGTGATCTACCTCCAACAGAAGGGTCCTGGATTCAGAGACACAGTCTGCTCTTTCCAGTCGTCTATTCTTAAATGAAACAGAGAACACTACACAAAAAAATCATGATATTTCAGATAATACCATCAACTGTGTTTATGGCTGGAATGTCTTTTATTCCAATTTCATCTTGCTTTTCTAACTGGAAAAAACTGTCAGGCAAAGCTTTTTCTTCCACAAACTGTCCTCCTTTGCTATCTGCATCCCTCCTTTTACTTCCCTCATTTCATCTTGCATTTTCTCAAAGTTCTTCACAAATAATTCTTATTACTACTTTTTATACTTATGATTTTCTTCACACCTGTAGTGAAAATTATCAATCTTGTTACACAAGGCCAGGAGAAGCAGCAGAGGCCTAAGTACAGTCTGCAAATCAAGATAGCACTGTGTCAACATTCAACCAGAATGTATTCTTCAGAGAATAACAACACAGAACCATTCTAAAAAGGAAATTGTTAAATTCTTACTGAATTTAATACAACACATTTGCCTTCTCATTTAGGAAAGCAGACTATTCACTTTCAAGATTTCTTCCCTGATAGCATACACACTGCAATGATACAGAGGACCATGCTACTATCTGACATTGCAAACACTTCTACTTAGCCTCTAAGTCTCTACCAAGCTTTTACAGTTTCATTCAACCTCAGATGTGGTTCAGAAAACACAGAAGTAATTTGTTCCCCTTTGATGTCCTTAAAGAAAATCATTCCTTCATAGAAATTTCTTTCTACAGAGCTAGAAACAGGATGTGCTTCCTGAAAAAAAAAAAAAAAAAAAAAAAAAAAAAAAAAAGAAGGAGGATGCCTTGTGTATTACCTACAACCACTTCCACTAGAGGACATACATGCATGAACAGAGAAAATTATGTAAAGCACATGTCTATGTCACAGGAGACAAGTTCTGCAAGCAGTCTAGCTGTAACAACACAGTGCTCTGTGTATGTTAATTTATCATATGTATATTTTTCATCTCAAATAAATGTCATACAAAAATCAGCAGCAGAAGGAAATCAAAGATAAGGGTACTGCTAGGGGAAAGACTGTAATAAACCTCCTCCTAGTCTGTACTACTACTAAAACTTTTAAAAAAATTTATTGTCACTGTTTAATTTTTTGCCTGTTGGGGTTTTTTGCTTGGATTAAACATTTTCCATTCACAAAAACATTGTACTATTCTTCCTATGTGTGTATTACATGGCAGTCTGCAATAGGAAGCATGTGAAGACTCAAGAATATCTACATCAGAAGAAAACCTTAGAGCCACATACACTTGCTACTGCTCTATGTCAGAAGAAAGCAAGATGCTGACATCTTGTCCTCTAGCCATACAGGCTGCCAAAGTCTAACACAAAGTTCTTCAATGAAAAATTGTACTGAAGTGTTGCAAAACTATAGTTACTGTACAAAAATCAAGGAAACAATTTAATCTGTTCAAAATAGGCATTTAATTATCATAAAATCCAGTAGACCAAGATTCAATTGCAGTATACTAACATTTATGTAACAGACAATTTTGTTTCATTATGTATAAGAAATCACGCACAGAAGGAAGACATATCTGTAATTCACAGTGGTAACTATGATGCCTCGTTCTTGATTAAAAAATTAAGATGCAAAATAATAGATGAACATGGGAGAAGCACTTTGCCTCTACAAAACCAGCAGTTACTAAAACAAGAACTTGATTTTTAGAAAATTAAGGCTCAGAAATGTTCCAAATTCCCTCTGAGACTTGCCACTCTTTCAAAACACAGCTGTAAAAGAAACAAAAATCATCTGAAAAGCTGTCACATAATACCAGGACATTAATACCATATCATGAGATGTCACTGTCAGAAGTGGTGAAAACTAAACAGAAGCATGCTTCACATTTTGCAAATGATCCACAAAACCTACAGAAATACATGTCCTTCCTTCTTTTCATAACAGATTATTATTAACTACACCTGACTCCATAATACAAAGCATCAAGTCAAGGTTGTTTACATTTTTCCCAAAGAACAAATTAATCCAGAGGATTATTTATTCACTTTTTTTAGTATTTTATTTTATGTCCCTGGTTGACTAATATCTGTAAAACATTCAATCTTTGCAATAATTTATATTCTAAGCCAGATGTAAATTTGCAGCAAACTATCACATGACAGAGAAAATATCTGACTAGGTACATTTAATATTCTGTTGAAAGTATTATAAAAGTGGCCCCTAATTCTAAGGTGGTGTACAGTGAATAAACTTTGACTTTGATAGAGCTGATTTTTTTTTAATTTGTAAGAAACTTGAAGTAGAGATTCATGATGCTAGCCAAGTGAACTAGTATACAGCAGTCATTCAGTAAGATAAAGCCAGGTTTTCTACTAAGATGCTACCTGTAATACTTACAATCTTGCAACAAACACTCAGAAAAGAGACACTAGTAAAGAGAAGATTGTAAAACTCCTTTTTAAGATTTTAGAAGACATTTAGAGATTTTAAAAAGACATTTCCATCAATTATCTGACAATAAATGTAAAATTCCTATGTATGTCTAAGTTTTAATCAATCTTAAACTATAATTCTTTGGTATGCAATGAATTTAAGCCTTAGATAAAAGAACTGGAACAACATCACCACAATTTATACACATTACTGTCTATACAAGTACTGGGGTTCTGATTTATCCTGAAATGAAGAACATGAATCACATGCATCAGACACCAGCTTCACATATACACACATCAAATCTCCAGAACGACAGACACCACTTAAGGACAACGGGGCAGTTAATACAAGATGGCACCGCCCTATTATAAGCCAAATTAAGTTTATTCATTGTACACCACCTTAGAAATAGGGGCAAAAAAGTAATTCAAGCCACTGTTCTTACTGTATTATAGTGTCTTCAGTTTCACTATGTCCTTCAAAGCTTCCTCAAAGACAAACCTGAGTATTTTCAATGTATCATTTTTCCGTCTTATTCTTGCTGTTTTCATTTGAAGAAATAAACAGACTATGTAAAGTCTGTACTAAGTAAAAAGTTCTCACTCTTCTGCAGTAGAATTTTCTAGTTCAGCATCTTAAGCACCTGAAGTAGAATGAATTTTTGGTGTGCAACTCATCCATCCATCCCTACTTTAAAGATTACTATATGTAGGAATATATTGGCTTGGGGGGTGAGGTTTTTTGTGCAGCTATATTGTCTCATCTATTTTTGTAGCACACGACATTTTCCATGATATTCGTCACCTCAATTTAAAGTATCAGTTTAGTCAAATACCTTGATGGTTACACTGCACCACATCAGCAAAGGCTCTGCTTGCTAAGAGTTAAGACAGCTAGAGAAAATAATTACCTGAAGTGTTTGCACATGATTTAAAGTGCTTACAATCTAACCATTCAAATTCTATGAGATATTTTAAATAGAATCAAATAACCACCATCTGAAATACAAGCACACACAAATAAACTGTCAGCTGATAACAACAAAAACTAACAATCACAAACTCCTCATTCCCTTGCCTCAACATAAACCTCCCAGTCTGGTCAAACAACAGTTTTCTGAAAGCCTTACAGGTTCACCATGCCATCTGTACATTAATTTCAAGAAACAAAAGTTACTCCTTCACCACGCTTCTATGGTTTCCTAGTCTAAATAAATTATGGAAAATACCAGACACTGTGTCCATACACAGAATATTTCTTTATCCAAATGTCACAGCTTTACTGAACCTTAGAACTGTCCCATAAAATTACCTATAAGCAATGAAAGTCAAATAAGCCTAAACTGTACCACTCCAGTTATCACAGATAAAATTCAGCAGCACTAGCAGAAACCACCTGCTGTTGTAAACTTATCCCGTTCAAATGGTCTCTGCAATCAGCAGTAAAAGCACCTAGAGAATAAAGTACACTCTAGTTGGTAACTGAAAATTATTCACTTAAAAGAGTAGCACTGTAGTATTTTGAGAAAAGATGGAGTGAATTTTAAATATCCTGGACATTGAACTGGAAAGCCTGAAAACAGTGTTAATTTAACCCATCATGGACTTTAAAAGCTTTTGCTTGTAGTAACAACCCAGATAACTCTGGAACCCAAACAAAACAGCTTTCAGATGCTATACCAGATTGGAAATTGACCTAGAAAAAAAATACTAACTCCTACACAGGAAAATCTCCTATTAGCATGCAAAAGATCCATTAGGAGAACAATTGTGTTACTAAGATGAATACCAGAGTCACCTGAAATTCTTAAGACCAGTCTTAAAACTTTGATGTTGACTTTCCTGAGTCAACATTTAACAATGGAGAGACAACCACTCACATGTTTAACAACTCAAATGTCATTTTGATAGCCACTAACATTGAGGTAGATGAAGTTGCAGAAGCACCAGAAACTGATAGGGGGGGAAAGAGGGAAAGGGCTAGGAAAAGAAAACAAAAAGCCTCACAGAAATGGAAGGATTAGTATGATGCAACGGAAGATGAGAAATCAAAGTGAAAACTGACATCTGCAGAGGTTGGACCAGAGGGGCAAAATTAATCTGAATGGTTCACAAAGTTAATCTGTGTAATTACATTGGGCTTGCCTGGACAATTTCATTTGGAGGCAGAGGAAAGGATATATCATAGTTTCATGGAGCAATGTTACAGAGGAGTGGCATTTCTGTAAAAGGAGCTGCAGCCCTCCTTTCCCATCATCACTGACTAATGTCACATACATGCTCCAGTGGCTGCACTCAGAAACACCAGCTCCAAACCCTGAGTGCATGCACCCACTGTATTCATACAGTGAAACAGGGAGTTATACTGCAAATGTTATGTATTCTCCTGTCTAAAAGTGAGCAAAATCCAGATTCAGATCACAGGAAGTTAAAAGTCCATAAGCATTTATTCCCTCAACATTAATGAAAAAACAGAGAATACGTTTTTCAACTAATTTAAAATTTTCAGATAAATAAATATTTATTGAGGGAAGTTCATGTTTGTAACATAAGATTTTTACTGAATATATGCGAGACTTTTTGACACCATGTCTGGAGTACTGTGCATATTCCGTAGCTCGCCAGTACAAGACAG
The DNA here is from genome assembly GCF_018691265.1 of Tyto alba. Taxonomy (NCBI): domain Eukaryota; kingdom Metazoa; phylum Chordata; class Aves; order Strigiformes; family Tytonidae; genus Tyto; species Tyto alba. Next base: position 19,950,592 of record NW_024881275.1, on the reverse strand, counting down.
ATACAAACATACTGGAGCTAGTCCAGCAAAAGGTTGGGAAGATAACTAAGGGGTTGGAGCACCTGTTAAATGAGGAACAGCTGAGAGAACTGGGATTGTTTAGCATGGAGAAGAGAAGGCTCCTGAGAATTTTATCTCAATGTATATAAATACTTGATTGGAAGGAGTCAGAAGATAAAGCCAGACTCTTCTAAGCTTCTCAACTAAATGTGAGGACAACAGGCAACATGCACAAATTGAAATACAGGAAATTCTACTTAAACACAAGACAAAACATTTTTACTATAAGGGTAATTCAACACTGGAATTGGTAGTCCAAAAAGGCTGTAGAGTAACCACCCTTGCAGCCTGCTCTAGTTGACTCTTGAATGGGTTGGACAACTTCCAGGGCTCCTTTTCAACATCAACCAGTCTGTGACTCTGTATTTAAAAATAAATATATTTGTTCCAATTATTTGTCCAATAACTGAACTTTCAGTAGTTAATTTAGCTGGACAAACACTCTCTCATTAGCATGTGCCTTTACAAGAATTCAGAGAACTAACACCAAAAAAGTGTTCTTTTTGCCCAGCTTTAACAAAAAGGCAAGTAAATGCAGAAGGCATATCACCCAAAAAAAAAAAAAAAATCTTGATGACAAAGCATGCAAAGAAAGAATTATACTTGGGTTTTGTTCTGCTGCAGTAATAAAAACACATACTGACCTTGATTTTTCACATTTTCACATTAATTTTATACAGCAACGACACAGTTAGATGGGTATAAACCAATAAATTATAAAGGAGAAGCAAGCCCAAACTGTTCATTTGTTAATGTTTTCAGTTTGTTTGTTTGTTTTTAAAAACTGCCTCTTCCAGGCCACATAAGCTGCCTGCTATAGCATAGTGCCATTTCCAGTAAAGTACAAAATGTTATTAACTACCAAAATTTTGAATACTTTAAGTACTTACCTCACTTTCTGCAGTTGAATGGAAAGCCCAAATCTAGTTTTTGGTTCCCCATCAAAGTCCTGGAGCCACATGCAGATGGTCTCACTTTAAACAAATAATAAACTTCTCACACTATTTTCAGAAGTATTGAATTATCTTCTTCTTTTACTCATAAGACAAATGATTACAGTGCAAATAAGGATGTCTTACTTTGCTTCTACCCTGAAGTTATTCACTGAAAGAACTGTAAACAGGCCATAATAAAGAGTAGAACATAATACTGGGTGAAAGACTAAAATAATTACTACAGATTTATCAAAAAATATTTAAAGAGAAAAAACTGAAAGTTTTTTTAAAATTGCAGAACTTTTCAGATCACTGAGGAATAATCTACAATGAAATCTGGAAATGATTCAACATCCGTGCTCTCAGTCTTCATAATGCAATGTGGCACATGCTGCATGAAACAACGGGTAGGTTTGTTAACCTTCAGAGACATATTAAAATACTGTAATTTTTACAAAAGCAACAACTGACAGTACTACTCCTATTTGGAGGCAATTGCTCCTCACTACTCCCATCAGTTGTAATACAATAATTTCAAACCCAACCAGAACGTCAGCGGCTCAGCCACCAAGCCCTCCCACCCATCATTCAACACACACAACCTGACACAGGGAAGCTGTAGTCTGAGATCTGCTAGTGGATTTTGTCAGTCCTTCCACAGTGAAAGCAGGCTCTGCTTTCCTTCTTCCCCCAAGCACAATAAGAAAGGGCATTCTGAAGCACTGCAGGTAGCTGCAGCAAGAATGACCAGAGTCAATGTATAGAGCTGGATATTAGCTGTGAGAGAAGGAGGCATATATAGGCTGGAGCCCTTATACATTCATGGCTAACAAGTTAAAGATTCAGTAGAACAGGTAGCATGCACCCTACACTGAAATTTGAGTGAAATGCTATTTCAAGGCCTTCATCTTAAGACAACAACATATATTAGCTGCTATTTACTGCATCTATTAAAAAAAAAAAAAAAAAAAAAAAAAAAGCACCGAAGAAAAACAAGAAGCCCTGACTACTAGCAGAATAAAATAAAGTCCTATCTATGTATAGGTAACTAAGCTAGTGTTAACCTGCATGGCTGAATGTCAGCCACAGGTGATGAGGCAAGGAGAGCAGTACATATGCAAAACAGACCCCTTCACTATATCTCCCCCACAGCAATAACCTCTACTGAAGAAAAAAAATGGGGACAACTAAGCAGGATATACATGAGCTACCTGTGAGGTCACTGATCATTCAGTTCACTTGCCTTTCAAAAATCAGGTGTACTATACAGAGAATACTGTGAGCCACCAACATTCTGCAGCTCCAACATAAATGAAAACTAGAAGAGGATAGTGATGGTCTTCATAAAGGTATTGTGAAATAGACACTATGGAAAAGTACTCTTTAAACTCAAGGACAACATTTGTAACTCTCCTGAATCTCCCTCAAGAGGAGTATTAATTAGTTGTGTACAAATCAAGTGTGAGTAGTAATTTGGCTGGAAGTGTTTAACTGGAAGCAGGAAGTCTACTGCAGAACTTTGTCCAATATGAGTAATAGGAACAGAAGCATTGCTTCATTTCCAGAGGAAACTGGCAAAAATCTACAAAACTTCAATGATGGCGCTCAACCAAGTCATTGTTTTTGTATGATGCATTCATACATACACATGGCAGCAACTGATTCCTCCAAAGTTTTAATAAAAATGAAGCAGCTCAAAACTAATTTATACCACCCTTAAACTTACTCTTGATGCTACTGAAGTCAATGGAAAAGTCTGACTGCAAAAGACTGAAGTTCGTGCCTCACTACTTTTGTTTCCTGTACCACAGTCAGTTGTGCACAGACTGTGTAAAGTTCAAACATCAGCACAAAGATACGTATTTCCACTCTGGTGCTGTTTTTATTTGAAAACTGAATTTATATATGCTCTATTTAGCTCATGGTTGCACAACAGACATTGCTATCAGGATCTTAGTATTGCATAAAAGGAATGAAGTAGCTGACATGAGTGTTTATAAAAACATAGCTAGCATAAATTGGCAGTGTGCTTCCCTCTGTCAAGCCTCTTGTTAGTAACAAGCAATGCTCTGTATGTACACTAGTTATTCTTTCCATTGTGTTACACAATACAATTACTAACATTTGGTAGCTTTTGTTACAAATCAGATGTGGAGCAATCTTACCTTATCATATATATTAGCATTTAAAACGTTCCTGACACCCTTAATACACAGGGTTTTTTTAAGGTTCACAGTTACCTTTTAACTCTATTAGCTTTATTGACACTCTCAGCCTATGAATTTTATCTTAATAAATTTGCACTTTTTTGTTGTGTGTAACTGTGTAAATGCTTCATAGACCACAAGAAGTAAATGGAAAGGAAAATCATGATTCAGTTACCTGCAATGACTATTTATGGCCCTGTTTGGACCCCTGGGCTGATCACAGCAAAGTTTCGGTGCAGTGGTTCTCTTACATAATGAATCATACTCTGCACTTACAATAAACATCCAGGTACAGTTCATGATTACATTTGTCACAAAGAACTTCAATAAGAAATCGGAAAAAAAGTCTGCTGCTGGAGAGATGAGCAAGACTTCAAGAGGAACACTGTTAAGAAGGCCAGCATCCAGAATCCATACGTAGAAAGGACTTCTGCATTTATTGGACTTCTAATAGGAGGAACAAGTGTACTCAAAAACTTCTCCCTTCAACTGACAATACCTGGCAAAAAGAGCAGAAGGTCCCTGAAATCTGGAAAGAGCCCAAAAAGGAGAAGAGGCAGGGATCAGCAGGAGAAGGAGGAATGGATTAAAATGTTTTGCTATTGTTCCACCTACCCTTAAATATACTATATTGTATATTTTATAAAATACAGTATATTTATAAAGTATATTTAGAAAATATACTATACATTATATTTTATACCTACGCTGTAATACCTGCCCCTCTCACCTTCATGCAGCAATATGAACCTAAAACATTTTTTGAATTGGTGTTTGTATTGCTGCCTGAACATCAGAGATACTGATACATGACTGATTGTTGCTGCTCTAATCCTCTTGGGTGGATACAAACTGCAGCTTCCTAGTTTCTGGATTAACAGGCAAGAACCTGAAGTGCCTTCCTGCCATCTGGATTGTTCACTGAACATAAAAACAAAAAAAAAAAAAAAAAAAAAAAAAAAATTGAATGGAAAACATTGGTGTTGAAATTGTAATGCACTCCTACAGGCCTGATCCAGAAATGAAGACCATGGAATACATGACCACCCTCCACTTAAAAGAATGATGACTGGCCTGGTTATGGAATCAGGTCATCTACCCCACAGCAAACTCTGTTGTGGTGTTTGGAGGGAGAGGGGTTGGCATCTGCTAGTTCCATCACCACTTAGAAAACATTATTTGTTAAATCATGCCCAAATTTTATATACCACAACTTTATGGAAAATAAACGTATTAGCTAGATGAGGGAGGATTATTCACTCCTCCTGTCAGTCAGACATTTTTGGAGGATTTAAAGCAGAGGAGGTAGACTCGAAAAGACTAGAAATTTACTGATGCATGTGCAATGTCAATGAGGGCTTCTGTTTCTCCTGCACCTCCATTTTGGATTATTCTAAACGTTGGCAATAGCTACACAGCTGCTTCCTTTCGATAAAAGGTTGAAGCGTCTTTAGTCAATTAAAAGCTATGCAAATATTTCACACATAACTTCCAGGAATTTGTTCTGCATGATGAATTTTTATTACTACAAAAAGTATTTATCAAATGATTTAGTTAAGTATTTCCTTAATGTAAACAAGTGCAAGGCTACAGAAATGTACAACATCATTATAAAATGTGAAAGTGGGGAAGTCTTAAAAATTCTAGTAGCAGTGTTGAAATAATACAGAACTCTCTGCTCTGCTGTCCACAGGTGTGCATGCACCCTACAACCTCTTCTGAAGACATCAGAGAATGCGGGCTCCATCATGCATTTTACATTCAAGATAGTTTAATTAGCACATGTCTTCTGGTTTCCAGTAGTGTTCATCAGCTCATTATTTAGGTACCAAACAGAAATATATCATCTGCAAAGCAAGACTTAATAACAAACATCTTCCTATACAGATTTCAGAGAAAAAGGTCTTTTAGCCAATCCTCTGGAGGAGAATTAAAGTTTAAGGCTTCACCAGCTTAATTTCAAAATAGCATGGACTGAAGGAATAGTTGGTGTTACTCAATGCTCTGGCACCCTTTTTATTTTTCTTTGGAATATTCGTCAAATAACAGGCACACAGTACAATTTAAATCCATTCATTTCTTCCAACACAAAAACCACATCCCACTATTGGTACACACCCACCCAGTGTTTCTTTTTAGCAAGGAGACAAAAGGGGCCAAGTCTCTCCTAAATTAACTGCACCCTACAAAGGACTAAGCATAAATGAGCTCAGACTCTGGACTTAGCACCATTCTGTCCTAACATGTCTCCTAGTCACCCCCCTTCTCCATCCTTAAGCCTTTTGTGGTTACCTTAGCCTAAGCAGACCAGACCAATAAATAAGGGACAAAAAAAGAGACAGATGTTCCACTTCTGAGACACCGTAACTCCTAAAATGTACTTGTTTTTATCCATAAGATTTAGTAATGTGTTTTTACAGAAAGTTTATAAGCTTCATGGTTTGTGCATCTGGATTTAACATGCCATCCTCTCCCCGCTCCTCCATTCCCCCCTTTTAAATGCAAAAAAGTGTTAGAAACTAGAAAAATCTTTGGAACAATGGGCAGATGTAAATACATTAATGTAAGTAAACTATAGCAAGTGAAATGTAACAATACATGTAAGTCTTGTACAGCCATATTCCTTACTGTTATAGAGCAGTTCACTTTGAAGCAATGAAACTATCTCTCAATTTGACAGTACTTTGAATATGAAATCTTAGAAAAGAAGACTAAAAGATGCTAGGAGAGGACATCCAGTCTATCCCAATACCTGAAGTGTTACATTACGTATAGTCTAATAAATAATTAAATAATTTATATTTAAGCGTAACAAACTAGTAGACATAAAAAGGAAAAAAAGTAAGTGTTCTACAAATGCCGTATTTTCAGTATCACAACTAAGTATTACTGTAACTGCACCAAAAAAAGCCCTCATGCCCTACCACTGTAGCAGAATTTAATTCTTTTTAGTGTAACTGTAATAAAAAGAATGAAAGGCTGTTTTCAGAATACTAGATTCTTAATTAAAAAAAGAAAAAGGAATTAACAGAAGAGGTTGTAGCACAACAGCACTGCAGAAAACACCCAGTGGAAAAAAAAAAAAAAAATAAAAAAAGGCAGACAAAACATTTCCAGAAGAACCCAATCTGTAGTGAAAATGGAAAGTGTGAACTTACATCCTCTAGTTTATCATTTTGCCTGGTCCTACAGTAAGGAACCACAAATGAAGTACGGGTGTAATCCTGTAATACTTCAAAACTGACTATAGACCAACTTCCTACATTCCTATAAATGAAACTGATTATTAGCTTATAATACCATCAATTAACTCACTTTGACATAAAATGATATACACTGCAGATGCATCAAGAGACCTTCTACAGCTTTAGTCCACACTACAAAAGGCAGGCAATTGGAGGTACTCAGCAAACTTCTGTGGACTTTTCAAAATAAATGCCATACAAAGTGTATTTAGCACATGATGGTAACATTGGATGCAAGCAGGTAATTGTATATGCACCCTTCTTTGTCAGAGTATTGCAGCTATCATCTCTGTAGGACATATTTAGAGAAGAGCATTACTCGAAAGCTCATGTGTGGTTGCAAACAAGATATAACTATTCCCTTCGTAAGAATACCTCTACTTTCTCAAAACATGCCCTTGGCAACCCTTCCAGTCTTCAACAGGTATATAGGACTTTATTTAGTTACAGCACCATTTCTCTACAACTTGCCTTTTACATTTCACCCTACTTGGGAAAAGGAGGTCCACAAAAGCCATTCCCCCTTCAAGCAGAGGTAAATCCAGTTCTCTTTCACAGATGCAGTCAACTGGAACAGACAAGTTTTCTTAGATAAAACATGCCACAGTGAACGATGACATAGGACCTCTACCTACAGTGATCTTGTTTGCTCACTAAAGGAAAGCTAGGACTGATTATGTGCAGAGAATGATTTATGTTCATGGGACAGATCATAGTACATCCTCTCCAGGTCCTGAAAATGTGCTTCAAAAGCAACAGAAGCCAGTTTGCTGTACCAGTTTTCAAAATGTTGAAAGAACTGCCCTACAAACAGTGCTTATTTCCACTTCAAAATGCCTCAAAAAATTACAAAGCACAGGCAACAGCACATTAAGGAAACGATAAATTATAGATACAATTTTTAAAAAAGGAGAAATCCCGAATTGTGGGTGAGAAAGAAGTCTAACAGCTGTGATTAGTGAGACGTGTGTTTATACATCTTGCAACATTATACAAAGCACTGGGTGAATTTCAGACTGCCTCAGATGGCAAAAGTCTGTTCAATGAAACTTGTTGACAATGTTGTTAAAATAGAAAACTAATATTTGATAGCGAAGAACCACAGCCTGTTATAAATGTCAAATATGGGATTATAAAGCAATGCACTGAGATTCTGGACTTGAATTTCCGTGCCTAATCCAACCATCTGTCGACCAGTTGTGTAGCAAAATGAAGATAACAAGGAAATCTCCAAAAGGACAGTCAAATACTCTTCCTTCAGCTACAGCATAACCCTCCTTAGGAACATGCCCGCGGTAATCGCACGCTGCCTGCAGATTAACCTAGGGCAGATGATACTCGCCACCGGCAAAAGGAAGATTGCACAGGCAGTCTTGCCAGATAGGCAAGATAAACAGGGCGCTTAACTCCAGATGAAACAGCCTGCAGAGGCAGAAGCGGACTTCGCCGCGCCGGCACTGCCGAGCCGGGCAGGGACCCTTCGCCCAGGGCGTCGATTGTGGAGGGCCCGGGACCCCCCCAGCCCTCACCGGCCGAGGGACCCGGGGCCGGGCTGCTGCCCGGTGCTGAATGTGGGGCTGCATCGTGCAGCCGAAAACTTAAACCCGCTGGAGCGGGAGCGGAGCCGCTCATGACGCCTCTCCCACCGCTGGGATGCCCGCTCGGTGCAGCCCAGCACCGGGCAGGGCTGCGGGTCCCGCAGCGACCCCAAACACGCTCCTCACCCAGCGGGGACCCCGCAGGAGAGGCGCACCGGCCCTCCCGGAAAGAAAACAAAAGAACAAACAAAAGAAAAAAAAAAAAAAAAAAAAAAAAAAAAACAGAAACAACTCGGAGGGATGCGCCGAGGTGGGAAGCCCCCGGGAAGCGCAGGCTCGCAGCCGCGGGGAGCACGACCAGCCCCGGGGGCGCACGGCACGGGGACCCGGGGACTCCGTCCGCGCCGCCCCGTCCCGTCCCGTTCCGGATGGCCGGGCACCGCAGCGAGGCAGGGCCGGGGGCCGCCCCGTGCCCAGCCTGGACACCAGTTGCTCGACCCGCGGCGAAGAAGCGGTGAAAGGAGCCTGCGGGCGACCGCGGAGCCCCGGGGGGTGCAGGGCCCCCGGCCCGGGGGCGAGGGGTGCTCGCTGCTCCCCCCGCCCCCATACCCACACACGGGGCAGAACGGGGTTCCGCCCGCGCAGCCCTCCGCTTCTCACCTCCTTAAGTTCCTTGGCCACGTCTTTCAGGTCCCCCAGGACTAATTCCAAATCCTCCACGATGATCTTGATCTGCTCCTTCACCTTGGCTTTGGAGGCTGCCGGCGGCCCCTCGGACGGCGACGAGGAGGAGGATGCGGTCCCCTTGGACTGGGCGGACATCCTTTTCGGGGCAGCCCGGCGCGGCCAGGGGGGGCACGCAGGTCAGGCGGCCAGCCCGTCCCTCCGGCTCCCGGAGCTGCCGCAGCCGCCGCCGCCGCCGCCGCCGCCGCCGCCGCCGCCGCCGCCGCCTGCCCGCCCGCGCATCCCGCGCCGGGGGCGCCGAGCCGCGCCGCGCTCCGCCGGGCGGCCGCGCTGTGCAGCTGCCATCGGCTCCCGGCAGCGGCGCGGGGGCCCGGCTGCAGCCCGCCGCGCGCCGCGCCTGCGCCTCGCCCCGCCCGCGCCCGCTCCGCCGCCGGCTCCCGAGCGGGGAGAGGGGCCGGGGGAGGAGCCCCCGCAGCCCGCGGCGTCGCATCGGCACGCACCCACCCCGCCCGCGGCATCGCCCCCCCCCCCCACGTCCGCGATCCCGGGTGTTGGGGGAGGCGGGGGACTCCGCCGGAAGAGGCGCTGGTCCCGGCGCTGTGTCCCCCCCCGGAGCCGCCGCGGTGCTCCCCGGGCAAGGCGGGGGGATGGTGGCACCAGCGTTGGCGGGGACAAATATTAACCCACCAAAACAGCACACACCCCCCTCCCAAAAAAAAAAAAAACAAAAAAAAACCAAACAAACAAAAAAAAACAGCAAACAAACAAACAAAACAAAACAAAACAAAAACAAAAAAAAAAAAACAAACAAAAAAAAAAAAACACAAAACAAAAGGGAAACCCTTTTAGTGGCTGGCTCATGGCAAAAATCCTGTCAAAGGAGACAACAGCTGTGCCGGCTTCTGGTGAAAAAAAAGTCGTAACTGGGAGGTGATGTCTGCACACCTCTGCACTGTAAAGTAGCTGTTCTGGCTCCCCCCCAGGGTGCACCCACCATGCTCGTTTCAGACTTCGCTGCTCTAAGGAAGGAGGCTGACGGAAGGTGGGTGTTTTGTAACTGGCAGTGCACTGGTGAAAGGCGCTTTACAAGTGTCTGGCCACCCCTCTGTATGCTGGCCTGCAAACACACAGTGATCCGTAGACCCTTGTTCTTGTCAGGACGTAAAGGCTGTGCATCCCATCAGACAGAAACAGAAATGCACATGAGCTAGAGTATCTTTTAGGAATATGCTACCTGGCCCTTTCTCTGAAGTAGAGGCCAGCGCTACATTTGAACTTTCCCTAGGGTTATTCAGAGACCAGTCTGTGGGGCAAAAGGAAGAGATTGCTAGGTATCACTCACCTCTGATGTTTTTTCATCTCACTGCAAAAAGGTGGCACGTTCAGGTGAAAGGAATCAGTTTAGGTATTTCTACCTCCCACTACCTCTGAACAGCAAGAAGAGGGCACGCTGCCAAGCCCGGCTTTGAGGATCGCCCTGCGTGGTTGCAACTGACTTTGACGCGGTAAATGCTTCGCAGAGTTTTGGCAGTCTGAGATGTTTTAACCTAGCTAAAGCAGGCAGGGAAAAGCAGAAACCTTGCCCAGAGCAGTGTGTCTGCACATGGCAAAAATCGCACTCGGTGATGACCTGTTTGTCCCTGGGAAGGGTGTAAGACCAGGGTGTGAAAAGGCAGGGGCTGACAGCACAGCACCTTTTACTGTCTTGGGTTAGGTACAATTATCTTTCCACTTTTTACCACTATGAAACCTGCTGTGCTCAACTGAAATCATTTGTTAGTGGGCATATATTGGTCGTTTTTGTTTTTTTTTTTTCATAAGCGTCTCACAGACCTTTTAGACAATTTCAAGGAGGCCTTGTTCAAGAAGAGCCCATGTCTTTCCTCTTGACTTTCAAGGCTCATGGTAGATTTTTTTACCTCGCACCAAAGCAAAAGCTCTTCCAACACTGACTTTCAAAAGCATTCCTGATGGTTATTTTTGCTTAACCGTTTCTGTATGAGCAACAACATCATATGATTTTTGAAGCTAGCTAAGTAATCGAGTCTGAATTTACAAACTGCAGTCACCGCTAAATTAGGAAGAAAGCAACCCACAAGTTGCTGAGTAAGTTTTAATTAATGTTTGAATACTATTCCTCAAAGGCGTTATATGAAAAGAAAAAAAATTGAGACATTTATGAAAAGCTATCACGGAAATTATCCATGCAGTAGCTGACATATATCCAGTTTATAATTAGAGAAACAGAACTTCTGACAGAAGTTAATGTTGTTCTATAACAATACACTGTACATACCTATACAGAACATGGCTTAAATGGGTAAGGGACGGTTTCTACTACCTTGCTGTAGAAATCATAGACATTGTCATAAAATTACTACCAGATCTGCTACAGACCCTCTAAATTTCGTCTAGCCTAATTGAGCATTCATGATGAGACAAATTTTTTTCTTACCCAATTGCTTACTTTTTTATGGACTCTGTATAAAACCTTGGCACCTCTCACTGCTCAATATTTTTGTTTTAAGAACGGAAATTTGATTCCTACCTCATTAGTTAGTTCTAAGTCATGACAAGACTTTACCAATAATCCTGTGGTTATCCGCTTTTCTTAATCCTGCGACCACGTTTGCAGATTTCCCGAATTTTTGAAGATATAAACTGTCCACTTCACCTGTCCCTCTACTTTTGTAGTGACATTCTACTAAAAGCAGTGTAGGATTACAAAGTGGCTGATATTTCGCATTCATCTAAGTATCTACTGCTTATCCCTGAAAAAAACCTGACAACTCTTCTAAGTCCTGAGTAAATTTCATTGTCCTATTGGTCTTGAAAGCAATTTTATGCCTTTAAAAAATGTGCTATATCTTGCTAAACTGTGTCTTAGTTCACAGATAGGTAGTGTCCCGTAGCAAAGTTATCTACTAGTTGTCTGTTCTTTTGCTTCTGTTTCTCCAGGAAAATATTTATCAGTGAGTTACCAGTATATTTTTTTTTTTGTAGTCTTTCCGTCTGTACTTTCACCAAACCTGAAATGGCTAATCACAGAAGAGTGTAGAACTCCTTTCTGGAAGTATGACCTCTGTAGGCCATTAAGAAGATGCAGAGGATATACAAGAAGCCTCCCCAGAAATCTTGAAACAGAAAGTTATTTTGGACGTATAAGTTTAAGACCTTAAAAGTGCAGTTCACTGGTCTTCCACTAACACTTTTTAATCCAGAAAAAAAACCACCCAATCAGAACCAAAACACTCATTAAATGAATACTTAGTGAAGTAATGTGGCACTCAACCGTACCATTCCCAGCTATGATCTCATTAAAGCTCACAAGTTGAGTATGGCTTGGACTGATCAGGAATTGGAAATGACATCTCTCAGGAAAATCTCTCAAGATGCTGCAAAAATTGGTTTTGGTGATTCAGTAGATGGCACTTTTCCTTTTGGAAAATAATATCCTATATCTCAGCCCAGTGTTACAAACAGAATGAACTGAACACATACACAAACAATGATTTTGTCATGCTGTTTTATTTATGCTATTTATTTTATGTGTGGAGTCACAGAGAGAATTGGAAACTATGCAGGAAATCATGAGTAATCATAAAATGTAAATGAATCACAGAAATAATTTTACTTGAGAATCAGCCAGACCAGTCATATCAGAACTACAGAAATTGAATTACTTTAAAATTGAGATACTTTTCTCTTATTAAAAAAAAAAAAAAAAAAAAAAGCAAAACATAAAACAAAAAAAAAAAGAAAACAAAACAAAACCCAAAAAACCCAAACTAAAACAAAACCAAAACCAAAATAATACAAAAAAGCCCCAAATGCTTACCTACTTGGGAGGGGCTCATACAGTACCATAAAACTTTCATACTTATTCTTCTATGAGAATAGAAAACAAATAAGCACTTTACAAATTCTCTATGTAGAACTACATTTCACTTTCCTGAAGTTATCAATATTTCAGATAGATTAATTAAAAATTAATTTGCTGTGGTCTGTTGAAGGAATTTTGTTCGGAATTAGTGCTATTTATCAGAGGTAAAAGTTGAACAATCTTCTAGGTCAAACAAAACATTTTTGATCTGAATGTTCTGATTTATTTTAAACATTTTCCAACTTTCAAAACAAGATCAAAGAATTTACAAAGCAAAAAGATACCTATCTGATCTCAGTAATTTTGGAAATGATAAAATAAAATGTTCATTTATTTTCTATCTTTCTTTTGAATTTGTCCCTAAAGGAAATATTCCACATACAAGACATGGAAGCACTAAAACAGTAAACTTGTCTTTTTTCATCACAAATACAATTGTGGAAGAAATCTTAATTCAGTTGCCTCAGGCTTGCAGATTGAATGTGTGCTAATTAAAATATTAATTGAAATCTGCAAAATTAATCATAAGTTATATTAAAACAATGGGTTAATATCTAGTACAGTACCACTAAACATTCCAGGTACTTGTTAAACACATGTTTTTATCTTTTCTATCCTAAAATGATAGTGGGTTAATCTCTTTCTAAAATGCTCCCGTATTTTACTAAATATGGTGTTCTTTTCTTAACTGTTAAACAATTCTTTAACAGTTATGCTGATGAAGTCACACTGGCTGCTTACACTCCAAACTATAAAGTTGTAGTTCATTGAGATAGAGGCTGAACGACTCTTCAGTTAAAGGAAAAAAATAAAAGCACTTTCTGAACTGTGGTATAATTAAATACCATTATATTATTTCACTTCTTTAAAAACAAGCAGTTATTCCCTTGAAAAGAAACTTGGGATTTCACAAAATAAGCTACATACTTCTGAATTAAGTTGGATAATTTCCAAACAGTAACTAAAAAATGTAATGGAAGTCAGGACTAAGGCAAAGTCACTGTTTGCACCAAGTTCTTGTGTTATTTCTCCAACCTTTTTCTTCTTGATTTTGATTTAAAATCAGGCATACCATATGTATAGTATGAAACTAGTCATATCGTGCTTTCACTCAAGTGCACAATCCACACATATTTTTCATAACAATTTGCATATTGGTAAAGATGGAACAGGGCTGTTTATTTGTAGAGCAGAACGCTAAGCATGGAGCAAAGGTTTTAAGAAACTGAACAGGGTGTGTTATTCTCCTTTAGAATTAAAGGTAGAGCAGAGTTTTATGGAACCCAAACCTATTTTCATTCCATGTTGTTTGTAATGCGTATAATCAGGGTGGCAATAAAAGTTACTTTTCTTATCTGGAAAATCCTTTGTTGAGTGATGTTGAGGAAAGAAATTACATAGTTATTTTGGCCTAACTTAAAAAATATATGCAAGAATTTCTCTATTAAATATGAATAAAATGTCTCCCATGCATAATTTATGTTCAATTCCATCAATCTGCTTGGGATGGAGTATCACATTAGTTAACACAGTTCAAAGAAATATCTGTGTAATGTCTCTGTATAATGTCTCTGTATTGGAATGCCAACTCCCAAGATTTATTACCGCTTCACAGGAAATTAAGAAATACTGCTTAGCTGGAATATAAACTTGCTGAAACTAAGTCCTCTTTAAACCACTTGTGTTCTAGCAGGCATCCTTGGTGAGCTGTAAAACAACCATAGCAAAGGAACCATCCTCCATCTGGGATATTCCCTAGGAACTTAATTGCAGTGGGATTTTTTCTGTCAAATTTTAACTAGCAATATTTCTTATAAATTGTCAAAAGCTCTGAAAAGTACACAAGAGAAAGAAATTAAGTTATTTTCCGCAAACTAGTCCCTGAGTAGCTAGATAAAGAAGTGGAGCATCTTGCTAAAAAATATGAGTTTCCGTTATATCTGTGACTTATTTTAATTCAACAAAGATTGAGTTTTCAGTCAGGTACTTCAACTGAGTACATCCCACGGTATTTATAAGACAATATAATAAAACCAAGTCCAGTCAGAATAGAAGTACCTAGTGGTGAACTGATCTTAGCAACTTTGTCCAAGTGATGTGAACATTGTCCACTCATATTATACAATGGCTTCTAACATTGTGTAAATAATTCTTTGTGCAATGCTTTGACTTAACAATGACCCACTGGATGTGCAAGCAAAAAAAAAAAAAAAAACATATCACAAGAATATATTAATATCAGGTTGGAGAATAAGAAGACTGAACTATATGCATACACATCCTTGAAAGATGCAGAAATGTATTTGCTCTCACAATAACCACTCAGTTCAGCGTCCACTCTTTTGGTGGAGACAATTAACAAAAATGGCTGTCTTCATGCAAATCAATAAAATATTCTATATGACAAAAAATAAACAAGAAATGGGTCAGGGAAGGAAAAATATTAATATACCGTACTTATTGCATCTCTTTTTCAAATATCCATGAAAATGTTTTTAAAGCATGGGAATACTCAGAGATAAAATATTTTTTCTTTTCCTCTGTTGAATAGATTCTGCATAATTGCTTGGAAAGAATAGACATTTCTTTTTTTCTCTTCAAAATTGAAAGGCAAACAGGTGGTAAAACTGAAAGAACGGTGGCTGAATATGTTTCTGCAGTAATCTTAAAGCCATAGTTTATATTAGTCATTTCTTATGCTTATTTTTCAAACTCAGTTACTGGAAGTTGTATACTTAATCTAATTTTACCAAGATTACTTTTTTGTTTACCGGTTAACTGTCAGCTAACAAATTGGTGCCTTTCTTCCCTAAGGAGCTATTTGTTGGTGTCAGATGCAAAGTATTTCCTGTGGAGGAATATCCCTTTGCTGCTGGCATTCACTTCAGTAGTGTGTTATTGCAAACATCTGGAGCACACAAGAAAAACACTGTCTGGATTCCTTCCTAAAGCACCTCAGTCAGAATAAACCAAGCAAGAGAAATGCCTGATCAAGTGAGTAACCCGGTCATGGAAAAGGACTACAGTACAGCAGCATCAATACAAAGGTAAAAAATGCGATTCTATAACTTGCAGGCCTACCGTGGATTTATACAATCTCTATTTCAAAGACCACTCCAGCTACTGCAATTAAAAAACTATTTTTACTGTGTCATACACTGTAAAGCAAAGGTGAACATTCACACTTTCAAGTCTTTCATTTTAGATTGATGAATTATCTATCAACAGACAATGAATATCTGCCACTTCCTCCCTTACTCCCCAGATTCAAACTATGTTAAAAGCTATGGTACAAAACAAGAGAAGGAAGCCAGAAACATAAATGGGAAGGGTCCATTACTCACTGATGACTGTATGACTGGATTGTGAGTGCCAAGTGGTCCCCTTGAGGTACTGACTGTTCTCCAAGTAATGACATGAGAACACACCGGTTCTGTCCATGCCTTGCTGAACTTGGCCTGTAATGTTACAGACCCAAGCACCCAGAGGCACCAGTCAGAATCTTGTGAACTATAGAAAAAAATTCCCATATTCCACTCCTACATTCAGATAATTATAACTGAAAATATGTGACCTTTCCATTATTCAGTGTTCACGAATTATTACATAATGTTAATGCCATCTGATATTAATTTGGACATTAATGTTTTTACCCTGTGCTTTTTTAATTTAAAACAATATTTTCTATGAAACAATCTCCTTGCAAATTCCCACAATCAATTTATCTGGAATCAGTAAATCAGACCACATCATTTCTATCGTTCTCTCAGGACCCATGACCTGTCTTTGAAACGTCAGTTGCACAATGACACATACTCATGTGTACATTTTATCTAATGCTTCCTTGAGAAGTGATGCGAGGTATTTCCAAGGAAATAATATTTTCAGTGGCTATCCGAATGTCTTATCCACCAGTCATTCAAAGAAAATGGCTGCTCGTGCTTACCTCAGCTTTGAATTTGTTCTGGAGAATTTGCAGTTCTCTACAGCTGTGAAAACTCACAACTCCCCTTCTCCCTAGCTAAGAACTATTACTAACAGAAATATTCAGAATAAAGTGCATGCCATTTGCTTCCTTGGTAATTATCACTGGCCCATTTTTAGCTACTGCTTCAGAAAAAGAAGCTCAGGATCCTGTGCACTCTGGATTGTAATTCCAGCTGAAAGGTATAAAACAAACACAGTGATAGAGATTTAACATTTTTGTGACCTTGAATGTCTGTTTTCTTTCAAGACAGTGGAATAGGTTCTGATCTTTTTAGGAAACATTAGGAAAAATTAACAGCACTTAGGTGACATCATAAGGTAGTTCTACCTTACTCTTTTTTATGATTTCTTTCTCGTTTGTTTTTTTTTTTTTTTAACAGGGTGTGATGTTGCAAAAGCTTAGGAAGAGAACCCCGATCAGGCTGAATTTTTCCATTCAAATACAGGCTGGTTGTTTGACCAAGCCATTAAACACTCGATTAGTAGGTAACATGTAGGGAGAAAACCAGCCAGTTCTACATTCAGAAAAACCCCCATAATTAAGCTTGTAACTAAGATGCTTGATTTGTATTACCTGAAGGCCTGACCCACAGTATACAAACCCCCTTTAAAAAATGAGACAGTTTGGTCTAAACATCTGTAAAATTGTTTTGTGACATCTCTTCAGTATATTCAATGTGATCTTGTAGCAGATTGGTATAACGTCTGTCTAAGAAAGACAGATCACAAGAAGGCTCTGTAGTTTTCCTGGGATGTGCTGCTTTTATACTTACTGTCATTTGGTTCTACAGTAATTCAGTACCAGGCACAGGTTACTGGGCTAAAAGGAGCTTATGTCTTACCCAATACACATATACTTCTGTTCCTGAGGTCTCAACCCACACAGTCACTCTAAAATTATATTGCTGAATACTTCTATCTAGCCAATAACTATACCAAAATTACTTTTGGTATAGGTATCAAGTACCATATTTAGTAAATTGCCATATAAAACTCCTATATTGACTTCTTTTTAACACTGAAAAATGCTACATTTAATTACCATTGAATATTCTAGCTTTAGAAGAGCTTACATAGAATAACTCTACTCTGAAAAGAACTTTAAAAAGCTTTATCACAGTGAATAAAAAGAAATTCCCACATATATTTTGCAGTCTGAAAGGTGGGATAAATCTTTTTCTTTTTGTCCCTTGCTTTAAAATATGCATTATATTATATAGGAACAGCAAACCTAGGCTGCTCTGGTATCCAGAGATTAGTAAAGGAAGAACAATCTGCATTTTCTTTGGCTCTTTCTATTGCTCAGGCACTTAACATTTGAAGATACCTTATTTGTGTGATTAGCACCATTTTGACGTTTCTTACACCAACTCAGTTTTTATCTAGAGATAAAATGGTAAAGATCAGAAGGCTTAATATAAACATGTTAATTTCTGTCTCTGATAATTTCCATTCTTTTTTCTGCAGTTGAAAAATAATGAATCAGTACTATGCCTGACAAATCGAATAAGCCCCATTTAGTATAATTTACCTTTGTAAATTTGTGATTTCAACAACCTTGTCAGTATTTGAATTAAAAAATATTCAAGCAAACAAACATACAACAAAGGAAGAGCTACAAAGGATTCTAGAAGCTTCTTAAACTCTGCTAAATTTGCAAATTGTTTGGAGTGAAGTGTTGATTAAAGTTTCCATAAATACTTTATAGAACTGACATTCTACTTTGGAAGCTCCTTAAACTAGAGGCACTGAAAGCCAATACAATCCTAAACCTGTGTAATCTGATAAAATGGATGATCAAGCCAACAGTTTAGGCAGTTTACAGCTAGTTTGGCCTTCCTTAGCCTACTACTGAGAGCATCTCTACTTTCTCTGTGATGTTCAAGGGAGTTGTGTCTTGCTTTGACAGACGGTGGAATCTATAATCCCATTCCTACATTTTCATACGATTATGCCTTCTTTTAAATTCACATGCAAATCCAAGTTTTACAGAAATTGCTGGACTGATTACTTACATTTTGGAATCCAGACATTTAGTGGTTTCTTAATCGTTTGCTATTCCACAAAACAAGTAATGTAACTACACAGAGATTCCTTTAAAAAGATGGGGGTTTTGTGCTCAATCCTGTTTGTGTAGGAGCCAAAGGGTGACCTGAGGTCTTAAGGTCCATCAGATGAAGAATCCTTTCTCCAGATTTATAGAAGGGGTGTACTTAGATACTGCTCTGTTCCCCCAAGTCAATGACAGAAGTTCTTTTACTGTTGTGTAGGTTGCATAAGGGAGTTAATTCATCTATGTGATTTCAGTCAGTAGAGTGAGAAACAGAAACTTGTAGTTTTTGCCTTAAGATTTTTGACATTCAGTTCTGTTTTCTGCAACAAGAAGGATGAATCATTGTGAATGTTTATTGAAGAAGTGGGGTAAAATGCACCCCCATTTCCAGGATCCTCTCCAATTATTATTTATTCTAAAGTATTGACATTTTTATCAAACCTCAGCTTTTATTTGATGCCTTCTGAAGTTAGTAGACTTTCTGATTACTTAAGGTCTGTTGTTGTGGTGCAGCAGTTTATTATAACTGAACTGTTTTTTGCATGTTACAGATTCTAAGTCTTTGCACTCGCCAAGCTAAGGAGTAAAAGATGAATAGAAATTGTACAACCACCAGAGGTAAATATAAAAAATCATCTCTTTGATTTGGCATTGCCTTTGACAGGAATTCTTATACATACAGATCCAAAGGCAAGAATCTCAAATCATGGTACAAAAAGGGTCTGTGCAGAGTTAACTGCCACGGATCTTTTATATATCATTCGGAGTAAGGTGACTCAGCTTTGTTTTTCTGTTGCACTGCCAAATCAGGCATTAAAAGGCTTGGTAACTCAGTTTCTGTTTACTTTTTGTCTTACAAAAGATACACATAGTAAGCCATGAGATTCAGAGTTTTAAATTCTTATATTTACAACTGCTTTTACTTAGTACTTGTTAAAATATTTGGTATCATAACTGTGTTTTAACCATTGGACTACTCCCTGTGCCTGTGTCAATTAGACACCAGAGAAGGGATTAAAGCCCAGATATTGCACTTACTGAAGAAATCCTGATTTGTAGGATAAGACTCACAAAAGCTCTGAATACCTGTTTAACTGATGTTTACAAACTGGAAACTGGTATTTCTAATGATTCAAGACAGCTCAAAACCCCCTCAGTCCCCCAATTTATTGAAATCTGCCCTCTAGAGTTGTGAATAGGCCTTGTTACACAGAAACCATGTACTGAATCCAGTGAGACAGGCCAAGAGGATCAACTTTAGCAAACGGTGAGCCCTAAGGCTGCCTTAGGCCACAAGGGAAAAGAGGGACATAGTCCTCTATTGGTACAGGTGTGCTGGCCCCGGAAGGTGTGCTGTATTTGAAGGCAGGGCTTGAGCAGAAAGTAAGCACCTAATGATACCAATTCCACCTTCTGGATTGAGGATTCTGATTATCCTTAAGAACAAATATTTAGATTCCTAGTTTTTTGCAAGTACAGATCTTTGAGAATCAACAGACTCACATTTAGGTGGCACCCGACAAAAGGTCTGAATGTGGGAATTAGTGGAAGTGTCAATATTTACATTCTTGTTAATCTCTTTTCCCTTAGCTTCAGTGGTTGAAATTTCTGAAATGCTGGATTTAAAATTTTGAAGTTATGCAAAAGCTCAAAATTTGTTTTGCAAGAACACATCCTCATTAGGGTAAAACTAACCTGTCTCATAATGGTTTAGCCCAACTCAGATTCCCTATTAGTGGGTGAACAATCCAGCTCTTGGTGAATTTGTCCTTTAAAGACCTTGCTATTTTTAAATTCATGAAAGGAGAAAGCATCTTTTAAAAATTATATTATTCTTAAAACTTTATAGTAAGAAATGGAGCTATATAAAACTAAACAAATAGTCTGTATTGTTGTCATTTGTCAGACATTTCAGATACTATTGCCACACTCTGATAGGTTCAAAAGTTGAGAGGAATAGTCTCTAAAGTGAGAAGAAATTCTGTCGATCCAGTCAGTATTCTTAAATATTTGGTTGACACTCTTAATACTAAGTGATAGGAACCATACGAGGACCTAAACAAATAGACATCACTCATTCACTTTTGGCTAAGACCAGACACACTTCCATTCTTACAATTCTGTTTCTCATAGATATAAAATTGTGACTTGAGGGTAAAAAGTATTGGCTCAGTTGTGTGGCAAGATGGGATACTTGGAACTTGCAATATCGTGGTATGTAATTCTTTGGAAGATGTCCAAAGGACTCATGTTTTATTCCAGCTGGCATGTAACATACTCTTGCTACAGTCAAGACCTGAAAAGGTTTACTCAGTAAGTGTAGAAAATTTTCTTGTATTAGATGAAGAGTCACTTTTTTTTTTTTTTTTTTTTTTACTTACTGTCTCATAAAATTATTTTATTTATGTTTTTGTTCCTTTTGGTTTGATTCTCTTTCAGATGGAATATTCAATCCCTAAGGAGAATAATAAACCTTGAGGTTGTGTGTTTCCAAATTGTAATCATTTTTTGAGACTTTTTGTACATTATTTTTGGCTGAGATGAAGTAGCACATCAAGAAAAAAAATTTAGATTGATCACAGGTATAAATTTTAATCTACACTAAAGACAGAATTAATACAACCACTGTGACTAAGCTATAATCTTTAACAGCTTTATTGAATAAAAGCATATACTTTAAATCAGAATTATTAGCAATCTATGAATGTATTACATCAAATATTGAATAATATACAGAGCAGTCCTTTGACAATGAGAAACAGATCATCATCCTATTCTTCAGGCTATAAAATCATATTACTATCTCCTCCTTATGACCTTATGAATTTTGAACTTTTTCTGCTGTGTCACACCTTCCTTCTCTGTTTCCTTAGGACATTTCCACATAAGGCAAATGGTGTGTATCTGAATTTAGTCAGGAAGATTTTATGGTCTTCAGCATCTTGAGTGAATTCTCTGATTGCTCATAACCAAAATGTGCAACAGCTCACCATGTCTAGTAATATTTTGAATCCTAATAGTCCTGCATTGCTCTTGGAAATACAGACACAATGACATAACTTCTAGAATGGTTCTCCAGCATATGGGAGTTCCTGTTCGTTGTTCTTATGGGATACAGCCCTGTCTTTAGTATTTCCTTTTATTTAGCCCCAAGCTGTTCTTCTGGGAGCATGGTTATGTGCTTTTTCTGTGTGAAACACAGAAGGGCCCCCTTGCAACTCACCGTGACTTCTTGTCTCCCCTCCACAGGTCTTATACCTTGGAGTTGATGTCACAATGCTCAAACTTAGGTTTCTTCATATTTTTTTCAGGAGTTAGATGTATGTTTAGCAGCATCATTGGATAGGTCTGTTCTGTCACAAGGGAGAAAGATAGAACCTGAGGATAAGCAACCATTACCAGAATAGTTTTCTGACCTGTGCTCTGCCCGCTACTCATATCAAAGAGTACACAGATGAAAAGAGATCAGGAATGTCTTTGGAATCTGTCATGATGGAGCAAAGTTGCCTTAAAGTCCATAGAGGTGAAACCCCATTAAGATATTAAAATATATCATGTAAACTATTGGCTGTCATGCACAGATCAAGTTTCAGATCTGCTGTTAGTTTATCAAAAGATCTTCAGAGAACACCTGGTTTTGCACATTTTTCTGACTTCCTAATGTTAAAGTTAATTAGACACCACTTTTGGACATACCTGGAAAATTCTGATATGATATCAATGTCTGTGGAAACTTGAATCTGCATATTTGTGGAGAATTCCTTAATCAAGGATGTCAGTAGCAGTGGTCCTCAAGCTTTCTTCTATTTCAAGCCACAAAATCTCTCATGGATAAGTGTGTGAGTGAAACAGACAGTAAACCTTGTACCCCAGGATACAGGTCAAATGTACTGCACATGAGGGATCAGTGATGCACTGCACATGCAATATATTCAACACTTCTCAGTCAACCTGGTACAGTCATTTACTTCCTTTTTGTACATCCATGCCCATAGCAAAGATCTTCAGTAATGGTCTAGTATAGGTAGAACTAGGGCTGCCCATTCTTGGTTTTCTCCCTTCATAGATGCAAGTTGTAGACAGGCTGAAAATCTGAGAAAATGTTCTGCTTCTCGTAGCTCATTCCCATTGCCATCTTGTTTCAGGTTTCTTGAATCCTTTCCCACAATAATTACAGTAGTGTACTATTAATGATTGTAATACGGTCAGTTATATTTTACCTGCAGTCTGATATGGATGTTTACATACTACTACTCTCTTACAAGTGAGCGTAATAGCAAATATTAAGTAACCATATTTCCCTTGCTCTCTTTTTGTCAGGACTGTGGAGCTTGTACCATCCTCTTAACTTTGTTGGCCTGTTCTTGTGCAAGAAGTCTATCAGTGTCAGTGTTATGGTACCTAATTGAGTTGATGTATTGGGCAAGCACAACAATGCTCCAGCAAGGCACAACAGTCAAAACATGTGTTTGCATCACTGGGTAGAGGGATAGCCCCGTAGTCTCTGGGAGAGAAAGCAGCTGAAGATGAGCTGCTGCTGACAGAGGAGTTCTTCCAACTACAGCTTGTGCCCTGTCCACACAGGGATGGCACAAAAAATTGTAGGTACCATTGTACAGGTGGACCCTACATACCACTGATCTTTGAAACTTGTGGAAATCATACTGTGCTTTCAGTCTTTTCTGTTAAAACTGTTTGAACACTTAGAATAATTATATTTGCTATCTTGAGAGAAAATCCAGGCCTGAGAATCACATACGTATGATGATAAAACCATTTATTTGCAGAGAAGCCTCCACCACTCATTTCTAATCTTAAAAATATTATTCTTAACCAGCCAGGACTTGAACACAGGTCTCGTCTTTTACACAGTCAATTGCCCTAGCCATTAAGTTACACACAAATGATTTAAGCAGCATATTTAAGACATACCCAGGACTTAAAGACACAAAAACTAAGAAGATTGAGTTAACAGGTAAAGTAAAGGTTATTCTGCAAATAGTGTATATGCATTGAGTAGAGTGATGTGTATTACGAAAAGACAGAAGTGAAGATATGCTTGAATTACTAGTGGTTCTCAACATTCCTAAAGACATTTTCAACAGGTGCAAGAACATACTGTCCTTTTTAAAATTATGTTCTTATCTCTTTTGGCATATCCTTGTTGTCTGTCCCCTGACAGATCTTTGACAGGTAAAGCTGGTGTCTGTTTTTTTAAATTCTTGCCAGGAAAATGAGATAGAATTTGGTTACTGTGAGGACAGCCAATAAGGACATGATATTGCAGGTTAAAAAGATGGCTTAGTTGACCTCAGTGGCCCAGGATAAAGTGTCAGTAAGTGCTAGCAGCCAGGTAGTGTGCTTGTAATACAGGTGAGAGGAACTGAAAGCCTGTACTGGATCCTCGTTCTGTGTTTCTGCAAACCACAGCTGGAAGGTTGGTAAACCCTGGAGGCCTCTGATGAAGATCTGTCAGGGTACTTTGGTGCTTTGGGGTTGAAGCAGGAAAGAATACCACAGGGTCTGACGTGAGTGCTGGGTAGGGCAGGGAAAAAGACTGTTGTGAGCTCTGATAAAGTAGCTTTGGGAAAGCTGGAGCTGCATATGACAAGGCTGTGGATCACTTTAGCATATGAATACATAGCAAATAAGATTGCTGCCTCTTTCCTGTCACTAATGTCCTCCATTCATTACCATACTGATTTTAGAGAACTCTGCCTGTTCTGTTTGTACCACAGAAAATTAGACCCATTTTAGCTGGAGATTTGAGAACATAACTGCTGCAAACTCTTTTAAAACCCAGCACAAGGATCATTCACTCAAGAAATTGAAACACCTGGCTTCCAACACCTGCCCCAGAAGGACAGATTGGGTTTAAGTATCTCTCAGGCAGAGAGACAGTTTTAATGAAAGAGGTTTCTCATATCTCTGGGTGAATGAATGCAGGATAAGCATCTTGCACGTATGCCTTTCTTCCGAAAGGGTTCAGATTTTGAATTCCAGTTTGAGAAAGTGTAGCCTGGAGCAAATCACTGAATTTATAGAGAGAAGTAGAGATGAAGACTAAATATCTCCCAGTTTAGCAAATGAACTGTTGAGGACCAGTCTCACAAGTCCTTACCTGTCCCTAAATATTGAATAGGGAGTGTGATCACTGAACTCAAACCAGTGGTTACTACCACAGAGTTAGGAGCCTTCCATTAATTTCTGCAATGCTCAGTTCAAATGGTTTTTGCAGACCCAGTCCTGAGCTTCCGTTTCATACTTAACAAGTTCTTGTTTGGATAAAACCTCGCGTTTTGTGTCTAGTGTCTTGATTTCAGACAGCTATATCCCCAAACACTTTACCTACAGAAATCAAATATTTACTAAGCAGATTTAAACAGATTATCTCAAATTTAAACAGTTAAATTTAAAACATGTTAAAAAAAATACTGAAAGCATTAGTAGGTCTTTACAGTAATACTTAAATAGCTGTGTCATTCCATAAATGCCAACTGAATAAATCTTTTTAATTCTTGAATTAACAAGGCAAGGTCTTTTACATTTAAAAGTCACAGGTTATCTACTTCCTTAGGTTAAAATATTTTAAGCAGTATTGTGTAAGATATTTATATTAGTTGAATTAAACTTCAACAAACTGAATATATTCCTTGTAAACACATATTACCAGCACATATATTTCAATAAACAAGGAATGAATCCTCTTATAACAAAACAGTGGGTTCCAACAACTCCAGCTTTCCTAAATCACACTTACAATGATTGAAGCCATCCAATTTGCACAAAAGAGCAGTGGAAAATTAATTTAAGAACACATTTGGTTTCACATATGTTTGCAATAAGACTGTTGTTTTAAATGACTTAATTAGAACAGTTTGTCATACTTACTGGAAACTAGCATAATGGCATTGTTGCAACTGAAAAAGTCAAGCAGGAGTGAAAGGACTGGGAGTGAAAGGAAGAGAGCAAGTGTTTTAAAATTCCAAAAGAAATTAACAGTTCCAGAAAAAAAAAAACAACTCTCAACTCCAGTTGCATGTCCCTGTGTGTGAACACGCGTATGTGTTTTCCTAAGAGGATATTTGCAAATTTGTGTTTTGCAATGTATTTAATCCTCAGTAATCTGTAATTACTAAATCTGGTTTAAGCTATGCTACATATCTCAGTGGCACCACACAGAACAAAGGGAGAACATACGGCTACTGCCTTGGGTTTTCCTCCATGGCATTTTCCACTTCGAGCTTTAGTTACCAACACTGTTCATCAGAAGTCATTCCAGCACATTATGGAAAGAAGGTTGGTGAAAACATCATGGCATAACAACCATCAGTAGTGGTGCTCAGCAAAAGATTCTGGAATTCAAATGAAAGTATCTTACTGTGACTTCTGTTGATGTTCCCAGAGCAGGTTTCTCCTTTTAGTCCTGTTTGAATCCAGGTCTGACCTGCAGGCTCTCTGCACTCAGCATAATATGAAAGTTTAATCACAATGGAACATGCATCCAAATAATGGATGTACCTCAAAGCATTTCAAACACCAAGGAATAATACACGGTAACATGTATTACTGGGCCTGTTTGAAAAGATATTTAGATATTTAGAACTCATGTATACTCATATACATTTAGAAAACTAATTAACATTGAAGGAAATTAAAGTTAAACATGTATCTTTTACAATTTCAGTGAGTACTTGAATGCTAGAGATGAATGAAAAATGGAAATTTCTTACCATCAATATAAATACCCTGCAACTCAAGAGAATTCAAAGCCATGAATATTTGTTGTTTTCTTGAACTCCTCCTTTAGTACCACAAATCAAAAGCAGATTCTGTCTCCTTTTCCCCTTTCAATTTTATTATCTTCAAAGTACGTATATAATCTGTTTGTTTTAAGAACTCTTCAGTGTCACACCAATTAGTCAGGTAGGTAGATAGAGAGCTGGGAGAGAGCAAAAACTTAGAATAAAGTCATCACTAAGTATAAAATTCTTCATGCTTCCCTACCAGACGCACTTTACCTCCTTCCCCTGTAAAAAAAAAAAAAAAAAAACAACAACAAAACAAACAAACAAACAAAAACAAACAAACAAAAAAAAAAACCAACCCCCCCCAAAACACAAACAAACAAACAAACAAAAACAAAAAAACAAACAAACAAACAAAAAAAAAAAAACAAAACCAAAAAAAAAGACAGAGAATAAAAGCTTTCTTGATTCAGGCCAGGAATCGTCAGAAAATTCCCATTCAAATACAAATTGCTTCCCTTATGCCTCAATAGTGGGGAATTTAATGGTCGGGGACTTTATATAGCTTAATTTTACTCCCTAACTTTAGGTTTCTCAGGTTTTCTATATCATACAAATGCTTATTGTAATCCATATTTTTCTTTGATTTTCTCCTGAGTATAAGAATACAAAATAATATACAAAAGTCTACAATATGAAGTCACAAGTATCATTGTCATCAGTAAAATCCACACACTTGAAATGAAACAGAAAAAAAATAAATTAGGAAAAGAACAGCCAATATCAGCATCAGCCTACCTTCCCTCTATTTTTATCAGAAACTGAAGCTTTTATGATCCTGTCTGCCATAGAAACTGAAAAAATGTGAAGGTTTTTTGCATAGTCCTCAGAATCAGCAGTGAGTTTGAATCACAGATGGAGTGAAATAGAGAGCTCTTGTCTCTGTCTTTGTTACATATGTCTTTGCTCAAACAGAAATTACAGTTATCAAGTCTGTAGTATGGTTTTTTCCCATCAGCACAGTCTTTAGAATTAAACACTTCTGTGCTGAGGAGAAACTGTTGTACTGTTCCTTCTTTTCTTCTCCCCTTTAGTCTAAATTGCATTAAAAAGATCTTTCTGAAGCTAGAAGGTTACTTTGATTTTTATAGCCCCTGGAGAGAGAAGGAATTATATTAGAATTTAAGCAATTCAGAACACTGGCAAGATTAAATCTCATCTAAAAGGAAGAGGTTCAGGAGAAGAACACTTACAATGTAAAAAAAAAACCCAAAACAACCAACAAAACCACCCACCACCACCAATTTTCAGTATAAAGTTTGAATTCTCGCATTCTCAAAAGCAGCTGTGCTTTCAAGAGAATGCCGATTTTTTGTCTTTAAAGAATCTGTGTGACTCCAAATGAAGTATTTGTTTCTTCATTTCTGCTTTGGAGTAGAAAACACACAACTCCTGTTCAATTGCTGGGTGTGAAAAAGGCAAACAGCAGCAGTCTGTTAGGGAAGAGATGATGTCAAATGGAAATCAGTGGTCATTTATTCTTGAGCCTGAGCAGTAGAGAATTTATAGAATGAGGAAGAAAAATAAGGTTGTTTATATATCAGCAGGTTGTATAATCTGTCTCCCATCGTTATTTTTTGTAACACATCTACCTATGTTGCTACAAGTTTTCCAAGCAGTGGTGTTGATTAAAAAGATGAACTTTTCTCAGGAAGTATTTGTAATCAGCTCAGTGTGCATTTCAAGCTTGTGAATCTTTGGCAGGACACTAGTAATTACTCAGCAAGTAGTCTGGTAGAATTAGTGAATAATTGCAGTAATAAGGATTGTTTGTACAGTTAGAGAATAAACTGGCTATTCTATGCCCCAGAACCATATGCACATATTGACTAGGCTGGGAAAAGTATACTCTAAGTCAGATACATTTTACTCGATGCTGACCTAAGAGACAGTATATTAGCATGCCGTCTTTGAACATACGCTAGGTAAGCTTCAGCAGTGCAATAAATGTCAGGTCCATTAAATAGAGAGGAAGCTTCAGTGACCTGAAGGATGTTGGTCCCTTTTCTTTGTATAATATGCTGTCTTTGACACTGAAGATTGTTAAAAGGAGGTGGAAACATGATACGGTACTAACACTCCAGATGTCTGCCTAACTGAATCAATAAACAGAAACTTTTCTAATTTTAACAGAGATGTCACATGAAAATACTTAAAGCTGTAGATAAATTCTATCACCCTCAAATGCAAAAGTATATTTTAAATTTATTATGCAAAATCATATTGACACAGTAATCAGACATTCTGTTCTTTTATTATTACATGCTATTAGACTTATTGAAATAGACTTTGAAATTACTAGGAAATGTATCTTAATGCAGAATAATAGTAATTTAAAATGGAAAAAGTCCGTGGGGGACTTCTGTTTATAGTGTTTGGGGGTGGGGTGTTTTGGCAAAAAAAAAACCGTATGAAGTGTTGAAATTGCAGAGATAGGCCATGGGACTGGGTTTTATATCTTTTCAAAATGGGCTCTGATTTTTTTTTTTCCTTGTTATAGAATACTTGAATATGCCATTGGCATTTAGCCAGGAAGCTCTGCTCCTCTAAGAGAGTTCTTAGGCACCTGTTGCTGAAATGGATGATAAGCTGCAAGTCACTCTGCCTGAGCGTGGGAACAGAACAAGCTCAATTCATTATGATAATCTGTGGTGAGCTAAAAAAAACAATTTAGCATCTTAGTAAAATAATAGAAAAGGCACCAAATTAATCTTAGGTCAAATAAATATTCTGCAGAGAAACAAATAATTCATAGTAGACATGTGGTAGTAGACTGCTTCTTGCTTATGTATAATTTTTGTTAACTATTTTGTTTTCAGAGAGAACAAGGAAAAAAAATTAAGAGGGTAGTTCTAGAAGAAATATATTTTGGACAGACAGCTACAGCTACACCGAATAAAATTTTCTGGAGATTCTGGAGAGAGATAAATCTGTTTGGAGCAGAGTGAAATTCAAAACATTTTTCTAAGCTTTCAGAGATGATTGACTTCTTTACACTTTATATTAACAGAAACCAGAAAAAAGCTATAGAAGTAAAGCAGATTTTGTTTCCTTATGTAATAATATAAAAAACCTGCTTACTAGACACTTTTCAAATCAATCGATACTTTACAGGAAATTGTACCTTTCTGCGCATAATGATCCAGACTCCATTGCCACCAAGACTAGTTAAATTTTACATTTAAAAGTGCTAAAAATGGTAATTAGGCTATCATCCAGTGATTTTTTTTTTTTTTTGGATATGCACGCAAAGAGGTAACTAGTCTTATTTAAATTAAAAGGAATCTGCTTTAAAAAAATCTTCACCTCTGATTCTTCATTTAGCTTGTGTTTTCTGCCTCTGTGGAGGGGAAATTTTAGCATTCAAAGCCCACAGAACGGAAAGTGCTATAAAAATATGAAATATTACAGAACTGCAAAGTTTAAAAAAGGATTTATCAGGGTTATGAATCAGATCCAGCACCTGTTTTTATCACCTTTATGATATATTTCAGTTATATGATTGACTTATTGCAAGCAGCACCAGGTAGCATACAGATGTTTCTTTGATGGATTGGATAAAACTAACAAACAGTTGCAGGGTAAAGATGTTATCCCAACCAAAAGGCTGATGAAAGTTTTATGTAAAATGCAATACTCTATTAGAGAAAGCATCTGGCACTGTCTTCCAGAAAACAGCAGAATTTTTTTATTCTGGTAGAAAATGCTTGCTCAGCTGAAAATAATATTTTTGACAGGAACAACACTGGATCACATTTTGGAGAAAAAACATATTATGACTATTGCCCTAATATTATATGAAGCCACTGCCAAATGGTTAGTAATTGACCATCTAGGTCAGAGGAGTCCCCTGACTTGACTTAGAATACATGGTTTTAGGAATAGTCAAATCATCCATGAGAGAAGGCTGATAAAGTGATGATGAAAGACATTGTGATCATTTCCCCCAGGTCAGACACACCATTTGTCTTCACATGGCAGTGAAGATATTCAAAGAAAAGCAAAGACATAATGTCTCAGCTGTTAGTGACAAATAGTTCCAGTTCAACCACACAGGTATGAGTCAGGACTTGGAACACACTGTGCTATGTCCTGTGGGTGAAAACATGTAGTGACATTATCAAAGTTCTCGCATTCCATGACACCAGAGGAAAATATTTCAGCACAAAGACAGATTGTTCAGGATCCCTATTTCTAAAATATTCCGAATATATTCTGCCTTAATTTAAGTATTCCTGTGCAAATTTTGTATTTACAGTAGCACAATTGGTATTTATCCCAGGCCCAACAGATCTGCATACAATAAACCCGGGAATCAGAGACATAGAAAGCCAGCTGTACTTATATCAGATAGCAATAGAATTACAGTGGTTTACTTACTTTAGGATGTAATATTAAATGGAACTAATTTGTTTGATTTAATCCCTGACAGAAGTCACAGGAATCCACGTCACAGAAAATCCACTTTATTGTCAACTGCTATATCAAGCAGGCTTTGAAACAGTTGTAAGCTAACAGGTTTAGCTTCCATCCCTTCACACATGATGTTTAACCTTGCAGAAGTCAATATGCTGGAAGGGTACTCTCCAGGCACTTGCTTGCCACTGCACTGGAGCCAGGCATGGGGCCAGAAAGCTGATGTTTTCCTTTTAAACATTTCAAATCAGATTTTGAGTAAGCCTGAAGTTCTGTGAACCCTACATAAAAACAGAGTCAGAGATTTACAGCATCTGCACCCTAGACCGTGTGAGTGCTCATAACCTACTACACTCAGCACACATTATTAATGTCCCTTCCAGGCTGCAAGGGAGAAAGGAGCACACAATGCACAATTCTGGTCCAGGGCACAGACCTGCACTGCTGGTCCCTGCCCTGTGAGCTTCAGCTGCACCCTGGGAGCCTGCGTTTCTAGGACATTCACTGAACATGAAGCCCCTTTTTCATGATGGGATACAACCTGATTGCTATGCTTTTCAAAATGTACGCAAGCCAACCTTGACTAAGCCTTGGGATCAAGCACAGGAATACAACAGAAGAAAAAAGTTTTGAAGTATTTTGACAGTTATCTGTGCCTTCTAATACAAAAATCTTTTAAATCACTCTGTGAGAGCAAAAAAGATTTTTCTGGCAGTTAAACATAATTCTTCTGCTCTGCATACCAAATGGTCACTACTTAAAGTGATGTGTTTGAGGAATTTAAGAAGATACAGATTCCTTACCAATCAGATTTCTTTATTGAGTAGATTTTTTTTTTTAATTTCATTTTGTCACAAGATCCAGATTGTGAAAACATAAAAATTGTACTTATTTAATAGTTAGGCCAAGAAAGAAGGTATTCTTTTAGCTGAAATATGATTCAGTCCATGAAACTGTGTGGAATTATTTGTCTTTTTTAAATCAGGGGACGACAGACTTAGAATGAATGTCTCTACTGGGGACAATGTAATATATCTCACAGTTTGGTAGACTTAGACAAGAGAATGGCTATAAGATTATTTGCTTGGAAAAAAGTCCAAGTGCATTGGAAAGGATTGCATTTCTTGCGTATCAGAGCTTTTATTTGCCTTCCTGGAGGATGTTTACAGTGAAAGAAAGGAGAAATAGTTTCCCCTGTAAACCTAACAGAAGGGAATGTGCAGATATGAAGTAACAGTTTGTCTTTAGTTATAATAATTAAATGTTGAAATTGAAAAGCTTGGTGCTCTGCATAGAATTGCACATCACATGATAACCAGCTTCATCCTTTCATAGTCCAAAATTTGGTCAACTGCAATGATGTTTGGCACGTAAACATATCCCTGTTTGGTTTCCATAAAAATGTTTAGAAGTCACTGATTTTTTCCAAAACACAATATAATATCTCTCAGATGCATGTGGTCTGGAAGATGCATGTGAAAGGTACATAAATCAGTATCATTGGTCGTGGGAGACACTAAACAAAAAAGCAAAAAGTCAAATTCCAGCTTCCAGGATTTGAGAGTGAACCATTTAGGAGTAAACAATCATTTCAATCATATTAGGAGAGTGTTCAGAATGTACTGAATAGGGATAATCATACTGGAAGAACTTGAAAAACTGAAACATGGGAAGTTTAAGTCTGCAAAACACAAACTGGTAAAGGGCATAGTTTCTGAATAGCAAGGTATTCAGAATTGGAGTAGTCTCCCTAAAAAAGCTTCATTAACTTCTTAAGTGTATAACATTTCTGGAGTATGGTCTGTAGACACAAAATTAAATTATGCAAATTGTTTTAGCTGATTAATTAATCCAAAGGGGAAGAGGAAGTCACACATCACAAGCTGCCTGCAAATTTAGCTTTGCCGGAAGTCTTCACACATGTCACAGCATGTTTAGTAAGTCCAGTATTGCCAGATCACATGGTGAAAAGGAGATTTTTGTTATATTCTGCTATATGCAAGTATTTAACAAATAATTAGCCAATAAATGGGAACCAGAAATACATACTTTTATTCCCTGATTTTGCAGGTTCAGCAAAATGTCTCACTGTGTACTGAGAATGGTTCTTACTGCTCCTCAAATGTGAGAGCATTTGCCAGGAATTGTCTGCAGTCCTCTGGTGCAATCTTGAGAGGCTAGCAGTGTTTCAGACACCACAAACACTGACCAAAGAGAAGTCCACTAATACATAATTCAGAGGTTTGAGAAGACATTTTTGTAATAATAAAGATTCTCTTGCTTAGATTTTAATGTTGTAGAATGTTTTCCTTGACATCCCCATTAGCCAATTCACTGACTGTAGTCATCAAACAATCCTAATTTTAAATTTATCTAATTGCTTTATCATCTCATTTGTGAAACAAAATTACATTAAAAATCTGCCATCATTTTGTCTCTTCTGCTGGATTTTCAATAGCTATTTTATGACTCAATTTTTACTTTCCTGCCTATTTTACTTTCCTCCTGCTCACTGCAAATATGCTTTATTCAAATAAATCTTTATAGGCAGTTGAAATATCCCTTGTAATTCTACACTCACTGCTTCCTTTTGGTCTTCTGTCTTTTACCTTTTTTATGACTCCCAATGTTTTCCCTTTCCAGATTGTTTGTGTTACTTAAAAGCCTTCTGCTTATCGCTAATGCTAACTTTTTATAATATCTAACCATATTGGCCTCTGTTTCCCTATTTCCTGTTTAAGTTTGAAAAGAATGGATTTCTACTATAACTTCTACAGAAGTATTTCTTTATTTTCCAGTGTTCTCATGGTGACTTCACAGACATTAAAAGATTCAGCAGTTAGTGTTCTTGGCATGAAAAACTTTTTCTTTTTTTTTTTTTTTTTTTTTAATTTCCCTGAGTATGTCTTCACTGTTACAAATCTTTATTATATTATGTGTATCTGTTATGATCATTCTGGTCACAACATCTAGTAGATGCTCTTAGAACTGAAATTCAGTAAATTATTTTAGATTATTTATTGTGATTGTAAGTATCCAAAACTGGTATTATTTAAGTAAATGGACAATGTATCTAAATAAACAACCCCAAAGAACATATTTATTTCCTTTGGTAATAGTGAAATTATTACAATAATAAACAATTTTCATTTGTCCTCAACTGTAAGAATTTCAATAGATCCACTATCATTATTCCAGGTTTATATTTACACTATTTTTTCTTATTCTGCAATCTGTCCATGTGTATCTACACATGGACATGTGTAGATATATCTTACATGTAAAAGAAATGAAAAAAGGAAAATATTCAAGGGCCTCTTCATGGTAGCAACCTGACAAACCCATGTGAATTATACATGCTTGCTGCAAGTCCTGGCCATAGCTAGTGGTGGTCTCTGACTTCCCGAGGCAGCTAATTAGCAGTGTCTGCTCACTAGCTCCTCACATATGGAGTCACAACACTGTATTAGCTTTTAGCATAGCAAAACTTTTTTGACAACTATTTTACCTGCATCAGGTTCTGAGGCTTAAACCCTCAAATGTGGAAGATTCTGTACTTCAAAGATCAAAAGAAACATGGGTTTAGTTTCCTGATTAAATCAGTAAACTTGTCACACATTCTCTTATTTAAAAAGAAAACCTGTGCAGGAAGTTTCATTACTGTTATGTTACTTTTACCTCTCTGTTCTTTGTAGGCTGTGAAAGCAGTTGCTAGACTGACCTTAATTTATTGGGGGATTCAGTGGCTTTGTGGATGCTATGGTTCACGTGTTGCTCCTTTTTGACATTCATTTAGCATAAATAATAAGTTTAATTTGAATTAAAATTTGAGTCAAAACTTTTGGGATATTTAAAAATTCCAGTAAATTATTTAGACAGAAGATATGAGCATTGCAGAGGATCCTGAGTGTTTCCTACTTTGCTTCAATGAATTTCACTTCAGTTCAGAGGCCAAAGAAGGGACACTGCCCCCAGATTGCTCTGCCATTATTGCCTTACACAGAAGGTTTGAGAAATTTAAATCTTCCAGTTCAGTTTACTGTTGGACAGCTTCAGCAAATACTATTGGTAGTCCTGTGGAGCAGCCACCATCACCATAACACACTCGTTTTTCTTATACCAATCCTACAAAAAGACGGAATTCCTGATGTTTCTGAAAGGTGAGCACAGGCAGAATTATTCCACAGCATTTGTTTAAATAAGGGGCAATAGGAACAAATATGTATAGACATTTCCCACAGCCACTTTCCAAAACTCAAAACCAGAAAACCACAGACAGAAATAGGAGTTTTGACAAAAGTACTCTGCATATGCTCTCCATGCCTAAACACATCACTAATACTAGGAAATGAAAATCAGTCACTGTGAGATGACAACTCTGAGACATTCTGAGATGACATTCTGAAAGAAGCAGCTTTGATGGAAAAATAAATTTACATATATGATAAATATACTACAGTTCCATGCCACATGAATGCATTTGCATAATAAAGCCTCAATTATTGTATTAATAAAGCATCTTTAACAAGTAGATGCTCTTGTTCTGATTGCATAGTGGCAGAAAGTTTACTGCATATATTTGGTTTCCTTTGTTTGAAACAACAGCTGCAATAATTTCAGTGGTTTTCTTTAGTTGAAACAATAGTGTCACAAAAACCAAATAATTATATATTAAATTTTCCACGATAAACAAGAAGCACTTGTTCTGAGTATTTGGACAATAACTTAAACACATAACTATGCATGATGATTGTTGTGAATGTCATGAACTGCTATTTGAATAAATCCAGCTCCAGAAGAAAAACTTTATCCCTATTTCTGAATTCAATGATTCAGATTAAAAATTGAGGATGAATTGGAACTCCAGCAATAGTTTGGTGCTTCTCCAGCCCTTCAGAGCCTTCAGTCCCTTCTTCCATTCTAATACATAATAAACCAAAGATGCTAGCTGTTAAAATTAAATTGATTATATTCTAGGGCAAGTCACTGATTTAAAAAACAAAGAAAAAAATCCCCACCTCTCTCTAGTATCTTTCCCCGCCCCCCCCCCCCCCCCCAAAAATAAAAAGAAAATAAAGAAATATAAAGAGTGTCCATTGGAGAAAGCAGGTCAACAAGTGTCCTCACAAGGTAAAAAGACAAACGAAGGAGGCAAAGTTGGAGACTGACAATCACCACATAGCTGGGGTCTTAAATCCTCAGAGAGAAAATAATCTTGGGGAAATACACATAATTCTATACTCTGTCCACAGATAGTATCTGCATGTATTTTGAGAACAGTATAGATGCCAGAGATTCATCACATTTTAGCATCAGATTAATGTCACTATGAGTGAACCTGTGACACTCTAACGTGTGGACCCCACTCCTGCAATACAGACTAACACGCTATTTTGGAATAACAACAAAGTGTCAGTGACAATCTTTTTTATACCTAGTACTCAACACCTAGTTGGAACACCTCTGAAGCATCCTCTTTCAGATAGCTTTGACACATAGTCAGGGGAAAAAAGCCATCTGCTTGAAAAAGAAACCTCTCAGTCACTGACTAAAAGGTTTATAAAAGTATCCTTCAGAGGATGACTCTTTCACATGGCAGAAAAAGCTGAGGGGTTGAAGAAAATTTTTTAGTTAGGGAAAGCTTCCTCTTGACCAAAACTCATCTCCTCGTCTCATTAAACTTGTCAGGATTGAAGAGCTCAGCAATCTACTTGGTTCTAAACAACCTTTAATTTTTCATTAAGGGAGCTGTCAAAAATGACCATAATCTTTAATTTGCAAAAATGTGCTTTAGTTCTCTCCAACTCATCCACATGGTCAGCCAGATTTCTATTCTCCAGAATTACAGCAATA
Organism: Tyto alba; assembly: GCF_018691265.1. Taxonomy (NCBI): domain Eukaryota; kingdom Metazoa; phylum Chordata; class Aves; order Strigiformes; family Tytonidae; genus Tyto; species Tyto alba. The sequence goes on along the minus strand of NW_024881275.1, from coordinate 19,913,923 downwards.
AAATATGTCATTATGAACAGATACAAAATTCTCCTAGTCTGATGCATGAACATCTGCTGTTTGCAACCTAGCTGAAAGTCCTCTGCTCTCTGCTCAATGACAGTGAATCTGTACTACCTAGGCCTCCAGTTGTTGGGGGCCAAAACTAGGAGGGGCACGTAGATGTGTGTGTTTTCAGAAGGAGGGTTTAAACAAGAGTAACTGAACCAAACAAATAAAATAAAAAAAAAAAAAATAAAAAAATGCCACAACTCTCATTTTTCCTCAAATGTTACTTCCATTTTTTTGTTATCAAGAAAGTTTTTAAGATTTCACCCTGGGGTAAACTACCATGCTGTCATGAATATAATCTCAATATCTGGGTGAGAACAAAAAAGAAAATAACAATTTATTGTTTGTAAAAAGCTGCATGTACTTTTTTCCCACATGAAAACTAGATATCACAAGCCAAAGACAAAGAAGCAGCTATCATAATTTTTCCAGAACTGTTATGTAAATGTGACAGTTAATGGATAAGAATAGGTTAAAAATATTAATAAGGCATCCAGATTAGTAAAGTGATGTTTCTGTGTGCATGAAGAATTATTTATAAATTGTATTTTATCAAAAGAACATAAGATTGCCTACATATGGAATCAAATTAGTGAACTATAAATATTTTCCTTAAAAGATTTAACCCTTAATGAATCCTGCTGTTCTCTGTGTTCTACTCAACGTGCTGGATCACCCTGCTCTTTAAATAGTCAGAATACTCACTAGGCAGCTCAGAAGGAAAGCCACAAAATCTTTACTACAACTCACAACAGTGATAGCATCAGTTTCATCCCATGCTAGGAATCTGGGAGAGGAATAAGATAAAAAGTAAAACTCATGCGTATCAGTGTTATGCACATTAAAGGCCAGGCTTGAGTAATTGTAAATGAAGTGTGCATTACTCTTAGAATAATCACCCAGAAAACTATTCATTCCAGTAATTAATTTGTAAGTTCAAAGATCTTGAGAAGAAGAAGATTTGGAGCTTAGAAAATTGGAAATATTTCAAGAGTCCAAACAGTCATCAGAAGAAATGTGACCCCATTAGGATATTTTCCATTTCCCCTTCTGTCTTCAAAAAAGATAGATAAGAATGCTTATATAATGTCCAGCCTGTAAGTCTAAACTATGTACACTCATTATATCATATCTAAATAAATAAATCCCAGATTATGATAAATTTCATATATATAAGTATCAGTCAGGTATTAAAGTTAGAGTAGGTCTACATAAGGATGCATTCAGTGGGTTTTATTCCAAGAAGAAATAAAAACAACCAGTGGTTAAATCTGCAGTGATGGGTATTTTTGAATTAATGTATCCAGAGATGGTCAAATGCCAGTGATTGGAAAAGTCAAGGCTAGATACAACATCTCACAACTTCAATTTCAGAATGGATTTCCATTAGGGTGAAACTCAGCAATTGACAGGGTAATCGCATGAGACAGAGTAGGTTGTTTGTTTTCCTGTTAGCTTATCAAGACTCTTAAATCAAATCTTAATTCAAAGCTATTTTGCTGATTCTTATCTAGTGCAGACTTCAGATTCCTAGACTCCTTGCTGTTACAATATCTTCCAGACAGGAAATATAGGAGCTGGAATACTTTTCCGATCTTTGGGAATATTCTCAAAGATTGCATTTTTCACCTGTTTTATGAGATTTTGTTCTTAAACTAATTGGTTTACTTCTGGGATAATCACAAGTCTGAAACATATAAAACTATCAAATTGCTTGTGTGACTGACAAAAGGCTTGTCACTAAACAAAACCAGAAACCTAACTTCAAATCCCCATAAAGTGGGTCGAGTTTCCAGTTCTGTATTGCAAAGGATAATGAGTCCCTTGTGACATAATATCTTGAATAAATTGCTCACTTTCAAGACAATACATACAAACTGAAGTGGTGTGGTGATTGATGATAACAAAGTAATGGCCTGTATCGGATCCTGGAAGTAAAGTTTCAGGGGAAAGGGAAGATTTCTGACCAGCTTGCCAGTAGTCTGCAAGGATTCCATATTCTCTCAAAATGAAAATCTCAATCATGATTGTTTAGCAGGTTAGAAATGCTTGGCTAGGCAGTAATGTTGCTATCCCATGTTCCAGAGGAGACATGTGCCTCTAGTGGCAGGGTCAAAATTGAACATAAAACCAACATTCTTTACCTAGATAAATGATAAACCATACTGTCAAAATTAAAAGATATAAGGAAAGGTTTCATTTGGCTGTTTTACATACACCTGGAAGTAGCTAGGCCCTTCCTTAATCATTCTCAGCCAAAGTTGAGAATGTAACCCCACCTGCCCCCACCCTGCACACATTTATACATGACAGAGTATAAATCTTAGTGTTCAATAATGTAAGAATCATCTTATATTTCTAAATAATGAGGTATTAACATTTCTTGAAACACTGGAAGAAAGTATGTGTCTTTTTCTGGGGTCTCGCTGTAGGCTGAGGTACAGATGACTGGAAACTAACATACAGAGCAAGGCTATTTTATTTTTTTTACCATCATGTTTTCAGACATTTGCCTCCAGACCACAGATTTCTTTTTAGAGCTCTTGTTTTTGACTTGCCACACACATATCTTTAACTGCACTGCTCTACAAATGCAGTTAGATCCTTTGTGCTACAGTATAGCACCAGAGTGGATTAATTAAGTAAATTTTTCCACTTGTGAATGCTTCAAAGTCAATACAGGAGTATCAGTAACATAACATTCTTGGAAGAGAATAATGGGGGAAAAGCCAAACAAGGCAGAACATTACAGGGTTGCAATTTTGAATTAATAAATATTCAGTTGTTCCTGAACTCATTTTTTTTCTTCAGCTGTATCAGTGTAACCTATTAATTTGAAGTGGGACTTAATGTGAATAAGTGAAACAGGAACAGAAACACAGTGAAACAGGAATGGTTCATTTACATAAATAACAGTCAACTAAAGAGAAAGAATACATTTTTATTTCCTCATAACCGGCAATTATTAGAAAAAGAAAATTAATTTATTTATTTCTGGAAGAAGAAAGTACTCATTCTTACAAAACCAATCTTCAAAATATTCTTTTAAAGGATGCTGTTGTTACAAATATTGTTTGTATTGTGGCAATGTTGTAGAGTTTTCAACTGTTGTCTGGCAATTTTATGACTATCGGAACAAAGCATAGTGTTAGGTGGGGTTAACTGAATGGCTTTTTGCAGTAAGTATTTTTCCAAGAGGTGCATTTGAGCATGGGAGAAAGCAGAGGTATGCTAGAAAGAGCGGTGATAGGAACTGGTATTATGAGACAAGTGAAAGTAAGAGTCCATGAAAGCAGTATTTGATGAAAATGGAAAGGGAGAATTGGAATATTACAGGGTGAAAATAAAAAGCTAAGAAATTACTTCTTGTAGCAGAATTCTGATTCATATAAGGAAAGCCACAAAACAGAGTGCTGCAGAAACCGAAACATATGATAAAAGTCTGGAGGAGAGTTTTAGCCATATGGCAACTTGGGAAAGAAATATCCATAACACCCACATCTTAAGTTATTATACTCGCAAAAGCATCAGGATTTTAAGCACATTCCAGATTTGAAAATTTAGAAATTAAAGAGGAATGTCGCAACTACATTACAGATTTGAGTGACAGGCTGGATGGTAGTACTGTCAGTGCCAGTCAAGAAATAGAGAGAGTGAGAGAGACAAATAGTGGGTTTAGATTAGATAATAAGAGAGGGGAGAAGAGAAGCTGATCTTCAAGGTATTGTCATAGAGATATTCACTAACTTCAAGCTTATAGATTAGATCAAATTTAGAGAGAAGAATTACAGGAATTTCCTGAAGAACCATTGAATTGCCTTCTGACGCTGCACAGATATAAGGAACAGTTGTAAAGACTAAAGACAAATCAGTAGATAACAGGGTAGTGTAAGACAAAAAAGGACAAGATTTTATAAAGAGCACAGCTGATTTTGGATGAAGATTAACAGTAGTTTTGAAACCTGTCAAAGAGGAAGAATCTTAATAAAAATTGAGTGAAGAGAACTCAAAAAAACACAGGGTGCTAAAGTGAAGAATTTCTAAAGTAGAGATGAGACACTTGACAAAGATATCCGTGGGAGTTTTAAATTAGGTGGTAAATGCAAATAATAAGGAAGTAAGGTAATTAGGTTATTATTGTACATAATTTGTACAAGATTATTTGTACAAAACTGTTAATATTAGCAATGAAGTTCCCTTTCAGAAGAATTAAAACATGTATCATATAGCATACCAAGTAACAAGTACCACTAAATATATACTACCATGGTTGAGCACTTGGAGTTCTAAAAACACTTGGTATGACACTATTCCAGGTGAAATGAATGAAATAAGTGAAGAAAAATAAGGACATTTTATCTAGTTTAAATACACAAGTTTACTATATAACTTTTTTTGTAGACTACTATAATGTTGGACCACCTTTAGAGCAATATACTCAGTAGGAGGAAATCCCATTAGGTTCAAGGTAAGTGATATGAAAAACTGGCACACTGTAAATGGAAGCATCAGGAGAAAATTATAATGTAATCCTTTCCAATACTTCAGTTTAAAGTCACTGACAGTGATTCCAAATCCAGAAACCTGTCAGTTCCAAAGCATGTGCAGTATTACCTTGACAATGGATTCTTAATAACCTACGTGAAATAAATATACAAAGAACATTAATTGTCATGTATCTGTATGTTGACATATCTCTGAAATACTTGGCTCCATGTTCAGCAGCAGACAAAAAAAACCCAAAGCAACAAAAACAACAACAAAACCACAAAAAAACCCAACCAAACAAAAACCCCAAACAAACAGAAAATATTGTGCATCACTGGAATGGGTAAGGAGAACAAGACAGAGAACTTCATTTTCACCTATAGAAGACTTTGCTGCCCCAACATTTTAAGTACCTTGTGCAGTTCTGATTTCTGCATCTTAAGAAAGAGACAGGGCAATTAAAAATATACAAAGCGAAAACTAAAATGATGGAACAACTGCCTTGTGAGTTGACACTTAAAATATTGGGATTCTTCATTTAGGGTGAAGTGTGATGTGGAATATGATCAAGATCTACAAAACGAAAGCACATAAGGTGAGTGACATACACTGAATTCTACAATAACTAAAGTTCAGTCATTAAAACTAGAAGCAAATCAGTTTAAAACAATTGAATGAAAGTACTTTTCTAAACAGCACCTAACTAACTTCAGGACTTTCTTCCTAAACAAAGTTGTAGAGGAGGTATCACCAGATTCAAATAGGCATTAGAAAAACTCATGGAAAATGAGTCCATAAGAGATAGGCAGGGATGTAGCTTCCAACATCCATAACACAACAGCCGTAGAGATTGGCAGAGGCAAGTACTATGGACCACGGAAAATGGGCTGGGTTGAGAGGTCTTGCTAAAGAGCACATCCCACTGCCACTGGCTAGCAGAATCACGTACTTCCCCAGAGAGGCATGCCAATAATATTTCTATTTTTAAACATAGTTTCTTTAGAAAGGAAACTCCTATCAAACTGAAGACACACACACAGATGGTATCACTGAAACCTACAACCTGACAGATTTTTGTAGTGCTACTTGGGCTTTCTATACAACTCCAATATGTTTTCTTTCTGATATGGTGGGTATCAAAAATACCCATACTTAATGCTTGAACATCTCTGTTTAACATCAGCATTAGCATAATCTGGTTCATCTTTTCTGGACTCTCTCTTCTTCCTCTTGGATCGATTTCTAGTGGTTTTGTTTATGGTGGGAGTATGCAAAATGGCATTTGCAGAATAGGCCTTTGTTAAGCTCACCTTCTGTACAAACTCATTCCACAGCTCTTACCACACAAAAACGTGATCATTGGCACTGCTTAGAAATAGACTGCCACATAATTTCTGATTACTTTATTACACAATTCCTTTAGTAAACAAAAATGGAAGCAATCATTCCTGAAAGATTTTGAATCTTAACCAATGAAGATACTCAGATAGGGATTGTTTTCTGTTGGGTTTTTGTACTTATTCTTTCACAATGTATTTCTATCTGGTTTAGTTTAGCTTCTTTGTTTTTTCAGCTGGACAACAGAACATGATTTGAACACTTGTTTTAAGGAATTTCCTTCTAGCACCTATTTATTCCACCTTAACTGATTGCTGATCGTCTTTGTCAAGGATTCAATAGATCAGTTTTCACAGTCTTCTTTTCTAGTGTTTTGGAAACTACAGTGGTAACAGTCATAAATCAGGCCATAAACTCTACTGATATTGTACATGTTTACATACTTATCTACATAGAAATACCCATAATTTGATCTTAATATTGTGTGGAAAAGAAATCATTCACTCTTAATATCTCTAAGTTTATGCTGAAAATTCTTGTGCTGGTATTAGTGGCTGCGCTCAACCTAAACTGATCAAGATAGTCATAATTTATTTGAATGTTTTCTTTTAAAAAATTGTAGATACAAAAAGAAGAAATTAAAGGAACTGTTACACTGTAATATAACGTGCTATAGTTTAAAATGCTTAAAAGCAAAATAGTTTTGTATGTTTAAATCATTTAAATTACAGACAGCATTAAATCACATACATCACTTTCTTTGCACTTCTAGTGTTGTGCATGTGAGGGTTTGGCATTTCTATACAGAGGTCTATAGAAATGCATGAGTAAAAGGAGGAAAGATTTTCAGTTTTCTGAATTTTAGAACAAATGCCATCTGGACTAATTTGTGAATTCAGCAGCACTGCTTCAGTTCAGCTCAATACTCAGGGAAAAGTCTGAGTGGGAGTATGGTTATGGAGAGGAAAGCTATTGACCTATCACTAACTTGCATGCTTTAGGAGTCCTCTAGTATTTTTTAGGAGACTCTCTTCAACAGGTTACATCGCCTTTTAATAAGGTGTTGCAAAACATTTGGCTCACTGGATATCAAGACCCAGCTTTAAACAAATAGCATGTATCAATTTGGCTTCTGGTTTTGGGCACAGAGAAGAGTTCTGTATGTGTGGTGCTGTGTGGATTGCATCAGCTGTATATACATTTATGTGACTCTATTTTGGATATGCTTGCATGTTGCTACCATCTCTTTTAAAATTTCACTTTTATACAGACTGGCCTCCCTACTTGTTATACCATAGCATGACTTTCCCAAACAAAGTACAAAGCCAAACCTTTCTGGGCCCTAAATAATAGCTGTCCTCTTCCTATCACCATCTGCTGGTTTTGGACACAATGCAATATGTCACACTTGCAGCAGTTCACATGTAGATCCTGGCCATACTAAATTTTTCCTGTAGTTCTAGAAATTACCTAATGAAACAGTCACCAGCTTGATTTAATATAAATATCTGGCAGTTTTAAGATAAACTTTTTAATAAAAATCATCTGGGAATATTCAGATGTTGCTTATTGAAACACCAGTTTTGATTGTTCCTCATTTGTAAAATGTAGTGGTGACCTAAAGAAGAAAACCGATACTTTTAAAAGGAAAATAATCTGAATAATTCAGATGAAAATATAGATCCTTTCAGATTATTTCTTATACCAAGAATGAGCCTCAGCTATTTACAGATATGAATCAAGCAAAATGTACCTCATTGTTCTGATTTTGCTTCTTTGCCAATTGGAAAAGAACATACTTCACAGGAGATACTAAAACTGGATTTCCATTAAATATATAAATTATATCAATACCCAGAGAATGACTAATAAACTTAAATTTATGGATCTCACTATGATCTTATCTTTCTATGTGCCCTATAACAAATTCCATTCTTAATTACAGCAAACAAGCTATTTCAATCAGATATTACACAGTGCAATTGGGATTTCACTGACATTGCGCTATGTATGACAGCAGTAGCTGACCCAAAAAGATGTATTGTTGGTAAGACAAAGACAATGCTTTTGAAGGTATATGGAGGCTTGTTTACATCTCTGTGCAGATAAACATCTTTAAAAATCTACATTCCATAATAATTTATTGATGTGGAACTGACTAAATTGACTATTCTATAATTCTATGACTCCCTGATTCCAATCAGTAGTAAAATTTGACAAGGCACCTAGGCAGCCTTTGACTAACACTTTTCATTACCCACTTCCTATGGGAAAGTGGCCTTTTTCTGACTGAAAATTAAAATTATTTGGTGCAGGAGAAATGTTAGGGATTCCTTGGGACCTCAGAGGTGCACTTTAGGACTTTACCCTAAATACAGCCATCTACAAAAGTTTCACTTAGCAACTTCCTAGCAGTAGAAGTGACTAAGCTCAGTAAAAACCTGGTTTTGGCCTTTGGGACTATTCCTCCCTGGGGACAGAACTTTGTTGAACTTCTTCAGACCCCTGTCTGATGCCTTCCCCAGCCTGCCAAGGTTCCTCTGAACAGCAGGATGACCGTCAGATCTATCATCCCAACTTCTTATTCCCTGTGATCTTGCTTAGGGTGCACTTTACCCCATCATCCAGGTCATTAATGAAGATGCTCACCAATAGTATATATCACAAGTTTTAGAGAAATCCAAAAAAAAAGAAAAAACAGGCTTTACGAGCCCTGCTAGCCTCCTCATGTCATCCCCTGTCCCTGCCAATGGCCCAGAACCCGCTCTCAGCACCCCTTCACAGTTCTGCTAGTCCATGCCCCAGTGCTGTCATAGCAAGACTGGTCTCCAGCTCCCTGCACCCCTGCCCTGCCCAGAGATGGGTCCTGCTGAGTCAGTCCTGACTCACAGGTTGATGTTCCGGCACAGCTTTGGCCTGTCCCTGTGCCCATGGCCCTGCTCAACCATCACAAGCTGTGTCTGACCCCTGTTCCCCTTACTGGGCCTGATTCTGACCCCCACCTGCACACTGAACATCCCATCCACCCCTATCACCATGACCCTGCCCAGCCACCACTGAATCTGGTCCTAGCCTTGCCACTATTGACTGACTCCCCAGCTTGACCTCACAGCTGCTTCATGACCATGGCACTGCTCTTGCTGCTTCCTGACAAAATCACAGACCAGTTCTGCAGGCGTTTTCCTTCCTGATATTGCTGAAACAGGCAAACTTCATCCGTATATAAATCATAAATGGATGCAGCACTTTCTGCTGGTGCACTCAGCCTATGGAGAGATTCACAATTCAATACACGATTTAAATGGTCATAACTCAGTCAAACCAAATCCAACTACTTCCACCATAAGATTTTTTTTAAAAGTGCCATTCTTGTGTCAGATTCCCAGTTGCAAGGCTCAGCTTTTCTTTTTTCCTGAGGAATGTTCAAAAATAGGTCAGTTCTTTATATTAAAATACATGTTTTCCCCTACTTACTCTCAAAAAACTCTAAATTTAAGGGGAAGGGAAAGGGGAAGGGGAAGGGGAAGGGGAGGGGGAGGGGAAAGGGAATTGGAAAGGGAAAGGAAAGGGGAGGGGGAGATGGAGGGGGACGGGGAAGGAGGAGAGGGAGAGGAAGGGGAAGGGGGAGGGAAGGGGGGAAGGGGAAAGGAGGGGGAAGGGGAAAGGGGAGGAGGAGGGGAAGGGGAGGGGAAGGGGGAAGGGAAGGTGGAGGGAAGGGGAAGGTAAGGTAAGGTAAGGTAAGGTAAGGTAAGGTAAGGTAAGGTAAGGTAAGGTAAGGTAAGGTAAGGTAAGGTAAGGTAAGGTAAGGTAAGGTAAGGTAAGGTAAGGTAAGGTAAGGTAAGGTAAGGGAAGGGAAGGTAAGGTAAGGGAAGGGAAGGGAAGGGAAGGGAAGGGAAGGGAAGGGAAGGGAAGGGAAGGGAAGGGAAGGGAAGGGAAGGGAAGGGAAGGGAAGGGAAGGGAAGGGAAGGGAAGGGAAGGGAAGGGAAGGGAAGGGAAGGGAAGGGAAGGGAAGGGAAGGGAAGGAAGGAAGGGAAGGGAAGGGAAGGGAAGGGAAGGGAAGGGAAGGGAAGGGAAGGGAAGGGAAGGGAAGGGAAGGGAAGGGAAGGAAGGGAAGGAAGGGAAGGGAAGGGAAGGGAAGGGAAGGGAAGGGAAGGGAAGGGAAGGGAAGGGAAGGAAGGGAAGGGAAGGGAAGGGAAGGGAAGGGAAGGGAAGGGAAGGGAAGGGAAGGGAAGGGAAGGAAGGGAAGGGAAGGAAGGGAAGGGAAGGGAAGGGAAGGGAAGGGAAGGGAAGGGAAGGGAAGGGAAGGGAAGGGAAGGGAAGGGAAGGGAAGGGAAGGGAAGGGAAGGGAAGGGAAGGGAAGGGAAGGGAAGGGAAGGGAAGGGAAGGAAGGGAAGGGAAGGGAAGGGAAGGGAAGGGAAGGGAAGGGAAGGGAAGGGAAGGGAAGGGAAGGGAAGGAAGGGAAGGGAAGGGAAGGGAAGGGAAGGGAAGGGAAGGGAAGGAAGGGAAGGGAAGGGAAGGGAAGGGAAGGGAAGGAAGGGAAGGGAAGGGAAGGGAAGGGAAGGGAAGGGAAGGGAAGGGAAGGGAAGGGAAGGGAAGGGAAGGGAAGGAAGGGAAGGGAAGGGGAGGAGGAGGGGAAGGGGAGGGGAAGGGGGAAGGGAAGGTGGAGGGAAGGGGAAGGTAAGGTAAGGTAAGGTAAGGTAAGGTAAGGTAAGGTAAGGTAAGGTAAGGTAAGGTAAGGTAAGGTAAGGTAAGGTAAGGGAAGGGAAGGTAAGGTAAGGGAAGGTAAGGTAAGGGAAGGTAAGGTAAGGTAAGGGAAGGGAAGGGAAGGTAAGGGAAGGGAAGGTAAGGGAAGGGAAGGTAAGGTAAGGGAAGGTAAGGGAAGGTAAGGTAAGGTAAGGTAAGGTAAGGTAAGGTAAGGTAAGGTAAGGGAAGGGAAGGGAAGGGAAGGGAAGGGAAGGGAAGGGAAGGGAAGGGAAGGGAAGGGAAGGGAAGGGAAGGGAAGGGAAGGGAAGGGAAGGGAAGGGAAGGGAAGGGAAGGGAAGGGAAGGGAAGGGAAGGGAAGGGAAGGGAAGGGAAGGGAAGGGAAGGGAAGGGAAGGGAAGGGAAGGGAAGGAAGGGAAGGGAAGGGAAGGGAAGGAAGGAAGGGAAGGGAAGGGAAGGGAAGGGAAGGGAAGGGAAGGGAAGGGAAGGGAAGGGAAGGGAAGGGAAGGGAAGGGAAGGGAAGGGAAGGGAAGGGAAGGGAAGGGAAGGGAAGGGAAGGGAAGGGAAGGGAAGGGAAGGGAAGGGAAGGGAAGGGAAGGGAAGGGAAGGGAAGGGAAGGGAAGGAAGGGAAGGGAAGGGAAGGGAAGGGAAGGAAGGGAAGGGAAGGGAAGGGAAGGGAAGGGAAGGGAAGGGAAGGGAAGGAAGGGAAGGGAAGGGAAGGGAAGGGAAGGGAAGGGAAGGGAAGGGAAGGGAAGGGAAGGGAAGGGAAGGGAAGGGAAGGGAAGGAAGGGAAGGGAAGGGAAGGGAAGGGAAGGGAAGGGAAGGGAAGGGAAGGGAAGGGAAGGGAAGGGAAGGGAAGGGAAGGGAAGGGAAGGGAAGGGAAGGGAAGGGAAGGGAAGGGAAGGGAAGGGAAGGGGAGGAGGAGGGGAAGGGGAGGGGAAGGGGAAGGGAAGGTGGAGGGAAGGGGAAGGTAAGGTAAGGTAAGGTAAGGTAAGGTAAGGTAAGGTAAGGTAAGGTAAGGTAAGGTAAGGTAAGGTAAGGTAAGGTAAGGTAAGGTAAGGTAAGGTAAGGTAAGGTAAGGTAAGGGAAGGTAAGGGAAGGGAAGGGAAGGTAAGGTAAGGTAAGGGAAGGTAAGGGAAGGTAAGGGAAGGTAAGGGAAGGGAAGGGAAGGAAGGGAAGGGAAGGGAAGGGAAGGGAAGGGAAGGGAAGGGAAGGAAGGAAGGGAAGGGAAGGGAAGGGAAGGGAAGGGAAGGAAGGGAAGGGAAGGGAAGGGAAGGGAAGGGAAGGGAAGGGAAGGGAAGGGAAGGGAAGGGAAGGGAAGGAAGGGAAGGGAAGGGAAGGGAAGGGAAGGAAGGAAGGGAAGGGAAGGGAAGGGAAGGGAAGGGAAGGAAGGGAAGGGAAGGGAAGGGAAGGGAAGGGAAGGGAAGGGAAGGGAAGGGAAGGGAAGGGAAGGGAAGGGAAGGGAAGGGAAGGGAAGGGAAGGGAAGGAAGGAAGGGAAGGGAAGGGAAGGGAAGGGAAGGGAAGGGAAGGGAAGGGAAGGGAAGGGAAGGGAAGGGAAGGGAAGGGAAGGGAAGGGAAGGGAAGGGAAGGGAAGGGAAGGGAAGGGAAGGGAAGGGAAGGGAAGGGAAGGGAAGGGAAGGGAAGGGAAGGGAAGGGAAGGGAAGGGAAGGGAAGGGAAGGGAAGGGAAGGGAAGGGAAGGGAAGGGAAGGGAAGGGAAGGGAAGGGAAGGGAAGGGAAGGGAAGGGAAGGGAAGGGAAGGGAAGGGAAGGGAAGGGAAGGGAAGGGAAGGGAAGGGAAGGAAGGGAAGGGAAGGGAAGGGAAGGGAAGGGAAGGGAAGGGAAGGAAGGGAAGGGAAGGGAAGGGAAGGGAAGGGAAGGGAAGGGAAGGGAAGGGAAGGGAAGGGAAGGGAAGGAAGGGAAGGGAAGGGAAGGGAAGGGAAGGGAAGGGAAGGGAAGGAAGGGAAGGGAAGGGAAGGGAAGGGAAGGGAAGGAAGGGAAGGAAGGGAAGGGAAGGGAAGGAAGGGAAGGGAAGGAGGAGGGGAAGGGAAGGGAAGGGGAAGGGAAGGTGGAGGGAAGGGAAGGGAAGGGAAGGGAAGGGAAGGGAAGGGAAGGGAAGGGAAGGAAGGGAAGGGAAGGGAAGGGAAGGAAGGGAAGGGAAGGGAAGGGAAGGGAAGGGAAGGGAAGGGAAGGGAAGGGAAGGGAAGGGAAGGGAAGGGAAGGGAAGGGAAGGGAAGGGAAGGGAAGGGAAGGGAAGGGAAGGGAAGGGAAGGGAAGGGAAGGGAAGGGAAGGGAAGGGAAGGGAAGGGAAGGGAAGGGAAGGGAAGGGAAGGGAAGGGAAGGGAAGGGAAGGGAAGGGAAGGGAAGGGAAGGGAAGGGAAGGGAAGGGAAGGGAAGGGAAGGGAAGGGAAGGGAAGGGAAGGGAAGGGAAGGGAAGGGAAGGGAAGGGAAGGGAAGGGAAGGGAAGGGAAGGGAAGGGAAGGGAAGGGAAGGGAAGGAAGGGAAGGGAAGGGAAGGGAAGGGAAGGGAAGGGAAGGGAAGGGAAGGGAAGGGAAGGGAAGGGAAGGGAAGGGAAGGGAAGGGAAGGGAAGGGAAGGGAAGGGAAGGGAAGGGAAGGAAGGGAAGGGAAGGGAAGGGAAGGGAAGGGAAGGAAGGAAGGGGAGGAGGAGGGGAAGGGGAGGGGAAGGGGAAGGGAAGGTGGAGGGAAGGGGAAGGTAAGGTAAGGTAAGGTAAGGTAAGGTAAGGTAAGGTAAGGTAAGGTAAGGTAAGGTAAGGTAAGGTAAGGTAAGGTAAGGTAAGGTAAGGTAAGGTAAGGTAAGGTAAGGTAAGGTAAGGTAAGGTAAGGTAAGGTAAGGTAAGGTAAGGTAAGGTAAGGGAAGGGAAGGTAAGGGAAGGTAAGGGAAGGGAAGGTAAGGGAAGGGAAGGGAAGGTAAGGTAAGGGAAGGGAAGGGAAGGTAAGGGAAGGGAAGGTAAGGTAAGGTAAGGTAAGGGAAGGTAAGGTAAGGTAAGGGAAGGGAAGGGAAGGGAAGGGAAGGGAAGGGAAGGGAAGGAAGGGAAGGGAAGGGAAGGGAAGGGAAGGGAAGGGAAGGGAAGGGAAGGGAAGGGAAGGGAAGGGAAGGGAAGGGAAGGGAAGGGAAGGGAAGGGAAGGGAAGGGAAGGGAAGGAAGGGAAGGGAAGGGAAGGGAAGGGAAGGGAAGGGAAGGGAAGGGAAGGGAAGGGAAGGGAAGGGAAGGGAAGGGAAGGGAAGGGAAGGGAAGGGAAGGGAAGGGAAGGGAAGGGAAGGGAAGGGAAGGGAAGGGAAGGGAAGGGAAGGGAAGGGAAGGGAAGGGAAGGAAGGGAAGGGAAGGGAAGGGAAGGGAAGGGAAGGGAAGGGAAGGGAAGGGAAGGGAAGGGAAGGGAAGGGAAGGGAAGGGAAGGGAAGGGAAGGGAAGGAAGGGAAGGGAAGGGAAGGGAAGGGAAGGGAAGGGAAGGGAAGGGAAGGAAGGGAAGGGAAGGGAAGGGAAGGGAAGGGAAGGGAAGGGAAGGGAAGGGAAGGGAAGGGAAGGGAAGGGAAGGGAAGGGAAGGGAAGGGAAGGGAAGGGAAGGGAAGGGAAGGGAAGGGAAGGGAAGGGAAGGGAAGGGAAGGGAAGGGAAGGGAAGGGAAGGGAAGGGAAGGGAAGGGAAGGGAAGGGAAGGGAAGGGAAGGGAAGGGAAGGGAAGGGAAGGGAAGGGAAGGGAAGGGAAGGGAAGGGAAGGGAAGGGAAGGGAAGGGAAGGGAAGGGAAGGGAAGGAAGGGAAGGGAAGGGAAGGGAAGGGAAGGGAAGGGAAGGGAAGGGAAGGGAAGGGAAGGGAAGGGAAGGGAAGGGAAGGGAAGGGAAGGGAAGGGAAGGGAAGGGAAGGGAAGGGGAGGGAAGGGGAGGGGAGGGGAGGGGAGGGGAGGGGAGGGGAGGGGAGGGGAGGGAGGGGAGGGGAGGGGAGGGAGGGGAGGGGAGGGGAGGGGAGGGGAGGGGAGGGGAGGGGAGGGGAGGGAAGGGAAGGGAAGGGAAGGGAAGGGAAGGGAAGGGAAGGGAAGGGAAGGGAAGGGAAGGGAAGGGAAGGGAAGGGAAGGGAAGGGAAGGGAAGGGAAGGGAAGGGAAGGGAAGGGAAGGGAAGGGAAGGGAAGGGAAGGGAAGGGAAGGGAAGGGAAGGGAAGGGAAGGGAAGGGAAGGGAAGGGAAGGGAAGGGAAGGGAAGGGAAGGGAAGGGAAGGGAAGGGAAGGGAAGGGAAGGGAAGGGAAGGGAAGGGAAGGGAAGGGAAGGGAAGGGAAGGGAAGGGAAGGGAAGGGAAGGGAAGGGAAGGGAAGGGAAGGGAAGGGAAGGGAAGGGAAGGGAAGGGAAGGGAAGGAAGGGAAGGGAAGGGAAGGGAAGGGAAGGGAAGGGAAGGGAAGGAAGGGAAGGGAAGGAAGGGAAGGGAAGGGAAGGGAAGGGAAGGGAAGGGAAGGGAAGGGAAGGGAAGGGAAGGGAAGGGAAGGGAAGGGAAGGGAAGGGAAGGGAAGGGAAGGGAAGGGAAGGGAAGGAAGGGAAGGGAAGGGAAGGGAAGGGAAGGGAAGGGAAGGGAAGGGAAGGGAAGGGGAGGAGGAGGGGAAGGGGAGGGGAAGGGGGAAGGGAAGGTGGAGGGAAGGGGAAGGTAAGGTAAGGTAAGGTAAGGTAAGGTAAGGTAAGGTAAGGTAAGGTAAGGTAAGGTAAGGTAAGGTAAGGTAAGGTAAGGTAAGGTAAGGTAAGGTAAGGTAAGGTAAGGTAAGGGAAGGGAAGGGAAGGGAAGGGAAGGTAAGGTAAGGTAAGGGAAGGTAAGGGAAGGGAAGGTAAGGTAAGGGAAGGGAAGGGAAGGGAAGGGAAGGGAAGGGAAGGGAAGGGAAGGGAAGGGAAGGGAAGGGAAGGGAAGGGAAGGGAAGGTAAGGGAAGGGAAGGGAAGGGAAGGTAAGGGAAGGGAAGGGAAGGGAAGGGAAGGTAAGGTAAGGGAAGGTAAGGGAAGGTAAGGGAAGGGAAGGGAAGGGAAGGGAAGGGAAGGGAAGGGAAGGGAAGGGAAGGGAAGGGAAGGGAAGGGAAGGGAAGGGAAGGGAAGGGAAGGGAAGGGAAGGGAAGGGAAGGGAAGGGAAGGGAAGGGAAGGGAAGGGAAGGGAAGGGAAGGGAAGGGAAGGGAAGGGAAGGGAAGGGAAGGGAAGGGAAGGGAAGGGAAGGGAAGGGAAGGGAAGGGAAGGGAAGGGAAGGGAAGGGAAGGGAAGGGAAGGGAAGGGAAGGGAAGGGAAGGGAAGGGAAGGGAAGGGAAGGGAAGGGAAGGGAAGGGAAGGAAGGGAAGGGAAGGGAAGGGAAGGGAAGGGAAGGGAAGGGAAGGGAAGGGAAGGGAAGGGAAGGGAAGGGAAGGGAAGGGAAGGGAAGGAAGGGAAGGGAAGGGAAGGGAAGGGAAGGGAAGGGAAGGGAAGGGAAGGGAAGGGAAGGGAAGGGAAGGGAAGGGAAGGGAAGGGAAGGGAAGGGAAGGGAAGGGAAGGGAAGGGAAGGGAAGGGAAGGGAAGGGAAGGGAAGGGAAGGGAAGGGAAGGGAAGGGAAGGGAAGGGAAGGGAAGGGAAGGGAAGGAAGGGAAGGGAAGGGAAGGGAAGGGAAGGGAAGGGAAGGGAAGGGAAGGGAAGGGAAGGGAAGGGAAGGGAAGGGAAGGGAAGGGAAGGGAAGGGAAGGGAAGGGAAGGAAGGGAAGGGAAGGGAAGGGAAGGGAAGGGAAGGGAAGGGAAGGGAAGGGAAGGGAAGGGAAGGGAAGGGAAGGGAAGGGAAGGGAAGGGAAGGGAAGGGAAGGGAAGGGAAGGGAAGGGAAGGGAAGGGAAGGGAAGGAAGGGAAGGGAAGGGAAGGGAAGGGAAGGGAAGGGAAGGGAAGGGAAGGGAAGGGAAGGGAAGGGAAGGGAAGGGAAGGGAAGGAAGGGAAGGGAAGGGAAGGGAAGGGAAGGGAAGGGAAGGGAAGGGAAGGGAAGGGAAGGGAAGGGAAGGGAAGGGAAGGGAAGGGAAGGGAAGGGAAGGGAAGGGAAGGGAAGGGAAGGGAAGGGAAGGGAAGGGAGAATTAGAGTGGAAGAAAAAGTGGTGCTACATAGGAAACTTAGATTTGTATTGTTTGACTTTTTTATATTTAATATAATTAATTGTCATGCTTATGAGAAGTTATATTTACCATAAATATATATAATGAAGGAGGTGCTGTGTAAGTCACAATCCTTTCCTACATACATTGTCATAGTTTGACCCCAAACATTCAACAGCAAAGCACAGACTCCTACCGCTTTTAGTATTCAATAACTGTATATAATTATGAGTTTAGATATACACTTATATGAATTGTATTTATTTTCTCCTCCCCTCTCAACAGAATATTACTGTAAAAATACATATCTGTTCAACTGGTAGTAATTTTTCAAAGTCAGCTTTAAGAATTTCATGCTGTGTTATTTGTTCCAAATGAGAGGTAGAAAATCATTAAGCATAGTTTGCTGTCACTCAGTACTTCTTAAAGGTAGCTGTGATTGGTAAGATTTACATTGATCTCCACATACGAGGAAAGCAGATTCTAATTTGTTCTAACTATAATTCAGTGTTTACGCTGGACAATAATTTCCAATACACACTAAAAATTAATTTTAATTGTGTTTAAAATTTACTAAAAGAATTAGTCATGAAATAGAATTGTGAATAATACTGGCTCAGCAGTTCGTTTCATACAATTGGATTTTCTTAATTAAGGTAGACACAGTGATGATTTCTGGACAACAAGGGAAGCAATATGCATTGAGAGAAGTATTTCCTGTCCCTTTTTAAAGGGAAAAGAAGAGACTGATTAATTCTAAAAAACCTTCATTCTTTGATGCAGAACCTTGAATAGGTAGGTAATTGGAAGACATACAACCAGGATGTATATACAAGGTACAATGAAAGCTGTTTTGTTATAAAAATAGATTTACCTGTGATTTATGTTGATTCCTAGCAAATATAAAATTACTCCTATAGGCTCTCATACAAGAGAGGAACAGGACAGTGGGCCATCTGCCAATAACCTCAGTATCTTTATGGTAAAAATTACAACACCTGTTGAAATTCACAAGAAAACAAGAACACCATAAAGCATCTTTTTTTGGTGGTAGATCCACAAAGAACTACAAACACAAAGAGTAGGTGAAAAAAGAACATCTGTATTGACCACTTAAAAAGGGAAAGAGGGTGCAAGTAATGAATTGCCTTGAGTTACAAAGATGTATAATGTACTTAAATCACTTTTTCAAATATATGCCTGACTTTGGCCATGTTGATCTCCAGTGGACTGTGGTAAACTCAGCAGTGCTCATCTCCTCCGTGTTGAACTATATGAATGCTAAATCCATCTTCTTGCCAAGAACATTGTTTTACAGGAAGCATTGGAGGGACACTCTGGTGTCACATTACAGAAAGAAAAGGATTTACACATACTTCAATGAGTCATTTGACAAGGGATTCTTCTGAGGATCCTCTTGATCTACCAGGTTCATCAGCTATGTCTACAGTGAGAATTATAATAATCGCTGAATGATTGCATCACTAGTCTAAGCAACAATAACAGAAACATGTCAGCTGACCCACAGCAGCACTAATTCTTCCCCTACAAGTACAACAGCATGAGTTGTGGTATAAAACCAGGTTCAGTCAGACTCTTTTCCTGTTAATTAAGCCCTGTGCCCTAATTAAAAGGTAAAACAATTTTCCTAAGTTGTGCAGTAACAACTGCAATAACAGGAGGCAATAAGAAGATTTTAGTCCTAAATAACTAGCTAGGACTCTGCATTTCACAAGGACTCTCATCTTGCAATTTCTATTGCATGAGAAGGTCAACATGTTAGTATTCTTCATTTTCAAAAGGCTCTGTCTGCTACAGGGTTTTTCCCTGCATATACCAGAGAGGTTTGTATCCCCCAAAAGATCTAATTCTATGTCTTTGCTACATTTTACTGTAACATTAGAGACCATTTCAAACAAAGGAGACAAAGTAAAGAGAAAGGTAATTACATAGTTGCAGAATCCCTAGGCTGAAAGTCCTGACATTCAAAAACCAGAATAACTTTCAGAGCTGAAATGTTAAACTCATCTTCATATACAGCGATGTGAAGTGTTACTTTCAAATAGCTGAAAAGATATTTTGTTCATAAATTTACTAGGATATTTAGCATCATTAAAGGACTGAAAGTTTCACTACCTTTCTAATTTTATTGTTTCTACACATATAATATTCCTGTTCCAGTTCTGATCATAATTACAGAAGGCAATTTTCTTCAGTGCGATGTTCCACTTGAAAACTGAGATGTTAACTCCACTGGCTAAAGCTTGGAGTGATAAGAAACAATTCCTGTAGAGTGCCCAAAATAATGAACAACAATTTAACTAGCACTTATTTTATATTCTACTTCTATTTTCACTTGTACTTATTTTTATCTTCCATTTTCAGAGTTCTGACAGAATCTGCTTGGTTGATATTATTTATCTACCTTTTCACCAGGGAGAGTTTGGGTTAAAAAGAGCTATGTCTGTACTATTCCCCTATTGTATAGCTTTTCACATATATGTATAGGGTACGGTGATGCAATTGAAGGGAATAGATTTCAGAACATATGCATATCTAATGTCTGAACAAGTAGATTATTGCACTGGTCAAAGAGGAACTTGTGTAGACTTATACATGAAGAAGCAAGAGAAAACACCCTAAATCTAAATAAATATAATAATTATTAAATGTTAACTAATGGAAATTAGCTTGAGTTATAATTACTTTTCCATTTTAGTGCAGTTCTTAATGTTTAGCATATTTGTTGTGGTAATACTGCCATGCTCATAATCAAGAAGGATCAAGAATAAAATTTTGCAATACTTTTCCATAAAACAGAAAACATATAAAACACTGTATTTTCCTCAAAAAAAAAAAAAAAATCATAGTTCTTAAAGAGAAGGAACACAGTGAAATAGAATAGTGTAATATAGTCTGCAACAATAGCAGGTTTGCATGACAAATAAACTGATTGAAATAAAGAGTGAAGAATCAAGAACGCCAATCTTTTGCTAAGACTTGGTGGATTTGCCAATATACTGCAACACAATCCTGTACAGAAATTACAACTGACTCTTTAATCTTCTTCTAGTATATGTAAAATGTCAATTTCACCTCCACCCTCCTCTATGTGGAACCAGCTACCAGATGATGATAGAGTAGATTTTAGTTTCTAAATCAAACCCCTTTGCTTGAGGGACTACCTTGCAATATATCAATAAGGATGAAGCCTGAATTTTTAAAGTACACAGCAAAAGTACACAACTGAACAAACAGAAACAAAGAAATAAATGCTATCATGAGTAATACAAATTTGGTGGGTACCTAATGTGTCCAGGATCTACATGTAATAATGTACAATAAACATCATGGTCTCATGTTCAATTAAATGTGTACAAGCTCTTCTACTGCTTTATTTGTAACCAAATGAGGTCTGAGGCACTGTGTAGTTGTGTTGTCAGATGCAATAATAATATACCAATGTACTTGAGTTATCTTTGTGTAT
This sequence comes from Tyto alba, assembly GCF_018691265.1. NCBI lineage: Eukaryota > Metazoa > Chordata > Aves > Strigiformes > Tytonidae > Tyto > Tyto alba. Next base: position 19,893,783 of record NW_024881275.1, on the reverse strand, counting down.
TGATTTAGGAAAACCACACTTGAACAAGTCTATCTTCTTTTTTTTTTTTTTTTTTTTTTTTTTTTTTTTTATGTTCCATGAAATAAAAAGGCTTATTTTATGTAGATGTATTAAATTTACCAGCACTGAAAATAATGGTATGAAATAGTATCACACAAGAGACTCTGGTCCAATATTAACAGCTCCAGCACTCCCTTACACCAGGGACAATCCCACTACTTCATTTATTCATCTTGTGAACCTGTGTGTTAGGGTCTGGTCCCAAGTGAATAAGATTTGTAAATTTGTCAATTTGTCATTTGTAAATTTGACCCTGTTCCTTTAATGAACGGAAAGCTAATATAATACAAGTCACTATACTGTTTTAAACACAGATTTTGTTGACCTAATGTAGTTAATATAGAGAGAAGATAATGCTGTAATTTTTGTGAGCTTCAGTTATTAATCACCTACATTCTTTTCATCTGGCTTCTGAAGTACCAGTAAGGAATATTAACTTATTTGACAGAAATAATCTTGAACATCACTGGAAATCAATGGTTTGAAATGACTGCAAAAACAGAGGAAAAACCCCATAAATAAGGAGTAAGGGAAAGAATGAAATAGATTCTTTGCAGTTCTTTCTTTTCAAAGGGCCATGAAGACTTATAATGTAAGGTGCATAGAAACATAGAATCATAGAATGGTTTGGGTTAAAAAGGATCTTAAAGATCACCTAGTTCCAACCCCCTGCCATGGGCAGGGACACCTTCCACTAGATCAGATTGCTCAAAGCCCCGTCCAACCTGGCCTTGAACACTTCCAGTGAGGGGGCAGACACAACTCCACTGGAGCAGATCCATGTCCTTCTTATACTGCAGGCCACAGCTTGCTATGCACCCTTCTCACTGCTCTAAGGATCTTGAACTCCACTATTTATTGGTAACTGCATCCAAGGATGCCCTTGATCTTCACACTGTTCATCCTTGTTGGTGAGAGCAAAGTCCAGCATAGCACCTCTCCTCATTGACTCCCTATCACTCCCAGAAAGAAGTTATAATCAATGCATTCCAGAAACCTCCTGGATTGCTTATGCCCTGCTGTGTTGTGCCTCCAAGAGGTATCAGCGTGGCTGAAGTCTCCCATGAGGACCAGGGCTTGTGAATTTGTGGCTGCTCCTCTCTGTCTATAGAGAGCCTCATCCACTTGGCTATCCTGGTCAGGTGGCCTGTAGCAGATCCCCACTATAGTGTCTCCTGTCCCTGCCTTGCCTTTAATCCTGACCCATAAGCTCTAGGTTGGCTCCTCATCCATCCCTGGACAGGCCTCCATTCACTCCAGCTGGTCATTGACATAAAGAATGACACCCCTTCCTCATCTCCCCTGCCTGTCCTTCTTAAAGAGCCTCTATCCTTCCATTCCCATTCCAGCACTCCAGTCATGTGAGTCACCCCACCACTCCTCCCTGATACCAATAAGATCATAGCCCTGCAGACATGTGCACATCTCTAGCTCCTCTTGTTTATTCCCCATGCTATGTGTGTTTGCTTGGAGACATTTAAGTTGGGCCCCTGGTTAAGCTGACTCTCTGGCTGTAATTCCTTTGTGCTGCTCCTCAGGTGCTCTCCTGCTGACCTGTGACCCCTCTCCAGGCTCTGGGCACCTATTGATGACATTGACATTGAGCTGGTAGGAGTGAAATGGATTGAGGTCCCCCTCCCCTGAGAAGTTAAGGTCTTAAGAAGCTAGGGTCTTCAGGAGTGTGCTCCACTGCTCAAATCATAACTGGACTATATTCATCCCATACAGAGCATCAGCTAGAGAACATGAAGAATTATTTGGTCATGTCAGTGTTTTACATAACCCTGCAGAATACCATTTCACTGTTTGAATAACAGGCCAGCCAGTGGCAAAGGTAACTCCTTTCCCACACAGCAAAAAAAATGTAATTTTCATGAAGTGCAGGTACATATACACAAGGACTTCTGGACAAGATTCTCTTAATTCCAACAGCACAGGTTCAGAATAAATAAGCTTCCCACTGTAGCCTTTGACCACTGCAAAGAATCACTTGTATCCCTTCACATTTTTCTGGGAATCTGTTTAATTTTTTTTTTCTCCCTTCCACATACCTTGGGCTGATTTGCTCTTTCTAGGAGCTAGAATTTCCTATTGTATGCATGAAGAATCATTGATATTGTCAGTGACAAAATAATTTAAGATTGGATGAGGCTGAAGGATGATCTTGTTTTCCTTTGACTCAACCTTCTACTCACTGTGAAATTTAATTGGAAAAACTATACTATCTGTTTTCCCAACATGGAAAGAAAGTAGAAAACACTGTCTAAGACTTTTGGAGTTCATGGGTAGCTGTAACATTCTGGGTCATCAGTTAAACCTGACACCTAAGAAACACAGACCTTTTAGATCCTTGTTTGGATCTGAAGAAGTTGTTCCAGCAAGTAAAAACTGTGAATTCATGTTGTATCATGGGCCCCGATTTGCTTTCACAATATAGAAGAAACAGAATCTTATCTGCTATCCACAGTGATCATCTCCAAGGATGCATCTCCTCAGCATCATGCTACTATCTACTCTAACTCAGAAATAAACGTAGACAAGATTATGACTCCAGAAGCAGTGCTGCCAGTAGCTGCATAATCACAGTCATCAAAGGGACAACCAGAAGGATAAATTCTACTAAAAAAAGAATGAAAGGGTAGGAGAGAAATGGAGCAGTTTAGCTCATAGTGAAGCAAGTAGCAGGAATATAGAGATTTCCAGAGAGGAATTTCTGAAGGGTCTCAGTATGATGACCTGAATGTATGAATGGATCAAGAAGTCCTGAGTTTTTTGCTTACTAAAAGCTTATGATGAGAGAAATACCGGACTGTATACTCCCATTTTTATATTCTGTCCTAAGGCATAAGTGACTGGCAGAGGCAGAGTGCCTGGCTAGGCAGATTTTTGCATGAATCAAAATGGAAGATCTTGTATTACTGTCTTCCTTTTTCTCACAGATCAGGCCATCATATCTTGGAATCAGAACAGACATGAGACACTGTTACAATTTACTTTACATTGCCCAATTTGAATAAAGCGGTGTGCCCAGCTAGTGGTTACTGATGTGGAATCAAATCCTAAACTGAATTAAATTGTAAGGCCAAGTGCTTTTCTCTGTGCACCCCTTAAAAAACAGAGTCAGACATATGTTTTGATTTATTCCTAATGTAGCTGCTATGAACTGTTTGCAAGTGATCAGGGTTCTGGTAAAAAAAAAACAACCCTTGGGGCCAATTCAAGAGAAATATATCCAGCTTTATTCTGTATTTGCATAAATATTTTCAGAATATGCCTGCTGTGAAAATGTGCATTTAATGTATGTAGCTTTCTTTTCTAAAGACCTCTTTCAGGTGTAAAACTTAACAATAAAATAATAGCTACTCAAAGCCAAAAATTAATGGTCACACACAAATATCATTCTCAACTTTTACTTTGCTGCTTTGGGCTGAATTCTATTGTCAGCTACACTAATACAAGTGTACATGACTGAATAAAAGTGTCAGTTGTAGTATACTTACCCATGGAATACTGCATATACATACCACAGAGAATTCACCTCCTTATTTATTATAATGCAGTAAAATCTAATTATTTTTCTAAACAATATGATCACTAATTCAGGTTAAGACTTTTTCTTGCAGAACCCAAAGATAATACATTATCCACAAAGATAATAAGAAGAAAATAAATTAATTGCATTTTTTTTATTTGACCACCAAATCAGAGAGGGACAGTGTTACAGGAGGTCATTTCATACCCTGAAAAATCATAACTAAAGTGAGCTTCAGTTACTACAAATCAGAGTAAGTAGGAAGAATAGAAAGAGCAGATGATACTATTATATGAAAAAGATGAAAAAGTTGATTTGCCTAGGCCTTTTTGGAATCTAACATCTGACAGCCCTCAAAGATTCCAAAAAGGTGAAGCAAGCAGGGTTGGTAATATTAGAAGTGTGCCATTCAAAATACGTCAGAATAGAAAAACTGTATATTCAGAGAATTATGTATATATGTTGCAATTCTTTATGTCTCTATAGCTTATGCATATATCTCCTTCTCAATAGTAATGTCACGACTGTGTAATAGAAATGAACTGGGGGGCAAAAAGACTCCCTTTAATTGTATTATATTTGTCTAAGTAACCACCAGCCCCCGTCAAATCACTAAATCACTTGATATTCATACTAGAGAGTAAAAAATATTAAACTGTTTTTTTTTTTTTTTTTTTTTTTTTTAAAAAAAAAAAAAAAAAAAAGAAACAAGGACAAGTTTGAGCTCTTACTGATTCTATATACTGTTGTGTTATATAGTCTGTCTGGCAGTTGCATCAGTTGGTTTAGTCTGACAAATAAGGTATATATAAACACAATACGGAGAGTGGCAGATATGCCATTTACTGAATGGAAATCAAGACCTTTACTGTCCTAAATACAAAGTGTTATAGAAATGTCATCATTATATATTTAAAAAGGTTGGAAGTGCTCCTTTCCTATGTTAGATCACAGGACTTTATGCAAAATTAACCTCTTCCTAAACTCCAAAGATTTGTGTATACATATTTTTTAGTTGTTTTCTTTCCATTCCTGTAAAAAGAATAAAAGAATTTCAAGCTGTCTCTTTAAGCAGCAGGCTAAATTAATTCTAAAAACCATTGGCACTGACCAGACAGATTTATTAGAGATATACTTGGACTCGTCTAACATTTCAGGAAAGAAAATTAAAGGCTTTGGAGGTGATGAAGAACATTTCTGAGTCTTATATGTTAAAAAAGTTTTTATCTTTATTTAGAAAAAAAAGTTTCCCAATACACATTAAAATAACGAATCATCATACAAATGTAAAGGCAGCAGATCAGAAAAACAATATGTAGACAAACAGACATATTTCATTATGATTTTCAGTGACTGTCTTATCTTAAAGTCATGATGAAGTTAGGGGAACAATGCTGTACATTTGAATAAATTAATTACTTTTTTACATGACTACAAACTTCTTATCAATGGACTCAGTAGGAGATTATTATAGCTACTAAGTTCTCCATGCCTTACTACAAAAAACAAAAGAAGTGATGAGTGTGTTATATGTGCATGTTCATAATGAAATGAAAAATTTAAATAAAGACAATTAATAAAATATGGGTGGATATGTATGAGTTATCCCTAGAAAACCTTGAGTGTCAAAATTTACAACACCAAGATAAAGAAAAGTACTTTCTTATCCTGCTTCTCCCTACTGCTTTATAATTAAGCAGTCCAAATCTTCCCATATCATAAGACTTCAGACTGGGAGAAATTGGTGATACTTTTTTGTCTTTGAAGATTATTTTCTAACAATCTAGCGTCAAGGGAGACAGAGATGTAAATGAATTATATCTGAAATTCAGATGGTCTGTTGGTATATGAGAAGAGTCATATGCAAGGATATGTTTGGAAAGATTTCCTTATTCAGAGGAATAATGAGACTCCACATTGGGTCTGATTAACCTGTCAAACCACTAAAAGCAGAAGTGGAAAATGTTAAACTAATGTGAAAGCAGATCAAGGAACAGGATTTTATATCCTTTTCATGATTGTGACAAATATTCTAGGTTTTAACAGACCAAATCAATAATTCTTGGCACTAGTCTCATTTCTAGAAAGTTAGCGGATGAAAATAATTTACCTTAAAAAAAAAAAAATAGTTAAAAGGCACATAAACTGTATTCAGGCTGTGTGGGTTTTTTTTGTTTGTTTGTTTGTTTGTTTGGGTTTTTTTTATCCATTTCATTGAAGACATTCTCGATTTTGTAATAAAAGCTGAATACTGAAAACTACAATATTGTACTAGGACAAGTACAATAAATGATGACATACTGGCATATGCCAAAATCCATGATATTTGGTTGCTAACACTTGTGCACTTGGTAACTCACATTCCATAGTTTGTAATTCGGTTATTTACTCCCAGATAACCTAAAACTGGGGAAAGAGTAGGAGAAGGCTTTTTTTTTTTTTTTTCCCTGTAGCAACCAAGTGTATGATGTTTCATGTAACATGAAATGAAAGCTAAAAGTTAGTAGTCACTAAGAAAGAGATATTGTAACACGCTAAAAAATCTCACTATTTCATAAGAGAAGCTCCCGTGATGAGTTACTTCTGTCTTGTGCATTAGCAAGTAAGCATCTCATCATTCAGAGTCCTTTGCATTTCTTTAACCAGGAGAAAAATTGCCATGGGGATACTAAGCTTCAGGGTTAATACCGGTGTTCTGGTTCTGTGATAGTATTCTTTGAGAAGTATCAAAACACAGAAAAAACAAGAACAAAAAATACCCCTCAATTATTAATTGCTTTTTTGACAGAATCAGAATTCAGAATTACAAAAAATTTGTACATACAGAGCAGTCTGCTATAATGATTACAAACCACTAACTAATTCTGATCCTTCCTATGGTTTTATAGGCTATATGATTGTGGTTTTCTTTTGATTAATGTGTAGGAATAAAAATTATGCACAATAACATTATTTTTATTAGCATTTTTGGTCAAGATATGCATACAAAATAGTGTTTTTTATTAATTCAGTGTTGTCAAAGTTTAATCCTAACTGGTTTTTGCCTTTATGATATATGTACTAACTGACAGTGCAGAGTCAGAGATCAGCATAAAGAATTGTACATTAATTAAAAAAGACTCCATGGGAATATTCACTTAATGGTGGTAAAGTTCATTTTCAGCTACATTCAATGTTATCTCAATAATTAAAAAGTAATAATTTTGGAGAGGAACTTGTTCTTATGGTCTGTTAAACTGATAATACATTGAGAATCTGTCTTATAAGTGACTTATTTTAATGTGCAGTAAACTGATGATTCTAGAAGACAAAGCTAACCCAGAATTAATCATGTTAGAACAACTGCAGGGTTACAAATCTGACATTACTAATTAAAATTAAGTATTTCCGTTACTTACACATTTGCTACAGTTAGCAAGAGGTCCTACCTCCTTTTCACTTCTGAATCGCTAAATAATATTTTCATAGGTCTCCTGTAGACTGCCTTAAAAGACAATTCTTTACTTCAGTTGAAAAGAAAGGAAAAAAAAAAAAAAAGTAAACCTGAAATTTCAATACATCCTAAACAATCTTGAAAAGAAAGGCATATTTCTTTGCCCCCTTGTGCAGGATGTGTGAGTGTTGACTCTTACTCCTGACTGAAGTTGCATTTAGCTCATGCATCTGCAAAGAATTGACCAGAATTTGGCACTTGTTTATGACTTTGCCAAATTGTGGTGGAATTTGTACTCTAGTGGAAATTTATTCCTAAACTGTGGAAATAGAGCAATTGTTTCTAATGTAAAATTTATGAGAAATGAATCCACACTATGGAAATGTGTTTTGAAAGTTTAGAAGGATTTTTTGCAAACTAGCTTGAATTTTAAGCTTTGCATAAGGAACCTTGTTGATTATGAAGGTCTTATCAGAGTCTTCTCTTCTTTCCTACCAGCTCAGCTTTCCTTCCAGTGCTTGCTTGTCTGAGATGCTTGCAGTGCTTCAAAGAGTTTAGCACCTGAAGGGGCTTTCTCCAGCTCATCAATCGTACATTTGCTTAGTTTGTTTGATTAATTTCTGTAACTGTTGGTCCATGATATAAGAATGAGTGAAATTATCCTATCCTTCCCACCTATAACTGAAATGCCACAATTTCCCACCCTCATCTGTCACATTCATTCATTCAAAAAAAAAAAAAAAAAAAAAAAAAAAAGAAAAAGGCACTTATCTTTAAAATTTGACTAATATTTTTCATAACTTTATAAATTCTGCCAGTCCACCTATACATCTTGGTCTTACTAACAGCTATGTATACAAGGATATTACTATGGAGATGCAACAAGTTCTTGGCTGTATGTGCAAGCTAATAATATAGCCCCTCCAGAGTTAAAAATTTTCAAATCCTTTACTTACAATGGCATAAACATTGACATCAAGTCATTTCAGGGCAAGTCAACACCAACATTTGACACATGAAAATAAAGCTATATGCTACTGAGGTGGGAGATTTTTGACAAATGACCCAGTTTTGTACTCTATATTGCCAAGACAGGTTCAGTGACAATTGTTCAGCTTTATGGATTCAAGAATGGAATTAAACACTCCAAGTAGAAGAAATAAACGAGAAAATATTAAGGACAGGAAGATTTAGGTACTGCTGTTCTGTCCAAAGGTGTTGTTATGCAACTGATTACATACAAATAAAATTGCAGAAAAGTAAGCCAATTGGGCAATGTACATGGACCTTTGTATTGTTGGAATAAGAATTTACACCACCATCCATTCTGCAGAGAAGGAGACCTAAGCCTTGTACTATTTGGGCTGATATCTAATAGTGAAATGCTACTACTCAGTGCTCCAGATTTGTTCCTAGATTTTGTGGCATCAACAGTCCTTTTTACAAATATATATCTAATACTTGTAAGCCACAATTTACAAAAACATGTGAGGATATGTTAAACTAGCCTATGCTGTTATTTTCCAAAGGTGTTTTAATTTAAGTATCTCAGTTACAGACAAATGAAAAGTTCATATTGTTGAAAAATGTTAGATCATTCGACTCTTAACTGTGCCCTCTTTGGAAAACGTTTTACCACAAAACTGTCAATATTTGGTCTTAATGAACATAGGATTGAATTTTCCATTGCCTATACTTTTCTGAATTTCATCAACTCAAACTGTGCACACTTTAAAAATTAAGTTTATTTTTTCTTTCTGTCATGTCCAGATTGAATCCACAGATTTGTTCCAGACATTAATTTTGTTTTTCCTTTAGTATGTGTGTTGATTTAGATATGTCTAGAATAGTCAGTTCAGCTATCTTTAAAGTCTACTCTGACTGGTGGAATTCTGAGGTAATGATTAAACACTAAACTCATCAGCTCCTTCCATAATTACCTTGTGGACCCCACTTAGTGTTCAGAGAAAATTAGACTGATCATGAGAGCTATGAAATTAGGCAACAGGATATTTTGATACATGACCTGGTAACACTGAATCCTGAATTGGTCTCGTAGATGAAAAATACTTTAAAGTAGACATATAAATATAAATATTTATAAATATATGTATTGGATTTTGTGTTTACAATGAACAACAAAACATTGTTCTTCAATACAAAAACATGGCTGAAACCAGAAACATTCAGATGGAATGTGCAATTTACATACACAGGTCTACACAGTTCTGCCATCTTTTCACCTTTCCCACCTGAGAGTTTAGAATCTGACAGACTAGTACAAAAAGCAGCACCAGACAAACACAGAGGCTGTAATCCTTGCTCTGACTACAGTACAGGAAAGGAAGGAAGGAAGATTTACCAGATAGCCTGAGGAGCAAGAGAGGATAAAATAAAGCTTTTCTTCTTTGTCCTGGATTCACAGCATTCCCAGCAGGGCTATTTTTCAGACTTCCTGTAAAAGAACCATCCTCAAATGATAGGTGGCTGTTTGGTCTATATTTGGACAGTCTGCTTTTTCATGTTGTGGGCTGAATCTACCCAGAAATATCTGTGTAAGCCCTCCCATGCTGCTTGTGTAGTGGGCCATATTTTCTACTGGAAAACAATCCATTGGCTTCAATAGTTAAAATTGTACACAAATCTATCTTAAATCAACAGATGTGGTTTGGTTTGGTTTTGTTTTTAAAAAGAGTTGTGATGTCAAATTGAAAGGTTGTTTACCTCAGATGAGGAAAATTCAGTACAAATACAGAGAAAGCCAGGGATTCTCCTGTTCTACAAATATCAATCAAAAGGAAAAAAAAAAAATCAACCAAGTTGCTTCTAAATAGTTATCCTGAACTTGACATGATGAGTGAGAGACTTCTTAAGCTGAAACCTGAGAACCTTAATAAATCAGTTATTCTGTATACTCTATGTTAGATCTTTTTAGTCTACAAAGCTAATGTTTAGTATAGACAATGACACTACAAACATGTTCAGATATAATTCACATCTCAAAGATGAAAAAATAAACATGATTTATTTCACTTTGATAAATTCACAAGCACTGCTAGTCTGGTGTTAATCCTTGAAACTAAAAGAACTCTTACATTTCTAAAAGGACTTTGACAGCCTACATAGTAATCTGTAAAGTGTGGATTAAGTCACAAATAGTCATTGAGCCTACTCTACATTTCAGAAATATTGGCTTCTCAGTCAATGCAACTCAAATACAAAGATTAGATTGTTTAGGTTAGTTTATTTGAAGAAACCTCTTCACAACGCTCAACTAATTTCACATGCTTTGCTGTCTGAGGTCTATATTCTCATGCTACGTGAATGCTTTTGGTGCACTCTCTTCCTCCACTGAAATGTTTTATCGACAAATCTGAAAGGCAGCTCAAAAAATGTAGGTAAAATCTTAGCTGCCTCACTATCATTTGTGCATATTTCACAGGGACAGAGGAAAGAAGACGCCATGGACAAGGAGTCCTATCTATAGACCTACAAAAGCATTTGTTTTTGTCTACAGAAAACATGACCTTCAGATGTCTGTGTGGTGCAGTGGGCGTTGTGAACAGTTAACTCTGTAACTGGAAGCAGACTAAACCAAGTCAGCAGAACAATTGGTTCTGCTGAGGAGATGGAAGTATTAGTCTAGGCAGATTTCTGTATTGGTATTATTGCATTGCTTATGGTATCTGAGCTAGCATTTGGATGTACAAAAAGTAAGAACTTTTTCTCAGCAGACCACTGTATAGCACTGTGTATACATACTTTCTGTAGAAAATGCAGAGTGACATCTCTTTTCTAAGGTATTCTTAGATCATTGCATGAAAAGCTATAGAAATATCTTTTTTATCATCTTGTATGATAGCAGATATATATATAGATGGTAGGTACAGCTAATTACAATAGCTATATAAGTATATAGTAGCTATAATTGAGCCACAAGTGCTCCAACACTAGAGATTTTGTACAAACATCTGCAAATTTCTAAATGGGTGAGGGAATTGTGAGCATGTCACTAGTTACCAATTTAGTTGTGCTTAATCTGATACTAACCAAAAGTTTCTATTGTTATCATATGGTAAAACTGATTTATATAAAACAAATCACTACTCTCAATTGGTTTCAATATTAAGGAGAAAAAAAAATATTTAAAAATACATATTTATTTTTCTCTGCATTTTTCCCCTACTGGCTATGGTGTCACGTCTCTGGCCTCAGAACTCCATTCTGGAACTGTCTCTCTAGATTGTTTCTGGACAATCAGTTTGACTGTTTAACATTTTGGCTGTATGGAACAGTATAACACTGGCCAAACTACAGCCTTTAGGGTATGGGTTCCACAACCTAGAGATCTAGCTACCCAAAAAAGAACATAACACTTTGTAGCATGATGTTTCTAATATCATTTCTTCACAAACTTATCAAGTAATTCTGATATACAGAAATATTCACAAAGTTCTAGAAAACTGATGCTCCATTGCTACCAGTTAAGTTATAAAACTGTGGGTTTTCCAAGTCTTTACCTCTTATTACTCGAGTAGAAAAACAGAAAGTAACATTTTCATTTTAAACACAAATGTAGGTCAGCAATGACAGTCTCAAACAGTTTCATGGGCATAGTTTTGATATGTGAGAACTGAAATGAAGTAAAAAATGGAAGAATAAGGACTTAACTGAAAGCTTTGATTGGTAAATCACTGAATGTTAAATCAGTGGCACCTACAACGAAGGCAAAAGGAGGTTCTTTGGGGCAGCATTTACCAAATGTGATTTCTTCCCTCTGTTCCAATCTGGCTATAAAAAGAAAAAAGACTCAAGGTCTAAAGATCAGACCTCAGGAAAATTTTAGAAGTCCTCTTGTCATCTTTACACAACCCTTCTCTTAACAACTAGAAGTAGTAAATATGGCAAAACCAAGAGCTAAAAAAATCTGGGCTGCCAGATCAATTCTCTAGTAACTTCAAGCAGTTTTCATGAACTACCAGATTTTTAATCAAGAATTCACAAATTCTGAAGAAAATAATTCCACTGGACCTGTTTAATTTCTAAATCTAATCTCTTATTCTGCAATCTCTTTCTCAGGCCACATGGATTTTCTGGAATATCACTGGCAGGGTTATTGTGGGAACATAATAGAAAGAGCATTAGAAGAAAGAATGGAAAGGAAGAAAGTCCTCATAAAATCTCTCTAGAATGATTGGGGCTTTTGGTGGGTTTGTTGTTTTGTTGGGGTTTTTTTAAGCTTGACCCTTGGCATTCTCACACTCATGCTTGTGACTAAAAGAGGAAAAAAAACTGCTGAGACAGATTTTCAACCAAATTACTCTGATAAGGAAAATCCCTATCTACTGTGACACACTTACAAGCTAAAGAATTTTCCAAGTGAACTTGAATGACAAATTTGGAATTGTATTTGCCAATGAATTGGCTAATAATGATGTTATTTTCATATGGAATCAGGGAATTTGCCATGCATGTACTCTGACCTTAATATATGTCCTTTATGGGGGAGCAAGAGATCCAGAAAGCGTCCAGTAAAATATCTTGCAACAGCAGTAGGTTGCTTTGATACTGTTGTTGGTATGAAAACTAAAGTAAAAAGAGAGGCATTTCTATGCTGAATATGAGCCATTACAGGCAATTATAATATTTTAAAATCTCCTTTAGTAGATATTTCAGAAATAGGTATTTGACAAATCACTTTTAGCCATTTTAGACAATTTAACGGGGACTTGAAGACTAACCTAGTCTTCCCCTACAGACGTTGTCTGGGTAACAAACAACAGTTTTATGCTTTTTGGCAACAGATCCTTTCACACTAGTGTGAAAGGCTCTACAAGAATGAGCTGGTTAATATCATATGATATCGATTATATTCTAGATGAAGTTTTCTAAGAAAATAAGACTTTTTTTTTTTTTTTTCTGTCAAGAAAAACAAACATCAGGTTTTAAAACTTCTGTAGGGAAATCCACAATAATGCTAATTTCTTTTCCTTTCAGATATCTAGAGATCCTAAATATCTCGATTCTGCTAGTAGTTACCCAAGCCCCTGCATGTCCATTTGGGAGCATTCTCAGAGTCATGTGCTTGTTGATATCACAGTTAGGTACTCAAGACAAAATAATCTTGATTAAGTATTCAGAGTTCTGTGTATTTTTCACTAATGCACCATACTCTTTAGATCATGTCACTCATCTATAATCCTAGTGTTGGACCTCTGTTTTTCCAATAGCATCATGGTTAATATAGCTACATAAGATGGAGAAGAAAGTCCAAAGTTCAAAGCAGACTTTCTGGATGCTGAAGAACATTGACTCCACTTCTCCCCACTCTGTCTCTCAACTGTTCCTTTCAGAAATGTTCCATTTTGTATAAAATACTTACACACTCAGGGGCTGCTACAGCAATATAGTCGCATTTTTTAAATGGTGGCCTGTGTGTGAGATTTATGCCATCGCTTTCTGTGGTCTGACTAATATTTCACAGTTCCTCTTGATTACTCTGTATTATTCCTTAAAACTCATGAATCTAGAAAAGCCTAGGAGCCATAATTAACTGAGGAGGAAGCTACAACTGAATGTTAAAGTCTCTCTCCTAGAATACTATATGGTAATCAGAGTTTATGCAAGCACACATGGAGCCTCATATCTTCATGTGTGGGAAGGTATTAATAAAAATTAAGTGATACAACATAGAATAATAGAGTATTGTCTATGTTTAGCATATCCCACTGAACTGATTTCCCACTTATTCTGTATAGAAATCTCAAGAAGCTTGAGGACCAGTATCAGTTAAGCAGTAAATGAAACCAGAGACATGCACCTGAATTAGAAGATGTTTTTCAAATTGTTATATGCTTGATATATGATGAAAATGCAAACGTATTCTAGATTATATCCTTGCCTGACATAGTTTATATTGACATTCAAAACAACAGGGTAAGCAAAAAAAACAAAACAAAACAAAAAAACAAAACAAAAAAAAAAACCAAACAAACAAAAAAAAAGAAAACAAAATAAAAATACCAACAAAGGTAATTAAAAAAAATTAGGAATGCATGATGGAAAAGTCAGACTATATAAAAAATAATAGAAAATGTACACAAATCTCTGGAAAAACATCAAATTGTTAATGTTTCAAAACCAATGTATTTTAAAACAGTAAGCAAAAATATGAAAAGTGACAGGAAATAGCAGTTTGGCCACTTTAACTGAAGAGCTGAGTGACTTCTTTATAACACTTCTTCTAGCCTTCTTCTATGACTTGTTTGGCTCATCATGGCTCTGGCCAGTACCAATGGAGGTAAGCAGCACCACTCTCTCAGTTATGCAGATCAGCTATAAGAGAGCTGCTGCTTCCAGTCGCCATCTAGCTAGATTCCCTTACTTCTCTTTATTAATGGTTGAAGGAGATTGAATGTGCCCGGTATAAATGATTTCTACCCCCAATGATTTATCCTTTTCATAGGGTGAGTTAGATAGTTTCATTCATATATCCTAACTGTGCAATGCACAGCAAACTAGAGCCCCTCAGCACTATGCTGAATCTTGTGCACAGGCACAGCAAGGATGGAGGACTCCAGTCTCACCATTTCCTTTTACTTGTAAGGCCCAGCTACAGTTAGCATCTTTTAGCCATAACACTATGGTGTAATGTAGAATTAGGTTGTCATTCACATTCTTGACCACAAGGGCACCAATTGTAAATGAGATGACTCATCTTGATCAGCTTCCCTGGAATAAGGCTAAAAATAGGGTCACTGGTATTATAGTGATAACAAGCTGATGCATCAACAGCTCTCTGAAATTACTGCATCTGCTAAAATAGCTAAAAACCAACGTTTTGTAAGAGGAAGTGAAAATGTCATCTTAAAAAGCAGTCTAAACTGAAAAAGAGGGCTTTTTTAACTCATACATTGCAATAGTTTTCCCAATGGAAATACAAGGAAAACTCATTTTGAGTTCAAAGACAGATCATTCAACAGTGTAGCAAAAAGTAGAAATTCCACAATAAGTGGACACTCATACACAAAGGATCTTCATGTCAAGTCCTGTTTTGTACACCTTAAATTATATGCAGGTATTATTAGTAGGTACCTATTTTAGAAAAAGTTAATAATAAGGGAGAATCTGCTCCTTTTGCTGTGCATTTTTAAAATGAATGTGTTGGTGTTTGGACACAAAAATTTGTTTCCCCTAAAATTATAGAGGAGAAGAAGAAATAGAATTTTCTTTTGATCTCTAAATGGTTTAATAATACAACAGCAGGCTGTGAGCAGCTTAAACCTAGAGATGTGGAAACAGGCAAAGGTTTGACCTCATTACCTAACAAGATATAGTCAGGTATATTTTAAAAGTGTATCTTCAGGGTGAATAGATGCTTGCCAGCAGCATACAATTTATTTCAAATGCTGCATGGTCAGCCAAACTCATGTGACTAATTTAGGGTCTCCATTTCTATTTTTTTTGTCATGAGGAACTCCCACAGCAGCCAGCCCATTGTGCCTATAGCCCAGGAATGCCTATATGGCCAGAGACAGTTATTTTCAGATTAAAGGATTCTCAGTCTGAGTCGCTGGGACTTCAAGGAAAATTTTTCCTTCTGACTGCTAGTGCTGTGAAAATGGGAACTAAATGGATTGTGAATGCCTACCTTTCCTCGATGCAATGTGTTTCTAACTAGAAACTAGAAGTTCTGAAAAAAATTCTTTCTGTACTGTGATTAAAAAAGAATAAAGGGAGAGAAAGCCTATTGATAAGTGAAAAAATTCACATTTAGCATTTTCATAAACCAAAATGATGATTTATGAAAATCAGTTCAGTCAGCCTCCGCCTATTTTTAATAATGCTCATTTCTACCACTTAGAAAATGTAGCTAAGATATTTCACACTAACTATTGATTTTACTCATGGAGTATGATTTCTTGTGTTGTTGAGAAAACACTGTTTCACCAGACATTAGAAACATGGAAGATAACTCTTTTCTGATCAATTCAAATAGACTGCTTCTGTAGACAGTGTAAAGATAAAGAGACCTTCACAAGGAAATTTGTACTACCCACTCTGTTACTGTTAGGACGGGATGATTTTTCTCCCTCCCTCCCCCTTTTTCTCTCCTCCTCCTACTGTCTCCAAGTCTCCCTTGTCTCTCTCAACTTTACAGTGATACAGGCAAATAGCTTGAAAGATATGTATCCTTCCATGGCTGAAGTAAAATGCAAAAATTCCACCTTTTCAGTTTAGCTGAAGTTGTCTGCTTGCTAGTTAATCATTCTAGCTATTTGTGTGCAGACAGCAGTCTAGATACTTGTTGATTTTGAGTGCAAAAACATATAGAATTTTTAAATAGCCACTTGCAAGACTGTCTAAATGTTTAAGTGAGAAGAGGTTGATGCTTGAAAGTCACAAGTCACTTAGGTATTTTTGAAGAATTATCCTCTGTTCCAGGAAAGGAAAGTAGTAAAGATTTATCCTAAAGATAAGCTTCTAAACGGATAACAACATAATCCAAATAGTCCTATATTTTGTGAAAAACACATTGTGTTCCAGAGATGACATTTATATGGCAAGATGTAGCTTGAAACAACATTTTATGACCATACTGTAAATCCTTGGAAGATGAGAGGTCTCCAAGGAGAAAAAGAGCTCTCACACAACAATGGCACAAACAGAATTGGCGGTCATTTTCTGCAGTTTTAGTGAACATCTGGAACTCATATGTTTATTGTTGAAAATTGCCAAGATCTAAGACTAGCAAGTAGGAGTGGTTTGACTTCTATTAGAGAAGAATAGAACAAATATTAAAGAAATATAATCAAGTAACAAAGCAATGAGGAAAAATTTACAACTTAATTTGCATAACGATTTACAAACATGATTTGGTTTTGTTTGAACTGTTCATTGTGTTAACTCACTCTATCAACACAGAGCTCTTGATTATATGACAAGAAATATTAGATATACTCAAGTATCAGCCATCCTTGGCAACACTATTAGAAGATATCATTAACAAATTTTATAAATAAGGTATATGATTTTCATATATGCAGTAAAACATTACGAATTTTAAATGCTGAAAAAAAAATGTATAATTTTGTCTTGTATCATTTATAAAAAAAAAAAAAAGAGACATAAGGTTAAGTAATATTTCAGCCTAAAGATTTTCTCCTTAGAAGAAAACTCCACTCAGGAATACATTATATGATTTATCCTCTTCATTAAGACTGCTTAACATTACTCTGCCATATTGTTGGTATGGCAATTTAGAAGTTGTAAGCAGCTGTAAACTAAAAACAACCTCTCCAAATAATCTGACTTGTGATAGGGATGGTCCTAAAACAGTTCTTGATTTAGAAGCAGAAAAAAAACACCCCTAAAGACTGCCTTCAAACGTTTTCAGCTGTTTTGTTACCAAAGTTATGTTATGGGACTGAAATGCTTAATTACAGTAGACATGAAATAAAGATACAATGTCTGGGTTATAATCTGTTCTGAAGTTTGACCCTCATGTTTATATTTGGCCTCGTCTATGTTATACTCTTAGAATCAGAAGGAGAAAACAGTTTGCTGGAAGAAGTTAATTAACAAAGCAAATTATGTAAAAAAATAAGTACAACATTCTATGCTGATGATATATTCTGAGAAATTAATGTTTGCTCATCTCAGAAACTTTCTAAGAAATCTGGGAAATCAACAGACTTTATTACAGGCTGTGAAAAAAAAAAAACTTATGGTTATGTTTCTGCTTTGAGATAAGCAGGTGTCTTGGATCCTGTGGCCTTGTAAGTGTCTTGGATCCTGTGGCCTTGTAATAGCGCTCTGCACAGAAACAGGACACAGCAGTGTTGAAATCTTACAGGAGTTTTCTAGGTGATGACAGGTATAATACTGACAAAGAAAAAGATACAGACAAATAAAGTCAGGGAAATGATTCCTAATGCCTTATTTAGCAATATGTGCTTGGGGAAGGCCCTCATGAACTAATGGAAAAAGAGGCACATACATATGTTTTCTGGGAGATCTTTTTGACTCGTGCTTGCATGAAGTTTTAGCAACAAGTAATTTAATTGATTTCAGCAAATGTGATTTATAGTTTCAAAAATTATAAGCTGGATTCAAGCAGCTAAGGAACAAACTGGAAGTAGTTGTGTCATATAAGTTCACCTATGTATTTAAGTGGAAAAAAAAAAAAAACAAACACTTCTGCTGTGAAAAGTTTTGTTTCTGAATGTCTATGTATCGATTTTCCTAATTTGGAGAAAAATAATGAAAAAACTAACTTACTTCTGACTTGACATGTATATGCCAAGATTAAATTTGGACCAGAGAATTTATTAGAAGCTTTCAATCCTCAAAATAGGAGGGGACTCTAAAGAAAAAAAAAAAAAAAAATTGATGTTACCACAACAATAGTAAAAAACAGAATCATCAGCACTTTACAACACTGAACATCTGGAAGTCATGTGTTTACTCTGGGCCAGTAGGGAAGCACACATATTATTGTATTCAGCTATATTTTTTTTTTCTCATTAAATGACATACTCTTCACTTATGCAGAACAAAATGAAACACAAAACCCTATTAAGTCCAAATGACATGGTTAAAATGGAGTATCTCCTTTGGAAAAAGCCAGTCTTGACTTAGATTTCAAGTACTGCTGAATTTACTCCTTGCTTTTGTGTTCCTTCCTGCCTTTCTCAATTATCCCTATCCTACTGAGGCAGCTAAAGAGACCCCAGAATTTTTATCCTCAAGCAGATACACACTCTATCCCAGAGGAGGACTGCAAAACTATAATCATATATCAAGATACAACTCATACCATTATGTGTAAGCTGCAGTCCTGCAGACTCTCTTTTCATTGCTGAAGCTTCCCAGGGTAAGGAGGAACCTTTCACAGATGTTTAGACCGTTAGCTGATGGCTATGTTCCTTTTACTCTTAAAAATAATTACTGTAATTTGTTCACTGTGCTCAGATGTCTTGTCCAAGAATCAGAGCTCCACAGAAACAGGAGGATGAAAACTGTTCAAGTAAGCAGAATATGCAACTGAAGGAGCATGTTAATGATATGCAGAAGAAGGAATAAACATACATATAATTTCTAGAAACTGAAAATGGTAATAAGTTTTAGTAATAGCCTCAAGCAAATCAGCTTTTAGGAGGAAGAAAAAAGCATACTATTATGTTTGGTATAATTAAACGCTATTTTTAATGATATCTGTCGTAGTTGGAGGCACACATCTACCAGTGTAAGTATTATTTGAAAATAGTAAGGAATATGTGAGACATAAAGTATGTGTTTTGCAAAATTATTATACAAAATGAGGTCTTTTCTTTTATTTGCTTAGAGTCTTCTAGAGAATAATTTGGATAGAGAAGTATGCTGTTAGTCTTCATTCACTTTCTCTGCTGTGATTCCAAAGAATATAAGAGATTTATCTCTGATTAATCGTTGTATAAGAGCTAGCTGTTATGTGGTACATAATTCCCAGTGCTGTAAAAGAAAGTGACTGTAGTTGAAACCAAGCCTGGGTGAAGGAAGCACTGCAACTGGTGCCTGTGCAGGGCCCTTCCTTTCTCTGCTACAGCTGGGAATGACCTCTTGAAAAGGTGACACAGAGTTCAAGGAATTCAACTTCTGACTTAAGCTCCCTCTGGAGAGAGGAAAGAGGAGAAAGAAGTAGCAGCAGAAGTCATGGAGCCTGACAGCAAGATAGGTGAGGTTTTGGATGGGAGACTGCCTGGGAATATCAGGTGCTGTAGGCTTTCAGAGGCGTGGGCCCGGCTAGCTTGGTCGGTAGAGCATGAGACTCTTAATCACAGGGGGCCACGCCTATAGCCCTCTCCCCTGCTACCAAAAAAACATAGATTTAATTTTTGCAGTGTTTGGCTACATGATCTAGAGGGGAACGCTACATTGGGAAGAAGGATGGTGGGCTTAGGGACTGCAGATAGTCAAAATCTACCACAGTGTTTTGGACCCTCACAGCCACGGTGCTTTGTATAGTCAGATGGCAATGGCATATGCTGACGATTGGTCAGAGGTGGATGTCAAGGGAAGAACCAGCACTCTGAGTGGTTTTTATACTGTACTGTTTGCTCCAGAGAGCTAGGAAAACTGTATCCTATACTGTATACACTTTAGTCAAAACCTGCTGAGACTGTTGGGACTAGGTCAGATTTCTGTGGTAAAAATATATTTTATTTTTTAACAATAAAACTACAGTGTGATCACATAGTTCACATGTCAAGAGATTAACATTGGTTGAATATGGGGTAGACACTGATGTAGTTAATGAAATAAGATTTAATGAAAAAGGACAGGATGTTTCTTCCTGTGTGGTTATCCAGATCACAGACATATCAATCACTTGCTGAGTCCATAATTAGAAACTCTATGTCAATAATTTCAAAAGTATATCCTTCAGTTTATGAGATATTTCTCCAGCATGTACTGAAAATAGGGACTGTGCTACAGGTATCGATTCTCTTGCACTAAGTGTGACGGCACAGGGGACAAGAAGGACATTTTTTCTGGAGACCTGGATAAGCTTATTAGGTCAACACAAATATCAAACAGATCAACTTCATGGGAAACTTCAGTATTTGAGTAAATGGAAGCTCAGCGACTGGTCATATATTACCTTGTATCCTTCAGCTGGAGAGACAATCAGAATAGCTTGCTATTTAATAAACACTGAAAGCATCAATCTGTTAAATTAATAATTCCTCCTAACAAAGGCAAAATCCATCAGATATATTTAAGATTCACTTAATAGCATCTTGCTGAGTGTGCAATACTTCAGCAGTAAAGGCTAAAGGACTAGGGAGCATGGATGGAACAGATATTGACAGGACTGTCTTTGATCTATTATGAATTATTGGTATAGAGACAAAAGAAGCTTTTTTGATCAACAACGAAATCTAGTCAAATAACTCAAAGTAAGGTCTTCAGCAAATGAAGCTATGGGAGTTCAACTTTGTAAATAATGGCATGACTAACTTCATTAAAATTGATTTGGTGTCTTGTCATTTGTATTGATAAAGAATGAATCACTGTTATAATCTATAAAACTACCCTTTTACTTATTAAAAAAAAAAAAAAAAAGAAAACAAAACTAAATGAACTCAATAATATTTTTGAAGAGAAATCACTTCTGAATTCTCATAATATTCTCCAAACAGAACTACAACCCATGGGATTTGCATTCCTTGACAAATTCTGCAATGCAATCAAAATCTGAAAGTACCTGAGTTTTATAATATACTGGCAGAACTGTTTAGATATACACTAAAATCTTTCTGTGTCTCTGTAACTCTCAGAAGTTAAAGATGCCATTATTTTCATCTATTAAAAAAAGAAAAATATTGCTACAGTATATTGCCAATCATCAGCTGCAACTTCAGAGTCAAAGGAGGTACAGGTGAAATTATATTTATCACTCTTCAACTGTGAGAGAATTAGGGTAGATGGTTTGTTGTGTTTTTTGTCTTTGGTAACCTGAAAGACGCATTTACAGCTGTCAGTAGACTTAAATTTTCCTAGTTATCTTGAAATTTTGGGTCTGACAAAAATATACTGATAACATGACATCTGATAACAAGGCTGTTCTGTGATGGCATGTTTGATAGAGTTGGTTAAGACAGTGTCCTGTCCAGTTCTTATCCCATTGCCTTTAACAAAGAGATAACAAAACAAAAAAAACCTAGAAATCAATATCATTATGTCCTCCAGACATGCTACTCCTAGATAAAGCAAGGAGCTTGATCTAGATAAGTTTTTCATAATGAGGAAATTGCTTGAACTTAATGGATGTTGAAACCCTCAAAAACATTTTTAGACAATTGTTAGTTGTTGTATGGTAAACATTTTGCCTTGAGGCTCAGTCTGTGACTGTTGGCTTTAGAAACCTTGTTTGTAAAGAGGTAGGGAGTCATTAGGAACAGTGGGAAAACACTGAAGTGATAGATATGCCTTCACCAGGTAAAGTTAAACAGAAACATACAGTCAGAAGCTATCAAATAATTTTGACATTTTAGGGATGGATCAGATGACAGCCTTTTTGTACAAAGGCTTGACAAAATGCACTACCAGATATAGCACATCTTTAGGCTTATTAACAGGCAGAATTTGGAAGGAGCAAAGCAGAAAACTCCAAACTAAATAAAACATCTACATAGTGGCAGCAATATCTAGTTTGCTTTATGGGTATGAAACATTGCCTTGCTATTGATGATATGTACAGCTTTTAAATGGGTTTCATCTGCACCATCTGTGTGCCATATTGTGCATGATACAACAGAATAACATTTATAATAATAAAGTTTTGGAACACACTGATCTTTCATAGAGTAAAGCAACAATCATCACAGAACAGCTGTGCTGGGCCAACCATGTAGCTAGAATGGAACATACCAAAATGCCCCTGTAGATGCAGAATGATGAGTTATAGGAATAAATGAGGTAGATATGCAGGAATACACAGGAGTACAACCTTGAGAAATATGAATTTCACATCAGTAGTTAACATGTACTGTCAACACAAAAATCATACCAATAGACAGTAGTCTGAATATGAGAGTCTTGGTTTGAGGATCTCCATTCACCCAATGCATGAAAAAGTTTCCAAAAGAACAATTCGATTAGCATGAAGATGCTACAGTTTAGGTAGGAGAGACTTCCACTTTCAAGTTCCTTCATCAAGCTTTATATCAAAACACCTACACAGAAGACACTTTTCTTCTTCTTCTCTGTCAAAACACTACTTCTAAAACTTAACTAAAAGCTAGCTTACATGTGTTTAATATCATATTCCATGTGATTTCAAGGTTCCATCTGAAATGTAACTAACTACTCTTACAATTTCTACGGGAATTAAAACCTCTAAGCACATGGTTAGTTTCAGGTCCTTAGAGAGCTAAGATCTTATTTTCTGTATGTTGCAGGTACGCTAAAGTTAGCCATAAGACTTTTACATATAAGTGATTGAATAAGCCTTTCAGACTATTGGAGAGCAAGAGTAGTTATCAAACACAGTAATATTCAAACAAAATAACTTTTCATTTTGCTCTTAAAAGATATGCAATGTTTTAGTGAAGTTTTTCCAAATTATGGGAAGTATACTGCCTCAAAAAGAAGGTATCATTGAACACAGCCTTTTTTTAACATTATCGTCGTTTTATCCGGGCTCATTAGAAAACGGGTTCTCACAGAAGCTGAAGTCTTTGACTGAGTATGTTGCCCCTTTAATAAGTTGTGATCACAGAACATGTTGTTTGTTATACTGTCCTACAAAGAGACAGATCACTAATTCTTTACAAATCAGTTAACCTTAAGTTTGTACAAAGCACTGTTGATGTTGGTTAAAGTCTCATTTGCTGTCATTTGGAAAAAGAGAGACTGAAACTGATAACATGAGGTCCTTATGTGAACAAAAATGTCCTGGTATCATGAAAGAGAAAGAGATCCCTTGTGAAACTCTGACTTGGAAATAGCCTAGTATAAAGCATCAAGTAATATTGTATGTTCTTTGAAGAGAAGGCCACAATATATCATCATCTAACAAGATACTACATTGCTGACTGATCCAGTCCATTGTAATGACAACCATTTGGGGCAAATAATATGTCCTCAGATACAGCTTGCAAAATAGATAAACATAAGGCTCAAATATAGAAGCCTTTACTAAGTGGGAACAATTTTTATGTCTAGAAGTAAAACCCAAATCAATCCCACAAAAATGAACATTTATAAATGTTTGGAGAGAAGACACATGTTTCTGATTAAGAATGAGATTCTGATTTCACACCTGGATTTTTTACTTAAGAAATCTCAATGAATAATATTTTTGTGTATATATGGAATTTTCTAAAACCCAAACTTTGTGACTTGAGGCCCTTTTAATAGCGATAGATATTAATATTCTTCAAACCCTCACCAAGAAGTTCACTTTCATGTGACAGTACTGAAAAAAAGGAAATATTACTCTTTCATAACACCTATAATAATATTAATAAAGCTAGAGACTCCAGCATATTAAAGGTTCAGGTGCGTCACAAGGGTCCGTGTTTCTCACATTGCAACTCACTATTTTAGAAAGAAAACCAAACAAATGAGAACATTATTATGAATTCTCCAAACAAGCTAAATTAGTTTCCATGGCAAAAATTAATCTACTGATGATTGGTACAGCACTGATGAGGTTACTACAGTGTAAAGTAGAACATGCTGGTTTTAAAAGGCTTTTATAATACCCTTGATAATGCAATATAGCACCCAAATAACCACTATTGAAGCATGAGTTAATGACTAAAATTCAAAAGGTTCAGCATGAAACTTCTGGAAATTACCATAGATGTCTTAAATTCAGTGGTTTGTCCAAAGTTTCCTGAAGCAGACAGATACGTTCTCTTATATAAATTTTGATCCCTTCCATCTTTCAGGAATATTACCTAAAAAATATCCAACCAGTCCAAACAATCTATTTGTCTGCTTCATTTTTGTTTTAGAACAGATGCCTTTGAAGAGGAGAACTGTGTTGAACCAAAACTGAAAAGATAGTTTACCTGTAATCAGATACTAAAGGAACCCAGGCTTTTCTTATTTGTGTGGACTTGGGAGATTCGTTCCTTTGTTTGTTTGCTGCACTTTTTAGTTACTATTACATGAGATTTTACTTCGACGCAGTAAATTTTAAAACTTTCAGCATTTCCATAGGCATCGTCTCAGAGTAAGATACAGGGAAGGTGACAGGACATCTTTTGGTCCATGTTCCTTTCGAGTTAGCACTACTTTTATTGAATGTGATGCTGGTTTGTGGAACAGCCAAAATAGGAAGAGTATTTTGCTTTCTACCACTTCAGCTTCTTTTATAAGGAACACACATCACAAAAGCAGGTCTATACCTTGTGAAATTTTGTCTTCCTCTCTAGTGATCTGATTTTTCCTTACCAGTCACTGCTGGAGGCAGTGTTACCAATTTCCTCCTAAACAAGTCCAATTTCCAGGACTCAGAAGTGCAGTGTAGGAATTTGGGGCTTAAGTGATAAAATTTAGAAAATCACTGCTCTGTAATGTTCTACAAAAAATACTACTGGCAACAATATCATTTGTTGTCTTCTAGCATTACTCATACTTGTCACACACATAAAGCATGCACACAATCAGCAAGACCTCTCACTAGGTGTTCTCTGAACAACAGAGATAGCAGAGTCTGGTTTCTATGGATAGTTTTCTTGCAAGAATCCTGGGTCCTGACATCCTTCAGCTACCCTGCACCTCTGCCCTGTCACACTAGACTTTACAGGATTTGAAGCCCCTTCCAATGTCCTTCATCACCAGCTGGGCGAGTGGCAATTTACTGTGGCTGGCTTCAAGCTAGGCATGTGATGGGCTGGAAGTTTGCTTATGTGCTAACCAGCAAGCCAAATGGAATCAATTGCTGCCGAGCTCAGACTGCAGCTTGTCTCTCTGCAGTGGCAGTCATTTGGACATCTTTCCTCTACTTATTCACCAATTCTTACAAAATATGTCCCTCCATCCCTCTGTTGCATTTTATGTAAATTAAGCAATACATTCACAAGATAGTTGCAGGACCTAAGGAACAAACAAGTCGGCAAGCAGTGTTATATTTCTAAGTTTTACTTCCTTAGGAAAACAGATTCAGTTTTGCAAACTGCTGCAGATTAACACTCAGTAGTGTGTCTCCTACCTTGGCTACAATTTTTCCAACATGAATGGCCAACAAGAAATATTTCAGGAAGTACTTCTCAAATTTGTGCAATATTACCATATCACTACATTTCAGAGCTTTGCTGGGGGGAAGTATCTTGAGCACAGGAGACTGAAGGTTTTAAAACCTTCATGACAGTGTTAGTCCACAAGTCCTATTCAGCTATTACAAACTCAGGACACATAACTCACTTCATCTATGTCTGATTCTTGTCTTTGTCTAAAATCATTACATTATTTAGACAAAAATATTGTCTTCAATAATTATTTTTGGTGTGACACTGTCATTTTAGATGACAAAGGCAAAACTTTTCTCCATCAAACTAGTGTAAAATGCTTGCATGACAATATGACAAAAAAGTATGCAGATTGTTGTGCAATAAGAAGCAATATCTGTCATGCCTGTGAATAGTTCTGAGGATCATATTACTCCTCTACAGTAGATCTGTTGACATTTGCAACTTTGCCTGCATCCAAATCCCATTGATCTTTAAAGCATCACTAGAGATTCAAGAACAAATATAGCCTGTAGCTAGTTCCAGAATCCCACTGTTCTCAGGTCCTGTTCATTGTATGACTGTCAGCAAAGCATCAAACTTTTTCTTCAGATCTAATATTTATTAAAATAATGTCCTGGGTTGAGTGAATGGTGGAGCTTTTTTGGTGGCAGGGGAGGGGGCTATCGGGGCGGCCACCTGTGAGAAGCTTCTTGAAGCTCCCCCACCTCCAAGCCAGCTTCACTTCTGATTGGGAAATTGAGCCAATCAGCTGCGCCTCTGCAATAACGTATTTAAGAAGGGACGTGGTGACGGGCAGTGGGACTTGTGAGGAGGAGTTGCTGCAGCTGCATGAACACCAAGGTCAGTGGAGGAACGGAGGAAGAAAGAAGGGGGGAGGTGTGCCGGAGCAGAACCCCCCTGTATCCTGTGGTGAGACAGCAGGGTGGCCCCCCCCTGCCACCCATGAAGATCTACAGTGGAGCAGACATTGATTTATGGCCTGTGGATCCTGCTTGGTATAATCAAGGTGCTGTGCCCGAAGAAGGCCGGAGTCTCGTGGGAAAAGGTATCCCCGCTGCTGTAATTCAGTTCTGGGAGGATTGCAGCATGCGGGGGAGTCCCACGCCGGAGCAGCTCGGGAAGGGCTGCAGCCATGGGAGGGAATCCAGTCGGAGGAAGTTAGTGACCCATGACTGAGCAGTGTGGGGAACGCTGCGGCCCGTGGGAGGAACTCATGTCGGAAAGTTTGTGGAGGACTGTCTCCTGTGAGAGGGGGACCATGATGGAGCAGGGGGAACAATTCTGGGCACTCCACTCACCGAAGATAAAGAAAGTGGCAGCACTGACTGCACCCCCCATTCCCTGCCCCTGCGCCACTGGGGGAGGAGGTAAAGATATTGGGAGCAGAGCTGAGCCCGGGAAGAAGGGAGGGGTGGGGGGAAGGTGTTCTCAAGATGTGGCAATGTTTCTCACTGTCCAACTCTGTTATGTGTTGTTAGTGTCTGTAATAAATGTATGTTCTTTTTTTCCTTCCCCTAACGAGTCTGCCTCTTGCTCGTGACCATAAAGGGGAGTTTTCTCCCCACCCCAGTCCTATCTCGGACCCCAAGCCTGGCTCTCTGTCCCTTCTCATTGCCAGAGGGGAAGGGAGAGAGAGCTGCTGCATTGTGTTTGGCTGCCAACCAGGCCTAAACCATGACAAATAATAATAGTATTAAGAGATTTGTTGCAAATTTCAGTTTAGATAATTATTTTTATAGAAGAGAAATTCTGTTTTACACCATTCTTTTCTTGAGTTTTGCCTGACCTTCTAAACTGTGAATGCTGCCAGCACACTTAGCCTCTCTGTCTGCTCCTACAGGCTGAGATTATTCATGTCATGCCCAGCAACTTTGGCTACAAAAGTGGAAAATGTGCAGCTGAAGTTAAGTGGAGCATCAGACTATCTACTAATTAAATTGGTAATTGTATCTCTGTTTTCTGATACTAATATATTTGTTCTAAAAAACTACAAACAAAATTTAACAAATTTGATGTGGATATAATGTACACCAGAAAACAGAGAAATGACTGGAAATCTATCTATTTTTCCCAATGGCATGAAAACTCTTTCCGTAGGGGATGGTGTTCATGCAAATAATATAGAAGCAAGAAAATGGAGAAACAAATCTTTTTCTTTATTATTGCACTATCTTTGTCCATTGCTGTGCATAACTCAGTAGTACTATTGCGACAATATCTTGAACCTCACACTTTACAGGGACAATTGCACTCAGACTAGTGGGAAAAAAAATGTCACTTTACTTGCCAGCAGCATATGTGAAAGTTTGATTCTTTACTTGCATTGTTTTATTTAGAGACAGATGGACAGAAAAGATAGATTGTGTATAGCATGTGCATGTGCATCAAGTAGAACCTATTTGGAACAGAACTCCAAACAGGAGAGTTTGAAACAATGCCAATCACAGTAACAGCTATAACTTACATTTTATTCTTATTTTTCATATAACATACAAAAGTACAAAATTTAATACTTTTTCTATCAATGTTCTTGGTCAAAAAGGTAATTAGAACTGAAAAGCAGAATTTAGATGTAACATTGATTTGTTATTTTCCATACTATATTCATTTATTTAGCAATTATTTTTCACAATCTTATCAAGACTTTCTAAAATTCTTCAATTATATCCAGTTTATTAGTACTCCATGAATGGCACTTAAAGAGTTAACCTGTGGCTTACTGATAACTAGGGAATTAATTATCTCAATTCAAATCCTAGAGAAGCATTTCTCAGACAACTGAGATTTCCCTCAGATGTGCCACACCAAAGAACACATTTTATGCAGCATAGCTATATCACAGTGAGCACAATCTAGCCCTACGTATATAGCAGTCCTTGTAAGCTAAAGCTCAAATGTTAAATTGAATATTCTGGAAGTTGTGTGTCAAAAGACATTAATTGATATCCAGATATCTAAAATTTATAAGAACATTTTAGCTCCATAAACCCTTAAGATCTTCTCAGAAATCTCTTATCTGGAGCATGATCTAAATTAGAAGTTAGCTCTGCTTTTAGCAATAGGTTGTCCTAGAGACCTCGAAGGGTTTCTTCCAACCTAAATTAATGTGTAATTGTATGAGTGAATGGTAGAAAGTTACTTGGTGTGGACTGTGGAGGGATGTGAATTTTTCAAGGAGCTAGTATAGACAAGGAGGTTTACCTTTGGCCAGTTGTTTACATTTTAATTTTTTAATGCCTACCTGGCTACTCAGTATATTAGGAAAAAACCCTGAAAGAGTCTGTGACCTTAAGAGAATGTAACGGATTATATGGATAAAGTAACATAATCTCCAATTTATAGTCTCTCAGCTGGCAAAAACCAAAATAATTCTGTGATGACCTTAGGCAATGACATTGCATAAAGCAAAGGCATAATGGACAAGGAACACAAAATCAAGGGCATATGGCATCAGAGACTTCTTACACTTTGGAAAAGGGACAGAGACAAAGCCAGGAGGATGTGCCAAGCCCTTATTATTTCTTCAAGCCATTCTTCAGCTTTAGGAGAGACTTCAAAAATATCAAGATTTTAAACATCAGAGACTGTGACCAAAACAGTGTTGATAACACAGGGATGTTTTTGTTACTGCTGATCAGCGCTTATACAGCATCAAGGTTTTTTTCTGCTTCTGACACTGCCTTGCCAGTGAGGAGGCTGGGGGTGCACAGGGGTGGGGAGGGGACACAGCTGGTACAATTGACTCCAAATGACCAAAGTGTTATTGCATACTGTATGACGTCATGCTTAGCATGTAAAGCTGGGGGAGGAAGGAGGAAGGGAGGGAAGTTTGGAACGATGGTGTTTGTCTTCCCAATTCACCGTTCCACATGCCAGAGCACGGCTTGCCAGGCGATGGCTGAGCACCTGCCTGCCCATGGGGAGTGGTGAATGAATTCCTTGTTTCTCTTTTCTTGGTTGCGCAGCCTTTGCTTTAACTACTGAACTGTCTTTGTGTCAACCTACGAGTTTTCTGAGATTTTCTCTTCTGATTATCCCCCCTATCCTGCTGGGAGGAGTGAGCAAGTAGCTGTGTGGAGTTCAGCTGCCAGCTGGGGTTAAATCATGACGTATATTTCCAATATCTGGAATTATTACAAATGTTAAAAATATAACTAAAAATGACATCAAAAAGCATTAAAGCTGGACAGAATTGCATAATTTAGGGAAGTGTACTACATAATTATTATTGTATAATTAGTGTTCTTGACCAATTTATAGCCAAAAAATTATTTGATATTAAATTTCCATGAGTCAGTTAGCAGCCATTAAAGTAAGGGTATGCAACCAATTTTTTCAGTTTGGTCTCATTATACTAGCAAGTCCTTTAATCTTCATGCTACACAGGAGCTTTAAAGAAGTCATGGGGCCTTCATTTATTTCTGAACACTGATCACAGTCTTCAATATTCTAATGTACTTGGGTAATTTCAGGGTACAGAAGAGATATGTTCTTTCAAGGGGACTTTTCATAATTAAAAACCTAAAGAACATCTATGCTTTGTGATCAGAAAATGTAGGAGCAATTATATCATTTTAGAATTATATTAATTTTGTTGTAGTTTTTTTGTAGTATGTATATTACATGTGTAGGTAATAGTGATTGAATTTCAGAAAATAAAGAAACTTAGCAATATTATATTTGGAGTTTCTACCACATAATAACCTACTTAAAATATAGAAATAATTGTTTTATATTTACTTTAAGATGTTTAGAAATTACCTTCCTTTTTTTTTTTTAATTAAAAATTACTTTTGCTAAATATTTATGCTAATCCTTACTTAAATAGAAATATTATTATGCATATAAAGTGAGTATTGAAACAAGCAAAAAGGCTTTTATTGCAATAATCATAAATTTCAGACTGTTGAATGGGATCAGAGCAGATCCATATTGGCATTTAACGAACATATTATGAACATGAAACTTGATAAACTGTGACATAAAAAAGTGTTCCCAGACTGGAATGCAACATGGCTAAAGACGTAAAAATAGATCTAAGTTCTATCTTAACTTCATTTGTTATGATTTTTTTCTGGATAAAAGTATACTCTTTGGCAAGTTCTAGTTGGGTAAATCCTATTTAAAGTATCTGACTGAGTTTGCTGCACTAATTAGTGTTTCAGAAACGAGAAGAAACAGAATGTTTTTTAACTACAACAAACTGTCCACAGTAGAATGAACTCCCTGGAAATGCCTATCACTTCTTGCATTAAAGAATGTACTACACATAAATGTAGTTGATATAATTTTGATTCCTGAGGACTTCTACTTTGGGAGTATCAAACATGCAAGGTACAGTGTAGTGCATATATACAAAATTGCTATAATATTGAAGATACAGAGAGGAATACAACTTGCTGTTGTACTGTTGCAGGTAGTTTCCTTGTAGCTTTGACTTAGTTGTCACTTGAGGTCTTGTTACCAATGTGGCTTTTGTACTGGGGAAAAATCATAATTTTGAATAACATCTGCATGGATATATGTGGCTGGTAAGGACTTTGATATAAGCAGCCTTCATGTAGCTGATGACAAGCAAATGCTGCAGCTCACATGGAATGCCATTATATACGATGCATTTCACATCCAGGTTATTTTATACCCATAAGATCATGTCTTTTTGAGACGATTTAAGTGCAGGAAAGCAAGAAGTAGTATACCTTACTTCAGCCAGATCTGATAGCCAGACAAGTTGCTCTAGGGCTTGTTAGAAGGAAACCAAATCTTGATTTGCAAAGAAAGATCTACAGATAGTTTATTTGTTTTATTTTAGAGGCCTAAACTCCCTTCTGTTAGGGTTACACTGTAATGATGAAGTTGTAGGCAGTAGGAATTATAACTGAAGTATTTTGTGCTTAAAACAGTCTGTCAGCATATCCAAAGTTAGAAAAATATTATGTAAATTAATCAAATTCACAATACCTGAAAGAAAAGGAGACTATATCAATGTGTTGTCTCAAGATAATTTCCTCTTGTTAAACTTATAACTCCTACAACTCATTGAGAGAGTTTTCAGAGGGATAACATGATTGGTCTATTTAATTCTGCAGAAAATGTGTATTTTTAGAGACAATCTTAGGACCTATCTTTCAAGTAAATAGTACTGATTTGTCTTAATATACATATTTTCTGTTGCGCACTGCAGAAACCTAACTTTGTTTCTTGAAGTTAAACTACCTAGTTAAACATAGAACTTTGTAAGCTTCTTTTTAAAACAATTCTTATTTTATGATTATCTTTGTGTTTCATAACAATGGAAAAGTGAAGGAAATCCACTCCCTTGTGCAAATAAAGAGCCTCTTACTTTTGACCCAAAGGCAGAAATGTATTGTTTGATAAGATACAAAGTCAGTATCCAGCTGTGCAATCTTCCTTCTTTATTGTAAAATTCCTGGAAGTATTAAAAATCAGTTATTAAACTCAAAAGTTCTTGATAATTTCAGTTTACTCTTCTTGATTAAAAAAAAAAAAAAAAAAAAACAAAAAAACACATGATTTTTTTAGTAGGTGTGAAATGTCAGTTCTTATCCTTCCTTTTAAAGAGAAGAATTATAGACGTGCTAATCCATATACACGTATATGTAGTCCTAAGAGATTATATTGGATCAATTTCAAATAAAGTCATGTTAAAGAGGTAACAATTGTAATAATGATCTGATTATAGATATAGTTGTATCTTAATCTTACCTATCAGAAACCTTATGTGTTTGTATTCACAGTTTATATTTACATCAAGCTTAACTCAAGTAAGGCATATCACAATCAGTTGGAGTATCCCCTCTTCTGTCCCTTCTATCCACAACATTATGTCAATTAAATCTGTACAAAATCACAAACTTAACGTCTGCAACTCTTTTGAAACACACAAGTTAGTTTAAAATTATACCAGTGTAAGGAAAAAGAATCTCTTATTTGTTATCTCAGGTTTCTTTATATCAACTCACTTGCTACAAATTCCACATTCACCATTTGGGAGTTTTGAACTGGTATTTGCTGGACAGTGAAGTACATTCCAGTTTGACATCAGAGATTTGCTAATTTGTCTTTTGCTACAGAGAAACTGTAACATTTTCCAGCTACAATTAAGAGGACAATAATCTGGACAAACACAGCCATTAATGTGTCTACATTAAAGCAAAAAGCTTCACCACTGAGCACATCTGTCATCTTAAAAGTTAGGTTTGGATAAATTTGGTAAGTGTGCTGTTTTTCTAAAAAATCAAATCAAATAAAAAAAAAATCTTCTAAAAGTCAGAATAATCTAGCTAGCTTTATGACTGAATTCTTATTTACAAGAAAAAATCCAACCTGCTTAATTCTTAGTTTGTAACCCCAGATCCAATATAACTTCTGCCCACTGTATAACGCTTTGAAATCTCTCACATAGTAAATGCAAAACATAAATTATGCTGAGCTCCTCTAGTGCTGAGATGGTGGACTACCAGGAATGCTATTTAATCCCTTGTGTGGTGGGATAAATATGTACCCTCTACATCTGTATAAATTAGATAATTTTAGGAACTGATAAATTGGCATATTTTGGAACGTTTCTTCTTCTTCCGTTCCTATCACTTAATAATAACCTCACCAGAGAATTTTTGCACAAGGTTATTCTACTCTGTTCTTGCACTTTAGTACTATGAGATAAAAATACTTCTTTTAATTTTCTACTTTCAATTCAAGTACTTTTGGACCTTGTTCCAGTGTGTCTATCATCTTTTCAACAGCATGAGTGTTGTTATATCCCATTTCTGATTTATGTTTCCACATAAAGAATGACAAAGGCTTACAAAAATTTTGCCTATGGTATTGCATCATAGTATTTGGAAAAACTTTAGTAGATCACTTTCAGGAGTGTTTCAAGGGCACCCCCACAGTTAAGCATCTCAGAGCTCATATTGGACAATTGACTTTTCTGTATCTTAATCTATGTCAACGAAAAATATTTTTCCACTGAAATTGTTTGCTTTCAGTTCATGAAAGTCAAAAATCAGTTGTTAATACATATTAGGTATTAACTACAGTATGCAAATTAAACCTGTTTGGGAATTTTCCAGTTAGGCACATTTCTGCATCTAAGTAACAGTGTTCTTGCAAAGGAAAATTGAATTTTACCGATTTATTAGATCTTTATGGATGTTTCCAAAAGGAATAAATGAAATAGATTCATATAATACACTTTTGTGGTGGGTTGACATTGGCTGGCAGCCAGATGCCCATCAAGCAGCTATATCACTACCCTTCCATCAACAGGACAAGGGGAAAAAATAAGATTAAAAAGTTTGTAGGTTGAGATAAGAGTAGGGAGAACCCTCACCATTTGCTATTGAGGGCAAAATAGATGCAAATTGGGGAAAATTCATTTAATTTATTTCCAATCAATAACAGACTAGGATAGTGAGTAATAAAAACAGAACTAAAAACACCTTTCCTCCCACCCCCTTCTTCCCAGGCTGAACATCATTTATGACTTCTCTACCTCCTACCCACTAGTGGTACAAGCAGATGGAGAATGGGTATCATGGTCAGTTCATAATACTTCATCTTTGCCCCTCCTATTCCCTCACACTCTTCCCCTACTCCAGCATGGGGTTCCTCACATGGGATGCAGTCCTTTACAAAATTTTCCAGTATGGGTCCCTCTCATAGGCTGCAGTTCTTCAAGAACTGCTCTATTGTGGGTCCTTTCCATGGATGAAATGCTTCAGGAATGGCCTGCTCCAGCATTAGTCCCCCACAGCGTCACATGTCTTTCCAGAAAGACGGCTCCTGCATGGGCCCACTTCCAAGGGCCACAGTTCCTGCCAGGAACCAGCTTCTGCGTAAGCTGTCCATGGGCTGCAGCTTCCTCCAGGGCATGTCCACTTGCTGTGGCACGGGGTCCTCCACAGGCTGCAGTGGGGCTATTTGCTCTGGTGTGGTCCTCCATGAGCTGCAGAGGGACTACTCGCTTCACTATGGTCTTCTCCTAGAGCTGCAAGGGAATCTCTGCTCCTGGAGCACCTCCTCCCCCTCCTCCTTCACTGTCATTGGTGACTGAAAGGCTTTTTCTCTCACATATTTTCACTTCTCTCTCCCAGCTGCTGTTGCACAGCATTTTTTACCCTTTCTTAAATATGTTATCCTAGAAGCGTTATCAACAACGCTGATAGTCACAGCTACAGACAGCGGCAGAACTATCTTGAAGCCATCTGTCTGACATGGGGGCAACTGCTGGTGTCACCTCACAGAAGCCACCCCTGTGGCCCTTCTGCTGTCAAAACCTTGCCACATAAACCAAATACAACTTTCAAAAGACCTTTGACAAGGTCCTTGACAGAAGGCTACTAAAGGAAGTAGGTAGGCATAAGATGAGATGCAAAGACTTGACATGGATCAGAAATTGGCTTTGAGTCAGAAAACAAATATTAAATGACCTATTTTCATCAAAAAATTATTTGATGAAAACCACAAAAGACTAATAGCAGAGTGGTTGAGGATTCAGTACTAGATCCAGTGTTATTTATTGTATTTGTTAATGATCTGGAAAAGGAATGAGCAATGAGGAAACAAAAAATTGCAGATGACACAAAGTTTTTTGGGTTGGTCAAGTTCAGAGAGGAATGCAAGAAACTTCAGTGAATCATATTTGAAGTTAGATACATTGGTAACATGATGTCAAGTAAAGTTCAAAGTTGATAGAAGAAAACCAGTCATCACTGAAGAGGAAAATATACCTTACATGGCTCTAAATTATCTGTAACATTGGAGGAAAGGGTTTTAATAGTCACAGCTCAGTGACAACCTCTCTTCCATACTCAGTTACTGTCAAAGCCAAATCACAATATTAAAGGTAGCGTATGGAATTTCACACAGTGTATGGAAATTATTAATATATATTGATAATACAGAAAATATTATGCATGGGATTTCCAGTTCAAGAATGCTAGTAGTTTCAAGTGGCTCAGAGAAGGAAAAGAATAATGAAGGTATTGAAAGATCTCAAATAAAAACATACTGAAAAGAGTAGTGCTGATAATAGCTATGAATAGCAAAGGATTTTCAGAAGGTAGATGGAGAGATTCTGTTCTGTCACAAAATGGAACTCAATTCAGAGTTTATTTTCAAAACTCCTTACAAGTTTTAACATTATGCACAATAACCCATGAAAGTAATTGTCCAAGCATGTCATAGAGATCAAGAATGTAGCAAGCTTCAAAGAGGGATTTTTATACAGATAACAAATATAACCAAAACAGTAACAGTTAAAAATATCAAATTTTATGGAAGCTATCTAATTCTGTGGAAATGAAGCCTCTTATTCAAGGTTTAAACTAGAAAAAGAACTAATCATAAAGTTATTCTTCCACTCATGTTCAGTGAAGCTATTACACTCTGACACTGAGGTTGTTGCTCTTTGATGGAAGAAGAATATATCAGTAAACAAAACCCCCTTGTTGCCAGCAATCTTAGCCCTAATTATGACTGAAGAAATTTTACCTATCTGAAGAAAAGCAACAAGCTTCATTACCTACTGTCTTAAGAAAACAAAATCTTCCACAGCAAACTGGGAGGTGAGATCAAGTTTCTAAACTGTCTTCTAAGTTAAACACACAAATGGGGGAAAAAAGTTTAAGCTTAAAAAGATATCTATGACTGGTTTTATAAAACAGCTGAATTAATCTAATTTTTCTGAAATTTTTCTCACTGCCTCTTTATGTATCAGTAAATGGCACTGTTAGGAAACTTAATGACAGGACTGCTGTTAGGCCTTCACTCTTAGACCTTCCATTAATATATATATGTAGCAAAGGGGTTTTTTCATAGTTTTCATTAAAACATATACACAATATGTAGTTTACAGATCTTATTTTTTTGATTGAAATTATTTTAGAATAATTTCATTTTGAAAATTAATGACAATCAAACAGCAAGTACATATCCTGCTGAAATTTTCTCATCTTGAATATAGTTCATGAAAGCTACTGGTGTATTTTCAAGTGGAAATATTTGTATACTGTTTCAGAATTTACAGTGAATGCAGCAGTCTTAACAGTCTCCATTTTCATGCTAATGGGACATTATGCTCTCCACACTATCAGTAAGTCAATACCACTTAATGGATAGAAGAGACAGCTTTTGCTAGTTGAAAATTAAGTAATTATGTCATAACATCTGGTTGAAATGGGTTGAGATGGTTCAGATAATTTTTCCTTGAACAATTAAAACTGTGAAATAGTTCCCAAACAGAAGAATTACAAAACAACTCAGAACAGACCTTAATCACTCAACACAGGGGCAGAAGAGGGTGCCTTTAGGAGACAGGAATCTCAGTCCTCTCTGACTGGACATCACAGTAGAGGACAAAACATACATAATTTTTACCTGAATTGAGTCATTCTTTTTCAAGTGAAAGGAAAAGCACACTAACAGGAAAAGAAGGGGTAAACTACTTTGTGCAATGGAAATAGAGCTACAGAAAATAAAGTGGTCCTTTCTCTCCCAGGTGTGGAACAGGACAAACTAAAGTTCTCCTTATTTTCTAAATATAATCTTAAACATAAACCACTATGACAACATCAGTCGCTGAAGTGCTTTTGACTGGAGTTGCAATCTTTCGTGTAGTTAAAGGTGGATGTGCACAAGTAAATTAAATGCTTCTCAGAAGGAATTAGGCTGAGAAAATCTATTTGTCTTATCTTCTACAAAACAAGATCTGAATGCATGCACAAAGCTAAAACTTCTTTATAAAATTGCTTCCAGAAA
Source organism: Tyto alba (assembly GCF_018691265.1). Classification (NCBI taxonomy): domain Eukaryota; kingdom Metazoa; phylum Chordata; class Aves; order Strigiformes; family Tytonidae; genus Tyto; species Tyto alba. The sequence goes on along the minus strand of NW_024881275.1, from coordinate 19,856,225 downwards.
AGGCAGTTTTAATACCATTTAGAATTCAAAATCCCAGATTAAGAGCACAAGAGCTAATGTGTGTCACAAATAATGTGAAATGTCCTCTCACAGACTTCACTTATCAGTCCAGAAGTTGACAGTGAAGAACAACAGGTTAGGAACACGCATATACTGAGTCTGACCAAAAATCTTGTTTCTTATGGTGTCAAGAGCAGATGCTTATAAAAGAATAGGTTAAAAATACAGAGTAGTACATCCTTCAGAATATCTTCTCACCTTCTTCAAGAACTTCCAGAAGAGCTAACAAAATTTTTTGACTGGATAATAAACTGGGAATTGAAAATTTGGTGTTTGAAGTACAAAGTAATAACTGAGTAAAAGAATATCCATAACCATATGTGGCAATAAGGGATTCCAGGTAATCCATCTGCACTCAGGAAAGATCTTTGCAGATAGGTGTCTAAGTATCATTATAACACTCCTGTCAAAAGGGTCAAAATAGTCAAAATATAAAGCGAAAGTTACAAGTTATCAGGAACGATGTTACAAGCTATCAGAGAGGACAACAACACAAAAAATATCACTGTGCAACTGTATTAATATTATATATGCTATGTTATGAATAAGTGCAACCAGGATCTTCATCTATTTAGATACAGAGCAAGTGGGCAAAGTCAGAAATATGCCCATGTTTAAAGAACTATCACAGGCACCAGATGGTCTGCCAGATGTTGGACAAGTAAACCAAGGAGATATTAAAATTCAAAGAACATAAACCAAGATCTCATTAAGAGCCACTCCACCTGCCCACTTTTGCCTGGACAAAGGTCGTCTTTTGTAACACTGATGGGCTTGAGAACCCTGGGTTACTCGGAATGTCAGTGACAGCCAAAGTGGTTAGGCTAGTATAATGTTTGGTTTGATCCTTTCTCACATTATATGCACACAGGAAGACATTCTTTATTTACCAAGCTCTAGAATCAGAACAATAAATCTTATGCTAGCCTTAAAAAGTTTTATTAATTAAGAAGAAGCTCTACTTATGATAATAGCTTATAAGCAATTGAGTCATTTAAGCTTTAGTTTGCAGACAATAAAATTTGGGGTTGAAAATTTGAGTTGATATATTCTTGGCAGTCTATGGATGTGAAAACAACAATCTAAAACCACCTCAACACCATGAATGGGCTTTCTCAAAGCATATGGCTGAGTACAGTGCAAGCATTTAGCATCATAGATGCCTTATAAGCCCGGTAAGCCTACATTACATAAGAACAGATATTAACTTCAGGTCCAGGAAGCACCATTTTACAGAGTTAATCATGACCTACTACTCAGAAAGGCCCAATGCCATTCTGACAGGATTATATTGCTTGCTTTTCCGGAGCAATCTTGTTTTTGCCCAGCTGAGGCAAACCTGCACCTCAATCTTGTTGACAGCATAAGCAAACTTAAGAGATAGTCAACCATGAATTTTGTATCCCCTTAGATCCAGTCCGCTGCAACCATATATACGATATTCTTCATATATTTCTGAAAAAAAAAAAAAATGTGAAAGCCCTGCATGTGTACATGCAATTTTCCTGAAGTGGAAAGTGTAAAACTTAATGGATTTCTGATATCCATAAAACAGATGCAGTTAGAGCAAGAACATGCTGAATCACTCAAAAAGCAAATGGCTAAAAATAGGGCAGAATGTGCTGCTTAAAGTACTGCACACTTTGGCAATGTCTTGTTTGTCTCTAACATTATCACCCATCTTCCAGTGTCTTTTATGTATTAATTTCTTCTTTGTCTTGGTACTCTTGTTAAAAAGTGTAATAATGAGGGCTGTACATTTAAGTCTTTATTGCCATCAGTGATGCTTTCTTGTTAAAACTGCTCCTGTTAGGACTTTTGCTTTACACAGAAGCAAACATATAAGTAAAGATAACAGAACTGTTTTCTAATGTTAATATGGATATTCTAGAAACAGATAATTTGATTTAAAAATAAACTTTTGTATAATTACTGAGTGAAATCAGGTTCTGTAACTATAGTAATGTAAGTGACAAACCAAGAAATCTCTTTTCAAAGCATGTTTCTTCCTATATCATTGTGGCAGCATTTTAAATCATCTTCCTGCTGAGGGTATATATATTCTGCTCCTTATTAGCAACACTGCAGATTTTGGGTTATCAAACGTGTCCTTGAATAAATCAGATGAGGCTTTCATACATAACTAAGAAGAGATACAATCTAGGAGAGACTGACATTTCAAACCTTATTTAAATTGCAGAGAATTTGTCCCCTCCTATCCCTGTGCTTGTAAGAATTCTTACACCCATCAGCAGCTGGCTTCATTGAAGATATGGTGATTGCTTTCCTTGATGAACTACAGACACAGCGTGCATGATTTATTACTACTGCTCAGGGGATCTTGTGTTAATTGATGAAAGGGGGAAATATCTAGTTAGTTTCTTAGATGCTGCAGTATTTTTATGTATAATTTTAGGTAAATGACAGGTATTCCTATCACCTGAATTCTGCTGAAGTACAGATAAGTTCTAGGTCAGCATTAGTACTTGGTTCTTCTAGAAAGTTTCTCAATGTTTCTGAACACATTGGCATAAAGGGTAAAGAGCATTAGCATGATAAGCAGCTACATGACAACATTTTTTTTAAATACAAGGAGAAACAATATTGATTCATTATTGTCAATCTATTTTTTTCTACTTGTGCTTTACTTACTATGTAATTCTTCCTTCTCTCTGCTCCAGTTTATCTTCAGTAGCATGGATACAGTAAAAAAAAACCCCAAAACTGCAAACCAACCACTTTCCAATGGAGTATTTGGACAACTTGTTCAGATGTTCAAGAGGGTAAAGATCTTGGGCTATGAAGGCATTATAGCTAGTTTTCAGAAAAAAAAAAAAAAAAAAAAAGGTGACTTATTTGCATCCTGAAACACTCCACAGAAGCAGTGTCAGATAGGCACCATCTGTTTTAGAATTTGGAGAAACATTCAGTCTGGAAATTGAAAAACTATGCATTTAAGAAACTTTTCATATGGAATAAGTAAAATAAATTATTACTTGCTATTGTCTGTATGTTTTGTATGAGCAAGAGATTTACATAGGCACAAAGTGTGGATTGAGCAACTTACTCTGTGACAGCTAAATCTAGAATTACACGTGATAAAGGTCATAGGTGCCAAAGGGAATTGTAGATTATTTGTTTGTAAAAGTACTGATCTTTTAAGCCACTGACTGGGTTTCAAGACTTACACTTACAGACTTCGATAGATTCTCCATTGTGTGGGAGTGTGAGCTAATTTACAAGGACAGATGTCCAGCCAAAATGAAATGTCACAGTTCTTCGGCCCTCTGGTTCTCTGAGCTGACTTTAAATGTCAGGATCCAGAGACTCAAGAACTATGTACACACAAAGATCATTGAGGAGTTGGGTTTTTTTTTAATAAGTGTAGTGATGCTAGAAAGACATTTATCCATATATATTGAAATTATTTAATGAAGACATTAACTCCACTTATAATAAATATGCATAGATTTGCTTACTAGCAAATCTATGCATATGAAGTAATGGTTTTAAAGATTCACCATCTGGTTGCAAATGTTTTAAAATAAAGATAATGAGTTTGAGGAAACTGTAATACATAGAAATTAATAATAAAAATTTATTAATGGTATTTCTGTATATTTAATCTATGACAGAACGTTCTTACACATTGACCTTGCCACTCTAATATTAATGAAATAAATTCATTGGCATATGCAAGTTTTCTATAGGAACCACCACTCCAGAATACCTGTATCTTGTCTATGACAAATTTATTTTTAAAATTTATTTTTAATTATTACTAGTGGGATCCAATAATCTAGGGGGAAAATGGTGGTCTGGATGCAGCTGATGCCTGATCCAGGGCTTCTGTAATTTGTTTGTTCTTAGCCAAAGGAAATTATCTTCTGTCTCTATTTTTTTTTTTTTTTTTGGTTTGCTGTATTACAAATTGTCTGAAGAAAGAAAAATAACACTTTTGGTTCTTTATGGCTTATGTTAGTGTTAAGCATCTTTAAGTTGGGAGGGTGGAGGGCAGGGGAGACATTCAAAAAGTATATGATTGTCCAGTCCACGTTTTTGGTGTAATAATTGCATTGGGAATTCAATTCTGGAAGGCTTATAGAATAGTCCTCCAAAAGAATATAGTTAAAATTAAATACAGTCATAGTTTGTCTCTTCTCAAAAGATGATAGGAAGATCAGCAAAGGAAAATGTCCTCTGCTCAGCCATTTGCTTCTCACTAACTGCCTCTATACGCTAGTTTATTATATACTCTATGCAGCTAATACTTTTCCAGAACTTGCCTACAAAACAGTTTACCCTACTGAACAACTATTTCCATTATGATTTTGACAAGGCATGAATCTATACCCTTACTCTTGAAACAGTTTTACTCTGCAGAACAGAAGCCAATATTTTCTTGGTTATAAACAGATAGCATGTCTCTGTCATGTTGATAAAATGTCAGTCAGAAAATCTTCAGTATTCAGTACCTACTGCAAGGATAATTGGTGTACTTTGCATGAAACAGAAAGACTGAATAGTCCATCCTTGACTTAGGGTTCAGAACTTAAGAAAATAAAACATAAAGGCTATCAAGGCATGCTCTTCACTTACTGAGGCTGCAGCAATACAGCTATATGCTTTCCTGCAGGATGCTTTTACAGCACTCAGTATAGGCAGACTCACATTTTGAGTTCGTTTTTTACACACTCGTTGATTTCTGGTTGCCACCTACACTTTCCAGAGTTTTTACAAGCAATCTGTGAATCTACCACTGAATTCTGAAAGTACACAGTTGCAAAACCTAAGTGTCTCTTTAGATACAATCTTTTATGTTCCATTTATGTACCATATGAGGGTATTCATTCAGCTACATTGGTGATGGGGAGTACACAACTGCACAGTGACTCTGCAAATGTTAGTGCAAATAGGGAGTAATGAGGCGAAAGAGGAAGGGCAAGAGAAAAGCCACCTCATGGAGGAATGGTAGGAAAAGTAATAGGTAAACAGTCTGCTGCTGTTGCCACTTCAGTCCTTTAATTAACCAGTATGTATTATAATGTTTATACATGTTACAATATCCATTATTTTAGTACTTAAACTAACACATTATATGAGTCAACTGAAAAAACAATAATAAACACAAACAGATAATGTACCTTATTATTTTGATTTTGTCTATCTATTCTTCCTATGTATTTTCCCAAGAGGGTCTTTTCATTGTCGGCTACATTCTTCTGAAAATGTTGATTCAGTATGTAAAGTATTTTGCACATATTAGACACTAGGGGTATCAAAATAATATGGATTGTTTTTAAAGTCACTGTAAGAGTCCTTGTTAATGTAGAGTGCTTCCATGTTCACAAAACCCAATGCCATAATTCTCTCCATGTCAGAAATCACTCTTTCATATTTGTGTATTAAGTAGGCTTTATTAAACCATTCATCAATATCTCAAATTCTTTATGTTTAATTTAAATTTTAGCAGCCTAGCATCTTTCTAGAGAGGAATAAGCTTATTTGTTTAATCAAAAAAAAAAAAAAAAAAAAACAGCAAAATGCTTTGAATGCATATGACAAACTATAAAACCACACTGCCCTGCAAAGATAAAAATATAATTTCCTAACTTTAGATATAAATTAAGAACTTCAGTGAAATGCAAAAAGTTAGTGAGGGTTTATTGAAGAATTTGTATTAAATAGGGGTTTGTCTAGAATGTGTTAAGAAAAATAATCAAGAAACTGAAGACTAATCTAATAGTACAAGATGCAATAATATAATTGTAGATTTGTAATTTCTGGGACATAGTGGATTTTCATTTAGAATTTTTTAGGGGGACAATAATTTTTGAGTTAATTGAGTGACGTCACTGTCTCTAAATGCAAGTACCATTTACTTAGTGACAGTTCTGGCATGTCTGGCACAGTAGTAGCATGCCCAGTACTTCAGCAGCAATTACTCTCTAGCATGCTAAAACTAGCAGCATTTTGGTTGCTAGAACGGAAACTAATTATTTAGGAATTTTTTTTTTTTTTCTTAATGAGAAGAGGATTTGGGGTTTTTTTATTCTCCAAGAAGCATGTTTTATGAAATTGTTTCATGTATCTTCAAATCACCATTTTTCATGTAGCAGAGTTTTGTAGTGAGTGGTGTTTTCTATGACCAAGAAAAAGTACAGTGCTTCAAACACATGATGCAATAGTAATCAGACACCTCATTTGGTTTGTAAGATAAGGTGGGTAGTCATTGCAATATCAGTGCAGCTCCAGTGATGCAAAATTAGTGTTTACAACTTATACAGCAAGTTAAACCTTCAGAATCTTAACCATCTAGAGACATCAGTTTATTAGCTCAAGGTTCATGTTTTTCAGTTACTTGGGTTTTTTTCAGTTTGTTAGAACATGTTCATCTTGATATAAAACAGTGTTGCAATATTTTAGAGCTCAGAGGAGTGTTCTATTCAAATTCCAACAAAACTCCAAGAATCCTGAAAGCTCTGGAAACAATGCACCATAATTACACAGGCATCTATCTATCTGTAGCAGCACTTAAGCTAAGACTGTGCTGGGCTTAACACTTAGCAAGTGGGGTAAGGACTCCTTTCTGCACTTCAGTGTTGGAATTTAAACCTGGTAGAACTCTTCAGAATATTGTTGTCCTCTATGGGTTTCTTTTAAGAAATTAAATTCATGATTTCATGAATAGATTTTCTAAAAGGATGATGTTTGAAGGAAAGAAAAATCAAAACAACACAACTGGAGGAAAAACACACCCAGGACATTTATTTAATCAAAAATGATACTAGTATAAAATAACAAGCAGGTTCAGTAAATTCCACTTCTGTCTACATGGCAGGTGTTCAGTGGGCAGTGACCAATATCTCAAGTTCATTCTCTCATATCAGTGTGAATTTCACACAGTTCAGAAAAAGTGGAAACAAACTTTCTAAATGTGGTCCCAAGAGATCTAAATTCATGAGATTTATCTCAGGAAAGAAATCCAGATATAAGCATACATAATAAAGGGCCCTGAATATTATTATGGAGAGGTAAGCAAACATTTCAGAATCATAGCTTAAATCTGTTGTCTAATGTTTGGACATGGTTTTATCAATTATCATCGCATATGATGATAGAATATTAATCCTTCCATATTCTAGACTGTGGTGTCTTACAAGACCCTTACATGCCACTGCTGTTAGGAGCACCTGTGATCACATTTCTTGGGAAGGGGAGAGCAAAAGGTTGCTAAATTTTTTGGTTTTCATCTGAAAAATAAAGGAGTCAGAGAGTGAACTTGTGAGCTGAAGAGTATATCAGATAGTCATAGGAGTAAATGGAAAGAAACAGAAGTGATAGAACACTCTAAAATCCATTTACACCTAGATTGCTATATAACCTGAGATAGTCTTATTATCAGTCTTATTAGCTCCAGGTGATCATTCTGAGGAGCCTACTCCTAAAGTGCATGTATGAGCAAAAGCTAGGTCTTGCATCAGTACTTGCTGTATCTAATATAGACAAAAATGCATCAGTGAGAAAGAGAGTAGACAGCTACATGTTAGTTAAAAGTCATATAAAAGAAAGCATATTAATTTTAATTTTTAAAATGTGTTCTGTAATAAATGTAGCATACCTACATCTAATTGCTGCCACTAATTTTATACAGACTGTTGTGAATCATCTTTTGTAAAATGGCCAGAGTGAAGTGGGAAGGCCTAGGAAATGGGCACAAACTGTCAGATTTTATCTTAGCCCCAGTTTATTATTTTTAGATATATAATTCTGTATATATCTCTATATTTTTTTAACTTGCTGCTTCTCTACTTTCTGTATAGGGTGATGTAATAAGGGTAAAACCCAGTAGTTTTCTCTTTCTACAGGGTCACTACACAACAGGATTCTGTAGAGATGTGCCATCAGTAGGACTGTGGAACAAAATGATTTCTCCAAATTAGTTATCATCTATAATGCTTAGAGGAGATCCAAAGTGGACTGCTGAATACATGCAGATAAGGTTCCTAGGACTGAAAATATGAAAGTAGATGATTTCGTATGTCCCAGCTACACTGGAAAACAGGTGAAGGAACTTTGTGTGAGCCAAAATCCTATGCTTCCAGACTGGAACCCCGTGCTTCCCTCTACCAAAGGTATAAGTGTTTTTGTATGTGTCTCTTGGCTATACATGGCCAAAGAGTTAAATGACCAGAGTTAAAAAACAAACAAAACAAACAAACAAACAAACAAACAACAACAAAATTCCGAGCAATTAAATTTGATCATGTTGGCAATATTGCAACAAAACTAATTTCAAGATCATTGTAATTCTATGGAGAAAATTATTTAAAACACACAAAAATCTCATATGTGCAAGTGAAGACAGGCTTATATATCACTCTTCGTGCCCAAAAAGAAGGATCCACAGAGCTAGCAATGAAAGATATGAAAAGACTAAGAACGTGTTACTTGGTTGTAATTTCCAAATTACTCAGTGTTCAGCTCAGTTAAAGGTTTTAGGCAGTGTGCATAATTTAGATTTGAAGAAAGATCTAGACCAAAATCCTAAGCGATCTCTCACTACCGTGTTATCTGTGATTTAATATCCAAGCTATGCTGTTTTAAAATAAGTCAATTCCTGACAGTGCAGATTATTTTCATGAGCATTCTCTGTCACAAAATCATAAGAAATATATTTCTATTATAGAGAAGAATCCCACATTGTTTAAGCTTCTTATATTATTACAAGGTATTTTACTCTTGTGGTTTGGGCCTGGTTGGCATCCAACCACAATGCAGCAGCTCTCTCTCCCATCCCCTCCAGCAATGAGAAGGGACAGAGAGCCAGGCTTGGGGTCCGAGATAGGACTGGGATGGGGAGAAAACTCCCCTTTATGGTCACGAGCAAAAGGCAGACTCGTTAGGGGAAGAAAAAAAAGAACATACATTTATTACAGACACTAACATTTTACAGGGTAGGACAGTGAGAAGCATTGCCACATCTTGAGAACACCTTCCCCCCACCCCTCCCTTCTTCCCGGGCTCAGCTCTGCTCCCGATATCTCTACCTCCTCCCCCAGTGGCGCAGGGGCAGGGAATGGGGGTGCAGTCAGTGCTGCCACTTTCTTCATCTTTGGTGAGGGGAGTGTCCGGAACTTGTTCCCCCTGCTCCATCGTGGTCCCCTTCTCACAGGAGACAGTCCTCCACAAACTTTCTCCGACATGAGTTCCTCCCACGGGCCTCAGAGTTCCCCACACTGCTCCGTCATGGGTCACTAACTTCCTCCGACTGGATTCCCTCCCATGGCTGCAGCCCTTCCCGAGCTGCTCCGGCGTGGGACTCCCCCGCATGCTGCAATCCTCCCAGCGCTGAATTACAGCAGCGGGGATACCTTTTCCCACGAGACCCCGGCCTTCTTCGGGCACAGCACCTTGATTATACCAAGCAGGAGCCACAGGCCATAAATCAATGTCTGCTCCACTGTAGATCTTCATGGGTGGCGGGGGGGGCCACCCTGCTGTCTCACCACAGGATACAGGGGGGTCTCTGCTCCAGCACACCTCCCCCCTCCTTTCTTCCTCCGTTCCCCCACTGACCTTAGTGTTCACTCAGCTGCAGCAACTTCTCCTTACAAGTCCCACTGCCCGTCACCATGTCCCTTCTTAAATACGTTATTGCAGAGGCGCAGCTGATTGGCTCAATTTCCCAATCAGAAGTGGAGCTGACATGGAGCTGGGGGAGCTTTGAGAAGCTTCTCACAGGTGGTCGCCCCGATAGCCCCCTCCCCTGCCACCAAAAAACTCCACCACTCACTCAACCCAAGACAACTCTATATATTGCTATCTTACTAAGCTGTGAGAAAAGCGATTGGTTCGGCCCATTAAACCTAAGAACTGGTCATTTCTGTTAAACACCTGTTTTGAGTGTCTGCTTTATTAGTGATTAGAAAGCTCAAAAAGCACATCAGATAACCTGTTACAGGCATATTATATTTATTATATATAACTTTAAAAATAGGAAAATACTTTTTGTTGTGTGACCTAAAATCTTACATAGAGTCAAGTCCCTGTCTGTCTCAGAAGCACTTGCTGATTTGTTTCAGGACAGATAGAACTAGAATGAGATACTTATTTCTTTCTTCAAAAGTCTTCTGCTTTTCTGACTTTAGTTACTCTCTGTCAATAAAAGTTATGAAATGAAAAAATTAAATTTTAACCATTATGTGATGTTGCATAGGCTTTTTTCACTACCTGGGAAGAAGACTCAGTGATTACCTGATCAACACAGGCAACTCCACAGCAATTAGAACGATGTCTTCATCATCCCAATCATTAAAGAACATGCAAAGTGGTGTATTAAGTTGCACTGATTTAGCTTCAGTTGTTGCTCAAATGTCCTTCTGAGACTGACTTTAAGCAATGCATATTTATTAAACATCATGTCGGTACTGCATGGATCTGACACAAAAGTGGAACGACGTTGTAACAAAGAGCCTTGTGCATCAGAAGCCTAACCCTTACAAATTCTTTTGAATTCTTGAGGTGATTCTTGGCTGTTCCCCTTCCCATGCACTTCCTTGACACAGCATTGACTATGTCAGTTGCAGATAATATTTGAAAGAAGCCTGAAATAAAATCCCATTGAGAAATAACATACCTTCCATCACTGACAAAGTTAAAACAAGCCACATAAATTAACTGGAATTTTTTTAGGAGATACAAATATAATTATGTAATGATGTGGGGAACTATTAAAAAGTTTAAAACCTGAGCAAGCTTGAAATAATTAAGATTAAGACTTTTACATAACTCTGGCAAATGGAACATTTCAAGTTTGTTCTGTTACACAGAAACAATGTAGTACTGCTGAGACCCCAAGTGGGAGAGGAATTGCCATATGACTTCTGTACTATGTGAAACGAATTATCATTTTGATCATATTGCAGATAAATGATAAAGTGAACTAGCTTATTTGGCCACATAAAGAAACAGTAGAAACATATAAAATCATAGCTTTTCACTCCTTCTACAGCCTTACATTCATTTCTCCAGCAGGCACATTCAGAGCGATAAAGAATATTACATTTCCCAACTAAGAAGATGATAAATGACTACTTGCAAAGTATAGATAGAACAGCACTACAGAAAGTAAAGTTTAATAGATAACCAACATTTTCCATGATTAAATTTCATACTGCAAGGGCAGTCAAGCTTTCTCAGGCCAAGAAAAGAAAGCATACAATGTCAAAGAGCTGCAGAGAAAATACATAACTATAGCATATCTCACATGATTTTCCTCCCTCTTACCTCTCCTGTAATAGTTTCTGAGCCCCAAGAACTTACCATAAGCTCACCATAGACTCACCACACACACTAGCTCTTGTCTTCAGCTCAATGCAGAAGACACGGTTTTAAAAATAGTAAGAAAAGGGGAGAAAATAAGTAAACTGAGAGCTGCATATCACTCTGTTGGCCAATCCTGCTACAGAATAAACTCATGAAGTGAGAAATCAGAAGCTATTTACAGAGGAAAAAGAAAAGCTTCCATGTGAGAAAAACAGTCTATAAATCTCCAGTATAAACACCTGAAGAACTGTGATTTATCTATGTAACAGGGAAACTGGAAACACTTGTTCCATGTGCTGACTCAAAACTATGTTAAGAGATTAGTGATTCACTAGGTCTCTATCAATTGAGAAGTTTCAAGTTAGCATCAGTCCTCTTTGTAGTTTTTCCCTTGCTTGTCTGCCTGTTAAGGTTTAAATCAGCTTCTATGCATTCCTATATCAGCAGTAAGTGACATACTATATTCACTCCTTCTTGTATATTTCCAGTTGGTGTTGTGTTACTTAAGCCTCATATATACACACCCTGAATACAAAAGAACTAGAATCTCCTTAGACACAATAAAATATTAAATAGTTCCAAAATATTACCAGTAACAGAAAAGCCCTTGGATAGGTCTACCTGCTAAAGGGCTGAACAAGTTGATGATACATTGCAGTGGATATGTTGCATTTATTTCTTAGCCCAAACCTAATAATATAATTTTTTGGACTTCGATTAGCATGTCTTTGAATTTTGATTAGCATGTCTTTGAATTTTGAATTGAAAGAGCCTGATTAAACATTTAGGTATTTCCAAAAGGAGAGAGGGGCGAGAGAGAAGGGGTGAGAGAGAAGGGGCGAGAGAGAAGGGGCGAGAGAGAAGGGGCGAGAGAGAAGGGGCGAGAGAGAGGAAGATAATAGATTTAAAAAAAAAAAAAAAAGAGAAAAAAAAAAAGAAAAATAAAAGACTGCACAACACTGATGAAGTTCTGTAATGTAATGAAGCAGGGAAAAAAATAAATTTTTGTTCCACTTTTACATCAGTGTTTCCCGTAATATTTATTTTGTGAGGTTAGGCTAAATATAAATCAAGTACTTACACAGTATCTTTAATTTTACCAGGAGTATTTACATGGTAGATTTGTAAAAAATAATCAGCCCTACACCTGAAAAATCTTAAGTAGAAGACAGGATATAAAAAACCCAATTCTGTCTTATTATAAGTACTGCTTAGATAGAGCAAGACAATATACACATGAAAACTGAAGTAATGAGTGGATAATAAGGGTAGTGCGTTTATGTTTTTAAAGGCAGAAAAAGCACCTGAAATGCTTTGTTTCTAAGTGAAACAAAATACTTCTTTTGTGATGCATAAATTTAAATTACTCACTACCAACCCCTGCATATTGTCAGACAAGTATGTGTGTCAATCTTGCAGCACCAATTATACATAACAGTTTGCAAAGGAGTGGGAGCTGTCACCAACCAACTGCCTCTTTAAAGCCCTTGAAATCAACCCCGATTACTACTAAAGAATCTGCAGAACAATTATATAATTCTGTTTTAGTAAACAGCATTATTTTTTCTTCTTCTTAAGAAACAATAAAGGAAATGTTTGGATCTGATGAAATAGTAAATTATAGATTTTCAAGACACTGCATCAACTACAGCTACAGGAAGATAATACTTCTTATAGCTACCAGTGAAATTCTGTGAGACAATCCTTCACATGTTCAGACTGTGTAAGACCTTTAAAAACCAATCAATTAACTCCTTAAAATCCACTCAAGTTATAGCATCCTAAGCTGTTGTTTTGAAAAAAGTCAAAGTCCTTCTCTTCTGCAGATAATTACTTCAGTTATGTCCAGAACACCAATGACTAAATCTGATGTAAGGGCAAAAAGTCATAATATAACTGGTGTGAAAAAAGTGGCTTTACAAAGCACTATGAAATGCTTATCCAGTGAGCAGTACTACTATTGCACCATGTTCTTGTTCAAATGCACTAGAATAAGCACACTTACTCACAGCCTAAGTAGGTAGTAATGGAGTGACATGGAAAACAGCAAAAGTTCCTTTCTTCTGCGAGTTTACCCCATGCTCTGCCTTTTCACTTTCTTCCTGGAGTCAAGACTTAAGCAATGAAAAAACAGCATGTATTCATTGCTCTATTTTGGGGGGGTTTCTAATTAGAGAAAATAATTTTTGATGCTGACATACTGTTGGGATCACTTATTATCGAAAGGAACTTGCAAAGTAAATGTCATCCACAATAAATGCAATGGGAGAAAATGATAAACAGGTGGGCAGGAAGGAAAGAATTTCTGATACTAACAAAGCAGTTGAACATGTGATTATATACATCTATTCTTTTGTTTATTAAGAAAAATGTTAAGGTTTTCAGATTATAGTCCTAATTCCTCACCATTTTAATCTAATTTTATGGTGCTCTTTGCCTTGTTTATTTTAAAAACTAAGGTTAAAACATTGAAGTTGTTAGTAAGAAATTAAACTCTGCTGTGATGTGGTCTAAGCTCTCCATCAGTTTACATTGCTCTGGTGGTTCACATTCATAACTTCATCATAAAATATTGCCTTTTAATGCAAGAAAACCTTTGTAACCTACATTTGTGAGAAGGATGGTGCTATCAGAATGAAAGTTTTACCCAGTCGCCCATAAGAATTAAAAAAATGGACAAGCCAAGAAGCTTAAAGAGCCATGCTCCTTTCATACCAATCATTTTTCTACAACTCTCATTTCTCTTACATTTTTGTTGACTTAAAAATATATTTCCTCTTACAAATATAAGTAAAATTATAATTAAAAACAGATTCTATTTCTGGTCATTCTGGAAGCAGAAATCACTCATTTCAGGGGGCGTTGACTTTTTACAGGATTCTTGCAGGACTTATGCAAGGTTTTATATGTCTTTTGTCTTAACATGACTCATAATTACCAATTAATCTGGATAGTGTTTTACTGTATTGTACTGGGTTTGTGTGGTAGCAGGGGGTCTACAGGAGTGGCTTCTGTGAGGAGCTTCTAGAAGCTTTCCCTGTATCCAGTGAAGCCAATTGTAGCTGGCTCCAAGACAGATTTGCTGCTAGCCAAAGCCAGGCCCATCAGCAATGGTGGTAGTACCTCTTTGACAATATATTTAAGAAGATGTTGTGGTTTGAGCCCAGAAGGCAACTGAGTACCACACAGCCATTCAGTCACTCTTTCCCCCTGTCAGGAATTGGAAGAAGAAAAATTAAGCAGAAATGGCTCACCATGGGATACAGGAGTCTCTGCTCTAGCAAATCCTCACTCCTTCCTTCCGCTGACCTGAGCGTTTGTACTTCTTGCAACTCCTCCTCACAAGTCCCAACCCTCCCTCCCAGGTTTCCCTTCTTAAATGTTTTCTCACAGAGGCACAACCACTATCACTGATTGGTTCAGCCTTGGCCAGATGTGGGTCTGACTTGCAGCTGGGGGAGCTTTTGAGAAGTTTCTTACAGGGGGCCACTGCTATAGACCCCTACCCCCACTACCAACAAACCCACCACAGAAACCAAGAACAGAAGGGGAAAAAGTGCACAGCAACAGTAAGTGTAGTTGGAGAGAGGAGTGAGAATATGTGAGAGAACTCTGCAGACCCAAGGCCAGTGAAGCAGGAGGGGAGGAGGTGCTCCAGGTGCCAGAGCAGAGATTCCCTTGCAGCCCGTGGTGCAGCCCACGGTGAGGCAGGCTGTGCCCTGCACCCACGGAGGTCCATGGTGGAGCAGATCTCCACCTGCAGCCCAGGGAGAAACCTGCACCGGAGCAAGTGGTTGCTCAAAGGAGGCTGTGACCCTGTGGGAAGCCCATGCTAGAATACGTTTGCTGGAAGGACTTCTGACCCTCTGGGAGACCCAAGCTGGAGTAGTCAGTTCCCAAAGGACTGGACCCCTTGGAAGGGACCCACACTGGAGCAGTTTGTGAATAACCACAGCCTGTGGGAAGGATTCACTTTGGAGAAGTTTGTGGAGGACTGTCTCTTGTGTTTGGGATCCTATGCTGGTGTGGCAGGTGCACCCACCTGATGAAAATGTGGCTTCCTAGCTGTTGAAACTTTTTTGTGCCCTTGTTCTCAGGGCTTTACAGTAGTTGGGGTCCTCAGCCAGTAGGGGCTGGTATTGACTACAGATCAGATTTGTCTTGGATATAAATGAAGACTCCTGGAGGAATCACTTTGAGCTAGTCCCTCCTGGAGCATTGTGCTGCAGGTAAGAACTGTCCCCTTGGGTTGGGACACTGCCCAAGGAAACTCCTTGAGGTTCCTATGGGTTGGGACACTGCCCTAAGAAGTTCCTTGAAGTTGAGAGCACTCTGTTTACATGAGTAATTGAGCGTTTAGTGTTGTCATTAAACCCTAGGAGTTTGTGTGATGATAGCTTTGTTCTCCTCTCATGGACATGTGAACCTGCCGATTGTATGTTTGCAGACTAATGGTTAATTGTGCTGAAAAATAAATTTTATTTTTATTGTTATTTATTTGAGAGTTTCTGCAACAGCTGGAGCAGGGGAAGAGTATGAGTCCTCCCCATGAGGAGGAAGGAGTGGCAGAAACAACACGTGATGAACTAACTGCAATTCCCATTCTTTTCCCTCCCTACACTGCTGGGGGAGGAGGTAGAGAATTAGGGAGTGAAGTTGAGCTCTGGAAAAAGGGAAGGGTGGGAGGAAGGTGTTTGAAGATTTTGGTTTTATTTCTTGTTGCCCTACTTGAAATCTGTAAGATGCATTTCTAATTTTCAGTGTAGAACAGTGTCCTAAAATGTTACCTCTAACTTCTAAGTGTTAGCTCTAACCTCCAAGATCAAATGCTTTTATTGTTTTCTGTCAATGATAGTCCTGGTCACTATGATTAATGTGTTTGACACTTTCAGACTCTCAAAAAAGTAAAAAAGCAAGGCTTTACCAAAAATAATACTTGGTAAATGCAGCTAGAGCAGTAAATTACAATTTATCTTTGAAGTCGATTACATCATGCCAATAACTCTCCACCTTTTACTGAAAGTCTACTAGAAAATTCACTTCATGTAAAGATTTATTTTAAAATTCCTAAATGGCTAGTATCCCAGAAGCTTAAAAATTAAGGGACTGCCAATAGATTTTTCATGAGTCAAATAACATCCTGAGCTGTAAATGGATCACAAAAACTACCTATCTTATAAATGTGGTGCAACTGCAAAGGTAGAATGAGACATACAGAAATCTGGAGAATTCAAATAATTTGGGGACCAATATGATTCAGGAGATTGTTAGAATTGTGATATAAGCTCTTAAAATTACTTTTTTTTAAGAAATATTAAAAAGGAAAATAGAGTTGAATTTGAGCCCATCTATTGGCTCTTTTTCTCTCTGCTCTGCATGTCCAACATAACACAAAAATCAGAGAGAGAAATAACAGCATGGCTTCTAAAGCAAGCACCCAGTACGTGTTTAAGGATAGTAAGTCACTGACCACACTCTTTCTCTTCCCAGAAGAGGAACAGATATTTTAAAGAAAAATTAGGGGATCCAGGACAGAATGGAGAACACATTTTTCTCCATCCTTTTGAAACAATGTTGTAAATTCGTTAAGATTAAGCTGAGGCAAATACTGTACCGAAATATGTTATGGCCAAATATGTTGCCATGCAGGACTGATCTAAGGACAAGGTAGAAAGTTACAGCCTACATCACCAGATAAGGGAACTTGCACACCTCTGAACTAAAGTACCTTTATCTTCCCTTCACCCCTGTGGCAAGTCTAAGTGTGATATATACCAAGAATTTAACAATGGAAGTAGAGGGAGGAAATAGTTTCTGATCATACTTTTTCTCCAGTGATGAAAATTAAACCCTTTTAGTTTCAGAACAGGCTTTATTAAAAGTCAAACTGATGTAAGAAATGCCATATTCATGTAGGTAATATTCTTTTTTTTAATGCCTTTTCCCAGCAGAATATCACAACCTACATGGTATGCTACCATACTTAGCAACCTATCATACCTTTAAGAAATTGATGTTTCAAACTGATTCTGCCTAGCATTTTAACAATACTTTTTCCAAGCATCAGAAAGTAGAAAATAGTCTCTGACAAAAAGCCAATACAGTCTCTTTGGAAAGACAGAGATCATCACTTTAAGACAAAAATGATTGTCTGGAGTTAATGTAGTATTCAATATAAAATGAGTTAGAAAATCTCAGATTAAAAAAAAAAAAAAAAAAAAAAAAAAAACATATATGGAAAACAAGAAAAAATACTTCAGCAAAATCCATAACTGTGGGGAATGAGAAGCAAGATTCATACGATCTTTATTCCTTTCTCCTTTTTCTTATGAACATATATATTCTGTACTTGTCAGTTATTCTCCCAAGACAGTTCTTGCTTCCATTAATTTCCATTCTTTATGGTTTCTGCCATATGAGTAACTCCAACATTTGTCACTATTGCTAACCAGATCGCTCTCAAGAAGGGGACAGTTACAGACCTCAGCTTCATTCTTCATGTGAAACAAAACAAGCAGCACCAGAGGCACCACCTTGACCGCAGACTCAGATACTGTCGTGGTCCTGAGCAGATGCCTCTGTCAGGAGTTTGGCTATAGTGGTCATTACTTGATTTGCCAGCTCAGCTTGACCTTGGCCCAGTCCCATCCCCACTACCTTGACTGGTGATGGGCACTGGGAGCTGGCCCACCCACCTGCCCTGCACCCTGCCTGGGGGTGGTGGGACAGGTCTCAGATGGCGAGACCCTGCCCTGTCATCCTGGAGATCCCAGACTGTGCCACCCACCCTGGCTGGCCCTTGTTGCACCCTGACAGCCACACCAACAGTCTTTACATGTCTGTATCTCAGCGTCCAGAAAAAAACCCATGTTTAAGTTTTGCCTGTACTCATTCTTTTCAAGTTGTAATTTTCACTGGCATTTGAAACATTTCCAAAGACTATAGTAGAGAATACTACATTTGCCTATTAAGAAAAAGGGCATGTAGACAGTGTTGCTATTTACGTTTCCCAGAATTTCAGGCTCAGAATTCAGTGGTGAGTGGTGGAAGGCAGTATCCCCACAGGCATCCACCTTAAACAGCCTTTGTATTCTCGGTACTTTACTAACCCCAACATCATTTAAGAAAAAAAACAACAAACATAACCCAAACTTAAATTCATCTCGATTTACAGGTGCTACTTCTTTTGAAAAATTCTTATTTATCTTATTAATGTGCTATTGTCACTCTTAGAAGCCAGAAATTGAAGCTATAGCATTGCCAGAGAGTGAAGTGAATGACAAAACACGCACAAATAGCAGTCTGTCATTCAATTCATACCTGTTATATACAAAAAGTTTCACCAAGAAATAATTTTCCTAGTTTATAACAAGGACAGGGAAGGAAACTTTTTTGCTGTCAGGCACACCTTTTCTACTTCTTATTTTACACTGGGACAAAAATGGAACTTTACCTGGTAAGCAGGAGATTCTGGTTAAAGTTCATAGTCTAAATCAGAGCAAAGCGGAGAGATTAAGATGTGATTCCTTATATTTAAACTGAGTACCTGACTGAAGAGAATACTCATATTTTGTAAGAGACCTTTGCTTCAAACTGCCACTGATTAGTAGGACTGTGAAAAATTTTCAAAATTTTATTGAAGTTAGTAAGCTGAAATGTGCACAAATACCTTTAGCAGCAAAAGAGATAGCTATGTTTATTTAATACAAGATCCATATTAAAATGATAGAGTTCATTAACCAAATGCACTCTGCAGCTGATTTCACCTCTGTCCCATGAACTATTCATTTCAAAACAGCTCTTAAAGGATCCCTGAGGCTGAGCTTGAATGGGCAAGAGGCAGTGGCTGAACGCACCTTGCACTCTGGCTGCAGAGACACCTTGACCCAGGCTAGGCTTGGGCAACCAACCAGCCCTTCCTGCCAGCTCTGCCAGGGCACTGTTAGGCGTGTGGGCATGAGCATACGTGCCATTGCTGATGGCACAGCTGCAGGACAAGGATCCTAGCCGAGACCAGCACACACATGACATGAACACAGATCAGGGAAAAAACCCTGCACTTTTATTGCATTCAGGGACAGCTGAAAAGTGGCAGCTCCTGAGGGATCCAGGGCACCCACAGTGTCTTTGTCCTGCAAGAAAAGAAGGCAGGTACTTAGCCAAAATGGCTCAGAGAAGCCCTGGCAAGGGACTCTGCTCAGTGTGGCCAAGTAAGGAAAAATACCCCTGGGGACCAGTGGCAATCTGCCCCAGGACAAAAAATTCCTTCCTGACAGAAGGCCCAGGGCACCCATGGCATCTTCATGCTGCAAGAGCAGCAACTATTTGCTGCAAGAGGAGCAGGCAGTCACTTACCCAAAATGGCCTAGAGGAGCCCTGGCAAGTGGCTCTGCTCAGTATTGCAGAGGAAGGAAAAAAGCCCGAGGGACCAGTGCCAATCTGCCCCGGGGGGGAAATTCCTTCTTGACCCCAGGGCTGTCGATTGGCTGTTCCCTGAGCACGTGAGCAAGACCTGCCTCCTGCCCCATGGGGTGGTCACACCTAACAGGGATGCCAGCACTGACCAACCCCTTCCCTCCTGAAACCCAGATCCTTCTCGGGGCTTGCGAGAGTGGCAAAAGCCCCTGACCAGATTGACCTTGAGGGTGAGAATCCTTCCTGTGCCTGGCAGGACACCAGTGGGTGTCCCAAAGCACTGGGGGAAGGTGCTGGCTCCGATCCCACTTGCAGCATCTTTGCAGCCCATCCCTTGGTGCCGCTGCCACTGGCTCTGCAGGGGATGAGGAGGGCAAGCTCTGCAGTGCTCCTCAAGCACCGAGAGTGCATTCCCATGGTCTTGGAAGGCCACCAAGCCAACTTTTGCCACTGCTATCCAGCTGAAAAGGCCTGACAGCCATGGGCACCTCCAGGTGTTTGTGGCACTTCCCATCTCCCCAGGTGCTTGTCTCCATTCCCCAAAGGGAGGGCAAAGCAGGATTTCCGTCCAGCAGATGAAGCTTTGAACATGGCCCTGCCAGGAGCTGGAACTGTGGCAGAGAACCTCCAGCAGCCTCGTCCAGACTCAAGTTTCCCCCCCACTGCACCCCTCCAGTTAATCCCACTGCCCCCTCAAAGACGTCCTCTCCCGTGGCGTGGGGCAGCCCACGGCCAGTTCCGTGCCAGTGGTGCAGCCTGGCTGGGGGCTGCCCCTGCCCTTGGTGGCCATGCACTGGGCGCAGCTGGGACAGCCTGCTGGGCTCCGTCCCGGTGACCCTGTGCAGCAGGCTCCTGGTGTCACCACGGCAGGGCCAAGAGTCAAGGCCTGGCCCTGGCCAGGGGCTTCTCCTGCTGTGCCGTCAGCAGCCAGGTAGCTCGTCAGCTGAGGACAATTCTGCCTGTGATCTCAGCCTGGAGGGGTCCAGCAGAGCCCTTCCCCGCTAGGACCTTCAGCACAGGGCTCGGGTGCTCCTTCTGCAAGCCAGCTCCCTATTCAGGGCTCGTGTGAGCCTTGCTGTGACATGATGTCCTTGTAGTCATCTCCTGCTCTGCCCATCCTGTTCATAAAGCTCAGTGACTGGTCCAGAGAGTATGGGAAACACCCTGTCCAGCCTTGCACCTCTGTGGAGTCACCTTTCTGAGCAATGGCCATGGCCTGGGCTTCTGCAGGAGAGGGCAGCCAGCACCTCTGGCACATGGAGGGCTGCTATTCTTCAGTGCAATGCTATAAGCAACAGACCACAGCTCGTGCCACTGCACTGAAGATTCCTGCTGTGGACCCAGCTGAGACCTTGACCCTTGAGAAGAAAAGCTGGCCTGAGAAGGCAGGCCAGCCCCTTTGCTAACTGACACCTTGCACTGAGTGGCAAAGATGGTGTCAGGCTCATTTTCATTGGGGCTCTTCCTTATCCCCACTGCACAAACACCCTCTTGAGAGCTCCAAGATGGAGAAGTCACTGGGACACCTCCTTCTTGTTTCCCTCTCTGTTCCCCCACAAGCTACAACTGGCCCAGGAGGGGAGTGTCTCAGGGCAGAGCTGGGAGTGTGGAGGAAAAAGTGGGGTAAGTACGTGATGTGGAGCTGGGCTTTTCCCCCACCCCGCTGATGCACCATGCTGAGCCCTAAGCAGACCCAGATAGGAAGAAATGCTGCATGTGGAGCACCAGGTTTTGGAGGCAGCTCTTAGTGCATCCCTGACCCCAGACCCAGGGCCCAAGTGGCATCTTTCTGCCACAAGAACAGCAGGCAATAACTTGGAGAAGAGAGCCCCAGAAGGCAGGCCAGCGCCTTTGCTGACTTCTGCCTTGCACTGGACTTCAAAGATGGTACGATAAGCCAAGTTGTTCCTTCTGGGATTAGAGCCTGTCATCCACTGAAGTTAGAAAAACACATTTCATGACTGCAGTAGTTTTCTCTAAGCTTTTTGAGTTCACAGTTATCCTCCATCTCTGGGGTACCCTTTGGAGAAGTCTGTCTGGGACTGGAGCATCTCACCTTTGAGGAAAGGCAGAGATCTGGAATGGTTTCACCAGAGAAGAGAAGGGTCAGGGGGGATTTCTTCAATATATGTAACTATGGCAAGTTGAATGTGAGTCATCAGTGTGCCCTGGCAGTCAAAAGGAGCCAGCTGTGTCCTGGGGTGCATCAAGCACAACATAGCCAGCCAGTTGGGGGAGGTGATTCTCCCACTCTACACTGAACTGATGTGTCCCCACCTCAAGTGCTGCATGCAGTTTTAGGTGCCTCACTATAAGAAAGACATTGGAGGAGTGGACAAAACCTTGAGAATGAGAGAATAATATTTATCTGTTAAAGGAGAGGGAATAGTATTTAATAAGAATGTATAAATCTGTATGTTAGGTATCAATATGGTTTAAGTATGTAGAATAAGTTGTAAATATTGGTAAGAGGAGATTTCAGTAATGAGAATTAAATATAATGGGATGGTTAGAAGACATATAAATGTATTAAACTACATGGGACCTGAGCATGATGAAAATGGTATGAAATAACAAATAGAGATTGTATTGGGTCTGTCTGGGATGGAGTTAACTTTCCCCATAGCAACCCTCATAGTGCTGTGCTTTGTACTGGAAGCTAGAAAGGTGTTGATAACACACCAGTGCTTTGGCTACTGCCGAGCAGTGCTCACACAGCATCGAGGCTGTTGCTCCAACATCCCCTCCTCCCCAGTGGACTGTGGGGGGGCAAGATCTTGGGAGGGAATATAGCCAGGAAAGCTGACCCTAACTGACCAAAGGGATATTCCATACCTATGATATCTGCTCAGGAATAAAAGATAAGAGTGTGAGGAGAAAGGAGCATGGAACAAAAAAGGCCCAAACAATAGGCCTCAAACCAAAGTTGACTTCTGAGTGAATTCCCCAACCAGCAACCAGCATCTTACCAGCAGCATGAAGCAACCAGCATCTTATCAGCATGAAATGCAACCCTGGGAACAATCCCTGAAAACTGTAAATAAACAACAGGAAGTAACTATAAGTCCCAAATGTAAAGAAAAACAAACTCCTCAGATGTTCCCAGATCCTGGCCAGATCCAGACACACCTGAGTGAAGCATGTGAATCTGTCAGATACCTAGCGTGCATTTTGTATAGATTTGTTTGTTAAAATGTACAAAAGCCAGACCCTCTCACAGCACAGACTCAGACCCCACCTACGAGTGGATGCCCTGCGTGGGACTTCCCATTGCCGGGAAAGACTCTGCGACCCTTCGCTGTGACGGGGCTCCCCAGCTGGTGCACAGGTCGGGGGGATGGTAAAGTAGGAGGGCAACTGGTGATGGATCTTTCTTAATCACTATAGCTAGCTTTATGTAGTAATGACTAGGTGCATTACCTTGATTATTCTTTCTGCTGCGTTAAACTAAAGTAAAATAAGCCTTTTTCTTCAGCTTGGTGTCTGTGTCCTTTGTGTTAACCCTGTCAGTTGGCAAAACAGAGCAGCAGGGACAAAGTGTGATGAACTGACAGTAAGCACCATTCCCCATCCCCCTGTACTGCTTGGGGAGAGAAGTAGAGAATTCAGGAGTGAAGTTCACCCCTGGAAGAAGGGAGGGGTGGGAGGAAGGTTTTTGAAAATGTTATTTTTATTTCTCATTACTGTATTCTGATTTGATGGTAATAAATTAACTTCCCCAAGTTGAGTCTTTGTTGCCATTGATGGTAATGCATGAGTGACCTCCCTACCCTTATCTTGACCCATGAGCCTTTTGTCCTATTTTTTCTCCTCTGGTTCAGCTGAGGAGGGGGTGATAGAGTGTCTTGCTGTGCACCTCGTGTCCAGCCAAGGTCAACCCACCACAAACTATTAGTGTGTCTAGAGGAGGGTGCCCAAGCTGATGAAAGGTCTCAAGGGCAAGACTTATGAGGAGCAGCTGAGGTCACTTGGTTTGTTCAACATGGAGGAGAAAAGGCTGAGGGGTCAGCTCTGCATCATGCTCTACAACTTCCTGAAGGCGGACAGTGGAGAGGGAGGTGCTAACCTCCTCTCTTTGGTGACCAGCAGCAGGACATGAGAGAAGGGAATGAAACTCCATTGGGAAGTTCAAATTGGACATTAGGAAAGGGCTCTTCACTGAGAGAGCAGTTGGTCACTGGAATAGGCTCCCCGGGGAAGTGGTCATGGCACCAACCTTGTCAGACTTCCATAAGCATCTGGACAACAGTCTTAATCATATGGTCTAGTTTTAGGTAGTCCTGCAAGGAGCAGGGAGTCGGACTCAATGATTCCCTTATGGTTCCCTTTCAGTTTGAGATATTCTATGATTCTACCCGAAGGGAGGGTGCAGACGGGACAGAGCCAGGTTCTTTTCAGTGGTGCCCAGTGACAGGACCAGGGGGAATGAATACAAACTGAAACACAGAAGGTTCCCTCTGAACTTCAGGAAACACTTTTTCACTGTGAGGGTGACCAAGCACTGGCACAGGCTGCTGAGAGATCTGGTGGAGTCTCCATCCTTGGAGATATTCAAAAGCTGTCTGGACACAGTCATGGGCCACTGGCTCTAGCTGGTGCAGCTTGAGCATGAGTTTTGGACCAGATGACCATGAGAGATCCCTGCCAACCTAAACAATTCTGTGATTAACATAACTTTTAAACACACAATTTAGTTTCATGCTTAACAGCTCACCTTATTTAATGCCCAACGTAATGTATTTTTTTCAGTCATAGGGACAGAAGACCGGCATATAATTTTGTGCTGGTTTTGGCTGGGATAGAGTTAATTTTCTTCATAGTAGCTTGTATGGTTCTCTCTTTTGGCTTTCTGAGCAAAACAGTGTTGGTAACACAGGGATGTTCTGGATATTGCTGAGCAGTGTTTGCACAGCATCGGGGCCTTCTCTGGTCCTCACACCACCTGATGAGCAAGTAGGCTGGGTGTGCACAAGAAACTGGGAGGGACACAGCCAGAACAGCTGAACCCAAGTGACCAAAAGGATAAATCATACCATATGATGTCATACTCAGCAATAAAAAGCTGGGAGAAGAGGGAAGGGAGGATGTTCAGAGTGATGGCATTTGTCTTTCCAAGTCACCGTTATATGTGATGGAACCTGGCTGTCCTGGAGATGGCTGAGCACCTGCCTGCTGATGGGAAGTGATGAATTAATTAATTGTTTGGCTTTGCTAGGATGTGCAGCTTTTGCTTTACCTATTAAACTATCTTCATTTCAACCCATGAATTTTCTCACTTTTAGAATTCTCTCCTCCAACCCCTTTGGGGTGGAGTGAGCGAGTGGCTATGAGGGGCTTAGGTACCCACTAGGGATAAACCATGACAGTGGTGAAGCCCTGTTTTCCTTAAATTAGCTAAAAACTTGCCTGCTAATGGGGAGTAGTGAATGAATTCCTCATTTTACATTGCACGTGCGTATAGTTTTTGCTTAACCTATTAAACTGTCTTCACCTCAACCCATGAGTTGTCTCACTTTTACCCTTCTGATCTCTCTCCTGTCTCACTTGGGGAAGTGAGCAAGTAGCTGTGAGGGGCTTAACTGGCATCTGGGGTTAAACCTCAATGTGATTGAAGGTTAAACACAAATTTTAATCTATGAGCAAACATGAAACATAACTACATTTAAACCGATAAAATGAAACTATGTATGTAGTCACTATGGAAGGGAGCCTGCTCCAATAATTTCTGTCCAAATCAGGTCAGTTGAAGTTATTTACACTAACTTTGGTAAAATCTGGTTCAACACAGTGCACATTTAGTATAGCATGAGCTTCTGCATATCACAGATCTGATCAAATGTAGTATAAAATAAGAAGAAAAAAACTATATATAAAAGACAGGTCTTATGCTGCTTTTATGTTCTGCAATTTTGATCTGAAATGGTGGCACTTTTTATTTAGGAATAATAGTACATACAACAAACATTTCTTCTAATGCCACATCCAAAGAAAGATGTTTCATGTGCTCATCAAGGAGAAGGTAATCTAAAATGACATATTCCAGGGAAGGTAAAAGTATTTCAACCAAAAGAAGCTGCTACATCATAGATGAAGCCAATGGCACTGAATTTAAAAATAAATGCAGACATGGATATATATTTCAGAGACAGAAAAACATTATTTCTTCTTTTGACAGATTTAACTGCTGCTACAATCTTAATACATTTTTCTTTAAAAAAAAAAAAAACAGAGAAACAAAATGAAGCAGGAAAGAGTTTTCATGTTTCATCTTCAAAGGAACACTCTTTCCCTGATGGAAGCATACTGCCCTCATTAATGTAAGTGGGAGTTAATCACAGGAGAGTGAAGAAAAAGGTTCTCAAAGTACACAGACATAAATATATGTAAGGTGGACATCTGCTGACAATGCCCTATTTTATTTCATTCTTGAATTTGAGTCATACCTGTTGATGTTCCCAGAACTAATTTTAAACTTGGACTACATTGTTATTCAAGTGCTGTCAGTGTGTGTAGTGCTACATGTGACAAAGGAAAACACATTGCTCAAGAAATGTGTTATACAAGAAATGATTCACTATGACAAAGTGTGCCAAAACTGTAGCCCTTACTTGTTGAGTAACCCCAATGATTTCAATTCATCAGAAGGGTAGCAATCCAAAAATGCTGGAATCAAAACTTCTATTAAAAGACTGGCATGTTTATGGAATGAGAGAAGGAGGTGAAATAGTTGTTTCTAGCCTGTAGAATTTATTTTCTTCCTTATTTATAACTTTTTGCATTCTGCTTGTTCTATGGTGTGCAAGTATAGGAAGCTTAATTAAAAAATAAAGAGAGAATTGGTGATATAATAGAAGAAATAAAGATATGAAAAGTTGGTGAATAGGAATGTCTAAATTTCTGTAAGGTAAATGAGTTTTTCTGCTCTTACTGGCAAAAAGATATTTGAGCCATTTGTGCACTGAAAACTATTTGTCACTTGTCCTTTTAGATTTATCTCAGTACTATTTCCATGCTTTGTCAAAATGTCTTTCAATCCCAGATTAGTTCTGTAGAGGAAAAAAAAGTAAGTTTGTTGTCTTTTCCAGTGACCCAACTTTGACAAATTACAGATATATGTTTCATTCAGGGAGAAAATATTTGCACTTGAATTCCTTATTTTTGGTCTGCTGGTACCCTTCAATTTTGGAAGTGACTATTTTTGTAATGCACCTTTTCAAATGTAAATTATTAAAATTTGTTTAGTATTAATGGTAACTTTAGCTGTCCCAAATTATTCAAATGGCTACATCTTTCATATTTTATCATTCTCACAGCTCTAGGAAATATTCTATGACATCTGCAAGGTGTTTCACATTTTGCAGTGAGGTCATTAGATAGATTCATAAGATATAATGTAAATACCCCATATTTCTTCAGTGCCTAGCACTAGATACTTTCTCAAAAAATATATTAAATAATCAGGAGGAGACATGAAAAGAAGTACAGGGTATAGAAAAGATGTCACAAAAATAAATTGAAGACTAAACCTTTTTACTTATAAAGGACACAAGTAAAGAAAGATCTTATTTGAATTTAATGAATGGCAGATTGATGTACATTTCAAGATTTCAGCATGTAGAACTAATTTGACAGATAGTGATGTCCTGTGGTTAATGCCTTTATTATTCTGGCATATACAAAATATTGTTAAAGTTTCCCCAGGCATTTTCAAGTCCCATCCTTGTTACTTATAGGTAACTGTGATACAAATGAGGTTGTCATTTTACTTTCCTGAGTCATAGTAACAGAAAAAACTTTCATGTCCTTTTTAGAGGAGGACATTTAACTACCTGGTCAGTATATAAGATAGGATAGATAACACATCTATATTCTTTTCCTAAGTAATATCTCCAAGAAACTCCTTATGCCTTTTTCCCAAGAAGGTCTGTAGGCCTATAATTTATTACTTATAAATTGAACTAGGCCCAAACCAGAGTACCATTGCTGGTTTTAGCAAAACAGAAAAAAAATTGCAAAATACGTCAATAAAAACAGTCATTCAAGGACTACAAACAAAGAAAAGAGACAGGAAAAATTTCAAATAAAACATAACACATGGAGAGAAGCAAGATCGGTAAAGATGGTCAGTCTACAGTATCTAGCTATCAACAGTTGCATAAACACTTTAATTATGTTGAAGTTTTAGCATTCAAGAAGTTAGAGAAAACTATATATATGTGTGGAATAAATGTAGTCAGTGACTTAAAGCACCTTTTGAAGTCAGGGCAGGTAATATTAGCTCTTAGAAGTAGAAAATATGTCCCAATACATGTAAGCTGTAATACCAGCAGGAATAAAACATGACTTGCAACAAGATAATGCTTTCAACACTTATAAGTAACCCAAGTATTTTCCATACAAATTTGTTGTCTTCAAACAGATACATAGAAGGAGAGCGGGAAGAGGCCATGCAGGAGGAAGGCCTGCTATTGGTTTGAATCTATCTCCCCAGGGAAGACAAAGAATCAATCTACTGTCACCATACATTCAATAAACAAAGTATACCTCACAATAAATAAGTCTACTCTTGCTGCTGCATATGGACCTGTTGATAAAGATTAAGTGGTTAAAAGGAAACATCACTTGCCCTCCACCTTACCCAAAACTTCACCAACTACTATTTCGAATTGACAACTGGCCTAGGAATAACCTATACAAGGTGTACTAATGATGTGGGATATTTTTCCAGGGATTTGGGGTTTAGAAAACTTACTTTTTCAATGTCATTTGATAGGAAAAAGAATTATTACAGCTCAGAGCATAAGTTCTCATCAATGAAGATTGTGTGTTAAAATTATTAACCCAAAATTCTGTAAATCAACTTTAAATAGTTCACAAGCCTGCATATGCTTCAAGTGACATTCTTTACAGTTGTCAAACCATTTAAAAAAACTTGCAGCTGGCAGATTTAAGGTCAAATTTCAAACTCTAAGATAGCCTACCATAGAAATTAGTGCAAGAAACTTCTCAAATACATGTTTCATCATCTTAGATCACATTATGGGTTCATCAATGGGCAGTTTCTTAAACCATTCCCTGAAGTTCTCTTTCATTTCCATAACTGTCAAGTATTAAATGGTTATGACAGTTATAAAATTGCTCTGAATATCTTATGCTGAGTGGACAGATGTGGTGCTCTACTGTATCCATACATACTTTTAAATTTAAATTTGAGAAGGAGAAATATAAGCAAGAACATAAGAAAATAAGCCAAAATAATTTTACTTAGTCCTCGTTAATACTTTAGAACTCTATCAAGATACCATGAAGGCTCATGGGATGGGAGGAGAGGGAGGAGGTAGTAGATCCCTTCCAGAAGAGGATATATTTAGTAAGGCACTGTTAAAGAAAATCCATCTGATACAAATACACTTATAAGATATTTAAGGAAGCTATTTACACTGCCTTAGGTAAGAGGGCTTTAATATAGTTCAATATGAGTATGCCAGTTTTAAATTTTTTACTTGCACTTGTTTTTTTTTCTTACTGTTCAGAACAAAAAAACCCAATTCATTTCACAAATTTGCTATTATCTACTAGTAAGAAAATTTCTAAAGAAAGGCTCATGTATGCTGATCCCAGTTGGGTGTGCTTGTAACCATAGCTCAGGAAGTAAATGAGTGGGGTGCTGGTAGCAGTGAAGGTTCTTCCTCTGAAGGACTTAAAGCATTCAGCAGGATTTGGAAGTTCATCAGAAGTATCCTGAGATCTGTAAAGATAAGATACAAACATGCAAATCTATCTGATTAAGTATTTAAATCTTAACAAATGTCTGCCACTTCATAGATGTGGAGGAATCTTACTCCACTGGCTCATGGGATATTTGAAAGTATCATCATTCTGATTTATATAAAATATTTAGTTATCAGGACATGGAGAATGACTTTGTAGAGAGAAGCTGGGTCTGCCTTCTGCCTGGTCCTTATGAACTGGCTTCATATTGGTACAAAACAGAAAAACATCAACAGAATAGACTCCACAAGGGTGTACATGCTGTCAAATTTCTTTATTTACCGTTCCACTTTGAAGCGCAGTCTTCTAATAGGTAACACTGTAACTTAGTTTGTTCCTGGGTTTCAGTATGGATCAAATAATTTATTCTCCCTCTTTTATGTGGTTGTGGAACATGGGATAGTTCATTCTGGTTCCATTCTCTACAGACAGTATATACAGATGCAGACTGGTCTGCACCATTTACTCAAGGGACCACAATTCTAAACCTCATAATGAAGACAATATGAACAAAAATATTTTGAAAAATACGCTAGACCTCCTTTAGCCTAGTGCTCAGACCATTATATCAGAAGAGAGAGTTGGCTTAAGATCTCCTCTGACAGAGAGAATAGTTGAATCTGCATTCCTTATACTATGCGTGGCCTATTCCAAGACAGTAGCAGTATTTTACATCACGTGGACATTCAAATGCTGCCTCTTCAAATATTTTTCCTCCACATAGGCTTTTCCATGTAGATTTGACAAACCTGATAAACATGAGAAGAAATCTGAAATAATCAAAACTACTTTGTGGCTGTTAAAGTTTGGGTTTAAGTTTGAGGTTTTTTTCAAACAGTAGTTGTGTAACAGTGCTAACAGTTTCTCTTTTTGCCATCTGTTATTTTCATTAAGTGCTATGTGGCTTTTCATACTGTTTGTTAAATAAACAATAAGAAAAAATGTAAACTCGAAGTTCAGAATTCCATCATCCAGCATTTTTAATTTTCTCACTTTTACCCTTTTGATTCTCTCCCCTGCCATGCTGGGGGGAGTAAGCAAGTGACTGTGTGAGCCTTAGCTGCCAGCTGGGGTTAAACCACAGCACTGAGCAACGTGTTCCAGTTCTTGATAATCTCACAGTAAAAAAGTTTTCTGGTGTTCTAGTGGAATCTCATGTGTTTCAATTTCTGTCCATTGCCTCTTTGCCTTTACTGGGCACTGCTGGATGCATCCTCTTCATTACATTCCATCAGGTATTTACCTGTACTGATAGGATCCCACTGAGCCTTATCTTATCCAGGCTGAACAGTCCCAGCTGTCCTTCCTCATTACAATATGGTCCAGTACCTTAGTGGCCCTTTGCTGGACTCTGTCCAGTATGTTCACATCTCTCTTGTACTGGGGAGCCCAGAACTAGACACAATAATCCAAACATGGCCTTACCAGTGCTTAGCAGAGGGGAAGGATCATCTTCCTTGAGCTGCTTGCAATACCTCACAACCTTCCTTCCATCTTCACAAAAAGGTTGGGTTCTCTGATAAAAACCTACATCTTTATTATTTTTTGTTTTTACCTTTAAACCTGTATTCCAACACATATAGCTAAAAATTCCAATTTTTCTGTTGTTTATAGCAGTCATACAAAAAGTATTGCCTATTTCACACTTTACTCATTTGAAACAAATGAATGAGAATAAAATTAGATCTGTAATTTCATATATTTAAGTGAAAAAACTAAGAAATGCTCCCATTGAAACCCTCATTTTTGGGTCTTGTATAAATTTCAAAAATAATTATATATGAACTGGATCTGGGTAATTGAGCAGATGCCTCTAGACAAATTAAGAATAATGTTTAGTTCCCTATATTAGCTTTACCTCGGGAAATACTTTGTTCACCAGTATTTCACCACCAAGATACTGTATAACAAGTAAGTCCTGAATATTTACTATGAAGCACCAACATTACCGATTTCTGATAGTGTTCTATAGCACAAATTCAGGTTACTCCTGCTAAAGGTGACTTTGTCTTACCAATTAGGTATGCTACTTTTGTAGAACCTAATTGTTAAATAATGTAAAACTAACCTTATGTGTCCTTAGTCTCCAGCTGCTTGCAATGATTAGATGACTACTTGTAGGTGTCTGGAAGATGACAGCTCAACTTTGCAGGAATATTCAAGAGTTCAAAGTTTGTTTTCATTCCTTACAAGTGGAACTGCAACAAATAATCTTTTGAACACACATAATGCCAGGGAAATGAAGTAACTGTTTATGACTCAAACCATCACTTTTTAACTGTGGTCTTGGGAGAGCCAGAACACCAAATCATTTACAGGGCATAAAACCAGTTCTTAGTAGACATCACCTTGCTCCCACTTGACAGGTACCCTCAATGATCTTTCTTAGCTTAGGATCTCATCTCAACATGAATCTTTTCCATCTCAGAAGCAAGACCTTTTAGTCCAAACTCAGCATTACATTTACCATGGATATATGGCTCCTGTGTCAGATCTATCACACTGTTGGATTTTTGTAAAGACAAATTAAGCTTGTGTTTACCTAAAAATTGTATATATTCATATCTAATGACAGATGGACTTGCTTTCCCTCTCTAGAGCCCAGATAGTAAGGCATTGACCTGAAAGAGGCTTCAATTTATCCCCTAGTTCTACCTGACTTGAATTTATCCCTGCTGCAAAATTCTGACCTGGGTCCAGACTTAAAGCCTGAATTTCTCTGGGTGAGCCCAGACTGTGGACACTGGAAGTATATCTCATGCTGAAGTCTAGGTGTATTCTTGGCTGGTCCATTGTAGTGAGCGCTGGAGTTTCCCTTCACATGCCCTGATTTCCAAGAGAAGGAAGCCAGATACACAAACAAGAAGAGGGCCACAGTGGAGTCTACTTCAAAATGGTGGGAATCCCCAAAATAAACACTCACATGGCAGTAAAGTATGAAGGTATTAAGGTCATGCTCTGGATGCATCCATCTCCCTCCTTTTTCCACTGATGACAGAGAAATTTGAGTTGACCGTTTTTGTCACTTAAGTAATATGTCTTCAGTAATGCTGTCTTCCTCTCTTCCTCTCTTCTTCCTCTGTGACTGCAACACTGCAGTTTGCATTTGTTACTTTCCTCTGTAACAACAATACAAAGAGTTTCAGGCTCTCTGCTCATTTTCCAAACTAAATGCTCAGCTTGGACATGTCAGCCTTGTAGCTGAACTAGAAGAATGCCTAGCTTGAGTGAATATGCCCTGATTATTAAACTGCACATGGAACTGTACAACATCTGGACTGGTACTGGTGCACACCCAGGAAGCTTGAGGACAACATAAATGACATCTACCTGTACATGTGGATATTTACAGAAATATACAGAAGTTGACAATTACAGATCTGCCTAATTATTCATTATATTAGCAGATTATAGTTCTAATTCAATCTTTCATGAAGGCCCAGGGTCCACCAGCCATGTTACTGGGTGTATTCCAGGCTGAGTGCCTAAGACTTTGAGCAGAAGTAATCGAGAAAAAACACAAAGGATTTCAGTAGACAACATGAGACTGGGTGTGGGTACTCTGACTGACCATGGGTAAGCAAAATGGCCTAGTGTCCCTTAAGCAGACCAGATTTTATTTTACTTCATGCCTGCCTGGTTCAAGACCATATTGAAATGTATAACCGTGGTGCTATTCTTTTTGCTAAAATGGAACCAAATTGGTTTAAAAACAAACACAATCTGAATTAGGAAACGCATTCCTTTATTCTAAATTTATGGAAGTCAATTACCTTAGCTTTAATACAATTTGGAAGGGCACCTGAATGAATCACTGGTAAGTTAAGTGTTTTGGTGGTGTTCCAGGTACCAACTGAAGCCAGCAAAGGATGCGATAACTTTTTTTCAGAAAAGAACTGCTCAGAGGAGCTGTTATACTTGCAACACACCACCTAATGCAAAGTAGCTAATGCAAGGACAGCATCAACTTCTAAGTAAATATAAAGGCCAACAAAATACCACCTGTGTGTTGGGATATATGAATACAGATAAATTTGCTGGAAATGAAGAGAGAAATAGACCATTGACACTTTTCATAAACTGTAGACTAAATCTGTATTCGACAACCCTGCTTCTGATGTACTCAGTTCACCTTATCTTGAAAATAATTGGAATGTGTCTCTATCAGAAACATTGACTCTTGGAGGTTTATTTCTTATAATTCACTTGACACTCTTCCTGTTTGCACACTTTCATGTTTCCTATGTCTTACAGAAAATACATGTGGCCAATGCACATGTGACTTCTCACACAGCTGAACAATAGGGTCATAGAAGAATAAGGGCTAAGAACAACTGATATCAGTAGAGTAGCTTGCCTGGACACCAGCTAAGGATTAGTACTGGTTGCTCCTCTAATGAGCTTGTCAGTCTGACTCTGTAGCAGTAAGGAAGGACAAGCATGAAAATGAAGTTGAGCCTGCTGGCACAAGACTTCACTTTCAGTAATTAGAGCTGAAGGGAAGACTACAAGGAAGGTCCTTGAACTCTGGGGTAGAAATAGGTAAGGACTTATGTAGGCTAGTCTTCTGTAAAACTAGCTAGCTGGGTAGCAAAGAGATGGATACAAGCACCTGGAATGGACATTACAGAGAACTCATTGCATGTACTGTAGGAAAAGAATTTTTTTCATTGAATCTGAGAAAGCTGAAAAATAAAACTGGAAGTTGAGAAAGGGTGACTGTCAGTTGACAGGGGAAAAATTCACTTTGGTAAGTATATGGGATCTGTCTGTTTTGAATTTTTCATATGAAGGCTTGAGGTCCAAAGTCAAAAGACAGCGTTTGTCTAATCTTTTGGTCTGTATATAGCAAAGGCTGTAATTTTCTCCTGCAGGAGTACAAAAACTGAGTCAGAGTGTTATTACAGAGCGTGAGAGAAAGTGATGTGGCTTTACCACATCCAGCCATGTCAGGGGACATGTCAGTGACAACAACTGTGAAAGTGTCTTATGCACCTTACATGTCATTGTTTGTGTTTAGTGGCTACTGGACATATTAGGTGGCATGTTATGGTTACTATTGCAAAGGAATTACTGTGTGAGGATACACTTGGTCTCTAAATTCCAATACTTAACATTTTCAGACACAAGAAAAATACAACAAGCAGTTGTTTGGAGAAATCCAGTCACAAATTCTGTATCTCCACTGAGCCTGAGAACTTTAGACACAAAGGCTTAAGAAAAGAAGAAGAAAAATGCAAATCTCACCTAAGCTTATAGGACTTTCTCCCCATAAAAGAGTAAAAGAGTGAGCTTGGAGTCTAAGTAGTATGCCAGCTGAAGCAGTTGCAACCCCTTAACAAGTCTGGTGTCTGTAGTCTTCCAACTGAGGCAAGTTATTTAATTAACAAAATGTATAACTAAGGGAGATGTATAAGTAACATTTTCCTGATTTATACATACCTTCAGTTTATAAATTTAGCAGGCTTTGGGCTTAGCCATCTAACTGGAGGTAACTTGTTATATTTGAAACAGTTTGAAGGACCAGAAATGTCAGAGCGTGGCAGATACAACTAGGCCTATGAGAGACCTCCTATGTATGTGTGGAACAACATCAGGAGGCAACACAAGACATGCTAGAGCATCTAAAGTTGCTCTAGGTACCTATGTTTAGATAACTCCCTCCCACACTATGTCTTTAAAAACATAAATGAACAAACAAATGCAGTGAAAATAACTATATACCTGCACTGTTGAATACCCTTCTGCAGCCTGAAAGAATGATATTCAGATATGTTTACTGGAACAAATAAATCCCATAATACATCAGTGACACAGAAATTGTCTTTCCTTTAGAAAGTCATTTGTGCCACAAGTGAATGTACTGAAACTGGACTTATTGTGGGAGTAACTAATTGCATTACTAAATGGCATATAACTTTTCTAAGATTGATTCATGTTTTCTGCAGAATGTGTGTGAAGCATCCAAGCATGGTGATCCCACATATTTCATGTGCCCAGAGCATGACAAGGCAATTGGTAGTTATTAAACAGCCAAGTGCGAAAGCATGCCTTTCAAAACTGTTTCTCTGAAGATGAGTTTACTCCATGTTAGGTATAGTCTCCATCTTTTATTTATTCCTATTCTCACCCTATTTCTCTAGATTATGAGCAAGTAGGACCAACTCATCTTCACACTGAGTTATTGTTTTGAAACCAGAAGTCTGGCCAAGCCTGCCTTATTGTCTGCGTTGCAGTTCTATTCTGTTATTTTACACAAAATAAATGGTTACTGTGACGTCTTCTTACAAATACAGCTCCCCACAGTGAACCAACAACTGAATCTGTTCCAGCAAGATAACGTTACTTAGACATAGAGAATTAATATAAAGCATTGTAAACCTTGCTCAAATATCCAAGACTCATTTCAGTTTTCATTGTCACTCTTCAGTTTCTTTTGTACAGATGAACCTCTGAAACACTTGTTTCAGATCACCTACTGTGTATTAGTGTGAGAATCACATATCAAAAAACCACCTTCTATATCAAGAACTCATAACATAGTAAATACCTAGCTATAACCACCAACTCAGAGCTTTTTTTATTTATGATTTTAAAAACACTATTGCAATTATTAAGCAGTGGAAGCATTTGCCACATGGTTAGTCTTGTTTTCTGAGGCAGATAGTAAAGCCTTTATGTTTAACTGCATGACTCAGTTTGTCATGAGTGTATCCAGCAAGAGCGTATGTTCTGAAGAAACTGTAAAAGTGAGGTTGCAATTTAATGAGCCCCTCTGAAAAACATAGAAGATATGTTGTGGAGCAGGAGGTTTTTATATTTTATTTTGAGCAGGAAGCACAAATTCTTCACTGTCACACTTGAGACAGGGAATGAGAGGAATGCCATACCCTGTTATATTTTCTGGCTCGTGCTGTGGGGGCAGAATCATGTAGCTGGCCTTGTTCTCTGCCCTCTGTTTAGCTGGATTATAATGAATAGATTAGTGACTATGCTTCTCAGTGAAGTTACATGCAAAGCTTTTTCAGGGATGCTAAAGAGGAGGATTTTTGTTCTCTTTTTTTAATCAAACTTAAGGTCACACACATTATTACACATAATATGATAAATTCAGCAAGATATAAATATTTTTGTGTGCAGAACTACTGAAAAGTCTGCCTTTGTACACAGTTATTCTAAAATTATTTGCACTCTGTGTGATTAGTTATAATCAGACTTGTGCTATGCACAGAAGGAGGGAACATAAGAAGCTGTTCTCTTTGTAACTGTTATGGCTGTAAACATAACTGGAGATGAAGAACTGCATACCAGAGTACAAGCTGTCTTAAAGACATTGACTGATGACAGTTTATACTGTTTTTCTAACCTCTGGAGTTGATTGAGAGACAAATAGATATTTCATTATGTCCCTATAATCTCAATGCATATTGGCTGTATAAGGAAGATTTACAAAAATTATATGAAGATGACTAAAAGACACTACTGAAATAAGAAAGTATGATTCCTTGCAAAACAGGGGTTATGAATTTTCCACATGTGGTCCCTGGTATTTTATAACATAAATTTTCATGGAAAAAAATCCTTTTTTTGACTCAATTACCCATCTATGATGCACAATGCAGCTCTGCATAGAGATACTGGAGATACTTTCCTTCTGAAGGAAGTCAGAGAGAAGGTGACAATGCCTAAGGTTTTTCACTGACTTTTAAAAACTTGATAGCAAAGTTCTGTGGTCCTCTCCAAAGCCCTGACGAACCAGCAGAGAATGGGAGCACAGCCACAAAATGCCAATAATAATACTAGCAATGTCGGTAATCTCTTCCAAAAAGAGATATATAATTCTCAACTACTATATCCAGGTGTCCACACTTGTGTGAGGAGCAGCAACAACATGAAAGTATATATTAATTCATTTGGAATATAAAGCTGTATAAATGGAGAACTAGTCTTTTCACTTAACAATATACACCATTAGTGCTGCTATATTCAAGGTAAAATCATAACTGAAGCAGATAATATAAATGGAGATTTTTCCAAACAGATGTCTTTAATAATAAAGCTACTAAGATAAGTGGAGAGGTTGAAATTTTTTGAATTAAGAAAATCACAAAGTTAGCTTTTCTGGGCTTCTCAAATAAATTATATTAATAATTACCTAATGGATGACATCTAGATAAGATGTTTTAGAAAACAAAATGTCTAATTAATTATACTACATATTTACTTTTGAGGGACAACCCACACAGTTTTAGGTAAAGTGCAGTCATAAGCTGGTTTTGGCTGTGCCATGGAAATTTTGTAGTCTGTGAATCCTATCCTTATTTTTGTGTAGAAACAGAGGCATTACTGGACATATAAACCATACACTGGACTTGATGGAATAAAAGGGAAGTAAAAGAGAAACTCAGGTGGTGAAGCCAGTGACAGGACAACTCTTAGTGACATTGGAAAAATTCTCTTGTGTTCCTGGGATAATAGTACAACCCCGATCACAAGGGTCCTCAGGAGCTGTCTAGTTTAATCTGCCCCTCCAAGCAGCACCAGCCATAATACCAGACCAGAAAGATTAAAAGAATAGTGCATTACATTTTATTCTTGTTGCATTTGCAGTAGGATAGAGTGTAGGGAACTCTGGTGATTATTTCTGCTTTGTATCTCTGTCAACTAAGTGAATGAACATGAGAGTGATCCATCAAAAAGGAAAGTTCAGTAAATCTGTATCTTGGGGAATCCAGAGCCAAATGAAAAAGACATGAGTATGGGAGAGTGGTAACTAAAGACAGTGAAAGACTCAAAAGCACAGACAGTGAAAACAGTGCTAAGAACATACCAGATAACAAACAATTGTCATATACCAGAACACACAGTACATAAAAATACCAAAACAACAAAAGTAACAGAGAGTACATCCTATACTGATTCTGTCACTGTGCCTGCACACAAGAACCTCAGCACTATGTTCTGGTTGTATCCATGGGACATCACCATCTCTGCCTGACTTGTCAGAGCCCCACTGTTCTTGCTAGCTCTTCTTCAGCATCAAACAGGTTGGTTCTGCCCGTGGGCAGTGAGTCATCTAAGTGTATGGTTCATTACATTGCAAAACTTTGAAGCAGGGAAGCCGCAGCCATCAGCTGGCATATTTTATCAGGGGCTATTAGCTATAAACAAGCATGTCTCTTTTCATGGCTTCTAAATTTAATTTCTAACAATTACTATTTCTTCTGCATTTAATTTCCAGCTGAGTGCAGCTAGGCAATGTGGACTATAGATTTTCTGGATCTAGGAATCTAGTTTCAAAGTGTTTCTTACATATTTTCTCTTTTGTAAATCTATCAACAGTCTATATATATTGTAAATCAGAATAATAGTATGTACAAAATAGGAAAGAATAACTCTACAACTCGCAGATTAGAAGCAAAATATCCTGTTTTGTATTATTACGGTTCCCATTTTGTATTGCCTCTGAAAACTGCTTTGAGGTCCTGCCTTTTGTTTGCAGCATTTTGGAGTCATGTGAACTCTTTCCTTCATATCTATATTGCCAGCCAAATCATAATAAGGCTATGGATAACTGTTGCATGTAAAATATTCCCTGCAACTAACTGGAAAGGTTTGTTTGTTGTAGTTGACAGGGTTTGGTCTCTTCAGACAAAATAGCACCTGACTGAATAAGTCTCTTGACCAAATTACACTAAATCACATATATGTAGGACTTATTTCCAACCTGTAGCTGGAAACATTTTGTTCATCTGTCACTCTTGCTGCAGGATGAACAGCCAATAGATGTGTGTCCTAGTTGCTCTGGAATGTCACTTCTTCTTCATCCTAAGTAGCCTGAGATGTCAACATTGCGAATTTCCCATGTATTTTGTCTTTTTCTGACAGTAGTTAGAAATGAGAACACATAAAGACAAGATAGGGATAGTCACAGCATATCCTAGGATTATTAACTAAATTTTCTTGAGACACGCACTTTAGATGGTCATTGCTAGTATGTGGGAGGACAATTAGTGTAAGGCGCAAATCTTATTTTTTTCTATACCTCTCTTGCTACTTCAGGATAATAATTGCTAGAAGAAAAATCTCATTATTTCTTGGGAACTCAAGTTCTGAGCTGTGATTAAGTCTTTGCAGGAGTCACCCTGTTCACTGTAGTAAGCTGTGAATTTTCCAGTTCATCCTGGGCTTCTTCCACTCAGATGCATCAAAGCAAAGGCTCTTCTAATGTGTATCAGATCACTCTAAGATAGCTTTATATCTACAGAAGATTACCTACACAATTTTTTTAAAAAGATCTGAGTTAGTCAGAAAGCAAGAGATTTATTTTGGGGCATCTGGCTTGATAGCTACAGAAGGTTATCTACAAACTTTTTTTTAAACCAAAATCAATAAGAAAATATGGGTTTCATTTTGAGGGCATCTGTTTGTTGAAAGTAAATGTCAGGATATGAACAACAAAAATATATAGAATTAGATAAAGGAAGCTTGTATTATTGACACAATACTCACCCACCCTCTTGCACATTGTAGTGCATACTGATGCTCTAATGGATAGCAGTTTAAAACTAGCTCACAAATGTCTACATAAGCTGCAGTGTGTGTTGTCTGCAGTGTAAACACACTCTGAGAAGCTTTTAAAGTCCTGTAGATAGTTAAAATATAAACTGTCTTGTAGTAATTGTAGACATTTTCCTTTATGTTGGATTCCATAAGGGCCAATAAACCAATATGGACATCTCATTTATGACTAAAGGCTTAGATCTTAAGTTCAGCTGCAGTTATTACTGTGGTGCCTATATGACTGTTTCTGAGTTGTATTTCAGGATCTAATTACCCAACAGTTTTCTTCTACCTTTTTTTTTTTTTAATAGCACATATCAGAAACTGCAATAGAACTTAATGTGTGGGGGGTTATTTGTGTATTTATATTCTTGAACAATGCACAATAAAGTTTCTTTAGAAAAGAAATCACCGTCTACTCACTGGACCAATTTATCTTTCATTTCATTGCTTTAATTCTCCAGCAGTATCTGGCAGGATTCCTGGATGAAAATAAGAATAATATTTTTATTGTAGTAGCAGATGTTCTCCAGTAAGAACTTTAATTCTTGCTTTGCTGGTTTTTCTAGCTCTTAGCTGGGATCTTTGATCCAATTATTGACTCTCTGTATTGATAATGGAGCACTGAGTTACCTTATATAAATTAAACATTCCCAGTTGACAACTTCCCTTGGACAGGTGAATTTTTACATTTATAAAGTAGGCAAAGATGACATACCACCCCAGGCCAAATAATTTCCTCATTCCCTGTGTAATAGGAATCTTTTGGGGTGGCTAGGTTGGGGGTAGCTGGTAGGACTATGGGGTGAACCAGCAGCACCTAAGGAACATATTAAATTTCAAGATCTGCTGGTCCACAAATACTGGAGATGGGTGACCCTCACTCAGGGAGCTTGAAAAGGCTACTCCAGCTGCTGCTTAATGTTGTCAAGGAATAGAATAAACTGGCTTTTCTACATAAAAGAGAACCAATTCTATTTATAATAATATCTGAATACATATTTTAATATAGATGTGTTCAAAAGTTAGTATTTTTCATACTGATGTTTAAGTCACAGTGTTTTAAGCAATGACAGAATTGGTTTGCAACCATGAGACAACTAGAGAGCATTATAAAAACCATTGAGAAGTGATGGTGTGATCAGAGGAGAATTCTGGGAGCCAGGCTACTTATACATCTCCCTATTATCTCTGGTTGGAATAACACTTAGTCTAAGTATGACATGTTTAATTTTCCTACTCCTAAAATTACCTGAACTGCTCAAAGTATTACATACATAATTTTAACAGGTACAATATCTTCTACTATGTATTACTGCAGTAGGAAAACTTTAGAGTGGACCAATCTATTGACTGGGTATATAGCTAGTTCACTCTCTTCCTGCAAACACTATATATAAATATTTCTAAAATTCTCATAATCTCAAAAATCACGCAACTTTAGTAGCCTCATCTCAGAAATAAGCTTCGAAGTACAACTGGTTGAAATATGAACCACACTAATGATGAATAAAACATAGACATGACAGCTTGGGGATGAGCTATAAATTTCATATATGTCAATTTTTTCTGTTGCTTTTGATGTTGCAAAACCTTTGTGAACAGCAAGCTTTCGCATATGAGTTTTAGAGGCTTTCTTGCAACACAGCATTTTTTGCAGGTCTTTGAGTTTTATAAATTGTTTTTGTGAGTTTTGCAAAATACTGGGTAAAAAGAAAAAAACCACAACTTCCTAAATAAGACACTTAACACTGTTATCTCTTGAGAGATTGCCCTAATTTGCTCAGATAATGCTTTCACTTCTGGTTAACAGAGTAATCCAGTGTGATTAGTACAAATCTCCAGTTAAAACCTGAAATCTCTACTTATATAAACCAAGAGTATCAAATGCTTATCTTTTGAGGAAAAAGCCTTTATCACATATTCTTCCTTCTTGTTTGTACTTCAGAAATGCTCTTGTTTTTATTAAATTCAATAGATTTGTTTAGCTTTATAGCAACTCATATAAAACTCCAATAGTTACTTAGAAGCATTGACTTGCTTACTATTGGTATTTTTAGGGTCTTTTAAATAAGAAGTTGCATTCAGTTTATATTAGAAAAGAATACATCAGGGAAAAGAAATCTAGTCAATTACATTTTGCATTATTCCCAGGCTTTAAATGTTCACCTGAAAAAAAGATACATAGCTGTTTCCTTTCATATCAAAAACCCCCCACATTTTCTTACAGGAGTGAATTTTGCTTTAATATTTCTGACTATAATGATGCTACTACATTAAAGTTAAAGTATCTCCAATGTAATAGCAACTTTGAGAAAATAAAAAAAATCTGGTTTTCTCAAAGGCAGTTTACTTACTGCAAAATAAAGTTTCATTTCCTTTGTGGAGATAGGTGTTTCTAAAACATTTTTGTGAAATAACAGTAAACAAAAGTGGACTCATTTATAAAATAAAAAAGCAGTGACATAAAGAGAAATTGTTGAATTTGAAAGTGAGTACTGTGCAATACTGATATCGCATGAAACAGCTTTTTGCTTTGTCAGCAGAAATAAAGCAAAAGGTAGTGACTTCCTAATAGGAAACAAAATCTGCTTTGTGCTTACTCCCAAGATTTATCAAAAGACAACATGACTGAGAACATTCTACTTATTTTTTAATTAGAAATCCAGACTTCTTTTAATGCTAAGGTCTGTCATTATGTCTACTGGAACTTGGAGTGGCCTGAAATTTACCACCTGTGCTGAAATGTTATTTCTTTGTGGATAAAAACTGAAAACCTCAGCAGTACTCCTCAGAAATGACCCTGCCAATAGTGCATTGATGCAATTCATCTGATGTCCTTATTAACCAAGTTCATAACACTACACATTATTTGAAACTGTTGTCAGAATCTACTTATTTGTTGCTCACTTTTTTAGATTAAAAAATCTATACCTGGAAAAACAAACCACTATGAATGTGTATTTGATGGTAAATTTGATGTGCTATTTTACATGCATTCTCACTGAGAGCACATTTCCTTTGATGTCTATCGTACACCAAGTACTCTATTTTTGGATATGCAGTATTTCAAACTTACTACAAACCTATTATTATCCCTCAGCTTTACACATCCCAGGAGAGAACATAATGTAGAAGAAAATACAGTAAGATGAGAGAGATTGTTTAAAGCAATAAGAATTCATTGTTGTAGGTTAACTGCTACTTTTCATACATGTGTCAAAAATAATGTAAAGACTTTAAAATGAAAAAAACTGAAACTTTAACAAGCTTTCTTTACGAGATAAAAATATTGATATCTTGTAGGAGATAAGCAATCAAGATTATAAATGCAATATAGTTAATAAATCACAAAAATTCAGAGCTGGGAGAGGAAGAATAGCACAAGATTGTCTATTCCATCTCACTAAACTGAGGCAAAATCAAGGGTGCTGAGATAATCCTTAACAGATGTTTGTCTAATGTATTTAAAAAAAAAAAAAAAAAAAAAAAAAAAAAAAAGAAGATACTTCCTTGGTCCCTGTAGATAGCTCATTCTAGCCTTTCATTAACTAAAACATCAGAAAGGTGTTCTTAGTATGCCACCTTTTATCAGGACTAACCCTCTTTTCTGACTCCTATTGCATGATATTGCTTACATTTCACACCATATAAAGCATCCAGAATTGTTTAGGTCTTTTTGGTTTGGTTTGATTTGATTTTGTTTTTAAACCCTTAGAAATTCTTTTCCCATTAACTAATCTTTCTTTTTATTATTCCTATTTTCAGAAATGTAAAAACTGTTGGGTACAGTTTTCATGCAAAATCTGCATTGGTTTCTTCTTCATTTCTGATTTGATGGCTGAGTAGATTAAAATGTCTTGGAGAGCTTAGAAAAAAACAAACAAACAAACAAACAAACAAACAAAACAAGCTGGAAGATTTCACAAAAAACAACTATTTTTCAGGAATCTGATGATAGAAGGAGAAGAAGGTTGCTTTGCCCTGCATAAGACCTGACTTGAACACACCATTAACAATGGCTTGAATGGGTATATTTTCCTCAGAATAGTCTGGCCTAATAAAACCCAATGATCTACTTTATTTGAGTTCAAAAAAGGTTATCATTAGCCAGTTCTAGGTAAAGATTCAGGATATTGAATCCAGTGGTTCCAAAGTCTTTACTGGTTTTGCTGAATTTATGCAGCCCTCTTTATCCAGTCTGGCCCAACTTTGTGTTTGGACTCCTCAGCAGGGGAAAAGGTCAACGAGAAATTTACCTGGACCCAACTTGCCCCATTACATCTCTTAGATGATGTAATAAAATTCTGAAACCTAGACTGATATAATGTTCCTTTTATAGGACAGGCATGATCATAGAATTAATCTCATTGCATAATTATAAAAAAAAAGTGCCAATACATCGGTTCACTCTATTGGGAGTAACTTGAATTTGATGTTC
The DNA here is from genome assembly GCF_018691265.1 of Tyto alba. Taxonomy (NCBI): domain Eukaryota; kingdom Metazoa; phylum Chordata; class Aves; order Strigiformes; family Tytonidae; genus Tyto; species Tyto alba. The sequence continues at coordinate 19,811,647 of NW_024881275.1, read as the reverse complement.
AGTAAGAGATTGAAACACTTTTTAATTGCATGCAAATGGAAAAGATGAATAGAATCAGCATTCCAAATGAAAAAGAGTTCTGTCCATCACCTTAGATAGTATTGTCAAGCCGATGAAGGCATCTACACCAAGATTTTGAAAGGAACAAATGAACAGTTCAGGTCATACTGATTTGATTTGTTTCCCTGGGACTTTTCACTGAACATTTATGAAATTAAATTGATGAAATATAAGCCATGTATTTTATAAACTAAGATAGTTCTGTAGAGCCATGCATTTATTACAAAGAAAGGCTACGATAAAGGAATATTAAATTTACATCTGAAGTTTACCAAAGGGCAGGGGTTTTTGCCTGTGCAGCTACCAGTCCTGTTCACACAGAAAGCATGATACCTTGAAGAGAGTAAATTTGGAGGTAAGTAGCAGATTTAGGGACAGAGCTTCTCCTTTACTTGATTTGGTCTACATCTAAAAACAAAATAAAATACTTTCTCCTTTTTTTTTCAAACCAGTCTTTCTTGGTGGAGCAGAAGTCCCATATGACAAAATGGGCATTTGGTTTATGCTGACATAACCTGGATGAACAAGGAAGAAAATTTAAAATGTCTACGTATTTAATATACTATTACTGTTACTGCTGATATACCTATAGAAAAAAAAAAAAAAGAATATTCTTAGTTTCGTTTTTAATTTTAATATGTTTTTGTGGGTATAATTTCTGATGTGTTAATCGAAATTCAGATGTTACTTGCAGCCATATTCAGTAACATGCCATAAGGGCACATTCATTGTAAAAAAGAAATGGTTGCTTTCAGAGAATGTTGCCACTGTTACAAAACAGTTTCTAGAACATATCTTATTTCTCACGTGCACACAGTGCAGTGTTAATTGTCAAATGACAGAAATTTGGAGAAGAAAAATCAACTCCTTCCCCTGAAGTGAGCTTAGTGAATTCTGAACCATTACTGTTTGGACTGTCAAGACCAACAATAAGACTCTTCATTCTTATGGAAAAGGAAACACAGTTTTTCTGTCTCTTTACTGGAAAAAGTATGTGCTGTTACATGTGTGCCATTTTTTGTTTTCTGTAACCCAGTCCTCCCCCAAAAGACTGCAATGTGGCTTTTTTGTCCTTCAAAAAACAAACAGCAAACTGCCCTTTCTGTTGAATAGAATATTCTGCTGTCATCATACCAATGCTTCCCCCCCAGCTCCATGCACTCTGGACTACAGGAAGGTAATACTAGAGATGTGTCACCCCAAATCACTTTGACTGGCATCTGACTTACATCATACTCTTTGTTGATACCTCTTTCTCTATCCTGTTTTCACATGTATTACTAGAGTCTGTTGCACAATGAACAGATGTTCCTTCTACTGTGCTTTGTGATTGTTTTAAGTCACTTTTTTTTAGAACAGATGTTCTCGTACATGCACTTCATTTTCTCTAGTTTTTATGAGCTAACAGCTGACAACTAATTCTTGCTTAAATTTAAGGACAAATGCTCATCAGGGAATCCCACCCAGGCCATGGGCCATAATTTCTAGTAACTAGAGCTAGCTCAGGGTACTACAGTATGCCAGAATATATTGATGTATCAATAACAAGAGGAAGAAGAAAAACAGTAGTCTAAGGAGCTAGGTGGGGAAAGCATCCAGTTCAAGCCACAGCAAGTTGACATTCAAAATTAATAGCCTACAAACAGGTCAAATCACACTGGGAGTCAAATAGCACAGCAGAGTTCAGAAACAAGAATCAGGGCCAGGAAATAGGCTGATGCAGAGGAAACGGGGCAACAAACAGGCAGATGCAGGGGAAATAGAAGAAATGCAAAGACTAGATCAAAAAACTCAGGTATATCTGCAACATGAAGCTGGTAGAAATCCCTTAAATGTTAGCTGGGCATAACCGTCCATAGAATTTCTGGGATAAACTGGCTTATCCACTACAAAGCACTTGTGGGGGATACAAAGGGGCCAAGGGAAATCATTAGTTAACTGTTTGGTGGATGATACTAGAGACTTAAAAATCCCCAGTAAAGCACTAAGTCTTTCTACAGGGAACTGCTTAGAACGGCTTCATTAGGAAGAAACTGCTTGCCAGTAAGGGTAACAAAATAATCCCATTTTGACTTCTAGCATAAAAAGAAGTTTCTAAGTAATAAAATGAAAACTAGCAAAATGAGTGTTTTAGCATTAGAAAAGATGCTCAGATGCAGATCTGTTATGATTTTATCTGCTTCAATTTATCCATCCTTACTGCATAGTCAGAATAAGATTTACAAATAATGATGGACTTCATGTGAGCAATTTCATGATCTATGGGTCTTACTGATTTGTCAGAAAAATAAAAAAAAAAAATATTGGACAGATGAACTGTAGTTTTGTCAAATTAGAGATCTAAACACTGAAATATCCAAAAATTATTGACAAGTATGGGTCTGCAAGCAGTGTTTGATCAAGCCCTTCAGCAACAGAAATTCCTCAGGAAGTATTTTTTGGGCTGAGGGAACAGGGGAGAAAGACATGTTTATATTAAAATCTTGAAGAACCCCAGTTCTTCAAGGGATGCATCTGTACAATGAGCCAGTTGTTGATTAAGAAAGAAATATAACTCTCTCAAGAAAAGCCAGGATAATTCAATAGTTTTACAATTTTTCATCATTCCGGGGTAGTTTTACATCAATAATAAACATAAGCTACCATCAAACCTATCTACATTAAAACTAAATCTAAATTAGAGAATGCTACTGAGCATAGAATAAGATCTTCAGAGCATTAAATACATTTGGCTTTCTACCTTATTTTATTGAATTATGGTAGAGGAGGTCAGGAAACCTATAGAATTTTGTGAAGATTTCACTTCTTCTGTTTTCCTATTTTACAATTTTTATCACATTTTTATTTAGCTATGATTGCTTAAATAAAAGACCTATTTATTGTGTTAACCACCACTAACATGTATCAGTTTGGCTACAATAGAGACACTGTCATTTAACTTCTGCTGCTTTTCTGATCAACAAACAAGGACATCCAAATGTCACTGACCTTTTTTTTTCTTTACTGTGATGCCCACTTTTATGGGTTTTCAATGTCTTTTTACTGTAAGAAGCCTTGTGGCCTGGTATGACAGGGACATTCATTACAATCTTTATTAACTACTGTAATTCTTATCAAAATACATAATCTTACCATCCTTTACTGTATATTTAGCTACACACGTTCTCATATGAAAATGAGAGGAGGGATTTTATCAGCTTAATGATCAAGCAAACTATGTAAAGGCTGGTTCTCATATCAAAAGGAACAAGATTTGCCAATGTGTTACTGTTTCCTGGAAGTAGCAGCAAATGTCTTCTCCCTGTTAGACTGTTGTAATTTGTAAATAGCTGTATTGTTAGAACACATATTTCTGAAAACAAGACCAACCCTACTATACATTCTTTAGATCTATAAAACAAAGGGAGTCCCAACCTCAGAGCATCAGTGGTGTCAGTGTGATAGAAAGATGGAAAAAATAAGTAACATTGGTCACTGTGTTGTGTATTCCCTATGATTTCTGTTATAAATTTTTCATAGATATTCCATCAAAGAAAGTTCAAAGGGAGATACTAACAGGATATTTACAGGAAGCTTAAGGGAAACCATAGGCCAAAGGCTGTAGAAAAGTCGAGAGTATTTTAAAATGTAACTGAGGGAGCAGTGGAAGTTGGAAATAGGTGTTGGGCTGACCAAGACCGAAGAACATCCAACCCTGTCCCCGGTACTGAGTCCCTGCTCTTTCAGAAGACTCTCCTGAAGCAGCTGCCTTCAAGTCCCACTCACAGATACTATGAAGTACAGAACCATACAGACTATATATACTGTGTTGTGCTTCTCCTCCAGATGAAAAGCTTAGCCCAGGAAGAGGAAGGGGTGGGGGGAAGTGTTTTTAAGATGTGGTTGTATTTCTCACTATCCTACCTTATTTGATTGGTATATTAGTGTTGATGGTGTTCAAATTAAATTTATGTTCTTTTTTCTTACCCTATCAAGTCTGTCTTTTGCCTGTGACCATAACAGGTGAGTGAGCCCTCCTTGTCCTTGTCTTGATCCCCAAACCTTTTGTTTTATTTTCTCCTCCCCATGCTTGATGGGAAAGGAGTGAGCGAGCATCTGCATGGTGCTCAGTTGCCCTGAGCTTAAACCACAACAGACACTCTCAGAGGAAAAAATATCAGCAGTAGTACACACATTGCCATGCTACTACATTATGAACAGATGACTATTTTTCTTTACTTCTCCTTCACTTACATTTTCCGGATTCCAGTTTGAGCACTTGGTATTTTGTACTTCACTTTTTTACTAGTCTTAATATTTAGCTTTGCGCCTCACTCATAATGTCAACTCCTACAATCAGAAGACTTTCCCATGTTCCTTCTACCTGGAAATTGGACTTGCTGCTTTAGGAATAACTGTTTTCTCAATAAATGCTATAATGTTGGCTTTTATATTATTGGACACCATAATAATGAATACAAAAAGAGCAAAAGGATATAAATTGTATAAATACAAAGAGCAAAAAGAACAATAAATAAAATTAAAAAAAAAGATAAAATTATTGAAAACCACACACACACATATTTAGAGCTTATTGACTTTAAAAAACAGCAAAAAGGAAGATGGGAAAGGCCTTTCATTCAACTCGTAGTCTATGTTCTCAGAAACATTGTGAATAAATAAAATATAAGGAACTTTTTGACAAAAGAGTAGAGATGAGAAATATCCTCAATTAAAAACACTTCTAAAAAATATTGGAAAAGGGAGAAAAAAAGTGTCTATTCTTCAACTCAGAGCTCAAAGCCAGAGGAAATACATGCACAGACAAAACTTTTGACAGTGAAAACACTAGATTTTCCCTAATTTCAAAAAAATAAATTCCTTTTAATATAAAATTTGTTTCTCAGGGGAAAAATAGATGAACAGTGTTGGAACCAGACAGTCCCTGAGAATTAAAAAGAAAAAATGTTTTGGAAAAAAAAAAAAAAAAAAAAAAAAACAAACAAACATAAAAATAGGACACCTACTTCTGTCACTCTCAGTTGTAAGTTAAACGAATGTGCCTGGTTACAAGACTGCCAATGAGACCCTCAACAGGCAGCTGCTGTGAGATGATAGAACTAGTTAATAAGGTCTCACAATGCCAAATGAGCAGAAGGTTCTCACTGTGCCACCAGTTATGTTGTATCACAACTCACTGCTACACAGCTATCAGACAGCTGCTTTAAAAAGCTCTGCATATGATGCTAGAGTTGAAGTTATCTAACTGACTGCAGCTCTGTGTCTCTGAAATGGGTTGTTCAGTTTGTAGGAGCCAACAGATTAACTGAGTGTCTTGGCATACATTTCCTGCCAGTTGCTGCTTTATTTTGATGTAAGAGCCTACGGGCTACTATGTGACACCGTAACTGCCTCTCATTCCCTAAATGACTGTGCAAGAAAAAATATTTCCTTAACCAGTGGAGGCAATCTCATTGCTCTTAAGTTGTTTATAGGTCAATAAAGTGTTAATTCTTATTCATAATAACTGTACTAGCCCTAATATTTAGGGAACAGAGACATACTGTGGTAAGTATCCTTCAATAAAACAAAGAAAACTTCCAGGTCTTTTCCTACTGAGATGACAATTCAAGTGTGAAATGAGAGACAATATGTAGATGTAGTCTGATCTGAAAGCAGTAACAGCAAGGCAGTCATATTTGTGAGCATAACAGATAGTAGACTCAGCACATTGTAGCTAAGGATGGCTTTCATAAGCACTGCATCAGACCTGGCCCTGAAGAAAGATAATGAAGTAGCATTACAGACATTTACAGGGAGTCCCTCCTATGAATGATGAGTTACTTGGAAAAAAGAATGGACATGAGTCTTTGAAAAGGTAACACATGGGGAAAGAAGACCAATATGAAGAAAAATATATAGGATGAAGGTTGTCTGTAAAATGTCTGAAAGTGATTAAAAGCATCTTGTTTGATGTGGTACAGTGGAGCTCCAGAAGTTTGCATTTGTCTTCCTCAGAGTAAAGGATCACAACAAAAGATTGTGTGAACTTTGGTGAGTGTTATGTCTGGACAAGGGAAAGAAAAGATGCTGTTTCAGACACGTTCCACAGAACCAGGATGATTTAGCTATATGAGGATATAGAGCCTGCAAAGAGTTGTGAGACTAAATGACATCCAGGAGGCTGAGCTGACTGATGGGTGGGAGAGTAATTTTATCGTCTGACATCATGAAGAAATTATAGGGTTAGGCCTTGAGAAAGATTGAAAGGTTTACTTAAGGTAACAGGTGGATAATTTCCATGTGGAAACAGACAGAAGAAAGCACAATGTCACCATGTTGCAGTCTATCACTATCATTTATCACTAGAAATTTACATCGGCCATTAAATGTATGCAGAAATGAGGATCAGTGAAGAACAGTGGAATCACAGAGGATTCAAAGATATTATGTGAAAGTCCCACAGAAGCTGAAAAGACTAAAAAAATGCTTCCTCTGAGGTCACAACCTATTTCTTCTTCCCTTGACATTGGAACATCTCTCTGTGGATAACTTTTTGGTACAGCTCTCAAACAGTGCAGAACAGACAACAGAAGAGTATGATGGGGTGGTTTTTTTTGTTTGTTTGGCACTTTTTTTGTACTAGAACCTTCCATGTAAATAAGAGTGTATTTTAACTGAGGTGTCATAATATGGGAGTTCAAATGTTGGCAAACCACAAATTTGAACCAAACATCTTGAAGAAAGATGGATGACTAGAATGGCTAGATCTCCTAATGTTACAACAAGCAGGGAAGGGGCAAGGGTGGAGCAAAAACAAACAAGCAAAAAAAAAAAAAAAAAAATTAAAAAGAGGGAATGGTATCTCAGTTGCAGAGACATATGCATAAATATATGCTAATTCTGTTGGTTTTATATGCCAAATAAATTTCATGTTCTGATCCTGGTTAAATCATGGGTAATCAGCTATTTTTTGTCAGTTTTTAAAAATCTCCTATTTAAGTGGCACCTAGAAAACAAATATTAATAACAAAACTAGGTTTGTTTAAATAATTCTTGTTATCGAAGAATGTAAATCCCATACATGACAGCTGTATTAGATGACATTTCCCCAAACAAAACATCCTACCCTAGATGCTGTAAATCTAGTCATTCCTGTTATATTCACTCATTAATAGCTCTAACACAGGAAGCATTTAGTAATATCTGTTAAGAAGACTCCTCTTTTCTACCTTTTGAAATAGTTAATTCAGCTGTAAATTCCTATATTAAGTAGAATTATATATAAAGAAAAATAAATCTCCTAAGTAGCTTGTCTGTAAAATTATATTTTTAAAAGATTGACTGAAATTCCTAAACATAATAATTTTAACTGCACAAAGTCAAAAGAAGTGACATTTGGAGAACAATCAATGTATATGGGGTACCAAAACTTACCTTTTTCTACAGAAATGTGTGTGGTTTAGTGGTACAAGAAGAAAAACAAGCAAACAAAAACCAACACAACTGTTTCACTTTGCAGATACAGAATGATTTCTCTCTGTCATTGTAGTGACTATGGCAGCAGCTGCTCGCCTGTGACCCCCTGGTCTTTCTTTTTCTATTAGCATCAATCTCAGTGAGACTTACTCCTCTACTTTTGTTGACTTCATCTTCCTGCTCCTCTTTATACGCTTACTTTGGTCTTCTAAATCAATTCCTTTTTTAAAATTTCAGCTAAATCCCTATTTGCACCTTGTGATTTGTTGTCTCTATAAGGACTGCTGTGTTTTTTTACAAGTACGGATAAACTAGTAACACCATTTTCAGTGATTTATTAACTGTGCTCAATCAGAGACAGAACAAAACAGAATCTCTGTTTCTGGAATTTAATTCCTAGCTAAAAATAAAACATTAATTTTTGTATCAGGTAACAGATATAAGCAAATATACTTTGAATTAGCTTAACATTCCCTAGTTATCTCAATTATTGTATACCTATCATTCAAATAGGAAGCCATGATTTTAAACCACAAGACTACATCCAAGCTTATGATTGTATAACAGTAGAGTAATAGAAAATTCTATCTGATGATGATCCAGTTTTGAATCTTTTGGCAAATCCTGAAACTCAGTGACTTATAAATAACTGAGTTACATTTATAATATTTATTAAAATTAATTTTTGTGTCATTGTAGCTCTATACACTAACAAAACATTTATTAAGAGTGGGTCTTAAAAAGTCTCTGCCTTTAGATCCCAAACTGAATGAAATTAAATACTGCAATGTGATTAACACAAAAGTGTTGAGGACAAAACAGCTCTAAATTCAGACAAAGAAATTGTCAGCCTAATTGGATGAACATTGAATAATGTCAATTACAGCAGCCTTTATTTATGGTAAAACATCCTAAAATCAAAGGTCAATGCAGAAGCAGAAAGTCTTTTCCAGTTTCTTACTGGAAATAACATATTTTCACACTTAAACTCATATATTTTTTTTTCTTGAAATATTTTTGTTGTTTTAGAAATATATCTACCCTATGGAAAGTTTGAAAAAATACTGCATGGATGCTAAAGGTATTTTTCTATTTTGGAAATGGCAATTTGAAATCATAGGGCAGGCAGTCCAAAATTTAGGAGAATATCCTTCTAAAAAATGAAGAAGTTAAAATAATATCAACAGGTCTATACTTCAGCTGCTAACACTGATAACTGAAATGGTACTGCTAGGTCAATACAGCCAAAGCCTCAAAAATTAATTAGTAAATGCACATACTATTTTAAATTGTTCCATCCATTTTTCAACATCAAAGTAAATCTCAAATAAGTCTTTAATTTGCATTTTTAAAAGCATCTTGATTGCTGGTTAATTAAATATTGATTGTTCAAAGAATACTTACTGAAACTTAGTAGGAATGCAAGAGATAAGCAAAGTTGCTAACTCATTTATACAAAATTACCTCTGAAATACATGTATAATTGCATTCTTATTGTTTGAATGAAAGGATATTTAGCTTTTTAATTGGTAGTAATAAAGCCAACAGGAGCTTCTCAGTTCTTAGTTAATGTAAACACTTCTGCTCTCAGATCCAAACTGCAGTTCATCTCTTAGGTCAAGGGGAACTGTAGAACAGGGGAAAACGTAACTTTGGACCTGTTTCTCTTACAGTTTGCTATTTATCTTAAACAGAGACCCTGCAACACCTTGACCCCAGTAAGTCAGTATGTATCTCCCTCTAGAAATTTCAATAAAGATCTATGCCAAAATGTCATGGTTTAAGCCCAACCATCAACCAAACACCACACAGCTGCTCATTCACCTTCCCCCACCCGGGGCTTGGGGGAGGGAATTGAAGGAGTAAAAGGAGACTCATAGTTTGAGATTAAAATAGTTTAATAATTTAAATAGAATAAAACAATAATAGTAATAGAAAGTACAAATGGGCAATACATAGTGTGATTGCACACCACCCATCAATACCCAGCTCATTCACAGCTAGCAATCCCCAAATACCAAGAACCCACAATCACAATCTCATGGGAAGGAGAACCCCCCTCCTTCCCATCTGCCCCTCCTTTATATACTGAGAATGATGTTACATGATACGGAATATTTCATTAGTCAATTTGGGTCCAGTGCTCTGGCCATGCTCCCTCCCAGCTTCTTGTGCATCTGTGCACAGGTAGGACATGGGGAGTAGAAGAGTCCTTGATTTCTTATCAACAACTGAAAACATCAGTGTACTATCAGCATTCTTTTCTTACCAAATACCCTACTGAATCCAAAGCACAGCACTAATCTAGCCACTAAGAACAAAAACTAACTCTATCCCAGCCAAAACCAGGACACAAAATTCTAGACATTTTACTGTCTAGGAGAGGCAAACTATTATGTTTGTAAAGGGCACTATCTTCTCTTGTCATTGTAGATCCATGTTGGTTTGCTCACTAGCAAACTCAAGTTTGTATTAACATGAGAAATGCAGAGTCAGAAATTACTTACCCATAACAATGGAATAAAAGAAGAAAACTGAATTCAAATCCAATAAATTTAAGAGATATTCTGCTGCTGTTACAGATATAAAATAGGTGACAGATTAGATACTGACACTGTAAACACTCAGCGGGAACCAAATTTCTTAGGGGAATCTGCCTTTGAAATTAATTCCTGGAAAATATCTTTACTGCCTCCAGGCAGAAAATGAGGGAATATTCACTCCAAACACAAAGTTTTGTCCACACAACTTCCTCTGAAAAATAAATGTCTCTAGTAGGACTTCTTTCTTTTTTCTCCTCCTCAAGTAAGTTGATAAACATAGGAGAGTCTATATATTCCTTTATTTCTTTTCATATTTTCTTTATCTACATTAAGTGAGTACACACTGGTTTTTAAATATCATTCTTATACACTGTTACTACAAATACGCAGAAAAATCAAAAAAGAAATGTCTTCTTTAACCAAACTGAGGATGAAATTATGGAAGCAATCTGTACTACCTTCCTCAAAGGTACTATATTACGCTACTGTGATTGGTGTACTTGCCTTGTACAGCTTGTACTTAGCCTAAGATGATGGTTGGTGGCACTCCATGTCAGCAGAGGAAAGGCCAGATAGAAATAAGCAATTCTTGTTCAGATGAAATGAAGAAATAGGATAATATTTTTTTGCTGATGCAGCTGTAGGTTAGACCTTCTGCATTCAATCCCAGTCCTTTCCTCCAACTGAGCTGAAATGACTAGTTCCTCATGCCTTCTGTCCTTTCTCATACATTTAGAGCCTTGGGGATGGGGCTGTGCCAGAAAAATAAATTATCAGGAATATAGTGGAGGGAAAAATTGTATCTGTTCTGTTGGCTTTAGCTGCTGGACAGTAGACTTCAAAGGGTCTTTGACTAAAGGACTACTAGATTAGGAAGTTTCTAAATAGCCAGCAAATGAAATGAGGAGAGAAATGTGAGGGTAATTTGTGAGCTCACACATTCAGATGCTTATCCTTTCAAATATACATATCCAATCTGCAGATGCTCTCTAATCTCCAGTCTCAGTTTGCAGGAGTTGAATGAATCATCGAGCATATTTGATTCAGTTTTATTTCACTTCCTTTAAAAACATGTAGATATATTGGAAAAAAAAAAATATTTTTTTTTCAATTCTACAGAACCTGTACAGTGTTCACAATTTCAGATTAAAAACTGAGGCAACTGATGAACCACAGACAGACAAAATGACTGTCTATATTGGTTTGCAGGGACTGTGGGGCAGATGTTGCTGACAGATCTTAGCATCGTAACGGGCCCTGCATGCAGGAGGCAGTCCACATCACAGCTCTCTGCAAACTTCATATTGTGTTGCAGTCTAAGACCCTAAGACCGCAAATAATTTTGGCAAAAAAGACTGGCTGAATTCTAGTGAATGTCTGATTCATTTGCTGAGCAAGGAACACCCGGAACCAGGCACTGCTGTACTCCAAGTAGAGGAGCTCAGTGGACAGGCATGGATATGGCTATAGTTTCTTAATCCCCTTGTACTTAAATCCATCTGAAGAAGTAGAGCAATATAAGCTTTCCCAAGCATAAGCTTGAATTGAAAGAGTTCAGAAACTGCAAGAGTCTGTGCAAGAACCTTCACTTAAAACACAATATTGAAGTATTTAAGGCAATATTTAAGCTTCTGGTTTTATTTCTTCTCTGAGGAAAATCACTATCCCATCCAGGGGACGAAAATGAAGGACAAGATGATTTATCAGGAGAATTAAAATAACAAAATATATAACTTAATTAAATCACAGCTGTGCAAAACATGATTAAGTAATTGAAGGGATAGACTCAAGGACAGAGGAGATTATCTTAGGCAGTCAGAAGTGTATAATTATGACTGATGGACTAAATCTAAGGAAAAGAAAATTTTAAGGATAAATCCCAGGAAAAAAATTCTCACTAGTAAGCTCGATTCATGTACAAAATAATGTTTGCCGGTGTAACCACAAATCTATCTTGGATAAATCTAAACTGGGACACTCAGATATTGTAATGAAGAGGGTTACATGCCAACTGAAGAGGAAAACCAACCAGGAATACACAAGCCACCCAGAATTCTAGAATATCTTTTGCTGGAAAATTCCTCAGGGACACAGAGGGAACTCCAAATTTTACAATTTAAGATTTTAAAATCCCAATACATAAGTGTTTAAAGAATTACTTCTTTTTCATTCCTAAATCATATGCCATTTTTTTCTGCAATATTATGCCATTCCCATTCCAATATCTTACCAATCTATACGTTTAATTGTACCTGGGCATGTCAGAAAGAAACTCATTGATGGCTGTGTCAGGGCGCATGGGGATGGGGCCAAGATGTCAGCTCACAGCTGGGTAAAGGAACAGGCCTCATGAGGAAAATCAAGTCAGGCTCAGCTCCAGGATGTCATCCTGATGGTGAGCACTCATTGCTAAGCCTGGAGCCAGCCCCAAGCCCCAGCACCAAACCTGCAGTGGGACCCAGTCAGAGCCTCCCCACTCAGCATGGGGCATCCCCATACCTCACACCGTGGTGGCAGAGGGCTCACTATGCTCTACCGTGGAGGTGGCAGGACTGTGCATGGGGCCAGGCTGGGGGTCGGTGCTGCAGGAATGCCTGGAGCAGAGTTCTCAGTGCTCAGCCCAAGAGAATGTACAGATTACACTTTATTTCTGTCATATCTGAGGCATTCACTCTTCAGTTTTACCATTTTCTGACAGTACTTAGTATGATTTCTTAATGGATCATGTGTTACATAGGTCCTGTGGATCTGAATTTGCGCTGATGAGGAACCAGAACATGGCCAGACAGAGCAGAGCTCATGAATGGGAGGAATCACTTGCTTCTTGCTCCAAATCCTCCATGCTGGCAGGGCAGCATTCAGCTACAAAAGCTGGAAGAAACCAGGGATCAGCCAAATCTAACAATGCTCCAGCTTCAACATACCTTCTTCAAAGTGTATTTAAAACTACACATGGAATGCAGTGATAGAGCAAGATGATGCATCTTCTTTGGCTGTAACAGTTTATATTACCTGACTCTTTTCTCCTATCCACAGCACTAACCAAATATTTAATTCATGTGAGTACTTCACTCAAAAACTAAGTATCTGTGAGAAACTCTACCCCTGTTAAGCAAAGAATATAAAAGTTTTTTCACCCTGTTCTCCAAAAGACTGGAGGAAAGACAAATTTATATGAATGAATTTGTAACGTGTAATTCCTAAATCCTTTCATAACATCAGGGAAAGAAACTCCACTCTGTTGCCCAAAAAATCTTCAGAAATACCTGACGTACTTCATTAGTTATGAAACGGGAAAGCTTTAGAGATGACAGAAAGCATATAGAATACACAGTGGAAAAGATGCTATATTGTATTTTGAATGTTTGCTGCAGTAGACTCTATGCTGCATGCACGTGAATTTTTGACATTTCAAGTAGTGTTAACAGAAGAGGCCCTTTGAACCTATATATATACACACAATGGCAACAAAACAAAATGACCAAGGTCTGTTCTAGGAGTGCCAGCACCACCAGTTCCTCATGTGATTTTTATCTCCCCTCACCCCTGAAACCTCAGGTCTTAATCTTAAGACTTGCCACTCTTCAGGAGATCCCCCCACAGTCTTCATAGATCTTTGTATCCCTCTTTTTCTTTTTTCTTTAAGTATAAAGCAGCAAAATAGTACTCTGTTTCGAAGACTATTTCTGCCCCACACTTTTTCCATCATATTGAGAATGCAGTATCTGTTTCAACTGCTAAGAATTTAGAAAATATAGTTTGAACAGATTAATATATATATTCTCTGATGACTAGCCAATAGCTCTTACGAGAGCTTTATATTGACCAGATCATGCAATCACCAACCAAGCACACAGTAACTTATATTTTCAGTGCAGACAAAGTAGTTCAAGCTAGGTATTCAGCTTTCAAGGGCAATATCGTACCAAGGGGATTGCTTAAATTCAGGTTTCCAATACATCTTGTACATTTAGGTAATCACATTTCTGTTTAAACCCTGACATAACCCCAGATTCAAGTGAATGTAATAGTTAGTCTGTCTACATGATAATCCTGCTCGGTTATGTAAGGAAATGATTAAGGGTTTCTCTATGTCCTGTCAGCTCTGAGCACTAATTTCAAAAGCACATTCTACTTTCTTTGACAGACTTTTAAGAGAGTACATGTCCTAAATGAATGTCAGTCTGCATAATAATATGAATTATTACACTCAAAACTTTTATAAAACACTGCTAATAGTGTTTATTTAAATAACATTCATTTAAACGTTCTATATTACCAATTTATGGCTTCAATCTCAGAGTTAGAGTTTGGAATTTCATTCCTCTCCTCCACATGGGTAACCATTCATAGTGTGACATCTTCAACTTTCAATATCAAGTAACTAATTATATTCTAAATTCACATGCTTTCCTTTGTAATATCCCAACTCTTACACAGGTGTAAAGCTAGAGGTAAAATGTCTGGTATTAACTGACATGGTAAACACATATGACCAGCAGATATAATTTCTGAATCTCTGATAAAGATCAATTCTTAACCTCCTGGAAGTAGGACACAATAACAAACATACTGTTTTAGTTTATAGCCTCTTAAGATTTTTTTTTTTTTCAGTTACTCTTATAGTCTGCAAATGTACAGAATTTCCTGAATTCCAAGTTTTTAACATTTGCATATCTTAAAAATATTTGCATTCAGGAGTGAGATTCTTGCCTCCTGAATTTGGTTGCTTTCTAAACCCTCATTTTCATCTTTTTCATATTAATTTGGGTTTGGGATTTTTTTCGATCTAATTATACTGGCAATACTGGTTTCCATTAAGTTTGAAAATACAGGTAAATATCCAAAATCTAAGATGTAGTGTTTAAAATGTTGAAGTACAGTGCCTAAAATCTAAGAACTGAGCTTTTGACTTTGTCCTTATCAGTTCAGAGGGATGAAGAAATACTAAATATTTAAAGATTATGAAATCTTTGTTTTATGTCTGGCACATCTGATCCCTATATCCTACATATGAACTCTCACAAGTGAAGTTGCTTTATCCATAAATATATTCCTAGAGTGCACTTAACTCAGTGGTAATCTAAATAAAGTAGGGCTGGAACCAGTGTGAAACACGAGCCTGAAACAAGGAATCAAATTTAGCATTCTGGGTTTCCTTCTTTTTCTTCTCTATGCTTATGAGTTACAACCCATGCTGTGTACACTTCTATTAAAGGTTATCTGACATCAACTCGAAGCAAGACTTTTTATGAGTGCTGTCTAGCAGTTTGAACCATTCTGTAATGATACACTTTGCAGTTTGAAACTGAACTGGGGAATTCTTCGACACAGACTGTCATGGAAGCCAAGATTAAGACATGGATTACATAAAACTAAACCAAATCACAAGAGCATAGATTTCTTGTTCATCATCAAACATAATGATTTAGAAGCAACCATAGACTTATTGCTTGGAGCTGAGAATATATCAAAAGAATAAGCCAGCGAAGAGCGTCTTGCACATTATATTAAGTTAAAAAAGAAAGTGTCTTTCTTTTTAATTTTCCACTTTTATTAAGATGTCCCTATCTAGCATAAAATCACATTTTTCTGTAAAAGCATATTATAAAACAAGTCTCATCATACTTTCACTATTTTTAGTCCCTTTCCTTTGGAACACTGGAGACTATTTGAAACAGACTGCACAGCCTTTTGTATGAAAAAGTAAAATAAAAATTAGTAAGACCAACGTTCCTCTGTGTCCCATATATACAAAATATATGATCTAACATCAACAACTCCTGTACAAGGGTAAAGATTATTTTCTTTGGTCTGGAGATAAAAGATGCATGCAAAGGCCTAATTTTTATCAGTATTTCCATTAGAATAACTTCATTGCTTAAGGAATCAATTCAATCTATAATAAAACTTGGTCTTGCTATTAGCTTAAATTTTGAATACTACATCAGAAATGCATTTTTCTCAGTATTTAAATAAAATTGCCCTTCTGGGGAAGAAATCTTTTTAATACTGAAGAGTAATCAGTTGTACATGACACAATTTGTTTAATAAAATATGCAAAAAGCAAAATGTCTGCATTTCATATGCCTCTCAGTTCTGGAAAGTCCACAAGCAAATTAGATTTAAAATAGCCTTCTCTTCTCCCCTTGATTTTTGCTTCCACCTTTCCCTCTCATGTCTCTCCAAAAATCTATCAATGAGCAACATTTTGTTGAATTATTCCCCCTTTTCACAATTTAATACATTATCTAAATTTCTGAGACTTTAAAGTTTTTAAAGCTATCATAAAAATGGGAGGTTTTCATTATGTCATACTGTGAACATCTTTCAGTGCTAATTTCTACTGTTATCACTGAAGATTAGTCCAAATACACTGTTACTTATGTATCTTAGATTAGATTTTTTTTTGAAAAAGATGAAATTGTTTTTACTCCTACAATATTTTCCTCAAAGATTTATGTGAATGTATTTTAGAGAGTGTTGTGACTTGCCTGAACTATTCAAAGTACAATTTGGTGTATTGTTTTATTTATATGTTACAGTTGCCGTTACTATTTCCTATCTTAAATACAAATATAGTTATGATTTTACAGCAATTCAGGTGAGATACAATTGTGTATGTTAGTACTATCTGATTCTGCAAATGACTAAGCATTAACACAAGGTTTACAGGATGTTGATATTAAGTCTGTAAACATTTTTATTAAAGTCAGGATGATTTTTTTTTCAAATGATATAGTAGATTAAACTGCTTCTTCAAATGTTCTATTTACATAACAAAAAATACATTACCAGCACCAAATATAAGTTTTATATATTAGTCTTTCCTCAGATATATCCACTGATAAATACTATTCCTATGAATATGAGTATAATTTCCTTGTTCTACGTGATGCAAATAATAATCAAAATAATCACTGCCATGTTCCATCTAGATTCATTCTGACAGTACTAGTGTAATTTAAAAACATAACATTTACTTATTTACTGAGAATATTCTTAATATAGATGGAAGCAGTAAGACATGTAAAATAATGAGTTCTAGTAATAAAATAGTATTGATTTTAGCAGATGTTGACGATAAATACAAACTAAGGGCAAAGTGCAGATACTTTTGTTTTCAAGACTGGTCCCAGAGTAAAGATATCACTCAATATCATGCAAGAAGATTAAATAGAGCTTTAAATAAAGACTTCATGTAGCTTGTGTGTTGTACTGTGAATAACAATTAAGAATATCAATGCAAAGCATGGCCATTAGAGAATATCTTCATCAGTGTTGTAGTCGTCTTTGAAAGAATGAGAAGATAAGGTCAGCAGAGGTTTTTTTGTTTCTTCCATTTGGGAGCAGCAGATGATATAATCCTATATGTTTTTATTATTATTTGGCCATAATTGATTATTTGTGACTTGATTTATGTGTCCATAGAGAAAAGTTTTACATCAAAATAGTTGTATTGATCATGTCTAGCTTCACACTACTGCAAAGCCATAGAAATAAGTAGTTAACAAAGTTGCTAGCAAATTAGCTTGTCAGTGAATGTTTCAGGTGCACCCCTTCTGCTCTGAAAATGAAAGATCTCACGCAGCCACTTTTATTCTTGAATTCATTCATTCCTGCAGAAACACAAATGTCCTGTATAATTTCTAACCTAAAGAAACCATAAAATACAGACATTTCTTGAGTATTTCTATTTATTATTAATCATATCTGTTATAGTGGAGGTATTTACAGTCTATCATGCTGTTACACAGGTACCCGTTTGAGATGTTCCCTGGCAACTTCCTGAAAACAAATAAATAATACTGAAAATCATTATCTAGAGTGGTAATCTCCTAAGGTGTACATCAGATAATAATTGAATTTACATCATGCATCAGCTTTCTAATCCCAAAAGAGCTGTCACAGACAAAAACCTGTCAAAGAATTTTGCATTGCTTGGCTGTGTATGCATGGTGCGAATGTAGACCACAAGTTGTTCTTTTGGTCACTTCCCCAATTGCTTTTGATATCTTTGGGGAAAATCCAGTTCAGGTGTTCTGCTGAAAAGTAGAAGTGCTGTAAAAATTATGGTCAATGAAACTATTACAGCTATCTATCAGTCATGAATGTTTTTCCCTAGACCGGTCTGAAACATATTGAATATTTTAAGATATATTTTTGAAGTTATCTATTCCACTGTGCAAAATGAGGCATGTAGAGCATGATTTTCAAAACAAGTGGAAATATCACGCCCTTAGTACACATTTAATGGTAAAACTTTCCCTGGATTTGATACAGGTAAAAGTACTAATGTCACCAAATATTTAAAAAAAAAAAAACAACATAATTTACTGTCTCAAATAATAGAAAACTTATAGGTGTCATTGTATTTATACTGTTACCACAATATACACTATCATGTAAACACAAACTAGAATAGGTTGCAGAAAGAGAAAAATAAAAAGCTGTAAAACCTAAAATCACCAGGTAATTTGCAAAGAAATTTCAGGGTCTCTTAACATTCTTATCATTTCATGTATGGTGTGAAACACTGATGATCATTCCAATATATGGATATTCATTCCAACACAATGAGAAATCTCAGGTTCGAGACCATCTAAGGAACCTGAAGGTGCACAAGTCCATGGAACCTGACAAGACACATCTGCAGGACCTCAGGAAACTGGCAGATGAAGTGTCTAGACCATTACCCATTATATTTGAGAAGTTGTGGCAGCCCAGCAAAGTTTTCCCTGACTGGAAAAAGGGAAACATAATTCCCATATTTAAAAAGTGAAATAAAGAGGACCTGGGGAACCACAGTCCAGTCAGTCTCACCTTTGTTCCCAGCAAGATCATGGAGCAGATCCTCATTGAAACTATGCTAGGGCACGTGGGAAATAAGGAGGTGACTGGTGACAGCCAACACAGCTTCACTAAGGGCAAACTGTGCCTGAAAAATTTGGTGGTCTTCTATGACAGGGTTATAGTGCTGGTGGATAAGGGAGAAACAACTGATGTCATCTACCTGGACTTGTGCAAAGCATTTGACACTGTCCCACACAACATCTTTGTCTCTAAATTGGAGAGACATGGATTTGACAGATGGACCACTGGGTGGATAAGGAATTGGCTGGATAATCATACTCCAAGAGTTGAGATCAACAGTTCCATGTCCAAGTATAGAGCAGTGACTAGTGGTGTTCCTCAGGGGTCAGTATTGGGACCAGTGCTGTTTAAAATCTTTGTTGGTGACATGGACAGTGGGACTGAGCACACCCTCAGCAAGTTTGATGATGACACCACGACACCAAGCTGTGTGATGTGGTCGATATGCTGGAGGGAAGAGATGCCGTCCACAGGGACCTGGACAGGCTTGAGAGGTGAGAGCATTCAAACCTCATGAAGTTCAACAAGGCCAAGTGTGAGGTCCTGCACATGGGTCAGGGCTATCCCCAGCACAAATACAGGCTGGGCGATGAGTGGATTGAGAGCAGCCCTGCAGAGAAGGACTTGGTGGTATTAATAGATGGAAAACTAAATGAGCCAGCAATGTGTACTTGTGGTCCAGAAAGCCAACTATATCCTGGGCTGCATCAAGAGAAGCATGGTCAGAAGGTTGAGGGAGGGGAGTCTCTCTCTCTACTGCGCTCTCATGAGGCCCCACTGGCTGTACTGTGTCCAGCTCTGGGAGCCCCAACATAAGAAGGACACAGATCTGCTGGAGTGTGCCCAGAGAAGGCCACAAGGATGATCAGGGGGCTAGAGCAACTCCCCTATAAGGACAGGCTGAGAGAGTTGGAGTAGTTCCACCTGGAGAAGAGAATGATCCAGGGAGACCATATAGCAGCCTTCCAGTACCTAGAGGGGGCCTACAGGAAAGATAGGGAGGGTCTTTTTACAAGGGCATGTGCTGATAGGATGAGGGATAATTGTTTTAAACTTAAAAGCAGATTTAAATTAGATGTAAGGAAGAAATACTTCACTGTAAGGGTGGTGAGACACTGGGACATCTTACCCAGAGAATTTGTGGATGCTGCCTCCTTGGAAGTGTTCAAGACCAGGTTGGACGGGGCTTTGAGCAACCTGCTGTAGCGCAAGGTGTCCCTGCCCATGGCAAGAGTGTTGAAACTATATGATGTTTAAGGTCCCTTTCAAATCAAACCATTATATGATTCTATGATTATATTATTTTCTCACAAAGCAAACAATGTTCCATATAAAAACCTCCATATAAACAGCCTTTGCAGTGTTCTTCTGGTAGATAGTCTTTGGCAATGTTCATAGTCTGTAGGCTGAAAAGAACACAATATATCAAAAGAAAATTTATTTAAAATTAGTATCAGTCAAGTTACCATTAGGTACAAGTATGTATCTTATGGTGGACCATGATTTTTGAAAATGTAAATAGGTACCCTATATGGGGTAAGACATATGCATATCTTATGTCATCAGTAAATTTTGAAACCCGTAAGTTAGACATCTCAGAATGCATACTTATGTATGGTAGTACATTATATGCAACACCAGCTTTTCTATTTTATTCTTTCAAATACTGTTTGCTCTAATCATCTTCTAGTCTCATTTCCAGAAAAAATCTTTTTTTTTTTTGGTAGCAGGGGAGGGGGCTGTAGGGGTGGCCCCCTGTGCGAAGCTTCTCGAAGCTCCCCCAGCTCCAAGTCAGCTCCACCTCTGCACCAAAACTGAGCCAATTGGCTGCACCTCTGCGATAACATATTTAAGAAGGGACCTGGTGAGGAGGAGTTGGACTTGTGAGGAGGAGTTGCAGCAGCTGTGTGAACACCAAGGTCAGTGGAGGAATGGAGGAAGAAAGGAGGGGGGAGGTGTGCCGGAGCAGAGACCTCCCTGTATCCTGTGGTGAGACGGCAGGGCGGCCACCCCTGCCACCCATGAAGATCTGCAGTGGAGCAGACACTGATTTATGGCCTGTGAGGTGTTTCTCATGGATGACCAAGGTGATTGTGCCTGAAGAAGGCTGGGATCTTGTGGGAAAAAGTAGCCTTCACTGTTGTAGTTTGATACTAGGAGGATTGCAGCATGTGGTGGTGTCCCATGCTGGAGCAGTGTAGGGAAATGCTGCAGCCCATGGGAGGGACTCACGTAGGAGAAAGTTTGTGGATGACTGTCTGCTGTGAGAGGGGGACCACGATGGAGCAGAGGGAACAAGTTTCAGAAACTCCCCCCACCAAAGATGGAAGTAGCAGCAGCACTGTCTGCACCCCCCATTCCCTGCCCCTGCGACACTGGGGGAGGAGGTAGAGATATCGGGAGCAGAACTGAGCCCAGGAAGAAGGGAGGGGTGGGGAGAAGGTGTTCTCAAGATGTGGCAATGCTTCTCACTGTCCTACTCTGTTAAGTGTTTTTTTTAGTGTCTGTAATGAATCTATGTTCTCCTTTTACGTCCCCTAACAAGTCTGCCTTTTGCCCATGACCATAGTGGGTGATTTGCCTCTCCCAGTCCTATCTCAAATCCCAAGCCTGGCTTATTTGTCCCTTCTCATCGCTGGGAGATAAGGGAGGGTTGAGCGTCTGTGTGGTGCTCAGTTGCTCTCTGAACTCAAACGACAGATAGAAAAAAAGAACCTTGGACTGATGGCTGATATTTCTACTGCTGTACTTTGTCTTTGCATTGCTTCGGTAAATATTTAGTATTTCCTTTAAGATTTAATTTCTACCATGAAACACATTTAAACCATTCTGACATTGACAATGTGACCTTTACTGTGATCAAACTTTGAATGAAAGGGAGCATTTTGTACCTTAAACTGGGGAATAATTAAAATAATGTAAAAAGAAAGCATTCCATTTTTATTTCTTTTAGACTGATAAGCATATCGGATATATGTTACACGACCTCTGCATATGTTGCATAAACATGCTATATTAAGGTGGTAAAATCTGTGCAGATTCATCTTATTTTGATGCATGTAGCCAGACTCTATATGAAGCTGCAAGAGAAGAAAAGAGGACATTGCAAAATGAAGACAAATGGTAAGCAGCTGTTTCTTCTCTTTTTGTTTCTTTGTTGTGATCTTAAAATAGATCTCATTTGTTGCTGGTAGATCATACTTAATTTTTCCAGGTTTTCTCAGAGATATTTTTTCTAAATCAAATAATGAAAGTAACAAGGAAACTGGAAAAAAAAATAAAAACCCATTTTACAGCTGTAGACTGGGTGAAATTCTCTAGCTGGATAATTTCACTGACACCTGCGGAGTAATGCTAGGAGACCACTTGGTGATATATGTCTTACATGTGATTTTGCTACTGTCACAGCTGTGCTGAAATTTCCTTTTATTAGTATGACATTGAAGCTCTTGTAAGATCTCAAAGAATACAGATGGCACATTGAGTTAGAAAGGTTTTTTTTTTCCAGCAACTGAACATGCCACAATGGTAGTGATGTGATAAATACACATTAAAAAAAAAAAAAAAAAAGAATACAGCTTCACTTTAGAAGCATATCCTGGCTTAATTTCTTTTTTGTTGTTTGGTTTTTTTTTTTTTTACTAAAAAAACTCTCAAGGGAGTCTAAAGTTGAAAGAAAATCAGACAGTAGAATTAACATAGGTTACTGGCAGAAAACATTATTCTTACAAGGATGTACGTCTGCAAGGAGCAGTCTGAGCTGAGTATTAAGAAATTGCAATCAGTTTTGGGTGTTCTTGAGATATCTCTGTAAATTCTAACTCCACTGTAAGGCCTACTCTGAACAATATCTTGAAAGGGGTATTGACAATGTTGATATAAAAGTAATAGCATTTAGAAATTCAAGGAAAATTTCACTATGACATTGCATTTTCCATTTTTATTGCGTCATAATAATTTCTCAATATAGGACCCACTACCTCCTGGGAATGTGAAACTCAGTCAGGAAACTGAATATAAAAAAGTTGGTTTTCTTCTTTTATTCTACTCACTGAAGTAGCCAGCAGACCAATTTGTACACTCAAAACCAGTAGTTGTAAATGTTTCAGTAAACCTGATAAGGACAAGCAACATGTATTTCTTTATGCTTGATGAGGAAGTGTCATTGTGAAGATGATGGCAGACCTTCAGGAATTTGACAATGAAAGTGTTAGGGGGAAAGTAATTCCTCTTGTAACAAGAAAAGTATCTGAACAACCTTGATTTCAAAATGAAAAAAATGTAGAGAATACTCCTTTTGTTATGACTCTTCTTCCCTTCTCTTTTATACTGGGAGTTTGTAGTACAATATGGTACTCTGTAATTTATTAGTTTTATCAGTACTGCGAAACTTCAATCTCATTTTCACAAGTGCTGTCCTAGCCTTGGTAACCACCTTTACTAAAAGCCTAGTACATGGGGTAATAAAGCAGACATGTGGGATCTAAAACTATGTGAGAATGAGCAAGGAAATTAAAACTTTAATGCTCAGTTCCAGGTTATTACAGAACCAAATATTACTCAGGAGTGGGGGGAAAGGGCTAGTGTAACTGATTAAAGAAACATTTAATTTATTAGAACCAGCATGAAGTAGCCAATGAGCATGGAATTTTTAGCCCCAGGTGATAAATCCTGGTAAAGTTCTAAGCAGTTATAAATAAATTGTTTAAAATAAAATAACTGTTAATAACAGAAAGAGTAACGGTCACAGCAATAAATAAGCAATGTTTTAGTCAGCTCTAAACGATCACATACTTTCTTATCACATATGGAGAAATAAAAATATATGAAAAATTGGCAATTACAGAAACAGTTAGGTCAGGCCTTATGAATGCATTAATCTGGAGGTTTTACAAAATTCACTGAAATTTGAAAAATTACATGACTTTAGAATTTTTGGGAAGTGATGGTGCTTTTCCGCCTTTTTGTATTAATTATTTTGGAGCTCTAACTGTCTAATTAAAAGATGCGGCAATATAATTATTGACCACTAAGTCTTCTAAAATTCCAGATGATCAGTTTCTGCTGAGCATTTACTTTACTTGCTTCTGAAGAACACTATATGGAGCTCTTTTTGCAGTTGTTGCTAGATATCCCGTCACAGAAGAGTACCCCTCAGCCCTGATGTGTAGTTTTACTAAGAGAAGTTAAAAAGGTTTTGATTTTCCTCTTCATAATTATTACCCAGAGTCCTGACTTTGCTGAGCAGACTCAGAAACTGTTTCTTAACTGCTGGAGGTAATGTCAGTAAACTGTTAAGAAAACACGTGGCCACACTTCAATAACTATAGCAGATGAACAGAAAGAGAAGATGTACATAGTGTGTGGACTACTGTCCTGGTCAGGGCTGGACTAGAGCTCCCGTTGGTCTGGCAGCGGGAGGAGCTGCAGCACCCTGAGACCCCAGGGGCTCCCCAGGTCCCAGTGCCCTCACCTGTGTGCGGGGGCGGGGGGAGCACAGCTGGAGGGCTGGGCCCCGATTGGCCGATAGTCCATGTCACGTGACATTGCGCTCACTATATAAAGGCAGGAGAGGGCCAGGAGGGGCTCTCACTTCTGGGAGTGTGGCTGTGGGGCCTTTGTGTTGGGGATCGCCGGCCGGGAGCAGGCGGGTGTTGGTCGGCGGGTGGTGAGCAGCTGTATTGTACATCACCCGCTGATACTGCTGTCGGCGTATTGTTCTGTCACTGTTATTAAACTGTTTTTATCTCAACCCGCAAGTCTCCCTTTGCCCCTCCGATTCCCTCCCCATTCCCAAGTGGGGGGAGGGTGGGTAGGTGAGTGGCTGTGTGGTGTTTAGCTGCTGACCAGGCTCAAGCGACAACTACATTTTGCAAATTACTTTCCAAAATATCACTAAAGGTTGTTTTCATAACTTACTCCATTAGAATTGCCACACCATGCATCACCATGAAGCTTATGCTAAATTGAATTACGCATTTTGAGGTATTAGAGAATCTCTTACAGTTTTTTTCCTATTCTTTTTCCACAGTTAATGTTTCTGTTAAAAGAGCACGGTCTAGAACAAATATCAAAATAATTTTGAAAAGTCTATCCCTGAAAATATCTATAATCACCATAGAAACCAAGTGAAAAAAATAATAAAGTTACAGATATGAAATTTCTTTTTCACAGTAGTGAAAGGAGGTCAGAAATTGAACTTCAAGTGAGCAGATATGGCTATGTCACTATTTTTGAAATTTTTCAGGAGGTGCTGTAGAAAAAGGATGATCTTTTTGAAGAAGCCCTTGATTTGGTAATCTTGCTATTGGGAGAGATTCATGTAGCTGTATCATATTTTGACTTTACCCAGTCCTTTGGCTTTTTAATTTACTTACACACTTATGATTTTATTGTGAAGTTTAACAGACTTAGTATACCAGGCCATCAACAAATAAATAAATTAAAGTATAATTTAGCATAAAAATATCAAAGAATGGAATTATTAAAGTATTTTTACTGTCTCTTATCACACTAGCCTGCCTGTTTCAGGCCATTTCTCTGAGTCTGGACTCAAAGGCTATATCTGACTAAGCAAGATCAAGGAATGATGTGGTGCAGTAGACCTGGCTTAAGTACTGTCATTTCTCACTTGTGATTTGGCTGCTACCTCCCTCCATGGTACTATTGTCTGTAATGATTTTCTAGGAGGGAGGCCAGGGAACTGATGGGATGGAAGCATCCCTTTCCCCTCTTTCCCCCTTTCCTGTCCAGGTTGTTTTTCAGCTGTGTTAACAGGCTGTCTGACCGTTAGGGTCCTGAAAAGAGTTGGATGGGGAAAGACAAAAAGCAGAAAAGTTAAGCATATTCTAATCTAGGAGTGCTACCAAACATGGACCTTTACATTGAGATTTGAGACCGAGAAAGTAGCCGCAATCTCCTTCTGTGTTTATTGAATTTGTCACATAGGTACTTGACTGTGTCTAGAGATGGGGAATGCACATACAGATTTTCAAATGTCCACTAAGTTTAAGTGCTGGTCTTGAGAGAACTACTGCTTCTGTTTCCAGGTGTTAAATATTCATGACTTTGGTCTCAGCTAGAGGCAACTTCAGTTACTGAAGGCTGAAAGCAGATGGTATTGAAAGTTCAGCAGCTAAAAAGAGAGGCATGGAAAGTGAGTGAATGAATTTAAAAAACCAGTCATGACTCACCACTTGCTATTCTTGTCAGTGATGAATAAAACAGTGCCCTTGAGCTTAAAAGTTGCTTTTATATTATTTTAAAACATCAGACCCCATTGGCAGCATATATTTCCTTTTTTCATGAAAGAATGATTGTGCAGAAAACATTGACAAGTGTAACTGATTTTCTGTCCTTTGTTTCTACGAAGCACTAAATAAATTTTAAAAGAAACAAATAGAATACTGTGTCAAACCTTGAAGTTGTCTCAAGTTTGAGAAGATAAACACTTTTTGTAACAGTACTCACATCATATCCCACAGAAATCTACTTCATTTTGCTTATGTTCATGATCCCATTGCAATATTAGAATTACACTAAAAAATATGCTTGGAAGACCACACAACTGATGTTACTTTTGTGACAAGTTCTGAGCATCTAATTCTTTGAAGAGAAAATTAAAAATACTTTTTAATACATTGCTGAGGCACACAACTGTAAAAATGCTTTCCTATTCTTAAATATGTGAATTCAATATAATATCCAGTCATTGTATTTGTGTTCTTGATTTTTTCCAAGATTACTGACAAGGCTCTGAATAGTTCAGATTTACTCAAAGAAAAAAGCTTTTCCTTTTTGTTTCCTACTCTATTTATCAAGAAGCTTATTAAAGCAAACTTTAAATGATGTCTCAGATTTCCTATAGAATTACTATAGAAAGAAATCAAATATCAGGATGGAGGCTTTTACACACTAATTCCATGGAGAGCTCTTCACTGGCATTTAATTCTACATTGATGTATTTGGATGTCATAATACTGCTAAAAATAAAGAGTTAACTATGTTTGTTAATTAAGAAGGTTACTGATCTGTTTTTGAATTCCCAGTAGATGACTACTAGATAGAGAGATTTTGAGACTGTCATTTAATGCTGTTTGTTTGTTTTTATTTTTCCCCAACATCAAGCAGTGTGACAGGGTGTGATGATGCTTTGACATCTCAGGGTTTACTGTGTTACTGCATATGTAGTGGTTGAGGTGGGGAACTAAGAGATGATAGGGTATGGTGCGAACTGGGATATTAGGTAAAAAGGCTCTAATCTCTCTTCTCCTATCTGACTGAAGCTACAAAGACCTTGGGCAATCTGAACTGTGGTTTAAATTTGTTTGTTCTAGTTTTGAATTTGGTTTTGGTTTGTTTGGGTTTTTTTTTTAATAAAGCAAGACCTCAGGAAAAGAGTGCGCAGTTATCTGTGTTTAAAATTTACACTTTTTTTTTCCTGGTTGTTGGCTTTGCATGCTATCCTAGAAAAATCATCCATACAAACCCTTAGATAATTATTAAAAATATTAATAAAGGGTACACTTATATAAAATGATAGCTATTTACCTTTAAATTAATTTTTTCAATAAATATCATAAAATGCATTAAAATTTTGACATTTATATAAATTTTTTCTCTTTCCCTTTTTTTTTTTCTTTTTTTGTAAATCTTTGCAGGAGTTAGTATAAACTCTCTTAACCCTAGAAATTAAATTTAAAATTGTGATCTACTAGGTGGTATGATATTTTGTTTTCAGAGAATGCCAGAAAACCCACCGAATCTGACAAAGACAACATTTTTATTGTAATTTATTAATTATGCTAACCAATTCCTGTCCTGATTAACATATAATCAAATGTATAATCAAAACAAAAAATAAGAATAATAATTAAAGTAATTTCTTCTTTTTCCCTCCAGCAGAAGTCTTACATAAGTGAAAGCACATAGTAAAGAGAGTGTCAAAAGAGCACAAATTTCAAAACTGTGTACTTCTTTCCTAGTAACTAAATGGGAAGCCATAAAACCAGTCAAACTGGGCCAGAAAAAACATTCATTTATTCCAGGCATATGTGTACAACAGTGGCAACGAGATGCCAAAAAAGCAGATCAGTAAGTGTCTACAATGTACTTCAGGACATCACTATTTTTGTCTCATAAGATTTCCTCAGAAAGAATGTAGGTTCTGTCTATTTAATAAACAAATGTAGGGCACCTTTCCAAGAGCTCATCCAATTTCTCCTCAACTTTAACAACCGTAATACTTTTTGACCTTGAATTACATGGCTTTTGTGTGAAGCACTGTTGTTTTTCTTGGTTTGAACTTGATTGCCAGATGACATGTCTTGATGCTCATAGTTATTGTGTTGACTGTCACTATGACCCTAGGGAGTTAAGCAGTATATGCATAACTTTTTATTCAGCTTTGTTCAGCTATAAATAAAACCAGCCCCAACCTTTAAGTGCATTTGATTCTACCTTTCTTTCTTTCTTTTTTTTTTTTTTCCCTACTAAAGGACAAGATAAAAAATTTTAGCACAACAAAACAAGCTGTGAAGGAAGATTATGACCAACACAACTGTTTTTCTGAGGAATTAAAATGTCAGTTTTATATAATTGGAAATAAATACAACACAGGAAGTAGCATTTCCTCTGACTTAAAATATCCTTCCACTATAGTTATGGATTAGTAACATTAAAAATTTGCTTCATGATTTTGGGAGAATTATTTTAAATTTAAATATAAAAAACCCCAACTCTTTGTCTCTGATAGTAGATTTGTGATTTTATCAGCCTAAGTACTTCCTTTTATCATGATTCTTCCAGTCTCATTATCTTCCTTATTAAAAAGTTTTTGAAGCTAATCTTTTCTTCTGAGATCCTCATACTCTTGGGCTAATAGACAAATTAAGATCTCAGCAGTGTGTTTTATAGCATTATGAATGCATGATTTTTGCTTTTTGACATTTCAAATTGTTGGAAAAATCCACAAGCATTTCTAATTTCCCCTGAACTAAAAGGAGCTCAACAACTTAAATATATGAAGGCATGGACATCTCAGATATTACTTCAACAGTCATTGTGGCATCTCAGTATGATACAAATTTTGAATTAAGAAAAGTTTTATTTTCGTTCAATAAAAGAGATGATTCCCTTTCTAAGCATTTATATTTCTGGTATCGTTGCGTAATACATTTATTATAATATGCAGACACTATTTGGTCAATGTACTGTATAGATAATAGAGGTCTTCAGTGAAATTTAATGAAATATCTTTTTTTTTCTAAGGTTTAATAGTACACAGAATATAAACAGTGCCTATATAATGGAAGACTGAGAAAATAATTTTTATTTCCTGGAAGAGACTTGTCTGAAGAATCTTGTTACAACTTGTTACACAGTCCTGTCTCCCACACAACAGGTCTTTAGTCTGGCTCACAGAGTGTAATTGAAGTGGGTAGAGTAAATTGAAATAATGAACTTCATCCTGGGACCTTAGGTAGTCTTGGTATTATCTTACTCAGTGAAGCAAAAAATGGTACTTCATTTTTCTTGACACATCCCTTAAAAATGTTGGCAAAATTTCAGTTTTCCTGTGGGAGATTTTGAATAGTTAGAAACTACATTTGACCATTAAAAACATAAACCAGAAATTACTAACCAGTTCTGCTTATGTGATTATTGACAATATAGTCATTACTTTCCTCATTTGCTGTATTGAGATAATTAATCATGTGAAAATGATAGCATTTCCATGAAAGATTTCTTCTCATAGAATCATCGAATCATAGAACAGTTTGGATTGAAAGAGATCTTAATGATCATTTAGTTCCAACTCCTTTGGGAGGGACACTTTGCACTACAGCAGGTAGCTCAAATATAATAATAACTCAAATATAATGGGTTGTTTCCTGAGGTCCTGCAGATGCGTCTTGTCAGGTTCCATGGACTTGTGCACCTTCAGGTTCCTTAGATGGTCTTGAACCTGATCCTCTCCTAGTGTGAGTGGTTATTTCCACCTTTGTCTTCTGCCTCTGGGGTAGTGTGTTTGGAGCACTTGCTAGGGAAGACTTAGGTAAAAATATCACTGAATACCTCAGCCTTCTCCATATACTGGATAACCAGGTCTCCCATTTCCTTCAAGAGAGGGCCCACTTTTTCCCTAGTCTTCCTTTTATCTCTGATGTACCTGTAGAAGCTTTTCTTGCCCTTGACATCCCTGACAGATTTAATTCCATCAGGGCTTTGGCCTTCCTAACCTGATCCCTGGATGCTCAGATAGTTTCTCTGTATTTCTCTCAGACTATCTGTCCTTGCTTCTAACCTGTGTGGGTTTCATTTTTGTGTTTGAGCTTGTCCATGAGCTCCTTGTTCATCCATGCAGACCTCCTGGCATTCTTATCTGACTTCTCCTTTGTCGGGATGCATTTGTCCTGAGTTTCAAGGAGATGATCCCTGAATATCAACTGGTTTTCTTGGGCCCCTTTTCCCTCCAGGGCTTTTTCCCATGATATCCTGCCAAGCAAATCCCTGAAAGGCCAAGGTCTGCTTTCCTGACATCCAGAGTAAGTGAGCTTGCTGTGTGCCCTCCTCACTGTCCTAGGGATCTTGAACTCCATCATTTCATTGTAACTGCAGCCAAGGCTGCCCTTGAGGTTCACACTCCCCACCAGTCCCTCCTCGTTGGTGAGAACAAGGTCTAACATAGCATAAATAATCTTTATATAAATTTACTAAAATAAAGTCTACACATAAAGATTATGCAGACAAGAAAAGTAGCATAACTGACTCTTATTCAACTAACATAAATTATTCTGTATGGGTTTTGTCTATGTTTGTGGGTCTCTAAATATCTTTCAAAATTATCCTTTCCCATAGCTACAGTGTAAACACAGACTACTTGCATTTTGATTTTAAATTTATTGTAAACCCAAAAAAGGGACCATGAAAAATGGTGATACTTAGCTCTAAAACAGATAAAACATATGAATTCCATCATTTCACTTCCTTTTAACCACTTCATCTCCTGTTTGTCATTCATATTATTTGCATGGTAACAATCAGCAAAATGTTAACGTTAGTTTATATGTCAGATATTAAAAAAAATCCAACTTAATAACAAATTACTATTTTTTGCAATTACAGGACTTACCCACAAGCAAATAGTTAAGCAGAGAGCTTTGAAGGAAACCATCTATCATGCATACAGAGTAGCGGAATCTTCTTAAAAACTGAAGGATAAGTAAAACATACAGGATCCAGAGATAAAGAAGCAGCATTTGACAGTGAGATCATATTGTTGTTGTTTACCTGGAAGTTTAATATATATATTTTCAGTATTGTCCCATAAATTATGTATCCAAAATATAAAAGTTATTACTACATTATAAATTTGATTAAAAGGGGCAGTTTTTATTGCTATTTTTATTGTAGTTTATTGCTTGTTGAGACTCTATTTCATAATTCTGCATTTGCCACTAACCACAGTGCACTCATTTAACAACACAAGTAGTTCTATGTCTGCTGTAACTAGGTTGCTTGGAGGTTGTTCCTGCCTGCAGGAACTAACCCACTCCAACTGCAAGACCACATTCATCAACTTGCGAGCATCATCAATAGAGGGGAGGCAGATGAAGATACATTTCTTTAGGTCACTTCTGCTGGCCTTCTATCACTCTCATTTCTAGGCAATTTATTAAAGTATTCAGTGGACGATCTTTCATGTTTTCCTTCTGTATTGTGGAACATCAAATTTTCTCAGTTTGGATTCATCAGTCAGATGAATTTTCTCTTTACATCTATTCTCTGAGCTCTGTTTGGAGAATTTTGTTTAGCACTATGGATTCATTGCAAAATTTTTCTGAAGACACAGTATTCAGAATGATCTATATTGCACAGCTGTGGCCAGAAAAGTCACAGAGTATAGATGGACAACACAGCATGATTGCTGGACACAGTATTAATGTATTTGTATGAATATTAAAGTATTTGTATGACTTCTAGAAAACTGTTTCTTTGAAATGTGATGTGTAACACAGTATTTGTCTTCTGCATATAATAATACATTATTACTGAATTGTGGATCTTACCTCTTTCTGAAAACAGGCACAAAAGACACAAAAATTGACCAGTGCAAAACACTGGTCAGATCTATTGAACTAACAAAATTGCAGTGAGGCATAATTCTGTCCACATTAAGTTGACATTTTAACAATTAAATCACTACTTCCTTCTAATAATTATGAAAACAGGTACTGGTTTTGGAGTTTATTCTAGCATAGTGTATTTCAATCATTTTGGAGAAGTTTTGAACAGTTCTGTATAAACCCACACCAAGTCTTTCATTGCCTGATGAACACTCCTATTCTACAAAGCTCAAGAGGGCAAATGACAGCTGTCATTGATTCAGTCCAATTATAGCAGAAGTGAGAAAGGTGGGATAAAAAAGTTACTAACAAAGATGAGATGGTTTGTGCTTTAACTGTGACACAGTAGCTTTGAAAGTATTTGTACACTGGAGCAAAGGAGAACATTAATATGGTCCAGTACAAGAACATGACATATGTAACTTTGTCACTGCCCAGGAATTTGAGCCCAGGAGAGATCCCTGGGCTTTCAGAATAACACCAGAAGTCCAGATGTTACTTGGTGAGGGAAAAAGACTTTGTAGTGCTTTTAGAACTGTGAAAGCTCTGACAGAGTGGAGTTCAGAGAGCAACGAGAAAGAACAGAGTTAACTGCCAGTGACTGTACATATGAAAAAGAAAACCTGAATTTGCTTCAGCAGCTGAACCAAACAGACTTGACTGGCACATGGTGAACAGGCGTGATGCAATAGGAATCAAGATCTGTGACTAGGAGGAGTAAAAAGCATGTGATTAAAGGAATAGGAAAAAAAGTTGTCAAATATCCTAAGCAACAAAATATAGTGGCCTGGAAAACATCACTGAAACAGGAGTGTGTGCAAAACATGCATGTATTTTCTTGTTTCTGATGCATACAGTTTCATACCAAACCAGTTTAAAAGCTGAAATAATGATAACTGAAGTAGCGACTCCACTCTTTCTAATTTGCTCTTTATAGTGTTGAAAAAACTTAGCAAAGATTTTGTTTTGCAAAAATAATTATCTGGAATAATATCCACACTTCAGTTACATGGCTGGAGCAAGGCTATAAAGATCATTGGTTACATTAAACTTAAAAATAAAATAGAGCGAAATGGGAATTTGAAACTAAACAGGGAGAGGTCATTGGTGAAGGAGATGAGAAGGTAGAAAAACTAAATCAATAATGACTTACAATAAGAGTAATTTTAGTATTTTTTTGTAAATTCCTGGAAAAAAAAAATAGCTAAGTAAATGTATTAAAACTAATATGATACGAGAAGGGGCAACACTAACAGTTAGTTTAAATTAGACAGCCTGATGAGAACAAAAGGCATAATGTAAGCCACAGAAAACAGAGGTTCTTTAAATACTGTCTTTGAATGACCCACATATTTTTTATATGTGTTTTTTCTACATATGATACCTAGCTTGAGATCATGATCTGCTATAGGGAAATGAGAAAGTTGTGTCTTCTTCAAATGTAAATGCTTCTTTTAAAGTCTTAAATTTTAAACAGATGTAGCAATGATTATACTACATTAAAATTCAAGTGATTTCCCTTCATTTATGGAAACTTTATGTGAGAAGGAATAACTGCTAATCTGAATACCAAATAAATTAAGATAGACTAGTTTTTATTAACAAATACTACCACCACCATTCATCAGTCATATGACTATGAAAGTGTTTGGAGAGTTAGGTCGGTTTATTTTTACTTCGAGAAACACAAGAGATGTGTACAAATACTATGAAATATTGAAATATGACATCTAGTTATGCTCATCTAGACTCTTTCAAGTTTGTTTGAAACCTTCTGAATCAATACTTAGAATTAGCACATATCTTTCTTTTTAAACAGAACTCTCTTTTGTATCTTAAATAGCATTCTTAATGCTATATCTCCAAAATAATATTTGTTGCTTCTTCAGCATCATCATGCTTTGACATATATTTATTTTGCGTTTGGATTCTGTTCACAGAGATATCCCCATATAGTAATTTTGGTTTTGATTTCTCATTCTTTGGAAAAGTATCTACTGAATTTAAGCCTAATTAGCTATGCTTCTGTGTCAAGATTTTCATTTTTTACATTTACCTGCAAAATATTGCAACTTTTCACCCATTACATCATCTACACAAATTTGATAAAACTATAATTGTCATTCTGTCATCAGATTTCCCAATGGAATTAGGAGCAGGCTTAGGTCCCTACCTGGAATTCCCCCAACCACAATTCAAATAAGACTCTTTCATTCCTTAAATACAATTTTTCTTCATATTGCATCTCTAGACCACACTTACTTTTCCCTTATGATTTTTGAAATCTTCATGTACATTATTTCAAAACTACTTTTTTTACTCATTAAGCCTCCTGTCCTGTCAAAAAAGGGTTTAAGGGAATCTATTTATGACAATACAAATGTGGATTTTTTTAAGACTTGCTACACATACAAAAACTGTTCATAAGTAATTTGTACCAGTCTTTTCAGTTGTTGGTTCTGTGCTGGTAGATCTATTTTTCTAAAGAACTGCCCCTTTCTTACTCCAGTACCGTAAGAGGAATTTTGTCATCAGTCACTGGTAGATCACCTTTGACTTTTCTATGTGTTCTTGAGCCTAATTCCTCTTACTCTAAACAATATTATCTCTCTATTTATCAATAATTTTGCTAATTATATACTTAATGTTTGCCATATTTGTAAAACTTAATGGCAAGAAGTCATTTATAGTTCCTTGGATCAGCAAGAATTTGCTTCTCTTCACTTTTGGACACTTAACCTTAAATTTCCTCTGACTTCCTTTTCCCTGTTGTTACATCACTTTTTCATTGCTTTTTCTATTTCTTCATAACCGAAAGTCATTATCTTACATTCCTGCTTTTA
Organism: Tyto alba; assembly: GCF_018691265.1. Classification (NCBI taxonomy): domain Eukaryota; kingdom Metazoa; phylum Chordata; class Aves; order Strigiformes; family Tytonidae; genus Tyto; species Tyto alba. The sequence continues at coordinate 19,776,742 of NW_024881275.1, read as the reverse complement.
TACCCATATGCATGTGCCATTCCTTAAACTCATCTATGGGCACACGTGTTTCTCTTGATGTTGTTATTTTTGAAATACAGTTGAATAAAGATGTCCCGATGTATTCAGAAGTGCTTTTTTTATGCTTCCTATGTACCTTAAAAAAAAAAATAAAGGTGTTTTCAGAATTGCTGTTGGGTATTTAAATTAACCTTCTGTAGCAGTCTACACTTTGGTTTTACTTTTCATGCAACCCTGCTCATCAAATCATTATTTTTAAATCTTTAATCCTTATTCTACAGCTCTCACAACCTCTCTTTCTGGAGCAAACAGGAATATATGAACCATTCCACATTGTTCTTACCTTCTATTTTTAGATTTCCTGAGTTTTCTTTTTCCCCTCATAAAAACAACTGCTCTTCAAGAAATTTTCTCCTTCTGACAGAACTCATGCTCCATATATTTCAAAATCTTAATGGACTATCTACATCCACTTCTTTCCAGCAGATATTTGGGGAGCCAAAGCACCTTCTGTTACTACAAAGTCGTGGTTCCTATAGTTTTCTAGAAAACATGAAAATCTTTAATTATATTATCAGTACCAGACTATGGCCATGACATTACTCCTACTGCTGTCTTCTTTTCCTGAAGAAATTCCAGAAACCTATCTCTCACCTATTCCTGAGCACAGAGAGAAAAAACCAAAATACCTACCAGATAAACTAAATAACTGCATCTTTATTTTGAAAACATCAACACATTTGACAGTATGAACTTCGTCATAAAATTCAGTAACAGGTAGCACTTGGTCCAAAATTCCTAAAGCCATGACCTAAGTTGATAGGTAGCACTTGCCAAAACAGTGAAGTCAGCAGACTCTTTCACACAACATGACGATACCAAAATCACTGAAATCATGAAGGTCCAGAACTACAAAACATTTTTCTGCTAAGTGGTCTTATCAAAAATCTGTTTAACGGGAAATCAATGTAACCTTTCCAACAAACTGCAAGAAATCTGCTTAGCATGTTTGTTTTGAAAAGGAGATGTTGCCATGGTGTCTAGACTTCATCCATCCCAGTAAAATTGGTTTGAAATGACTAAGTTATATCATCATGAAAAAATATTTTCAAGTCAATATGCAGTAGCAGAAGTACAAATCTGTCATTGAAAGTTCATTTTTAATCCAAATCATTTTCATCTGGTTTACAATATAACTCCAGAAGCAGTGGGAGTAAAATGGAAAAGCTGAAGAATAGGCAGCAATTAGACCTAGATCTCTTAAATATATCTTCGCTGAGTGCAGTGGTTTTTACATGACAAGATTTTGGTAGCCAAGAGAGGCTGCAGAGGTGACTTCTGAGAGAATACACCAGGAGATGCCTCCATGTGGGACAGAACCACCTCCAGAGAGCTCCAAGACAGACCCACTCCAGGCCAAAGCTGAGCCCATCAGCAGCATTCATAGGTCCTCTGTGAAAACATATTTAAGAAAGCATAAAAACTGCTGCAAAATAGCCGTGAGAGAGGAGTGAGAAAATGTGACAGAAACAACTCTGCAGACACCAAGGTCAGTGAAGAAGGGGGCGGGGAGGAAGTGGTCTGGGTGCCAGAGCAGAGATTCCCCTGCAGCTTGTGGTAAAGCCCATGGTGAGGCAGGCTGTGCCCTGCAGCCCATGGAGGTCCATGCTGGAGCAGATACCTACCTGCAGATCATGAAGGAGGACCCCATGTTGAAGCAGGTGGACATGTCTTGAAGGAATTTGCACGGGCCCATTGAGAGCCTATATGTCATGTTTTGACCCTGGTTGGCAGCCTAACACCATGCAGCCAGTCTCTCCCCGTTCTCTTCTGGCAATAAGAAGAGACAGGGAGTGAGGCTTGTGGAAAAAAATCACCCTTTATGGTCACGAGCAAAAGGCAGACTCGTTAGGAGAAGAAAAAAACATAAACATTTATTACAGACACTAACATCACTTAGCAGAGTAGGACAGTGAGAAGCACTACCACATCTTGAAAACACCTTCCCCCTACCCCTCTCTTCTTCCCGGGCTCAGTTCTGCTCCCGATATCTCTACCTCCTCCCCCCAGTGATGCAGGAGCGGGGAATGGGGGCGTGCAGCCAGTGCTGCTGCTTCTTCCACCCTTGGTGGGGGGGAGCTTCTGGAACTTTTCCTCCCTGATCCATTGTGGTCCCCCTCTCACAGGAGACAGTCCTCCACAAACTTTCTCTGACATGAGTCCTTCCCACGGACTGCAGCATTCCCCACACTGCGCCAGCGTGGGACACCAACTTTCTCCAACTGGAGCCCCTACCACAGGCTGCAGCCCTTCCCGAGCTGCTCTGGGGTGGGATACACCTGCATGCTGCAATCCTCCCAGCACTGAGCAACAACAATGGAGGCTACCTTTTCCCACAAGACCCCAGCCTTCTTCTTGCACAGCACCTTGATCATCCATGCAAAACAAAACAGAGGCCATAAATCAATGTCTGCTCCACCATAGATCTCCATGGGTGGCAGGGGGGGCCACCCTGCCGTCTCACCACAGGATACAGGGGGGTCTCTGCTCCGGCACACCTCCCCCCTCCTTTCTTCCTCCATTCCTCCACTGACCTTGGTGTTCACGCAGCTGCAGCAACTCCTCCTCACAGTTCCAACTGCTCGTCACCACGTCCCTTCTTAAATATGTTATCGCAGAGGCGCAGCCAATTGGCTCAGTTTTGGTGCAGAGGTGGAGCTGACTTGGAACTGGGGAGGCACTGAGAAGCTTCTCACAGGGGGCCACCCTTATAACCCCCTCCCCTGCTACCAAAAAACTCCACCACTCACTCAAACCCAAGACACTATACTAGAGGAGGCTTCTGTCAGGAACTGTGACCTGTGGGGGAAGCACACTGGAGCAGTCTGTTTCTGAAGAACTGTACCATGTAGAAACGATCCCCACTGGAGCAGCTCATGAAGAACTGCAGCCTGTGGGAATGACTCACACTGGTGACATTCATGAAGGACTGTCTCCCATGGGAGGAACACCACACTGGAGCAGGGGAAGGGTGTGAGGAGGAAGGAGCAGAAGAGATGAAGCATTATAAACCAATGACAGTTCCCATTCCCTGCCCCCTGCATGCCTGGAGGGGAGGAGGTAGAAGAGCTGGGAGTGAAGTTGAGCCTGGGAAGAATGAAGAGGTGGGGAGAAGGTTGTTTTATTTTTGTTTTATTTCTCACTCTCCTACTTTAAGTAATTGGCAATCAATTAAATTAGTTTCCACCAGCAGAGCCTGGTTTGTCCGTGATGGTAATTGGTAAGCAATCTCCCTGTCCTTATCTCGAGCCATGAGTTTTACATTGTCTTTTCTCCCCCTGTAGTGTTGATGGAAGGAGACTGATAAAGTGACTCGGTGGGCACCTGGTGGCCAGCCAAGGCCAACACAACACTTAGATCCTGCAGCAGTTAGAATACCATCACTGATTGCCTCATCCAATATTGTGAAGGTGGATGGATTGTTTTCAGGTTAGAGCTTTAAATATCCGTTTATTTTTGAGGCATAGGTGTGGGAAAGCAGCAATACTAGGACCTCTGTTTCTGATCCCTTCCTGTTTTGTGCCTTGACTAGGTTAAATAATGATGTGAAGGAGGGGGAGTAACGTACTCTGAGTGGGAATAATTTAACTGACACAAAAATATTCCTGAGAGACATTCCTGTTCCTGATGTAACTGATATTTAGGGATTATCACAAAATTCATTTGGAATAGGACCATCCACCTAATTGAAAAGGTCACAATCTCACACAAGGCTGTAAGTACCACTATGTTGTAAATTACTACTCTTATCAGTGGTAAATATTAGTTATATAACAGTAAAATAGTACTTGACTGTTATATGACAATAAAATGTAACAACACAAAAGTTACATTTATTACATCCCAAAATACTGTGGGCTATTCAAATAGCAACAGTTCAAAACACTAAAGAAGTCTGAATCTAAAGCAATGTTCTCGGAACAATGAAACAGCCTGTGTGATAGCTACAAGGGAAAAGGTTTATTTTACACAGGTAAATAAAAATATATTTTATGGGCATTTATTGTCAAATAATTCCCTTCAGAGTAATTTAGGCTTCGTCATCTTGGTTCAAGCCTACAGAATAGGTAGGAGAAAGATCTGCCAGTGATTGTAGACATAATCTACTACACTATATTAATTTTAGAAAAACTTAAGTAAATCTGTAGCTGTTGAAAAACCCAGGCACTAGTGCAGAACATAAGTTTTTCCTGTAATTTCTAAGAATAAACATGGTGAAAAAAAACCCCAAACATTTAGCTAGCACTACTGTGACAAATTGGCACTACTGAGGGAAACAGAGATTAAAACATGTCAGAAAAGTTCCTGAAGCATCCTTATCAATCTTCAAATATCCCAAAAGCATATGACAACTCAGAGTATTAAGGAGCAATGATAATCAAGGAGCATCAGAATTAGAAGTGCTAGTATGTTAAAATCCACTTAGTGCCGTGTAGGGAAGTCATCAAGTGGCCTCATAACTGCAACATGAAGCCCACTTCTTAGTATTTAAAGGATGAAAAATTATTAGAGTCAAGTTTGCATTTTTTTCCTTTTGTGTTCAGAAATATCCCAGCAACACAAGGACGTGAGACAGAGATGACCAAAGACTCAGTAACTCAAATTGACTCTAATTAAAGTGCCTGGTTACTTTCTGACTTTTCAAAGAGAAGTTTGCTGCTGGCAGCTGTCACAGCTGTCTGTTATTGACACTGGTAATGCTCACTTGAGTCTGAGACTCCCATAAATTGCATTAACACTATTAACTGGAGATGAAATTTTCAAGGAAGACAGAAAAAGGAATGAAAGTATGGATCTGAGCTGCAGAACCCTGTCAGCATTTCTATGAATTTATTTATTATTAAATGAAAAAAACTGTTAGTGTTATATTAAATCCTGACACACTCACAGATTCCAATTTTCATCAACAATTTCAATTTTGGGTTCTCTGTAGATATCTTAATTCTGTCCTTTGTGGTGGGTATATTTTTGATAGGACAAGCACATGGTCTCAGGCAGTGATCTGAGGCAAACATCTGAAAAATAGGTTTTATTTTCAGACTGGGTTTGTTTAAATTCTAATCTAACAAAATATATGAGCACATGAGTAGTCATTGACTTCACATTGCCTATCTACTCAAATGTTGTGCTGTTACAGAAACTGTGTACTCAAATGGAAATACTTAGACATCAAGTAAAATAGATTATTAGATAGTTCATAAAGAAGGTATTATTCTCAACTGTTTATGAATGAAAGTGCAGCACACATATTGAATATTTCACCTTTGATGTGTACAAATAGGATAGGAGCAGATTTACACTTCTAAAATTAGTATAACGAAAAGGACAGCCTCCTCAAATAGTATAGGCTGAGCACTGAGTTAATTTCTAACCATGAGCTTCCATTTATTTTTTGTTGTACAGACTTCTTATTGTTTATATAAATCCTAGTATCTGAAAGCCTAGAATATTATCTAGAAATTCTATAATGTATTGAAAAGTTTAATTTATATTATTAGGGGATTATTAGAGAATCCAGCTCATTAAGCTAGAGAAATTTAGCAGTAGATTCCTTAAACATGATGAAGGTGTCCAAAAAATACATAGGCCGAAGCAAGTGCAATAGAAGCACTTGTTGTTGTTGAGTTCATTGTTGGTGTTTAAATTCAGCTGAAAAAAAAAAATCTTGTCTTGTAAACCATATGCTAATGATTCAAGTTAATGTATCACTGTATGACAAAATAAAAACAAACAAAAAAAAAAAAAAACAAAAAACAAACAAACAAGTATTAAGACAAATGTCTGCATATGTGATCCAATATAAAGACATTTTTAAAATATATTTGATTAATTAGATACCCTTTTCTTCTGTAGCATCATATTATCAAATGAATTATACTATAACATGGAGCATAAAAATAGCATGATATACCCAGAGGTGAATAAGTATTTGCTTTCTATGAATTTTTGTTAGTGTCATTCATGTATATAGTCTTGCCTTGATTTTTTATCAACTTATTTTTTTAATAAGATTGCTATATCAATTTATGGTTAGCGAAAGATTGATTAGTTCTTTCACGGCTTTGTTTCAACATACTTAAATCTGTCTATAAATCTGACATTTGTAAACTCACGTTTCATTGATAAACTACTGGCAGGATATAGAAATTTGCTCCTAGACTAATTATATCATCTCGAATTCTAACAAAGAAGGCAGAGGAGCAAGTCATCTTGAAACCCCAGTGTTCTTGAATTAATGTAATGCCATCTACTTTCTGCAGGTGTTAAAAATGATAACAAAGGCATTATATTTCTTCTATACACAGGGCTTTTTTTCCCATGTATGTGTTTAGCTATAGTTGTCAATCAATTTCAGTCACACATCTCTAATATTATTCCATGTAAAAGGCTGGATAAATCTGAATGGAGATTTCTATGTGCTTACATAAAAACACATATTTTTAAAAAAATAATAAAAATTCAAGAATTAATGTGTAAATTAAATTTTAAGAAGGTGAAATCCTTAGGAAAGTCTACCTCTACTGAGTTGCGCTAAACTGAAGGGTTCATATATTGACTGTCTTGCTTTCTAAAGCATTTATTTTTAATAAATTAATTATATTAAGTAAATTCCCTTTCCACTAATAAAATGCTAGGATGTTTCAATATATAAAACTGTTTCTTTAATATATGTTCAGGGCAAAGTAATTTGTTTATCTGTTCAGAGTGAGTCAGCTATTGAATTTCTCACACTCAGTATACTGGATGTATTTATCAAATTACAGAAACACATCCTCTGCCGTTCTTGAGAGTAACATAATAGCGGTAGCCACGATACAGATTACAAGACTGTAGTTGAAAAGTTCCCTTTTGTTTCATTATTGTGGGATGTTTATGAAATTTGCGGGAGGAAGATGGGCAAGAAAATAAGTAAACTTCTAAATTCCTGGACGTTTAAAATTTGGTAGATGTTGGAGTTAAGGATATAGAGGATCTGAAGCCCATTATACTCCAACTGAAAAAGAGATATTGGCAGCATACAAAGATGCTCGAGCTGCTTCAGAAATGATTGGTACAGAAGCACAGCTCCTCTCGGCACCCTAACTGCCTGTACTGATTTGGATGTTCAAAGGGAGGGTCTCCTCAACACATCATGCAACTGATGCTACATGGAGCAAGTGGGTCACACTCATCACACAGCAGGCTCAAATAGGGAACCTCAACTGCACAGGAATATTGGAAGTGATCACAAGTTGGCCAGAAAACAAGGACTTTGGAATGTCACCAGAGGAAGAGGTGACCCAAGCTGAAGAGGCACCGCCATATAATGAACTATCAGATAATGAGAAGCAATGTGCCCTATTTACCTATGGGTCCAGCTGTGTTGTACGGAAACATCGGAGATGGAAGGCTGCTGTGTAGAGCCCCACACAATGGGTCACAGAAGCTGCTGAAGGAAAGGCGAATACAGTCAATTTGCAGAGGTGAAAGCCATCCAGCTAGCCTTAGTTATCGCCAAGTGAGAAAAGTGGCCAGTCCTCTACTTCTACACTGACTCATGGGTGGTGGCAAACACCCTGTGAGGATGGTTGCAGCAATGAAAACAAAGTGGCTGACAGCGTAAAGGCAAACCCATCTGGGCTGTTGACTTATGGTGACATATTGCTGTCCAGGTAGAGAACCTGTCTGTGAAAGTACATCATGGAGATGTTCATGTACCCAAAAATCGAGCAACGGAAGAATATCAAACCAACCACCAGGTGGACCAAGCTGCTAAAATTAAGGTGGCTCAAGTGGATCTGGACTGGCAACATAAGGGCGAAAAATTTTGGCTTTCCAGGCCCATGACTCCTCAGGTCATCAAGGAAGGGATGCACCATATAGATGGGCTCGTGACCGAGGGGTGGACTTAACCACAGAGACTATCGCACAGGTTATCCATGAACGTGAGACATGTGCTGCAATCAGGCGAGCCAAGAAGTTAAAACTTCTTTGGTATGGAGGGCTATGGTTAAAGTATAGATATGGGGAGGCCTGGCAGATTGATTACATCACGGTCCCACAAACTTGGCATGGCAAACGTTATGTGCTCACAATGGTGGAAGAAACTACCACATGGCTAGAAACATATGCTGTGCGCCATGCCCAAAACACTATTCTGGGCCTTGAAAAACAAGTCCTGTGGCAGCATGGCACCCCAGATAGAATTGAGTCAGATAATGGCACTTGTTTTCAAAATAATCTCATAAACACCTGGGCAAAAGAACATGGCACTGAGTGGGTATATCACATCCCCTATCATGCCCTGGCCTCTGGGAAAATTGAGCGGTATAATGGGCTACTAAAGACCATGCTGAGAGCAATGGGAGGTGGAACTTTTAAGCACTGGGACACAAAATTTAGCAAAGGCCACCTGGATAGTCAATACTAGAGGATCTAAAACCAGGCTGGTCCTGCCTAGTCAAACCTTCTATGTACGGTAGATAGAGATAGAGTCCCGGTAGTGCACCTTAAAAACATGATGGATAAGACCATCTGGGCTATTCTTACTTCAGGTAAAGGTAAACCCATACATGGAATTACCTTTGCACAAGTACCTGGGTGCACTTGTTGGGTAATTCAGAAGGATGGGGAAGTCCGATGTGTACCTCAAGAGGACTTAATGTTAGGTGAAAATAGAAAATAAACTGTATTATATTAATCACCAAATAACCCTATCAATGCTTTGACACATATTATGCTAATGGCATCATATTCGTTAAGGAAAACATGAACTTGTATAAAGTCAGGATTGGTTTCAGCAACTGATGCCCAATAACTTCCACTGACTGTGAATAAAGACTGCACCAGATACATCAGCCACCAGCTCTACCTGTAACAGGGACTGCATGCCCTCCTCACGCCAGGTCCAAGTTCACCTGTGTCCTTCCAACTGAGCATCACTCCTCCTGCCTTAAGGGACTATTATGACAGTTGGAATCTGAAGCTATGGACCAAATGGACTCACAATACATTCTGCAGTGATGGCCCATGAACTGAGGTAATTATATCTATGTGCACGTGTCTATGACCAGGGAAGAGGATACTAATTAATTAGAATGTATTAGAAATATGGAACCTGAGCATAACGTAAATCATATGGAATAAGGGGTAGATACTGTCCTGGTTCTGACTGGAATACAGTTCATGTTCATTTTTGGTATCTAGAAGAATGTTGATAGCACACTGAGGTTTCAAGGATTCTCCAACTCCCCATGTCTTGCCTGGGTGCAAGTGCAAAAGAAGCAGGGAGGAAGCACGGCTGGAGCACCGGGCCCAGATTGGCCAATATCCCATGTCATGGGATGTTATGCTCACCATATAAAGGAGGGGTGGGGGGGAACGGATGTGTTCTCACTTCCGGGACTGTGATTGTGAGATCTTGGTATTTCAGGATCACTAGCCAGGAGCAGGCCGGTGTTGGTCGGCAGGTGGTGAGCAATTGCATTGTACATTACCCATTTATATTGTCACTATTTTATTACTATTATTAAACTGTTTCTATCTCAACCTACAAGTCTCCCTTTGACCCTTTGATTCCTTCCCCAATCCCAGGTTGGGGAGGGTGGGCAAACGGCTGCGTGATGTTTGGGTGCCGACCAGGCTCAAACCATGACAGGTGTAATGGCATTGGTTATAGTACAGGCAGTATTATGATGTAACTAATTTAAAGATGACATACTTTATACATTATTCACCATATGCATACATTCTATTAATTCAGTGGAGAGATCATTGAGAAGTTCATCCAGGAAAGATGTTCACTGTTTCAGGTATTAGTTACCTTCATATTGCTGTCTGGCCCTTTCTGAGATACCAAGACGATCATACTTGTATTAAAAAGGAGCAAGAGGAAGTAACACAAAGGGATTATATAGTATCAAGACCAATTTAGCATAAAGACTAAGATTCAGCAATAAGTAGTTTGCATTCACACCTTCCACCAAAATAAAACATTTTTTTTTGCTTTTACAACACACCCATCGCACTGTTATAAACAACACTTACAAATTGAAAAAGTCAATATTGTTCACAGTCTTCCCCAGACGGAAGGACCACAAGTAGGATCTCTAGCAAGCCAGCTGGTTTATAGGAAATGTGATGTAGTTGAGGCCCATCTCCTGGCATGTCATGCAAGTTTTTGTGGCAAGGACATGATGCATTGGAGATGCTTTGGGAATCCAGACAGCAATGACTGGCCCCAGAACTGTATATTGCAATATGCTTATTTTAAAGTATTTTCCCACAGAGTTATTACTGTGAAGTAAAACAGGCAAAACCAAAAGCCTATGCTAAAAATAGAAATCTGAAATACATACCAGAATCACGAGAAGTAAACAGCAGAATTTAAGCCTGAATGATAAGAGTAAGAAATATCTCTCAGAAACATTAATTTAATATCCACACATAATAGACACAAATGCAGTAATAGTAGATGGTATCTCTTTTTAGAAGTCATGAGCTAAAATACATTACAGGAGGCCTAATCACACAGATAAATTCCACTATAGAACACATCACTTGCAATGTTTTCAGTTTTTATTCAGGGTGGTGGTTTGAGACTTTATTATGGTCTTATTTAGCCCTTGAAGCAGTTAATATGACAGAACAAGCTATCTTCTCCCTACTGTGAATTATTTCTTCTCAAATTAGAGGTAAAACTGGGCTGATACAGGATCAAAATCTCTGTTATCTTCAGAATCATAATTCTGCAGCCCTAAGAGACTTGCTTTATTGGCACAAACATTTCACATTAATGTATAATGTGATATTACTCTCCCCAGGGTTATTTTAGTCTATTTGATTTTTTCTTCCTCCTTCTTTTGTGTTTTTTATTTCTGTTGGTTTCTGGACAGATGGGCACTACAGCTCTTTGTGTGTTCCTGTGGGTTGAGAACGGTAAACTAGGTAAGTGTTAAATGCTTTAATATAACAGACATCAGGCTGAATATTTTCATTAGCCTCAGCTGCTGGCTTTTTTTGAAAACGAACAGATCTTGATTCCCTAACAACCTTTTTCCCTCACTGAATGCATGGTACATGAAGCCATATTCCAGCCATAGTGTAGGTGACTAACTAGATGTTGAACAGCTGTAATGCAGCCGTGCTCAGGAACACTGTGAACAATTTGTACTACTTTCAGCTGTTTCAATTCTGTCAGTGCAGTTGTAACTATGCCAGGTGATCTGATACTTCCCACACATCTGCAAGAACACAAAAAGATGAAACTTCAGAAGGAAGCAATTTAGTGAGAGCACTTCATTCTCACTTGGTAGCACAGGTTGCAGGAACTAAAGAGTGGATATTAGTCAGTATGACAACACTTTACCCTGCTACAAAGACACATAAAATTTAAGTTTTTGGTTTAATTATTTTACATTTATTTCTCAGCTAGGATGTTTTACAGACACTTCACTGGACACTGAAATCTAAATCAATGTGAACACAATAAATTTCCTTCTGCTTTCCAAGTAGTAGACTATAGATAAAGCTGATACAGTCAACTCATAGCTGTTCTTTGGGAATAATTGACTTATTTGTTCAAAAGAACAAAGAGGAGCAAGATACTGACAAATCTTGTCAGCAGTGAGAAAATAAATGGAATTTGCACTTACAGTGCATTGCCTTAAGTTTGCTCAACATCTTATTCATAAGAAAACTGAAAATGTCAGCCACAAGAAACAGTATTTTTCAACTACATAGTCTTGTTCTTTTAATAATGAATGAGGGCCAGGAAGGACAAATGAACCAAAAGGAATACCCTGTTTCAACTTCCCTAATCATTCTTTTACCATCAAAACAAAACTTCCTGTAAGTTTTGAAAATAAATCCCAGGAAGGTCTCCAGACCTCCCTCTAAGGAATAGGACCTAATTAACTCACCTCACAGTAAATTCTCTCTCAAAGTGTTTATGCATAAGAAGCATCACTATCTTTATTGGGAAAACACAGGCACAGAGGTGTGTTTGTTTACAATCTTGCAAGTCAGTGACACACCAGGAACAAATCTTTTACCTGTTATTCTAAAGTTGTATTAATTTAAAATTATAACTTTCAGACAGCAGAGAATTTTAGAAGATCTCTCTCATTATGCCTCACTTCTACAGCAGTTCTTATTCCTTGGGACAATAAAAAGGGCTGGTATTCTACAGCTTCTCCTTGGAGACTTAATCCTACTTACTGCTGATCATTTTCATCACATCACAATTATGTTTCTTGGTATCATCTTTAGATCCTCCATTTTATATTCCAGTTACAGTCTAATTTCAAAAAAGTATATTTTGACTGTTGTCACCAAGTTACAAGATTACCTTTGTATTTTAATACACAGAAAATGCTGACCATTGAACTATTCTCAGAATATGTAATTATTTAGCTGGGACACATGTTTCTAAGAGTTTACATTTCTTAATCTGATTTCTTGTCCTCCCTCTCTTCAGTTTATTAGAGTCCACAGGTATTTTTTATTAAGCTAGAAAGCATCAACAGCAAGGATTTTCTTTTTAGTTTCTTCTCAGGTCCACTTCTCTGATTACATTGTCTGTAATTGGCTTACCATCCCAATTCCTTATGTATAAGGTATAGCAGTAACTATTGAAATATTTTTTTATGTACAGTTAGATGGTCTGGAATCATCTCTGGTAATTTAATATAAATAAAATACCTATGGGTTATATCTTTCAGATTTTGCAAACACATTATAGGGAATACCTCACACTGCAGATGGATGATATTGAAGTTTAGGGTTTGGTTTTACTTCTTGCCATTACACATTAAATAATCAGTTGAACCATATGTCACAATAAGGAACTTTGCTAGAACAGGCAGCATCAACCTTACCTGAAATGAGTGGAGGTCATTTCAACTGCTTCCAATTAGTTCCTCAGTTATACATTACAACCAGCAGTGTGTTTAATTCTTGATAGACGTAAGAACAATTATGAGAACTGTCTGCAGAATATCAAGCTTTTTGTTCAAATGCCTAAGACTATTCCAAACTGCACATACACTACTTAGATCTGAGAGGTTAATGACTTAGTTATTTTATAGTCAACAGAGACAACATTTGGCAATTACAAAATTGTTTTACAGTCTAAGCAGTGACTGGACCCTGCCCACCAAAAAACTCCCAGAAAATTCTCAACAGAGATGAAAGATGTATCATATTTCATGGGATGACAGCTCTGCTTGTAGTCCTGACACTGTAGAAAGTTTCCAAGCCACTCAAACTCTTGACAGAGTTTAATTACTTCACCTTGGCTTGAGCTCATTGAATGTTATACATCTAAAAGTGAAGGATCTAATGCAAGATAGTCATGTAGATTTCCTTGACAGTAAATGGAAGTAAAAAAAAGAAGCTTCAGTAGGCAATTAATCCCATTTCCCCTAGATGTCCAGTTTAGGATAAAAGGAATTTTTCTTTGGAGGTTCTGATTTCTTTCCAAGATCTACTAAGAAACTCTAAATCACAAGCTCAGATTGAACACCTCTTTTTTAAGATTGATGAAGATAGGTGACATAAATCACTACTTGTATTTACAACATATAGAGCTGGATTTAATTCCTGAAGTCAACTCTTTTTTTCTTTACAGTATTCTCTCAAGTCCCATTCCTGCTGCGAATCAGCAACTCTGAAACAGGTGAATTGTTTTTGAAATGGCCAGATATTTTGAACAGCTAGGCGGTATAGCAGCTATCACATTTTCCCTTCTTTCTCCTTCCCTTCCTTTCTCTTCCCTTCCTTTCCCCACCAGCTCCTCCTCATTTATTTCTTTTGGCCATTTCCTGTTAATAAAGTTTAACATCAGGAGTGCAAAAAGTCCTCTGAATAGTTCAATTTCTTTTCTAATGGGACTACTTATAACATGTAAATTTATGTCTGTAGCACTGGAAATCTTCAAGGACCAAGCTATCCTCTTATAGATATTTATAACAGAAAAAGTGCCCTGATTCTTGCTCTGTTGGGTTTGTGTGTGTGGCAGGGGTTTTGATAGTGGGAGAGTGGGCTATAGTAGTGGTCCTCTGTGAGAAGCTTCTCGAAGATCCCCCAGCTCCAAGTTGGACCCTCCTCTGGCCAAGGCCAAGCCCATTAATGATGGTGGACCTGTCTCTTCAATAACATATTTAAGGAGGAAAACCTGGGAGGTGCAGTGGGAGTTGTAAGGAGGAGTTGCAAGGAAGACACCTGTGCAAACACTGAGGTCGGTGGAAGAAAGGAGGAGGGAGAAGTTGCACCAGAGCAGACTCACCTGCAGCCCTTAGTGAGAGGACAGGCTGTCCCCCTGCAGCCCATGTTGGTTCATGGTAGAACAGATGCCCGCCTGCAGCCCATGGAAGACCCAATGCCAGACTTGTACAGGTGATTGCACCCAAAGAAGTCTGAGACTCTGTGGGAAGTCCACGCTACTGTAGTTTGGCGCTGGGAGGTCTGCAACACACAAAAGGGTCCCATGCTAGAGCAGCTCAGGAAGAGTTGCAGCTCGTGGGAAGGACTCATGTAGGAGAAATTTCATGGAGGACTGTTTCCTCTGAAAGGGACCCCACTCTGGATCAGGGGAAGAGTGAAAGGAGTCCTCCTTCTGAGGAGGAAGGAGTGATGGAACTGACAACAACCCCATCCCCTGTTTCCCTGCACCACTGGAGGGGAGGAGGTAAAGAAATCAGGAGCAAAACTTGTAGAAGGGAAGGTGTGGGGGAAGGTGTTTTTAAGATGTGATAATACTTCTCACTGTCCTATTCTGTTGAGTGTTGTTGTAAGTGTTTGAATTAAAGTGAGTTCTTTCTTTCTTCCCCTAAGGAGTGTGCCATTTGTCCTTGTAATGGGTGAGTCTTTATCTCAGTTGGAGCCTTTTGCTTTATTTTCTCCTTCCCATTCCTGAGGGGAAAGAGGGAAGTGAGCAGCTGCATGATGCTTAGTTGTTCTCTGGGTTCAAACAATGCACAACACTTGCCTTTGAGAGTAGAACGTTATTTGTACAATTACCAACAGGTGTTCAAATAAGACTATTTAAGTATTTTAAGTAATCTGAGAATGACAGGAAATCATCACAATTAAAATTTTAATTTAAAAAATACTTTATGTATGTATACATATGTTTGGATAGATCCTTGATGGGATTTTATGCACAACTACTAAACACAGTTGGGGATATTCAGTCTGTATGAAACAGGGATGTTAATGTAGAAACAGGAAAGACCTCTTCACATCCAAGTAGAATTACAGAAAGCACACATATCTTTTGGCAATCAGATAACGTGTTAGAAAGATCTGTTTCTGGCTTGTGACAGTTTCAACCCACCTAGGCAACCTACCACAAAGGTCATGATAGATGGTAGGAAATAGAGCTGGAGGGCAGGGCATTTGTCAAACTTTTTGCAGAGTAGAATCTGCTAGGTAAAACTGTCCAATCAAAAAGAGAAGTTGCTCCCCCCTACTTGTGAATGTAATTGCATTTTTTGTATTATTTCCAAACCATAGTTAGTCACAAGAGAAGTCTGTAACAAGTATGACAAAGAGAGAACTAATACTCAGGCAGTGAGTCCAGCTGTATAGCATGTCATGCTTCTATCTTGACCAACAGAAGTATAAATCTTCTTTTACAGTGCAGCTACTGAAACATTGACATCATCTTCATCTGTTTTGGCCTCATTCAAAAGTATGTGTTCCCACTAAAGCTGTGTAATCAGACCAGAAGGGACGGCACTGACTGGTTACAGATCCTGGAAGTTGCAGCAAAAGGTGAGGAGAAGAAGCCATCAAGGACACCTGTTAACCCCAGTGACTGCACAAGCATACAGTCTTATAGCAGGCAGGGCAAGGAACTGAGCATGGCAGGCTCTTTGAGTAGCAATATCTCCTTAACACAGTATTTTGCTGCAATCATCATCACTATCACCATCACCTTCATTTTATGCAATGTATGTTCTATATTGCTGTGAACATGTCTAACCATGAATTTATTCTTGACATAGATGTGATAAAAAAAATGCAAACATAATTATGTATTTTTCTTCTCTAATACTGAGCACCATTCCATATAACTCAACCTCCCCTCAAAGCCTGAAAACATTGATGGGCTTAGCATTAGATTTGGAAAACGAGCCCACATGTCTCTGCAGCATCAAAGAAGACTGTCTTAGTAGTTGGAATTCATGAATAAACAAGTCATACAGAAACTGACCTGGGGATTCAGAGACCACAGAATAATGCTCAATTTTTTGACTTGCAAGACATTTCAATATGCAGTACAAAGAAACAAAATTACAAATGAAACTGATAGCATCTTCACCTACAACATATCAATACCAAATGACTATGAGGAAATACCTTCTGTGCAGGAGGACCACTGAAGCAAAACATGTTTTATGAGCATATGTGGACCAATATAACAAAAAATTCATTTGATTTTCAGCCACTTAGTAAGAAAAAGAAAGTATTGGAAAAGCAAAAAGACAAGGTCATCCCTTGGCCTTGTCTTTTCAAAGGTGTCATATATTTTATGTGGCAACTTCTGAATAGCCAAATTTGGTCAGTGAAGACCCTGTTATCAGAGGTGCACACCTGCAGTTCTTACTGAAGCTAAAAGTTCATCCAAATTACAACTTTTGTGAAAGTCAGGTCTACCTTTTAGAACATGGGAAATGAAGCACATGGACCATTGTTGAATGTCTACCAAATAAGAACAATTCAAATGAATATGCTGAAATCCAACCTGGCTCCTTCTGGCAAGCCAGTGCTAAGCATAATTTCCGAAGGGTCATAAGAAGAAACAATTCAATAATTTTTACTGATAGAAGCTTGTGATTGAACTACACTCTACAAGAGGCAACATACCCAATGGTGTTATCTTCTCTGATCTTAAAACAAGTGGCTTTTGGGGGGATTGAGACTGGTTGTATCATCAGTTTGTTTCTTTGGTTAGGTGGATAACAGGGCTTCTACTGCATTGTAGGCATTTATTTGGAGGAATCATAACAGTAAAAATTACATGTAAAAACCTGAAAGGTGGACACACTGTTCACATCAGATGTTCACATCACTGCTAGCTGAGCTTCAAATTAGTCATGCTGTGTAGGTAAGTCTACTCTCTACATAAATCTGTTACTGTTGCTTTCCAACTTCATGTGCTATCATTTGACAGCCTAATGTTGTTCCTTGAATACCATTTAATTCAAGTAATTTTGAAAGTCATCTATGTGGAGAATGAAGCAGTGCTAGCAAGCTAGGAGAAACCAAATAACTCACAAGAAGATATTTTAGTACATTATTTAAATATATTCAGCATCCATAGAAATGTCACATTCTTCCATGAAAAATTACTATGGAGATGTGAAAGAGAAAGAGAAAAAACATCATTTTAACTACACATACAATTAATTCAAATCTTATGAGAATAAACTTCAAGGAATGAACCTGAAAGTGTTTTTTAAAAGGGCAATATGATCCCATATTTTATTTTCTTTACCTAATGTCTTGGATTCTACAAAATATGTAACAGTAACAGTGACGGAAGGAGTTATCTATCTGTCTGTAAAGTAGCCTCTACTTAAAGGAAAAGAAAGTATTTATTACTACATGCAATGTCAACCAATATTTTACAGAGGGTGTCCCTGATGGATTGTGCTGCTTTTATAAGATAAAACTTTCTGAGTGTACTTCATCTGCTAATAGATTGTTTATAAATACATACCATCTGCATATTCAGTAGCAACATATATAGTTTAAACATATAAAAATGTTTGTAAAAATACAAATATGTGCTATCATATTTTTTTTCTCCTTAGATTCTTTGATCTGTAAAGTCAATGAACAAAAAGTCTTATTTATAAATTAAAATATGCCATTAAATGCATGTATAGATATGTTAATTGGATCCTGAATATATTTATGATTTCACATTTAAAACTTCATAGACGAAAATTCAATCATATAAGATGTTTCTTTTAGTTAATTTCATTTTTAATCTTAGGTTCCAATTGAGAAAGAATCTGTACAAGCAAATATCAAGATATTGTCTATATTGTCTCACAAGAATACATTTGTTTATTAACAGAAGTAACTGCTTCTCAGTCATGTTCTTTGCAGGTTCAACAATAACAAAACAAAATGAAATCAATGATTATTCTCTATCCTTAATCATAAAAATATAAGTCTTTAACAAACAGCACAAGGAGACTGTATATTCCTCTTTTCAAGCAACCTAGTTTTTAAGAGTCTGTGCTCCGTATCAACCTTCCTAATTCTCTTCCTATTCATTGCCACAAAAGGCTTTTCACCCATGTTGCTGTGATTTAGTTTCAAGGCTCTTGAGATCATGGCTGGCTTTTATTTTATGTTACAGCATCAGTAAGCACAACGAAACCTTATTTATCTTATTAATATTGAAACAAATGTACTATAGAACAGTAAAAAAAAGTGTAAATGTTAATAAATATATATAAATTAATTAATGCATACTATTAAATGCATTTAAAGACAGAATAATTTCATCTAAAGCATATTTATTTAAAAGTTTAACATTGAAAATATCAGAGATACAGAATAATATATTTATATCTTTCTACCTGTTCATCAAAACATCTCTTTAAATACAAGTGATGTTGAAATCTACACATTCCACTAAAATAAATAGTCCACCACTGAAGTTCTTACCCTTAGCCCCATTTGCCTTTGTATGATGTCAGTTATTTGAAACGTTCAATGAAAATTCTTTATCTACTTTTGATCTAAATAATCAATTTAAGAGAAAATTATTCATCTAAGTTCTTTCCCTGAAACATATTTAATGGCTTCAGCATAGCTAAGAATATCTAAATAAATTAAAGGAAAAACTTTATTATTCTTATATCTCTGGTTACTACAATGTATTTTTCTCTAATTAAAACTTTACTCTAAAATATAAACAAAACAGAACAGAACATTCACTTGGCAGAACGAATACAACTTTAAATAATTCAAAATTCTTCAGGAACAAGAATCTTAACTTCCATATTACACGAGAGAAAGATTTTTCCTTTTTAGTTTACAGGTACATTGCATGGTTCTACTCCTGACAGAAAGTCAAGAACCTCTTTAATTTTGACTTCATACTTTGAACTTCAGTTACTCTTCACAGTAGAGATGTTTTCCTGAATCAAGACGGCACTATAAGCTAGGATACTTGAATCTAAAGAAAAGCAAACTGTTTCAAAATAGGTTAGGCATCTGGCTAGAATCTGGGACTATAAACTGCATCCCAAATCCATACAACTAAATGGCATGTTCCTTTTATTTAAATTGCCTTGATCTAGACCATAATAACTACAATAACCAAATAATATTCTATTCTATTTGGTCCAATTTCTTTAGATCAAAAACATTACAAATGGAGGAAAAGAAATTGTATCTTTCAATATATAGTAAAAGTTTCCTCAAAGTGACTCAAAGACACTGAAATATTTAATACAAACATTTACAGAGTGAAAATTTACTATTTTTGTAGATGCAACAATCAGCATAAAAACTATGACCTGGGCATTATCAGCATCTGCTATAGATTCTGCTCCACAAAGTCAGTTTGAGTCCAAATCAAAATAACCTCTAATTTACTCTGCCATTATTTTACACATACAAATTCCCTTCTCCGCAGAAAGAAAGCTGTTGTTTATT
The DNA here is from genome assembly GCF_018691265.1 of Tyto alba. Taxonomy (NCBI): domain Eukaryota; kingdom Metazoa; phylum Chordata; class Aves; order Strigiformes; family Tytonidae; genus Tyto; species Tyto alba. The sequence continues at coordinate 19,757,017 of NW_024881275.1, read as the reverse complement.
AACTTTTCCTTGTATGTTCTTGCCTGTAGACTGTGTCTGCAGGAAGGCTTGACAACTGATCAGATTACTTTGGTATCAATCTACCTTGGACTTGGAATTTCCTAATGGAGCCTGTGAACCTTATCTTTCTGTGAAGCCAGAATAGGTGATGATCATTCTCTGTGTGCCAGATGACAAGATTGTTGTCTGGGTCATACCATATTAGAAGAAGAATGTGAAAATGAAGCTGGTATGTGAGGATGGAATTGGCCTATTTTATTGATGAATAGGATTGGCAAAGGGTAACTGTGTTACAGAAGGAAGCCCTTGAACATTTAAGTAGAAGCTAATAACATTTGTTTTTTCTAAACCACAGAAATTTTTTAAATGCATAACTTGTAAGTAACATGATATACTTTGCAACATGAAGGGAAAAAAATAAAATTGCAAAATTAAAATTAAATTTAAAGTGGGAAGCACATTTTTTGTTAGTGTGGGAAACTGGCCTATTCCAGCTTCCCTGCACACAGTACTTGGAGTCCATACAGAGGAGATAAAACACGTGTTACTGTGTCACCTAAGCTGTGAGAAAGCACAGTTTTATACATTTTAGCAAGGATCTACGCTATCTTGGGAAGCAAGTTATCATCTGGCAGGTAACAAAATCTGTAGTCTCTTTCCAGTTTACTGCTTATTCTGCAACATTCACAGAGAATCAAGCCCTCTCTTAAATGAAAAAATGAGAGCACATTGACAGCTGCCAATGTGTAACTGTCTGAACTCTGAATAGGCAAGATAGGTTCAGCAGGGAGAATATCAGCTCATAAAGAAAGCCTTCTATACTGATATGCCCCTCTGGTTGCTCTTCATTGTCATCTGGCAGAGTTATTTGGAAGAAAAAGAAAAAAATATTTAAAAAAAAAAAAAAAGTTCTAAATCTGTCATAATTTAGTGGTTTTTACCAAACAAATACTAAGCTGATATGAAAGTCCAAACACACTAAGCAGTTGAAAAACTGTCATGTGATGAGCTTTGCACCTTTAATAAGCTCATTTGCCAGAAAAGCACAAGCTGTGCTTAATGTGTTAACAGTGTGCTACTCAATTTGTATAAAACAATCTAGGACTTTGTTGTGGCTTAACCCCAGATGGCAACCAAGGACCATGTAGCCGCTCACTTGCTCTATGCCTGGCAGTGGGATAAGGGAGAGAATCGGGGTGAAAAGAAAAAAAAAAAACAACAGAACAAAAACCAAACTTGCAGATTGAGATAAAGACAGTTTAATAGGACAGAAAAAGAGGGGGAAAATCACAATAACAATAAGAGAAATACAAAACAAGTGATGCACAATACAATACTCACCAACCCTTGACTGATGTCCAGCCAGTCCCCAAGACATGGTGTCCCCCAGGCTAAGTCATCCCAGTGCGTATACTGGGTGTGATGTTATATGGTATGGAATACCCCTTTGGCTTGTTTGAGTCATCTGTCCTTGCCGTGACCTCTCCCAGATTCTTGTGCACTTCCAGCATCCTCACTGGCAGGACAGTATGAAAAGCTGAAAAGTATAAATACTGCTCAGCAACAACTAAAACATTAGTCTGTTATCAACATTATTCTCATCAGCACTATACCAGTTACTAGAAAGAAAATTAATGTTATTCCAGCCAAAATCGGGACAGAATTCTGTCCACTTATTAAGTAAATGGATGCTCAAGAATTCAAGAGAGAAGACAAGCCCTTTATTCAGTGCGAATGTATTGAATTAATAGTTTTCTGCAAAAAACCTTTTCCAATATAGGACCCAACATTCAGATAATGAAATTGCAGTTCTAAAGTTTGCATGACCTCTATATTCCAAAAACCCATATAACCTCAGAGGATGAGTTCAGATCTGTGCAACAGGACACGCATCTTCTTCTGACCCTAACTGATCATCAATTTGCAGATAATATTTCACAGGTTTTTTCATATCACAACAAAGAAGGAAACAGGAAAGCTCCTACTACCTACATACAAGAGGTTTGTTCAGAAGGAAACTTGAGCTGAAAGTGTCAGAGTTGACTGGATTCATTGCCTGTACCTTAGCTTTGAACCCAGATCTTCAGAACATGCTAATTATTTCACAGGAAAGTACCCTAGCCACAAAAAAAAAAAAAAAAAAAAAAAAAAAAAAAAAAAAAACACCAAACCAAACAATAAGACATGAAAGCTGTATCTAAACAGCAAGGGCAGTCCTTAGGAAATTCTTAGTGTTACTGAAAATATTTCCACTTTTGTCAGGTTTTTTTCAGCCTAGTCCTAGCAATTGTCTCAGAAGGTTGTGTCTTGGGGAGCCGTATCTGTTTATAACCATGGCAAATACCCCACAGTTTTTAATAAAATTCTCAATTATTCCAAAATTTCTGCACAGTCAATCAGTCTCTAAACAAAAATGTGCAATGAGCATCTATTTTCTATGAAAATCAAAGCAAAATTGTTTATAAGCAGGGAGGACTTGCAGAAAATGTTTATTATATGCGAAATTAGAGAATTATCTAACATTAACATTTAAATTCATTCACCCTGATATTACTCTTCGAAGATCTACAGACACCTGTTTGAAAACAGAAAATAGTAATGCACTAATACCCTGATCAAGTGTAACAGTTGTAATATATCTTAATTTCAGAATGAGCTGCTTGCTGAATTATTTACTAAAAACTCTTCAGATTAATATTATTGAAGAAAATGTCTGGTCAAGGTGCTGTAGAAAGGATCCTTACGCTTGTCTCTATCACATCTATGAGTCAATAAACAACATTAATAAGCAGTACAAAGTCACAATCTTATGACAACCAATTCATAAACAGAAGACAAAGCCTAAATTTAGTAAATACATGATTAAAAACATGTTGCAGCACCCTTATGTGGTGTTGGAGTACCTACCTCTTTCTTGAGGACAGGCTGGTTATCATTCACAAGTGGCAAACAATTGCAAAATACAGACATCATAGATTAGACTCCCTAGATTATTTACCTCATCAAAGACAGGGAAGGTTCCTGATTTATAAGCTAATATTATCATGTACCAAAATGTTCATTTGCCTAATCATTTTGCAATGATTTCTCATGGGACAGGTTATCTGCACAGTTTTTTCACAAGTTACCATATTAACACATACCAACCTACTACACTTAATTTGGCAATCTAACAACCACAAAGTCACTGGAAATTTAGATTTCTTGGAAAAAAAAAGTCTGGATGTTATCTTTCATTTCAAAGACAATCATATATATTCTTTCTCAGTCAACAGTGACAGGTACACATCCCTGAAGAGAAGGAAAGGTGTCTCTGCTCTGTTCGGCCCAGTCACTTTCCTCAGTCTCTTGTTTTCTCCTCTATATCCTCCTTCCCACTTGGCCAAGTAATGAATTATTATCAAGTCTTAAGAAAAGATCAAAAGCACTGAAGTTAGTTGTCTTTACCTTCCATTGTATGCAAGAGAATTTAGGCTTCTTCAGTTATTTGTGATGCACCCTGCCTAACACAACTTGGTGGTAGTCACAGAACCCATGCAGTAGAAGGCTCTGAGGTAGATGCCCTGCTCAGCTTGCATGGGTTGAACCCCCCACCCCAAAAACCTTGCTTCCTGAAATAACATGAACTGTATTTCATTCCAAAGTCAGACTGTCAGGCAGCCACAAGCAGGAGAATCATTATTCTTTATTCCAGGAGAAGGAGAAAATTTGACTGCATTTATGAGGGGGTAGAACAGAGGGTCTAGTTTTTGGTCTTATTATTTTTGAGTAATTATAGTCTAATGTAGCTTCCTATGTGCTCATGTGTTTAAGTATCACGATCACCACCCATTCCTTAGGGAAGTGCTTTTTCTTAGACTATTCTCTACCATTTTGAGATACCTGCAGAATAGTTACTTCTGACCCTGTTTGAATATAAGCAGCAACAGCATCCCAACAAGCTTGGGGTTTTTTGAATAATCATTTTGGAGCATGTATGAGCAGCTAAAGTGCTAAATAAGGAGACAGGAAAATTAATCTCACTTTTTTATGTACCTACTGTTGTATGTTGAATAATGGCTTTTAATTTGTTCTTTCTTGAACTTGTTTAGAGCTTAAGCAATTATCCAGTATTGACATTTCCTGGCTCACTTCCAGTCATGGCAATTTTTATACAAGACACTGTAAATGGAATCTGTAAACTTCCCAGATTAACTCTCACCCATCATCATTTCACTGCAATGTTGTACCTAAATGATGTTCTACAGCAGTTCCTGCTGTTTTAAGCACCATGGTCCTTCTGATAATACTGAATTAATCTACTTGAAGAATGCCAAGTATTTTTATTTTCATTCAGATTTCTATGCTTTTCCTCTGGTTTGTTTGTTGTTTTTTTTTTTTCCTCTGAATACAATTTAACCCATTCAGCCTCAAATTATAATGTTAGTGCAATATTTGTTAGAAACAATAGAGAGGTTACTGACATCCTTTTTGCTTCGTCCTTTTGTGTTGTTTATCAGTCAATTAGCAATCTGCTAAGTCAACTAAACTAAGATGAGTGATTTTTTACTTTTAAAAATATGCTATCTTTTTAATGAAAACAAAGCTGTTAAAAGCTTGTTCAAAATCTGATGTTGGAACCAGATTGCAGACCCAGCAAGCATAACCTTTGTGGCCTAGAAGAGCACATAAATAGAGATTCAAATATGGTTTAGACAGTCAATAATCAACCATCAGTATGCATCTTTGGTAATGAGGACAGAATAATTTCTAAAATAAAAACCAAACCAAACAAAACAAAACAAAATCCAGACAAAACAATACAAACACCCTACCCCACCCCCCCAAATAACAAAACAACAAACAAAACAAAACAAAACAGAAACCCCATTGGGAATATTTATCTCAAATGTTGTTTTAGAGAAACTAAAAATACACAGCTTAAAATCACATTTGGAACATTTTCCACTGCTGAGAAAAATGCAGTTAATATTATTTGCAGCAGATTGCTGAAGTATGAAAAGAAAGCCTGTTTGATGATGATTTTTGTTGACTTTTTAATGAGGATCTCAATAATACTTCAAGAGAATGTGAGTTCTTGGATGTTTATCTTTACTGCAATTCTAAATCATTATTTTCTTTAAGGTATGAGTAAAGGCGGCCTGATTTCTATCTTACTCAAATAACAGATGTATCTACTCTAGCTAGGATTTGCTACCATTATTATTTTTTAAACTTAAAAGTATTAGAGGCGCAGGTATCTGAGAATATACATAATTTCTTTTTTAAGCTGACCTGAAGAAAACACTAGAATTAGGGAAGAGCAAGCCTAGGAGTAGGAAAATAAACATGATATTAGTCTCAAAAAAACATTTTCATATATACTACCCTGAAGTCAGAAACTATGCAAAGGTAAATTAGAAAATATTTCTGGTTTCTGAAGAGGAAGAAATTGTCAAGAAGGGTGCTGGGAATCTTTTGTTAACTTCAACTTAATCATTGTTGCCTTAAACCAATATGGATGATCCTTATTTTCTATGCACAAAGATCTTGCACAGAAAGACAGAATTCTTTCCTTCATATATTTCAGGATGTATTCTCCTTGATAATTCATATATTGTGTGCAGCATCAATTCTGCTCCATGAAATAATGTCTCTAAGGACATTGAATGCAAAGTAGAAAATATACTTCTTTGTAATTAAGAAAAACATCACCAGTGAATTTCATATGCCTAAGAATAAGTCAATAGGTGCACAGTAGGTCTGTGGAAATATATAGGTAAGAAATTTTTCTGGGTTTGTTTGTCCTTTTCTAGTTTAATCTGACAGCTTGGGGCTCGAGTGTATCACTAGGAGGGTCTATTTCAAACCAAGCTCTAACTGAGAGTTTTGAACCCTCTTTAATAGCAAGACCCTCTGTACTAAACTGTCAGTGTTGGGTTTGTGTGAGTGTCAGGGGTGTTTGGTAGAGGGGGAGGGAGCTACAGCAGTGGACCCTATGAAAGCTCCCCCAGCTCCAAGTTGGACCCACCTCTGGCCTCTGGCTTCTGGCCAAGGCCAAGACAATTAGAAACTGTGGCTGAACCTCTGTGATAACATATTTAAGAAGGGGAACCTGGGAGGACTTGTTTGGAGGAGTTGTGAGGGAGATACCTGTACAAACATGAAGGTCGATGGAAGAAAAAAGGAGGAAGTGACAGGGTTGCGCTGAAGCACAGATTCCCTTGCAGCCCGTGGTGAGAGGACAGGCTGTCCCGCTGCAGCCCATGGATATCCACAATGGAGCAGATGCCCACCTGCAGCCCATGGAGGTCCCAATGCCAGAGCAGGTGGCTGCACCTGAAGAAGTCTGAGACTCTGTGAAAAGCTCCCATTGATGTAGTTCAGTGCTGGGAGGACTGCAACACACAGAAAAGACCCACACCAGAGCAGCTCAGGAAGAGTTGCAGCTTGTGGGAAGGACTCATGTAGGAGAAATTTCATGGAGGACTGTTTCCTCTGAAAGGGACCCCACTCTAGATCAGGGGAAGAGTGCAAGGAGTCCTCCTCCTGAGGAGGAAGGAGTGATGGAACTGACAACAACGCCATCCCCTGTCCCCCTACACCACTAGAAGGGAAGAGGTAGAGAAATTGGGAGCAAAGCTGAGCCTGAGAAGAAGTGAGAGGTGGAGAAAGTGTTGTTGTGTTTGAATTAAACTGATGTTCTTTTTACTTCTCCTAAGGAGTCTGTCTTTTTCTCATGTCCACAATGAGTGAGTCATCCTTCCAAGTCCTTATCTGATTCCCCAGCCCTTTTCTTTATTTTCTCCTTCCCATTCCTGAGGCGAAAAGGGTAAAACAGTGGCTGCACTGTGCTCAGTTGCCTTCTGGGCTCAAACCGGGACAGTGTCTTACTTTGTATAATTAATTGGACACCCCTGTGTTTTTTCTTATTTTCAGGCTTAGTCATTGTAATTTGCTATCTCAGCCTCAATGGCTATATGACTCTCTTTGTCAAAAGCTGAAAGAACTTCAACTGATGCCTTCCATTTGCACATCTATGTCACCAGTTGGTTAACAAATTTTGAAAGACTTCAGTACAGATGACTGTCATAGCAAAATCAGAAGGGAATTGAGGAAGAATACCAGGGAAATCTTGTCTGAGAACTAAGCACCTTATAGTCATAGGGAAGATGCCACCTCTTCCTATAGAAGAAAGTCAGGACCTTCATAGTAAAAGCAACTGAAATTTCCTCTTAAGGATAAGAATTTTGTAAAGAGATAATTTTTAAAAGCTACTTTTTGTTGCCAGTCCTCGTGACTATTTATTAATCTGTATTAAATAAACAGGCACAGCAAGGAAAATTATCATAGGAGAATGCAAAAGTGTTCTTACAAAACTTTTGACCTTCCTTCACTTAGAAATCAATGCTTTAGAGCTGGTGCTCTAAAAGGATAAAGACCTAAATTAAACAGTCATTGACAACCATTCTAATCTAGAAAATTAAAATACTAGTTGAGATAAAAGTACAACTGTCCTGCACAGAGTGGACATGAAGGTTCAAAAATTAGAAGATTCATATTTAACCCAAGTATCTTCTATGTCTATTTGCTAGATTTCTTCCAGTACATGACATATAAGTTTTTTTTTTTTCTTTCAAAATTATAGAAACATAATACAAATCAGAAGGAAAACTTCTGAGAACTATATAATGCTGAAATTTGACTTCACCCTTTCAGTATCACTGCTTAGATACTTCATGATACTCAAATAAAATAAGTGTGCCTCTTCAAATTAAATTACTCCTTTTCACTCCCACACAATTCTTCTCTACTGATAAGGAAAATTATGTGCGTGGGGGGAGTTAGCAGGCTAGGAGATTTCTGAAAGACCATGAACCATCTGCTTAATCAAATGCACACACACCAACACTCCTTTAAAGATTTTTTTTTTTTTTTGGTAAAAGCAAATGCACTCTTATGGATCATTTTGCTTAAATCCTGGTCTTTACAAAGGGTACTAGGAAGGATAAACTGCATGTGGTTTTAAGTGGAAAAAGAAATAGTGAAGCAGAAGCCCACAAAAAAATCTACAAAAACATGTAGCTTCTTTGAGTATCAGCTTTTGCGAATTATAAAAAGTATTAAAAGATGTTAAGGGGAATGAATCTTTCCACTGACCAATGTAATATAAATTTAAATCTTGTTCAATCTATTCTCCCATTATAACCAAATTTGACATAGACAAAATTTCAGGTCACATTATATGTGATGTTCAAAAAAACCCTGAGTTTTTCAAAGTATTTATAAGAATGCAGAAGCTATTGAGCAATGTTTCACTCTGTATTTCATCCTCTAAGGAAAACTGATTTGGAAAGAAAACCTTGCACTGTGACTTCAGCCTGAGAAAGGAAGTGAGAAGGAGTGTCAAAGAAACCCAGCTATATAGACTTTTACTAAGAGGAGACTTGGAGAACATATCATATGGTGAGAAGGTATGAAACAGCTGGGTGTGAGGGAAATTTCACCAATGTAGTCTCAAAAGGATATCAAGGAAAAAAGGATATTTTGATGTGCTTTACAACCAGCACATCAAAAGTGGATTTCTCAGTCTAAGGAAAAAACCAGGGAAGTTTCAGTGATATTGAAAAAATGAAGCCAACTCTGGAAGAAGGCTTTTCTTATTATCAGATTTTTTAAAAGTCTAAATCACTGTTTCTATAGCCTGATAGTTCCTACAAGATGTAATGAATTACAAATTAATGTATTCTTCTTTAGTTGTAAATTATGTAAAGTATTGACAGCAGACTCCCCTCTTTACTGATGTAGTTAGTGAACATACCTTGGGGTCAAAGGTGTTACTTGATGTAAAAGTAGTAAAACTGAAAGAGGAATCAGACCTATACATTGAGCTAGATGATTTATTAGCATTTGTAACTGTAAACAGAACCAGTTCTGTATGAGTTTATTATATATTATTCTTCACATTTACAATGGTTCTCTCTCATGTGGATGTAATAAAAACATGAATGTTATTGCACATTTTCTTCATGTTTTCTTTCAGAAAGGGCAACAACAAAATCTCTCCTCTGCCTGGCTGTCTACTTTCATAAAATGCATAGGAGCTCCATGAGACTCAGAGTCAAACTTAGCTGAAACTGGCTGTTGGAGTCAAAAGGATCTTAAGCAAGGAGAGAAAAGGGAATACGTCCTGTACAACAACATAGGCTTCATTTCTCTATATTTTTGTGAGATTTCCTAGCAAATCTGGCTGCCTATTGCTAGTTTTTCACCTTGACTGAGCTCACTGTCCTCTTCTGATACTCTACAGAGGCCAATCTGAAACTCAGTTCAGAAACAAGCCCTGATTCCTCATAAATTTGTGCAATATAATTGACTGGAAAAGATTTCAATGGCTTTTAATCAACTCAAATGCTGTGCAAAAGACACTTTTCTTATCACCAGACTTTCCTCCAGAGAACTTTCAAATTGTGATGGAAATACTGATTTATAAAACGAAAAAAAAAAAAAAATTAGCACAACAAAAACTTCACCTCAGAATACTTCTGTTTAATAAGCTGGTGTCTGCATGTGTGTGTATGTGTTTGTGTGCAGTTTGCACAGATGTCTCTCCTACAGGGATGGCTTAAACATGACAACATGCTTGTGATTATTATGACCTGTACTTGCGCACAAAGCTGAAAGAAAGTCTAGTTTTAACAGTTCTTAGATTATACCTTTCCATGCTAACTGAGGAGACCTGTGGTTTTGGAGTAATCTGTATTTTTCATGCTAAATATGCATGGTTATTGCTCAGAAATATGGGCGATCAGTCTTTATAGCTGAGGTGTAATAGCAATATGATAAAATTTACAGCATTCATAGTAATAGAGAAAAAAAAAATCATTTAATGAGGCATAAGAAAATAGTATGTTCGTTATTTATTGTTGAGTTTCATAACTGAAATGTGACTGTAGTTGTGATATTCAGAAACTCTCAATGAACAGTAGATGTTAATCACTATCCACACACTTGGACTTCCTATCTGTCTTCCAAATTGCCGTTTGCACTGAAAAATAACTAAAAGAAACAATACTCTTTTGTTTAGTTTGCGTACAAAGTGGAACCATTTCAGCCAAAACTATACTGTTGCAATGATTTAGAAGTATTGGTAAAGGTTCCTGTGTGTGAACAGTCTAAAATGGTCTCTACCTTTCTTTTTCATGTGAGTTAGGTCAAACTGAATGCACCATATTTCAACTGGTGAAGATGGTCTAAACAGTTATATTAATTTCTTCAGATTTAGCACAACTTTGGTTATTGTTTCTGACTAAAGATATGTTGAGATTTTCATGAGCTAATCCTCCTCTTGGATCTCTTTATCCTGGTCCATACAATAAAGGTATTTCGGAAGTAACGGTTAGATGACTTTAAGTCTCAAAAAGTTATCTAAACTAGATCATCTGTATTAACACTCTAACTTATCATTTGCAGATTTACTTCTTTTTGAATAGTTGTTCATTCAAGTTCAATTGTTGATTTAGGATAAAAAACAAAACTGTGACTTAAAACTAGTCTAGATTGTCACTAAAGAATTCATCATCATCCAGTTAAGACAGATTTAAAGGGTTTTTTTTATGTAAAGTCTATTTTGTAAATATTGAAAGTTTCTGAATTGAGGCAAAGAGAGATTCCTGCAAAAAAAATTTGATTCTTGATTTTGAAGTGGCTAAATTGTCACAGGGAAGAAAACTAAGAAAGTGGACTTTTATGTGGAGCTTATTGTGAAGTATACTACAAAGACCACTTGCACTGCATCTGGAAACTGAATGACTATATATGACCTCAACAAATGGGTTTAAAAGTGTCTGTAGACTTGTTAGAAATGAACCACAATAATGATCATTACTATGGTGTGATTCTGAAGTGATGTAGTATTTTTGACAAGTAACGGACTGGTTATTGCAAATACACTTTCTGCAGCAGCAGAGAACTGGCCCTTTTAAAATTACAACAGAAAAATATAATCAGTAAAAGAAAAGGTCTCTAAATACTGAAAATTAAAATTTTCTCTTTTAAGTGAGAGAGACCAAAATTTGCTTTTTCCAAGCAAAACCAAAAATTTTTACATCCTGTTGAATAGTTTGGACACTTATCACATGACTCACTCAACTGATTCGAAAGAACGTCTTTTTCCATTTTTCAGTTGAAGAGCTCCTCCTTTAAATCTTCCATATGCTTATGTCCAGTCACAGGCAGTACTTGTAACATCCATAACCTAAGCGTATGTGAAACTATATGCAAAATTTAGACTATAACCTCTTCTTTTCCATTACAGGATTATTTATGAAAATAACTTGTTGCTAAAACTATGCTTGTGCTACAGGATGAGGACATGTTCTTTAGAAGCAAGTGATATTGCAAAAACCTTCAAAATGCAAATATAGCATTATTTTGTCTTGAATCCTTAATGAAAAAAATATTTTGTTTTTTTGAGTCTTTTTTCAGCAATATGATAAAGTTTCAGTCACTTAATGAAAAGTCAAAATATTCAGAAAGGTGAAAAAGACTTCCATATTTCAGCTATATCTTGTCCCAGTATCAGGATTTGACTTGTATATATATATATGTACTAAATTATACTCTGAAGTTGCTCTCCCACTGTAGTTGCACATAAATCAGTTACCCATGTGCTTAGCCATGTGTGTAACTTAAGGGTTCTGTAAAGACAATTTTAAGTTACACACTCTTCACTTAATTACCATATCGCTCACTACTTGTCATTGAATGCAACTAGATTTTTTTATAACACAAAGTATCTCCATGAATGAAAGCAGTACCTTATGTACATGAAAACAAGTGTTACCTGAATATAAAGCCTTATGAACATTTCACCATGAGCAGGTGAGAGTAAATTAAAAGGAAATTAATGTTCTTTCTGTACAATACGCTATATGTTTATTACATGCAAACTTTTATCCGGTAAATAGGCATTTCCCTAAATGGTGGAAGAAATAGGGACATAAAGATATGTGAATTACTACAAAACTGACCAAAAAATAAAATAAAATCAGGGACATGGAAGCCCTAATTTTAATTCATTTTGTTACAAAAAAATTTTAAGAATGAAGAGTTTTGCTTGCTCTCACCACTAATGTTTTGTCATCCTAGAAATATTTTTTTATTGAATTTAGGAGGCTAATGAGTGTAACCTATCCTAGGAAGAATCATTTTCCTTAATACATGGAATGAAATAGGTAGGAATAATTTTAGTCTTTTTATATGAGACTCATGGCAATATATTTATGAAATATATGTTATTAAAAACAATTTAAAGTGTTCCTGTTAAAGTAGACAAAACACATGGAAATAACTCTGAAAAATATATTTTATTATGATTTAGCATAGTCGCACTTCAACATTTCATACAAACTGTACAAAGTCATACAAAGTTGTACAGTAGTATTTCATAAAAACTATAACATTTTACACATGATAAGATTCAGCTGTATAAACAAAACATAAACTGCAGGCTAAGGAACAAATAGGAAGAGCAGACATACTGTATATCTACATCTCTAAAATCTTAATTTAAAAATGAAGATGCTATTCTATCTTAGCCCACCTTGGTAAACTTAATGGTCTTGTATAGTAAATCATTTCAGTAAAATATGTACTGATATCAGCACTGTGTTATTCTGTATCATTTGGACAGGTAAGAACCATAGCTGACAACAAAACTTACAATGAGGATAAAAATTATGCTTGGATCCCAGAAGGTGCACTCCTCAATTGCCTAACAAAATATACTCAAATCTCAGTATTACGAAACTATCTATCTCTTCTTTCCTATAAAAGTATATCTGATTTTTTCAATTAAATGGGGCATCAACTGTGGGAGACTTAAAACTAAGCCACAGCTTTATAGAATCCACTATTGCCCTCCCGCTTCCACATCCCCTGGGTAAACTGGACTTTTGAGTGGTGAATTTGAGACTTGAGCCCCACAGTTTTACCTTGCATTGCCCTGTACTACTCCCGTCTTGGGCTTCTCAATCTCACTCACCCTAGAACAGAAACAAGGGCAGAGCTCACAAGGGACATTGCAAGAAGAGGCCTCCATTCTCAGCCTCTGATCCCTCAGTTTTGTGACCACTGCTTACATTTATTTAACTCAGTTGTTTTCACTCCAGAATCATCCTGGGAGGTGACGGTCAAGAAATCAGTCAATTCAACTTTCATGTCATATCTTATCAATCTGACTTTATTGTCAGCATCAGTCTTAAACTGATAAGGTGCAGCTGTGTACACCACAGTCAGGCTACTACAAATTACAATTACAGAGGGCTAAATCTTGTTCTTTAATGTAATATATTGAATAGTACCAGTACAATGATTCATAATAAAAGAGCATATTTTTATTCCCCAGATCTTTACCAGATCACTGATATTACTGAAAATGCATGAATGAAAAGCACATACTTTCAGAAAGAGTTGAGGGCCTGTTGCTACAGGTGGAAGAATAGTGTTTGATTTGCAAAGTGAACATATTTAATATGAAATTTATTAACCAAAAATAAGTAGAAAACATAAATTCACAAAATTAACAGATGTAGGTAACAAATACTCCTTAGTAAGAGTCAAATCTCTACAAATTGAAAGCTAATCTATTCATTTATACCTAAAAAAATTAGTAATTTCATTAAAAGTTTAATATTTTGTTTAGCATTTTATATATTTAATAACATAGGAAATTAGCAAAACCAAACTTGTTTTATGTAATAAGCACTGTTCTGACTGATCTGTGTAATAACAATTGTGACACTGATCCATTTTGTTCTATGCAATAAAGATCTCTAGGGGAGAGAAAGGAAAAGGAGAAAAGGAGAAAAGGAGAAAAGGAGAAGAGGAGAAGAGGAGAAGAGGAGAAGAGGAGAAGAGGAGAAGAGGAGAAGAGGAGAAGAGGAGAAGAGGAGAAGAGGAGAAGAGGAGAAGAGGAGAAAAGGAAGGAAGGAAGGAAGGAAGGAAGGAAGGAAGGAAGGAAGGAAGGAAGGAAGGAAGGAAGGAAGGAAGGAAGGAAGGAAGGAAGGAAGGAAGGAAGGAAGGAAGGAAGGAAGGAAGGAAGGAAGGAAGGAAGGAAGGAAGGAAGGAAGGAAGGAAGGAAGGAAGGAAGGAAGGAAGGAAGGAAGGAAGGAAGGAAGGAAGGAAGGAAGGAAGGAAGGAAGGAAGGAAGGAAGGAAGGAAGGAAGGAAGGAAGGAAGGAAGGAAGGAAGGAAGGAAGGAAGGAAGGAAGGAAGGAAGGAAGGAAGGAAGGAAGGAAGGAAGGAAGGAAGGAAGGAAGGAAGGAAGGAAGGAAGGAAGGAAGGAAGGAAGGAAGGAAGGAAGGAAGGAAGGAAGGAAGGAAGGAAGGAAGGAAGGAAGGAAGGAAGGAAGGAAGGAAGGAAGGAAGGAAGGAAGGAAGGAAGGAAGGAAGGAAGGAAGGAAGGAAGGAAGGAAGGAAGGAAGGAAGGAAGGAAGGAAGGAAGGAAGGAAGGAAGGAAGGAAGGAAGGAAGGAAGGAAGGAAGGAAGGAAGGAAGGAAGGAAGGAAGGAAGGAAGGAAGGAAGGAAGGAAGGAAGGAAGGAAGGAAGGAAGGAAGGAAGGAAGGAAGGAAGGAAGGAAGGAAGGAAGGAAGGAAGGAAGGAAGGAAGGAAGGAAGGAAGGAAGGAAGGAAGGAAGGAAGGAAGGAAGGAAGGAAGGAAGGAAGGAAGGAAGGAAGGAAGGAAGGAAGGAAGGAAGGAAGGAAGGAAGGAAGGAAGGAAGGAAGGAAGGAAGGAAGGAAGGAAGGAAGGAAGGAAGGAAGGAAGGAAGGAAGGAAGGAAGGAAGGAAGGAAGGAAGGAAGGAAGGAAGGAAGGAAGGAAGGAAGGAAGGAAGGAAGGAAGGAAGGAAGGAAGGAAGGAAGGAAGGAAGGAAGGAAGGAAGGAAGGAAGGAAGGAAGGAAGGAAGGAAGGAAGGAAGGAAGGAAGGAAGGAAGGAAGGAAGGAAGGAAGGAAGGAAGGAAGGAAGGAAGGAAGGAAGGAAGGAAGGAAGGAAGGAAGGAAGGAAGGAAGGAAGGAAGGAAGGAAGGAAGGAAGGAAGGAAGGAAGGAAGGAAGGAAGGAAGGAAGGAAGGAAGGAAGGAAGGAAGGAAGGAAGGAAGGAAGGAAGGAAGGAAGGAAGGAAGGAAGGAAGGAAGGAAGGAAGGAAGGAAGGAAGGAAGGAAGGAAGGAAGGAAGGAAGGAAGGAAGGAAGGAAGGAAGGAAGGAAGGAAGGAAGGAAGGAAGGAAGGAAGGAAGGAAGGAAGGAAGGAAGGAAGGAAGGAAGGAAGGAAGGAAGGAAGGAAGGAAGGAAGGAAGGAAGGAAGGAAGGAAGGAAGGAAGGAAGGAAGGAAGGAAGGAAGGAAGGAAGGAAGGAAGGAAGGAAGGAAGGAAGGAAGGAAGGAAGGAAGGAAGGAAGGAAGGAAGGAAGGAAGGAAGGAAGGAAGGAAGGAAGGAAGGAAGGAAGGAAGGAAGGAAGGAAGGAAGGAAGGAAGGAAGGAAGGAAGGAAAACAACCAACAAATCAACCAACCAACCAAAAGCCAAAAAACTTCCAGGTTTAAGCTTTATTGTGGAAATAGATACATCAGATCTGTAAAATAATTCTCAAGTGAACTAGACTTAACAACACTGCCAAAAAAGTTAAAAAGGTTAGGATCAGCCTGAACCTACAGTACATGGCAGTCAAAACGCACTGTATTACTAAAGTTCAAAGGAAATGACAGCTTGCTTTGGCAAGCTGCACTCTGTTCCTCAGATCAGCTAAGCTCAGAGTGACAGTCTGTCTTTCCCAAACTCAGCAGCTGGAAAGCACCAAGGAGTACACAGCTTGAATAGGGCAGCAACTGAGTGTAAAAGAGCACAAGTTCAGTGCTGGAATAATATCCAAAACATGACATATCAACATACTCTTTATGTGATATTAAAGACAGCTACTATGGAATATGCTTTTTAAATTTCCAGAGGGTTTTCTTTTATTCCTATAATCACTAAGCACCAGCTCCATCCCTACTTCTGTGCCAGTTAGCTGACCTTTGCCAAGAAGGCATTAATTTTTACAAAATTGTTCTATCAGCGAATGTTGAAGTAATGCTGACTTATGAGCACCTAAGGCCTGGAAGGGGCAATGAGATTTATCATGTGATCTTTAAAGATTTTGCCATAGAAATCAGGTGCACTGGATATGGGACTGTCATTTCACACTCTTTACTGTACCAAATTGCACAGCCTTCCTTAAAGACTCTCTGTTGTCTGCATTGGTGTCTTGGTTCAGTACTCATTTCTATTCCTTTTCTACAACATGTCTATAAAGGAGGATAGAGATCCCTAACTTCTCACTTGGGCCAGGGTTGATTGATAATCTGTTGCAAATAATGTCATGACACTGGGGGCATTTTCTTCATTTGAAACTGTTCTTGCAAAGATTTAAGCATGTGAACTTGCTTTAGTATCTACACCAATAGTCCTAAACACAAGCAAATACCTGTATTTTATGACATGTCTTTGAAGATCAGCATCTTGGTTTGCAGTCTTTGAAAGATTAGCTGGACTAAACCTCAACTTTAACAAAAATCTACCAAAACATAAAAATGAAACAATGTATGGAAAGTCAACCTGAGACTGCCATATCCAGAAATATATTCACAAAAAAAAAAATTAAAAATTAAGTAAGTTTTCTAAGCCATCACTCTGAAAACTAGAATTAGTGATGAAACTTTACTGATGAAACTGCCTTCACATTCTCCTGGAAAGAAGTTGTGATAGCACTGAAACTAGATGACAAAAAGCCACCAGACTGCAACAGGAAGGTGACACATTTTGAAAAAAAAAATCACAAGTGTGGGTCAATACAATTTCTTTCATTCACAACACCAAACTGATGCTGCTTTGCTGCTTGTGCACTGCTGGAGAATGGGAAGGGCATGGGGGAAGTAACATAATAGAAGCTGTTTAATCTGCCACAGTCATCAAAAGAAATGTCCATGAAATCAGTATATATGACAATTTAGGCTTTTAGAAGAGAATCTGAAAACAATTGGTAATAGAACCAAATTGAATAAAAACTTAAACATTGGCAGCAAGGTAACAGAAGGGTAAACAATAACAATGACCTGAGCTGTTTATAAAAAAATACAGCTACAAATACAAAGACATGCAAAAATTTCCCTTGGAATGGGTGAAGGGGCTTGTGAGTTTCAGTGAATAAACTAATATTTTACCACAGAAACCATTCCAACACAAAACAGAAAACACAAACACAAATGCTGTAGAACAGCTATGGTAGTGAAAAGATTTTGCTGCTGCAAAGAACATAAATTCTGCCAAATTTTCAAAGTTATTTAGGCACCTAGAGACTAAGGTGGAGGTATTGGGAATACTCAGAGATGTCAAGACATAATGTAACAACCTCCCATTAAAATCAAATGACAGTGCAGTTTTTAAGAATCTTACTTGTAGTCAGTACCTATCTGCATCTAGAGAATGGCCATGAAATGAGGGAGAGAGTATTGTCCCACCCTATTTGCATAAAACACAAAATTACTTCTTACAAACCAGATATAAAAAGCTGTTTTATACAGTCACAGACACTATCAACAGTAGGAAACCCAACACCATCATGACTTCAACACCAAAATAAACAGGACCCTGCATAAACACTTTTAGGGGCATTTTTCAAACTATATCAACAGAGTCTCAGCAGAGTAACTAGTTTTCTCTTTTTTTTTCAACATGCACTTTTCACTTCAATGTTAGGTCTGATGCACTTGCCCAAATTGGGAGTGTTTACGAGAAGAGTAGCAATTGGAAATGCACGAACATCAACAGCCATGTTTTATTCTCATGAGAAACCTGAGGTCTCATCTTTGTATCTGATTTACTGCTTTCTGTTTATAATAGTAGAGCTACTCATACTAAAATCATAAACTATCTTTGGCTTTTGGGTAGCTGTTCAAGACCCAGACTGTGCCTTCCACACAATATTTCAAAATCAACGAGACAACTCAGAATATAAATGGAGTTACATAAGATAACTATAGTAGGCAGGAACCTATGCTGTAAAACTAACCTGGAGAGAAATAGGATACATGCCAAATAGTAGGTCACTTTCAGGACAAGATTTTCAATAGTCCCAAGTTCCTAAGGGAGTGGGCTGTATTCAAGTAGGTGCTACAAAGAACTAGATAGTCTTGAATAACCTATTCCATAATAATTATATCAGCCAGGAATGAAAGATAATGGATTTTCTCAAATACCATGAAGGTTTGGATACCAAGATTATTGAAGCACAAGCCAAAGGCACATAAAATCAAACCAGGGCTAACAAAATGATGCCCATCTCTAAATGCTTATGAAACAAAAATCTGTCTCTCTGGAAAGATGAGTGCTGTAGGAAAAGCAGAAATTATAAAACAAACAAACAAACAAAACCTAAGAGTAAAAAAATATCCATTTAACATATTTATTGGGGCATTAGATTATTCCCAAGTCTTTAAAGAACAAACACAAGGACAGCTTGGGTTCTGCTTTCTGTCCCTAAGATTCCCTGGTAGTAGCCTGGGACAAAATTTGGAGGTAAATATCCACCCAGTGTACCACAAATCCTTAAAGGATTCTATATATAAACATCTATACTACTTGAATAAGTAAAATATAGCATTATGGTGAGTTTAGTGGCTTTGAAACTGAGAGTAATTGATACAGTAATCTTGTACATTTCTGTCATGTACATGATAGGACAGGTAATAAGTGCTGCTAAAATAGCCAGAGGTAAATGTAAATTGCTCTATTTCATTAACATTTTTACTGTGTTTTTTGTTTCAGTTTAATCAGTTTTCACTGTTTATGTTAGGCAAGTGCCAAGAATGGTGGGCTTTGCAATTTCCTCTTCTGTTTGCTGTTGCAAAGAATCTTACAGTACCTTAACTCTAAAAATGTATACATAATGTTATTTAATATTATGTAAAATTTCTCTATCCAACTTTCTTGAAGTGATGAAAATTCATTTCAGGACCAAAGCTATCTCAGTTAGGCTACATTGCACCATACTTAAAAATAATAATATCATTAGCCCTCTTTGCAATTGACAATTTTTATAAAATAATTATTGGTAAGGAAGACATAATTGAGATTAACAGTACTTGAGAAAAAGTGAAAATCTGTCACCCCTAATCATTAGCATCCTTTAGGACAAAATAATATACTGTAAATAAGACAACACCCTGACCTTTCAACTGCTTTTACAAAAGACCAAATCTTCTTCGCTGGTTTTAATATTCATCTTTCCCTTTCTAAATTAAAAGAAAAAGAGAAAAAAGAAAAAAAAATAGCTGTTTTTTTTATCTCTTGGTGACTAATATTGTTTTTGCATGTACCAGAGTCACTCCAAGTAATTCAATTGACTGTTTCAATTGCCGTCTGGTTTACAATTACTTCACAGAAGAAAAAGAAAGGCTGGCATTCCTTGTTGTGAATATGCACACTGCAATATTGTATGTTGTAATACCGTTCAGAAACCAGATGAAAACAAAAACAGAGGGAAAAATCCCAGTCAACATTTCCACATTTTTCTTAAGGAAGAGATAAATAATTTAAATTAGTTTTATTCCACATACAGCAATAATAATGGCCTAATACTTCACAGGTTTCTAAGTTCTCTCCATCAGGTATGGATACCAAGTCCAGAATCTGATCCTGATTGCAATAAATTATCTCCAAAACTTGCCAGCTGGGAGGTCATTGTCAGTCAGCTCCTTCCAGTCATGAGTGACAAAACTAGACCATGTTGATTCCTAAATTCCTGCTCATTTCTTAGTGGACTCTGATGAACAATTATTCTGATCCTCTTAAGGCCTCAGCTTCATGTGAAATCATTTTCTGTCTAACCCCTGACAAACTATTTGAATTTCACAGATTTCAGGCAGTGCCAATTGACACTCACCCATCTTCTATCACCAAGTACAGTTTGCACTGCAGGGACAGTTTTGCATCAAGGTGAAAAAAAGAAATCACAGTCAATTCGAACAGTCAACTTCTGCTTTTTTTTTATATGCACAGTTTGTACAGCTGTATAAGATGCAGCTTTTGTGAAAAGAAAGTGGTTTATGATGCTTGTCAGAGGCTTACAATTTCCCAGTCTCTGCTTCCTTTTATTTTCTTCTTGTAAACAAAATAGTTTTGTGCAAATATATACGTACTTTTGAAATTTAAACACAGTGTGAAGACAAGAATGAAGGTGCTATGTTGGTAATAGCTCATTTTTCTAGAGATGGGACTGTTATTTTCTCATTGGCTCCTGCTGACGTAGCAGAATACTTTACTGAAGTATTTCCAAATTCATTTTCCTGTCTCCATAAAAAACAAGATTTGGAGGACTACGCAGACCAACAAATGGACATGTTTGTCCATTTCATTTATTTAAATCCAAAATAATTTCCTCTGTCTTTAATGTAGAAAAGCATGGGAACTCTGTTTCATGACAAAATCTGGTATGGGAACATGTGGTTTGGATTAGCTGGCTTTGTTTAACATCTTAGTAAAACTTCAGATGTCTGTTAATAGTTATTTTTCTTTTGTGAAGATAAAAAAATTGTTTTCCTTAATTTTAACCAGGATATTATTTTCATCTCTCAATAATCCAATAGCATTATTTGTCTGAAAACAGTCAGTTTATCTGTAACCACCTATAAGGTTTCCACTATTGAGATCTCACCGAGCAAAACCATCTAGTGTTAAGTCTATAGTAGCAAATTAAACAATGGCCAGGAACATTTCCAAGTGCTGGAACACAGTTTGCTTTACCAATGCTTGAGCAGTCCCTGGTATACTTTTGGTTGTGACAAGTAGCATACTACAAAATAATTTCTGAACATGATTTGGGAGTTAGAGTGTCCCAACAACTTATTCCCAGCAGGCAGCTGGTACTCATCCACCCTGATTTTGAGGCTAAGGGGATTTATGAGCCTTTCCATAAGAACAGCCTCTTTGTTGAGAGCACCTTAAATTGAAATAAACAGTAATTCGAATCATGTCTGATTTTTATTTAGGCAGATGTTGTCAAGAACATTGAGCCTGTACACCATTACACATTGTGACACTTTATATGCTAGAGTATGAAGACCAAGTTTATGATCAATGAAGTTTAGTTCTGTCTCATCTCAACAAGCCATGGCTGACCAGATAAATAATTCTTTTTTCAAGGTAGGGAACTACAAATTTTTAAAAAATCTATTGCAATCTATTATATCATATCATCTTGTTTCATTTGTCTTCACATTTAAAATTTCATCTATTCCTTTCTTTCCACATGGTTTACTTCTGAGTTTTCTGAAAAGGCTTTCTTGAGATTTATAAGCAAACACAACCAACAGTAAACAATGTTATGGTTCTTACAAAATGATTGAAGAGAATATCCTTTTCAGTTGTATTTTATACATATGCACTTTCATAGTGTGTTGGAGTTACCTGGTGTGTGTCGGTCTTTAAGGCATATTAAGTATTTAGAAACCAGTTATAACTGGGTAGTACTTTGGGAAAGACAATACATTTGTAGTAGTGTCTTAAATTTTTATTACAATTCCATCAGTAATTTTATGTTGCAATTATATCAATAATTACAATTTTAACAGTAAAATTTTGTGATTTTAATATAATTATATCAGGGGGTTTTATCTTTCTTATCAATGTAATATGTTCAAGTACAGTTTGTGGACCATTTTTTCTTCTCTTTAAAATACCTGCTTTCATGAGCTTTTATAAGCATTCATACCAGTCATTTTTTTAATGTCTAATTAATTTTCTGGTGGCTGTAAGAAACAGTTAGGCAGACTGGTAACACAACAAAATTCCATCCTTTTTTTTGATATGAAGATTTCAGTGTGTGACTTCTGTTTGTCAGTTTCATAGCCAGTGGCCCAAGCCTTTACTCAGGTTAAATTATTTTTTGCATTGTTAAAAAAAAATATTATTATAAGCATAATAATTTACTTTGTTTCTGGATCTGTAAAGTAAGCAATGGAGCCAGAACTGCAGTCTTAGAGAATCATCCCAGCAAAATTAAGCAGATATTAAGGCCTAGACATAGCTTTTTCTTCATTCAGTTTAAAGTAAAACTTCATTCAGTTAAACACTACCTTCAGGAAGTGACCTAGAGTCAAGTGATAATATCTGTATAGACAACACAATAAAAATAGTATGGGAACTTTTATGTTGTTACTTAGCTGTCACTTGAACTTTTTGGGAAAAATCAATGGTTTTATACATATATGTATTTATATGTATATATTTTACTTCTCTCACACCCCTCAAGACACAACTCTCTGTTCAACTGTGAAATTGTAGAATAGAATTAGAAAGAAACACCATGTTTCTTTTTCTGAAAAGAAGATTGTAAGAATTGAGACAATGGATTGAGACTGTCCAAATAGCCTTTGGATATTTAGAGATTGAGTTACTTCCCATGGTCCGCACATAACACCAGTCAGCAGAGAGTGCAAAGTTCTTTGTACCAGAAAAAGAGTACACAGAGGAACTTCACTCTTTTTTCTAATCAGAAATATGGCCTATCTCAAGGCATGGTTTCAAGAGGTATAATCTTAATGTAGTGTTAGATCCAGAGCACCATAAGGAACATGTTTATCTGGCTTTCTAGAATTAATATTTCTTTAGCAGTATATATATATTTTGGCTGAAACAATTTTTTACTGATTTCTGCATAAAGAAAGTACCAGACAAGGCAAAAATGAATGCCACTGTATCTGCAAGCAAGTTTTAACATTGCACTCAAGTACTGCAGGGATATTTTTTATGACAGGTGAAGTGGACAGTTCATATAAATATAGAGCAGCTATGCTGTATACTTTTTATTATCATGTTTTATTTGGTTTATTTCATGTCAATGAGACATTAAATTAAGAAAGAAGACAGAGAGAGAAGGGAAAAATACAAGGCCTTGTGATAATTGTATTATTGCATAGTTAAGATTTAATAGCAGGGTATGGAAGAAATAAAATTTACATCAGGTTAGAATGTGAGGATGAAATACTCAAGATTCTTTTAACTGATTTGTGTGACCCTGTGATAAATAAACCAATATTTAAGTAATATTACAGATTGGCTATGCCAACTGGCTCCAAAGCACATGCTCCCCAAAATACCTTCTTGTCTAACTCAAAAATTATTCACATTGTTCCAAAGATAAAAATATTTTGAAGTGACTTACAGAAGAGATTCAGTAAAAGATGTAAAAACCTGAGATCTCCAATTAAACAGTTTTATGGACACAGAATCTGTGAGGTCAGATTCTGTGTCCATAAAGTAAGAAACATTATGTGTCCTGCAGCACATATACACCAAATCAAAAAGATTTCTATCTAGCTCTTTTCCCAATACCAGCCAGATGTTAAAGCCAACCTCCAAGATACAAGATATTTTAAAGGCCTTCCCATTTACAACTTGATATATTTTAAATCTCTAAGGAAAATTTTCATTATTTTTAATTAAATGCAGAGCCTTAAGTGTTTTCTACACATTACATGAGAGAGAAATATTTTGGACCATAGCAGCTTTCATTTCCACAGAACCAAACCCACAGCTAAAGACAGTTTTGGAAATAGAAACCTTTCAGCAAGCAGGCTGAAGTTTTGCCTCTGTTCACTTACTTAAAAGCAAATAAATGTTAATATTTAAAATTTCAAAAATATTGATGATTAATTGGGTGAGGAAGAGAGAGAATTACTCCAAAGCCTGATGACTACAGTATTATCTGGGAGTCGCAGTTTAAGTCTCAGCTCCAATAAATATGTCAGTATTTTACAGCAGATAGGACCAGGTTAAGAAAAGAAAGTGACAGCCATTTTCCCAAGAACCTTTTAATTCCCTGGGTTATGAACTTCCTCAGGTGGTAGGAGACTTTGATTTACAACCCGAGAGAGATAGAAGATGTCTGAACTCAGGGTAATATCATAGCAATGAATGTAACAATACCAATGGTATGGGCAGAGAAAAGCAAGGATTATTCTGCCATATGGTGATTTCCTCCCTTGAGGAAATCTATTCCCTTTGTTAGAAAATGCCTGGATGATCTGGGGATACATTATTCAGTTAAGCAACCAGACATCACCAAAAAAAAAGAAACCCTATTCATTTACACAATCCTACAGCTTATATAAACAATTCACATAAAAATTTTATTTCTATGCATATTTTAAATCTACATTTATATATAAATAATATTAATGACATTTTAAAAGAATTATATCCCAGGATGAGCAAACAAGATAGGAGAATTTCACAGCAAAGAGCAGTGAAAAACAAAGGATGAAAAGAAACAGATCTGGTCAAAAAAGTTTCTGAGAATAGAGAACATTGCTCTTTTGAGCATATTCAGTGCTGGCTTCGATCTCCTATACAGCATTTAGCTTCACAGAATGGTATACAGCCCAACACAGAAACATACTAACAAAAGTCTTATTTCTCTTCTTGATGACAAAGTGCTTTAATAAGGCAAGTCACAGTCCCTCCAAGGGTCAATATTCTAATGTCCATAGGAGTCAAATAGAATCCACAGAAAAATAAAGTACCCATATATGTTTTCACAAAGAACTTATCTAATCAACTTTTTGAACTTGAAAGGTAAGTAGTCTGAAATGTATTTGCATTCTCCAGTATCAAGCAAACTAAATTGAATATATATGATATGATGTATACATCTGTAATTTCTATTAGAAAGAGAAAGATGGGATAGTCTACAGATGCCAGAGACCTGTCTATATGAATATGCAGAAAGAAGGAAACCACTTAGCCAGAGTGCTTGTTGGATTTCTAGAAAAGTATGTTTTTCAGTGTCATATGCAGAACAGAAATATCATTATCCAAAGCATGAATACTTGCAGCATCGTTTCCTTCTCTGACTTTTTTTAGTTTTTAAACTTTCAGGTTTTCTCAAACACTGAAACTTTCTATTGCAGATGTGCATTTAACTTACACTGCAAAGGGTTTAATGAACCAGAACCTGACAGATGAACAGAAGAATTTTTCTTAAATCCTCAAGTATTCACACTGTTTTAACTCAAAAGTGATGACTGTCATGTCTTGGCATCTTTTTCTATGTTCTCTGGGCTGCTTATATATTACAGAATCATGGCAAGCTACAGAAGCAGTTCTGGTAACAGAAAATGATTGTGGGAGTAGCTGAATGAGGATGCACTCATCAGCACAGTCTGGACCTCACTGCTGAAGAATTAATGGCAATATGCTGTGGAAGACCAGGCCAAACCTTGCCCAGGAAGCAGAACAGTCAGGTTTCCTCCTTTCCTAAGACTGAAACCTAAGATTTCTGCTCTTCTGGTTTGTAGTAGTCTCTGCCTCTTCTCTGACAGCTGTTTACATGTGCATTAGCAAATCTCATGATAGGCTGGGGAAGGCTGGAAAATATCTTGCTAGTCATTTCAGGCAACAAATAGCCAATGAATTGTTTCTTACTAATAGCTTTACATGCATGAATAAAAAACTTATTGTACACTATCTGCTGTAAATAAAAGTTTTTTTGTATCTTTTCATCAGCAATACATCAAAATATTTAAATTTCTCCATCTAAAATTCTTGCCTTGCCTGTGACAGTTGCTGGCAAAAAAACAGTGTTCAGAGTATATTCCTGTATCACAGTGTTGAGTGTATAACAAGTAGACACAGAAAAACAGATGAGTAGCAGTCATCTAGACAGTCAAAAGAGGAAGCCAGATCATTAATATAAAGTGAGCAGTACTGTCAGAACCACAACAGAACTTGAGTGGTAGTGAACTTAAATGACTGAATGAAGGATTACATAAAAAAACATTGTTACATAAAGATCACACAAACCCATAAACCATTCTCATGCAAATTTCCTTTAGTAATAAAGCTGAAAGTCCAACAACAGTTACACTGGGAAAGTAGAAAGACAATTTTTTGTCTGAAAATGGCTGAGATTACTTCCAAGTCATTAACTCTTTCAGCTCTGTATTAACCAAATCCATCTGAACAGGAAAAGACTAAAATCATGACACATTTAACCAACAGATTTCTCATCACAACTTCAGATTTTTATTATCTTGTCTAGTATGCAAAAATTTAATAAGAACTTTTTTCTAAAATCCAAATGGTCAAAAAAAGACACATATGAAAAATCAGTGCAAAAGAAATTAAGTATTTTCTTTATTACTCTATGACACTACTTTCCTGCCCCATTCTGTAATAATTTAATACAATACAGAAAAAAATAAGGGTTTAAAAATTTATTTATAATACACTGCCCCAGTAGTAAACCTGGAAACAATTTGTTGGGTTGAAAGCTCTTTCAAACTTGCAAAAGTTGACTGATAAATTAAAAAATAGTGTCAACATTTATCCAAAACCTTTAATCCTTTAGACATCTCTTCATGGTTATTTGATTAAAACTATAATTATATGCATTCATCGTGTTAATTTCTTTTGGGGTTTTTGGTTGTTTGTTTAGTGGGTTTTTTACCAAAAAAAAAACAACTGCATATGAAAATTTAAAAAAAAAATTTAGAAGAATATTTGCAGTTCTTACTAATATCCAAAATATAGTTCTAACATCATTAAGCCTTTAGTCTAATAACTGGAGAAAAACACTAATAGATCCAATGAACACCTGTCCAAATCATCCAAACTTTTGTCTTATATGTGGTTTAACTGAAACAACTGCCTGTCAGACTATATTTCTAAGATGATATGTCCTTAGGCAAGCTGAGAACAAAACCAGATTGTCCTTTCTAACAGCACTTTCATGCTAGATACAATTCAGAGCAGTACAACACAACACACAAGAAACAAAAAAATAAACAATTGTAAAGAACTTCATTAAGACCTCAGATTTAATTTCAGAGGAAAACTTACACCGGCTAATACTTTACCAAAACATGTTACCCTGGATTCAGATTCTTTCCAGATGACTTAGCCCAAACTGGATGCCTCTCTCCAGTCAACACTTTCTGTAAAGGAAGGATGTAAGTAATCATCATGCTCCAAATAAGAACTACTGCTCTGAAAACTTGTGTAGATTGTGCCAATTAAATGAAAGGCTTCCCCAGAGGGCAGTTCAAAGCAGGAGCTATGGACAGTGATTGAGCAGTACTCCCAAAAATCTCTAGTAGGAGGTTAGCTCCATACTTTGCAAGGTAGGGAAAGGGATTGGTTGGTGTGTTTAAAAGCAAATTAGATAAATCAGAAGATGTCTTCTATTTCTTCAAGAAGTCTTTGGGCATGCGGACACCCAAAGTTCACCTGACAAGAGTGGGTCATTTTCTCCCACAGAAATATGGGAATACTCATTGTGGTGCCAGTAGGAATTCCTTCTGAAAATGTGATCCATACAGAAGTACTCTAAAACTTTTTTGATCAAAAAATACTTTCTTTTAAAAGTTTCTGTGTCATAAAACACAGAAAATTAAAAAAAAAAAAAAATAAAGTGCTAAGTAGTACCAACACACTATATATAACCATACAGGGGCCTATATGCATTCTGTAAGCATCAATTTTATTTTTGAGCCTTAAAATTGGCTTTGAGTTCAACTACCCAGGTTATTCTCTTTTTGTAATCTTTATTCCAGTCTCTGTAAGATAAAGAGTAATGAAAAAATGTCAGCAAACCTACTGTGTGTTAATCAACACAGCCTTTGTTTAAGAAACACTTTTGAATTAATTTCTTTTGCTAAGTTTCCAGCTGACCTTCAAATGTTTGCTAGTAGAAAATTTCCAGGAAGTATTTGCTATATTGTATTGAACAAATACCTATAAAAACTGTCAGATTTTAGGCAGTACCTATCAGTACCATATCCTTTACCTGTCCACCAGTAAAGGACTATCAGGAGGAAAAGGTAACTATTGTATGCATTGAATTTTTCTCCACTGAAAGAAACTATGAAAGCCATCAGTAAATATAGTTCACACGTGGGGAAAAAAAAAAAAAAATGTAACATACACATTCTTTCCGGATGTTTGGGATTTCCTCACTTAAAGCTGAATTAGATGCCACATCCAGAGGCATCCAGAGGAGGGAGTGCCAAGGCTTGCTCTGTGGAGGAGGCCACTGAAGACCAGACACATCATACAAGAACTTGAGAACGGCCTGTCATGAAATTATCAGTCAAGAACTGAAATTGTTCAACAGCTAACTAGATGTGAACCTAGAGAAGACATTACTCTTAATCTGGGAATCTAGCAAAGACTTTAAAATATCTTCCCCTAATATGTTCCCGATACACGCACACGTGGAAGAAAGCAGATTGCCCAGTATCCTGGAGGCAGTTACCAATTTCTGGTGTGCAATATCCTGCTCCCCTACCAGTTGCTAGTAGAAGACTAGGGGAAGGTAGACCTTAAAGAAGCTGGCAAACATTGTTGAAGATCTAGTAAGACTTAGTGCCTTTCCTCCTACAGTGGGAATGGTTGATACCCAACAGCCAACTACAACTACCTGAGGAAAGCTTGTAATCACAAAATATTGCAGAGTAACAGGAATGTTTACATGTAACAATCAAATTCTTCAATTTAATGAACTTCAACTGTGTTAAAATACACTGTGTTTCTTGCTTTCACACACAAGGAAACAAGAATAAGCAACTCTGACTACAACCAATTTCAGGATTACTGTAAACTACCTTAAGAGTCTCTACAAATATGTGGAAAATGTCATCCAAACATCAAATCTTTCCCTGTGTTGTTTGCCCAACTGTGCAAGTAATTTCTTCCTACTTTGAGTTTTATGACATGACACACAGGGAAACAGAGCTTAGAGAACAGAACAGATGGATAGATAAAAAACATGAACTATGGAAGAACAAAGTGTGTGTTGGGATGTAAAGGGCAAAAGATCTTCAGGGAGAAACAGAAACAAAGAAGGAAAAGGCATCATTTTATTTTCTTTGAGTAATATGGAAGAACTTAAAAAAGTGAAACCAATTCTTAACATTAGCAAGAAGCCCTAGTGTTACCTTCCCACCTTATGAAGCCATTTGAGACAGTCCTTTGAATATAGAGAATCACATTTCATTAGCTTATCTAAAGACTACAGGATATAAAACTCTTAATCTCTGAAAAACAAGGCAGATAGTACATAGTATATCTCTCAGTTTCTGTGGTTAAACTGCATAAGAATTTCAGTGGCACAGATTGTCTGAGAGACATGAGGCACATAGAAATTATTAAAAATAAGAATAAGGGAACTTTAAAGTTCAAATAAAGTGCATTCCCAGTCTATGTTCATGAAAATTTTATGGTTTAACATGTTATGTCTTTATTCATACAAGTACACTATGATAGTATCATGGATCAATGAAACAACTACAGCTGGTTATTGTTAAGTAAACATTTTATTTACTAAAGAATAGGGTTTGTTTATTCATGACAGAAGCCCCTAAATAGCTTCCTGCAGAAAAGCTTGAGTTAAATTTGCTAAACTGGGATGGCAGGGTTCCCTGTTCTCCAGAATGCTCTTGACTCACCATTCAGCACAGAAGAAACAGAAGTTAAATTCCCATCTGCCTTACCAGATTTAACAGCCAAAATCCTCTGGTAGTGCTGTGAGGAAGCCATAAAGGTAGGTATACCCTTTCCTCTCCTTGTGTTCTTGTGCTTAAAACTTGACTTTCATCAGAGCAGGACTCAAAGCTCAAGCAAGTGAACCTGCAGACTGGGGACATCAAACTTTCTTTAACACTGTTTCAGCTCTCTTAGTATATGCTTTGCAGCATTCCCTGAATTCAGCAGGTTTCTGGTTACTGTGGATCTGGGAAACATGGAAACATCCCAAAGCAAAGAAGTCCTCAAAAGCAGATAAGACAAAGGAGATAAGAAAATTCCTGATCCGAGTGACACTGCAAATCTTACCTAAAACAATATACTATGGTGAGAGACTTTCAAGTGTGACAGACTTATCCCATTAAATATTTTAAAAGTCAGTACTAGTACTGTATACAGAGATTCTCACTTCTAATACAGCTGTGCAACAAACTGTTAAGCTAAGTGGCAGAACCATTGAATTCATTGCCACTTTTAATGTATTTAATGTCACCAAAAGCAGAACAAGCACACAATCTATCTTCAAGATGCTGATTTGGCTACAATGCAAAGCCTGTAATCTCTAAGAAACCAGAAGAATCAAAAAAGAGCTCTAAAATATGAGGTTTAACAATACTGCTACACCTCAGAATATCCTGGAGAAGTGAATGGCATTGCATCCTGGGACATGCATCCACAGAAATAATAACTTACTTTCTGATTCTTCGATAATTATTGTCTTTGTTTAGCAATAGACAATGGCTTCAAGTGCCAAACACAGTAAAGTATGGACTTAAAATATGAAGCTCATCTGCTTGCTATCAGGTAAAGGTATAGTCTGAAAAGCAGAAAACTATTTTTTGATAAATAAAAATGAAAATCTTTAAGAACAGAAGCATTTCTAGTATTTGGATTAAAGTATATTTGATAATTTTACAGTATTTGCAAAAGTTAGGTTGCAGATTTTTTTAATCTGGGCTGGAAGCAAGGAAAAATTGTATTTAGGTTTAGAAAAACTCACAACATACTCTGATATGGCAGATTGACAAGACGTGAAAATGCTTATACTCCCCTGGGATTTGCTCCTACATGTAAAACTAAACTTCTTGCAGCGATTCCATCTATGCATATATTTTTAATTCCTATTACTATTTTTTTACTTTATCTAAATGATAATAGATTAGTTATTTCTTCTGGTTTTTTCTGCATGTGGTTTTCACAATTCTTTTTTATTCATTAAATTTCTGTCTTTCAGTCATCTTTTCTATTCAAGATGATTTGTCACCTATAATACACTCTATTCTTTAAAATTTTTTAAAAATTTATACTGCTTCTACTTTTTCCTTACAATATACAGGCTTCATAACAACATACTGCTGTTCCTTAATACACAGATTTCATTGAAGCAATAACTAACACTGGAATATTTAATATTTCTTGAAGATTAGTAGCTAGGCAAAGCAATAGGTTACCTTGGAAGTATAAGGTTGTTGTCAATTAAATAGATGCCAAAAAATTTTCATGCCAAGATAATTATTTTAATACACTGATAATCATTAGTAAAGTTTTCTAAGAAATTTCCTTGACTATGTTGGGTTTTGGGAGATTGTATTCTGTGAAAATGTTGACTTTCTTAGAAAATCTTCTTGAAACAAGCATTTCATGGAAATAATTTGAATCACAGCAGGCTATTTTAAAATTGCATTATCCTTGAGGGTTATATAATAACTGATACTCAGAACCCTAGGTTTCTCCCTCCCTATGTTTTATTACAGATTTTGATTGAACAAATTTTTGATATACACTCTATAAAATAAAAAGTTTCGGAGGGGTTAATTGAATTAATGTCCCATTATTCCAAGAGGGAAGATCACCCATATGGAATCTCTCCTTTGGACATCTGCCACAGCACTGCTCTTTCAGAGCTCTTCTCTGCAGCATCAACAGTACAAAATATCCCCCGCAATTTCAACAGAATCTGAAATTATAATAACAAGCCTGGGGACGAGAAGAGCTAACTAATCAAGTGAACACCTCAGGTGTTTTAAAGTACAAAAGACAACCAAAAGCAGGAACACTTAATTAGCAATTCTGTTTATTTTTAACTATAATATAACTCATATAGAAAGATTTCTTAGAAATTACAGCCAAAATCTTTAAAAAATATTTTTTCACCATTCAGTTTATACTCATATACCAAATTGTACAGTTTTTTAAATAAGGAATTTCTTAATATTTGGACCATTTTAAGATCAGAGGCTTTAAGTATTTAAATAATAATAGTATATTTTTAAAAAATTGGTATGGGAAATCTATTTTCAAATATCTTAGCTGTAAATATACGTCCTTTCAATCATTTTGTAAACTTCAGACAAGTAGAAACCTAACAAACTATTCGGTCATGATGTAATTTAGAACTTTTACATGTTAATTCCTTGATTTTCAACTTTCTAAAAGTTCAATCAACAGCACATATTTATCCAAGAAGTACACAGTACTGTATACTTCTGGGTTTTTATAACTATATGGATTATATTTTCTGGTTAAACAGACATAGGACAACAAATCTTCTTGCTTAGGGCATCTGTTATGCACACAAAGCAGACGTAGTTTGATAAAGGTTTGTTTGATAGTCAATCTATCTTATATCCCAATATATCTTTGTTTCAAGATCAGTCTAGATATTTCAAGATGGAACAAGATTTTAGTGTAAATTTAAGATGTTCTGTTAGATTTTCATTCAAGATGAAACAGACTGTATTTATACGTTTATTAATTTTGTCTTTAGGAAGCACATGGATTAGAAGACCACTATTGTGTGGATGGAAGAATAAGGAATGTCACTTAAATTAAAGTTCATTTTAGGTGGAAGAATCTTAGCTCTAAAGGAATGAGATTTAATTTAACTAAGTTTGTTTGTAAGCCTGAAGAGATGGATGTGTTTAAATGGCACCCATCACCAACATTTCAAACCAAAACTTTGACAAGCTTTAATCCTTGGCAAACTGCTATTTTGCTCAGTAATATTCATATGTGTTATGAAGACATCTACACATAATGGAAATAAGGTAAGTCACATGTTTACTAACCAGTGTAAATATATTCTATGTACTTGTGTACCACTGTGAAACACCGTGTCAGTAACTAACACTGTAGACCAGGGGTCAGTATTGTGTCCGATCCTATTTAACATCTTCAGTTATGATGTGGATGATGGGACAGTGTGTATCCTCTGCAAGTTTGCAGAAGACACAAAACTGGGAGGAATGGTTGATACATCAAAGGGTTGTTATAGTCAGAGGAACCTGGAGAGAATGGAGAAATGGGTTGACAGGAATCTCACGAGGTTCAACAAGAGGAAGTGCAAAGTCCTGCAGCTGGTGAATAATACCCCAGGCACCAGTATATGCTGGACGCCACTCAGCTGAAAGCAGCTTTGCAGAAAAGGGCCTGGGGACAGAAAGTAGAACATGAGCTACCAATGTGCCCTTGCGGTAAAGAATGGTATCTAGGGCTGCATTAGACAGTGTTGTCAGTAGGTTGAGAGAGGTTATCCCTCCCCTTTAATCAGTGCTGGTGAGGTCAAACCTGGAGTACTGTGTCCAGTTCTGGGCTCCTCACTACAAGAGAGAAATGGACATACTGCACAGTCTAGTGAAAGGCCACAAAAGATGATGAAGGGACTGGAGTATTGATTATATGAGGAAAGACTGAGAGATCTGTGACTGTTTAGCCCAGAGAAGAGAAGGCTCAGAGCGATCTTATCAATGTATATAAATACTGAAGAGAGGGTACAAGGAGGACAGAGTTTGAATCTTTTCAGTGGTGCCCAGTGAGAAGACCAAAGGTAACTGTGTCATGGTTTGAGCTCAGAAGGCAACAGAGCACTACACAGCCACTCACTCACACCCTTCTTCCCCAGCACTGAGAAGGAGAAAATAAAGCAAAAGACTCAGTGGTCTGAGCTCAGAGGGCAACTGAACTCCACACAACTGCTCACTTCCCCTTTCACCCCCAGCAGTGGGAAATAGAAAATAAGCAAAGGATTGGGATTTGAGGGAGGAGAGGGAGGGATGACTCGCTCATTATGGTCACAGGCAAAAGACAGACTCATTAGGGGAAGAAAAAAAGAAGATAAATTTAATACGGACAGTAGCAACAACAACACTTAACAGAGTAGGACAGTGAGAAACATCAACACATCTTGAAAACACCTCCTCGAAGCCATCTCTTCTTCCCAGGCTCAGCTCTGCTTCCAATATCTCTACCTCCTCCCCCCAGCAGTGCAGATGCAGGGAATTGGGGGTACAGTCAGTGCTGCCACTTCTTCCTTCTTCAGGGATGGGGGAACATCTGGAACTTCTTTCCCCTGCTCCAGCATGGTCCCCCTCTCACAGGAGACAGTTCTCCACAATTTTTCTCAAACTCAAGTCCCTCCCACAGGCCCATCCTTGGTTTGAGTGAGTGGTGGGTTTTTTTGGTAGCAGAGGAGGGGGCTATAAGGGTGGCCCCCTGTGAGAAGCTTCTCAAAGCTCCCCCAGCTCCAAGTCAAACCTGCCTCTGCACCAAAGCTGAGCCAATCAGCTGCACCTCTGCAATAACGTGTTTAAGAAGGGACCTGGTGATGAGGAGTCGGACTTGTGAGGAGGAGTTGCTGCAGGTGGGTGAACACCAAGGTCAGTGGAGGAACGGAGGAAGAAAGGAGGGGGGAGGTGTGCTGGAGCAGAGACCCCCCTGTATCCTGTGGTGAGATGGCAGGGCGGTCCCCCCCTGCCACCCATGGAGATCTACGGTGGAGCAGACACTGATTTATGGCCTGTGTTTTGTTTCACATGGATGATCAAGGTTCTGTGCCCGAAGAAGGTCAGGATCTTGTGGGAAAAGGTAGCTTCCACTGTTGTAGTTCAGTGCTGGGGGGACTGCAGCATGCGGGGGTGTCTCCGATGTGAGTCCTTCCCACGGGCCGCAGCGTTTCCTTACACTGCTCTGGCATGGGACACCAACTTTCTCCAGCTGGAGTCCCTCCCATGGCTGCAGCCCTTCCTGAGCTGCTCCAGCGTGGGACACCCCTGCATGTTGCAGACCTCCCAGTGCCAAACCACAACAGGGGCTGCTTCTTCCCACAGGGTCCGAGCCTCTTTTGGGCACAGTCACCTGAGGTGGTGTGCTGGGTTTCTGTGGTGCAGTTTTTTGGTAGAGGGGGAGGGGGTTACTGTGGCAACCCACTGTGAGAAGCTTCTCAAAATCTCCCCTGGCCCTGAGCTGACTCATCTCTGGCCAGGGCTGAGCCAGTCAGCAATGGCGGCTGCACCTCTGTAAGAACATATTTAAAAAGGAGAACCTGGGAGGGGTTTGGGACTTGTGAGGAGAATTTGGGAGAAGGACAAACACCCAGGTGAGTGGAAGGAAAGAGAAGGAAGTGGGGGGGCGTACATCAGAGCAGAGACCTCTGCATCCCATGGTGAGACAACAGGGCCACTCACCCTGCCACACATAGAGGTCCACAACAGAGTAGAGGCTGACCTGAAATCAGTGGAGAAGCCCACACCAGGACAGGTGTCTGCACTTAAAGGAATATGGGACTCTGAGGGGAGAAGCAGCCTTCACTGTTGTAGTTCAGCACTGGGGTGACTGCAACACATGGGAGTGACCAACACTGGAGCAGCTGGCTGCATCCCATGGGGAGGACTCACTGTGGAAAAAGTTCATGGAGAACTCAAGTGACACATGGAGCAGGGGAGGAATGTGTGGCATTCACCCCACCTCCTGAGAAGGAAGGATCAATATGCTGAATGTAACCCCCATCCCCTGCCCCCTGTGCTGCTGGGGGAGGAGGGAGAGAGAGCCTGGGAAGAAGGGAAGGGTGAGGGGAGGTGTTTTTGGATGTGTCACTTCTCACTCTGCCACATTATCTGTTAAGTGTTGGTTTTGTTAACATTTGAATTAAAGTGATGTTCTTTTTTCTTCCCCTAATGAGTCTGTCTTTTGCCTGTTACCACAAGGGATGAGCCATCCTTGGATGGATTCCTGAGCCATTTCTGCTTCATTTTCTCCTTCCCATTCCTAATAGAGGGAAGGGTTGAGTGAAGGGCTGCATGGTGCTCAGTTGCCCTCTGGGCTTAAACCATGACAGACAGCATGACAGTGACTGCTTCACTGTAGACCTCCATGGGTGGCAGGGGGCATCACCCAGCCACCTCACCACAGCATATAGGGTATGTCTACTCCAGCACACCTTCCCTTCCCCTTTTCTCCTCCATTCTTTCACTGAACTTGATGTTCATGTAGATGTTGAAACTCTTCCTCACAACTCCTACTCCTTCTCCCAGGTCTCCTTCTTAAATACATTATCACAAAGGTGCAGCTGATTGTCTCAGCCTTGGTGCAGAGTTGGGTCTGACTTGGAGCCAGGGGAGCTTTGAGAAGCTTCTCAGAGGAAACCACTGCTGTAGCCCCCTCCTCTGCTACCAAAAACCCTACCACTCACTCAAACCCAGGACAGATGGGCACGAACTGAAACACAAGGAGATTCTCCCTGAACATCAGGAAACACTTTTTCATTGTAAGGGAGACTGAACACTGTCACAGGTTGTCTAGGTTGCTCGTGGAGTCTCCCTCCTATGAGATGTTCAAAAGTCATCTGAACATGAATCTGACAACCTGCTCTAGGTAATCGTGCTTGAGCAGGGGGGTTGGACCAGATGACCACCAGAGGTCCCTGCCAACCTCAACTGTTCTGTGATTCTGTGAATACATGATAGCTGTAATGGTGTATCCCACCAGAAGACATGGAATTATCTACACTTTCTTATTAAGTCCATTCTAAAATTTAAGAGAGAATAGAACAACTCATTTATTTTAAAACGCAATAAATTTCCTTCTGAAAAATATTAAGCTTGCAGAATGTACTTAATTTCAGATCATGATCTGCCATTTACTTAACTCAGTTATATAAAATATAATAAGTTAATGCTTTCTTACAGAGTGTGAAAGCGACTGGAAAAGGACATAAAACATGTACTTAATAGCAGAGAAAAAGTAACATCCAAGTGGAAAAATAGACTTTGAGACTTTTCCAAAACCTATTTAAAAATGAAATCTGCAAGTCATGAAAATCCTGTTGTTTCTGTGTGCACTTAAGATAGCATAAAGAATACAATTTGTTTAAAATTCATCTTTCTGGAGATGCAGGGAAACAAGTGAGATAATTTGTCAAGGGTAAAAACTGCTAATGACAAATTGTGTATGACACAGTCATCAGGCACTCCTTAGCCAGAATCAAGAGTGAGAAATAACTCTAGCCTAAACTGAAACTAAAAGTATAGTGTCCCTTGAGAATTTGTTACAGCAGGAGAATTAATTAAGCATGGACAGCATACCATGCATGAGTCTAGAGACAGGAAAGGGGCAGGGAAGGTCCAGCTCAGCTGAAGTGGTCTTGTCCCTTCAGGCATATGCTGGACACTCGTCACAGAATGTTTCCCCAGCTGTGAAGAAGACAGACATGCCTAATATGAGGACAGAAGGTAAAGCTGAGTTTTGATTTGGGATTGATATGGCTGCAGATGAGCAGTCCAGTTCACCCCGTTGTGGCTGCTGTGTGAAGGGGAAATGCCATACACATTTATGACGTGAAGTGATGCACTAAACCAGAAAAACCCAGGTACCTCAAATTAAACAGATAATCACTGCTGATCCTTAAGCGTCCTGGATAACAGGGTCACAGAAAAACAAACAGCCTTGGTAAGAACACAGAAGACAAATCTCTCTAAGGACAATACAGAAAATGCGAACATATTCCATTTCTTTAAGTTATTAGCAGGACCCTGTTCAAGGCTGTAACAGCAACAGTAACATAATAACAAAGGCTTTCCAAGGCTTTCTGCCAAGGTCCCTTAAATATGACAATGACTAATTCCTTCAGCTCTCTAACTCTATGACGCACCACCGGGGAGACAGCAAAGCTGGTTGTTGGTATTCTGAGAATTACTTCACTTCAGAAGAAAGACATCTGCAGCTTTTTACTATCTCCATGCCTGCTGCCACAGAAAATGCTCTTGGGACATAAACAATATGCATCCATCTTGTCTTTTGGATACTAGTAACTTCCCATTACCCCTTAAATTTTAGGGAAAGGAATAGTAGATGTGTTAGGAAATCTAGTGCTATGAAAGCTACAACAGCAGAAACAGGCCAGTTATTTCACTACAGCTGAGATTTATCCTAGGCTTTATAAAAACTGGCTATCATTATTGCTGATATTTCAGGGCAAAGTGTAGCCACTTGCCCCTAGTTCTGCATAGTGCAGAATGTACTTGCAATAAGCTTTCAGAAGAAAATCCCTGTAGGTTAGAAAAGTACTGTAGGTTCTTGGCTAGCTGTGATACAGAAAGCTCTCTCAGTAACAGCCTTTTAACATATTATATTAAGAGATCAGGATACATCAGAAAAAAAAAATAAAAAAAGAAAGTCAATAAGCAGTTAAATTATATAAATCACTTAAACAGTGAATAGTCCAAAAGAACTTTTAAAAAAGTGAACTTCTGAAGGATACATTTAGGCTTAATGAAAAGGTAGAACTGTATCTCATAGACAGAAAGGCAAGTACCAGTTCAACATAGCTATAAATTTCTGTGAAACCTCATATATTTACATTC
Organism: Tyto alba; assembly: GCF_018691265.1. Lineage (NCBI taxonomy): Eukaryota > Metazoa > Chordata > Aves > Strigiformes > Tytonidae > Tyto > Tyto alba. Next base: position 19,718,792 of record NW_024881275.1, on the reverse strand, counting down.
ACAGGAAAATAAGAAGTAAAAGTAATGAAGGAACCAAAGGAAAGAAGAAAACAAAGGTTTGAAGAAAACAAAACAAACAAAACAAAACCAAACAAAACCAACCAAACAAAATCGAACAAAAAAAAAAACCGCAAACAAACAACAACAAAACAAACAACCACACACATGCACATGAAAAGGAGAACAGGTAGGGAAAATTGGACAATGAGTTAATAGAAAGAAAATGCCATATGTGAAGAGATTAATAAAAACTATGTTCAAGAACGGAAAAAGAAAATATAAATATGAATATGGAGTTTTTCATCTGCTTAGATATAATTTAAAATCTAGTAATATAAAATTGAAGTGTTCTGCCTTAACAAAATAATTTTGTATGATATATTTAAAAGTTCATTAAAAATCTGAGCTGTTAGAAGCAAATATTTTTGCATGTATCTTTCTTTATAATAAGTAAATTCAAATTTAAACAGGTATTTTCATGTTAAGTAGTGTACGCATCAATGGAAGTAAAACTTTGCAGATCAGGTTCATAATCATATTTCTTAAAATGCAAACTTTAATGTTAGAAACTTTTGGAAACAGCCATTAAAATATTTTTAACCTAAATAGATCAAGTTTTGGCTTGTTGAATGAAAATATTTCTTGAAAGAAAACATCGTTCTGAATTCCCTCTGAATCCTCCCAAGATGATTTTCACCATGGGACTCTCAGTAAAACTGTCTCTCTTACAGTCTTATTTTTGTCTTCATTATCATCAAAATCCATAATGTTTTTCTCTGGGGACATGAACTGAGAATGAATCTATCAAAAAACATCCCTCAAATTATAAAAACAGTTAGTAGGTGTTTTATGAGGTATTTAAAATTATACACCTTTCTGATCCATGAACGTCATACACCATGTAAATACACTATATAATCTCCTTTTTGTCAGTCCTATAAAAGAGAGAAACACAGAGGGTCTACATTATTTTTCTTTCTTTATCAGTGATAAGCGCACAGAAGGCAAAAGTAGCAGGGAGGATAATAAACATAACTGATACAATCCAAAACAAAAATGCAGTCAGCATATTGAAAGTTTTGCAGTTGTTATGATTAGCTTGTGTAATAAAGCATAAATTTATTTGATGTTACTTGGAGTCTTTCTTGCTTTGGGTAGAATTATTACATCAGTCTTTTATTCACACAGAGATTGACTAGGAAAATCTCTTCACATTACATAGGCCTTGGTCTTTCAGCATGGATTTGTGATGTAATCAGACTAGTGAAGATTGCACCTTATTTTTTTCACCAATAAAATAAACCATACTATAAGAGCAATTGACATTCAATAGTAATATCTGTACACTTTCTAGAATGACTGGTAATACACCACCATCGCATAGAAACACCTTTAATTGCTGCCAAACTTGTCCTATTTAGAGGTTGAAATATTGAACTACCTGTACCGGCTGACTGGCTGTCAGGAAGAGAAGAGAGACAATGTTTTAGAAACTGGCGTGTGAGAGTTCAGACTGAAAGAGTCTCAAGGACACTTGAGAATACAGCACAGCAGAAGCAACTATATCTCATTGGAGTTTTAATGGAAAATATTTCTGCCAGTAAAGTTTGTGTCAAGTGTCCCTCAAATACGGCAGAGAGCTCAAGACAGAAGTACATGAAAGCTTCTAATAATGGCCTTATCAGTATTCATTTCTCCAAAATTCACCTGTAAAGATGTCCTGTTTATAAGTTCTACTGTAAATTTTTGCTGATGTAAGGCATAACTAACTTCATTTAGACAAAGTAAAATAAAATACAAGAAAAGAAGTATGTTCATAGGTGAATAAAACTGTTAGTCTTGCATGGACATCTGTGTGGCAGCAAAGACAATATATTTTTCTGATAATTCTGTCTTCCACCACTGTCCCAAATATTCTACCATTTTATATATTCCCTCATAGTTTTTCTTGCCTAATTTGTCATCTGCATTCTTGCTGTGACAGTGTTACTCAGTCAAAGATGTAGTATTTCGGTACAACTGCTAGGCCTTCTGCCTTCTGTAAAACCCTCAGGCACACCACTAATTTTTGTTGCACACTAAATAATGTAGAAGCCATGACAGATCACCCATAAAAAAATCGGTACTATTAATTTTCACAAACACTAAAACACATGGAGCACATACTTTCAGTGGCACCATCTTCTAAATGCTAGTAAAATGAAAGGATGATCAGGGGGCTGGAGCATCTCTCCTATGTGGGCAGGCCAAGGGAGTTGGGGTTGTTGAGAAGAGAAAGCTCCGGGGAGACCATATAGCAGCCCTCCAGTACCTAAAGGGGGGCTACAGGAAAGCTGGGGAGGGACTTTGCACAAGGATATGAAGTAATAGGACAAAGGATAATGGCTTTAAACTGAAAAACAGTAGATTTAGATTAGATGTAAGGAAGAAATTCTTCACTGTGAGGATAGTAAGACACTGGAACAGGTTGCCCAGAGAGGTTGTGGATGTCCCCTCAATTAAAGTGTTCAAGGCCAGGTTGAACAGGGCTCTGAGCAACCTGGTCTAGTGAAAGTTGTCCCTCCCCACAGCAAGGGAGTTGAAATTAGATGATCTTTGAGGTCACTTTTAACCCAAACCATTCTACAATTCTATGAGTCTATGATTCTAAGCTGAATGCCTAAAATCCCCCTGGCTTTATTAATATAGGTTTATGAATTCAAAATGAATTCTAAATATATTTTTTTCTTCTTTTTTTTTTTTTTTTTTTCTTAATGCTGTGCTCTTCACACTTTCAGAAGAAAGAATTTAGGGCTTTTTTAAGAAACTTAATAAACTTCATGAAGCCAGGAAGGGAAAACATGTTATTTTGTCTATAATGAATAAGCAACTGTATTTAAAAATATAGTTATTTCACAGTGAATAAACCTTCCTTCCTAGTGCTAGAATGAAAGTGGTATATGCTGTCTTTGTCAGCACTTCAGACACTTTCAAAGTTTATCTCTTTTTCATAGACTACTAGAATACTCACCTGTCTTAATTTTTCTTTCAAAAGAACTAGCTAAGAAACTTATGTCATTTGCAGTGCAGTACATCACTTTCAATCTATAGCTAGTACACTCTTTCAGTAGCATGTTAGTGAAGGATGTCAGACTCCAAGGAAGGGTTCATTTAACTTCATCTATTTTTCAGAGGAAATGTCTGATGATTATATAAACTGCTATCAGTATTAATAGTCAGATAGAGAAACACATTTTATAAAGAGGTTATAGTTTCTTAGTTTTCTATGATGATTTTATAAAGAGGTTATAGTTCTTAGTTTCCTTAATGGCTGATTAAGGTGGAATATTTGTGCTTCAGATCTGCATTTTTTTTACTTCAAAATTCTCTCTTGCCATTGTTTTAGACTCAGAAACATTCAGATATATACAATAAGTCTAATGCTTTCTCTTTTTTTTTTTTTTTTTTGCCTTATGTAAAGGTTGACAACTCATGGGGGGAAAAAAGGCTACTGAGAAATAGCAACACCTCTGAAAGGCTTTAATGGACTGTGAATAAATTAATTTCTGGTTTAAGATGCCCTTTAAACATTGACAGCCAAGACCTTACAGGCTTGCAAGAAGAGTTAAACCATTCAAATCCCCTTTGAAGTTTTTAAGATTTCTATTTAAATATATATTTATAAACCCCAATGATTTGCCTATTTAGAAAACATTAGGTTATTTAATTTGACACTGTAGAGTTCTCTCCCCTTGTACGACTCTCATTTTGATTGACTGAATGTAGCACAATTAACTTTCCAACACTAGAACAAACAGTTCTCAGGATTTGATTTTTATACTGTTATTCTGCCTTGCTGCACATTGGTAACTTTAGATCTTCACATTTTGAAGTAAACAATTCCAACCTATATACAAAGAGTACTTTCAGACTTGTCCATTAATTCTATGATTGAACTTGTTCAATGTACCAACAGGATAAGCAGACAAAAAATAATGTTTATCATTAAATTTAGATGAAAGGTTAAAAAATGTCCAGTCTTGAGTTACATACCAGTGAGAAAGGCAAGAACTGATATAACTGATAGAATTTTTACCCTTTAGCTTGAATCTTTAATTGCAGTCAATTCCACCTTTTTGTTGTGGAGTTAATATAGTTATCAGCTAAGAAAGACACCAATGTGCATTTGTATATAGCTCTGCTTATTCTGCAGGAGTCCACACCTAGCCCTGTAGAAATTTTGAAGTTAAAAATAGTTCAGCTTGAAATTTAGGTGCTAGAAAGTGCCTTAAAAACACATCTCTAACCAGAGGGATGGGAAGCCCCACTAAGTAAAGGTGAGAGGAAAAGTACTACTGTGGAGACTTGTAGTGGCACACACTCAGAAAGAAAAGAGCAATTATTTTAAACATGAAATCCCACTTTTAATGAGAAAATAAGTTAATGGGGGAATCTCTTCTCTTAAAAATTTAATTTGATTTAACCTCATTCCTAAATCTTAGGCAAATCACCTACAACTTTGATAGTTGTCTTATTGCAGTTATTTCATATTCAGACTAAAATGAACAATTCTTAAATCCATGGTACCTTATCTAAGATCTTTTTAGTACAATATTTAAACACATAAGATTTACACTTAGGCTATCATATACTTCAAAAACTGCATCATTTTCCTTGATATTTTAAGAAATCACATATGGCACTAGGGAAAGAGAGGTTATAATTGGAGAATGATAAGTAACAGAAAATAAGCTGACCACATAATATACAAAAAGATTGAATTTAGATAATGTTATTCAGTATTCTCTAAGTGTAGAGATATAAATAAGCATTCAGAGGTATAGACTAAGTTTTGTCAAAAACAGTCATCCAATGCAAAATATCTGCCTTTCATAATAAGATGTTTCTAGAGTTATCTGCCTCAGGCTAAGAAATATTTAAGTGGCTTCCTGTGCCATTATTAATAAAAGGAAGCCATTCTGACCTGTCTACTAGCCTTGCAAATCACATTTGCTCTTCTTGTTCTTATCTTCAATCAAAGCTAAAGTTCTTTCATGATTTCTCCATTGTTTGTAAATGGAGGAAACCTGGTGCTCTTTCATTTACCAGAACCTCTTCACCTTTTTTCTCCTTCCCTTTATTGCATAGAATAAGTCATCTTCCTGGCATACTTTCTATTGCTCTTACCTATGCTTTCCCCAGGCTTTTAGGAAGTGCTTTCCTTTTCTTTATTAAAGGAATGATCAAGGATCCTCTTTATGTCTTTCTTCACTATTGCAGTCCTCAGGTGTTCTGGCTTCCAGCATGAGATCCTATAGGGCAGTCAAATGATTCATGTATAATTTCCATAGAGTCATCTAATGGCTGAGACTGCAAATATGTAGGTTTGGTTTAGCCTGATGCTATAGATTTCACCAGCAGAGTAACCAGACATATCAAAGACATACAAGACTTTTTATTTAATGTGAGGCAGGACTGGCTTATGCTGGTGCACCTTTAGCTGGCAGTTTCATATCTGAAAGGTCAGGCTAGTAAAGCATGTCCTATCACAGTGTCTCTTCAAAACTTTCGTTAAAGAACTGTTCCAAGTATATCCTCAAATTCTAACATCTTGTACCTGCTGTTAAAAAATTTTCAGAATAAAGGTACATTTTCACAGGTTTTTTTATCCTCCTACTTTAATTTCTTCCCACAGGAACCTATATGGGGCACAGTGAAGCTCCATCCTAATTGTACATGGTTTATTATCACTGGACATTATTAATAGTTACAAATATTATAATTGTATTCAAAACATTCCACATGGTGTTTGAAGATTACATTGAAATAGTCTTCCCAAATTAGGTAATTTCTATTCCTTACTTACAGTTCTTTTTCCAGTGAGAGAGGTTATTTCAGAACTTAATTTAACAATATGTTAAACATAATGGAAAGATACAGTAAAAGCTCTATCCCATGTACTTAAACAATAATGCCAATAATTAGAATTCATTTTGATGCTAAAAGAATTTTCACATTTGCTTAGGCAGAAAAATGCCAAGTTCATTTGAATTTTAATATAGTATTCTGCAAAAATTATAAATCAAAGTAAGATGAAATATTCAAAGAAATATGAAATATTCAATGCAATACAGCTGAAAGGAGAAACTCTACTGTCACATTTTCCAATTTCCCATCAGTTCATCAAATTTAGTAATAGAGACAAATTACAGGAGAATATATATTAAAATACTTATGAAATCAGTGAAAAAGAAATTCATTATAATAATATAAGATTGAATGCCTATTTAACACACATTGACATGTTACAAAAGACAAATACAGTAGACTAGAACTCTGTATGATGATTGACATTCACATTTGGGCTCTTAGTATGTATTACAAGTTATGAGGAAAGATTGACTACCCAGATGTCACATTGTCAAGGTTTGTCTGTTTTTAGAAAGTATACTTTACTTTCCCCCTACATAATTGCCAAATGCAATAGTCCTAAAACCTCATTTTAATATTATGTGATAAGGGTTCACATACTTTCCCAATGTTCAGGCTGTTATGCACCATCCAGTATGTAGCTGAACCGTTTAACTACCCTGAACACCTGATAACATCTTTCAGACTGACACTAGAGTATGAGTTAGGTAACAAAGTATACCTCCTTGGTAACTGCGGAGAGGCAGGTTCAGGAACAAATACCATAATTTAAGTACAGCAAGAATTAATTAAAAGAAGACAAAACCAATAGCATCTAAGAGAAACTATCAAGGATTTCCATAGTTAAATATGTTGCATTTTTCTGTTCATATATTTAGACAGAAGGAAAGGAGAAAGGTGTTCCAGTCAGCCAGAAAAGGCACAAAAGGCCATTTTAATCCTAGTATGTCTAATGATATGTGAAAAATGCTGAGAATTTCAGAATACAAACTGAGCTGGATTTCTTATAATTATGGGGACGTTATGCAAATTTCTTGTTCTATCTGATAATTGCAGCCGCTTTGAGTAGCTGTGTACATTGTCTTCCCTTTCATATTAGTGACTCCTAACATGACTTCTGTACCTGTTCATGTATTTAACTTTTAAACACTGCATACTACACAGGAAAGCTACATTTCTGTGACAGGCCATGTCACTGATGTGGCTCAGTGATACCAAATACTGCCAAAAGAGGACCAGAGGAGAAAATAAGCAGTACGGAATTCTAAAGATCTCCCAATCCAAAACTGTTTAGACAGACAAGATCTGCAGGGAAGGCAGAGTTCAATGCAAGAAATTTCCATAGAGAAGCAGAAGTTAACAAAGAGATTCAGAGGTTCTGGATCTAGCAGCAAACACATCAGCTGTATGGTCTGCAGAGAGGGAAGGAGGAAGGGGATCAGCACTAGAACTGGATATATAGAATTATTTAAAAGAGTACGAGAGAGTCTGGAAGGGAGATTAAACGGGAAAATTTCACATGGAATTGCCTGCAGGGAAGAGGAAAAACACTTGTGAATGGAGAGTTAGAAGACTATCAAGAGTAAAAAATTAAAAGTGAAGAACCAAAAAGACAAGGGTCAAGAGTATTGATTCATCAGGGGACACAATGAAACACAAGCAGCTGCAGAAAATAATTTATTTCCCCTGGCAATTGAGGAGTAGAGAAGGGAGAATTGGGACAAGGTGTTGCAGCGTAGACCACTGCAGAGAAGTGGGTGTTCAGCGTAGAGACCTGCAGGGTGCTCTGAAGAGCTGAATAGTATGCAGCCACCACCAGTGTGGTCCTCACCATCCGGGGGTCCCAGCTGATACAGACAGCCCTTCATGGGCAGCTATGCAGCTTTGCAGCAACAAGCTGAGGTCCTCCTCCATATCAGACAGCTCTGCATCATACTCTCCCAAGCACCCTATAGATGGCTAGTTTGGCTGATTTCCACTTTATAGGATATACCAGCCTCACTACTACAGATAATGAAGAGATGACAGTGAAGTTTTCTGTTACATCAGTCCTACCTCCAAAATAAGAAAGAAATATAAATACAGACCTTGAGCCTATGGAAGGTGTTCTTGATTTAGTGTGAGGTGTGCATCAAAGTACTTTCTGACATCACACCAAAAGAGATGCTTTAAATACAGAAAATATTAGCCATTGTGCAGAATAGTAAGAAATAATTCTCCTAGAAGGGGAACTACATTTCTGAAGTAGCATAATCATCATTAAGGAAGTGGCACAGTGAATAGCTAAGCTTCAGTGTTAAGTTTTCCATTACTTCTTTGGATGCCCAATGTTTTGATACTTTAGACTGAAGGAAATGTTTGGATGTTTTATGTGACCATCATTTTAGTTTATGTTGTCTTTAATCCAAGTATTTTGAATGTGCCTTATAGCACAAAAAGAGGATAGCATATCAAATCAGATTACAACACTGTTAATGAAAAACCCCATCAATGAGAGATTTTAAAAAGACCAAACATTGTGTTTCTTAATCATTTATTGCATAAGCAAAATTTTAATAGCATCGACATGAATTTTGTGCCAGTGAAGGCTGAACAAATCAAGATACGGTCCAAACAATGAAAATGAAAGTTAACACTACCACAGTATTTCCCCTGTGAAGCACACTATATGGATTAATTACTTGCACCATGAACTCAGTGCAACATCTAGCAGCTACACTACTTTCTAATATGCAAGAGAGCCTCCAGAGGTGCTATATCAAATAGCTAATAAAAAAAAAAACATTATTTACAATGTAAAAACACTCTTGTGATACAGTCAAGACCCTGAGTTATGAGAGAGATCCTTGGTGGTACATAGCTTTACTGATTAGCAGGGAGAAACAATATCAGACTGTGGAGGGTGTTTATAAAACTACATAGCAGTGTCTAGTTTTATGTTTGTGAATTGGGAGATCAGAGGAAGTAAGACAAGATGGATGCAGCTCTTCAAAGAGTCCAGGACTACTACAGAGCTGATGGTACTTTTTCGTCTACTGACATGCTTTAATGGTCTCCAGTACTAGACAAAGTTACAAGAACCACTGTAATATTATCATAGGAGGGCTTTTTTATCACTATTATTTGTATTTACTATTGTATCCAGTTAGGTAGAAATTCCTCTATCTGAATCTTTCAAGTATTCTTCCAACCTACTAGACTGCTATGAAACAGGAATGAATTTTAGATTCCCTGAATAACTGCAATTATATATATTTTTAAAGTTTATTTTCACCTGCAAAAAAGTCCAGTTTAAAACAGTTTTAAAACTCAACAAGAATATACCTCATCTTTGAAGTACATAAGGAATACAAAACTTGTCAGAAGAGTTTCATTTTTTCTTTACCCAATTTCTTCATTTCAACTTTTTGACTTGAGATTGTGATTGAGTATTTCACAAGTTTGTTTTCCCTACAGGTGATTACCAGTGATTCAGAGCTAAGGAACTTAGAAGAGTCATTATGTTTTCTCCAGTCTACACACAAATAGAGGTATTTGCTAGTGATGGATTTCATCTACCATACTAACTTAAATCTGTGATGCACAGTTTAGAAAAATAACATAAGCAAGGTGGCAAAAAATCCCACTGTGGCAGCATTAAAACAAAAATGCTCAGGGACCAGAATGTGTTCATGACCAATGTATGGTTGACCCCTACAAAGAATCAATAAAACAAAGCACAGACTGTAAAAAATCAATATGGTTATGGCCATACCCAGATTACAGATAATAAACTTGGTAATTGTGAACAATAAAACATTAAAATAAATAATCTCTTCACCTGAAATAAAATACAGCTCCATCAAAACTAATATCCTCTGATGATACAAATGACTTCTTAATGTAATTGCTACAATAGAATTCTACCAGTATTGAGTTGATTGAAATCCAGCAAATGTATTTGCTCACTCCAACTGAAACAATTGGACAATGCTTTCCATATTAATTGCATTTCTGTATCCATAGAGAAATATATCATTTTCATTCTCTGAAATTGCTTTTACTGTTAACAGCTATTGGAGTTTAATTAATTTCCAGACAAACACCTATGCTATAGGAGCTAGGAAGCAAAGGAAGAAAAATGTGTTACTGGCCATTAAGTGGTGCCCCAATGCAAGTCATCTTTCATATCTGCATGTTTTTATTATCAGTCTCAGCTACATAGCCACAGTGATAGCCCATAGCTTTAACATCTTATCAGTTTGTGCCTACTCCTCTTCCCCCATTAACGGCTGCAAACACAGAAGAAAGTCATACTCTTTGACAGTTTGGTCATGACCCTATTATTCTATTGTACTACTTTTATTACAGCCTTTAGCAAACTACGTTATAGAAAAAAAAAAAAAAAAAAAAAAAGTATCGTTCTATAGCAATCCAATGATTAAACTGAAATTGTCACTCTTTGGGATGAAAGAAACTTCTTCAACCATCCTAGGAAACCATGCAAAATCAGTAGCTTAAAAACTTGAAGTCTTCCTTCTCAGAAAAAGTAATAACTTGTAGGCTCTTAGGAATCAGGCTTTGACAAAAAGAAGCACTAAAGGTAATCCTTTTTCCTATTTTTTACTATGTCTGATTTTTTTTAATTTGTAGTAAATAAAAGTTTTGAAGCACCAGTAGTCACCTGAAGCCTCAGAAAAGAGCACTGCCTAAGCATCAATAACAACTTTTGTTAAAATTAATTTAATCTTTAATCTAGTTTAGTGAAAGCTAATCAATAGGTGGTTGGCACAGATATTCAAAAAATATTAATTGTTTCATAAAGTCTTTGTCAGAATGACTCACAACAGCAAAAACTGCCCTTTTCACATGTATCCGAAAAGCAATAAAAGATTGCATGAAGGAAATCATGTGACATTTTATACCCATCATCTGAAAGGTACTAATAACCTTTGGGGTTATTGTGCGACCAGGGCTTATCAATTGTAATCAACTTCAGCTCTAAATCCTCCTGAGGTTTGAACTGAAAAGAATAAGATAAGGTTGTTTTGACAAGAAAGATCTTGCAGGGAGAGAGTCTGAATATCTGTATTTGAAGAGAAGTGCTACACTCACATGCTATAGGCTGCCATACAGACAGTGAGAAATTTGAAATCAGGAGACCCAGATTTGGCACAGCCTAGAAGCACCAGGTTGCAGAAATGGAAGTGGAGGGGAAAGAGGTCCTGCTCCATGCTCACATAAAGCATGAAGCTACTATGCAAAATGCCCTGAAACAGATAACAGAGAGATACTGGCAGCAGTACTTAGCTGCATCTCACAAAAAGAAGCATTAAGCCACTTCCTTCTGCCTGGGAGCCCTGGCAGCCTTTATTTATGTGTCTCCCTATTTGACTTGAGGCAAAATATCTCTGCACATCTCTGAGCAAAACACGGCAGAGCTAAAGTCAGGATTATAAAAGGTCGTGTTTAATAGATTTTGAAATGTGCATAGCATTCAACACTAGCCCAATTAAAAATTGTTCAATTCTAGAGCTATTTCTAACTCAGCATCCAGAGGAACAATGCCAGCAAAGAGAGTGAATAGGCCTAATAGCCCAGGTTATTCTGCAGAACTTGAAATGCTGGAAATGCAAGAGAGGAATTGGCTTTCAGTGTTTGTTTGCAAATGTCATTTGCCCTGCTGTTCAACCAATTACCTTGGAAATAAGAAGAGAAAGAAAACAAGATGCAAAGACTTTTAAGAAACTTAATGTTTTGCGACTTTTCAAAATTACCTAACTTAATTTCTCTAAACTATTTCCAAATAATTTTCATATTATATAATGGCAAAACCTAAAGAAGATCAAGCTGGACCTGGAAATGGGCTTTTATCAGTCTCCACAGTCATAAATCACCCCGTTCTACATAATATCTTCAGATATTATACAGGAGGAGAAAGTGAGAGGCAGTAATGTTCTCCATTCTTTTTTTTTCTTAAGCTGTGAGAATTCTATTCTCTGTCATGTTTTCACAACACCATGACTCTGTTCACTTCCAGAGAGTTGTGCTAATGCTCAAATTACTCTGCATAGTAGAAAATCATACCCCCTCTTCCACACAAATGACTTGAATGAAAAAACTACTCTCATTTTACTTGAGAATGGCAGTCTAAAACTGTTACAAAGTGATAAGAACTACTTGTCAGTTTAAAAATCATGAAATATGTTTAGAAATAAGATTTTAGTTAAAGCTGGCCTTTTGGAGCATACTGTGGGTAATGTTCATCTTGCTGAAAAGTGTAACTGAGAGATTAATTTATTATTAATAATGTACCCAGCGAGGTTTACCCTCTGATCTTTTTGTTTTTCTTTTTTGTTCACATGCTGTCATTATCGGCACATAAAGGACAGTTTGCTCTGATTCTTTATTACTCAAAAGTGTCTGGCCAACTTTTACTTTGAACTTTTTTTGGAGCGATACAGACCTCTTAATTAAGACTCATTTTCTGCACGTGTTCTAAAGCAAAAAGTATTTCAAATGGACTGTAGCTGTTTGTAAATACATAAATCACACACTTCCTGGCTCATTGATTGTTTGCAAGATTATGGCACAAGCACTTTAGTATATGCATATAAATGTGCTTTTCTCCTTCCATGCATAAGCATAAACACTTCTGTATAAATGTGCACCAGGCTTCAGGCATCCCTACAGCTATATACCCACAGAATGGAGACAGGGCAATTAGGTCAGACTTCAAACCATTTCTAGATATGATACCTTCAGAATGATGGAGACATATTTAGATATGGCTGAGCCACAGGAAAATGGAGTGCTCATTGCTTTGAAAATTAAAACATAGGACATACTGAGTTTCATGGATGAGGAATTTAATCTAGCACAGAGTAATTTCTATTTCCATGCTTCTAACCAACTCATTTGACATTCAGAAGAAGACTGTTAAACTAGAGACTGTATCTGCCATGCAAAGTCTTCATTCTGCCCTCAGGAGCACTGACATCACAGTCCTTATACAGAACTGCCGTCCTCCCAGCCAGCCCAGCTCAGCAGCTCATCATCCTACTTGGCTACCAGGACAGCACTAGTGGCTGACCCCTGTGCGAAGATACCACACTGATTACATCCCTCAGTTCATTCTGGTGTTTAGCAACACATTGTAAACAGATGACATATGTTATATGACGCAATTACAGTTTCATTTCTTCCAGGTTTTTGTATATTTATTAGTTGTTACATGATGCATTTTGTAAAAGGCAAACATCAAATAACTATAAAGGTAATTTTTCTGGTCTTTCCTACAGTGTCTAATGATCACTGTATGATTTAGCTAATGCATGTTATAACATGCAAATAAGATGATAAAATACGTATTTAGCAAAAACCTGGGTAAAAGCAGTTCTGTACAACTAAAAATAATTTTACTGAAGTAAACTTTAAAAAACGATCATTTAAATTTTATAGAGAACAAAGAATTTTAGAAAAAATGAGTTTCACTTTTGCTTCCTGTGGTGATCATAAATTGATCTCGTGGAGAAATGACTGAAATGCTGTTACTGTACTAATATCACATCAAAACCATGTACAATCTTCATTTAAAAACAAACAAACAAACAAACAAAAAACCACAAACAAGCGAAAGGCAACACAAACTCAACTACCTCAAATAGATGACAGCTGCAAGGATCTCTCAACAGTAAATACCAAGTCAAAAGGAGTCATCCACACCATAAAAGAAACTGGAAAGGCAGAAAGACAAATTACTCAGATGCCCCATTTTAATATGGCATTTCTACCCCTAAACCAAAATTTCTGCCCCAATTTTGTCAACTGCTGTTGAAAACCTGATCACACAAAAAGCATAATGATATCTGAAAATTCCTGTTACATTTTATCCTTGTACTGACTGCCGTGTTGGTTAAGAAATCATCCAGACTACCTGTCTTCATGAACAAATTCAGAGCAACAAAAGGATAAAAATATTGGGATATGTACATTTTACATTCACTAAGTAAAGGTATTTTTTATTAATTTAAAAGTCCATTATAAATTATCTGTTCTTGCTATATCTGTATGGTTAGAAACCTTTACTTAGAGCATCAGTTATGAAAAGCCTTCAGTAACGATTTTTGTACTGTGAGCCATAAAAAACCCCAGCATGCTTAAATGTAATTAAACAGTACTCCATCGATAGCTTTAAATAAAACATGGTTATTTACTGCTGTTTTGAAAACTGTTCATTTTCTCAAGAGAAGAATGGCCCATGTGTTTATAGGCAGAAACATATATTAAAATACTTTATGCTAAAAAAATATTCAGATTGTATGAACAAATAATCATAAAAGATTTTGCAATTAGCAATGAAGTTGCTAATTACATGACACCACATTTGCATAAAATCTTAGCTGCATTACTACAAAGACGGATTGAGACAATTTCCCCACTCAGGTTTGATCCTCTTCTTCACATTCACAGCGGACATTAGCTTAACCCTATAAAGACTCTCAGGATATGATCTGTAAGATATGAACAGTATTTTTACCCGAGGCTTTGTTTGATTTATTAATTCCTATACTAATAGCTGTACCAACATTATGAATTCTAAGCAGGAAATTGATTCCCATTTCACACATGAAAACAAGTCTGTGTTAGATATGTCTACATAAATTTGGATTTCATTTGGGGTTTTGGAATCAGCAACATAAATCTTTTCATTCATTTAACTCATTCAGGGACAGGTGACGTCATGAGTGAGTCTATGTATTCTGATTTTGTGGTTATATTAAAACTTGTAACTATTCCTGATGATCTTTTAGAAGTCAAAGCAATCATACAGACAGACACACACACACACACACACACACACACAGAGTTATGAAAAAACAAGCTCTTAGGAAAGTCAGTTCGTAACACTGGTTAAGAATTTGGTAAATGTTTTCACACACTGAGACAATAATGTATACAGGCAGTGTGATGCAATTTATGAGCAATTTAGCTGAGTGTTAATGAGGAACAGAATGGCCATGGCTATTCCCCTCATTAACATTTACTTTACCTGTGCAAGACCAGAATAACCTTCAGTTCAGGACCTCAGTCCTTTTTACATTATCAAAGCACTGTATAGAGTGCTAAAACTCTTGACACTTGGTCATCTGCAAATATTGGATCGACACCCACATTCACACACTTCTGTTAGTCTAATTTTTCCAGATGAGTGGAGATCAAGTGCCAGACAAAAGTTCTGAAACTCTTACAGGCATCTACATGGACATTTTTGGAGGCCAAGGGCTATTATGTAGACATTCATGCATTGTTCTGTAGTAATTCAGGTCTTTACAGACAGACAAGACCTATCTTTGGTGTAAAAACAGGGTTGATATTTTTTATCTTTTCAATGCTAAAATAATTATCTTTCACCTTAACCTTTGGAGAGAAACCTGATTTTTAGCAATAGTTTCATTAGTCCAAACTGGTTTAAAAATTTGGGGAATATAAAGTTAAGGTGATATAACTTCAACAATTCCAATGCAGAGAGCAATTCATGGCTTATCATAAACAACATAAAATTGGAATTAAAAGCTTTCCGCAGAAGTCTTTTTTCTAAAGAAGTCTAGCAGACATATTATAAGTCCTGCCGTAAAATCTGTCGCTGGAGATAAACATGCAAAAAATACAAGCATATAGATATAGGTCACATACATGAGCTATTCTTGCAAGATTTTTGTTGATTGCAACATCACAGCTGCCAAGATCACCCACTTTTTTTTTTTTTTTTCCCCAATCTATCCCTCTAATCTGTCAACTTCTCTTCCTCACTTACAGCTGATTCTGAATTTGTTTATTCTCCTATGGGGCACCTCCAGTTCTGCTTGATCTGATGTATTTATTTTTAAAATAGTGTCAGATCAGGCACTGTCCCTTATGCTGCTCCAGTAACACCAGCTTTCACAGGCTGTTACTGGGTTATTCTCATAAGCACTTCTCAGTTTTATGGCACACACCCAACAACCAGGAACATTTCTGCAAATGGGTATCTGAAGTTAACACTTCACTCTGCTGGTCCAACATGAAAGTATATTTTGCTGTGCTGTGTGTAAAAATCCATTGTTATTTATGGAGATATCTGGGGCAGGTTTATTTTGATTTAGCTGTATGAAAAATTGTTTCTCATTGGTTTGTTTTGGCGTATATATTTTCTTACATCATTTTGCTGGCTTAATGTTCCACTTATCTTCTCCCACTATCCATTATACTCATTTGCCACAACTTATTTAAAATTAGATTTAAATTCCTTGGAGTGCCAATTTGTCCAGCAATATGCTTATTCAGTAGGGACTAAAACTTTATTTAAGCCTTAAGACATTACTACAGTAGAAGCAAGGAAAAAGCAATGTGACATCAAAGTTCTGTTTTTTCTCATGAGAATGACTGTTAAACTGATCAT
Organism: Tyto alba; assembly: GCF_018691265.1. Lineage (NCBI taxonomy): Eukaryota > Metazoa > Chordata > Aves > Strigiformes > Tytonidae > Tyto > Tyto alba. The sequence goes on along the minus strand of NW_024881275.1, from coordinate 19,702,462 downwards.
GAAACTCTGAATGATATTTGTATCTTTCTGGCAATGTTATGAGTCATCTCTGTTTGTTCTCTTTTCATCCTTATCTTTGATAACCTACCTTGGCCACTTTGTAACCAAAAGCAGTAATTCACCCCTGTGGTGAATCACCATTCAGGATTTAGATGTTTCTAGTGAGTCATACTTAACCTTATAGAAAACAGAATGCTTAGTCTACATAAATTGTGCACTTTAACCATGGTGTGTTTAGATGTCCATGTCTGGAAAACAAAATTACATATTTCAGTATAAAATAAAATATTGAACAGGAGTCCCTACTTTAAGCTCTGCATAGGTAAATCAATAGTTGTTCTTCAGTTAAAAAACATTGGTCAAAGTATACAGAGAGAAAGCTGCCTTACAAGATTTTTTCCATCACTGTAATCATGGACTTAACAATCTTAAGAGAAAATATTGCTAACACCATGTTCCCCATCTGCAAAGCCTGATATCAAAAACTCCCACACACAGAACAACAAAATTCATATCCTGAGATTCAGAATGAGTTCAGGGACTGCATTTCAGAAATTAAGCCTATTAAGATGCACTGTTCGGGAAAAGTTTTTGCATTGCATTTCCTTTCATCTGTATATTATCCAATACTAAGTGTCTGCCTTCTGTTACAGAAATTCCCTGTGAGAAAAAGTTATTTGTAATCAGCATTTACTCCCATGTGCCTGCACAGACCACCTGTAGTTAATGAGAATGCAGGATTGTCTTTTTTGTTTTAATTTCCATTCTTACTTAAGAAAGGAATTAGTTCTTCGATTGATGAGTGTCAAAGAGACTGAAATGGACAAATGGAACAAAATAAGGCAACAGGGTTTTCAGGCAGTATGTTGTCAAAATAATTTGCTAGCTCCAAGGGGTGCACTAGGGGAGATATTAAACAGAAGCTATAGCCCTACACAGCAAATTCAGACTTTAGTCTTGATTTGTCAGCAGGAGGACTCCAGCTGCTCTATGTGGCTCCTGAAATCTGCCATAACTGGCTCCCTGACGAATCCTCCTTCTCCAGCAGTGAGCACAGCACCAGTGAGATTCTACCTACATTCTAACTCATTACCATTGAGACAGGGAAAACTACTGAAAATTTCTTAGTTTTGTGGAAGAAAGTATGCAATAAGGTACACAACAACAGTGTATTTTACCTGCATCATCTGTGAGGGACAAGTAAGTCTTAGTTTCGTTGGTTATAATAAAACTTCAAACTGTATTAATAAATGTTATGTAAGATATTACTGATAACAGTAATGTGTAAAAATCTTAAAATACAGCTTTATTCCTTTAAATCTCTTCAGATATATGAAGAGAAGCCATTAGCTTTTGGACACAAATTACAGGATACCTGGATTAACAAAGTGTAAATTAGTAAGGCTTTAATGTATTTAAATTCTTTCAGATCAAAATGCTAAATATTTATCTTTGCTACATAATATGTGGTTAACACCAGAAATTATACATTCTCCTGTTATGACATTAACATTTCAGTGTCAAAGTGTCTTACATGCCTGGTACTTCACCTTTGTGTTCTTCCTCCTAATTTCAGATGAAAGAAACTTAGTGCATTTCTGCTGATGTAAAACTTACCATTATAAAACATAACAATGGATAGGGCTTGCAGGTATGCCTGATGCTAAATACTGCTGGTGCATATACCCTACAGATACACTACCCTACATTTTAAAGTACCTGGACAGAATGGCAAGACAGTATCCTACTCAAAGCTGATGTATATCTACTCAAAGCTGATGCATGTCTACTCAATGGACAGAACAGGAAATAGAATTAAGTCCTTAGTATACAAATTCAAGTCTATAAACAATTTTAAACATCCAGTAGATCACCACACATGTCAGAATATGTATACTTTATTGTCAGTGCACAAGGTAATGTTTTATACCACAATATTTCAACCTCAAACAGAATACAGTCATCTCAAGGCTGCTAAAGCCCATGTTCCAAAATGGTAACTCAAGTATTGAGTTATATACTGTGCCGTCCACCTTCAATAGGAAGAAAAAACCTGGAAAATTAAAAATTGCCTTGGGCACTGAGGCAACAACAACTATTTTTGTAACAATAATCATGTTTACGATTGGAGTTCTGCAAAAACTATTATCCATACAATAGCGATTTTTAGGATAAGCTTTGTAAATAAAGCGCAAATACATGTAATTACAGATCAAAAGTATGCATGCATCTGCTCATACAGAATTGTCTTCTTTGAAAACCTTACATAGCACATTGTTTTAACAAACTCAACTTTCTTCACAAGCAGGCTGTTGTTATGGCATGCTATTCTCTCCCTATTATAAATCACAAATGAACAATAGATACTAAGCAATTTGACAGTGGCCACACTTGGACTGCAAACTAAATACAGGTCTTCCAAGTCCTGTGTTCATGCTCAAAGTGCTTACATGACCATTCTAAATGTGCATAATGTGAAACACCAGTCCTATAAATCATCAAAATAATTAAAAAAAAAATAAATGGTGCATAAGTGAGAAGTGTGACCATACTGGCAATGTTCATTACACCATGATATAATCACACAGGAGTCATAAACTAAGTAATTTCGAAAGTATCTCCAATTGCCTCCTCTGTCAAACCTCCACAAAAGCAAAAAAAAACACACCAAAAATAAACAAACAAACAAACAGAACCACAACAGAGGTTTGTTAGTTCTTGTTAAATGTTATAATGTTACCCAATATACTCATACTTGGTCTCAGTATTTTAGCTTAATTTCCTGTTTGTAAGTATAGAAAGAGTTACGGTGGAGTTAAAAAATGTATTCCACTATCATGTGATATAAAATGTGGCATGTCACTAAGCACAAGATAATCATTCACTATCCTATTTTCATTTATCCTCCCCTCTTTTATTATGACATATTTCTGGAAGGCAAACCTTGCTATCTGTCTACTGTGATTTATTTTTCATCTCTGAAAGAAGAAGCTTATCTGGAACTCAGAGGTGAAATTCTTCCCAAGATCTCTCTTTCATTCGTAGGACATTTTTAGGACCAAACATAGGAGATAGGTAAAAGCAAATTCAACAAAGTATTCCCTACAAAAGAGTGTTCTACCCATGTTTGACCCATCAAGGAAATGAAATGGAAAGAACAAAACAAAACAATAAAAAAAAAAAATAAACCAAGCAAAAAAAAATGCATACAAAACATATATGTAGAGAAAATTAATAGAAACTGAACAGAAGCTGTCACACAGAATTTCAAGCATACACAAGACTTCCTACAAACCTATAACATATTGAATTTTAAATGTTCTTTATGAATTTAAATGTTTAAATGTTTTTGTAGTCAGTTTGCTTTATGATCCATGTATTGAAGATAGCACACTAAAATTGCACACGCCCATATTTTTAAGATCTGCTGAACCTTAAATATATATCTCGAATTGTGTTTGCTTCCCATAAAACTAACATAACAGCAAGATCATTTTTCTTTTAGAAAAATAACTAATTCATTTTTGTCAGCATCCACAGAAGAGTGCTACACATCTGGAGGACTGCTTCAGGCCATCCCGAGTTGGGGCAGCCACAGGAGCAGATTCACACTGCTTGGAGAGAAAACCTGAGGTTGCTTTGCTATGCGGGATGCGCGCAGAGGGTGGGTCGTGGTTTCTGTTCCACGACTCCTGCACAGTCTGTGCGGACGTGCGCCCACCAGCCATGGCCCCTGTCCCCGGGCTGGCTCGTGACAGCACCGCAGGTGCACAGCACGGGACAGGCACCCACAGTCACCTTGTCTGAGTCCAGGCTAGCTGATGGCTTCCCTGAACCACCCTCACCTCAGGCTCTGCCTCCTGTGAGTGCTGAACATCCCTGGATACCTTCCACTGAGGGGACCCTTGTCATTATTTTCACTGTTTCTTGCTTTCTAACCAAGAGGGTACACATAAACCACCAAGCCACCTAACCCCAGGCCAATCTCTTTGACTTTCTCCTTATCTAAAGCCAATTAGTAATTGATACTGGAGCCACTACTGCCTTCTGGCCTCCTGCCCCAAATGTATTTGTTTTGCCAACTGACGGGGTTAACACAAAGGACACAGACACCAAGCTGAAGAAATAGGCTTATTTTACTTTAGATTAAAGCAGCAGAAAGAATAAGCAGGGTAATGCACCTAGTCATTACTACATAAAGCTAGCTATAGTCATTAAGAAAGATACATCACCAGTTGCCCCCATCCCCCCGACCCGTGCACCAGCTGGGGAGCCCCGTCACAGCAAAGGGTCGCAGAGCCTGTCCCGGCAGCTGGGAAGTCCCACGCAGGGCGTCCGCTCGTAGGTGGGGTCTGCGTCTGTGCTGGGAGAGGGCCCGGCTTTTGTACAGTTTAACAAACAAATCTATACAAAATGCACGGGAGATATCTGGTAGATTCTAATGCCTCACTCGGATGTGTTCAGATCTGGCCAGGATCCGGGCACGTCTGAGGAGTCTCCGTTTTTCTTTATATTTGGGATTTATAGTTACTTCCTGTTGTTTACTTATAGTTCCCAGGGATTGTTCCCAGGGTTGCATTTTCACACTGATAAGATGCTGTTTGCTTCATGCTGCTGATAAGATGCTGGTTGTTGGTTGGGGCATTCACTCAGAAGTCAACTTTGGTTTGCGGCCTATTGTTTGGGCCTTTTTTTTGTTTCAGTGTTACAAAAATGTCAAGTTGTTAAAAATTCATTGGTGCTTCTCTGATTCTTTCCCTGGCATTCCTAAAGCTTTACATCGGGGAAGATAAGGTTCAGGCCTCCATTAGCAGTGCTTTCAGGAGAGTCTCCACTGTGCCAAGTGTCTGTGCTTATTCATTTTTCCACCATGCACAAGAACCATCTTATCATTGAAAGTTGGGCAAATATATTTTAAGCCTTATCTTATCTGAGAGATATTTTCAGTGCTTTGAGCCCTATCATGGGTCTCAGGAAGTCCTCAAGTGACAATATCACTCTTCTCCAGCTGGGATAAATGCTGTAGCTGAAAATCATCTTTCTTTTCCACCATGTAAGCCTGCTTGGTGAGCTGTCATAGACTCCCTGCCTAGTTCAATTCTGTTTCCTATATCCCAAACAAATGTTCCAACTACTTGTCCGCTTTGAAAGAGTGTTTAGGCATCTAACGGTAGGGAAGAAATCACAGCCATGAATCCCATTGCTGCTTACTGGTCACATGCCACCACTTTCACTGATCATAGGGATCTCCAAGCTGATATTTCAGGGTCAGTGCAGCACTGTGACAACCAGGTACATGGCTGCCAGCAGTGAATGAGCTCAGATCCCACCACCCAAGAGCTCTGTGTGTCATCTTCTACTGGCCTGCATAAATACCTCTTAACACTGAGCATAATAACTACATAAATAACTCTTAACACTGGGCGTGGTCTAAGCAATACATGACGCCTGTTGGTGGGTGCTTAGTTTATGTACTGAGTGTGCTATTAAGAAAAATTGAAGAATACATTTTAAAAAGGAAGAACGGTTTACCTTTCATTTCAAGTAAATTAATTTTAATGTTTACTTCTATAAGAAAAACCTTCAGCTGGTGAATTTCACTAGCTGGAAAGGCACCTCAGATTAGGTATTGGCATGATGCTGCAACTCATAAATTCCTTCATGTTCCTAGTACCTTTTGTTCCCATAAGAACATAGTTCACAATAGCTTGTGTTTTTATTTGTTCTGAGACTTCAAGTTCTTGTAAGGAAACAATTGTTCAAGCAGCTGTATAGCTTTCTACCTAAATCTTAGCCCACATTCTGGCTGACCAATCTACTTTTACTGTTCTCTGCATTTATCACTTCTGAGTAGATGAATCTCAATATGCAGCTTAAAATAGTGTTAGCTGAAGCACTCAGTTCTAATTGCAGCACTTAAAACAATTTTAAGTCACAGCCAGTTTTAATCCTATAATTTTACCACTGTCTAGCTAAATCTTCTAAATTGAGAAGTATCGGTTTGCAAATAATGATTAAATTCATTTGACTAGTGTAGTTGCTAATGTTTGAGTTTGTGACCTCCACTAATGTTAATGAGCCAAACAAATACAGAGGTGGTTGTGTGCATACTGCGTTTCTTGTTTGAAGATTATTAACATGTAATACTGAAAATCTTGTACATAAATAGCTTCATGATTTTACTTCTCCAAGTTTACATGAATTCTAATGCTCATAAGTAGTATTACAAGATTACTAGAATGTCTATCTTCTTGTAAAAGATATTAAAAAACTTTTATTTTCTAGCCCAATAATGGATCCAAGTCCTTCAGGCCAAGGTTGAAGTGGAAACTGCTGAGCTACCATACCCACTCAGTCTGTGTTTTTTCTCAAACGTGTCTACCCAAGCTCCGACTAAAGTAAGACATGGTTTTACTATGATATGTGCACATACCTTGTATGACCTTGACAGACTCCACCAACTTTTTTCATAATAAGGCATTTGTCATCTGTCAGGAACTGTTGGATATTAGCATGATGAAAAGTTTTCTCATCCCATGGGATTAGTCTTCTGGAAAGACTTCTTTGGGATGTGAATACATCGGATCATCAGGTGACTGAAATTCTTCATTCAGCAATGGTTCCCAACTCTCACATGCCTATATACTATAAACTGAGCAAATAATATGTTGCAGGCAGCCCATTCCTGGGCTTTGACAGCACCTCCTTCTCATCATGAGCCACATTGGAGCATCTAATGAGCAGCATTTTGTATGCAGGATAGGAAATGGAGATTGCCTGACTGCCAGGTTTGCTGTGGGCTGAATGGATTTTACTTATATGCCAAATTACTCAGAATGTGCACTCAACAGTGGTAATATAAATGTTCTTAATCTGACTGATTTTTCAATTTTAGACTTAAAATGCTTAATGCTAATACATCCTTTATTTTCATCATGGATTTTGAAGTATGCAATAGCCCAACTAAAATGATTTTCCACCTCTTGGTTGTTTAAATGTTAAAAAAATATAAAATTCAAACATTCAGTAGCTTAAAAAACCCTTAAAAGAATTCAAGACTCATCATAATAACATTGTTCATAAAAAAGGAGTTTGTAAAGTATAGTGTTAGTGTAACAACAATGCCATGAGTAAATGAGCATATCCAGGCTCTGAAATCATGTTAACTGCATTTATACTATATAATTTTAGTTTTTAAAAATGAAGTAGCTGTGAAACCTATAAACATGCTAAAATAATACTTATAACAATAGATTACATCTGAATGAATAGGACAAGATATGCACATGTAGTATCCAAACATGACACGCACAGAACTAAATCTGTCTCTAGAATAAGTTGTACTTTAAACACTGATTTTTAATGGATATTGTTTATACTTGTTCCAACTGGTACCTCCTTTTCCTTTTATTACTATGGAAAAAGCTTCGCAGGTGATCTGTTGGTGTTTAAATAGTATATTAGCAATGAATCTTCTTTCCAAAAATGTGTGTTACAAAATACCTCTCAACTAGCTACACAGTATACAAGCAACTTACTGTCCTACAGAATTTTCTTCGTAGTTAGCAGCAAATTAGAATCTCCGATTTCCATGATGATACAGACCTATATATTTGATTACTCCTTACCCATAGATGCCAACAGCTGAATCATATGTTCTGCATTTCCAATATCAGTTGTCTTTTTGTGGTGTCCAAATATTAAGACAGGGAACTGCACTTTCCCAGAGTTCCTGGCTAGCTGTAACCCCTTTAGCCTTTGGAGGACTTCTGCCAATCTCCTTGCTGTGGACCATTGCCTCTTTCTGCCTGTGCAGTCTGTTGTAGGAGAGTAGCAAGCATCCACACAGTCCAGCACAGCGACTTGGGAACACTCATGCTCCAGATACAGACTAGACCCATTTCTCCACACATCAGCTTCAGGGAATCTAGTAGCTATGAATAGCTTCCTAATGAGAGTTTCAATCTCCTCCTTTTTTTGAATTTAGAGAATATGGTCAAGCATATTCAAACAGCCAGCAGTTCAGGGAATTTTCACTTACAGGGAGATTTTGTGGGGGAAAAACTTTTAATGGTGAGCAAGTCAGTCTTCACCTTCTAACTGCAAAATATAAGATGAATTCCTAAGGAAGTAGGTGAAGCGACATAAATCATAGTTCAAGGACCTGTCCTGGAATTTGGTTCATTCTGAGTATGAGAGATTTCTGTCTTTAGAGATCCCATTGGGATACGCAAGTTGCTGGTTAGAAATGCATTTTGATTTGAAAACACAATAAAAAATCCTAATATAAGAAGTTTCTCTTCTAAATTTTTTCTTCACTGGAAGAGGTGAGATGTTGCCTGACAAAGTTAATTATCTCTATTGCCCCCTAAGAACTGAGGCATTAGTGGATGGAAACGATGCTGTAGATTAAATGAATCTGAATTTTTATAGGGTAATTATGTTATATTAAAAAAAAAAAAAAAGAAATCTTAGTGCAGTAGCATGACAAATTCCAACTGGTATCTGTAGTCATTGTATATAATGCCTAAGAACACCCATTTTATTGATTTCTTATCCCAACCTTTATATTTGAAAATCCTTTAGTACAACAGCCCGCAATGCCTTATATTTTCCTCTCCTCTGTGTATTGCATTTCATCACTGGGCTTAGGAACTCTGTAGTCCACCTTTTCTTTCTTGGTATCCTCACAGCAGATTAATCATTATCCAGCTCTGATTTCCAGTTTATCTTACTCTTCCTTCAGTGATGACATAATACCCAAGATTCAATTACAGTTTTCTCCATACATCAAGCTCTCTTCCAAAGTTTTCTCCTTTAACACAAGATAACAAACTCCTTGGTGACCCACAATCTACACAATCTGCCTGCAGTATTTTGTTTAATTTCCTGCTAGTTCCCAGCTTTCTGGCTGCCACATCTATCTTCTTCAGGCTGGATATGGCAGAGTCTGCCCTGCTGCCAGATTCAACACATTGCTTGTCCAGTTCCTGAGGCCACTCTGGTCCTGTCTAGTAACTGAGCTTGCAGTAGATATAAGTGAGAAATAAAGATTGCAAAGTAAAAAGTGAACATTATGAAATACAAATAATGACTGCTACTTAAACCTTGGTTTGAAATAGAGCTTTGGTCAATACCATTAGTTACCAAAAGTAAAAATTAAGCTGATGAAATATACAATCAATAAACAACAGAGTTGGGTTCTAGAAATTACTATTTCCGCTCTGAGCAAAGTCATATTCCAAATACAACAGCTAAAAATCATATATTCAGAGACATCCAATCAGTGACAAATGTACAACTAGTCTTATAAACACAAACCTCTATATCAAAGAAATATGAAAGACTATGAAAAAGACCCACAAAAGTAGGAAGCAATATGAAATATTGTTGTATAAATAAAGCTGTTTAAATGAAGTTTCATCAAAAGCAGGATTAAGACTATGGTTAATTAACATTTTCTTTAAGTATCTTAGAGTATAAATCTTCTCACAAATGAAATATATGAGCAGTTGCAAATAAAAACAAATAAAAAACGAGAAGTCTATGAAAATTAAAAACAATGTGTTGCTACAGTCTGCACATAAATATAAATGTGTTCTAATTAAGACAGCAAGTCTACAGTGAAATGATGAGCATGTTTTACTAGCTCATACAGAGGAAGACCACCATTCAGCAAGGAGTATCCTTCATGACTGTAGCTGTTCATTCCTGAGCAGTGAAATTTCAGCAGCAGCTGCATTCACCAGAACAACCACAAAAGTGATGGAGCAGTTTTAGCTTTGTATTCCCACATCTAAGAGATAAATTAAGGGGAAAGAAGAGTAAAATTTTTACTGCAGCTCAGTTTTCCATCATGGGTTAAGCTACCTGGAAATTCCCCCACAGAACAGTTTTCCATCAGACAATGCTGCTTCTACAGAATTGAAACATTTTTCAGGAAAACACTGGCTTCATCCAAAGGTGCAGTGAATAATCACTGGAATATTTACCTTTCACAATAGAATAGTCACTTCAAAATGAAGTAATATTAGAACATAATGCTGCTGCCTTTACCAGAGGTAAATATTTGACCTCAAAGAAATGGAACATTTTGGTAGGGTCAAAAACAGGTTTTGGTGTATTTTATTTCATAATGGAAGTCAGAAACTTTCCATTCCTACTAAAGTAATTGCTGAGTATGTTTCTTTCCAGACAGCAAAAATCACTCATTGAGTTTGCAATATGGAATAGTAATAAAAATAGGTAATGCAACACAAGTTCTCTAAACAAAGGTGTATTTGTCACAGAGCAGGGATGTAATAGACATTTTCTATAATTTCTTGTGAAAATGTTCTTGAGAAATATGACAAGAAAGGTGTTCTCAGAAATGAACTGAGTTATCCCACTGAGAACAGGAAACCACTGGGAGAAGAGTGTGAAATTATGTTACCCAAAGTTGTGCTAATGCTGGTATTAAGCCCTCACCATGCCTACCCGGCTGTATCAGGGTGCACTAGAAATCTAACGGAGAAGAAGCAGAGTTTCCTCCAGGCCAGTAGAAAGTTGACTGAGATGGGAAATATATCAGTATCAAGACAAATCATCTGCTCTGCACTTCTAAAGGAAAGCAAAGCTCAGGGACAGTCATGTCCCCCTTCCAAAGGAGAGCATAATCTATACCAAGGAACAGCATGCTGGAAACTCAGCAAAAAGACTATACCTGACTTAATGATGGTCTACGATGATTTTTTTCTCTACTAACAGTGTTTCTCCATCTCATTCTCCATGATGAGTTCAAGAGAAAGCAACGTAAAAGAGAACTGGAGACTAAAGTGTCCTATGAGGAACCATCAGGAGACAATGGTAAAAAAACAAATTTGAAGTGGAAAGCTGCAGATACTGTATAAGAAAGTAATGATTGATTCATAAGTAAGAAAACAGTGACATTTTTAATTGTGAGGAACTAATATAAATGAATTCTCATTTTCATCCTCCCACTGTTTTTTTGTCTCTGAATTATCAAGATACAGATTGTAACAGAGAAGGGAGAAGGAAGGTAGAAGATGGCATTATATACACACTATATAGGAAATATGTAAATAACATTCTGATATCTCTTGAATTATTGTCATAAGAATTCATATGGTGATAAATCAGTGATTAGCTCAGAAGAAGATAAGTTATCAGAGGCTATGGGAAGCAGAAAAATAGATGCAAGTGGAATAGGGGGTTGGAAAGCAGAGAAACATGGAGTCAACACAGAAAGTAACATCAAAGAAGTCTTTTCCTGATGAAGGGATAAGCTTACAGTTACACTGAAGGACAGAAACTATTAGGAGAGCCGAGGCAAATAATATACTTGTAGCTCACATCCTCTCATATACAATTCATATAAAAGGGTTTTGGTTCTGAGACATGGTTACAAACTAATATTGAATAATATGTGAAGGAGTATTAATGAAAAAATCAAGTATTTTACTGTACTAACCTCTGAGAGTTACGTGCATATGTATAATACATATAAACATAACATTTATAACACTTTAATTATATTTTCAATTAAATGTGGTATTTGAATCAGTTCAAAGATGTACTTTCTTGGTATGTGTGTTCTATGTACATACTGTAGTGCCGAGTCATCTAAAAATTGGTTGTGATTGGGAAAATGCTACTGAAAAGATAATTCATGACTGATCTGTGATTCTTTCCTGACACTTTCTATAGCTCACAAAACCAGACAGATTCTGTTTACAGACAGTTCCTGAAAATAAAATTTGTGTGTTTCTAGTCCTGTTTACTGAGTCTCTTCAACCAAGAAGCAGAAATTAATATCTGCAAAGCTTTAGTAAAGATAAAAATTTGGCCATAGAAATGGCCAGCTCTGCACCTTGCCGTCAGTAGTGTCTCGAGGTCTGTGCTCTTGCTCCAAAGTCTTTAGTGCTTTTCCAATTATTTAGGGTCACAGTGTCTCTGATGCTGAGTCTGAAAACAGCCCCAGCCTCCAGGCTCTAATCATCTGGATTACTCCTGACATGAATTTGTTTAAGACCCAGGGACGGCCCTAAAGAAGTATTCGGAGTAAGGTGGTTTGCAGCTCCATCATCCTTATTATTAGGGAGATTGGCAGTTGTAGAAGCCATGCCTCTGTGAAGAAGACAGCTTGTTATGCCATTTAGGGCCTTTCCAGGGGTTCAGGCAGCTGCTGAGAGACGGGGTCAGAGCAGGGCACAATTCCAGGTCTGCAGTTGCTGCTTGAGTCCCTAGGGAGACACCAAACTGAAGAGGCTACCCAGTCAGGAAGATGCAAGGTGTTGCAGATTTTTTATTTGGAAAGTCGAAAAACTAGCATGATAGGCCCCTAAAACTGTACTTACCTCTCAGTCAGGTGCAACCTAAACAGCCTGCTAAAAAACAGCTCCTCATTTCCCTGAGAAAATGGAGGCTTGTCCTTTGGAGACATATGCACCCATCCTACACTTCAAATGCTCCTTTGTTGCAGTTACCTTAATAAAACAGTTTGGATCCTAGAATATTATTTTGATTTTCATTTAAAAGTATGATTTTGACTTAACATGAAGCTACAGTAGCTCTGAGAATATAAAGTACACTGAGGCCCTCAGGATTAAGCAACTAGTATGCTGTGTGCCTTGAACACTATAACAATTGTTATGGACTCTGAATTAACACAATAGGTACTGGTTATGGATCTTGACTTGAAACAATAGGTACCGGAGGAAAACCGGTTTGGTTGGGAAGATCGGCCAAGGGAGAGGTGAACATTAACCAAAGATGGAGTGAGCATGCGCAAGGATGGAGTTCAATCAGCCGACACAGTGATGAAGACTATCAACGACCACCAGAGGACCCCCGTCCAGTATAACCATGCATGCGTTAGAGACATTTGCATATGATAATAATTTCCAGGAAATAACATTAATATGTTAATCATTGCCCTCCCCTCATTCTATTTAAATCAATCAGTAAAGATGACCAATGATTTCTGTAAAATAGGAATATAGGTAAGGTGAGGTAGCTGAAAGTCAATCATTATTAAGGTCAACTTAAACTTTATGAATTTTGTTGATCTTATGTAACCATGACTCTGCTGAAAAAGTGTATAAATATGTTGTGCTTTGTTCCTGTTGGTGAACACGTCTTTGGCGGAGTTATCCCCCGTGTTCCCCAGCGCTGGAATAAAGAAGTGCCTGCCTATCTGCTGTGTGTAGATAAATTCTATTCGCGATTGCGACCGCTGACGCTTTGGCAGCCAGTGGAGATCTAGCCAAGTTGATCGACAAGGTGTGAGACATCCTCAGCTTAAAAGTGGACAAATAAGATAGATCTACTAAATTGATTGTACTTCTTTCTGTTAACTGTGAAGCAAGCAATTATGCAATGAAGTCTGTGTGTAAACATCTACATACCGCAATTGACTTTTAGTCAGGTTGATGCTTTGAGTTCAATAACGGGTCAATTTATGTTACAAAAGCATTTTCATTTTTGTATCTACCATACTAGAGACCACACAACCAGATATCTCAAAGGAAGAGGATAAATATTTTTTCCCCATTTGACCTGTCTTTCCTGCCCCAGGGCAGACTTTGCCAGCAGCCCGGTACAGAGTGCTTTGTACCATTGTGACCCTTCTGCATCCTAGAAACAGGGGTATTTCACCCATAAATGTTACCTGTGTTCTTTAGAGCTGCTGGTCATTGTCTTTAGATCCATTTTTATTTTCAATAAATCATTGCTGAGCAATTATGTTTGATGGTTTTGCTGCTGATATGTACATGCATTGTATATAGGTGTATCTCAATATTTTTTTTGTTCTTTCTGTAGCACCTCTTTGTTAAATCTAATAACTGGCATAGGTACATAAGCAAATGCAGAGTAAAATATTAATAAAATCCCTATAATTCAATTTCCAAGCAAAAATATTTGAAATGTACAGCATGAAAAAAAAAAAAAAAAAAAAGGAAAATAAATAACATATAAAAAACTGTAACACTATAAGTGAAAAATCAGATTTATATTTCATTATGAGCAGAGTAGGGTCACACTTCAGCTGCTGTTCTGGTATTATCAGGCAAGCTAATTCAAATTTGACTGTTCCATCTCTTTTTTTTTTTTTTTTTTTTGTTTTTGTTTCTGCTTCAATACTGATGCAAACTGACTATGAAGACAAAAAGGAAGGTTGCAAAGTTATAAGAAAAAGGAAGCTCCTTCTGTGCTAGTCAATAAAAGAACCTGAGTCAACCACATCACTTTGTTCAGGCCTGTTACAATAAATTTTATTTTTGGACACTCCTCAGCTATACTTTTATATTTAGTTATGCATTTATGTTAACATGTTTTATAGTAAGTTCTAGATATATATAGACATAAATATGGCACACATCCATATATAGAGAAACAACCCTATTTATGCGTACAAACATGCACATGGGTGCTTTCTCTTCAAGTACTTAGTATACATGCTACAGTTTCATATTTAGATTTACTGAAATTCATTTCAACAGAAGTGAACATGACCAGTCATGAAAACAAGTGCTTATCTTCATGTTTACTTCTCCCTCACTGATTTCAATGTATAAATGTGGAAGAGGAGGTAATTATGAAATGTCAGCCATGCTCAGAAATCCCAACATACATACAAGTTTTTTGCTAAGAACTTCAAATATAATAAGAGATAGTTAGTTTTCAAAGTTCATATGGATATATTTTCACCTGTCAACTTTTAGAAGTCTTCTATGGCATTTATTGTTGAGATGTTTGAATATTTTTCTTTTAGTCAGTTATGGAATGAGTGTGACAGATATCAGACCTCTTTGTATACATTCTATATTAACACCTTTACTGCACAACCTGATAAGGATTTCAGTTGGGTTTTATGTATCTGAGTCTCTTAGAATACATTTTAAGCTCTACAAGTAGCAAATTCATTTTTATTAATAAGTTTATATAAATCTATATAATAACATATTTTATTTTAATATATATATGCATATTTTTAAAGGCTGTTACATGTTTACACACACACACACACACACACACACCATAAAGTTAAGGAAAAAATCCTAACAAAGTGGTAGTGGAAACCTAACAGATGGTGTCTTTACTAATAAACCGATTTTAACCCATGCATGTTTATGTCCCACTGGAAAACAGAAGGCTTGTATTAGAAAAGATATAGGATTACTTCCTGCATCAAAAATCTTGTATTTAGTAATCATTGGAGAGGCTTCTAAGTTCTGTATAATTGTCTTACAGAGCCACTATACCAAATGAAAATTATTATCTCTTTAAATTAATTGATGAAGGTTTTTTGTCTGTGAATTAGAAGCACTTGGTATGGTAGTGGTTAGCAACCTTAACATGCACAGGGATGAGAGATCCTCTGATTTCCAGACATCCATGAAGTCCACTACAATTACTATAAACCGCAGCTTAGAAGTGGTAACTCTTCTTCCTGGATAAAATACAATAATGTCAAGAAATTCCATCTCTGTTTTTCTCTTCTTTCATTAGAAAAACCCTATTTGTATAAAAACTCAGAGAAAACAAATTTTTTGAAAATGATGTGCTTGTTTCTACATAACTCAAGTTTCCTCTCAATTATCTCAAGTCTTTCTTTCTTAAATACTTATGATAACAAGCCTCTCCTAAAGCAACACTTAATATTTATTTGAACACAAAATTCCACAGCGTAAATTCCGATACCCTGTCATGTTAAAAGTTATACTTTGTATAAATTATAACAATATTATATTACTGAACACTTTATTAATTTAGAGGATATATTTTAATTTGAATTTATGTTTGTATTAAGTGAGCAGTTCATGGGCATCTGGCAAGTTTAAAAACATGCTTACATTTAAAAGTCAATAGTAAATTTTCTAGTGTACAGAGGAGGCAATTCCTTCTTATGGAACAGGTTAAAAGACAGCATTTAAGAATAAATATTTTTTTAATATATGCATATATTAAGAAAATAAAGATGTTGGACCTCTGGAATGGAATCTGACCAATAGTAATCTTGCAGAAAATTGAGTTAAAACAATGTATTTACTGAAGATTACAGGACCTCCAGCCTTTATTGGCACCATGTGGGCCAAATCCACAGTTAAAAGTTGCAGTACCTCCCTCAGTTCCCATCAAGGAGTTTCTGGTCTTTGTTCAAACTCTAGCTTGAAGATGTTTGGAAAACTTCCTACCACAGAGACAAAGACATGGTAACTATCAAGATGAGGAAAAAATTATGGTCTGACTATGCATATAATAACAGATGGTATAATTATGAGCTGAAACCACTAACATGACAACCCATGAAGGAGCTGAGCCAGTAAGAGAAGAATAGTAACAGTTCATTTCCTTCTCCAAAAGATGGAGAGGGATGCTTTTTCCTCTTTCCATGAGCTTATGGAAATAGGAAGCGAGGGGGTTAAGCCTGAGCATAGCAACCAAACATATTCTCTCTTTCCAGCTTCATCTTTACAGAATTTATCAGAGTTTATCAGTCTTACCCAAGCTCTCTCAAACAGGAAAGGTAACAAAAGATACCCAGAGGTGCAAAGTATCAAGAGCAGTCAATCTTATAGTCAAGATAATGGAGCTCAAACTTCAAAATGCATTACAAAGCACTGCAAAAGGGATCAGGTTTACATCTGGCTGAAGGTTTTTAAATGGGATATCAAAACACTAATTTAGTATGCTAAGGCTCCTCCATTTAAGCACTTTGCCTATACTAGATTTGTTGATAACACAGGTAAACAGATAAAACATGTGATTTCAAGTTTTTATTATACTTTGAAGTACACCTATTCTATGAAAAAATCAGAATCTGAGGATTAATGCAAGTATTGACGGATGCAGGGCCAGGGAGGGCAAAGGAAACGACCCTCTCCTCCCTTAGGATCTTTGTCTGGATGCAAGTGAAGACTTGGCACATCTTTTCAAGTTTCCTCCATGTCAGGCAGCTGTCAGAGCAGTATTTCCAAACCCAAGACAAACGCCTGGGAGCGGCGCTGTGCCAGGCAGTGGCCCAGTGACTCCTGCGTGCTCAGGCGGGCAGCTTGCCCGGGGCCCCCCAGCACCCCACAACCCACGCTGCTCTGCACCCCAGCATCTGCAAAGATCGCCGTTAAAGTTTGCATCCTCTGTCTGTACAAGATCTTCACCCAGGAAAGATTTGGGGCTGCCTCCATGACTCCAAGGGCAGAGGGCTCTTTTCCCTCCATTAAGGAAATGTGCAAGCTCTCTCTGGTCTGTCAGGAGACATGTGCTGGTAATAGCCAAAAGTCATCATCATTACCTACCTGTCTCTCTTAGCTTATTATTTTCTCTCCAAGGTGGAGAGAATAAATTTTTTAAATGGAATGTACATTTTCATTTACTTAGTCATACTATAATCTGAAATAATTTTAGGAATTAATTAAAACAGAGGTAAATAAAATAACAAAGGAATCTATATACTGTGAGGCTCATTGCCTTTTAAGAATTTTTATTTTTACCAAAAAGGGAGCAATAAGCAAACTGCTAATTCCAATCAAATTTACTTGGTAGATGCCTGTATATGTTTTGTTATATTTTACAGATAAGACAAAAATTATATTCTTTAACTTCACGAAACTGAATTTCTCAGGGAAAAAGCCTAGGGGAAAATCTGTATTGAATGGGAATCTGTTGTTTTCCAGCTATATTGTTTTGATGACTCTAACTAACCGATGTTACAAAATAAGTTACTGCATTTACTAGCATCTAAGGCACTGCATGCCTGTGAATATGCACATGTATACATGTAAATGTTTTGCAAAGAGTCACCACTCTTTGTCACAGAACTGGCCTGGCAGCATGGTGCTTGCCTTCCCCTCTGCCTTGTCTCCAGCACAGCCCCCAAGAGCTAGTAAAACTACATGACATCAGCACCCACCTGGGCCAGGCTGGGTGCTGCATGCGCACTGTGCTCATTTCTCCAATTACACCCCTCAAACAGCAAACTGCTTTGGAGACAGAGGTCAATACTGCTCTCCCTTGCCCTAGTTTTTGAGGGAAAGTGTAAGCACATCATACCTATGCAGGTAACACTCATACATATGCTTAATGAGAGTTGTTATCCATAAAATTGTATTTATTTATGTTGATGATATAAAAATTCTTTAAATTTATTTCTGGATGGAATCCTATCTTCACTTTTTGGTGACTATGTTCAGGAAAAATTTATTAACTAGTCTATTCTTACTTCATGATACTCCTTGGTTTTTTGGTATTAATGTTCTCACTAGAAAAAGAAATGTTCCAACTATTCCAAGATTCAGTGAAAATGGGCAGGCCAGCTCTTTCAGAGTATCTTGCAAGTTGGTCAGTCCTGGTGAAATAAAAATTTGGTTGATGTAGATCCAAAGTACACACTGTTCAATGACTTATAGGTTATTAGAGGGTTAGAAGTACATCACTGATATACTCTGATTCTCTTCTTTTCTTACATCTTACAAAAGACACACTCATTGAAAACTTTTGCATTTTTTGCCAAGCAGCCTATGAGCACAAAACTGGTCAAGCTGTCTGAGTTTATCAAATCCAATCCCATTATTAAAGCAAATACATCACAGTCTTATGTAACAGTTTTTCTACACCACTGCCCAGAATATTTGTAGATTTTTACTGTTCCTGCTGTTACTTTTGACCTTCTACATTTCTTCTTTCCTTCTTCCTCTCTTTCTTAGCTTCTGATTCTTTATTATTTTGATGGCCATTTCCTCTTTACCTGCTTTCTGGAAGCTTCAGACTCTCCTTACTTTTTTACAGACACCTCCCTTATTGTTCCTCCTAGTTTCTATTCCACTTGATACTTTACTTCCCTCTGCAAGGTGAGATGCCTCTTGCTGGTTTCCCTCTTTGACTTTTTCCCTGGCAAATGCCCATAGGGATCTGGGGATTTCAGGCCCTCTCATTCATAAGGTTACAAAAGAAGAACTCTGCATGAATTCCTGATGTCTCCATGAAAACAATCCCAACAGAAACAGAAAAGAAAAAATATGAATTCAGATTATTTAGTTGCTCCCAAGTAATATATTTCTCATGCATGAAGAAAACATCAAACATATCAAACATGGTTATTTAAAACATATGAACTGTACAGTCCTTTAATAGCAAATTCATTTTTCATTTTGTTGAAGATTTTAGAGGTTCTGTATTATTATTCATTATATTTGTAGGCTGAACACTTTTTCATATTAATTAATCTGCTCAACTTCATTCTTACATAATTGAACCCTGAAAGAATATAAATATTAAAACACTAATAAATAAGGTCTAGCTGGTGTTATTAAAGAATTTTCACATCTATCTTTTCTCTTTTTTTATTTGGGGAGTAGGCAGGACATGAAGGTTTAGCTTGCAAGTCTTTAATATTTCTACTAATGTAAAATGACATAGTCTTTCATAATCCTGCCAAAATGTAAATTCTTTAGTCTATTAAAGACTGGAAGTTGTATCTGTATAAAAATGACAAAATATATCACACTAAAATTGACAGAACAGCTATAATGCAAAGGAAATGTGGCTTAATTAGAGCTCCCTCCCTAGATAGACTGAGCTTGCCAATGTAATTTTAATTATTTCTGTCTATTAAATCTACGATCACCTATTACTATTGATATATATCACATCAAAAAAGTACTCCCTTCAGGAAAGCGTTGCCATTTTTAACAAGAAAATATTACCATCTCACTTTGAATCCCTTATCATCAGAATTGTTGCCAATAAGTTAAATCAAAAAAACGTTATCCTGCAGGACACTGCATCCAGCTGTAAATTAGAAATGGTTACGATACAGAGTATGGAAATATCCATTTACTGACTGCTAGGAGTGACAGGCCAGACTCCAGAGAAATCTATGGTGTTGCATTTACTTAAACCAACAAAGTGTCTGAGTCATCTTTTCTCAATCATCATATGGAGGCTGATGCCACTTTATTAATTTCTTTTCTGTTAATTTAGTGTGTCCATTTAAAAATCCATTTGCTTGCTGTTTGTATACTTCTGAGTCAAACTATAAATATTCTTATGAAATTAAACTTGATGCATACAATTAATGCCAATGAATGCTGTCATAGTAGATAGTCTAATTTCAAATTAATACAGCTCATAGAAGATTGAGAGAATTTACTTCTGTTTGAGAAGCATCTGACTGGTTTTGGGTCCAGTAAGAAAACAGTGCTTAAGTGTAATTTCAGACTTACTTTTATACAGTCATCTACATATCCCTGCCTTTTTTCAAGCTGCAGTTTTGTTGTCAAAAATTAGGAAGAATATGTTAAAAAAAAAAAAAAAAAATCAAGACCTTGTTTGATATCTAATTCTGATGATCTATAACAGTGCCATGGTTTGAGCCTGGTAGGCAGCCAAAAACCCCACAACCGCTCACCCACCCTTCCCCTCCACCTGGGAATGGGGGGAGGGAACTGGAGGGGTGAAGCGACACTCGCAGGTTGAGATAAAAACAGTTTAATAATGGTAATAAAATTGAAACAATGACAGTAATAGAAAATATAAACAGGCAATGCACAATGTAATTGCTCACCACCCGCTGACCAATCCCCAGCCCGTTCCTGGCCAGCGACCCCGAGATACCAAGATCCCACAATCGCAATCCCGGAAGCGAGAGAGAGAGAGAGCCCCTTCCCAACCACCCTTCCTCTATATAGTGAGCATGACGTGCCATGATATGGAATATTTCACTGGCCAGTTAGGGTCAGGTGCTGTGGCCGCACTCCCTCCCAGCTCCTTGTGCACTTGTGTATGGGCAGGACATGGGGAGTTGGAGAGTCCTGGAAATCTCAGCAGTAGCCAAAAACATCAGTGTGGTATCAGCATTATTCTCATACTAAACCCAATGCTGAATCCAAAACACAGCACTATTCTAATTACCAAAAAGAAACATTAACTCTATTCCAGCTCATCATCAATTGTATAGTTTTCTAACAGCAACTGCCTCTTATGCTTGGTAAGAACTTGATAAGAACTACAGCAGTTGTCTGAAAACTTCTCTTTCAACCCCTTGCCATTATGACCATTAAAAACAGACAAAAGTGAGGCTGCTTGTACACAAAAAGCACTTGCCAACAAACCAACTGATATAGTCAGATGATTCTTCATGCATCTGCCTATGTACACTGTCTCTCATTTCAGTGGTAATTTCTTTGGGACAGGAGTCAGATTTCTGCTCCAGATTTGTTTAACAATGTTGTTTCTAAGTAGTGCAGAGAATAATACCATATTAACAGCAATAATTTGCATTGTTAGTGCAACCTCAGAGACCATAAGTCCTGTTATAAATGAATACTCCAAACTAGACAGAGAGGGGTATAAATTAAAGAGCAATAAAATAAGCAGTACTGTAAGCTATCTGTGTACGTAAGAGAAAATTATTACCACTACAAGTCAGATAAAACTATTCAGAAGAAATGCACATAGTATCAAGGAATATTTCAGTCAGTAATGTTTATGAACTATATGCCAGGAATGAGAAGTTGTGATCACAAAAAGAAAGCAGAGAAGAAGCATTATCATGGAGTTCTCCATTCAGTATTTACTTGGCAAGGTAGATAATAAAAGAATGAGAAACAGAACAGGACACAGAGAGGAAAAACATTATAAAAATATGCTATCTGTCATGCTGCAGGATCACCTAATACCAGACTTACAAAAGCACTGCTACCTTTATCAGTCAGAGGATTTTTCAGAAAAAGCACAGTGGAATGCCTTTAAAACACAGAGGATGATCACCATGTTCTCACCAAAATCTTGGCACCTTTACCTGCCACATCTTCCTGTATCAACCTGGCTTTCTGCATCCATGCTGGAGATTCCAGGGAAGAGAGGGAAACAATGTCATATATTCCCATGTACACATACAGAGACAACAGGCAGTACAATCATGTCAGAAGTGGTGCTCTGTGAGATGGGGTCCTCCAGGAGATCACCTGCAGGACTCCTTTCTGCTCTTTCAGTGGCAGCACAAAAGAGAGAGACATTGGCCCTTTCAAGTTGTATTCTTTGCTCAAAATTTCTTCCCCAGGAAAAAAACAGGCCTGGTCTCAGGTGTTCTGTGGGTTTTCTTCAAGACACACATAGACATTGAGGCCATGTTAGACTCGTTTGATCAAGTATCAGAGAGATTTTTTTGAAAGTCCAACCCCAGCTGAAGAAGGAGTTTCAAATAAATTTTTAAATTAAAGTCTTGTTAAATATTAAAATATAACATGTGTCAGAATGTTTCAATAAAAGAAATTAATGCTTTAGATACTGCCAGAATGTCTTTGTTGCTGAATAATGACATGAAAAAACACCATTTTGCATTGATTATGAAAGTCAAAAAAATTAAATGGTTTCACAGATACTATTCAGGTTTCACTGAGAGTAAGATTATCGGTCATTTAATAAAAGACATAGTTTTAAGCTTTTGTAGGTAGAAAAAATATAGACTTAGTACATATTAACAGTAAAACTTGTGTAATAAATCAACATTTGTTTTGAGGGAGAACTGAACAAAAACTCAAGGAATGCTGCAAAGTAAATAAATAGAGATCAGTAAGACAATATATTTTTTGTAGCAATATTTGCATTGCGCACACATACAGTTCATTTTTGTGTTGACCAGTTTGATTACCTTACAACATGTCTGACAGTACAACCAGGAAATTGAAATCAATACCAAACATCAAAAAAGGCCAGAAGAAATAAAACCAAAAAAGGACATAGACTGATACAGAAAGATTTAGACTATTGAATAGATAATAAATAAGAGTTCTGGCATGTAAGTTTCACAGGTTAAACAAATAGATTTTTCAGAGACTATCAACAGTCAGTATTAACAGTGGACATAACAATGGAAGTTCTCAATAAACGGAGTTTATGCTACCAGCCTTGAGTATTTTTTATCCTGTGAAAGGGAGATGACATCATACATGTTACACTTCAGCTTCCAGTGTCCACAGACTTTACTTCTTCTTCAAAATTAAAGCCCATTTTATTATGGAATGCATTTCCTATACCTGAGATGCTGGGGGGAGAAGGAGGTGTATTATTTGTTTTCCAGATTAGCCAATAATTTTAGGCACAATACCACCTATGCAAGAAGATTATACTGCTTTCAAAGGGGACTCTCAATCTTCCTATCAGAATTGTTCCATTTAATATGGACAAAACATATATTGAAATTCAAATATAAGTTAAACAACCTAATCAACTTTTTTATTATTCTCAAAATCTAACTCAAAGTCACCCAATATTTCAAAACCGGGGGGGGGGGGGTGGGGGGGTGGGGGGGGGTGTGGGGAGACATTGGGGAGAGTGAGGTGGAAAGGAACAGCTTCAACAATGGAATTGATTATTTTTTCCCAATACCAGTTATACAGACCTATCCTAAGAGCTAAAAGAGAAGAACTGCCCTCAGACTGAGGAGGAAATTGGATCCAGGTCTCCTTTGTCTTCTGCAAGTACCTTAATGCAATGATTAAAAAAGCAACATCTCTCCTGGAGTTTTGCAATTACAGGTTTTACCCATATTTTCAAAGTAAAGCTATTTTAAAAGACCAGTTTCTATTCAGATAGAGTACAGCAATCAAGACCACAGGTCTGGAAATGTTACCACTTTTTTGTACATTCACCTAGTTAAATCAGAAACTGGGAACATTGTACAACACAAAAAACATGTTCAGTCTGATAAGGCTTCATCATGATAATTCATATATGCCACAGTGAAACTGTGTCCTTCTGAAGCCAATAACACTGAGAAAGTGGATTTGTATTTTTTAAAGAGGTCTGAACGCTTTCAGGATGCCTGTAAGAAAGCAGATGAGATATAAAAATAGCTGGTAAAAAGGCACTGGTGTCCAGCACAGCAAAAATCCTTTAAATAATGCAGACCTGGACAGGACATTCCCTCACATTCAACAGAATCCTGCCTTCACAATTTTATTATGCCATTATATGTAACTTTGCACTGTGTCGTTATCTTATTATACTCTTGTAGTTACATCCAGTATATGTTATATATTCTCCACTGTAACAAGGTCAAGTCAGCAGCCGAAGAAGCCACCAAGCTCTTATCAACCAGGTGTTGGCAGTTCTGGAATCCTACCAGCAGCCAGCACCGGGGCAGCTACCACTGCCTCCTGAAGACCAGCAGCAGACAGGTAATAATGCACAGATCCCCTGGCCAAAAACCATCCTGATGTAACTGTTTCTTCTCAACAGATGGGGAGGACCACAACTCTCCAGCCTGCTCCAAGTGATGTCAACAGCAGCAGCCTCCACTAAGGTCATATAATGTGACAGGCCGTTGCCTTTGCAATGTGTTTGCTCCAGAAATAGCCCACATGCTTGTGCTGAGATGTGTTCTGGAGTCATAGCACTAATGTGTCCATGATGTGCAAATTTCAGCAGCAGCATCACTCTGGGTCTCTGGTAGCAAGCAGGTTGCCAGCCCAAGGCAGGTGGGCAGCTTGCTGGCTGTTGTCACGGTGGCCTGTGGGACATCCTTGGGGCAGGGGATGGGCATACTGGAGGCAGGTGGTGAATGAACTCAGGGATTTTGACCTTAAGATTGCTCCTGAGTACAGTCCAGCAGCAGGGTATCTACTTGGCCAGTAATACACCTTAAAGCTGAATATACATACTTTGCATTCATATTTACCTTAAAAAGAAGAACTTTATATCAAATGAGGCTTTTCAAATCTCCTTTTAAAACCCACAAGTATTACTCCAAATCTGTGTTATGAATATTAAAAATACTCCAGAACAGTAGCAGTAAGCTAATACCATTTTTAGAGGAGGCTAAGCAGACCAGTGATTTTTATAAGAGTTTTACAAAGTCTGCTAAAGCTCTACTAAAAATTAAAAGCTCTACTGATATAATCCACATAATTTTTGATTATTCGTCCTCTCCTAGTGGTATTTTGCAGTTATTATATTACAGAATGTTTTAGCATAAAAGATAGGTAGAGGTTAGATACACATAAAGCATCAAATAATAACCCTAACATCATTTTCACTTGGTAACATTAATTTCAGGTCCACTAAATTCCATCTGGAAAGAAAAAAAAACCTCATAGATTGCATAAATTGTTGATCCATGTTACTTTAGACACTTTTTACTGTTATTACTCTGTAATGTGAAACCCCTCAGGAGTAGAGAAAACTGATAGATGTAATGAAAAAGACTATTTAGTCAACCGCATCCTATTATTAAATTGCATGGAAATTCAGCATGCACAGTTTAATCTTTTCAGATGTTTTAAAATCCTGACTCATTTCCAGACAAACTAAGCATGCAAGCTGTACCGTATGCATCAAACTTCTTCACTGGGGTGAGGAGACAGGGAAAAGAGAGCAGGAAAAAAAACTGATATTCCAGACCTGAGAAGTATATAAAAGCAAAGGAAGGAGGCCATTATATACTGAAATGCCAAGTAATATTTGCAGTTAGAAGTTCATCACTTATAACTGCTAAGTCTGGATTTCTGTGAAGGCCTAAATAGCATTTAGATGTAGAAATTTACAGATGGTAACATAATAGTATTTCTGAAAGCAGGGACATCTGAGTTTCACTGAATTATGCTAATTTTTAAAATTTCCGCTCCAAATCTGTCTGTTCTATTAAATCTATGGTTGTTGCCCAGAGAGAGCAGGCACTAGTAAAAGGTAATGAAGCACAGGAAAAAAAAAAAAAAAAAAAAAAAAAGGCAGAACTTAAAACAGAGAAATACAATAGCAGTGCCATTAACCTTGGTGACTAAACCCTGTTCAGACCATCACAGCCAGCACTTGCATCCGTAAAGATCCTTCTGCTGTTGTATAAAACTGTATGTTAGAGACAGAGGGCTTGCTATTATTTACACATACCACACATCAGTAGCTGATATACTGTAGTCAGTTCTTATTCCAAATAACATAAAACTGAAAGAATCTAGATACAATTTTATGCTGTTGACAGAAACTGAGTCTTGGGGTTCTCTCACTGCACTTTGTGAGCACATGTATTTTCACATATGGCTGAACCATTATTTGTAGCATAGATTGTTCTTTTCCATTATGGAGGATTTTGTTCTCCCAGACTGCTTCTGGTCAATACAAGAATAAATTTTGTTGTCCAGGAGTGCTAACATAGCAGCCTTCAGATCTACAGTGAGAAAAGCTTGCTTTCGCTGTCTAATGCAGTGGCACTGCTAAAAACCCAGGGGAACTACCAGCAGCCCAACATCCTTATATTACTATTATTTTGAATAATTATGAACTAGCTAACCCAGTTTTATGCAAGTAAAATTTTACATCCCTTTTGATCCCTTTTGCCTGTGTACCCCACCTCACTGTTTTCTCATCTACATTGGCCATAGGTGATTACAGGGCACAGGTTACAGAGGTTTGGAGATGGTATTAGGCTGTATCAAGTGGAGATCTGAGAGAATCTCTAGCACATAAAAAGCCTTCTGAACCTTTTTACTGGGGAAGCTACATTAAAAACCTTCAGAGATGTAGGAAGATTAATAGTTTAATTATATTATTAACACGGTACATTTTTAAAGCCTGCTCACAAACATCCAGAGGTGACTTTATACAGAAATAAGGCAGAGAGGAAAAATAAGGCACAATCATTAAAACCATGCTGTGTCAGCTCACACAAAAGGATCCCTAAAAGACCTTTCTGAGGCCAGGATTCAGTCAAATTATTTCATTTGCAGCTGCCTACTCCACCTTAAGTTTAATTAAATAAATTTGATTAAATAGTTGAATTAATAACATGTTCCTCAAGATTTTTTTGTTACATTTGCAGTGTCTCAGAAGTGGTCCAAATTATTTCATGAATGTCAAATATGAAATGTATGGAAACATACTCCACTTTAAACACAACAGCCAGTGGGGAAACTGGCACAGAAAAAGATAGCTTGAAAGACCATAAATTGCCACTTCTGATTTTTAGACATTAGATCTCCTAATAAGAGAGATTTAACAAAACCATATATTCTGGGTAAGTAACTTCTAAATATAAATACAGACTACTATTAGGACATACTTTACAAAAATGAATCCGTGCACAGATCAGGAGTGATACTCTATGATAAGGGAAAAAAATTTAAAAAATATAGATATCATATTTATATGACCATGAGTAACTGGGATCAGAAAGCCACACACAAAGTGAAAGAATTGCCACTCAAAACTTCACCTAATTTTCTACTTAGAAAATATTACACAGTTATTCTTTAATATTCATAATAGATGCATTCTTTGTTAACATTTAAAACTATTCAACAAAATAACTAATACAATTAATTTGTGATCTGATTTAATGGTGGTTTGAAGATATCTAACTAATATAATGTAGTCATAGAAACATTGAGAATGTTAACTTCAATTTTTGCGTGTGTGTGTTTTGAAACTGTGAAAAGTCTGCTACTTAGCTACTGATTTTTCCCAAGGAGTCATAAATCGTTTGTTTCTGCTGAATGGTTGATTTCTAAAACTGGGGGTTTCCTAGAAATGCACAGGTAATATTCTCATTAATATCTATATGAGCTGTGTTGTCAGAGGTGACATAAAATCTCAGAAAGTAATGATATGATGGATTATGCCAGTAAAGTAGTAGTTCCAGCTTCCCACATATTTACATTAAAGAATTTATTGTATCTCATAGTAGTTACACCTATGACAATACAGAAAACATTTATTTAAATCACATCTATATGTGCTATGTGTTGAAATTACAGTATTTCAGCTGATTGCACTATTTGTGCTTGTCAGATGTGGCCAACAATTGTCTTAAAGGTTAAAAAATGGTTGAAATAGTGATGTATCTCTGGGGATGTCCTGGGTTTGAGTGAGTGGTGGGGTTTTTTGGTAGCAGGGGAGGGGGCTATAGGGGCGGTACCCTGTGAGAAGCTTCTTGAAGCTCCCCCAGCTCCAAGTCAGCTCCACCTCTGCACCAAAACTGAGCCAATCAGCTGCACCTCTGCAAGAATGTATTTAAGAAGGGACCTGGTGACGAGCAGTGGGACTTGTGAGGAGGAGTTGCTGCAGCTGCGTGAACACCAAGGTCAGTGGAGGAACGGAGGAAGAAAGGAGGGGGGAGGTGTGCCGGAGCAGAGACCCCCCTATATCCTGTGGTGAGACGGCAGGGCGGCCCCCCCTGCCACCCATGAAGATCTATGGTGGAGCAGACACTGATTTATGGCCTGTGTTTCATTTTGCCTGGATGATCAAGGTTCTGTGCCCAAAGAAGGCTGGGGTCTCATGGGAAAAGGTAGCCTCGCTGCTGTAATTCAGCGCTGGGAGGATTGCAGCATGAGGGGGTGTCCCACGCTGGAGCAGCTCGGGCAGGGCTGCAGCCGTGGGAGGGAATCCAGTTGGACAAAGTTGGTGTCCCATGCCAGAGCAGTGTGGGGAATTCTGAGGCCCGTGGGAGGGGCCCACATGGGAGAAAGTTTGTGGAGGACTGTCTCCTGTGAGAGGGGGACCACGATGGAGCAGGGTGAACAAGTTCCAGAAGCTCCCCCCACCGAAGATGGAAAAAGTGGCAGCACTGACTGCACCCCCCATTCCCTGCCCCTGTGCCACTGGGGGAGGAGGTAGAGATATCGGGAGCAGAGCTGAGACTGGGAAGAAGGGAGGGGTGAGGGGAAGGTGTTCTCAAGATGTGGCAGTGCTTCTCACTGTCTTATTCTGTAAAGTGTTTTTAGTGTCTGTAATAAATGTATGTTCTTTTTTTCTTCCCCTAATGAGTCTACTTTTTGCTCATGACCATGATGGGTGATCTGCCCCTCCCAGTCCTATCTTGAATCCCAAGCCTGGCTTATTTGTCCCTTCTCATTGCCAGAAGAGAAGGGGGAGTGAGTGGCTCTGTGGTGTTTGGCTGCTGACCAGGCTCAAAACACAGCAGGGGTGTAATTCTGATCTCAGGTACAAGTTATAATAAACATAGGAACTAAATTCTATTGAACATTGTGCCTAGGAGTTCACCCATAACAAATTCATTGAGATTGGAGCTCAATCCAGGTCTGAGGATTCTAGCCAGCTGTTCTAAACACTGGGAACAGGAAAACGCTGACCAAATTGGCTTAACATTTTTTTTTATTTTTCTTTTTATATATAGAAAATACTATAAATTCCAACTGACTTTAAATTTTTCCAGGACTACTTCATCCAGAGTACTCATTAACATTTCCCAATTGTCAGATATAATTGCAGGTATAAATATATAATCACAATTATTTTGGGTTTGATTTTTTAAATCACTATCTCACCACCTTTGTCATCCAGAGCTGAGCATTTTCCAAGTGAGAACTCAAATTGTGTTGTTTACAAAGGCAAAAAAATTGTCCATTTCTATATTATGTACTGGCACCAGTAACCAAATAAGTGTAGTTGTTAAAATTGTAAACATAATGCTGACAGCTGGATGACAGCAGCTACTGATAATTTAGCACATACTGTTGCCATTAGATGCCCGAAGCAAGGAAACAGGTTCCACCAAACACGATAATACATGAATGTAAAAAAAAACAGTAAAAATTAACAAGCATTGTGAAATACATGGTAAATCCCTGCAGGCCACAACTCCACAACTTACAATAGAATTACTGTGAGAGTAATGGAGAAAACATAACTAAGCCGAAGGCATTGCTACCGCACGTGTGCAGGCTGCTGTGTGAAGCGAGTGGATGCAGGACACTGAGCGCTGGCTGCAGGCGCTGCTCAGCATACACACTGTCTGCATTAACGAGACGAGTGTGCAAGGCCACTGCAAGTGCTTGCTAAGCAGCACCAGCCATACTGCACAGAGCAGAATTTCTTTGCTCAAGAGGAATTCAATATTGTGAAGTATCAGCTCACCAAGGTAAAAATAGTGTGCACTGTCACCCATCTTCACCACCAACACTGCGCAAGTGGCCATGTGTTTGGCACAGTGTTAGTCCCTTCTCATTGAGTTCCCAGTCACTGTGCTAAAATGAATACTCCTTTCTATATGCACAGTCTACTAGCGTAATCCTACCAGTTTGACCACTGCACTTGGCATCACATGTGGATATCATGGATGTGTGTAAACTCATTTCTTACTCCAAGACTGCTCAGAAAGTTAACAGTGCAGTAGAAGTCATTTCGATGGATCAAGGAAATTTTGTAGCAATTTCTGAAGTACAGGATACTTAAACATGTTGGTCTGAACAATAACAGATTCTTGGTGTGAAATATTTACTAAGATTGTATAATGGCGAATGAGCAACAGCAATGCATCCATCGGCTTGTTTACAGGCATGTAAGTGAGACAGCACTAGCAGCAGGCAGAGGTTATAACAGTGCAGTGATAATTACATCATGGCAGACAGGTTAAAAAAAAAATACCTGAGGAGAAGCATAACCGATACTTGACTGAAGTGGCCTTCACTATCAACAGCCCTTTTTTAGTGTCTGTACCTGGATTTGCAAAGTCTGTTTCATTTTATGCATGAAAGCTTGTCCTGATTTGGGCTGAAATAGAGTTAATATTCCTTTTCAGGGACTAGATGAGTGCTGTGTTTTGGATTTAGCTTTGGGTTTGGTGTGAGAAGAATGCTGATAGCACACTGGTGTTTTCAGCTGCTGCCGAGACTTCAAGGACTCTCCGACTCCCCATGTCCTGCCCGTGCGCAAGGGCACAGGGAGCAGGGAGGGAGCACGGCCACAGCACCTGACCCAAACTGGCCAGTGAAATATTCCATATCATGGCACGTCATGCTCACTGTATAGAGGAGGGGGGGTCGGGAAGGAGCTCTCTCTCTCTCTCGCTTCTGGGATTGCGATTGTGGGATCTTGGTATCTCGGGGTCGCTGGCCGGGAACGGGCTGGGGATTGGTCAGCGGGTGGTGAGCGATTACGCTGTACATTGACTGTTTATATATTTCTTTTTGTTTTCCCCTCATCATCGTTATCATTTTCATTTTATTGCCATTATTAAACTGTTCTTATCTCAGCCTGCGAGTGTCCCCTCACCCCTCTAATCCCCTCCCCCATTCCCAGGTGGGGAGGGGGAAGGGAGGGTGATTAGCTGCGGGGGTTGGTTGCTGACCAGGCCCAAACCACGACAAAGCTGCTCACAAGTGTTGGTAATCTACTTTCCTTCTCACCAGCTCAACCAATTTTTCAGGATCTGCTGTTGTTACACATTTGCTGTGCACAGTTAATATGGCACCCTTGTGCTGCTACATAAATTTGAAGACTTCCCTGACCTGCCCCATGACTCCTACATTTGGTGATGTGCAAAAAACATTTCTTGGGGTGTTAAACAACAGCAGTACTATAATTACTAGTTTAGTCTCTTGCTTTAATTTAAGGGCTAAAGAGTTATACCTGATTAAATATCTCCTTTTTTCCTCACTTTGTCAGCTTTGTAGCTGACTCCTTCCCCATGTGCAGACCTGATCTTTCATGCTCTAGCTGCATGACCACAGCAAAACAGAGCAGTAAATCTCTAAACCCTCTACTTGTAGAGGAAGAATGAGGGAAGAAATTGCTCTGAATTATGTTCCTGGCTCGAGTTCAACTGCCAAGAACGAACTGGGAAGGTCTACTTTACAGAGATTAAAAGAAATTAAAGCAGAAAACAGCATACCATTTGAGAAGTCCACTAAAATCAAGAAGAAAATAATACATATTCTCTGCTAATCTGATTTGAAGTGTTGTACATAGGTGTACATAGGAACACAAGCCAAAGAGGAAAGAAATCATATAAAAATTCAGTCACTGAAATTGAAGACCAAGTAGTAGACAAGGCCAAAAAGATTACCTGAAGAAAGGTATTAATGACCCAGCCTCTCAGTCAACATTTGACAACTTTCTTTGCATACAGATTTTTGTAGCACTTTGTGATTTTTCCAGTTCTTTCTTCTTTTAGATCAGTGTTTAATGAGTAGATGTGTCAGAAAAATTTATTAATACCTCTGAAAATACTGGGGCTATCTGCCACTTTACATGCACAGCAATATTGATGACACCCGTGGAAATTTTTCCAGGTATGCCCATAATGGGCAGAACTAGAATTAGTGTGTAACATGGTGAAACTCCTGAAGCTTTTGAAACTAAACTGACTCGAAACCAGACAGAAAGCCTCCCATGATGCTTGCAACCAGGCCTGGAACAACAGGTATACTGCATTACCTATGTAGGGTATAATCCTGGCTTCTGATAGTAGTGGACAGAAAATGTAGGGTTTACAAAAGGGTTTTCAGCCTGTTCTCAGGTGCCAAATGTCAGAAATCACTAATTTCTGGCATATACACAGTCACAAAAGCTGGCTATAAATAGGCTATATTTTCTCTCCCTCTGCACAGTACCTTGTGGGTTCCAACATTACAGAAAATTATCTTAAATCCGCTGCTATTTAACTTTTTAAACATAAAAGGTCCTGTTACTAGTACAGATACAACAATCGTTTATTCCAGTGGCATGTTCAAGATGCCAGACTTCAGTGCATCTGATTGGCAGGTGGTTATCTAATTGTTCTTCTCTCTCTATCAGTTCTGAGGATTGTGGGGAACAATTTACTGTATATACCTTATTCTCAAAAGGTTTTTACCTTTTCCAGTAAAGAGTCTGCAAACATACAAAGGTGGTTGGTTTTGTTTTGGTTTTTTTTAAAAAAAAAAAAAAAACAAACAGCAGTATCGTTTCCGACTGAAATTGAAAAGATACATGTACACATATGTATAACTTTTACTTCAGCCAAACCAGAGTTAGGTGTATCATTCATTTCTCATGAAAAATAAACCATAAATAATGTAATACCAGGAATTTGATCAGAATAGCTTTAAATAATATAAAGTGATAAGAAATTGTATCTCATTTCATACACTATCATGAGAAGGTAAACAGTGTATTACCTTGGCTAAAATCAGTGGTTGGTTGTTTCATTTCAAACTTAGGGCAGAGGATATTTTCCATCTCATTTTTAAAGATATTAGTTCTGAAAGACAAAAAATGGACATGTCTTCAGCACTGACATATAACATTCAACTAATTATTATCAGCTTTACAGAGGAGCGATGTCTAAGCTCCCAGGTCATCAGAGGCAACAATGCTTTCCGACTTGGAATATTTCCAAGGAAATAAAAATAAAGCCAAGAATAATGATTGGATTTGGTATCTAGAATTTAGTATTATATGTAGTATCCAGAATTATTTGCATTTAGAGGCCACGTATTCCCCTTGTGTCTTTGTGAATAAATACATACATATACATATATATAAGTATGCATATATATATGTGTGCATATATATATGTACACACACACTTGACACCTGATTTTAAGAGAAAACTCATATTTTTTTCCAGCACAGACATTCTTCAGTGCAATACTTGGCTATAAATTCTTTCTTATCTCAAAGCTATCAGGCTGCTAATAGTTTCCATCCCAAAAGAAATCTGGTAAAGGAACTTCTAGCTGTGAGTTTTGCATCTTTCTTACTGAAAGAGCAATTATTGCAGCTTTTTGCTAATCAGTAGTGTTCGAGGTGAAAAAGCTGTCATTTCAGTGAAGACTTCTGGTGACATAACAAAATGCAAGGCAGCCATTTCATCAGAGAACATCTCTGCAGTTTCATCCACTCAAGCTGTCAATTAAAACATTGTTTTACTGCATAACTGACACAAAATTCATAGCAAGAGAGCTGTTTTTCTTTGGAATCATTTTATAAAAAATATTACCAGGTGACACCTTAACAAAAGAAACATTCTAGTACCTGTATGTCATCATTTTCAATATCAAATTGCATAATACTGCCACAAAGGTGCTGACAAGTTCTTGGTCACAACAAGAAATACCCAAGAGCTGCTGGGGGCTTAATTTAGATGTAATTCTAGCACCCAATAAACGTAATCATGTTTAGAGCTTGAAAGCCCACATTCAATACCTGACTTCCTTACAAGAAACAACCAGTCTGGGAAATTATTGGACTAATCCTGCCCTAAATTATAAAAACATCTTTTGTGAGTTCTCTCTGGATGAGGAATGCCTTGTTAAGTCAAGCAATGGCTTTGTCCTTGGTTTAACACTTGGGTTGAATGTGCAGTGAACTGTTTGCAGTTTTGTTAGGTTAAAAATCCTCCCCAGCCACCTTGTTGTGAACGCAAATAATTTTGCCCCATCATATTTGTCTTCCACACACAATTTCAGAAAAGCATTGACCAGGAATAAGGATTTAGTCAAGTATATCTCATTTTTACCTGTTTTCTCTTGTAAAAATGCACAGCAAGCATTATTTCCCTCCTCCTAAGAAATCAGATATGAATTAAATAATTATACAGTAACCACAAAATAAAGCTTACATTTTAAAGCATCAGTTAAAATTAATCTTATCTCCCACATAACTTTAAAAAATTTTGACATAAGAATCTGTACAATTTTCAGAAAAATGTCAAAAATGTGGGGGTTTTGTCTCTTAAATTTATAAAAGTAAGCTTAACCTAAAATTAGGTATTAATATAGGGAAATTTTTCATTTTCTTGCCAATTATTGTAATTAAATATTAACTTTTCCCAAGTAGACATAACCCTACATCACAGAAACAAACTGTAACAGGTCATGTTGTAGAATATCTTTATATGGTAATAGCTTGGCACAAAGAATAATTTACAGTCTGTGTATTAGCAGTATGTCAAACTCTCTTGAGACATGTACCCCAAAGAGCTGCAAAAGAAACAAGCTTATAATAGCATGTATTACATTTTTAATCTGTCCACCTTCACATTTTTAAAAACATAGCACTATTGCAAAGACATTCAATTTAGTACTTTCCTAACTAAACTGCCTTTCTCATGGAATAAAAAGAAACTGACATGTTAGATATGTTTTCAAAAATACACTTAAAAGTCTGAAAAATAACACATATTCTTACACATCCCAAAAGAATTATTTTCATTAAGATTCTAATCAAAGAGTTCTTAACAGTTTTTTATGAAAATTCACTGCATCTTAGCTTGTTAGTAAGATTTTGTCCAAGTAACTTAAGCTCATTAATAACCACTGGTGAAGACATTAACACACATGGAAAATCAGTGTTTTAGAGAGTGTACCTATCCTGAACTGAGAATATGCTGCAAAAATACACTTCAAAAAAATTACCTTTAGGAAAAAAAAAATCTAAAACTAAACTAATGCATGCAAATACAAAGGAAGCAATTTGGCTAATTGGGCACTGTGCTGTTCTGATGAAAGCTGTCTAGTGAAAGCCCAGTCAGCAGAGAAAAATATTTCCTAAAAACACCAAGGTTTTGATCTAAACGATGATGAGGAACATCCAGATTACTTACCTATTTCAGTTACTATTCTAAAGGTTTTAATCCAAGAGATAAACACATGACAGCTGCCAAGGGATGAGACCTATGAGATTTATCCTGAAAAAATAGGAAAAATATTTTAATTACAAGTCAATAAATTTATTATGCAAGATGGACTTTACATGTGCCTAATAGTAGAAATTATAACACTAAATTAAATATATGTGAACAAAGAAATCTTTTGGGATGCAAAGTCAGGAGCAGAGCCAGTCAATTCATCCTCACTTTCAAAAAAGAGAAAAGGTTTTCTGGAACATAATCCACTGGTGTTGATGAGTGTAAAAGGCTCCTATAAAACACAGGAACATCTGGACCTTGCTAATTGAAAACAATGTTACATAAACAAGAAATAAAAGTTTTCCTTCTCTGTCTCATATGTCTTTACAAGAAATAAATCAATTTTCTTGACACAAGTACATTGATGTAATTGATAAAAGGTTTAGCTGGCATATTTCTCCATATGTGTAACTTGGAACTGATGTAATTTTGCTATAATAAAACAATAAAAATTACATTCTTCCAGGATTGTAGTGATTGGCAAGTTCTAAGGCACTCTGCAGAGTTACTTTGCTCAGTCTGTATATTTGTGAGCCAAAATTTCATGTAGTAATACAGTATGTTTCATCTGAGCTATGACAGCAGGCAGAGCTCACAATATCCAGCAAAGAACTACAGGGCATTCTA
The DNA here is from genome assembly GCF_018691265.1 of Tyto alba. Taxonomy (NCBI): domain Eukaryota; kingdom Metazoa; phylum Chordata; class Aves; order Strigiformes; family Tytonidae; genus Tyto; species Tyto alba. The sequence continues at coordinate 19,666,428 of NW_024881275.1, read as the reverse complement.
ATCTCACTTCTGAGGCATTTTGACTTATGGGTGGGGATAAAAATCATCCTAGAGTGAATTTCTCATATGATTTAGAAAAATTTTAAAGCTAGACCATGAACAGCAACAAAACACTACAACCGATGCAGACAAATTCAAAGTCTGTTACATACACATCATGGCCATATGAAGACAGCAGGCTGTCTTCTATACAGGGATCAGTTCCTCAGTCTCCCTACACATTTGCAGAAATTCACACATGCCTCTTTTGGAGCAGCCAGTTCTCAGTCAACCTTCTTACCAGCTAGTGCTTATTACTTGACCATCCCCACCTTCAGCATGTATGGCCACTATGCCCTCACCATCCCATACACTCAATTAATCATGAAACTTCATTGTGATGATCATTAGCAAAGGCAGGAAAACAAGTAAAGACAAACTTGAGCAGTACAATAGCTGAAGTGGGTTCTGTGGAGGTCATTATTGGTGCATAGTCCACAACTGAATTCTGTACAGTCTGTAAAAAATACCAGTCACTCTACCAATGATGACTAATTACTCATCACTGAAAAAGTACTGAAAAAGCATAATCCAGTACTCTTGAATTAATTGAAGAGGCTGACTTGTGCCCCTAGGTTGCTATGTAACTGTGAAAACTGAATAGTTTTCCAGCATCTTCTCCCTTTCTTGTATCCTTCAGATTGTCACACCAACTTCACAATGTCTTGCTTCAAGTGTAGCTCCCCAGAGTTAGGAGCCCCCAGATTCAAGGCAGCTGAGCACCCACCACAGGCAGACCTCAGTTTTAGGGAGGAGAGATTTTGAGTAAATCCATAACACAAATAGTAAGAACGTACTACTGAAAAATTTCTCCAGGTGTCTGTGGTCTCTCGGCCTTATCCATTTCAGACTCAATTAAAAAGAAAGAGCTCAATATTCTGACTTCCTTCCAGCAAGCTACCACCTTATTACACACTCTCTTCAGTCTAGAGAAGGTGCAACAGCATTTACCTGTTTACTGATTATACAATAGGGCACCTCTCTGATCTAGCTGTCTGGATTATACAGCACCCTAGAAAGCCTCTCTGCTAGTCTGCCTTAAAAAAAAAAAAAAAAAAAAAAATAGTTTGCCTGTTTGTATCTTGCAAATCCACTAGTTTTTCAGTCACAGAAAAAGCCAACAACCAAAATGTTGCTGTATTATTAGAAACAATGATCAGCTCTTAGCTTTGAGAATCCCAGTAAGGTGTTAACAGCACTGTAGTCATGGAAACACATTGTTGTTATTTAAAGGCTTATTTAATCTGATTTACTTTTAAACTAGAGAATGAATATCTATTTCTAGGAATTTATATAACTTCTCAAGAACAATAAATAACTCAGGTCCAGCAGAACATCTCAACAAAGCAGTCAGCTAAGGATGAGTCAAGTATCTACTAGTCATATTTGTATCGTGTGACATTCCTGACAACATGCCAGCTGCCAAAAACGTGTTGTACTTTGTATCAACCGTATTTCCACATATAGACAACTATGCTGCATTCAGAAGCCAATATAATGCTGAAGACAATGTCAAATGCAATAAATGCCTACAAGTTTTGCTTGACTAGCAAATGAAGCAAAACTGCATCAGCTTTTTAAATTCTCAAATAGTAAAATACATATTCACGGTTAGGAGAAGCTTTCTCTACTGTGAATCAAGAAACAGAACATCTAAGAACAAAATTAAACCTGGTGCCTCGCTGAAGTTAATAAAATTCTGTCTAATCACACTTACATTGACCTTGATACTGCTGTTTCTGTGGACTCATTACCAAGCATAGAGAAATATGTTTAAGACAATAGGAATTTAAAAATACAGGATGTCTTCTGAATAGTGAGATTCAGATAGAACTTAAAAATAAACTTTTTCTAAGTATTTAATGGAAGCTGAACCACATTTTAGTTTTTGTTATAGCCTATGAATTTGACTATCCTTTTTACTGGGATACTTACACAAGGGCTACCATCTGTAGGAAAAGGTACTTTCATGGTTGTCACTCAAAAGCAAATGCTGTGCAATTCACATCTCAGCATGTATTCTGGGTGATCTGCTGGTACCCAAAGGAGACCTTTGTAGCTTCAACAACATCTCTCTACCTCTCCCTCTGCTATGGCTTAGCTCTGCTTCACTCTCAATGGCTGTGGGAAGGAAAGGACCAGAAAGAAGAGCTCCACATGTTATGCCCAGTTTCAGCCTCTGTTCCCTACAATATTGCCAAGGGTTGGCTCAGCAGCTCCAGGACCTTCCTGAATTCAAGCGCTGAAAGTCTAGACAGCCTGTAGTGCAGACTGGAGAGGCAAATATCCTCCTTCATCTTGGGAGGGCCAACGAAACAAAGAATTCCACTGCCCACTATTTTTCTAATGTCCAGGCTAACTTTTATCAGAACAGAGAAAAAAAATTTCTAGAAAAGGATTAGAGAAGTAGAAGTGGTGGGGTGAGGGGGGCAGGAGGAAGAGATATATGCCTGAGACTTCATATTTTCCTTCTTTTGTTCTGCTTTGTTTGATCTAATATATTTTAATTTTGTTTTCCTTATCTGATACTGCTAGTGTAAAGATGAGCCAACAGTAAAGTAAACTACCTCTACTGTTCTCTTGGGCTAGATAAGAAAATTAAAATAACTGTATTGGATCAGAGTAAAGACCCATCTAGACCCTTTTTTAAAAAGTCAATGGCTGAAGATTACTAGAACAGGACAAGCTTACTTCTCCCAGACTCCAATCCTTTGAAGTTTTTGGATTTCCTGAGGCAATACTTATGTAGCATTGTCTTTAATAACTCTCAGTGAACTGATCTTCCAATTAATAAAGGCTTTCTTTCTCTGTAAATCTGCATAACACAGCATCTTGATTTTACAGAATACATGGAAAATTTATTTTCACACAACATCCTAGGGGTTTTTTTTAATACTTCCACTTCTTTTCCACCTTATTTTTTTAAACATTTCTGCTGAACAATTTAATTTTGCATTTGTATAAAAACTGAGCCACCAGCAACACATGACCAAAAAAAAATAAACAAATCAGGCTGTAAATTCAGTGTCAACCTATGACATTGTGGTGGGCTGGCCCCAGATAGCAGCCAAGCCCCCACACGGCCTCTTATTCACTCCTCCCAAGTAAGAAAGGGAGAAAATAGGAAGAACAGGAGCAAAAAACCTCATAAGTTTTACTGTCACAGGCAAAACAGTCTCAACATTCAGAATTTAAATTAATTTAAAACATTTCATTACCAAATTGGGTATTGAGAAACAAAAAAATACAAACATTTAAACATCTAAGGAAGATATCTTTCCTCCACCTTTCCCAGGCTCAGCTACACTCCAGACACCTTTCTTGCCCATTCCCAGTCTCCACACCCCCAGTTATCACTACAGGTTATGCTCAGCCCCTTCGGTGAGGTGACAGGCGGTGCAGGAGTTTGGGGTCAGGGCACAGCAGTGTCTCTCTACCACTCCCTATTCCTCTTTTTTCCTGCTGCTTTTTCCATCTTTCTCATTTCCTCTGTTCCAACATGAGTCCTCCACAGGCTGCAGTCCCTTCAGGTGTGCCTGTTCTACCATGGAGCACATCCATCTCCTCTGGTCCTGTTGTTTCTTTCTCTCAGTGTTTATCATCATTTGCTAAATGTATTTTCACAGAGGTACCACTTCTGTCAGAAACACAACGTCCTTGAGAAAGGACATTTCAAAAATAACCACCAAAATTTTAAATTATTGAGTCAAATGACTACACAGGACTATAGATTACATTATGGTTACAATGGACTATAAGTCTATTTGATTTATTTTAAAAATGAATATATGTTCAGTAATTTCTCTTCGTATCTTTATAGAAATTTTTAATTATGTACTTGAAATCACAGAATGGTTTAGGTTGAAAAGGACCTCTGGAGGTCATGTGGTCCAAACCTACCTCCTCAAGCAGGGTCACCTAGAGCAGGTTGCCATGGACCATATCCAGACAGTTTTTAACTAACTCTAACTCCACAGCCTCTCTGGGCAACCTGTGCCAGTGTTCAGTCTTCCAGATTATTCAGGTATTTTTTTTGTTCTCCACAAAAACCTTTGAATTTTACTTACAGTATTACCTCTTCCAAATACTCTAGAATATATTAATTAAGCACTTGTTGTGATAGATTTCTATTCATCGTATATGCAATAGCAACAAATTTCAGCCTCACAGCTCAGACCCTGCAGGTCCATGGTCCAACAATAAACCTATACTTCTACTTAGTTGTTTTTCCCTCACCTCTCATTCCATCAACTGACCTGAAAGAACACTCTTCTATCTGATGCTTTATACAGTGCATCTGTTCATCTGGTCTATTTGAAGTGCCCTGATCTCTACAAGGGGTGCACTGGTAGAGTCTTTCTAAGAAGAAGCATTTTGTGCTTTTTAACTTTCAACAGACAATTACATAACAAAAAGATGGATGGCTCATCTGTTTTCTAACATTTGTAAACATCTGAAGAGGGTTAGGTGCAATGACATGTCCTGTGTTCCTACATGGCATATAACACTTGGACGGGTATCAGAATGATGAAATATTTCTATGCATCTTTCATTTGTATCAATATCTGTTCATGTTCACCACTAATTATTTTTGACCTTTGCATTTTTTCCTCGTAGCTGGCTCCCTGGAAACTATATGTATTTTTAATTTAAGTACTCCAAAAGGTTTTACAGCTACTCAGTATAACATGATGTACTTTATCACCTTAAAGATTCACAGTTTACACTTGCTTAACACAATATCTTAACTGTGTTATATTAAGAATCAGGAGAAACACTATATTATAAAGTTTTCTTTTCATTATCCAGGAGATATGCTGATTTAGCAATGTTAGCTAGTAAAAATAGACAGAAGAAAATGTAATTTATTGTGGCTGCCACTAGTGAAAGAAGAAAGTCTCTGAACAGAGCATATATTACTTTTACATAATCGGGCTTGTTTATCTCATAAGGCCACCAAAAGAAACATATTGAAACACACTGGTGTTTTGACATTATGCCGAACAAATTTGAATACCTTTATCAGCCTCTTCTCTGATATTAGTATAAAAATTAGTTTTTACTGAGGTTGTGTCTTTGTTTAGGCAATTCCTTGACAGAAAAATCATATTTCATTTACTCAACAACAGACAGGAAATTTTTTCAGTATGGTTGCCTTTCAATGTACAGTCTTTACATCAAAATTTCTGAGCCATGTCAGTAACTTCATCTTGTTGTGTCAGGCTTACAGTCCCAGGTAATCCTCACTTTAAAATGTTCTCACTAATACAATCATTTTCTTTTCCCCATAGCCACATATTTTAAGTTATGCAAATTAACAAAAAGAGAACAGCAGTGGAAATAACGATACACCCTTCACAACAATCATGCATATGATAATATAGTTTTTTAGTCATGGAAATTGAGAACATACAAAACACAGAAGACTAGTTATGAAAAAAAAAAATAAACATAATTACATAAACACATGCTTCATCAATATATTTCAGCAAATGGTAGCTTTTTCTGGTGTATGTATATGATGCCAGTTATATTGGATTGACTGTCAGATTCCCAACATGCACACTTTCCGCTCTGTATATATAACAATGTGAAGAGAGAGACTGTATTTTAAAACTTGATATTTCGTGGATCTTTCAAGCTCATTTAATCATACTAGTACTCACTTTCATCAATTCAGTTTATTAAATAGATAACATCTGTATCTGATGCATCATAAACACCTGACATGTTAATAGCTAATCTTAAATATAGGCAGTCTTGATCTCAGGACATACAGAACAAATTGCTGAAGGACCATTTTGTGGACTGAAGTTGGGGAAAAATATTTTGAAGTGTATTTTGACATTCTTCAACACAACAGAAAATTGAGAATCTAACATGCTTCTCAGCTGCTTTTGGAGGAACTGGATGGTTATTACTGAAAAATTACTACAGTCCAGTGTTGGTTTGCATCACAACATCTTTACTTGTCATGATAACCAGTACATAACTGGTATTTACATGACTCAGTGTAGAATCTTTAGATAATAACTCTTATTATATGCTTTTTCACACATTCCTTATCTCCTGAGGGAAATGCAGCCTGTTGTGAGCTTCCCCCCCTCAATGATGATTCAACTTTTCAAGTAAAAAGCTGAATAGAATGTTATCAACTGCTGCCACATATTCTGGTATATTTTTATACCCTGGAATATCTATTGCATTATTCTAATAATTTCTTGCCCTATACAGCTCAGAGATGAAGGCAAATTGACTGAATTGTTACAGTATAAGAAGGTTTTAGCATAAGACAACAGGGCCCTTGCATCTTCCTAAGCATACACTGCAATGTATTACCTGGTTTAAATTAAATAATTACTGTCCCTGGAATAAGTATTAATCCTAATGTTGGCTTATCAAAATTCAACACTAGCAGATAGCATTATTGTAAGAAAATTAAAAATATTCATGGTAAAACATTAAAAAACAGGTTGCTACCAGTTTCTTTTACAATTTTTAAATTAAAATACTATAGTTAAATTTCTGATAACTACAGGGCTTTTAATTGTATATGAGCATTTTAACACTGGTGTGAGAGATTCTTCCCTTCTCTGAAGCAAATTTTCCTAGTCTGGTAAAGAATTTAACAAATCTTTGCAGCACTAAACATACCAAGCCAAAATGTATTTATAGCTTGTAAAATGTCTAGGTTAGTGGAATGATACAAATATTCATCATGAAAAAAAAAAAAAAAAAGTATCGAACTACTGAAAAACTAACAAATTACAAATTAAAAAAAAAAAAAAAAAAACAAAAAAAAAAAACCACAAACCTCAACCCAAAATAATTATTTAAAAATGACCTATTCATCATCAGGAAATCCCTTAACATTGATTAGTATGCAAAATCTCATGTTTTGCAGAGGCTGGTTTTGGAAATGATGGCAAATGCATGCCGCCTGCTTACTCACTGAAGGGATTATTCAAGTAACAGAACATATGCAATTTTGAATCATGCAGTTGTCACCATAGTAACATACCTATCTTTACAACAAACAAGGTTCTTACAGTGTTTACAGTTACCAAAAAGTGAGCTCTATGAACCTATTCCTACATGATGGCATCTCCTGTCTCCATCTTCCATATTTGCTATTCAAATCTCTTTTTTAACATGAAATCAAAGACTATTTTGATTACATAAATGTTTGACTATAGCAAGCCTTAGTTGCTTCTAGAATATAAAACTGACAATTTTATTGTTGTAGCACTGGAAGCATACTATATACTTGCAAGGCTAGCACATTAGGCCATCATTTTCGATAGTTTAACGATTGCTTTGAAGGGAAGTAGCTATTCTTCTCCCCTCCAATAACAAGTCATAACAAGGATGCTTTAAGCATGTACATAATCTAAAATTCAAAAGAGGATTCTAATCTTCCAGTTGATATCTTCATGAGCCCTTTCCCATCACATTCTGTTTTCAAACAAAGCCACGGTTATTTAAACAAAGCCTTGCTCAGTGAGCCCACCAACATTGCTGCACACAAAACACCTAAATCCAGAGGCCTGGGAATTAGAGACCTGAAAAGTAAATCCAAGCAATTTATTACAATGCATCAAAAATTAAATTATTTACTTTTTGAAATCAAGATATTTCCAATATACAGCTTTCACATTTTGGTTATTTTTTAAAGTACGTAACTTGGTGTGCAGACACTTCAGTCTCTCAAAGCAAAAAATACCCTTCCACCTTCTCATGTAGACGTCTTTCTTCTTCCCTAGGTTACAAAGTACTTCAGACTCTCAGATTCCTTTAGTTTGCATCACATTCCTTCACAAGCCCATCCAATGAAAGAGGACATAAAGGTTTCATCTCAAATTGTGCATTTAAACGACCACTGTGTATTCTGTGTTGGGTTTTTTTTGCTTTGTTTTGAACATTTTTGCTGTTTTGGTCAACCAAAATCATAAAAATATCTATATTCTCGCCAAGATAAATGTTATTCTATTTTAGGTTGTAAAATAAATCCAAAATGCAAAATGAAAAGCAAGGACAAGCAGAACAAAACAGAATATTTGAAAAACAAAAAAAAGAAAGAAAAGAAATTTTCTATTTCAGAAGTATTAGAATTACCTTTTTTAGGTAAATAAAACATAGGGACATCTATAGATATTTAAATGTACAATGTATATAATTTAGTTAATATTTTTTTGCCCAGTTCTTATAGCTTTCTCAAAGATATTAGCCATCACATCTTCATTTTCCTGTTTCCATTTCAATATTTTTTTAAATTTTAAATGGGTAAAAACTCTTTCACAATGACTTTGTTTCAATTGCTTAAATCTGTAATTAGAACAAATAAAAAAGGAAGTCTTAAACAGACTGGATAAGCACTTCCTCCTTTCTTTGTTACTATGTCAGTCATGTCATACTCTCCAGGTCCTATAATTCTATAGCAGCCCGATAACTCTCAAATAAATTTGCAAATATAACAATATTTTGCATATTTCTGAAGATACAAGTGTTTACATTCCGTAACATCTCCATGTAGGATGTTGGTCAAGCTAGCAAACATGGTCAAAATGATACACCTGGAAATCTAAAATAACAAAACTTATCTATTTTCTTGTTCCTTTAAGATATCTGCTATGACATCCTAAAGTTTTATGAAACCAAACTTCACACTTGAAAGTCATCTTTTGCTAATATACCATAAAAAACACAGTCATAAATGTGAGCTAGTGGGTGAAATTCTAAAGAGGAAACAAACCAAATATATTCATAGCACATTTCATGTTCTCACGGAAAACCAAATTGTTCTGAAAAACATTAAATACACCAAGAAAGCAGATGAATTATTGCTTTAACACAGTTCATCAAGATATGGCCTTTAGAGGTCATTACAAGAAATGCAATAGAAAGTGAAGGCAATTTTCTAGAATTAAATTATCTTTTTGCAAAATATGATCAAATATGTACCAGTGATTTACAAATGTTTAATTTCACAGGCTACAAATCTCAGAGTGAATGGCTCTGCATTGCTCTTGACACAAGAAGGACTGAAAAAATATACAACATTGAGTTTTATTGTTTGATTACTGATGATTAACTATCTTTAGACCATGAGACATTTTATTTGCATCAGTTACACTAAAAATTTAAATCTACATCAGCAATTGGATTCAAGATCTGCTCTGACTTCATGTCAGTAATTTACAAATACATGATGGAAAGACATATAAAGACCTTGAAATTAAAATTGTGACAGTGTTCATACAAAGAAGATGCATAAAAAAATTAAAAAAGCTTCACAACTATTCATGCTGTCTTCATGTCATATAAACTTGTTGAATATAATAGATGCTTACAAAGACCTTCAGAAATCTTACAGAGCCTTTCTGTAGTTATTTCACTGTATCTTCAGTCCACACACTTTGCCTAAACACTTTCATAGAGTAAAATCGTTTCAGATGATTACTGTCACACCTGCAAGATCCCTTTCTCCTTTATTATGCTTGCACAGAGAACCTCAACTTTGTATTTTCTGTTGGCTTTTCTGTCAATGATTTAACCTACATGCAAATATTGTATTTTACCATCATTTTGTTAATCTGTACTACAAGTCAACATATTACAAGCAATTGCTTTAGCAGATTAACCTTTTCAAAGCAGTATTTACATATCTGTTGTGTCTAGAAGTTCCATCACCAAAAGTGACTTAGGATGGTGAGATGCAACAAGAGACTAGAGTCTGGGGATCTTCAAAGGAAGACAAACATTGCACTCTAAAGGTGATCGCTCATTGTTTTTGCCCTACAATTCTGTGTTAGGCTGTATCGCTCTGCTACACAGTAAAGGATGAGAGCCATGTCCTATGAATGAGATGAACAAATGTGTTGGCAGGTTTTCTTAGGCATTACATCAGATAGAAATATGGAAAGTCTTATGTCTATGTGGATTCACCATCTCAAACCTTTACACGGAGACAGGCAAGGAATTTCATTGCAAGCATCCTAAAATGTTTTTGAAATTCCTCTATCTTTTCTTGATAGTTCAAGTTCTTGACAAGTTTTGTCATCTTGCATTGAGGTTATTTGGCAAATTATACCTGAATTTCTATACCATTTCAGCCACTCTGAAACATCAGTTTTCAATAGATAAATTACTAACCAAACGTATTGGTGCATTATCAACCCTATGTGGGGAAATACTAGCCACATAGGCCGGAACAGAAATAGATGCCTTTTATTTCAAAACCTGATTAGCTACAGAGGAGTGCTAAATGAATCTGAGGTGCTTCTTTCCCAGAGATGTAGCAGATGATATTTCTGAGAACAGTGGGGAGAATCATTAACAGTGTACATAAAACTTCATTCTGTTTTGCACTAGAAGGAATCTCTATCTCTTCCAACTCATGCCAGATTTAAAAGCCCTACGTTTTTTTCCAAATGTTTGTCTTTGAACATGTGTAACCCAGACACAAATAACTGAATATGCACCATACAGTAGCCACACAAATTTGCTGTGATATAGGTTATGTCTTACAAAATTAATGTGGTTTGCTCTGGTATTGGTCTGTGTGCTCATTAAGTAGCAATGACTTTCAGATGGAAAGAGGATGTTTTAATTCAAAAATTTGTCATTTTATTCAAAGACTGTGATCTCAAATACTTAAGATCAAAGAATATGTTTTCCAGATTTTCAACAAATTTATTCTCCTATCTGTGGCTTATATTTAGATTCAGGTTATAATTGAGATTAGAGAAGAAACCAAATACTAAGGATGTTTTGGAGTATTTAAATAAGTGGAATATATGCTATGAAAATTGTTCATAATGTATATAAGCAAAAAGAATATATGCGCACTGAGCAACACAAGTTAGAAAATTTATATCATCTATAGGATCTTAATCTTTTTAGGAAAAGCAAATCCTATGCTCAGTACAAAAAAAAAAAAATAAAATGGGAGTCAGATATTAAGAGTACAATAGACAATAAGCTTTAAGATGTACATCTGTCTCTATTTTCACTTGCTTGTTAATAAAACAAAGGAAAGCACAGTAAATTAAACAAATAAACTATGTTAGAGTGTATAAGCAGAAAAAGAAGTAAACAGAACTTATAGCACTCAGAGAACTTAATCTCTTTTGGAGGAGCTAAACACCCATGTTGATTTCAATTACATTTCCATTTACAGAAAGATGTCATTTCCAAATTCACATTATTTAGATTTAATTATCCTATCTAATTAAAATTACTCTGTATTAGACTTATAGAAACTTGCATATGCTGAAGAACTTAGAAGTAAATGTTTTACCAAAGTAAGTGTCCTAAAAATGTAGGATGCCTGACCCAGCCCATGAAAGGGAAAATAAATAAAAAATGTGGCAATTATCAATCACAAGAGCATTTTCACCTTGAATTTCACCTTGAACTCCAAGGACATTTCTGGTATTATTGTTCTGTCATACTTTGTTTATGGGGCATAAAAAGCAACATACATCCATATGGGTATACAATCCAGGGTAGTTTCATAATAAATATAATTTATATATCTGCTGAGGAGTAGACATTAGCCAAAACACTGAAAGCTTAATTGACTACTGTTGAATTTGAGTTATTCCCTGTATTTGCTTGTAAGTGACACATACATTGAGTTTTGGCTTGAGTCAATATGCTACAGATGGCTCTTTGTTCCAAGATTTTATGTTAGTATCTCAGAAATACATTAAATTGCTATTTAAAATAATTTACATTATTTAATACATTACATTATTAATTAAACTAATTTAAATGCATTCATTGTTTCATTTTTTAATTTTAAGTATTCAATTATTATTTAAATTAATTTATGTTATTTGAATTTATTTATAATAAGATATTAATTAATGATATCATATATGCATAACTTGAATCAGTTTAATTTTTAGATAATTTTGGTTAGGGAAGTATTGAAAAATAATATACTGAGAAATATCCCAGCACAAACTAGTGTCAATACACTCAACGATCTTTATTTTTTCAAATATGTATATATTTCCAGCATTCATTTATTAAGTGTATTTCACTGAAGTCCATTATCACAAGATGCTTTAGAAATTTAGCAAAAATTTTATAAATTAAACTAAGGGCTCTATATACTGTCTGATTACCTATCACTCCGTTCAATTTTCATTGTTCACTGAAAGTCACTTTCTATTATTATATCACCAGTTATTATTATGCTACCGTATAGAAAATAATGAATTAAAATATCACTTCTTCCAAGGATAGAATTCATTAAACATGAATATGAAATGAGGATGTTTTCCAGAAGGTGACATGTGAGCTTTTCCATTCTTTTACTTCCATGTCAAGTGTTGTTTTTAACATTATTTATCTTTCTATCTAGAATGCTGTATTGATACATAGAACTAAAATCCTGCCTAACATTTGCAACATTAAGGTTAGTAAATTATGAGGTCTGAGGCTGGTTCTAGATTATAAATTAGCCCAGATTGTAGATAAACCTAGATTGTATGGACAAGGATCTTCATACAGTTTAATTCTTTTCATTGTCAGATACTGTAATGATAGAAAGCAAAAGTAAAAAAGCTGAAATCTGAACAGGAACCTTCTTGTCCTCAGTAAAATAAATTATATTTTTCTTTGACTCAGTGGCAAAATCAAAACTATTTTTTTGAGGTTTTAAGTATATATAACACAATGAGAATATATTCCTATCTGAGTTCCTAGTAAATCAGCCTATGTTCTGAGGGAGCTATAAAAATGACGTTGAGGGCTTCTATATCTACATTCTCATTCATTTTAATTTCCACAGCAAATAAACAATAAGTGAATAAATATTTTTCTTCATAATAGCTCTGTAAATTCAATCTGCTAAACTGAGTCTTTCCTAAAATGGGCACCACTGTTCTACATGAAACAGGCTGCCTCCTCTCAGTACCTAAAAGTTCACCTGGCCTGCAGGGTATATAGAGATCATAACCATGGGTTCATAGGATTCTGTAATACACAGAGACTTGGGCTTTACCTTCAAAGTTTCTCTACTTTATTACAGATTACCCCAAATACCACAAAAATCATCACTAGCCAGTATACTTATGATTAATAAAGTGAATATATATATCTCTATATATCAAGCTATTACAAATTATTGTCAGCAATTATCAGCAATCAATAATAGCAACACTCAACAACAGCAGAAAGTATACCGTTTACTACAAATTTTTCACCAGTATAGCAAAGTTACCAACAATATAAAGGCAGATTACTCATGATAAATTACTCATGTGTGTGTATGTGGTACCAAGCACAGTAAACAGATTCCAGAAATTGGCCAAAACATCACAGAGGTGAGGATAAACCAAACTGACCCCAGAAGTGGGCCCAGAGGGAGCAAATAAATAATAAAGTCTCACTTCAAGGTGATCTGCATCACGGAGTTTGAAGTCAGTCGGGAACCCCTAGGAAGGGTCCAAAATCTCATAGAAAGGTCATGCAGAGAATTCAACATATTTAGAAGGAAAAATAAGCATACTATGGGAAGTTCTCAGAGAGAAACTCCATTTTTGATAAAAATTAAGTCATTTTTATATCATAGACATATAAGAGGGTGTAGGACACCATGATTCAAATCATCCAGTAGATGAAGTTAATTTCACCTGGGACAGCAAATAGATAATGATGTTTTCTATCCTCTCAGACCAGTTTTTAGTTTTCCAGACTGTTTTCCTGTTCTTGCAATTAGAACATCCAATGGCACCTACCCATTCTTACTTTCTCAGGATGTTTCCACATTTTCAGGTGATAAGTAGCCATTACAGACACTCGGTTTTGTGCTTATCAGTGGTGTCTCAGAATGCGTCCTGTGTCCAGGTGCCTAGCTGCTCTTCAAAAGTGACACGTCTGAAGGATGCTTCACAGGCCTGGTTCTCAGGCTATTAGTTCCCAAGCTAGCAGGTATTTTCTCTGTCAGTTTCTCAGTCAGTATTTCAACAGAATTTTTCTTCCATTCAGTAATTTTCCCTTCTAACCAGGTCTCCTTTCTGGCTGCTCACATCACCTCCCTGCAGGACAGCTTAAACTCACAGCCATACCCCTAGGGTGTGCAAGCAATGGCCTTGCTGACGTACAAACAACACCTTTTGTCTTCAGAGGATAGACATAATTGACAGAAACCCACAAACAGCACTAACTTGCTGGTGACAGGCCAGAATCCAACTTATTTTATCATGGCTGTACTCACTCTGCCTTGTTAGGTAAAGTAAATGCAGCATATCTTATTTCTCTAAATGAAGTAAACAGATATGTCACTGAATACACAAAAAGACACATTTGTTGAATAATAAAGTCTCCCTCTTATAATTACTTTTCACAATAGTTGCCACATGTTAAGCACAGACACAGAACTTAAAGAGGTTTCTAGTGAAATTCAGCTATGAAGGGCACTGAACTTGAAGGATGTGGTTACAAATTCAGAGTCAGGACATACAGTACTCAGGAATCATCTGGGACTTTTAGATCCGGACCCAAAGCAAAACCTGGCTTTTCATATTTCTCTTTCATCTATACTGCTTATTTGTGGTTTCTCATGTAAATGAGTACCAGTGAGAGTCTCCACTCTCAATATGTGAATATTCTGGATAAGCCATACAATATAATTCTGTTTCTCTACAGCAAGCTCCTGTTACAGAAATACAACAGTGAAAAATGAAAAAGTGCCTTCTGGAAAAGGACTAACACATAGAGGAATGACCAGTAAAACTAGAAAAGGTCAGCTATGCTGAAAGAATGAGACTGCATTGGTAAAATGACCAGCGATAAATCAGTGGCAGGTGCTCCAAATGGATTAAAAACCCAGGTCTCTATGCAATCTGTCAACAACCAGACAGCCAAAGTCGGCAGCTGTGCCATGAGGGAATCTCATAAATGTGCCTGTTCCATATCAAAGTACCAAATCTTACACATCGGGCAAACATTAAGAGAAATATTTCCTACTGTGAAGGTCCTATTTAGCATTTTCTCCTCGTAATTAATACAATCTGCTGTCTGAATGTAGTTCTGGTTGTGAAGATTTCTAGGCTTCATATTTTTAGTGTTTGTAATGATGAAAAGATTTTGTTGTTGTACAAGAAGAGTAATGAGGAAACCCTCAGGGTTCAGTTCGATTCAAATAACCTATTTTTGAAAACTACAGACAACTATATGCAGTGACTAGCATATTATACACAATGCTGGTCAGTTTGCTTTCTACAATACAAAACACAGTGGTCAGCACAAAGGAAAATTTTAAGATTATTATCTAATTCTTATTCACTGCCATCTTAATTCCATTCTGCAGATAACATAATCCTCCAGAGTGATTACAGTAAATGTACATATATTCTCTAGAGGGGAAAAAACTCCCCATAATTAGGAATTAATAACACACAGCTTCTTCTGTCCCCCAAGATTTTAAACACAGCATTGGCTGTCAGTGCAGACACTCTCACAGTATAAATAGGAGAGTGGTAAAGGAAGCTCACATATAATCCAAGATATCATAGCTCCTCTGTCCTCATTTCTTTCATTTCATTTGTGTTGCATATAAGCAGGCAATAAGGTAAAAAGGGATAATGAAGTGCCTTTATGATCTACCAATTCCCAGCTACCAAAATCATAAGACTTAATTTGAGCTCTTTACACTATTCTTGCAGTCTGAGGGGAACTGACTTGGGGATTCAGGACCTACCAAGGTTCTTGTTCCCAACCAGGAAAAGCAAGCATAGCCTGAACTCGAAAGAGGTACTCTGGGTGTAGCAGATAAACAAAACTAAACTACTGCATGAGAAAGGAAAAGTTCATTATCATCTTCTACTGATATTATAGAGAAGGAAAGCATCTGTTACCATATAACCTTATCAGTAGCTTTTTCTTCTTTTTGTTATGGTTTAGGCCTGATTGGCAGCCAGCCACAATGCAGCACCTCTCTCTCCCTTCCCCTCCAGCAATGAGAAGGGACAGAGAGCCAGGCTAGGGGTTCAAGAGAGGACTGGGATGGGGAAAAATCCCCCTTTTATGATCATGAGCAAGAGGCAGACTCGTTAGGGGAAGAAAAAAAACATACATTTATTACAGACACTAACAACACATAACAGAGTAGGACAGTGAGAAGCATTGCCACATCTTGAGAACACCTTCCCCCCACCCCTCCCTTCTTCCTGGGCTCAGCTCTGCTCCCGATATCTCTACCTCCTCCCCCAGTGGCGCAGGGGCAGGGAATGGGGGGTGCAGTCAGTGCTGCCACTTTCTTCATCTTCGGTGAGGGGAGTGTCCGGAACTTGCTCCCCCTGCTCCATCGTGGTCCCCCTCTCACAGGAAACAGTCCTCCACAAACTCTCTCCAACATGAGTCCCTCCCACGGGCCGCAGCGTTCCCCACACTGCTCAGTCATGGGTCACTAACTTCCTCCGACTGGATTCCCTCCCACAGCTGCAGCCCTTCCCGAGCTGCTCCGGCGTGGGACTCCCCCACATGCTGCAATCCTCCCAGCACTGAATTACAGCAGCGGGGTTACCTTTTCCCATAAGATCCCAGCCTTCTTCGGGCACAGCACCTTGATTATACCAAGCAGAACCCACAGGCCATAAATCAATGTCTGCTCCACCGTAGATCTTCATGGGTGGCAGGGGGGGCCGCCCTGCCGTCTCACCACAGGATATAGGGGGGTCTCTGCTCCGGCACACCTCCCCCCTCCTTTCTTCCTCCATTCCTCCACTGACCTTGGTGTTCATGCAGCTGCAGCAACTCCTCCTTACAAGTCCCACTGCTCGTCACCACGTCCCTTCTTAAATACATTATCGCAGAGGTGCAGCTGATTGGCTCAGTTTTGGTGCAGAGGTGGAGCTGACTTGGAGCTGGGGGAGCTTCGAGGAGCTTCTCACAGGGGGCCACCCCGATAGCCCCCTCCCCTGCCACCAAAAAACTCCACCACTCACTCAACCCAGGTCACTTTTGTACATACCAAAAGGAAAAAAAAAAAAAAAAAGCAAATCAACTTGAGGATTTGAAACTGTCAGAATGGCTGTAGTGGGTAGAAGCAAAGCTATCTGACTTGTTGATAAAGTCCATTCGTTACTGTCATACAAAGGAGGAGACAGAATTAACTGTCTCTAGAATAACCAAGGAGTACCTTACAGAGCTTCCTATTTGACAGCTAACCTCAGCAGCTGTTAGCAACATTCTGCAATCAGCAGTGATACATAAAAACACCTCACAAAATAGCCACGTGCCATGTGAAGAGGCACGCAGGAGTATGGTGTCCCGGCTCAAATACTTTTGGTAAACCCAGCTTCCTCTACTAGAGGATTTCTGATGGGCTTAGTGCAAAATCATTCCCACCAAGCACACGTACGTTGGTAATGCACTCTTCAGTCTCAGCAGAAGTCAATGGTTATAGCTGGGAGCTCAGAAAAGCTGCTTGCACGAAGCCCCAAGAAGAATTTAGAAACAAATACAATTACTTGGTGCTTGGCCTCTGGGTTAGTGCAAATAATTTGAATGTCACACTAAATTGCTGTATGCATTTCTTTAAACTTCTGTGATTTACTCAGTATTTAATTTAAAAAAAAATCACAAGGATCAGTTGAGCTTTGAATATATTCCAATTGATTCCCTTAACACCTAAGTTCCTCTAACTGATTCAGAGAAAAGTAGAATTTGGGAAAGAAAAACAATACTTACTACAGATGAAACGGGGTTAGAGACTCAGCAAAATTCTAGTAAAACTGCTGTAGAAATAAAAATAAGAATCTCTTCCTCTGCAAATACACCAAGCATAAAATCAATGGAGAAATACTATGACAATGCAGCTCCTCTACTGTAATTATATACCTTGAGGATATTTTCATTGTTATAAAATAGCAATTCTTGTATCTCCTAAATGAATACACTTAGGTCGTGTGATATGATCAATTCATCTTGCAGTTTGAAAGGAAACTACTTTCATAACCTCAGCTTTTTCTTTAAGACCCACTTTTATAAATATTACTGTGTATCTACAGATATATGGCATGCAGGTACATATATCAACATCCATACTAAATAAACTGACAGATCTATAACGTGAAAAAAAAATAAAGCTCAGATGTTCACAGTTCAATGCTTATAATCTATAGGAATGGTACTTTCATGGTCTTTATGTAAGAAAGGAAATATTATTGCAAATGAAACATCTTTCCTTATATGTGAAGACAATCAAAACAATTGATATTGTATCTTATTTTCAACATATGAAAGAAAACAGGTAAGCCACAAAAACTCATTTCCTGTAGAGTCTTAACTTTTTTGCCAGCACATTTAAAGACTTTTTGCTTATGCAACAAAGGATGGACTTCTCTTGCAGCAAAGGTTTAGTATTAAAATCCTAGAAGAACCTGGAATTTTTTTGCATCCCCATGTTCTTAAGGGTCCCTATTCTCAGGGGGGACAGGGAAAAGTTTTGTGTCTGATAGTAATTTAATTCAAATAGCAAATGTCAATAATGATAGTGTTCTTAACTTTATTCCAATAAATTCCTCCACAAAATTTTATTTGCCTATTCTACCACTTATTAAAATTCTTGTCAAATTTGAAACTAATTGAAGTCAGCCTTGTTATAATCACAGCTGACTGGCAAAACATTGTTTAAATGCTAATCTGGTGTTTATTCAGGCACTTCACAGAGTTCCTACTTCCAAGAGCCTTCCAGTTTAATAAACAACAACAAAAAAAAACAAACCAAACCAAACCCAATCAAACAAGAAACCTTTCTTATTTTTTGCTGTGTTTTACCATTTTCCATGATGACAACTTGGTAAACCTTTGTCATTATCTTCTTTTTTCAATAAACATAATGAATTAAGTAACAAATATATTTTTATGTGAAATAGCTATTGATAAAATCTACCAAACTATAATTTAAACTGAGATAATGAGAATTTAAGACAATTATCAAGGGAATCTGGCTGTCATTTGAATAAATATTCTGTTTCCCTAAAATAGTTGATCTGTTTCTCAGAGCAGTGAAGCAAAGCAACTCCTGTTAGTAAGCTTATTTTTTTAGTCTCACAGGAAGGAAAAAGAAAAAATATTTTCCAATACAATAGATTTTACTCATTCTGTAAATTTAGGATCCATCCCTACAGACTTCAGTTTTCCTTTTCCATTTAGTTACATACAAAAATGAAATAAAAATATTTGCCTTTTATAACTTTATCAAATTTGCATACCACACTGGAATTTCAGTGATGTCAGACATAGCTTAAAGAAAGTCCATCTTCCTATTGTTTTAAGGCTATAAACCATTTAACTCACTGTCCACCAACATACCTCAAATGAAATAAAATCAGTCATTGCTACAGAATGTCATTGCTGTGCTTCTGGTCAAAATCACTACCCTTCACATGAGAAAGAAAGGAGCAAGGAGATTATGTATAGAAAAGAGTAAAAAAAAATCAGAAAGCTAGAGATTAAAGAAGCAAACTAGAAGAAAAAATATATTGTAATATACCAATACCAGATAATATTACTGTCAAAGAGAAATTGCCTTGGCTAAATATTTTGTCACTATCAATAATTCAGTCATAAAATGATTAGATCTTTAAAGATTAATATTATTTAAAAGAATCAGTTAGCAAGCACACAGCGATTGCTACTAAAAGGTTTTTATGTGTCAACAACTACCATCCATATTTTTCCAAGGAAGAAGTTACTGTGTCATGGATGCAGATGAATTAACAGCGCATCAGTGATTTCACCACCAACATATGGTCATCCTTAAAATCAGTAAGGTACTTTGCTCCCACACTGAAAACTTTCTGACACTGCATGTAGATTCAGAATATTCACACAATGGGCCAAAATTCACATTTTCACTGAAAGAGCAGTATCTTTCCTGTCTAGGCATATCACAGATACTGGAAATGACTGCTGCACCTTAGCTGCTACTGTGCTTCCAAACTGAAGACTGGAGATGATAGCATGACTGTGATTGTTTCTGTGTTGCTTTCAATATTCAGTGTGCAAACAGACTATGTCAAAACCTGCAATAGAGGCCAGTAACTTCCAAAGACATAATTGAGATTTTTTTTTTTTTTAGTATTTTTTCAGTTCTGCAAATGAGTCGCTGGAGAAAATAATTATTATTACACTACAGAAAAAAAATGTGTTTATCATATTAGAAGAATAGTGAATAAGTGAAGAATTAATAATTACAGGCAAGTTGCCAACGCATAAATTGTACATCTACAATTTTCGACTAGGGATTGAATCGTTAACTGTACAGATTAGCTTGAGTTTGGATTAAACAAAAATCAAGAGTGGAAGGGATACTGTTTTGGTATAGCTATGATAGTCAGAAAAAAAAAATAAAAAGCTAACACAAGTTAAAACATTAAGATAAATAATAACAAAGGTAACATATGTAAAAAGGTCATTTCACTTATCAAAGAGGAACGAAATTTTAAAGAGAAAATACAGAAAGTGCTAAAATGCAAAATATTCATTTGGTTTTCTTCTTTTTTTTTTTCCTGCGAGGCAGTGAATTGCAGCCTGGCATTTTATAAACAAAAGTCAGGTTTACAGTATCAAAAGGATAGGAAAGCTTAGGAAACATTGACATCACACCTATGAATTTTTTTGAAAGGTTAGAGAACATTACACTTTAAAAGGTTTCAAAACCAGACAACCTAAAATCAAGAGTGCTAAATGCCACAGAAGCTATATGGACATTAACAGATATTTCATTATGTATTAGTTGCAGGAGATCTTTGATAGTGAGATCTCCAAGGAATAGCAAGAAGATACCACTTGCCTTTGCTTCTGCCCTCTCAACCTTACTGCTCCAAGAAATGAGAGTTTGGAATTTAGCCAGTCTGTGTTGATTAGTCAGTCAGTTTTAAGCTCAGTTCAGAATCATGATTGAGAAAGAAAATAAAAACCTGGGAAAACTTACTTGATTGATAACCAAAACTAATGCCACAAGAAGTTGCGCTTTGTACTAATCAGGTATATCCATATGAACACTTAAAATAAGTAATCATGAAGTAAATGCCTACATTTTTTGGTGACATGGCATAGAGTCATTGGCTTTGCTTTATGAATTAGGTAAGAAAAATTTGGCAAATGTCCACTACATTTCCACAAACAAACGGGTTTCTAACTACAAACAAATAAACAAGCAAACAAACAAACAACAATAACAACAAACCAAGCAGAAACAGCCTATTTGGAAGATTAACATGAAAAATTAACATTTTACCATGCCACAAGCAAACTAAGAGAGACATAATCCTGGTTACTCTTCCCTCATTTAAAGCAAAAATATCCTGACACTACTTTATCCAAGATGAAAACAAGAATTGCTGGAGCAAGGAAATTTGTCCAGACTTGACTGCACTGGAGGCATGGCTAGGTAAACAGGCAAAGCTTAAAAACACAGCTATGCATAGGCACCAGAATACTGGTAAGTATTTCAGAAATATAAGCAAATAAGTGTCTGGATGCAAATGTATTTTCTTATATCTGAAGGATTAAAAGACTTCTGTATGACACAGATGACACAGTTATTAAGTGAACACAGATCTCATAAAGTCAGAAAAAGTTATTTGCTGTGTCCGCAGAAGCTTCAGGGGTCTAAAACCATTTTGCTCTCTACCTGTCTCTGGGATATTACCTGGGATAACTTGAGCTTCTTTTATGCTTTTGTGCTTCTTTATGAGCACCATCTGAGTTGGTTGGATTTTATAAATCATCAGCTGACAGCATCCTTCTACTCTTCAACCTGCACTAACAAAAATGTGCTTGCGCATTTTCCAGGATATAGCAATTTTCTTGTGTAACAGCAACAAAGATGTGGTTAGCTGCAGTCGAGTCTACACTGGGGAGAACTGCTACAAACTGCTTCACAAATGAAAGTGGAAGAAACACACTTGACTGTTTTAAGCAAGTGTCAGCAGACAAAACAACACACTTGCTAAAGACAAGGAAAGGTTACCAAGGAGCACTCTTCAGGATGATGCAGAGATTTAAGTGTGTTTGTTAGAGAGTTACAGCTAATTGAGGATGCTCTTCCAAAGGCAGTTTGAAATTAATGAAAGTCCTCAGAGACAGGACAGCCAAAATGCCTGTCTGCCCAACCAACAGCAGTATGTTCTCAGCTTAGCCTGAACTATCTCAAAATTACAGAAACAAAGGGTAAATATCAAAGCATGACATGACTTTCTCTGGAGCAGGGAGAAAGAGAGACAGGAAAAGAAATAAAAGGACACATGCTAATATAAAATAACAATATTAAGCTATAATGATATATTAACCTGGCTTTATACCTCAAATGCCAAAATAATTTTGTTTGTTTTTTTCTGAGCTTGGTTGTTCTTTAAGAATGATAAACATCAGATCTCCAAAGAAACTGCCTTTTACAGAATTGTCAGATCAGGATGAACAAAAAGAAAATTACTAAGAAAGTTATTGAATCCTCATTATTTTATTTGCAAAGGACAACAACTAGCTGTTTGTAAATTAGATTTCCACTGAAAGAAAAGGGGAGGAAGAGGACAAACCTGCCATAAAGAGATACAGCGGTCAGTACTGACTGACTTACACAATTCAGATGTGACTTCTCTCTTAATATAATCATCATTGTGTTATCAAACCACAGAACAACAGAGAATTCATTTACTTCAGAACATTAACAGTACAGAAGCTGTAAACTGATATAGGCTGCCTTGAGGACAGCAATGAAGCAACCCAGCTCAGCCGCTACTGCAAAAGAAAGAGTAAGAATGAATAGAGGGCTGATACTCTGAGGGCACAAAGCAAGCTAATAAATGACCTGCAGAGAGTGCAGGGCTGCATCACCCTGCAGTGTTATTGAAGTCAAAGGGGACATTCATCAGACATCAGGACCAGGGTCTGCCACATGTTTTTCAGACTCTGATCACAGCCAGGATTTTCTCTCTTAGTTTATGTATGTAATTTCTTTACTACGGTCACAGTGATGGGGACTTTCTTACTAAGCCTGCCTACTGCTCGTAGCACAGGCTTCTCCTATATATATAATTCATAGAAATTACAGTGCAAGAAGTAGTTCTGTTTAAATTACTTATTTACTCATAATATGCTTTCAAAATATAATCTATTATTAGGATGGGGAAAAAGATATTACAGTATAAAAGGGATAAATGAAAAAGTGAGCAGATTTTCTTATTCAGTAAGTTAAAGAGCATATTCAAAAAAAAAAAAAATTAGAAGCCCTACATGGTTTTCAAAGGCCAGGCAGTAAGAAATGGGTAGCTCTGTCTACCTACCTATCTTTACCTTTGACAAGAACAGTAAAGGAAATAAAGTAACACGCCACAACATTATACCTTAAGAACTGGAAGGCCATAGTTCTCAATACTTGTGATATCTTCTTTTTATGACCAGAGTGTGACACAGATTCAGATGACAAGCAGGACTACACTGTGCCCTCTGTACCCTTCACATATTTCACCATGTTATTGAAAGCATATAATCTTCTCCTCATCAGTTATGCAACAAAATGGTCCATCTGAGGAACACACATTTAGTCAGTATTAAGAAATAAGAAAAAATCATTTGATAACTTCGTGTCTTGAAAGGTCCTAAAGAGAAAAAAAATTCTGTTGTTCTAATAAAAACTGTTTCATTTGTCCCCAAACCAGTCACAGGCTTACCATATAATTGACTTCTTGAAATGCTCTGAATGAAAGTAAAACATTTTGTTTCACAGTAAATACAGTACTTGTTTTCACTTATGTATAACAATATCACCAGGACTTTTTTTTTTTTTTTTTTTTTTTCTGATTATTATTTCTTCTATGAAAAAAAAGCTCATTTCAGACCATTTCCACCCCCTTTTTTGGTTTCACCACCTAGGGAAACAGTTATACACTTCATTGAATAGTCAAGTCTTCAAGTTTTCCGTTAAGATTGATTTGATGGATAGCTTGTTTTTGCAAAATTGCTTCGGCACTTCTTGGGTCCACTCTGTTGAAGTCTGTTGCATGGCCATATCTCAGTCTGGTTAAGGAAGAGCCTACAGTTATCACCTCAGACAAAGATAACTCCTGCCAAAGAAATTTAAAGTATATTTGTCATTCATTTTTAGATGTCATAAACCCAGTCATATTTCTTTCAAACTATGCTCTTAGGTTCATGTATTTTCTAAATGTCTTATTTATTTTAATAAGCCTCAAAAGCTCTGATTTTAATTATTATGATGCAACAATATATGTTATCTCTGTTGCTAAATTTCTAGATTTTTTTATAATCAGACTGGTAGTATCCAAAAGAATATTTCTACAGAATATTCTTTTTAAATCTTTATATAAAAAAAAATATTTAAAACTGCTATATTCAGTGTAGCTAGGAATGACAGGTAATGAAAGAAAGTACCTAGCCTTACTTTCATTTTCCTAAACTCTAAATGCTTAAGAAATTGTCTAGTACAGGTTTTATTTTTTATTTGTCAATATAAAACAAAAAGCATTGTGGAGGATATGGAAATCATTTCTTAAGGCTAGAAATAAGAATGCCATAGGAATGGCAGCAAACACAAGTGTTAGAAATTAGAGTTAAACAAAAATATTAAATGTGATTAACAGATTATTTGTTTAGTTATTTGTTTAGACTGGTTTATGTTCTATGATTTGATTGTAAGCTACTGTATATAACATGCGTTTCACTGGCATTTATAACTCAAAGCAGCCAAATCTCAGGCAAAACTCTTTGGAAAGAAGAAAAGTTTGTCAGCTTCTTCTTTTTTTTTTTTTTTTTTTTTTTTTTTTTTTTTAATATCTACAAGGGAAAATTTGCCAAGAAACAGCACAATAAATATTTTTGCAAAGACACAACCTAGTCAAGAAAAGCCATACATCCATCTTTTTCATATAGTACTGCATTGGCTTTGCGTGGCAAGGTTTTGCTAGCAAGGGGGGCTACAGATGTGGATTCTGTGAGAAGCTGCTAGAAGTTTCCTCTATGTCTGACAGAGCCGGTGCCATGCAGCTCTGACACAAACCCTTCGGTGGCCAAGGCCAACCCCATCAGCAATGGTAGTAGCACGCACCTCTGTGATAACATATTTTAAAAGTGTGGAAAAAAGCTGTGAAGTTTTCAGCCAGAGAGAGGAGGGAGAATACATGAGATAAACAGCCCTGCAGACCCAAGGCCAGTGAAGCAGGAGGGGAGGAGGTGCTCCAGGTGCCAGAGCAGAGATTCCCGGGCAGCCCGTGGTGCAGCCCACGGTGAGGCAGGCTGTGCCCTGCACCCACGGAGGTCCACGGTGGAGCAGATCTCCACCTGCAGCCCAGGGAGGACCCCACGCTGGAGCAGGTGGCTGCACCCTTAGGAGGCTGTGACCCTACGGGAAGCCTGCATGCGAGCAGGCTCCTGGCAGGACCTGTGGACCCGTGGAGAGAGGAGCCCATGCTGGAGCAGGTTTGCTGGCAGGACTTGTGACCCCGTGGGGGACCCACGCTGGAGCAGTCTGTTCCTGAAGGACTGCACCCCATGAAGGAACCCATGCTGGAGTAGTTCGTGAAGCAGCCCGTGTAAAAGACTCATGTTGCAGAAGTTCATGGAGGACTGTCTCCCATGGGTAGGACTCCATGCTGGAGCAGGGGAAAAGTGTGAGGAATCCTCCCCCTGAGGAAGAGAACGTGTGACGAATTGACCACAGCCCTCATTCACTTCTCTGTGGGGAGGAGGTAGAAATTGGGAGTAAAGTTGAGCCCAGGAAGAAGGAAGGGGTGGGGAGAAGGTGTTTTAAGATTAAGTTTTCATTTCTCTTTATCCTATTCTGATCTGATTGGTAATAAATGAAATTAATTTTCCTCAAGATGAGTCTGTTTTGCTTGTGACAGTAACTGGTGAGTGATCTCTCCCTGCCCTTATCTCGACCCACAAGCTTTTCATTATATCTTCTCCACCCTCGTCCTGCTGAGGAGGGGAGACATCCAGCGGCTTGGTGGGCATCTGGTGTCCAGCCAAGCTCAATCTCACCATAACTATGTAAGGGTAAATTTCACTCAGTTCTTGGCATGAAGAAAAGGTAATGAGCATGTCAACTATTTTCTCAGGCTGTACAGGACAGGGTGAAGATTTATTGTTGTTTTCAGATGTGATAAATATGATCTGAACTGCCCAGAATGTTCATACTCCAGCTGTCTTCTTGAATCCAGTTATCCTTTGCCAGAAAAATCCAATTTCAGTAGAGTAGTGTTGTGTAATCACAGGTGAGATATTTTAGGCCACGTCCCAGAGCATATACATCACACCCTCATTCCAGTTTAAGGGTAGTAGAGTAAAATCAAATTACATACAGATTGTATAGCATGTTAAGTGTCTTTGCTATAATAACAAACCTTTTAATTGCATGATGATTTTATAGTTGATCTTTGCTCACGAAACCATGAATTATTTCAGATCCAAGTAACAGGCTACACTACAGATATTAATTCCTTACATTCATGTAAAACCATTCTTAGCTGAGGTGCCATAAACTGAATTAGATGTCAATGTATGGATGTTAATATATTCCTTGTTTTTCTGGCCTAGTTCTTAAACTCACACATGATAAATAAAAATTGTTTCTAGTAAGTACAGTGTTAACTAGACTAGGCTCTTCAGTGCTTCAAAAATACAAACTAGCAAGCTGCAGCATATTGGTTTTTCAGTCTAGGCACTTCTGACATAAAATAATAGAATATAATTACTTAATTCTATCAATTAAGCATAAGTAGCTGTATCTATCAGCATAATAAGATTATGATGCTTTTTATAATGCAAATGAGTTAGCTCCTTTTAAACTCAACACTGAAATTTTCACTGGAAGACATCACAGTGACCCAACAAAAAGTCTGTGGTTTTCTGTAGTTTTCCAGGAGCAAATGTTAGGACCAGAAAACTGGACATTGATGGATTGGTTTTGACAAATTCTTTCACTAGTTTGAAACTTTTTACTGATACAAGGATGCATCTTCTTTGTGGCCAAGTATTTCTTCAAAAAGCACAGTACCAGATGGGTATCCAAAGTATTTAATAGATTTTGACTGAGAAAATAGTCAGATAGGGTCACTCCAGTAAAACAAAAAATTCATTTGTTGATTTTTCTGGCTTCAGTGAACTTTATAAAACTTTAGGCTGTGTGGGTTCCAGATTGTGGGGTATATATTGGCTGGACAGTGGGCAAAGACAAAAAGGAGTAGGATGAAAAAGCTGTAAACTAAAAGAAACAGCTGTAGACCAAAAAAAAAATATTATTTTACTTTTCAATCTGACAGAAAGTTTTATATCATGTGATTTACTTAAAACAGATCACATGCATAATTCCAACTGAGTCATTGCCAGGAATAAGATGTTGAAGCAAAAACTATTCTTTTATTAATTTGGTCTATATTTGATGCCATGAAAAACGGGAAGACAGACTGACATTTCTCCAAGACTTAGAGTCAGGATTTTACCAAATGATTCTACTGAACATATATTTTAAAATACTCAGATCTTTGAAAAACAATAGGACAGGAGCTAAGTACAGCTACTTGTTTTGCCAACTGACGGGGTTAACACAAAGGACACAGACACCAAGCTGAAGAAATAGGCTTATTTTACTTTAGTTTAAAGCAGCAGAAAGAATAAGCAAGGTAATGCACCGAGTCATTACTACATAAAGCTAGCTATAGTCATTAAGAAAGATACATTACCAGTTGCCCCCATCATCCAGATCCGTGCACCAGCTGGGGAGCCCCGTCACAGCAAAGGGTCGGAGAGCCTGTCCCGGCAGCTGGGAAATCCCACGCAGGGCGTCCACTCGTAGGTGAGGTCTCTGTCTGTGCTGTGAGAGGGCCCGGCTTTTGTACAGTTGTGGTTGTTTGAGCCTGGTCAGCAGCTAAACACCTGGCAGTCACTCACCCACCCTCTCCCCATTTGGGAATGGGGAGGGAATCGGAGGGGCAAAGGGAGACTCGCGGGTTGAGATAAAAACAGTTTAATAACAGTGACAGAACAACACGCTGACAGCAGTATCAGCGGGTGATGTACCATACAGCTGCTCACCACCCGCCGACCGACACCCGCCTGCTCCCGGCCGGTGATTGGCAGTGCTCCTGGAAGTGGCAGCCCCTCCCAGCTCACTCCTGCCTTTATATGGTGAGCATAATGTCACATGACATGGCATATTGGCCAATCCGGACCCAGCCCTCCAGCTGTGCTCCCCCCCCACCCCGCACACAGGCGAGGGCTCTCAGTGTGCTGCAGCACTCCTACCCCTACCAAAACGAATAGGAACTCTATGCCAGCCCCAACCAGGACAGTATCCACCCCTTATTCCATATCATTTACATTATGCTCACGTTCCATATGTCTAATACATTATTGTTATTTACAATCCTCTTCCTTGGTCAAAGACATACTCATACAGATGTCATTTCCTCAGTCCATGGTCCATCACTGCAGGATGTATCATGAGTTGACTTGGTCCATAGCTTCAGGTTCCATCTGTCATAACAGTCCCTTCAGGCAGGAGGAGCAATGCTCAGTCAGTAGGGCAGAGGTGTCCTTGGACCTGACAGGAGGACAGCATGCAGTCCCTGTTGCAGTTGGAGCTGGTGGCTGATGCATCTGATGCTGTCTGTATTCACAGTCTGCAGCAGTCGCTGGGCATCAGTTGCTGGAACCAGTCCTATTTTCATCCAAGTTCATGTTTGCCATAACAAAGCATTGGTAGGGTGGTGTGGTGACTAATCTAATACAGCTTATTGGCTATTTTCACCTAACATTAAGTCCCCTTGAGGTACACATCGGACTTCCCTGTCCTTCTGCATTACCCACCAAGTGCACCCGGGTCCTTGGGCAAAGGTAATCCCACATATGGGCTTACCTTTACCTGAAGGAGGTATAACCCAGACGGTCTTCCCCAGCATGTTTTTAGGGTGCACTACCGGGACTCTGTCTCCATCTACAATATGCAGAATGTTTGACTGCGCAGGGCCAGCCTGGTTGGCAGATCCTCTAGTATTGACTAACCAGGTGGCCTTTGCTAAATTTTGTGTCCCAGTGCTTAAAAGTTCCACCTCCCATTGCTCTCAGCATGGTCTTTAGTAGCCCATTATACTGCTCAATTTTCCCAGAGGCAAGGGCATGATAGGGGATGTGATATATCCACTCAGTGCCATGTTCTTTTGCCCAGGTGTTTATGAGATTATTTTGAAAACAAGTGCCATTATCTGACTCAATTCTATCTGGGGTGCCATGCTGCCACAGGACTTGTTTTTCAAGGCCCAGAATAGTGTTTTGGGCATGGCGCACAGCATATGTTTCTAGCCATGTGGTAGTTTCTTCCACCATTGTGAGCACATAACGTTTGCCATGCCAAGTTTGTGGGACCGTGATGTAATCAATCTGCCAGGCCTCCCCATATCTATACTTTAACTATAGCCCTCCATACCAAAGAGGTTTTAACTTCTTGGCCTGCCTGATTGCAGCACATGTCTCACATTCATGGATAACCTGTGATATAATGTCCATAGTTAGGTCCACCCCTCGGTCACGAGCCCATCTATACATTGCGTCTCTTCCTTGATGGCCCGAGGAGTCATGGGCCCAACGAGCCATAAATTTTTCACCCTTATGCTGCCAGTCCAGATCTACTTGGGCCACCTTAATCTTTGCAGCCTGGTCCACCTGGTGGTTGTTTTCATGTTCTTCCGTTGCTCGATTTTTGGGTATATGAGCATCTATATGGCGTACTTTCACAACCAAGTTCTCTATTCGAGCAGCAATATCTTGCCACAAATCAGCAGCCCAGATGGGTTTGCCTCTACGCTGCCAGCCACTCTGTTTCCACTGCCGCAACCACCCCCACAGGGCATTTGCCACCATCCATGAATCAGTGTAAAGATAAAGGACTGGCCATCTTTCTTGTGCGGCGATACTTAAGGCCAGCTGGATGGCTTTCACTTCTGCAAATTGACTGGATTCACCCTCTCCTTCAACAGCTTCTGCAACCCGACATGTGGGGCTCCACACAGCAGCCTTCCACTTCCGATGTTTCCCTACAATGCGACAGGACCCATTGGTAAATAAGGCATATCGCTTCTCATTATCTGGTAACTCATTATATGGCGGTGCCTCTTCAGCTCGGGTCACCTCTTCCTCTGGTGACATTCCAAAGTCCTTGTTCTCTGGACGATTTGTGATTACTTCTAGTATTCCTGGGCAGTTGGCGTTTCCTATTCGAGCCTGCTGTGTGATGAGCACGACCCACTTACTCCACGTAGCATCAGTTGCATGATGTGTTGAGGGGACCCTCCCTTTGAACATCCAGCCCAGTACCGGCAGTCGGGGTGCCAAGAGGAGCTGTGCTTCTGTACCAATCACTTCTGAAGCAGCTCGGACCCCTTCATATGCTGCCAGTATCTCTTTTTCAGTTGGAGTATAACAGGCTTCAGATCCTCTATATCCTCGACTCCAGAATCCCAGGGATCGACCCCGGGTCTCCCCTGGTGCCCTCTGCCAAAGACTCCAGGTAGGGCCATTCTCCCCAGCTGCAGTGTAGAGCACATTTTTAACATCATGTCCTGCCCGAACTGGCCCAAGGGCTACAGCATGAGCGATTTCTTGTTTAATTTGTTCAAAAGCTTGCTTTTGCTCAGAGCCCCATAAAAACTCATTTTTCTTCCAGGTCACTTGATAAAGAGGGCTTATGATCTGACTGTAATTTGGAATATGCATTCTCCAGAAGCCTATCACACCTAAGAAAGCTTGTGCCTCCTTTCTGCTGGTTGGTGGAGACATAGCCGTTATTAATCACATCCATTGGAATCTGACAATGTCCATCTTGCCATTTGATTCCTAAAAACTGAATCTCCTGTGCAGGGCCCTTGACTTTACCCCGTTTTATGGCGAAGCCAGCTCTCAAAAGAATTTTAACTATTTTCTCTCCTTTCTCAAAAACCTTTTCTGCTGTATTCCCCCATATAATGATGTCATCAATGTATTGTAAATGTTCTGGAGCTTCACCCTGTTCCAGTGCAGTATGAATCAGTCCATGGCAAATAGTGGGACTGTGTTTCCACCCCAGGGCAGTCTGTTCCAGGTGTATTGGACACCCCTCCAGGTGAAAGCAAACTGTGGCCTGCACTCTGCTGCCAGAATGATGCAGAAAAAGGCATTGACGATATCAATTGTGGCGTACCACTTGGCTGCCTTTGACTACAATTCATACTGAAGCTGCAGCATGTCTGGCACAGCAGCACTTAACGGTGGTGTGACTTCATTCAGGCCCCGACAGTCCACTGTCAGTCTCCAATCTCCATTAGACTTCCACACTGGCCATATGGGGCTGTTGAAGGGTGAACGAGTCTTGCTGATCACCCCTTGGCTCTTGAGTTGACAAATCAGTTGGTGGATGGGAACTACAGAGTCTCTGTTGGTGCGATATTGCCGTCGGTGCACAGTCGTGGTAGCGATCGGCACCTGTTGCTCTTCAACCTTCAGTAGTCCCACAGCAGAAGGATCCTCTGAGAGCCCTGGCAGAGTGGACAGATGTTTAATTTCTTCTGTCTCCAAGGCAGCTATACCAAAAGCCCACCGGTACCCTTTTGGGTCCTTAAAATACCCTCTCCAGAGATAATCTATTCCAAGAATACAGGGAGCTTCTGGGCCAGTTACAACAGGGTGCTTTTGCCACTCATTTCCAGTTAGGCTCACCTCAGCCTCCAACACAGTCAGCTGTTGAGAACCTCCTGTCACTCCTGAGATACAGATAGCCTCTGTTCCTTGGAAATTCGATGGCATCAGGGTGCACTGGGCACCAGTGTCTACCAAAGCCTTATACTCCTGGTGATCCGATGTGCCAGGCCATCGAATCCACACAGTCCAGTAAACACGATTGTCCCTCTCCTCCACCTGGCTGGAGGCAGGGCCTCTCTAATGCTGCTCATAGTATCCATTGTTGATGAAGGGGTTAGTGCGGTCTGTGTGAACCTCGGTCTCATCCTGGTTACTCACTTCTTGTAAGTACGACTCGGAAGTTCTCCTCATAGCATCAGGAGCAAAGTCAACTCTTCTACGCAGTTTGGTTAACTGATTAGTGGAGACTGGAGCAGCACTTATCCTGGAAGAACCTTAATTTGTAGCCATTCTTCCTTCCAACTCAGACATGGTGGTAGAGAGTGGTTCATGCAGCTGGCAGCCAGAGTGGTGTGCTGGTTTGAGCCTACTCAGCAGCTAAACACCACGCAGCTGCTCACTTACCCACCCTCCCCCCACTTGGGAATGGGGAGGGAATCGGAGGGACAAAGGGAGACTCGTGGGTTGAGATAAAAACAGTTTAATAACAGTGACAGAACAACACGCTGACAGCAGTATCAGCAGGTCATGTACCACACAGCTGCTCACCACCCGCCAACCAACACCCACCTGCTCCCAGCCGGCGATCCCCAACACAAAGGCCCTGCAGCCACACTCCCGGAAGTGAGAGCCCCTCCTGGCCCTCTCCTGCCTTTATATAGTGAGCGCAATGTCACATGACATGGACTATCGGCCAATCGGGGCCCAGCCCTCCAGCTGTGCTCCCCCCGCCCCCGCACACAGGTGAGGGCACTGGGACCTGGGGAGCCCCTGGGGTCTCAGGGTGCTGCAGCTCCTCCCGCTGCCAGACCAACGGGAGCTCTAGGCCAGCCCCAACCAGGACAACAGTTTAACAAATCTATACAAAATGCACAGGAGATATCTGGTAGATTGATATGCCTCACTCAGGCATGTCCGGATCTGGCCAGGATCCGGGCACATCTGAGGAATTTCTGTTCTTCTTTACATTTGGGATTTATAGTTACTTCCTTCTGTTTACTTATAGTTCCCAGGGATTGTTCCCAGGATTGTTCCCAGGGTTGCATTTCACACTGATAAGATGCTGGTTGCTTCATGCTGATGATAAGATGCTGGTTGCTGGTTGGGGCATTCACTCAGAAGTCAACTTTGGTTTGCGGCCTATTGTTTGGGCCCCCTTTTTTTGTTTCACTACTTCAGCAGTGGTCATCCCACAGGATGTAAAACACTGTATCAAGTGAATCTCAAGTAGTTAACAACAGAACAATCAAAAGCATCTTGGTCAGAACACAGAAACCTAATTATCTGTGCCAACAGACCAGACTTCTCAGTGGCTTCAAAATATGATCCAGTTCCTTTGACACAAAGGTTCTTCAGTCTGGCAAATGCTGTGGCAATTCTGATGCAAATATTGAATGTAATCAATAGATATTAGTTCTAACAACTAAGTAAAAATTTACCCTTTTTAAAATTATATTTTATTTGTTTTTTTTTTCAACAATTTCTCAAGATATGGCCTGTCCTTTTTTCCAGATGACCATATTATGCACTAACATTATCCATTACTGAATTCCCTTTTTCCTTCTATTAATGGTTCTTTTTTTTCAAACCATCACTTCTCTTCAGACATCACAGATTTTTTTAGTATGATTCTGTTTGCCAGCAAGATTGTAGGAGTGTCACAAGCAACTATTTTCCTGATTTTTCCATTATTTTTCATGCAGAATGTTAACAAAATGAGAGTTTTACATGACATTCAGTGGCCATGTAGAGCAGCATATGAAATAGAAGTAATGTTATCAGGTGCCACCTCTGCCTGTAAACTGTACCTTTTTGGTTGTCCTCCAGCCCTCCTACCTGGTGAAAAAACAGTTGTAACTGTTTGGGTTTTTTTTTTTTTTAATTTACCCCCAAAACTGTTGAGATAATTTGGCTATAAAGGAGTTTTGTAATCCCAGCAATTTAGTGGTGGCTCACACCATGAAGCAAAATATTTTTTCATGTGTTAAGGAAAAAAAAAAAAAAGCTGCAAGGTTTACTATGCTGATAAATCCATTAAAAAAAACAACCAACCAACCAAAATAAACAAACAACAACAAAAAAAAAAAAACAAAAACAACAACAAAAAAAAAAAACACAAGCAAAAAAAAATCTACCAGAACTCCTCGATTCTTATGAATATCTTGATGAATTCTAAATGTTAATATTTAAAAAAAAAAAAAAATATTTTCTTCTTCCTGTATCACTTTTACTTAAAGGGTTTGCATGTCAATATATACAAATACATTTGATCATGGAATCTATCAATATGTGATTTTCTTTCACAGTCAAAGATTCAAGAAGAGTAAACATCTCACACAAATTAAGGTCAGAAGTGAGACAAGTAACATCAACAATGTGGTATTTTTGAGTGCATAGATGAAGTCACTCTGCTTCCTTTGTTTATGGTAACAAATTCACAAGTTTTGCAGTTGTGTGTGGTTGCTTTTTGGTAGATAGGAGGGAGCTACAGTGGTGGCCCCTGTGAGAAGCTTCTTGAAGCTCCCCCAGCTCCAAGTCGGACCCACCTCTGGCCAAGGCTGAGCCAATTAGCGATGGTGGCTGCACCTCTGCAATAATGTATTTAAGAAGGGGAACCTGTGGGAAGAAGGAATGAGGAAAATACCTGTGCAAACACCAAGGTCAGCTAAAGAAGAAAGAGAAGTGGGAGTTGCGCCAGAGCAGACACTCCCCTGCAGCCTGTGGTGAGAGGGCAGGCTGCCCTCCCTGCGGCCCGTGGACATCCTCGGTGGAGCAGAGGCCCACCCACAGCCCATGGAGGACCCCGTGCCAGAGCAGGTGGCTGCACCCAAAGAAGGTAAGGACTCTGAGAGAAGCCTGTGCTGGGAGAACTGCAGCCTGTGGAAGGCACCCGTGGTGGAGTGTTTTGTGAAGAGCTGCAGCCTGTGGGAAGGACTCGTATTGAAGTTTATGGAGGACTCTCTCCCGTAGGTGGGACCCACGCTGGAGCAGAGAAGAAGTCCTCCCCCTAAGGAGGAATGAGTGGCAGAGACAATGGGTGATGACCTGACCACAGTACCCATCCCCTGCCCGCCCTGTGCCAACTGGGGGCAGGACATAAAGAAATCAGGAGCAAAGCTGAGCCTGGGAAGGAAGGAGGGGTGGGGCAAAGGTGTTTTTAAGATGTAGTTGTGTTTCTCACTGTCCTACTCTGATTGGAAAATTAAGTGGTGGTGGTAGTGTTCAAATTAAATTGATGTTCTTTTTTTTTCCAAATTCAGTCTGTTTTTTGCCTGTGACCGTAGCTGGTGAGTGAGTCCTCCCCATCCTTGTCTCAATGCTGGAGCGTTTTGTTTAATTTTCTCCTTGAGCGGCTGCATGGTGCTTAGTTTCCCTCTGGGCTTAAACCACGACAACAACCAAATTAAGGAAGAGCAAAGCATGTATACAGATCACTGAGATTTAAAATAAATAAATAAATAAATAAAATTAAAATCAGTCCAAACATCAGAATGATTGAACCCCAGATTCTGAAAGCAATCACATGTGGATAATAAAATCTTTATTTCCATCTGAATATTTATTAAGCAAGCCTATAAACCTTTAAATGTCTATCAAAATACATGGACCTCATCTCAGATCCTTTTCCTATGAAAGAAACCTACTTCAAGAGATAAATTTCATCTTACTTGTGTAAGAAATTGTCTCCTCCTGAAAGCCAAGGCATTATAGCATAATTAGCAGAACACTCCAGCTGTAGCTTCATGGTAATAACAGACAGCCAGGCTGTAGACCATCCCTAAAACAAAATTCCCCCTTCTACAAAAGCCTCATGTCCTGTTGTACATGACTACAGCAAAATATACATGATCATGCTATACAGCACTATTCAAGACAGCTCAAGATCAGCTAATTCAAAACTAAACTAGTTTTAGCACTGAATACAATATAGTGTCCTGCTGATTCCTGACCATTTGGTGATTTACCAGCCTCAGCTTTGAGCAAGCTAGTCCACGTACCATACATTTGGACTTATAGCTTGAACACCTGCCCAGAGAAATGTGTCCTGGCTCTCAGATCCCCTCCTAAACACAGTGACCATAAGCAGTATCTAGTCCTCCACTTCATCATACCATCACCAGGATCTGTCTACATCACTAGCAAGGTGCAATGCTCCATCCCAAACCTGGAGTTTATGAGGCCTAATTTCCCTCCATTTGAGATCCACAATTCAGCCAAATAGTCTCAGCCTCCTTTCCCCCAGCAAAGATGGGGAAGATATTCCCAGACATCCCCAGCCTGGTTTTCTTCCTAATTACCCTAAGTAACCTTTTTCTCCTTCTCACACCAGTCCACATCTTACTAGATTCTTAGATTTTGTTCCCTTTTTATTAAATTTTGTTCCCTTTTTGTTTCCTTTCCTTCTCTCTTCTTGAGCCTTGATGCCAAACAGAGTATCACTCTATGCAGTAGAAAAAGAGTTGTTGTTGTCAACCTCTCTTCACCCTAGTAGTCATGTCAAAGAAAACCACTTCAGTCATGCTCAGTCACTGTGTCATAACAGTACATGGACTTTCTGGAAAACACCAAGAGCCAGCATAAACCTTTGGTGAACAAAGTTTTTAACTCTCTATTGAAAATGTCGCTTTGTGGCACTTAAAATACAAACTTGGACAGATTTTTACAGTTACAGCAGATGTCATATGCCTGACAAAGACACACTGACACAGTTCAGGTTCCCAGTCCAAAGAGTGGAAGTATGGTACCATTTTCCAAAACAAACCCATCTGTTTCTTTTTTAATGTGGAATAATAAACAGCATGTTTCCCTAATCTTCTGGTCAGAAACAGTTTAGTCATTTGGGGGTTCCAGAAAAAACAAGCCGAAACACTTACCTAGCATACAAAGCTTCAGCCAAACCATGACAGTTAAGCAAACTACAAGCAATCTGAAACAGTCTTGCAAGATGTTAGACATCTTGCTACAGCAATTTCCAGAACTTTAATTCTAAGCAGCAAATGCAGTGAGCTGCAAGTCCAAGCAGACATATTTTATGTAGCCTGAAAGAGCTCCACAGCACAACAGGACACAGGCATGTAATGATGCGCACACTAGGTCCCAAGATGAGCAAAAGAGATGAATCGACAAAGCACTCAGTGTTTTTCTGCTCAAACCCCTGCACAGCTCTTTCATGAGTCACACATATTTACTGAGGCATCCCCAGGCAGTGCTGCCACAGTGCCACAAGCACACCCCAGCATAGCCCTCTAGTTCACCCACACTCTGATACATTTTTGTACACTCTGCAGCTTAGGGCTGACACAAAATTGATATTTGTCCCAAGTGCTTAGGAGACTGCAGGCAGAAAGGCAGGCAATAACAGTCTGCCAGTGGTGACCCTTCTGGCCTGGACACAAAGGACTAGACGTCCATCCGTCCCTTGGACAACCAACCACTTGTCCTGGTTGGGGCTGGACTAGAGTTCCTGTTTGTTTTAGTAGCTGGAGGAGTGCTGCAGCACAGAGACCCCAGGGGCTCCCCAGGTCCCAGTGCCCTCACCTGTGTGCGGGGGTGGGGGGAGCACAGCTGGAGGGCTGGGCCCCGATTGGCCAATAGTCCATGTCACGTGACATTGCGCTCACTATATAAAGGCAGGAGTGGGCCGGGAGGGGCTCTCACTTCTGGGGGTGTGGCTGTGGGGCCTTTGTGTTGGGGATCGCCAGCCAGGAGCAGGTGGGTGTTGGTCAGCGGGTGGTGAGCAGCTGTATGGTACATCACCTGGTGATACTGCTGTCAGCATGTTGTTCTGTCACTGTTATTAAACTGTTTTTATCTCAACCCGCAAGTCTCCCTTTGCCCCTCCAATTCCCTTCCCATTCCCAAGTGGGGGGAGGGTGGGCAGGTGAGCAGCTGCGTGGCGTTTAGCTGCTGACCAGGCTCAAACCAGCACACCACTCTGGCTGTCAGCTGCATGAACCACTCTCTACCACCATGTCTGCCCCTTTATCAGGCTTGTCTTTTCATAACTAGTGTTTTTCCCATTGTTCTGCCTGCTTATTCCTATGAAGCAGCTCTCAGCCCTTTTCGTCATGGTGTTTACAAGCTCAGACTTTCTCCAAGCCACAGTACCATGGCCTCAAAGTCCTGTATGAGGAAAGAAGTCTGCTCCAGAAAGCTTAAATCACAGCCAGCCTCCCCCTTCTAGCATGACACAGCAGGCTAGCAAGGTCTTCTCAAGCCCATCTGCTCATTACTGGTGACAATAACAATATAAGAGCAGAAGAAATTCCTCCATTAATCATTCTTCCCTCATAATTTAATTTTTCATACCAGTCTGTTGAGAGTTGTTTCTCTTATTCTATGTATATAGCAGAAAATCTGTAATTTGCATTATAAAATTAGACTTATTTCCATTACTAAGAAAAAATACAAATTAAGTAGTAATAAAGAAGATTTTTTAAATGTTTTGTTAATAACGAGCACAAAAGCAAATACAAAAGAGAATGAGGCAACAGATTAAAGCAGCACATTATGTTGACTAATTTGAGTTCTTAGACAATAATGAAAATTAATGTCAGCCTGAAATTTTAGGGATTTTTTTAAAGTAATTTCATTAGGGTTTTAAAGGAAAGTAAAATGGTTGTCTTAGTAGCATCCTTATTAGAGTAAAAGAAGCTAAGAAATATTGATAACAGCAAAAATATGCAATTTCACACTATTTTCAAGGTTTCCAACAAATTATGACAGCCCCTTCAAACACACCCCCTGGTCTTTTACAAAGAAGGGAATTAGTGTTTATAAGGTTATCCTGGTTGATTTTTTCTATTAATTAGGATAAAGTGTTGTGGCTGGTGTGCTGTCTCTGTTAGTCCTGCTTAAGCACAGAACAGTTTAAAATGGGTGCATTATCCAAGGGCAGTAAAAAGTAACCTACAGTTACCCAATTTTTTTCAGAAATAGTCTCAGCATATGATTAATTACTAAGATAAGCCTCCATCAGGGGAAAAGAACAGAAAAGTAATACACTTTATAAACTCCTCGAGGGTAAAGTAAAAATTATTTTTCACATACACTGTTATGATTGCTGTTTGATTGCTTGGTAAACACATAAAATACTAGGTGTTATTCAGAGAATCTGATTTAGCATACATAAAATTTCCTACATTATGTGTAGGAGAACCATATACTATAATTAGAACTCAAGTTGTGCAGAACAATCATGTAGCACCAGTAATATTAAGTGTATATATGGAGTTAAACAGAAAAATTTAAGCAAGGAATATGGTAGCTCATCTGAGAGCTAAACTTCTTCCTGTGGCTTAAATTTCTTTCTTATTCATGCAGAACATTCATTTTAATCCATCAATTTTTATTCTTGGATTAGCAGCTAGGTCTTCATAGACTTCCTACTAAACAAAATAGTTTTTTCTCCTTGGTTTACTTTTCTGAGGCTTTTGAAAGGCAAAAGGATCACAGAAGTGCTTTCTCCAAGAAGTCCTTTTTCATTTTTAAAAACCTCACACTTGCATTTCCTTACTTTGTTCTTCCCACAACATCTGTACAATTAGTACTGACAGTTCAATTCTCAATCTTCAATTCTATCAAGTATTGAAAATACAAATGTTATTATGGCTTGGAAGAAACCAGTCTGAAACTGGTAAACAGAAACATCTTTCATCTGAAGCCCAGGGGGACAGTGAAATGTCCCTTTGATTAGAGGTGGTGAAACAATAATAGCCATCACACAAATTGCATGCCACACTGGAAGTCCTTCAGAAATTTTAATTATATGGGCTGATGTTAAATGCCAAAGTGGGAGGACTGACTTGATTGCAGTTTTCACATTTGTGCACATGTGCAGAGAAACTAAGAGAGAGGTATTAAGAAAAGGATAAGGCACAAGACATGTCAGAAAAGACAGGTGGGGTAACTCTGACAAAAGTGAGAAAAGAGAATATTGGTTTAATTAAATGTGGAACTATGATAAAAACTGAATTGTTTCCTGATGTTTGATTCCTATGTGTTTAGAGGCAGTCAACTGCATTTATTTTTTCAAATGAATAGGATTGCATCTAACACCTGAGTACATCACCAGTTCCTCTTAGCCAAGAAAGTATTTGACCACATCCTCTAGGCTATGTGTGAGATCAGATTGTAAAAAGCCTCCTCTCCTCATCACTTTTAAGACTCTCTCTGGAACAAAATGAAGGTCAAGTCACATACAGTAACAGCTGCCAAGCACTCTCCTAACTCTTTGGTGTCCAAGAGCCAGAAGTAATGGTGTGAAGAACACAGAAGAAAGTGCCAATGCAGAAAGGGGAACCTCTCCAGAGAGCAGGGTGCTGGTCTGCAAGAGATGAGCAGAACTAACTAAACAGAAATAACAGGATGTGAATTTTTACTTTTTCAAATTTTCACAAATCCAAGGTACGAAAGTTATCCCATTAGAGAAAACAGTGCAACCCAAGCAAAGAGAAAATCACACAAAATCATTTTGGTTATCAGAGGGAATGACACTATAACTCTGAAAAGTTATGCAGAATCTTTTAGGGATCTGAAATACCACATGGGATATCAAATCTGTGCATTAGAAATATATTGCAAGTTTTCAAGTGTTCACAGCACTTCAAGATTTAAGTCTGGTTTTCCTTACATAGACACAATGCAGTATAAAACAGTATATCAGTGGATCACATTTTGTGATTAGAAACCTCTAAGATTTCTGCAAATTGCATTCTGTCATGACATAAGCAATTACTGCCAAGTAAGTAAAGGCATTCACGTATCAATCTCCACCTTTTTTCTCCTGCAAAGTCCAACATAACTTATCCTTCAACAAAAGAGAAAGGCTGTTTTGTGTACAGTCTCCTTCCTTACAGTGACTTCCTGTGCCACACATTTCTAACAGTAAAAATAGCACGGACATTTAACAGGCTCTACAGCTTGGTCTGAATGCTGTAAACTGCAGCCAGTTTACCTTGTGGCACTTGGTCTTTTTGGTCTATTTTTAACCTCTCTTGTCAGATTCTTTGCTCAGATCCCCTCCAACTGCTCAACACAG
Organism: Tyto alba; assembly: GCF_018691265.1. Classification (NCBI taxonomy): domain Eukaryota; kingdom Metazoa; phylum Chordata; class Aves; order Strigiformes; family Tytonidae; genus Tyto; species Tyto alba. The sequence goes on along the minus strand of NW_024881275.1, from coordinate 19,625,477 downwards.
TAGCTTTTTGTTAGCCTACCTTTTCAACATGGAGTCATCACTCCAGTATGCCCCAAAATGTCTCCTTCATTTTTTTTTCCCTTTTGCCTGTTTCTTTCCCTCACTAGGAACTCCTACACACTGCTGCTGATTCCCAACCATCTTTCTCCCACAACACAGCATATACTTATCCAGAAAGTGACAGTGATATGATACAAATAGCCTCCTCCTGGTCAGTGCTTCCTCTTTAAAAAAACCTGCTGAATACTCTTGTTAAAAAGCTCAAACAAGCCTAAGCAGTTAATTCTTAACTATACGAACACAGTCACTGAAATGTTAGCTTGATTTTCTACAAGCAAATGATCATTTGTGATCATGTTGGCATATTTTAACAAAGCCATTATTTCAAAAAAGGCTTAAACCACTGACCCAAGTAGCCCAAATTAAGCACTCAATCATATGGTCTCACTCTCCAAGTTCGTTCAAAACATTTCAAAAGAGTTTTGACAAAGCAGTTACTTGACAAGTATGTTATTCTAGCACATCTTGCGTATTGTCCCACAAGCTTCATGGTGTTACATGCATTTTTGCATAACTCACAGGAATGCAGCCATGGGCATCTGGCTGATATAAACTTAACAGTGCAGTCAGATGACCTACTAATGCACAGACCTGGTATTAATAAGCACAGAATCGTGGCCTGTATTACCAATCTTACACCAAAATGCAGTGGTAAAGCATTGCACAATATTGTGCATTGTAAGACAACCAAAAATTCATTAAATTAGTGAAAGGAACTGTCTGTGCCATTAAACTAAACTCAAAACAGTTTAACAACAATATAAGTCAATGTCATTACTTTTCTAATTTACAGCTGTTTTAAGGCCAACGTTGAAACACCATTAAGAGGAAACCCAAAAACGTTTCTTGGAAATGTATATTGGTTTTATTAGTACATTTATATAGAACACGTATTTCTAATGTTTTCCCATGTCATCATACAATAAACATTATACAATAAACATCATGCAATCATTAAAGTTTACCAGAAACATGTTCCAACAAAGGCAAGAAATAGGCAAAAGCTAGAGATTCTACTTTGATTTTACACACTAAATATAACAACTAAATATTTCCCAAAAGAAGGTTAGAAAAATGTGCTTATAGTAAAAGCACACATAGAAAATGGAAATGGATTAAAGAGTGAAATCAACAAATGATTATAGGAATTCACAGTATACTGCTAACAGGGAGCCAAAGAAACAAACTGTTCTACTAGTGCAACAAATGCAAATATTTAGCATCCCACTAACTGCTAGCCCTATTATAATATTACAGCTTTCTGTGCCCTTGGTACAAACTGATCCTAGTGATTCAAGCGTCCTTCACAGAGCTCAGATAAAATAGTGTGGAAAGTGGAGGACTGTAAAAATTATAATGTGATAATTCAAAGCATCTGTGACTGAAGATGGAAAAACAACAGTAAAATGGCTTAGAAACATAGGCTGCCAAGCATCTCTGAAGCCAAGAGAAAAGAGATGAGGAAAAATCTCAAAAATATGACATTGTCTTTTTTTTTTGCCCATAGTAGAAACTCAAATGTTCTGATTACAGCTGTACTCCTACAAGTCTGAGAGCACATTATACTTTAAGCAAGTGACAAATGTCACTGAAGTCAAAATAATGGATTCACTAATCTAGGCATCACTTAATCAAGATGCAAAAGGAAGAACTGTAAGTCTAATATGAGTTTATCCAAAACAAATTCTGACCATTTACAAATATATTATAATATTATATATGCAGCTGATGCAAATATATATTGTGATTATGTTGCAAGGTTTTGGTAGTGAAGGGGCTGCAGTTGTGGCTTCTGCAAGAAGATGCCACTGCTGTCCTAAGGCTGAGCCCACCAGCAGCATTGGTAGTGCCTCTGTAATAATATATTTAAGAAAGGGTAAAAAAATGCACAACAGCAGCTGGGAGACATCAGTGAGAATATGTGAAACAACTCTACACACGCCAAGGAGGGGAGGAGGTGCTCCAGGTGCCAGAGCAGAGATTCCCGGGCAGCCCGTGGTGCAGCCCACGGTGAGGCAGGCTGTGCCCTGCACCCACGGAGGTCCATGGGGGAGCAGATCTCCACCTGCAGCCCAGGGAGGACCCCAAGCCAGAGCAGGGGGATGCCCAAAGGAGGCTGTGACCCTGTGGGAAGCCTGTGCTGGAGCAGGTTTGCTGGCAGGACCCGTGACCCCACAGGGGACTCACTGTGGAGCAGTCTGTTCCTGAAGGACTGCACCCCGTGGAAAGGATCTACGCTGGAGCAGTTCACGCAGAGCTGCAGCCCATGGAAAGGACCCATGTTAGACAAGTCCATGGAGGACTGTCTCCTGTGGGTGGGAGCCCATGCTGGAGCAAGGGAAGAGCATGAGGAGGAAGGAGTTGCAGACATAGTGTGAATGATCTGATCACAACCCCCATTCCCTGTCCCTGTGCACCACGTGGCAGGATGTGGTTGAAGAATTGGGAGTGAAGCTGAGCCTGGGAAGAAGAGAGGGGTGGGAGAAGGTGGTTTTTAGGTTTGTCCTTATTTCTCATTATGCTATTCTGATTTTGACTGGCAAAAAATTAAGTTAATTTCCCCAAGTCAAGTCTGCTTTGCCTGGGACAGTAATTGGTAAGTTACCTGACTGTCCTTACCTTGACCCACAAGCTTTTCATCATATTTTTCTCCCCTGTGTTGATGGAGGGGGAGTGATAGAGTGGCTTGGTGGGAACCTGGTAACCAGCTAACGTCAACCCACCACAAAGTAGTATCAATGCAGTATAATTAGACTTTTGTAAAACACCTAACATAACACCACAAGAATTCCAAATTAAGAAAATAGAAGGTTAAAAATACTATGACAGAAATTAAATAGATGAAAAACTGAATGACAGCTCATAAACATCTTGGAGAAAACATCACCATGTAGGAATGCCTCATCTTGGATTGCATGAAATCACGGTGTTTGTCTGCTGCCACAGAGACCACTGCTACAGTCTGTGTTTTATGTTAGCCGAAACTGAACGAATATGAAAACACAGTAAATATTTACACAACAGGACATCATCCTGGGAAGCTGCAACTCCAAAGAGGACTTGGGAGTCATGGTAGGTAAAAAACTGAACATTTTCTAGTCAGGAGGACAAACACTCTTTGTGATTGGAACAACAGAGAAATCCCAGTGATGATGATCCACTGCAAGCACTCTACAATTACATTCAAATTTGGTGTCAGCACCTTAAGATGAAAGTTGATAAATCAAAGGGAACTTGAAAAGGCCACCAAAAAATAATGAAGCTGCAAAGCATGCTTCATGAGAAACTGCAGAATTTCAATATACTTTTACATCTCAAACAGAAGGACAAAAGGTGATAAGTACCTAACAAAACTTACATAATCTCCATATAGCATAAGCAACTCAAGCATAACATCATCAAGTGGATGGAAACTGAAGCTGTTTAAAGTCAGATCACACAGTACAAAATTGTGTTACAAATCACAACAGAATTTCCCTGATTGGCCATTTTAACTCAGGATCAAGTATTTTCCCCTAATATTTAAATTCCAACTCAAAAAATTACTTTAGTCTAAACTGACTTGATGATCAAATTTCCCAAGGTCTTACAGGATGTAAATCTACAAAATTAACCATGTGTCACTGTTGGTAACATTGAGTTTTCAATATGCTAACATTTAGCATCCCCCCAAAAGTGGAAGAATATGCTAAGAAAATAGCTATTTATTTCACTACATGTTCATATAACCTTTTCTCAAGGATGTTACATGCAGATATGACAAAATATATCTTCCCCCTTAGCTTTCTTATAGAGAAACTTAACAATACAGACTTTCACTATACTAAATGTGTTTTATTTCATTTGTGGTTCTTGCTCATCTTAAAGCACAAAAAACTCCAAAGATTTTGTCTCTAGAAAGAGGCTCGTTAAAATTTCGGTGTGGAATATTTTACTCTCATTTTTTTTCTGTGCTTTTCTCCCTTCCTATAGTTACTAACCCCTGAAAAGAGGAACAGTCAGAGTGAGGACTTGACGGTGATGATTTCTCTACTGGCAAGAGGAAGTGAGCAAAGATTTGGAAATGAGGGGGAAGGGTGACCACTGCAGGTTGCTCTGATAGGAAATAAGAAAGAGCAGAGAGGGATGAAATTCCTTCTGGGACTGCTCCGGATGCTGCTTGTCATGTCCTGCTGCTTCTGCTTTGGGTGGGCAGAATCTGACATCAGCAAATCAACCAAAATACTAAGAGCAGATAAAACAGATGCAGTTCAAATGAAAATAACCACAGTTTAACAATATTCACCACTAGATTCAACCAAGGTATGAATGAGTCTTTTCTGCAAGGTGAATAACTTCATTGCTTCTTAATGACAGCTTGACAGATTAATGGTTCCTTTTATATGCTTTTAAATATGCTTAAATTTACATCATGAGCTTGGAATTTTCTTCTTAAAGTTATAAAAATAAGTATAAAGCAGAAAACACCGTCTTCCTAGTACAAGAGAATTATTACAGGAATCTAGTGTTGGTCAAGCAATTAAATAAAAAGGAAACTTGTAACAGCCCTCCCACTGTTAAAGTTAGCATACAAAATAAATCAGGGTCTGCTTGGTCTCAGGAGTTGAAAAGAGAAATCTGACAGAGATAAAAGCAGCTGTAGGTCAAATCTCTTCTGTCCAACTTCAAGCCCCTCCTGCCTTCTTGCAGTTGCTTAGATAGACGATCTTCAAAGCTCTGCAAGGGCTTTAGAAGACAATACCTTGGTGGGCAGCACAGCGCAAACAGATTTTTTACTGCCTTCTTATATTGATGGGGGATATCACCTGGGAGTAATACTCCAATTAAAACTAATAAATCAACTTTGATGAAGATATTTACATGAGTGAGAATACTCACAAGCACTACCTGAAACATCAGGTAGAGAATTAACAGTGATACAAAGAAGTCAGCTCAAACTCGCCAAGGATACAATTTTTAAAGATAAGCCATAAAACAGCAGAGATTACAGAAAAAGACTAATATCTACTGAACAAAAGGTGAAAACTAAAGAAAACCTAAAGTCTGAGCGAGAAACTGATCATAGTAAATTTTTATAAGTCCCCTACGATCCAGTATGCACACACACAAAAATATCTGGAAGGAGGTCAAGTTACATTTATAAGGCAATGAACCTAAAAAAAAAAAAAAGGCAAAAGGATGGAGGCTCTAGACTCCTAAAATACTTTCCACAGTTCAGAGAGGTTATCCTTCCTGAAGCAGTCCACTCTGCCATTGATCAAAAGTTGCACACACATCCACTATTAAGCTTGAGGAGTAAAGGGTCACTGGGCTACAGCTGATTGATATTCTTCACTCTCTCCTGCAAAAATCCAATCTCCCCAGAAAAATATGGCTGACATTTAGAGTATACATACTGTGGTATTTGCTAAGGTTTTAAACAGTTATGAGTCTCAAATTCTGAAAAGGTGGCTTTTTTTTTTTTCTTTTACTTTTTCTCTGAATGACTGATAAGCAGAAGGAGGAAAAGCCATATTCTGAAAGCTTCTGGACACACTTAACATATTCCAGGCCTCACCTATTATACAAAGGAAAACTGATTGCTGCAGCATTCAAGTTCAGAGACACATCCTTCCCCCTCTGGACAGCAGTCTACAAGGGCAGATGTTGAGCAGCGCCTCTCACCCTGGGACTTGACTGTCAAATTTAAGACTTGGAAAGGAGACAGAGGTAAAGTAGGAAGACACTGAATTTCTCTTTTTTAAGTTTTAGGAATTCCGTCTTTTCTTTCATGTGGTTTTGGGTAGCTTCCCCGACAGAGGCAAGCAGTAGAAAGGTCAGGTTTCCTCCTACGGCATTGGCATTCAAAAAAGAATAGTCAGACACTTAGCTTAATTTTTCTTCAGTGGCTGTAAAGCTATTTTATGTAGCATAGGAAGCACTTTCAATCTATTTAAAGAAAGCTTTCAATAAGAAGATCTCTTAAACTTTGCAAATTGTTACACGGTACTGTTAAATTGAGCCTCATGAGACTAAAGGCATTGAATTGTAAATTTGTAATGTCCAGGACAGGAATAACTGTCTGTCTGAAACAGGCAGGGATGCAAAAGCCTCCCTAAGTCCAGACAGTGGGAGCTACTGCACCTTCTGCTTCACTCCCGATTGTATTCCTCCAAACACAGTCCCACAGGGAGCATTAATTATAGTGTATTTGTCACAGCCAGCAGAGAAGGATCATGTCATGAAACATCAGGTCTGAGAGGGAAGGGAAAAAAGAGAGAAAATAGACATAGACTGTGGCGATGAATTTTAATTCTTTGGTATTGGAGAGAGAGAGTTCATGTTATGAGAAAACTAAAGGTAATCACGATTTTTCTCCAAACTGCTCCTCAGAACTTGCTCACACATGTTACCAGTTTTCCCTTCTTTGTCCCATTTTTTTTTACTATACTTTCTAGACACTTTTTTGTCTCTAATGCCTTCAATCTTGTTTCCTACTTGTTTATTCTGATTGCTTTATTTCAGTTTATTTAAACAAAAGACTGTCATTGCATCATAGATCTAGAAATATCCATTATAAAAACGCAGACCAATCTATATCCTTCTGCTTTTAAAGCTAAGAAGATACTATATTTAAGGTTCCCAAACAGTTACAAAGTAATTTCAGGGTGTAACACACCAAGTATATAACCCTCCTGCTAGTTCATAGCTGAAAACTGATCAAGAGATGATTAAAACCTAAAGATTGTTTCTGTTTTACAACATTTTTAAAGTCCTACTGAATTTCCTCTCTTATAGATGTGACTTCACAACATTGCATGACCATTTATAGGGAATGCAAGGACAGAGACATCTTGTGGTAATAACAAGAGGTATGCAAACGCACTATTATCTACAGAAAATGCCCTTTAGATACATGAAATAAGTTGTGTTTACTACAACTGTTCAAAGCAATTTCCAAACAAAAAATTTAAAATTAAAATATCAAAATTCTTCATTGATAAAAAAATCATTATTTTAAAGAATTGTTTGGAGGTTTTATTGGCCAAAGCAACATTATTGAAATTGCATGTACAGTAAAAAACAAACAAACAAAAAATCCAATCTGTTAAAAAGTTTTAGCTCCAATTGCAGTAAATACAATTTCAAATTATCTAGAAAATAAATCTAACCAAGCAAATAAAAATGAAATCACTGTCCCCTGACAGAAGAATACTTCAAAAAATCCCTGGTAGAGGGGAAATGAAATGGTGCATCTAAATTGCAGCAAGGAAAAGTCAGGACATATGTTGTTTCTCCCTGTGGTGGTCTCTAAAAAAAGAGTAGGTCAACATTAGAGGTGACGGCTAAAAGTGTCACAGGTGTATTAAGACAGTGTGGACCCTCCGCCTGTGGTTGGTCTCCATGCTGGTTTTCTGCCATTCAGTTTCTTCATCTTAAAAAGAAAGGCACTTCTTATCAACTCCGTGAAAGATTTGTCATTTCTGCTGGCAGCGTTATCCTCTACTTTCAACACAAATTTGATCCACAGTACTATGACAAATACCTTTCCATTGTTGAGAGTCTCCAGTGAGGTTTATCAGGTAAAAATGGATAAATTAAGAAAGGTGTTATTTATACTGATCCATGACAACACTGAATACCCTAAAAATGGGAATGACTACAACATTTATGAATCTCCAGGAATCTGGATGACCCTATCCTGTTGGTAAATAAATATCATTGATCAATATTATTTTCAGTGAAAAGAAAAAATATATTACATAGGAAGGATTACAGGAAAACGCTTCAGTGTTACAAAACATTGCTCAGTGCTGAATGACTGAGGGGTCATGAGGTTCAGGGAGGTTAAGCACTTCAGCTATGATTACAGATCAAGGTCAGACATCTCACACCCCAAACTGCAGGTTTTAACAGCAGCTGACATGGTCTTACATAGGCATATTATCCCTTAGTTTACTGGCACAAAAGTACCTGTGCATGATTTGCTAATTGTTACAAGTGGCCATAAAACCAGAAAGGATTATGTCCAAAACTACTTGAAACAGATGTTGAGAGCAATGTAAGACATAGGACTATATTGCCCTCTGGAATGTGAGAAAACGAATACACTATTATTTTCAAATAGAGCACTAACTTCCTGAAAGTGAATTTACCACACCTTATCAAAAGAACTCTTACATGATACCAGATTAAAGAAGAGCAATACTGGGTCTGAAGTGCTGAATGAGGTTGAGAGTGACAATGGAGAAGATTGCTATCAACTGACCTGGAAGACATCACAGGCTGTTTTGCCAGCTGTCTAGAAAGTCAGACATTTATGGAACAGGCAACATACAGACCAGGAAGTGTACTGCTCCTATTGCCATTATTTTTTATTAATATTATTTCCTCTCTTCTGTAGACCAAAAATCTTGGCCTAATACAGACTTCCAAAGATTGCACAGGGGGGAGAAAACAGATACTGCCAGATCACTCACTTCTGCGTTCAGGAAGTTTTATCACAGCTATTTATATTTTCTAAAAAACTGTTAAAGGAAACATTTTAGTTCACCTCTAACCAGGATACAGTCATTTTTCATATCAACAGCTTGATAGCTTGATAGTTTTAACCTGATTCCCAGTTATGAGTACAGCTTCAAGTCAGGACACATATACTGATTTTTTTTTAACCAAATATAACAGCTTTTAAAAAGATAAAACTTGGTAAAGAGAAGGCAATCATCCTGTCACCTACTTCAGACTGTAAACTATGATAACAAGGAAAAATGAAACATAACAAAAATTTTTGAGATCCACCATCAAAGAGATATATAATAAGGAAACAAAGCCAAATTAAACACTGCATTTGTGACACAAGCAGTTTTTGGAGTCATGTTCTCCACCTTTCTCACAATTGTTTTCAGCTAAACCACAGCTTTCGCATTAATCATAAACCAAAAGAATACTGCCTATGAAAAATAATGGATATGTAATAAGGAGGAAAATAACTGATTAATGAAGGGGTTAGGGAAGTCAAAACTTCCTGAGGAGCTCTGACTGCCAGTGATGTCCATGGCCAACGAAGCTGGAAGAATTCAAAGGTTTTGCCAGGAAGAACTGCAGGGATGGCTGGAGATAATGAGCTTCCCACCTGGCATAAGTCCAAGTAAATGCAAAGTTTCAGCTAAACGAGGTAAGAATAATGATGCTGCTGTTAGGGATAGAAACATTAAATGCCTGTGAGTTTGAAAACTCACAATACAGTATATACATCCTGCAAGGGAGTTAAAACAGTGACTGGTAACTCAGACATGTTGAGATGCTGTAAAATTGATGGAATTGGGTTGTTCTGGCTTTCTACTTTTCTACTGCAGATATAATCAAGGAAAGGAGACTAACTTACCACTCTTTCAAGGTGACAGAATTATTTATTTGTGTCACGGAAACACAATATGCATAGTGGAAGACAGCACAATTCAGACCACTGATGTGATCCAGATGTGTACACCTGCACACGGAGGTACACACCCAGCCGGTTACCCCTCTGGCATGGGGTGGTTGTGACATGCAAGTGGTACCCTGAGGGTGTGTAAGATGTGAAACAGTCTCTCTCATCCCACCTCCCTCACTGAAATAATCCTTGTCTTTGCCTTCAACAAGCAAAACGGCTTCTTTAAGATGGCAGAAAGTAACCTGAGAAATAGACACACACTTACAGCTCTTTGGACTAGTGTCCTGTTACTGCCTGCACTGCATGCCCCATTCAAACAACCCTACGTCCATCAAGCATTTTTCCCCTCTGCCTCACTGAAACAGTGACTCTGTCTTTGCTTGGAACCACCTTCTTCAATGACTGTCTCACGCTATCAGTCTCTCTCTTGCCCTTGCACAGAGGGAAGTCCAGAGACACTTCCTTCTTGCTTCTACTTGAACACAGATTTAAGAGTGGATGGATGATCTGTGTCCTCTCACTGTTCTCTCCCCTCCAAAAGAAATAATATTCACAGTAACAGTCCAGCTACCTTACATATTTTTCAGATCAGCAGGGAGAACAGTACTGTGCTGCAAGAACTGGACTTGCTGAGGATTCAGAAGAAAGAAACTTAAAAGACTGTTCAATCAGAATTGATTACATTTACATTTTACTGTAGATAAGAAAAATCTCCTTTTATGTAATCTCCCAGGAATAACTAAAGCATGAGGGAAAAAAAAACCCTGAAAGAGTATAATAGGGTCATCTGCAACAGTTGCAAGGGAACAAAGATTTACCCTTGAAAATCTACAGCTGGACCTATATTAAAAGAAAGCTTTCCATGCTGATATTTTGTGCTGTCACAGACATGCCAATGAAAACAGAATATTTTAACAGAAAGTACATATATTATTCTGTGTCATCATCTTCCTTAAGTACACCCAATAAAACATTTTCAGGGACCTTTTGCAGGGGTGACAGAAGGAAAAAAACCTGAAAATATTATTGTGGACCTCAACAGTGTACCACTTAGATAAGTACTAACAGCGCTTGTTCCCTCACAACTGATAACAAGGTGTGTTCAGAAAAATAAACCTGCTAGTGTTTCAGCAGAGGTATCCATGGAACGACATCGTAGCACTATAAAGGGTGGAGAGAGTAAGAGAAAATTAAGGGAAAAAGTGGTTCAGGCAAGAGAGAAAAGCAGAAGACATGAAGAAGAATATAGATGTTAAAAAAAAAAAAAAAAACAACCTTGACAAGAAAAAATACCTCCCCCCACAAATGTACTCCTTGTTATTGGTCTTCAGACAATGTGTCAATATTAAAAGTAACCTCTGTCAATTCCTTTTTCTTCTCAAAGAAGTGTTTTATCTATCACTAATGCACCTGCTGAAAATATTGATATATAGTCACTCTGCTAAGCTTTTCAATAAAATACTGACCATTCTGTGTGGAATGAGGTGTTAACAAATTTTATGTCACAGCTATCACAGTAACCCTACAACCAGTACAAACCTACACACCACTCCCCGCCCCCCCCGCCCCGAGGCCTTACAAGGGTCGAGATAAGATAGCATTGCATTGCCTAACAGTCCTGCTCACCCATCCTGGTGCCTAGTCACCTTTTTACAGCAGCATCACCTCGCTGGCTAACATTTGGTTAATGGATTATTATACGCAACTCCTTTCCTGCCATATGGTTGTCTGATGCTGAGCTTAGAGACAAGCAAAGCAGAGGACTGATAACTGTGATTGCATGCAAGGGATGGTGAAGTAGCCCCTCTCACATTCCATTGCCTGGGTTGTCTTGCAAAGGAAAGGATGATTGCATGTTCCAACGCTCCCAGGTAAAACAGAGATTTAGGATGACTGTAGTTGTATATGAGATCAACCCTAACCATCCACAAGTATTTTAGAGGGTGAGTAGGGAAAAGGCAGCAAAAATAAGAATGGCTTTCATCTGCAGCATCTGTGCAACTGAAGACAACAATGGATGTAGCAGCTGGCCTGGTTACCATCCACTGCAGAATGACTTCTAACAGCCTCTGTAACTGCGTAAGAGTGCTCAGAGACAGCTGTTTAACCCCAAACTTTTGCAGAAGCTACATGATCTGAACCTTGTATGAATTATTTCAAATACCAGAAAAGGTAAAGTGGTGGATCAGGAAAGCATCTGATATTCAGCTTCGTACTCAGATCCTCGTTCCACACTGAAACATTCTGCTTCATTGCTAGCTGGACAGATTGAGCAAGATGTGGCATAGAACTGAACTAGCACCATCACCTCTCTGCCGTGAAGCCAATTTAGAGGACAGAAGGAGAAAACGAACAACCACATCAAAAATTCCAACATGGAACAGGAGATGCCATTAATTTAATTCATTTTACTTTATGTTGGGTTTCACACCATCCCAATGCATGGGTAGCTCTTGCTATATACAGGGATGCTAAGACTTCTCTGCACCACCAGCCTGAGATCAAATGCAACAGGAGGTACATGGAAAAGACCTAATACTGTAACCACACCCCATACTTAGTCATGAGGTTTAGCTGAACTAACCTGGAAGTAAGTTGAGATGACATAGGTAGTAAACAGATTCAGGAAATGCAAGCAGAGAGGAACTGGCAGTCCTGATGAGGAGATGGGGTGGCACTGGCTGCAGCTGCCAGCACTCTACAGTGCTTCATTAAAATGGAAGGAACCAAGATTTTCAAGCAGTATTCACATTTCAAGCAGTCTGCCCATAATAAAGATGATACTTAGATTGTCAGTTTGCTCTTTGGCTATCTGGGCAAGCACAGTGTAGCTCAGTTCCCTGATAATGCATATCAATTAAAACCAGGAAAATATGCTGTGTATTATTGCCATTGCTGTATGAAATATTTCTAATTGTTTCTAAATCAAAAGCCATTGTCTAGGTTTACAACAGAGAAACAGTAATACACGTTCTTTGTTACTATTAAGTACCTCCAACCTACAATTACATTGAACTCAATGTGCTATCACTTCTTTAATTTAGAATAAATAAATTGCCAACATACTTGTCACTGAACTGCATTAATCCAAGTAATATTCAAAGGACAATGTTCACAATGTGTCCAATGCTGAACTAGCCATTATGTCTGTTGGGCATGTCCCAAATGTTTTGAACAAGTATATCAACATCTCCCAGACTACAATGCCATAGTTAACCACTTCTTTTCTTGACACTGCTCAAGGTTTGTACAACTTACCTCATCAGTAGTATTTTCATTTCTATTGTTTAAAGATCAGAATACCAAAAAAGACCTTTATGTTCATCTGGTCAGCAGAACGCACGTAGGGAATTTTGCCCAGTAGAATGGTCCTACCAAATGGTTAATGTCAAGGAAATAATTCATACCAAACTTGGACAGTTAAAATCTTACAAGTAACAAAGTTAGCATCATGAAAAACAGCCTGTTCTTCCCATTTCCAGGTCTCTGAACAAATCCCTGACTCTCGGATGTCATGTTGACCATTCTGTCCTCCAAGTAGCCAGTAGAAAGCTTAGCACAGTTACCAGGTTAAAGCCTTGTGTTAGTTCACAGATACATGGATAGTAACTCAGACTCACATGCATTAATGCTGAGTGGATAAAAGTTCAGTTTTCACAGTCAAGCAGAAGAAGAGAGCCAAACCACACAGCTAATGCATGTAAATCTCACCATTTTCACACAGAAAACTTTGTCATGTTTTCAGAACAAGCCTCCATCGAAGCCGGTATAGCAACTGCAGTTCAGCAAAAAGACACCAGGTTAGCTTTAACTGAGTTGCCACAGATGCTTGCAGAAGTACAGAGCTCAGCATGAGCTTCATGGCCCACTTGGAGCTCTGTTCCCCACCAGCCCCCACGTGACACTCTGAAGTCCCTGTAAGTCCCTCTGCCAGGCAGCTCTGCAGCTACAGGAACGACTGCAGAGCTTCACCCACTTAAACCAAATCTGGTGTTCCCACAAGCCCGGTAGTTCAAACAGAATACGCAGAAGAAATTGTTGCTCTGAATGCTTCCTCCTATCTAGTGAGTTAAACGAGCCTGAAATAATTAGTCTTAGTCATCTGAGTCATCTTTGAAGTAAATATCAACAACCAAACTCCCTGGCAGTGCGATGTGGCCACAGAAATGTGAGAGAAATGCATTTTACAGTCAGAGATGTGTCTTCAGGTTTAGACTAAAGAACCAGAGTAGTCAACACATTAAAGCTATTGAAAACACTAGCTGTACATACCCTGCTACCACATTGAGACTTGCAGAAAAGGCAGATAAGGAGGGCATTGACAGGTAAGCAAAAGAGAGTAGGCACAAATAAATTCTGTATGTACAGAGCTAAGTTGAACGAGAATCTTGAAACTCAAGAGGTTTGCGCTAGGTACTGAAATCAGTGCCTTGGAAAGAAAGACCATCACAAATTGCTAGCAATTGCTATTGGATATCAGTCTTTATTGCCACATAGCTGTCACTATGCACTAGGCTAGTACTGAGGAGTTATATTGCCTTGGTCAATTCACAGAATTTCACTTCAAAGTTGAGATCATATGGATATGTGTAAGAAACATTTTTTAAAAATCAACTCGGAGCTGATTTCAATTATACTTTTCCACATCCAGAAAATATAATAAGGAGGAAAGAAAGGCTGATAATGAGAGAGACTTACTTTGTTGGCTTTCAAGCTTGGGAACTTTGACTTGCAATGGCATTTAAAAAACATTAGTTCATTTTAATATAGTCAGTAAGAAGATTAATATGCCCATATGTCTGTATCAGAAACAGTGTGGTCAGCAGGACTAGGGTAGTGATTGTCCCCCTGTACTTAGAACTGGTGAGGCTACACCTCAAATACCGTGCTCAGTTTTGGGCCCCTCACTACGAGAAAGACACTGAGGTGCTGGAGCACATCTGAAGAGCAATGAAGTTGGTGAAGGATCTAGAGAACAAGTCTTACAAGAAGCAGCTGAGGGAACTGGAGTTGTTTAGCCTGGAGAAAAGGAAGCTCAGAGAAGACCTTATTGCTCTCTACAACCACCTGAAATGAGGTTGTAGTGATGTGGGTGTTGATTTATTCTCCCAAGTAGCGAGTGATAGAATGAGAAAAAGCTGCCTCAAGTTTCACTAGGGGAGGTTTAGATTGGATATTATGAAAAATTTTTCCACTGAAAGGGTTCTCAAGCACTGGAACAGGCTGCCCAGGGAAGTGGTTGAATCACCATCCATGGAGGTATTTAAAAGATGTGTAGATGCGGTGCTTAGGGTCATGGTTTAGTGCTGGATTTGGCAGTGTTAGGTATACAGTTGGACTCGATAGCCTTAAAGGTCTTTTCCAACCTAAATGATTCTATGATTTTGTTCATAGAAAGAATGAAAATACAGTAATAAAATGCTGAAAAAGAGCCACTAAAAAATTGATTCATAATCCAGATTAATATGTCAAAAAAAAACACTTCTAATGGCATCCAAATTTTTCACAAAACTAGTGAAGAGACACTGGAAATATTTCTTTGCATTTGTAAATTATTCATTAATAGAGATCATAATTTTGTATTAACTAATGTTTTAAAAAAATCCTGCACAGAATATAGAAGATCTCTCACACCAAAGTTTTGAACTGACAGAGTAAAAAAGTGTGCATAATACTGCAACAAAAATATGCGTCTAAAGACTTTAAGGTCTTCTTGATGGCTGCTTGGATTTTCACAGCAGTGATGAATCATATCCATTCTCCAAAACCAAAAGGAGATTTTCCCTTAGTTGTTAGGACCTCAGACAGGTATAATTTAATCATACCACCCAGACCATGATACGCAGTAGAATAAATCTGAACTTGTCCCATTGAGGAATGTTCATCATGACCAGCCAGGGTCCAGGTTCAGTAATACTTCAGATGAAAGATACAGTTCCCTAATGGAAGTATTTAAAATACGAAGGGGAAAGGCATTAAAACAGAGCATACGATTTTCATGGTTTCTTACACCTTCAGATAAGCACCTTTTATTTCAAGCAACGATGATTCAAGTAATTTAACAGTTAACATAAAAGTAATGATGTTCTATACATCACTTCAAATCAAAGACAGCAAAATGTAACCGTTTCTCTATTCTCTGATACAGCTAGCTATAGGATCTGTAGTGCCCTTAGTAAATGTGATTATAGCAAAACAGAGGATGATAATAGCACAGATATTGTTACCACAAAGCCACACAATGGTTTTAATTTGATTGTTTCCATTTGCTCAGTACATAAATCAATTAAATGGATGTTACTCGAGTCAGGGAATATTAATACTTGTCATGTTAGAAGAATAGCACTGTACATATAGAACCATTATGATGTGGCTGCACCTGGCAACTAAACACCATCTCATGACAGCTCATAGTGTTATATCCTCATCTATCTTATTTTGAGGGTTTCCTAATTTGATCCAAATTTGGATTTCTCTCTCCTTAATTTAAAATGGTGGCTTACTACAGACCTTTGGAAGTCATTATCTCCCTCATCAGAAAGAATAAATATCACTTCAGATGAGTAGTGTTAAATGTTGGTAAGATACCTTTAGAATTTATTGGGATAGCTTCTTCGGGACAGGGAAAGCACCAGATCACATGATTTGCAGTGTTCACTCTAGGAATAACAGGGGCATACCTCGCATTCTCCCAGTTAGGAGATAAAAGGGAAGAAAAAACCCAGTCCCACTCTTGAGATTAAGATACTGTGGGATTTGATACAGGATGTCCTTAGTAAGACATTCACAATTCTGCAACAGAAAGGAACATTGTTATTAACAGAAGGTATTTAGAAAAGCATGAGGTTGCATGTTTGTCTGTTTTCAGAGCAAGATTACTCATTCCCCAGTGTAGCTTCTACCTCGCTCAGTTTAGTGCAATAAAATTATAGACTGGTTATCAGCAGATTTCTCTCATACAGGTACTGAATCTTAAGTAGAAAAAAACGGATGCTTAAGGAGACAAGACAGAAACACCACACACTTTATAAAAGACACTATAAAAGTGAAAATCTTCCCTCTGACTCACCAAGCATGTAAGCTGAGGCTACTCAAATTTTACCAAGATCTAATGTGGAATTTTTCTTAGCTCAGCAATGTGCCAGCTCCAGTTCAATCAGATTATCCAAATTTTATTGGCCTCATGTGAATGCAGATGGTGGCAGTGTACTACTACTGTCCACTAATGTCTGGAGAACAGTAAGAAATGCTGAATTTCCTGCTGATATGCATGGGTCTTGCCAAGATCCAGGTAAAATTTATGCAACATGAACATCTCAGCAGCATTTTAACCTTCTGGGTGCAGCTGTAAAATGGAAGAAGAAAATTATGATCAATGGCTGCTTCAGTGAGAAACTGACAAAATGGAACAAGTTATCATTATCATCTATGCATGGCACCTATGATACCATTTGGAAGAGCAGAATCCAACAATTATACATGCAGCAGGAAGAAATCCTGGGGCACTTCAGCAAGACAAACCAGTCATCTTGACTAATACATATAGATTTTTGCAAATTGATCTATCATTTAAATTACTCCAGAATTGTTAACAAATTAGTATTTTCAATAATGTAGTTATCTTCGCCCTTGCTAAATAAACACTACATTCATGCCTACCAAGGGAACTTCCATTTTAGCCCTTAGAGGAGATTTAATGTATTCAAGTTATTAATGATTTATAACACTTTGCCTCAGATTTCACTCACTCTGCTGCTGAAGATTCTTTTTTAAATTAGTTCTATGACAGATGCCTATGCATGACTTTAAAGAGACATTCATACAGGGGATTGTCATCAGCATATTGGGAAAATATTTAAAATATTTAAGAGTATTATTAATGCAACAAAGAAGATCATAGTAATGAATGAAGAAACACAGCATTAGAACCAAATGCTGTGGTTATTAGAAAGAAATTCCAGTCCAAGCTTTCCTGATATTTTCACATGGTCTAGACCTAGTTTTATAGAAGTTATTACATACCCTCAGACTTACAGAAGACTGAAATTCTTACACAGTTCTGGTTTGGATATCTTTAGACTATGGCTTTTCTGAGGAAATGGGAAATGGAAAGAGAAAACAGACCCCCAGTTGTTTGCACAGTACAGTAGGACTTTGAAAACTTAGTTTAAGAACCTGTTGTAGTCATCTGCATGGCCATGAGCAAGTCAGGCAGCTTCCATGTGCCAAATTGTCCATTATTCTGATAAGTTTAAAAGTTATGAAAATGGAGGCCACATAAACAATACCAGCAGGAAGATAAGTACTGGACAAGTACTGTCCAATGAAGGTATCAGTTCCAACTCAAAACCAGAATCCCCATGAAAGAGCTTTTAAAAAAAATGCACCAAAAAAACCCAGACACCACTCCCTTTTAAGATCTTCTGAAACCAAATACTGTAGAAAATTTAGGATGCAAAGTAACTGTTTCAACCAGTAGTAACTTTATCCTAGAAAAATAACTAATAATAATGCTGTGTTTGAATTAAAGTGAAATTTAGCATAATCATATATAGAAGTACTGGAGGAAGATACTGATGTTTGAGCCTCCCAAGGAAAGAGTTCCACCTGACTGTATTGCCAGAACAGAGTTAATCACCTACAAATGTGTAAGAAGCACTCTGGAGCACTGCTGATGATTTAATTCTCCTTCCTGTCTGGCTGGATTTTTAATTAAACAAAAATTTTCAAGGAACTTATCATCAGAGCCTATTCTTCTGGGGTTCTCTGAAGAGATTGATTAGCATCAGTCCACTTATTTTGCACCAGTACCAGCAATCAATGAAAGCAATTATGCTCATAATAGAATACACAGAGAAACACAAGATTTGATGACCCTTTAAAACTTCAATTATCCTTGTAGCTAAATAATACTGTTAAAATAGTCCATCTATATTAATGATTTATACTGCTGACCAGTCCTACTGTGCTTAACCACTTGCTGCACTAGTTAGACAGGCTACCTGGAGTTTCTAGCTTTTTCTTCCTTTTGGAATACAGAATGTAGCCTTCACATAACAGATTTTTCATGGTTAATGACAGGTAGTAATGTGCGTGTACTTTTGGTTTTATCAGAACACTGTTTTCATTAACTGGCCATAAAGAATACCATGAAAACAATATTGATATTCAAGATGCACAAGACATAAACAGCATTTCTGGACAAGCAATGCATTTTCCATTTCATTTGAATGTAGACAAGCTGTTACAGAGAAGGCAGCATTGAGATGCATGTTCATCTGAAAGATCTATGTCTTAGAATACCATTGTGGTGGCTTTTATCACATGGATCTCGAAAGTTTAAGCAATGTATCTGCTACTTTCTACACATCATGAACCTGTGGCGAGACCACAGCAGAGGCACTTAATATTCCAGAGATAATAGATCTGTCTCTGAAACAACTAAAACTCCAGCTTCACTTGCTGGAAGAGTACACCCTCCTTCTCACCAGCTCCTTCCCCTTGCCTCATATGCCCAGAGGAGCTCCCAGATCGCTGAACAGATGAAGCAGATTGGGTTTTAACTGGCAGCCTAAATTGGAGATCACCATCTGAGATGATCAGGACTCCTTATATGTATTTGAATGCCACTTCTTCATATCATAAGCGTTAAAGGAGGAATCAGCAGTTTCAAGACACAGAGTGCACACAAAGTTAATGTAGTGTTTAATTAATTCCAGTCTACATAACAATGCTTGTTAATCAAGTCAGAATTTCAAACTGTGTATACATTTGCATATTTATTCACAATCACAAAAAAGCAAAATAATAGATTGTTTAAAGGTGCATTGTTGCTTGGAGTTAAAGAGTGATGATAAAGTGTTTGTGATGAACAAACTGAGCATTATTTATAGCAATGGATTTATTAATTACTGATAACATACATGACCATTTGTCCTGTGTTTGAGTGAGTTGTGGGGTTTTTCTTGGTGGCAGGGGAGGGGGCTATAGGGGAAGCTTCTCAAAGCTCCCTCAGCTCCAAGTCAGTTCCACCTCTGCACCAAAACTGAGCCAATCAGCTGCACCTCTGCGATAACATATTTAAGAAGGGACCTGGTGAGGAGAAGTTGGACTTGTGAGGAGGAGTTGCAGCAGCTGCGTGAACACCAAGGTCAGTGGAGGAACGGAGGAAGAAAGGAGGGGGGAGGTGTGCCGGAGCAGAGACCCCCCTGTACCCTCTGGTGAGACGGCAGGGTGGCCCCCCCTGCCACCCATGGAGATATACGGTGGAGCAGACATTGATTTATGGCCTGTGAGGGGCCTTTCATGGATGACCAAGGTGACTGTGCCTGAAGAAGGCCAGGATCTTGTGGGGACAGTTAGCCCCATTGTTGTAGTTCAGTGCTGGGAGGACTGCAACATGAGGGAGTGTCCCACACTGGAGCAGTGTGGGGAAATGCTGTGGCCTGTGGGAGGGACTCACATCAGAGAAAGTTTGTGGAGGACTGTCTGCTGTGAGAGGGGGACCACAATGGAGCAGGGAAAAGAAGTTCCAGAAGCTCCCACCATCAAAGATGGAAGAAGCGGCAGCACTGACTGCACCCCCCATTCCCTGCCCCTGCGCCACTGGGGGAGGAGGTAGAGATATCGGGAGCAGAGCTGAGCCTGGGAAGAAGGGAGGGGTGGGGGGGAAGGTGTTTTCAAGATGTGGCAGTGCTTCTCACTGTCCTACTCTGTTATGTGTTGTTGTCAGGGTCTGTAATAAATTTATGTTCTTGTTTTTTCTTCCGTTCATGATTCTGCCTTTTGCCCATGGCTGATTTGCCCCTCCCAGTCCTATCTCAAATCTCAAGCCTGGCTTATTTTTCCCTTCTCATCACTGGGAGGGAAGGGAGGTGTGAGTGGCTGTGTGGTACTCAGTTGCTCTCTGAGCTCAAACCATGACACCAGCTTTGTAGCAGTAGAATTTCACTGAATACTAATACCCTCTAGAATTATTTGTCAACTGAGAAGTTTGAAATTGGTGTTTCTCAAAGGGCAGTTTGTACTGCCATCGTGACTTCAGCTACTTGACACAATGTTTGTCTTGCTCCAAAATAACCTTAAAAAACACATAAATGCTGAAAATCCAAGAAAGAAGCATTAAAAGTTTCAAACTACCATTATGATGAAGAAACTGAACGGAACAACTTCTATGTCTGCTAAAATCACTGATTACAGGCAGGAAACAGTGGCACAGCAGAGCTGCTCTCAGGAAGACAGTTACTGACAGTGAAACCAAAGAGGCTGGAACGCATATGCAGCACGTCTGAAAACACAGAATGGGCTCCAAACACTGATTCACAGCCAAGAACAGAAAGGACTAGTGGAACAACTATGTTGACACAGTGTATGGACAGCATCCTTTTTTTTTTTTTTCATGAGCTTTCAATTTTTTTAAAAGGCATGTGCTAAGGTCTGTTGCAAAATATAGTTAGAATAGCTAAAATTCATAATTACTTTTCCCTAACAATTAAGATTTTCTTACTTATTGCATGTAATAGAGGACAACTACTCCTTCTGAAAAAGGACATAAATGAGCAAAATAGTGCAATAATTTCACAAGTCCATCTATGTTGAAACAAATAAACCTGAAGAGATATAAATAGGAAATTAACCAGAATTTAACTGCTAAGGTTACTAGAAACTTTGTATTAGACAACCAGCATCTGTAGTAGAAGCCAAAAATATGTATAAGCATGTTTTGCTACTTCACGTACAAACCAGGAGTAATTTCAAGCTAAGTGCAGAACATGAACAATTATTCTGAGTTAATGCAAGCATGATAATTACAGCACTTGAAATGGAATGGTGATTGGCACTACCAGAGCATAAAGGGGTGCTAGTAACAAACATGGTAAGTCATTATCTCTTGTGGGAGGGAGAGACACAAGTAATTACTACCTGCAGATCACTGAGGAGCCAGTTGAGACATATTGTGAGGGAAATGGCAATGTATTATGAAACCAGTGTCTTTACTGAATCTGTAATTTCAGTATCCAGGGTTACACTTCAGTCTATCTGGAGTCATCCTCTCCACTTCCAAGCGTGCCTGTGGAACATACTGCCTGAACAAGGTCCTTGCGGGGAGCAGGACCGAGATGCCAGCAACTGCACAGCTGGTTTTAAGAGGAATGTTTCTTCAGTCCATTATCAGCTGTGTGCAAATTCAAAAGAGTCATTATGATCTTTTGTGGTCTGCTTTTATTTGCTCTTCATAAAACAAGTCTAAGGCAATAAAACCAGATACCACACCATTAAAATACAGCCTGGTTCCTTCAGAAATTATTTTAAAATAAGTGAAAGAGCCATAATGCAGCCTGTCTTTTGGTTGTTTCTGTCAATCACCTAGCAACAGAGTGACACAGTGCTCTATTAAATATACATGTTAAAACTCTTGGAGTACAGAAAATAGCAAATATATTTACAGTCAGACTCTGCTTTCATGATGATTAATTTTATATGTAAAGAACAGACTCTGCACCTACCACCCAGCAGTGTTTCAAAACCCAGGACCCCACTGCTGCTTTCATTTTTGGCCTCTTCTGAGGGGGAACGGTTTGGTAAGAACAAACTGCGTGGGAGTACTGCTCTCCCCAGGTTGGTATGGGTTAATGTCTCCATTTTGGTTTACTTACAAACAGTATTTTATCAGCCCAGGAAAACACTGTTTTATGTATTTTTTTCCCCTAGCTACAAAATCTGTTTAACCTCAAAAGCTCCTTAAAGACTTGTGACACTGAGAAGGCTCTTTGAAAAAATTACTTTCTTACTGGTGGTAGCAACACACTTACTGGCAGGATTTCGCAAACAGCTCTGAAGAACTGAAACATACTTATATATATATGTTATTACAATCTTATAAGTCCAAAGCTACCTGATGGCTCTGTTTTATAAGAGTCATTAAGTATCAGATACATTACAGCCTCCAGTGTCTAAGCCCCTGGGAAAAAAAAAAAAAACCAAAACAAAACAAAACAAGAAAACCAACCAAACAAACCCCAAACTTAATTTTTTTAGTAACCATGAAAATTCCTTCCCTAACCACAATCCTGCTAGGAAATAGCAAGAGGCCATCATACAATCTCACTCTATCAAGCCGGCACTTGGCTACCAGAGCGCTCCACCTCTCAAAAGTGATTTCACCATTCCTTTTGGAATAGTGAAAAAATAAATAAAAGCATGTCATCCTGACTGTAAATTGGTATTTCCTTTCAAAATAAGGTATTTGGATAATAAACTTGGCCTCAGATTTTAGGCTCATGATTTTAAGATCATGAAAACTACTGAAATTGCAGACTCATTAAGTGGCCTGGAATGAATCACCAAGCTTGAAGCTGCAAAAGGCATGCAGATATACACATTTCTTCTGAAAACAAAACAAAAACCCCCAAAACCTCATGCTAACTTTGAAAGACCACAAGTGATCAGATACTTGATTTTATTCCAGATAGATCATCTATCAGATCATCTATCAGAAGAACTTCCTAAAGTCAAACTGGAGTTTAGTCAGTGAGGAGCTTTAACAGCCTCACAGATAGATGACTTCTGGGCATTTGCTTAACCCAACTGAATTGGTGATTTGGGTCACACACTACACAAGGAATGTATTTCCTCATTTAAAATTTTTCTTTTTTCCTCAGAAAATGAAAAATAATAGGCAGGTGTTTGGAGCTTTTTTCTTCCTTTTTTCTACATTTATGGTTTTCCCTGCTGTGCTTGGTCACATACGTGAAAAACAGCACTGAAGAATCAAATAATCAGAAATGCATTTAAAATATGTTTTGAGCTAGGAAGGTTATATTTTCCCTGATATGGTCCTCAGGTGGCCTCATTTTATCTTTATGAAAAAAGAAACACCTAAAACCCCACATGTATTACATTCAGTCAGAAACTCTGCTACCTTTTATCATCGTTTTCTAACAGGATTACGATGCTCTCAGCACCATAGCTATTATGAGCTCTGATAAGGTTACAGCAGATACCAGAATGGCATTGTCCAGCATTCATAAAAAACAGGCTGAGCTTCACACAGCAGAAGGCTGAACTGTGCAGAGCACAGGCCAGTTTTGACCAGAAAAGAAACAAACACAGGGAAACAGAAAATAGGAAGGTCAGGCAGCTTCGTGAGTCTCATGCACTTTACCTCAATGGAGAGACCAGTACAAATAAAGAACAGCACACAAAAAAACAATATAAGAGAAAAACACTTGTATAGGGCTTTGAGATTTAACCTAGGCACATTGATTGATGCAAGTAGCAATTCAATTTCTATTTTCTATGGGAACCTGTTGTTCTAATAATATTGGAAACACTAACTAGATTGTAGACTCTTAAACTCTAGTATGAAATTACAGTTTGGTTGGTTGGTTGGTTGTTTTTTTTTCCCTGATCCTGTAGGAACAGGAAATTGTTTGGTAAAGTTAGAGGTTGTAATCAAACCTCAGCAATTCACTGTGATTGTTTTTTTTGGCATTTATAGTAACATACGCTTTTTTTAGTGTGCTGCAGATAGAAACACAAACTTATACCTACTTATTCCATTTTTCACTCAGTTCACAGAAGTCCTGGAATCCCAACTGCAAGACTTTTTTTTGCAGCTTCCTTTCTGTCCTGACTCAAGGCTGAGTGAGATCCAGATGGAATCTAGGTGTCAGAATAGACTGTTCTTTCCCATTCCAAATCCAAGTCTTCATAAACTACTGACACTGCTACATTAACCTATGCTTGTGCTCCTTCTGACATGCCTTCACAAGAGAACTGGCAAAATGGGAGAAGGCATAGTTAGGGAAGGGGAAAGAAGTACTGGTTAAAAAAGATGATGAATTCAGTACACTGATTTGCTGAAACTTTTTAAAAATATTTCAAGATTGTATGAGATTATATGCTTCTACAATTAGAAATGCAAAAGAGTCTGGCCCTAACCTAAATGAAGTATTTCTTTAAATTTCAATATATCCAGTTGTTCTTTCATCTTATGTGATGCCCACTTTTTATTAAGGTAATATTAATTCTAGTGAAAAAGGCACTTGACATCATCAAGGCATGTATAACATAGGGCAACGTAAGAGGAATAATATTCTAAAATGGCTCAGTGAAAGGCATACACCTTACACCACATAATTTGCAGAACTTCACATATTATTGTACCTTGCTTGATTCTATCTTTGAGACACAGTGACCTTAAAACATGTGATTTATTTAGCAGACTATGCAAACTTCGATAGTATTCAGTGAGAGTCACAAAGACATCCCTCTTACAGAGCTCAGCCTATCCACTGATCTAAGATCTTATCGTGCCAGTTCAATGCACTGATTTTTAGACATGAAACGTTTGAATTGTATTGTAAGGGTAATCTAGAAGTCACATACATGCAGCTACATTCATAGTCCACTATATTTTTCCTAAATGACTTCAGATATGCTGATGTCCAATGCTGTCTGGGTCAATCTGCTGGAGATAAGAGACAATGGCCTAAAGGATGGAACTTCCTACTGCAGATGAATCATCATGGAGAACTCATTCTCATGTGAGTAAAAAGATAGCTGTACCAACTCAAGTAGAAGAAGATAAACATTGTAGGAATTGGGAGATATTAGTATCTCATTTCTCCCTTTACCCTGTCAAAGATTATGATCAGAAAGAAAACACAGCAATGAGACTTATCCTTTCTTTACACAGATCTTTGTTAGTGCTAGAAGGAGGCAATGTTATATAAAGACAAAGTCATCACCTTCTGTGTGCTTCCCTGTGCCTAAGGCTTCTGGAGGGTAATATAAGATTTAATTTCAGTGACATTGACCTCTGCCAGGGTATATTGCATTATATTAAAGAGCCTTATTTAAATTAATAAAAAAAAAAAAAAAGTACATTAAACTAATTTAAAATGCTTATTTATCCAGCTTAAAATACTTTGTTATAGCACTTAATTCTTCCATTTTACAAAGCATTTTAATTTATTAAGGTGACTCTTGAGTGATGAAGGACAGTTGTTTTTACAAATAGCTCAGCCCAACAGACCAAAATTCAAATAACCCTTAGGAGTGTGGTGCTTTTGGGGATGTACAAATATGTCTTAGCAGAAACAGCATGTAAGTTTCTGTGTCTGAAGCTGCTGAAGTTTACCTCTCTCATGCCTCTGCTCCTCCCTTATTTTACTCATTTTAATATGAATGCACCTGTCAACATTTAAAGAGCCGTTATCTGTAATTATTGATGACAGCTAGAAGGTATATTGAATTCCTCTGAAATAAACTAATTAAGAACAGTTCTAGTGACTAGAAAGCATAAATTCAGCACATGCTTCTCTGAAGCCAATAATAACAGAAAAAAAAACTTATATAACTTTTCCCATCCATTATTACTGCTCTCCCGCTTTAATTAGAGGACCCGTAAATGACAGAAGAGGACATACATCAGTGGAACAGCAATTTACTTTTTGGAAGATGGACATAATTGCAAGCCAGCAGGAAGACTGTAATGAACGTAAGGAGAAAGAAAAAGAGAAATAAAGTAATACTGTGCCATGATTAAAAATCACACCGATTTACATAATCAGGTTTAGCATTAATTCAATTATTCCAGAAAGACAAACAACTGAATTCTTACTTACGACTGCTACAAAGTCTGATGTCCAGACTTTACAATGAGGTCCAGACAGCATCGTATTTACATATATACAGAATTAATCAAGACACTATAAAGCACACACTGCAATAAACAGCAGTCAATCTTGCCGTCCTCTACATTAAATAGAATATATGCACTGTTAAGAATTTTACTGCCAATATACTTGTAAAAGCCTCCTTATTTTCTAGAGAATTCAGCAGTATCACTGAAGAGCTATCTCAGATATCTGGCAAACAAGTAGGGTTTTACAATCCAAGGTAATGCTGCTTATCTCTAGCAAAATGAAAACATTCAAAGCAGCAGCTACCCTGAAAAAAAAAAAAAATAAAAGAATGTATTGTGTTGCTGTTTCATGTCTCTAGGCTGTGTGGAAATGGATACAACACTACACTGGTATTGTGGCTGCTGCATGACAAGGTCAGGTCCCCAAAACACTCCAGAAAAAGACATGGACAGGTTTGAAACATGAGTCCCCAAAACAGAATGACACTGTTCTAGATGAAAGCAGCTGAGAATCATTCAAACTGAAAGCAACCACCTACCAAACTGGTTACCACTCCCTTGCATGGATTCTCTTCACAATACCCGGGTTTAGTACTTGTTTCTGAGAATACTACTCTTAAAAGCTAGCAACCATGAACAGGAAGTTTTCACATGCTAGGAAGAAAACAAAACCCAAAACTTCCAAATCACTTCAGGTATATATTCACCATAGCAAAGAGACCTTACCTTCAACAGTAACTGGTTCTAGCATGAGAACATTCTGAAGGGAAATGCATTGAGGTACAGTTGAACCAACATTCCAAAATGATTCGTAACAGCTATTCAGGCCACAAAGCAGATGAAGGACTTAAACACCCAAATTATGCTCCTAAAAAAGAGACTACCGCAATACCAAGGGGTGTGCTCAATTAACCTTGGTAAGGAGAGCAAAAGGAAGAGACTTTTGCAGTAAAGCAGAGAGGACTTCCTGTTCCACCCCAGGTGTACACCTGTGACCAAGTCATGGTAAAGGAAAAAGCTGAAGTCGGGTTAAAGTCTAGGATGCCTATGTCAAACACCAGTGTAACTTCAGGGTGTATCTTCTGTGTTTTTAATTAAGGCCTGTATTGGGGATGCAGTTGAAGCATGTGCGTTTTGTGTCCAACTGAAAATAAGCAGGATAGAAATAATCACAAGAGTACCTATAATTGTTATAGTTCTTGGGTTATTCTTTCATCTTCACCCAAGACATTTAGTAAACTGATGTTCTTTGGTAGACTGAACTCCAACCTGTTAAATCACAACAGGTTTCAACAGTACCAACTTCCCTTGCCTGAATATTTTTGCTTCCCACTTCCAAAGGGAGGAAAAAAAAAAAAGCTTATTAACAGTCTGTTCCGTCTCTGTAGAGCAGCACTTTAAGGTTTCAGACAATCTAGGGGCTGAGAAAAAATATCACCTTTTGTGAATTTTCAAGACTATGTGATGTACAGTAAATACCATATTCTTAAATGGATTTATTGATAATTGCTTTCCTAGACTCAAAGTTAGTTCCTCACAGATCCTTTTTCTTAATACACATATTTTTGTGGTATTATATAGATTTATAGACACAAAAAGATAATTTTTTTTGGTGTAGCATGTGCATGCACAAACATACAAAGCTGCAATCAATCTGTCTTGCTCATACAATTTCTTAGGAGAGAGTAATAGAAGACACCTTTATCTATTTGTCACACAGTTGCTTGGTAAATAGAAGCAGGGCAGTACAAGCAATGATTAGGTCCTACTTATATACAGAAATGACTGCTGTGAAAAAGATAAATGTTAAGTGGTTAAAGGATATTTCTTTAATCTTAGATACTAGATGACCTTTTTGAGGTAATGAACATCACTCTTATCCTGTTTCCCATCTATTCATGATGTAATTTATGTAAGATACTTGCTGATATACTTCAGGTTCTTATTTCTCTGCCTGAATCAAAGTATGGCTGTTAGTACAGCTGTAAATAAATCTATTTGTGGAGAATTTGACTCAGCTTACAACATGTAGAATTTATCCTCAAACTGTCAAACTCATCTGCAGTCCCAAAATGCTCCTTAATGGCTAGAGTCTACTCACACAGTCAGAGAAGTAATGTACCTCCCCATTTTGGGACACACACACAAAACAATGAAACTCCATCCTCTAAAATAAAGCAAAATGATTGTCATTCTGACCAAGGAGACAAGCCTTAGATGGCCTACATTCCTCAAAAGGTATCAACACAGAACAAGTCTGAATGAGAAAAAAAGATACTGAGCACATAAAATGTTGGTCACACTGGTGAAATCAAATTTCCAGGTGTTCATGTGACTATCAGTGACTCAGTGATTAAAAGCATACTTTCTTCAGGAAAACATATGACCACAGCTGCTATCTCAGTTCTGGCCATAGTTACAACATGAGAAATTCACTCATATCCTTCCCTGCTGTCGTAATGCTGGCCCTCATGACAGTGAATTTACATGAAGAATAATTTGGCTACAGTGACAGCCTTTGGTGCAGTGTAATATCTCTCAGATGAAAAAGCTTCCCCTAGGGAATTAATGCTTACACATTTTCCATGTAATTTATAAGAGTAACATATAAAAATTACTAACTAAATAAGGTGGGCAGAGCTGAAGTTCAAGAGTTTTTTCCTCTACAGAAAAAAAACACATAATGACAAGATGTAAATAAGTGTAACTAACTTCCATCTTCCAGTTTTTCTAACGGGATCATGAGAACTTAAGACAAAAAATGTTCATTTAAATAATAAACCAGCTAGATTCACAGAAATTAGACAGTCTAAGGCAATATAAATGAAGACTGATAGACACGTAGAAGGAGATATCAAAGAGGAGTATTGGTTTAATTTTCTTCAGAATTAATATAGAAATATATGCATCTTTGTAAGAACTACATACATTTTATTTAGATCAAAGCATGCAATGAAAAAGGTATGATTCTCTACCATTGCTAAGAAACAAAGAGAGGACAATATTAACAGTTACGCTCATTTCATAATTTTCTGTCTATAGCAGTTAAAACAGCCTGTATATTAGAAGTATAATGAATCAGTACATTGGTGTTAAGTAGCTTGCAAATGTTTCAATCACTGGTTCTGAACTAATCGAAGCTTCTATCTTCTGAAGTTCTTCACTGCTTTCGGAGATGATCAAGTAGTTCAGAGTTTGGCATAATCTTTCAGGATCAATTCCAATTTCTGGCTCATCATGATGTTCCCCTTCACTTTAAGTTTACCAGAAAAGAATGCCTAAAAAAAGATGAGGGGGGAAAAGAAAAAAAAAGTATTCAACTGTTCACCCACAACCCAAGGAGTTGCCAGAACCAAACAAGCCGCCAAAGGTAAGTGTGGTTGTTCAGTGCTTAGGAGAAAGCCTTCAGTGCACAGTGCTCATTGGACATTTTTTATTAACAGAAAACTATCCGTGTACAATTTTAATAGCATCCAGAATCACAGTTTTCTATCTAGAGTGCAGGCAAGGCCAAGTCCATCACTCAGGGGGAAAAAAATAAACACAAAGAAACTTCAGCGACCTCCATTTCTTTTCTACATATCACACAGAGGACTTTTCCTGGTGTAATACAAACTTCTTCACAGAAGCTGATGGCAAGACTTAAGCAGGGCAGAAAAATAAACATCACAGTTCTCCCTTCTCTATGCTATACATATCCATATATCCTTATATGAAATGAGAAAATGGAATGAAAAGGCAATTTAATGAAAAATAAAGGCCTAATGAAAAGGTCAGCTACTCACACAAATTCTTAACAAGTCCAAACAGCAACTTGCACAATACACATACACACATAAAAAACAGGAACTAAACAAGATTTAGTTGCATTTGCAGAATCATAGATCAACCAATATTTTCACTGAAGTGTTGGTACATTACGTTTTTTTTGTCTCTACTTCAAAGAGCTGTATACCCTGTTTCAATCTAGTTCAGTATTTTTTTAAAACTAGTTTTGCTTCGCTGTGGCTTTGCAGTTTGAAAGCTCTTTGAAAGTTCTGAAACAATGTGATTTTGCATAGTTCCATTAACTTGAAATACATTCAAATAAGGAATAGAGAGAGCCAGCAGAAAAAAATTTGAATAGATGCTTTGAGCTTCTTTAGATGAAAAACTTCACAGAAACTCAAAGGAAATACTAATGTCTAAGAATAGATAATGTTCCTAAATTGCAATCACTGTTCTTTAGCATTCTGAAGATTATACGTCAACATATTGTTTATTTAGGCTTTATGCCTGCTATATACAGAGGGTCACAAAGGATTTTACTCATGTGGTGTGTAGGACTTAGAACAAACATTTGCCATCATCGTTAGTCTCCAATTTTACAATCAAAGACTCCAACAACTTCTGCTTGGGATCAAAGAGGAGGAACTGTTTGATTTATGATGAGCTTAATTAAAGTTTTCATTTGCTCAGGCTTTAATCTGTAAGCTGACATGCTAACTTTGTGACAGTTTAATTTACTTTTACACACAGCATTTTTATTAGTAAAATTAGTAGTTTTAAGCAGCTGATTACTCCAAGAAGCTAAAAGTGCAGACCCAGATCACATACCTTTCTTAAATCATTCTTTCCCTTACAAATCTACCTAGTTTGGGTGAATTTTGACCAGTTTCAATGGACCTACATGCATGCATTGTCTGATATTTCTCTTTACTGAAGTAGTAGAATTAACTCAGAATGTTGCAATACATACCAACTTCTTGCAACATGACCAATCAAAACAGCCTGAATGATCAAACTGACAAACCTTAACCTTGCAAATCATGTACTGTGAAGTGCCAGAAAACAACTTTTGTACTACCAGACTTTATGTCATTTGATGTATCTTTGTCTCAAAATGATAAAGATGGTATAAATTCCTCATCATGTCTTCTGACTAGTTCAGTATAAGGTAATGATGTGCTTATACCTCATCTGACTCTGATTTTCACTGTCAAAACACACAGCGTTGTGGATTTCAGAATGCAGTCATGAACCAGAGCTTCATTTAAGGCAAATAAGATGTTCCCATGCAAGTGAGTATGTCTGTGATGCACAGGTTTTACCTTTTGAGGGTTAGTCTTTTGTTGTACCACGTCCATGAAGTCCTCATCAGAGATAGTGAAGGTGGTATCAGCAGAACTTCTTGCAGGTCCTTGATACACTGCTCCAGAGCCATTCTTTAAGTCAATTGCTGAGAAAAAGCAGCAAAGATAGTTTTATTTCAAAATAAAGTTTTTCAGTCTAAAGAAGATTTTCACTCTCAAGAAAATTTTCAGTATAAAGAACACTACTCTCCTTACCTATTATTACAAATCATCCAGTCTAAACATAAATCTTGAGCTAACAGCCACTTATAAAATGAAAGGGTTTTAATTCTTCTTTATTGAAAGAAAATCATTGAAATTAGAATAGAAAAAAAAATTATTCCTGCACTAAGGGGAAGGGAGTTTACAGCGAGGACTACCATTTCTTGCATAGATGGCAAAAAAACATTTTTAAACAACACTGAAGATTCACAAGATACTCATTAGTGCAATTACTGCAAAGATGTTAAAGTTAGTAATAAAGCTCTCATGTTTTAAAACAGCATCTTACATTCAGAGAAGGCAAATGTGGTGGTGTTCAAACATGCTGCTGCATTTTCCCTGTTCTGCCCCACAGGCAATATAGCCTGTTCTGCTTCATGCAAAGAGCATTTAAAGCCTTGCCAAGTATCTTTCTCTTCTGGAAAGCCAAAAATTCCTCTAAGTGCCTGGAGCTTCAAAGTGTTCTTTTCCCACAACAAATGACCTGCCAAATAATCTATTACAATATTAACAGTATCAGGTATTGAGTCGTTTGTTTAGAAGAGTATTAGAAGAATATTTTGACAGGAGGTACGCTGCCAAATCATTCTCAGATTTTGCAAATCCGTCTTTCCCTTTATATCTTTTCTTCTTGGTTCCCCCATTTTTTAAGCACAAAAATTAATTATTCAAGTGGATGTTCCTGTAGGGACATGACATCTCTAATCACAGAATCTTGGCTGCCTAGACAATACTAATACTGTCAGTTAGTTTCTCTTAGTTGACAAATTTTTAGACACTGGCCTAACTATGGAGACTTACTTCTGCATAAACTATCTCATGTAATTTTTTCCAAATAATTTTTCTGAAACAGTTAGGTGAACTACACAGACTTGGAAGAGCTTTTGCTTGAGTTAACTCTTTCATTTTCTGAAATCTGTTCTAAGTAATACTTATCCAGCTATAACAAAACTAAAGGGGAATTAAGTGTACAATGATGGTCAGTGAGAAGTGACATACTGGATTATTATTATCCCCTTGATTTTAAGGTAAATGATAATTTCAAGAATAAGTTTAATGGACATCACTAATTTGATGCAATAAGAGAAGAAAGAAAAAAAAATAAATTACTGAGCACCAGATGAACAATCTATACCTTCTAAGTTTGTGGGTAGGATCAAAACCAGCTACAATATAATCTAATATCGTAAAGGGAGCCTTTAAAAGTTGCTTCTGTACATTATGTAGGAAGAGATTATTATTATTAAAAAAAAAAAAAAAATCTATTGAATCATGAAATGCAAGTTTCACAGTGGATAACAGCTCCTCAGATTAAGTTAACCAAGCTTAACTGTCAACATGCTTTTAAAATATAACTCTGCTCAAATACTAGCAGTATTATGAACCATACCAATGTAGCCAAACTGAGCTCCCTCTAAGTGAAACAGCACTGGTCAGCAAGCTCCACATACAAATTCACAAAACAGACACATGATTTTCTGGGATGCTTACAGTTCTTAATTACTTATTTTTAATTACTTCTGGATCTTAGAAGTCAAAAGAGCATGAGTCTCTTCTCGTGCTTCACTTTGATTTCATTAATCTTACTGTCTGTCCCTACCCTTCCTAGACTGTTCCAGAAGGAAATCCAGATGCTGAAAGCCCGACATAACATCTCCCAAAACACAAGAGACCCTCTTCTCCTTCTCTACTAAACATTGGTTGCAAAAGCAATTTTGATATATCTCACTGATAACACTCATCAAACAATTTTAGCAGTGTAAAGTTTAGATGACAAAAGTTAGAATTAAAAAGGTGTAGTGACTCAAGCAAGTTCTAACAACTCTTAGATTTTAATCTGGATACAGTACATACTTTACGTTGTTACAATCCCTGTTTTTTAATTTCTTCATTTCTTATACATGTTTCAAGAGCATTGCTTATCAATCCACATCTATGACTAGCTGTAGGCTCTCAAAGCACAAATATGCCTGTAAACATTGAATAATCACAGTACCATGGGCAAAACTGTTATGTTTAATCACATCAAATCTTCAACCCATCAAAAAATAAAACTCACTAGAAATTTCAGAAAAAAAGAGGACCAAATCAAATAGTATGTTATCTTCCCAAAAATATAATTTCCATTTCCTCTCTATGATTTTTAAAGAGCATTAAGATTTTTGCTATGGAATTTTAAAAAGAAAAAAACCAACCAAACAAACAAACAACAGAGCAGCCACAAAAGAGAAGAGCTCTGTGACAACAAATAGCGTCTTTTTCACAAAAACACGAAGAACCTTCTACTGTTACTTGATCCACCCTTTTTTTAAGCTTTATCATAAATAACTTATGACCTCTCAAATGCAAACAGTCAAAAAAAAAACCCAAAACAAAACAAAAGCCCCAAAGGAACTAGCAGGAGGAAATGAAATCCTGAATCTTGAAACCCTAAGCCCTAATGGGTGAATTGTGGTGAATCACACTGGAGAACGAGTGATCTAAAATACATGGTATGCTGTTATTTTAACGAGCGAAAGAAACATCCCTCATTATTGAGTATAGAAAACTACCCTGAAAACTATCTCCTTAATTTTTTTTTTCACGGCGGTTGGGGGCGGAGATTAGAAAAATATACAATTACTTTTCTCACCTCCTGACGTACACCTAGCCTACAGTATTCAGATGACAACCGAGACTAAACTACAGCACTGGCACACAGACAGATGGATATAAACTAGCAATGAATGAAATGAGCCAAATACCAGAACAGATTTCAACCATCGGAGCAGAAAACATCCAGCTTTCTAGAATAAACAGAAAGGGTGCCTTCTTGTAAAATACAACTTTATGAGATAAAGCTATATAATACAGCTGCCTGCTGCAGCAGGAAATGGTCTTGAGGCAAGTCTGCTATACATGTCTCCTACACACGTCTCCTGGATACACGTCTCTATGGTTATAGCTACCATCCCGTCACTGCAGCTTGCATGCTGCACCACAACTGCAGCAGCCAGCTTGATCATCACTTGGGACCGGCGTAGCTGTCAGTGCTCAGGTGGCTGGAGCCAGGCAACTGCCTCACACTGCTGGTGCAGCTCCACTGCTGCCAGTGACAGATGAGCAGCCGAAAGGTGTCTCCGGTGTCTTTGTTCCTGAGGACATGTAGCCCTCCATGGCTGCTACAGACACAGCTCTTCTCCTAGACATTCACATGGCTGATCCACTCCATGCAAAAAAAGAAGTTTGAAACACGGGCATGGTATTCCTCAATACTGTGTGTAGCAACACAAATTAAACTTAAAGACGAAGTCCCCTTTAAAAATCGGTTTCTTAAATATATAACATTTTAGTATTACATACTTGGCAGAAAAGCAGAATCAAGCAGTTTCAGTGGAAACAACAGTTATCTTTCAAATTTTTATTTTTACTTGTATACGTAAGTGCTATAATGCAGTAATTAAATATTTATGAATTATCATCTATAAGATGCTGTTGTCAGAGACATAATAAAAAGGATAAAAAAATCATACGTGTGCATACATATATATATGTGTATATATATATAGTGTAAAACACTAGACATTGACATTCTGTAGCAGATACCCAAACAGCCTAAAAACCTAAGATCTGGGGCACAGGTTTTGCTTTGCCTTCAAAGAGTGCCTTACCATTTCTAGGAGAGAAATATTAAGGAGTCAGACTATTTTTTGTTTGTTTTGTTTTCATTTCTATTCTGCTTTACAGAGGGTAACTGCAGTACAAGACTCGTCCTCAAAGCAAACGGAACAAAGTGTCACCCACTCTTCACTGCCTTAAGTCATATCGCATAATGAATTATTAAACGGTTTTACTGTAATTTGTCAGATGTTCACAACCAAATGTATGTAAAAATTTCTCCCCAGTTCTCTTAACAAAGTTTTATTCTTCTGAGAACTGGAAAGGAACAGAAGTAACTTCTGACTTCAGTAGTGCCTTCAGAAGCATGATGAAAAGCAACAGATGGGTAAACTCTTCTCAGTACTGTTCTAGAGAGCAATTAACTATCAGCTAACAAATCTCAATGGTAATGTCTCTCCTCTATGGAAAAAGAAGTTGAAATGAAGTAGCTTAACTCTAAAAAAACTCATAAATATTTTATAACCATTGAAAACAGAGGCAATTGTTGTAGAGTAATAAATATGCAGGAGAGAACAAAGCATGCTTTAGGCATTGAAGCCAAGTGGAGAAGTTAAAGGTGGGGGGAGGGTCCCTATAAGAATTTTGTTAAAATGTAAGAAAAGATAGCTCCGCTACTGCAACGTTTATTCCTTAGGTTTTGATACTGTGAAAGACTGTACTGCTTTATCTTCTTAAGAGGATATTCAGCATCCTCTTAAATTAGAACACCTTGCTTCTATAAAGAACTGCCACTAATTAAGACCAGTTGTCCAAAATTTCACGTCCTGAGTGCAAGATGAAAGGTTCTACACCTCCCCATGGCTTCACAACATCCACAGAGAACTACATAAAAGTAAAGGTCATTGTTAATTGAACAGACTAGTGTTACTCATATTAGTGCTACCACTGAGAAACGTCTCTGTAACAACAAAAGCTAAATCCAATTCACAAATCCCACTTCATTTAAAGTAATAAACAAAAACCTTGACTTACTGCAGAGAATAGAGATCAAAAGCTTACAGCTCCAATTAAACAAAAGATTAGAAATAAATATAAATAAATAATAATTTTAAAAAATGTTTTGATTCCTGGAAGTTTGGAAAACATCAGAACAAATCCACACATGAGAACAAATTTCACAGCGGTCCTTAATACTGCTGCTTTCTCTCATTTGTTTCCCTCCCAGACTCCTTCCAGATCTTAAGAGGCTCAAGGACACTAGCAGAAGATGCTGGAGCTACAATCGTTGAGTAAGACAGCAATGAGCTGTGGGGCCCAGATTCTTTCTTGTGCTGCAGATTTCACAACAGCACAAAGCTGTGCAAAAGTGACAAGTCAAAAAATTAAAAGACAAGCCGGCACATCTACGTAATAAATTTAATAAAGGAAAACGTCCTACTAGGTAGCCCAAGAGAACCACAAACACTGCTTGTAAAGGCCTGGGAGGCTCTTGGCAAGAGAGGCTTAAAAAGAAGATAGATAATGAAACAAGTGGCATCAACTCAAGGCTTAAAACAAATAAAAAAACTCTGCCAAAATAATCTAGCTCCTCACATTTCAGTTGGTTCAATGACAACGTGTCAAGAATTTTGACGATATATTGAAGGACTATGCAGTATTTATCCACAGGAACCAAATTTAAATTTACTTTAATGTCGTATTTTCCTCTTTGCTTTATTGTACATTATGAGATCTAGCTCTCAAAACAGCAATTTACTTTAAGAAAAGAGAGAAAGACAATTACAAATTTTTATAATGTAACTTAGCATAACATTTACAAAACTGATTTAAAATTACTGTACACAGCAGATCAACCAATAACGAGTGGGAAAATTTACAAGTAGTGTAAAGAAGAGCAATTCTACTGACAGAGTTGACTAACACTAAAATCTGAAGCAGGTTTGAAACCAGTCAAAATAGTGACACATAATTAAATTCAAGCTATAGCAAAGGTAACATCTTACTATCATCTTCAAGTTTTAAAGTAAAAATTAATTTGTCAAAGGCTAAAATTTCTAACAATGTACAGAAGCTTCCACTCCATTAACAGAAAAAGTCAAGCATTCAAGTCAGTAAATGGCATTGTCAATGTTGCATATTCTAAATTGGCTGTTATCATTCATGTGCATTACAAAAGTCTTGGTGATGAACATATAAAGATCTGTCAAAAATCTTTTGGGTTGTCAACAGTATCTGAACTGGAAGAAAACTGTCTTCCTTTCAATGCAAAGCTATAAACTACTCTCTTCTTCCACAATCCTCATGCAAAATGAATTATGCTAGCATCTGGTAGAAGAGACAGTACATGACGATGCTCTTGAATACTGAATAATAATGTATGCAAGCAAGCAAAAAGAATTAAGCTGGCAATCAATTACAAATCTTGAATGTTTGCCTCTGGAAGGTCTTTTTTTGCTCTGTCTTTGTTTGAGATTTTTTAAGTGACCATAATAGTGTTTAAAAAAATTCCCTGTCCATCTGTGTGTCGTCCACCCCCCAAAATTCCATCATGCAGATACATATACCTTGCCATTAGAAATCTACCATTAGAGTTAGACAGCAACAGTAGTATGCTATTAATCCACATAAGGACAAACTGTGAGAGCTGACACTACAGTTGTCACAATTGCTAACGCTCTGCCAGTGAGTTTACATAACTGTTTTAATTTTTTTATGTTGCAATTTCTTATTTAAATTATTAATAAAAATTAATTTTAATTATTTTATTTTAATATTAACCAACTCCTGCTTCTTTATGCTTTAACTGCTTGAAACTTCAAAGACATAAAAATATTCAGAAAACCACCAGATGACACAGAAAATTCTTTGAAATGTGATATACAAAGGCAGTACTTGTATACCAATATTCCTAATGAGAAAAGTAAGCAACATTTTCTACAGACACCCTTCTTGTCACTTAGATATTTAAATTCAGCCTTACATATTAACTACAACATAGAGACTACAGTAAAAGTTTCTATACAGTACATAAACAACAGCCACTGCTCTGACACCTAAGCTTGAAGGAACTGACCACACTACACAAAAATTCACAGTAATTTTTCCAAGATTTTGGAAAGGTTTCATTTAGGCTCCTACTAGTAGTCAGCAGCAGGAAATGTTTAATATATTAGATTAATTCCTCCACCCTCCATTCCACAGGGAGCTTTAAGTAGTTCCAAATTCGATTAAAAGTACAGATACTGTTCACTGCAACATAAGCAGAAAGAACTGGACAAAGTAAAGTTATGTCTATTTAATCCATTTTAGCTGGGGAAATGTGCATTAGAAGAAGGTGCTACTGTCTTCCCACTGCTTCAGCAGGAAACAGAAGAGAGGACAAGCTCTGTTTGAAAAACAGAAAAGACTGACTCTTGATTTACTCAAAACAGGAATACTCCTCTCTGGATGCAATGGCAAAAGCATCCACCTGTTGTCTCTCTAATAAAACTTGGTCTCATGAGGCAGGTAAGATCACTGCTCAGGCCTAAGTCTTTAAGTGTGCCTGTTCTTCATTGAGCAGTTCGCAGTTTAAGGTCTTCCCGAGTAACGGATTTTATTCATGATTTTAACACTCCTCAGCAGATTTTTCTTCCATTGACTGGTCCCTCCATTCTTTGAACATACATAATACTGAGTTTAGGTGACAAACAAAGCAGTTTAAAGACGATAAATCATCTTGAAGATACTTTTCCAATTGTTATTATAAACATGACCACCACTTATATTACATCTAGTTACACATGAAACAATAGACATGACTGATGTAGTGTAGAGTGATTCTCTAACACACAAGTATCCACTTTAAGTGTTTTGGAGTTTAATTTATGTGCTTCTAATGTATCTTCTACACATGTAAGCAAGAGCACAGGAAATACTTCATAAGCCTTCTGTCCCGGTTCAAAGTGTAACCATAATTTAAATTATGGAGTGTAAATGTGGAAAACTGCAGACAGTAATAATGATTAGGTGCAATAATGAATTTTAAGACAGATCTTCTGAGTTGAATTATGTCATATTTACCGCCCTCTCATTTTGATGTATAGGTACTCAACCTACATAATCTTCACTGGTATATTCAAGACATTGATATATAAAATCAATGTGGAAATCACCCTTTATCCCCCAAAACTTGCTCAAAAGGCGATACAGGTAGAACAGAACCATCCTGATAAATCTACATATGATATTTTTCTTGAAACTTAACAGCAGTCTTGCTACTCAGAATCTCTGCTGGTTAACATTAGGAAAAGAGAAAGTGAAATCATAGGTTTCTAAACTGCTCTGTAAAAGGAAGAGTAGTTTCTTAAACACAATAACCATTTATTGAGAGCAGACATTCCAAAGATTTACCAATAGTTTTAAAAAGCCACCGTCTATGGGAAAGCACAACGCAGGCCTTATCTGACCTACCAACACGTCAGTCTCTCCCCTCATCCTGTCAAAGGGCAGTCCACCTCATCTGTATCTCCCCCAAATCTGTTCTGATTGGATCCAACCATTAAGGCCAATCAAAATGAAGCAGTCTAAGTGACAGACTTGACCCCAAGACTTGCATTTCTCCACAAAAAAACTGAAGGCCTGGAAGTTACAACCTGACTATGGTTTATTCCTTTGGAAAAACTTTACATTCTATTAACAGATCACTTAGGATACCTTAGTAGAAAAACCTGAATATTTCCAAAGACAATGAAATAGATCCAATTACTAAAATTAGACTGCTTTTTGAAAAAATGCATGTCCTTAGAAATTGAACACAAGAGAATTTAAGGAAAGTTTTTTTGAGGAAGCAGTTTTGTCCCCATCAGACCTATTCACATACTTGTTTAAACCATGTTACCAAGGAACACTTCCCCTCTGACCCATTGCTATTACAAGTTTTAGTGTCTCTTCATCGCCCCAGTCCAATGCTTAAATGATGGGTAAGCATCATTATACCTTCATTAAGCCTTGATCTCGGAAAATTCAAATGGAAACAAATTGGGCTATATTTTTACTGAAGTCACAAGAACAATGCAGTAGAAATAAATATTTATTTGTTTTAGATTAGTTAGTGTGTATATCACCAGCAGACTAATTACTGTAACACAATGCTCCTAGCAGGTTAATTTAGCCTGATTTTCTAAGTGTAGTGGTGATCTATTGTGGAAAATGTAAACAGAAATGCACTGAAGCTCTAGAGGATGGGTGGCCTATGCCTACAGCTAAGTAGAGAAGTTACAGAAGTATATTCCTAGAAAGGTTAGTAACTACAATTATGGAACTTTATCTGGCCTCCTTGTCACTCATGCATTCAGATTTTTAGGTCCCAGTGACTATTCATCTACTACTTTATGCTTATTTTCACAAAATCAGTTTAAACAGAATGAGTATAATTAATCTCACTTCATTAAAAAAATGCATCAGAGCATTATATAAAAAGCTACAACTTACTCCACTGCATTGCTTTTTTTCCATCTTTAGTGATGTCCCATTGGAATATGGCGTTTACTTTCTTTACCAATTCATTTCCAATCTCTCTTATGCGGCGACCAATTTCTTCAAACACAAGGTCACTCTGCAGCCCTGCAGTCTTCAAAGAGAGCGAGTATGAAGAATTTAAAATTGAAACTCTGTTAAAAAAAAGTACTAAATACATCTATTAGACACTGTGTCCAGGACAGTGTCTAATGCAGTATTATTAAATGCAATTGAGATTTCTTCCACCACAAATAATCACCTCTAGCAACTGTCAGCATTAAAGAGTACATTCAAACAGAAAACGCTTCATGGACTCTTCCTTGAGAATTATTTCAAATCCTGCTTTTGCAGGTTTTGTCATTTATCACTACAATTTAAGGTATGTTTTACAATTAGGGCTCTAAGGGCTTCTAAACTGCCCTTTATTCCCTTTGGAGGATAACCATTGCCACTTTTTCCATGGTGAATCACATGTTAGTTTTTAGAACCAAAAAATGTTTTTACCAATAAATACATTACTTTAACTTGACATGGAAGATGTTCGAAACATACCACACTATGAACACAGTCAGAAATCCAGTGCAGACACAATGTGTTTATCATTTAAGAATAGGATTAGCTGCATTTACATTTTCAACTTTTACAAACACATTATTTTGCAAGCCTTTCATTGTCTTCCTTTAACAAGTATTTGTACTGGATAAAATGCTACACTTTAAGAAGCTACCCCAGCGACATTTTTCATCTAACAAGAATTGAAACAAAGAAGATCTCGTAGCTTTACTTGTTCTGCTTTACGTATCTGTACACCAGAATGCAATACCTATGCTGCTATCTTGTCACCACTTTGGTTAAGCCAAACATTCCCAATGACATCTAAATTTGCCAACCTTCACTCACTCAGGCTACTTTCCCCTTGGTGGATGTCTGTCTCTGTCAGCAAACTTCTGCCAAAGCACCTTAATTTCTCAGAGTAAGCTTAAAGAAAAAAAAAAAATGTTCTTCCCATGTTAAAAAAAATTATGCCTATAATTATTTCACTGAAAAGTTCTGATGCTTATATGTTTGAACTTCAAATGCAGATGTGGCAACAGTTCAGAATGTTAGAGGACTAAACACAACCAGTGAAAAGGAACAGGTTCCAGGAATACATCACAAGCTTTATATGAATGTCACTACCTCAGTACTTCATAAACTTCAATGCATTAAAGTTTCATCCTTTGAAGGCAGGAATCAATGGTGATAAAAAGATATAGTTTATTAAGGCAATGCACTGGGCACCTGTTTCTTTTAGACCACATTAAGAACACAGGATATCCTCAGCACTGCACGCACAATTCTGTCTTTTGTGGAAAGTCTTAAATACATTAATGCAGAGGATTTTAAAAAATATATACAGTATAAAGTGCATATCGTGTTAGGTCTAACCACATGCACAAACAGCTGTCAAAGCCTTCTTTGAAAATGATTCAATGACAAAACTGTTCTTTTCTACGAGTATGTTATCTCATTTTCATTTGTTTTGTTCTTCTAATGCCTTCCTGTCACCCTCCCCATGTCCCTCTGAAGAAATTAGAAAGAAAGGTCACGCACTTTTACAACTTACACAGTTTGATCTACAAAATATAGACAAAAAGATTGTTTTACAGGCACAGCCCCAAATTATAGAGACTATATTTCAATCTTAAATTATCGAAATTTTCAAATTTTCAAAATTTGTGGCCCTCACTGGTGCATTCCTCATTTGTTTTGTAACACGCAATGCAATGCTTATCCTAACAGTTCAGCTGGCATCAAGCGCTTCAAGCTTCATCAGCCATCCTGTGTATCGTCTTAAAATGTCTGTATTTTACCCCTCAAATAGATCCATGAACTTCTGTATCTTTAGCAATGTGTGTGTTCACATTTCTGAACCCATATACTCATCTGAGTACTGCAAATAAGACTGGTACGTGATCTAAGTATTTTTTCCATGTTTTTCCAGAAATAAAGCCTAACTATGCTGCTTTGCAAGCTAAGACTTCTATTGTTTCCCCTCACCTTCACAGACTCCTGAGCAGATGGCTTATCCAAGGCTGGTACTATATCCACATAGCCCCCTGCAATAGCAACTTCTCCAGTCTCTTTGACCTGTGGTGGGTGAAAAAAATTACATTAAAGAGGTAACATATTTGCCAAAAGTCACAACAGAAGGGTAATGAAGGAGTCTCATTTACATTTTAAAATCAGAGATGGAGAAAAGAGAAAACATAAAAGTTCCAGAGTGAAAAAAAAAAAACCACCCCATAAATGCATTGTAGCCTTGTGGCAAGTTAGTATACTATGCTTTTCAAACAGCTCTTCAAACAAAATATTTGTTTCTTCAGAAATTACACCAAAAAAAATGTTTTTCTGTTCACAAAATGGTAGAAAAACCTTATTTATCTGAACATTTACCTCCAGTCTTATAAGTTAATGTTAATTCATAGTTGTGAGAAAGAAGTTGTTCTAAAATGTTTTTCCTTGAGGTGGATCTGCAATTAACAGGAGCTCATCCAGACAGTTTCACTATCTCCAGGTGCCTTACACTGCAACTTGCGCTAAAAACAACTTTTTAAGTACTGTAAAACTATAAAGATTAAAAGAAGAAAAATGAAAAATACCTGAATTCCCTTCTGGTTTTCATTTTTTAAAATAGTTAAGTGAAAGAAGAAAATAGGTTTCATTTTGGCATTGTCTGTTTAATGGGTCTGACAAACCATTCTGACTTATGGCAGCAAACAGAAGATGGCAAAATGATTCACTAACAATGCCTATAGAGAGCTATATGATAAATAGCCAAAGCGAAGGAATATCCAGTATCACAGCCTAGCTTATTGCAGAGCTGAAATTAATACAGAAAGACTACATAATAACAATTACTCAAATCATGCCTAACAGCTTGTCACCTGCTGCCACTCCACTTCAGACAATGCTTAAAATGGATTTAAACCAACATATCAAAGTTATGTATCTGCTTTTAGTTTGATTTAACCAGAGTTTATTACAAGTACAAATATGGCTGTACTTCAGACTAATCTAACATGCAGTAAGAAAAAGAATTCTGCACAATTCATAACTCTTGAAACAAGATGGTTTTCTATAAAACTGTTAAACACTGCGATTTCTGTCCAAAATAAGTTACTTCACACTTGTGGAAAAAA
The DNA here is from genome assembly GCF_018691265.1 of Tyto alba. Classification (NCBI taxonomy): domain Eukaryota; kingdom Metazoa; phylum Chordata; class Aves; order Strigiformes; family Tytonidae; genus Tyto; species Tyto alba. Next base: position 19,581,740 of record NW_024881275.1, on the reverse strand, counting down.
AACTGTAGCAAAATCCCCCCAAACTCTACATATTAGCAATGACTAAACCAAGCATAAAAACAAATCTAGCCTTTAAACACAATAAAACACCCCACTGTTCACAAATTCCAACAGGCTCGGAAGCATACAATTAATTCTGTTTATTTATACTGTAAATGCAAACCCTCAAAAGTAAATACCTGAAGACTAGAAATTCTGTCAGGACTGGGTGGCAGTACCTTTTAAATATAGCTATGCCATCTCCAATACAGTAATCTCCAAAGCTCATTTGAGGCACCAAACTGTCTTGTTTACTACCAGTAACCAAGATGGAGAGCTGGTACATAGTAGCCTCGATGTTGTTAACATTCTGAAATGCTATAGCTGCTAACACTCATCAGGTTTGCAAACAAAATTTACCTCCTTCGGTCAATATTTATTCCACAAAGCTGTATTCCTGTGGAAACAGCAATCCTATGTCCTTATAATGACTCTCACTTGATTTTGTCTGCCCAATCCTCCCTGCAGCTGCAGCTATCCCTGATGATACACTCACAAATCAACACTAGCAACATTTTTAGAGAGATGGAGTTGAAAAACTTTGGCCAGTCAAAGCAATGTCAATTGCACCTGCACAAGCCAACACATATTGATATATGTGTTATATAATGCTACTGGTAAATACCAGTAGCAAATTACAGTTTCAGAAAGTGACGGTGTCATAGGATGCTACAACAGAAGTGATGAGAATTTACTGTTCACCTCTACATGGAGTATTTTACTCTTAGCTTCCAGTAAGTATCCTACCAAGTGTAGGAGGGGATTACAGGATAGCCACACAAAATGCTAACAGCAAGGCCAAAGAAAAAAGAATAATGCAAAACCTAACTTTATAGAAGTGTAAACTCTTTTCTGTTATAGTTACTGTGTTCAACTGCTATGAAGCTTCCACTTCTAAGCACGTTGTTCTGTGTAGACGCAGCTTAAGTATAACTCAATTTAAGCTAAATTTGTAGTTTGCATGCAAAAACTGTCAGGAGCTGATTTCAGATAAAGAAGTGTTAAAACAAGATGCATACACAAGGCTATGATTCACTGCAGAAAACAAGTACAAATTATGCTGACCTGAGAATGACTGCTTTTTGCTCTTTCACAGTGGACAAACACAGAAAATGCAACACAATGAAGGGAATTCTCATATTATTTAATATAAGGGGTGTATTAAGTCCCATGAGTATAATGGTATTTCTATTGGAATCTTAATGACACTGTAAAATAAGTAAAAATATTTCATTCTATTCTATTTCTTTACAAAACCACCTTCCATAGTGTGCTTGATGAGCCACTTTTTTTGCTTTTCCTCATACCCCCAGACTTTTAGCCAACACATCTTTCTCTACAGCCCATAAAGGTGAGTGTGTTCTGACCTTGGTCTGAAAATGGATTCTATTTCCTTCCTTCCACATTTCTGTTTGTAAAGTTTGCCCCGGAAAGACTGGTTTCGCAAAGCGCACCTAAAAAAAAAGAAAAAAAAGTGTGGGTGTGAATAGATCTGTCATACGTACATGCAAAGCTTAAAAGCATAGGCTGTACTGAAATGAGACAAAGCAACATCAGTCAGCTAGCAATGTAGAAAGCATAAATATTTAAGTAAACATACTGGATTGAGTCAACAAAATGCATGCAGCAATAAGTAAAAGCAATTGTGGCAGTTAAGACAGTTCGAAAGCCTTTTCCCAATCTAAAGAATTTTTTGGGGCACCAAAACCAGATAAATCATGAAAATTAACTGCAAAGAATAAACACACAGACCTTGATTGCCTTGAATCTCTTCACATCATTATTTGCAAACTGCTTCAAAACATTTCTAGCCGCAAACCCAAAGGTGCATAGTCCATGAATTATTGGCTTCATAAATCCTATTTCAAAAAATAACATTTTAGCATTTATAATAATACGAGTTTGCATACTGTTTCTACAAATATCTATACTTTATTCATAGCATTTTCCTCCAATAATGTTCTTAATCCTTTCTTAACCTAATTTATCTCACTGAAAAAGTGTCTGTTATCATTTATTGCTTTCTCTACTATGAGGCAAAGCAAAGTGCTCACTGAGAACTGTCATTCCAACACTGCCTATGCTATGTAAGACTCACTGTTCCTGCCTGTAGAGGTGACAAAATGAAAAGTAAGGATATTGGCTGTTTTACAATAGGTGCACAGGCACACCAGCTACACAGTTACACGGAAGTATGCATATCCAGGGTAAGAGGTAGTATAATAATCAAAAACTGCTGATGCTAAGATTATTTGATGCTCCTCATTTTTAATTTCTATTCATGGCTGCCAAAGGTCTTCAAATGTAGTGCACACTTCAGGATTAACTTTTGTTTATTTAGAAATAGAAAAAAAAACTGAAAAGATTTCAGGCATTTTGAACACATCCAACAAAAAAAAAGAGACACACAAAAAAAAATTACAGTGTTTTGTTTATACTGGCATTTTTGGTCAGGTTACCTCACACTTCTATGCTCTGGAGCAGGAGTTGAACCTCGGCAGATGATAATCTTTGTATTGAATATTTTTTCAGTCCTGTCAAAGTCTGACAAAATAAACCTTTGAAAACTGGCCTGAGACTTGTTGAAGTGCAACAGTTAAGTTTTAAAGACGGTGCTTGTACTGAGTATGTTTTGATCCCTTAACAGGTTGCTCTGACCTGACAGCATGTGAACAGTAATTGATCACACTTGCAATAGCCCATGGATTTGAGATAGGTCTGTCCAGCTTTGGCTCTGAAACCAGTTGCTTTGCCTGGAACTCATCTGCCACTCTTGGCTGCCAGTCGGTTTTTCCTGAGCTCTAAACTCCTCATAGCAACTACACAGCATGTCCCAAGGGACAACAGCTGGGAGAAAAAAGCAAAAGCAAAATCAAACAAAAAGAGCAGATGGGAAAATTATAGCCTGTAGAGAATCACAGGATGTAGAAGGAGAAGAAACTACCTTCAAGACAAAGACAAAAAAGCCATCAGGACTCAATGCTGTGGAAGATGGGAATTCTGAGACACAGCCCAAAGGAAAGACAAGACTAGCAGGAGTAAGGATGAGAAACAGAAATTTTGACTCAGGAAGTTAGGAGAGGAGACACGACAGAAGGGCAAGCTAAAAGTAACATGAGCCTGTTTTCTTGCTCTAAGTATTTCACTCCGATCGTTCTGCCATTTCTTTCCTTCTCAAAAAAATGTTTGAATAGGCACACTTTTAAAGTGCACTCTTTTTTTTGCACACTGTGCATGGAGTATTTCTGAAAGCACAAAGATAACATGGAGTCAATTTTAAAACAGATTATTGGCATTATTGTACCAATATCGGTATTCAGTATCTCTCATACAGAATGTTATAGTGACATTTAGCTCTTTAAAAGCTTAGATCAATTCACCATGCAAGAACATAAAACCACTACTATTTTCAGAAGTCAGAAACCGACAGATATACAGTTCTATTCTCCCAGTATTTTCCTTATAAAACTAATGCATAGTCAAAGAAAAATCCATAAGGCAATCAAGTTACATTTATCTAGACTAGAATGGAAACAAAATACGTGTTGCGTTCGCTTTCTAGTATCTCAAAATACTCACTAACTACAAGAATAAAGGCACAAGAATATAAACAGGTGTTTTCATGCAGTATTTCTCTTCTGACACATTACCCACAGGAAGGCTTAACAATAAACCTGGAATGACCCGAGTGAATTACACCAAATGCTTGCTTCGTTTGCATGCTGGTGAGAGCCAGTCAAAGAGAACATTTACAGAGATTAAAGACAAGAAGGTGTGTGAATACACCCAATGAAAAAAGCTTTTGTGTAACTATAAAAAAATATTTGTGGAGTATCCCTACAGTCATCTGCTTCGTCTGAACATACATTTAGTATAGGTATTTGAGTAGGAGACAGTCACAGTTCCAAAATCAAATACAGCAGTTTTCTGTTCAGACAAACAGACTACCTCATGTACAGAGTTAATTTCATTTTTCACTGGGTCTAAATGCCAGTGCTCTCTGTGTGAGCACGTAGAAGATTTCTACTCTTCTTTTATAAGGTTTTTATAGGATTATCATAATTATTTTAAACACCAGAGTTTCAATTCTAAACATGTACTTTTCTCCTCCGGCATCTTCAAGAGTAATTGGGTGATTCCATCTAAATATTTATCCAAAATCATCACCTGAACAAACAAACAGAATATTTTAACAAACTGTGGAAAACTCTTTATGGACTCTGGTATTTGATTATCATTATTTATTAACACAAATTTACATAGAAGTATACAAAACAGTGTTAACCAAACAATTAGTATGTATTTATGAAATGAGACAATTTGTGCAAGTATGTTAAGCGTGATCTGAACAAGGAAGCAGAGCTCTGCTCTATTTATCTTAGTAAGAACACCATACAATGATACTACTATATTAAAAAGAAGTCAGTGGAAAACTGCAGACCAGTTATTACAAACCACTATTCTCATGTAGTTTATGATGACAGCATACATATTCAGGAAAATTTAAGTAAATCAAATTGCTGTCTGCCTGTAGTAATCACTCTATACTACTAGCAAGACCTGAAAAGAACTCCGAAAAATACCTTTACAACAGAAACTTAAGAAAAGAGACCCTCCTTTAGTAATTACAACTCTGCAGGAATCAGTTAATGTAGCCTATGGTCTTGCTTTGGCATGTAGTATCACATAAATGAACAAGCTACCAAGCCATCAACAGGCACAGTTAAGCAATTTTATAGGAATGAGGGCCTAATAAACTCCCTCTCTCCCACGCTCATGAGATTTCTCGGGATTGGGAAGACTAAACTGAGGCACAAAAAATTCCATCAAGACCAACATAATCTCGAAATTAATTAGATGGAAAGAATTATCTATCAAAGAATTTATGGAATTCCTTCTGAAGCTTTTGATAGTTAAATATTTCTGCTTATGAAACAGATTGTGAAGATGGGATAGTGGCAACAAAAAACTCTAAAACAGAGTAGGAGGCAGGTTTCCACTGCAGGTATAGTCTAAGCACTGTTCTGCATTCCTAGCTACAAGAAGCAGTGCTTTAGAGTCAAGTGTCACACAGAACTTTGAAGACATCTAATGGTAACTCTAAGAACTGTTTTTCCAGCTTGTTAAAGACACACGGACTAAGTGAAAAAAAAATCAAAAATACATTTACATCATCCTTCATCCAAATATTATTACAGTGGTATCCCTCAGCTCACCTCCAAGAGCAGCAAAACTTGGATCAATATGTAAAGGATTCCAATCCCCACTCAGCCGATATAAGGCAGCCTGCAGAAACAGAGAAAGGAAAATGGGAGGCTAGCTGTGCTTGGAAGAAATGAGCAGGAGTCACTCAAAAACTTGTGACAGATTAACAAACTTACACAATCTATTTTACTAGTCCTTAGATAACATACTCTACAACAAAGAAGGCAAAATAGAAATTAAATGTTATTGTGCAGACAAACTGCCAAAGCGCCAGGGAAACATGCCAAGAACTGTGTGTGTGGTCTTGGTACATAAAATAATACAATGGCTTAATGGGAGGCAAAAACAACCTACTCTGATGACATAGAGATCCAAATTCACTGAAAGATGGCAATAGTTGAAGCAATGCACTTTCTAGAACTTGTCCATAGGTTCTTTAGCTTGAAGTGTAATTTTAAAGAGTCTTCTCCCATGACAAATTCATTCATAATTAAAAAAAAAAAGTATGAAAACTAAAACTTTTTTTCTTAAACACACACTCTACCATGCTTTTTAAACATTTGATTCATCTTCCAAAGATTAGAAATATCCTTATCCTTCCCTTCTATAGAGTAACACGATTAACTAATTATGATACATTTCTCTCTTAGCAGCATCATGGGTAGCTGGTCCCAATATTAAAACCTAACAAGCAAAACCCCAAAGTAACACAGCAAGCTTTCTAGAAGACTTTGTTTCGTATTAAACATTCTCTTTCAACTAGTAAAAAGTAGAGAAATACAGATTTACTGTATTGTATATACTGTGAATGTGAATAAACCTGAGAAATTATGAAGAATATGGCTACTGTACTTCAGTTTTCTGTCTCTGTGTGGCATAAGCATTTTCATTATCAAATCTTACATTTGCTGTATGTGTACTGTGGCCAGCAGTCCATAATACCAGATGCATGACAAGCCAACCTTTCTGGACTAAAAACATACTTCTTGGTCATCAGATTCCAGTAACTAAATGATGGTGGAGTATTCTCTAGTACTATATTCCCAAAAATACAGAGAAAATCAGTACATCACATTAACTAATGGTAGCGAAGTTTTCAATAATTTAGTAGTTTTATATGATGACATATACAAATTGAACATTAATTTAATTGAAAAAAAGCTTTTAAACTGAAAATAAATCTTACTGTAATTGGACATGTTATTGGCCTTATCACTAAACATTTAGGATGCCCTAATCATTAAACATTTTCTCCCAGCATTTTGGACTGAGATTGTAAAAAATGGTATGTGTTTATCCCAATGAAGGTAAACTACACTGTTTGGAGGGAAGAAGCTACAGATTTCTCAAAGGGAAGAAAAAAAAAAAGAGAGATTCACTAAAGGAAATATTTTCTGATATATGTCTAACACCATTTATTCTGTCAAATCTGAAACAAAGCATGGTGTAACTAAAGAGGTTCTGAACTCCTATTACCTTAATACATAATCCATTTGTTTTATTTTTAACCTGTAAACATTCAGGTCTACGTCTTCAAGGATATACAGCTTTCATACTAAATTCTAATTCTCTCTTGTTTATCCTAATAGCCCTCATCAACACAGCAAGTGTTTCGAGTCTCAGCTATGGTGGAATGTAGAAGAACTTGACACTGCTTTTGTGTGTGAGAATTGGATATATGCACTAAAACCAGCAAGCTGAATATCCTAAACTGCACCATAGCTTAAGCATGCAAACCTTAGAACGTCAAGTACAAAGCTAATACTTCTCCATGGCTGTTTATATTGCTGATACTCTTTTTGAAATACTTTTCCTTTTGAAAACAAGTACCAGTTAGATAGCATCACTGGATCTGAACTTTCTAACAAAATCTACTTACGCCCAAAACATGTATTTATTATAACTTTATTATTATTATTGTCTTCTAATTGATCCTACAAATTCCTAGGAAAATAGAAGACTGGAAATTTCATACTAATGTAAGACTAGAGTTCAGATGGGTAAGTTTGACCTTCCAAAAGGGACAAAGAAGAGGGCTAAATTGCTGAAGGAACAGACAACCTGAAATTGATCTTATAGTATCACCAAGAAGTAAAAATAGTTAAGATATCTCACCTGGTGAGAAGAATAAAGTCAAGATCTCCTAAAGGCAGTATCCTTCAGCTAGCAATCTACAAGCCAAATCAAGTGCAAAAGAGCAAGTGATCCTATGCCACCGAGGCCATTCTACAGGGCACACCCAAGGATTGTGTGGTGAAAGACACAGCGCTGGTTGAAGGTGGAAGAGAAAATCAGACTGAGATAATGTAAATATTTACACTCTACTCCACCACTAAGGCAGCTGGAGTGAAGTGATGAGTGGGAAGTGACAGCTGGAAACGGGCTAACAATTACCATCCATGGAGAGCACCTACTCCCTTCATTTACTGTTCTCTCATCTCAGTTCTCACAAAAATAGAAGAAAAACTGCGAACTAAGAGTGCCACCACACTCCCACTCACATACATAAAAAACCCACAGCAGCAGGGGTTCAGGGAAGAACATACACATTCTGCTCTTCTGAGTTGCTGTGTCTTCACTTGTCCTCAACTCTTCTCCTGAGTAGCTGTTAAAACTGTGTTTTCACTGAGGAAAGGTAGGGATGAGCACCTTTGATGTACCTCCAGCTACTTTGCTAAGAGCTGTCTAAGGCCTTAGTGCCACCAATATCAAAGTTACAACACTATGAAAGAGACTTTTAGTGAGGAACAGACCCTTAGTTCCTTTTTTCAAAAAAATTTAAAAATTTGACAATATAAAGAGTTGCTTTTGACAGAATTCTACAGACTATCACCCTTCATTACTGAAATTTTCTTTCAAGAGAGTCTAAAACCTAACAGCAAATTGCCACTCCTGAGAACTAGAAAATAAAAATTGCTAGATATGAAATAATTAAATAACTAAATGACTTTCAAACTGAATTAAAATTAATTTGAATTTTACAAAAGCTATCAGGAGGCTATTTTCATGAAGAAGCTGTTGTAATTAATTCAAACTAAGTAACATTTAGTTGTAGTATTAGAAAATTCTATTTATGTATGATTAAAAAAGATAAATTTCTCTTTTAAGCTCAAATGTCAATGTAAATCTAGCTATGCAGATGTTACTTACTAAAGCTGTAATAAGAACTAGCCATTTATTTGGGGTGATAATAAGCACTACCTGGGAGACAATAATTCTACCAAATGCTTTTCAAAATTACTGTGATAAGAATACTTGTGCTTCACTAACAAAATAAATGTAGCATTTAGGAAATAATTAGGCTCAGAGAATTAAGTGTGATCAATGTATTTAACTAAAAGTCTGATGCATGACTATGGGAGACGATACTTGTCTTTTTGTACTTTCAACAACTAAAGTGGCACTGGTCACACCTAGAAAACACATAGGATGAACTGAACACAGTAGATTATTTCCGATTCAGTGCAGCCAAGTCAGGTCTGCCAACAAACTTCTTTTCATTTACCACAGTCTCTGGTATTACTTCATTATATAGTTACATTCCACATGAGAACAGAATTGTTTTAAAGCCTTGTTGGCTCTACTTTCTATATTCCTCGAATTATGACATTTCCTGAAGTCTTGAGTGAAAGTATTAAAAAAAAAAAAAAAAAAAAAAAGTGAGGCATCCTTGGAGGATGACAAAAGTCAATTGATTCTGGGCATTAGATTGAAGTCAGGCATAATATCATTAGATTGTTCTCCAATTAATAACACAAGCTGTCAAGTCTAATTTCCTAACAATTTAGGAGTTCTGCCAGACCACAAAAGAAAAGGCGATATTCAAACTGTCTGTGCCAATTTTTCAGTCTTGCCTGCAGACTGCAATAAAGGTCAATGGTAAAGCTAATGAAAAACGAAGCCAACTATCCATTTATTTTCTCTTCTAACCAGGGAGAAAAAAAAGCTCTGCCCAAGAGCTTATCCCACCAAGTATATGTGCATGTATGTATAGACGTACATATATGTGTGTGAGTGTATCCACATATACCTTACTTAACAGCCTATTTAAGTAAGAGCAAGCAGTCAAGCAATCTCATGATGAAAAAAACAGCCACAAAACTCATCTACACATTTTAATGAGCTCTGATTTACATTAAGAACAATGAAAGTTTCCAGTTAAACTGGCAGTGCTCATGCTTCAAGGCCTGAAATTTAGCATAGTGCTTAAGTAATTCATTGCACTTAAAATTAAGCAGATACTCTTTGACTGAGATCCCCATTTGTCATATCTTCTTTATAAATCAATTATCTCTGTAAGAGTAAGACGAAATATTAGGAAAGAGCAACTGGCAGAAACCAACACATCGAAAGGTTAAAGGTTTTACATGTTCCTCCAGATAACCAACTATTTTTCTCAAAGTAGGCATATGTGGAAAACAAAACAGACTGTTCAAGTTGCTCATAATAGTTTCCAATGCCTAAATATACTTTGTGGAAATCTGGATCACACATGATTCTATTTTTTAACAAGACTTTAAGAAATAAAATGTACAACTTCCTGGACTACCTTAGGTTTGCAATTATATGTTTTTGTGGTCTGAACTATCCAACTATTGTAGTCTGAACTACTTTATTCCCTACATATCCTTGACTCCCTCGAGAATAAGAATTACTAATGTGTTCAGTTAAAACACCTTCATATACACAGCTATAAACTGGAATAGGTATAACAGGTATAAAACGGCACTACATCTTTTCTCCTTCCTCACCTCATATTATTCGTATCTCGTGTTTATCCCTAACACATAATTTTCAGATTTAAAATCAGTTTATATATCTGGCACAGGCTTCACAGAACATTAGCTATTTTTCGGTAGCAAATGTACAAGAAATCTCTCCTTTAACAGTGCCTTTCTTAGTCAAAAAGAACAAACCCACTTTGGGGAACTTGAAATGGAATAATAATTTTTATATCCTTTACTAAGACATGCATAGATAAAGGGAGGACACAAAGTCTTGGTAATGAAGAGCATCTTGTTTAAATTAAATGACTGCCATGCTAGTTACTTTTCTTCTTTTATCACCTTAACACACAAAATTCTAGTACAATCCAAGAGCTCAGCTATTTTTTAAAATTGCCCTTATTAGAAAATTATATTCTGATCTTCCCAAGAGGAATAAACACAGGGGGTGAGGTGGAATAGTGTATATAAATCTTGAAATTAGCATCATAACATGTAACAAATTTTTAAATTAATTACTATTACAAATGTTCACTCACTATACAATATTAAGGTTTCTGCGTATCAACCCTGCATACTGAAATCTCTAGGCAAATTAGGAAAACATTATCAAAACCTTGCAATAGCTTCACACCCCTTTGTTTTGCTTGTATCATCTTTTGTTCTTAAGCACTTTTTTCCTGGCATGCTCTCTATATTTGTGAACATAGCATAATACTTAATTTTCTCTATCATGAAATAAATTATTTATACTCCAAAAGAAAAAAAAAAAAATCACCTGAGGCTCTCAGGAGGCTCATTTGTGCTATTCTCTGAAGTTGATTTAAATTTACATGTTTTCAGGCAATGCTGTATGACAATCTTTATAGAACAGGACATTAAAAAAAAACATTTGTCCTATAAGCATATTTTCCCCATCCGTGCACATATCTTTATTATCTTCTCTCTTATGTGACTTTATTGTACTCAATCAAAAACCAACCTTGACTCACCTGTAACTTTTTTTCTTCTAATCACTGAATCATAGAATCATAGAGTGGTTTGGGTTGAGAGGAACCTTAAAGACCATCTAGTTCCAACCCCCCTCTCATGGGCAAGGACACCTTCCCCCAGCCCAGGGTGCTCCCAGCCCCGTCCAACCTGGCCTGGAACCCTTCCACGGAGGGGGCAGCCACAGCTGCTCTGGGCAACCTCTGACCGTGTCTCACCACCCTCACAGGGAAGAATTTCTTCCTTAGATCTAATCTAAATCTACCCTCTTTCAGTTTAAGGCCATTACCCCTTGTCCTATCACTACATGCCCTTGTAAAAAGACCCTCCCCAGCTTTCGTGTAGGCCCCCTTTAAGTACTGGAAGGCTGCTATAAGGTGTCCCTGGAGCCTTCTCTTCTCTAGGCTGAACAACCCCAACTCTCTCAGCCTGTCCTCATAGCGAAGGTGCTCCAGCCCCCCAGTCACCACTGTGGCCTCCTCTGGACTCACTAGAGCACATCCACATCCTTCTTATGTTGACATCCCCAGAACTGGACACAGCACTGCAGGTGGGGTCTCATGAGAGCAGATTAGAGGGGGGGAATTCCCCTCTCTTGACCTGCTGGCCACACTTCTCTTGATGCAGCCCAGGACACAGTTGGCTTTCTCGGCTGTGAGTGCACATTGCTGGCTCACAGTCGGCTTTTCATCCCCTAATACCTCAAGTCCTTCTCCGCAGGGCTGCTCTCAATCCACTCATTGCCCAGACTGTATTTGTGCCTGGGATTGCCCCAGTCCATGTGCAGGGCCTTGCGTCTGGCCCTGTTGAACTTCACGAGGCTTGTATGGGCCCACCTCTCAAGCCTGTCAAGGTCCCTCCGAATGACATCCCTTCCCTCCAGCATGTTGGCAGTACCACACAGCTTGGTGTCATCAGCAAACTTACTGAGGGTGCACTCGATCCCACTGTCCATGTCAGCAATAACGATGTTAAACAGTGCCAGTTCCAACACTGACTCCCAAGGAATGCTTCTCATCACTGTTCTCTACTTGGACATTGAGCCATTGACCACAACTCTTGGAGTGTGACCATCCAGCCAATTCCTTATCCACCAAGTGGTCCACCTGTCAAATCCATGTCTCTCCATTATAGAGACAAAGATATTGTGTTGGACAGTGTCAAATGCTTTGCACAAGTCCAGGTAGATGACGTCAGTTGCTCTTCCCTTATCCATGAATGCTGTAATCCCAATGTAGAAGGCCACCAAATTTGTCAGGCAAGGTTTGCCCTTACTGAAGCCATGTGGCTGTCAACAATCACCTCCTTATTTTAATTTGTTTAAAATAAGCATAAAATCACTTCAAAAAAACAAACATAAGCTGGAAATAACCAACTTTTTTTATATATATAATTTAAACAATTACTTATGCTATCTATGCATATGTTCTCCAAAAAAACACATAAATATTTACATATGCTTAAACACAAATTAAATCTGTGTAGACTAAAAGATGACTTCTCAGAGATAACTATCCACATCCCAATTACGCAGAAGCTTGTAAGGGTCTTATCATACCATCCTCAAAGTAAAGCACTGACTCATAGTACTGAATCTGTTGACAACAGGCAGAAAACACTTTACAGTAAGTTTTAGTTTAATAATTCATTAAGCTGTTAAATGTTTCCCATGCATGTCTTTCCTTCCAAGGTGTCTTTTTAATAACTTTTTATTGCAAAGTTCACTCTTTTACAAAAAACTAGATTTGTACATAATTGTCTTCACAGTTGTTTCCGGTTACATTAATAACTGCAGTTTCAGCTGGACTTGACACAGTGAAAAACTAAACTCAAGTAGCTAGAGGACAGCAGTATGAGCAAGAAGACTGCAGGACTGAGAATGACTCAGGAAGGGAAGGACACTCCGGCAGTCTTAGTCACAGGATGCTGATGACACTACTTGAAAAATGGTACATGCTAAATATTCTCTACCCTTTCAGAGAAAATGGAATAGAACTGTACTTTAGAAAAAATCTAAACCACTAAAAAGTGTAAGTTTTCTTCACATCTTGTCAGTCAATGCCTGATCTATACCTGGAGCAGAAGGCTTGTATATTTTAAATCCTCTCATATTACTCCAGGTGTGAATTTACTGAATCTCTAAAAATCTCTGAATGAGTAAAGAAATCATTATATTCCATAAATTGGCTTTTTTGTTATGCTGTTCACTGCATCGCATTCTCAAAAATCACCATCAGATGCTATATGCCACTCCTTTCAACACCCTCTGTACAATTAAAATGCCTCAAACATTTATAAACACTCTTACATTATAGACTGGAAACTCTAAGACAGTAGAAAAGGTCATAATTGTCAGCAACACAAACCAAGAGCATCACATTTTCAAAGTACATTATACAAGTTCAGAACACAGCTCCTATGAATTTCAATTTCATCCTGTGATGCTCAGACACCCTCCTGCTAATCCAACTCCCTAATTTCATCTTGCAGATTCCATCATCTCACCCTCTCCTATCAGCCCCTGATTAAGGAGAACCCATGTCTGAGTACTTTGGAATATCTGGGTAACAGTTACCTACAGACCATAAGAATTTTATGGACAAAGCAAAAGAAAATCCACTGTCGAAGAAATGCAGCTCTAACCAGTCACTAACCATGAGATCATTTTCCTCTCATTACTCTTTCTCAGAACACAACTTCTTGCAAGAAACAACATAAGAAAACTTTCTTCCTGCACTATCTCAGCTCATGCCTAGAGCCCTGTCCTTGCCTGTGGAAGTTCTTGAAGGAGAGGAAAACCACATCATTTCTGCCTGCCTGACTGAAAACCATATCATAAAGCATTGCATATGAAGGGGATTAAGACTACAAACAAAGCTAGCTTTAATTGGAATTTTTATCTTTTTAGAGACTCTGCAACATTTAAAATATTATTGTAGTTTTCCAAATTAAAGCAACTTTAAAATGGCAAGATATCAAAAAACTGTTCCTCCAACAGACCAGTATCAGTCTCAGCTTCATCAGCTCTAACAAGGAATTTAAAAATTCTTGAAAGCAAGGATGTCCAATTTTACTAAGCCTGGAAACCACAGAGCAGAAGCATCATGTGCTTGAGATACCAAAGTGGCATGGAAAAGTACCTCTGGCAGAAATTCACATGTGATAGCTCACATGACACTGCTTTGCAGAGATTTACAGGGGGCACAGTTGCATTTACACAGTTGGTCCCAAATCATGGTAGGCTGAGACACGATGTTCTTCAAAATCTATCTTTTCTACCTCTTTGTCACATCTATTTCTCTCTATCAATGTAAGTAACAAATGCACAGTCAGAACTCAAACTAGAGGAATGCTATAGTGAAATATATGACACTGTTGCAAACATAGAGAATTTTTCACCTGAAAACCATTTCTTAAAATTATTAGACATTTTACTGAAATGAGCTGACATTAACAAAAACTTGGAAATCCTGCAAACTCCGCATGTTACAGCTTTATTTTTTTCCATATAGGCAAACAGGACAGGTGGCTTTCAGAAGAAAGTGGGAAGAAATACAGAATAGTAAAACAGAAACAACTTACTGAAAAATTCCATTTTATGAGCTACTGTTATACTCTTCATTTATTGTCACAAAATTGTGTATTCTGAATATTAATTCTGATATTTGAAGATAGAGAACACTTTATTTCTTGGAAGGCAACCTGCACAGTATCAGAAGCAAACAAAATAAACCACAGAAAGCCCCCAACAAACTCAAGACTCCATACTTATTTCCTTCCTGCAAAGTGACCTGCATCACTTGGACATCATCTGCTTTAAATACCCAGCATAGGTTATTTTGTGTGTCATCAGAAAATGAATTCCCAAGAAATCAACACATTTGGGAAGGGAATTAAAAGAAAACTCAAGAGACACAAAACTCTCCAGAGGTACAGGTCATTCACTGCCTGTGTTTCTTAATTGCATTAGGAACCATTCAGCAAAATCTGCTTGATTGATTAATTTAAGGCCCTGATTTGAAAGCCGGCAGGACAAGAGTAATCTGGTGACACTGAAGCTCTGCAACTACATTAAACATTCCCTACAGTGTTGAAATTGAATGATTCATTTCTTCCTAAATGGCTAATAGTCAAACACCCTCTAGACTTCTTGATCTTTTGTCAAAAGGTCTATTAAAAAAATTTATGGCAGTATATCCAGTAAAGCAAAGCTCAAGTTAGAGAGAGAGAACAAGCTAGAAAAATGCCACAGCACATGCACATCTCTACAGGGCAAGACAGAAAAAATGTCACCTAGTTCTTTGCAGAAAAAATCGTGAACACAGGAAGAAATATTTTTATGTTCTTCTTCAGCAGGATGCAAATTCTAAGCCTTAAAGCCTTTTAGAAGGTCACATACTTCTAAATTTTTCTTAACCGCTTTTTCATCTTTAAGCAGCTTATACCATGGTACTGCAACTCATTCGTAAGCACTGGGTGGTGTTTAAAGAACTTCTCAGGAATGGGTACAGATTTGAAAGGGATAAACATTTATTATACTACATGCTATTATCCTTTGATACCACTAACCAAGAGGATTAGTTTGTTCTGTCAATGGTCACTGACATAACACAACCATTTTTCAAGGAACTGTAGATGGCTGTACCTTCCATTCTGCTGAACACATGGTAAAGGTTAAAAATGGTTATTAGCCCTCTTTTCCCAGCATGCTCTTCACTAAGCAGCACTTCCTCATGTCTGAAAACATGTTAAAAATATTCTCCCTCTTGGAAAGAAATTAACCCAGTGTAGCTGAGTTATAACTGAATATAATTTTCAAGATAACCACAGTCACTGACTTCAGTGAAAGATAGAAGTCATCACTGCAAACATTTTTAAAATATACATGATGGTCTACTTACCAAGAAGCTTACTACATGATCATGCTATGAAAAGTTAGGGGGAAAATGCTAATTATGAAGAGCAGTTTAGCCACATAATTGTGGTAACACAAAAACTGAGTGGTGATTGTCACAACTATCATTGGAAATTAATATAGTTCAAGTTAACGCAAATGCCATCTGCAAACTGACTCTTTCAGTCTGTCTCATACTCTATACTAATTCAGTTGCTGAATGGCAACAGTCATTTCTGCCAACATGTTTTTTATTTAAACACTAAGAAAAAAAATTTAAGAAACTTCGATGCAATTTGTGTGCCAGCTTTCATTTTCAAAAAGGATTTTAGGCAGTTATGTGTCATTCCACAGACACATAAATGTAAAATCTTGATAACATTTCCCCAAGCTGTCCTTCACTTGAAAGTCTATAATCCTGCCCATCAAGTTCCCAAGTTCTACACATTCCTCCTCCTGTACACAGGCATCATCACTTAAGCACAGATGCTACTGAATAATTTGGCAGATAAGCCTTCTTGCGATTCTCAAAGTACGCTGGCTGTGGCTCCTGCAAAATCTAATCAGAGAGGAATTCTCTTTATATATATACCTGTCACAGTAGATCTTAAAACAGAACAGGTGTGGTTGTTACTCTATGCCACTTCATTTATTTTCAAAAATCAATTTTGCAGTAACGAAGTTTCCCAACTTCTGCATTATAGGGTCACTACCATGTGCTTTTATCTCATAAACTTAGCATTTTATACACAGTAACAATTCCAGACTTAAGAGTTTAAGGCTCAGAAGCTAAGATTACCATATGACAAGGGGATCATAAAATCTGAAAATTCATAGACCTGGAATCAACTCTGATATAATAATGCAGAGCAGAATCTGAACTGGGGTTCCAACAAAGTAAATACTTTTAACTACTGGGCCATTAGGGTTGCTGTATCTTATCTAATAAAGTGCCGGCCCCCAGAGAGCACCTTCCCTTATGTTTAACCATATCCCAGGAACAAAGTACTGTCTCACCATTCCCCACTCTTTGCTCACCTTGACAACTTTCAATTAAGCCTATTCAGAAGAATTAGGCATCTGTACATCCTAGACTGATGCTGTGAATTTTAGGATACAGCAAGTACATCAGTGATAAAAACAGAAATGCTGATCGAAGCTCTCTTTCCTGGTTTAAGTGGGTACGGCTAACTTGAACTTCAAGCACATGAATCAGCTGGATGAGACCTAAGTTCAATTACTCCATATATAATCAGAGGCTAAGCAGACATCACAGTTATCACAGTGCAGCTAATGCTCAACATTTTAATTACATCTCCAAAAGCTACTGCCTCCTGTCATGACTAAGTTGCTTTTGAAAATACTACCCAGTGTCTTAATACTGGTAGCTCCAGACTTTCCTGTCTTATTTTTATCTGCATATGTTTCCCTTCAGAGGAGGATGTATTTATTTACTCAGGTTTTTGCATATGGAAAGTAGATGCCTGTGAACCAGTGGGACTGTGGACAGATGGAAACATACCTGGACAGACATCTGTCAGTATTTCAGGTTTCCCTGACTTACTACTACTACTGAAGTTTAACTTTTTCAAAACTGTGAACTTTTAAGCACTTTCTTACTTTTTTTTAACAATGTGCTTGCATCATCTGTTGTAAATTTCATTATTTTGAACCTTTTTTTTTTAAACTACAACAAAATACAAATGTTCGTTTCCTCCTTCTACATGGAATCTTGTAATAAACAAATATAAAATTGCATCACCCTTATGAAAAGAATGATTTACATAGTACATGGAACACACTTTCATAACTTAACCTAGCACAAATTTTAGATTCACATTATACATAGATACACACACACATACACATATACACACACAGCTATATAAATACCTGAGGTCTATCACGAAATTTGAACTATTAGTGAACATCATACAAGACTCCTTTCTCCAAACAAAACAAACATTTCCACACCTAGAGCATATAAAACATTACCTGATCAGCTGTTGTGACATCAGAAATTACAGCATCAGGTGGTCTTTTGGGTGGATTCACTGTTACCTAAAGCAAAAGTAGTAGTATTAATACACCACTGCCAAATTCTTTATCTGCACCTATGTCAGAATACATCAGCTATGTATACAGAGAAACAGCATTTACAAAGCTGTTAAGGTTCTTCCTACCCTTTCTACATTTACAAACAAATACAAAAGGATATTTAAGCAAGAAGAAGTCTCTTATCAAGGTTAGCTTTACAAAGATAACGATCCTGAGACATTAGATCTGGCTAACAGTTACATGTTATAGCTGATCAGTTTGATTACATTTCTTCCAAATGATCAAAAAAAGTTCAAGCAAGAATTACTCAATCTGGAAAAAATAGTTATGTCATAGAACATTAGTGTTTTGGAACACAGAAACAAATACGAATCTTTTAAAATAATACTTTTAAAAGCGCAATGGAGTACAAAATTATTTACTACCTCCCTCATGGAATACATCACTTTTGGCCTTCAACAGCTTCCAGCTCTTTTTTGTTTTGCACTTTTTTCCGTTGTTTTGCAATTACATGGTGCATATTAAGCCTCACATTATTGTAAAAAAGCTGCTCCTTGTGCGATCTACAGCTTGATTGTTCATTTTGATGATATAAACTTTACCAACAGACTGATAGAGACCATCCTAGATCACGATAAACACTAAGAACACCATAACCAATTCAAAACTATTAAAGTAGCTGAAGTCTTCTCCCCTCCCCCTCCTCTTCTCTGGGTTTTCAAAACAAACAAATGAAAAAGCCTGAACAAAGAGAAACTCGAGTAGGCTGTGAAATGAAACAACTAGAATCTCACCTGTAGTAATTCTACTTAATCTTAGTTTGTGTAAACTCCACCAGAGAAAAGAGAAATCAAAGGAAACCGAGTGCTGTGTAGTTTCAAATCTAATAACAGCAAAGGCTCTTTCTTGTTCATTAACAGCAGAGCAAAGCCACCTCTTGGGTAGAAGACTTGATAACATCGCTCCTGCTCTTGTCAACTCAGAGAACCACAATGGACCTACACATTAATAAGCTTAATAACAAGGACACTACCTAACATGATTTCAAAACAAGAATGGCTTGCCAATCTATTTCCAGTTGGCTTAGAGAAACTCAACTTGACCTACCAAGCCACTAAAACACTAAAACTAGCCCACATATGAATAATTAAGGAAATTTCTCTGCTACTAGGGTAAGAAAACCCCAATTCAAGAGGAGAGATGTGATTTACACAATGTGTTGCTCATCATAGACCTCAACTTGGAAGTTTATTCTCCTCAGTTTGCAGATACAATAAACGTGTAAAGTGACAAAAAGACATATTATAAAATATGTCTGATCAGCATGGGATCTCTTTTTGGTACAGAGGTCCATGAGAGTCTTTAATTGTGAAGGTTTGCGAAGACAAGGCGGGAAAATTTGTTTGAAACTGGCCTCTTGCATCCAGAGTCATATGTTGAATTTGCTGTTGCTGTGTTGTCTTAACTGGACTATACTTTGTTTTCTTCTATCACAAGAAGGACTGCTGACTGAAACAGGTATTCTTTATATTTTAAAATATAAAATCATTAATATAGCATTCTCATACTTCACTGGAGTGAAGAAGTTGCAATTGACTCAAGTGCAGTGTTTAACTAAAACGTGACAAGGCACTACACTGGACTCACTGATGTGACTATAGATAAGCAACATGTCCTTTGAACCACTATTTTACTTACATACACTATTATAAAGTCTGATTACAGAAGAATTAAGGGCTCCATCAAAGACCTTTATACACTGTCTGAAATAATATTCTGTGACTTTCTTCTACTACACAAAGGCTTTTCCCATTTCTCTTTGAAGCACCAGGCATTTCAAGATTTGATTTGTAAAGTTACATATGGAAAAACTTCTATATAATTGATACAGATTTAAGACAAAAAACTTCTAAGTTTACATCCAAAAATCCCAAAGAACATTACCTACAGTATTACAGATGTACAAAACCTAGGTATTTCATTATAAATTTTCAAAAATACTGAGCTTAAAATAGCCTGTATTCAACTGATTGTTTATTATTGTAGAGCCTCAAGGCTCTAGTTCACAATAACAACATTCGGTCACAGCTGGCACTACCCTTAAACATAGTACTGAAACAGACAATAGTTATATGTCAGATACCTGAACAGCTACTTCATGCATTTGGACATACACAGTATGTGTTGATGTGACACTGTCATTTGCTAACTCCCTCCCAAATGCAGGAGTTCTGCTCCACTGGAAGTGAGAAACTATAATGCTATTTCTTTCTTTTCCTCTTTATGCTTTCCAAACCTCTTTCACGCAAATACATAGATTTATAAAGAGCTACACCTAGAGATCTCTTCTGGAAATTGCAAGTTCAAACCTAACGCCACACATTTGAGTACTTCTCCGCTTTTTACTAAGCTAGTCTTTTTACTAGATCAACATCTAGCAATACTGACATATGACCTGGCAGCATAAATTTAACACATAAGGAAAAACATGAACACTCTATGTATACATACATATGAAATTATCACTAAGCATCAAATTATTTTGAAATATAAATAGCCTCTGCATCCCTTTAAACAGAAGCAAATAAATCTCTGAGGTGGAGCAGCAGAACACACTGTAACACTAAACCCACAACACACAGTCCCAACTGGAGATGTAACCAGTGAGGCAGAAATTGAAATGCGATCATGACAGCAGAGCTGAGACAGGTTTAAATCAGGAGTCTGTTATGAGCCAATTTGTCACAAACCAGCAGCTCTGTAATAGGCCCCTAGACAAAGTATCTAAAATCTCAACTTCTTTGTCACTCTCCTTGATACCCATGTTCAAACAACAGCAGCCAAAAAAATCTGCTCTTAAAGCAACGTATAAGAGAGGTAGAGATCCCCGAATCTACTTGAGAAGACCAAGACTTACAAACAAAAGCCACTTCTCTGTTCTTGTTTTGACCTAAGAGGTGTCTCAAAATTTTTCTGATCAAAAGTAGATTGTGAAAATTAAACCTTTCCCAAGCTAGCTTTTAACAAGAAATTAGTAACTTTCCTCATCTGTTCATTTATGGAGAGTGTGATTGGGAGTAACTGAATAGATAAAAATCAAAACACATAAAGTTTCTTTTGTTTGTAAAGCTTACATTTGGGTTTCATAAAACCAAAAGTCAGTAAGATTCTTGCCAAATTTGGACAGTTGAACAGATAGCATCTTCTGTCTGACCTACAGAAGCAGGATTTTAAGGAATTTAGCACAGCTCAAAGTACAATACGTAGCAGATTTTACCACTTCTATGGAACTAGCTGGGACAAATTGGGTCTGATTACAGCCTGCTACACTGGGGACTTCAAAAGACCCTCTTCTAAAAGGGCTAATATGAATCTTCTAAAGGAGCATTCTGTCCACATCATCATGCATTTTATATGATTTTCAATTTTATTTTAACTTCAGACATAATTTTCTAATTCCAAGTCCACAGAATTTAGATTTTAAACATTTTCCAGAGAACCTCCTATTCTGTTTTCCATTAGGATATTCTATATCTGTAATTTCAAATATTTGAATGTAGGAATATGTCATCAGTTGGATGACATGTTTAGCAACTCACTTTTCTCCCTGTCAAAACAAAACCACTGGTTTCCCAGGCCCTGAAAAGTACTTTTTCACTCATAATCTCCAATGAACAGAAGTATTTAAATTCCAATCTAGTTTGTATTGCCACACTGCTCAAGTGCTAGTGCATCCTTCCTAGTTGATATAGAAAATATTTTTCCTGCACTGCTGACAGAATTTTTTAATGCAATTTTTTATATAAATATGCATGAATTTACCTTGGCCTTTTCTGATGTTCGTTTTCCACCAAATCCTCCAGCTCCAACAAAAAATAAAGAGAACTGATTATAACACACTAGGTCCTCTCCACAATAGGTATTCACTGAAAGACAACAAAAGAGGAAGGTCACATATTATCTTCAATCTCCTTTTCCATAGAGCCAGAATTTGTTATTAAAGAGAAAAGTTCAGCTTCAAACATGACAAAGCTCATTTTAACAACCAAAGAGACAATGGTCACACTTTCATGTCACACTGTTGCAAGTCACTTTCTGACTAGTGAAGACTAATGATCTGTTTCAAATAACCTTATCATTAATTTTATCTATATGAAAGCATTAAAATTAGAAAATAATCTATCAAGTGCTGATGACATTCAAGATGCTAAAAATATCTAAAAAGCGAATGCTGAAATTAATATTTATTTTAACATCTCACACTGCTTTGGCAATTTATTTAAATATGATAGAATTGTGCCGTAAAATATGAAGCATTAGAAGCTATTAAGAATCCCTAGTGTGTAAAGCACATTATCAACTCATACAAATAGCCATACTAGTATTTTGTATGAGAATAGCTCCAGAGCACGCTTTAGCTTAAGGTCACCTGTATGTTCTTTTGAAGAAATTAAACTTCTTACACTGAAGTGTGATTCACCCTCCTATTTCCATTTCATGCCTATTCCATTCCCTTCCACCTTAGTCTGAAATTTACAGTATTGCTAGTAATGTTCATTTCCAGTTCCAGAAGAAATTTAAAAACCCCTAGGACTCTACTCACAAAAAGAACTTTTCTGTGTTGTAGAAATAGACAGGCTTAACGTTAGCTCAGTATGGAAGCAAAACATAACTCAGAGGAACAAAGGGACAGTAAAGGCCTTTTCACAGTTTTATCTGCACACTGAAGGAATAAAAGCTCAAAAGTGTTTAGAGATTCACTTCCTATTAACATGCCCATGCAGTCTAATTTCCCAAGGGACCTTGGTATAATAACACATAAAGATATCAAAATTCTGAAAATGACCACTTATCAACTTCCCAGAGACATTCTGATCCTTTAACTTGAACAAGAGGAAGGAAATGGATTTCTGTTTTGTTTAGAAAATAATAATGTAGACATAAAAAAAGAACAGAGGACATGCTCTTAAAGAGGGCTGCTTCGCAGATAAGTCTACGCAGCACAGACTTAGGACTAATCTTTGCAAACCACCCCACAAAACAGAAGTACAATGCTCACACACCCCTTTGCTGAAGGGTGGCAGAATCTAAAATGGCTCCCTTCAGATAGGACTAAGTATTATTATTAAAGAACTTTGTTCAGTTTGTATAATGCACTATTCCACCTAGTCTACATAGGAAGTAAAAGAAACTTTGTCTGAAATCTTTTTCCAAAGAGAGCGTTCTTATTTCAGTACTTTAACTGCCCAAGAACAGTTATTATACATTTATACAGCTATTGTTAATTAGCTCTTTTCTCAGAGCTCATTGAAATTTAATAAGCTAGCAGCTTTTACTATGGAAGGCTGGCAGTTATTAGTACAGCTAGTTAGAAACTGAGCCTGTCAAATTTTACTGCATCCCCTCCAAAAATTATAAACCTTCTTACCATCTATAAGCAAGACTGCTCCTGATCCTTTGTCAAGAATATCAGCAATGGTTGAAACTGAAGTTAACTGCCCTGTACGAAAAGAACACATACATGTTGTAAAGTTTTGCTTCAGCAATGAAGTCCACAGATCACTCTTTACACTTCCTCACTAACAATAATAAGAGTAGAGATAATAATCATGGTAATACTCATAGTAATCACAATCATAATTATTATAACAGAAGTGTCTGGGAATATTTGCAAAATTTGTTTTGCAGATGTGAGGAATTTTTTTTTTTTTTTTTGGATGGATTTTCACTATGGTTTATGTATTCAGAGCTAAACACAAATCACATTTCAGACTCAAACACACTGCTAACTTCAAAGATAGCTCAAATCACTTAAGAATTGTCCACAAATTTAAAGAGGGCTGAGACTACATTACTACAGAAGAGAAGCTCGAGCTCAGGGCCTGGTCCTGTAGATTTATGAAGTTTGTCTCTAAAGAGGTTATTATTCTAGAGAGATATTTAATCATGTATGTTTACATAATCAGCCTATGGAATGGAAAAATAACAAGCTTTATGAAGTCCTGGCAATCCATTATTAATTATCAGTCTTCTTTGAAGTTAATACTACTTTCACACATCTTTTTATTTCAACAAGAAATTATGCCATTTATCTGTGGCTTGCAATTTTTTTTTTTCCTCCTACACTCTGGAAAAGTTAATTTTTAAAAATTACTAAAGAAAAAACCCAGACACATGCACACATATCCTGAATGAGTCTAGTGAGCGCTTCTTAAGAGTTTCTACTCTGCAAAAACACAGCCATCTTTGAATAGAGCTTGCTATTGCAGTAACTAGTATCTTGAGAATTTTGACAGGAAGCAAAGTAACTGGTTTTTAACCTCCTCATCATGATGTCCATTCCTCCTTTGCATATATAATTTAAATCTTATCCTCTTATGGGCACACAGTTGCAACCAATGTTGAAGAATCCTTAGGCAAACATCCCAAAAGTTCTATAATACAACCTGACAGAAAGAATTAAAAGTTCTGCTAGTTTGTATCAAATCACATAATATACCAGCATGTAGTGTATTTGCTTGTACATCAAAAATTACGCATGAGTTTACTACATATACTGTAGAAAAGCAACACCTGATCCCAAGAACAGTTTCAGAATCCTTCAGTAACACAACAGGTTGTCTCTCTTCTCCACCCCTTGTAAAAAAAATTATGCAAATAATCCAGTTGGAAACAGAGCTTCCCTGTTCCCATTTATAATATGGCTACAGGAACTGCTGTCATAGTGAAAAGAAATCAGCAACACAAAAGGACTGACCTGAGGTTGGCAACATTTTATACAGTTCCAGATATTGCTCACCATGCAGCATCTACGTAAAGAAAGGCAGCAGTATAACAACAATCAATATATTCTATTGCTTCCCCCATCATAATTGCAAGGAAATATACTGTTATTTTAGAAAATGGTCAGGAAAAAAAAAATAAATTAAAAAAAACCACAAGTTTTTTTGTTCTGTTTTTTCCAATTTCACCCCCAACAGAAAATATTTTCAAAGAAAGTTTTAAACTTCTGTGGTTTAGTGAAATCATTGTGAACCCACATTAAAATTTAACAAAACATTGATCGTTCATACCATCTTATGAAGACAGAGGTTATACAAGTAAAGAAAATGAATAATTTCTTAAGATGTAAGAATAAAAAATACTGCATTTTCTTTTTATAGAATAAAGAGAACTTATTACAAACACACTAATTAAAGTCACCTTAAAGTTATATAAAGAACAAACAAAATTAGCTACTCAAGTCTTCCATACCTGTGTGACATCCATATTTAGTCCTGGAAGAGAAGGAACACCATCAAACATCGAAACCTGAGCAGGAATTACTCCAAAGCTAGGTAGACAGCAGAACTCTTCACTTCCTTCAAAGAGAAATTTTAGGTGATCTGGATCCTTACTTGACATTCCCACACCAAGGGCATATAGAATAGGCTCTAAGTGAGTATATTTATAGACAGTGGTAGCCAATTCCCGGCCAATAACACTTTCCTGGAAATTAAAAATCAGCATAAAATAAAAATTGGTAATAGTTAATATCGCACTTGCATTCTTTCTGTAAGTCTCATATCAAACAAAATTCACATTTGAGCATTTTCTTTATAGTCACATGTAAACATTAAGTATGAATAATAAATATACCATAAAATATGTATTTGTTGCAGTACAAGCAAGCATAATATAATGCATTGTATCTTGTTGCAATCAATTTGCTTCAAGAAAAAGTAGTTAACTTCCTACAGCTCTGCTCCCAGCAATGCGTAAGAATTTTTCTAAAACAAACCACAAATGAAGTAATTAAAACCGTAATAAGATTGAAAAAAGGAAAAATTATCTATATATGGAGAAGGAGCCCGAGCAAAACCACACTGCCTAGCAAGGCCCATCCTCTGCCCCTTTTCTGAACAACATCCTAACTAAAGAGTTTTACAGAACTCACAAGCACTTGCATTCTGCATTATTCAGTCTATTTAGCCTTAAGTTTTCCCATCATCAGTAAAAAAATAAAGAATGAAGTCTGGAGATGTTTCTTACTCTGCTTCCTCTCTTCACAGTTTAAAACCCACCCTTCTTTTTGCAGACAACAAGCCAGAGTAGAAGCTGATCAGTAAAATAAGTCTCTCTGCTCAAGGTTCCACCTCACTTTGAATGCATCTGGTAGACAGAGGTACTTACCATATCAACAGATGAAGAGACCAGTGATCCAGAGCTTGTTGAATTCATAGAAACATTCCCTTGAGACTCTATCTGACTCAGAGCATCATTCAATACAGTTATGGACTCTAGAGAAAGGAATTGAAAAAAATCACTTATAAATAGCCATAAATAAGACATTCCGGTTAGACACACAGCAAAAATGCCAGCAAATGGCATACAGCCTAGTGCTTCCCAATTAAACACAACAAATATACATCTGTAAATTGAGCCTAGTGCTGCATTTTACAGGCATCTACACAACCATTTATGGTAATGATCTCTATATAACTTACATTCCATCAGTTCTGCACCCAGCAGTCTACCATGACACCTAATTCAAGTGTCTAAAACACAACTGGCGCTATACGTCACCATTCAAGACAACAGGAATATGTCGGTAAATAGGTTGCTTCATTCCCTGAACCACAAGATTAAGGAGAAGATAATGATTATTACGTTTCAACTGCCTCAGAAATAAACATCTGAAAATTATTACTGCTTTCCATATCTTGAAATGCAATACAAGTAACAGGTGTCATTTCCTGGCAGTTACCCTCCTTCCCAAATAACATACAAACATACATATAAATAAATATGGGGCTTGAACAAAGCCAAGATTACAAACAAGATGATGCATGGCTGAGATACAGAACTCAGCTATGGTAAAGTTAGGCCATCAAGAACAGCTTGCTCTTGAAGCTCAGTATAGCTAAAATCAATATTAACATTCATGTGTTGGAAAGAATAAAACAAAAATTGATGAGAATCATGCACAGAAAAAACAGAAAAGTGCTTAGATCAGAGGACTACAAAATCATTGTTTAACTACCTTTACCTTGAAAGCTGCTCCCCTCCACTTCAAAATCCCTATGCCCATACTGACTTGCACTGTTGCTCTATTGCACAGCAATTACCTAAATATACTCAGTCAGCCGCCTACCTTCTTGCAGAATCCTGATTTCCTAAACTATTTGTTGCTTTCCAGTCTCACTGCCAAAATCATCACGTTTTATCTGTGGCTTAAATCTCATGAAGAAAAAGAACATCTATGAAACAAACACGTTGTCACATATGTCTTCTGCCAAAGACAAAATTTTACCTCTGGGTACAAGCACTGCTGTAACTGGGCATAAGGTTATGACATTTACGAAATGTGACAAGGTGCAAAACAAGAGATTTGTAATTTACAAGAACCCTTTAAAAGGTAATCTCTTTTATCAATCATGAAATGAATGAATGAAAAAAAATACTGAGATGCTAGGAGAACTTTCTACATCTCTTGCATCAACCAAATAAAAGGATTTCACATTGCTTTAAATCTTCAAAGGAAAATACAGCTTTGACCTCCAAGTAAAACTGAATGTTTCCTCAACTTTTCACATCCACAACCTATTTCCAAACAGGAACATAACTATCATTCTTAATGGTGAAATCTGAAAAGAATATTACTAACATGTAATTTACATGCAACGTCATCATTAAGACAAACACTATAAAGAAAACCTATAATTTAATGATGGTGCAGAATACTAAAATCTCAGGGAGTCTTTCTTCCAGACTATATGATTTGACTCTCAAATTGGTGAGCTGGTGTCCTGGGTTGAGTGAGTGGTGGAGTTTTTTGGTGGCAGGGGAGGGGGCTATCGGGGTGGTCCCCTGTGAGAAGCTCCTCGAAGCTCCCCCAGCTCCACGTCAGCTCCACTTGTTTGGAAACTGAGCCAATCAGCTGCGCCTCTGCGATAACGTATTTAAGAAGGGACGTGATAACGGGCAGTGGGACTTGTGAGGGGGAGTTGCTGCAGCTGCGTGAACACCAAGGTCCGTGGAGGAACGGAGGAAGAAAGGAGGGGGGAGGTGTGCCGGAGCAGAGACCCCCCTGGATCCTGTGGTGAGACGGCAGGGCGGCCCCCCCTGCCACCCATGGAAATATACGGTGGAGCAGACACTGATTTGTGGCCTGTTGCTCCTGCTCAGCTGATCAAGGTGCTGTGCCCAAAGAAGGCCGGGGTCTCGTGGGAAAAGGTAGCCCCGCTGCTGTAATTCAGCACTGGGAGGATTGCAGCATGCGGGGGAGTCCCACGCCGGAGCAGCTCGGGAAGGGCTGCAGCCGTGGGAGGGAATCCAGTCGGAGGAAGTTAGTGACCCATGACGGAGCAGTGTGGGGAACGCTGCGGCCCGTGGGAGGAATTCATGTCAGAGAAAGTTTGTGGAGGACTGTCTCCTGTGAGAGGGGGACCGCGATGGAGCAGGAGGAACAAGTTTCGGACACTCCCCTCACCGAACATGAAGAACTGGCAGCACTGACTGCACCCCCCATTCCCTGCCCCTGCGCCACTGGGGGAGGAGGTAGAGATATCGGGAGCAGAGCTGAGCCCGGGAAGAAGGGAGGGGTGGGGGGAAGGTGTTCTCAAGATGTGGCAATGCTTCTCACTGTCCTACTCTGTTATGTGTTGTTAGTGTCTGTAATAAATGCATGGGGTTTTTTTCTTCCCCTAACGAGTCTGCCTTTTGCTCGTGATCATAAAAGGGAGGATTTTTCCCCATCCCAGTCCTATCTTGAACCCCAAGCCTGGCTCTCTGTCCCTTCTCATTGCCAGAGGGGAAGGGAGAGAGAGCTGCTGCATTGTGGTTGACTGCCAATCAGGCCTAAACCTCGACAGCTGGCTAGTGTCTGGCTGAACACTATGATCACAGAATGGTTTGGATTGGAATGAATCTTTAAAGGTCATCTAGTCCAAACCCCCCTACAATAAGCAGGAACATCTTTAACTAGACAAGGCTGCTCAGAGCCCCATCTAGCCTGACCTTGAATGTTTCCAGGGATGGGGCATCTACCACCTCTCTGGGTAACCTGTTACAGCACTTCACCACCCTCACTGTAGAAAATTTCTTCCCTGTATCTAGTCCGATTCTACCCTCTTTTAGTTTAAAACCATCACTCCTTGTCCTATTGCAACAGGCCCTTGTAAAATGTTTGTCTCCATGTTTCTTATAAGACTCGTTTGAGTACTGAAAGGCCACTA
Organism: Tyto alba; assembly: GCF_018691265.1. Taxonomy (NCBI): domain Eukaryota; kingdom Metazoa; phylum Chordata; class Aves; order Strigiformes; family Tytonidae; genus Tyto; species Tyto alba. Next base: position 19,552,614 of record NW_024881275.1, on the reverse strand, counting down.
TAAGGTCTCCCCCGAGGTTCTCTTCTCCAGACTGAACAACCGCAACTTTCTCAGCCTTTCTTCACAAGAGAGATATTCCATTCCTCTGATCATTTTTGCAGCCCTTCTCTGGCCCTGCTCCAACACATCCATGTCTTTCTTGTGCTGAGCGCTCCAGAGCTGGATGCAGTACTCAGGGTAGGGTCTCACCAGAGCAGAGAGGGAAAATAACATCTATTGATCTTCTGGCCACGTTTCTCTTGATGCAGCCCAGGATACAGTCGGCTTTCTGGGCTGCAAGCGCACATTGCTGGCTCGCGTCCAGCTTTTAATCTACCAGTACCCCCACATCCTCCTCCGCAGGGCTGCTCTCAATCCCTTCACTCCCCAGCCTTCTTGAGCTTGTCCAGGTCCCTCTGGATGGCATCCCACCCCTCAGGCATGACAACTCAGCTTGCTGTCATCTGTAAACTTGCTGAAGACACACTTGATCCCACTGTCCATGTCACTGATGAAGATATTAAACAGTACTGGTTTCAGTCCAGACCTCTGAGGAACACCACTGGTCACTGACCTCCACTTGGACTTTGAGCCATTGACCACTACCTTCTGGGTGCAACAATCCAACCAACTCCTCATCCACCAAACAGTCTACCTATCAAACCCTTCTCTCCAACTTAGAGAGAAGGACGTTATGATAGACCACATCAAAGGCCTTACAGATGTCCCTATTGATGGCATCTGTAGCACTTCCCTTGTCCACTGATGTAGTCATGCCCTCACAGAAGGCTACTAGGTTGGTCAGGCAAGACTTCTTCTTGGTAAAGCCATGTCAGCCATCTCAAATCATTTCCCTCTCCTCCATGTGCCTTAGCTTAACTTCTAGAAGAATCTGTTCCATGATTTTCCTAAGCACACAGGTGAGGCTGACAGGCCAGTAGTTCCACCGTTCCTCCTTTCTACACTTTTTAAAATGTGAGATACTGTGTTGTTCAACCTCAATGTCAAAGGCTTCACCAAAATTGTTCTTTTAAACTTTAGCCCACTATTATATTAGTAATGAGCAACAGCATTTGACCTGGATCATACCAGAATCATTTAGGAACAGTCTCATTGGTTTTCAAAGCTTATTATGCAGAAGAAGTTGTCTTTAAGGATGGAATGTTCTTTCAAGGACTCCTGGGTTTATTTCTTTATATCTGTGACAGACATCAACCACATGAGATATATCTATGGTTCTAGTCCCAATTTTCTTGAGAGGTATCAGCAGAAAGTGTATGTTACACTTTATCGGTCAAGGTGGTTTTCATCTGTTAGTATCAAAGCTACTTTTAAGATGCCATCCCTTTGAGTTGCCTGAAAAGCATAAGCAAGTTACTAGAATATCACCAATACAGGCAGAAAAGCCTTTTTTTTTTTTTTCCTGTTTTTTTAGTTGTTTTTTATTTTGGTGTTTTGGGGTTTTTTGTGTATTTTTTTTTTTTTTAATAAAGGGAAGCTGTAACAGTTTTCTTATAACACTAGATTTTTCTTTATATATACACAAAGTATACATACATGCTTTCTGTGTGTTTTATATTAATTTGCTCTATACCAGAGATAAGCCAGAAGTCAGCCAGTGAGAATAGTCAAGTTGTTTTCTGTACTTTGACAGCTTCCAAGAGAATTAAAAATGCACGTGAATGTAAGAGCAGATTACACACTTCTAAAATACTAGAATTAGCTGAAACTGGCACATATCTTCACAACAAAGAAATCAAAACCAAGAGAGATTGCCTTGTATAGGTGACAGAAAATGAATTGTTTTCCTAGGTAACAAAACTAAACACACTAACCTGTGCAATATATACTACGGAATGCTATATACAGAATACAGTCTGCCTGACATGGACGGTTGTCTTTCACCTATCTCAACACAATCTGATGTCTCCCTTTGCATAACAGGAAGAATCAGAGTAAGACACAAGAGCAAGTAGCCTATTGTGGAGGCAAGAGCTACTGGGTCTAGCTCTGTCTGAGAGGGAATACAATGCAGTGTGCAGCTGTGACCTCCTGCACATACAGAAGCTTCAGAATATGTAGTGCATCATATTTAATTTGGTCTTTCTGCTTATGCACAGGAGTCCAGGACCTCTCAGTATTTCAAAACATGGAATTACATCTGATCACTAGATCCTGCTGCAAATGAGAGCCTGAGCAATTATTTTCTAATACTAGTTAAGCCAAGTCACATTACTCTGCAATTGCTGCTGCCTAAGGGCATACAGGGAGACTGTACAGTGACTCACTGATGCACGCTGTAAGTTGATTCTGTGTCCTAACCTTAAGGCCCTGATTATGCCTTACTTTTCTTGAAATATTTCTAGCTTGTTCTGAAGTATTATGAAGTAAGCTAAAACTATTATTTCAGTTTAATCATTAGTAAGAAAATTACATCATGAAAATTAGGAAAAAAACCTAACACATGCCACTGCAGAATCACAGCTGCCTCAGAAGCAGTGACATTTTCATGTTGCATTAAATAGATGGTTATCTTTCATTCCTGGCAAAGTGAAAGTAGGAGAACACACAGCAGCAACACTCCATATTCAACTTCCTAAGGCCTTAATTCTCACATAGCTTCTTAAAAAAAAAAAAAAAAAGTCTGTTCTCAGATTTTTCTGTTGTTAAAAAGACATCATGTAGTGAATGCACAAGTAATTGTATCTTTAGCTAGTTAACAGGACTATACTTGAAACTCTGTAGGAGTACAGAGGAACTGCCAGAACTTCTCCAAGTACATTAAGGACTAAGCTTGTAAAGCTTAGGTAATAACTACAGAGAATACTCAAAGATACTTGAGGCCTTGAAAGTGAAAAGGCAGGCATAGTCAGTTACACTGACTGTGTCGGATAGCTTTTGGGGTAACGGGAAGAGATTGGGCAAGACACTATACTGCACAAATCAGCAGCTGCTCATCTAGAAAGATGCAGGCTAAGTACCAAGAAAGATTGTTTTACTGAGCACACTGTCATGGTATCTGAGAAACTTCAATGAGTTACTGAATTAGCATCATCTGCCAAATCAAGTGATAATTATTTCCTATTAAATAAATTGCACAAAGCCTATAAAAGCATATTCTGGTACACAACCAAGAGTTTTTTAGCTTTATTCAGTTTATGTGCCAAGAGAACAAGTTAAACCTACAAACTGAAGTGCTTAAAAAAGTTAAAAAAAAATGGAAAGAAGAATTCAGATCTTTTTACTTGAACTGGTCTTAAATGTTTTCATTTCTTAAAAGACCATCGCTAAAACATAAAGATGAGACAGTACTTCCATTGTCTTCAAGAGTTCAGCATCTCCAGCAGAACGACCTTAGCTAAAATACACAACTACAAACATGATCAAGTTAAACATCAAATGAGTGCTTTGCTAGACAGGGCTCTAAATGCATGATCATTCACACATTTAATTTATTTGTCTTTAAGAGAATTCCTTCCTCCTATGCATGCAAAAAAGAGAATTCTACGTAAATAGTATAACATGAGTCCAAGTACTCAGTTATGTATGACTGTTACACATGTAAGAAAACTACCTTTAAAAAAACCCCAACCAACCAAGAGATGATGATCCTCCTTTTTTATAATCTAAAATTAAAGTCAAACTGCTCTTATCATTATCGCTAAATTAGGAAACAAGATTAACATCTCTGATTATGGTACTTTCTACTATATTACAAGTAAATCCTTTATCTAATTGGTATTTTTTTATAATTATACATAATGGTTAGTACATGATTGCTCTTCACAGCATCAAATTACTTAATGAAATCTTTTGGGAGAGTTTTAACTTGTAGATATTAGGTACTGTATGTAGCTTTTCATTTTTAATGCAAGAACTCCAATTAGTTTCCTTTATTTAACAGTTGAATACCTCAAGCAATAAAGTGGAGACTTCTATATTAAAAGTTTTTTCTACTACCAAACTAAAAATCCTATTCAGCTAACTTCTTCAGAATTTTCCTTCAGCCACTCTACTGATTCTCACATACAACCAATGAATGCGAACGTTTTCGTTCAGCCTGGCAGTATCTATGGCTTGATATCACTGAAAGGACAATCCTGCATTTTTAGCTCAGTTCCTAACAAAATAGAAACTAAGGTATGTACACTGCATGGGAGACTCATGATAATGTAGTATTTACAATTTCCTGACTGTGGAAACCTGCTATATTGTATTGCAAGAACATTTACTTCAGAAGTCCAAAATCTTGTCTAATTTTTCACCCAATAGCATCAAAAGGCACATGTGGAATATCATATGTAATGCTGAAGCAAATTCCAAGATATATTCTTATCTACAACATTTTTCTGCTAGTAACCCATAAAAATAACATAGTCCACTTGACAGGCTGGAGAACAGATCAGAAGCTATAAAGCTGGAATTATGTTGTTATAAATACCACTCCATAGCATGACAAAGAACATTTATAAACTAACATATGTTCGGAAATGGGACATGTGCAAGCCAAAGATCACTGAAAATAGTCAGTAAGGCAATACGGAACTACTGCATAGTTGGTTATATTCCTCTAACGAGTTCTGAGGGAAAGGACAAAGAGTCTCCTATTCTGGTTTTGGTTTAGACATCTACAAACATATTGCTAAGGTTTTAACAAAATATCCTAATGGATATTAGGACCAACAGATTAAACATCTACTACGTATCTATGTATCTTTAACATTCAACTGGCATTGTACATAAGGATGTCTCTTTTCCTTCTCCCCTAAACACTTAAATGCTGGCATTTCCTTATTTGACAAATACTCAATCTTTGACCTAAATTGCAACACGCATAATAACAAAACAATCATCAGTGTTACTAAGCCCATATAAAGGTAATATCTTGAGAAATCTTGGAAAGCAGTTGGGAAAATTGTCTGTATGATTCTGTCCTGGGTTGAGTGAGTGTTGGAGGTTTTTTGGTAGCAGGGGAGGGGGCTACAGGGGCAGCCCCGTCAGAATCTACTCGAAGCTCCCCCAGCTCCAAGTCAGCTCCACCTCTGCACCAAAACTGAGCCAATCAGCTGCGCCTCTGCGATAATGTATTTAAGAAGGGATGTGGTGATGGGCAGTCGGACTTGTGGGGGAAGGTGTTCTCAAGATGTGGCAATGCTTCTCACTGTCCTACTCTGTTATGTGTTGTTAGTGTCTGTAATAAATGTATGTTCTTTTTTTTCTTCCCCTAACAAGTCTGCCTTTTGCTCATGCCCATAAAGGGTGATTTTTTCCCCATCCCACTTCTATCTCGAACCCCAAACCTGGCTCTCTGTCCCTTCTTACTGCCAGAAGAGAAGGGAGAGAGTGGCTGAGTGGTGGTTGGCTGACAAACAGGCTCAAACCACGACAGATTCATTTATGAACTATGATAACTATGGATCTAAATAGAGAAAGACATAAAACAATAAAGAGAAAGCTTGGAAGATGAAAGAAAAGCAAGTATGGCAGCAGGAAAGATCAGACTAATTTTGGCTGAATAAAAACCAAAACCAAACAACAGATGATAGGAAGAACAAAGAAATTAAATAAAGCATTGGAAGAGACAGTCATCTTGGTCACCAGCCAAGAGGATGATGTTACCCAGGAACACACATCAGCACAGAAGAACTTCTTTGCTGTGTTATACCAAGAGACCAGAGCTTTTTGGTATGGAAAGACTGAAACGAAAACACAGTATTATACTGCTACTATCTCTATGTAGGTGCAATCAAATAAAACACTACCATTAGTCTGGCTGTAATACATAAAAAGTGATGTTGCTTCCCTAGAAACTCTTAACATAAAACTATTTTAGTTCTACAGGTAAGAACACAGATTTCCTTTAAAAGATCTGACTGTACTGAAACAGTAAGTGATTAACGTTACAAGCTTACAAAAGAATCACTGGTTCTGTAGACTTCTGAAGTAAAGTTTCAGCAAGTATCTGACAAGAAAGCATTCTCTTCTAAGCTTTCCTTGCCCAAATTATCCACATTATCAAAGTCCCCTTTACCTTGGATACTTCTGGGTTTGCTGGCGTTATCAAAGTCACAGACTTTCTCCCATTTATCTCGCACTGCTTCAGGTGTCATTGGCTGATTCTTTCCTCTGACAATAGCACCCAAGGATCGCTCCCAGCGCACTAGTAGGAAACATGAGCCAGAGTAACAGGTAACAAAGGAACTTTTAGTTTCTTTAGATCACTTTCATCCAGGTCATTACTTTCAAGACAATGCAAGGTTGTAAATACTCCAGTTTAACTCAGTGTAACTTCAAGATGGACTAGAAGGTCTCGGTGCTTTTAACTAACATTTAGAAAAGCAATAGGACTGGGTTTAAATTTCATTAAAGCCACAACAGGCTCATTGATCTCTGATAATCTTAAGTCAGTTTTGGGATTCTGCCAAGTGAAAAGTTGTTGCTAATATCTATCTACAGACATTCTCTGACATGATTTTGGCTACTAATATTTAGGATTCTTCTGAAAGCCTTGGAAAACTATTGGGGAAAATGTGAAAACCACTTGTTATCTATGAAAGAATATTAATACCAGTAGCCAGTATCTCCAAATGGTCCCTGAATTTGTATTTCAGTACTGTAAGTTGAGAGAAACTGGTAAGGCTAATACAAAATCAGTTCTGGAAGGATAAAAACTTCCTGGACTGAAACTAACCCTTAATCTGTCATGTTGGTTTTGCTCTTATCTAGCAATAGATAATGAATAAGGCCATAATGGTACCTCACTAACAACATGGCTTATTTTAAAGATTTCAACAGTAGCCATTATTATAAAAAAAAATTACGGTATTTTCTTTTGACCAGAGCAGAGATGTCAAATATATTTGGCTGTATTAAAACTCAACTTCTTGTGAAAGGTAGCAAGAGGTTTTACACTGCTGCCCCAATTTGTTTCATCTGTTCAATACACTAGCTAGGTAAAGGTATTCCAGTGCCACCAGAACATTTATAGCTAGTTGGAAATGTACAAAATCTTTATCAAGTGGGCAAAAAAATGTTTTGGAATAAGGGGAAACCACTTCTTAAATTAATGGTCCTACTTTCAACCTACTAGTGATATTCATATAGGCAGAAAAGTCCTTGTACGGTTCAGGAAAATAATGCTGGTATTAGGTTCAACATATTTAGGAAAAAAGTTAAGACATTTCAGACACTAAATTAAGTTCCCCATCTTGTAAGCTCTCAGTATTGCCTGCAAGTTTTCTTTATGTTCATATTTAAGCTAGTTATTGGAGTCCCTCAAGGAAAATATTTACATAGCATAGCTACTGGTTATTAAGAAGGCTAACTGCCTCAACATGTTAATGCATATCACTAGTATTTTTATAGGAGTATAAATACAGGTAGAAAGCTATTAATAGGAGCCTGTTTACCAGCATGTGCTATTTTTATACCATAAAAAAATCAAAGTTATCAAGAAAAGGCAGCAACACATATTAGCACCAAAAATGGTGAGTCTTCTTGACTTCAATTATACCCTTGGGAACCAAGCGTTAACGTTACTTTGGCAGATTTTCAGTTACTATCCCTCAGTTCAAAAGCATTAGAAAGCACATACCTAAGTTACCAGTTTCTCCCATGTACAGTGAAATTTGTGAATTTTATTTTAAAAAAGCAGTCTCTCAGAACCCTAAGAGCTAATCTCTCCCTAAATAAAATTGTCTTAACCAGAGGTTAACTGCAAAGATGATTTGTACACTTTTGTTATCAATTCAAAAAAACAAAATAAATCCCACAACACCAAGTACTTACATTTTCCAATCCATCCAGCTCCCACCTGACAAGAAAAAAAGAAAATAATCAGCTTACTGCATGTTACAAAGCAAAGTTTCCGTAATGTAGGGAAACAAAACTATACTTCAGAAGAAACACAACATAATAAAAATTTCTCAACTACTGCTGTTTGCATTTAACAGTTTAGTTAAACACTGAAATGTGAGTGACGTAAAACTCCAAGAACAAGATAACAGCTTCCATCCAATTTATGAGCTAGTAGTTTGATGACAATACCTGTAATGTATTCCTTAACTAGAGTAATTCATCCTTCTTGCAAGTTGCTTTCTGTGTTAGAATAATTTAGAAAACAAAAACTTCTTTAGAAGTAGTTGCTTTGGAACCTTTTCAAACTTAGAAGCATAAAATAAGAATTTTAACAATCAAGTCAGTAGTATTTTCATCATACACCAAAATTATCAAGGTTGTTACTGCCTCATGTACTTGTCATATACAGCACATGACGGTCAACATTTCTTCTGTCTATGCTGAATATGTAGTATCTCACATGATAATTCAGTTTCATCAAAAAGGTTAAAACTGACAGGCTAAAGCAAATGACTGATCTGGGGGGAAAGGGCAAAGGGAGGGAAAGAGGGGGAAGAAAGGGAATATAAAAAAAATTACCTCAAACAGACTGCCATTCTCCACACAGCTCTCATGGCAAAGCCAAACAACTAAGGGAGCAACATACTCTGGTTTGAAAGCATCGACCAGATCTAGAGCAAATTGGAGGGGTGGAATCATAAAATAGAAATACTGTATGATTTCACCAAATTATTCTTACTCTAACACATTCTGATGAACAGCAGAGTCAGGGAGAATTTAACCAACAGTGTTCTGCCATGAAAAGAAAGGACAAATGAAATTAAACATTTGAAGATTCATTAAATACAAACAACTCATGAGATGCGCACATGCCTCCAAACCCCATGACACTGGTTCTCAGGCAGGCAGATGAAAGACTGTCTATATGCGGGGAACATTGTAACGTGCAGACTGCAAAGCCAGGTACCTTTCTACATTTCCATCTGACAAGCAGCCTGGAACAAGAACAAACCAGCTAGACATAATCCTGATGGAGGCGTACCTAAGCAATTTCCCTTTTAATATGATAGTCAGTTATAAAGAGAAGACAATAGGAAAAGTATTGTAGCTGCTGAATATTTGAGAAACATCCCACTTGGAAATGTTGATATTTGCCAATGTGACAGAGAATTATCAACCCTGCTAAATTCATTTCAACTGTGTTCTGGGATTTTCATTGCCATCTGGCACAAGAGAAAACTATCTGAAAATGGGGATAATTGTCATGGAGCAAGAGTGTGGTTGTCCAAGCAGCTCTTACCACATATTCTATCCACTGCCTGAAAAAACAACAACTTTGTTCAATTTCCTTTTCCAGCTTTTAGAATGCTATTCTATCAACAGCAACAGATACACAGCTGTTCATCAGTTAAAGGTCAGCAAGCATCCTCAATTACACCCTCACAGGTGAAGAGCTGGGAAAGTTTAGCGTTACAGATACTTCTTTCATAGCCAAACTGAAGTAACAGAAATTAATTTTTGTAAGTTTCACAAACGTAAAAGGAAATTGAACTGAATTTAATATGGTTTGTTGCTGTAAGTGTGTAACAAAAGTCTTAGGCTTTTCTAAAGTATTCCACTTTATGCCACACTCTATTTAGTCTAGTGCTAATTTTTGATACTATTATGACTAATGATATTAACCCACTATTAAATTAATTAAGAAATAGGTGGCACAAGTTTAAAAACCCACAAAAAATATGCAAACTGCATTCAGAGTTCTAGCAAGAACAACAGTAAGTGAACCGAGTTGAACATATGTAACTGTGGCAATGCTAAAGCGTAGGTGCTTGCAGACATCTAAAGATGAACAGGAAAGTACTAAGATAACAAGGATAGTTTGGTAAGACATATGAAAATGTTTTTAAAGATCTGATGTCCAAACCTTTTAACAGTATTTGAAAAACTGGACAGAGAGGGAGGGAGCAAGGTAAGAAATAAGTGATCAGAACTGTAAGTATCTTATAGGGAGAAGAAAGGATCTCACTCTTCTTAAAATAACTACAAAAAAAATTAAGAGGTGGTTTTATTATTCTATGTAAGTTTCTTCAGGAAATTCCAGCTACTGAACTCCACTTTATGTTTCAGAAACTCATGGCTGCAAGCTTAATGCATCTGCCTCTTTTGTAAGTGCAAAAAATCCCTGGAGCCTACAACATATAGACAGGCTAGATTTCCTGATTACTTGGATTATTTAGACCTACAGCAGGATACATACACAGAACTTAATTAGTCAAAATCATGCGTTCAATCCATGCATGACTGTATAAAATATTAGTCTTCAGTATCTTGTATACAAGTCCAAAAAGTTTAATGATTCTCCTGGTTTTGAAATTTGCCTATCACTGTGGAAAAGAAGGGAGGGAAACGAAACAGGCTGATTCTAAAAGATCTTCTTAGAGCAATTGCCTTTTACAGACTTTCTTCCAAATTCTTTTTGTTTCTTTTGGCCATTTGCCAAATTAGTTAGTCACTTTATCCTACATTTATACTTCATACACAGTTGCCTCCTACAATGTCCTTTATACTGACTTCAGTGCCCTGTTAAAACCTGTTCAAGCATTCAAAGACTAGTAACTGTGCAATAAAGATAAACGTAATATATTAGGCAACACAGTTCATCATCTCCTGCTGATCATGGAACGAAGAAGTACACACATGACATGTTGTGCAAAAAACAGTATTTTGCAATTAGACAATAATATAACAAGTGCAGACACCTTGTGCACATAGCTGATTCCACATCTGATGAAACAAACAAGCCTTTCAACTGCTGGAGGAGGATCTTGGGAGACTACAATTAAAGCTCCTTGCCACATAAAATTGCTTTTGTGAATTACAAAAATTGCTTCTTATCTTGTGGCAGAAAGTAAGATTTCCTTACAACAGATAAAGTAAGTTGACAGTTCAGAGGCAAAGAGACAGTAGGAATAATGAATTAACAGTGCAGGAAATGTAAAGGATTTGCATTTTCTTAGAGATAAGAAGCTTAGCTGTGCTTCAATTCACTGAAAAAATATCAGTACATATCGACCTTAAACGATTCACCTTGTGGCATGACAGTCTGGGTCAGTCTGGATCCAGCAGTAGGAGCAATTGTGTTGCAGTGGATGTTGTACTTCCGGCCTTCAATTGCAATTGTGTTTGAAAGACCCAGAAGGCCAAGTTTTGCAGCACTGTAGTTTGCCTGACCAAAATTCCCATATATTCCAGCAGCTGAGGAAGTCATAATTATTCTTAGGGGAGAGGAGTAAAAAAAGAAAAAAAAATTCAATGATTTCTTTGAGTTGTTTAATTCTACATAACAATATTTTCCAGCATTGTATTCTCCACAAAACAAAAGTGTGCAAATAATAAAAGGTTATTTGTTGTTTTTGCTAAGAAATAAATGCCATTTTTATGTTTGATTGAGAGCAACCATCTGACAAATCCTGAAGCGTTGTCATAGTAGCAGAAAACTAACAAAGTCATGAACCTTTCTGAGTTATACTGCAAAACCAAGACAGTCTGTGACAACAGGATACTGTATAGAGAAGAATATAGTGGTCAGAAGAAAAATATTTTATTGAAAATTACCACACCTTAATATCCACCTGATAATATGTGAAGCCGTATTTTTACAGAGTTCACATTCAAAGAATCCTAATGTACATAAAACACATGAAGGAAGAAGATAGCAAAGTCTTGCCCTTTGCTGTCCTCTAGCATTACCAATGTGGACATGACTGCACTGCTCACAAGAAAGCTCTAAAACCACTGCAGTTCATAACTGGTTTGAGGTAAGAAAACACTCTGCTGCATGTCTTCTCATAAATTGAAATTCAAAAGAAAGGGTCTACATCTTCACTTTAAAGGAAGCCTTATCACAGTCTGTTCCAATCTACTGTAAACACACTGCATAGCTGGGATCAAAATCTATTTCATTTTTATTATTATTTGTCTCACTGACAATAATCCAATGCTTTTAATCTAAATAAAGAGATGTGTTACAAGTACTGGCTCAATATGTTCAAGATGAAAAAAGCTACAAAACATATACAAAGCAGACTTTTGCAGATGGCACACATCTATACAGAAATTGCAGAAGCACTTACTACCATTGTTATCTGAGCAGATACATAAAAGGAGCCAAGGGAAGCATTTTCCTAAGTGGATGCAACTCCTAGGCTTTAGCCGTGTTTTCTGCTTGATAATCTATTCCCTTACCCTTACAGTTCAGTTCCCTGGATAAGAATGAATGTCAGTTTGGCCACAGAATGACAAAGAAGGTAATACAGATTTCAACACATTCGTATGGTTGTTAAGATTAATATAATTATGTCAGTGTTTCAATGAGGAAAAACAACAGAAGTGAACAGAACTTAAAAGGTCTGAATTCACTGCACTCTTTCAGTTAACAGTAACACACACTAAAATAGACTATGAACACTCCCACAACTTCTAAAACAAGTACATTTGACCAAAAGGGAAAAAAAAAAAAAAACAAAAAAAAACAACCTCAAAGAAAAAAAACAAGACCCACAAACAGAACTGCATGTATCTATCATTTGACTAGGGAGGAACAGGACAAGAATCCCTCAGACTTGAAGTAACATAAAAGTAACAAACATTTCTAACCAGTCCTCGTGAAAAGAAACAGCATTGTATAACCCTACAGCTCACGTCTGGGATATTTGCATCTACATGGAAAAACCTTTAAACATTTGGATGGGGAGGCAGAAATGGGGGCTAGAACTGAAAAAATAAGGGCTTACATATTTGCACTGATTTAGTTTCATCCCAGTAACAGTGAAAGAAAAGAACCTCCTTCACTGTCAGTGCATGCATCAGTCTGTTATACCATACTGAAAAAGAAAAAAAAGACAAATTTTTACCTGCCAAATTTCTGATTCTTCATATGATTCCATGCAGCCCGGGTGACCAAGAATGATCCCCTCAAATGAATTCTATGAATTATATCTAGGAACAAATTAATGTTGGTTTAATAATTCCAGGGTTTTGTCTCCCCAGTTGAAATACACCATTTGTTTCTTTGTGACAAATACTACACTCTTCACACTCTCAAACCATTACTAAAAAAGTGGTGGGCTTTTTTTTTTTTTTCCATTTTTTGTTTGATAGATCATTCTGAAGTGCTTGCCTGAACATACACAGATCATCTTTTCTCTCTCTCCTGTATAGCATTCACAGGCATCAAAAAGTCCTGCACTTAAGCAGAGTTAAACAAGGACTACAGAGGCTAGACCACCTTTGCAAAAGTCTCCTCAAGTTGCTCATGACCACCTACATCTCACTGAATGTTCCCCCTGTTCCTCTGTCCCTTGGCACATCAGCTTTCCTTCCCCTGTTTTACTTCTGGGTCTTTTAAGCCTGTTTAGTATTCAGCCAGACAGTGCTGGCACTAGGAATGTGTTGTGCTCACGAAAACTGTTGTGTGTGTTTCACTTGGCTCTTTTGTATTCCACTCAGCAATTAGGAGTGGCAGTTAGAGCTTTTCTTCCCCTTTGAAACTACATACATCTACCATGCATTGCAACACAGATCTGGTTTGCAAACTGAACACAATTTATCACTAACCTTTCATGGCAATAGATAATTCTCTCATCTGGCATAAACAGCCTTTCCTGCCTTCTCTCCTCCCTTGTACCAATGGGAGAGATGTACCTTTTACCTTTCACGTAGAAAGTACATTTTAAAGTTTATCAACTCACCCCAATCTTCATCACTTATCCGAGCAAATGAACGGTCTCTTAGGATCCTAAAACGCATTATTAGGAGAACAAAACAAAACAAAAAAAGATGAGCAGGTGTTTACACAAGTGACAGCCCACAATCAAAAAGGAAAAAATCTTCAGGTTTACTCACCCAGCATTGTTTACAACAATATCTGGGGAAAAAAAAAAAAAAAAAAAAGAAACTAAGTGAATACACTGATAAAATATTGTTTCTCGTTTTCTCCCACTTCTGAAAACATTTATAAACAAAAGCACTGCATACATACATCATATTACTATTCTACAGCTCCTTGTTCCAAATAGTGAAACTCTACCCGTGAACAATAATTAAGACAAAATACTTCAGAACAGACAAGTCTTGGCCTGCCAACAGAACAAAGCCTGACAGGGGGGTATATCTTACAAGCATGGACTACCTAGGAACAGAATACCCGCAGGATGCAGCCATTCTGAACAGTTTTGCAGCTTGCTTTGAATTCCAGAGAGCTCCTGATTATGCAGTTTGTGCTACCACCTTTGTTGCAGTAAGCCTAAATGATAACTGGAAGAACCACAGAGCCGGTAATTTGGTTCCTGTTGGCTTTGATCATATGTACTTTTAGCCATTTAACCCTGAGTTAAAATCACATAAACTTCACAATCAAAGAGTGGCAATCCTACAGTAAATAGAAACATTACTTGTTAGATAAAATATCTCAAACTTTTGTTTTTAATTTGTCTTAAAGCATTTTGATCTTCACATAGGCAAAAAAGTGTCCAAAACGTGACAGGGCATCTATGACTCTTCAGCCATATTATTTATCCTAATTTTATGCAGTTTGTTATAATACTTAATGCACTCTGAGACAGAAATTGTTAACCATTACTGAAATACCAAAATTCTGAAGGGCAGGAAAACAAGAATCACATACTGAGCTTTAAACTGCTACAAAGTTCCATAAAAACAGGAAAGTTGCCCGTTCTGATTTAAAGTGGAAAGCCCCTGATTTAGCCCCTGATTTCACTGAGTAAGGACATCAAGGGTTGGAGGGTTCTACTGTTGTCACACTGTACTTCATACACTTGTCCACTGAACTGTTTATAATGGCTCTGAACTTGCAAACAAGTTACAACAAGAATTAAGCAACAGTACCTATCCTCCCAAAAGCCTCAAGTGCTGTCTTCACAAGCTTTTCACCATCTTCCACCGAATCTGTAAGAAAAAAGTATGAATTTTCAAGTAAAACTAACTGGATACACTGCACTTACAGGATATTATCAACTAATTCCATGGAGCTAAGAAAAATATATTGTGTACAACCCCAATATAAAATAAATACAAATTCAGCCAGTATTTGCTCATGGCCTAAAGCAAATCTCACACAGTAAGTCTAAATGGTACAATGCTTGCCACTGCATTAAAAACAAGTAAGAATCATACATTTCCATTTTGCCTCTGACAGTTGTAGACGGACAGTTTCTTAACATTTCAGTGTTAAGAAAGCATGAAATAAAAAGGCATTACTAGATGAGCATTAATTTAAAAAGTGATTTATTTATGCACTTGCTTTGAGTGCTTCTGTCTAATTCACATGACATTACACCTATTTAATTTATATGATATCAAAAAGCTGGCAGTAGTCCTTTATTAAGCAGTGTCAACTCTTCATTCAACAGGTCCACTATTCCTACAGATAAAGCATTACACTAGTCTGGAAAAGTAACATACCATAACTGGGTACTGCTTTCCCTCCTTTTGCTCTGATTTCATTCACAACTTTGTCAGCAGCTGAAGAGCTCTTGCCAATTCCCTTGAAATCAACTCCAAGGTCATTCACTGTTTATCACAAAGAAAGTAATTTTTCATTGGTAACACTTAAGACTTCACATGCTGGAAGTTATAGAGAGAATTAATAAAACCTGCTGCATCTGGATCCTACTGAAAATCTCAAATGATTACAGAACAGTAGATCACATTATTCTTTTTTTTTTTTAACATACAGTATCATTTTTTTAAAGTAACACAGAAAAGAGAGCTTTTTTCTCTCCACAATGCATTCAACTTGCTTGTCCTGCCCAGGCTAACTCTCTAATTGTGTTATTGCAGTTCAGAGATTAAGATCAAGATTACATACAAATCATAGGTGATTAATTCTGGTCTGTTGTCAAACTGCTATAACTACTGCATGAACCATAAACAAGACCAAGAAGACTTTGTTCCTGTTTAATAGAATAGCTAAAACATTACTAGTAAACTCCACTACAGAACAGATCAAGCGATTTGAACAAAGGGAGAAAAGCCTGCTCTGGAGCTTCAGATCCTGCTCCTGTGGGATAAGAGGGCCACCTGATAGAGCACTGCTTTGTTTCCAGGCTACAATTTGTACTGGAGCATGCATTATTAATGTTAGCTTCACTGTAACATCACCAGAGTTCAAGGCACTGATGTATTTGCATATCCCACAGATTAATGGAATTTATCAGAGGAACAAAAAAAAAAAAAAAAACAAAAAATCCATACACACATTGTATTTGGACAAATAATTTTTTTTTAAATGGTAAGAAATATGTTTAAATGGGTACAAAATGAAACTGTAAGAAAACCAGAATTGACTGTGGATTTACATGACATATCAGTATTTTGCTAAACAGTCTTTTGCTATTGTGGTAAATAACAGAAGAATTTTGCTTTCGCTAAAAGTAAATAAACAATTACTTTTATTGAGTTAGGCTAAAGCTATTATTAGTACCATGATCTACATTTTAAGAGAAGTAAAAGAATTTACTACTGGGAAAAGAAAAGGGGGGAATTGATCTGAGGAAACACCAACCCAACAGCCCCCCCCCTCTTCTTGGGATGCTCACCAGATGGTAACTCCTTTGCAATGGAATGAGAAAGAACAAGAGGGGCCATCGATGGTCCATATCAAAGGAAGGTAACTCCCGTTGTGATCGAATGGAAGGAAGGCAGGATGGGCCACCTCTGGTACCTCTTGTCCTTGAGATAAGAGAGGAACTGAAACCACTGAGCCATAAAGACAAAGGAGCTGCAAATTGGCCCAGACTTGAAGGACAAGGTGTACCTGACCACAGGACTGAGTCTGTGCAGAAGGAAGGGTCAGCTAGCGAACACCGTGAAGAAGACTACGAGCCTTCATCTGCAGACCCCTGCCCACGACCACCAGGGAGCACTGCGCAAGCGAGATGGGAGGAATTTGGGGTGGGGGGATATGTTAATGATTTCTCGGAACTAATTGTAATGTTCCCTCCCTATCCTTGGAGTAGTGATGCATATGTATTAGAGTAGATGAATATGTAACCTTTTATACAATAAAAGGGAGCCCCTTTGGCTCCAGAGGGCGTGACATCGCGCCCAGCACTGTATTCTTTGCTCCACTTACTTTGTCCCCTATAAAACCTTTTTTATATAAACGTGGGCTTGTTTCTCACACTATGGTGAACTCCAGCTTTGTGCCTTCTAACTTTTTAAAGTCCTCAAGAAGCCAGCGATACTGAAATCCTGAAAATATGCAAGATATTCTTGCTGGTCTTGATGATAAGCAGCAACTACAAGTCTGCTGTATCATCACAAAAGGAACTAAACCCATTTTGTGATACTCCCTTTCTGTTTTTCCTAAAAAAAAAAAAAAAAAAGAAACAAACTAGCATGTAAAGAGGAACATAGTTTGCAGGACACATGACAAAATTGTTCTCTATTACTCAGACCAATAAAGTTTCATCTGGAATCCTGTATTAACTGTATGCAGCACTTCAAGAGAAGTGTAGAAACACTGCAGAAGATCCACAGGAGTAAATGCCAAAGCCCCGAAGAAGCGAGCCATGTAAAGAACAGGGGAGGAGGGAGAGGGGAGAGGAGGGAAGACAACAAAGTAAAACAAAAATCATGAACCACCTAGTCTGAAGCAGGAAGAATTAAGACATAACATTATGATATGCTCAAGTACATTAGCCTACTAATGCAAAAAAGAAAGCAGACAAGATCTCCAAGCTAAATAAATCAGTATCTAACAGTTTGAACATGCAGCTAGCTCAATACAGGTGAGGGATTAGGGAAAATTTCCAACTGCAGTGAAACGTTAGAGTAGGGAACATGGACAGACTGCCCAGTCTGCAACAGCAAGGGTCTTTAACACAACATGAAAGAAAAGCAAGTCAGAAACAGCACTAGGATTTCTAATCTGTCCTGGGAAAGAAGAGTGGACAATTTTGTGGTAAATATTAATACAAAATAATCTTGTTAAGACATTACAGCTCCCTACTGAAGACATGCTTATATATGTTTATCCTTCACTTCAATAGTAATTTGCTGACAAATGCTTTATTAAATATTTGGGAAAATTTCCAGAGGCAGCAAAGCACCGCCAGCTGACTGCAGGCACTAACAGAGCTAAAGCAAAGATGAATGCGCAAGAACAAACAGAGCTGTTCTAGGTTTTGAAAACCTTAAAGTAGCTCCACAAGTGTGATAGAGTAATTTACGAAAGAAAATAATGGATAAAAAACATTATTTTAAGATGAAGCTTTACAACATATAATTTCCAGTTGAAAACATCCAGTAGAAAAGAGCAAGACTGTAGCAGTTGTGACAGAGCATGGTTATAGACTGAACCATTGAGAATTCCTCTAAGGCTATAGGTGCATTATTAGCAAGTAGTGCAGAGCAGCAGAAGCAAATCGGTAGAATGAAAAAGTTGGTGCAAAAGACCTGACTTCTACAGTACATGTTTTTTTAAAAAATAAACCAGCTCATTTCTTGCTGCAGTCTGCTGCCACAAACCAAGCACACATTTGGAACAATTCAGGTGTACTGATAAATAGCATCTTTCAGTTTGGTTTTCAGAGGAACTCTGCTCATGCACGTCAATACCATCCCACAGTGCAAACAAAAATACAAATAGATACAAATCAAAAGAGATGCTTCAAAAGCAAGATTCTAACTAAAACAGCAATACAGAAGAGCCCTCAGGTAGACTGAAAAGGAAGGAATAGTAGGGTCTCTACATAATACAGGTTGCAAGACAAAACCAAATCATTCCCTTCGTCCTGTTTGCAACTTTTTCTGATGAGAAGCATGAAACAGACAAAGCATGACAAAAAAGGTGATAACAGGTAGCCCTCTGGATGATAAGAAAAGGGAGATTTCCACTGGGGTCACACTGCTCAGCATATTCTGGGAGAAGGTACTGGAACATAACATATTCACATTTTCAAATGGTCATATGAGAAGTTTCTGAACAGTATTCACATTAAGACAACACCCTCTCTGGCCACAACTCATAGTAAAGATTGGTGTGCACAGATGGAAGTAAAATCTGGGAAATGATCTGATTCAAATTGGCTTTCCAGCAAAGATAAGCCCTTGGGCAACTTGCTTCATAAGAAAAAGCTCAGAAGCAAAATATAAATAGCGAAAGATAAGACAGAAAACCATTAAGTAACAAAGGTTACTGTCTAAAAGGGCATGGACTGTTGAATGCAAGCAATGTGAAATGCCAAAGGTTATTGTCTAGATAAGTTAACATAAAACTTACCAACTACTGAAGCTCCTCTTTCAGCAAAAGCCAGAGCATATGCTCTGCCCAAACCTAGTTTAAAAAATTAAAAAAAAAAAAAAGGTCAATTTGTCTCCTGGATCACAATTCAGAGAAAAAGCCACACAAAAATTAATTGCATGAAGAAAAATGCACCAACATAAACACCTTGAAGATTCAAAGTAAAACACTTTTTCCCCCAGGAGTTAAAAGTTTCATTTAAGTTCAAAACACAGAAGTAAACAAACAGATAAATTGTAGACAAAAACCTCCTGTCAAGAGGAAAAAAAAAAAAAATCCCCATTCTTACTCTTTGTTATTGCACTCACGAGACCCATCAGGGAAAGCTGTCTGCTGCTGAGTTTGTGCTTGTGATAGAAAAAAAACATTTGTAAAGCATAATGTCTTGATGTAACCTTAAAGGAGGGGATATTTCAAGTTAATTAATTACACTTTAAGTGAATAAGATATTTCCCTGGTTAAAGCTAGTCTTTAAGATTTGAAAAAGAAACTGAAGAAAATTTAACTGTCACTGAAGATGTACTGACAGAACGCCTCCAATTATTTGGATACAAAGGAGTCGCTTAATACCACAGTTAACCAGACGCATTCATACTTTACCTATCATAACAGGAGACTGTCATTTTTGCCCCACATACAAAAGCAAGACTCTTGCACCTTTACTCTGGCTTAGATTCTAGTTGTGTTATAAATTATTTGTTATGTCAAATGATTTACAGAGATATTATCCACTGTAGCAGACAAGAGTTGAAATCAATGATGATGAACCTTTTTTTTCCATTCCAAAAGAAACTGAGATTTGAATGATCAAAAGACGATCAGGCAGAAAAACATTTCTCCGAGTGCACCAGTATCTCTTCACCCCTCACTAAAACATTCAAAGCTAGTTCTCAAAAGAAAAAACAGGGGAAAACATAAATTAGAACTGATTAGACTGTTTTTAAACACACTAATCTCACATCACCAAACTGCAATTTTCCTTAAGACTCCTATGAGCCTCTGCAGTGGAGACTATCACATGTGAGGTGCATATATGTCCACTGTCTGATGTAATCTTGGGAGTCCAAGAAAACTCTTGTTTTGAAAAGCCACACAACTGATAAGTGCACAAAACCCAGACCATGCTATATGTGCCGCTATTCTCAATTGGCAAGGAAGGACTGAATGCTTAAGAACCAAAACTAATCTTAAAAATAAATAAATAAATAAGCTTGAATTGCATAAACTATGGCAATGCTGCGTGACAAGCAGGAGCAACACTTCACAATGGATTTGCCCAAAGTTAAAAGAAACTACTGTATTTTTAGATGCTCATGTATGTGAAAACAGGTCTTTCCTTACAGCAAATTAGTGATCCAGATGTTTTAGGTAAATTCCCGGCTCTGATCTGCTCACCAGCATCCAACTGAAAAATCAGTGTTGACAAACAATACTACTAGCAGTACAACCTAACTACAGTGCTGTAAACTAAATAGAAGCAAAATAAGAACTAATCTGAAGTTAACAGGGCTTCCCTTTATCTTCCCTTAAGTTTAATCAACTGCTCATCAAAAAACTATAGTGAAATAAAACACTGAATGACAATTTTCTCTGTTAACAAACCATTTTCAAGCAGCCTAGCACTAGAAGTACAAGGGTCACTGTACCCACACTTATGAAAAGCAATTTTTGCTCCATATAGTGCTTTTTAGAAGCTTTGTTATTACCAAAGCATCTTTGTTTCCCTATTACTTATGGCCTTAACCTGTTCTTCAGTGAGACTTGTTACATACAGAGAAGCGCATAAATACAGGTCTGATAAAGGCTGAAAAGCACCATACAGAGATCTGGCCTCAGTCAGTCTCAGGTTTTGTCACCTTCAGGTAACCTGAGTGTTCAGTGCTTTCCATAAAATTTGTGACTCTTGCTCTTTCTCCGCAAGACATCACATAATCTAGGCCCCCAAAATGTCTCCTGTAGCTATGTGCAACTCCACAAAAAAAAAGAGCAAAGCTTCACTGTGGGAAGGCACAACTTTCTCAGGGGATGGCAGAACAAGCTCCTTTAGCAGCCTACCACAACTACAAACTTTGCCTCTCGCTTGTCCACCCTCACAGCTCCTGTCTTTGCTGGACATACCAGAGTAGGCCAAGGTCAAAGCATGTATCCACAGGAATTAAAAACAAATCAAAACAAAACAAACAAAAAACAAACCCCCACTACAACAAATACAAAAACATTTCCTGGCAAAATCAAGCATTCCACCGCAGAGCCACCTCCCCTGAAGAGGCCAGGCCCGCAGCCCACCAACAGCACAGACCAGCCCTGATGCAGAAAATCTCTCCCCACCCTTCCTTTCACCTCTCAGCGCCCTCAGGCTGCCTCCCAGGAGGCCAGAGGCTGCTTTCTGCTCCGGCGCTGGCCAAAGCCCCTGCCAGACCACACAGGTTGCAAACATCAGTCACTAGGTCCGTGGCAAAACTGAAAGGAACTTGGATACCAAACCCCGACACGGGGCAGGGCACCCATTATTGACTGGTGCAAAACGGTGCTATGCCCCCCCCCCTGTGTTTAAAGGACAGACAAGCCTGCGTTCGGAGTCACTACCACCACGCTAATTTTCCGCCCGGATCGAACGGCAGCGGCTACAAAGCGCTGGGAGAGCCGGCGACAACCCCTGCGCCGCCCTGGCACTGTGGCGGCGGCCCTGACGGGCGAGGGCCGGCACCTGGCGGGGCCCGCCCCCCCCCCGCGGGCGCCGCGCCTCTCTCTTCTGAGGGAAAAAACAAAACAAAACAAAACGTTTTTAACGAGCGAAGCCCTCACAGACGTCCCCGGCTGCCACCGGAGGGCACGGGGGCACCTGTCAGAGCCGCTGGCAGCGGCGGCTGCAGGGTGCCCACCTCACCCGGCCTCCCGCGGGAAGCCCCACCACGACTCGCCTCCTCCGTGGAGGGGAGGGGGGAACCCACGGGACGGGACGGGACGGGACGGGACGGGACGGGACGGGACGGGACACCGCCGCTCACCTCCTCCGGCGCCGGTCACCAGCACCACCCGCCCGTCAAACCTCAGCCCCGCCGCCATCGCGCTGCGCTGCACCGCGCCGCGCGACCGGCCCGCCCCCCTCCCCCCACGGCTAGAGCGGAGGGGCGGGGCGGGGCGGGGCGAGGGCCGGCGCCGCGCATGCGCCAACGCCTCCGTCGCCACCGCCCCCCGGGGCAGGCGCGCCGGGCTGAGGGGCGGCGGGAGGCGGCGGCTGCCGGGCCCCAGCCCCGGCTCCTCGGTCTGTTTCCCTACCTCTGCAGGCAAGGCGGGGTGCTTGTGAAACAAAGGGGTGTTCGCAGGCGAGCTCGTCTGTCCTGCTCTGCTGCAGGCACATGCTCAAGAGGCCGCAGCTGGGTAGGGTGGATCTCAAGATCGGGCTGCCTGAATGCACGCGTCAGGCCTCGTTTAAAGTCAATCTTTATTCACAGCTTTTATAGTAACCTTACAGTTATTTTTTATTATGTGATAATTTTTGCTTTATTTACTATTTCCCAATCCAAATCCCTGCTTTCAGCAGTTGCTTCCCTGGCTGTGGGAGTTCTTCAGATCGAACGATGAACGTGAAATTCACCACCTTTTTTTTCCCCCCGGGTTTTTGGCTGTCGATGTGCGAGAGGCTGTGCTGGGTGCCTGTGCCCAGGCACTGGCAGTGGGGCTGCAGGGGTCTGCTGGGGGGTGGGGGGTGGGGCTGGGGTGTGCCCGGTTCCAGCAGACCCACAGCAGGACACAGCTGAGCCCGCCGTCCAGGATGGTGGTGCCTCTGTGAGAAAATACTGAGGAAAGTGTAAAAAACGCTTCCTAGCAGTTGTGGAAGAGAGGAGGGAAAAAACTGAGAGAGAAACACCTGTGCAGACACCAAGATCAGTGAACATGGAGAGTGCGGAGGTGTACCAGGTGCTGGAGTCTCCCCTGCAGCCTGTGGTGAATGGCAACTGTGTCATTCAGAATGTAATTGTATTGGAGTCTCATAGGGCCAGTGCTCTGGATCTCAGCAGTAGATCTGGTTAAGTATTTTTCAGTATTACCCACCCAACTAGGGTGATATCAAACTTTATCTGAACTATGGACGGGGTTCTCATGGAGCTATTCCTTCTTGATTACTTTCCTGGCTGACTGAGAGCACCATAAACCTGAGCCTCTGGGAGCTATAAACTACCTGTTTCTCTCCACTGTCAGTCTTAAACAGGAGCTTCTCAGGGAACAGGGAATGGTGTACAGAGTGCCCAGAATTCAGAGCAGCTTATTTTGTTGGGGAATTCATCATAGATTCATAAAGTGGTTTGGGTTGGGAGGGACCTTAAAGACCATCTAGTTCCATCCCCCTGCCACGGGCAAGGACACCTTCCCCCAGCCCAGGGTGCTCCCAGCCCCATCCAACCTGGCCTTGAACCCTTCCAGGGAGGGGGCAGCCACAGCTGCTCTGGGCAACCTCTGACCGTGTCTCACCACCCTCACAGGGAAGAATTTCTTCCTTATATCTAATCTAAATCTACCCTCTTTCAGTTTAAGGCCATTACCCCTTGTCCTATCACTACATGCCCTTGTAAAAAGACCCTCCCCAGCTTTCGTGTAGGCCCCCTTTAAGTACTGGAAGGCTGCTATAAGGTGTCCCTGGAGCCTTCTCTTCTCTAGGCTGAACAACCCCAACTCTCTCAGCCTGTCCTCATAGCAAAGGTGCTCCAGCCCCCCCCGTCACCACTGTGGCCTCCTCTGGACCCACTCAAGTAGGTCCATGCCCTTCTTATGTTGCAGGCCCCCGAGCTGGACATGGTGTGTGTGTGCATGTGTGCGTGTGTCTCACAAGAGCAGAGTAGAGGGGAAGAATCCCCTCCCTCGACCTGCTGGCCACACTTCTCTTGATGCAGCCCAGGACACAGTTGGCTTTCTCGGCTGTGAGTGCACATTGCTGGCTCACAGTCAGTTTTCCACCCACCAATACCCTCAAGTCCTTCACAGGGCTGCTCTCAATCCACTCACTGCCCAGCCTGTATCTGTGCTTGGGATTGCCTTGAGGCATGTCTACATACTCCCTCTGCACAGATGAACTTTAAATCATGATTAACATTTCTTGTACAGTTTGTAAAGTTTGGATCATTTCTGGAGTTAATAGAAAGTGAAATTAGTTTTGCTGCAGATTACCTCCTTGAGTGTTAGTGCTTTACTGTCTACACTAAAGAGAAGTGAGTTACCCAAGTGATAGTTATTTGAAGACTTCCAAACGAGAAGAAATTAGAATTTCAGGCCTCCAGTAGTCTGTAAAATTCACCCCTTTAGAAATATTGGGAATACAGATGTATTGCCTGTGATTTTATTACACGTAGTTTTCTGTTTAAACAGAGAAATTGCATTGCAATACTATAATTGCAATTTACATCTTGGACACTAGGCGGAGCGTTGTGCTACCGTAAAACTGACTGACATATTTACAGATACCACACCACCAGTAATTAAATTCTTGAACGACGAACCTAAAAAAAGGCTTACACACTGATCAAGTCAAAGGGACACTGCTTTTAATAAACCCTGGTTTTGCTTAGTCAGTAGATTCACCGGCACGGTGGCATTCTTCTGGCTGTATAAACACATTATGCGTATGCACTGGAAACTGCAAAAAAAAATTATTCTGGAGGCAGATAAGGGAACACAGGGCAGATAAACAGTCTACCAGAAAAATCACGTGTTTTAAGTATGGTAAATATTGTTGAATGTGCACAGGAACAACCCCTTGCACCGGATGTATGTTATGCCAGCACTGCATTAATCAGCACGAAATAACCCTCACAAATAATTACACTTCCAAAGTTTGCCTATTTCATCTGAATGCAGCTCAACACAAGATCGAATTTCCCCGCAGTGAGAGGCCCCGGTGCAGTTGGCTGTGTAACAGGGAGAACATCACTGACCGGGATTTGCCGGTGCTACGCTCAGAGGAGTAGGAGGAAGCTGTTTCCCAGGAGGGTAGAGCTGTGAGTCAGTTTGCAATTGCTCTTCCTGAGGAAGTAACAGATTGAGCTCGTAACTGTCTGCCAGCTCTGGTTCAGCCTCAGCACTCAATATTTTGTTTATTGTTGCTATGCTGTGGGATTGGGCTCCCACCTGGGAGAAGAGAGGGAAGTCTCCAGCACAAGAGCAGCGCTGGCTGTGGCGAGAGCCGCCCGGCTGGCCCCGCAGCACGACCGTGACACGCAGTGCACCTTTGAAGGAACAGTGCACACAAGAGAGCCTTGCACTGATGTAGTGTGTTGCCAGTGTGCTATCTGCTGAACGTAATGTAGCCTTACTTGCTCCCACGTGTGTATTATTAGCGATGTTAGGGGCTTCTTTCTGTCCTGCCCAGTAAGTTTAGGATGTAATTTGTTAGGATAGGGGAATGTATGTAAACTAACAGCACAAATATCCAGATTAGTCAGCAGTGCATACACTCCTGGAAACGTCTAGTTCAGACTGGAAATACTCAAAAGAACTAATGTTGTCATCCTTACACCACCAAACTTATCTGTATAATCCCCTCTGTAATCATATCTATCTAAAGCAGCATGGTTCTATATACATGGCTATAAATGAGTCCTCGGAGAACTTGTTTCATTTTCAGTGCTGATTCTGGCCTCTTACATGCTCTTGAACAGGCCATTTCAGCTCTAGCCCTTCAGGTTCCATGGCTTTCCATGTCCTGCTTATTTTTGAGTTGATGGATTCAAGGAAAGGAGTCTACTTTTGAAATTGCCTGGAAGTTAGTTGTTACATGCCCCACGTAAGATCAAACCTTGAGGCACTTCTTACAGCATAATTTGTTCTTCACATAGCTAACAAACAGGCCTTGTTAACAAGTTAGGATCTTTCATAGCATCCTCATTTTGGTGCATAGACTGCAATTAGAATTGGCAAAGAGCTCACACTTCAGAATGATGAATAAAATTGGAGCTTCCTCAACAGATTTTTTTTCCTGGAAAACACAACAGAAAGTGCACTGGAGTGAAAGTATGTCACTTTTTTATGTTTTTAAAGTGAAACCTGTCTGTATGAAAAAGATATAAAATACAAAGAACCACTCAGAATGGAAAGGGGTTTGGTGGGTTCCCTTAACAGTCAGAAGTGATTTGTTCCAAAAATCATACAGCTGTCAGAAAATATTTGCATCAGTCTGAAATAAGGTATGAGGGCAAAACACTACCACTGTTAACCAAAGCAGGGTGACATTAGATGAAAACTTGAATGGAGTAGGTGTCAAGCCACAAATCAATAGCAGGTGTCAAACTGAGTTTTGAATGAGTGAGCAATAGTGGGAAATTAATAGCAGGATATCCAGATTCCAAACTCAGCCAGAAAGGGTTTAACGTGGTTGAAACTGGTAAGGAAATAAGTCAGTCAAAAAGGAAGATGAAATCTACTTTGTCTCTTAGTAAGTAGTGTGAACTAACATATATCTATCATTAACTCTTTTACTGACATATCAGGCTTTTAACACCAGGAAAAAATTGCCAAAAACCCCAAGCAGTATCCTGTAATACTGAGTAAGATTATGGGGTTTTGTGTTACACTTCAATGCCTAGAGAAGGTAAGTTGTTTTATAAACAGTGAATTTCCACGTTGTGCAGTAAACCAAATCTGATGTATGCTCTGAAGTCATTCTTTTGACTAACAGGTTAGATAATTGGGTTCTTTTTAGCTTTGTCTCCTTTGTAAACTTGGGGGTTGCATGTGTTGTGGATATTGTAAGAGTCTTAATCCCACTGAAAATGTTTTCTACCGTCTGCTGCCATAGATGGTCAGCACCTTTGAACCTTTTATTCAGGGGGAGTAAATTAATTGACTGTCTTGCTTTTACTCTATTTTTTAATATTGCTGAAAGATCTGTTTGGATCATAAGGCTCGTTTTCAAGTACTTCATTTGCTTTCTAAGTGGTTTTGCCCATAAAGTATTTGTAGAGGCTGGTTCACTGGGAACAAAGATTTCTCTACAAATGTGAGTGAAGGGAGCAACCAGATGTTTCTTGCCATGACCAACAACTAGATATTGAATCCATGTCAAAAACTGTAGCACCCTTCACTGAACACTACAAAAATATGGCCTACAACAGATGGTACCTCCCCACAGCCTTAGTGCTAAAAGGCCCCAGGTTTTTGGTTTTCTGCTGTGACCAGCAAGGTCTCTATTGCAGCCAGGTCATCATCCCAAATTCTTCTCTCTCTCTCTCTGCAGCCATCCTCTGGCTGCCAGTTCAGAGAGGTCACTGAGAGGTCTTAGCCCTGAGCTGGTCACAAATGTTGATCTCATACAAACCAACTGCATGGCCCAATTCACCCTACTAATTACTCTCTTGGTAAAAGTGGTTAGAGAAAACTACTTATTTTGGCTAGCTATACAATTTTATGTGATGGAAAACCCCGCTGAGGAATTCTTTGTAGCTAGCATATAGTGTTTCTATTGATTCCTTTCATCTGCAGGAACAGCAAATAGTATTATTTCCAATCTAACTTGCATTCTCTTGAGTTCTTTTATTTTTCTGTAAGCCCACAGCAGTTAGCAAGTGTTTTTTTTTCTTGCCATTGAATCCGTTGTCACCCTCGGAACTTGAAAAGCAGCTTTCCTGATGTGATGGTGAGGAGCAGCCTACTGTGAGGTTAACAGTGGATATATTCTTATGAACCAACTGTAAATGTAAATGCAAACATTTTTTACAGCCCTTGTCAACAACCCACATCACAGGAGGTCTCATGTCACTGTTTTGCCAAGAAACGTTCATTTTGTCATTTGTCACACATACCACTCAGTTAAGTGGAAAACCCAGGCTGGGGGTACAAGAAGAGTGCTATGGAGGCTCTCCATTTGATTCCATCAGAGACTGATGGTTTAAAGGAGACTAAAGCCCTGGGTCAGTCAGGGCTTGGTGGACTGCTGAGCTGGTATATAGTAACACTTCAGTAGAACAGACTCATTAAGCAGAAACTAGTTGCTTGTGCACATCCACAGCTTTGAAAATACATCCTGTGGAGAAATGTTAGAGATGTGCCAGCAAAAGTTTACAGTGTTGCTTCCATAATGCAGCCGTTCCATTTCATCCTAAATGATTCTTCATGAAAAATCCATTAACTTGGTCTCCTTGCAGTCAAAAAAAAAAAAAAAAAAAAAAAAAAAAAAAGAGAATAAAAAGCACATGGATTAAAATAAGAGGTAAAAAGACAAAAGACTAGCAAATAACCATGTTTCTTTCTGTGGAAATCAGATGCATATTGGCACCACTACCAAGTTACGGGTAAATAGATCCTGCAGATGAGCTGATTCTTTAATGAATAGATGGAAGACTTGAAATGCCTCCTGAGAGAAGTGATTCAGTGCAGTTGCTTCCTGAGTTAACGGCCATATTGAGCTTGAGAACAGCCAAAAATTCCAAGACATTCTGCTTGTAGAGTAAATCCAGGCATCTCCTTTAGTAAACAGAAAACTTGCACAGAAGATAAGCTACTTTTAAACTGTGCCTTTTAAAATGGCCTCTTCTCTCAAGCTTCCACCAAAGGCATTCTAGGGTTCTCAATCCCAATGTTACAGAAGCTTTCTCTGCACAACAGCACATATTCATTTCCCTCATAAACAGGAGACTTCCAGTTGTCTCTCAGAAATACTCACTCTGTCAGCTTCCATCTCAACCGCCCCAAAAATGCAAATGAACGCCAAACAGGAGGGGTTCAGACTGACTATATTCTGCGGTGAGACTTCCTCCCCAACCTGAAGTAAAGAGCAATTTTAGTCAAGAACATACATGGCATATGGAGTAGCCTGCTAACTGAGAAGCAAGATGGATAGATGGAGGAGAGCCAGTCAATGAAGTGACAACATAAACACCTCTTGCTGTAGGAGCCTGTACTCCTCTTCAGCACTTGCTTTGCTGATCAGGAAAGAGGTGGGAAGTCTGAATTCCCCAGCCAAGGTTCTCCCAGCTCCAAACAGTAGCAAAGACTAATTTTCATCAATACTCTTTTGTAAAGGGTCTCCTTCCTTGTTTCTGGATTTTGTAGCATGAGTTTCTCATTTGTAGCTTTGGGGTAAACTGGAGATTGCAGTGTCATAAGGTACTGAAACCTAGGCTTAAACATATTGTCTGTCTTAGCCGAAGTCAAATGCCTGTGCTTATGGTTGACAGTAGACCTTATCACAGTGAAGATGACGAAGGAAACATAATGAGATCTTTGTCTGATTATAGCCCTTTATCCCAGAAAAGTGCTGAGATTTTCCTTTCTTCCTAGCATTTCCTAATAGTTTCTCATATGATGGCACAGCAAATGTACCTCTGGGAGTGTCCATATCATTGAAATCAAGTTAGGCTGCCTGTAACTGAGAGAGTTTTTCTGTTGGGCAAAGAGACACACTTTAGTTCCAAGGATGAGATAATTTTTCTGTTGCTGAATTATCAAGATCCTTGAGATACAGAACCAGCTTTCTTGAAAGTAACAGCTGATTTCATGCCATGTCCCAGCACCAATGCACTTATTCCCACCCTGGCTCAGAGCACTGCCCCAGTCTGTTTATTTCTGCAATCTCTTCACAGGCCTATCAGATGATACACAGTTGTAGGTCTCGACTCCCCACAAAATAAAACCAAACCCCAAACAAACAAAGGAAAACCCCATAGTATCTCAAGTCCAGTCAGTGAGGTAAACTGAAAGCATCATCTAAGTGCGTCTGGAATGGGGAAAGGCTGTCCTTTCATGTCACAGTAACCCTTAATTAATGGCAGTCTATCAACAGCCAGGGTACTTTGTTCTCAGGACCCAAGCTGATCCCAGATACTAAAATAGATTCCTCAAATAAATGGATACTAAATTCTGCTCAGGAAAGCCAAATAATTTTTCTATGCTATTTCATAATGGAGTAGAACTGGTGCATTGCCATTCCCATGCAAGAAAAGGTTTGGTGGTATACAGGCCCTACTTGGGCAGATTTATTCCATCTACACCATCATACTCTATTAAAAAACCTTCACACAACTTAAATGTAACAATATATTTCATCCAGTATTAGCTGTGGCTTGGCCAGATCAACAATAAGTTAATTCTGAAAAATGTAATTCAAAATGTCCCACAAATGTGTTGCAAATGAAGAGCTTTAGCTTTGCCATGTTTAAAGACCAGTGGGGCTGATACTCTGAAATGGCACCAGCAGGAACTGGAGCACAAGTGGGTGAAAAGCCAACAATTTTATCTTGGAACAACCTGCATTTATCAAAACCTTCAGAATTATATCCAGCAAGAAGTTCCTTTATAGCACACAAAACACCGACTGAAGAAAAAAACAAGGCATCTAGGAAGAAAGATATGCACAAGAGTTATTTCTACTTTGTTTCAGCTTGTACTTATGTGCATAATAAAAGCATATTTAAAATACAAATATTATAATACAAACTGAAATAGGAATTAATTTGCCATGAAGCCAATGGCAAATATTTTTAAATCCAGAGTTAGTATTTTTAGAGTAGACAGTGGAAGGTCTAACATGTGAGAGCAAAAGTAATTTATATCTAAAACACAGTCACTGTATGAAGCTCCACCTTTGTCCTTTACCTACCACACCAAGACTTTCCCAGAGGGGAAAACGAGAAATAGTAAACAGGTTTTGGTTGCTTGGGAAAGCTGGGCAAATAATGTACATCCATAATTCCATTATTCATAATCATTATAGTTTGCTTTGTTTATTGACGCTGTGTAACTATGGGACATCACAAAGCTATGAGCTGCCTCTTTTCAATTTGCTCCCTAATAGAAAGAAATGCCATAAGGGACATTTCTCCATAAACTGGTGGTGTGATAGCAAGTAGAAATTTACTGATTGTTAGAAGATTTACATCAGTTCCTGTAATTCCCAAGCTCACAAGAAAAAGTGTGTATTGATTAAGGAATATCCTGCCCACAAATACCGGTTTTAAAATTGGAAACCAGATATCTAAATATTAAAACTAAGACAAGGCAGGTGACTTCAGCAATTTGTGGTTTAAACATTAAGAAATCTTTATTTGTGGTGTAGACCAAGCACTACTGTAACAGAGAGAGATCTTAGAGATAGCCTGTAAGGAGATACTACTCCTTTATTTTCATAAAGGGAAAATGAATCACACGGTAACCTAAAATATTTAATACTGTAGATAGGAATGCCAAAATTGCAATATAATTTCAGCTGCAGCATGCAAACTTCAGCATGAATAGATTAGTAATTTAGTATGGATTAGTTTTTTAGAACTTCTTTCTCTGTAAGAACAAATACAAGATTTTTTATTTTTTTTTTAACAAATTGGAAATAACAACTGCATTACTTAGTCTAAACTTTCTGAGTAGTAGCCACGGTGTGGTTTGGGCTAGCAACAATTTTTAAGATAGGAAACTTTCCTCTCCCAAAAGATGTTTCATTTCTGTGAAAAACATAAACCCAAGATATTACAGAACTTTTCTGGACAACTATAATCTCTTTTGACAGTTGTTTTATCCAGAGCACAGATGTTTGCCACTTAACCATGAATGTTGGCTGACCTGCCCAAATCTCAATGAAAACCAGTTGTAACAAGGTTTGTCTGCAGATGGTTATGTAAACGGGAATCTTCATTTCATGTTCATGCTGAAGTATACCCTCTGTAATGCATTCAAAAGCACTACTTTTTTTTTTTTTTTTTTTAAAGGCTCAGAAGTACACGTACTGAAATCACAGTTAAATGCTTATTATACTCATGAGGGTGTAGATTTTATCCAAAACAGCATTAAGAACTAAACCAAAAAGTAGATTATTCTTTCAGTTTTCAAATTATACTGCAAAAAAATCCATGAAACTGGTATTTAGCTCTGGGGTCTTTTCCATTAAATGAAGTAGCTATCATATTCTATCTATTGTTCTCCTTAGATACATACACAATGTGATATAATCTTGGAGCAAAAACAATAGGGAAGGAATAGACCTGCCTGAAGAGTAGTTCTGCTGCTCAGAAGGGCAGGAAGAGCATGTAAGGCCAAAGGAAGTATGGTAGCAGGTCACCAGATGGTGAACACTCATCACAGATCATCTAGGCCAATGCAATGTGCATCTTACCCGTTTTCTCCTCTATCATCTTTGACAACGATGGACTTAGGAGTAGTGTGGATTCCTCTGCTACACCATGAAAACAAGCATGTTCTGGTCCCTTGATGAGTTACTTGTAGAATTCCACTTTACCTTTAAATATTCACATTATAGCTGTTAAAACTAGAGCAAGGGGCTGGTAACCAACTGAAGCGAATGGCCATCAAAATCAGTTCTCCACTTCCTTGGGACAACGAAATCTTTTTAGGGAACAACGTGAGAAAGCAACTGGTCATCTCCTCACTCCTTTATTTTACAGGAATTTGCTATATGGGAGGGGCTGAATCTTTTTTTAGAACAGACGTTTTTGTATTTTCCTGAAGAAAAAAACCCCACCCCGCACCGGTTGCTGAAAGCTTCCAGACTCCTCATAATCTCTGTACCTTCTAAATTGAGATAAGAGATCCTAATGACAAGAGTAAGGCTTGTAACTTACCCAGGTGTGTCTCTTTGTTTGTCTATGCATACACGAAAATGCATGCAAACATAATTAAAGGGTGGCCAAAAATTCTAGTGAATCCCTTTTGAGGCAGCACACAGAAAACGGCCTTGATAACCTCCCTATATCTTGTTTTCTTTGTATGGCTGAGACCATAGTTGTTTGATATGTCTTGCAAAAGGCACCCAAGGTCTGACTTACCACTTTTCAACGTCTTTAGGCAGCTATAACTTTAGTTTTCATTTCCATAACTTCACCAACACACATTTTGATGGAATTAGGCACTATATATTAACCGAACACTGAAAGAATGTTACAAATATGAAACACCTAAGGTACTAAGATTTAAAACCTGTTGGAAAATGAATACATGATGATTGGATTTTAATATATTAGTAATTTTTACCCTATTGAAACAGTGTTGCATCAGTTTTACAGCACAGAATGGCATTATCCTACCCATAATTAAACAGTACTAATGTAACCTTTTTTAAACTTTTGACTTTGTCAAGTTTCTACTAGAGGGTCGATGATTTAATATGACAATGAGTGTATTACTAGGAAAAATGCTATCAATTTATTTCTGAATTTGATAATTAAACCCACTATTTATGTATGCTGCAGGAAAACCAAATTAACTGCAAAAGTATACAGCGTGAGTGCTATGTTGCGTTATTTATAAAGGCAGGTCTTTGAAAATCCAGCACAATTGTTTTCTTTCATCATTACAGAAGTCAGTTCTTTGTAACTGAAAATGAATGTCAGACAAGAACTATTGTTGCAGGATCTCAGAAGAATATAACTAGATTGTGAGCTAAATATAACTTCTCCTAGTTGTCAAGTTTTTACACTTATGATCAAATCTCCATGAGCAATTTTCACCTTTTCTAAGAAGTAAACTGCCAGATAATGCAGCTGAGTATTAAGTTACTGTGTTACTGAAAATATACATAGTTTGACAACAGTATGGCTCATATACATGTAGGTAGGTGTTAACAATGTATAAAGACCATCTAGGCAATTTTTGTCCCAGGGAAGATTTGAATTTGAGCAGTCAAAATATTCTGGGTTATGGCTGAAGAAAATCTTTCATGGTTTACAGAGCATATGCATATATTAGGCCTGGTTCTAAATGAGGTAGTGTCTTGTCCTCTTTTCAGTAACTTACCATTCAGTATGAACTACGCTATTTGGAGAATCAGATCATGATTTAGAAATAGAATTTGTAAAGAAAACTCTTTCATTTTCTAGAAATCAAGTTCTTTTTTTATTCTCATCTCAGATAAAAGAATTGTGAAAGAAAACAAGTAACTTTCTCTTTCTAGGTGGGAAAAGAAAATAAATAGATGGAGCAAATACCTTGGAAACTAGACTCTACAATTTGTGGGATTTTATTCAGGATGTTGTATTCCAATACATGACTTCTAATGGAGAAAAGTACACTGTATTTACTGTTTCAGTAAGAGACAGAAAGGAATCTTAAATGATATTCCTTCAGATGTCAACCTAATAATCTATTTCTTGGCAAATTCTGATGTACTATCCTTACATCAGCTCCCTCTTGTTCCAGCCTAGGAGCACGTTAATCTCCTCTCTCTCCTGGACACTAGTGGCTTGTATAAAATGAGTTCACATTTTGACCACACATTTCTCTGGCACATTTCTGGCACCCTTCTGGGAATATTCAGAGCCTAGTGACCAAATGAACATGAATAAAAGTGAATTTTCACTCTTAAAAAATCACAAGTAACGCTGAAGCCATATATATCAGAGGCAGAGATGCTTTCATTGCTAGCACAGGCCAGGTTTGCTCTTTATAATTTAATATGCAACAAGGGAAAAAAAAAAGGCATGGAAAGTTCAGAGTGCAAATATTCTTTGGTTTACTCATTAAAACAAAAGGACACAGCAAACAGCAAAAACACTGGCAATTAAATAAACAGCAAATTCTTTATATGGTTCCTAACAAAAAAGTCTTCGAGTGTTTGAAATGTATTAACTTCATGCTTTTGAGTACATTACAGTGTCTAGAAAGTCACATTTTTTTTATCCCCAAAGGCAAGGCAGGTTGAAGGTGAGGGAGGAAAAGAAGGATAAAAGGTAGGAGGGGAGAAAGCAAGCAAAAATAAATGTATTCTAGATCATTTTGCCATTAGTTAAATAGTATACAACACAATGATAAAACTAGTTTCTGTTTCTAGTTTCATTGTACATGAAGCAAATTGACTTGGATTTTTTTTCAGATGATCAAGCTTTCTGAATTCACATCATCGTACACATCAGCCTAGTGTATAAAATACACTTGACTCACACCTTTTCAAAAAGAACTGTGACCTATTAGCAAGATTCTAAGTATCTTAAGGAATTGCACAGCTAAGTCACTGTGTTTTACTTTACCATAGACAGAGTTAAAACTATGTACCGCAGTCGCTTTCCAGGGAATACTCTTCCCCAGTTAGACTATTACTGTAGCTTATTCCTCAAATAATCCCCATATAATCAAAGGAAGCAAGCATCTGTGCAGGTCTATAAGGATCTATACTTTGTAGCCTTGCAGATTCACCACTGAGCTGGAGATGAACAAGCCTGTTAAGACTCTACGTGACAGCATCACTGATATTATTTAAAACTGAATGCTTCGTTAGGGCAACACTAGGAAGCTGTAATCTGTGCAGAGAGAGCATAAAAGACTATAAATGAATCAAATATATGTATTTTACAAATGTCAAAGAAAGTATACCATCACCATGATAGTCTGTTACCAACATTACTGGACTCAGATAGTTTAGAAATAATCCTGTAAATGTAGGAAAGGTCTGGATTGTCTAAAAACATATTGTTTTGTTTTGTGTATCTATCTTGCAAGACTCCTACTCTACTTGGACCGTTCTGTTTTATTGTTTTTAGCCAGCTGTTTCTGTAGGCAAAGTACAGTAAAAAAAGTCATGTGCAGTCTTTCTTCCAGACTGACTGAATAGCAACAGATAGCTCATAATAAGGAATCAATTTAATAAAGATATTTTGGAAATACTTTTCATAATGTAAAAAAACCTTTTCGCATGCTCCCTTATTCCTTCATGAATAAACAGTGTTCCATCTACAAATAATGCATAGGCAGTCAACTTTAATACAAGTACTTATATGTTGCCCTCATCTAGCATTTTGTTGACACCATCACAAAGTTTCTGCAAATGGAGTTTATAAGGTCCAAAGGGATTGTACAAGGCAGCCAAAAATTCACAATCAGAGAAGTGATCAAACACATTGTTGACGCGTCCATGTGACTTTGCAGTTAGGTGACGCTGAATGATTTCATGAAGTAGCTCTCTACAATCGTTTAACAGTTTGGACAAAAAATTCCTGTCAAAGGTATAATCCACCTGATGGAAACTGACCACGGTCTTAGCCAGCTGATGAACCTTCTTCTTGAATTTCTCCATCAACGCTATTTCATCCTGATTGAATTGGTTGTTCCTGTAGAGAATTGCCAATTTGAGCACTATTTTAATGAGGTTTTTGATGATTTTCTCTGCTTCCTTTTTATTTTGTGTATATTCCTTTGTCACTCTGTAGAGCTCATCTAAAACATCACTGCTTGTATCATCGATCAAAGTAGTTGCTATAGATTTGGACACCATTTTTCCAAGGATCTTCTTCTGGGCCTGAATGGCCAGACTTTTGGAGTTGAAGACATCTGTGGCCACTGGGGGAAAAAAAAAAGGTATGCAGTCAATACATCATAACAGACATACTACAGACACACTATGGATGGTAAATTGAGGAATATTTCCATGTCTATCCATCCATATTAGTCCTACTAACTGCCACAAAAATAATGGAAACGTATGTATGAAATTGCAGAAAACCTTATCTTTTCAATCCCTGAACTGTTGTCTTTAGGTCTAAATTCTTTTAAACTGTTTTACTGTTGAGAAAACACAAAATGAGCTGGAATTTGCTAAAAAATGGTTTAAAATATCTCTACATGGATTGATGAGATTTCAAATTAAGGCCATAAACCTGCCTTGTTTGATCAGATGAATTGTTAACTGTGATCCAATTCTCATATTCATAATGAAATCTGAAAGCATTACTATCCCCCAATATCATGACAATTACCACCACTACTCAATTAGAGTCAGTAATTCAGTGAATTACCTACTGTAAAACCTTTTCCTGCTTAGCATTATCATTGAGTTCAGATCCCACACATCTATTATATTTCTTTTATATATATATTTTATACATACACACACATATGTATGTAAAATGCAAATACAAAAATCCTTTGTCAGCAAACAATACTGAGACTCTCTGGATGCAATCTAAAGAAGTTATTTTTCAGAAGGAAGGCAAGTATAGAATAACACTTCTATGTCCTACACTTAACACAGAAATAGCCAAAACTGTGCAGTCTAGGGATTGCCATAAGACTTGCTAGCATAACCTTATAAAGAAATCCTTCTGTGACCAATAAAGTAGATTCTAGAACAGATTTCCACCTCCAGAACTATGCTTGTTTGCACCAATATAACCCAGCAACTGGTTTGTGATTTCTTCAAATACTTGAGACACCGAATGTTCTTTCAGAAACTTGTTTTGTGAAATGTTACCGCTCATGTTCTGTTGCCTGTGACAACTATTTACAGCACATTCCTTTTGCAGCACCTTCTCCCCTAAGGCACACATGAATTCGTATTTCCAGGCTGAACAGCCTGGGAGATGGCTGCCTTTACCCTGCAGCTTCCCCGGAGTCTCCGACTGAAGGACTGAAGCAAAGCTTCATCTGTTTACATTTACTTCACATATGGAAGTTTTGCTTTGCAAACACAGGGCCTGGAAACATTTTATTTCTTTTTTCCCTTTTAATGAAAACATAAAACTCTGCAGATGCAAACAGT
The DNA here is from genome assembly GCF_018691265.1 of Tyto alba. Lineage (NCBI taxonomy): Eukaryota > Metazoa > Chordata > Aves > Strigiformes > Tytonidae > Tyto > Tyto alba. Next base: position 19,514,989 of record NW_024881275.1, on the reverse strand, counting down.
AAGTCCCTGAATTTGGAAAAGGCTTTCTCTTAACTGTTTGTATTTGGGCAGCTGGGCATGTTCAGACACAGGGTGCCTCTGGGGTTCCAGCAAATAGAAGGAACTTGTCCTTCACAACATATGAGACATAAATCTGTATTTTTTCTTCCACAGTACTGAGAAACTTAGTAACAAGCTCCTTTTTTTGTCATCTTGGAAACTTTCAAGTAGGTTTGTTTCTTAAGACTTTCACTGCATACCTCTATTTTGTTTTGAAGCATGAACTGTTTGCGCACATTTTTAAAAATCTTTACTACATAAGGACACTCAAAAGCCAAAGAACCCATTGTTAACTATCTTGGGCAAAGCCCTCAAGATCACAAGACAGACATGTTTCTCAACCACAAAGATACAGGAAGACGTTAAAGATGCTAAGCAGTCAATCTGAACTGAAAATATTTGATTCACTTTTTGTTTTTAAATATAAAAATGCAACTGTCACCATTTAAATAAAACTAATCAAAGTACTTCAAAGGGTGGTCATATACTAGAACTCAAGATCTAATGTTTTACAAAGATCTACAGGTGAATGATAGCTTTCTTCGTCCAAAACAGGAATGCCAATTGTTCTTTCATAACTTCTATTTGTTCAAGCCTTCCAATTTACTAATTGCTTGTGATGTCTTCTGACACTCTAAAAAAATACACAGATGTTCATACTAATAGCATTTCATACTATCGTAACAGTAACTAACAAAATTAGTGAATGCTTTTGAAAATGTAAGGGAAAAAATATTTTTGATGGTGCTTGATACGGAAAAAAAGCATACATAGATAAATACTAATCTACTGGCAATGATATCCATAATTACTTTTTACATCAAATGTATATGAATGTAATATTAAATTAATTATTTAGTTTGGTTATACAGATCAGCTTACAGGTTTATTACAACTTCTTATTTCAACTTCTGGATAATCACATACACATGTACAAAACTAATTTCTGCCAACATGAGATGCAATCATATCTCACTGTAAATAAAGCCAATGTTAAAATACTGTTTCACTGTATCTTGGTATATTTGCGGAGAAACGTCCCCCCCTCAATATGAGATAGATAGAGAGATACAGATAGATAAAAATATATATAAATTTTCTTTCACAGGATGTTTATAAAATGCTAACTGTATCACATAGAACATGGCACTGTAATTGAACAAAAATCCATACAACTTGCCTCCAGCAAGTCACACACACTCAGGTAAGGTTCTAACAATTTAGACATAACAACCTGCAAAGTATCAATTTCAAGACACTGAAAACATGGCAGTTCTCTAAAAATTAGTTTTTCAACAAAAACCCACTTATACTACGTAATTTAATATTTGTCAAAGTGGAGTTTGATTTGTAATTACCATTCCTAAGCAAAACAGGAATTGCTCACTTATAGGAGGTGTTAAACCCTTAATAGCATTTCTCTAAAAACTGTCTAAGTTTTAGGACTACCCAGCATAGCCTATTTTCTATCTACTTCGCAATACACCAGGAGTCCGCTTCATTTCTAATTTCATTGCTAAACATGTAATTTTCATACATCTGTATTTCAGTCAGTGCAAAAAGGAATGTGCAAACTATATCTGATAATCAGAATTCCTCCTTACTACTGGTGGCAAAAACCACCTACAATATATTTCACTGTCACTTGGTTAAATAAAACTAGTTTAAGCAGTAAGATTACGGAACTTCAGACCAAACATACATACTTCCTTAAAAAACAGTAAAATTACTGCTTACTTGTTCATCAGGTGGAATCGCAATTAATGTTGACAGCGGAGAGGCAAAATACCCGAGGTGAAGACTGGCCTGAGGCTTACTCGTTCCGCTGAATCCAGCACACACTTCACCATGCGCTTCGAAACGCTGTCAGAAGCTATCACAGAGCCAACACGGGGGTTTCCCCCTCACCGTGACAGCAGCTCTTCTCAGCTACCTTTCTCTCCTGCCTGTACTGCTTCATTTTGCTTTGGCACCTCAGAATGCAAAAAATACATTGCCGTGGTTTCACTTCCTCGAAGAGAGAACTGAAAGGAAGTTGCACTGCTGAGCAAGCGGTGCAACGCCAGCAGCCGTTACTGCTAACTGACAGCTGGAACAATTAGCAGCTGGGGAGGGGGAAGAAAGGTCCTGTGGCTCGAAAGGGCAGGGGCCGGACCCCCAGCTCCCGCGGCGAGGGCAGCCGAGCACCCCCTTTCACGCCTCTGGCCACAGCTTCAGATGCGCACGCCGAAACACGAGCCCGTAAACCCGCATTTTACAACTCCTTACAGCAGCCTGATTTTCTTAGGGTGGCCTGTACAGGGCAGTCACCTCTTAAGCGTGATTGCAGTAGCTGGCCAGAGTGTACAAATCTCTGAGCAAACCTGTTGTATCAACAGGTCCCATCCTTGCACTTTAAACTGAAATAGTGCAATTTCTCTGGTGGCCTGCAGTAGACCCAGAATTTGGGCGGATCATCCCACTAATTTTAAGCATCTCAAAGATAGTTTTTCCTCATGACTGCTCTTTATAGCTCCTGTCTTTTTCCTGTGCAGTTTTACTCTTCACTTTTTAAAACTGTATCATCAAAAAATATCCATTTGAAGTCAATGGGGTGTCAGTTTCTGTACAATCTATACAAATAAACATGATTGTATTCAGTAGAGCCAACACTCCCCAGAGAACAGTCTAAGGGGAAAGGCTCTGATTGGAAATCCTGTCTCCATTACTTGGAAATTTGCAGGATCTTAGGGACAACGGGGACACCTGCAAAGTCTTCTAATTTATGATTTAGAGGAGCAAACAAGTTGCTAGAGACTGCCTCCTGTGAAACTTGGGAGATTATTAATTATGAAACTTCTGAGGTTTTGCAACCAACAGTATGTGTGTTTAACATCAGTATTCTGTGGGTTAAGGTCAATCAATATTGGACATGTAGCATTCTGGATGTGTTTACCCAAACATATTTTACCTTATGTATGTTTTCCTTAAAGCTGTGGCGGAAGTATAAACTTCCAGTGAAAATTTAGAATTGTAGGCTAATAAGCTCTAAGGAGACTGGTATAAAAGCACAAGAAGGCTACTACTTATGCCTGCGGTACTAACTTTTCCCTGGCATGGAAGCTAGTACACGTCCCTTCATAATGTGGCAAATGCCTGTTACAAATACCTTGTTTTTCAACTCTATTTCAACAACAACAAAAAAAAAGTATTGGAAAAAAAAGATCTAATCAGATTATTTCACTGCCTTATATCAAGACAGAATTTTTTTTCCATAAGATAACAGTCGATGGTAGATGCAACATCACTTACAGTTGCATGTATTCAATCTTATGTACATTGACAATGAATACTTGCGCCACTGAGTTTTTAAGCTTGTTGTAATAAGGACCAGGAAAAAAGCATCCAGTAAAAACCTCCTGTGAACCATACTGGCAAGCCAAGAGTTGAGCTTTCCAACATGAGTTGCATTTCTAGCATGCATACAGACTCGGTATGTTGATACAGCAGTCCCGGCAGAAGAGAAAATGTGGCTGTGAAGCCATTAATAATAACACTGCTGTGAGAGACCCAGTTCTCATTTTAGTGACTGGCATACCAGTTACTGCACTAGTACCTGGTGAGAGCAAGGTCCAGAAATGACAGGGGTTTGGGGGCAAGGCACAAAGAACACTTACACGGGATCAGGAGGAAAGAGACAGCACCCATCGAGCGCTTCAGGCAGCATTTAAGAGACTGTACCACATAGCTTTGAGAAACGTGTCAACCGATTTCCTGCCAGGCATCCTGTGCGGATGAGTGTGTTTGCCTCTCTACAGGCTGTGGGTGAGAGCTACAGCTAAAAAAGCCTGTGCACGCCGTACAAACTGCATGTTCAGTCAGAATCCCTGAGTGAGAGAGCACCGTTTTCCTGAAGGGAGGCAACTTGAAATCAAGTGGGAATGACAGCGCTCTGTTCTCTATGTGACCATGAGTCATGCACCTGCAAAATCATGAGATTGACTACAAAGGGATAAACTAATTACTGAATTTTTGCTTTTCCTTGTGCCTTCTGCTTTCTGGGTCTTTACAGGGCTACCCTTGTTTTCAAGAACGATAAAGACCAGAAACGTTAAAAAAATAAATACACTGAGGCATATAAATATATGACTTCATGTATAAACACATGACTTCAGTAAGGTAAAGCTGCAATGGTGATACACTGCAGGAGCTAGCATCAGTAAATGAACAAGTCCTGAAGAACAAAACAGGCAGAATAGAGTCATAAACCTGTTACCACGGCTGTAACAATTTTCACACTGTGCTTATTACGTGATGATAAGATTAAAAAATGAGTGGTAGGACAAAGACTATGAATTCTTCAGATATGAATAAGGTAAGTTGATTTTTCTAGCTGCCACCATGATTTATAGCTTCTTCTTAATAACCATTTGAGTGAGTGAGTCATGGTTTCAAAGAATGCTTCTTGGTGGTGGTGTTTTTTTTTTTTTTAACAGAAGAGTCAGTGTTCTGATTCTTATCTAAGTGCTTCAAAGTTTCCTGGGTAAAAGGTGTGTTAGATTTAAACTTTTTAAAAGGACCGATAAAGTCCTTGCAACGTAGAAATCAGTCCAAAACCACAGCAGTACCAGGATGGCCACTTCAGCATATCGGCTGGTCTCTGAGTTCGCAAGTGTTGTTCACTTCAAAAGCTGATGAAAACTGAAGCTTGTACCAGACATGCAAGACCAGACAGTGCTCTGACAGCTTTCACTCTTCAACCTCAGACACTGGGAGTGCAACTTCTAAGCAGGCTGATGGCAGGAGTGAGAAAAGACCAGGGCAGCCACAGAATTTATTGAGAAAAGGACTGCAACGGGGCAGATAGCTTGGGCAAGCACCATCAGGCAGTGGAAAACCCAGAGGGCAAACAGCTAAGTGGAGAAGGAGGGAAAAAAAACACAAACAAGGGCCCTATACAGTACTTATTTCTTCCACATGTCTCTACTTTTTTGATACAGGTACACAAGGTCCTTATTTTAAATGCAAATATTTTATTTGGCACCTTGTTTTTAAAAAGGGGGATTTATACATGAATATAAATTTTAACTAGAAAACAGTTTAAATTACAATTTTCAATGCATACAATGCATTTGTTCATAAAGGTAAGTAATCTTTGCCTACAGTTCTTGATAAGTACAGTAAATTGTACTAAATTCCCACTCACCGTAATCTTTACCAACTGTGCACACAGTGAATGTGAGTATTAGTCAAGCAATGTGTACTAATTTTAACATTCACACTGGAAGACCTTCAAAAGAAAAAATACCCAATCTGAAGCCAAGACTAATACATGGCAAATATTGCATGAGCAGGCTTACTAGATTTCGAAGTCAGCTCTGAAGCTACAAGTCCCTCTGAAGCAACAGTTAACCAAGCAAGTTTGGAAAAAAATCTGGCTAATTAAGCATTTTTTGAAATACACAATATGTCTAACCTGCATACTCATACTGAAAGTGAGCATATATTCAGCTGCAGGAACGTGGGAAAGATAAATGTTAGCAAACACCATTGGGAACACCTTTTTTCACTCAATAAAGTGCTGAAGAAGTCATTGTCAAAAGGTTTGCAAAATTAATATGATAGTTACATGCTTCCTGATTTTGCTATTTAATTCTAGCCTTAGTTATGTATTAGAATGTCTAAAACTTGACCCAACAGCAAAAGATGACCCACTTTCTAGCCGCAAAAATTAACCACGAAAAAAGAGAAAACTAAGTACTTTTTTGATCAAGAGGTGAGAAAAATTGCCCAAAAAAGTATCTGGAGGTTAAGGTTGGGTAGTGTGGCAAGGGAAGATGCTATTTCCAACAAGAATGTATGTGCAGAGTTTTGCAGTCCCATGAGAGCAGTCTGTGCCAACAAGTTATTCTGGTTTTACATGCCTGTGCTTCCCACAGCCACCCTGTGCACCACATGATACATATAATGTAGCTGATTTAGAAATTTAAGAAGCCTTCTTAAAAGCCCTCTTCTCCTAGAGCCTCTGCATGTATTTTAATTAGCAGTGCAGCTTTAATAAGAAAAAAAAATCAGATTAACTTCTGATGGCTGCTCTCAGAGAAGCATATTTTAAAATAAGTTGGATATTAAAAGGAGAAAGTGACAGTCACAGACAGCAGGTTCATGAACTCAATTTGGTATTTCACTCCTTTGCTACCATCTACTATCCTTGCTGGAATGTAACAACAGATGTCACGGTATTACATACGCAGCCTGTGTATTTCAGCTGTTGGCCATTTCAGGGCTACATCAAGCTCCGCTGCCTCTACCAGGTGTCCAAGCACACTCAACAGTAATACTGCACATATTTTAGGTCATTCCAATCAAGCAAATGCAATGCAGGTATTATATTTTGCTTTTGTCCAGCCTTAGAAACGCATTCCAAACTGCAGCAAGGCAACACTGCCAAACTCCCTCACCCACATGGCTCCTCCAATAGAACAATCGGGCCAGTCAACTCAACATATTACCAAAAGTTAAACTGTAAAAAGAGGTATCTAATTGCTCTTACAACCATCCTGGCAAAAGGAATGTCTTCTCACAAAAAAAAAAAAAAACAACTTAGCTGTAGGCACAGGACCTAGAATATAACAGAACTTCTGGCTTGAATGCAGAAGGAAAAGCATTGCGACCAGCAGCCCTGGGGAACTTTGAATCCACTGGAGAGACTTAAATTTGACACGGGGGTGGGTGAGTGGGTGAGTTAAGAGGAAGTTTAAGATACATGTGGCAAAAATACAATGAACTGGAAGGTCGAGACAAGATGGCAAGCTGGCATGAGAAAAACAGGGAACTCAACAGCAAGGACAAGGCAGCAACCTGGCTGTCAAAATGCAGCGGACATCTATTTTGAATAGCATGTAAAAAAAGCCACAGCAGAGAGTTCAGAGAGTTCAAATGACAGAAAGGTTTGTGAATGATATTACAATGGCTTTGAAAGTAGTTAACGATGTTTTTCCTGTATTTCTAGTTGTGGTTCTCTGTTGTTCTCCATGTGGATCTGTACGACACCCTGTCTGTTTCTTGCAGACAGGACGGGAGTCCCTCAGTATCTCTCTTTGAGTGTAATGTTGAAAGAAGGATGGATTACTAGCTTGCACTTTGTTTATATATATTAGTCTTGTATCTTCCACTGGTTGCCCTGAGAAACTAAATCACACCAGCCCCGCGCCCCCCCTTCATTCCCCCCAGTTTGATTTCTGAGGCACTGAAGATTGCCACAGCTACAGGCCAGATACATTAAAAAAGGGTAGTGATTCCCAGGGCAGGTGTCTCATTAGTATATTACTTTTTCAGTATCAATATTGAAATGTGGATTCTAAAACACAAAAAAAATATGCCAACTAAGGATTTTACTTATCAGATACTGGCTGTTCTTTAGGCCTGGAACACTAGTGACACCCTTCATCTCTTTTGTAGTTTTTAATTTTTCATTACCTGTTTTCCTGTTTTATAACATGAAGGATAAGTTATCTGGCATTAAATTCAGGGCTGCAAATAGAGTATATGCTTTGTCTACTACTCTTATGCACCAATCATACACAGTATCTGTGATAACGGAGGACTACACTTGGTAGCTGTAGTGGTCTTTTCCATTGCCACTGCCAACATGAATTCCTTTATTTTCCTTTTCCAGAAGGATCAAAATAAACCAACCCCTCAGTTTTAATTTTTTCTCCCATTATTTAGTAGCTACAGCCTGCTCCCTCTGTACCCACACTACAGCTAGCAGGACTTTCATCTGAACTTCCAGCCATGGAATCAGTGGTTGAGAGTATTTTCTCTCCTTCATTCCCTTACTCCCTTTCTGTCAGTTCAGACCAGGGGTCCCCAAGAACAAATGTACAGCCTATCTTTTGGAGGCTTTGCTTTGACTCATGTTTGTTTCCACTTGGTTTACTTTATTCCTGGTATCTCTGATTCAAAACCAGCACTCAAAACAGCTGAAAAAGTATGCAAGGTATTTCTATACATAACACTTACTGGAAAAAAAAAAAAAAAAAAAAAAAAAGACACCACCACCTTTAAAATCTTTGATTTAACACCACTGTCAAAACACAGGTCCACCTCCCCACATATCTTAAGAGTTTGATTTTGCATTCATTAATGTCATTAGATCCTACTAGAAGGTAAAGGATAAGAGAAAAATTAGGTCTTTAACACTGTTAGCAACTTGTTCTGTAAAATTACATTTTCTGGTTAAACATCATGTGTCACTGTCATTTTCTTTTATGTCAGGAATCAGTATAATTTGGATACAGAACTCTGACACCTAGCAAAGCATTAGCAATTCTATTTATTTTTAAATGTTGCAAATATATTTACTGACTAAAACTAGACAGTCTCCAAAATCCCTTTTAGCCTCAACTGTTCTGTGATCCTGTAAAACCTGCATTATTCTGTAGTTCACTCCTCAGGGCAGGGTGTGGGAGATCAAGTGCACGTTTTTTTACAGCTGTTGACTACTGTAGCATTTAAATGTCCAGCTTCTTTTCTTTGTACCGGCACCAAATGGTATTTTTTAAGTAGGTGATGAACAGCACTGAACAGCTATGAAGGGATATCCACCACAAGGAAAGGTTGTAGCTTGAGATTTTCAGGATTATTACCCAAAAGAAGGAGGGAATGCAAATTTCAACTTGGAGAAGGAAAGGTCCTGAGTGGTGAAAATAAACACCATCAACCTAAATTTAAAATTATTTAGATTACATTTTTGCACTGAAATAAAACTGTCAGCAGTTCTTCTTTGCCTCACCATGATACTGCTATCCTCTCCTCCCGCACTGCACAGCATTATGTAACAAGCCACAACAAACTGATCAACATCTCAATCCACCACAGTTTACATCTGTTTCGATTGATTATAATGCCAACTGCTTGTTGCAAAGAAAGGTTAGTTTAAACATACACCCAGGACAGTAATGTCTTGCGTCACAGGCTCCTAAATCTCTAAGCTCCAGCATTGAGGACAAGGCCGTAAGCTTGGTGAAGACATCACAGAAGTAAACACCAGAGCCAGACTCTGTTCTCATCCCTTCCTGAAGTGTCCACTATTTCTGTTCACAGCTGCTGAAAATTCATGATTCCTTGTTTCAAGTTCTTTGTTGGTTTCTGAAGTAAAGTCTGAGTCAAAGGCACTATTTCTCTGTGAATATTTTTAATATAAAAGTTTTAAGTAAACAGAAACATTAATTCATTTTCTCTTTTGTAAGTAGGAAAAAATAGCTCTTGGAATCAGTAGCTGAAATATTCACCAGTGTAATTTACTTGCTTTTGCTAATATTAAACCAAAATCTTCTTGTTTCTATAAATAAAACTATCTTTGTAAAATAATTTCATAGAGCAGACATAGTAAAAGCAAAACCAGATCTCACGAAAGCTTTTAAAACAATGGAATTTCTGCATTTTTCAAAGTCAAAGTTTCCTACACACCTCGACGAAATTAATTAAATGGAAGCTTGTCTGTGCATGCAGTGATTCGGTGTTTTATTAATTCTTGTATGAAGTGAAATGTAAACATTTTGGAAACAAGACTTGAGGGTATCACATTCTTAGAGGTCTACTGAAATCACAGGTCTGCTACCAATGCCTTAGAGAAACCTGCAAGTACCGACCTTCACAGACACGTAAAGTGCATCTCATAATACGTCCCTGGATTTCAAATTACAAACCTTTAAAGGTTAAAGACTCTCAAATAAATGAAATGCTAACTCCCACTTCAATTTATTCTCATTACTGTAAACTGCCAGCAGGAACAGGACTCTGCAGACACCCCAACATTTGTATACTGTATGCCCAACTAAAATGTAGGTTCCCCCTGCTTCTGAGCAAAACAGACTTTTTGATCTTTCATTACTAATCTATATAGCTACAAATATCGATACTGAATTCAGTAATAGGTAGGGAAAAGTATGTTTGTTTGTACAGTGTGTATTCAGTGCTCTACATTGCTGAAGCAGACGTGTGGTGGAGATTTTGCATCCCAAGTTCCCCAGACTGACTCTGCCATGCCATGCAGAGGCAAAGGCTCTCCACTTCTCATTGCTAGCCAGTCAAGCACTAGAAATGAACCACGAAAACAGAACTGTGACAGGGAATCAGCTGATGAAACTGAATCAAACCACACCCCAACCCAGGCAGGGAATCTTATGAAGAGAAACAAAATTTATGAGAAAACATCTCAAAGGGATGGATGTAGAATGAAATTCTCAAAGCACGTGTTTCTCATTTTCTCTCCTCCTCACTGAAAACAAGACTGTGCCCAACTGACAGCAGATTTAAGGCTTGTGCTTTTGCTGATGTTACGGTTAAAAGAACCAAGCTGCTAGAAGTTTCATTTGCATCACTAATCCCACAGTGTATCCTGTTCAGAAGTCATGATGGAGATGAATCCATAAGAGTGTACACCTACTATCAAAAAACACAAGTAACTTGGTGAATCTACTGATGCAGACAGAGAAAACATGAAAACCTGTAACTTCCAGATTTCCCACAGTACAAAAAAAAATTTTAATGTCTATATGTATAAAAACAATGTTCAGATTGGTGCTATTTATTAATGCAGAAACAGTCACTTGAAGCATTCAAATTTCTTACAAAGTCATATACAGCAACTGTTACTACTAACAGTACTACTACTGTATCTATGAGGTATCTACCCAACAAGCAAACATGAAAAATGAATCCTTAAACATGAAAAAAAAGTATTTTGGCTTTAAAGCCATTATGAAAGAGATTAAATTATTTTTAGCTTTCTACTTCTTCTATTGAGTGTGATGTTCGGAAAAAGAAAAGCAGAAGTTGTTTCGTAAAGTAGAATAAAAATCAGTAGCTCTTTCACAGCTCTTTATGAAACGCTCTCCCCTTACCACATTTTGTGATCTAATTCGAACAAAAAATCAGTCCAGAAGGTTGAAATAACACCTGCAATATTATTTTCATTTGCTTTACTTATTACCCAAATGTGTTTATAGAGACTCGAGAGGCGTGAGGAGAAAGGGGGAAGGGGAATCAATTTGCTTCTGAAAAAGCAGTATGTAAGAACACTTATGAAACAGTCACATTTAACAAAAGATTTGACCAAATGATAAAACCTTACTACTGAAAGGAATGATATGTGCTTTTCAATAAAAATTACAAATTACAATTAGCATCTGACTATTACATTTTCCTTATGTTATCTCTGGCACATGTTTTACAAAATACTCGTTACTCTTAGAAGCTACTCACTCAGCCTGTTGCTATACTTGGAAATAATACTGGTAAAGAATACAGCCTTCCTGAGTGTAGGTGCAAGCCCCTTCCCTTACCCAGGTACTTCTTTTGATTCTCCAGAGAATCACTGAGTTTTGCTCCCTGATCTATAACCTATGTCTCATTTATGACAGCGTATAGTTTGCGAATTCCTCCAAGAAAATAACCTGAGGGTCTAAGAAGTACTCCAATATAGCAAATGCTATATATAGTACTGTATATAGCAAATGCTGTCATCAACAGGTAGTGGAAGGAAGATGGGGAGGCTAAGTCTTCGGTACAACTATCAATTTTGTAAGATGGTAAAGACTGGTAGAATTTGAAAGCAAAGTACTATCTTCCCATATGTGGAGTATCGTGTCCAGTTTTGGGCTCCCCAGTCTCTCTCCAAAAAAGTTGCTGACAAACTGAAGCAAGTCCAGCAGACAGCTACCAAGATGGTTAGGGAGCTGGAGCACATGGATCCAACTTCAAAGCTGGCTCTGCCTCGAGTGGAAGGTTGTGCCTGGTGACCACCAGAAGTTCCCTGCAGCCTCAGCTAATCCATGGTTCTATCAATCAGGTAGCTCAAGGGACTGTATCTTACTTGAAATTAAACATGGGAGCCTGCAGTTTGCTATGGATTAAAAGATTTGATTGCATAAGTGTAATTATATTAATGGCATTTTCTTAAAGCAATCTAGCATTCAACCCAACAATTGCAGCTCAATGATTAACCTGTTAAGAGTTTCAGTGATTCTCTAAAGTAACCTACCAGCTACAGCTAGTGCTTATCCTGTGGCCTCTGCTCGTATCACCACCTAGCTTCCTCATCTGCTCCAACTGCACAAGAAGAGATTGCTAAATACACGAGGTAAAAAGTGTTCTGCTGAAGAGAGCTACCCTATATGGACTTCCAAATGTAGTATACAAAAAGCACCAGTTCAACCTCCTCAATTCCGAGCCTGTAGAAGAAATGAGTGGCCACATAATCCATTCACAAATAGGTTATCCTAAAGGCTACCCTGATTTGGCCAGGAAAATAAAACCAACCATTCTTTTTAAGGGTAGAGATAAAGAGCTGCTTCCTGAGTCATAGAATGGTTTGGGTTGGAAGGGACCTTAAAGACCATCTAGTTCCATCCCCCTGCCATGGGCAAGGACACCTTCCCCCAGCCCAGGTTGCTCCCAGCCCCGTCCAACCTGGCCTTGAACCCTTCCAGGGAGGGGGCAGCCACAGCTGCTCTGGGCACCCTGGGCCAGCGCCTCACCACCCTCACAGGGAAGAATTTCTTCCTTAGATCTAATCTAAATCTACCCTCTTTCAGTTTAAAACTGTTACCCCTCATATTATGACTACAGGCCCTTGTAAAAAGTCCCTCCCCATGTTTTCTGTAGCCCCCTTTAAGTACTGGAAGGCTGCTATAAGGTCTCCCCGGAGCCTTCTCTTCTCCAGGCTGAACAACCCCAACTCTCTCAGCCTGTCCTCATAGCAAAGGTGCTCCAGGCTCTCAGTCATCTTCATGGCCTCCTCTGGACCCACTTGAGTAGGTCCATGCCCTTCTTATGTTGAGGCCCCAGAGCTGAACACTACTCCCGGCGGGGTCTCACAAGAGTAGAGTAGAGGGGGAGAATCCCCTCCCTCGACCTGCTGGCCACACATCTCTTGATGCAGCCCAGAACATGGTTGACTCTCTGGGCTGTGAGCACACACTGATGGTTCACAGTCAGTTTTCCATCCACTAATACCCCCAAGTCCTTCTCCAAGTCTTATGGTTTAACAGCCGTAAGTCAGTGTTCTTACTGAGAGATTCAAGTGCCCACATCTAGATGGAGATGCAGCAGCTGTACTACAAACCACAGCAGTTGTATTCCTGTCCTTAAAGCCCTTTATCCGTTTCCTGTATCTTGCTTCATTAAATGTACAAACCTCCAAACTACATTAAAAAAACTTAGCAGTTCTGATTTGTGTGTGTACCGTGGTCTTATTTCCTCCAAAAATCCCATTTCTTCTTCTTCACTGAGGTGTTAGCTTCTTGCTTTTCCTTCCATGCCCACTATTTGCACCTCTCACAATGCCTTCCCCATGCATATGTGACACAGTATTACAGTGTCCAGTCAGTTATAATTCTTTCTTTCTAGTTTCTCATAAGCTTACTTCCTTCTTCCCTTCTTTACTGTACTAAAGTGATATATTTTGCCTCTATTTTGTCCTATTAATCTTGAATTCTAATAATATATGGAAGGGATTACACAAAATGCCAAACTGTTAAGCACTGCTCTGATTTAGAGAGCTGTGTACATCATATGTATAACCTTAGTAATGTTTTCATTCTCTTCACCAGCAATAAGCAAGTTATCGGTGGAATAAAAAAATCCTCAAATCGACTATTCTAGACCTCTTGACGCATCCATTGAGGATGGATGATTCTTCCTGCTCCTGAACTGAACCTTTCAGAATATCCTCAACAAAAGGCCACTGTTTCACTGGCCTTAATGTTTTCTGTAGGTTGTTTTTTTGACAAGAGAGGGTAGGTGAAGAGCAGGTTAAAACAAAACCTGTGTTTTGTAGTCTCTGGGGTAAGAGCAAAAGGTGGGCCTAATATGTGGGGGTAAGTACTAATTGTCTGTAGGGATAACTCTCTACTTGCACAGTCTGGATCCACTCGTTCACTGTCATAAAAGCATTAAAGGTTCTAACAAATACTAGTTTTGGAGATAGTGGGATGGAGAATCATACATTACAGACTCCCATCAATGTTGGGTGCTCCCTGTAGGAGCACAAGAACAGACAATTTGTTACCTAAATGAACATGATTCTACCCTGTAAAACTTTCACACAATGAAAGGTGACTGCAAAATGTCAAAGCAAATCCATGACTACATACTGGAGGGAGTACTGACTTCTCGAAACAGTGAGTGCTCTGTGATTTTATAACCTATGTGTCTCTGTTCTGAGCTCTAAGAGGAACAAAACAGGTGAGCTCATTCCTCAGTAATCTCATTTGGATTAAAAAATGCTAATTGGGTCTAAAAAAGCTCTAAGCACTTGTAGGAATGCAGAGATCTCTCTTGCCCATAAAGTGTGGTACTTTAACTATGATAAAGGTGCAATGCAGGCTCTCACTGCCTCCAAGTTCATAATACAATATTAATTGTTTCACAGGCTACGTATTACATTCACTTTGATATCTGTTATTATTTTACTTTTCCTTTGAGGCATTATCTCCTGTTCTAAATATACAATGTAAGACCTGTAGAATAAAACTGAAGTTCTCTGAAGCTTCACATAAATTACTATTTCCTTATATTGAAGAAATACTATGTAAGGAAACCATTAACATTACAATAATTTTTAACAGGTATTGGAATGTATTGAAAAAGGTATATTCATGATACATATTTTTAATACAGCAGCATTAAGAACATTTTATTCAGATGTCAGAAAGGAATTCAGTCAAATAACAGCCTGAAACCATTTGGTATCTTCCTTGGTACATGACATCTCACCATGCAACACGAGACTGAAATTATGCCATGCATTTAAAAGCTAACACACATGCACACACACATGTATTTACCACAGAACTGCAGTATAGAGATGAATACAGAGATTGTTCTGATGTTACTAAGCAGCATGAGGGGAGAAAAAAAAAACTGTCATGTCACCATTCTAATGAGTACCATGCAGGGATCAAAGGCAGAAGCTGAAAAGCCCAGATACACTGCTGCCTACCCCATATACAGCAATTACTACAATATACAGTGAAGTAATGATTGTCTTCTAGCAATGTCTTTTTGCTCCTAGTTCCTGCTAAAAAATTAAGATTTGACTTGAGGTTAAAGACTCTGTTTATTCAATTAATTATAAAAAAAAATCTTCAGGAGCTCGCCATTCAAAATTGACCTTGATTTTGTGTTTCACTGTAACAACGGGTACAGTTCATTTTTACTTTAAGTTTGATCTTGTTATGTAGATTTTAATAAATAATCCATATTAACCCATTAAATCTACTTTACAGACATCTCAGTGTTCTCCAAATACTGTAATTCACTTGTATAAAGTAGCTGGAAGTGAAGTATTGCTCACTTCACCACCAGATTGTTGTCAGAACATACACTATGTTTGATGTACTGTGCCCTCAAACCCTCCTTTTCATTCAGGCTGATCTTCCAACACATGATCTGAGAGTCAAGCCTGGAAGCTGCAACTGGATTTCAGTGCTCCTTATATATCCTTTCACTAGCTCCCGGCCAGTAATGCTTCCCTGGCTACCTGAGCATTTCTGCTTTGAGGAAAAAATAAAAATTCTGCCTTTGCTTACAAACAACATTAAAATAGCATTTCCCCTGTAGCTTTCTCCTCTTTCACTTTGTAACATGCAGCAGATTAACCACTACGCTTTCATCGCTAGCTTTGGCCTTGAAATGTACAGAATCTGGTAAAATAACTATTTTATAATTTTCCAAATGCATCCTCTACCCCTTCCATAATCAGTCACACACCTTTACCTACTAATTCCCTGGCTGGACCTCATAATTTGTGGGCAAATCAGAATTTGTCTTTTAGACTGACATTCAGTCTTGCACCTCAAGGAAAAATCCACCACACATGACCCCCCTTTGGTAAGCTACTTAAAAGATTATATATCCTCTGTGTCAAAAGTCTGAGCCCCAAATTCAGTTTGAATTTGTGAAGCATCAATTTTTGTTATGTAAAAGCCAGTTTCTTGATGAAACGGAGAGAGTTAGTTGGAAGACTCTGAATGGCTATTTCAGGCATCCACATACAGTGGACCACCACAAATCCACAGGGATTCGACTGTATTTTTCAGTATTTGGATCAGTGATCTTTCATGCTATGTTCAATCAGGCAAAATAGTGTAAAAGCTGCAGTTCTACATATTCACCTGTCAGTCCCAGTCTTTATTCACATAGACACTTACCCCACCTTGTTTCACGCATCTTCTAAATTATTCCTTTACAGATGGGAGTATATTACCAGGGACACATTTACAGACCAACTGAAAATTCCTTCTCAGTGACCTTTGTACCTCATCTTTCCACTATGGCTACTGTTTTTATTTTCCATTCTAACTTATTAAAATCACAGGACAGCAAAACCTAAATATTTTCCCAGCTAAAAATAACTAACCAAAAAGCTACCCTTTCTTTCCTGTCTCAGCCACCTGCTCCTAATGCTATTTTCATCATGAAGATCGTGGCATCTCAAACTGTTTCAAAAGAAATGCACAGAAAGGCAAAAATATTTTCAGAGGATTTTAAGAAGCTGAGTCATCTAATAAAGTAAGAGTTTTCTTTAAACAAGAAAATCTACATTTCAAATGCAACCAACTTGGTTAAATTGTTTGGAGCTTCCTGCACAAAACCAGAGGATCTTTCACGCTGATCTCTCCTGCTGTAAAACTGAAGGAGAATGCTCACATTGCCATGTTCTTATTCATATATTCTCTTTTTCAAACAGTTTCTATAGAGAAATACTTTTTTTCAGTTCTGCTTTTCAATAAATCTGTCCTACAGAATCTTCTTGGGAAAGAAAAAAAGAAAGAAAGAAAAAAAAAAATCTGCCTTTTAGTTCATTTGTTCATTCAACAAGAAGAAATAAAAAGAAACCAGATAGCATCATTGTAATTCTTATCAAAACACAAACTATTGTATTTCATTACTAACCAGGTTCTATCAGCATTATTAGCATTAAGTTTGATTCAGTCCAAGCTGACTTTTCTGCAAATCAGCAAAATACTCTTTTATGCAAGTAAGCAGATAGAGGTCCCTGGTAATATTATTCAAGTGGGGGAAGTTGTACAGAGTGTGAGGGGGAATCATCTGAAATATTCTGAATATTTCTTGTTTTCACCAAATGCAAAACGCTTAGGCTGCCTTATTGCTTGCTTACCTGTTGGGGTTTTTTAATTGTTTTTCTGACCCATACTGTATCTCTGTAAATTTGAGTCTCCCCCTCAGGACTATCTGTAACCATGAAATATCAATTCTGTTCTAAGAAATCCAATGTATAACCCCACCACTGCCCAGATCCCTGTTCTTTACAAATGCTCTTTTGTGTATAGGCACTTTCAGGAAATTGCCCTCCTCCTCCCCCGTCTGCTCCCTACTGTCCTACGCTGGCTTGCACCCCCTCCCAATCAACACTAGGGAATAATTGTATTTTTGTTGGAGCACTTCCAGCTCCTCCACACGTTCCACTCTAGAAGCAGTAAATGAAACCCTGTAGCTTCGGCACACTCCTCTCAGCTTTTCACACACACACACACACACACACACACACACACACGCATGCTGGCACACTCATTCAGACAGGGAAGTAAGCCTATCAAGCTTATTCCCAAAATAATGACCTTTCACTTCTCCCCCACGCAACTTCCTCTTTTGCTGAAAAATACAGTGCTTCCAAATTCAAAAAATCTGCCTCCTTTGATATTCTACTACCAGTGTTTTGAAACACTGTTTCTTCTACTTATCAATATTTCACCTGTGAGTAAATCACCACTGCCCTGTCAGAGTGATAGCCCTGGGTGCCAACACTTTGGTCATTTCACATCCAGTGAAATCGCCAGGGCTTTGGATGATTTTGCCAAGGCATTCTCCCCTCCCCTCTGAATACCCAAAAGCAAGCATAAACTCTACTCCGAGCTCACAAAAGCGACGCTGGCAGTGTGAGCGTGCATGTCTCCCCTCCTGTGAAAATACTTAAAAACCATACCTTCCTTGGGCTCATCAGCTTCCGAACTCATGGTGTCAGCACAAGGCACTGGGGACCTGACTACAGCTGACGTGCACACTGAGAAGCAGCCGCAAGACAACTTCTCAAAAAAAAAAAAAAAAAAAAAAAAAAAAAAAAAAGAAAAGGAAAAAAGCGGGTGGGGGGAAGAGAGAGGGTTGGGATTTTAAGGGGAAAAGTCTATGAATACAGCAAATCACAACTAAGCTACTTGAAAAGAATCCCGCCCCTTTCTCAGCTGCACAGTCTGGAACACGAGCACCTTCACAGAAAACCTCATTTTACTCATCAGCAGTCGCCGTTTATGTATTTTATTCTCCCCAGTCTGCAGGAAGGGTGGAGTTTCACTTGTTGCAGCTTGCCAACGTGGTATGAGAAAGCAACTAGAGGAGACCAAAAAAGCCCTGAGCTTGGAGCAGTGTCTGATTGCAGTAACTGACAATCAGATTGGTCTCTCAAAACTTGCAGGAAAATCTAATTTAAATCAATTATTTTTCAAGCCTAAATTGTACATTTCAACACTAGTTACTATCTGGAATTAGTTCTGTAGCCTGTGTAATTACACTGACTAATACAGGATGACTAAATACATGCTTAAAGTATGAGAAGCAGCAGCTTTCTTTCAGGTAGTTTAAGCTAAATAATTATTTTTGATTTCACTCATGCTCAGTGCATGGTGCCGTCTACACTGAAAGGCGCAATTCACCTTTCCTTCTTTGAAAAACTACCTGATTTCTTTGTGCCATAGACCCCCCTGCATCCTAGAAAAGATTATTATTACATGACATTGTTTTCGTGCACAGCAAAAGAACAGGGGTCTTATGCAGCAACCCACCAACACGCCATGCATCACACACACCTTCAAATCAAAATCAGGAGGAATTATTTGGAAGCCTATTTTCAGATTGGCACAGCCTCCAGTAAAATCGCCATCAAAAGGAACCATCTTTTCCTACTTATTCATTCAATATATTTTTAGCACAGCGAATAGGACAAAACCTCAGTGGAAATGTGACTGCTCAGACAAAAGGAAAGGTGTGATCTCTCAGGAGAAGTCCCAATGGCACCGCCAGCTTTGACACGCAACCAAATTCTCACTTACCTCCCCTCCACAGGGTTAAATGCATGCACCTTAAGGGCTGTCAGGGCCTTCATGGAAGGAACACTACTAACAGCTAGCCAGACTGTTACTGGACTCTAAGCATATTTCAAGATGAATAAATGAAGGAGGCAAAGCTGTCAGCTGCACAAAATTGATGCACATATGAAAAAAAGAAATTAAGCCTTTCAGATTGTAACGTTCAGCTGTATTCATTAAAGATTATGGGAAGACTGTTAGTAGGTAGGATGGTTTTGTAAGTAAAAGGCACCGAGTTAGGAAAAGCAGTATGAATTCTTCAGCCATGGCAAAGTTGCTTTGGTGACCGGAGTAAATAATACTTCAGAATGTGAGCAACTTTTGTGCAACTTCGAGTGATTTTACTCATGATAAGGACTGTCCTTTACCATGTACTTCTCCCATGCCTAAGAAAGACAGACCTAATGTTAGTTAAAGGCTCTTGGTGACTCTTGAATATTTTGCAATACACACAACTCCATGGGTCCCTTAAGGACATTGCTCAAGAAGCTAGCTGTCTTCTACAGGTCTATTGTCTCCTGTGGTGTGGAAAAGCACAGCAGCTGCATCCTTCAAAGCACAAAGAATGAAAGTGAATATTACCCTAAGTGGTACCACAGAAGAAAAAAGTAATTACAACACTGGAATAGCTAAAGAAGTCACATTTTCAAGTCTTAAAAAAAAATAAAATATTACTGGTTTAGGGTAATTACTGTGTAGTAGATTGAAACCACTCAAAAACCCCCCCACAGAATAGAGGAGGAACAGGAAGTAACATGGTGTTAGTCGAGATGAACTGCAATAGCCTTTGGGATCCTTTAATGAAAGGGAGTGTTGGTAGAGAGGTAAAACAGACAGAATGTAAACCAATATCAAGAGCCCTGCATGAAAAGATTTACACAATAGATGGATGCCTTTTGTTATTTTAGATGACAGACAGTCACGGAGAGATAATGAGCCTTGTGGTTAAACGTCAGCAAATTCTGCAAATTAAGATTTCTCAAATCTCAGAAATTTCAGACCTCTCTGGACAGATAATAAAAAGACAATGATTTTGTTTCTTTCTTTCTTACAGAGTCAAGATCACATCTCTTCACTCAGTCCTGTTCTTCCTGCATACAAGGTCTCAATTCAGACTCCGGAAATTATTTTTTATATTTCATTTTGGTTGTTATGCTTCTTAAAAACACATGATCAGCTGAAAAGACCCCAACCAGACCGAAAAGTGTTTTGACAGGTAATTTTCTGATCTCAGGTTAAGCAGTGACTTGTAATAGAATTCGATCATGAGGACATTATCACCTTCTTCAGAGTCTGCACCCAATGAACTCCAATAATTTTACTTAGAAGGGGGGAAAGTAATGGAACAAGGCAGGTAAAAATTAAACAGAGTCCATGGACAAAGCCAGAGACCAAGTAAGGGATGACACTACCTCACCTGCAGGGAAGAGCCAATTACTTAATGATCCAGACTGATTTTTGGATCCCATGATGCCAGTAAGCTTAAAAAAAACCCTCTTTAATTGTAAGCTGTGCATGTGATACAGAGTAGGAAGGACAAATCAAAGAATGACAAGAAGTCTAAAAATAGGATCAGTAGACACTGCTAAGTTTCGCAGAGCAGACTCTGTTAGGGAAAGGAAAAGTAACTTCCTAAAATGAAGGGCTTAAAACCCACCACACATAGAGACAGATGCTGTCTCGGAGGGAAAGTCAGAATCCCCAGAGGAAAATTAAATCTTTTGTGTGGCGCACACACACACACAAAATATGTTTACTTACTAAGCTTCAGTGGCTAAAAGTTTAAAAGCCATGGAGCTGGGTAAAACAAAGGGGTACAGTGAAGTACAGTCCTTTACAACCTTCTCTGCTGAAAAAAAAAAAATTAGAAACACTTCTGGTTTTACTTTACAAAAAACTTAGTTTGTTTTTTAACTCATCGTTTGTAAAATGCCCTCATTTCTGCTAACACTAAGGCAGGGTTACCATAGATAGAACAGGCTGTAGCCAGGCTTTGGCTTACTACAGCAACATGAAGGTCATTGTGAAAGGATGGGTAGCTGTGTCAGCACATTCCCAGCCCTGCTCAAAACCTTGCTCATATTTTGTGTCTCAGTGCACACTGAGATAGCTGTGAAAATGGATTTTCTTATTAGATACACAAGTGGAAAAACCTATTACATCTTTTATGAATATTTAAAATAGATAATAAAAATCGTAATAGTGAAAAAATGGTGCTAAAATTACTACCAAGAAGACTACAAAGCTCAATGCTAAAATTTCCAAAAAGACTGTAATGTTTTGGTTCACAAAAAAGAGGAAGCAGCAATACTACATGAAATGTTTCAGGAAGAAGCTTTCAAGATGGGGTGGCTGCCATGGAAGCAAGAATAAATCTCCTCCTGCAAAAAAACCCTGCAGAGCCCTAGAGCAGTTCTAGAGAAGGAAGTAGTAATGTAACACTTCAGACATTACATATTCATGTTTTTTTTTTTTTAAAAAAAATCTCCCCATGTTTGGGTACCTTGTCTGGTGATAACTTCTGCTCTTCCACAATGTCATATTTGATGGATTGCAAATCTTTAAACAATAAAAATAAGGTCCGTGCTCAACTTCAACTCCCTCCTACAGATGATAGCCACCAATCGTTTTCTCTTTCTAAGCCAACTGCATGTCTTTTGCCAGTTGTAGCTGCACGGAGTTATTTGAAGCCACATGACAGAACTCTGATTGCGGCTGAGGAAGCCTGGGTTTCCCACCCTACTCCCGAATGAGACAAGAGGAAGAGGTGTACAAGTACCCTGAAAGATCATAATACGCATAACCGCAGATACAGTTTCTTTATGCTATGCCAATAGCCATGCCGTAGAGATTTTTGTTCCCATTAATTACCAAGGATGCAGAATGTTGTGTGGATCAATGATGAGAAAGTAAAACTATTGCACTACACTGTTCCATGTAAGACCGTACAGTTAAATCAAGTACTGGCTTTCACAGTACTACTGCAAAGCTTTTCAACCAGCTGTTTTCATGGATTAAACTCAGAGATACCGTACCTAAATGTATAACCTAGGGATTATGTAAACTTTGCCATTTAGCAATACTGCAGTAATATAAGAAAAGCTTACACCATCTCTCTTCTGTAGCTCCCACAAGTTGTACCTCAAACAAGGGGTTTGAATTGACAAATTTTCAACTTTTCACACACTTCCATGGGTGTGGATTACAGGCACATAATGGTAGTTTTCACACAGGACAAAAGGAACATCGCATACTGTCCTGAAGCACTGTGATGTATTATTTCATCTAATGTATGATTTGCAAAATGTAATGAGATAGGATGTGATACACCCATCACTGTAAATGCATTTCACCAGTTCTCAAATATTTGAGTTTTCCTCTAATGTTCTGAAAAGGAGTGAGATATAAGATTGTTCTATTTCAATCCAAGATCTCCCAAGCAGAAATAAGTGCAGCAGGTCTGGTCTACACACATTTATGGAATCTCCAAACATGCTGCCCTATCAGAAGGGCAACCAGACATTTATACAGCATCTCAGAAAAATGGTGCAAGATAATTTGTGGAAAAAAGAGGACAACTGTTAAATTCAAAAGCCACACTGAGATACAATTAGGAAATTAACCATAGCTACTTCTTCTGCAGGTGGTACCTTCTTAACTTGCAGGTTTTATCAGAAAGATCTTTTTCTAGAAGTTACGGGTTGAGTAAACAGTCAAACCAACATAGAAGCGTGCCCTCAACTTGCTCCACTGGTCCTTTTCTGCATCTCTTCCAGTACCACTACAACCCTTCCTAAGGCAGACAGATCATTAACTGCACAGAGTTTCAAGACGCACAGGTTTATAGAACAGGAGACATTTTTGTTTTCTAGCCCTTCCCTGTTAGTTTAGACTGGTGGATGACTTCTTTGGCATCCCTACAGAGCACTGGGATCCTGCTGCACAAAGCGAGGACCTGCTGTCTCCTCCGGCACTGCTGATCTCCTGGGATGCAGGAATCCACCGGCCACGCAACCTCCCAGGTGCCAAAGAGTACAGCCCTGACCTGCTGCCGCCTCACACAGGCATCACCTGCGCGCCAAGGTGCACAGGGAGAGGAAGGGTGTGGAGGGAGGGGCAGAGAGTCACAAAAAAAGGGCAAAATTTTAGTTTTCTTGCACTGTATCTAAACTGTACTGCTTTCAGTTATGCAGTTAAAGTTACACACAGACATTCAAATTAGCAAACCAATAAGCTATTTTAAAGTTATTTCCTAACCCAGAGGTAGAGCAACACCATCTGCAGTTGTGTTACTTGTATTATTGCAAAAGAGAGTGCAATATGTACTGTCTGTGTAGTGTGAGCGCAGCAAAACCAAATTCCAACTCTTACGCAATTTTGTTAACTTGGGGTTTAGTATCATCTTACAGTAAAAAGAGGACTTCTGGTTAGCTGTGTGATTTTAACAGCACTCTATACAGTCCTGTAAATAAAACAATTAGGTATAATGGCCCATCTGTTGTTGCTGTATCCAGACTTTACTCCTCATTTCTGTTTATTATCTTCTGCCATAAAACACGCATGGACCAAGTTGATCTAGACAGTGCTTAGTTTTTGATCGATGTCAGAAGTAGCTTTCAGCACACAGGATTCAGTGTTTTCATACAACCACACAACTCTAACATATCGGTTATCTATGGTGCAGAATTTCTAAACAATTTGTCTTCATGAGCATAAACCAGATACCAGGTACTGTTTTCATCATAAGAAAATTCAGTCTGCTGAAAGCTAGAGAGACAAAATAAACCAAAACATTAGCAGATTGGTCTACAAGCCAGATGTGAAAAATATGGATACTCCTGGTTTTGTATTGATTGTCACTGATTGCTATTCCTTATCATTAACTTGTTTTTTTCCAGTTTGCATAAGAGACTTCAGACCAGTTCAGAAGAAAGTGCTTGTGGCACTTCCTGAAGCACTCGCAACACTTCCACCTATTGGACAGACCCACGAATGATACCCTGGTGTATGTTTCTACCATGTGGTTAACAAATTATAAAAAGTCCAGCCCCAAGGGATCAGGTGATCCCTCAACAGCTTCTGCACTATGCCTGGCATCCAGCACTTCATCCTATTGTCCCCCCTCCCCTGTGGTGTCCTCCTCACCTATTTCTATACCCTCCTGTTCAGCATCCATTTTCCACCCTTCTAGTGGTTTACTGAGGCCTGTCCATTCTTTCACTTCCAAACAGCAAGAGCAATATATGGCAAATCTAGTGTTGTACAAACCCACACCACACTGCTGATGTGGCCTTTATTCAAAGTAAGCAAAACCTACAGCTTCATCTTAGATTAAGCTGTACAAAAGTATTTATTTTCTGATAATGAAATGGCAAAATAAGCAGCAGTATGGGGTGACATACGGATTCACAATGAGCCCACAGAGTTAGGGACAGGGAGAAGCAGCATGTAGGGGACAGATCCTGGTTTCCGTATGGATGCAGTAAAACTTGACAGAGGGTCCTCAGCTCTTCGCCCTCAGACAGAAAACAGAGAGAGGGTAGGAACATACATGCACAAAAGGCTCTGTAAAGTTGAACCTGGTTAATATTGAACATACCTTTGCTATGAAATTTGAAAGTCCTATTAGTCTCATCTGTACAGTTTACAATGTCCATCTGCACAATACCCACAATGACATCTTTGTATTTTCATCACTGACAGCCCAAGAAGACAACATGACAGTAACCACCTTGCAAACTGTCAAGACTACTGTGCAGTGGGCATCTTCCAAACCACTGTCCCTGCTACAAACTTGCCAAGATTATTGGTTTCTAAATAGCGACAGCAGTGGGTTTTAAGCTGTCATTGCCTGTGCTCAAAACTCTGTGGTTAAGAGGTGAGGAAACATCTTCACTTAGACTTAAAATGCAGCTTTTTTCATAAGCTTTATCTGCATCTGCCACTAACTGTCACACATTTCAGACACAGGACAGCCTCAGCACAGGACTGGGATGCTGCCTTAAGGCTGATCCACCTTTTGGCCTCAAGATGAGCATCATTTTGTCAGCGAACAGCTGGGGTATGAGACTGGTTTCAGTTCAGAATGGGTTTCACTGGCTTACTTTTTTCTTTTAAAACAACTCTGCAAGTTCACACAAAGAGCAACACTGTGACTTCTGAGATGTGAACTCTGAGTAATTCTGTTGCCTTGACTATAGGGATCATGTTGTACAGACCCACTAATAATAACAATGGGTTTATTATAGCCATGTAGATACCACGCACCCGAGAGGCACTTATTTATCCAGCAGTTAACAGTTACTGAAGACAAGCCTTCAGCAAGTATAGAACAATTTCTCAAGAGCAAACAAGCCAAGTAACATTCAATGAATTGGTTGCTATCCAGAAATAGGTAATAATCAGTGACGGTTGATGAATGTTCAGGAGTTCACAGAGGACATGACAGAAGTTAAAGACAGATAGTTAAGGTCAGCTGGTTTTTGTGGGCCTTGCACCAAGGGCTGCAACAGGTACTGATACAGGCTTATAGCATGTTTTCTCCAGACACCAAAAAATTAACTCATGATTTTCATTTTTCCTTTAAAAGGAGCACACAGATAGCTATTACTGACACAGCGATGTCAAGCAAAAGGCAGCACTGAAAAGAGTGAGACAGTGATGAAGAGGCCCGAATAAACTGGGGATGAGAAGGTACAATCTTCCAATTTGGCAAAGAGTACAGCAGATCTGAGCTAGTTTTGTCACAGAGAAAAGTAACTCCCCAGCCGTAGTTTATGGTAAAATTATTACGAAAGTGTTGTGTTGTTATACGCAGTTTTTGCAAAAATGAAAGGAGGGTCTAAAAAGAAATCTATGGAGCAGAACACCAAAATCATAAGCATGAAAAAACCCTGCATCAGAAACAGAAATCACACAAAAGTGTCATAAATTTACCAGACAAGTGGGAATCGGTATGCTACACAGAGACTGACAGTGTTACCACAGGCCATAAGAAGAGATACTTACACCAGATCTGCTCTCAGCAAGACGTAAGAAAAGAGGTATTGCCAGATACTTATGCATCAAAACACAGCGCTGGAACAATTTTAATTGAAAAGGGATATCTTAATTAAAACCAGAAAATCTAATATCACACAGCCAAAAGTCAAAAAGAGCTTGAAAACAAAGTGACTGAACTAGTGTTAAAAATAAAGTGTTTTAAACAGCGCTACTAGACTGTATGGCTAATAAGATACATTTTTCTTTTTTTTTTTTAAAGGTATGGCAGTGATGCTGACAGAACAGAAAATTGAGTACTATCTTAAAAAAAGAAGGTTTTTTTCATATAAAAGCACCGTACATATGGGAAAACACATGTGTCTCCGTTTGAGAGGGCTGCGTTCCAGTCCCAAGCAAATGATCCGAGTGTTTTGCTAATGCGTAACAATCAAACTATGCCCTTTTTCTTTTAGACGCCAAAGCCATTAATCATGCAGTCAAAACATCACTTGCATATCAAATGCAATAAAATTTAAAATCAAACAAAGCTAAAAAATACCAACCTATGAGAATAATCTCCTTTTACTTCAAATTTAATTAAAAGAGATTAAAAGAGGGATTTAAATGGATATTAAACCTAAGCAGAGTTTGCTCTTTAAAAATTCAGTTTAGCTATAGTTTACATTCACAAGCCAGATGTAACTAATTATGTGGTGTTCATTCAAAGAACCATATTGATTTCTTCATGTTCCAAATCGGTTTTAAATCAGTTTCTTATTTGCCTAAAGCTTAGACTGAAGCCACATTAAGAATCTGGAAAAGTACTTGCAAGAACTGGGTGTCTTTTGGGAAAACATTATCTAAGACTAACTATGCTGAACAAGTGCTGAAAAGTCAGTTCCCAAATTCCAAACAAATTTAAGAACTCATCGTTTATGGTAGCCTTAGAGGGATCATTTTCAGCACTTGCTTCCCCTGGCCTATGGTGACATTTTCCTAACTGAAGCACACTTGGGAGATCAGCACTTTAGGTTGGCCCAAGTGAGAGCGACTGCCTAACAGAGCAGCAGCAGCTTCCTCTTCTTTTCCACCTACCATGCCAGCATACGTATGTGGTGTGCACTTAAAGAAGATCCCAGTTATAGCTAACCTTTAATATTAATTGTTTTGGCTAGGAGAATTTTAACCTAAAATAGCTCTCTGATTAAAAAAGAAAAAAAAAAAGGAACTAATAAATGAATTGCATAAAAGTAAGTATTTGTCTCACAAAAGAAGGGCTTGGATGTTTTCTAATATAGTTATAACAACTCTAAATCCATACCTTGCTCATTTTTCTCTATATTAAGCAGGCTTATGCTAGGGAGCAATGTAGGCAAATTCCGGGTGTAAACTTTGTTTAGCATTACATTAAAAACTCAGTGTTGGGTTTTTATTGATTGTTGTGAGTTCCAATTAATAAAAAACAAAAAAACAAACAAACAAAAAATAATAATCAAAAAACCAAACCAAAACACAAAACCCCAGTATTTCTGCTGGAGCCCAAAAGAGTTCATTTAGTAGAAGCATGTCTAACTTTTCAAGTATTTTATCTACTTTACAGGAAATTCATACTTCAGCTCTTAGAATGCTTTAGCAACAATAATAACAACAGAGTTTCTACTCTGGGGCTAGGCCAAACTGAGTATCATTTACAGGGTTATTGCAAGACTTTCATGAACTATTTCAAGTATTCAGTTTCAAAAAAAGAAAGAGATGTGGATAACAAGACCTGAGCAAGACTTCCTAGTCTTTTTGCTCAACATCTCGTTTGCAGAAAGCTGAATTATGGCACATACTTCAGATGATTAACTGTTCAGGTGGCTGGTCTGTCGGGGCTGTGCTACTGCAATTCTTCCTAAAGGCTGAGGACTTTACAGTGTGTGTCCAAAATCTGAGGCTCAGCATGTACAAGTTAGTATCTTTGTCCACTTCAGAAAATAAATGGAGCAAGAAGAGGAATAAAGACTACCACCAACTCTACCACTGTTGGCACACAAGGGATTGGGCACTTTTATCAGAAATCCCACGTAACAAACTCTTGAGTGTTGCAACAGAGGTAGTGCCTCAGGAGAGGCCCACCCATTCCCCCCTGCGCATCCCGCATCCATCTCACTCGTTACATCCCCTCAGCAGCTGATGTAGGGTCTCCGAGCATTTGTTGCTGGTTTTGGCCAATGCCACCAGGTGGCAACAGCGCCCCGAGAAAAAAAGAAGCAGGTCCTCGGGACTGTGTTTTGCTCCAGTCCAGGTAACTGAGCAGGACCAGCAGCAAAGGGCAAGTAAAAAGTCGAGCAGATTCACGTACAGACCCCCATTAACATTTCAAATTGCAACTCACACAAAAAGGCTGAAGCTGTGTTTCATCTACAAAAAGGCTGAAACTGTGTTTCATCTGTACGTGCTGGAATGGAGAATCTGGAGAACTACATGCTTCTGATGCAGTGGCCGTCACCTGCAATCAGTCATCAACATCAACCAGGCAGCAGAAAATATCCATCATTTTTTCCAACTCAAATCCCAGATATGTTTGCAAAAAGACTTAAATCTATCTAAAGGACTCTCATATTAAGACAGAAATGTAACAGACGATTTAGTGGTAACAATTTGGCCCCACGAATTTAAAACCCTACTAACATTTCAGGTATCGCTTCAAGGTACGGACAATGCTCACCCCTTGCTCCCAGTTTCTGCCACAACAACTCGGTTCAGCCCTGCTCTGCCAGTATGTTCTTCCCTTCCCTGTGTTGTCATTGCCTTTCCAGAAATGGGATAATGCAACCTTTTTTTTTTTTTTTTTTTTTCCCCTGAAGTTGAGATTCTGAGATACCTGTAACTCACCTTCCCAGCTCCAAACTCAGTGGGAGCCTGTCCTCTCACTAGACTTGCAGGATTGTTTCACGTGCAGAGACAGTGGACAAATCAGGGGGGATAGTGGATGACAGAGGGGTCTGGACTGGAGTAGGTCTCCCTTATTCCAGGAATTCAAATAGGAGAAGGGAGACTGTTCATGCTGTAGTCACCTCTGTGAAGAAGAGGTCATGACAAAACAGGTCCTAGGCCCCCAGCACGGTACAGAGAGGGTGAAAGAGCAGTGAGGAGGTTGGTGTGGGAAAGGACAGATGAGCCCCAGCCCCCTTCTAATCATCTGGAATCCTGACAGCCTCTTGCCTGATGTGTAGCAGAGGTCCAATGCCAAGAAGTCACAAGTATCGCTACTATGCAGAATTACAATGTCATCATAACCAAGGAATGACGCGGATAAAGACTGCACATACAAACTTCACCATGTCTGCAAAACATCCCCAAGTGTTACATTTTCCTTTGTGTCACTTCCAGGAAAAGACATAGTCTCAGTAATTCAGTAAGAATTCAAAAATTCAAAAAAAATTTTTCATTTGAAAATTAAGAGCAGCTCAAATGGTGGAGAAAGCATGGTTTACTTAAAATTAGAAAGTAGTAGTCGCTTCTGTGTACACTGTAAAACTGTGATTATCTTGGTACCACACCCCCCCCCATAATATTTTTTTCCCAAGTATTAGCCACTTTCATTTTGAATGCATGTCAATTAAAACCTTAGCAGACATTTTTGAAAAAATGCAGTTAATTTATAGTAACAGAGATGCAGTAAGACAAATTAAGATATTCTAGTTTAATCAGTGTTGGGTAGAGACAGCAGCCTATCACATTTTCAGAAGTCTAAGAAAATAAAACAAATATTAAATCTCTATTTTCTACTTCCTGGTTGCCTTAAAGCATTTAATCCTAAATGTATGTACTAATGCATTCACATTCCCCATGAAAAATGATGAAACAGAAACTGCCACCAGTTAAAACATTTCCATTACTCTAACCAATGCTATCTAAGATTTTTGCCAACATCTTGATCCATATTTTAAGCCAATGTAGAGCTATCGTTTTTTACCTCTGTAAGTGAAATTGAAAAAAATAAATCTCCAGTCTTTATCAAATACCAGACATGACATGCTTGTCTTAACTGTGAAACTAAAAATCTGGCACTGAAGAACACATTAACTGAAAGCAGTGAAACATTATCTATTCAGCAGGAAGCTTGTGTGTTTACTTAGCTGTACAGCTGATCCATTTAAATTGGATTTTTATATTCAAAGAGGCTTACTTGATCTCAGCACAGATGACTGCAGGTAGAAAACTGTAGCAAGTCTAGTTGATGAACGGAAAAGCAGAGGTGAAATGTAGCATTATGAGGCCAGGCTACAAATATATTTGACTCAAAGCTAATGCAATGCCTTCCCCAAAACAGATCATTCCAACACCTACATGATACAACTTATTTATAACATCAGGAAAAAGCCAGGCGAAGCTTACCTGACAGTAAACAGTGAACGTGTTTGGGCAACATAGTACTAAAGCCAACATGTTTCCCCACTTCCTGAGAGTTTGGTTTCACAATTGTCTGTGGTTTCTACTCCACAGTTTATACTGTAAATGCAGACTGACCTTCAAGCTTGTGACCAATTCAAGCCAGCTCTTCGACAGTCGCTGCACAAATAATCTAATTTCTTTTCAAAATTCCTATCGAATTTAAATGCTGCAGACTCCACATGTAGATACCTGAAAATCTAGAAATAAGTGTATCAGTTTATCAAACAAAGTAAAGCAGGGGTAAAGAGGAGAACTTCACTGCAAAAATCACAGGCATGACAAAAAACTCAGGGATAGCCATCTGATCAGTAGTTACAGTGTTTTGACCCCACTGACTGCATGGACAAAACAGAAATTCATAATTGTCATAGTGGGTTTCTGGCATTTAATATAATACTAATCTGAAATAGGTGAAATGAAAACACTTAATAGTGAATGATCAGGGAAATAACGAAAAGAAAGAATAACCTACTGCACTGAAACATGCAAGTATCTAATACCAATAAAGAATTCTGTCTTTATATGTTTGGAGAAAAACATTGTCAAAAAGTTTTTGTAAAAAAATGCTAATCAAAACTGGTATTTTGGGATGACTGATTGCTGACAAACACTACCAGTCTGGCTTAGAGTTGTGAACTGGATGCATCTTCTTATTTCTCTAGTTTTTAAGAAGCATTCAATTACACTCAGTATGAAACGCTGCATTTTTAAGTTACAAGGTATAGCAAATGTCAGTATCCCCCGCATGACTCTGGGCAACATGGGTTTCTGTGGAGCCTTCACTGATGATGCATACATGCACACACACACAGAGCACCTGTAGGGCACCTATTTTCTGTCTATTTTTCCAGATCTTTTGAAATATGGTATCTATGAATATCTAAGTTTCAAAAAATGTCACACATCTATGCCTCTTCCTTCTTTTAAATACACCTTTAAAATTATTTGTAGAACTATAGATGTACATAGGCCAATGTGCACAACAAAACCCAGAAACCATTCATAACTAATAACATTTGTGCAACAAAGATCTGAAAGAAAGAAATGTATTTGCTGACCACAGAGATTTATGCTCATCTTATCTGATCTCCAACTAGGAGCTACTTAAGTCTTTTCACCAAATGATTTCCAAATGGAATCAGAACTGAACTGGGTTTGAGATGCTCAACTGTGACTGAAACTTGAAATAATTTTTTAATCACCTTGAAGATGTTCCCAACCTCAGTATATAAGAAAAAAACCAAACCCCACAGCTGATATTTAGTCTGAATTCATATATTAGCAACCTCCGTGTATCAAAATGTCTTGTTTCAGTGGTGAAAGCTCCAGGATATGAATTTGGGGGTAAAACAGGCACTGCCTTTCCATTCGAAGTAGGGTGTCTCTCTCCAGAGAGGAACTAGGACCTCATGCAGGTCAACTTGCCCTAATGATGCTCAGGCAAACCCTCACCTAACCTCTTCAGGCCAGCTCTCTTCAGGAGTCCTGACATTCGATCCAGGGCTGTGTGCTGAAGTCCTTTGATGGGTAAGACAGCAGCTTTTTCCTCCCCAAATCTCTTATGGCAAAACCCTCAGGTATCAAGCAACAGATTTCTGATTTCATATAGTACTGGTTTCACAGGGTAAAAACACTGTAACTACAAATACCTACTCTAAAACTGGCTGCACATGGAAGTTAATTATTCACAGGTGTTTTATACTAAAACTCAAACTAGACATAGATGTTATTTTGACTAAATAAGACAAAGGAAACCATATCTTCGGCATCTGAACAGAACTGCCAACCCTCAACAAAGAGTATCTGTTTCTGCACTGAACCGGAGACTAGCTATTGATCAAACTGTCTGATATGCCTCCACCAAAAACAAGGTTAGCAACATTATGAAAGATGAAGTCCAGGTAGTTACAAAATACATCAACAGTCAGCATCTGGGAAGGCACTAGCAAGGCTCTTAATGTATTTTTGATGCCTGATATTCCCTCAAAATGAAATATGTATTTCTGTTTTTACATGCATTTCAGTGAATACAAAGTTTTGGGGACCAGTTTCGTTATGAAAATTAAGGAATTTATTTTTAGGCCACATGCTTGTTTTGAATGTTAACTCCCAGTGAATATATTCAGCATCCTTCCCAAAGCCTGTGCTATCATTCTGGTCTGTATAAACCTTGATTTATTATAAAATGAGACAGCAATTTTAAACAACTGCCTATCTGGTATATTGTTCAGAAATATTCCTAAGACATAGACACTTCATCCACAAACTTTAGTGCTTCCAAAATCCAACTCTGTGATACTCCTAAATGTGTATGTTACCAGTAACCAGTACATTTAAGAGATCCTGTCTATTCATCATGACTAAGCATGACTGGAGCTGCTGGGACAGGAGATGTGCTTACGTCTCCTCCTTCCAGGAGGACACAAGTAGCCAGAACACGATGCCACATTCTCAGCTTCTTTACAATCTTTGAATCTCAAACTCAGTTGACAGCGCTTGAGGCAGAAAGACAAAGGACGACGAATGTCAATATGGAATATAGCTGGAATAACCTCTAGTGGTTAATAAATAGCCTTCAGGTCTCCTTCAAGCAAGTGCTCGTTCATGTCCAATCTCCTTTTCCTCCAGAAGAAACAGCAGACCACTCATGGTTGCAGCCTTGAAAGGCTCCTTGGCAAAAGACATTGATGCCATGTGAAACACTATGCCTGACCAAAGGAAAATACTAAAGCATCCAATAGGCCTGACACAGGAAGACACAGGATATAATTTCCATACACTAACACTGCATTTAAAATTGACAAATGCACCTTGTGAGACTGAGAAACCCACACATTTATGTGGGTGAAACAGTCCAGATGATAAAAGGGAAAGGATTTGGGAAGGGAAGCATCCCAGCATTCCACGGATTCATGAGCTTTTTTGAAGAGGCAAAAATGCTCAGTAGAGGCATGGACCTCAGATTGAGGGGGGAGGAAAGCATGCAGTTGTGATGCTGGGAATCAACAGGCTCAGAAACAAAAAAGCCATCACTTCCTAAAGTAAAACGAAAGATAGGCCTTAGGAATTCTTAATTCAGAGTGTGTTCTCTTGAACCTTTGTTCTGGGCCTCTCACTAGCAGCCCAGGTGTTTAACCAAACTTAGTTGTCATGCAAGTTAAACTCCCAAAAGTCAATGACTTTCTTACACAGGAGCAAGATCTCATACTTCTGCTTATGCCATATACTGTGGCTGTTAACTGTCAACACTAAAGCACAATAGCTGTTGATTCAGTCAGAAAATGCTAAACATCCCTCTGTACTGCAAGAAGCTGCTGTAGAGAGGTATACAGAAATACTGTGCTTCACCACCCAAGTGAGCTACTATGCTGAGGAGAGTGATTTTCTGTCATCTAGAATCTGGATGGACAGTCCCCCAAAAACCTTGTTGCACCTTGTATCATTCAGAAAGAATTTAAAATTCTCAGAAGGACTGTGATCACAGCTATCTTCTGGGATTGCTGATGCCTTTCATCTATTTATGTGAAATATGGCATGAGATACTATGTCAGCTGATGACATCACACATTCCACTACAGTTAGGCAGAGTATCATAAACATAAGAAGCGATGTTCATGATGATACTGCTACAAATGAAATGGAAAATGCGTAGTCTGTGTTCAAATGTAGCAAAGAGGAAAAAGAAAAAGAAAGCATACCACTTATGGCAGGTGCTCAAAGATGTCGTGGTGAGATACAGTTGGAGGCAAAGACTGGAAGACAGCCTCTATCAGCAACAGCACTGCTTCTTTTTCTGAATATATGGATGAGTACAAGTGGTTGTAATGTTAAATAGCAGAGGCAGAGTTTGTGGTTCTAGAGATTAAATTCTGGTTTAGCTTCTTTCAGATGATACAGAAAATGAAGAGGAACTCCTCAGTGGCAGACCTCTAAGTCCTTGCTGTTGTTGACTCCAGCACCTCTTCTAGCAAAAATTCAAAGCAAGATGATATTCTGGAAGGTAATGCAGTCAGCTTACTTCTTTGAGAGAAGGAAATTATTTTAAGCATTTAAATCCAGTGAGTATAAACTGTTAGTGCTGACAAAAGAATTTCAATTTACTGTGCTACTCTGCAGAGTACCTTGGAAATACAAGTTTTATCACAGGCACACGGACATACAGATTTTTGCCAAAAAAGCAGAATAAAACTGTCAGTTATTTTTTATAGTCATCAGCAATGAGGGAAAATCAGTTCAAGATGGACAAAGAAGAAGCCACTGAGTTAAGCAGTAAACCCACGTGAAACTTGTGTTTTCTAAGTATTTTGTGTAGGTAGAATATGGTGATATACATTGCTTCTGACATCTGGCAGCAGCCTACCCCAACCTCTGTAGCAATCAAATACCAGGATAAAACCTCAGAGCTTTTGTCAGATTCCTCAGACTTGTCACCATACATTTCAACAACTTTGGGGCAGGTCCTAAGATCTTTCATGATTGCAGCTGATGCTGGAGGAGTATGCCATCCTTGACTGAGGCAGCACAGAGGACACTATCTGAGATATCACTTTCCTGTACCAGGTGAAGAACAAAGTGTGGTTACATCCTTTCTTGTCCCTGTGTAAGAGGAAGCATCTTGAGGTTGTATGAGTACAAATAAAGTAAAAAATAGCTTATTTTTCAAACTATTTTTAAACAGAGTGAGGCTGACACACCAATAAGGAACATCCAGAAACGATGACTCTGAATTCTGTGTTCACTGGTTGAAAATGTCACCAGGAGACCTGAGTGTTTCCTGAGATTACTGGGTTTTTGTGCTGATATTCAAGTGGCCGAAGTCTCCAGTTACAGGAACAATCCTCTGATGGAGGAAAAGAATGATAAAGGTCTCATGAAATTATAAAGCTGAGTTGTAGTAAAATATTTTAACGGGGTTGGTTCCACTGTTATTGCACTAGTCACCAAAATCACGGAATCACAGATTTGTTAAGGAAAGGGATCTGCTGAGATCACCCAGTCCAAACCCACTGCTAAAGCAGGTTGCCTAGGACTGCATCCAGTTGGGTTTTGAATATCTCTGCAACCTCTCTGGGCAATCTATTCCACTGTTCGACCACTGCACAGTAAAAAAGTGTGTTCCTGTGTTCAGATGTTCACACACATTTCAATTCATGCCCAAAAGCATATTGTCCTGTCACTGGCACTACTGAGAAGAATCTGCATCCATTTTCTTCATTGTTTCCCCTGAATTCCTCTTCAAGCTCAACAGCTCTCAGCCTCTTCTCACATGCAGAATCCCTTAATTTTTTATGGCTCTTTGTTGGACTTGTTCCAGTGAGTCCCTATTTGTATTGGGGGGATCAGAAGTGGACACAACACTTCAGATGTGGTCTCTCCAGTACTGAGAAGAGAAAAATTATTATCTCTCTTGATCTGCTTCCTAATGCCGCCCAAAAGGCTGCTAGCCTTCACCACAAGGGCACATTGCTGGCTCATGGTCAGCTTGGTGTCCACCAGGACCCACAGGTCATTCTCTACAAAGCTGACTTCCAGTCCATCAGGCATCACCGTGTACTTGTGCATGAAATTATTCCTCTCCAGATACAGGACTTGGCATTCCTCCTTGTTGAACTTTATGACACTTAGCTTAATTCTCCCACCTGTCAAAGTCCCTGTGAATGGGAGCACAACCAGCTGGCGTACCCATCACTCCTCCAAGTTTTGTATCATCTGTGAAGTTGCTGAGTGCTCTCTGTCCCAGTATCCAGGTCATTAACAATGAGGTTAAACAGTATTGGCCCTGGTATCAACCCCTATGGTACACCACTAGTGACCTGCCTCCAGCTGGAC
Organism: Tyto alba; assembly: GCF_018691265.1. NCBI lineage: Eukaryota > Metazoa > Chordata > Aves > Strigiformes > Tytonidae > Tyto > Tyto alba. Next base: position 19,478,549 of record NW_024881275.1, on the reverse strand, counting down.
TTTGTCCCACTGACTACCCTCTGAGCCTGGCTATTCAGCCAGTTTTCAAATCTCCTCTCTATGAACTCATCTAAGCAGTACTTTGTCAGTTTGTCTAGAAGGATGTTATGGTAGACCAAGACAGTGTCAAAAGCCTTACCAAAGTTGAAGTAAGTAACATGCACTGCTTTCCCCTCATCTACCAAGTCATCTCACTGTAAAAGGCCATTGAGTTGGGCAAGCATGATTTGCCCTCTGTAAAGCCATGCTGACTGTTTCAAATTCCCTTGTCTTTCACGTGTTTGGAAATGTTTTCCAGGAGGATTTTTTCCATTATCATCCCAGAAACTGATGTGATGCTGACCTGCCTCTGCTTCTCCAGATCTTCCTTCTTGCAGACAGCAGTGACACTTGCTTTCTTCCAGTCTTCAGGAACCCCTTTCATTTGCCATGAAAGAAGTTAGTTGAGATTCACCTTACAATGGCATCAGCCAGCTCCCTCAGCAATGTGCCAGGCCTCATGGAGTTTGGTACAACCAGTTTGTTTAAGAGCTCCCTAACCCCAAGTCTGGAGCAATGGTACAGTACCTCAGTCTTTTCTTTGTCACCAGTTCCCCTGCCCCATTGAGCAGCGGGCTCACATGTTCCCTAGCCTTCTTTTTGCTGTTCATGTACTTGTAGAAGCCGTTCTTGTTGCTTTTCCCATTCCTTGACAGATTCAACTCCAGGTCAACCCTGGCTTTCCTAATGCTATCCCTGCATGCTTGGACAGCAGCTCTGTGTTTCTCCTGGATCACCTGTTCCTGCTTCCATCTCTTGTTCATTTCTATGTCTTAGTTTACTGAGGAGCTCCTGGTTCACCCATGCAGTCTCCGTCTGTCTCTGCTGATTTCGTGCTTCTTGGGATGGGTCTTTCCTGAGCTTGGAAGAGAAGACCCTTGAGTACCAGCCCGTTCCTGGACTCTTCTTCTCTCTGAGGTCACATCCCATGGGATTCTTCCAAGCAGATCCCTGAAGAGGTTGAAATCTGCTCACTAGAAATACAGGGCAATTGTCCTACTTTTTGTTCTTCTCTCTCTTAGAATACCGAACTCCATCATCTTATGGTCACTGCAGCCAAAGGTCCCCCTGACTGTCAAGGGGGAATGTTAAATACCCTGAGGTTAGTCAGCATCTCAGGGACCTTTGGCTGCATACACATTTTCAATTTCTCTGGTAGTTCTTTTCTACCACCACCATCTATGGGACTGCCAGGATTTGTAAGGAGATACTGTAACAGAGCCTGTGAGATGGGACAAGTCAGGGTACTCTGCTATCTGAGTTAGTCTTACATGCTCTTGAAGGAGCTGGAGAGACTTTTCATAAGGCACAATTTTCTTTCTTTTTTTTTTTCTCCTCATGATAGTACAAGATCCAGTGGTATGTGTCAGTCAGCATCTGTTTGACACTGGAGAAAAAACCTGCCAGGAGGCAGGGTCCCCTTTCCCGGTTTCCTTACCCTACCTTTAAACCTCAGAACACGTTAGGCTCTTCATTAGGAAAAACACACATTGCTTTCAGCTCTAGAAACCTCCCAGTTCATGCACTGTTTCAAATTTGAAGATCTTGCCTGGTGGTTGTAAAGTTAAGGCTACCATTGAAGTATATGCATTAGCAGCTTTTGCCACTGTAAACCTACACTTTTTTTTAAAATGCAGCTAAAAGTTTTCCTTGCTTCCAGTAATCTCTTGTGAACATAAATAGCAGCTGCACCAGACCAGACCAAAGGTCAATTTGTTGCAGAACTCTACCTTCAACAGTAGCCAAAAGCAGGAAGAGCACATGTACAGCAGTACTGCCACCAGCCACCCTCCTGACCATCTGCAGCTCAGGATCCATCCGAGGCAGAGATAGCCTGTCGATAATCACATACAACACGAAAGAATTTGAGAAAGCACTGGTGTTAAAAAAAAAAAAAAACAGAGAAAAAAATAAACGGGATCAGGAATGTATTTAATTGTTCATAAATCTGTAATGTTGGAAATGCACTTCATAACTCATTGGGTTAAAGCTTTTATAACTTGTACATATATTTATATATATAAAGCTTGTATAAATAATGTGTAAATAACAGGACAACATCATATCAATCACTAAGAATTATGACAACATTTACTTAAGGATTTACTTGGTAACTACTCATATACTCAAACATCTGTGCAACTTTTTAACGTTTTAACATTACAAATGCTTTATTTATTATTTGCTGGATACAGTCCCAGTATCAGCCTATCTACATTTCTTAAATATTACTGCTCCGTGGAATTAATCAGAACTACCTACTGGAGTACTAGACCAAATGAATTTTTAAACTTTAAGGACTAGCACTTAATAATTTATTTTCATTTACAGTAATTAAGAGTCCTAACAAATAGGACTGATCTGCTTATATTGTAAATCCAAAATTAGAACAAAAGTTATATTAATTTGTAAAGCATTCAAAAGATGTACTTTTTTTAATTTGTGTCAGCCAGAAAAAAGAAAAAAAAAAAAAAAAAAAAGGATGCTACCACAACTATTCTGGTCTTTTCTGTTTTTTTGCTTCAAACAGAAAACTGGTCCAGCCACTATCCTGAGTTAATATATAACATCATTTTGCCCAAGGACTGTGCTGCAGTTGTTGTATCTACCTATCTCTCCTAACTGCTGATTAAGTACTGTGGACCTCCACAGCCTCAGCACATTTATCTTGTGAATGCTTCTGAAAGGCTCCAACAAACTCTTTTGACAGGTAACAAACAAACCTGAATCTATTCTGCTTGGATCTGCCTTTGAGGAACAGCATTGCAAAATAATTCTGGGTCCCAAAGGCTTTGCGGTAATTCACTGACAAATCTCCTGGGACCACCAAAGGGCATTCAGAACCCCTGGAAAAGATACCTTGATGCCAAACCACCCTACCCAGCAACTGCAGTGAAGAAGCACCACGAACACTCCAGTTACATCTTCTGTTGATAAAAATGCCAAGTAAAACATTTTAATTGAATAACTGTGAACTTGTGTTTGCCGAAAGTTTCAAGGTTTTGGTGGACAGCAAGTAAACCATCAGATTTCTTATGAAACAGGCTTGGTGCTTCAGCTAGCAATGGGACTGAGGACTCCAAAATACATGTCCCCAGAGACAGAGTTGTGCTGGTTTATACAGTCGCTTCATAAGGATCAACTATTAATCACAAAAATCTATCAACAGCTTGTGAAACAATCTGCCTGTATTACTGCAGGACACGTCCCTGTTAATTAAAGATTTTGAGTCAAACTAGGCTCACATCCTGTCAGTTTGGAAGATGGTACATGCTTGTTTGCTTACAACTAAATCTATCTATGGAAATCCTTCACAACAATAGACAGGGGTAAGAGCTATTTTCTGGAGGGTTTATATTGACAATTGGATACACATTTCCAAAGATACAACTAGATTTTGGATCCTATTCACAAAGCTGTTAATTGTTTCATTTGCATTTCTGCATTTCCTTTGAATTATGAGAAAGTCTAAAATTAAAGTTTCTGTGGTCTATAAGATTTAGGGTTGCACACTCTAAAAACTATTTTTCATTTTCTTTATGATTTCAGTAAATTTCAGTTGCTGCTGTTTACAGAAAAGTACAGTGTGGTATATAATGAAAGGTAAGCAGTCCAAGCCCTCAGCAGAATGTTACGTGGGAAAGTCATAAGCTATTTACTCATAAAAGCATGAGTAAATTTAGAGATACAGAAAGTACTGACCATCTTAAATAAGAATTGTAACTAGAGAAAGAGGTTAAGCTTCTTGATAATTAAAACAAAAAAGTAGCTAACTTTGATGTTTTCAAAACCTATTCTCAAGAACCATGAACTAATGAGTAAGAAAATGGAAAGCCTAATTGTTAGAAAGAGGATTCAGATACTTAATTCGTAGCAGCTTTCATTGTTTTAATGTAATGAAGCTTCAGATGTGAGGCTTGAGTTTATGGGGAATTAACCGATAATTGACAGTAAATTCTAAAGAAGTCCACTTTGGGCATTAGAATGTAATCCTTAATTTGGAAAGTTAAAATGTTTCCTGTATAAAGACAGTGCTGCCTTTGCCACAAATTTGTAGAGTATTTGTACTTTCTGAGCAAAGTTAGTAAACCTATCAAGATGTACTGTCCTTGCTGCCTTACAAGTGAGTCAATAGAAGTGTACTGGGTCTGGCTAGGATGGAGTTAACTTTCTTCATGGCTGCCCTTATGGTATTTTGGATTTGTGACCAAAACAGTGTTGATTACACCAGTATTTTGGGTATTGCTGTGCAGGTTCAAGGCCTCCGCTGTCTCTCACTCTGCCCCACTCCTCATGTGTAGGTTGAGAGTGGGCAAGAGGCTGGGAGGTGACACAGCCAAGACAGCTGACCCCTTCTGATCAAAGTTATTTTCCATACCATGTAATGCCATGGCCAGCATTAAAACTGGGTTGGGGGGATTGGGATGTTTTTCCAAAGCAGCCATTCACCTGGGACTGGTTGAGCATTGGTCTGCTGATGGTGGTAAAGACCCATACTTTTTTTACCTCACTTTTGTCCTTCTGATCCTCTCCCCTACTGCTTGGGGGGAGTGAGCGAGTGACTAGGTGACCGTTTACATGTAGGCAGGGTCACCCCACCCCAATAAAGAAAGCCTGAGAAGCTCCATCAGTAGGAACTAATTTTATTACTACTACCACTGCCCAGATCAGCTCTGCAGGGCTCTGCTTGCTAAGATAAAATTAATCCAGTGGAGATCTCCACCGCTTTCCAGTACCTACTCTCTTCACTCATTAGTAGTTTTGACAATTAAATTTGGGTCAGGATTATTAAGACAAATTAAGTTTACGTAAAAAAGGGAGAAATTTTTCAGTACAATATTGTGTACCACCAGATAACTGTTCTTAAGAGTTCGGAAGAATAGATACACAGGAAAATACCTCAAAAACCCAGACTGTTTCAGTCACCCAAAAGAATGCCTTTTACTACATTTATTTTACCTGCGTGGTGATAGATGAGGAAACTAGCAGTGTGAGTCTATGCAGCAGCATGAAAAAGTATGTATGTTAATCCCACTTCTTGTTCTGTATCCCACCAACTACATTAGATACTTCTACTTTCTTTTCTATCCAAGGATGTCAGGTCAGAATACATTAACTTTTGAGTTTGATTAACTTTTGAGTTTGATTACAGAATGCATGATCTAGATATTCACTGCCAGCTACAACTGTGTATGCAGTTCTCCCCCCCCACTTTTTTTTTAAACTATCATCAGTACATACCTTAGCCTGCTCATTAAAGACATGTTACAAATCCCTAAACAATGTACTCTTCAGCTGTCTCTTGGAGAAGTTGGAAAAAATCCTGAACAGTAAAATCAAACATCTATGTCTACCAAACCTTCACCACTCTGGTTCAGCAGATAATAAAGTACAACTGTAATAGGGAAGCAAGTCATAGCATCTTGGCTTCTGTGTATTGTTTTGATTTGTTCAAATATCTGTCACAACTAATGCTATTTTAAGTGATCTCCTGAATTATGGCTTTTAGAGAAGCACAGAACTTCAGCAAGTAACTCAGGAATCAGTCTAACTCATTTAAAAAGTAACGTAATTTTAACTTTTTCATATATTTTGAAAAAGAGACTGCAGATCAAAATTAAATACTACCAGTTTCTTTCCCTAGTTAATATTTAAAATATTTTTTAAAATCCCACTGCTTCCTTTGCATGGATTGGCCATTTGCAATTAAAAGCTATACAGAAACAATTAAACAATTGCTAAAGTAGCATATTTTTAAAATCTTCATGGTTACTAGTATAAACATAAGAATTTTTTGACATGCATATGTATGTCAGCTACACATTTATTTACTGAGATGTTTATACAGCAAAAGGTTTATCTAAAACACAATAAACATACATGTGGATTGCAGATGCTACATCTGCCCTTCTCATGTACATCCTGGAATGAAACCCTGCCATTGCTCACACTGAGAAGACAGATATTCATAACAGCTAACTACAAATTTAAATCACTGGACATAGCTAGAGAAAGGCTAAGATTAATGAAAAAAATCTCAATGGCCAGCATCTTTTGTTTTCCATACATCTATTGTATTTACATATTTCTAGGTCAAATTTCCCAAGGTAGATCTCCCACTTTACTGTAGTAAGTTGCACTAATAAATGCCAAACACTACAGTGGCACAACATACACGTTATGGATCATAAGAATTTCTCCAAGGCAACTTTTTCTGGTATACTCTGTGATCCAACAAAAAAAAACCAAAACAAAACAGAAAAAAACAACCAACCAAAAAAAAAAAAAAACAACCAAACCCAAACTTTAACAACTGGCTTAAAGAGAATCAAACACCTTTCCTAAAATTATTTCAGAATCCAAACAGTCTACACATTTCCTGAAAAATTCTTATACACAGATGTTGATTATATTGATGTAAGGCTGAATAAATTCTTATACACAAATGTTGATTATCTTGATGTAAGGCTGAATAAATTCTATCTGTAATTTAGGAAAACTGCAAAAGAGCACACAACAAAAGGGAATGGAAAAAGGAAGAAAGTGACGAGACCAACTACAAGCCTGCTAGTGTATAGCAGCATTCCAGGTTATGGAAAGCTTTTTAAAGAAAGAGAGGTTAATGAAACTGAAACATAATTCAGAAGTGGTTGTCTCAAAAGTAGGTCATGTGAAAATAGACTACTATCTTTCCTGATCTAGACTTACTATAAGGAAAGCTACTAGTGAATGACAGATGACTATTAGTGTGCAATTGGACAGTGGACTTGCTAAAGGAAAAATGTTAATAGGAAGTACTGGAAGGGTAAATATCAGGCTAAAAGGTTTCTTCTGCAGTTTCGGTAAGGCTAAGCCTGGCAACATATTTAATCAAAACTTCAGTAATAAAATTTGGCTCAAAAAGAACATGAGAGTGTATGAGGTATCTCCCACAGAGCTGAGAGGAATCCTCAACACAGAAAGCCAAACCACGCAGGAAAAAGTGAACAATTCTGAGAAGGGCTACTTTCAGTGAAATGGGATACTGACGAGTATTTCTAAGTGCAAAGTCAGACCGAGAGACTTCTATGCACTCCAGTATTGCCTCCAAATGAAGTGGTTGTGCAATTCTCAACCCTCAGACATGTTGCACCAACTCTCCTCCCACCCCAGCCTGAGAGCTCCCTCTGGTAGCATAAGCATCTGTTTAGCTGTACAGCACACGAGATTGCAGAACTGATTCACAGAAAAAAATTGCTAGAGGTAAAAAAAAGGTTAACTGATGTCATGATCAAGTTCCTCAGTCTGGTGAACATCAATGTTTCTGCTGACACAAGGAAGGAAATAATACGAGCATGGGAGCAGGACTGAATGACATTTTTGGCAGCCAAGGATGTGTGTGAAATTAGTGCTTGGTCGCTTGAATCCTTCAGCAAAGAGAGTATATCATCAACTGGAGACAAAAAGAAAAGATCCTGTGCCACAAGATCATGACAAATCAGCCAATCTGTTACTGCTGGAAAACAGATAAGACAACAATGGTAGGATGCACAGACTCTTATCTGCATACAAAGGATGACACAGACACTTGGTATGTGATTAAACAGTAAACCACAGCCTCAGCTCTTCTACAGAAGTGCACAAAAGGCATGAACTGTGTGGGCTTGAGGATGCCTTGTTTCTTATGCTGTGCCCAATGGTAAGTGAATATCATAATCCCTTTAACTCATTAGAGACCACATAGGTCAAAAAATGGTTCCAGTTATCTCTTTTCTGTTCTAAGGTTGAAAATCTATTAGCTTACCTTACAGTATATTTCCTTCAGTTATTCAGCCTTTGACAACAGCTACCAGTCCAGTGCTCTAGCTGTACGTGTCATGCCTAATGCTTCACTGCTTGATTACACAGGGACTCCTGCATTTGAAATAACACTCACACACCCCACACTTTTCCAAAAATATTACTCTTGGATAGCCTATTTCTCAGCCCAAATTTCCATTACGTTCACACAGGCATTAAGCATGCTTTATAAGGGACATTACCAGACCTCAACAGCTTTCCCTAGGTGCACTGCATTTCTTTCTATCTACTCATCCTGCAGCCAACCTACCAGCATTTTGACCATCTCAATACCCAAATTCAGGCCTGCCACAACAGCGTCCCTAGCTTGGCTGTCATTGCATCATACCTGCCTTGTCAGCATCAGTGATTGAGCCTGTTCCTTTTAGCAACCACTCCTTTCACTGCATAGCACTCAGTTCTCCTGGTGGAGGTGGGCAAGTAGACAACACCAGAACCACCCCACAACAGCCTGGGATCATGCCAGTGCAATGCCCACCATACAGGCTTCCTTTGAGGCTCACATACCCACAAATCTCGACACCTACTGATGCTTGAAATGTTATATTTTTCTTTATAGACAAACATCACTAAGCTTCTCTCCTGCTGACTGGGTATTTATCTTATTAAACTGGGCCTTCTTCACCCTCAAGCCAACTCTAGATGAGCAGCTACCTCTGCAGCGTGTGCTCAGTAAAAACACTGTTTAACCCTCTTCGCTTGAAACAAGGGTAACTCCACTTGCCCACAGATTTTCCACCACTCCTGCCATTAGCTCAAACAGATGAATCCTGCCAACATCTGCTAACAAAGTGGTGTGTACTGTTTCACACGTGTAGAAAGTGAAGGGGCCAAACATGTCACTCTTCTTTTTTGCTTCAGTCAGGACTTCACAGACTTGAGCGTGCACCAGGGCTGAATCCACTCAGGGCTTTACAGCCCCATATACCCTTGAGCTCCAAAAGCATCTGCTACACCATCACACACACACTGCTCAGAGCAGCTTTCACAGCCAAGCATGAAGAAAAACATGTCTTGCCATATGTTTGCTAATAATTTGCATAACAATCCAATGATAATGAAGCCAGATGAGCCTGCATGTTAATGATTAGTCTTCCAGGCTGCACCATAAATGCTGCCACAATACAGTGACAGTTACTGCCAGGTGTATCTATGCCTGTAGCACCATGAAACCCCCAGCAGACAGGCCCACCAGTCTCTCTCCAGTAAGAAAAGAAAAAAATCATGACAAGTAATTCCAGCAAAGGCAGATCTCTATCTAGAGATGTTATTTATCACACACATATATGTACCTATACTGCTCAGGAGAGCAGAATTCAAACCAGAGGAAATGCAAAGGAAGAGCGTAGCAGTCGAGAGGAGGGAGTGCCCATCCTGTAGCAGCAGGCAGAAGAGTTTGGCTTACTTACTCTTTCAACAAGCAAGCTCATTACAGAAGACCTCAGTATAAAAACATCCAGGGGCTGAGCAGCAGGTAACGGAAAGAATTATTTCAGCTCACAGGCTGATACGAAAACAAGTGAGAACAGACCAGCCACAAAAAACAAGTAAAACTTTAAACATCAGAATACTCCAGTACTAGAGCAATCCTCCTCAGTGTACAGAGGGTGCAAGTTGCCTGGACAAAATTCAAATGAAGTTTGAGTGCAACATGAGACACAGTTGCTTGCTACATGGGGACCTGGAGCCAGTGATTCAGAAGACAGGATTCTCCCAGTTACCTCCTCCTAAAACACAGCCACCACCAGACTAATGAAACTGGTATGAGTATATACAGGACCAGGACAAAAGAAGAAGACCTCTTTCTCATAAACCTTATCAAAAAGGATTAGGGGATGTCTTAATTATTAAGGCAAAAATTCTGGCAAGCCTCACCTGATTTCAAGTTAACAGCATAAACAGTAGCAAAAAATATTTAGCATGCATCCCAAGGTGATTAGTGATAAAACATCACAAAAGATTCTCCATGAATCAAAGTGGATAGTATTCAACATTATTTGAAGAACAGCACTGAAATTTATGTCCAGAGACATAATACTGTTTTTAAAAGTTGCACAGCCAGCAGAACTAACAAAATTGCCTATCATTAGTTTAATTCTGATTTAAAGTTAAATATCTTTAAATTTATCTTCCTCCTAAACAAAGAAAGAAACAACAAAAAAAAAAATCAACATTTAATAAAGTCACAGACATTTTTCTACTCCTGTCATGTGCAAAATTATTTTACCAGGCCTCACATATTATGAATTTAGTTTCTTCTTTCAGGTAGGAAGCTTAAGAAGTGACTTCTTTTTACAGTTTCTATTTGAAAAACAGGGGAAGAGAAGAGTATGAGTGAAAGTGGCAGATGACTGCACCATGAGAGTTGGTTTCAGTCTATGACTGGAAAAGCGTGTGCTGGTTTTGACATGCATCGGCTGAAGCAGTTTCTTAACAGTTCAGATTCTTGGCTTCACGTTCTCCAGTAAGGAAAGCACTATCAGTCACAAGGGGCTTCGTCTCCTTGCACAATCTCTACAACAAATATATTCATTATTTTGCAAGAGGGCAAACAGCTGCACTTCCTGGAATGTGCTGTAACTAGTCATCTTTACCGCCAGGTAGTGTTAGCAAAGCTCTATGTATTCGAAACCAAAACTGACATTATCCAAAGGACATTCCGTAAAATTTCCTTATTATATGGCTGTTGACAAAGTGCGCTTCCTTCCAGCTATCCAGTGCCAGATGTTGTAGTTGACACAAGGAGGTCCTTTAATTGCTATTCTGAGTTGCTGTCAGAATTTCATTCTAGGCTACGCAAATAACTTGTCAGCAGGGTTACAAATTTCCATATTTTTACCTCTGAAAAACAGGTTCCCAATCTACATATGCTACCCAAGCAAGCATGAAAAGGCTGAAGGTGCTTGCTTCCCATGGCTGACAAACAAAAAAGGTGTTCTCACAAGACAGAAGAGGTGAATTCCCTGAAGCAGCACCTTCCTCAAGACTATAAAGTGGAACCTGTGAATGTCATACTCCAGGAGTCACTGTCTGCATTTCAGCAGTCAAGCTGTGCTTTACACATAAACAGGAAGGAGGGAGAAAAAAAAAATTCTGATTATAAATTTAAAAACCAGTTCCTTTAAAAGGTGTAGTACTCTGCACTAAACGGTTTCTTTCTTCTACGTGATCACAACAGATGACATTCTTCTATTCAAAGCTTCCATAAGTCATATGTAGTTCTGAAAATGTTTCACACAAAAATAGAAAATTCTTCAACACATACATGATACCACAAGTCAAAACCCATACAGTAACAACAGGATCTGGAAGTTTCATAGCTAAAAGTTAAATGAATTAAGCCTCACGACACCTGCATCACGGACTCTATTTCATGTGCAGATACATCACTCTAAACAGGGGAAAAAATCATAAATACAATCAAATCTTCCTTGAAAATTCTGACTGCATCCCCATGCTGTAAAAGCTGCTGAGTTTGACACCTGCCACAGTTAAATGACCACTTTCACTGTCCTCACATTAATTTTCCCTCCTAGCGGATTAAGGCCACGCATTGCTTTTCATAAAACTAAATGTACTTTCCCTGAAAATAATACAGACTAGCAGGGTTTAAAGCAGAATAACTGTGACTCTCATTACAGGGCCTTTCTTTCTTTTTGGAACTATCTATTGCCCATCTGTAACATGCACAGGATAGGGACTGAGGTGGGAACTGTAAATATATTCACACACATGCAAGGAAATCTAAAAGAAAAATAGGGAAAATTAGAAAACATAAGGCATTTTGCACTTTCTTTGCAGCTACGAAAACAGCTTAAACAGTCAGACAGTTCCTGTGTATTTTCAACTCTAGAATAAATAAACCATCTATAATGTACCACTTAATACTGTCCCTGAAAACAAAGGATTTGAAGTTAACATTCTGTACTTACAAGTATTAGAAATATGCAAAAATTATATTTGGACTTCTAAATACTGCATAAGGACACCTAAGAGCACTAAATAAGTTTAAGGGAACTCCCATCAAAACTACATTAGCATAAAAGAGAAGGACTTGGAGATAATGGTAGATGAAAAATTGGGCGCGTGGCAGCAACGTGCACTCACGGCCCATAAAGCCAACCGTGTTCTGGGCTGCATCAAAAGAAGTGTGGCCACCAGGTCGAGGGAGGGGATTCTCCCCCTCTGCTCTGCTCTTATGAGACTCTGGGGCCCCCAGCATAAGGAGGACATGGAACTGCTCAAGCAGGTCTGAACTAGTGCCACAGAAATGGTCAGAGGGCTGGGACACCGCTCCTATGAAAAAAGGCTGAGGGTTGTGGCTGTTCGGTTGGAAGAGAAGGCTCGAGGGAGACCTTTTTGCAGCCTTCCAGTACTTAGGGCTTATAAGAAAGACAGAGAGAGACTTTTTACCAGAACCTGTGGTGACAGGACAAGGGGTAACTGTTTTAAACTGAATGAGGGTAGGTTTAGCTTAGATAAAAGAAAGACATTCTTTACAATGAGGGTGGTGAGGCGCTAGAACAGGTTACCCAAAGAGGCTGTGGATGCCCCCTCCCTGGAGGTCTTCAAGGTCAGATTGGACAGGGCTTTGAGAGCAGGGCTTTGTGACCTAATGAGAGATGTCCCTGCCCATGGCAGGGGGGTTGGACCTAAACAATCTTTGGAGGTCCCTTCTAACCCAAACCATTCTATGACTGATAAAAATGGGAGCACACCGTCAAGGAAAAAAAAAAAAATATAGAACTACTGGATGCCGTGATTATCACTATACTAGGAATTTTCCCAGAAAAATTCAGGGCTAAAGTTTTGCTAAACAGATATTTAAAAGATTTAAAAATGTCATTTCAGAGACTGAATATCTTGAACAACTTTCTTCAGTCCTTTAGTGATAGATTAACAGAACAGCGGGGAAAAAAAAATGGTTCTTGAGAAGAAATTTACTTTGTGGTCTCAAGCACTGAAAAGCTTTAATCACAGTAATTTCTGTATGTTATTAATGCATCAGAGAACACTGTTCAGATACACTACGCTTCCTCAGTGCATGTGTAACTTATATGCAGCTGTAAAAGAGAAATTTAGATAAACATGTCTGGACTTGGCACTCTGCAATAAAATCAAGAGGAGATATTAATCATAGGGAGAAAGACAAATTTTAAAGCACCTTGCATTTAATGAATCAATTCAATAAACAATCATTAAAACCAGGTGTATGAGAAACATTCTTGTGTATAACAAGGTTTAGCTTTGTATGAATTACTTCTTAAATTGTGTATAAAAATGGATGTGTGCTATGGAAGGAAACTACCTCGAATTATGATCATATATTACCAATTATTGAAAACTCCTCATCTAAATGATTGCAAAACAAAATAGAAATCAAGTATTTCTGTTTGGCCATTTGGAAGGAAGTTTCATCCAAATAGAAAAGTCTGAACTCTTCCACTCACATTGAGCAAAAGGATCTTAGAACTTCACAAAGAATGCTTTCCTCTACCAGACTCTTTTCAGTTTGGTTTAATTTTTTCAAAACAAGTAACACTTCAACATATGTAAACATATTTACCCTGGATCACACAACCAGTTCTACAGCCACCATCAATAATTCACTTACACACCTCTACTGTCAATAAAGCGTTTTGTGTAACAGATGAAACCATTTTCACTTCCTGATGATTATTTCTTACTAGGTTATCTGGAGCTGCTTTCATCTTGCACTATTCAACTATCTCCAGGGGTTTTCAGGAGAAGAAGGGCACAGGAAGGAAGAAGTTAGTAGAAGTCCTGCATGGAAGGATCACACAAACAAGAACTTCAAAATGAGTAAACATTTATATGTATATATGTACATGTATAGTGCCAGAGGTACTACAAGGATAGATGGATGTAAAATTAATTAGTTTATTTCATTCTGAGCACTGAAAAAAAAAAAAAAAAAAAAGAACGTACTAAGGGAGGAAGTTATTGCCCGAAGACTTTACACAGTTTTTGAATAACATCTCATTTCACTAACTTATGTTAGAACAACTTCAGTAGTTTATCTTCTCATTTTCTCTGTTGTTAAGCTGAGCTGCCAAAATAGCATTGCTTTAAGTTTTTTCCTAAACTATATGGTTTTGTGAACAGCCTCAGGATTCCCATTTTAAGAGTCCGAACTACTCTGTCGATGCCTGTTTATAGCTAAAAAATGAATTACGCGTAACTACCACACCTTGAAATAATTTTAAAGGAAAAGAAAAAAGGTAATGTTTATGAAGCACTTGACCAACTTTTATTCCCTCTAAACAATCTTGCGTTGAAAGTTTCCCTTGAAGATTCAGATCCAAACTAGCAGTAAATTTTGCTATAAGCTGGCACGTTACAGAATAACTGCTGCACAATAAACACATTCACGCAGAGAGCTATTTCCTATTTCGATCCTTACTGTATTCAGCTGAAGTTTTCAGATACAGGAGTGTAACTTCTGGAACATGATCACCTGGCACTGTGCTCTGCGGGCTCAGCACACGCCGTGACTCCCAGAAGTCAGAAGTAACAGGAGTTGTGGGAGCCCATCACACCCAGACACACCCCACTGTCCTGTCATCACCCACCACACGTCTCCATCTTCTTCCACACAGGTATGTTCAACAGCACATCTCCTTAAAGCTGTCATCAGACAAAACAGATGCTCCAGCTCTCAAATCAACTATATGTAGATAGAACTTTTGTATGGCAAGTTCTGAGAGCTAGTTACTCTACCACCATGCTATTTGGACAGACATAGCAATGGATATACCAGCCAGGGAAATATCATCAAATTCTTATTTGCAAGTTATTTGCTCCTCAGGCAGATCCATTTATGTGATCCAGTCTACAGCTGCTCATAAAGGACTACAATGCCAAACTAAGGTGACCAGCACTGATGACTTGAACAAGAGGTCAAAGATGCTCTGTGGCCACACGTGGAGAAGAGAGCAGATAATGTCACAATGTGCTTTTTAACTGAAAATTCTAGCAGGGTCTAACAGGTTTTTGTATGTTTAATTTTGGAGAAAGTTACTGTTTTCCTAGTGCTTTCTTTCAGTCAAAGGCACTGAGAGCGGGATTAGGGGTTGTCCAGTACAGGATTTCCCCAGCTCTGACTTTGAAGCGGTTCTGCTAGCAGGACGCATAGCTTTCAGCAAGCAGCACTCGCTCCATGGCTTGAAAATCATAATTACAATATGGTCTTGTTTAAGGCATAAACAAGCTTTAGGCATGTTATTTTCAGGGTTACACTGCAGCAACACTAAGCATCTGAACAAAATGCCTCCAAATTAGCCAGGCATAGTAGCCTTGCCCTTGAGGGAACTTCAGCTGGATTTACCTGAGCAGAAGAAATTAAACAATGCTCACTGCTCTTCATGACGTCTGTGTAGCATGAATTGACATAATGTTTATTTCCCTCAGTTGGGCAGCATAACCTCAGAAGATTTGTACTTTGTCACCCACCTGAATACAGGAGACACAAACACCCCTGTCTGATACAGGCCCATTACTAAACATTACCAACGGATGGTTACTCCAGGTAGTTAACCACAATCCCATGTCACATGTGAGGGTTTTGCAAGGTGCTTTATGTGACGGCGCCCAGGCCACCCCCCAGAAGATATGGGCTGCCCACAACAGTCGTGGCACATGGGGTGCTTCTGCTCCACATGCCCCTGGGGTCCAAGGCATCGAGTCAGCTACTTACTGACCCTCACAAGGAGCCATGCCTCAGTTGTGAGCTTCAATTAATGGTACAGATGGGGGTCTGCCAGCTTTTCTTGACGCCAGTGTGTGCAACCAACAAGTCTTCAACACATTTTTACTGTGGTGAAATCCCCTGAACTGTTTTCAGCTCATATCCACCTAAAACAGAAATCATATCTAGAAAAGCTTTAGTTCACAAATTCTACCACTTTCTCATAGCAAGCCCTTAGTTCACTGAACACAGAAAACAACTGCACTGTCAGATAGTTTCAGACTGTCACGCTGGTTATTTAAACCATTTCTTCTATAGAATGAAGAAGATTAGAAAAAGATCTCTCTTCTGCCTGGCACTGTTGCCAAATGTTTTTGAATAGCTCTCGGCTACTTTATTATGTTGTTATCCAGCTCTGCATATTAAGAAAAATGTTTTTTTAAAGGTCTTACATTTTAAAGCAAGTGATTAGAAAATTAGTAGACTGAAATACTGAGAAACTTCTAAAAAACTACAGGTAACAAAAAGCAGCTTACACAAAGCTTACAGGAAAACACAAGCAAACAACCAGTGTTTAGGGATGCCAGATGAGAGGGACAACGCTGTACAAACTGCAGTTAATAGTAAGGGACATGTTGTGTGCTCTTCATCTTCTGAGGTCACTGAGAACATGTTTTCAACAGATGGATATTTTTGTAATAAACCAGACTTCCAGTACTCTCTCCTATCTGGCCTAATATCGGAAGAGGAAGAAATATATAAAATGCTAATTATCTGAGATTACATTTTAACACCTTACAGGAATAAGTAAAAATGTACACAATATTCTATTGCCTATCACTGACTTCACATTCAGTACTCCTCATCATCTATTCCCCAGTTATCCTCCTAGTATTAACAGAGTTCACATTTCAAGTGATATTAAGCTATCCACTTGAATATTCAAAACTACTTGTACAGCAAATAGTGCTAGCAAATCTGCACAAAAGCATTCGGTCACAATCAGCATACTTTCTGCATCACTGACCAGTGTGGTGTTTTGCACACCCATACAACACAAATTCATAGCTTGGATTACACAGATTTCTCTACAATTCAAAGATTAATCACATTTCCACTATTATTCAGTGCTACGTCCTACTTTCAATAGGTTTTCAAAAGCTCCAAGCAAAAATGGATTTGCAGATTACTTTTTCTTTAATCTAATACACTCAAGTACTATAACAAACATTTTAATGGATAACAAATTAAGTAGGTGTGCCTGGAAATAATCAATTGAATTCACATAAAGTAGCAGGTAAGACCTTGATATGAAATTAATGGAAATACAGAAGTATCATATAAACTCTTTCCAGAATGACATCTTCAAACAAGACACAATTCTACATATCACTATGTTGTCAACTACTGGGGAAAAAAAAGGGCTGTCAGCTAAAAGAGAAAAAAGTTTCAAGATTCCCACTCCACTGTTTACAGTAACAGATCTGTATTATCTTATTTCATTATTTCATCAGACGGGAGGCTAAAGCATTCTGTCATTTATCCACATTATTATTAACATTAAATACTACTCAGTGATACAAGAAAATAAAACTGTAGTCAAACAGAAAAATCATTATCATCGCCACAGCATGTTTAAATTATTCTGAAACTGCTGGAAACCACAGGAAGATGTTCAGAAAAGCTTTGCTGATTCACTCGTCCTGAATCCACTCAAAACTTCAGCAGGAGATATCCCTACAAATCAACCTCACATATTTTATACAATTGCTTTTATTAACTTAAAAGAAGTGTGTGTGGGGGGAACATGAAATACTAAACTAAACCTGTTATCCCACCAAAGCAGATCTGCCCTTTGGCTCAAATGAAAGAGTCAGTTTGTATCACAAGGTTAACAGAATAAAATAATGTAGGTCCTTGATTTTGTTATAAAAAAATGCAGTGATGAGTTTTGTTACACAAAAATTTCAAGAACGGTACAGATACAAAAAGTCCTTCAGCTGTATTACTCCATATTTCACTGCAGTAGTAGCCATAACCAAACAGCTAAAGATAAAGGTTATCAACTGCTTTCTTCTACCTTGACTTGCAAAGTTTTGGACAGCTAAGCAAACTTCAAGGCTCCTAAAATAATCTCAGCTTTATTTCTCTTGTTCTATCCTCTATATTCTTCTCCTCTTCTCTGTATCTTATGCAAAAAGCTTCTAGTTTTTAATCTCATAAAAAGCATAATTAAGTTCCATATACCATTAAATCCCCCCTGGCCATTTACAAAATCATTCCAATCATGCCAAAAAGATAACACAGCTAAAAGTGCTAGCAATACTATAAACAAGACCAAGTCTAGACTACTTGAGAGACAGGTTTCATGTCTGGAATCCCAAACACTACAAGTTGGAGGCCCAACAGCAGCAAATTAGTTTCCTCAACATAAACTCAACAATTAAAAAACATCAAGGACATAAAACTCTAAGTAGGTTGGTGAGGTATCCTCAGACGGGGATTTTTTTTTTTTTTTAATAAAACAATTTTGCAGTTAGTAGTCATAAAGACAGTACAGGATTAGATACAGCAGGATTAGATAAAATGATAAAAACATGAAGATGACCTGGAATTTAAAAACAAAAAATTGCTGAACAATTTTTGTTGATTTGTTTCACCTTGGAAAGAAGCATGAAATACAAAATTCAGCTGAAGTGCAGCTGATAAGATGCAGAGGTTTTTTTCCCAATTGAGGAGGTGGGATATGGGATGAGCTGAAGGTGGACAAAGACTCCTCCACAGAACTTGAAAATTACTTTAAGACGCTAAAGAAAATAGGCTAAGGAAATACACAAAACAAACACTCTTCTACCAAAAAGTGGAAGGATATCTTAAACGAACATCTCTAATTATGAATACTCTAAATTGGCCCTACAATCAGGGCTTAATTACAGACTATTTAACTAGACCTACCTTATCTAGGTTTTTTATGCCCGCGCATACTCACCACTTGGAGAGTACCTTCTGCAGCAGATGAGTCAGAAAGCCACAGGTACCCTTCAGTAGCAACTAGTATTTCTCTACAACATTCTGAAACAACAGTATCTAAATAATCCAAAAATCTACAAAATGTTTTGCAAAAGACAAAACGACAAAAAGGAGGTATGGTTTTGCTACAGATTTCATATCAGTTAACCACAATATACTAGAGAGACCTCTAAAAACTGACTGCTTCATATAAAACTGTAATGCTTTGTGAGTAGTAATTAACAGCAGCAACATCCTTTTTGTTCCTCAAAGCTAAGCAGCACCAAACCCCCCCTTCATAACTATTTGTATAAGAATATCACTAGAATGCTTTCAGTAAGTCAAGAGGCAGTTATTTAGTTTGGACGTTGTAACTAAAAAGTTGAATCATATTTTAGGAACATTTTGCTATTTATGTCCAGTGACACCAATGACTGGTGAAAGCAGGAAGTTAAGGTTTTGTTTGTTTTAGGACTGAGTGACAGCAGAGATGTATTTACGCCTGCAGTGTTAGCTAGCACAGCCACCCAGCAGACTTCTGACAGAAAACACTCCTCGTCACCTAAAACCTATTTTTAATATCTTTTTTTCCAGGATTTCCAGATTACCTTCCAGAACTTCAGCTGTACTTGTAGGTAAAATAAGTTCTTCAGGTAGTTGAATATTTGTCAGTAATGCCAATGTAATTTTGAGGGCTCAGTACTACACACCGAATTGGAAGTGGCCAACTGCTATATGGGAATTGGGTCCAAAACAATTTATTTCAGCTAAAAAACAAAGGGAAGTTCATCTTCATGGAGAATCAGAGTGTTTACATACATTGCACTTCCCAATGAATCATTGAAATGTGGTAGCATTTTGCCTGATAAACACTTTAGCATATCTTTGAACAAAATTATCTCCTCCTTAATCATTTTTTTTCCCCTAAGAGATGAAAGGTTTTCTTTGCCTTCTTGAATCACTTATTACTTTATTACTTAAAATGCCTTTCAAGACAGTCAATTTTATGACATCATCTGTGTGTCGTATGTATGCTGGAGAAAATAAAGGGCTTGAAAATCAGTTACTGGTAACCAGAGGACACGGACACAAAATGGGCCAAATACTCTATTGAGGATGTAGAGAGCCAAGCCCATTGCTCACATACACCTCCTCCAGGTGATTTAACAACTATCACTCGTGGTCAGACATGTAACCAAATAACAACCATTAGCAATGACTGTACCCAGACTGATTTCCATAGATAATACTACTGTATTCTTCACTGCATCGTTCCATAAATTGGAAGAAAGTGCTGGGTTTTAACGTGCCTAATTTTGTTGACCCTGTAATATAAATTGAACTTCAAAACTAGATATTTAAAAATACCCAACACTATTCCTGACTGAAAAATTAAATCTTGGATTAAACCAGGCATATTTAATACTAAAGTTCACCTATTAGGAGATATGCTTTTACTTAATGAGAAAGAATTAAAAGGAAAGCAGATTTTGCTACTGGTATCTTCTGGATTTAATCCTCAACAAACATCTTGCTAATTTACCAGTGCCAACTAGCGGTTTTATCATCTAAAAGGCATATAACACCTCTGAGGTCCCTGTAACGTTTGCTCAAGAGCTGAGACACTTTTCACCATCTGGGTTTCTAAACAAAAACAGAACTAAAATTAAGGAATAGCTTTAATTGGCATCATTCAAAAGTCATGCATTTTGTTTGATACTCCATGTCATGCACCTTACTTACTAAATTAAAGGCTGCTGCAGAGATCCCTGGGACCACCATAGTGAAAGAAAGAAAAAGGAGTGCTGTTTTGGCTCCAAGCAACAGTGTCAATGATCAGTTCAGAAAACAGCACCTGAAGTACAGGATTATCAGCTTCTAATTTAAATCGTGTATTCTGTACTCTTCCCCTTCTTAGAGTCTTGTTAGAGATGATAATGAAACAGCCATGTGCTACTGCTCTGCAAATTACATACCTCAGTCTCAGAGCACAGAGCTCACACTTCTCAGTGGGGGTGAGGTCAGTCAATCTTCAAGTTAAAATAAGACATTCTGGTTTGAGCAAAGCATTACTCGAGAAAGAGAGTATAAAAAAAAATGCTGAGTGAAACGTCTTGCTCGCATAACTGACAAAATGCCATCTTAACTTCTACTTGACCACACAAAACATTTATTCTGGGTCTTATGATCTGAAGATGCTGGAGGCACAAGGGAAAAATAAACCCATAACTAATTTCAAGCCATTCTCACTTGCTTTGATTATGAAGCCAGTCTGAAATAAAGAGGACTTGATTTTCTGCTACATCACAGTTGAAAAAAGTTGCAGACATTTCTATTACAGGTCAAATAGACAACATGACTGCTCATGGCTGTGAGCACATACACACAAAAAAACCCCAAACCCACCCTAAAAAGTCCCTAAGTTACTTTGCCATTAAATCATCAGCTTCTGGAACACCACATTCTGTGTGTATCAGTACTCTAAACAACAGACAAGAGTACTAGAAATTGTTAAATTGAGATACTCATGACCAGAATATGTCTTGAAACTTGTTCAGGACATACTGTATATAAGTTATACTTTGCCTGTGAGAAAATTCCTCTCAGGTACTTAGTTTTCTGTTAAATCTCATTTTGTTCATCAGATCAATCTGATTCCCAAAACCTAACTTAAACAAAGCATAAGAAATTTGCCAGTGCAGGAAGATGAAAGTAGTTTAAATGATTTATCTGAAGGTGGGAAAATATAAGAAATGACAAGAAACATGAGGAAAAAGAAAAGAGAGAAGAGAGGGAGGAGAGGGAGGGGAGGGAGGGGAGGGAGGGGAGGAGAGGAGAGGAGAGGGGAGGAGAGGGGAGGAGAGGAGAGAGAAGAGAGGAGAGAGGAGAGAGGAGAGAGGAGAGAGGAGAGAGGAGAGAGGAGAGAGGAGAGAGGAGAGAGGAGAGAGGAGAGAGGAGAGAGGAGAGAGGAGAGAGGAGAGAGGAGAGAGGAGAGAGGAGAGAGGAGAGAGGAGAGAGGAGAGAGGAGAGAGGAGAGAGGAGAGAGGAGAGAGGAGAGAGGAGAGAGGAGAGAGGAGAGAGGAGAGAGGAGAGAGGAGAGAGGAGAGAGGAGAGAGGAGAGAGGAGAGAGGAGAGAGGAGAGAGGAGAGAGGAGAGAGGAGAGAGGAGAGAGGAGAGAGGAGAGAGGAGAGAGGAGAGAGGAGAGAGGAGAGAGGAGAGAGGAGAGAAGAGAGAAAAAGTGAAAAAAAAAGAGAAAAAAAGGAAGCAAAGTAAAGACCTAATGTCTGGTATTATACCTCAGTGATTTAAGAAGCTGTAAACCAAATTCACCCAGACAGTAGTCAAAGCTACTACCAACCATTTAAATTAAACAGGTAATTTAAGTGATATACTCAACATTAAGACCATGACAAATATCACTTGGCAATTTTTTTTCCCCTTTTTATCTTTTTACTGTTCATGTATAAGAATTAATTAAAAAATTGAGGGGAAATTCTAGGCAAA
Organism: Tyto alba; assembly: GCF_018691265.1. Lineage (NCBI taxonomy): Eukaryota > Metazoa > Chordata > Aves > Strigiformes > Tytonidae > Tyto > Tyto alba. The sequence continues at coordinate 19,456,450 of NW_024881275.1, read as the reverse complement.
AACCTCTATTAAGAGGTAAAGTCAAGAGTGAACATCTGCAACCTGGAAGAAAATTCATCATAAAGATGTAACTTCTCTCAAACCACCTACTGTTTACATACCATACTTTGTTATTCAGTATTTTTTTTATCTGTATAAAAAATAATCTGTAGGGATGCATTATCTGCTCTAAAGATTATCAGGCATTTTACTGTCCATCACTTGGAGGACTCATCTTGATGTACTAAAATAAGAAGTCAACCAAGGTTGAGATTTCTCAACCATCTGATTATTTCCTCAGCCATCTGAAGCAGCAATTTTTGTTCTTTACCTAGCAGTAAGTATTTAAAGAAAACTCAAAATAGGCAAATTAAGCCACAAAGTACACTGAAATCCAGGTTTAGTCAGATTAGGCTAGTTACTATTTAACGGAAATGAGCAGCTTCCTGTTGTCAGGGCAAACAGCAAGTGACTTCCATTTCAAGCCTCAGTGTTTTGTGCTCCTGTAAAGATCTGTGCCATAACTTGTATTTTGATAATATTCCACGTGAAACTGGCTTCCAGTTCAAATAAAAATAAGTATGTAAATGTACTAGAACATTTTAGTTCCTTCTTCCTGCTTCTAAGCATGTTCCAAGTTCACCAAATTTTGTCTTCCAAATAAAGGTCTTGGACCTCCTTCCACTGCAAAACTCAATCTCTCTGGATTTTTTTCCCTACCAATTCCTGTTCAGAGCCTCAGCAAACTTTTATGCGGCTTATTTGACATGTAGCAGACGATTCCCACCTCTTAGAAAACAGATGTCTGGGATGAAGCAGTGAGGAACATCCAAATGCCTTCTCCTAATACTGTCGGAGCTCATTCTCTTTGAGAATGTTTTTTTCTCCTCCTCATTACCATTTTTTTTAAATAAGGCAAAGGTAAAAAAGTGTCCGGTTCATGTAACATGCAGTACATGCATCATGTGCTCGTTTAAGTTAAAACTTTGAGATCTGCAAACACTAGATGTTACATTTTTGCGCTATTAATCCATGGAAACAATGGAAGTAGCAGGATGAGGAGGGGAACACATTCAGCCTCACTTCAAGTTACAACAGCTCAGACTTTCACTGTCTCCAAAGTTTACTAAAACTCATTAATCACTGCCGGGTAGAAATAATAATCAGAAACTTCCACCATAAAGAAAGTAAGATTCACACCGAAAGCTGTTAAGTGGAAGTTATAAGCAGTATACAGTGTCAATGACTTTTTCTGTGTTTTTAAACAACATCCACCTGTTTAACAGCTTTCCCACCATGAGAACAGGAACGGTGTGCAGGATCAGGACTCTGTCTAGGCACCATGTCTTTGGATACAGCACCGCCTGACCTGTGCAGCCCCTGCAATACCCGCCTCGGGTCTGCCAGTGAAGAACAGCAACTGGATCTCACAGCGATGCCTGCGAGCAATTAAGTTCAGACCAGCGAGGCTTTTCAGACTAGAGCTGTGGGTCTGTAGCAACCTAAAGGCTAGTCCGCTGTCGCAAGGGCTGCAAAGCGCTCGGCGCCGCTATCGGTGCTCTTTCAAAGCAGATTTCCCATTTAGAGCTGACAAGAGATAAGCAGAGCTGGCAGCAGGCAACTCAGACACGGAGTGCAACCGACAGCTCCTCATCGGGTGTATCTGACTGCTTGGAGTTTGGGCCGGACAGTTTGTAACGTGAGTAGTTTCACGAGTCAGTTACGCGAAATAATCTGTAAAGGAACATAACCGAAACAAGGCACGTGCAGAGGAAAACATCATTTGGACTGCATTTTGCTTCACCAGTGTGTAGATGTAGTCAAGAAAGATTGCAAACATGCATCTCTAGAGACACACAGACCTCCAGCGTAGAAACTGACCATCCAGGTTTCCAGAAAGGAAAAGCCTATACTGAACTGTGATCTCTCTTGATTAGCAGCATGTAAGTACGACACAAACTAATTTTACTGGCAGAATTTTTGCTAGTAGTATTTCAAAACCGAACTCAGGTATCCCAGAAAAGTTTGTCTTTTACCACCACCATGCAGAGCTCAGCTGCGTTACCACACTTGTCGCTTCTGCCACAAGAGCTACAGCTCTGTTTTGCGCGCGTTCAAGCACACCCTGTCGCGGGCGACGGCTCACTCCGGGCGAAACCTGAAATATTTCTGAAAACAACAACAAAAAAAAAGCAGAGAACTGCCCCGCTACCTGGGAGGAGCGAGAGAGGGAACACAGGCGCTTAGGCTTCCCCGAAGAGAAACCCCACGTCCGGCCTTCGCCCAAATACATTTCTGCTTGCCGAAACTCTTAACGTGGGTGCTTTGGGGCAGCTCCCGCCGTGCCGGGGCTCCGCAGCGCCCAGAGCCGCCGGGGCAGGAGGCGGCAGCGACGCGTCCCGGCCCCGGCCCCGGCCCCTCCGGGGGCTTCCCGAATTCCGCCCCGGCCCCTCCGGGGGCTTCCCGAATTCCGCCCCGGCCCCCGCATTTCGCTCCCCCCACATGCTGAAACGCGAGCAGCTCCAGGGCGGCGCGGGGAGCCCAGCTCCGCCGCCGGGGTCCCCCACCTGCAGCCCGGCCCCCCGCGGCCGCCCCTTCGGCGGGGGAAGCGGCCGGGCCCCGGCCGCTGAGGGGCCGCCGGGCGCGGGCCCGCTGCCCCCGCCCGCTCCTTCCGCCGGGGCGCAGGGGAGGGACGGGGCTGCGCGGCACGGCGCGGAGCGGCGGCAACTTACTGTGTGGGCGCGGAGCGGGGGGCGGCGGCGCCTCCTCGGGGCTGGCGGCGGGAGCGGCGGGAGCGGCGGTGCCGGAGCGGTGCGGGCGCGGCAGAGGTAACCCCGGCTCCCCGGGGCGGGGCGCGGCCTTGGCGGGCGGGCCGGGGGCGGCTCTGCCCGCCGCGGCCGGGGGAGGCCGGGCAGCCCCGGCGGCGGGGCCCGCCCGCCCCGCTCCCCGCAGGGCAGGGCAGGGCAGGGCAGGGCGGCCTGGGCGGGATGGCTTCGCCGCCGGCAGAGGAAGAGGGGAGGGAGATGGCTTTCGGCGTACATCTTTTATTCACTTTTTTTCGCCCTGCTTCGCTACCAGAGGAAGAGTTACAATTATTGCTGAGGCAAACCCCGAAGAAAATAGTTCTTTCGGTCTACTGAGCTGCACGTTGAGGTGTTTTTAATTTTGGCAGCGGCTTGCTGCCTGGTGTATAGCTGAAGTAGGGGCACTCATCTTTGCCTCTCTTCTAGAAGCAAGATTAGAGAGGTGGAATTCCTCCAGACCCTCACAGGCTTTCAAGTTTAAATGAAACGGGCACGGGGTTAAAAAAAAGTTAGTGTGGAGGAAAATGATGGAAAGCACCATCGCCACATTAGCCTCATTCCACTCTCAGTACTTAGAACCGAGTACAACCGATGGTTACGCACTGAATTTAGGGAGGGGAAAAAAAAAAAAAAACACAAAAAAAACAAAAAACGAACAAAAAGCAAAAACCCAACCAAAACCACCACACAAACACCACCCCACCCCCACCCGAAAAACATCTAGAAGCTAATACAAGGAAACCTAAAGCATTAAAAAGGAGAAAAAAAATACAGGGAAGGAGAAAAATCAAAACCATACAGATTTTACAGCTACAAATGGGGAGGAATAAGAAACACCAAGAAACTTGGGAAATCAGTATCTTTATTTCATATAAAGTAGTTTGATCAGTGTGCTGAACCTGCCATCAGAGGTGGTTTTGCTATTTTTAGTAAAAATAAACATTTGAAAAAATAACCTTGGAGAACATATAGTCTCCAAGCTTATTTCCTTCTAATCACTGTTGCTTTTGTCAAACCTATTGCAACTAATCTAACACTGGGTGCTCTTAAGAGGAAGGGAGTGGTACCTAATGTAGGATATCTCAACAGTTTATTTCCTGTAACTGGTAGCAAGGTTCTTAAAATGCAGCGGAACATGTATAAGCTCACCTTGTGCCATAGCAGCGTGGTACAAAATCTGCATCTATTCCCTTTCCATCTTTCCCCATAAACATCCTGCAACATCAGCTGTCAAAACCAGAATTTTCTGGTTAAAAGTCACACAGCAAGGCAGTTTAAGTACCCAGATGGCCAGAGTTTTAACTCTCAGAAGTTACTATAGTAATAATAAAGAACTTGGATCGTATATTTCTTTGAGGTAATTGAGTCAATTAGCAACACAAGAATGACACACTCTGCATTATGTATTGCTACAAAGACAAACACAAGTCACCATTGCTAGTCTATGATATTTAAAAGGGACATTATCAACTACAAGCTAAGTTATTTTGTCTGGACATGGAATTACTGTTTAGCACTGGTAAAATGCAAATTTTAAGTTCACTTTGTGCACAGGACTACTCAAGCCCACAACCCTGTGCAGCCACTATTACCCTTCTGTTTGAGTAATTTGCATAGCAAGAGGGAGAAAGTGTTAATTTCTGGAGGACAAAAGACAGTGAAAGTTGTTAAGGGCAACAACAGCTGGAAGAGTTTGGAGTTCAGTTCTTCCACCATGACTGAAGTTGAGAGTGTCCCTTTAAAAGTTTCAGATACAACTGAACTTGATTCCATCATTGCAAGAAAGCTACCCATAATCTGACTTACAATAATTGTTAAACATCAATTAACATTATACAAGCAAACACCTGTTTTGTAAATGAAGTAGCAGCGACATGGAATTCTAGAAGGTTGAGTTTCTGCAGGATTTATTGGGAAGATTATGAAGGTGTGGCAAATACATTGTGATTTTACATAATTTAGTTTTAAGAGTAGCTTATGGTAACTATAAACATTATTGAAAATGCGTGCTCACAGTCAGTACTTTTCTGGTATAAACCTAAATTTGCCAGGATTATTCATAGTGCAGCTCTACTCAGAAAAATTACAACACTGTATGTCTTGGCAAATTACATCTAAAATCTGGTCAGCCCACAGATGGTGAGACTGCTTTTTGTGATTGCCAGTACAATTAACTGAGCTTGACATATTAAAGCTAATGAGATACAAATATTTAAGGACAAAACATCAAGGACATCATTATATAATGTTGCCATGATTTTTGCACATTTTCCTCTTCTGAATGTAACTTTGTTAGTTCGGTGGGTGCATAAAACTAGTGCATGTATATAAGCAGCTACAAAGTCAGGGTTTCAACTGATTCTCAAGGACCGTGCTACTGTTAACTCCATTGTTTTCCTTCTTTCCTAAGAATAAGGAATATTAGAAACCCAGCCACGGAGCAGATATGACATAGGCATTGGGCACGTCTGTTTTGTAAGGTGGTGTCACTTCTAGTCACTTTTCTGGTCCATCACTGTACTTAAACTGTTTTGATATCAGATTTGATTTCAATCTGTAAGTGTTGTGGCAGAACAATTACAAGTGAATCACTGAACAGCTGTACCAGTTTGAAATGCTGTCAAGTTTCTTCATGGCAAAATATTCACATTCTTTTTATTGCACAATTTGAGAATTCAGGTTATGTGCATAAAAACCTTCATAGTGTTTGCACTGCAACTTGCAAAACATACATTGAAAATGACCTTAATATGTTTTATAAAATCTTTTAAAACAATTTTATATTCTTAAGATAAAAGCATCCTGAGAATGTTACAAAGTTCGTTTTACAAGCCCTTCATTTCTGCTATGCTTTATTTATCCCCATAGTTCCCAGTTTGACAAGTTTATTTTACAGTTCGTATCTTGGTGCTATATTTCACAAAATATCTTTTAGCAAAAAGTACACCATTGGCATTCAAGTAATCCAGCCTCACATTTAATTTACAAATTAAACCTTTGTCAAGCTCTCAAGTCAGAAAAAGTAAACCAAAATACTTACAGAAACAGATTTTAGCTGACTAAAAAAAAATGTAAATGTTTTGTGCATTAATAATTTGGTCAAACATTTAAGTTACGCAGTTTAATATTTTGGCAAAAAAAAAAAATCCATCTATCCTTTTCAAAATTTTTTTCTTTCATTTTACACCAGATGTAAACATACAGTACAAAGACTGACATTATTAAAGTACTTCACTGTTGAACTTTTTTCCTTTTTCCTTTTTTAAAGTACGTAGGAAAACCAGACAAACAAGAACATAAGTGCTAAGAATGAACTGAGTATCTTTGGGCTAAATAAAAATCGTACTGGAAAAAAATGCAAAAATAAATTAGTTTTTTTTCTTCCTCTACAGACATGTAAATAAATAGTCTTTGAAGAAAGTCTAGTGCCATATCCTAAAGTATCTCCCTGTATCTTTTTGATCAAGACTAAAGCTTCACACAATCTTGACTATTTTACTAGGAAGATATCCATTAATATTTACATATTTTTGTAAAGGGAGTGTTCAGGGTTAAAAATATATTTATTTTTAAAAGGTAAGCGTGCCATCCTGATGGCAGTGATTCAAGCTATAGAACAGAAGACAAGTTACAGAACATCCTTCAGTTTCTTATACCCTAGATGAGAAGAAGGAGATCAGGCAAGTTCGAGAGGTAAACAGCCTGGATTCCAGGAATGGAGACAGACAGAAGCTTGCTGTATGAATGCTCGCATGGCCAGGAATATCTACTCATACAGGCTTTGTTTCTCTTCTACACACAGGTATAAATTTTTATCATCAGCTGACTAAACAAGCGTAGAAGAGAGACAGTTATGGTTGCCACAGTGAAAGAGTAACATTATCTAAGGTTGCCATCTGGACAGACCTGCTTTTAGAAGGTGGCCAGGTGTTGAATCTAAGCAGAGACCATGCTCAGATGGTACACTCCAGGTGCGAGTGTAACTACCTCAAAAGGAAGAGTAAACCACTTCAGCAACATCTTAATAATATTGTAATTCTATAATTTGGAGTCATGTATAGCTTTTATTTTAGGCAACAATCAAAATCTGAAGGACCTTGTTAATCTTTAAGGCATCCGTGCATCAGGGACTAAAAGCTCCAGGTAATAAATTTGGAGACAAAAAACAAAAAATCTTTTTTGTGGCACAAGCTATCATTGTGTATCTGCTTTGTTGGCTAGTTCAGGGAAAAATATTTTCAGGGATGGCAGAAGGGGAATGTTATACACTCTTCTGAGAAAAATATTAGATCATAAATTTCACATCATTTTTTAATACATCATTTAAAGGGCTGAATTTATCAGGCAAGATTCTCATCTTTACTGTTCCATCAGCACCACAGGAGAATATGTGATTTGCTGGTCCTGTCTCAATTTGCATGACTCCCGTCCCAATGTTTCTGAAGAGAGACTGTCGAGCATGCTCATTGATGAAAGTGTGAAGAAGGTTGAAGGTAGACAGACTCCATACCTGAAAAAGCATCAAAACGTCAATCTCTTATAAATAAGGATGATCACCATGATCTTAAAATTCACTAGTAATGGGTCCTGGAAAAACGGGACTACATTTTGCATCATTTTTCTGACACTAACTGTAAAGGAAGAGATATGTAGCAACCTAATGACAGTTTAGAACAATAATATTCATTTTCTATAATAGGGAATATATACAGGGACTAAGTTAAGACTAAAAGGAGGACTGCAAGGTAAGACTAACATTCCATAATTACATTAGTAAATGTGAATCTCAAGGTTGAGAACAAATGCAAAACATATGACATATCTGATTATTCCACACCTATGCAAGATTCTTTTGGAATGTATGCATCATCACCATCTTCATCTGCTCCCTCCCCCTCATTAATACCTTTATGTTGCCTTCAGCAGATCCTGTGACAAAATACTCTTCTGTAGGATCAACAGCAATTGCTTTGACTGGAGAATCATGACTCTGGAGTAACTGTTGCTGCTGCTTTTGGCGAAGATCAATTATACATGTAAAGCCTTTTCTGCCTCCAGATATTAACAGCTGATGTTTTGGAGCGTAGGCTAGCACAGTTGCTCCACTATCGTGACAGATAAAAGCTGAAAGCCAAAGCAAAGTAATTTAAATAAACACACAGTACTAACTTGAATTTTCTGTCCTCTCATGGTTCAAGACAGTAGCAACAATGACTTTGATGCTGTAACCCAACTGACCACAACCAGTCCATTTATTGCAGTACCATATATATGTAAGGCTCAGGTTCACATCAGACATCCAGAAGTTGCACTGTTCTCAAATTAAGCAGTTATAGTCTGTATGAAAAAATGTATATCCTTTTTTCTATCCCTCTGTAATCACAAATTATTAAGCCTTGACCAGAAACAGATTCTTTTCAAACTCTCTAATGCTTGTTACTTTAAGGCATATGTTTCCCATATGAAATTGTCCTCCTAAATTACATGCCCAAATATCTTTTAAATTTCCACTGGTTACTTAACTTTTAATTTGCCCCTTTTCACATTTGTTTGTATATGTCTACTCCCCAAATGAGTAGAAGTGAATAAAAATTACAATTACTAGAACAAAGCCCAGTATGTCTGAGACTAGACACTATGAATACTAACATGTGGCATGTAGCACATTGTACCTGTAGTTCAAAGGGTTCTCTAAATTTACGTTTAGAAATTCCACGTGTCTCACATACACTTAAGTATTCACCATAGTTCAAGGAGTTCAAAACTCTATCTGAGCCTAATTCTGTATTACAGACACTGAAATGTATTTCCCTTCCACTGCAACAACATATTACTTTTATTACTAATAAAGCTAATGAAACCCCACTAAATATTTACTCCATCTTAAAAAGGGTAGGAATAATTCTTCTAAAAATAACATAGGAATAATTCTCCTAAAGCAATTTGGTAATACTGTATGTAGATATCCGTACATGCACACACACACAGAGAAAGCATTTAAAACATTCCACGGTATTTGGCATAACACATAGAATAAAAGTGCCGTAGAACTGCACAATCTTTGAAAGCAAAAATGTACTGCTTCTATATTTGTAAAGTTCGTCTTTTAGTTCAACTCTGAAAATTACTATATGAGATTTTATTTGTATATCTGCTTGTTCGATATATTCATAAAAATCAATGAATATTTTCTAGAAAATTTGGTGCGTTTATTAATATACATGCCTTCAGAGAACTGTTTTATAATCATGGCTTCTCTGAGGACAGGATTTTCACAGAGGCAATGAACTTAACAGATTACAAAAATCATGTCCTCTCATATTCTCCAAACAGATAATGTATTTGCAAGCGCCCAGTGCTAACTTTATAGTACCATTATTTGGTCTAACACTGGTATTTTCAGTGGCACCTCTCTGAGTACAGACACAGCCACAGGAACCTCAAATTGAAGGGCACTGATGCATATCCTGCAAATACGTATCTCCTAACTATGCTAAAAACTGTATTTTTGTCAGTGTTATAGCTACTGCCTTCTCAACATGCAAGTCACTACAAGCGGAAGTTGCTCAGAATCTTTTAAAAAGGAACAGAAATTACAAATGTCTGGTTGTCAGGGGTTGTACTTTTGGTGCAAAGACACAAGGTTGCAAAGGAAGGTGCTCATGTCTATGAAATCAATCCTTTATATATAGCACTGAATAATTTCTCAATAATCTCTTTTTTCTATTCCTGCTGCTGCACTCACACAGGACAGTGAAAGATACTTTCCCGCTAATATGAAAACTACTTCTTACAGTAACATTTCCATAAAGACAGACACACATACATATATTTTTTTACTGTGATCAAGTATTTTGCCAGTTTTACTTTACTTACCATGCACCAAGCTATTTGTAGATGAAACCAAAGTATCCCAAAGACAAATATTTCTGTACAAAAAAAAAAAAAGTTTTAATTTAGCAACAAATGTTCTCTAGTATTTTGAACACCTGAAAAGTCATCTGAACCTTCAAAAAGATTGTTTCAGGCATAAAAGCACTGTAAATAGACTTTCAGTGTTACTTTTGAGCAGACCCTAAATTACTTTCATACTTACACTGCAAAACATGCCCTCTAAAACAACCACTCTGGTTATTCTCATAAAGGATTCATATTGAGATTACAATCTTTTGTAGCTGAATTCAACTCAATGTTAGCGGTTTTTGCTATTTCTTGATCCAAACTTAAGAAAATAAGTGTGAACTGAAGAGCTGTCCACAACTCCCTATGTCTAGAAAAATAATTGAAGATAGGACCATATGAATAAGACTAGAACAGAACAGAGTATTTCATTTGGAAGGGACCTACAGTGATCATCTAGTCCAACTGCCCGACCAATTCAGGGGTGACCAAAAGTTAAATCACATTAAGGGCACTGTCCAAAGGCCTCTTGACCACTGTCAGGCTTGGGGCTTCGACCACCTCTCCAGGAAGCCTGTTGGAGTGTTTGACCACCCTCTCAGTAAAGAAATGCTTCCTGATTTCCAGTCTAAACTTTCCCTGGTGCAGCTTTTAATCACTCTGACATGTCTTGTCACTGGATACCAGGGAGAAGAGATCAGCACCTCCCTCTCCTGCTTCCCTCCTCATATGGAACAGGAGCAGATGATTTGTGCTTTCCTATGGAACCTCCTTTAACAGGCACATGGAATTTAGCTGCAAACATTGCTTCTCTCCCACTCCCACAAAGTAAGAAAGAGAGCCCAGAAGTATGCATGTTGCTCTTAAACTGCCTAAGGAGAATCACCCCCCAAAACGGGGGGGGGTAGGTGGACAGAGAAAACACGGCACCCCTTCATTTTTATGCATTATCACAGCAGTTCTTACCTGTTGTCAGAAGACAATCCTGCTGTGGCTATCAAAGATGATGAACTGATGAAAACAAAGTCATTGGCTGTTTTGTTATGACACTGCCATGTCTGAAAAATTTCAATTTAGAAATTAATAATTAATGTATTTTTCTGTAAACATGAACTCTTAAAACTTCCTCAAGAAGGTAAGCCGTTTCAAAAACAATTTAAACAACACAGGTTATAAACATTTGTGTTATGCCTTCTGATACTTCTAATTTTTCATGGAAGTATACTTTCTAGTACCTCTTCACAATTAATTAATAATTGACAATTATTGACAAGCCTCAAAGAATACTGAAGTTTCAGACCTAACACTGTATATTCTACTCTCCAGCTTAGTAAGTACACTTACGATTGGGATTTAAGAACTTGTCTGTCATACAGATCACAGGATGGCAACAACGTATTATTAAATCTTGATTAATACTGGTTATCAGCACAGTCCCTGCCCTCTCCTAACTATTCTAAAGAAAATAAGAGAGCACAACACAAGTTTATGGAAGCAAATTTAGTTTTCAGCTTACCAAATATGGTTTAGGTGAAGTTCCAGTAAGTGGGCAACATTTCCAGTTTGTTTGATATAAACTTATATATCCATCAGCATCAACAATTCCAAACTGAAAAAAGATATATTTATTGTAAGTACTTATGTATGTATTAAAGAGAAATTACCCACAATTCAGAGAAACTACTTTAGATTTGAAGAATGTGATGTTTTTGCTAATTTACGTTTGGGGGGGGGGGGGGGGGGGAAGAGAAGAGAGTAAATACAGAAGCATTCTGTCAGTTACCTTATTTCCCTGGTAATTGAATCTCATTCGAGTTACCCTTGAGTTGCCACCAGATCGAAAACATGTGATTTGCTGTGCATGACCCCATTCGAACATTCTTACACTACCATCTTGAGCACCTGTCAGGTCTGTAACAGAAAATATTTACAGTATTTTTCACAGGGGTTGTAGCAGTTGAGCAGGAAGTTTGCTTCCAAAATTCTAAGAAATCTCACACCAGCTCACAACATCCTCAAAATAACTAGTGCCACAATATATGCCACAGTACCTGGCATACTGTAGGAGTAGTGGGTAGCACTGAAACTTAAATCTGTGCTATTCAAACCTTATTGAACTGTACTTACTTATTAAGAACTGTATTTAGATGGAACGGAAGTATGAAGCTCTTTACTTCGAGATGATAATTAATATTTTTCCTACTTTTATCCAAGTCACGAATAAAACAGAAATACAGTACTTTTTTGCTATAAAAATATCACTGTTTCTAGAGGCTATTCTGTATCCTCCCATTATCGTTTTTTTTTTTTTGAAACGAAAACTAGTTTCAGTAAAATGGGGCTTATAAACAATTTTTAAAACATATAATAGATTGCTGTGCTAGTATAGCAGCATACTAAGAAAAAGGGCCAATAAGTGAATATGTAATATTTAGATAACTTTTTTCTTTTTTTAACAAAACTGAACTTACAATATGGTAATGTTGGATGAGATGCCATTCTTCTGACGTTATTAATAGCCTTCTTGAGCATCTGTGCAATATAGAAAATAATAGAAAATAATTAAACAAAGCTACTGAACAAAAAGTTACAGAACTAGAATAATTAGTGATTGGAGAGAATTGTTTCCTATCAAAACTCCTACTGAAAGCAAGTACTGTGTTCAGAAATTCAGATAGAAGTCAGTTTCTTCCAAGACTAGTGTAGATGTTAATACTTTTGCAGCTTTATACGTCTAGGTAAATATTCACTTTTTGCTTCAGAGATTTATGGATCCAAATACAAACACTCCTTAGACTGCAGTCTTACCTCTTTTCTTGCCAATTCCTTTCTGATTCCATTAAATTTATTGGAATATTCCTGAATATTGTAAGATAAGCAAGAGAAAGGCAGAAGCATGTAAAGGAAGAGGTAAACAAACTTTAACAGAAGTAAAAAATAGGAAGGAATATATTTATTTTCAAGTCTAGTTAATTTATTGTCATTGACTGAGAAGTGATTATTTGTGGCCATCCAAAATAAGCAATAGACCTAGCAATCAGTAAATAAAAAATTCTTCAAAAGATTTTATAATTTTGCAAATACAGATTCAATGGATTTTCAGTAGCACTTTTGTTACTAAATTCCAAACTTTGCTTTGAGCAAAGTACATTACAAAGAATGCTGTTTTCCTTAGTTGATTAATGTCTAACTGGGAAGAATTCAATATATGAAAAGGACTGGAAATACTAGGCAATTATGATAAAAACCCCATCTAACTAAATCAGAAGTCCAACCCACAGCAGGAAACAAGTGGTAGGGATTTTTCATCATGGAAACACAGAAAAAGTTAGGTTTTCATTCTTTTATTTCCTGTTAGTTTTCATCAAAAGCAACTGGCTACTCTGAGGACTATCATTTCTCTGAAAATTGCTGGATTCCGTTTGCTTATGTATGTGTTATTTACCTGAACATCTGAGAGAGAAGAGGGCATAAATTTATATTCGCACCAGGTGTTAACTTTAAGTGATAACACAAAACTGTTGCCAGAGCATGCACTCTTAACACAGCAGCTTGCCACTTACTAAGCATCTGAACTACTTTCATAGTAACATTTAGGTTGGAAAAGACCCTTAGGGTCATGGAGGATAACCATGACTTTCAACTGCTACAATTTTGTACAGTATTTTGTCACTGCTTTGTCACTGAAACAGTAGACATCAAATCAAGTATTTTTAAATATGCTATTCTCCCCTGGCCTCCAATTTTATCAGGGTGTCAACTGCAAGGAGGTATGAATTACAAATTTTGACTTCTTCATATTACTAAATATGATCCAAAGAGCTAAAAAGCAATGTTCTCCAATTTTTCAGTTTGCAAATAAAAAGGAAAAAAACACCTGGAAGGCAAGTAATTAATTTGCTTGCTAAAATTTCCCAGGGTTTGGATTAGTGGAGTAATTACATTTTGGAAGCAGATTTAGACCTTTCAAGTCTCAAAGCCTTATTATTTGTTGAAGAGAAAGCCTTATGCCTCTTGGTTACACAAATTTATTTCAAAACACTTTTCTGAAAATAAAAAGATCTTCAAACATGTATTTTCCTTTTTTTTTGTTTCTGTAAGTACTTCCAAATGACAAGGAAAAAAGCCTCAATGATGTGATAAAACATTGTTCAATAAAACAATATATACATTATAAGATTTAGGAAATCAACAGCAGAGAGTGATATTCTTCAAACATTAGTGCATATACCAGTCAGAAATAACTGCATTACGTTGCTATCTAAATGTACAGTTTAACTCTATGTGTAAGTGAAAGAACAATTATTCATGCTTATTCTCTTTCTTCGCCAAAATGAAGGGCTGCGTTGAGTTTTGCAGCTACTAACTTTTACCAAGAAGTCAATAGAAATTATCTTACTGCATTCAACATATAAGCATGCATCATGATCTCCTAATGCCTACTGCATTATGCTTTGGAAAAATGCAAGCTTACAGAAATGTGCCTTTGAAAGACTATGTTAACATAAATCTCTGGTGCAGCATTTCTGATTTAGAAGCCAAGTATCATTATCAAATGCAAACACTTCCATTATCAATGTAACTGACATTTGACACTGCTAGCCCCCAGTTTCCCCTTAACAATAGCTGATGGCTAGAACACCGATTGCTTTCTTGGAGAGTTGGGTCCTTCAGGCCTAATATGCAGTAAGACTGAATAATAAAAAAATGCTTAAAATTTGACCCAACAGTTATTAAACTGGTAAATATTGGTGTCAGTCACACTGGCTTGGAAGACACGCTGCTGAACATTATTTGGGTTTCAAAGCTGACACTATTTACTTCAGTGCTCTCTTAGAAACACCTCATGTGAGAACTGTGTAAACACACTTTTCTGAACGATCTGGTGGTGAGCCTCCTTACTTACCTTGTATGAACTGTGTAACAGGAAACAGTGAAGAAGAATAACAGAAAAACCTTGGACTAATAAAACGTTAACTGCCTGAGTATCGTACGTCCAATAGTTTCCCTTGTTGATGGAAGTGAAGCAAAGACAACAAGACTGAAAAGCCAGTAATGGTAAAGAACAGTGGATTATAGATATTAAATGGGCTGCAAATATGGACAGCAGAGATGAGAAGAATCAAAAGCAGTATTTGAAGGAAAAAAGTAACAAATAGTAGCAACAGAAATATTTTGGTGAAGTTGATTCTCCTCCACGTTTGAATGCTTCCACAGTAACACTATTTCCTCCCAAGAATACCTATATCTTCTTTCATTTACTTTGTCCTTTGTCTCCCCTCCCTAGTGGGCAGGTGTCATCGTGTGCTGTGGTTGGTTCTCTACTCTGCCACAGTCAAACAGTACGCCAAACAAAATTTAGGTTGAAAGTCTAACAGCAAATGCATTCAAAACAAGCATAGCCATGTACCTTTAGGTAAGAAAGTTTTACTACATATAAAATAGCAAGTCATTTAAGAATAGTTTGTATTAATAGATCATGTAATTACTTTTTTGAGAAATACAGAAACACACACTAATTCTATACATACATATATGTGTGTGTGTGTATACATATATAAATATATATATATAAAATGGAAGTGAGAAGACTAAGTGGCAAAGGCATTCAAAAGAATACTTGCAGAAGAGGCTTGACTATGATACCAGAGTTGAAAAACTGGCAACTACAGTCAGAAGGGAGAGGTAGAGGTACTGGCAAAATACCCACTTCTACATGTGGATAACATTATCATTCTTATAATGCTCATTCCTTATTTACTCCTCCTAATAATCAAATATTTTCAAAAATCGACAATATGAATTAACGTATGGTTCTCTCGTTCTGCCACCACTGAGGCACTTGCTCCAAGATGTTAAAAGCCACAAAGTCCAGCCAAGTCATAAGACTTAATGCATTCTGTTATTCAAGAAAACTCCACATCTATGTGCAGATAGAGTAAGAGATACAGGTGTCTTGTATGACCACTTCAGCCCAGTTAAGTGGCTCCAAATAAGCCTCTCCCAGATAACTAATCAAGAGATCTGTATTATTAGGGGGCACCTATACTGCATAGCAACTAATTTAAGTATGTCAATGGCCGGACTAGAATTATCATTTGATCTGAATTAAATCTGAGCTAATAGCTTTTTGCTCAGGGACAAGCTTTACTCTAGACACCAAATCTATTTCTAAAAGCAAGCGCTATCCTTGTGCAGGTGTCACCTCTATGATAAGAATAAATTTGCTCATGTGAACACAATCACAATTTACTGGGTGTCCCTCACTCTAGTGTATTTCAGAAATGCTGAACAGTGAAACAGATTATCTCCTCTAAAACATAATCTTCATAAATTAGATATTTAATAATGCTACTAAGCAGAGTTATGGCAAAACTGCGCAGTATTTGAAAGAAGACAGAGCTGATAACAGCCCTGGAGATAAACAGTCACATATCAGCATGACATGTAGTTCAAACTACATGCAAAGTTTGTATCTGGTCCTTTTTCTGCAGTCCAGCCTGCCTCTTTTTTCTCAGGAAACCAAGTATCTGCATTTTTCCCAGGTTTAAGTTGCTCAGCTTCCACAGTTTAACTCATTTCATTTGAAGCCTCTTTATGAGATCAGTTGCTGTCCTTTCTATAACACTGGCTCACACTAATATACAGTGCACTACAATGGTACTTTGTACTAGAGCAGAAGTTGGTATTTACATTTAAGTAAAAACTGGACTAATCTGGAACTCAGAATGAAATTTAAAATTACACTTAAAATAAAAGCTACCTCAATATTTCACGCAGATATTTCTACCCAATCTTTATGAATTTATATCCTGAAATCTCCTGAATATATGCTTTTTAGATAGAGCATTTGGTTTCAAGTCATTAAAGCACAGTTTAAGCTGCAACTTCTTACCTGCACCCTGATTCTTTATTTTTAAATTATCTATCGTAAGACAAGCATATATGGTTTGACTAAAAACTATGCTTGCTTAGTTGGTGTACCTTACATTCTGTGCAGTATTTTAACCTATTAATCACATGTTTATTAAAAATTCCAGCTTGCCTTGATTACACAGAAAAGCTACATTTGCTCACATGATAATTGTAAAATACAGCCAGCAACACGGAACAGACAAAGGGAGAAAAGTAGACAGAGTACATAAGGCTAGTCTTTCACAAGCAACTTACCACAGATGCACCCCTGCCAGTTTGTGTACTACCAAGCCAAGGCATATTGATAGGTGTGCCGGGATTACTATGAGTGTAAGGAGTGGTTCCCTGAACATTTACCAGATCATCACGAGCATGTATAACTAAGAAATCATCAGCCCTATAAATGAAACAACATTAAAAGTTAGATTCCAAACAACATTAAATACCATTCTTTGCTACACTGATTCATACACAGTCCAGCTATGATATTGGAAACATAGAAAGTATACCCTTTATTTTCTATTTCCACATCATCATCAACCCAGGTATAGATTTGTGTAGCTAAAATCGCAGAAACATCTAATTCTTGAATGTCATGACTTGATGCTATTGCAATGCAGTTCCGATTTGCCTGAAAAAAAATAACACACACAAAGGCAAATACAAAAAGAATATTCAAAAAGGTCCTTTTTAAAAATTTTTCTCTGGCTAGAGTACAGTTGTTCACAAAAGCACAGACTTACTCAGTTTACAAAACTCAAACATTTATGTCTACGAATCTGTATACTTATACTGTCTAAACTTGACACTTCCCTTTTAAAAGTTTTTTTGCATCTGGGATAGAACCACACACTATTTGTATTTTACACCTCTCTCAAGCAGCTCTAGTTCCTCCTAGCTTTCCTCAGAGGACAAACAAGAGGTAACTATACTGCAATGACTGCAAACAAGCTCCCCTCTTCCACTTCTTGAATGGTTAAACAGAAGTACTAAAAAATGACTTTCTGGTTGTCTTCGATAGAGAAGGAAAAATACTCCTACACACAAGCTTAAAGCAAAAGTAGAGGCTACCTCTCCCTTCCCTCAATCTATTGCACAACAGGAAAAAAAAAAGGCAATTTGTAGTAGAACTGTTTAATTATGAAAAGATAATTATGAAGTGTTTCAGAAAAGGGAGCACTAAGAGTTCAAGCTATAGCAGGATGGCTGGCAAAGAATATGTCATCCATTCACAGTGGGATTACCACATGTGTATCAGGTGGAAGAACAACACAATTACATTATCCTACCTCCTTTATACTCACCTTATTCACTGCAAAAGCAGTAATGATGTCAGACTCTTTATGGATTATTCTTGCCTTGCCTTCTACATGTCCCAAATCTGTTTCTATCTGGATTTAGAAAGGAAAGCATATTTAAATGAAAACTTCTATACAACACTGATTTTTACTGAAAGTACAGAGACAAAACGCTGGATTATATGAAATTTCATGTATTTTTTTTCTTGATTATAATTCTAAGAAAATGTGACAACCATAACCTGTAATAATTACAGTAAATCTATTCCATGTGTAATAATCTTGCTTCCCACCGCCACTCTGAGATTACCACAGCAACACAGAAAGCTCAGTAGAAGTCACAGTACTATGTTCATTCTCAAGTTTTTCATGGATGCTGAAAACCAGTGAGGCTACATGCACACTTGGGGATGTTGATAATAAAAAGTTGAGTCTTGATGTTTTGTTCTTAAAAAAAATTAGCTAAGTATTTCCATGCTCTTAGTAAAGACTTCTCACCACTGAAAATGATTAAATAACCCAAAAGAAGGTGCAAACAAGATCCTGAGCAAGAAAATGAATTTGAACTTTGTCAGCTTATCCTGTTCATCATTCTTCACAATTAAATAAATCAGGAATCCAGTACCACAAACTTTTTACTATCACGTTTCTTTTGGTTTTTTGTTTGTTTGTTTTGTTTTGCTTTTTCCTTAAAGTGATCTAATGTTGTATTTGAATCTTGTCTACCTTTTTATATTTTAGAAATCTATACAGGTATACACTAGCAGACAACAAAATTCTAAACTCCACCAGCACTGAAGTATTCCTGTTCAAAATTAGAGCTCAGCATTGCTAATATTAAACTGATTACAGACTCCAGTTTGTTGTGGTTACAAAATAATTTTACAGTAAAAGAAAATGCAAAAAAAATGGTGACATAAAAATTCAAATCTGGATTACAAATGTAAAATTTTTTATTTTATTCAAAGCACAAAGAATTATTCTAGAACTATAGTTTCCCTGTCTCTCCCCTTCAATTCCTTAATTCCCTGGTCTTCAAAAGATTTAAACAAGGGTATTCCAGTTGAAAAACAGTAAGATCGTACTGACAAAGAACTGCAAAGAATCTTTTTCAAGTCTGAAAAAACCTCTGTAGCTGTCATACACCACAAAGTAGAATGCCTTTTTTAAAATTAAAAAAAAAAAAAAAAGATACCTCTGTGTTCTTATGTATGTAAAACTTCACAAAACTGTAGTGACAAACAGCTATAAAAACGTGATCTCTGTTGTGTGGTGAAGAAACCCACATGAAATTAAGATTATTTTTTCCCCTGTCAGTTCCAATTACATACTTGCTAATTTTGCTTTATTATGTACTTAATAGCAACAAGGACACCATAGAGTGTTCTCATTTTTGTCTTCTCACTAGTTTTGTAAAAGAAGCACTGAAGAATACAGTATTTGTTTACATTTCTAAGCATATTATTATACCTTTTTAGTCTCTCATATCAATCTTTCAAGGAAGTTCCTATCAAGTTGTTATGTGTGTTTGTCACCATCATAAAACTAAGGCTCGGTGAAAATGTTTGGTAGCAAACTAGTATCACGCTAATGAACTACTCTAACTTCAATTAACCACCTTCACTTACAGGCAATTATTCCATCCATCTCATACTGGTGAAAGGTCCTATATGCACTATGCTTCCATAGTACTACTGAATTTTTGTCACTTGGGCAAATCTCAACCTCAGCTCTTCACTTATAAGGATAAGGATGCAAGGTCTAATTAATTTGAGCATTACTACTGTGTACCTTATTGATGATGGGCTCCTCCACCACAGAATTTTTCATTGATTCATTGGGCTCCTCTAATGACTTCACCAAGGAAAGAACAACCACAGAACAAAGAATAAAGATAAGACATAACATGCAAGTCATCAAGGAAATCCGTAATTCCTTGTGGTTTACCCCAACACAGAGCAACTGAAACACAACTGCATGTTTGCATACACACACATATTTTATGTAATAATTACCAACTTTTAAACACTACATTCAGTAGAGAAGACACTGATCTACCTATTCTATACTGTAATAGCATCTTGTCCATCTCAAAAGTAGAACTTGTTAGAAAATAAGATCTTCACTGACATTTTATTAGTAAGAAGAAGATACAAAACAAAGCCAACACACCTCTGCAGTGTAAGGCTGTCAATGATCCTACCTGGAAACATATAGAGCACATCTAAAAATATTCCAAAATAGCCTTCCATACAGCATAGCAACATGGCTGCATTAACATGACATGATCAGAAATGGTGCATCTTCAAAGCACAAGACAAAAGGAACAATACTCCTTTTAAGTTCAGTCTGTAGCAAACACAATTAGCCACAAATACTCAAACAAGCTAATATGCTAGTTTGACATGACAAAGATTAGCTCATACAGAACTCGTTGCTGCCATGGCTTTACTAGTTGTGAATACTCTTTTTCTCCTGCATGTTTAATTTGACTGGATCTGCTTCCTTCTCCTGTTCTCACTACTCCATAGTTTTTTCTACAATACAAGTGATTCTTTTGAATTATTGGGAGTAGGGGTGGAGTAAGAAGGGAAGGGATCAACTGAAGAGGGAGGAAAAAACCCCAACACTCCCTTACAGAACCACAACTTTAAAACATTTAACTGAATCTGGAACCTGAAAGGTATCAGGGACATAAATATTAACTGTTTTATGACAATTTTTCTTATTAAAATTGAATCACAACATGATAGAAACCAGCAGACAATCCCAGGATGACTATGGTAGGGACATACTCAAACTTTTAGAACACTGACTGATTAGGTTACTGGTTTTAATCTTTAAAATTTCAAAGTTTATAATTCTTTTGAGGCAACTTTTATACGGATCTTAATGAAGAGGCTGACTGTAGCTAAGTGGTATCAGTTATCAGTCTACAGTCAAAGATTGATTAATTTTGTTTTCAGTGAAACAATGGACAAATATTTTTTATTATTAAATGCTGCAGATTTAGAGTCATAGCCAAATATATTATGCACTCATGCTTTATAAAGTGAACAAGCCAGTCAAATAACTTGAGTAAAAGCTCACAGATTGACCTGCAACATTTTAGGCCTTTTATATACCATACCAACCTTGTTTAGGCATCGTTTCTTTGTAAAAATATTTCTGATAAAGGTTTCCTGGACTTCTTCCTGTTTAACCAAATACTGCCAGAGCCTCTTCACAGATAGTGCAACATGACTGCTAGATCTACATAACAAAGTTAAAATGATTATTTACATCATGCTCGTTTTTATAAGAGACTGCAGTATCTTACATTCTAATCAAGCTATCACCAGAAGAAATGCTGAAGCAAAATTACAGCTCTCTAAACACTGTACAAGACCTATTTGGAAGCATTCTGGTACTATCTTCCTGACAAATCTATGTGTGAGAGCAGGTGCAAAAGGAAGAACGAAAAGAACATGTAGCATTCTCATCTCTGATCTTGGGACAAGTGAGAAAAATCTCTTTAAGATATTATACAACAATAAGGTCAGAGTACAGATTGTTTATTAGTCCACCTCATTTTTTATAATATGGATCATTTCTGCTCATTGCTAATGAGTGTTTATCACACGGACAATCAATGACTAACATTTTCTGCTAGGAACACATAATCAGCTGTGTAACGTCTCTGAAACAACTATGACTCTTCAGTAATGAAATTGGAAGGACTGTAGAATCAGATCAGACTTCAAATGTTCATGCTTATCCCTAGAAACTGTATACTCAAGCCGAACTTGTAAATACAAATATAACTGCTTATGACAGTCCAAAAACTATCAAACCCTGAATCGCTTTAAATCATATTTTAAAAATAATGCTAGGCAGCAGAGAGATGTTAAGCTGTTTCTTTTTAATCAACTCTAGTTACTAAAATTAAGTGTGACCATTGTGAGGTATTTTATAGCAAAAAGACAGACTCTCTGTTGATTCTGCAGCTACAGGTGATACTAAGATTAAAAAGGCAGAAATCTATTTAAAAAGTGACAGTTAAGAAACTGAGTACACTTTTCTGACTGAACATGCAATTATGTGGAGTCACAACTATACAAATACTGTAAGTAGCAAATATATCTTCTCTAATTTTGGGAAAAGATACTCATAAGAATGTAATTTTATTCCCTTCAAAGGTGGCACAATTACTTAATTGTCACTCATCCTTAATTATCTCTCAGGGCAAATTTGTTCTTCTTTATTTTATTGTCAGCCATAGTTTTTACACACAGACACTCAAATATGTTAAGAAACAATAAAAGAACTTTAAAAAAAATTAGAAACTTTATTGTTTTTCTTGTTCTCACTTTGGACCAGAGATGCATGAGTTCTGATGTGTACTCACAATTTCACAATGGATTAGAGCAAATCTAGAAACTGGCATTATACAGTTATCAAAATTATGGTTTATCACATGCACTAACAACATAATGCTTGACGTATATTAAAGATATTATAGTCAATTTTTGTAGAAATTAGACTCACCTGAATGGAGTGTTTGTAGGCTCAAGCAAAGTTTTATGGCGAAGCAATGCAGGACCAGCAGCTAGGGCATCTTCAGAAGCATGAACTGAAATATAATGTTGAGGTGGACCCCCATATAGCTCAAGACGTCGGAGAAGAACTTGTTCCCAGCGCTGTAGTGTTTTCAAGACTGCATGGCATATTGGGGAGCTAACTGGAAGCTCTAGAAAGACAGGTAGACAAGAATAAAAAACCTTCATTCCCCATTGCAGCCTTGATGAAGGTAATTTCACACAGCTGGAAGATTAAGCTTATTTCAAATCTCTCCAAAAGTAAGCTTTATTCAGATCTCAACTTGGTATTTGCAAGTGTAGAAATGTGAGCTGCTTTGTGCTGTCATTGCTAAATACAGAAACAGATTTCTCCAACGCTGACAGAAATTGAATACCATGGAAGAGATCCTCCTGGAAGCTATATCAAAGCATATGGATGACAGGCAGGTGATGAGAGAAAGCCAACATGGCTTCACAAATGGCAGATCATACCTGACTAATCTGCTGGCATTCTGTGATGGACTGACTGCACTCAAGGGCAAGGGAAAAGCAACTTCTGACTTCTGTTAAGGCCTTTGATACAGTCTCACACAACATCCTTACCTCTAAACTGGAGCTACATGGATTTGATGGATGGACTATTCAATGGATAAGGAACTGGCTGAATGACTGCATCCAACAGTCAACAGTTCAATGTCCAAATGGAGATCAGTAACAAGTAGTGTCCCTCAGGGATCCATATTAGAATTGGTATTGTTCAATATCTTTGATAACAACATAGACAGTGGTAGGGAGTACACCCTCAGCAATTTTGCAGATAACACCAAGCTCAGTGGTGCGGGTGATTTTCTGGAGATGGGATGCCATCCAGAGGGACCTTGACAGGCGTGAGGGGTGGGCCCAGGCAGACCTCATGAAGTTCAACAAGGACAAGTGCAAGGTCCTACACATGCGTCGAGGCAATCCCTGGTATCAATACAGACTCAGTGATGAAAGGATTGAGAGCAGGCCTGTGGAAAAGGACTTGGGGGTACTGGTGGATGAAAAATTGGACATGAGCCAGGAATGTGTGCTTGCAGGCCAGAAAGCCAATCATATCCTGGGCTGCACAAAAAGAAGGGTGGCCAGTAGAGCAAGGGAGGTGATTCTCCTGCTCTAATTCATTCTCATGAGACCCCATGTGGAATATCACATGCTGCTCTGGGACCCCCAGTACAAGGAAGACATGGACCTGTTAGAGTGGGTCCACAACAGCATGAGGGTCACAAAAACAGTCAGAGGGATGGAACATCTCTCCTATGGAGAAAGGCTGAGCAAGCTGGGGTTGTTCGCAGCTTGGAGATGAGAAGCTCTGGGGAGACCTTACTGCAGCCTTTCAGTACTTAGAGGAATTACAAGAAAGATGGAGAAAGACTTTTTACCAAGACCTGCAGTGATAGGACAAGGAGTAATGATTTTAAACTAAAAGAAAGAATATTTACATTAGATACAAGGAAGAAATTCTTTACGATGAGTGTGGTAAGACACTGGAACAGGTTGCCAGGGAAGCTGAAGATGCCCCATCCCTGGAAATCTTTAAGGTCACGTTGAATGGGGCTTTGAGCAACACAATCTAGTGAAACATATCCCTGCTCATGACAGGGAGGTTGGACTAGATCATCTTCAAAGATCCCTTCAAACACAAACCATTCCATGATTCTATGAAACAAGGAGTAGGAATGATGTAACTTGAATTACAAAAAACTATAGGGTTTCCATCAAGAAATAAATATTGTAGACATTCTTGTCTACTAAGAGGCAAAGAAAAAACTAAGTACGCAGAGACTTCTGCTAACTACTGAGAACTCCTTCTCCCCCACTCATCTTACCCAATCACCATGTTATTTCATAAATATACCTGTATGATAAACAGTATTAGAGAATTACTCCCAGATCATAGAAAAACTAAGAACATTTTAACTAAAAGCTACAACATATATATTATTCAACACATTACTGATTTTAAATGTAGTTGTTAAGTATGAAAAGACAACTCTGCTGTTTATTACCTGAAAGATCATGTCCAGCCAAAGGGTAGAAAATTTTCAAATTGTGAAGTACCAGCTGAACCATTGCCAATCTCATCAGTGACCAACTAACAAGAAAACACTAGTAAGTCATTTATTAATAGGAAAAAAAATTCTCACTTATTCACAATTAGGATTTAAATTTAGAGCTTTAAATCCTCATTATAAACTGCTGAAAACTACAAACAGTATTTTAGAATATTATACTTTAAATTCAAAAGTCACTATACCATGTATTAATGAGTAAAATAAACATTGTGAAAAATGAACTGATAAGTCTAGATTAATGCACTGCCATGAAATATCATGTAATCAAGTGTATTATCTCAAAACTAAAAGGCCAGAAATGCAAGTCTAGACACTGAAGAACATCTTGCATTCTAAAGAGTTACTCACCTGTATGAATTTGAATTAGAATGTTCTTGATTATATGAATTTGATGCAAACACATCTCCATCAGTATCTTCATCGTCTTCGCCACTTTCCTGACTCTCTTCTGAATCATATTCCGCTCTACTTTGCGATGGAAGAAAAGGCTAAACATTTAAATAATATTCCTTGAGTATCTTCTAGCCAACATCTAGTTCTAAATCATCTTTTAAAAAATATATCGTTATAACATTTACTGCTTTTTATAAAAAAGCAGGCATATCATATTACTCAGTTCAGTAATATTTGGGGTTTGTACCTCATGAAAAGGGTAACTGTCCATCTGCATTGCATATGTTATCAGTTTAACTATTCTTTACATTACTCAAAGTTCTAATGCTGAAAATGAAAATACTAACAGTTTTCTGATTCTTATTTTGCTCTAGTTTCATCTCAGATATATTAAACCACATGTAGGACACACAAGCTTGTTATTTGTCAGAGAAAAGCCAAAACCACCAAGGTATTTTCTCTCTAGTTCTTCCAAGGGCTCAGAGGATTAATGAGCATGAAAATCCTATCTCCTCCCTACAGCATTCAATAATTACAAACTCACCCACAGCGCCCCACTGTGTTATTCAGTATTTGTAATTTCTTTTTTGTCTTTGTTCCTAAAATACTTCTTACATATTTATTTTGCTGTTATGGCTAATATTTGATATAGAAATGTACAATACAACTCCATACAATTATATATCTTTCTACAAAGAAAGATCTGCCACAGCAGACTTGACAGAAGGGAATGCAATTTGATTTTTATTAAGTATACAAGTTCATTTCATCCAGTTGAAATAGATGATAAACAGCTTCTCACATTTCCTTATACATCTAAATAGCTGAATCATATTACCTATACATTTCTACTTTGCAACTGTAAAAGGCAATATATTTTGTTCCTACCATTATCCGAAAACAAATTAATTTAATAGCAACAGTTTTTAAGAAAGCTATTCTAAGAACACCTACAGCCAGTGTTTTATAAAAAACTAAATATGAGTAATAAAACCAGGCAGTTTCTATCTCACATCTGAATCAATACCTAGAGTAAAGACTAAGAAGAAAAAATATATCATTCCAGAAGTGAGAGAAGATATTTAACTGTTATAATAGCAAACAATTACCTTTGCAATGAAATAATCCCAGATGCTAAGCTCAGGAGGAATAAATCTTTCTTTGTATAATGAAGATTCTTGGTCTACCAATGGCAATGAAGGCAACTGAGAACTCTCTTTAGGAGGGGTTTTTGATGAAAGCCTGTAACATTTTTGTTGTTTCTGTCCATCATCTACATAGGAAGGAAATACAGTATGTTGCTTTAAGTTGTCTACTCCACCTCCCTACTGCTTTTATTAAAGGGATTTATAACAGAAAGTAAAAATCTTCCTCATTACAAGTTTTCAGAATTTCATCTTAACATTCCTATAGCAAATAAGCATAATGAATGTTAATTCTCAAATATGCAAAACTAATATATAACTACAACTCCAGAAGAGGAAAACCCCCAACACAAATAGTACAGAGCAGTAGAGTACTCCCATAACTGCATTAGAAGCTTTCTTCCTACAGAGATGAAAAATACTGTCAATCAAGCAACAATACTGCAAAACTAAATTACTTTAATAAGTACTACTGAATACTGATTATGCTTGTTTTTTAAGACAAGCCAAGAGTCTTGTCTTTCAGAATAGATAGTGCAAATATCTAAGTTTGCCATTCCTTCTCCAAGTTTTATCTCAGTGTCTCCTTCAAGAGGAGGTCTGTACTTTTTCCTAAATGGTACAATTCTGAAAAATCCATATGTCCTCACAATGTATTTCTGCAGCAATTATAAAAGATCCCATTTTAACTAATAAAATCAGATATATGCCTTATCAAACAGGGAAGGACCAATTATTTGTAATAACCACCTAAATCCTAGGAGTTGAGGGGTCCCCTCACTTCCCCAAATGTTGACTTTTTTCAGAATAAGAAGTTTCTATGAGAGATTTATTTGAATTCTATTATTGATGGTTACAGTACTCAAGGAATCAGCTCATCCAAGCTATCAGAAATACATTAATGCAGTTGTATCACAAATGAACAAGCAAGACTCATTTCAGATCCCTTATTTTCTTGTTCACTGAGAAGTATCAACTTCACTAATATGGAAAAAGTAATGGCTTACTTAAGAAGAGGGTCACATAACCATCTGATAACCTGAAATCATTCCGGCTCTTGGTAAGTGACTTGTATTCCAATACAGCCTTTCTGTTACTAGGGGAGGAATGATACTGATTGTCATTGTCCCTGAGCAGTAAGTTAGAGTTGTGGCTCTCCAGAACACTTCTGAAGTGGAAGGGACTAGGGAGAAAGGGAATCATATTTGGAAATCTGATAGAACATGGTGGCCTTCATTCATCTTCCATTACAGACAAAATGGACTTCAATCCATTTACTGAGTGATTTAAAAATTTCTTATTTTCATGTAGATACATGTACTGCATGGAGATTAATTTCTATAGTGAAACAACTAAATGAGTTCAAGACCTAGATAAAACAAAGCAAGCTAATACATTAATTTAAAAAGGGAGTTGATTTTTTGAATTGCCTTCTGAAGACTCCAAAACTTTCAACTGTTTGGTTGTTTCTTGTTTAATTGTTTTTGTGTTTCTTTTTTTTGTTTTGTTTTGTTTTGCATAGAGCAATAATGAGACCAGGCAGCTAGTCATAAAAGACCTCATCCTAACACCTCTTAACAAAAAGGGAATATGGGTTGCCTTATGATTTGAGTCTTTGGCTGATGTAACCACTTCAAGAAAGTGAATCTGCAGTCTAAAAGAGCTGACCTGGAGATGAGACATCCCTATCACTGAGTTCAAGCATCAACATGCTGGGCCAAACTGGTTGCAAGGATGAATTAATACGAACACCACCAACACAAATGGTTGTGTTTTTTTAACTTTCCTTATTCCACTCTGCTACTAAAGGCCCACAAAACTTAACTTCCACTGCAGCTTCTGAAATTATTTTCTGCTATTAATAATGCTGGGGCTGGCACAAAAAGAGCAAGCATCCCTATGTATGACTGAAGTAAGCTACTACACAGAAGTATCTCCTATAACCCTTATTTTTGTTTACATGTTTTATCCACAGGAAACTTTTGAGTCTTGATAGATGCCTGAAAGACTATTTCCTTCAAAATTCTTATGGGTACTCCAATCACTTGAAAACAAACGGTCTAAAACAATGGACAAAAGAAAAACAGCGCTCATTTAAGGACAATTATATTGCACACATAAGACTTACATGCTCATAACATAAATGGAGCCATATGTAAACCCTGAGGGAGGTAAGATTTAAGTGGATTAACTTTGGGGTTTTTTATTCCTCATAACTATGATTTTGTAATTATTTTTTTTTTCCCCAAATGGTCAAATTCTTTGTATTCACAGTGGCTAATGGAATCTTGCAATAATTTCTGGTCATTTGGGTACCAAAAAAAAATATATTTTTCCAAGGATTTTAAATAACATTTTTGACCACATATGAAGACAACCATTATCACTACAAGCAGCTGAACTAGAAAATAATTTACATATAGAATCTAGTAAAAGCTGAAGACAACATTTAATCTTTCGTGTTGAAATTGAGACATTTTAACAGGCTGTGTTGCACTACTATTCTGTATCTCTTTTTTGTTTTTTATCCTATTAGGGATATTATTTGAAATTCACTTACCTGTACTAAAAGTCGCAAATATAATAGCTGCGGTACAATGCATTTTTATTTAATTATTTAAAGCTCATCAGCTAAGAAAGAGCATGCACATGCAACACTGTATGAATTTTTAGCAATTGCCTAAAAAAAAAAAGAAATTCACTAGGCATAGAATAAGTAGCAAGTGTTGCATGATACAGAAATAAGCAAATATATGCTTGCAGGTTCTTTTATAAGCAGAATTCAAAAATCAAATGTTTTACTTTAAAACAGTACTTTTTTCTTCCATTCTGCTGGATCGCTCATTGTATTTTTAAGAATACTGCAGGCTAGCCATTGGAAAAAAATTCAGTATTTAACACAAATGAAATTACAACCATTTAAGTGGTTTGAATCCATACTACTAATGCCATTTTTTTTTTTCATTCTAAAACTTTTAATTATATTAACAAATTCATTAAAAATCTGACTTTGTCATTTGGGATTGCAGATCAGCAATTATATTCACTTTCAGATTTTCCATATATTTGTAGCTAAAACTCTGCTACATATTTTTTTGCATTCAGAACATTTATCTTTGGTCTCATTTTACTGAAGACAAATGTAAAATTTATGTTATTTTCCAAGCATACTGAAATATTTCAGACAAGGGGAAATGCTTCTATTTATGCTAATATCTAACACATGCAATGATATTCAAAAGACATGTTTCTCACATCACCTCCCTTCCACCTTCCCAGGAACAGCAAAAGAGAAGATCTCTTTCAATTTCCCAAAAAACTAAAATGCAAGTCAGAGTAATGTGTCTTACTGAAGACTGTGTGCAGGCATGAAGCATCAACACCACAGCACCCTATGAAAAATGCAAGTTTTCATTAAGAGTTATAAAATTATGAAGCCCTCCTCTTACGAAAGTATCATCCTTGATTGCTGGCATCAACAAATATCAGGGCTGCTGAAGCCCACAACAGAGTCAAATGACAGAAACAAGAGAAATAAATACCAATTTTAATCACACCACAAATCAATTTAGTAAGTATAAAGCCCTAAAGAGTTTTCTGTAATTCTTTGGGAAGCTATGAAAGCCAAATAGAACAGCAGCCTGGTGAAAGTCTACACTGCTGGACATTTTGACTTCAAACATAAAAAGAATTTGCACTTTGCAAGGCTACAAAATTTGAAGTTTTCAATATGATATTCTGTTTACTCATGGGCAGTAGCTTGTGTGGCCAAGGTGATGAATTTAATGAATTAGTTCTCAACAGTAGCAACTGCAATTAAGGTCCATAAACTGAAGTTTGATTACTGTATGTACAAAAGACTGTAATTCTTGTATTTATGCACCATTTAATGAGTAGTGGTTCACTGAAAAGCTCAAAGCAAATCTCAGATGTTTCTGAGGATATTATATACATCGTGGGCGTTTCAATAAATGGTGAATGGAAACCTCTCAAAAAATTAGATAAGCACAGCAAAATACCTGGTGGCATACACAAACTTTGTGGACATTTCCTGTTCTGACCATCTGAGGCTTCTTCTACTGAGCCAAAATAACTCCATCATTCACAGTGCAAACACTTCAAGCCAGACTTCTAATTTGTTTTAATGGTTGACTTAACCAGGAATAAGACAGTAACAGTGAGAAGACAAAGACTTTAGTATAGAATAGAAAGGCCACACAAGTAATGAATTACTCAGTACTTGTAAATACCATAAGAAAACAAGCCCAACATTGCAGTCTCTAATTCTGAGCTGGAATTCAAGGTAATTACTCTCACATTAATGTCAAAGTTTCCATTACGAACAATATCACAAGAAATTCTGCATTGCAAAGGAGCAGTTTGGCACAACTGTCATAGGTCCCTACACAAGTTGGAAGGCTTTAAAACTTGAGGAATCTGTATCCTTTTATCTATTCTGAAATTAAGCCATTCCTGGAGATAAAAGTCTAAATATGAATACTTTTTACTGTTTTTTTTCTGATTTGCTGGTGAAATAGTGCAGCAGATACATAGCAATGCTGGATCAGTCTGAAGCAGAAAGTTTCTAGTCTGAAGCACTACTAACACAAGTTCAGTTTTTGTTGTTGTTATTTTGTTTTAGATTCTGGATGATAACTACCTCACAGTAAGCAGATAAATGCAAAAATTTTAAGGTTTTGTTTTTTCTTTACAATTGCCTAAACAAAACTTGGCCAAACGCTAAATTAATCTTCTGCTTAGATGCTCTGTTACTTTAAGTCAGACATTTATAAAATTGCTAATGGCAGTATGCTTTCTAGAAGGTCACCAATAATGGTTTGTGGAGAGAAAGCAAAAGATACAGATTAATCCAGAGGATCTAATGAGAAATACATGCATAAGACTGACAGCAGGACTGCACATCCCATGGATAAGTTTTATGTGCACATCCTCATTATCAAAGCACTTGTTTCTCAAAACCTCTGACATGTTAGGCAAAACTCATCACAGTAAGAGCTGACAGTTTATAACTTCTCCCTACTGAAGTACTCAGAAATGTTATTTGTGTTAAAAGTTTTTTAATTGCTTGGAAAGTTAGGACAATCAGCTGAGAAAAATAACTTGTTTTAATAGTAAAGTATTATCAGATTTCTGATTTTCTATATCTGAAACCCAAAATGACAACTTTTAGTCTATAAAGTGTACTTGTAAAATACTCAAGTTTAAGAAGTAATCTTGCATTTAATTTACTCCTGCAACATGAAATAACTGAATAAAAGAAATGAAATAATGGATTTCTAACTGTTAAGGCAAAATTCAAACTTTTCCTTAAGAACCCTCTGGATTACAGAGAATTTAACATATCTATATAGACTTAAGTTACAAAACAGTTTTCTGAGGCAGTTTTGAAGAGAAAATATATGGTAAATACAATTCTGAAAAGATCTACTATAATCAATGAAAGGGCAATTTTTCAGATGCTAATTGTCTCTTTGAAAACAAAACATATCCACAGTTCTAAGACATAATGTATATTCTCAAATGCTAACCCAGTTTGTCAAAATCATTTGCTGCAACTGCAAAACCAAGGAACGTGGCTGGAAAGTATAACATGTGAGGCAGCTCTAAAAAAAGCATTCGAACTGCTATGATTTGTCTGATCTTTACTGTGAAAGAAGCAGAAAAACAATAGGAATTAGTCTGTTTGAGAAACTAAGAGAGGTCAGGATTTTACAAGACTACCAGGAACTATTTTTTGGTTCCCATTTTTCAGTTTGTTTCTAAAAGAAAGATCATATTTATTGAAGACAAATTTTATATCCAAATCTATCATATGCTGAAGTCAACTACAGCAAAGAGCAGAAAGGGAAATCACATAAATTTACTGAGCACTGTTCACAGCACTATAATCTCTTAAAACAAGTTTTAAACTTGGAGATCAATACCCACATTCAGATAAAGTGCTAAAGGATTGCGGACGGGGCAAAGAAGAAAAAACATATAGGACAAAGTGTTACTATGTTAGAATTTTTAGTGTTAACATTTTTGTCTTTTGATCTCCATTTGAGAGTGAAAACATTTCACAAAAATATAAGAATAAACTTAAGAGAAAAGAACCTAGTTATGCATAACAAAATGGGAAGCTAAACAAAGTGTAAAACATATTATGGAAGAACATGCCGTAATTGACTGAAACAAGCACTCCAGTCACTTCTCAGCAACTGTTTCTAGGTGCCAAAAGAAAAAGCAAGAGATTTTAGGAAAGACACAAAAATATAGCTGATTTTAATCTGACTCCTCTGCTTCACTGGCGGTCTATTCCCCATCCGCCTTTTTTTTTTTTTTAATTTAAAATGACAGAGAAAGATGTTTCTCCAAAATTATTTCCTCCAAATTTGCTCTATATAAACACACATTAAAAACAAATAACAGATGCACAGAATTCTAGAATTGCATAGGTTGGACCAACCCCTTGTTCAGAACTGGGCTGACATAGGTGATGGCCTAGTTTGTTCATGTTTTGAATAACTCCAAAGACGGAGACTCAGCAACCCTTCCAGGACCCTTTTCCAGTGACTGATTATCCCTACAAATTAGTACTCAAAAAGGTCCCTTCTTCCCTTAAATCTTCAGTTTCATCTTGATTCTTCCAGCAAATTTTACCAATTCTGCGATCAGACAGCCAGCATTCATTTTTAATAAAAACATGCAGTAAACAGGCATTTAGTACCCCTTTCAGAATACATTTCTATGTAAAACAATTACCTTATTTTAAAACAGTAGTAGCACCAGCATTAGAACACCTCAGTATAGTTACCAATGCCTAAGAAACTTGGAATTGCCAACAAAAGCCAGTTATGCCTTCCAACAATTCTGATATGGCAAATATATTTTAAAAAAACTATAATGAGAAATATTTATTCAATATCACACAGAAAAATGATCAGATGTAGAATAAGAACTCACTTTTGATTAAAGAACTTCTACTTTGAAAATACTTTTCTAAATGACTGACAAAGTCTGTATTTAAACAGACTACATTTTCAGTTTTCCTTAAATGCAAGATAAGACATTTTTATATGTAACGCAACATCTAGTACCAATAATAACAAAATAATAATAAAAATTATCCAGTTTAAGTTATATTTTATATAGATAGATATGCAGATACGATGTACATAAATTAAGTAAATTTATCTTCACAAAATCTTCCTTTTAAAAAGTTAGATAATTGGTAAGGTTATTGCTCTTGGTTTTATAAAAGTACAGCTAAATTACAAAGCACAAACCTGTACCAAAAAGAAGAGCATTACAGAATTAACTCTGGACCTGAGGATAATTTATAATCTTCTGAATTTAAAACTTGAAGTTGTATGCTTTCCTAAATGGTTCTCAGAATATCAAAACTGGATATCGATGAGACACCTTTTCTTTGTGATGTCTAGAATGAACACTTAGAAATCCACATGCATAATAATGCTTATATTCAAAAAGCAAAACAAGCAACTCTCCAACAAAGATATGAAACACTTCTGATCATTTCAAACCATGGTCAAAGTAATTTTATATTTAATATGGATTTCAAATAAAGTGTACTAAGAACATAACACTGACATTTTTTTTAAAAAAAAAGGCCCAATTCAACTGCTGCTTTAATTACAAAGCTTTGCTTTAAATTTTGATGTCATGGCTTGCAAACAGAAGTTTTTCTGTCTTTCTACATATGCAAAAAAAAAAAAATCACACATAGCAAACTGCATGTAGAGACCTAGCACTAAGTCTAATATCTTGCCTGAAGATTTGGTAGGACTATGAGTACTGAAGGCAGTAAGGGATTTGGAAAACCCCACGCATTCCATGGAGAACACTACTACCTGATGTGGGCTAGGCATTGGAAAGTGCCTACCTGCCAAAGAGAAAAAACATTGTATTTGTAAAATGGGAATATATTCCTGTTACGAGAGAACTGGAAAGCTTTAAAATTAACATTAAAAACTAAGTTGTGACAGTAATGAAAATCTTCCCTTTAAAATGAACTTAACCCCCTCACATTACAGCAGTTGTACTAGCTGGAAACCTTATTTCAATAACATTCACTTCTGCTTCCTACTCTCTTCTAAACAAAATCTATGCCAATAATTTTAGATCCTTGTTTTTCTTTGCAGATCTAAAAATATACTGAATTCTTACTGAACGCAAACTATTTAAAGCAATTACTCTTATACTTTCAGCAGTAACGTAATTTTATTGAAACAAAACTAAGACAAATATAAGTAAAACAATAGAACTAACCAGGTTTTGTTGTTAATTGCAGTTGTCCTCTGCCGGGTGTATGAGCACCTCCTCCAAAGATAGCAGACCACATTTTGTTGTTAAGTGGATGAGCCATAATTCTATACAACTCATTGCTAGAATGTGTTGCTAGGCCATGGATGAACAGACTCAGATAGACCGCAGTTAGAATTTCACAAAGTAGAACTGTGAGACCTGGCTGGGCTTCCTCACCAGCAGAATTCAAGAGACGTATTAGAGCTGTTATTCCTATTTAAAAAAAAAAAAAAAAAAAAAAAAAAAGAGCATACGTGTATACGTAAACATTCCTCAGATTATCATGGGTATTTTGACTGGCAAACCTACGTTATTTTCCAGTGTAGAGAAATTCTAAATTTTAGAGGAAATTGAAAACTCCAGGAAAAAGTGGCATGTTATTTATTTTTAGCAGTTTATTACAGCTTTTCAGCTTCATGTTTTAGACTAACAGTTAAAGAAATACTTAGCAACTTTTCAAGAATAAGGGGAAAAAAAATATCACAAAAAAGCACTCCAATTTTGGGACATATCTTAAATAAAACACTGGCAGCTTGCATGCAACTCCCTGGTACTGAAACTCTATGATACAACATTTAGTTACATTACTTATATGAGTCTTTCTTCCCTCCATGTCTCAAGGTCTCTCTTTTCTGGCTCCTCAGTTCTTTCCGCAAAGGTGCCTCACAGTATATTCAATAGATAGCATCCAAATCTTCTACTTAATAGTAATCTGCTTGTTGACTTTCCTGTGGTGCTTGTTTCACTATTTAGGTTTGTAACTCTAGCATAACACTGTAAGCTGAAATGCTGTATTCTCACTTAGTGGTAAAACCAGCCAAAAAATCACAGGCACCAACTTGAATTATGCATTGTCTGACAAGTGTTCTTTCACCCAAGTAGCAAACATGTAGCATTTTTATGCTCCCACAAAGAGTTGCAGAGTTTCAGATGTGACTTCAACCCTGTCACTTTGTGTACATAAGTAAATATAGAAATAGGAGTGGCCAAAGAATTCTACCTTGTATCATATTCTCTCATTTGCACAGAAAGCTTGTGAAGATGTTAAAAAGAGAAGTCAGTTCAAGGTGATGTTACCTATGAGCACAACTGCTGACAATCCCTTGTCTCATTCATTAGACATTTAACCCTGCAACTAATAAGTAAGGAAAAAACAGGTGACAGTCTGATCTCTCTCTAAAATCTGTACAGAATGTTCTGCAGAAAAGAAAAAACTGTGTAGCATCAAACACAAAGAATGCTTAAGATTCTCCAAAAGATTTTTTTAATGTAAAGTTTTCTTATTGAAAAACCAAGTCCCATAATATGAAAGCATACTTCTTGTTTATGCTTACATTAAAGTTAGGTAGCCTACACTCTCTCCAATATGAGCAGTGTAGCTTCATTACTGTAGAACCCAGCACACATTAAGAATTACCTGAAGTCCTGTGTGGGTTTTAGAGCTACAGAAACACTAATTCATTATAAAACTCTCTTTGTTAATAGTTTCAAGTTAGTTCAAAAGTTGCACACAAGCTACAACCATTCTGAGATGGAGCACACACTAAGCCTTTCAAGTCCTTTTCAAGAGTAAAGGAAGAATAATGGTGAGACAGATCTGCTGCCTGCAGAGGGAGCAAGTAGAGCACAGGACAACACTTCACACTACTTTCCTTTTACTTATCCTTTACTAGAGCTCCCATTAATATTTTTTAGCAAGAGAAAACAATATAAATAAAGTTGACTTCATGAATAACAGGAATTACTAGCCTAAATCTTTTTTGAAAAATGAAGATTAAAAAATTATTGTAAGAACTTATTTTTATCACACAACTGTTACAAATACTGCTAGAAAGTTCAGAGCATAACTCACATAACTACATGCTCTTACAATAGATCCAGACAATTACATTTTCCTTAAGAGGAGAGAAATAAATCAACTCTAGATACCTGGCCACTGAGCAGGTGATGTATTGGGAGTCACTGTTTCTTCTGAGCTTGTTGTTCTTAGTGAATGGCGCTGAGTTAATAGCATTGTCTGATACACTGTTCCAGTGAACTGATTTGCTTGAAATGAGCTGTGAAACAGAAAAGTGGGATGTCGTACTTATTTAAAAAAAAACAAACAAACAAAAAAAACCACTTATGCTTAAAACTATTCAAGCGACAGCCCTTTCTAGATGCAGGCAGGTGTAAGCACTGCCTTCTAGTGCACTATTATACCACCACTATAGTGAGACTGCATTGACCTTTCTCTAAAAAGTACTTTTCATAGACCTTTACCTGTAGCTGTGGCCATCACAAAGACATTGGTAGATGCAAGCAGAGAGTGACGCTGCTAAGGTATGCATTACATATATCTGTAAGGTAAAATTTTATAGAACATATTACACTCAAGATGAACAGTGGTTAATATCACAGCCTTTCATGCATACAGATTTGTAACAGTGGAACAAGCACTGAATATGGGAGGTATAAGCACTTATGGCAAAAATCACGTACAAAGCCACCTTCTCTTCAGAATTCAGTTCAGATACCTCAACTCACTTTGCAATGAAAGAGATGGGGAGGTACTCAAACACCCCACCAACACATAATCACAGATCAGCTCTAGTTGCAACGTTTTCAATTAAGAAACAGCAACATATTAAACATCTATACAACAGTTGTGATTATACCATGCATGCTGGCTCAGAATTTGAAGGCTTTGCTTCCAAATGGAAATTATAATGCAGCTTAGTTTTTGACCAATTCTTGTTCAGTTGCACATACTATTTACTCAGTATCACACTGATCACTATTTTTATCATAGCTGATACATTTTTGTTAATGTATGACAAATCACACAAATGTAAAGAGCCAGAGAATCAGTTGATCAAAAAGGTTTAGTTAAAGAAATGAGTTTATTACACTTATTTGTCTGTTCCCTCTGAAACAAAGCACAGACTGGGAACTGAGCAATCCCTTCAGTGTTCTCTAGAAATCCCTAGTAGAAGTAAATATTATTTGGGATCTAACACATATAAAACTTCAGAAGAGATTTAACCTAACACTGTAAGTTTGGTTTCCAGTCCAAGGTTAAATAAAAAAGAAAACTTACACAAATATAACTTAAAAAAATCAGACTATATTTTACTGTATGAACATATGAACTTTTTTTCACAAAAAAGTATGAGTTTATTGTACTTGATGACTATCAGTTTTTACACATCAAAACTTAATTTTACATAGGTCTCAGACTGAAATGCAGAGTTCACCATTAATACAACAGAAGTAATGAACACCCTGACATGAAGACAAATGTGACACTGATAATGTAGTACAAGATGTTTTCCATAAAAGATGTCACCTTGGACAAATTCAAGTCCTGAGAGGCCAATCTACTTCAACTTGTTGAACCAGATGCTCAGCACCTCAACAATAAGTAATAATCAGTGGGTGTTTTTTTAGCTCAAGTAAGTACTACAGAAAATATTTATGTTCCACAGTTTTATTACTTGTTACAGGTAGGCACACCTGAAAGTTTCCATAGTGTCATAAGAAAATTCATGTCTTCAGCAAACTCGACAATGATAACAACAACAAACCCAAACAACTATAAAAAAAATACACACCTTGTTGTTCTGAGTATCTGGATGAGGTGGTGAATCAAGGTTTATTATGGCATGTAATATATCATGAGTTAAGTTACCAAGATGTAGCAGTGGATTAGCCACCACTGTTTTGGCACTAGCTGTGCAAGCAAATAGAAGAGGTATGGAGCTTTGCTCTGGTAGAGGGCTGGAAAGTATCTGTATTGACTGCTCCTAAAAATAAGCAAGAAACACACACACACAAAGTGGTAGTACAGCTCCCTAAAAAGGAATAAAAGTACTTTTGAAAGAGGGGAAGGGGATTCTAAAAAACAAAAACTCCATAACCTACAGAAAACATGTTAAAACCAGTATTGCATTTATTATAAAGCAAGTGCTACAGCACGATATATTAGGAAAACTTTAAACAATAATATGAAAAACATTAAAAAAAAAAAAATCTACAAACCAACCCAAAGCAGAGAAAACACAAACTTAGCTCCCCCACATACCTGCTGAGATTCCTGCAATAGCAGAATTAATTCCATTCTGACAGATGCCAAACCTCCACCATGAGAGCCATGAAGTATACAGTAACTAAGGAACATTCTCAGGAGAGACTGGTATTTCAGAAGCCACTGACGTCTTTTCTGAAAGTCTTCTTTCTGTAGCATATTTTTTTGCTGGTCA
The DNA here is from genome assembly GCF_018691265.1 of Tyto alba. Taxonomy (NCBI): domain Eukaryota; kingdom Metazoa; phylum Chordata; class Aves; order Strigiformes; family Tytonidae; genus Tyto; species Tyto alba. The sequence goes on along the minus strand of NW_024881275.1, from coordinate 19,417,774 downwards.
GCTAAGTCTTCAGTGTTTTCACGTAATGTAGCTTCCTCTGGCATCACACTAATTCCTGACTGTATCTCTTCTACTTCAACACTATAATCACAAGTCCTTTGAAGAGCTACCACTTCTCTTTCAAGCCACTGATAAAGCTGATACCTCAACTTCCCACCATCTACCTCATAACCAGTTGACAGCGTACGAAGCTCAACAGTAAGAATTTTCAAGCATGCTCTAAACTTCAGCTGTGCTGAAATGATATCTTCTGATGGACTTAGAATATCTTTGTCATCAACTACACTAAAAGATTCTGTGTAGCTAGAACTTGTTTCATATAATTTTTCTATTTTCTTCAGAGGTTTTAGCTCTTTCATTACCAGGGAAGAATCTTCACGATCACTTTCATCACTGTCTGACTGTCGTTCCAAGTGTTCATCTTGGATTACCACACTCGGCTGGCTCCAGTCGAAGGAAAGAGTTGAACTTGAATGTTTTTCTGATGAACAATCTGAAGATGAACCTAGTCCATTCAACATTGGCTGTGACCAATCAACACTGGAAGACTGGTCTTTTGTTTCCAACTCTTTAACTGGAGAAGATGGTGAAAAATCTTTACTGGTATCCATTAAACTAGGTGATCTACAGAATGACTTTGACCTCTTGACAACTTTGGGCATCTTTGATAACACTTCTAAGGCCAACATAGGACAACCAGCTTTTAGATGAGCATATGCAGTGGTGAAAAACAATCGTCTTTCACCTAGGTTGATTTTGTCAGCTAATCCATTTTTTACTGTTAGGCAAATGTGCGTTGAAGATGTATCAGAAGAGCCAAAATGACGTCTCAACAAGAGAGGATGTGTTCTTAAGTAGTTATAGAAGTTAAACACTGCAGGGTTACAAATTGATGAGCCATCTCCATCTGAAAAGATATTGCATCATGAGGAAAAAAAAAGCCTACCATTCTGTATGAACTAATCCACTGCAAAGTTCTATGTTCGTCAGAAGGCTATTAGTTTTTAATATTCATTCTATTATGCAACTCCTGTGATTTGAGTTTTCATTTATCCCCATCAAGTTTCCCTCAGTTGCCAGAACCAAAATCAGGTAGCATGCTAACTACTAAGGACTTGAAACTTTGTGCTGTTTGGTTTTTTTGTTTTTTGTTTATTTTCGGGGAGGGGTTGTTGGGGGCTACAGAGGTGTCCCCCTGTGAGAAACTTCTCAAAAGCTCCCCCAGCTCCAAGTCAGACACACCTCTGGCCATGACCGAGCCAGTTAGTGATGGTGGCTGGGCCTCTGGATAACATATTTAAGAAGAGGAACCTGGGAGGAGTGGGAGTTGTGAGGAGAAGTTGCGAGGAAGACACCCACGAGAACACTGAGGTATGTGGAAGAAAAGAGGAGCAAGAGGGGTAGGTGTACCAGTGCAGAGACACATCCCCCATATCCTGTGGTAAGACAGCACGGCTGCCCCTTCTGCCACCCATGGAAGCCCATGGTGGAACAGAGGCCAACCTGAAGCCCGTGGAGGAGCCCACACCAGGACAAGCATCTGAACTTAAAGGAAGCCGGGACTCTGAGGGAAGAAGTGGCCCCCACTGTTGTGATTTGGCACTGAGAGGACTGCAACACGCAGGGGGACCCATACTGGAGCCGCTTGGGAATAGCTGTGGCCCATGGGGAGGACTCATGCTGGCGAAAGCTCATAGAGGACTGTCTCCAGTCAGAGGGAGACCACACTGGAGCAGGGAAAGAATGAGAAGTGCTTCCCCCTTGAAGAGGAAGGAGTGGTGGACTGACCAAAACTCCCATTCCCTCTCCCCTGTACTATTGGAGGGGGGAGGTAGAAATATCAGGAGCAAAACTGAGCCCAGGAGGAAGAGCGGGGAGGGGGGGGGGAAGGAGTTTTTAAGATGTGGCAATGCTTCTCACTGTCTTGCCCTGTCTGTTGTGTTTTCAGTGTTTGAATTAGTGATGTTCTTTCTTTTGTTCCCCTAAAGTCTGTCTTTTGCCCGTGTAATGGGAGAGTCATTGCCCCCTGTCCCTACCTTGATCCCTGAGCCTTTTGCTTTATTTGCTTCTTCCCTTTCCTGAGGGGGATGGGGTCAGTGAGCAGCTGAGTGGTGCTCAGTTGCCTTCTGGGTGCAAACCATGACATTTAGCTGCCTTAAGAATGTTAACTTTAAGAAATAATGCAACTGATCCTTAGAAGGCCTATAAAGCTCTCAAGTGAACAGGGGAAAAAAAAAATATCACTTTAGGAGACTTAAATGCTATTTCAGGCACCATGTGGAATTGCTTTTATCATAGTAAGTATCAGTATCTTTTCTATAGCAGTTTGTTATTGTGGTCAACCATTCTTCCCAAGGACTAAAAGCTACAAAACACCATGTCTTCCAGACTCTGCTGTGTAATTGTACAATCAGAATTTTTTTTCCCTGGTCATGACAGAGTCAAATCAACTACTGAAGTTAATTTGTCTCTTAATCTTTAAACTGCTGCTGGAAACACAGCTACATCACTCCAGGGTCATTCTCATCCTGATATTCACTCCCCTAAAGGATAAACTAAGTATCCATTCACAGGATACAGGATAACAACAACACAGTCACCACATTTACTATAAAAACCACAGACATTGCTACAGAAAACTATTTACTAGCAACAGTGAGCAACCATGTGTGGAATAATTACTAAAACGACCAAAATACAGCATTGTTCACACATTAAGGAAAGGTATGAAATCAAAAAGGCAGCTGCATCTGGTATGCGAAGAGTCCACCACATCACCTGTGACTCCCGGGAAACACTGCTTGCAAAGCAACACGGGCAGAAATGGGCTGGAGAGCTCACGGACTCTCCCTGTGATGGTACAGCAGATATGGAGACGAGGTGGTACCACAGAACTGATAAGCTGCATGCTGGCCACCCTGAGCCAACGTCCTGTTGGATTTTGATGAAATGCTGTCCTTTGTGTGAACTTTGCTCATTATAATGTCATTATAATACCAAAACACACCTCCATCCCGAAGGCTACCCGCCTCCAAGTGCAACCACTCTTCTCTGAGTCTGCGCCCTGAGTCTTTGCAATCTATACCTTTAAATGTGAGGCGAGAGAATTTTAGTCCAATCATAATAAAGGTATTTATGACTAGAGTCACTCAAACTCCACCTTCAAGGTAAAAAATGGCATAAAATAGGTTGGGAAAAAGGGGAAGGTGGGGGGAAGACACCATCGTATGAACCTCTGGGACCAGTTGATGGGCTTTCCCACCCCCATAGGGACGTCTTTGGGTAAGACTTAAGAACTTAGAAATCTTTCTAGAAAGTCTCTTTTCCATTTTTTATAGCCTGGCTGTATTGTTTTAACTTTGTTGTGTGCTTTATATATACACTTATTAGCACATGCGTTGCAGACAGTGTATGTATCACTGGCAATCATAAGAACCTCTGTATCTGTCATTTAAATAAACTGTACCATTTAAGTAGCTAGTTGTTTCAGTTTCTCACTGAACCTGACCAAAGTCTGGCCGTGCTAGTTCGTGAGCACGACTAGACTGAAGGTGCAGTCCTCTATTAGTGTATCCGAATCATAACAGTTTAATATATATTGAACTTGATTGGACTGACAGTGGTGAATTGGTTATCACTCAGATTTTCTGCCTTAACCATTTCACGTGACACCATGCAGTACCTAGTCTTGTTCAGACTGTGCTTTAAGAAACTGCTACTTAAATGAACAAATAGTTAAAATGAACCTAACAAGCAAAGTACTCATATTCTTACCTCCTTCAACAGAATGTTTAATCAAAGTGTCAAGAGCCTTGCTATAATCTTCCAAAATCCAGTATGCCATACTTCGCAGAAAAGGGTCACTGTGCGTGTTTCCTGAGCTCTCTTTTCCAGGAATCACACGTCCCAGAATTCTCTTCTGTAGTACAGATTTGTAAGTAGTAGATACTTCAAACTCCGACTCATAAAGTCTTGATATTACAAGAGCCAACTGAATGTCATTCAGTTTTTCAAGGCAGACCTAAATGAAAATAAATACATTCACAGGACTAAACATCATAATTTCTCCTCTGGTTAAAATGATCACAAGACAGGATGTGACATGAATCTGCTCAGATTGAGATAAGTAGCTCTATCAATTTCATAAAACATTAGCAGAACCATGCGGAATAGCTGTGGCTGACTATTACATGCAAGATCTGATATGAAATTTCTTCAGTTTAAGTCTGAGATGAGAATAGATCTTTGAAATCACTTGGCTTCAATAAATCATTGTCAGTGTGCACATCACCTCTTGAAGCTGGACATTTTGGTTACGAAACTTTACAGAATGAATCCTTCATTATCTAAGAGATTAATTTCCTCCCACCTTTTCAATTCAAACAGACCCAGAAAATATTTTTTTTTTTGTGAAGGTATTCTAAGAGCCAACCCACATCACTGCCAAAAGGTCTTAATTTTTAGATCTGGAACTTTCTAACGAAAAAATATGTTGTCTTCATATATGACAGGGCAGACAATCTGAAAGCAAGATAATGGCAGGTAGGCCTCTTAATATTATTGGAGAGAAATTAACCATGGGACTTATTAGTATCATTAGTATAAGAGCTAAAATAGAATCAAAATGTAAAGATCAAGGATTTGTATGTGTCATTAACGAGGCAGGGAAGGAGGAAGAGCCCAAAAAAACCCAGAATCTTTAGGGGTCATACTAATGCAACATGCAAGTCACATTCATTATATTTGTAGGTTTGGGACAATATAACAGTCTTACACATTATAAAGAAGTTCATCATTTTATTACCTCCACTGCATCTTTTAAGTGTCCTGCCAACAAGAAAAATGCTGCAGAATGTTCAAAACGCTGTTTGCCCAGCAAAGAAAAAGCATTCTTTAATGCTGCTTTACGCCATCTGTCCTCAGTAAAGTTGTTTCCAAAAAATTGTGTCATTTTATTATCTTTTTGGGACCTGCATATTGAGCATAATTCATAAAAATATGTTTTACTAGATGCATTTTGGCTCTTCTTTTCTTCAGATGCCAGAATTCTACACAGATCTGTTCATTAGGAAGTGCAGAGGCTCTTACCACACTCAAAGTATCTTCACATTTAAAAATAAAAAAGCTTTAGTAAATACAAAAACTAATGGTATTTTCAGTTAAATTGATACAGATAAAGGAAAATTAATTTTTCCCAGACGTACTCTTAAGAATGACAATGCAAACTACTTTTTAAAAAGTTTGTAACGCTGAACATTGCATTATGAAGCACTAGACTTAATTATGTTCTCTGAATTTAAGGTAAAATTCTGAAAGATAGCCACGTCATTCCATACGCTACACTTGTAGCACTCAAAAGTAACACAGAATTAATCAGTGATTTGAATTACAGTAGATTTGAGAGTAACTTGAAGCATCTACCTTTAGAAACAACTAAACTACCCCCGTAAGTATAAGCAGCTTAAAAACTACTCATTCAATGTAGAAACAAATTTAGAAATAAAATCTCAGCTTTCAATGGTAATATTTGTGCTTCTTTTGGATTACCACCACATTCAGCTTTTTTCCCAAAGTTATACCAGACAGTATGAAATTCCACAGAAGAGCTTACATGTCTCCTACCTGTATAATCCCCAGATCACAGCCTTCTTTTTCATTGCAAGGTAAAAAATGGCTGCATCAAGTGGATCATTGTTTCGCTGAAAGGCTGCTTTAGCCACCTATGAAGACAGTTCAACAGCAAAAAAACAACCAAAATTTAAATGAATCTTAAGTAAGATTCTTGTTGCTTCTGGTATCCCATGCCCTATAGTGCTTGGAAGTTCTCTTTAATATACGATCCCTCCTCTCATAATGAGTATGACATAAGAATGCATGAAGATACCACAGCTTCAAGCACTTGTTTTTGTTTGATCTCATTTAGCTAATGCTTTTCCAGTTCTAGAAGCTTTTCTGAAGACCAAATGAGAATGCCCTATGTCTGAAATGAGTTCCTGAAATCATAATAAAATTAATTTATTAGTTGCTCTGGTAATCAAAGGACAGATGGAGTCTTAAAGAACAGGCTGGGACCAGTCACAACAAAAGAAAGGTTATTTACAGGACATTACTTTTGGATGTTTGAAAGGAAAAAGGGGTAAGTGGCAATAAGAATAGTCCAAGACCCATGTAAGGTAACCTTAAATGCAGGCCCAGAATACTTGGAATTTTTTAAATGCAAGCCAGGTAAATTTCATAAAGTGATGATTAATTGCTGAAGATTGAAAAGAAAACGTAGAGACATGCATTTTACCACTTTGTGTTTTCTGGTCAAAGTATCTTGTGCATGTCATTTTCTAGCTCAACATATTTGGCTTTTCCAAGAGCTTAAAATAAGTGATAATGAGGTTAGGCATATTGCCGTATCTGTGATGATTAAAATACATAATTCAAAAAAAAAAAAACAAAAACAAACAAAAAAAAAAAAGCCCACACCAATCCCAAGCCGAAATAAAACAATAGAAAGTTTTGTTATCATGGAAATATATCAATCTGCAAGACAAATGTACAACATCTTAGTTGACCCCACTTCTGATAGGTTTCTAAGGAGAAAGTTTTTCACATAACTTGTTTCCTAATTTTGCTTTAAACTCCCCTATATGCTCAATCTTGAGCATCCACTATAAGCACTGTATACTGCCATCTTCAAAATGGAGTATCTAAAAACCCAAAATGTACTTTACACTGGAATTAGAAAGCAAAAGTACTCAAAAATAGATACAAAATTTCATATTCATACAATAAACTATATATACAAAAAAAACACAGCATGAAAAATTCAGAAACACTGAACGTATCTAAAAATTTAAAACCACAAATAGAAAGTAAACACCATAGGACAGCTGTTTGAAAAAAGTTTTGTAATTTTGTTTCAGAATGTTATGTTTACCTTTTCTATGCATTTCCGCAGGCTATGGATATTTCGAACCCACCATCCTATACCCATAGCTCTGAGTTCTGACCATGTTGGATCTCCTTTCTGCACTGCAGGAAGCATGCTCAGTAGTTCTTCTTCCGCTACTGAATGAAATGCCCAAGCAAAATGACTAGTAGATAAGCCTACATAATAAGCCATTTAATAAAAAAAAAAGAAGAGGTTCATTAATAAAATGATCCAGAATCTGAAGTCAAGGAGATGTGAAAGGGAGAAGTGAAGAAAGTTGAATTGTTTATTTTGGATTCTTAAGTGCACTGCTGACGAGGCAACAGAAATTTAAGAATATTTGTAAGCACTGCATATCAAATATTAAAGAAAGCTCATATATATGAAAACATTTTTTCACCTGCAAACTCTATGTAAGTTTGCAAAGAACGGAGTTACTGACTGAAGCTCAAAATGTACTTATAGCGTGTGGCATTAAGATTAGTCACAATACAAAGCGCCGAAGTACAAATACAAAGTACAAGTAGAAAGTACTGATAAAACTTTTAAAGTTTTGAAAGGTAAGCTTCACTATTTTGACTTGGATTAGAAAATGCAGTTTCAGATAATCACAGTAGAAAACAGGTTTGAGGATAGAGATACAAAAGAAAACTGCAAGGAAAAAAAAAAATCACAAGGAAGATAGCAATCACTAAGCAGGAGCATAGCTTGATATGGGTAACTGCAACCCTAGTGACAGCCAGATGTCCCTTTCCATCAATGGCACACTCCACTGCACCTCTGCAGATGCCCTGGAGGTACTACTTACTCTCACCAATTTCTGAGCTCAGCAAGAGCAGAAGTACTAATAGCATTCCATTGGAGAGCTAACTCAGCAGTACTCTGTTGCAGTAGTCCTGGCAAATTCCAATCTCTGATGCAGCTGAGGCATGACAAGCTGTGAGACTCGAAATGCCATCAACTGTCATGATGACTAATGAAAGAAGCAATCACAGACAGTCCTTTAGATTTGATTAAGCTTCATCAAGTCCATCTCATTCTGTCATCTGCAGTATCAGGTTGGAACTACTTAAAACTATACCGAAGAAAACTATTTTGAAATAGTTCATTGGGTAATTACAGTAAACACATGAAAAAACCTGTGAAGTCTGAGTAGGCTGTAAGAGACTTTTTCCCAAGTATGTACTATAATACTAAGTTATACGCACTCTGTTTTCTACTGCATCATTCCTGCAGGTCGTTGGAACAACATGCTACTAGAAGTACAGAAAAGCTGGTTCTTTTAGGGAAATAAAAAAAAAAACACCTAAAAATTGTTAGAAAAAAATACCGCTTCAGTTCCAAGATGTCTGTCTAGAATAAAATAGACATTTTCTGCTCTAGCATACATTCATATTTAACAGTATTAAAAAAAAAAAAAAACAAAAAAAAAAACCAAACACACAACAAAGTAACTCACTGATTCTGCAAAGGCATGTCAACTGTACAGCAATCACACATAGAGCTACATCACTAAGATTCACTTCATCTAAGAAAACACATCAGTTACCTTGGTGAAGCAGTTGAGCTCGATGTACAGGAGGAAGTGAAGTTGTCAGAAATGTGTGAAGCCGAACAGCCAATAAAAATTTTAAGCCACACTCATCAAGAGTTTCTCCACCTGGAATTAAATATTTTTATATGCACTTTAGAGAAACTGCTGACAGTAGCCTTTGTCTTCTGTCTTAACGGAAGAAATACTTTGCAATTCTGTGACTACTAATGCTTTAAGTTTATAAATGTAATAGCTTAATTAATAATTCTTCCCTTCAAGGAAAAGAAGAAAATTTCAAAAGTTTTGAAGTTACTACTTCTTAATGAAAGTGTTAATGAAAAAGTGTTATATAAAAAAATTCGTAAATTTAATTATCAATTTCTCCGCAGAGTGCAACAAACACTGGTCATTAAGACAGTTGTCTCTTCAAAAGTGAACTAGAAACAATTATGGCATGTGGACTGATGGACTAGCACCCGCATTAACAGTAAATACTACGATGGCACAGTAAATAATACAGGCTACACGATGAAACAAACTATGATGTGCTTTCATAAGCCACAAAAATATTCCAGAACAGGAAAAACTTGCCAAAAATGTCATGAAGCACAGTAGTACATTTAACCTGGAAGAGCCAGCTTACCCTGATTTCTGTCTCTGCTTTCTCCAATGTCAGTACTGGTAGTAGCAATTGTATCTGCCAAGGCCATCAATGACATTTGCTCCATCCTAGTCAGACCTGGCAAGCTTGAATGAAGCAAGTGACAAGAAAGAACTTGAGCATGCTCTGGTCCAAAGTAAGTTGGGCTATATTGAGAAAGATCAATGACTTTTGGTTTCAAATTGTCTTCATCTGCATCAAAAGTAACAAGTTCATCTGTACTTATAGCAGTATTTTGAAAGAGATCTTCATAACTGTCATTGGGCACATCTTTTTTATTTTGATTATTTTGATTATTAGACTTCTCTGAACAGGAATGAGATGAATCATCATCTGCAGCAAGCAGAGCATACAAAGGCAATGGTGGAACAGAGTCTATTTCGACATAGTCTTTAGTCTCAGTTTTGCTGAACGTTTTGGGATCTCTTACAGTACTTCCACTAGCACTGATGGTAAGAGATCTGAGCCTCTTATCATGATTAGGTTCAGAGTCAGTTATAGCAACAACTTCTCCAGCAATGCACTTCACCAGATGGGACAGAATGGCTTTTGCCCTACGTACTTTACCAAGATCCATGAGTTCCAATAGTTGATATGGGTGGTACTGAGGTAAAGTGGGAGCTAATGTATGAGCTGCTTCAAAAAGACCAGAGTCCTCCATTTCTGTAGACAGATCACAAGCAGATCTTTTCCCACTAAGTTTCTGTGCAAGACTGGTCATAGACCTGGTCAAGGTTCGCTTTGGTGGATGCAGACCTGAGGCAGCTGACTGGCTTTGTTTCATTAAGCTAGTTATACATGGCGTGCTTCCACTGTAGGAATCTGTACTGACTAGTTCCTGCTTGGAAGGAGATTGCCACTGGGAATAAACATGCATTTCACAATCCATTCCAACTACAAGAATGCCATCACGCACCCAAGACAAGGAGACTGGAAAAGGAGGTGACCCCTCTACAGATGAAACCAAGTCCACACAACGCAGCAGAACAAACCTAGAAAGGGTTGTAGCCTTCGTACTGCCACTATGGGAGATTGCTACAATTTCCTTACCATTTTGTTCTTGCATTTTCCCAGACAACTGACCAAACATATAAAGTTTTGACCCAATTCCCACTGTTAGAATATGTGAACCATCTTCCCTAGACATCCAATCTAAGTGTACTAAGTGCTTCATGCTGGGCATAACATTCGCACCATGAGACAGAGAAATGTCTTGTCGGTTATACGCCACTAAATTACTATCAATGCTAACACCAGGTTCTAATACGGTGCCTATCTCATCTAAATGAAGAGTCTGTTCTAGAATCCAAGAACCACCCCCTGTGGATTCACATTCAAAAATACTAACATGCATTACAAAATCTTGAGAAAGATTACTACTTTTAGATGTTACCTGCTTATATGCTACTGCTAATCTGTTTGTGTGTGCACAGCTAACTTCTGTTGGCCTTCCTGGAACATTAATAGCACTACTGCTAAGAAGTTCATCCTCAATCAGTAATGGCCATTCTTCCCATACATATGTAACATCACTATGTGCACTATATTCTGACATGGAAGAAGCTGACGATTCAGTGGTAACTCTGCATCTCCAGAATCTAACTTTTCCATCAGAGCATGAAGTGGCCAGCAGATACGGTGCACGACAAACAGGATATATGGACGAAGAACTCAGATGTCCTAAAATTAAATAAAATACATGTTTACTGGGGGAAATATTTTAAAAGTAAGTGAAAAGTAAAGAGGTTTTTATTCAGTTATTATTCTGAAACAAAAAAACATTAGCACTTTATGAGAAAGAGGGTTGTTTGCAGGGCCTCACAAAGGAAATGACATGACAAAAACACAATTAAACCATTTTACCCTTTGTTTCTGTTTCATGCTCTAGGGAGGAGTTAAATTACATGATTTAAACCCAAATATTAATATCTTATCATCCCTCCCATCAAATATTTCCCGTTCAGAAATTTAAGAATCTTTATTAAAATATTATTTGAAAGACTACTGATGGAAGCCTTAAAATTTATGTATAGACCCTACAAAAAATTTATTGAAAAGACTGCAAAAGCAAACTTGTGTTTCTATAATTCCTTTTATTGCAAGCATCTAGTATTGGATAAATATTATACATTAAAAAAATGCTTTATTTTAGTATTAATTCCAGGATCAAGATATAAAGTCAAAGGAGCAAACTTTAGCAAACCTTTGGAGTCCATCTACAGGTGTTTTAATTTTAACAACAAATACCAAACTCACTATTACTTCGTTTCTATTTCAAGACCAAAGTCAGAAAGGTAAGGATTCCTTATTTTATTCTTTAAAAAAAATTACAAACCTGCTGATGGCTTTACACTTATTATCTCTACTCCTTCTGGCAAATTCAACTCTTGACTATACACCATTTTGGAAGACAGAGTAAGCCAACTGGTGCTCTGAAGGTTTGCTCTACAGGCCTGATACTTCTGAGTGAAAGGTGATTGGATCTTCTCTGGATCTGGTGAAGAATACAATTCCTCTGTTTGTGTTGCTTCTTCAGGTGTATTTGAATCTATCTTTTCATCTAAAAAAGTTTGCATTGTTAATTTTAAAAAGTCACTGATTTCTTTTAACCTAAGAAGTAGTTTTACTCACAAGTTCCAAAAAGACAGATAATTACTTAAAATTTTCCTTTAATTTTCATGAAATGCATTTCTACATTCAGATTTAAACAGAAATGCTAGCACACCTCAGATTAAATACTTCCGAAATTCTAGAACTGCCTAGAAGTTGTAGCTTTAAACTCTTCAGACTTAAAACAATCAAACAGTAACCAGAAACATCCAAACTGGAGATGAAAGAGGTATGTATATGATTATCCACAGAGGTTAACACTTCATTAACCACAAATTACCTGCAGGTAAAGAAAATTTAATTAAGACCTCCACATCTTTCTTTACAAACTGTGGAAAGGTATTTTTCAGAAAAATTTTGTTAATATTTTAATAAAAATTTACGATCTCAGAGATTATGTGATATGAATGCTTCATTACTTTTTTTTTTAATGAAACTCAACAGTTAAATGATGGATTTGGAACATGAAAATAACCAGTAGGTTGGTTGAAAAGCCTTATCAGTAATGTCCTCATAAGTAGACCAGAAAATTTGCATCTTTAGTCTTCTCACCAACTTATGAACTAATTGTCATAACATTTGAAACAACTTAAGAAATTCTGCCTTTGAAAGCAACAGTAAGACAAATACCAGTTGGGTTTAAATGACAGAAACATGCATCATAACAGACTCCTCTGGTATGTGATGAATGCCAGATTTGTTTTCTCAAAATCTTTAAATGTTAACAGAAAAATACTAAAATCTATCTTAGCTTACTTTAAAAAGTTTTATAGTTTTTGTGGTAGTTTGGTAGTCTGAAAGAGAAAACTAGCATATTTTATAACTTCAAAATTGCTCATAGTTGTAATTTTTTGTTTAGGTGCTTCAGACTATGGGCCAATTTAGAACTTGTGTAAACTCAAAAATTGCAGAACAAAAAATTCTGAGAAGCAAAACATCTGAAATGTTAGGTTGTATTAAAACCAGATAAATGTATTTGCCCTTAGAATGCATAAAAAATACCAAACTTTGGGCTTAGGCTGAACTCAAAAGCTTCCACATTCTGAAGATTAAGAAGCAATTAAGAAAGAATGAGTTGTGATGAAAGCTTGTAATCAAAGAATTGCAGATGCTTTTAAAAAATCTGAAAAATGATTCAGAATACGCTGAATATCAGATATATTCATGAGATAGTGACTTTTTTTTTAAAACTGAAAACTACAAGAAAGATGGCTTACCTACTGAGACAGGAATTGACTTCAAATGTAAATGCCACATATGTAGTAATGAATGGTTTTGAGTATACTCTATTACTATTAGGTAAAATTTTTCAGAGAATCCATTCTGCTGGTTTCCTGGTAAAATTCAGAACAGGAATATATTAGGCGTTATTCAACTGAAAGAACAACTAAATTTTGCTGGCTAGCAAATAATCACACTCAGCTACCATGAACTAATACTGAAATGCAATGGTCTGACTACTTCCTACATGGTTATGTTAGTTTTCTCAGTGTTTTTTACCATAAGCAATAACCACTACAATTATAGGTACACACACAAAGAACTGTCAGAGAAGACAACATATTTGCCTGAATTTGCTGTGTATAAAGTTAAATCCTGGAATGTACTCTCAGCTCTACACCTTTGTCTTTTACCTGCTTGTCTCTTACAGTTTCTTAGCTATCTCTTACTGGCAACTGTAACAGTGAGCTAGACAGAGGTTTGGCCTTCAATGTATAAAAAGCATACAAGTTACATCTAGAGAAGAAATGCCATGCTAACAGTTGGGAAAATAGCAGCCTGGTCTAATAGATAAGGCTCATCATTCACAACCCAGCCAAACTGACTATATAGTCTGTTATGTATAATGCTTCTTCCTAAGAAATTATTTGCTATAGTTTCACCCCAAGAAAGACGACATGAGTTGCAGTATCAGCAGAGCCCATTTCTGGAGGTTGTACTCAGCCAATCTCCTCCCTTAGCACCAAAGTGAACCCATAAGGAACAAGAAGGAACAGTTAGTTTAGCCACCATCTTTTTTCCATATTCCTCTGGCCCTTCTTTAGCTGGGCATCTACATAAAACATGATCAAGAATAAGCTGTATTGGACCTGTGGGTTTGACACTGGGTTACTTATGGTACTGTAGAAAAACACAACAGATTTTTTGTTTGTTTGTTTGTTTTTTTTCTTTTGAAAACAACATGAACTAAATAGTTACATGTTTTACTAAAGAGGAAAGAGTGAGAGTTTTTAAAACTAAAGAGCTTTAAAGCACTAGAAAATGCTTTCAAATTAGAATGTAGGCAAATGGTACACTTCTAATTTGTTTTTTCAAAGGGTCTGTTTAGCCCTATTTCTTACATGGCAGCAATCCATACAGATGTTCAAAACACAAACAGATATATAGTTGCCCTTTTCGAAGATCAAACAGTTTTCATATTTCTTTTAAAGTCCTCTATGTGTATCATACTCAAGATGCAAATGTACAACAAATATAGGCTGTAGAGTAACACTTCTTTTTGTCCTCTATTTTATTCCTAATTTTCAACATCACATTTGCATTTTTTGACCTCTACTGAGAGTTGGGTTCACATTTTCATAGATTATCTCCATTTCTCCAAATATCTTTCCCAACAAGAAACAACTAGTTCATAATTGATGACTATGTATATACAGTTCAGGTAATATTTCCCTAGGTGTCTCCCTTTCCTTCTAACAAAAATAAGCTTTGTATACCAAGTTATTATACAACATTTTGACACTGTTTCACAACTTTGCTTCCTTTTATTCAGCATTCTCTTTACTACTGCTGATGACTTGGTATCAAACTCTACTGACCCTTTTTTTCCACATTATTTCACCGGAACAGAACAAGTCAAAACTGAGATGCCTATATTACACAACCACTGACCCACTCCACCAAGGAAAACTGATCATTTATTCCAGAGCAATTCAGATCTACCCAAAGACCTACAATTCCACACACTATTCACAGTATTGTATTTTACAATTGTGTTTTTGGGGATTTCTTTTTATACCACAGAGGACATGAGGAGCAGTATTTAGCTGATGTGAAGGATGAACATCCATCATAAAAGGATGCGATAAACTTTGTCTGTGTCATACCCTAAAGCTACAGACTCTACATTTAAAATCTTTTCCCCCTCATGTAAGAAGGGTATCAGCAATGGAATGCTTAATACGGTACATAATGGGTATATCATGATTCAAGCTACTTTGTCTAAAATTTGGTTGCACACTACTCCTAAGGGAAGTGAAACACACGGGAGCTTCATTAGACTAGACCTTCTTCTTTGGAATATAAAGATCTCAAAGTCAGTCATTTGACCTTAAAATACTAAAAGGTAAATAAGTTCTTTTTCCTCTGTGGAATGAAGAATATAATACTTTGTCTTCAGTGTTCTATGAAAAAGCATTCTTTACCAGAGTCTGATAAAATGTTGTTCTTTTCAGGTATTTCCTTCTCCTGGTTATTCAAAATGAAGTCTTCTTGAAAAACATGGAATAACTGCGTTTTCCTGCCATGCTAAGAAAGTAAAATCACACATAAGAAGTGAACATCATGGAGTGTACTGTTTAAGATTGTTTTCCAACATGGGAGCTTTTAACTTGGTAAATTATTCACATAAATGACAGATTACTCAAGAAAATGCACCCTCACTTCTCACGTTCTTTTCATTTACAGGTACTATGAAACCAAAAGCACATTTATGTCAGGATCAGTCTTTAAATACCTCATCTTCACTTGATGGAGATCTACATATATAGCCTTTATTATTAACACTTTTTAAACAAGCTATTTATGGTATAAAATGAGATAAGAAAAAGATCTTACAAGCTCTGTGATAGCATCCAGTTCAATGATACATCCTGGTCGAGCTGTAGATTGCTGACTTATGATGTTAAAAACTTCACCAACATACTTCTGTTTAAAAAGAGTCAGGGGGATGGTATTGTTAACTCAGTCTTATGCATTTCTGTGGCACAGCCTGATAGGTACATGCAACATCACTAAGCAAATGTTAACTGAAGTATTCAATATACACTGATGGCAAACCACCAAGAACACAGGTAACATTTCCAGCTTTATCAAGAGCCACAATTTTTCAATGGCTGAAAGGTGACAAGAACATCTAGAAAGCCTCACGTTCAGCAGTTTATTGTCCTTTCTCTAAGGTGCATTGTTGTCTCAACTTTTCCTTATGATGGACAATGCACACACACAGTTTGCTGCTCTGTTACTATTCCTTGTAGTGCAAATGTTTCAGAGGTATTTCGCAACCATTAACTTGCCTCAATACGAAGAGTCTGAGATTAAATGGAATCCAGTATGTCTAGAACGCTAAAAAGCTTTACCATATCTGTTTTTACCAGCAGAACTAAACTACCATAATCTGTGAAATCCTGAATAACCAGCTTATTCAGTTACCAACATGTCTGAAACCAGTGCTACAAAATGAAGTTCCATTCTCCAAAAACACGAGAAAGCTTTTCACTTACAGAAATTTCTGGATTGGAGAGCTCACACAAAAGTTTCTTAGCATCTATCACAGCTTGGTATAATCTCAAATGCTGTCCGTCACTAGCCACAAAGCAGGCACTTGGAGAATTACAGTATGCACCTGAAAAGTAAGAATGCAAAAACTGCTCAAGTTTTCAAACACCAACTTGCTCTTTTTTTTGGAAATAGGCAATTTTGAAGTTCTGAAAGAAAACAATATAGCACAAGAAAAATTCTCTCTTGTTAATTTATGTTCACAAGCAAGAACTACAAGGTTTAATGCTGCTTTCAACACCCAAAGCAAACGATATGAAAGGAAATGAGAATCACATTCACAAACCAGAGCAAAATCTACCTCTGCTTTTAAGTGTTCAACCTGTTCTGATGTATTCACTAGCACCTAAGAACTTTAACTGCATTAGCTCCTGAAATACCAAATACATAAAAGAAGGCAGAAGAATACAGGAATTCTTCACATAGGAAGTATCAGCACCACGGAAATTTGTAAATCAAAGACCCATGTTTAACATTTTTTCCAATGCATTCAAGTATATCTACATTATCTATTTAATCGCATTATTAGGTTATATTACTGTTATTCTAGAACACGAACCAGGAAACAAAACTCACCAAGGCAATAGCTGGGTATAAGTGTAGGCAGCCATGCAACATTAGAAAAAGCTGAAACATGGAGAGAATTGATCCGAGCAAGTTCAGAAACTCCACCAGAGAAGGACAAAGGCCCAACAGGGTCAACTCTCCAAAGAATAAGTTCACTGTAAACTGCATTGGGATCCTGGGATGTTACATTTGCATTGCCTCTGCTCTGACGTCTTACTGGTGACTCCTGAGACTTTACAGAATCATTTGCTTGTTTTCCATTTCCAACATCTGGTGAAATTAGAGCATTGTGATGTGAAGTTGTAAGTAGCAGTGGTAATACTGAGTGGCAAGCCAAGTCATTAAGATGAAAACGGTGACCACAGTATCGGGACTTATGTGAAATACTGAGTACAGTTGAAAAAGCAGATTCCTCAGCAAAACTCACTAGCCATTGGTTCAGTGACCCATCTGCATGTTTGGAAATCATCATAACATTAGGCGTGAAGATACTTAGTTTTAAACTGTTGGTTGATTTACTGTGCCCAGAAGAAATAAGCATAGATGAAGATCGTTTAAGGCCAGGAGGCTTTTGTTTGCCTTGTTGAATAGCTAAGTCAACATTTTTGGTACAAGCATACATCACTATACTTCTGCAAAGAGAGTTTGCATCACCCGTTGGAAATGCAACAGGAATTCTGGAGACAAATGACACCTGGAATTTTAAGAAAAGGAGACAGAACAAGTGTTAAAGTTATTTTTTCATCATACCTCTCACTGAGAAACAATCTATAATCCAGAAAAAATAAAGTACCTGCACCTGACGAAACATGCCAGGCTGGTATTCATCTAGCCAGTCCACATGCCATACCAGCAGTGAACCATCCACAGGATGTATACTGAATAGCATGTCAGCATTTTTATTCCATTCAGAAAGCAGTACTTCAATTTCATGATCAATGATAGCAGGAGATAAAGGAACAAGGCTTGAATTTGGAGTCATCTTCTCATCACCCAGTTCCTTCTTTTCTTGGTTTCCTTTCTGTTCATCTGCATTTTCATCAACTTCTAGAACACACAGATAAATATATATATATATATTCTAGTCAAAAGCATAATATAGTGAGCAGTATTTTTCAGTCAATGGAGAGTCTTTCAGGCCTTTTATAAGCCACTCAGATAAGCACAAATTTAAAATAATGAAAATTTTAACCACAAATCCTCCACTAGACCTCAGTCAATGACTAACAAACCAAAACAGTTTCTATTGCACCTTAATTGGAAATACTTTTATTTTTACCCATTTTATATAAATTTTTGCAAGCACAGGCAGGACAATAGCAGTCATCTCCAAAATGTATATACATTAATTAATTGACTATATTATGTTATAGAATCAAGCTATTTAAATTAGGTTTACATTAAAATTAAAAAAGAAATAAAGTTAATTCAAAGGTTGCCCCTGCTTCCTTAAAAATGCTATAACAATATACTTTCATGGAAAGGCCTCAAGGTCAGTCTAAGTAAATTATACAGTCCTCAGCATAACAAACTTAAAAGCTTTTGACCAACCATCAACAAATTCAGAATTTCTAGACACAGATTTTTAAAAGTCACTTAGGTACTTCCAGCATAAGGGTAGGAAATGCATAGAAATGCTACTGTAATCTGTTTGAACCCTTACATGACAAGATGCCGGCCTCTTACTTCACATGAAAGAACATTATAAATTACTTTGTAAAATGGAAGCCATCTGTCTACGATAACACTTTTACCTTCTTCTGATCTGCTATCCATCTGATTAGATTCCTCAGCGTTAGTCTCAGGAGAATGATGTTCAAAACTCTTTTTAAGTTGTTGCAAAAATACTTCCATGGATAAGGTAAAATGAAGTTCTTTATTGTTTAGCCAGTGCACAACAAAAGGTCCACTTTTTTCTTCATTTTCAGCAAGACTCAGAGATGTGATAGAAGGAAGTAGAGGAATATCTACCAGAAAAAGATGTTGACATTTTTGAAAATCAAGTAGTTTGGACAGAAAATAATTTCAGAAATATGTTTTAAGCAGAAACTCTACCATGAAAAGAATACACTAAGTGTACTGCCACTTATCATTCCTTTCACCAACATGATCTACTTCCAGTATTAAATTGCCTGACTGCTACACCAACAGATGTTCCACAGGGAGGCTCTCTGGGATGCTTACATTAGATTAACAGTGCAGCCCTGCACTGTTACATCTTCGTGATGTAACACTGTCCATACAGGTTAATTTACCTTGTCTTTTGCTACTACAGCTCAGTACAAACCAAATAATTTAAGCATAATTTCTCAACATTTAGTCCACAATGGAGGTTGCACTAGTCATACGCTGTAATTAAGGCCCATGTGTGACAGGACTTATGCTAGCAAACAAAAAAAAAAAAAACTGTGACCAGATGATGCCCTCTGTAACACCATCACATAAAGCCAGGATTTCTGATACCTATAGATTCCATTATTGTTTTGCATTGCCCTATGAAGCTACTTGGTGTCCCAGAAGTCTGTGAAAAATAAAGCAGTAATCGCAAAGTAAGTGACAAAAGCAAGTATCAGACTGCTGCAGATTAACATCATCTAAACTAAGGGTGGTTAAAAAGCTGCTAGGTGATTTACTGCAATTTCCTCAAATAAGCCATACAGCATACTAAAAGCTCAACAAAACCTGCACTTAATTCCCACCTACAAGTCTCCATATGTATTCTCATCTCCTCCTGTTCCCTATTTATGCAGCATTACTTAAATTTCATGCCCTGGGGGACAAAATACTTTCTACTCCAATTCTGGTTTTGTTTTGTTGTGGTTTTTGTTTGTTTGTTTGTTTTTTTTTTTAAAAAAAAAAAGCTAGTGATGGCTTTGAATGATTTACCCTCCAATATAGCCTAGGAAAATTATAACTGATAGAATTGACACAGATAATGGACACAGATAGAAGAAAAAAACCACCACGACTACCAGCAATTTTGTTGTGGAGAGGGGACACAGCAGGAGAAGGGGGCAAGAGGAACACAGAGTATTTAAGAAATATGGTCCTTCTTCCTAAAAAGGCCAATTACTGACAGTCTCAAAAATATAATAATAAATTTGGCAAAAACAGAACTTAAAGGGAAAAATTCTTTTTACCTCTCTTTGGAAGACAAAGCTACAGTAAACATGAATAAGGTGAACAATGACGACTCTTCAAGTGAGAGCTCATAAACCAATTTGGATTAAATTAAATGAAAGAAAATACAATTAGGTTTTTAGATTAAATTTAATTTCAAAGGGCAAACTAAAAGGACTACTTAGAGAATCTGGTTAGACTGAGGTACTTAAGGACTTGACTGTGACGAAGAACAGGTATTTCTTCAAATTAAGATCTAAGATGTGAAATTTACTTTGAACACAAGTTCTGCATTAAAGAACAACCTGTTATCTTCCATCTACTGAGCTAAAGATCAAGCGATCCAAAAAACAGTATCAAGAAAGATAATATTAATAAAGTTAACATAGAAGCAATACAAGATTAAAAAGGCCAAAGTGTCACATACCTAGGATACTCTTTTACCATTCTTTTCCAAAATTATTTTTATTCCCACTCTGAGTTTGGTGTTGAGCACATTTATATTGCAAAGACTATTAAAAGCAAAGTTAAAGTTTAGTTATTATGTATAAACAAACAATGAAAGAAGTGCTTTAGGAGTAGATATAAAGAAGATCGTGAAAGCTGATGTGCTAGCTGCATGAAAAGACTAGCTGGCTCCTTGTGCAATTTAGAGATGCAGAAATGCAGAGAGGAGAACTACAAATCTCCAAGGAGAAATTTTCCTTTATGACACAGGGTAGTAACATATGTAATGACTGGAGACATTTCCTGTAGAAACAGGATAGCATTGATGGTACAGCACAGAACTGCACAAAGGTTCCTTCTGGTAGTCTGGATGTGATTCTAGACGTATCTGTTAAAAGAAGCATGAAGCAATGCTACACAAGGTGAAAACTAAACCTAATCTTACACATGAAGGTGTTTACAGCTGGCTTAGCCCAGTAATGATAATGGAAACCAATAGTTCTATGTAATCATACCAAAGGCTGTACAGCTACAAATATGAACTAACTGTGAATGCCTTTAGGCCAAAATTGGCCTTTCAAACAAGGACCAGTGCGAACAAAAAAAAAAAAAAATTTGAAAATACTAAGACAGAACTTAACTAGTTTAAGAAAAGGATTACACAATGTTTGTCCATTAAATCTAGACACAGGAAATCACATCATAGCAGAAAAACCTTAATGAAAGGCCATTCAATACCACATTTCTATTCAGTTTTTCAATGATCAGACACTGCTTCATTTTCAGCATACACAAACGATTACAAAGACAGAAATATTTAGCAACTGCAGGCGATCTTCCTTAACGCCTATCTTTAAGTGCAAAATTGCTTGAGTGCAAAAGAATATTAAAGTTTATGGAACCCAAGATGAAGGTGTGTTTTCCTTGGTTCAGAGACAGAATTACAGGATTTTCTGGCTACTTCAGACATCTAGTGTCAGGTATTCACTTTAGGAAGCTTGGAAATTTTTGATTTTTCAGCGTGTTCCCAATCTCATACAAAATTCCCAGTAAATTTGTAACTCCAGTTACAAATACTTAGACTGCAGGTCAGACCATTGTGAATCTCAGTTAAAAGATGACCAAAAAGGAAAGAAAGGATTACTGTAGAAGAAAGTTCTTTCACACATTAAATGAAACCAACACGCTAGTAAATTTGCATGATCATGTAAATACTGTACAAATACATCTGAGCCAGTTAAACTTACACAGACAACACAGATCTAAGAAATTTTAGCTCATCCTGTAGCAAAAATATACCATGCTTCTTACCTGTGGCTGGATTGATACTGGCAGCAATATGGAAGTGACAAAGTGCATTTGCATGAGGAAGGATGTTCCTGTGAACTTCGTGGGGATCTTGCTGATGTGGAGCATAACCAGTATGTGCTACAACAGCACCCGACCTCCTCCTCCCTCGTCTAAAGTGCTTCAGGTTTAACTGCATGAAGAATAAGGTGTCATTTTAATTCCTTTCAAAAAGAAAAAGCAGATTTCATCTGTAAGTGGTTTTCTAGATATTAGTGAATGAAATTTTTCAGTTTAAAAGCTACTTTAAAGCATCAGTGGAGTTTCTTAAAAAAAATTTACTGTTCAGGTTGTGTTTGCAGTAGAGATAGCAGCGCTTTCAGATTCATTTATGAAGTCCCATACAGTACCTTGACATAGCAACTGCTTCATATTTCAGTGTGCAGACAGTGTTCATACAGTTTTTATACTTAAACAGAAAATACTACTGTGTTTGATAGATGTATAACATATTTATTCAAGATTCTAAACAAACAAAGTAGCAAACTGAATAATCTCATTTCAGAGACTGAAAAACTGGATCAGTACTTTGGATCTGATTAGATCAGTACCTCTACTCCCATTATAAGGGCCCAGTGAGTTTTAAGGTCTTCCTCCCTTTATGCAATTATTTGTTTCCAACGGAAAAATAATATTCCTTTTTTAAGACTGACTATGCCAGCATTAAAAAGTCTCACTCCACATACTGCACAGTTCAAGCCCATTGTGCTGCAGATATCTATACAGGCACCAAAAGATACAAGAAGGTACACGATTTGTATTAAGGATGGTATTACACTCTTGGCATTCCTTTTCACTTGCTATCCTTTGCATCTTACCACAACATGCTCATGTAAAATAGTTTTCTCTCAATTTTTATGTAATTGTTATTTCTGATCTCTAATGTTGCCTCTTATTTTCAACAGGAACACAGAACTGTCTTCAACTTCCTTTCCCCTCCCCACTTCCAATACTTTTTCTTTGCTATGTTGTGCCTCTCAGACTGTCGTACTTTTCTTCTATGCCTCACGTGCCAAGAAAGCACCATGAGCATGCTAAGTACATCACTCCGTTACAATAAAAGCACAATACCCACATACTCTCTACGCAGATTTGTAGGAGATCATTAATGCTTCACCTTCCCCCTGCCATCCACTGGTTAGAAAACACTATCCAGTAACAATCATTTGCCTTAGAAATACAGCT
Organism: Tyto alba; assembly: GCF_018691265.1. Lineage (NCBI taxonomy): Eukaryota > Metazoa > Chordata > Aves > Strigiformes > Tytonidae > Tyto > Tyto alba. Next base: position 19,394,824 of record NW_024881275.1, on the reverse strand, counting down.
CACAAGCATTCTGCTCTACTTCAAGACTACAGCAGAACTGTAACAACAGCTATCTTCCCTCCATATCACTACCCGTTTTTCAGCTGCAGAAGCCAGAGAACATCCCAAAACTTCAGAGGTAACAAGTGAGCCCCCACCATACATTTTAAGGCAATATCATTAATGGGTTTCACACTACCTATGTACAGTATGTGCTCCATACTCTTCCTAGCTGTGTTGGGTTTGTGTGTGGTGGGGTTTAGGTAGCGGGCAAGGGGGTTACACCCGTCACCTCTGTGAGAAGCTTCTCAAAGCACTACTGGCCCCAAGTCAGACCTGCCTCTAGCCAGGGCCGAACCAATTAGTGATAGAGTTCGTGCCTCTACAATAATGTATTTAAGGGGAACCAGGGATGGGGAGTGGGGTTGTGAGGAGGACGTCTGTGAGAACACCAAGGTCAATGGAAGAAAAGAGGAGGAGGAAGGCGGGAGGTGTGCCATAGCAGAGACTCCCTTGCAGCCCATGGTGAGAGATGGCAGGCTGTGCCCTGCTGACACCTATGGACGACCCCATGCCAGAACAGGTGACTGCACCCACAGCAGGCTAGGACTCTGAGGGAAGCCCTCACTGGTGTAGTTCACCACTGGGAAGATTGCAACACACGGGAGGCACTCACACTGAGGCAGCTCAGGAAGAGCTGCAGCCCGTGGAGGGACTGGTATCAGAGAAAGTTCATGGAGGACTCCCTCCCTTGAGAAGGACCCCAGGCTGGCGCAGGGGGAGAGTGCAAGGAGTGCTCCCCCTGAGGGGGGAGTGGCAGAGGCAACATATGATGAACTGACCACAACCCCTATCCCCTGCCCCCCTGGGCTGTGGCAGGGGAGGACATAGAGACACTGGGAGCAAATCTGAGCCCAGGAACAAAGGAGAGATGGGAAGGCGGTGTTTTTAAGATGTGGTTATACTTCCCACTGTCCTAGTCTGATTGTTAAGAGTTGGTGGTGGCAGTATTTGACCTAAATTGATGGTCTTTTTCTTCCCCTGATGAGTCTGTCCTTTGTCCATTACCGTAACAGGTGAGTCATCCCTCCCTGTCCCTAATCTTGACCCCGGAGCCTTTTGTTTTATATTCTCCTTCCAGCTACTCCTGGGGAAGGAGCAAGCTGCTGTGTAGTGTTTAGTTGCCCTCTGGGCTCAAACCAGGACACTAGCCCTTTGACTAAGATACTGCCAAGCACCTTGCTTCAGTCACCAGAGAAAATTAGGCAGTAGTGACATAAGAGCAGCGTGTCTCCTAATGTGAAAGCTCAGTAGGACAGCTGTCAGCTTAGCCTTCATAAGAATGATTTCATGTAAATTCAGTCTTTCATAATATGTTATGCACATTTGTGGTATTTCAGCTTATGAAACATGTTCAAGTTGCTAATTACAATCTTAGATTTATGTGTGTGTACATGTGTTCATTCCCACTGTTCAATTTCACTTCTTACCTCTAAAGCATTTTGCACTTTTTCCTTACTTGAAGTGTTTCTCTTAAAGTTATTTGTGAAGTTCACTGCTTCACTCCAATTGTTGTATCCTCCACCATATAACAGACTGTCATTGGGTAGCAAAGTCTCTGCCCAGAGACGACAAACATTATCCTTACAGCAAGTCAGGAGTACATTGCAGACAGCACCACTAATGAAAGAAAATTTAAAGTGTTAAGAAGCTGCTTACTATCACACGGCACCAAAAGAAAGCAAGTTTTCAGAATTGCACCAAGTAACTTAGATACTAAGGAAAGAAAAAGTCAACAATACATTCTTAGGAAAACAAATTTTGTATGAAAGGCTTTCATATCTATTCAAGTATCTGAATATAAAATTACCTCAAACTTCATTACACAATTATGCAACACCAAATCATGGATTTCAATATTCAGAATTAGTCATAGCTGGAATAGCTAAATTTATGCTTTTCTTTTTAAAGTCCTTCACATAAAAAGCTAATCATATTCTGGATACCTGTTCCCAATTCCACAGGTCTTACTGCTATATATCATATACAAAATTATATATCCAAAATAGAGAAATGAAGGTAATACCAGGAATACAACAGCCAATCTACAACGACAAACTTTTCTTAATCAGTATTTTTCCAAATGCAATTTGTGTTACATATCTATCCAAAAAATGAAATTAACCTAAAGTAGGCACTGAAAAGGTTTTCAGTTCATATAAGTTCACAATTCAGTTCTGGCTAAGACTCAAAAACTCTATAGATCATCTGACTGGACTGCCCAGCAACAAACTTCTTTAGGAATCTTGGAGTAGGTAAATTTTCAAAACTGATTTAAGGACTGCAGTAACGGCTTTCTGAAGAGTCTTCTACTTAAAAAGTTGGTATAAAAGACAGAATAAACTTGTTCAAACACACAAAGGTATGCAAAATTCAAATGGTTACTATTTGGAGTAATACAGCAAAAAGATATGGCAGGGCACAAAATTGCTAAAACTACTTCAGTTTGAAATTGAGATTACTGGTGAAAACTAGGAACAGGTCATTTAGGAATTGTCTGAACACACCCAAAATAAAAGACTAAATCCAAAATATCAATTCCAAACTATTCTTTTAATTCAGTTTAATTCAATTTCTAGATACTGTTTCTAACCAAAGTCTGGCAATAAATCAAAACACACAGAAAAATGTGAGTATTTGAGAAAGATGGCAAAAAGTGACAGGACTTCTGAATTGTTCTGATTCCATTAAGAGAGAAAGAGAGCAACAAGCTAGGACCAAATGCATAAATGGTCATTTAAGACAGTGCAACCCAAAAGATGCACAGAAAGGCAATTTTGCAAGAGCTGATTATATACTTAGTCCAATCTCTAAGCTAGTTTGTGGGACTCCCTTTCTATCTTTCCAGCTCCTTCCCGGGTAAGAGAATGCTTACCATCCTCTCAAGAACTTCATTGTGAAGGAATTATACAAACACACACAAACAATACACAGGGTGTGCAAACTCAATATTAACTGAAGTAAACTGTACAACTTCTGTGGCTGTTGACTGCACAGCTGGGAAGTCTGAACAGTTTGGGGTTTTTTCTGGCAATTTACAAACCTCGGATTATTAGATCTACTGACCGTGGCATGAATTTACTGGTCTTCCTCCACGAAAATGCATTTACTGATCGAGGATGAGCCAAATAAACAAATGAAAAATCAATTTCTTCTGCTTGTTTCTCTGGACTTGCACCAGGTGGTGTTATGGCTGATCGCCAACTGTCCGTACTGTACCATACTTTCACAAGACAATCATCCTGGGGAAAGAAAAAAATTACAGTAAACAAGACCACCTTGCATAAGAAAATGATGCACAAGTACTTCTAGGTGTGTCTCCTGGGTTTTTGTTTTTCTTTTAAGTAAAATACTTTTTTGATGACAGGAAGTCAGTTCAGTAAACAGAACTTCACAACCTGATCTTGAAGAAAACACAGTAGCAGAGCTTTCTTTTAATCACTCTTGCCATTACTAACTTGATTAATTTTGTTCCTTCTGGTTAGCTGCCAGCTTTTGACCACAAAAAAGCAAGCTGTATTGGTTTGAGCTGGTATTCAAATGTTAATACGACTAATTGTATTTTGACAGAAAACCCTCAAAACCTACACTCACAAATTTAAGTGTTAGAAATACAAGCAAAGGTCAAAGACATCTCAAAAATCAAGCTCAGTACTGCTCAGCCTGCTTTTCTTAGATATGCACATGCAGAAACTGAAAAAATCATGTTCCTAATGCCCTCATTCCTATGCCTTTAAGGACCAGATAAATGAATCTGGATCTAGATTCACAAGTTGTTGATCCACTATTAAATATGAATGGTACTGAAAAATACCGTATGAACCTTGATATGCTTAAATGACCCTATTGGGAGTGGGGATTTGTGTTTTATGAACAGCATCTTCTCTAATTAAACAAAGACACAGAAACAAAGATTCATTTTAATGATTCTGCAGGCAGGTAATTAATTTAGTCATTTATGGTTAAAAATCCATTATTAATTTTCCTACTTAGTAATTTTTCCTACATAGTCAGTAATTGCGCTTTGTATGAGTTTATCATATAAGGTAAGACAACAGGACATAACACATTTCAGTCAAAAACTGTGGAAGAATATTACCCCTACAGAAGCTATTTGCAGATTAATTTATTTTTCCACAACCCAATCCTATTATAACATTAGAATTCATTAAAAGTTGACTTTAAAAACAAATATCAACTCCTACAGAAAAAAAAAAAAAATATATATAGTGAAATACACATAGGCTATATTGCCAAAAATAACAAAACTTTTTTTTGGGGGGGGGGGGGGGGGGGGATGGGACATGGGGAGAGGATAAAACTTGCACTCAAACAATTTTGTACATAATAGTTATCTTAAACATGACAGGAATAACTCCCCTTTCAGACAGTAACTGGCTAAAGACATCACAGAACATATAGCAAACAATATGACATCCCAAATAAGCAGAACACGAATGGAGCAGGAGAACTTGTTGCACAGTTATTATACAGAGTGTAGGTTATCAGCAAGAAAGTCTAGTATTTCACTTCACGTGTTGGAAACTAGCCAACTGGAACATAGTTTACCTAGAAAAAAAAATCTAGATTATTTTACAAATTTGTTACATCTTTGTCTCTTCCTTAAAGATGGAAAATGCCTTAAAAGTTAGTCTCCTAAGTAAGCATAATGATATGAAATGTCAAGCTTTGGAGGAAAAAGCAAACACAACTAAGCAATTGTTTGTTACTCATCTGTTCTTGATGCAGACATCTGAATCACAAAAATATGCATCACAACTACTTTTTAAAAGCAAGACTTACTTGAAGACTGAACGATCCTCGATCCTTTGTCCTTCAAGCACGTATTAAGGGACATCAAAAAGCAACAGTAGAGTTCTACATACTACTACTAAATCAAACACCGTTCTAACCAATCTTTATGTGTACATCTAATTTTTCATTCATGTTTCTGAGACAGACTAGACCAAACAACACAACTGTCTTTCATTCTTAAAACTGAAACGTGTTCTGTCAAGTTAATACTGCTCTGGAGCACGTGACATTTACACTAGGTTTTCACTAATCTCAGCAATTGCATTGTCCCAATTAACCTTACATACTACCATTTTGTTTCCTTTTTAATAATTCTCCTATCTCTGATAGGTCCTTCAGGTAGTAGCACAAACTTGATGCCTACCTGCATCTGTTAATCTGTGTTAAAACTGTCTATACTCTTAAATAGTTTGTTTCATTTTTAAAAGCAGTATTATTTTTTTTTCCCAGAGTCTACTGTGATAATGCCCTAAATCCTCAGAGGATGGGTGTGGGCATTCTTCACTCTCCCCTCAAATAAAGACAATAGTATTGCTTGCAGAAAACAACTACTCATTTCACATCCTTTAACAAGTAAAATAAATTCAAGTATGGATTTCTCACAATTTTTCATGGGATCCTCTACATTATCTTGATTTTTTTTCCTGCTTTGACTTATTACAATATTACTCTCTTACTAACCAGAACAACAAGTTTTGTAATATAAAAGATTAGTTTGTTCCTGTTCCAGGAAGTGAAAAGATATGACTGCGCCATTTTGTTTACATTTTTTTGCTTATTTTGCCAAAGGGTTTTGTTACTTTTGCTGATAAACCACTGAATGCTGAGCACACGAAACTAATCTGTAAGATGGGCCACAAACACTGACATTAACTATGTGTGAATATACCTGTGGAAGGGAATGTGAATTCTATGTACACAAACAGGAATACAGATACATTTACACAAAAATATACTGAAAAGCTATTTTTGATTAATGGTGTTATGCTAATAGTGAAATACTGGATATAGTTCATCACTAGAAGGATATCCAGCAGTGAGCTCATTCATCTCCCCTATTACCTGAAACTCTTCTCTTTATGATGTCTTATAATTTAGTACTGACTAAAAGTATTTTTAAATAGTCAGCAGTGAATATTTGTTGGCTTTCCCCCCCACTCCCCCCAACTTCCTTTCTCACAAATTACCAAAATGTAAAGATGAATAGAGGGATTACTGAAAATATTAGGCAAAAAAAAATTTAAAATATTTTTTTCATTAACAAGGGTTTTTTTTAAAGAAAGACTGTGTTTATTTTGTTTGTTTGCTTTAATAGCTGATTTGCATTAGTACAAAATATTAATAAAAAAAAATGCTTTACCTTTCCAGCAGTAGCAAAAAACTCTCCATCTGGTGAGAATTTCATTAAACAAACTTGAGAAGCAGTTCTGTGAAATAAATTAAAAATAGAAAATAAGTAGTAAGAACCTTTTCCAGAACTCTAAACAGCTTTTACCCCTTAAACTCGTGAAAGGGATTTAATTCTTATATGCAAGTGTCCATTTTATTGTGTGAAACAACTTAAGCTTTACCACCTAGTCTTTCTGGAGTCTCTTAACCTTGTGTGCAACACCTGGCTGTGGTCACACAGGAAACAAAGAAAACCAGGACGGTGTAGCTGAGGGTGCTGCAATACCTAATTTTCCAAAATATCTTAAGAGAAAAACAGCTGCTAACAGGTTAAACTGTATGCAGATATGCTCTATTTCCACTTCACAATCATTTCAATTTCAAATTGATTTCTGCTGTCTCATAATATCTTCCAGCTTATCTAAAAGACACCTCCATTCCTCATAATACCTACAGCTGTAACTCAAGAAAACAAAAAGTCATAAAAAGAATAACGTAGTTAAGTATCTGAAAGTAGTTTTTACATTAACAGTCACACTGGTAAAAGATGCCACACCAAAATAATCTAAACCAAAGTACATGGTTCATTTTTGCTGTTTTACTTGGATTGGAAATACTGATAAAATAACTGCTTCTACAGGTTTTGAAGCACTGAGCTATTGCCTAAGTGTTGGGCTTATTAATGGCAACAAGAACATACAAGTGCAGCACAAATACAGTGTACATTTTCATCCTGAATTTATTGGACATGTATAAAAAGCTGTAGGGTCTAATTTTCGGGAAGGATTAAGTTAGCCATCAGGACAACAAAAGCATGATGTATTTAGTGTGTGCAGTAACAACAGCAAGTAGATGACAAAAGCCACACATCAAAAGAAAGTCAATTCCCACCTAGGCTTAGGCAACATTCTCCTAGTAGGGCCAATACGAAGACATTTGGGAATGCCTCCTTCAGACATTATTCTGGCAAAGCGTAGTACTGCAAAATCACTATCTTGCAAACTTCTCCTTCAGAAAAACCTCTTCTAAATCTAACTGAAGTACAAATGCCAGAAGACATAGAGGCATAAAAGGTGAATTGCAAAGCAAGTTCTGTTGACCACTTCCTGGACCTACTAATTCAAAGTACACAGCACTCAGCTCTCTCTCCTCCAGAAAAGAGTTTAAAAAAGAGGGAAACAGGTGGAGAGCTATGAAGGCTTCTGTAAGGTTTGTGATACAAATGTGAAACATACTACTGATAGGACAAAGGAAAAGCAAAATCTGTATGATCTTGACTACTGTTACCACAACTCCAGATTCTAAAACCATACCCATGGCATTATATATACGGGCTGACTCCTTCTCTTATTACGATGAGGGATGAGGGTTCAAAGGTGTCTCAATAAATTGATAAATCTTAAACTTCTTTTATTTAGAAAGTTCATCACATTCAAAAGAAAATTTTTCTGTTGTAGTTTGGATGATCTTGGGATTTTAAACACATCCTTGATAAAAATGAAAGAGTACAATGACAAAGGAACAAGTGAAGGATTAAAAAAGGATTTTTTCAGGTACATCCAGGGAACTACTCAACTAAGTGTTTCACAAAGAATAATTTCAGGCAGGTCCTTCTAGCCAGCCACTTTGGGAGACTTCTTTAAGGAGGCTGCTATTTGGTACCCTGGTCCCAAGTGAACAGTGCACCTGAAGTATTGGAAAAGTCTTCCCACAGCAGGAAGGACTGTGAATTAAATTGTCTTATAAACTGAAGTACTAAACTAAAACTCTTCTGAATGTACACCAATACACAGACAAAAAGATTAAAATAAACATGAATACAAGAGCAGCACTCAGAGATGCAGTAAGCCAAAGTGCATCCATCTTTGCATGACTTCCAAATATTGAGAATAATCAGAAAGTAAAAGGTGTATGAAAGAGGGGAGATAAGTGAGAAGGAAAGAAAGGTGCAGTACATTGGACATCGAATGAATGTATTTTAATCAGTCCTGCAAGCACAATAATTTTCAAACATGCAGTTTTCACCTTCTTGTACAAGCAACAAAGTCTGCTGGGACAGTCTCAATATCAGCCATCCCTCAGTATTTTACTAGCGCTCAGTATAACTGAAAAACTGCCTAAGAACATAAACTACCCTATAATCAATTACAACTGATCCTGCAGGAAAAAAGAAATGCCACATGTTCAAAGGAAGCATGATTCAAGTTTATCACATACCAGTAACATGTATCAAATAACAGTATACAATAGGATTTCAATGAACTACACTGAGTATTTCACCATCAGCAAGGAAAAAGGAATTACTTGTCTTTAAACAGGTTTCTTACTTGCATTGCCAGATACACCTCCATTCTCCAAGTCCAACATCTGTTCTTTCAGTCGTGTCATTGTCAGAAGGGTTTTCTGAAGGAACATTGGACCAAAGCTGAAGGCAACTGGAACCAGTCAAAAGGCGAGTGCCTAAAACAAACATTTGTAACAAATGAACTACAAAACAAGTAGCAAATTCTATAAAGAGAGAGAAAAAAGAAAACATTCTACAAAGCTGGAACTGTAGAACAAAATATGCCAGATATTATCTTAACACCTTTTCTATAGCAAAGTTACTGTAATAGCATTGTGCCTTTTATACATTCTACTACACAGATATAGACTGGGTCAAATCTTGCAAGAAGATACTCTGACGTATTATAAAACATTTTGATTTGAGTATCTACAGTTCAAATTGTGAAAATTAATCAAATTTTCAAAGTAGTTATTCTCTAAAAGAAATACCAAGAGCTACTGTAGACATCCCTCTTTCACAGCAAATACTTACCATTTAAACCGTGTTTTTAAACACTAGATACTGCTGAGATTAGGATAATCGAGTAAGACCATACAGATGCACCTAATATTTTGGCTCTCCTGTAACCAGTGATAAAAGGTAGATTTCACTCCACTTTGGTGTTTTCTATCATGTTAGGAGAAATCAAAATATCTCTTCCTTGTCCCCAGAGAAGATTGAAATTTAAATAAAAAATTAGATAAGGTATCAAATAGGTAAGTGTTTCTTTAATTCTATTCTTACCTGTGGGATCCCATGTTAGATTACATGCTATGGCTTCCAGTAAGATTTGAGCATTCTTCTGCCACTGATAATGTAATGTCTGAAATTTTAAGTATTCACAATCATTAGCATGAAAACGCTTCCTTTCCCTCCCTTCCCCTTTTATAGTAGAAGCAGTACATCTTCACTGCACTCTCCAACTTTCAAGAAGGATGTGTTTAAAATAAATTACTGCTTATCTAAAAACTGTATTCATTCTGACTTTTAAATAAAGCAGCTTCCCATTAATCTGACCATATAAATAGAATTTCCTAACTTCTTATTTTAAAAATACAGCTTGAAACAAATTTAGGATGTAAAATCATCATCAGAATCTAGAGGGTTTTTTTTTAAAAAACGAAGTCAGATTTTATTTTTGGAAAAAAGAAAAGATATAGCAAAAATGAAATACACTAAATGTACCTGGTGTTTCCTATCAGTAGTATTGTTGAATTGAAGGATTTCAATAAGGTCAAAATAACATATATGATACTTCCTCCTTTTTTATTTTTAAATATACAACAGAACAGTCAACTACTGAACTTGCATCATTCCCTCATTCCCCGAAACAAGCTGAGGATTAAATTCACAAAATATTTACCTTGTCTCTTCTTATAATAGGTTGCAAAGTTTTGATGCTTTGAATTATAAGAGACTGAAATTGTCACTGGAAATAATATTAAGAGCCAACAGGTACTTTCTTAAATCACTAAGAGAAACATTTTTAAAACAATCATCCCCCACTCCAAAAACATCAAACCAACAGATGTGAAAGTTAAAATATAACAACTAAATCTTTCAAAAGTCAAAAGTTTCGTAGAAAACAGTATAGCACCACCTGCAGATAAGGATCTACAAGAAATTTCTGAAGCTGGTATTTTTCTTATGGCTTGGTTTTGTTTTTTTTTGGTTTGGTTTTGTTCTTTGTTTGGGTTTTTTGTTGCTGTTTGGGGGTTTTTGTTGTTTTTGGGTTTTTTTTTTTTTTTTTTTTTTTTTTTAGATTCTGAACATTCTAGTAAATGGATGACAAAGGCAATTTTACAACAACCTAAATATGCTGGAAATTACTGCATAGAGGTTAACTGAGAGAATGAAATAACAGAATAGTTCTTCATTTATAAATATGTGAAATCAAATCATGAGTGGAGAGTGCTTCCTCCACTGCTTGAAGTTATGACACTAACTTCAAAGTTTCAAGGTAAATGTACTATTTACCAGTACCGAGAAACATTCAGGACACATACAACAGCTTCAATGATCAGAAAAGAGTCAGTACCTCTAAAAAGTTCGTATGAGCATAGGGATTTTACCATTATTTTAATCCACTGCTTTCCACTGGTATAAATTGTTCCATTTATATACACACATACATATATATATTATATTAAGTACCAGATATTTAATTAATATATAAAATACCACTGGTTTACAGGTACACCAGGAAATATATGACAGAGCTGGTTAGAATAAAGAAGGGAATCCGCTATGTGGCTATATAAACAATTTATTAATACAAATAGAGACCAAATCCCTGAAGAGGGAGACAGAAGCTCCTTGAGCAATTGCTGTCAAAGCTCTCATATTGTCAAACGGCCTTTAGACTCTAATGCTTCTAATTAGAAGAGTAAGCCTCTCCATGTAAGAAGCAGTTAAATAACCTGCTCTAAATCATATTATTAGCCAGATATTAAGGTTCTGGCTGCTAATTCACTAAACTACTGTCAGTGAAACTAAGCCATGTTATCAAGAAAATAAATACTCTTCTTATTCACCATTATAACACCGAAGTATAAGCATTCAGTCAGATACCCTAAAAAAAGCCAGATTTGGCAAAGAACACGCAGTTTCATAAAGTTAAAATAAGAATTGTAAAAGAGATCAGGGCATAAAGGCTACTCAGCATAGATCAAAAATGAATTCCTATTGTGACAGCTACACCATCTGGAGAACAGGGGAGTGCACATCTTTTTGGGTTGGGTTAGATGAATAAGTAATATGAAGCATTATAGTAAAACCTATTTTTAAAAAAATCTCAATATCTCTGTCCTCCTACCATTTTCAATTTCCAAGAACCATCTTACATCTCAATTTTATTCTAGCATTAAAAGAAGATATCAAAGCAATCTTCAAGTTCAAAGCAAACCAGAAAAATGAGTCAGACTTTTTAACTGAGTAAATTAATTAAGGAGTGATGAATTACTTACATTATGATGACTGCTGTTCTGCTTCAAGAGGCTAACTGGCTCAAAGATACAAATCACCTTTCCGTAAGAAGCTGCAATCTGAAGCAATTTATATTTACATGTACATAAACACACACAGGAGAAACGATATAGAGCAAACAAGAAAAAAAATGCAAATTGATTCTACTTTTAACCATCCTGGTAGATAAATCTGAAGCTCATATCCATATCTCCTTTTGTTAACAGAAAAACACCACCTAGCAAAAATCACGAAGCAAGTGTTGACAATAAGAAAAATACAATTCTTTATTTACACATTAATCCTGATAAACTACTGAGAGTACTGGTAGACATGAACATTTATTTTCTTTACAAATATCTGATCTATTATCAATATTCTTTCCACACTAAATTAGGTAAACACTCAGAGGAGTCTGCAGAGTTCACATTCTCAGAAAGAGAATTAAGATCGGTTCATGGTAACTAACTAAATGCTAACAAAATACTTCAAGAAGTTGCGGTATGGTCAGCTTTAAGTAGTGTTTCAAAGTCTTATTCCATCAGTGGTATCAGCCACCCCAAACTTGGATTAAAATGAGATTAAGAGTATTTTGTCTCAAGCTATCTAGATAAAACAAGCTTAAAAGACCTGCTAAGAAGAACCAAACAAGCCAAACGTATGCTAAAGAGCTCAGACAGAGGACTTGAGAGAGCAGTCACAAGGCAATGTTGCCTAAAACAATTTAAACACAGATTTACAAAAATGAAGGAGTTTGCATAGGTCATGCATAATGGACATCCCATATTTTGAAGTGATGCTTGATGTTAAAATGAGCCTATCTACAGTTCTGATATGCTGTAATAGTCAGTTTCCTATTTCTGTGACATTCTGGCTCAGAAGGTATTCACAGTTTTACTTTAACAACAATAAAGTCAGAGTCAGTTTATAAACTACATTTTGATTTCAGTATCAGCCACAACACCTACAAGGGGGAAAAAAAAAAAAAAAAAAAAGCACTCAACTGTCATACCTAAGTTGTTCCTATTTACAGATCCATTAATTACAGATGTACATGACCTGTACAAATGTACAGATCCATATATATCCTAAAATACATAGATCCATAGCTTCCAAGAGAAACTTTCTGCATTAAAAATACACTTAAGTAAGTTTCTACCACACTAACAACCTAAACATGAGCCTGACCCAAGGATGCCAAGAGTAATTTCATCACAGTTACAAAATGCCTGAAGAAACTTTCTCCTTGCATCTCAGACTAATATTTGGCCTCTCCAATTCTCTTGAGTTTCGTCACACTTTTATTCTGATAACTCCATTCCACACTCGAACAGGAAGAAGAATATATAAATTCGTATTGGCTAGGTTTTTCCTTTTTTCCAAGTGTGGACAGTTCTTTCATTTTTTATTGTTTAGTGGGTTTTTAAGACTAACATTAGCATGCCAAAATGCTAAACAGGTAGCGTTCAGACCAGGTGAAAGTTTCCACAGGCTTCCACAATGATACAACCACTCAAACTAGTCCCTGCTGAGCAGCGTTCCACCAAAAAGAATAATGTAAATTTGTGTATTAAAGAATCTCCTAAACCACCACAATAATCACCCAGACATCAACCAAATGTCTACTGTAGTCCCAGGTCCTGTTATTAGAAATAAGATGTGCAGAGAAGCCTTACCGAGTTGTAAGAGAGGGGTTACAGACATTTCTAATGACAGACAGTGGCAGTGAGTGCACCCTCAGCCAGTCTGTGATTTGCTAGAGGGAAGGGATGCCACCCAGAGCGACCCTGACAATCTTGAGGAGTGAGCCCAAGCAAAAAAGTCCATGAAGGACAAGCGTGAGGTCCTGCATATGGGTTACAGCAATCCCCAGTATCAACACAGACTAGGGGAATGAACGAATTGAGAGCAGCCCTGTGGAAAACAACGGACAGTTACTGGCAGACAAAAACATTAAACATGCATAAAAAGAATGATGCCAGTAGGGAAAGGGAGGTGATTCTCCACCTCTAGTGAGACCCCACCTTCCAGCTGGAGGTACTACATCCATCTCTAGTGTCCCCAGCAGCTGTAAGACATGGACCTGTCAAAGCAGGTCCAGAAGAGCCTTAAAGAGAACTTACGAGAAATATGGAGAAAGACTTTTTAGCAAGGCCTATAGCAACAGGACAAGGGGTAATGGTTTAAAACTAAACGAGTAGATTTAGATTAGTTATAAGGAAGAAATTTCTTACAATGAGGTTGGTGAGACACTGGCACCGGTTGCCCAGAGAGCCTGTAGATGCCCCATCCCTGGAAATATTCAGGGTCAGGCTAGATGGGTCTTTGAGCAACCTGATCTTGTGACAGATGTCCATTCACAGCAGGGCAGGGTGGGGATGGATAAATCATCCTTAAACTTCCCTTCCAACATAAACCATTCTATGACCCTGTAATTCTCGCACCACGATATAAGAATAAAGCATCAGTCCTTGGGGCAACAACTCTGATCACCCTCACCACTTCATCTGAAGTAGGAATTTAACTGGTAGCATCAGGTTCTCATGTTACTAAGTTTCTTGATAAGACTTACGTTTTGCCCCATATTGCACAGGAACCCTCAACGGTTTTCTCATTCATCAAAAGGTCTGTAACTTGAACTATTTTACACTATGACTCACCACCACCAAATAGCAGAAAATAAAACTATCCCATTTCCTTTGAAAAGAACCCACAGACTACCTACTAAAAAACAAACAAAAACATCTTACCACACTATAGTTTATGAAATTACAAACCCTGGATTCACACCTGAGCTTTCATACTCCAAATAATTACTCGTTCCACTTATGGGGGAAAAAAAAAAAAAAGTCCTATTTAACAAACTTACTGGTTTTACTCACCAATTTTCTGCAGGTGAACTATTAGCATGTAAACCGAGGTCAGTAAAATAGTTTGTTCCATAAAAAAAACCACTTCATGTATATTGTAACACTGCAGTCACCAGCCATGATGCAAACAACTCTGATTACGTTTCAAATGATCTGAAGCTAGGACCACCCTCTTGTACCCTGTTAGCTATTTGTACATGCCAAACATCGAATACAGTTAAAGCTTTGTCAGGTTATCATTTAAAGTTTTGGCCTTAATTGTTATGTTCACTAAAGGAAGTGGAAAGAGGCTTGTAGCTTACATTGTACAGAAGATCAAGTACTACACCCACTTACAAACAAATTGTTGATTACCAAATTGCCTACAACCAAGAATAAGAGATTGGATTCAGTGTCCTAAGCTTAAATTGTCCTGTTTATTAAATTAGTCTTTGCAAATCTATGGGAGACTTTTAGAAAAAAGTTTATATACACGTATAAGCACATGTAAATATAAACATATATATGTATGCTTTCTTGGGATGATTAAAAATTCTCATCCATTTTCTTCCCCTCATCTCATTCTGGGAGACAGAATTAAGTTTAACCTCCAGAACTAGACTAGGAAGAAAATAATATGGTGCCATGTTCCCCCCACCCTTCAAAGCCAAAGAAGAGGTCGGTCATACAGGTACTTCTAAGCCGTTGCTACTGCAAAGTAGCTTCCCAATAAACCACAATTGGGTTTAGGAGGCAAGAATGGAGAAAAAAATTCAACTCACTACTTTCATAACTGATAAATAACTCTTTTATAAACAAATTCTGTCATCCAAAGGGAGAATGATGGAGATCCTTCAAAAGGAGTAAAGGCTAGCAATTATGGACAAAATACTTGATAGCAGCTCTCCATAAAGTATAAAATTAAAAAGGAACATAATTTGTAAACTACAAATTAGAACTGGATGCTTTTTAGAAATGTTCAAAATTGCAGCACAAATAAGATGCATTACTTGCATTTTGTTTTCATATAGATTTTAAACAATAAATAATAATCTGGAGGTAAATGGAAGAGAAATCTGTCTGTCAATACTGATGAAGAAGCTGTAATTCCATCCTTGCAAAAGTGAACTGGAAATTCATTGATCAGTTCAGCCAGTAAGTAGTTTCCTAGCCATTCACTGCTTAGTATTTCAGCACTCTACAAATACATGTAGTCTAATTGCTAACAGCAAAGAGTATCAACCTGCAGAACCAAAATGACCGCATAGGTCTATTTAAAAAATTAAAAAATTCCAAAGCTTAGTAAGCTTGATAGTTTGATATATCCATGTGTGTTAATTTACATTTGAAGGACAGTTTGTCATTGAAATGCACACA
The DNA here is from genome assembly GCF_018691265.1 of Tyto alba. Lineage (NCBI taxonomy): Eukaryota > Metazoa > Chordata > Aves > Strigiformes > Tytonidae > Tyto > Tyto alba. The sequence continues at coordinate 19,379,065 of NW_024881275.1, read as the reverse complement.
GAATTGCTAGCATGCAGTCAAGATGACCTTGCAGATCTGCAGAAATAGTTTATAGGTTTAACTGTGATATGCATGTGTATTTCACCATCTGTTAATATAAAGCCACTGAACTCAAAAAAAATCCTTCTAGTTAGCAGGCAATGGAGAAACACATGCAGTCTATGGCTACGAGGTACCACAGACACAGAAAAGAACATTTCCTCATTTTCATCAATGTTTCTTCATTACCATTGCAAGAGTTCACTACTCAAACATTAAAAATAAGAAATAGAGAGTGGCTGGGGATCATCATCATATACTTCACATGTAAACATGAACTGGTTTCCATACTGAGGAAACCAAAGCTCTTATCAACTTATAAGGCTTGTTGTGATGTGCAGAAGGCTCATGTTATCACCTCACCAGGACAGGATTAAAGAAAGCAAGAAAGTAAAGAAAAAAAACCACTCTCATGTACCTACATGTACACAGACAGCATTCCTACTGAATGGGTGAATAGCTTAATCACATTGTGTTATCCCAATGGAGAGTGTTTCCTGGTTATTTACTGTGACAGAACAATTAAGACAGACCTGTAAAAAAGACTTGAAAACGCATAGTGACTAAAATACAGCATTTCTGATCCAGTTTACCAACATAAGAAAAAGAAAATCTGAGAATTCAAGAAAGCAAAACCCTGTCCAAGAGCAATTTTAAGCCTTTATAAATTGCTTGGAAGGAATGTCATTTTTCTGGATAACCTGACAGTGTTTTTTGTGGAAGCGCTCATCTGCTGCCAGCCACTAAAATGTCAAAGCATGTCAATGACATGCCCAGTAGTATGAAGCCACAGTGAATAAATTACCTTTGTTTCCACCTTACTCATCTTTTAGTCAAATTCTTGCTATCTCCTCTCTGCAGCCCTGTGCGTATCTGTATCTTCTGTACAGCCTTACAGGTCTTCTACAATCTCCTATCTATGGTTACTATTTCACATTCACTGTGCTGCTTACCACAAATAAGACATGAAGCCATTTTACTATTCATTCTCATGTATTTACCTTAACCTACAAATATCCATGCCCTTGAGAAAGTGCTTAACATGACATTGCTAGAATATTATTAGAAACACTGCTCTGCATACCTTCCCCTGTTGCATTGAACAGTCCACACACCCCACTTGAATGTTTCCATGTTTTGCTCCAGGGATTATCTGTAATCTTTCAAAGTCAGTCCCCAATACCACAATATCACATCCTGATGCATATGCCTAAAAAAGAAAAAAGAAATGAGAATTAAGTAAACCTTTAGCTACTTACAGCATATCAGTAAAGCATGAAACAGTATAGTACACATATGCTATTCATGTAGAACACCAGAGACAGAAGTACAAAGGTATTTGCACAGAGCAAATAGATGTCTACAATTTAAATCAAGCAACAGAAATGGCAAATTACTCTTCCTCCATGCTTAGAAGTGCATCACAGCACTGGCGTAACAAGCAAACTGCTTCAAGATAGAAGAGGTGACCTGGTTTCGGCTGGGACAGAGTTAGTTTTCTTCCTAGTAGCTGGTACAGTGCTGTGTTTTGGATTTAGTGTTGATAACACACCGATGTTCTAGTCCTTGCTAAGTAGCACTTCTCCTAAATCAAGGATTTTTCCGATTCCCATGTTCTGCCAGCAAGCAGGTATACAAGAGGGTGGGAGGGAGCACAGACAGGAGAGCTGACCCGAACTAGCCAAAGGGTATTCCATACCATAGGATGTCATGCTCAGTATATAAACTGGGGGCAGTTGGCTGGGGAGCTGGGGGATTTCTGCTCTGGCATCAGTCAGCAGGTGGTGAGCAACTGCATTGTGCATCACTTGTCTTTTTGGAGGGTTTAAATTTCTCTCTCTTTTATTATATTAATTTCCCTACAATTATTATTGTTATTAAAATATAATTTTCTTTTGTATTAATTATTAAACCATTCTTATCTCAACCCACAAGTCTTGGGTTTTTTTTTTTTTAATTCTCCTCCCCATCCCACTGGGAGCAGGGTGGAGTAAGCAAGCAGCTGTGTGGTGCTTAGTTGCTGGCTGGGGTTAAACCACAACAAGAGACAAAAAAGATGGAGTTATGAAAACATTCAAGAGAAGAAAAGGCATGAATAACAAAGCTCATGCAAAGTAGTAAAAAGTAATATATTTCCTAGACTGGACACAGAGGCATTCTAAAATAAATTTTTGAAAAAGGGGAATAGAACGGAAGAGCTAAAATGGTACAAAGCATTTAGTAAGGAACTTAGTAAAGGAAAAAATTAAAAGGGTACCAGAATGAAGCTTAGTTACAGAAAAGCAAAACTGTGCTTTCAGATTTAAGCCTCCCATTACCTGCATTCCATGGATTCATTTTATTTTTGCTTAAATTTAGATTGTCACTAAGAAATATGATGTATCTTGCACACTCAGAGACATCTGATTCAGTACTGCAATGTCCGAGTCAAAATTTCTTCCCATCTTTATGCAAGTTTTGTTAGAAACTGAGCACAGATTAAAATGGAGACAAAGATTAAACACTAGAGAAACTTGTAGAAATTATAGCAAGCAGAATCACCCAATAATCATGAAAATATAGCATTCAAGGATCAAAGTCCTATAACAAGGAATGCATATCCATTAAAAAGTTAGAGCCAGGAAGCTAGCAACAAAATTAAGAGCACAAACAATAATATTCTGATAGACAACGAGAGAATAATAAAAGGGCCCAAAATGCCATTTTAGTTGGCCAAGAGATTCAAAAGCAGAACAGTATCAAAAAAACTGTAGATGGAAGACTTCTGTATACTGACATAAATGATTGTACCTTACAACCAACCCTACTCATTTCTAGTATATTAACTAAAACCACTTTTGACTTGAAAAAAAGCAGAAAAATTGAATGCTAGATTTATGAATTTCAAATCTAATCATCATGTTTTCCGGTGTTTCACATGAAAGAGTACTTTTACCAAGCTTGACATATGTCTTCATACCACTACATACAATAAAATAAATAAATAAATAATATGGAGAGTTCAGTCCAAAGACAATTTTCCTCACAAAGGCTTCAGTGATATTTCACAAAACAATCCTACCTAGAAGACTGTGATCACCATTCTCAACCCAATATTCAGTTATTACTTTCCAACCAGCAGATAACCAGCCACCATTAAAGTAACTTGATAATTGAAAACGCTGTCTATAATGCTTCTGCAGACTAAATGTAACCATATATTTAGTTATGATCATTTATTATTGGTCAGATTTGAGCCCCTTCCTGTATTGTCCCCTCTTCAGCATCAAGAAGAGGTTCAAGCAGTGCAATTTCTCCTGTCAAAAGGGCACCATTTATTACAAATTGACATATTAAGCCGCAGGCTCCAAAGCAGTGTAATTTAAAACTCATTCTAAAAGAGGAGATTGAGTACTATTTTTTTTTTGTTCAAATGTTAAAGTGATTAGTTTGATATCACAATGACATAAACTTTGGACCTGTTCCTCAGAGAATATTTTTTTCTTTAGCTAAAAACCATCTCACTTGGTAACTCCCTGATTAAGTCCATAGTCCACTGGACAGAGGTTATTCAAAAGTACCATATATACAAGTTTTCCCAAGCCATTTTGTGGAATTTGGTGTTCTATATTGAGGCAATTTTAAGGAGGAAAAAAAAAAAATCTTTCACTTTAAAGAGATAACATTGCTTTATTAAAAATGTCTTTAAAATACTGAAGTGCCAAAGACTGTATGAAGCCCACCTGCTCTTCTGTATGCTCCTCTAGGCCTCATCAGCATTTTAAAGACTTACTAGATGTCTCCCACCTGGTTCTCTTCATTTCTAGCTCCACAGGCAAGCCTGAGATCACATGGCATCACAACACAGGAATATTTCTATCACGGTGAGCAAGAACTACCATATGCAGTCACAGATACTGTTAGAAGCAATCCTGAGGTTCATAAATTAACCATTCTAATGGCATCAAGCACTCAAACAGTTTTAACATGTAAAAAAATGTGCTGAGTACACTTAGCATTTTGCACTGGAAGAACTCTAAAATAAGTATCAAACACTACACACTGGAGTCTTTAGGAACTGGTATATTCATCAATGTATGAGGAACAAGGACTTTTAACAGCATCAGAACTCAGGCTATCTCCTGCTAACCCAGGCTGTGTTCAAAGAGGTATGCAAATATCCAAGACTTGCCATTTCCTGAAAATGGTTTCTTTATGAATATAAACTCTTGTCCAAGAGCAATAGCTCTTCCTCCCTTTTGCTTTGTTTAAACATGGCTTTTATTTTTTTACTATATAATTAATATATATATGAATACATATTATCTTGCCCAACTACATATGCTGCATGCTTCAAACAAAAAGTTTGTTATTCAGAGATGAACTTTCTGAAGAAAATTTGGGGAGTATCTTCTCATCCTAGCAGTTCTCAGTTCTAACAATTACAAGCACACTCATAAGAATCCAGACCAGGTGAGGGGGCAAGAGGAGTGCCCTTTTAAAATTTTATTCTTAGAAGAAAAATATAGTCATTCCATCCTTATGTTCTGGTAATTCTCCACATTACCCGAAAAAAATTTACATTCAGGAAAAATAGAATCACTTCTGACATCAGACTATTCAGATGGATTAGATCATACTTGGTCACATTGCCTTCCCAATGCCCCAGTAAGCTGGATAACCACTATCTCACAAACCCATCAAGCTGACCTGTCCCCAAAAAGGAAGAAAGGGGAAAAAAAAAAAATAATAATTTTTCAAAGAGCTTCCAAATATAACTACAGCCAAGCAGAAGAATGATGACTTGGGGGTTATTTTTGACATTTAGTCAATGTTCACCTGCGGGAGAACCACAACTTCAAAGACAAAAGGCAAGGGATACAAAGAGGGAAGAAGCTATATATTTCAAAGAAAAAAGTGTCTGAACGAAAGGCAACTAAGCTGTCTGTCAAATGAAACTGTAATAGGCTAACAGGCTTCCCTTTCTACTGTTGCCTACTATCCCTATCCCATTACACCTCACATTGACCAGACACTTTGAGAGGGAAGCTTGAGTGTTCCCCTCCTCCTCCTAAGGTGACCTTCCTCTGGTTATTTGCTGTCCCCACTGCACTCCATCCATTAGACTGTCTCGGTGCAGAGAAGTCACATCCTTATACACACTCACTAGAACCCAGACCCCAGTTCTGAATGAGGTTTCTAAGCAGTAGTATCCTGTAAAGGCATTTCTCTGAAACAAGGACACAAAACTAACCTCTGGACTAATTCTACACTTACATTTTTTTCACATCAAAAAGCTGTACGAGGTATTTTAGCATAATTTATTGGAAGTCAGTACTCAGGAGTAAGGGATACTTTCTACACCCTAACAGTCTCTCAGATACAACAAAAATGAGTTCTGCCTACCAGTCAACTTTATCTACTTTTTACTGTAAGACTTGTCCACAATAGCTCATGTCACTCATTTTCATTTTGACAGAAGCTACTGAGATTGCATTTTTATAAGCTATGGAAACTAAGAAAAAAAGGTAATTCAAATGTTTAGGACAAGAAGCAATTTCAAAGTATAAACATTTCTCGTATCTGTACTCTTGTAATATTACTTGGCCTTTGGGGGGGGCGGGGAAGGGAAACAACAACTCAAATGCTGCCATACAGTTCAACTAGGAGAGAATTCCTAAATATATATTTATTAATTATTATTAACAACAACACCCCCCCAAGATGCCTTTTTAAAGCAAGCAGAGACTGTAAATCTGATTTTGGCAAGCCATAAAAGCCTTTCACCTTAGGAATGTCCTAGAAGATTTACAAGAAACTTGGCTGTGAACAATGGGACAAGCAGATAATGTTGACCTTATCATGTTCTTGGAATATTTGTTAAACAATGCTTTGTTCTTCTATTACACAAATAAACAAGATAGAACTAGTTCAAGCTGCATGAACATGGATTTCACTAGCTGTTGACATAGCAAAACAAGCCTGAAATTAGGAAGTGAAAGATGTTTCAGGCCTGTGAAAATAAACGTGATTTTGTATGCAGTGCTGGGTTTTCACACATTTCCTACCCATTCTTTTAATCAGATGTCAGCTCTTCTTTCTAAATTCATATTTCTTTGGGAGAGGATTAACAGATATTTTGACAATAACAGTACTTTAAAAGCATGTTAGTTTTAATTGTCTATATGAATTTCTGTTACATAAAGTACTCTAATTTCTTTCTAAAGTGAAAGCCTGATATACGCAACTCAAAAACAGAGAATGGTATGGCAAATCAGACTCTCAACAGACAAAAAGCAAATAAGTAGGTGTCTTGACCTCTTACATAGCACAGTACCTGTAAAACAATTACTTCACTTATACTCGACCCTCTTTATATATGTCTTATATGTACTGGCATAAAGTTTTTGCTATAGTTTCTGCTACAGCTACATAAGGACTGACACATTATCTTGCACAAACTTTATTTAATCTGTATCTCTTACATCCAGGGCACAAGTATACCTACCATAAATTGTCAGTTATTATTCACAGGTGAATACAGTAGTAGTAGTACGTATGTGCACACATACATATTTATAAAGTAAAATATATGTAATCACATGCAAATATATATGGGATGAACATACAGACTAGAAATACAAAACTCTGTGCTGGGCCCAAGGTCATCTAGAATCACCTAGCCAAAGCAGACCACCAAGGGACTGCATTTAACAGTTCATAGTAACTTATTTGGAAACGCTCTCTCCTCACTATAGCTACACTGAAGTTCACCAGTAGGACATCCCACATTTTCTTTTGCTTGTTTTGTTTTGCAACTGATTCAGTCACTGTACTGAAGGTAATTCTCAAGCCACAACAAGGACATTGTTATCAGTGATGGGTTTCAAGGGTTCTTATGTCCCTTTCAAATGAAATGAAGCAAGTCCCAAAGGTCAGGATGCCAAGGCTCACAATCAAACTGACCAATTAAAAAGATGGTATGGAAATTCTGTAATAGCTGAATAATATTTCTATCACATGTTTGAAAGTAGAAGGTTACAACAGGTATTTTTATGACTTTTACAACCATTATATCTTAGGGAAGGTTAATTTCCCCATTTAAAAATAAAAAAGCTATTACAAAGAAAAGCATTGTAGACTAGAAACAAAAACTTATTGCCAAAAAAAACAGAAAAAACTCATCTTTATTAATTACATCAGGTACTTGTTTCTTCTGCTGTAATGAGCACTTAACGCATTTGCAGTCTGCAAGGGCTAAATACTGCTTATAAGCAACACAAATAGGCACAGGTGGGAGGGAAGTATTTGCTTGTGTCTCACTTCTCTTATTTTTTTCCCCCCCCTCCTCATCGATTCCTCTTTAAGAAAAATTTACAACAAAGGTCATTCTTATGTAAAGCAAAGCAAGCGGGTGATACTGTAATAACATCTGTATTTTTCTCCTTTGCACAGAATGGCCAAAATTAAAAACAGAGCCACCATGAAGCACACAATACCTCATTGAATTACTCTGTTAAAACAAAAAATCTCACCTGTGCAGACATAAATTTGCACTAGTCTTTTTAGCATGGCCTCTCCCCACCCCTGTTATTGTAAGAAAACTTACACTAGTCTTAAGTATTACATTTAAATTAAAAAAAAAAAAAAATCATTAAGAAGATTAATTAAATTTACAATATACTCTTTCACCATGCTTGGAAAAAAAACATCTTTTTAATCTATCAAAAGTACTTGAACTAATATACTTAAGGGACAAATAGACTGGCTATGTATTTAGATTCAAGTTTCAGGTAAAGAGGTTTTAAGCCATTTTTGAGTTTTTTTAAGTTCAGAATAGGTTCACTGGAATATGGAAAAAAGTCACAAAAAGGTTTCCTTCCCTCTTCTAAGTCACAGTCAAGAAGCAGGTCTAAACAGTGTAACTTCTTGAGTCATTCTTATGACCACCCACTTAATTTTCTTCACTACAAATACACATGAAGTTCTAAATATAAAGTATTTTCAAGGCAGGTAAGTAACAATTTTATGGCGCCACAGAATCTAGTTTTATTTATCAAAAAATTTTACAAAGCTGGAGATCTTTATATCACAACCCAATGCGTTTGGAAAATTCAGTGTGGTCCTGACCAAACTATCCAAAAAACTTATTTTCCAAGTGGTTTTCAACTTAACATCTGCAGTTCACAGTTTTATCAATCACACAAAGTAAGTCTCAATTCCAGGATGAGTTTAACCACGCAGAGAAGAAATCTGTCCAGAAAATTGCCTGGTTGTATTGAAATAAGCCATGCAATTTATCTTTCCTTCCCAAATTTTTACATCTACAAATAATCACTCCTTTGTAACTTGCATTGCCAGTTCTTGTAAAATTGCTATTGCTCACAGTGATTTCTTTTTTCCCCTCTTCTGATACTTGGGAAAAAACAAAAGGAAAGAAGTATTACAGAAGCAGAACTGAATAAGCAAAAACGCACAAAGCCAACCAACCGCAAGAGTATTATTGATGTTGGTTACCCAGTAACTTAAATACAACTTCAGTAATAACTAGTACAGGAGTATCCTATGTGATGAATTCCATAAACTTATTAAACAAATGGTTTCTCACTCTTCAGATCTGAAAACAACAAAAGAAAGCAAAGGATATATTTCACTATGGACAAATACACAGAAAATAAAATGATTCCATTTCAGGAGAAGCACACAGGGAGTACACAGTTAAATTCTGACTTGTGAGGGCTGGGTTGCCATTCATTTAGTAAACCATTCATTATTACTGCCCACTCTCAGCAGATAAATAACAGGCATGCTCCCTACAATATCTTGATGCTCATGAGCCTTTTTCTATATATAAATAAAAGACATGCCAAAAAACTCTTAATCAGTGTTCTCTCCGTGGATGTTCATGCTCCACTTGACACTTCACATCCTAAAAAAAGAAGGCCAGCACAACAAACCTGCACACCATTAGGACAAGCAACTCAAATACCATCTTAACACAGAACCGCACATTTTCAAAAATGCGTATGCAGTTCAGTGGGTATGGGCACTTTTTACTAGTTTCACTTCCAACTTTACAGAGTTTAGCAGAAGAATCTGTTATTTTTACCTAAAACTGTAATATTTTAAAACTTTTCACCTTAAGTATTTAGTGCAGCATATCAGACAATGTTCTGAACCATACTGGATCCAGAAAAATCAAGGTATTACAGACCAAGTTCTCTGGTCTGACAAAGGTAACTCACTCCACCTGCACAACAGCTGGCCATGAAAACTGGAAGCACTGAAGTTTGCCGAGATGTTTTTTCCCATCTCTAAGGTATAATTCAGCAGTATTTATACTTATTAACACTTATGGGCATGATTATGATAATCTCAACTTCAGATATGGGAAAAAAAAGTCTGTTTTTCTTGTTGGGTTTTCTAAAGGTTAAGTCCACCACTTCTTTCCAAAAAGGCAGAAATTAGCTTCAGTACCTTTCACTTCTTCTTCTTAATCCTTCTGAACAATCCCGTAAAGTTAACATACAATTATAAAATGAGTAACAGCAACAAAAAAAAAACAAAACAAACAAACAAAAAACCCCAAAATACTGAAGCAGTTGAGAATGTTTGTTAGCAGTTTTAAATCTGAGGGGGGAAAAAAAAAAAAAAAAAAAAAAAAATCAATTAACAACCTTCTGAGGAAAAGGAGAAAATAAAGGAAGATGAATGTGTCTATAGGAAACACTGTTACTATTTTTATGACAAAATAGCTCTTATAGAAAATTCAGAGACCATAAAAAGAGTTACTGAATACTGCACTTCTCAATCATTCTTTTCTCCCCCAAAGAGATCTTTTTCTTATTCATTGGGGAGCTCTAAAACTTTTGATAAGTTAGGTCGTATCAGGCAGGGAGTACTTCAGTGATATTAGGAATTCAAACTATTTCCCTCAAAAAAAAAAGAGGTCAAAAGAGGAAACTTACAAGAACACACTCTGAAAGCACTTCACTGTAAGGCAAACCTCCTTGACTCTTACCGAATGGTTTCCCACCACTAATGGGCTTTAACATTTCTGGGTATGTAAAATCCAAAAGTTTGGCACAGTTGGATTTTGAACTCCCAATTGCTGCAGTTTAAGAAATCTTCCAACATGGGCTTACTTAAAGGATTCATTTTTTTGGAAGCTAGCATATCACCAGACAGGGCTGTAGATAAATGGACTTTGCAAAACCAATCTAATTCTGGGGAAGCAGCTCTAGGGTACTTCGCTCTGTGTCCCACCTTTCCAGCACTGACACTGCACCCCTGCTGTAGAGCCAGATGAACTTAACTGTGAACACTAAACAGGACAGGAAAAAATAAGTTTCTTAATTCTTGCATTTCTGTCTGTCCTACCCCTATCAAACTCAAAACCAGACTATGCAGACAGGAAAGGTAAGGTTAAAAATACTCAAACGTCGTGCACTGAGAAACTTTGCTGTGCCTCATTTCATCCCTCTCCAGCCCAAAACGGAAGGCAGGAAGGGTGGGAAGAAAAACACAACAACAGAAGTCTGTTTACAAAACAAAAGCGAAAAGGAGAAAAACCAGCAGTAATAAAAGGCTTTAGCCTTCACGAGATACTGCGGTTTTTCTCCAGCATAAACATCACCAAGGGGTTTAAAGGCGACTTTAAAACCTCACCACTAAGGCACAGGATTTCAAGATCTGCTTCAAGCGTGACCCGCAAGGATTTCAATTACCGGTCTGACTGCGACCGAGTGCTAGCACTCCCTTCCACAGCAACCCGCGCGGACCGGCTGCCGTTTATGTAACCTTTCCCCAAATCCACCATGTTCCTGCGCGGCCCGAGCCCCGCTCCGCGCGGCGTGGGGGCGCCTGCCGCCGCCGGGCACCGCACCCCCGCCCCGCCCCGCCCCGCCGCTGCCCGCACCCACCCCCGGCCGCTCCGCCACCGGGAAGTTTCGCACGCCGACCCGCCGCCGCCGCCGGGCGGGAGTGCCGCAGGCCCGCCGGGGAAGCCCTTCCCGGCAGCGCCGCTACGGCCCGACGGCGTTCCGCCCGGCTCGGCGGGCCGGCTGCCGCCGCGCCTGACGCAGCCGCTGTCGGCGCCGGGGACCGCGGCGGCGCTCGGGGCGCGGGCCCGGCAGAGACGGCCGGGCCCCGGCGGAGGGCTCACCGTGAAGGGCTGGTCGTGCAGGCTCCCCACGGAGAAGCAGTTGTCGCCGGGGTTCACGGCCCCCGTCAGGACCTGGTGCAGGTTCATGGCGAGAGGAGGAGAAAGAGGGTGAGGAGGAGGAGGAGGACCAGAGCGCCGCCGGCCGCGACCGCTCGGCCGCCCCTCGTCCCGGGGGCGGTGGCATTCCGCGCCGGGCGGGGCGGGGCCGGGCGGGGACCCCGCCCACCAGCCGCGCCGCTCCAGCTCTCGCGAGAGCGCGCCCCGGCGGCGGCGGCCAGCGGCACCGCCCCCCCGGCAGCCTGCCCCCGCCCCCCCCCGGCTCCCGCCGCCGCGCATGCGCGCCGGCTGCCAGAGGCGGTGCCAAGGAGGGGGGGGCGGGCCGAAGGGGAGGGGGAGTCAAAACTCGTCTAGCCCGGCGCTCCCCTTCCCGCTTCTGTGGAGCGGGCGCCTGGTACTGGGGCCCTTACCCGGGTCCAATCGCGCCAGGTGCGTCCCTTCTAGCCCACATCATTTCAGAAGTGGAGGGGCTCAGCCGCAGCCTTTCCACAGGCCGTTACCCCACAAAGCATCTGGTGTTTGGAGACGTGGCTCCCTGAGGCTTGGGAAACGAAGACGTTTTCCTGAGATGCCAGATCAGCTGTAGGCAACCAGGTTTTTCACCTTCCTCATAGCATGATAAAGAAAATGGGAGCCATCTATTGTGGGTATTGTTTTACAAGCAATTTAAGAGTGGGATTAACGGAGGCTGGTTTTGTCCAATGAGATGAGATAAGGTGAGTCAGGCCCCAGCATGGCAGGTAGTGTAACCTAAATATTCAGATGACAAGAGGATCGTCAGATCTGTCCTGCCAGGTCACCTCAACATTTAAGTATCTCTTCACCTCTAAATGGACTGAAAGATTGAGGTGTCAATTCTCTCTGCTACACTAAAAGCTGTAGCTAGTTTTCAGAATACCACCAACTTCTCAAGCAAACTTCAGCATTACTGGTGTTTTCCCATGTAAATTACAGCTCCCACATCAACTTCCATTCTTACATTATTCCAGTATCGACTGTTAGAGCCTTCTGCACACCAGCTGTTCCAGGAAATAACCCAAAATCAAAATAATTTAATAATGCATAGTATAGGCATAACTTTGTGTATCGCATCCCACAATATTTATAAGGCGATACCATGTATCTGTCCATGGCAATGCCTTTTCTTCTTAGGTTACATTTCCAGTCTTTGTGTAGGGAAGGTCAACCTCTTACCCTTTCAGACTTGGTGTCTCACACATTATTTTAGTAAATATAAGCTTTGTGTCCTTTGAAAAGCACATTGAAAAGCATCTCACCATAACACTGGTTGCTGCAATAATTCATGCAAATGAAAGAAATATTTCTCCTGTTTTCTAAAGCCTTCTGATGTGAGAAAAAATCCATGAGATTTGGCACTGTGTGTATATACACATTCCTTCGAAGACATATGTTCTCATGGTGGTTATAAAGTGCTACCACCCTAATCACTTTTGTTTTGCAAAGGATCAAAAAGCTCATTAAATTGTCCTATCAATAAATAGTGATCTTACCCATGCCAGGAGTGCCGATCACTCATAAGTGATCTTACCCTTCTGCCAGCTGTAGAATCTCATGAAGAAACATCAGTGGATTTTTTTAACTTAACAAAAGTTATTTTCACCAGGTTCTATGCAAGAAAATGAATTATCTCTGAAAACAGTAAGAGGTCCTTATTTGTGATTTTCAGCACAGCTGTTTTCTTCTGGGCTCAGACTGTGAACTGCTCCAGCGTTGGTTGCAGCCAGCTGATACTTTCTCCAACAAAGACTGCTCTGGAATACACTGGACAGAAAAGGCTGGAGATCCTGCAAAACCGTATTGGTTCTTTAAGCCTTATGCACTCCACAGGTGCAGAGGACATAGGATTTGCAGTATAACCAGAGAGCAGGGTAACAGTAGACAACAATCCCAGACCCCAGTTTGAGGAAGGTGAAGAATTCAGGAAGAATGGGAAGCTCAAGATACCGAGTAAAAGAATGAAAGGAAGAGTTTTACCGATAGCTGCTTTTTAATCTGTATTTAATTACAACACAATATGATATGTTTACAACTGAGAGACCCTAACATTCTGATATGGTGAGAAAATATGGAACTTCTCATTTCCTAACTAGATTTGGTCTTTGTGGCTATACAGATTAATACATTTGTCTTACTTCATAACAGAAAGGACGTTATCTTTTATCCCCTCTTCTGTAGATAGAGGGAGAGCCTATGTAACGACATGCACCCATATCCCGGCTCCCATCCCCACGGGGATGGGGCACTACCTTCCCCCTCCCATATTTGCTGTCAGCAGTGAGCTGTAGCGCAGGAGCTCTCACTCCTCACTGCTGACTCCTGACACTGCTGCTGTGCCTCTGCCACTCCTCAGCCTCTGCGATGGCAAGGGCAGCCACTAGAAGTGGGACTTGGGCACACGTCCTTCAGATTGGTGCCCCCTCTCACTTCTCTTACAGCATCTATGAATTCAGCTGCAGACAAATTATGTACTGTACATTTTACTATAATATCGAAATGAATGCACTGTTGGACACTGACAAATTTAAACTCTGGCTTGTGCAAATTCATACTTTGGGCATTTAAAAAACTTAAAACGATCCAATCCAATTAAAAGTAAATTTATGCATTGTCTTGTTGACAACAACACAGAGTTTGGTTATGCTCAGAATTTCAAAACTTGACAGTTACTGGAAGGTTAAAAAAAATATCAGAAAGCTAGTAACTACCACAAAACTGTATCCTGTGTTTTTTGTTAATTTTACATATTTTTCTCAGTAAGCAGTTTTTTCCAAAAAGCCCTTTGTTTTGCCTTTCACACAAAAGTATCTAAAAAACAGAAAAGGCATTGAAGTTGCCCTACAGAATTGCAAAATACCGTCACAAGCTCCTTCTTGTTTTTTTTGGCCCCTAACCTCAGTAAATCTTTATTTGAGTCTTTCAGGAGCAGTAATTCTTCTCACAAGCTGCTGACTTCAGTCATTCACAACTGCAGCTGAACATGCTCACTCAGTCCTTGCCTTTAGCTTTTTAAAGGGGCACTATACAACATATTCTCGCTATCAGAATAGCAGCAGACAGGAAACACTATCACTTCTCAATATTTTAACATACAGTGGCTATGGCTGTTCTGAAAGTCTGCCAGAATTTCTGCGTTTGTGCACACATAGAAGAGCTTGGAAGCAAATGATTTACTGCTTTCTGGTTACTGACCAAAGCATTACTTTTTCAATAACAATGAAGCCTTTGAATGCTCCTAAAAGCAATGCCAAGTATGTACATACACATTTTTCATTAGTAAGTCCTGCTTGTATTTCTCTAATAAAGACCAAGAAAGTCCAAATGAGAATTTTAAATCATACTCCCACAAGTCTCTTCTAAATTCAAAATTGTACCTCTGCAAAGCAAATCCATATTAACAATATTCTTCAGTGTAATACAGTAGAAAAGCGATGCATATTTGTAAATTATTTCCCTTGCACAAGTACAATGACATACTTTGTGTACTTTCTGTACAATAAACATCCATGAGTCACTCATTAACAGCAGTAAGCTTACTTATGTCAATGATACACAGGCAGCTTTGAAAGAAGCTGGCATTTTAAGTGACATGTTTAGAGTTTGTCTACAGTATGAGCAAATGTTTTCTTCCTTGATTTCTTAATGATAAGCTACAGGCAGGTAGCATTTTTTTTTTCTTTTTTTTCCCTCTGAAATAATTTATCATGTGGAAGACATTATATTTTAACTTGCTTCTTACAAGAACAATGCACTGCAGCTGGGAACAACTGCTCCAGCTCATATACTCTTTGACCTTGTCTTTACTGCCCTTGATCTTTCTGCAGGGTTTCTTTGGTTTGTGAATACCCAAGGCAAAATCTGACCTTAGTGAGGTCAAGAGAAAAAACCCTTACTGATCTCCCCAAGATCTGGAGTTCCCCCTCTGTGCCCACACTGGGAATCATTTGAAGAAGTACCTGATTCTGTTCTTGAGCTTTTGTGACCTTTAGCGCTGCAAAAGGAGTCAAAGTGGCATTCTGGGAAAATATGAAATGCATAAATACATAAACATTGACATTTAGTATTACGGTCCCAAACAGTTGACCACTTTGTGAAACCTTTCTTTGCAAAAAGCTTGCTTTGTTCATGTCTTCAGTACCCTGTGTTTTATATTTGTAGCCTGCAGGTTAGAGTGCTATTTACTTTTTTTGTACTGTTTTCATTTGGCGAAAGACATTCTGTAACAGCTCAAGTTGCTGTCACATCTCTTAATGTGTACAGTGCTGTATATTCTCTACCACTTCAGTGATCTGATATAACCTTTTACTTGGTGAAGGAGATATATACTGACTGGTATCCTTTCTTACAAGAGATTAGTAAAGATGTTTTTTCAGTTCATCTTTTACTTGGCTTTTGGTGGTACTTCCATTTTATAATCTCAGACTGTCTTCAGTAGTAGTTTCCAAGGTAAAAGCCAACCATTATGAGATCCTTCAGGCTTGCAAATTAACAGTTAACAATTAACAAGCTTTTAAAATTTCCATTCATATTCAGAGTTTCACATTCATTTCACACACTGAGATGAAAGCTACTTTTGAAGAAAATCATGAAAGGGCTGCTGGATAATACATTAACTGTACACTCTTTCCCCATGTACTATAAAATATTCTGTAATGACTAACAATTTCGCAAATGGAAATTAGGATTTTTCCTTTGCATCATTTACTGATCCCTGTATCAGTAAGCTCAGCTTGTGCTCACCAGTTCATCTAGACCCAATGAGCTTGGTGGGAAGACTGAGCCAGGCCATTTGCTCCTACCTTCTGTTCACTGTTTCTTTACCCCTGAGATCCAGACAGTGGTGTTTTAAAGAGTGATTTGGAAAGCTCTAGATTTGGACCCTGTCTGTGGGGATGGTGTGTGTTTCACTCCTTCCCACCAAGGACCAGCAGGATCGGGGCCAGATGAGGGCGAGAGTGGGAGCGGGAGCTGAGGGAAGCTGAGAATGCTGAGCTGGACTTCGTCTCTTGAGCTGAAGGTGGTGGGGTGGCCCTGGGGAGGTTCCTCACGACCCCCCCATCACTCCCCCGGCAGGCTGTTGCCAGGCCATGGGGCTGCACCGCAGCAGGGCTGTGAGAGCTGGGAGCTGAGCTGCGCAGCCGCGGTGCAAAATACCTGCTGGTGGACTCTGCGGCGCATGGTTGGGAGTGATCTTGTGTGGCGTGTAGGAGTCCTGTCCTGCTGCAAATGCTAAACAGTGCTAACTTCCAGATGCATCAGTCAATTTTCAAACGTCATCAGTCTCGTTGTGCAGAGGGTACTTTTTGTGCCATGGTGCGATAGCCAGTATCCTGGAAATAACTGAGCCAGGCTGTCTCCACCCATACATAGATGCCTTTTTAGTTGGTGGCTGCTTTGCGTAGACCTGGGAGATTCCATCTGGCCTTGGAGAAGTTCCTCTGACAGCTCACTTGCTGGCTCTGAACTCTTAGACTGCTCATATTATTGTATATTGCTTCGAATTCAGATGAAAGGCTATTGAAATATACATTATGCAGTACCAGTTACCAGAAAGTATTTGTCCTTTTTATGTAAACCTTAAACTGTTCATTAAATCTATTATTTTCTGAGATACTGTCAATTTCAGATTGTGTATAATACCAAATATTTATTTTTTAGTTTACTATTAAATGTTAACTGATACGTAAATAAATATATAGACTCCACATTCATGTAAAGAATATTCTATTCATACTGCCAGCCTATTCTAATAAAGAATATTCCATTACATATTTTGAACTTTCACATATATTTTCCTTATCATATTTAATAGGGTGACACCCTTTATAGGTGTCACTATCAAAATTATAATGCAATTGCTTTACTGTTCCTTTCATGTTTCTATCAAGTGCTTGGATGTATATGATTCCAGATTCAGTATCAGCATATCTCCACAAATGAATTGCATACCAATGTTTATATTTAGGCCTTTAAAATGGCTTAAGATGCCCAACGGCTAGCCTGAAAAAAGAAAGTGATTTTATGCTATTTTTTCAAACTTCTATCTCCTTAAGGTTGTTTATGTTAAATTTTAACCTCATAGGAAGGCGGTGTGAGCTTGTGACAGAGGACTGGCTATTATCCCATATATAATAATACCTATACACAGATTTAAGCAGATATCCATTCAAGTGTTGGGAAAGAAAAATATGAAACACATCAGTCTGGTTTTTTCTCCTGTTCCAGTGTAACTCAAATATAAACCATTTTCCCCTTAAATGCATACACACCCTCTTATCTCACATCCACTTTGTGAGGTAGTCTCACTGGTTGTCCTTTCGCCAGCAGTACTAGTGGTATACACTGAAAGTTCAAGAGCTGTTTCTTTTTCTGCTTGCTACATTTCAATAATGGTGCCATGTTTCTCTTCTCAGGCATTCAGATACACATATGCAGGGTGCCTGACCAGTTAGGTATACTTGCTTTTGAAATATTAATATTACCTTCTTTATATAATTTTTATTCCTGAAAGTAGAAGAAAGCAAGAGCAACCAAATGAAGGAAAGCTCATCCTTCTGTTACTGCAAATTCCTTCCACCATTTGATGACATATTCATAGCTCTGTATAAAAGGATAACAAAAAAAAAAAAAAAAAAAAAAAAGGCACTCAAACAAATAAAACACTAACATTTCAGCCTGGTGGTAGATTTGCAGTCGACTGCTATATGCTGAGTAGAAAATGGCATTGCAGTTACTGATTTTGAATGGAACTAACCATACTTAACAAAGCTTGAAAAGACCTACTAAACATGCTGTCTTTCTCATCACTTGATTACCTGTATGCCATCTGTTTTTCTTTAACTGGTAATAATGTATTTGTGTCTTTATAAGAGAGCATGCTATTGAAACATCCTCCATCTTATAAATAAAAAATTGTATGATTTTTTAACAGTTGTTGACAGTACCTAAAATTTACACATGCACGTTTTAAGACATATTAAAGGGAGGTGGATTGTCTGTCTGCACCAGGCTTCAACTGTTTTTGCAACTAAAGAAAATAACTTTTTGACTGATTAAAAAACAAAACAAAACATCCCATCCATCATTTCCTTGTTTAAATTTTGCTGTGAGTGTAAAGTGTCACTGTTTTATGAAGACTGTGACATTCCTGAAACAGCATGTGGTTTTGTGATATAACCTGTTTAATCTCCCCAAGAGCAATAATGCTTTCTCGTGACTCTTCCTCCACCACATGTTTTACACTCCACCTCAATGGACTGATTTTATTTACTGCTGAGTCAATATTTACCACTTTGCTACTGCCTGCAGTAGTTTTAATCCCTGTCTGAACAACTGAATGGTACCAGGAGCTTTTTAAAGCATTTAGGCCTTAATCCTGTCATATTCAATGAGTTTCTAGTGAAAGTTAAGGGGGCTCAACACCCCAAATGAAATGTAGAATGAAAGTCTAATTGCAGAAGCCATATGTAACAGAGCAGCTCTAAGAAATATCACGTTTTTCCAATATATATTTTGATTCTTCTTGTAGTATAACATTAACTGTATGTGAATTTTAATATTTCATTGCATAGACTCATCAGGAAATATTTTTGCTGTATAAAGCACTTGATTTCACAGCTGAGAGCTGGTACTGGCAGTAGCAGGATTTCCTCATCTGTCCTAGCTCCTGTTAGCAGGCTGAATTGCAAAAGTGCATTTAAATGTAATATGTAGTGGGGGGGAAAGGGACTATGCAAAATAACTGGCAGAGAATTACCTTAGGTGTTTTGAGAAGATAAATGGCTACTTGATGTTGCTGATAATCACACATGGAGAGCTGTTTGGTGGAAGCTGGCAGCAGCGTCACTAAAAGGGGGAAGATGCACTCTCATGTTTACCGGGGCAGGCACCAGAGGCAGCTGCCTCTGGGGCAGTTTATGTGGGGATAACAACAGGGAAGGTTCTCCTGCCATATACAGATGGTAGTGAGAGGTATGCTGGCAATATTTTATTTGCCTAGGTGTCGTGGTTTAGCCCCAGTCAGCAGCCAAGCACTACATAGCTGCTCGCTCACTCCTTCCCCCTCCCAGTGGGATGCGGGAGAGATTTCAAAAAACTAAAACTCATGGGTTGAGATAAGAATAGTTTAGTAACTAAAAAAAAGTAATATAAATAATAGTAATAAAATATAATAATATTAATAATAATTGAAATTTAAATGAATAGAATAAGAAGAGAGAGAACAAAAACCCAAGAAAAGACAAGCGATGCACAATACCGTTGCTCACCATCTGCTGACTGATGCCTAGGCAGTGATCCCAACCCCTGCCAACTCCCCCCAGTTTATATACTGAGCACGACGTCCTATGGTATGGAATATCGCCTTGGCTAGTTTAGGTCAGCTCTCCTGGCCATGCTGCTTCCCATCTTCTTGAGCACCTGCCTGCTGGCAGAGCACAGGAAAGTGAAAGATCCTTGACTTTGGGTAAGTGCTACTTAGCAAATACTAAAACATCAATGTGTTACATTATTCTCACACTAAAACCAAAACACAACACTGTACCAGCTACTAGGAAGAAAATTAACTCTTTCCCAGCCGAAACCAGGACACTAGGCCTTGGTTACTACTGTTTATTGCTTGTATTTCAATAGCCCTGTAGGACTTAATCAAGCAATGGGGGAATACTGTGTGAGGCAGGGCATGTATAAGACCTGGAAGGTGCATTTCCACAGTGTTGTTATGCCCCTATGGAGCAAGCAATAGGACTTTTTCCATGCATGTGTGAACAGAAGGGATCCTGTTGTACCAGGAACATACACCTGAGACAGAACAACACCTAAGAGAAAGTAAGAGAAAAATGAAGTAACATCAGCCATCAAGAATCTGGTGTTCTACTCTGCTCTGATACACTAAATCATTTGTAAATACAGACTTAGGTCCAGGCTAGGCTGTTTCAGTCTTTTCCTCTATGTTATGTATATTTTCTTTTTGTAAGCAGTTTACTCTGCCAGGTTTTCAGGCAATGATTATAAAACACAAAATCTGCGTGAACCATACAGATGTTAAAATGCCAACAGGGCAAATAAGAAACAGCTGTGCAAAGATTTATTCAATAAATACAGTTAGCTTGCATGTAAAAAATCTTAACTGGTTGGGGTAGACTATCAGCTGTATTGTAGAGATTATGCCTTTATACACATTTTGGAGGAAGAGAAATAAATTTCTCTTCAGCAATTCCAGTGTCTTATTCTATATGTTAACTGCTGAACTTCCATTGCAAAGGCCACTGTGATTCAGTGGCACTGGTAAGTAACTGTAGTGCTTTAGTTAATATCAATGTCTATAAGGAATTTTTGTTTGAGCTTTACATCAAGTATATTATTTCTGTTTTTTTCTGGGGCGCTTTGCATAGAAACAGGAAGCAGTTACAGTCACAAGGAAAAAAAGAAACATGATATGCGCTGTGTTTGCTTTTACAGCTTACTCTTTCTTCTTCCTAAATAAAAATAGAAAGACCCAGCCTCGACCCAAGAGGAGAGAGAAATAAGATTTACAGTAATCAGATATATTCTATAATTGGAATCTGTGTTTAAATATATCAGTCCAGAGAGAAAAATAACTAACAAAATAAATAAATAATCAGCACTCAAAAGCCTAAAATTGACAGTTCAATCTAGGAAATTGTTTCCTGCTTCTGACCTCCATGTAAACATTAAACATTCCTACTTACCTTTTTGGGCATCCATGTGTGCATATGTGTGTGTCCATATGTGTATGGTTTGTGTGAGAAAAAGAGACTGTGAATCATCACTAATGCATGCTATTTGGTATGCACCAAATGACTATTTGACAAATCAATATTTCATTATTTTAATGTGCTATATAATAAGCAACAGAAAATATGAATCAAAACTATTAAAATCACTAATTTTGTTTTTATCACAGCTAGATTAAATTTACTGTGAGAACTGTAATTTTCCATTGAATGGTTGATACACATATAATTTAAAATAATTGTCCTTAGGAAAGTGCCAGTGAAATATTACATCTTGGTTTCAGTACTGCTTGAACAATTTTTAAACTACTGTCTTCAAAAACTTAGAAAACTGTAAGCAGAAGAGGGCTCAAAACTGAAAAAAACTAACCCCCCCTACAACTCTAACAAAGCAATGTACCCATTTTACCAAAGGATAGAGATATTTCTGGGGGGAAAAATGAAGTGTTCAGATTTCATATTCTGTAACTTACATGTTAATTCTAAACTGGTTTTAGTTATGAAAGCTTTGAATTTATGGGGTTCCAACTTAAATGCTATCCCTGCATTCTTTTTTATGAAGATACACTGCATAAAGAACACAAATGCATTTTAGATTTGGGAAATAGTACTTGTTATAAGGCTGCTTTGCATAATATTATATTAAATAATTGAATTGGAAGAAATTTAAAGTTTCATAAAATAAGGAGAAATGAGAAGACTTGCTGCACACTTGTATATTGCCCACTGGTCAGATGACAGAAAGCAGAATGGAAATTAAAGCACAATACAAATTGTTCACCAAATATATCAGTTGCTAATTTTATCAGTTTTGGAAAAATCTAATGAGAAAAATGTCTACAAATAATTTCATTCCTCCCTAAGGCAAGTGATCTAATTTTGAGTCAAGTGTGTGTTTTATTTACTGATGACGAGGAAGGATCTGAGAGGCAGACTTGGGAATTTTCCAAAATTTTAAACAGATACTAAATATATAGAAAATAAGAATATGATCCTCTTTTATGTAAATCAGATAAGTGACATCTGACTTGGGGTGTGAAGTTGACGAATATTTAAGTGTGTAAATATTGGTGAAACACTTTACCGGACATGTGCCTGGGAACCCGCCGATGGAACCGGGTGAGAAGCTCACTAGTGCCCTCTAAAGATGCTGTTTGCCTCCCGTCCATTGTAAATACTCGGCAGTATCCCCAGTAGGAGACTATCACAAGGCGCTGTGGACAGGAATAAATCAGCTGAGTAAAGAGAGAAGTGTGCCTACACTTCTCTACCTCTACATAAAGGAGTTTAATCAGTGTAGTACACATGCCGAGCACCTGAAGGTGGTGTAAATGCATGTTCCAAATAATTTAATGTACTCAGTAGTACATCTTTCTGACTTTACAGTGCACACATCACAGCAAGAAAATTTGCTGCACTCTACCCACAAGCTGTGTGCAAATCAAGGTGATCTGAAGATAAACCATTTACAAGATACAGCTTTGTTCATATGAGTACAGACTTTGTAATATAGAGGCTGATTTATTAATTTCACATGTGAGAAGGGCACACAACAATCACATACTACAACTGTTTTCCCTTTCTCTATTTTATAACTTTAGGTGGCAGCACCATAACAAAGACCTTTGCTGCACATAATCACACAGATATACAACAGCAAAATCAGTGTCAGACACAGCTCAAACTACAGAAAACTCTAAAATGTGCAGTTCTGCATAATATTGTGCAGCCACAAGCTGCAATATTTGCAACATTTGTAGAATTTGGCTGTGAAATGGCTTTTCTTTCAGCACTGCATAAACACAGTAGTGTTGCTTTTGTGATTTTTTTTTTTCCCATGCAGATGTCACATCAGCTTTCCTTGAACATGCAGGAGGTTTATTCCTTCCAGTCTATTTCCTACTCTTCACTGAAGTGCATGTTGATTTTTCTTACTGATCTCAGTGGAAGAGCATTGAGCCATCTTCTCCTATTATCTCACAGCAGTTCTCACTACTCTGTGGGCCACAGTGTTGTAGCATGGGATTTTGAATTTCTCTATTCTCCAGATCATACTTGTCACAGGAAATGGTAGAGTGTGTTTATTTAGGTCTATTCAGCAAGGTGCTTCCAAGTCCTCAAATACAAGTCTATATATGCACAGAATTAATGTTATGAAAACAGTACAGCTTTCGATATTACTTCTATCCTTTGGATTTCCTTTCTTGCACAAAGCTTTCAGCATTTACAGGAGGAATATGGGGATATGTCAGGCTTCTTAAGGAAGCAGACCTGTAGCTGGACTGCCAGCTCAAATGAGGACGCTACAGCACATGGGAGAGGCTCCGTGGGCACGACCTACGGAGGACATGATGTCGAGCTCCCAGCCCGCCCCAGAGCTGTGAGCGGAGGCTGGAGCACAAGGTCTGGTCCAGCCTGGGCAGGGGGGGGCTTGGGGCACCTGCCAGGTGCCTCCCGTGCCTACGAGGGACTGCTGGGGAGCCGGGATCTTCTCAGCAGGGCATGGCAGGAGGACAAGGGACAGGAGTGGCTGAGACTGGCCCTAAGACGACCCTTCCCCAGAGGAGAGGCGAGCGGTGGCACAGGCTGCCCAGGGGCTGTGCGGGCTCCCTCCCTCCCCGAGCAGCCTGGGCTGACCCCATGGCTGACCCTGCTGGGAGCAGCGTCTTGCACCAGGCACCTCCCCAGCTCCCTCCTCACCTGGATTATCCTATGGCACCATGGTCCTTTGAGCCTAGTCCTCGATCACTCTGAATGACGGTGAGCCTATCTTTGATATTAACAGAAAAATATTTAACTTTGTAATTTTATATTACAACCTTTTATATTACAAGCACTTTCAACATTAACCATCTCAAAAGTGCTTCGGTGAAGCAGAACCCTAAGAGGCATTTCTTTCTCCCTCTTGCTTGCCGCAGCTGCTGACTCCTTTTTCCATGTGAGAGCTGGTAGAAACAGATTTCTACACTTGCTTCACTTTATATTTACTTCACTGCTACGTGTTCCTCCTTCGTATCTCCCACTAAAGAAAAGGGGAAATGGCAGACTTTTCCTGAAAGATTGTCAGACAAAAGTTTACGCTCCACAGGTGTATGAGCAGTTTCCTCAGTAATGAAAATAACCCTTTGAGCCTACCACATGCTGCTGCGTATGTAAATATCATCCTGAGGCTTTAGCAACCTGGAACTCCAGCCATTTTATTTTAATTTTTATGATGTTTTTAACTAATTTGAATCAATTAAGGTTTTTGCTCTCTTGGTTAAAGACAGATTTCCAGCTACTGTTTCATGTTAATTAACAGGTCTCCTGGGGATCATCTGTATTTTAAGGCACTGTTCTGAAGTTCAGCAGAGCCAAGCTTGGATCCTTTGTCAGAGGCTAAACTTTGGAAAATCTGTTTGCTCTTTTATCATACTTTCCAGTAAACAGTTCAGTGGGTAATATCTGGGAAAGTATATTTCTCATTGAACTCTTTAATCCTCCACTATTTCTTTGAAATCCTGACCACTTATGATGAACACCTAGTAGACACATGAATTTTAGTATGTTTGACAAATACAGATTTATGGTGTGCTGTGACAGGATTTGTTATTAGAATCTCTGATAGTGTAGATTCAGGTTAATGACACAACATTATTCATCATCTTTGCCAGAATATACTCAATCTAGAGTTTGGCTTCTGCATGTACAGAACTACATTTGTTCACTATACTATTTTTTACAGGTTTTGTACTTCCTGTATTTTTTTCTCTTTACAGACTTTTCTTTTACAGTTTGTTATGCCATGTGACCCCGACATATTTTTCTGAAGCCTGATGTAATACTTGCACTGACATCATTTTATCACATCAATGATATGTATCTCTGAATTGAGCTGAAAATAAGCGGCTCAGTATGACTGCCTTACTGGGATGACCTTAATGAGTTTCTGCAATGTCTTATCTGTTGCTGTGATTGGTGCAAATGTATTCCTCATTATTTCTGAGACTGGATAATGTGCAAAAATTACTTACCTATAAAAGCCTATCATTTTAAAATACAGTTGTCAAATACTTTTGAAAGCGTTCATCTTATCAGAGGCCTCATCAAACTTTATTTCTCTGTTTACACCCTATTATAGAATCTTAGGGTAATATCTGGGGGAAAACCCCCAGTCATTGTATCTTGGGATGTACGCCGGTTTATTTCTCCTTTCCCAGGATTATTCTGACTTTCTAATTTACTTCTAACACAAACAGTATCTCAAAAGAAATGTCATATACTTGACTACCTTCAAGCACAGTCAGAATCCGTCATCCTCTTTTTTTACATACCATAACCAATAGGATCTTCTGTTCTTACTAATTACTTCTATCGTAGAAGGTGTTTACACTCTGTTTTGAGTGTCTTCCTCATGACTAGAGGAATGCTTCTGGGATGATGAATCCCTGGACAGTTAGTTGATATTCCACAGGGTCCACGGACAGTTTTATTCTGCTACTGAAGATATACTGATAAAGTTATACTGTTTCTTTTGCTTCATTTTCTATTGACAACAAATTATTGTAAAATGTGTACATCTTTCTACAGCTGTCACAGGATTTTTCAGGTGATGGACATTGTTAGAAACTGTGCATACTCCCTGTTTTTGCTCTAGACTCTCTTCTGAAAAGTATTCCAGCTTTCCAAGATCCAATTTTGGAGGACAGTCTACTTACAGTAGTTGTGTCTTTTCTAACATTTTATTTCTAGCCAATTTCTTTATTTCACCTAACATACCTAGAGGGCTTGATAACAGTTAGTCTGTATCTTCTACCAGTCTTTTCTACACTTTGTATTCTTGAATTCAGTTACTGTATGATATCAAGTATAACTAAGATAAATATGAGGAGTATGATGAAGTGTGTCTGAATCATTATTAAAAGGTCAGTCAAAAAATTCTTTAGAGAATTCTCCTCCCTGCTGCAGTCTGGTGTGAAATCTGCATTTTTTTCAAAAGTAGCTTTTCCTAGCAATGCAGTTATCCTTCAGCTTGCTGTCTATAAAATCTCACTACTTGCTTTCTCATCCTGATTTTTAAAAACTCCAGCAATATTCAGGAAAATCAGTGGTTTCTATGAGTCTCCTTTCTCCTTGGATCAAGCTTCTTAAATGCCTTTTCCCTAGGATTTCACAACATTGTGAGTAAGTTTCAAGCCTTCTAATTTTTTTTTTTTCATCCCAACAGATCTGTTTGAGGATCCCACTGCTGCTAGTGAACAGTGGCTGGGATTCCTCAGTGGAGGGCTGAATAAGGATGTAGATTAGGAAAATCTTAATGGCATTATGGCCAAATAGGAGGGTGGTGCATGTGGGCCACTGCTAGCTTTCCCAAAATCTACACATGTGACAAAGCCTATGACAGCTCTGTGACACGCACTTCTCATAGTGGTTTTAAGCTCGTTCAAGATAGTGGTTTCTCAGACCATGTCAAATGACTAGTTCAGGGCAAAGTCAGGTCTTGGGCTTGGAAAGAAGATGATGCCAATAGGCTCTTTGTGATTCACCACTCCCACTGATTTCAAAGCTGGCTCTGATTCTCCCGAGAACATGGTTGTTACTGGAGCATCTGTCCAACAACATGAGTGACCATTCTCCCTCTTACTGGACAATACTATAAGATGCAAATATACACCTTAGATTCACAACCAGGGTGTTCTTTAAGCAGGGAAATATATATATATTTATATATATTATAAAAACTACATATTCCCCTGCCTCCTGTGTCCTTATGCTATTTTTAATGATTTTGCTGGCTCAGCATCTAAAGTGCTATATAAAATAGCCTTTTCTTCCTTCTCTGTCTTCCCTACCCCTCCTATGCAACTAAAATCATCTACATTACGTGCCTGAAGGAACACATTTTGTGCCCACATAGGGGCAGCCCTGTTTAGATGTGTAAGCATACACTATCACTCCACTTAACCTCTGCACAGCTTGCTGTCATTGCACAGACAATGTCAGGGAAATATAGTCCTAGAACCCTTTTAATAAAATCCTTTTTGTGACTTGTTGCAAGGCCAGAGGTGTTTTGTAGGCTGCCAGAAGTCAGGCTGAGTTTGCAGATGAAAAATAATACAGATGCCATGTCCTTGTCTGGGGACTGCCCTAGAAAGTATATTGCAGGGCCATTATATCTACATTACATCAAGGTTTCTACCGACATAATTATTTCAGGCGTTAATCTTGCCTACTACACTATCTATCAAGCAGATGGTAGAGCTGCAGTAACACAAAGTTGTCTGCACTACCACAACTATTTACCATGCAAAGCCACTCCATGAAACTAAGTATTTAGGCTATTTAGCTTTGTACAAAGACTTCCCTAGAAGTTAAAACTTATTGGCAAAACAGATTCAGTCCAGTCTAAGGAAAAGAATTTAGTCAGGGTCTGGCAAAGCATTCAAACTGGGCTTTTAAAAAGGAAACTGACTGCTCAGCAAAATAAAAGGATTTCTAAAATAAATAAGGCAGTTGATTTTTACTCCCTCTGACTTGTTAACTACTGGAAGAAAAAAAACTTGTTTTGCCTGACAGTACTTTTTATTATGTAAACAACTCTTTGTAGGGGAAACAAATCCATGAACTTCTACTTCCTTAAACACCTGATATCATTAAGAATATTGTTGAGATAATGAAGGGTTAGTGAGTATATTGCCAGAGTGAGCAAAATTATTAGAAGCAAAGCAAAAAAGAAATCACAAAACCTAAGATGTTTCAGCAGAGGTAAATAAGGGGGACATTATTACATCATGCATCACTGCTAACATTTTGTCTAAAAAATATTTTAGTTGTACATATTCATCCATTTAACAATTCAGGCTTAACCATAAGAATAAAAATAAACTAAAGATATGGATGTGATTGATGCAGTATGTCTCAACGCAGAAGATAGGGACAAGAAACTGTACCTAACAGCAGCAGATGTGGGACGTCTACACTGTTAGATACAGAGCAAGAGGACTGATTTGACCTGTGACAGTGAGCAAGAAGCACCCAAAAAAGGTCCCGTCCAGGTCCAGGTGGCACCCTGAATCATTCCTCTTAACGTAGGTACCAGGACTTGTTGGCACAGAGGAGAAAATGACCGACCTGCTGTTCTGTATGCTTCACCATCTAAGGCATAGCCTCATTCAGAGTTCCTTCTGCTGGAAATACATGCCTCATAAATTCACCCTTCTTTTCATACTACATACCATTTTCTCCCATCTTACTCCACAGGATGAACTTTTGGTGTGATAACTGCCCCTCTTGCACTTCACTGTGGTCTGTATTCAAACTACAGTCTGGTGCTACAGTAGAGTGGCAGATAGCCAGATACACTATTTAATACTAGTTCAGGGTTTGGTCTATAAATCCAGAACAGTTGTTCTGCATGACTAGCACTTTGGAAGAAGAGAGCTTTTCTGCCTTGCTATATGCTTTCACATCTGATAATAATTTTCTTAAGCAGTCTGTGAGATGCTTACATTTTACAGACGGATAGTGTTATTTTCTTCTTCTTTACAAGAAATTTCAGCTGAATCTCCTGTGTTATAACTGCAACCGGAGGCTTTTCCTCCATTTGATGTGGACTTCTCTAGGACACTATGTTTACAGAACCAGAAAAACTGATCCTATGGCACGTACTGTGCATCTGTTCTGTGAAACTGCCCAAACGAAGCAATGGCAATATGTTGCTAAGTACATGGGCATAAGTAAAGTTGCCCTGACATTTCCCCTCTGCATCGTCATGTTTTCCAATGACCAAAACTTCTTGGGTTTGAAGAGAGATGTACTTCTCCTTTTTGGAGACACATTCTTGTAGCCAAGAATATATCACACTGGTCATCTCTGTTGGTTGCATATACCATTCTGACAGAAGGAGCAGTGAACAACCCAAATGTTACATTGCAAGACATACAGTTTCGACTTCTTTCATCCTTAAAGCTTTTTGCTTGTTTGTTTGTTAAGACCAAAAGTAGTGCAAGTATACTTATTGTGGAAGGTGAATTAAAGAACACTGAGTAGTTTCCACACATGTGGAACCTGTCTCATTTGACCACCTAGGATTTTGATTTTTTTATTCTGATTTCAGGCAAGGATTTTCAAATTAGCATGAAGTTCTCAGTTACGTATCACTGTAATGTGCTACAGGTCATCAGAGTTGCAATCACAGGCTGCAATTACAGACTCAGTGATTATAATTACCTCTGTTATTAGCCCAGTATCATGAGTGAGGCCATGATGCAATCAGAAACCTTGTTACTAACTTTGAGATTGGCATTTAAAAGTCTGTGTTTGAAAAGGTGTTCATATTTTACAAATGTTCTGTTTTTTCTTTTATAAAATAAGTGCATGAAAGTTAATCTGTCACATCATGTATTTAATTTACCTTGGATGTTCAGTCTAAGCTCTTTCAAAAAAAAGGGAGCTGACACTTGCATGTGACCTCATAAAATACCTTTATGAAATACCATGGGAGGTTCTTATGCAAAATGTGAGATCTGCTTGCAATAGATAAAACCAAAAGCAACTGAGAAGGCAGTGAGTTTTTACAAACATAATACCAACCAGATTCCTGAGCTGACTTCGGCAACCAAAATAGTACTTTAATGTATCCTTTCAGATATTGTTCTCTTCTGTATCTTTTGCAAGTAACCACTAATAGGAAGATGAAGAATTGAGTACCCAGAGATTTGCAAAATTGTGGAAACACAGCACCATGAAATGTGGCACGCTGGCAGGGAGTGCAGCCCGAACAGCAGGCTGGCATGTTGCTTCACAGCACACCATGGCATGGACAAGATGAATGCTGTAGCAGCAGCAGAACAGGGAAGGAAAAGGGACAACTTGCAAAAGGAAGGGAGACAGGAAAATACACAACTGAAGCTGCATGAAGAGCTATTTTTAGCTGGCAATGGTCGGCTGTATTGCCATTTGCCCTTCCAGCAGATTATGACCGTACCCTGTATGGGGCTGGCCCACACCAAGACAGCGACTGGGGACCAAGGCCAGCCCCTGTGGGCAGCAGCACACGCCCAGGAAAGCAGTATTTTTTTCCAGCCATTTACATTTTTGCTGGTTTTTACTTTTTGACTGACATTAGTGATCTGAATGGAAAGACGGAGTTTTTTCTCTTCCTCATTCTTCCTTCCAGCACGTTTATGATAGCCCTAGTGCCTGGCTAGCCACAGGGTAAACTGAGCTGGTCTATCTAAGAGTAAACAACAGAGAGAAACTTGCAGGGTGGTTATGTGGGCACATGATGACTTGGGTTATCAGCAGGGGAGGGTGGGAAGAAAGTCAAGATCATCACCTCCAGCAGCAGTGACAATTTATGTACACCTTCAAATTATTTGTTGCATTTAGAAACATGCTGTGACTTTTAAAATTTGCTAAATATATGTCAGCTTGAACAACATGCTCATTTGAGCTTGATGGAAATTGGCTGGAGGCAGCCTGCAGCAGCATTGTCTAACACCTGCTACACTGCCAGAACTCACCAGTTTCTGAGCTGGAACAAGCAAACATTATTTTACAAGAGCTCAGTGTGCTTATGGTTGTTGACAGTTCTTGTTAGGAGAAGGGATAGCCAATGCACCATTAAAAGTGACTACTTTATCAGGCACAAATGCCTGCAGAGCCATTGGCATCTGCCTACCAAATGTGTTTGCAAGTGACAAAGGATGCCTGCAGAAGTATGTGGTTGCAGAGCAATCTTCTGCCTCCTAAGGGATTCTTTCTTCAAAACGGGACTAAACTATCTAAGCCACTTCGACTAACCTGGGTGATACTTCAAAAGTAAAGCTGCAGTCTCTATTGATATTTGTCTTGCGCTGGTACTTTCCATCTTCTTGGAAGAAAAATACTACAGTGTAAGTACCTTTATATAACTTAGTTGAAATTAGTTCCAATGCAGATTCCCAAAAAGGTTTCAGTGTTGTAAGACCAAGTAAAGAAATATAGTTCTACTCATAATAGGTATCACTGTCTACACTACTACTTTTTTCCAATATGGCAGGTAATTATCCCTAAGTAAAAGGGAGAAGGAGGAAGAACGCTTCCTGGTATTAACAGCATGTCAAAACATGTGCACTGGTGGTTTTGTGATGTAGTAGTTACCTTGCAAAGTCACACCTTCATTATTTCACAGCAACTCATTTGTGTAGTTATAACTAAAAATAAAAGTGTATATACAGGAGTTAGCATGAGACAGCTGGGATGGAATAGTTATTTCAAGCTATTTCCTCACATGGAAATAGATCGTAACAGAACTTCCTTACAGGTTATCTCCAGGCTGTGGAGAAAACCAGTTTTAATGGATGAATATTATTATCCCCCAAACCCTGTGATTCTGAAAAGGAAATGATGTTATGGAAAGTATCTCTCTTTCGGAAAATGCTGTAGAAGAGAGGTGCTAAAGAGAAATAGTCAGTTCAGCAGAAGAATTTTCACCAGACATAATGAAGTCAGAATCACTGCTGCAAAGCATTTTGGACATGACTGCACAAATTTTAGTTCTTATCTCAACAGAAAAAAATGCAGATGAAAATTGAGCAACAAATGGGATGTTTCTGTCGCTGCTGCTGTTTCTCTAGTTTATGTAAAGGACATTTCCAAACATTCAGTAGTGACTAAAATATCTGAAACTAATTCTGTGTTGTTCAAGTCACTTGCTGTCAGTTTTTACAAAGCAGTGAGTGATCACGAATGACAGACAAATCCAAAGACTTTAAATAGATTGGGTAATATCTGAAGCCAGCAGGTTCAACAGATTAGGAGACATTATGCATTCTACATCACTGTTACAGTGTTCTTCCCACGCAATCAATGTTTCAGTACTGCATGGCTAGATACTTTTCACTGGTTTCAGGGTGGGTTTTTTGTTTTGTTTTTCTTATCTGCAATCCTTAGCTGCCGAGGCAAATAAGTAAAATAGGATGTTTCACTCCCAGCTTTTGTGTTGTAAATCAATTATACTATGGCAACTTCAGGAACAAAGGCAGTCACTGACAGCTTTTGCCCTTGAGCCTCACAGCACCTCTACGAATGTGGAAAAATACAGCACCTCTAGCAGTAGTCACCAAGTCCTTGGTGTGAGGATGGAGTTGTATTATTCTGGCCAGCCACGCTGTCTCACTAACCATTCTTTTGGCTTCAAAAAGGTCTGCCTCGGGAAACAAATGGGCTGGTGCATGCTTGTGTCAAGCAGAAAGCAAGTTCTTCCCCAAAACTCACCAATTCCTGGTTTTGAGTTCAGACACCCTCAAACTTGTCCTGCACAGAGCTCTACTGCCACCCATAGTGGTATCTACCACTATTGCTCATGAACCCCCTTGCCTAATATACTGGTTTCTACATGGGCACAAGGGCATCTGTTCACGCACACTGCCAGCTCAGGTGACTTGTTACCACCATTCTTCTCCCAAATAGCAAGATGTCTGTCTGTCTTCCGTTGTGAGGAACTGAGGCAGAAATATAGCAGAACAAACGAAAACATCATCTCTTCTTTTTCACTGCAGCCTTTGTACGAGCGTCTCCTAGATCAGCCGTTTCCAGCCCTGTTTCCCCCTGGCTCGCAGCCCTCAGCGCTAGTCAGCTCTCCAGGCTCACTCACGCTGTGCTGAGGGAGCAGCTTAGCCCGTCACGGCTTCCAACCTCCCAGTCCCGACTCCACTTATGCAGCCCACGACTCACCAGCAACCATGCAGTCAGCCTGCTCAGGCAGGTTCTTCCAGCTTAACTGCTGGCTTTTGGATCAACCCCCTGAATGTATGGCCAAGTATGGGAGTGGACAGGAAAGCAGAACAACTGGCAGAAATTCAGCATTTGTGAGCAGCCATGAAGGCACATTCTGTATGAGGATATAGTTGTTGCAAACAAGATCGTAAATCCAGCTGGATTTCAAATTACTCAAGTTGGTATTTGAAACCGTTTGAAACCAGGCCAAGGAGTGAAAACATGGTACTTTGAATTAAAGTGACTAAAGCTGCTGGAGAGCTACACCTGCCATTTGAATATGCTTGTTTGAAAGCTGCCATCCTGACAGCTGCTTCCCATCTCTTAAAATAAATAAATATTAAACTTCTCAGGATGGGGGGGATGACACACTTTTCTGGTTACACAACTTGTAACAGCAAGAAATGTAACCTGTTCTTTCTTAATAAGGGCTAATCCTCGAATAAAAGAGAAATGGTTTCTATCAGGATGCGGAAGAGATTGGATGTGCACAAGAATGGTACTTTCCATAAAATTTAAAGGACTTTCCATACTACACTGAGTCTACAGCTAGTCACTAAACACATGATCATTTATGATCCCAAAAAGGGAACAGTGTACTACGTCAATGCAGTATTAAATGCAAGTAAGAAGCTCCTAGTCACACCACTGTTTAGGTCTGTAAATTTACAAATTGCAAACACTGGTGCAAAGAGATGCTGTAACTTCCTCAGGTTTCTAATATGATGGTGGAAGTGTTAATTTGGATTCACGTATGCACATCAAATACTCAAGGCAGTCATGCATTAAATTGGTAGTGTGGATATACCTACCTATTAGCCTGCAGAAGATTGATTATCAAGATATGCCATAAAATCTACTTTACTTTTTGCCTCAGTCTTCAATATTCAGGCATTTTTCCTTTTAAACCTTTTCTGTTAAACTGTTAAGACTTTTTGGCCTAGAAATCATGCTTCTGATTTTTTTTAAATTAGTATTTTATGTCAGGTTTGTATTTTTCTGGCCTGTATTCAGAGAAGTTGCTTGTCTGTTAAGCTCTGGAACAACATGCCTATAGCAAACACTAGCTCTGTTCCAAAGAACACTAGGGTTGAGCTGTTTTTTAACCCCTTTTCCTACTGCTGGTAGTCCAGAACAGTGATGTTCTTTCTGATAACAAGAACCCTCTATCTTCAAGTCCACATTTTAGTCAAAAGGCAGTTTATCCTAACCTGATCTTGTGCCAACATTTTCCTTCAGTTTAAACTGCTCACTTTGTTGTTCAGGTGTATATATACAGAGAAAACCTGTATCACTTTCCCTCTGTTTAACTTCTAGCTATTCCCTAATATTATTTGCCTATTCCCTTGACAATAAAATTACTTCATGTCATGTTATTCTTACATTTACTTTAGGCATCTATCTGCAGATCAATTTTCTTCTTCTGTGTAGTCAGACCAAAATGGTTTCCAATGGTTTACTTTTCAGCTTATGATTGAAGCTGACAATTCTTACCAGACCAGCTAAAACCTCCCTCTCTGAGGACTCTCGTGGGCCGCTGTGAACATGTACCCGGGTTCCCGTGGGTAGCACCGCATGGGGACTCCTTTCGGTATGGTGGAAGCAGGAAGGTGATCCCGGACTAAGTCATCAGTACTCCTGTCCACTACAACTAATAATTAACTTCTAATAATTAACCTAAATGAGCTCTTTGTAGTTTATAACAACTCACCTTGTGACACAGCTTTCAGCTTAACCAAAGTTTCCTCCCCCTCTAATGCTCCTCCATTCTTAAATTAGGTAACATATAATACTAGCAATAACTAACTTTAAAATTTGCGTAGTGGTACTTTCTTTTCCTTTTTTTTTTTTTTTTTGGATTTACACTGCACAACTTTACAGCCAGCTTCACAATCAATGGCTTCTGATTTTTTTTTTTTGTCTTTTGAGTAAAATACGTTCTACTGTCTATACAAGGGAATGCATTCAGTTGTAGCTTGAATTCCAAATAATGGTACAAAATCAAAAAAAGCAAAACCATCTTAATATCGTGCGCGTATTTCATATCAGCAGGCCTCAAATACATCAAACAGCTCTGAAGATTGTAAATATGTAAATGAAGCACATTTTAATTTAGATGCTGAAAACAGGAAATAACCATCCAATTCATTTGCTGATTTCCAGGAAAGATCTCTTGGGTGGATTCACTAGTTACTGTATCAGTAGATTTCTAAGATGAACAGTATCAACCTTGGGATAACAGACTCCAGTACATGATGTTCATTATCATATCTACTGTAACAAGCAGCATGTAACTTGCATCTAAATCTTGGTCTGTACCCACAGTTTATTTAAGAGCAGGTACTATGGAGGTTGGAAAAGACACTGTGAACTTATTTGTTACTTTACCACGCCCCTACTATCACAGCCTGTGCTGCAGCCTCCCTCCTAGAGCTGTGTGATGGCAGGAAATTGTGTGAAGGAAACCCTACAGACATGGCAAGGCCCAAACGTCTACCCTGACGCGGCGCCGAGCTAGGCTCCGACCAGGCCCGCTGCCGTCGGGGCGCGCCGAGCGCCTCGGCCTAACCCGCGATTCGCGCCGAAGGAGGCGCCGGTCGGTGAAGAAGGGCTGCGCGGCGGGGACAGGCCGGGGCCCGCCGGGAGGCAACGGGCCGGGTGAGCGGCGACGCCGCGACCCGGGACCGGGCCGGGCCGGGCCGGGGCCTCACCGGGGCGGCGGTAGGGGGTGCGGAAGCGGTTGGCGGGGCCCGCGATTGGCGGGGGCCGCGCGAAGGGGCGGGGCGCCTCACGTGAGCGGGGACGGCGGCTTTTTCCTGCCCGCCGGCGCCCCCTGGCGGCGGCCCGCGCTTACCACCGCGCCGGCATGGAGCGGGGCAGCGCCGCCGGACCGGCCCCGGTCCCCGCCCAGGCCTCGGCCTCGGCCCCGGCCCCGGCCCCGGGTGAGGACGGCGAGGGCTGCGCCGGATTGTGGGAGCTGCCAGTGGAGCGCTGCGAGCGGCGGCCGGAGTGCGGGAGCTGCAGGTGACGCTCAGGGCAGGCGGCCCCGGCCGGCCCTCGCCTCCGCCCCGCCCCGCCCCGGTGCTCCGGAGGCTGCGCTGAGGCCCCGGGGCGGTGCGTCGCGGTGGCGGGGGGCGGCGGGAGGTGCGGAGCGGGCGGGGGGGTGGGGGGGGCAGACGGGGTTTGGTTACTTAGCAACGGCAGTCGGTGTCTTAGCGGGGGGGGGGGGGGGGTGGGGGTGGGGGGAAGTCGCCCTCACGCCCGCGCGGAGGTGGGGCTGCGAGTGTGGGCGTGTCCTGCGTCACCGTGGGCGCGCAGCGGCGTGTCCCGTGGGGGCGCGTGTCCGTCCGTGCGCAGGCGTGGGGGCTGGCGGCGGATCCGAGCCTCGGGCCGCCCCAGCTCGGGAACGCGCCTTGGCTGCGGCGGCGCCTGGGCCGCACGCCCGGGGCCTCGCAAACCCCGGCTTCGGAGGGTTTGGGTTTTCGTGTGTTCTGTGTTTTTTTAAGAAGCCGCTGGTTCTCGGCAGGCGTGTAAAATTTGGGTGTACTGCGTTAGGCCCCGAGCCTGTCTTTCCAAGCACAGCCTGCCTCTGTGACACCTGGACAAGGTGGAAAATGTTCCCGGGGGGCGGGGAGCGGTGTGAGGTGGGAAAGGGGGTTGCGATGTTCCCTGAGTGCCATGCAGTGAGGTACATGAGTCCTCAGTCTTCGGTGCTTTGTCAAAACAAGAAGCTACCGAACAACTTCGCAGCTGATTTTGAAATCCGTTCAAACAGTGGGGAAAGGAGGGGTCAGTGTAACTTCATGTAAATTCAGGTATCTTTTTAAAGCGGGCACTGGCTTTTGATCCTACAGTAACTTGGTTGTATGTCTGTGTATATATATCCTTTTAATGGAGTTGGCAGTATGTCAGTTGTTACTAAACTGGAAAGTTTGTGCAAAACTACCAAAGAATTCTAGTACCTCTGTTGATTTCATCTGTTTCTGTTGGTTGGTAAAACAAGGAGAAAGGCATGTAATTTTGCTAACAGTGTAGTTGTAGTCTCTGAAAAGCATCAGAGTTCAGGAGCTAATGTTTGATGAAGTGCCTGTAAATAAGTCATCGGAAATATCGTGCAAGTCATAACATCTGTAAATGTTAACTGTTGCAAAAAAAAAAAAAAAATTAGTCATGGGCAACAGTTGATGCCCGAAGATGAAAACCAATCAGATGCATGACATTTCCCTTTGACTGTTCTCTTTTTCTTTAATGAGTTTTAGCTCAGGGGACTGCTTGAATCAGATGTGGGTTTGTGTTTATTTAATATGCCCCAGTAGATTTTTTTTTTTTTTTTGATTCTGTGAATTTTTCCAGTTCCCCTTGAAGCTGCGTAAAGTTCTTGTATATGCAACATCTGGGTGGCAAGAAGACACCTCAGGCCTACAAACCCGGGGTGGAAAAGAATTACCTTTTTGTTTATTTTGGTTGTGGCTTCTACCTTCCTCTTTTGTAGGTAGTAGTCAAGGTGTGAGCAAGCCAGAGATTCATATCTTGGGTAATGTGTTTCTGCTTATTGTTATAAAGACCACTCCTCATCCTGCAGCTGCTTAGTTTCCTAGTAACCTTTTGGTAGGGGATTTTGTTAAAAGTCTTTTCAAAAGCCAGAGCTGATTTTTGACAACAACAGGACCCTCACCCCTGTTCTTGTTGAATCTTTCAGAGATCTTAAATAGTTCTGAAGAGCAGGATTTCCTTTTGCAAAAGCCATGCCAATTCTTCTTATGTAAATCATGTATTTTTTTAAGTGTTCACTAATCACATTTTTAATTATAGTTTCTGCTTACATTAATAGTTTGATTTGTTGCACTCTTTTATATTTTTAAAAGTTGTTTTACATTTGCCATTTCTAGTCCCGAGGTGCCAAGGAACTGCTGAGTAACCCACTGTCATTCTTTATTCAGCTATTTAACCTTAAGTTCTTTTAAAATGCATATAAAGTGCTGCTGATTATTGTTATTTATTTTGTCAGCGTGTTTCACAACCTCTAGTTCCTTCCATTTTGGACAGATTATCTGATGAGTCACCTACAAAAATGGTTTCCAGAACAGGCATCTCCCTGTTTTCTTTCATAGTAGAACCTGATGGAAAGTTTACTCAGCTCCTCATCACAATGTAGTGTTAAAACACCAGTTTACTAAAAAGCTCTAAATGAACTACGCTTGCTGTTGAGAACACGGGTACAATGAGGACATACACTGAAAGAAATGTAGGGGCAGAGAAACCAAGGAAGATAAAAAGACCACAAAGCTCCTTGCTTTTTAAGAAACAAGGAAAGTGGCAATTTTTTTAAAACTAAAGTTTTGATGGAGATTATGATGCAATACTGTATTGTGCACTCAGTCTACTTTTGCAATGTATCCTCTCCATCCTCTTCCTCAGGAATGTAACTAAATTGTGCTTGTCATTGAGCACAACATTCTGTGGCATGACTTGGAGTAAAAGTAAGGTGCATTGTGAGAAGAAATATTATGAAACTTGATTATTACCCTGAACATTATCATGATGGTGGTGGTGGGGTGCAGTGATTTAATAGTGTTTGGAATCAGTGTGTATAGTGGTGATGGTTTGAATTCAGTACAAAAGGACAGAAGAACGGATTATATTTAATATAATCTGGTGATTCCTCATGAGAACTGATTTAAAGTTTTGGCTTTTTTCTTTATACGGCAAGACAGGTGATTGATAGCTTTCTAACAAGTACTAAATCAGTCAAGATGTGAAACAGAAATGTGGGAGTAAGGTAGATAAATTTTAATTTTGGATAATGTGAATAACTTGAGTGTCCTGAAGGATCAGAAATACTGTGTTTTGGAGGCTTTCTGTTGCCTGTGGTGGTTGTGGAGGAAATGCTAGAATTTGCAATAGCTTATGTGGATAATTTGAATGAAATACAGTAATGACATTTTACATTTTGAAGGTGTGTTAAAGCGCTACTTTAAAAAAAAAAAAAAAAAAAAGACTCTGGAAAATGATCCTGCTCGTAGTTGGTGTCTGAGATGGCAAACAGCCGATGCAAATGAAGTATGTGCAGTTGACTTTATGCTGTTTTATACTTGAGGTCACAATTTAATACATATTCTGTTTGTCTGCCAAAACCAAAAGGTCAGTGGTGATAAATTTTGAATCGCTGATGGTTATTTGATTACTTCTTAAGGCTTTCTTTGCTGACTTAAATGTTCAACTCGCTTTCAGAAGCTAAAGCCCTACACCCAAACATTTAAATTGGAGTATAAGCTCAACATAGTTTACAGGTTGCTGTTAGCATGGAAAACAAAATTAGTAGGCCCCACAACTGAAGCCATATAGGGCAACAATTTGATTTTGTGGTGTGACACTCCGAAAGCAATATGACATGTTGAATTTGTGTCCTTATGTCGGTCAGAGTTCACTCTTTCCCAGATAGTTGGTGTGCGGGTAGGGAAAAAGTCTTTTGGTACTACAGAAGCAATAAATGCACAATGACTTATTACCACAGATCTTGACTGTGCATATGCAGGATTTTACTGTAGTAGGAGTACTTCTGAGGAATATTTTCAGCAAAAAATAAGATTTTAAACGGTATCGTTTATGATCAATGGGCATTGCTGGGTCTCTTGTGGACCATCACAAATCCCCACTGGAAATGGTCCTTTGTGTTTGCAGGACTAATTTATGTTGTAGTTAGGATAATAACCACTAGTGTTTTCTCATGTTCTGCTATGATATATGCTGTTATACAGTATTTGTATTTCAAAGGGGGCGGGGGGGGGAAGAGAAGGAATAACTTTAATACTGTAACACAGATGCTCTCTTTGCCTATATCCAAAATATTAGATACTATACTTAATCTGGGTACTGTGTGAGCGCTCTTGATAGATTGATAGTGACATGTGATGGCATAGTGCTGCTTCATATTTTGAAGAAAAATTAAATGTTCTTACATGTGTCCCATGTTTGTTAATAATCCTGTGAAGTCAAATAAAGGCTTAGTCTGAAGAAGCAATGTGGTCCTTCTTCAACACAATGAATGTATGCAGTAACTTTATGGCACATTGGTATAGTTTTTAAGTGTAAATGTGAATTCAAATTATCAGAAAAAAGCGAAATAAGCATGTATTAATTCTTTTAGCAATTCCTACTGAAAAAAAATACCTTCATAGACATTGATTTCTTAAATGCCTAGAGTTCATTCTTAAGAACATTGATTTTTACTGCTCTAAATTTATTGGAATTTTTCACTCCCTGAAAATATTGATCCCTATCATTGTTTAAGTAAACTTTTTATAACTGAAACTGTGTATTTCCCCACAATTCATGACTTGTAAAAGGTGACTTGCTCTTCTGTTGGATATTTTTAAAAAAATTTCATGCATTTCCTATTATGTTTGCATTGAAAAAAGGAAAAAAAATACACATGGTTAGGTGACAGACATTTTATTATTCCAGGTTCTTAAATGGTTTATCAAAGGCCAATTTTTAAAAAATGCTATTAGCACTTTTAAAGACTCATAAATCAATTTTTTTTTTTCAAATTTACTCATTTTCAGTATAGTTAAATGCATAAAGTGGGTTTACAGGTGTCTCTGAGAACCTACATGTCAAAATTACATGGATAAATAAGGTGATTCTGCAGATTTTAGAAGGAGCTAAATTTGTGCATCATCAGGAGACAGAAAGAAAAAGGCTGAGCAGAGGAAGTAAAAATGAGATCCATTGACATGAATGTTAAATTTGACAGCAGTTAAATGCCAGGTTGTGCCAGTAATTATTTTCCTTCATTGGGAGAGGTGGGTTCAATGTGTGACTCTCAGGACTCTTGTAGGATTTCAGGAGGGAGTTGTTGTATCTCATACTTTGGTATTGGTATGTGTATGTGTGGTGCTACTGTGAAGGAGAGTTAAGTTTCCTCTAGGCTTTGGGGATCTCTGTTACTTATTGTTGGTGCAGCAGTGATAACAAGATACTAATAATATACCCCTTCCCCAAATGGTGGTGAAAAGGAGCAGTATTACCATCTCATATTTTGAGGTAATTTTTTTCCACTTTAGGCATTTTCTCTTTTGCTGTGTGAAGGGGAATACCCGCTTCCTGTCAGAACATAACTGTCAGCGATCACTCACACTCTGGCAGGGTTAGGATTCTCAGCTGCTGCTGAGAAGAGTCTGGCTTCTTCATTCTATCCCATCAGGCATTTATACACATGGCTAAGATCCTCCTGAGTCTTTTTCAGGCTGAGGAGTTCAATCTCTCAGCCTCCCCTTATACAAAAAAATGCTGCTGTAGTCCCTTAGTCATCTTTGGATGTGTCCTGGACATGCTCCAGGAAATTTGTCTGTCTTGTACTGGGAAGCCCAGGACTGGACCCAGTGCTCAAGACTTGGCTTTAGCAGTGCTGACTAAATAGGACTCCTGACCTCTCCCTCCTTTGACCTTCAGGCAGTGTTCTTAATGCAGGCCAGGATGCTGTTGGCTGCCTTTGTGGCAAGGGCAAGGACACTGCTGGCTCATGATTAGTTTCTTGTCTGCTAGGTCCTTCTCTACAGGGCTGTTTTCCAGCCGTTTGGTCCCAAAGCATGTACTGGTGCCTGGTGTTACTCTTCCCCATATGCAGGACTTTACATTTCCCTTTGTTGAAACTTCATGAGGTTCCTGTCAGCCCATTTCTCCAGCCTGTCAATGTCCATCTTGTCAGAGTCCAATATTCCCTGATGAGGTTCTTCTAGATATTCTACACAGGGAAGGGTTGAAAGTTTAATAGCAGGTTTACTTATCTGAATGTATCTGACATTACACAAATTTTGGTTTGGCACGGTGATACAGCAATGTACTGAAAACACAACAGAATCACAATATAGCAGTTGCAATCTACAGTGGATACTGGATCGCACTAGAAATGTGATTACCACTCTCTATGTGCTAGCCATCACTACACTGTGCATCCTGAGCTGCCCACAAGGAACGCATGGGTTGAACCCTGCCACAGCTCATTGCTCTCTGCAAAGTTCATTTGGTGTTTGTTCAGCTTTTACACTATGGTGAGCTGAGCCACATAAACGCTTTCTCCATGCTGGTCTGGCTGGGTAAGGAAAGTAATACTTTCTGTTGATTATCACAGGGGAGGCCATATACACAAACAGTTGACCCACCCAACTGATAAAGCAGTTTATCTAAAGTGAAGCCACCCTCCAGTCCCCTTTGTGTTGAAGTAAGTTCAGCTTCCTTTACGATAGATGTGGTGACTTCCTATGTTGTTTTTTGAGCCTTTTCTTGAAAGTGTTCATTTATCAGTCACACCTCTGGGTGGCAGCACAGCCATGTACCTGTCACTCCTCCCAATGTATATCATCCCTGAACTTGCTAAGGGTACACTCTGACCCAGCATCCATGTCACTAATGAAGAGGTTAAGCTACTGGCATCAGTATCAATGCCTGGAGTATTCCACTAGCAACTTGCTTCCAACTGGACTTTGCCCCACTGGTCACAACCCTCTGTGCCTGGCTGTTCAGCCAGTTCTCACTCCTACTTATTGTTGGTTTATCTAAGTGGTACCTTACCAGTTTATCTAGGAGGGTGTTACGGAAGGCTGAGACACTGTCAGAAGCCTTACCAAAGTTGAGGTAAACAACATCCACTGCTCTTCCCTCATCCACCAAGCCACTCACCTCAGTGTAGAAGGCAATCAAGTTGGTCAGGCATTTCAGAAAGGCACCCGAAGGTGCCCATTCGGCAGTACAGGCTTAAGAGCCTTCCCCATTAGGCTGTTCTGCTTGCACCTCCTTCTTCTCATGCCTGTCCTCACTTCACCTCTGTTTTTTCTGGTTTCTATATCCCTTCTGTTCTCATCATCATGAGGCTTGCCTACCCAGCTTCCTTACTTGTTTGGTGAGAAGTCACTACCCTGCCCATAATTTCTAGTTTAAATCTCTCCATAACAATAGTTTGGCCAGCCTGTTGGCAGAGGTAGTTTTATCCCATTTAGTAAATGCATCCCATTTCTTTCAAGTAGCTGTTGACCCTCAGAGAGGATCCTATGGCTGTAGAAACCACAGCCCTAGTTCTAAAAACAGCTGCGCAACCAGTTGTTAACCTGCAGAGTCCATAGAGTCCTTCTGAGACCCTTCTGCCTCACCAGCAGGATTGACAAGAATGCCACCTGTTCCCTAGACCACCACCCCCAAAGCTCTGTAGTCATGCTTGATACTTCTCAGGTCACTCCAAGGGTGTTGTTGGTGCCTACACGAAAGAGCAGCAGAGGCTAGTAGTCATAAGGCCAGATGAGCCTTGGCTGCTTTTCCACAATATCCCAAATGTGAGCCCCCAGCAAGCAGCAAACCTCCCTAGAAAACAGATCATGGGGGGCCCCTCCATCCACTGCAGCAGGGAGTCTTCTACCACTATCACTTACTGCTTCCTTCTGGTGGTCCTGAGTGGGTCATGCCAGACCATCAGAAATGCTCCATTGGACGGCACTCCCAGCTTCTCATAGCTATGAAGATGGTAACCTGTTGTGTAACTGCAGGTCATTGGGTGAGGCAGGAGCCTTCCTCCTGGTGTGAGAGGTCACCACCTTCCAGCCTTCATTGTAATAGGACTTCTGTCTTAGAAGCTTAATGGGTACAGGTTCTTCATGCCCCTCTGCTGCAGCTGAAGATTCAGGTTCCCAGAAGAGATCCAACTGATCTTTCTTATTCTCTTTGATGTTATGCAGGGTTACCTCCTCCCATAGCTCTTTCACTTTGTAGCACAGCTAGTGGGCAACTGCATGTCTCCTGCATGCGAAAAGACTACGTTCCCAGATGTTAGGCCCCAAGCATTCCCTGCAGCCTGAAACTTGCAGAGGTGCATCCTTCTTCTGAAGCTCCATCTGAGTCTTAGGATCTAATAGCAAAGGGATGGTTACCTCAGTGGTGCCTGAGAACTGTGCCCTGTGACTGCCATTGCTGAGAGCAGTGTTCTAATCCAATGCAGATTAATTATCATAGAGTATCTCAAGTTGGAAGAGACCCATAGGATGATGAAGTCCAACTCCCTGCTTCTCGCAGGACTAACTAAAACTAGACCATGTGACTAAGAGTGTAGTCCAGATGCTCCTTTGAACTCTGACAGGTTTAGTACTGTGGCCACTACTCTGGGGAGTGTGTTCCACTGAAGTTCTGAACTTCCCCTGACACAGTTTCATTCCCTTTACCTTGTGTCCTATTGCTGGTCACCAGAGAGCAGAGATCAGAACCTTCCACTCTGCTGCTCGCTTTGAGGAAGTTGTAGACTGCAATGAAGTCACCCCTCAGCCATCTCTTCTCCAAGCAGAACAAACCAATTAGCTGTTATGATGAGTGAGTTTTCTACTGGACAGGCTTTTACCAGCTTTCTAACTGCTGTGGGCGGGCTTATCAGGCTGGAGGTAGAAGGTGGAACTGCAGAAGCTTGATTTGGGTAAGTTTAAACTGCTGTGAAAGAGCCCTGAGATACTTTTGATTTAGTAGTATTAAGTTATCCCCATTTAAAAGAAATTAAAATTAATTACATATATGGTTCTTGTGAGATATGGAAAATATTAATGTAACCACTGATGATGAGGTTGTATTAATACTGTAATTCCTGACCATTTTGTGGTAAATAATAGAAGAATTTTGCTTTCGCTAAAAGTAATTAAACAATTACTTCTTAGGCTAAAGCTATTATTAGTACAATGATCCAAATTTTAAGAAAAATAAAATACTTTACTACTGGGAAAAGAAAAGGGGGGGATTGATCTGAGGAAACACCAACCCAACAGCCCCCCCTCTTGGGATGCTCACCAGATGATCCATATCAAAGGGTGGTAACTCCTTTGCAATGGAATGAGAAAGAACAGAATGGGCCATCTCTGGTATCCCTTGTCCCTGAGATAAGAGAGGAACTGAAAC
This sequence comes from Tyto alba, assembly GCF_018691265.1. NCBI lineage: Eukaryota > Metazoa > Chordata > Aves > Strigiformes > Tytonidae > Tyto > Tyto alba. Next base: position 19,334,389 of record NW_024881275.1, on the reverse strand, counting down.
CATTGAGACATAAAAGACAAAGGAGCTGCAAATTGGCCCAGACTTGGAGGACAAGGTGCTGAAGGAGTGGAAACCAGCAGCAGTGTGGATAAAAGGGGGGTTGAAACTTAATCAATTTGGTGAGCCTGGACAGAGCTGCGACTCCTCGGCCACCCCAGCGCTGCATTTGCTCTCTTACCTTAATAAAGATTCATTAATCCATATTTGGATGTGATTGGCCTTAATCTACCTATAACAATTTGGCCAAAAGCTGGCAGAAGGAAGTACTGCCTTCAACAGAGGAGTTGGTCTTGGCAAAGTTATAGGGTAGTACCGAGACAACTGCAGATTAGATACCTGCTGAAAGAGCTCAAGTAGCTGGTAATAAAATGTAATTCTGAGATGAGGCAAAGACCTCTAGAAATAGTATTCTTTTGTAAACACAAAACTGGCTTTCCAGTTCTTGTTGGCAGTCGAGTGGCATTATAAGGATGCTAAGTATTGTAGTTTGCATGACAGTATCTCAAGAGTGTCTGCAGCATTAACGTTTGCTGAGAAAGATATTCTAATAGTTGGTGTACAGTCTTTTGCAGATATGCTTAACAGAGCATATGTGAAGAGTGATTATGTTGAAAAAGTTAAATCACAGGTCTGTTTTTGGATTTGTATGGAAGGACTTTGTCAGTGACACAAGTCTGGTGTGAGGCTGGGGAAGAGGGGAGTGTCTAGCAGGGAAACACTGAGGAGAGGAGCTGTGGTTTTTAAGAGTTATCTTCAGCTGTTGCTGTTAGAAGCAAAGTGGGTAAATTGTTCTGTGTGTTGCAGTATATCTGAAGGAATCAAATTATTAATATCTTCATGGATTTCTGGCCTATAGAACTGGATTTTATTTCTTGTAACTTAGTTACTATTTTTCAAAAATCATGGTGCATTTGCAATTCTGTGGTGTTGACCTAGTAATTGCATGCATAGGTTTTTCAAAGTGTTTTCCAAACCTGGGGACAGAATTCCTTGAACTGGTGAGTTGATGAGACTTTTGTAAGCTAGTTACAACACAGATGACCCTGATAAAATAGTTACAGGCCTTGTTACCTGTAAGTTGTATTTCTTCAAAAAATAGCTAGAAGTATTGGCAAGGATTTCTCATCTCCTCACTGTGGATGTAAAATAAGTGTTTATTCCAGAAATTTAGTGATTTTTATATAAATCAGTTCAAATATGTATATAATTTAATAAAGAATTATAGAGATGTAAATGTATTTCAGTTTCCATAAGAAGCTAAAGGTCAGTGGAAAAATTACCAAGTGTTAGCTTTGAAGTTCAGTGCCTCTTATAATCTTAACACAGTTTTATTAATGTTGTTCTAAGTGATTGTAGTTTACACACTAAATTCTGTGGCTTCTATTGGTAAGAATTATAGACATCAAGCTAAACATTGGTCAGTGGGTTTCAGTTTATTTTTATTCTGCATTTAGCAGTTACTGTATTTGGAGTAGTTTCTCATGCTATTGTTTCTTTGGCCTGTATTAGCAGTAATGAGTGGTGCCAGAAATGTTAATGAATGAAAAAATTTAGTGACTTGAATATTACTTCTTTCTGCTGGGCTAAATTTCAAAGGCATTTTATTTTCTATTATATTGTGATCAGATTAATGAGTAGTGACCTTTTTAGGCCACTTACATTGTGCTCGGCCAACTTTGTTAGCATCCATTTGGGTCTGCTAGCATTAAAATTAAAAAAAAAAAAAAAGGTATGTCAGGCAGGCCACATCCTTTTGACTATGGACAGCTATAGACTAGTAGGCGCACAACTAGAGATGAGAACTCCAGCAGAGAATAATCTTGTTAATTAAAACAACTCCAGTACCTTTGATCTGATTCTTTTCTGTAATTACACCAAGTGCAACTTTCCTTTGGGGATGGTAGTGTACTGTAAGAGAAGCCAAAGATGTTTCAACATTGATCAAGCCTTCCCAATTTAATTATGAGGAATACTGAAAACACCAACAGTTCCTCTACAATAATTGGTATTGATTTTTATAAACATAACATAAAGCAAAATTCTTAAAAAAACCTATATTTTACTTTTCATACTGTGATGGCTATAAAAGTGAGAGCTGAAAACTTACCCATATACCCGAACAAGAATTGGGGTAAGCACAGCCAATTCTGTGATTTTTCTTGTAATTTCTGAGGTTTGCATCTGAGATTGACTTAGGTGAATTTCACCTGGAATGTGGTGCTATGAAACAGAACAGTATTTCGTTTTGAGGAAAGCCAACTCTGACATACCCCAGAGTTGCTTATGACATAAAAGTATTGTAGAGCTTTTCTGAACACCCTGTGTCTGATGTGGTCTTGGTTCACTCAGATTCTTCTTCAGTTACCCCATCTTTTTTTTTTTTTTTTTTCCCTTCGTCTTCTGTTTTCCTCTCAGCTTAATTAAATTTAATTTTTACAAAACCAAGCTTTCCTGTCACTTCAGATGCAACACTCAAACACCCCTCCCTTTTTGAATCTGTATGCCTAGAATTTCTTAGTTGTTTTTTTTTTTCCTGACTTCCCTGAGAATGAATTATCAGCGTGACATGACTTCTTCCACCTCTATTTTTTGGCTGCCTTTCATTTATGAATGATTTTCTTTTTTTTTTTTTTTTTGTCTTCTGTTTCAGTTGTGGAAGGCAGTTGTTGGAGTCTTTTCTCCTCCTTTTAATGACTGTATTTCATTCCACCATCCCATCTCCAATCCAGTACCTGTGTGTCACTTTCTAATTTTTGAAGTCAAATACTGTCTTCTGAGCACTGGATTTAGTTTTCTCTTGGCTCTTTTAGAGTTTTACATGGATTGTGCTTTTGGTCCACAAGTTCTGCTGAAATGTTTTTTCTCAAAGTCTGTAATGCTTTCTACTTGGAACAAATCGTACAACTTCAAATTCCTGGATATGTCAGCCTAGTAGTTGCCTGAGTTGTTACTGGAAGCATAGCTCTCCTTGGTTTCTAAGACATAGTTGTCAGCTATATTGTTTTAACCATCTTTCTACATAAAATTTCTGAGTTACACCAATGATGCTTGTAATTTCTGGTAAGAGTTTCTTTTTAAATTCTTGTGCTCAGTTCTTAAAGCTATTAAACATGTATGTCAATACTGAAGACCTGCATGCTGTCTGTAACAGGTAGTTTTTGTTTAATCTCAAATTTGTCTTGCCATGAACGTTCAGCTCTGTCAGTTTAGTCACCTAAAAGAGAATGTGACCTTGCTGTACTTAATTTTTGTATTGCTGGGCGATGTGTAAGGAAAACACACAAAATGACCTGGAGGCCTCATCCTATGGCTTTTCTGGCACAACACTAGATAGTAGATGATTTATGTTGTAAAGTTAAATGGGATTTTTCTTACCTAATGAGTAGGCATATATGTACTGTGGCTGATCTTTATTTCTTTCTACATGTTTTTCTCAACTGTTTCTAAATTAATGATCAATAATACAATTTCTGAGTTTGTTGGGGTTTGTTTTTTATTTATTTATTTATTTATTTACTTATTTTTCCTGTTTTAAGTAGTCAATCAACTGTTATCCAAGGGGCTAGTGATTTTAAATAAAATTGAGTGTGCAGGCTCCTTAGGTTTTGGAAGGAGCACATTAAAAGGCACACTTTTTGTGTGAGTTGACAGTATCTGCTCATATAACTGTACAATTTTTGTTATTAAATATTTATGTTTTCTTAAGGTGTCAGGGAATAGGCATGCTTACCTATACTTCTGTTAGTACCAGCACTTCAACATTTCTATTTATTTCAAAAGTCCAGTTTAATAAAATTGAAAATAAGTGAATCATGCACTAGAGAATAAATGAAGCAGATTTGAATGAATGTCAAATGTTCAGGAGTTACCTATTTTGATGCTCACATCAGAGATAGTAGAAGGAAAATGCTCCTTACCTTAAATAAAGCACCTACATTTTTGGGGCTTACTAAGGGGAAAACAGTCTGGAGAAACCCAATGCCAGAAAAGTTAATCAGCTACAAGGCCAGACTGTTATGAGGGGGCAGTGACTAACTGTGGCTAGTTGTGTTAACACTGGGTTATATTCTTAACTGCTAGAAAATGGTAAATCAAGAGAGTGTTATTTCATAAAGAAGAGTTCAAAAAGAGTTATTTGAGGGTTCCTGTTATTTGTATGGGACAACACTACTAGTCCACTTCATTTTATAATATATGGAATGTGGTTTTAATGATAGATCTGAATTCAGTATTACACTTGTGCAATTTGGGAATAATCCCTTGATTTTTTTCCTCAGTGTCTATAGGATTTGATTTAGAAACTTAATAATTTCTCTCTCTTTGTTGGAATTTTCATCAAATGGAGTTTTGAGCATGTAAAATCATTAGGATTTAAATGTGTTTTGCTATTTTTAATAGAAGGGTTTGTTATTTGTACCCTCTAATAGGGAATTTCTTCATTAAGATGCCACGGAGACGAACGAGTCGATATAGATGTACTAGTTCTCTTGGAGGCCTACATCTAATTCTCCATGGACATCCAAGTTCTTTTAAAAACCCTCATGTATGAAAAAGCAGGCAGCTAATGCTTTAAGTTGGTTTTAAGTGCCTTTTAGAATATGTCATCTCCAAGTAGATTTAAAAAAACCACATAGAATACAACAAACTTTTTTACATGTGTAGCCCCTTCACACCTTATAAAATTGAAGCAGAGATTCTGACAGATACATGTTTTAAACTCAAGTAGGTTCAAAGGGTTCTAGGCACCTAAATGAAGAGCTCCAGTCTCTAGAACTACTTTGGTAATGTCATTGACATTTGTAACAGTACAGTGTGTATAATCCATCAAACCTTATTACATTAGTTATCCTTTAACATCATTCTGTTATGAGCCACTGCTTTGGTTTTGTATTCTGTTAATGTTTGCAAATATAGAGTATGTACCAGTTTGGAGAGCGGTCAGGGGAGGAAATTTAATAAGGGCACTATCAGTGAATGAATTAAGTTGTGCACCACAAAAAGAAGTGGGGATAGAGGACAGAAAGAAGGGTTTATGCTGTGTGTAAAAGCTGGTGAACATGTTCCTAGAGACTAGGGTGGTGAGGTGGAAGGCATGCACGACAAGCTTACAGGTGTCACCAACACAGAGGGAGCAGTTGCTGTACTTCAGGTGGGTAGAGCTGCCATTCAGAAACATGTTGACAAACTGTATTGTCATTAGGGACCTCACAAAATTCAGCAGATTGAAAACCCTGGCCAAACATGCCCTAGCAGCCTTGCAAGCCTGCATGCTGGCTGGTGGGGAACCACTCTGCAGCAAAGATCTAGGGCACTGAGGTGGGCAGGAGGCTGAGTGAGGGGGCAACATCATCCTGTCTGTTTCAACTAGAGTGTAGCTGTGTTTCAGTTTAAGAAAAAACAAATTACTCTTTCGTGAGAGTGGTTAGATGCTAGAGCTGGTTGCCTGGTGAGACTGTAGAGTGTCCATCCTTGGAAATGCTCAAATCAAGTTGCTGAGGGCCTTGGAAATTATTACTGCTTTGAGTGATAAACTGACCTAGGTGACCTCTGGAGATCCCTTCCAATCTGAATTATTTGATGAGTGTGTTTATAGCCTTGTACTGTTGTGCTCTGTCTGAATTAATACCAGTGGCCTCTCACACCAGGCAATGTGTCCTGGTTCAGGCTGGACTAGAGCTCCCGTTGGTCTGGCAGCGGGAGGAGCTGCAGCCCCCTGAGACCCCAGGGGCTCCCCAGGGCCCAGTGCCCTCACCTGTGTGCGGGGGTGGGGGGAGCACAGCTGGAGGGCTGGGCCCCGATTGGCCAATAGTCCATGTCACGTGACATTGTGCTCACTATATAAAGGCAGGAGTGGGCCGGGAGGGGCTCTCACTTCTGGGAGTGTGGCTGCAGGGCCTTTGTGTTGGGGATCGCCAGTTGGGAGCAGGCGGGTGTTGGTCAGCGGGTGGTGAGCAGCTGTGTGGTACATCACCTGCTGATACTGCTGTCAGCGTGTTGTTCTGTCACTGTTATTAAACTGTTTTTATCTCAACCCGTGAGTCTCCCTTTGCTCCTCTGATTCCCTCCCCATTCCCAAGTGGGGGGAGGGTGGGTGAGCAGCTGTGTGGCATTTAGCTGCTGAGTAGGCTCAAACCACAACACAATGCTAATTTTCTCAGCTCAAAATCTTACTGTGGAGGTCCATTTCACTCTGGTGGGTCTTTTTATGAGGTGCTCAAGTGTAGTCTAACCTTGTTTTTGTCAACTATTATGAACATGCTTGCCACATACACGATATTAAACTAGTGTTTCCCAGTTACACCAGAAGGGTTCATCTATGCAAGAGATTTCTAGCTTTCTTATTCAAAAGATAGTATTGTAAGGTATTTTTCCTAAGAAATCCTGCCAGCAAAGCACCTTGAGTGGTTGTTAGGTACAAATCAATATGATTCTGGGTATTGTGGTGATTGCTATCTTCAGCATTTAAAAGCACTTGTGCTTAATTTGTTGCATACCTTAAAAGCAGCATCTTAAAGTATCCCCAAAAAGCTTTAGAATAACTTAATGAACTTCATGCCTGGTTAAATAAATAACTTACTCTTCTTTCAGTAAAAATCAACAAGTTTTAATGAAATACAATAACTGTTTACTGTCTAATAACAGGTATACTATTTTAGAATATGTTACTTCATTGCATTATACCAGGAAACTGACTGACTGATTTTTAATAGGGTTGATGCTAGATCAAAATGGAAGTGAGTTTGACAGAAGTGCCTGCTATTCAGAAAAAGGACGCTAGAGTGTAGTGTAGCATTTATAGTACTCCCGAAGCTAAGCGGTATCAGGAAGTCTTATGTATAGAACGCTCCTTGCACACTGCCTTTTTTTCATGTGGTGTTCTAATGTTGAGTTATACTGAAGTTCTCTGTATAAACCCAACTCTATTCTTCTATCATCTATGGCAGAACAAGTGAATAGTACACTGGAATACTTTAACTGAAGATTCGATTTTAATATTTAACCATTTTCCTTACATTGGGTATTCATCATATGAAGCTCTGTTAACTGTATTTTTGTGCTTACATTCAGTTGAAGATAAGCTGCAGAGAATAGTAGATTTTTCCTTTCAACAGGAGTATGTACTCTTTAAAGAACTTTTGTTGGATAGAAGGCATCCACTTATATGTTAATGCTAGATACAGATTACAATGGACTTTCTATTGTGTATTCATCTATTTTACCAAAATAAAGTATCACAATACCTTCGTTTCATTGCTTTTTTTTTTTTTTTTTTTTTTTTTTTTTTTTTTTTTTTTGGGTGTATGTGTGTGTTGTGAAAGGAAGAAAGCTTGAATTCGTAGCTCTAAGTGACAGGGTATGGCATTGTTAGATGGATTGAGAGATGCAAAAATTTAGCTCTTCTTTTAACTTCTAAAAGATGTGTGGGTACTGAGCCTGCTTTCATTAAAAATCAATGGTAGAATTCACTTGGGACTTCATTTGGTGCAGAACTGAGCTGTTAACCCCCCTTTCTCATTTACTTGTTTCAAACTAGGATTTAGAGTGCTATTAGTAAATAAAGTATACGTACCAATAGGCTCTGCCTGTAAAATACTATATTAAATAAGGTAAAGTTGTATAGGTAGATGTAAATTGAAAAAATTAAAAAACCTGTTTTTTGTGTAGAGATATAAAAGTCAGTTTTGTTGATATGTGGTTTTTGTTTTTAGAACGAGAGAAGGCTGTGGATGTACCTTAAACTAACTTCAGATCAAAAGATCAAAACTGAAAAACTTCTGAAAAACTTCATAAATTGTGACGTGGAAAGTTAGTGTTAGAAGTTTTTATTCTTGCATAGATTCTTGCACGCTTGCCCTTAATGGCAAGCTGTAATTGTCCTTTTTTAATCAAGAAACCAACAACAGCAAAACAACAGTGCAGGAAGCTTTTAGGTAATTTAACATCAGATTTGTAGACTGCATTTACATAGCTTCAGTTGCTGTTTGAACCACTGAATGCAGCTGAAATGTACTGTCACTAACTCCAGCTAGCAATGTCTTAATCCCTCAGTTTCTCAAACTGCCTTTCCTCTGGATCACTGCAATGTTCACTATGACCGTTCGCTCCACGTGGGGTGCAAAAGAGCCTGTCTTCCCTCATGTCAAGCTACCAGACTGAGAAGGAGAGGGGGAGAAGGGCTGGTTAGCCTCAATTTGTGAGTTGTCTGTGAGGAGGCTCTTTGGGCAGGCATGGAGCAGACTAGCAAGCCTACCAGACCCGAAGCTAAAGGGAGGACTCTGCCTGTTACTCGTGGCAAGTCAGAAGAGGTCATCTGCTGTACAGAAGTCCAAGTTCCATGAGTGATATATTTTTGGTCCTCTCTTGATTATAGCAAAAGTTTGGTGCCAGCAGAGAGTCAGTGTTGAGTTCTGTGTGTGGTGGCTTTTAATGCTTTGGAAGAACCCTATCATTCTGCTGAAAACAGGCTGAATAGGAGGCAAAAGCAAACTTCCTTTATGTTGTGCTAATTCTTCTCTAATTTATCGGTTATGTGTGATTTTGTGTGTGGAGATACAGATGTTAGCAGTGCACTGGACTGATTTGTCTTGCAAATCTGTATAAAAATGTAATAAAATCTGTGAGTAATTGTATACATATACAATTAAGACTTAGTTAATTTTTTGTCACTAACCTAAACAGAAGCTGAAGTGCTGCTAAAAATACACTGGTGAGTGTATTAATGCTTGCTAAAATGCCATTCCACATTATTAAATAAAATTTAATATTGAATGGATTTTTTTATTTTGAAACTTGCTGAAATTGAAGTGGCTGAAGAACAAGTGCATCAGCTGGGGGCTAAGGGCCCAGCAGTAGTGGTGGATGGTTGTGTGCTGCCTGGTGAGGGCACCCACTGCGTGGCAGGAGCAGCCCTGGTCTCGTCTTGGCTTAGTGGCCCTTGCTAGGGAAGCCACACAGCAGGTACTTCCTTTGCTTCTCTGGACGGTTTGTAGCTTAGTGGTCTCTGCCCTGTTCTAGTCCATACCTTTAAGATAGTTTTCAGCTTTTTATTTCCAGTTCTAGTCAAGAATATAAGATAATGGAAATATGTTGAGCCAACTTGAGACAGACCTTCCTAGTATGTGATGTTATTGCAGGTAAATAGGCAACAACTCTAATTCTAGCCAAGTGACTGCTCACACCTTTTCTCCTTTTTTATGTATAAGCCTTTAGAAAGGGGAATAGGTCAGATTGTATAGTGAGAGTTCATAAAATCCTGCCTACACAAAGTTCAGATTCTGTGTCTTTTCAATTAAAATTGATTGAGAGACATAAATTAAGAAAGGGTTAGAAATAAAAACTTAAAGAGAGTCTCTTTGACAGCTTTTATTTTTATAACCATTTTATATTCTTATGTTGGAAATGGTTTGGTGCATCATTTTCAGATGTAGGCACTTCTTAACCATCTTTTAAACAAGCTGCATGTCAACTTAAATAAACCATAGCTGGACTGAACTTTATCACATAAAGCCAATGGCACAGTTTCTTATTTTGTATTTATTATTTGAAAGGCTGAAATAGTAACAAACATTTGGGGAAATACAACACTCCAGTTTGAAGCAAACATTCAAACAAATGTACTTCTGTAATGTTGCAAAAAAAATTATCTTCAGCCAGTTATATCCACAGACCTCATTTAACTTAAGAAGCATGAATTTGAGAACTACATATGCTCTTTAAAAAAATCTACTTCTGTTTTTACTGTATGCTGTTAATTGGAGTGTTCTCTGCATATATACAAATGGATGAAGAATCAAGATGCTGATTCTGTATTGTTAGAAATTTTTTTCTTTTTCATTCTTGGATTGGTGGGTTCCTCTGTTCCCCAGGAAATTCTGAGCTTTTCCACAATAATTTTTTGATTACAGATTTTTTCTGGTTTGTCTTTTTTTTGTGACAGCCTCTAAACTTCTGAGACAGATTGGGAATTATAAGGCTGGAAATGTAAAACTTCAGTTTAACTTCTTAATGTCTGAATGATTTGCTTTAAATGCCATTACCATTTCACCTTTTTCAGCAAATTTAAAGCTCTTCTAACTGTCTGGCATCAAGCTTGTCAGAGTGCCAGCTATTTTGCCATACTGGAGAGCCAAGATGCATGAAAATGTCAACAATCTCAGGCTCATTAGTTTTTGGCTTTCCTGGCCTTTCTGTAATGACTGCAGTGCTTCATAAGCTAAATGCTATTTTTGTATTTACTCCTATGAGTTACAATAGAAACCACAGCCAACTTTAATGTAAACAGTTGAAATAGTTGAAAGAGTGTTCTTCTATTGATTTGTTAATTTATTTTCAAGGAAAGCTGCCTGCCAAGGTCTGCTTCCATATAATAAGTTAGGAAAATATACAGTGCGGATATTTTGTTCTTTTCTTCTTTGCATCTTTTCACTTTCGTAGCATCAGAAGATATTTGTTTTTTTAATATGTTCAGATTAGCCTTTTAAAGCTGCCATGAACATTCCAAGCTAAAAATCCCAAAACTTTCTTGTTTGTCCTTTATTTATGGTTGTCCTGGGTTTGAGTGAGTGGTGGAGTTTTTTGGTGGCAGGGGAGGGGGCTATTGGAGCAGCCCCCTGTGAGAAGCTTCGCGAAGCTCCCCCAGCTCCATGTCAGCTCCACCTCTGCACCAAAACTGAGCCAATCAGCTGCACCTCTGCGATAACGTATTTAAGAAGGGACCCGGTGAGGAGGAGTGGGACTTGTGAGGGGGAGTTGCTGCAGCTGCATGAACACCAAGGTCAGTGGAGGAACAGAGGAAGAAAGGAGGGGGGAGGTGTGCCGGAGCAGAGACCCCCCTGTATCCTGTGGTGAGACGGCAGGGCGGCCCCCCCCCGCCACCCATGGAGATCTAGGGTGGAGCAGACACTGATTTATGGTCTGTGTTTCATATTGCATGGCTGATCAAGGTGCTGTGCCCAAAGAAGCCCAGGGTCTTGTGGGAAAAGGTAGCCCTGCTGCTGTAATTCAGTGCTGGGAGGATTGCAGCATGCGGGGGAGTCCCACGCTGGAGAAGCTCAGGAAGGGCTGCAGCTCATGGGAGGGAATCCAGTTGGAGAAAGTTGGAGTCCCACGCCAGAGCAGTGTAAGGAAATGCTGTGGCCCATGGGAGGGACTCACATCGAAGAAAGTTTGTGGAGGACTGTCTCCTGTGAGAGAAGGACCATGATGGATCAGGGAAAAGAAGTTCCAGAAGCATTACAGATTACAAGATGTAAATAAGGCTTTTCAAATGCTTTGCTGCATTTGTTCAAGTCCAGAAGCTCCCCCCATCAAAGATGGAAGAAGTGGCAGCACTGACTGCACCCCCCATTCCCTGCCCCTGTGCCACTGGGGGAGGAGGTAGAGATATCGGGAGCAGAGCTGAGCCCGGGAAGAAGGGAGGGGTGAGGGGAAGGTGTTCTCACTGTCCTACTCTGTTATGTGTTGTTAGTGTCTGTAATAAATGTATGTTCTTTTTTTCCTTCCCCTAATGAGTCTGCCTTTTGCTCGTGGTCATAAAGGGTGATTTTCCCATCCCAGTCCTATCTCAAATCACAAGTCTGAATCATTTATCCCTTCTTATCGCTGGAAGAGAAGGGAGGAGTGAGCATCTGTGTGGTGTTTGGCTGCCGACCAGGCTCAAACCATGACAGTGATTTAACTGGTCAGTCAGAAAGGTTATTGCCTTGAGAAATGGTCACGTGAGAACACTGTACAACTTAGAGCTTTTAATAAAGGTGGTACAGACCTTGTCCACGTTTTTGAAATATATTGATTTTTGTCTGTATACCTTCACCATGAAAATATGTAAAAGAACACACCTTGAGGACACTTAACTTATAGCATTCATACAGATGCTGTACTAATGAAGCTCCTAATTTTGTTGTCACCTGTTACCTTCTACTGTAATGTCAAAGTCTAAAGAAAATGTCCAAATTAATTTAAAATACTTCTAATGTAATTTCCTGTCACTGTAGCATTATAAACTTCATAAAAGTCACTTCACCCTTAAGTGGCAATTCTCTAGATACAACTGTCTCTTCAATATATAATAATAATAATAAAAATAAATATATTGCACTATTTACTTAGTGTTCATAACTACTGTGAAAAATAGGATAATGCAAAACAGAAAGGAAGTTTGGAATGATATATAAACTACCAAATACTTGGAAGGTTTAATCTTTACTAATTTTAGATACTTTCACAAATGCATATTTTCTGGAGAGAAATACATATAGATATATGTACACACACTCATGCACTTACTTTACTTACTAGCATAGTTTTTCAAGAAACACACTAGCTGATGTAATTTTCCAGAAGGCCGGTGGTTGTCCTTAATAAGAACTCTGAGCTTGTTATGAAATAAATGTCTGCTTCCATCCTTTACCTCTGGAGAGTTGGCTTTTTTGTCCAATTCTAGTCATACATCTTGGGAGAGTAACATCTTCTAATCTTTGTAAGTAAGGCTTTTCAAATGTTTTGCTGCATTTGTTCAAGTCCAGACCAGTTGAGCTTTGGCTGAAAATCATTACAAACAGGTAGCTGTTTGGTGCTGAAAAATAAATAAGTTGGTGATGTAAATCGCATTTCGAGTGGCTGGTTGTCAACAACAGAAGGGACCAAGCTCAAAATCAGCACTAAGAGAATAGCTTCTTTAAGACTTGTATTGAGGATAGTTTTGATGTTTTTGCTTTTCGAGATACATTTTGTTACCTTTTTTTCACAGGACATTGTTGCTGAAATTTATTGTGTTACTCTGAAAGTAAATGTTAAAATGGAACCACATACAGTCTGTGGTCTTGTTCTGAACACTTATTTTGCTGAACTTTATTTTCTTCTGTTGAGTGTAGGAGCTGGGTATGGTCTATTGCTTCATTTCTTTTGAGATCTATGGCTCAACCAATGTTTTGTATTGTTCAGTAGCAGTAAAATGTGCACTCATTCTTAGTGTGCTGATGAACACTGAAAGACTTGAGAGCTGCTTGTGCATGACCCTACAGCTGTATTTTTTAAAATAGTGATCTGTGTCAGTAAACCATACTTAGAACAAATGGGTCAGACCTGAAGTTCATATGGTGGAGAGTTGAACAGTGGTGAAAAGCAAGTGCCTGAGGATTGGCATAAATATAGGGTAACCGTAGAGTGATATTTTGTGGCTGATAGGAATAGTGGTTCTGGGATTTTATGAACCAAAAAGCATATTTTCATGCTTTAATAGCTCTTGATGATGGATACCTTTTTTCTTGCTGGGAATTTTTTGTTCCTATAATCATGTGATAAGATGTACCACATAGATATTCATGAAACAAATACAGGTTTCCTTTTGAACTTACTCTCTACTGGTATTGCTTGATGCCTCTGTCAATTAACTGCCTTACTCTTTGCTTGGGTTTTCTGAAGTCTGTTGCTCTGGGCAAAAGCCCAGGATTGTTTCAGTTTGCAGGAGATAAGTAGTGTTCAAATTTATGGAGAAATATGATAGAAAACATAATCAGGGTTTTGGTCAGAAAGGTTATAGCCCATATGATTGAGAGTAGAGTGGAAAATGGAAAGAAGGGCAAGGGAATTATCTTCTCACCATAGCACTTGGGAGGAGAACTGCTGAGACCCGGTGCCAGGGCAATCTGAATGCTAGGAAATAGTGCTGTGATCTCTTAGCTGCTCACTAGTAGTGCATGCCTTGTTGAGAGGCAGGGAAATGGCTTTGTCTGCCTTTCAGAATCTCTTTCTGTACCTCTTCTCTGACAGATCTCTGACTCCATCCCATTGCCTTCTGCCATTGCTGCATCTCCTGCTCCCGATAGTTTCAATTGTGAAATACCAGGTTGGTTCAAAGGCAGCTTTGTCTAAAAATACTACGTTGCATTTTGGGTGCCTGTGTTGTATATCATGCCTCTTAATACTGTGAGTAAGTTTGCTGTGTGTGCTGGGTTTGTGTATGTGGCAGGGTTTTGGTAGCAGGGCAGGGTGCTACAGTGGTGGCCCCTGTGAGAAGCTTCTTGAAGCTCCCCCGGCTTCATGTCAGACTCATGTCTGGCTAAGGCAAAGCCAATTAGCGATGATGGCCCTGCCTCTGTGATAACATATTTAAGAAGGGGAACCTGGGAAGAGAAGGGGAATTGAGAGGAGGAGTCGTTGGGAGGACACCTATGCAAACACTGAGATCAGTGGAAGGCGGGAAGTTTGATGGTTCAGAGACTCTCTTGTATCCCATGGTGAGAGAGCAGGCTGCCCTCCTGCAGCCCATGGAGGACCTCATGCTGGAACAGGTGGCTGCACCTGAAGAAGGTTGGGAGTCTGAGGGAAGCAGCCCCCACTGTTGTAGTTCGGCTCTGGGAGTTTTGCAACACATGGGAGGAACCTATGCTGGAGCAGCCCTGGAAATGCTGTGGCGTGTGGGAAGGATTCACGTCAGAGAAAGTTTGTGGAGGACTCTCCCATGAGAGGGACACCACACTGGAGCAGGGGAAGAGTGCAAGGACTGCTCCTCCCCACGCCCCAAGGAGGAAGGAGTGGTGAGGCTGACAGCACGTCCCCATTCTCTGCCGCTCTGTGCCAATGGGAGAGATGAGGTAGAGAAATCTGGAGCAAAGCTGAGCTCAGGAAGAAGGGAGGGATGGGGGAAGGTGTTTTTAAGATGTGGTAATGCTTCTCACTGTCCTACTCTGTCTGTTAAGTGTTGCTGTTATTTGTGTCTGAATTAAATTGATGTTACTTCCCCTAAGGAATCTGTCTTTTGCCTGTGACTGGAATGGGTGACTCATCTCTCCCTGCCCTTATCTTGATTCCTGAGCCTTTTGCTTTATTTCCTACTTCCCATTCCTGAGGGGAAAGGGGTGAGTGAGCAGCTGTGTGGTGCTCAGTTGCCCTCTGGGCTCAAACCAGGACACTGTGTTGGCAGTGTCTTGTGGCAAGAACAGATACTGTGTTGTGTCAACTGTACAATTATCAGAAAAGTCCTCTGGAAACTAACTTGTCAAATACAATGGTAACCTGTATTTAATTGTTTAGTTTTATGGTTGTGTTGGTTTGGAAATTCATGGTACTGCCTTGAATCTCTTCTGGTACAAAATGCTGAACTTAGTCTGTTATATTTTAATGAATTTAAAATGTAGTGTTGCAGTGGCTTTCCTGGAACTAAATGGAAAAGTTTTGAAACTTGTAACAGAATACATTTCAAGTTTAAATTGATTCTGTCTGATAATGCCCAAAACACATGTTTCTAGGAGGATGCTTCTCTATTTCTACGTGTCACTCTGGAGCAATGAAAGGATGAAGCTGATATCTGTAGATATTATATGGAGTCCCGACATTCAAACTCAGTGTCTTTAGCTCATTAGCACAGTTCACATTCCCTATGCATTGGAAAATGATCTTCCACAAAATGTAAAGACACCAAATGACTTCTTAGCTTTCTTCTGGCATAGTGGTAGAGCTTCTGTATGAATTGAAACAGGTGTTCCGAATTTCTGATCAGCTGAGTTAATTTATATCTCTCTCAGATTGCTTGAAGTTGCTCTCCCTAATTGTATGGAAAAGGGCACAAAAGCCTTTGTGCAGGATAACTAAAATTTCTTTAACTAGTTGCCTCTTTACATCTAAAGGCACCTAAATTTTGTTTGCAAAGTAGTTGATGCATGTTGGCAGGTAACATGGAAATAAGTTTTTTCCTGTTATGTGTGATCTTTTCTTTGGATAGAGTATCTTTTCTCTGTATGTTTTTACAGAGGAGGTTAGCAGAATAATTAGTCTTGTGCTCTTTAAATGCTTCTAGAGCTGATGAAGAGGTTGAAGAACTGGGAATGAGAAGGGGTATATGTGTGATTTGTCCAGGAATGCAGGTTGACTAGTCAGTAGATATCATAATCAGTTTTGAAAGTTGTATTTTATTAATTAATATACGTATTTAATTAATAAACCTTTAAGGTATACATTCGAAACTCAAAAGGCACAAATAATTTGCACTATGATTATTAGATGCTTCTCTATTTACATGTATCATTTTACTCAGGAATCTCGGATATGTTCCATTAAATTCACTGGCTGTACTATTAAAAAAAAAACAACCAACCACAACAAAACAAACCATAACGATGCACCTGTTTTATTTATTTTTAAATTCTCATGGGAAGCAAAATCTCAGCAATATACCTCTTTTTTTTTCCTTTTTCCTTTTCCTTTTTTATTGCCAGGAAGCTGTTGCTATACAGGTTACCAAGTGGAAAAGGAAGTGCTTTGTTGATTGTTCTTTCTACTCTCTCCACTTGTGTTTCTGACACTGTGATTTTAATTTATGTGGCTGTTGACTCTTAATGAAGTTTGTAAGGATTTAATTTTAAATTTTTATGCCTTGTGACCAGTGGGTTCCAGAGTCTTTTGAAAGATACTGGAGGAAAAGATGGAAGCTGGATCATGATGGAGTCAGAGTAATCTTCTATGCTTGATTTATCTCAGGAAACACCATTAAAGTAAGGCTTGCAATTTTGCTTGAATGAAGAATGTTCAAAGTAAGCCTAGAAGAAACGTAAACCGTGCTGTTGGCCCCTTGAGTTTCTCTGCATTTCATGAGAGCTGTAGCGTTTCTCAAAAAGATGGCTTTCCAAAACTTACTTTAAAGTGAAATTGAAGAGCTGGTAGACATGTAATCAGAAAACTGAGCCTAAAAAAGGATGAGGTTCTATCACATTTTACTTCTGCTAAGTTTTTGTTTCTTGATCTTGTCTGTGGGAGTCAGTCTTCTGTAGGCTAGTTGGTCTGAATTGTTGTGAAGATAGCAGTAGACAACTCAGAAGTACAGTAGTGCAAGCAGGAGAGTTAAATCAACAAAATAGGATGATCAGGAATTTAATAATTAAATCTGAAGAATGGCAGAGATGTTATTTCATTATTTTTGTGCTCCAGGGTAAGTGGGCATGAGACTGAAGAACTGCTAGCACTGCAACAGAGAGAAATACTTCCATGGTAATGTTCCACAACCGCCTCGTAGTGCTGTAAAATCACCCAAACACGTTACCTACAAACTACCTGATACTGAGAAAATAAGGGCAGCTCATAACAATTGAAACAGTGTTAGTGATTAAATTAGCTTATGCTGTTCGATCTTAAAACAAGAGGGAGAAATCCAAGTAATTCCTTAATTTATTATTTCAGTATTATAGTTCACAGTTTTCCTCTTACTCAGTTTAAAAGCATGTGTGAGCTTCAGTTAACAAAGCAGATCAGCAGAGCTTGTGTATTTGGGACATCAGCTGTGGAATTTCTACTTTAAATCTGATTTGTATTTAGTAGGATCAGAGGATGGGCAAGTTTTCAGAAATCATGTCTGCTGTGTAGACTTAGCTAGAGTAAACTTTAGGCCTGTCTTTAATATACAGTTCAGCTGGTGATCATAGTAGTTTGGCTCTTCTTGCAGGATCTGTGCTTAATATGAGCAGAGCTATAGGGAATACCAGATCCTCCTTATGGCTGCACTAGCCCTGAGTTTGCCAGATGGGCCCCAGGCATGTAGAGGGTGAGGTAATCTGTTATTTCACTTCAGCACAAGCAAGAGGGGCTTTCGCTTAATAGGGGTGGCTTCTTATCTTCCATGAAAGTTGTCACAATTGCATTGGGTCACATACTGTGTAGCCACAGGGTGAGGGAAAGCAGAAACATAATATACTCGGCAAATTATTTTTAAGATGGCAATAAGTCCTGTCAATTACAGAAGGCTACCCCAAAGGAGTTGTAAGATTTTGTCCAGAGAAATGCGTAAGTACCTACAGACAAATTTTAGAGCTAGAATACAAGAAGTAAAAAATTACATCTAGGTAATGTCAAGCCACTGCAATTGGTGTTACGTGCATTCATTTCAAATTGTGCAGAATGACTGAGAATAGAAGAATGGCCATACTAGAGCATATTAAAGGTCCATTTGCATAGTGTGCTGTCACCAGATGTGAACAGATGTAGGTAGTAATGAGTGTATGCATATATCTAAAGAAGAAAGGGTAAGCATATGCTGATACTTCTCTCCTTACTCCAGCTGACTTTAGCTCAGGGGACTTCCTGGGTTGGCTGTGGCTTTATACCTTCACTGTTGCTGCTTCCATGTCTGATGGATTTTTATTTCACAATTTTTTCAGTTTCCCTTGAAGCCATGTAAAGTTCTTGTATCCACAGCATTGGTTAGCAAAGAGATATGTGGCCCTTGGCATGAGGAATTACTTCTCATATTTGTTTTTGACGTAGTTTCTTCAGCATTTTTTTTTTTTCATTATGAGTACAAACTAGAGGTTTATGTAGTGGCATAATAATGTTCCCTGTTTAATTCTTTCATCCTTTCCTAGTAATGTTTAACTTCTCATCTGCATTTTTGAAAACTGCAAGGCATTAAACTGCCATTTTCACAGAACTGTTTATCATAAATTCTTACTCCTGAATGTCATTCCATATTAACCTGAGACCCTGGGGTTTTTCTGTATGTGGGATTAGGATTGTTTCTTCCTAAATGCATCATTTTATGTTTATGTATGTTTAACTTAATCCACTCGTTTTAAGGTCGTTCTATAGCTGTAGTGATTAAGGTGAAGGATGCAAAGTGTAATCTTAAAACCATTTTTAGTTTGTGTTTGTCCTCTAACATAAAACTAGCAGAAATAACACTTCTTGATTTTTTTTTTTTAAAACGTATGGGTTTGTGCCTTTAAACTTCCAACACAGCTTTGTAAAACTCCTGAGTGTTGTTTTAATGCATGTGTGTAATGGACTTGTGTTAGTATAAAACATGTATTAAAACTTTAGTATAAAGCAAACATGTGGTAACTTCGTGGCTTCTCTCCAGTCTTCTCAGGTGGGTTTTGGCCTTGAACCCTTGTGTTTTGTGTAGAGAAATCGTAAGTTACTTGAAGCAGCAGTTTCTGTTTGGGCAGGTGTGTTTCTTTGAAAAGACAGAGTCTGAGGTCTGACCTTGGCAATATGTTTTGGAACATGAAAATGTTGCTGCAAATGATAGTAGTTTAAAAACATCAGCTTCCTCTTCAATTTAATATTGCAAGCATTGTTTCTGGAACATGTGTTTGGCACACTTAACCTCTTTATTTTTCCCTAGAAATATCTACAAATGCTGAACATAAAATTGTAACATTGTTATTCTTTGTTTACTCTGGATTTAAATCCTTGAATTACCTACCTTTAGTCTTCTTAATATGAGTGTAAGAATACACTAATTTGTATTCCCAGGATGGTGCCTGTTTTCAGAAGCCCTTTGGACGTGTTGTGACAAGGTAAAACTTAGTCCCAAAGTAAGTGAGGATATTTGTGTTTGTAGGAAAATCATACAGAGATTTGGAAGAAGTTTCAGAATGAGCTCACTATTTTCCAGGCTGCTGTATATTCACTTTTAGAGTATCTTTGCCCAGAAACTAGTAATCACGCTAAACCTGATATCATGGTACAACACAGTCCACTGTCAAGATTCGGTTTTGCTGGGAAAATAGACTAAACATTATTCTGAATCTGAACATCATTAATTTAGATGTGAATAAAGAAAGCTATGAGAAGTCTGTGCATGTGCATGGCTATCTTTTGCATATGGAACATTTTGCAAGGCACAGAATGATTTTATTTTTTTTTCCCACCAATGTGGCAGGTTACTTTGTCATAAGTTTTTAAGCGAGAAATTGTGTATTGAAAAACAGGTAAGAACTCAATGGATAGCTTTGAGCTGTAGTGAAATTGCATACAGGTGAGTAGTACTGTAAAAATTATCCTCATTCAGATCCTAATCCCCACCCACAAACCTTTTCCTTAATATTCTGAATACTATAGCTCCTGCAGATTGTTACTTTAATTTCCAGAAATGTGAGAAAACTGATGTCCATCATTAAATAATTTCCCTGGTGCTGCTCCTACTTTTCTGTAACGTCAGCTGCATATGTAGGTCAAGGCTGTAGCAGCATCTTTAAACAAAAGAAAAAGACAAAAAGCCTTTTCTGTGTAGGTGGCCTTTCTCAGAGCAAAGGTGGCTTTTGTGGTGGTGGAAGAGAACTCTCGTTCTTCAGTGCTTCATATCTGACTGATGTAGGCTCATAAAGTCAGTTTCATGTAGGAATAACTTTTTTTTTTTTGTCCTGACACAGTAACTGTTAGGTACCAAAGTGAGAGTACAGAAATAAGTCTTGTGCCCCCAGGGTGGTGTCATAAAAGTACATATTCAACATAATTAGATACTTAATTGGGTGCTTAAAGTTAAGTAATGTATATACACATGTAAGTAATTAAATTATATTGGAAGGTAATTTATTAGTCATGGCTTGTGCTCTGCTCCTTACAAATCAAATTATACGTAGAGTTTATTCTGTAACTGTTTGAAAATGCTTGCTTTCTGGGTAATTTCCTTTTTTTGGGTTGGGATTTGGATTTTTTTTTGGTGAGGTTAATGAAGCTTAAAAAACTACCCATGAAAAATCCAAGCCAATGTGGAAAATACAGAAAGCATATGCAAAAGGGAGTCTTGAAAATAAGTAAATTGTATCTAGTCAACTTTGTTATAGTTAAACACCCTGAGGTCAGAAATCACCAGAAACTGTTTCCATCTGCTTGTAGAAGCTAGTGAACAATCAGCTCTTTGGACTGAAGTCACCAGCTAACTGTTTTGGAACAAATTTGTGTAGTAGATTTTTGTGCCTTAATCTTTCCTCGGTAGGAAATGCCATGATGGGGAGAACTTTAACAGCTTCTCTTGTTAGTGAAACTGACCATTTAATAACAGAAAAAAATTAACAAATCACTCTTAGTACAAAATTGAGTTTCCACTAAATCTGATGATCAGAAAGAGGGTGAGCTTCTACTTACTACTTGGGGCACAGTCAACAGGCAGCCTCCAGGGGTATTTGCTGCTTCTAGGTTAACAAAACTGTTTTCAGAAATTTCTGTTTCAATTGGTTATGTGTGAGAAAATTTTGGAAAAAAGGCAGTGGTACAGCGGTGGAGAGCTTCTGAAATTAGACCCAGCAGATCTGGAAGCAAGGTTGGTTTCAGTTCATTCATGGTGAAGGTCTCCAGAATAGCCTGCTGAATAGTGAAATTAACGAGTACTTATTTTTTTAGTACAACAGAATGTGCCAAATGTAGGCAGGATAAGCAACAGGAAAATGCCAGCACTAGAAGTGCAAAAGACAGACAGCAGGCCACTGGAACAGTATACCAGAAGAGTGTATGAGAGTAATTTCCATTTGGTCATTAGGCTCATTTCATAGCCGTGGGCCTTTTAGTATAAATATTTTAAAATACTTTACCCAGTGCTTATTTTGATCAGCACCAGTTCCTTCACTTGCATCAACTGTTCCTCCCACAGCTTTGGATTTCAACTGTTGTTGGGTAACCTTTAACTGTATACCCTAGGGAGAAGGGAATAATCTTTGTGTCTCTGTAGTTGGGGCTAGAAGTAGGGGAATTAAATTAACACAACCTGTCAGCTGTTAGAGGAGCTTATCTTTTGTTATTGTCTTTGTATAATGCTGCCATTTACTGGTAAGTGCTAATGTTTGACTAGGGAACAGTTGTACAGGCTTGAGTTACAGCAACTTTACTTAGTACACTTGGCTGGGTGCATGTTCTTGTGGACAAGCAAGTGCAGTGTCAGTCAGGCTCACCACCAACTTGATCTGGACCTGTCTTCAGAATTCACTTCTGTAAATCGCGTCTACTGCAATGGTTGCATCCTGTCTCTCACATGTGACTAAGATATAAACGGTTACCAATAAAGATTACAAGGAGGATGCAGGTGAAGTTGTGCTCTGAGTCCCTAGCATTCTGCTGAGAATCTTGACTTTGTATTTTTTAAGTTCAGAGAGCTTTGTTTTTAGAGGCAGTATGACTTTACCTGGTGAATACTGGTAATAGTTACACTGTTAAGGAAATCCTTAATTATTCTGAGTTATTGCATGACATATGCAAGTAGCTATAGTGACCTCTGTGCATGCACATGAGTGTGTGTATGTGTGTGTTTGGTGTAACAACTTCAATTAGTCTGTGTATAACTCCGAGCTTAATTCTTTGCTTCTGTTTGTCCTTGATCATTCAGCATATTAGTTTCATACCAAGAAATATTTAAAGTAATTTAATTAGATACAGTTATCCTAATAATCATTTTAACAGCTATTTGCAGTACAACAAAGAATTTTAAATCTTTTTTATTTTCTTTTTCAAGCCTTAAGTTAGAAGTTCCTTATAAGGATTTTTTCTTTTCATACTATATGTCTACTACATATTTCAGCATATGTGGAATTATAAAAAATTAGTCATACATATAGCATGTCTGGAGTTTCATGTGTGTACACTTCAAAAATTTTATTTTGTAATTATTATAAATATTATATCAATGATAAATTATATAATATTTTATCAAATTGTTGAAAAGCTAACTTGGTATGAAAAGCAGTAACAGACTTCTCTGATTGAGGTATGCATACTAGTGAGTTTCTCTTCTTAAAGATGATTAAAGGATTTTTTAGAGTGCTTTAATTCTAATCAAATCACAGGAAGGGTCTGAATATTGTTCTCAAAATGCTGTTTCAGTGAAAACCTTGCTGCTTTGTTTTTATAACCAGGAGTTTCAAACAGGAGGTTACATCAGGTTTAATACAGTGTGTGTATATGGGGAAGTTCTTAGTGTGCCTCTGGGGATGCAGAATGTATTTGTGCAATGTATTTGTGCCATCTTTCATAAATTGCTGATTGCTTTTATTGTTCTCTCATTCCTTTCTGTCATGTAGCCGTCCTCAGAAGGTGTGTTTATGTCCATTCCTGCCAATACATCCGCTAAAGGTCTCCACCTGCTTGTATATAATTCAGCATCCAGCAGAGGTGAGTAAGGCTGTGATAATTGTTGGAGTTCAGCTAGAGTCCTAATGCAGCAAATGGTAGACAAGAGGAGATGGCTATGCTGTTATCATCATAATGATTTTTCCTTTTAAACGCGATGAGTGAAATTCCAGTTCATCTGAATTATTGTATCTTTTATTCAATTCTTCTGAATTACTGTATATTCTGAAATCATACCTTATTTCTCCAACTTCCATGCATGCAAGACATCTCTTCTTATCTGAATAGTCCTGCTAGAATCTGAAGTCTACTTGTCTTGGTACAAATTCCAAGAATTAATCTTGACATGGTGTCTTACAGGAGGTGTTCAGAGTTGGTTCAGGGAGGAATGTGTTTTGATTATAGCAGTGTTCTTTTATTGATGGTAGTGTTCTGTTACAAATATGAATTAAGCAATTCATCTTAGTGATGACCTTAGCTGTTTAGCTTCACAACAGTATGTTTTGGTTTACCTCATGGGAGAATTTATGTTGGTGTTCTCTTCTCTGTTAACAATGGAGCATGGTGGCGGATCATAAGAGTTTTAGAAGTTGGACTGCAACTATATTGATCTGGATAAATGGTAGATCTACACATTAGACTGTGAAGTTTAGAAACCTGTACTCTTCTGGTCTAGCTGTTTACTTAGCATTATACAGTAGCTCAGTCAGCATGCAGAGAGTCTTTACCTGAAGGAACTTAAGCAGAGTGTAAAAGAGCAAGTAAGAGAAAAGTGTTCTCTCACAGAGAAACGAAACACAAGCCATGACCTATTTGGTCCATAGATAAGAAAGCTGTGTTTTTTTAATTGGCCAATTAGAAAGTAATATTATTTTGTGTTACTTCTTATTTCAAAAGTAATTAAGTATATACTTAAGTCACTTGCTGGAAAAAAGAGGTTTAAAAATGTGACAGAGAACTTTGAACTGGCATTTGAATTGTGTTGAGTTTCTTACTCATGGTGGAAGGTATTAGAAAAAGTTTGCAGATTCTTTTTAGATTCCATACACCATTCCTGTGTCCTTCTGAATGTCTGTCTAAACTTTTTACTAACCAACAATCACAACAGCTGACTGTTATAATGGGACGCAACTTGCCCATTTATATATGTTATGTAATGATAATTCACACAATAAACTAGTATTTGAAGACCACTCTATTTGAAGACAATCCATCGGAGAAGAAAAACTGAACTATTGGACTATGCAAGGGCACTTGGCTTATCAGAGGTAAATCCAAACAGATAGTGCAAAGCTAGGAATATCTTACAATGATCTTTGAAAGTGTTTGTCTTAGTTGATCACAGGTGATGCTTTTGACTGCAGAACAGCAGAGGTATACCTGACAGAAGATAGGTTCCCTTTCTCTAGCTGCTTATACTCAAAATATAGTCAGTCTTGAAGACAGATATGTCTCTGGACTGTAAGTGTTCCTTGAGTCTGCCATTTCATTAGAGATATATTCTAAGAGTCATTTTCAAAAGTATTTCATGAAACTAACCAGATAGGGAATGTCTTTGTCCTACCGCACATGAGTGTTGACTCTCATCATCCATGTGCGTCATTATTTATTGGCTTTGGAAGTCTGTACTGCAGTGGAGTAAGTCACCAACTATGGTCAAATGATGCTATTCAGATGTATATTCAGGCAAGATAGTAATGTAGGAAGTCAGGAGCAACATTTCCTGTGCTCTGAATAATGTGCCTGTGTCTCCAGATTCTTACTATCCAGAGGCCATACTGCCAGATAGACCTGTGCAGTTATCAGGTACTGTGAAAGAGAGAGGCATCACTTACTGCAGAGCAGTGGATCCCAGGTGAGGAATCCTACCATCCAGCTTCCGTTTTGCATAAATGGACCATGAAAAAATGAATAATTTTTTATTTGTAAAGGAATTCTAAGAGAATTCAGCATTCCATGTCAAGTGGTAGATACTTGTTTTCTGAATAGTGTTAGTGTACCATTGTTCATAATGAGAGTAATTTAAAACTAAGGATATGGAAACCCAGTATCCCAAACCCAGCATCAGGACTAGTGGAAAGGTGAAGGAGTTATTTGCCTAGCCTAATTTCTTTTTCTTCTTTGCATATTTTTATGTATATAATTATATATATAAAAATACATAAAGTAAAATAAATAGTTTAGTTGTTTTTCCCTTCTCATGCCTACTGTTATGAACCTTATGTCAGGTCAGTGGCATAGCTGGGTGTACAAACTCCTGTATGCATTTGTCTTACCTTTGCCTTTTATCATCTTTGGGGTGATCTCCAGCAGAGTGTAGGCCATTATGTGTAATGAAAGTGTAAGAATTTTCAGTGTTAAGCATCTGAGAAGAAAACTTAGGTTGTGTGTATTTAAAGAATTTATATATTGATCTAATTCCAGTAATTAGCTTTGAATTGCTCATTATAATAGTTTTTCTGTATAGTATTCCTTATTGAACAATAAAAATCAAATAAGAGGGGAAAATTTTTGCTAATTGTCCTAACAATTCATAAACAAAAATGAAGGAAGTATGTATCTGCTGGCTTTAAGAAATACTTTTATTAGTTAGAACTGTCCTGTTCATTGTAGATGAATAGTGCTAAGCTGACCAAAAGTACCTCTAATTCCCAGGAAAGGAAAAAAACAAATACAAAAGTAAGTTGTATTGGGTCTGGCTGGGATGGAGTTAACTTTCCCCATAGGAGCCCTTACAGTGCTGTGCTTTGTATTTGTGGCTAGAACAGTGTTGGTAACATACCAGTGTTTGGGCTACTGCTGAGTAGTGCTCCCACAGCATCAGGGTTGTCCTTCCAAACCGTGCCTCCAAAGGCCAGCAGCTGGGGGGTGGACAAGAGATTGAGAGGGGACATAGCCAAAACAGCTGATCCAAAATGACCAAAGGAGTATTCCCTACCATATCACACAATAAAAGCAGGTAGTAGGGGGTGGGGCTTTTGTTATTAAGGTATTTGTCTTTAGGAGAAACCACTACACGTGCTGAGGCCCTACTTCCCAGGAAGTGGCTGGACCTCACCTGATGATAGGAAGTAAAGTCTTTCTGTTTTTTCTTTTGCTTCCACACACAGCCTTTGCTTTTCTTTATTCAACGGCCTTTATTTTAGCCTACGAGTTCATTTTCATCTTGTTTTCTACCTCCTGTTCTGCTGAGGAGGGGGAGTAATAGAGCAGCTTGGTGGGCACCTGGAGGCCAACCAAGGTCAACCATCACATAAGTCATCCAATCCTATTTCTATTTATGTACTTCAATGGTCAAATAATAAGGAAACAAAGAGTTGCAAATTACTGTCAGAACACTGAGAAGAACAAAGAAGAGAGTAACTCCTCAGTTTCAAACCAGGGAATGGAGAACAACAGATATGGTAGCAAATAGGTTATATATAGTCTAGTTAAACACAAATGGTTTTTAATGAAGAAAATTGTAAACAAATTAAACCTTTTTTAATGTTAGTTTGACTTACCTGTTCTTAAGCTTCTTTTCTCAAACAGTTCCTTTCAGCTTTGTATTTTGTGTTTTATCTTCCTGTAAACATGGATTGTTTCTTAGATTGGAAAATTCCATTTTCTCTGTTGGTAAGAGAATGTATTTATTTGATATGAAAGGTAATTCTGAAGTAATGATATGACATTGGAGGGAACAGTTGAATGACTTTCCCTTGACTGATGATACCTCTTTTGGTTTTGCTTATCAGAGATAAATAATTGATTTTCTTCCAGTTCCTTTATTGCCACTTCTTACATTGTTATGAAGAAGGGAGTCTTCTGACTAGTGAATTGGAGTGTTATTTAATTATGATGAAATAAAGACAAATAATACTGTACCATCATTGATGGCTTATTCCACTTTGCTGAAATAGAAGAAATCAATGGTAGTTTGAAAGCTATTTCTCCCTCCCCATGCTAGCAATTTACTCCTCAGGTACTTTGATCTTCGTTTATCCCTATGAGACATCATGCTGCTGCTGCCATGCAAAGTGGTGGTGGATGTAGCAGGACAACTTATTCCTTCAACTCCATGATGTTTTATCTATAGACAGTCAGTAGATATGGATCAGAAAAAGCAAAATTAATAAAGGTTTTAGGCAACAGCGATAAAAGTCTTCACTGAACTAATTTAACAGCAGTTTGGTAGCAAGACAATGCGAGAGCCACAGGCAGCTGCACGTTGATACTTGTGGAAGGTAACAGCCACCCAGAGAGGATGGAGAGAGCTAATCAAGGCCTTACGTGCTCACAAATACTGAATTGTTGATATCAAAAGATAGACCAAAACTCCCCTGGGTTTTCATTAATTAATCCTGTGGTTTAGGGACTGCTCTTTGGATTTTCATTGTCTGAATCATGAGACATTCAGTTTGAGAATATTTTAAGAACTCATTTCTTGATGGGTTTAGGGCTTTTGTAATCCTCACCTGACCTCTAGTGTCTTGCCTCCTGCTAGATTCAGCTAATAACCTTCCTTTGTTCCTCTTGTGATGAAGCAAAACTTTCATTCAGTTTTTGATGTTATCTTGCTGTTTTGATGTTATCTTGCTGATGTTATCTTGCAATAAATGTAAGATAAACCTATGTTCCCTCTTCCTTGATGGGAAAATAAAAATTGACATCCTAAATATTCAAGCTCAGTTTGCAATACTTCTTGTCTAGACAAAAACCAGTGTGTTCCCAGTTGTGTTTAGAAAAAAAAAAAAAAAAAAAGACAGAAATAAATGGCTTTGTGTGGTAAGTATGATAAGTAGATGGTTTGCTTCAGCTGGCAGTACTTCCCCCTTCCTCTACTTTCTGAAGCCCTGCTCCAACATGGTTCTCTTCAGTGCTGTTTGAGATCTGAAGAGCCTCTGCTCCCCACCCAGGCATAGGAGTTGCTTTCCTCATCTGTGGCAAAAAGATGTAGGCAGATGCTTGGTCAACACAGCCTGAATGGCACAAGATGGAGTACTTGTAGCAGTGTTGGTGCCACTGTTCTGGTTACTGTGAAGTGACAGCAGAGTGGAGGTGTTTGCATTTCACACTGTCTGTTCTGATACTTCAAGTGCTTTTATTTTTTAGCACGTTTGTGGAAATCAAGCCCTCCCCTCGTTTTCCCTTATAGAGACTTTAGCTCGCCAACCTATTACATTAATACTTACATTGTTTTTTTGCCTACTGTTTATTATTCTGTGAAATTTTGTTGGTTTTGATTCTGATAGCCTAGTTCAAATTTATGCTGATGATCACAGGTTAATTAAGACTAAGTTCAATACTGTCAATCAAAACAATACAGTCTGAATGCATCAAAATTGGGTATTTTTTCTTGTAGATCTTTTTTTTTTCTGTTATCTGGTAAGATATTTTTCTGTGTCTGTAGTCAACAGAACTTGAAAGTAAGTGGAAACATTACATTAAATTCATAGAAGCCATCCTTGATTTTACTCAGAAGTACCATTTCTTTTTTACAGGAAAGTCGAGTGTTAAGGACAGTACCTTTGCTAGCGGCTTGTCTCCCTCCAGACAAATGTAAAATTTTGGTTGGTCGACGTTTTAGTGAAGACAGGTGAGTGGGATTGCTGAGGCATTTTCTGGTCCTCTGTAAATTATGGAGATTTTTTTTCAGTGTCTTTATTAATACCCAACAGTGTTCTTAATTTCCAGTGTGCACATTCACTTCTGATATAAGCTTCTGATATATAATTATATATTAAATTATATATAATTATAAATTATATATAATAGTCAGAAACACTTGATATGTCATTCTCAAGGTTGCAGCTTTTACTGTCTCAGTTTTGTGCTCTTGGAAAGTTTAGGTGGTTACTCTGCAACTCATAGCTTTTTGCAGTTCTCTTTTTACCTGGTACTAGGTTTGTCTTGCTATTCTCTATGGTTCTTTTCATATTTGCTTTGTCTGACAAATCATTTGGTGTTACTGAAATACAAGTAATAGTTTTTTCTTGAGTGTGGGAGATTGTACTTGAGGAGAGAGTCCAGTGGTGAAAAACTATTAGAGAATGTATTTTTTCAAAACTTTTCCTCTTTCTCTTAAAATTAATTATAAGAAAGCATAGCTTTCAGATTACTTTTTTTTTATTATTATTATTTCTTATTACTCTGAGATCTTGGACAATATTGGTCTCCCATGTAATGTCATTAATCTTCATTAGATGAAGGTGTCTTAGAAACCAGTTCTTGGTACAAATCGCAAAGAAATTTTACTACCTACATTTTCAATAAAAGCAAATAAAAATCATGAATACTGATGAAGGAAACTAATTCTAAAATATAGTTTAATCTTTAGAGAAAACTTTTTATAGAGTGCAATGAACAAAAGTGTCAAAAAGTGATTCAGAATGGTGCTCCCACACCTTTGTGCTGCCTGTATAGTAACTAAAGCACATTAGAAATACATTGGTTTTCTATTAGTCTTCTATGATAATAACTGTAATAATTATCTAAGAAGTTCCAGGCTTCAGAGAAATTGTACTGTCTTCCCGTTAAACCTGAAAATGAAGTAACTTTTCATACTGATGTTCACAGGATGGAACATTATCAATACATTCTGCTTCTAGTAAATCTCCTTAGAATTTTTTTTAGAAGAGATGCTTACAGTGTTAAAGCTTCTTCAAGTTTGAATCCAGAGATATTTCTCTAACCTAACAAATCCTCTTTAGGTCAAAACCAGTTTTGGAACATCTCAGCGTCAAAGTAGTTTAAACAGATTCATAATTACCTCATTCCTCTGAGGTTTTTTGCCATAAAACATACTGGAGGTGGTGAAAGAAATTAAAGTTTTCCTTAGGTTAATATGAATTTTGGTGACCTGACTTACCTAGATGCAGGGCTAAAAGTAATTAGGCAGTAGTCATAGTTCCAGTCTAAGTATCTGCAGTATGCCGGCTTTGTACTGTAGATGTGAGACTGAAGAAATTGTGAGTGCTCTGTCATGAAGTTAATTTCCCACCTTCCTGGGAGGAGTAAGGATGAGAAGGGGAGAAAAATTATTTTCCAAATTTGCAATGTGTTATTACTACATATATATTTTTTTTTTCCACAGCTGTATATGCATTCATGTTTTAATCCATATTCATTATTAGTAACTAGTACTCGGTACTTGAATAGCTGGTTAGAGGATCATGCCAGCATTATTTTGGACTTCTAGCATCCTGTCAGGACATAAACTGGGTAGATGTGTTCAGAGAGCTCACATAGGTCACCTGGAATGACTTAAGTTCCTTCTCTGTTGTGGTACGTTCTAGGAACAGGCATCTGCAGACAGGGATAGAAACATCACAGTGTTTGGCTGCCATGAGTGGCTGTACTGGTCCCTGCTCTCCTCTTAAGATGAAAATTTCTGCTAATGGGACTTTTAAAGCCTCATCAATTGCAGTAGATTAGCTCATATTTTATGGCATATTAAACTAAACAGGGCTTGTTTTCCGTTTGTTTTTTTTTGTTTGCTTGTTTGTTTGTTTTTTAAAAAAGCCATGCTGTCTGTAAGCAATTTGATTGCTTCTGTACAAGCAACTTAATCAACCTTGCTCTATGTCAGGGTATGACTTCTATCTTTGTTACGTTGAAGAAGAAGAAAATGTCAAAGAATGTTTGCTGTTACATTTTGTAATTATCATTGTTTTGAAGCACATTAAGGCTATACCTTTGCTTTTTTTTTGAAGTTGTGTGATATTATTTGTGTCCTTTGCATCTTCTACCAGAAGTGCATGGGTTGGAAGGGAATAGAAACAGTATAACTCCAAATCTGTGCTTGCCCTGATCTTGCACGGGAACAGTGCCTGTAGATGGAGGGGAAATGTGATGCACACATTATTCTTGTGCAGCAGACCTGTGAAAGTGATGTCCTTGATGGTTGCCTTGTTCATTTGTAAATTATCAGAATACAATGGTAGTGGGCATGCTTGTTTTATCACAGAATCCAGAAGCTCTTGGCAACAGCTCTGAAAACTAAGAACACTTCAGGATAGCTCACAAAGGAGATATAAATATTTGTCATTATGGATTTGAGTGAAAATTAAGCCATACACAGCAGCTGATGTTTTTAGGAGTCTCCATCACAACAGCTCTAGCAGCGGGATACCAACCAGCAAACTGACAGTTGTTAATCTGTAGCTGTCAGAACAGGTCTGCTTCCAGGTGAGAACAAACATACCATCTGAGCTGGGTAGTTCTTTCAATCTTCAGTGCCCCTCTCTTGAAGGGGAAGGCAAGTTTGTTAGCCAAGTGTATGTAGCTTATTTTTCCTCATTTGTCCTAGTGCTACAAAATAATATTTTTCCTGCACTTTGTAATCAGCATCCAAATCTAATGAGGAGCACAGAGGGATTTCATGAGGAACTCCACATAGAACTGGGTACTAGAGAGTAACTGGGATATTTTGAAAGCTTAACATTTAGGCCTCTATTTATTACAGTCAGACTGAAATACCAGGATTTTTTTTTTTTTTTAACTTGTGCTTGGGTGAAAAAGAAAACATAAAGAACTATTTTTTTTTTTTTTCCCAAGCATTTCTTCTACCCAATTCGACCTTCTCAAGTCACCTTTTCTTGTGGTTGAAAACTGATACACAAATTATGTAGATTACATTTACCTTATTCTTGATTGACCTATATTGCAGAAAAGATAAGGACTGACTTTAAAGTCTTTCCAGAAGTAAACAAATAATCAAAACTTTTTGAAGTTGGTATCTTCAACATATAATTGACACAGTAATAATGAAGATGAGAAGTGATTACTCTAATTGTTTTTAAGTGCTAATATGTGATTTTTTTCCCAGTCTAGTCCATTTTTCCTGCAATTTGGCATTTTAATTCCACTGAAAGTATGTAATGTTTACATGATGATTTGACTCATCAGGTAGAATTTCTGAATTCAAAGACTGGTTCTGCTGGTCATCTGTGTTTTTTTTGCCCAAGTGCTCAAAGACTTCAGCTTCTGGCTTTTTTTGTATTGATTACATTATTGTCAGATATTAGAGTTAATCTTTGATGTGCTAAAATGATTAAGCTAAAAGTAACGTTTGGCACAAGTACTTACTGAATGGTGGTATTTTAAAAATAGCATTTTTGTGAGTTGTTAGTATTTTCTATTCAATTCTTTTTATAGATTTAAAATGAACGCAGTATCATAATAGTATGGCAGGCAGGGGTGTGGGAGGGTGGGGTTAGCATTACTGCCAGATTGGAGATTGAGTTTTATATAAAAGTGTAAAATGCTACTTTGTGTGTCTAACATAGCTTATTAGTATAGATGCTGAGCCTGTTAAATATGGGTACCTTTTAGACATTGGCTAGTAGGACAGCATAAGCAAGCAGGATGCTCAGATCACTTGTACTGAAATTTTCAAAACTTTTATGCAAAGCAAGCTTTCGTACTTGCATGAAACCAGGCTGATTCCATTGTAACTGGAGTTTTCACTTCTGACTTCATGAAGTGACCACATATCATGTAGTGGACATTGAAAAATTGATAGTAAGGATTAGCCAGACATACCTACCTTAACAGTGTGGTAGGACTCTGGTTAATTTCTGAATTGGCAAATTAATTTCTATTTATTTTATTTATTTATTTATTTATTTATATATTTCTATTAATTTCTGTTATAAAGTTGTTGTTTTTGTGGTCTTGATGCTGCAAAACACAGGAGTATATAGAATGATTATAACATTGACAAAATATGTTTTACCAATAAATTTGACTAGGGACTCTTGTAACAGCCTGTACCTTAGATTTTTGAACCTTCTAGAAGGGAAAATACGAAAGTTAGTTTACTTTATCTAAGAATATTTTTATCCTGTATTCATGAAATGAACGGATATGTGTGTAACTTAATTGCCTTCATTAGGAATGGTAGGAAAATGTTTATATGCTTTTTTTTTAACCATTGAATCCATTTTATTTTCTGGTCTCACTTAGAAACACTGCTTTTCTCATGACTGTGGTTGCTGTTTGCTTCATGTCTTTTTTTTTATTTTAACAGTGTTTTTTGTATTGACAACTTGTGACATTCATATAATTCACATTGCTTCTTCTCTGCCTGTCAGCATTCAAATGTGCATAACTTATTCATAATTTCCTTTGCTTTTTCCCCTGCCTTCTTTGGTATGTTCAAATGTTAGAAATTGCAGATGTGTTTTGTCTTTTTTCTATTCTTTGCTTAAGTCTTCCAGCAGCACAAATCCAGATGGCATTTCCTACTTTTTCCCCTCTTATAGCATTATTTAATCTGATTATTTTACAAATCCCATACTGTTTTCATTAGCTACCATCTATCCAAGCCCTTTGTGTTTGACTTAAGATTTCTAGGTCTTCCTTAGTTGATGGTATCTCAGATTCTTTAGCATTAGTTAGGATAATTTCTGCTTCAGTTATTGATTAAAACCTATTTTTATTAAATCAGTAACTGTGGTTCAGTACTTCTGCTTATCAAAGGCATATATAATTCTTCACATGTAATATTCTCTTAGATTTCTACATACTCCCACCTCCCTCTGAGTAATTTCCAGCAGCTTCTTCTTTTCTGTTCCTAGTCATCAGATGGTTATCAGTTTACTGGTGTTCATTGACAAGACTGTCAGCCCCAAAGCTGCTTCCTGTTCTCCAT
This sequence comes from Tyto alba, assembly GCF_018691265.1. Classification (NCBI taxonomy): domain Eukaryota; kingdom Metazoa; phylum Chordata; class Aves; order Strigiformes; family Tytonidae; genus Tyto; species Tyto alba. The sequence goes on along the minus strand of NW_024881275.1, from coordinate 19,300,929 downwards.
TGGTACGACCGACCTTCACATCCATGACAGAGCTTACTTTCCGTGCTCACCTTATTCTCTGCTCCTGTAATTCTGCTGTCTTTGCAACTTAGCAATTCTAAATTTTCATTTATGTGAACCCAGTGTATTTTGCAACCTATACTACCACCATTAAGAATTTCTTGAAACATGCAGATCTTCTTCCAACACTTCTGCTGTCTTTCCTCAATACTCATGATTCTTCTAGGATAATATTGACAGAACGTAGTAGTGTTGTTTTTGTTCTTGCCTTGTTGAATTTCCTTCATTCTGCTGTGCACTGGCAAAAGAAGATTTTTTTTCATCCCTTCCTTTCTTTTAGCTTAAGTATTTCATCTAGTGACACTTCATCTTCTGACTTCTCTTGGCCTAGTCTCATATCTTCTATCTCCTATCTTTCAAAACTTTGTTCTAATTTTGGGACATCTTCTATATTTTGATATTCTTGTACTGTTGTGTTTCTGTCCCTTTATCATAATTTCAGCTTCAACATTCTGTTCTTCTCTGGTTCAATTTTGTGTCTTGATTTCATAGAGGCCTACTTCCTGTCTCTGCATGTGATTTTTACTGGTTCCCTACAGACATGTGGTCATATCTTGCCCAAATGGTGAAAAGTTGCAAATCTAAGCTCTTTTGGAATAGAAGGAGAGGTGCTAATTCTCTGATATGTTCTGGTGATGGTTAAGCTTGATCTTACAGTTCTTGTGTTGACTTTCATCTGTTTCATATATTATACCATGCTTTTCTTTAGCTTTGATAAACGTAAACAGTCTTTTCCTGTGAAGGTCCATCCAAAATCCTGCTAAACAACTGTTTCCTAAGTTTATTGAACTGTGTTGTCCTGATTGTTTGACAAGTCAGGATATCTCTTTTTGTCAGACTCAAAATAAATATGCTGTTTTCAGAGCTTTTCTCTGCCTTGTGCCCTGTCATCCCACTCACTCTTGAAATGTGTACTTTTACCTCCTGCTACTCAGAGATGCCTGTTCCTTTTTGATTGTTGGTTGAATTTGTTCCATGATTGGTGACAGCCAACATGGCTTTGCTAAGGGCAAATCATGCTTGACAAATTTGTTGGCCTTCTTCAGTGGGGTTACAGAATTCGTGGATAAGGGAAGAGCAACTGACGTCATCTACCTGGAATTCTGCAAAGCATCTGACACTGTTCCACACAACATCATTGTCTCTAAACAGGAGAGACATGGATTTGGCAGGTGGACCACTTGGTGGGTAAGGAATTGGCTGGATGGTCACAGTCCAAGAGCAGTTGCGTTCAATGGGTCTATGTCCAAGTGGAGAACAGTGATGATTGATGTTCCTCAGGGGTCGGTATTGGGACCAGAGCTGTTTAACATCTTTATCGGTGACATGAACAGTGGGACTGAGTGCACCCTCAGCACATGTGATCACGACACAAAGCTGTGTGGTGCAGTCAACACTCTGGAGGGAAGGGATGGCATCCTGAGTGACATTGACAGATTTCAGAGGTGGGTCCATGGAAACCTCATGAAGTTCAACAAGGCCAAGTGCAAGGTCACGCATATGGCTTGGGGCAATCCCAAGCACAGGTACAGGCTGGATGATGAATGTATTGTGGAGAAGGACTCGGGGGCATTGGCGGATGAAAAGATGACAATGAGCCAGCAATTGGCATTTGCAGCCCAGAAAGCCAACTGTGTCATGGGCTGCATCAAGAGAATTGTGGCCAGCAGGTCGAGAGGTATGATCCTCCCCCTCTACTCTGCTTGTGTGAGACCGCACCTGGAATGCTATGTCCAGCTCTGGGGCCCCAACATAGTAAGGATATGGACCTTCTTGAGTGGGTCCAGAGGAGGCCACGAGGGTGACTGGGAGACTGGAACAGCTCTCCTGTGAGGACAGGCTGAGAGTTGGAGCTGTTCATCGTGAAGAGAAAGCTCTGGGGAGACCTGATAGCAGCCTTTCAGTACCTAACGGGGAGGGCTACAGGAAGCCTGTAGAGGGACTTTTGGCAAGGGCATGTAGTGATAGGATGAGGGGTAATGATTTTAAACTGAAAGAGGGTAGATTTAGATTAGATGTAAGGAAGAAATTCTTCCCTGTGTGGGTGGTGAGGCGCTGGCCCAGGGTGCCCAGAGCAGCTGTGGCTGCCCCCTCCCTGGAAGGGTTCAAGGCCAGGCTGGACGGGGCTGGGAGCAACCTGGGCTGGGGGAAGGTGTCCCTGCCCGGGGCAGGGGGGTTGGAACTGGATGATCTTTAAGGTCCCTTCCAACCCAAACCATTCTATGATTCTGTGACTGTGTGTCTGTTTAGGCTTGGTTGATTGTCCTGGAAACATTTGTAGAGGTAATTAGTCTCTGATTTATTTGCCTGAAAAACTCAATCTGCCATAAATTTTAATATGCGCATGAAGAATCATAAGTCAGGCTCCCAGTATATTGAAAATATTTGAGGTTTGTGTTCCCCATTATTATTTTTATAGGTTTCTTATTCATTTACTTAATCTGTTTTACAGTTAGTTTGGTGAATATTTGATGTGGACTAAATACTTTTGTTTTTACAGTTCCTCAGTGAACTGATGCCTGGCCTCAAGAAGAGAGGGTATTTAGTACTGGAATAATGCAAATTAATGCATTAGAATTTATACCTGCAACTTGCATATGCAGTTGTAGTATTATGTATGTATTTGTTCTGCTAATGTAGCAGGTAATATTTTTAGTATATCACACATTCGAGGCTTTCTAAGCACATTAGTGTGTAATTACATGTGTAGGAACAGACAAAGCCTGAATCAAATTTGGTGTTGTCATGGGAACACTGAATGTCTACCTTTTTCTTCTTCCTTCTACTCCACAAGCTAAATTTGTGCTTTTATGTAGAACTATTTAATAATGAATTGTATTCAAATGATGACACTTGGAAAATATTTAACTGAATTTTTTGTTAAATACCCTGTAAGAGAGGGCTGACTTATGCATTAAAAGTTTCATCTAGATCCCAAAGTTCTGGCTTTGGGCATTGCCAGTAGTAAGTCTAAGTGTATGCAATCCCTTTTGGCGGTCTGAGTGTATGGCAACCCCTGTTTCTTGTGTGTTACGTTTGCACTGAGAGTACTCTGGGAAAGAAAGTTTACTGAACTCCCACTGGATTATGAAGGTTGCATGGTAGCAATGATTAAGGTGGTAAAAGGGAACCAAGATGCCCATTTGTTCAAGATACTGGCACACTTGAAAGGAAGATCAGATCCCAAAGTCTGTCCAGTGAAGTATATTCAACAATAAATTTGCTTTACACAATCTAAATTTCAAGCCCTGCACTGAAAATTGAATGTTATTTATTGTTAGTACACGATACAGTGGGCAAGAGTGATTAAAAAATTAAAAAGTGTAGGGAGGACAGGGGGGTAGCTATAGGGCATATGTTGTCTCAATTTGTCTAGGCAATTATTGATTCCTGAATATAGAGTTAAGGTGTAGTTTATATAGCTGGACATACTGTAGTATGGTTTTCTGAAACTGCAGTTACAGAAGCATTTACATTTGAAGGATATTATAAAGAGATGATACTTCAAAAAAGGGGAATGGGCGGGGGGAAGTGTGCTAACATCTTTTCCTAGCATTGTTCATAAGACCATATCTAACAACTGCAGTACATTCTTTGACGGCACGTTTGCTAATCACTATGGAAATATTAGGGGAAAAACAACTGTAGTCTCATATTCATGAATAAAATATAACTTACAGGATTCATATTCATTTTAAGCTACTAATAAACTTTTTTCAGGCAATTGTTTTTGAATAACAATACTGTTTGTTCTGCTCAACAGGAATTTCTGGCATATATTGAACAGAGATAGCATCAGTATCTAAAGTCTAACATCTCAAAAAACTGAATTATTCTGCATTGATATCATAGTTATATAAACAGCCTTGTCACTGTTGCTTTTAAGTTTTATTTTATACTTTGTGACAGTTTGGGAGGGGTGGTTTTGCATTTTTTTTTTTTTTTTTTTTAACTGAAAAGGTAATCTTATTCTCAAACCTTCCCTCTTTGCAAATATTCACACTTCTGTGGTTTGCTAATTCTGCACGCTATGATAAAATTATATACTCTACGAATAATCACTAACAGGAAAACAGATGCAAATGTCTCTGCATCCACCACCTTGTTATTTATGACAGCGAGGAGGCAATTACAAGTCTATTTGCATTGCTCTCTGAAATCAAGCTACACAGATCTCTAATACATTCTGTATAGTATAGTTGCCAGCCCTGCTACAGTTCAGTAGTTTAGATCAGAACTTAATTGGGGCACTTGGGAAAATTTGTTACTTCAACCAGTTTTGCAGTAATAAAATGCAATTTATTTCTGTTAATTTTATAAAACTGTTTGTGGTAATTACATACTGAAGATATGTAATTTTTCTAGTATTTGTTCACAAATAAAAATATTCTTACTACATGAAATATCAACTATCTGATTCTTACCACTTAACGATAATTTAAAACTATTTACAGATGAGTTTCTTTATTTAGGTAACTTTTTTGTAAGTTTTTTTTTTGTGTGCTTCCATTTCATTATATTTATTAAACTAAATTTGCGCCTTTTTACTCCTTATCTCAATAAACGATGAGTAGGTGCAGCCAGAGATCAGCCTGTCACAGCTTTTGTTGCTTCTGTGTATCCAAGTAATTAATGCGGACTAACTGAACATGTGCTCATTTACATCTGAAACTGTACTTTACTGTATCAAATTTCATATTCCTTGATATAATTTGGATAACATTATCTCTGGCTATTTTTTTCTTTGCATATTGCAACCTTCAGCCTTGTGGTCAGTCCACAGCAGTTCCTCCCTGCCACTCCATCTCCCTCACGTTTTTCCCCTGCTCTGCATGGGTCCTCTCCATGGGCTGCAGCTCACTTCAAGGCATATCCACAGGGAACACACCTGCAGCTCCCTCTTTACCCAGACCTTGCCACATGAACCCAACATAGTGTATGATCCTTCTGCCAGTGTTTCTGTAGAAGAGAAAGATTTGACATTGTGGGCTTTTTGCTTTCAAATGTCTACTGTTGCTATGTTAAGGGAAAGAACTGTGCAAGTGAATGTAGTGACTAGCAGCTGCAGTTCACCAGCTATGTAAGAATAATTCAGTGGTCTGGATTTGCCTTAGTAGGATGATGCCTCTGGGCCTATCTGAGCAACAATTTTGTGAATTAGTGACAAAATTTGCACTGAATTTTCTTATTTTTTCACATCAAGTAAAAAGTAGAAGTTATCTGGCATTAGTAATTTATTCTTTGTTTAACTTGGAAATATTTTGTTGTGAATACTTCATGTTAATAGTGAAATAATTTGCATTAGCCCAAGTTACAGAGAAGAAACAGGTGCATTACTTTCTTGAAGCAAAACTTGCAACTTTTTTGGAGAAAAAGTAACGGATATTGTTTATTTTAAAGGGTTGTGGCATTTCTAGATGTACTAATTGCAGCTGCCATTTCAAATATGTGCTTTATTTCCTGGATTTCAGTTACTAATTTGCTTGGATAATTTTGCTGTATTTAGAAGTTTTTATTCTGAAATGTTTTCTCTGTACAAATCTCTGCTTTGTTTTCTTGTTACCTTGAGCTAGAACTAAGGTATGGTATGACCTTTTTCTACTATTCTGGGACTGTAGCTTTAGAAATTCCTTCCCCTCCCCCCTTGGGCGTAGGGTATATTTGGAGAATTTTTTCTCTACTAGAAGAAGTGGAAGGTTATTTTTGTCTCTGGTGGTTGCATGTCAAGAATTCTTCATCAGTTTCCTGGCTTCTATTTCAATTTTCTCCCTCTGCTCTTCAAAACAAGCACTTTGAAGAAGTACTGGCTTTTATAATGTATGTGGTCAACATCCTAAGTTACAGCAAACAAGTTACAAATAATGCAATATAGATATTATAGAAAACAAATATTTCATTGAAGTTTTACAGGCTTAATGGAGAAAAAAAGAATCTTGTTATGGTAATTGAGGTTTTAAGATGTTTAGAGATGTTAATTGGTGGCTAGCTTGTGTTACATAAAAGTAATCTTAAGATGCAGTAAAAGTTCTATAAAAGTCTGTCAGAATTACTGCGGTTTCTCTGGCTGTCTTTCTGTACCAGTCCTACGTGAAGCTTGAGAGAGGATTGGACTTCTTGGTATGGTTGTATTTGTTATATAGAGGAGAAGTGGTTTAGCCTATGATCATGGCCTCTAGGTATTGCTATATACTGGTGTCTAGGTTTCTATGCAGTTAATTGCTTAAAAAACCTGGCTGTAACTTAACCAAATGATTGCTGTTGCTTTTCTGTAGAAAGAATACTAATTTTCTTCACTAGAAGACTGTATATTGATTTTCTTGCTTTTTTCTATGACACTAGATAAGCCATAAAATGGTTTTGGTAAGTTTTATGTTGTATAAGCAGTAGATGGAAAGAGGTTACTGAATGCAGTTTAAAGGAAAAAAGTGTTCTTCAGTAGAATGTGGAGACGTGTTTTAGTTCATAAGAATCTGTTGTTGTCAGGGTTTTTTTTTGTTTTGTTTTTGTTTTTTTTTTTTTTGGCATGAAGGGTTTGCAATAAACTTTTAATTGAGGAAGTCATTAAGTGTTTGAGAGACTTGGTGTTGAGGCCCACTAAGAAAGCAGAGGCTTGCCAGGATAATGGCTCTGCTTTTGATTTCTTCACATGACTGTACCTTTGGCTGCCATTGCATTCATTTTCAAAACCCATCTGCCCATGTTACCAAATATGACTGTTGACATATTAGTTAGAGTCAGGTTTTAAAATGTTCAGATTGGTTCAAAACCATTTTTCTAGAAAAAAACCTGATAGTACTCTAAGGTACAGAGAGAAAGTAGTTTTCCTTTTATTACTAGCTAATGTGCTATTTTTGTTTTAATTTAAGAACAGTACATGAGAAAGCGGTAGTAAATTGAAATTGGAATAATAGAAGACACAATAAACAGAACCTGTTATTACCTATTATTCCTTTTAATTCTAGTTTATTAAATGTTGCAGGCCAGCTCCACTTGTGACAGTAATAAGAAACTTGGTATCGTGTACTAGAGTCCTGATACAGACAAATCCACTTCTTTTTATTTACATGTTTATGCTGTAAAAGCTAATGTTACTTGGAGGCATTGGTAATGATGTTTTTTCACTGGGGAGCTTACCAGAATTTTTGCTAAGTATTTTATATACACGTTTTCATAGATTAAAGAGGGTTATTTAATAAGCTGTATTTATGACCTTTTTCCCTAGTAAAAGGTAAAATGTTTAGTTGTAAGATTACAGGTTTCCAAACATTAAAAATATTTCTTATGATTTGATCTCTTGACCAAAGATAATTTGTTTATACAATTGATCTGTTCTAAAGGGAAGAAAAAAAATCCATATTGTATTAGAGACTAAATGTCATTTATCTACAAAAAAGTAGAGTAATATGAAAACATTGTTTTTTTCTCCTGCTGGCTATCTCTTCTGCTTCAGTCCTGATCCAAAGGGACCATTTCTGAGTGTGGACATGATAGAGGGTTCTTACCTTTATCTTCATTCATTTTATTACCTTGTCGGAATTATGGGGATCAGTATTCCTACAGTCTTCCAAGTGCAGGAGTATTGAGAGAGACAAAGGCAACTGCTTATGACCAAGGTGGAATAGTAAAAGTGATGAGAAAAACTGAGAAGTTCCCATTAACCTGATGATTTTCCACAGGTAATAAATTAACATCTGTTCTGTAATATTAGTACTGTTCGCTACTGAATGGTAATGTTGGATTTTTAAAATTTGAATACTTGCCTTTCTCACTAGCAAAGTTTAATAGATCCCTGTTGGATTAAAACCACTTAGATTTTGAGAGAAACTGAGTATAGATGTGTAATAAAAATGTTTATGACACAAAAACTGGATTATAATGAGATAAGATTGTGTTTAAATTACACATCTTGAGAGCACACAATCCCAGAAATAATGAAATGCTACTTGTCTTAAGCGTGATCATGAGAATGTATAACTATGATATGACAAAGTGGTTGGATACAATTCAGGCACAAATGAAAGATCTGAATAGGTCTGCTTAGCAGAGATTGTTGTCAGACTGAATGGATTATATAGACCTGCAATGCCTGCTGCATACCAAAACTAAGGCTGAACAGTGGATTGTATGAAAAGCAAGTATTTCAACTATTTCTCTTACGGTGTTCAAGACCATACTTGCACCTTAAAAGGTATCTTTTAAATAACATCTTTTTGTGCTTTACATTAGCTGTCGGTCATGGAAAGATCGGTAATAGAGAAGAAATTTTATATTGATTTACATAGAGAAAGTGATTATCTTCAGATTGACCTTATTTTTAATTATTGCAATATAATGTTACCTGTACTGAAGTGAAATACTGCAACTGTAAATGATACAAATTGATTTTTCTTGGGAATTCCAACATTTTATAAAGTCCACAAGCTGATAATGAAAGATCTAGTAATATATACAAATGCAGCAAGTACAGTGCCAGGATTGAATGTTCACAGGCAAATAATGTGTTATTAAGTACACATGTGGGAACACTAGAAATGTCATGATCTCTGTACAGAGGCTATTCCGTCAGCATAGGCCTATTACTTGAAATCATTATGTTTAAGATCAACTAAAGACCAGCATTGGCATTTGATATTCAATACATAGATGTATATGGTGATATATATAACTGCATAGGTGTAGAAGTAGGGATAGAAAGATCCTCAAGATGCCTCTGTTACTCTCCTACAGAAGTGACACTAGCCTCGTAAGCGTGGTATTAATACCATGTACAGGAGAGTGTGCAGAATTCTCAGTGGGTCTGTTTTAACACATGAACTTAACTTATTACCATTAGAAAGCTTGTGAGGTTTTGTCTCTGTTTAGTATGAATCTTTATTGCCTCAGTTATTATGTGTTTTCTTGTCCTCTGTGGACATGGAGAATAGGTTATTTCCTTCCTCTTGTGGATTTGGAGACTGTTAACTAGGTTTCTCTTTGGACTTCTTTTCTCTAAAATTTACAATCTCAATTTATTCAGTTTCTCTGTGAAGACTTTTATCCCTCCTGCTGTTGTTGTTAGTAGACCTTCTCCAGCTAGTTCACACCAATAGATCAGTAGTTTTCCATTTTATTTATTTATTTTTTTTTTTAAATAAGAAAAGACACTGTGATTTAACTGCAGTAGACTACATTTTGAGGTGGCCTATATGCTAATGTAAGAACTGACTTGTTTGTTGATGCTGGTTGTGTTGCTCACATTATTCTATTGAAAAGGTCAAGTGTTAAATTCAGTTTTTGAGGTTTTACTTATTCCTAATGTTATTTATTACTAATTTTTCCTCTGGATTGCAGGCCAGTGGTGGTTCATGGGGTTTTTTTTTGTATTTTTTTTTTCCCTGCTCTGGTTTTAATTAATGTGCTTATTTTTTACCTAGTTTTCGTAATACTCACTTAGACTTGTGGTATACTTAAATAACTATCCTTGATATCTTAGTCTCTGTTGTATCTATATTCATGTTTGCTTATAATTCTTCTATTTCATACAGTTTATGACATCAGTGAAGTGTTAAGGGTTGGGTTTGGTTCTCATTTCATTTCATTTTCATTCTTTGCCTTTTTTCCCCTTAATCTGTACTTCTTTCTTTTTTGGAAATAGCATTTTTTTTTTTTTAATTTTCTTTTCTTTTTTATGTCCTTTCATACTTAGTATTGCCCACCAATTCTGTGAACAACTTTTGTTTTTAAAATTCTGTTGTCTTTGTTTGGAAAGCTTGCTAGAGAGTCTGCTAGTTTTTAGCAATCTGGAAATGATTAGAAAAGAAAATTTCAAGCTATCTGATCGTTCAAATGCCTCTACTTTATTTTTACCTCCTTAGTTATTACTTAGAGACCCACACAGAAAAGAATAGATCTTGCTCTGCCTTGAAGTCTTCGGAGAAAGTAACACCTATTTTTACCTGAATGTATTTTTCAAGCAACCTCTTTTTCTACTAACGTCCAATACATACTAATTTAAAGTCCCTTTAGTTCCACCAAGTGTCAGTTCTGTTACTTGAATCACATTTTTATAATTATGTTGGTTAATACTCTCTTTACAGTAATTCACAAACTTAAATCTTGCCTTACAGGCAACCAAGCCATGTTCATTATCAGGTCCTTTCAGATAACCTAAACTAAAAACTGTTATAAACTGTTACAGTTATAATATTTCCAAAAGGAAAAATTAAGCAGTATTCTTCATCCCCCTTCCCACCCGCCCCCCTCCCCGTGACAATTAAGAATTCGGTTAAACAATTGCCTTGGTGGGGTGGAATGTTACAGAGCTGCACGTCTTTTTCCCTTGTTTTATTTTTATATATATATATGAATGAGTGAATGTATATTTGTAAGTTCATCAGAGATTTGCTACAATATATGCTTTTGAGATTTTTACTTAAGGATTGAGATTCATGGCTTCAAAGTCCTAATCATAACAAATCTACAAGAAGCTTTTGATAACTGCTCTTAGTAGTGCGTGAATACATGTGATGTAAATTAAATGAAGAATTTGCTTAATTGATTATCTTCATTAATATTAACATACAACAATTTTGTATTTGAAATTCTTTACCTGGTCCACTCTTGAGTGAGAAAAACTTGTTTGTGAAGTAGCATGCAAAACAAAGTAACTAAAGCCTACTACGTCTAGTAATACACTACAGTATCTAAATTAAGAAGTAAGTTCTCATTGTCAGTTAGGAGTTTATAACCATTCTTTTGTAGCATCTCTGAGAAAGGATGAGCAGACTGTTTAAGAGATTTTTTTCATATGTAGTAATGTTAATCTTTCTTTTTTTCCCTGACTGACACAGAGTTGTGAATTCTTTAAAAGTCAACCTCTGATCTGTAGGAAGGGAAGTACTTGTTTAGAAATTCAGCTTCTCAGTCTCCCCTTGAAACTTGGTGGCTTCAAAGCATCTGCCATCAGTATGCCTGTTCTGACTGAAATGGAAGGTAAAATTAAAGTCACCCTTAATCCTCTGAAGTTAGTCATGCTTCACACTAAGAAAGGCTTCTACAAAAGCATTATGTAAAGATCTAGGACTATGATGTGGAATAAGATGTAACACAGTAGTCTCCAGCACTGACCAGCAACCACACTGCTCTTCACACTCTTTTTCCCATGTATGAAGTTATAAATGCTATGAATATGTGTACTACTGTATGTCACAAGATGGCAAGAAAAGCAAGACCATGTTTGTGACTGTGGGCAGCTGCTGTGTGAAGTTCTTCCATCATCATAATCAACTCTTTTTTCAGTAGCTTGACTAGCTTATTCTGGTGTGACTGCTTGTGCTTATCCTAACTTCACCTCCTGTTCCTAACATACATCAGTGTTTCTGTTGGGTGTAACGTCCCCACATATACAGGTCTAGCTGGACTACAAAATCGTGTTCCTGAATTTAAATAAAAGCAGATTGAATTTAAAAGAAACAAAAACCACCCCAAAGAATAAAGAGTTCACAGGATTGTAGCTACAAGTCTGATGAGATCCAATTCTGATGAGACCCTCTCTCAGCTTTTGGCAACTTGGAGGGCTTGGGATCAGCGATGTGTCTTGCTAGGAAGTTACCTACCTCCCAGTACAGTGATCTAGTGTGTGGCCTGAAATTTCTGTCTAATCATTCTAAACAAGGCAGTCTGGACTGCCAGCTGAGTTGGTACTGAGTTTTTTACTCCACCCTTGTTTTGCAGGGGAAATTTAGACGGGGATAAAAAGCAAAAAGACATTTTCTTGGGTAGCACAGGACTGAGCAAGGAGCTTCTGTTGTGGCTCTGAGGAGAGTTTCAAAACTGGTGTGTTATATTTACTATTTTATGAGTCGTCAGGAAAACAAACATCAGCCTTAATGAAATTGTCTCCTGTATTTTTAATAAGCCGTACTGTTTGTCTCAAATCACTCTTGTACTTAAACAATGGAATAAATTATTGGTATTAAAAAAAAATCAATATTAACATTGTTTGTGTTTTTATAGTAACGTTGTATGCACTTACTTTTAGATGCAAAGCACTGTGAATATGAAGTCTAATTCCTAGTCCTTTTACTTATATGCTGTAGTATGCTTAAGCATACAAGTGAAAGCTTAAATGGAACAAACAGTTGTGCCGTAGAGTGTGAATCAGGTTTTCAAAAGAGCTCAGCAGGCAACACCTCTATTTCAGCATTACAGTGAAATGGCTAATTTATCAGAATTGTTTCCTATATGTTTCCTTTAAAAACATCTGACTCTTTTAGAGAAAATCCTGCCCTATGGCAGTGTGTCAGAAGTAATGCGTGATAAAATACACTGTATTACAGTGCTTACCCAAAGCAACCATGTCACAAACATATTCTTGCAAGATGGCTGTGAGAAGTGATACTGTTGATATGTACTTGCCTTTTGAATGATACATCAATTTCTTTAGGTAACAAACTAATTTCATTTACCAGATATAAATTCAGTCTTTTACTGAGCCTTTTAATTTTTTTCACATATCTAATTCAATGCAGTTGAAGGAGTTTGGGGGACAAATTCTTAATGGTGGTAGTATGTGAGTAGAAGAAGTCTAATTTGCACTATGTATCAACAACAAACTAACAGGAAGCTTACTTTATACAAACTGTATCCCTTTCTAAGCAAACCATTAGTTGCTTATATTTAGTTCATTCCTCTTGTGCTGTATTAAGGAAGGAAGAACGAGCTCATTTTATAAATGGAAGACATGTTTTAATAAAGCTGCTAACATGGACTGAGACTATCAGTGTGGACCATATCCTTGAAGGGGTTGTGCATCATATATTTCTGAGAACCTGCTTCTGTGAGACGAAAGAGTACTAAATAGCTCTGTGCATGTGCTCAGTGTCACTCTAGGATTAAGTCTGTGGATAGTAAACTCTTTGAAGATAGAAGCAACACCTACTAGCTTGTAAAGTGTTACGAATTCTTATGGCAGTGTTTGCATAATCAGCCCTCAAATCCTAGGTTAAATTTATGGGACAAATTTACAAAATTTGTTTGAACCACTCTGCTGCCATTGCTTTTGCATATAAACTTGTAAACTGAAATAAGTGGAATTCTTGGATGAGTATGCATTTGAAAACTGTTGTTTTCATCTGAATCATATTTCAGAGACAAAGACTTCAGTTGTAGTGTTCATAATATGAACTTGTAGTGCTTCATAGTCATTATGTTTTTGGAATAGTTTAAGAATTGTTTGTTGTTTTTTTTTTTTTTTTTTTTTTTTTAACCGTTGAAAAGATGTTAATGTTTTGAAAGCTCTGCTATCTCAGAATTAAGATACTTTGCTCTTCAAGGAGTTTGGTTCTCAAGACAAACATTTGAAAATAATGACTGATTTTCTAGATTTAAACTTCAAGTGCTAGGTAGCCTGTAGTGGGATACCTCCTCTTGCTTTTGATTTTATGTAGCATGATTCTTGGTTAAACTAAAGTGATACGAAATCACCATAATGTAAGTAAGTTTAAAAATACAGTGGGCAGAGAAATTTCCATGTAGTTCTATTTTCCACAGACTTTGACTGTTCGTTTTGGAAGAAAATATCATTATTCTTTTTTTTTAGTAAAGATGTTGACTTATTGTTGAATCAGTCTGGACTGTTTGCTTTTAGGGGTGAGGATGGTCAAATTTTGGAATACTAGTTCTGGACGTATTGGTACACTGAATTCAGTTCCTCTTTCATTTCAGATATTTCCCATATGGTCCTATATCAGACTTAGGCTCAGGATCTCAATGTCTTGGGAACTGCAATTCTGCCTGATTCTAACACTGATAAAAATTGTGTTTTCACATATATCCCCAGAGAGTGATAATGGAGCGCACAGATTTGAAGTACACCTAGTATATATCAACTCAAAACCCATTATTGACCATTTATTTCTTCCCTAACCATTTTTTTTTCTTTCTTTCCCCTCTCCCCCCTCTTTAGGAAAGAGATTCTTGCTTAATTTTTTGGAGGGGTGGAGCAGGTGTCGGGCTCAAAAAGCTGCGGGGTCACAGACTATCATTAGGAATTTCTCTGTGTGAACTTAGATATCTACATCCTGCCTGTGTCTGTGTTCATGATTCTATGTAGTTCTTGATAGGTAATGTGGAGAACTCACTTTGTATACTGGCTATTGTTAACCTCGTTCAGATACACCTTATTGTCTCTGATAAGCTGTACTGTCTTCCCTTTCCACTTCAGAACACAAATAGTCACACACTATTTCAACTATGTATTATTCTTGTCTTCCTACCATGTCAGTTACTCTTTATAGCCTCTGAGGTACTATGCACAATTGGTTTCTTATTCTTTGTCACGTGCTTCAGACAGTCAGCCCTTGCTTTGTATTCCTTCCTGCTTTCTGATTGAAGTGATTCTGAAGACCATGTGATGATACTGCTGGAACTAATTCCAGACAAGTAATGCAGTGTTCGTTACAAGGCCAGCTTTTTCTCAGATTCTCCCTTATCAGTCTACTTGACTAGGTAGTTTTTGAGGCTTCCAATACTACTTAAATGACAGTTCCTTTCATAGATTTTTATAAACCAACTGACAATGGTGATCTGCAAAAAGTTTAGGAATTTCTATGTACATTAAGTGAACTCTTAATAGACAGTAGTTATTATTCTGGTACCATTGCCAAATGTAGAAGTCAACAGGAAGGAAGAAGAGAATGTACAAGTTTGGGAACTGTAGTTGTAGAAGTTGTAATTAAAACAAAACAAAACAAAACAAAATCTCAAACAAACAAACAAACAAAAATGCCAAAAAACCTGAGATAGTCAAATTTTCAAAAATGTTCTGTAGATGTGGACCATGAATTGCTGATGTCCTTTATATATACAAGAATCAAAATGGGATGATTGTAGTATTTTTGTGCTAAGTTTTGTTAGAATGCATATGTTAAATTTTGGTAAACAATTAAAAACATTTTGGTTCAAGTAGACATTAGAGACTTAGTGATTAAAGAATCAAAAAATATTCCTGATATATTTCTTTATCAAGCTTCCACTGATTACTTTTGTGGGTGGCTTTTTCCTCCCCCCTTAGGAGCTGAGGGAGAACCAACAACTTTTGAGGTGCTGGGAAGTGATAGCTGAGTGGTAGACTGTTTATTGGTACTTAAGTAAAATTTGGAGAAGTTGAGTGGGAGTTAGTAACTTGGAATATCTGGAAGTATGTATTTGTTGTGAAAACTTTTAATAATTATTGTCATTTTGTCTGTCTGTGAATTGAAGGTATCCTGAATTAGCAGCTGTGTGCAGAAATCCCAGTACACTCATTTTATATCCTGGAGCTGAAGCAACCAATTTGGAAGATGTTGCTGTGATGTCTTCTAGTCCATCTGTTATTATCATCATCGATGGAACATGGAGTCAGGCTAAAGATATATTTTACAAAAATTCTCTCTTCCGGCTTCCCAAGCAGGTGAGTTGTAATATGTAAAATAAAAATTTTAAGTGTGTCTAATAGATACTTGCTTTCTGACCAGCCAGAAGGAAGTGTTTTTGTGAGGATGAGTATCATGGAAATCTGGTTTCTTTTTCAGCTGCAGCCAGCTGACAAAATAAGGAGAACTTGAACAATTAAATAAAACAACCTATAAGATTGTGAGAAAGATGACTGTAAATACTGTGAGTTTTCACTTTGTCACTTGAAATTTGGTTTTGTTTAATTAATGCATTGAACTTCATAGTGAATTATTGGTTTGCAAAATTGAAAACTGATTTTTGTAGAAAATTTTTGCCTGTTGTCTATGTTGTTAGAACATATACAATGAAATCAGCATTTTTTTTTCTCCCCTGTATAAGTATTTTGCATTGCAGCAATAGAAAAACCTGAAGTAGAATTTTCTAGCCTCTTTTGAAAGTGTTACGTTCTTTTCTGCCTGTTTGGTCTTCATCGTATTAAAAACTTTCTGACTTTTGGCAAATGTTCCTTAGAATTTAAGCAAAACAAATACTGGACATGTGTGGTTTGGGGGTTTTATTTTGTTTTGTTTTGTTTTGTTTTGTTTTGTTTTGTTTTTTTTTCCCCCTTAGGAACACCAACAACACCCACCCAGCGGAACTGCCAATAAGGGATTAAGCCTAATGAAAATACCCTAGATTGTAATATAATGTTAATAACATTAGTGGACATAGATTCCCATTGCTGCATTGTGAATGGTATGATGCTACTTCTCAGTGAATTTTTGGGGGGATAACTGAGTGTGACTTTGGTACAGGAGTCTTGAATGTAAGATTTTAAGGTAAAACTTAATCTCCTATGACTCAGTTGCTGTTATTGAGTAGGTTTTTCTTCTGTTATTAGATTGGACTCATTTATATTTAGGTCATGTACGCACATCAGGCAGCATTTCTTTAATGAACTACAGTGGTGTGTCTGAGTTAAATGCTCAAATTACAGATATTCTAGGAAAGGCTCTAATTCGCACACTGCAGTTTTGTTATCTGCATTGTGCACTATTCATAACTGACACCTTCTAAATCTGGAAATTGAAAAATGTTACTGGTTGGATGCTTTATAAGTCTTTGAAAAGAAACATAACTTTTTGTAGTTTTGTCATATGCTTGTCAATGGAGCATGGAAAAACTGGTCAAACCATTACATTTCTTCTGTGGCTGGAACTTGTCTGTAATTCAAACAAATTCAAACTTACGATTTTAATTCATTTGGAAGTCAAATTGCTGTCTAAAGTTTAGCACTGCCATTGCTTTAGGTTTCTTCTTGCGTTGGTTCTTACAAGAAGATTTTTGATTTTGCTCCTGAGCAGTTTCCCTATGGTCATACTGGTAGGGAGCTGGGGTGTGGCCAGGCACACAGCTCATGGAGGGGTGAAGGGCCTCTGGTCCTTCTGAAAGAGAAGATGTGCACCTTGAACTTCCAAATGCAATGAATATAGCTCTCGTGAAAGTAGCTGTCTTAACTCCAGTCTTTGTTCTAGTTTATAATTGCTTTGCAGTTCCTCATTTATTGTGCTCTTTTGAAACTTATGAGGACTGCAGACTTATGATGAGCATTCACAAATATGTAAGTGTTCTGAAATATTTAATTCCATTACCTAGCTTAATTTGTCTGTCCAGAATCACACACAGGAACAGTTTTGTTACAGATCAAAATGGGGCAGAATTTTGTCCTGATCACTTCGGTTCTTGTGGATGGCATGATGCCTGTAAGATATATATTGTTACAATAGTGTGTTTGAGGAAAGTTTTTCAACATTCATAAAAAATACTGCCTACTGGGTGGTATAAACAAGGATTTTTGTTTCTATTTCTTAAGTGTTTCTGTAAGACTAGGATTATTTATCCAGGCATAATTTGACAAAGCTGCCATTTTCATTCAGAAGCATTATTGAAAGTATATTGTAGAAAAAGTATTAATACCAACAGTTTTACTAATGGAAAAAATTCTCTTCATCATTGGATCACCTTTTGATCAGTGAAAAGATGACTACCCCTTTAGGGAGGGAGAGGAATTTGTAAACCTAAAACCCAAAGCCTTTTAACTATGAAGTTAGAATAGTTTAAATGGAGTACTGTTAGTCAACATGCTTCTAATTCAAAAAAAGTGCTACTGTAAGTCTTATAAGTAATTTGCTTTAGGGAATAAAATCTTTTATATGAAATCTGGGAGTTGCTTTTAGGCTCTTACTATAGTAAAGCAATTAGGTTATATTGGTGTAAGTGAAATGGAAGAGTACATTTTAGGTTTTAGTTAAATTATTTTGACCTTTAGAGGAAGATGGTGAAACAGATGGAAGTTGCATCTAGGAATTTAAGGGATTAATTTCAATGTATTTCAATCTTACTGTAACTTGAGGAATATTTTTATGGAATTTATTTCACTTCAATCCATTTCAGATTCTGCAAAATATTTTTCATATGCTGAGGCACCAGAGCATGGACACGTGACTTGCATTTAGGTGGAAAAGTGTTTCTCTTGATAATATCTTTAGTGGGCCCTGCAAATTTGCCAACAAAAGTAAAAAATCACAGATTCTGCAAACTGGCTCTTCTCAGTTTTAGACTGTATTCCTGAGTTAAAAAAAAAAAAAAACAAAAAAAAAAAAACAAAAACCCATAAGAAAACACTTTTTCCTAATCTATTCGCTTGGCGGGTGGGGTAGATAAAGGAAAAAAATTGGTCATCATTCTTGTCTGTTCCTTTTAAAACTTGCAAACATAATTTTAGCTTTATTAGCCAAAGCCACTAATTATTCCTGTTCTTTTTTTTTTTTTTTTTTTTGGCTTTGAGAAACAGATTAATATCTTCAAAGGTAGGATCCAATTGTTTCTAGCCCACTATTCTACGACAGTCCTTTTCTGTTAATTTCTACTGTGATTAGTGTCCCTTTCTTGAAAATAAACTTGTGGAGTAGCTTAGGTGTTCTAGACAGCCTTCCTTTTTGCTTCCCTTCTCTTATGTACTTGCTCGGAGAGAACAGAACTTCCTCTCATTGGGTATGTGTAAAACAGGTAATCTCTTCCAAACTTCAGCACATTTTCTAAAGGTGTTTTTTTTGCCTGGTGATTTAAAAACTGACTTAAGATATTTACTTCTATGTTGTATAATTCATCTTTCTTTCAGTTTTCTTTGAAGTTCATGACACACTCCTCTTAAAACCGAAACCTAACCACCGTTTTGTGATTTTGGGGGTGTTTTTTTTTTTTTTTTTTTGTTTTTTTTTTTTTTTCTCTGACAGTTAAACTGTCTTCAATAGTGGATTTTGATAAATTATTAGAGCATATTCCAGGTGATTGCTGCTTTATGGCACTTTAACTACTACCTCTGTTTGCCCATAGTCAGTGCTTTTGGCGGATCAGATCAGTAGGAACATTATGGTATGAGAGTGGACTGTGTGTAGACAATCTGGTTTGTTACCTGTCTCTTCTAGATAGCATCATCTTTGATTTCTTTTTCTGTATGGTATTGAGAGTAGCTTCTGGGCTGTTACTCATCTTAGATTGCTGCCATTTTCTAATAATAACTGCTGTGGTAGAACCTATTTCTTATCCTGTATTGTAAACTATAAAATTTTATTTTTCTCTAATCAGTTGTTAGCATGCAAGCTAAATTTAGATTTTAATAATCTGTTGAAATAAAAACAGCTGAACCTGAAAGAAATTGACAGTATTTATTTGTTTAGAAAAAAAGCTAATATTTTACATATAACTTTACTATGGTACTTAGATTTTTCACTTCACTCATTTTTTCACTCATTTCACTTTATTCCTTATTAACATTTCTCTCTGCTTCACTCTTGCATATTATTGCTGAGAAAAATAAATCAGGAACTAACCAGCTGGTGAAACAATGGTTGATTATAATAGATAACTGTTGAGAATAATCAAGGAAATTAAGTAACATGAGGTGCAGGCCATTTTCCATATGATAAATATATTGAAAATAAAGTATTTTTCACATGGTTCCTTTAAAAAACATAAAGTATTTTCCAGATACCTTCTTTAAACAACTTCATGCTGGAATTTTGTTCCCTGTGCTAGTTCCATTTTGTCTGTGAGACATACTTTTATTTAAATGAGTATAAAGAAGATAGTTGAGCATAAACCAGCAGAATACATTGAATAGTAAAAAATTGAGATAGTTGGTCCAGTTTTAGCCAATAGTTGAAGAGTTCTTTAAGCTCAAAACTGCACAGTTCCAAAGAGCAAAATTTTATATATTCATAATGTAAATGCAGGGCTATAAAAAGTATCTGTATTATGTGTAGAAGTAAAATATTTTTTTAACCTGATAGGCACAGTATTGCGTAAATAAGGTACAGAAAATGAATAATACTTCAGGATAAGTTCTCCTTTTACTTAACCTCCTGTATTAAAAATAAATTAATTTGGTCACACTGATGCAACTAGAATATCACCTGAGGTGCCTGTCAGAAACACCTGATAAGAAACATATCTATGAAAAAAATATACCCTGCTGATTTACTAGTCATCCAAATTCTCCCTCACCTATTTCTGATTGCACCACATGTCTGAGGGGACAGAATTGAATTTATTAATCTGGTCCATACATTATCACTTTGGAAGAACTCAATGTTAAAAATAAATTCCTTATAATTCTTTTATTTTCAAAATCCAAAGGATTTAAACTTTTTGGTTTTTGTTAGATGTACATAATGTTCTATTTGGCTGCCTGGGTTATCTGAGTGATTTGATCTTATGGCAAGAATGAAAGAATCTATGTGTGAAATTTTAGGGCTCATAAAAGGTTCTCTGCTTGTTCAGAGCAGAGGTCCAAAGAGACTCTGAAAACTACCAAGTGTCTAATACTCAGGCCTTGACATACATTTGAAAATTTATTATGTTCCTTTCACATTTTTTCTTATGTTATGCCGATGTGAACCTCACGAAGTTCAACAAGGCCAAGTGCAAGGCCCTGCACATGGCTTGGGGCAATCCCAAGCACAAATACAGGCTGCGTTATGTGAGTGGATGGAGAGCAGTCCTGCAGAGAAGGACTTGGGGCGTATTGGTGGATGGAAAACTGACAATGAGCCAGCAATGTGCACTCACGGCCCAGAAAGCCAACCGTGTCCTGGGCTGCATCAAGAAAAGTGTGGCCAGCAGGTCAAGGGAGGGCATTCTCCCCCTCTACTTTGCTCTTGTGAGATCCCGCCTGCAGTGCCGGTTCCTTCAACAGTTCTGGGGCCGTCAACATAAGAAGGACATGGACCTGCTCGAGCGGGTCCAGAGGAGGTCACAAAGATGATCAGGGAGCTGAAGCAGCTCTCCTATGAGGACAGGCTGAGAGAATTGGAGTGTTCACCCTGGAGAAGAAAAGGATCCAGGGAGACCTTATAGTGGCCTTCTAATATTTAAAGGGGGCTACAGGAAACATGGGGAGGGACTTTTTACAAGCTCATGTAGTGATGAGGGGTAATGGCTTTTAAAAGAGGGTAGATTTAGATTAGATATAAGGAAGAAGTTCTTTCCTGTGAGGGTGGTGAGACACGGTCAGAGGTTGCCCAGAGCAGCTGTGGCTGCCCCCTCCCTGGAAGGGTTCCAGGCCAGGTTGGACGGGGCTGGGAGCACCCTGGTCTAGTGGAAGGTGTCCCTTCCCGTGGCAGGGGGGTTGGAACTAGATGATCTTTAAGGTCCCTTCCAACCCAAACCATTTAATGTTTTTTATAATTAACTTCTTCAGTTCTCCATGTGGGATGACTTCTTCATGCTATGGTTTCTGTCTTTCACATGGGACCCGCTGCAAAAATCTCCTGGACCAGAATTACAGAATCATAGCATGGCCCAGGTTGGAAGGGACTTCAAAGGATCATGTGGTCCACCCTTTTGGGGGAAAGGAAGCCTGGATGAAATACATATTTTGAAAACCTCCAGTGATGGGGACTCCACCATGTCCCTGGGGAGGCTGTTCCAGTGATTGATTGTTCTTCCTGTAAAAAATTCTCTTATGTTGCGATGAAACCACTCCCACTGCAACTTGCACTCATTTCTCCATTTCTTCCCCATGTTGCTCATTGTGAAGAGAGAGCCTCTGTCCTATTTGTAGCTTCCCTCTAAGTACTGGAATACTGTGATGAGGTCCCCCTGAGCCTTCTCTTCTCCAGGGTTAAAAGGCAAGAAGAATTGCAGTGCTAGATGATATCACAGTCAAATATTTAAGATTATGCACTCTTTGAGTCTGAAGACACTTCAGTGTTTAATTCTATTTTCAAGTGTTGACACTTTGAGTCTTGAAATTATATCTGTGTTATGTGCGAGAGGGTTGTTTTCCTGATTGTGCCTGTGTCCTTGAGATAGTTTTGAAGCAATTGGTTTAAACTAGTCTGTCTTCTGTAAATTTCAGCAGCAATTTTACCACAGCAGTATGTGGTCACAGGATGTGCTGTGTGGGTGTGGTTATGATCCTGGTAAACACTGGCTTAAACCAATGCTGTTAAGTACTAACTGAATTGAACCTAGATATATATATGGTCTGAGCATTTACTGACAGTCCAATGAATGTGTACTAAGTGCACCTGTAGGTTGGCATTTTACCTGACTAAATTTTTTTAGACCTTGTAGTGAAGTGTAAAATCTAATTAGCATCCCTGAAGCTATTACAATGTTTGCTTTAAACGTTTCTTAAAATAATAGACAGAAAAATTATGGATCATTTAACATACAAATGATTCTTTTAAAATTCTGAAATCCTGCCTAATGCAAAATGGAACTGAAAAAGACTTTGAAGTGGTAGGACGAGTAAAAATAATGTAATGAAAGTAAAGTAATATACTATGCCAAGAAACTCTTGGAAAAGTAAGTAGTAGTATTGATAATGCTGCATGAAACATTTTTCAGTTTTTGAGCTAGTACCACAAAATGGTGGTAGAGGGGAGCTTCAGTATGCAATACTAAAATACTAAACATTTGCTGGATATTCTTATCATTCCCACTGCAGTTGATACTTACACTTTTTCCTACATACCTGTCTGGATACGTATTTTTCCTAAAACAATGTTGGAACATAATAGTATTTTTTTGTTAAAGAACGTAAGTTGTTTTCTAAGGTAGAGGAATGATACTAAGGATAAAATGGCAGGCAGAGACTGTTAGTGTTTTACATGCTTCAGATTGGTATTCTGAAGAATTCCAATTAGAATTAGTATTCTGCTTAAGCTTTTTTCTTTGGTTCTGTGATTCCGAGTTAAATGTGTTTTTCCAAAACACTCATAATTTCATAAGATCTACTGATAATAGTAAGTATCAAAAAGAATCAGTAAAAAACAGTTTATTACTTTATATTTACTTCACTATTACATTCGATTTTACTAAGATACTAAAATGTATTTGTGTACTACAGGAAATGAAAAAAACACTTGCTGTTTATAAACAAATCTTCTCTTACTGTAGGAGATTACACAAGAAAGACGAGGTATAAATCACGCCTACATGTAATTTTGTAGAAATTTAGTTTGCCCATAACAGTTTTCTGGATTTTAGGACATTTTGGTGTGTACAAAGTTTTGTACATGTAGGAGCAAAGGTAAGCGTGGCAATGCTTAATCTGTACGTGAACATGGATAAAAACATGTAACTACATGGTGCCCTGAAAGTTCAAGAATTGGTCTTCCAGATGCTAATTGTTAGCAGGGTACTGTGTACCTTTACTTCCTTTCACTGTGCACCTGTATAGAGGGTTTAAGACTTTGCAGAAGTGAACTGTCAGATACGTTTTATCAGTGGGGTGACTCACAGACTTTCTGAGAAAATTCTGAGGCAGTGAGTTATGAAGCAATGATGCAGATGATCATACTCTAAGCTCCTGGGGAAGAATACAAGCAGATGGCAGGAGTATCCAAACATTCCTAGCAGACTTGCTGCTTTGTGCATACTTGAATTCTGCATTGCATGGATCACAGCCTTTAGCAGTTGCAGTTACAGCCTGTCTGAATTAACACTGTACCTTTTATCTGATATTTTCTTAAAGGAAAAGAATAATCTGCTGTCCCTACCCTCCTTTTTGTTGGAATTGCATTGCAACTGTTGTTTTAAAGGGTTTAAATTCTTACTGAAAATTACAAATATGTGGCTCTTGAAGTATTAAGTTAATAAGTGTATTAAAATATTTTTTTAAACAATGGTGGATAGTTTGGTTGTTACTAAATACACCAGAGCTAAAGTCAGTATTTGGTTTGATTTTTATTTTATATTCCAGCTGATACTTGCTATTCAAATCACATGGAGCTGTTTTAATGACATTGTTTGATTTCTCAAATACAGAAATAGCTTCCTGCAGGAAAAAAAAAAGTTTTCCCATGTTGAAGTGTGACCTAGAGTGCTAAGTGAGAACTTGTGCTGTAACTGCAAGCGGTCCTCTATGAGACAAATAGTGCTTAATGAAGACACCAGTTGAGCATGGAGCAGTGTAAAAGTGACATTTAAGTGCTGTGTACACAAATATGTATCAAACAAAGTTTGGTCATTTTGTGCTGAAATGAACTAGAGGTACTTGTGTGATCCAATGTAACTTCTAAATAGTTAAAATTGGCAGCCAAGTGGTAAAAGATTGTAATAAAACTGTAAGCAAACACCAGCACTCTTACAGATTACGTTTTGTTCACCCCGTGAATGTGTTCTGTTTCATCTTTCTTATTGAGCTGGACACCATGGCCAACACTACAGAGTTTTTCTGACTTTTTCCTATTTCTCCATTATTTCCTATTTTCCTACATTATATTTCATATTTTAAACTCTGTAAATGGTTCTCTATCTGAATAAGGAGGTTTTGTTCCATGTTTTGAAACATTAGGTTGATAATGCAGTTTTGTAAAATTAAAATGAGTGTCATTTTATTTGGAATTTAAGAAGGGAAGTTTTAGCCCCAGAAAGAGAATGAGATAGATATGACAATAGCTAAAGAATGGGGGTATTGAATGGAAAGAAGCTATGATTCCTTCAGCCATTATCTGTAAATGAAAAAGCAAATATTATAACTAAAATTCTTCAACAAATTGCAACTTGAGCTTTTAATCAATGTTCTATAGGTAGAAAAGAGCTATTTTAGTAATGAAGAGATCAACAATTCTTAATTGCAAACTGCACTACAAAGATACAATCAGAGTCATTAGAAAATCACATTTAATTGTGTTCCTTCACAACTTCACTGATTTTGCGTTGTAAAAATTGCTATATTGAATGATTTTAAAGATACTGCAGGATATTTTAATGAACTTCATTGTTGTTTTAAATTAGTTAATTAAATCTAAAGATTTTCAATAAAAAGCTCTTTTATTCAACAACTCAGTCAGCAGAGCTTTTATCTTTTAAATGAATTTTTGAAGAAATTCCAGTTGGCCTCTTCCAGAAAGTTCCAGAGGAAATATGTTTATAAATCCTTCGTATTAAACTTTTATTGAAAAGATTTAAGTTTATGTCTTAATCCATCATCATTCTTATTGTCTGGAATTTTTACAAATGACAAAACATGAGCTTGGACAAAGCTTATAGCAGAAACTTATGAAATGCATGGCTTAAGGTGACTTTTATAGTTTTTAATATGATTACATTGATTATGTCTTGTACTCCATGAGCTGGCACCCTCTAGAGAAGCAGATTATCCCAGGATGTTTTGCATAGCCACAACTGAGGAAGAGGCCACAAGCATTACAGTATGCACTGCAGGCTTTCTTGCAACAGCTGTTGTGGTTTGCAAAGGTGATTTAGGAAAAGTAATCTGTTAACTTGGAGCAGTGGATGCAATTAGTTCAGAGGGAAGAACGAGCTGATTTGCACAGCAGGCATGCTTGGCACAGTTAGGCTGGTGGTATATTGTATGAAGCAATCACGGAGCCCTGTGAGTGAAACTGCTTTTGTTTATGAGGAGATAAGCATAGCATAGTAGGAACAGATGGCTAACAAAACCATTTGACCTTCTACTCCTTCAGCACCAAAAAAAGGCTGAAAAATTAACCTAGAGACAAGCACATATATAAAAATGTAGGCAAGCTATCCCAGGTACTTACCATCTTATCAGATGTAGGTAATACGTGAATCAGTTGTATGTAAAAGTGTTTCTGGGCCATTGTTGTAAATCCAGGCATCTACTATCCAAAACTTGAATGGATTATTTCTGTCACCTGATAACTTGTTTTCCTTTTTTAAACAGCCAGTGAACTCCTTGGAATTGTTATGCTTATGCTGTATAGTTGTAGAAAAAAAGAGTTATCCATCCTTTAAAAATGTTGAAAAGCGCTATACACTTGCTTTTGAGACTTGGAGGGGAGGGAGGAATTCATATACTGGTATTCGGGTATCAAAAAATAATTTAAATTGAATGTACAATAATGTATGAAAACTGTGATTGTTTCCCTGTAATATTAAGCTGACATCAATCTAGCTGAGAGACATACAATTTCAAAGTCAGGAAAGGGGTGCAAAGTGTAGTTCACTTCTAATTATTTTGCTTTTTCTTCCTGTGTTGTTATGCATAACACTTATACCTAATAATCTGTAATTCCTTGATATTTTGCTATCACATAATATTTTCTAAACATCTCAGAAGATCACAGTATGTTTTCATGAAGTTAGAGTATTCCAGTTGTAATGTTCCCATTTGCACAGGTTGTGTAACTTTTTGCTTCTAGCTTAATTCACTGTAAATCTGAATGATATGCCTGCTTGTGCATCAGTGGGCATGGTTTGAGGCTGGGGTAGCTTCATATTCACTTCGACGCCATAATTCTTTGTTGATGCACTTCTCTGCTGCTTAATGGGCATAATAATGTCAGCAGCAAAATGCCAACAAATCATCCTGTCTATTTATACATTCATCACAGCATTGCTGTTATTCAAATATTCAACACCTCATTTTCTTTTCCTGTCATGCCTTCACAATTTCTGACACATCTATTTTGTTTTCCTTATACTTCCTTTGTTATATGAAAATTGGTATCATCAGATAAAATCTGGCTTTTTACAACAAATTTTTAACTCTTGAGGTTTACCATTCCAATTCAGCTTGCACTATATACTTAAATCTGATTGACTAGTGGTGATCATTTGTAAGCATATACTGGTACTAATCCAAACACAAGTCCTCAAGTGAGTTGATACCTTGATATGAGTTAAGATTACATTTGTGATCTCTCTTGCTCTTCCTTTCTCTCCTCATCCTTCCATCCCAGAGATGTGATTTATTTTCCTAACCAGCTTCCTCAGAGCCCAGCATGTGACTTTTAACAGATCTGCATGCAGTCTTGCCTCAGCTTTTAAAAAAATAAGAGGTAGCTTTGAGATCAGGGAGACATCAGTAAATCTGACTTACTATAACTAATGTTCTAACAGTTGAAAATTATTTGTGTATTTCTTCTGCAAAAGAATTGAGAGTACCAAACGCCAACTTGAGAATATATGGCAGAAGCACCAATAAATTGTAAGACTGTATGTGTACAGACTTCGATTGTTCTTCAGAGGTTTGGGGAAACACTGTCTACAGTAATTTTAGTGAATATTTACAGATTTTGGAGACTAGAGTTTTTGATCAGTCTTGAGAGCATCTATTTGCAGTAACCCTTGGAGAAGAACAACCTTAAATAGTCAGAAATTATTTCAACTGATGCAAAGCAGGCTCTGTATATGAGCATTTTTAATGAGGTCCATGTAATTTAAAATCATAACTGTCATGCTGTTGATCTATACACCTATCAATACTTGGCACACAAATAAAATATCTGCATCAGAAAAGGTCCTATGTGTTAATCTCCTACGTGTTAGATATAATGATGTAAATATAAGGATATGTAGCCCCTGCTGAGGGGGCAAAGTCATACCTACTTTGCTTTAAAATTCCAGGACATTTGTTGAAGAAGGAGTTCTCAAAAGAAGGCTCAAGTGTCCCAGAATGACGTTTTGGCCACAAAATTTATGTTCAGCTCTAGAATTGTCACTTTTCTGAGAACAATAATGCCTCATTACCGTCTCACCCAAGCAACAGTGATGACTTGGAGAGTGTGGGCATCAGGAACTCTGAACATCTCCACAGTCTAAGATTATCACAGTCTGATTATTCCTCTAGTACTGCATGTTACTGGCCGAGTTTCTGCTTGTCTTCATATATCTTGGAAGGGTGCAGTAATACCTGTAACAAATAAATTAATGGAAAAGATGATAGAGAATAGAATTAGAAGATCCATGGATCAATACGCAGTATTGGGCTACTCCAGTGCAGCTGTTGACAACAGGTGACGTATCTCACAACTTTACTGGAGCTCTTTACCCACCAGCTTCATGACTCCTTCAGAAGCAATCTGACTGAAGCAGTGTGCAGAGATCACTTTTGCTCAGTGCCCTCACCAAATCTCTTCAATAAAACTATGCATCATAAGAAAAACTGCCTCATGTAAAAAATATTAAACAAGATATCAGTGACTGGTCTGTTTTCATAGTGACTGTAATTTTATTTTATGATTTGTAGAGATGTCGTCAGTGGAGCCCCCAGTGAATCCATGCTGTTCAGCATATTCTGAAGTAATACAAAGGAGTGTTTACTAGTTAAGTGATAAAATTTTATCATGACATGAAGTTATTTAGAATGTTAATGAGAGGGTCCAGCTGTGAAGGATTGTAGAAGAAAGACTATGAAGCTCAATAACTGGACATTATCATATCATAGGAAATTCACTGTAGATAAATGGTAATGAAAGCGTACACCAAAATTATCCTAATTTTACTTAAAAAAACCTTCAAAACTCTTAACTGGGCACTTCACTCATCAGCAGTGAGATTTTGAGATTATTAGAAGTTGCATGAAAACCTCAGTTCAGTGTCCAAGAGCACTGAAAAGTTAAGTTTAATGTTAGATGAACATCTGCTTGCTTGCATGCATTCTGTCTCTTTCAGGCTCAGAGCCTTCTTATTAAAAAAAAAAAAAAAAAGACAAAAATTCATGAACACCTAGAAGATGTTCAAAGAAAGCTAACAAACGATCAAAGTATGAGATGGATTGCATGTAAGAAACTGCAAAGTTAGCAAAATTCTTTATCTGGAAAGAACCGGTCCAGCATGGTAAAAATTTATAAATGCATAAGTGACACTCAGAGGGTAAATATGGACCAGTTGTTGACTGTACTTGACAATGGATTAAATAAAAGCCATTAAAAGAAATAAGTAGTGAGAAATTCAGATGAAAAAAATGGTAGTTATTCACACATGTATCAAAGCAGTGGAATTCACAGTTAGAATTTGCGTATTTTCTAAGTTCAGAAAATAAGTGGACAAATTCACAGAAGATCCATCAAGGAATGTATTGTTATTAAATACCAAGGGGTTACTTCCAGCCTGTGACATCCCTGAGTTGTTGGAGGCTGTTAGAGGAAGTATTTCTATGTGTACTTCATTAAAAGTTTCTGCTGTTTATGTTGTTTTTTTTTCTCATTATAGGCAGATGTAAACCCATACGTGGCAAATTAAATATTCTCTTGCCCCATCCCTCCTTCAAAAGAGGAAGTAGAAAAAATAAATTGGGTAAAAAGATGAAATTATGTGGAGGACAGTGTGCTAGGAAGGGATTGACACTGAAGTCTTGAAACTTGATGGATCCTTAAGTGGACAGTGGCAGTGTAACTAAGAAGTAGCAGCTGATGGGGGAGAACAGTATAGCCCAAACTTCAGGAGAGACAAGAAGTAATTTTTCCAAGGGCCTCCAGTCACATAATTTTGCCATGCTAATACAACTACTGTTGACTCCTTCAGTATTAAAACTTGTTAAATTCAGAGGCTATTGTCTTTTTTGTTTTGTTTTCTTGGTGTATTTTCTGTATAACGATGCTCATTTCTCTTATGCAGATTCACTGATTTGATTGCAGCTTCTTTCCTCTTTCTATTTTATTATTGTCTGTATACGTTTGGTATAAAGTACATATAAGACAGAAAACAGCCAATATTTTGGTCTTTTAAAAAAGTTTTCTATCTGTACAGCTGCTTCTGAATTTCTTAATTTGATTTTCTTTTTGTTTAACCTCCTCAATGTTTTTTTTGTGTTACTTGGTCTCCTGTCTCTTTTTTTTGTTTTGTTTTGGATACTGGACTATTTGACTTAAAAAGTCACTTCTGTGCTTTCCCAGATTCTGTACTTGATCATATTCCTTTTTTTATTTTAGATTTCCACTCTAGTGCAAGCTATGTTTCACCAGCTGACCCCATATCAGTTTATTTTTAGAATAACTATTTATTTTATTAAAGTCTTCTATCTTCACCTTATGGGAAAGCTGAAGCAAACTTTTTTTGCCCTCATCACCTGAAAGATCATAAAGCCAAAATATTTTATAGAAACTATTTTGTTTCAGATTTTTTTCATGAAAGTGACTGCTATTGATAAAGACACTTTGCAGCCAGATGAACTACAGGTGGATTGCCATGGATTTGTTTTTAGATAACTCTTCTACATCTATACAGTAGTTTTTTGTTGTTTTGGTTTGTTTTTTTAAATTATGCCATCTAAATAACTGATAACTGTGAAAATCCAGTTGGTTGGATTATTTTCTAGCAAGGCTGAAGAGGAATGAAATTCTCCCCATTGCAGGTTCTAGTAACACAGAGCCATGCATACTACAGCTTCTGCAAAATTGTTAAACTAAGGATTAGATGGGAGACAATGGTTCTTAAAAGTATTATGAGGAATACTGTGTAGTTATACTTTCTAATGCAAGGCTGGACCTTTTGTGCAATGCTCAATGATCTACAGATGGCAGAATTGCTCTTATTCTTTGGTGCTGTGCTCTGTGGCTAAATTAAGGAGGGAAGACAAATTTCCTTTAAAATAACCATTAAGAGTGAGCTGGAGCCACACTGTTAGCTAATGCCGTTAAACAAGTTTTGAGAAAAACGCAGCTGCAGGAAGCTGAACCCTGCTGTGTTGTTTTGTTACTGTTGGGAATATATGGGTGGGCTTACTTTATTTGTAGCATTACTTTGTTAGTTTTTCAGGCTTGCATACTGTCCTGCAACACCAGAGGTATACCACTCTTCCGCAGATCTGATTTCCCTCTTTCTCTTTAGTCCCAGCATTTCAACCTGTTTGTATTATCTCCTTTTCTTCTGTTCTCATTTGCTTACAGTATGATTTTATTGCCAGGTTTGTTGCAGGCAGAAGAGTTTTATTGATTTTAGTGTAATTTCAATCAATTTATTGTCAATAAACAAACTTATAATTACTGATTCTGGTAGTAGAAGGAAGAAAACACACACTCAAGGAAGGCTCCCCTTGACTCTGTGAAACCTGTTCTCTGCCCATTTGTTTTCCAGACCTGTTCCTGCACATGGCCCCTGGTCTTTTTTATTTTGTCTGTCTACTGTCTCCTCCTGCTCTGACATTGTTCCTCTTTTTTTTTTTTTTTTTTTTTTTCCTAATTATTTTACCACTCTTTCTTAAATACGTTTTTGTTCTGCAGATACCCATGGTTGGGTCAGAGTACCATGTTTGGCTAAGAGGCTCAGCTGTGACCTATGGTGGGTCTGCTGAGGAGTAAGCATTCCTTGGCCTCTTCTTGCTGTGGTCTTTCCTGCTGCCCTTCTACTATCCAAACCATGACAATTATGCCCAATACATTCCATCCTTCTCAGGAAAATGTTACATTTATTACAAGCTCTGGTTTTAGTGTCACCATAACCTTAATAGACATTTTACAAAGTCTGTGCTTCCTACCAGACAAAAGGAATGGATATGGTAGCAATGCCTACACGTGCTCAGTGAACCTCCACCCTTTATCCCTGCAAAACACCAAAATCAAAAGCATTACAATGGGTTCAACATGTACATGCATTGCAATCTCTATCCTATGTTGCCATGGATTAGGATATAGGTCCTGGTTCAGGTTCAACATTTAACACCCTTCTCTACAGGCTTCAGTTCCTGTCAGGAACCTCCTCCTGTGCGAGCTCTCCACAGGGTCACAGCTCCCTTCAGGGTACATCTACCTGCTGCAGTGGATCTCCTCCACAGGCTGCAGGTGGAGGTCTTCTACACTCTGGTCTTCCATGGGTACATGGTGACAACCTACACCACCATGGTCTTCACCATGGGATGCAGGAGAATCTCTGCTCTGGCGCCTGGAGCACCTCCTTCCCCTCCTTCTTCACTGACCTTGGTGTCTGCAGGGCAGTTTCTCTCACATATTCTCACGGATACCACCCCCGCAGCCCTCCCTTCTTCCCCCCCCTCCAATGGCCGTTCCAAATGGCTGTTGGTGACTACACAGGACAGTCAGCAGGTTGCTCTCAAATGATACCAGGTTTTTAGTTCCATGCACATATTCTCAGATCTGTACCGGGGAACATGAGTTTAGGGAGCCCCTGTTGCTGGAAATGCTGTTTTGCTGAAGTGCTTTCAACTCATTTGAACAAAACAAAAAACCCTGAGGTATTTATAGTGTCTTCCCATGACTGATGGGCTGTTAGCTCAGGCATCCTAGCCAAAATTCTTCCCAGAGTAATTAAACATTCTCTTAAATGCAATTTGCCCATTTTTCCAATTGAATTAAGTGTTCTTTGTTACACAGTTTTATGGGCTTGAAATGAACTGTTAAATGAACTAGAAAAAAATGTGACCCACTAGTAGGTGAAGTAAATGCTACCATATGCTTTCTTTTTTAAATCCTTTTTTTTTTTTTTTTTTACAGCCAGTTACTCATATTTATATGGGATCTTAGGAATCTGGTGGTAAAATGCATCATCTTAAAGCTATTACAATAAGTTGTACATTTGAAGATAAACATCATGGTTTTGAGCCAAGACCTTCAGGGTAATTTGTTTATGAACTTGGTTGTGGCAATAAGCTGCAAAGTTTCAAGGTACCACACAAATATTCTTACTCAGCACTGCATTTATTCCTGCTGAGTTTACTTACTCCCTTCTGCTTGACCTTTGTGTAACATTCTCACTCCATACATAAAATGGGAGCGGTCCACTAAACATGCTTCAATTTGCAAACAATATAATCACATTGATAAGAATGCTTATTGATAATTTAAAATACTATAGTACTCGAAAAAAGCCCCTCAAAATACTTCATTGTTTTCAATAGAAAGGAAAGGTTTACAAAGGGTGTTAGAGATGAGAGGATGCTATGGTCTTTGACCTCATAATTGTGGTTAATTAGAAGTGTTACTTACAGTTTATAGTTGATGTGCTGTCTTCTAAAAAGGCCTTAGAAATTTGCAATATCAAGGCTGTATGGTGTCTTGAACTCCAGCCAATGAAAGAGAATTTTGGCATTGTATTGGGCAGGGGATCTTTTGCTTATTCTCAGCTTCTGAAAAACGTGGCCCAAATCCGTATGCTACAGTTTGGAAGACAGTGTGGTGAAATATTTATGAAACACTTCTGCATTTCTGTTTCTTTCCCGTTGTTCACTGACCATCTTGTAATATGCTTGGGCAGTTGTCAACACAAACTGCTTTCTGAGATTCCAGGGTTTTGATGCTTCACCAGAATCAGTCACATCAACATCTGCTTTAAGAATTCTTTGCCTTGTTGCTCAGCGTCAAAACTTCATGCTGTGCAAAGTGAGTAGCACATAACGGGTTGACTTCATGATTTGTGTGCTGTCTCTTCTGAGTGAGCATGGGTTCACAGATGCTTATCAAGGTGTCTTATCAAGCATCTTTCTTGAAATGCTGTCCTCCTAAAGACTCTGGAAGAGCATTCTCATTCTTCTTCTGTAGGAGTCAGTGAAGGGATGCTTCAACTATTGGCAGAACCTCACCAAGCACTGTATCAACAGTAAGAAATTAAAGCACTGCTCTTGGAGTATGGAAAGCAAGATAATGGATCTTTGTTCAATCAATCTGGCTCAAAACATGTTTACAAGAAAAGAAAAACAAAGTTAAAAACCCTGTTCCTTTAGGGATCCACTTACTTTTCAGTTCTAGTTGTGCCACTGGAGTTACTAGGTAGGAGAAGCCCATGGGGAAAAATGAGAAATGAAAAATATTAGACAGGAACTGATAGAATGCCATCTGGTTTAAGGCAAGGTGTATGGCAGATAGGATAAAACGCAAAACTGTCAACAGGTATAGGACATTGAATTGTAGTTGGTAGTAGGGTCTTCTGCCAGCAATTCAACTTGCAGCAATGCCAGAATTATCAATACAAAATTGGCAGTGTGCATAGTTGAGCAGAAGCTGAAATTAATTGTGTTATTTTTCCAGTAATGATGGGTAAAGACATGAATGATTCGATAGACAAACTGTAATGGTTAAAGGTGTGTGGATAGTTACATTGATGTGCTTTTTAACAGCAAGTGGGTTTTGTGGTCTATTCCTCTGGTATGCTTAGATAATAAAACTTTATTTGGGGTTTTGCTGTTTTCAAGCCTAGAGGAATAAAGAAGGAGTAGCAGCCTGTTTCTGAAAGCATATCCAAAAATCAGAAGAATTTATTTGCTGGGGCAAGCAGATACTCTAAAATGTAATCTGCCATTCATATTAATTCCTTCTAGAGGAAATTAAAAGCTTCCTTCTAATGAAAGTAATGCTCACAGACATGAATGTAATACAGTTTAAGATCACAGAATTATAGAATAGTTTAGGTTGGAAATACCTTAAAGACCACCTAGTTCCATCCCCCTGCCATGGGCAAGGACACCTTCCCCCAGCCCAGGTTGCTCCCAGCCCCGTCCAACGTGGCCTGGAACCCTTCCAGGGAGGGGGCAGCCACAGCTGCTCTGGGCACCCTGTGCCAGCGTCTCACCACCCTCACAGGGAAGAACTTCTTCCGTATACCTAATCTAAATCTACCCTCTTTCAGTTTAAAGACATTACCCCTCATCCTGTCACTATAGGCCATTGTCGAAAGTCCCCCACCAGCTCTCCTCTTGGCCCTCTTTAGGTACTAGAAGGCTGCTGTAAGGTTTCCCTGTAGCCTTCTCTTCTCTAGACCTATAGGCAACTGTCTGAACACCTTGAGAGAGGATTACATTTGATGTAAAAATAGAAATAGAAAAGTATCAATTCATCTGCATACAGAAAACACCCAGAACAAAAGAGGAAGCAAAATAGCAAGAATCACTATTGTTGTCTGGCTCTATCTTTGTTTATTCCATTTTGATGTTTGCTCTCTGAATTGTTTTTGTAAAATCTCGTATTCAGTGAACTGAGGAAATGCAGAGAAAAATATGCTCTTTCATCCTCCACAGTTACGGGACATATGCAAGTGGATCTATGAAGACCAAATAATAAATGGTGTCAGGTAGTAAATATGTATTATTACAGTCCCTTTTTATCCTCCCTTTTATCTTTCTGTTTTTCTATCTGTGTTTTAATTTCTCACAATTTCAAATTTGCATGAGAGAGCTTACATACAAATTTTGCCATAGAACCGAAGTAAATGGACAATGCTCAGTTTAATTCTGGAAAGGAAAGCGGTACGGTGATGAATAAGGGGTGCAGGTAAGCAGGAGGCAAATTAGAACTGAAGGGAACAAAGGCCAGCCAACAGCGATTGCAGTGGGGAAAACTGTAGTAATACAGGTCCTAGAAAGTGGTATGCATTGAACCATGCATCTTCATACTAATGCAAAAAAAAAATACATTGTTTTCACTGACTTGTTCTATAAGCATTTTTTATCCATATTTATGTGACACTGGTGATTTTACTAATAATCCCACAGGAGCAACCAGTTACCTGTAGACTGTAGAAGTCTTTGCAAGCTTTGCTAGTAAATTTTTGTTAGTGTTTTTAAGTCATGTAATTTTTGATGTAGCAAGAAAACTTGTTTTTGTTAAGTAAGTAGCTCATACCTTCTGCTGTATGATGTCTTGAAAGATAAAAATAATCATTAAAATCTATTACATATTCTGAAATGTTTGATGTGTTCAGGCTTTAGCTGGTGTCTCATTACAACTTAAACATTCAAAAAATATTTAGGATCCTAAAGAACAAAGTGTTTTATGCTAGGACTGGCAGAAATTGCTGTTTGAGAGACTGTGATCAAAGGGGGAGAACTTGCAGTTACTTTAGGTCAAGACTTCATGTACAGTTGAGATATGATGTTGAACAATCAACAGGAGTCTGTCCTGACATATAGATTAATTTGAATGACATTGGTCCACTTTGACATTTTTCTGGTCATAAGGATATATTTATTGCCTTTCAATACAGTGACATTTTCTTTGCGACTGAAAGATCTCAGGTAATTTGCCAGACGTCAGAAGCATATGCTATTTTCACTCTTGGGTGGAAACTTTGCTTTTAATATATTTCTTTGCATTTTCTTTCATAATTGTTGTTAAACTGTTTGTGAATATCTGAATATCCTGATGCCAGATCAATTCAGGAGCAGTTGTGGGTTTTGTACCATCATACCCATAATGAAGTTCTCATGGAATATGAACACTTTGTCAAAAGGAATCTAGAAATATTTTAAATTTTGATTAAGCTTGCTTTCAAATAACTAGATTAATTGCAGGCTTTTTCCTTCTTTTAGTCTTTCTTTACATGTTCCCATGTGCTCTTGCCTAAGTTCTTCTTCGGATCTTCTTCCACTGCTTTTCCCTGTTGAAGGAAGTGCTTATTACTATTCACATATAATAAGAGAAAAAAAATCAGAGAAAGCAAAAGTAATTAGTAGATTCCAAAGAACAATGTAATTTCGTTGATGCTACTTTTTGACAGTGAGGTATTTAATTTTCCTTTTCAATTTTCTGATATTTGCAGGTAATTAAAGTTAAATGGCTGTGACAATACAAGTTATTAAATTTTCTTCCTTCATTTCATGACCCCATTCTCTAGATCCGTACTCTGCTCACTGACTGAACTTACTTGCGGCACTTTCCTGTTGTATTAATTATTAAAAGAACAGTGCTGCATAAAATATTGATCTGTTGGCTGACATTCATTTTTTAAATGTAAGCAGAGCAGAAGAGATATTACCAGAAATTATTTCTGGATCTTTCTTTCTCTAAATACAAAAAATTGTAAAGCATGGAAAATAACAAAAAATGCAGAGTCATTTTATGAAGTGCCAGGAATGCCCTGTATGACTTGCACTTAAATATAATTACTTTTACATAACATAAGGGCAGTATTAAATTATTTAATTCCTTAGTTATAGGTAAAACCCTGCAGTTTCGGAACCTGAGACCATAACCAGATCGTATTTCAATTGTTTGTGCAAATATATAGTCCAGATATTACCAGGTCAGCCACACCTTCTCTTATGCTTTAGCTCTGAGGACTTCCCTTTCCTTACAGTTTCACTGTCTGT
Source organism: Tyto alba (assembly GCF_018691265.1). NCBI lineage: Eukaryota > Metazoa > Chordata > Aves > Strigiformes > Tytonidae > Tyto > Tyto alba. The sequence continues at coordinate 19,264,139 of NW_024881275.1, read as the reverse complement.
TTGGTCTTAATTTCATGTAAGCCATTTGGATCAGCCTCAGGCTGCCGCCTTTTACAGGAATTTGAACTATTAACTACAGCTTGTCTGCCCTTGGACTTCACCTCAGTTATCCGTTTTAAGTGAAGACCATACTACTTTGCTTTCTTTAAGGATAGGAAGGCCTGCTGGGTTTTGTTTTCTTTTTTTGGTAGTGCTTCTTGTGCTTGTAAATACTCATACAAGAAACACACGGGAAATAGTGAAGGGAACCTTGGTATTCTTTTATCTGTCTATGTTAGAAAGATTGGCATAATTCTTACTTGCTTTTTTTCTCCTTGCCATATCCATAACTTTTTTAGAAATACATTGCAGAAAAATATCAGAAGGAAAATGCTCCTCTTAGCTCCAGTAACAGCACTTACTGTTTCTGACTTGTCTCCTGCTCCTCCATCATCCCTTCCCTCTTCTTTCAAAGTGCTTTACAGCACTGGGTAAATACCGTTTTACAGATAGAGGCCTTGGAACTCAGAGAAGGAGGGTCGATTGTCTAAACTTGCACTGTGATTTAGTGAGCTCAGGTTGTTTCCTGACTTCAGTGTCTTGTCTTCCAGGGAAGCAGGGGACATGCTTACAAGCTTTCTTCAGTCTCCTTCGAGCACTGTAGGCTGATACTTATCTTTAACTGTCAGCAGCCCGGTCTTGACACCTTAGAAAATGACATTTTAGATAACTGAATTCTATATAATTTCGTTAATGTAAAAGTTCATGTTACTTATCCAGTAAGTTAGATACTTACTTTCTGCAGAGCAGCAATACTGAAGAGATTACTTTTTAAAATATTTATTTACTGTTTACATCTTATTTATGCAGTGTAAGCCAGAATATCCTGTATTCTTCTTTGATGAAGGAGGTTCTCAGGTAGATATAGGTTTATTTTCCAAACTTCTTTTGAGGTGGACACTTATTTCATACTATACATTTTCCATGCATGGTGTAAGTGATGACAAACATCATGAGAAATGGTTTGAAACATTGTGATTCTGTAATTTTATCCCTTCAGTATTGTAACATTAAGGATTCAGAGTATGCTGATGGGCATCAGCATCTAGAATAACTTTCAGAAATGTTGTTTACTTTGGTGATACTTCTAAACTACCAAAGTCTGCAGGTGTTTCTGCTACCTGATTTGACAGGCTAAGGAGGAGAAAATTTTATTTGACTTTTCAAGATGTGACAGGTGGTTAACTGTTGAATTCTCTTAGCATCTTTGAGAAGATGCTGAAATTTTGCTTTCTTACAAAAACTGTAATAACAGATTCCTGGTAAAAACACTTGAGAAATGATTGCATAGGCAGAAGAAGCCTGTTGTAAGTAGTTTTATAAAACAAATGGAGTGCTAAGGAGACCACTGCAAATTATTCCATGTTTTGTGTAGATCTTTGATTTCATAGTACATTAAGGATAGAAATAAGTAGCCTAAGGAATAACTGTAGTTGTTGGACTTTCTCAAAAGAATCTATGTACATGGTACTAAGGATTTTGAATTACCAGATTCTGCAAGAAAAATTGTGCATTGGAACACAGAATTTTACCTTAACTTCGTACAGTATCCTGTGTAAAGATGATCAATATAGATTAGATTACAGATATATTTAGAAAAGTGATCTATTTTGGTTGCTATTTTTAAACTTTATTAGGTATTGAGCTTGCAGCTCTTTCAACCAGTTAATAAATGGATTTTTCATGTTTATATGTCAAATTCCCCAGTCTTTACAAAAGCTAAATGACAAAGTGGGAAGCTTGCTATGTGAGAAACTTGTTTTCTGCAGAGAAATTATGCTATCAGTAACATTTTTTGTTTACAGTATTTTTCTCTGCCCTAGTTCATTTACCACAATTTTCACATGTGGAAAATGTAATGATAGCTTATACAATCTTAAGGTCTTTGCATTTTTTTTTAATTTACTTTTTAAAGGTAGTATTTCCTTTTTATGTTCATTGCTTCCTGGCCCAGCTCTTGGGAAAGAATTTCTATTGAATAAATTTGTCTGAAGCATGATAGGAATACTCTAAAAACTTAAAGTTTGGCTGAGGTTGAGAAAGTGCATACACTTGTATTTTGTGTTTTTTTTTCCAAATTTCTGCTTTTTTTCCTCCCCCCAAAAATTTCTGTAGCTATATGATGTAAGAATCTCTGTCTGTGAAGGACACATCCCTTTTGCAATTTAATTTCTCTTTATGTCAATCAACTATGTCTGAAATTGAAAGCAAGGAACACAGTAGAGAGATACTCTATACAATGAGTTATCCTAATCAAAAAGATATTTTATTTTTTTCCCAGAATGTACTCGTGGCATTCTTAAATATTTTTCTATATATATGAAATTACAGGATATTTATTTTCTCCAAACTCGTTTATACAGGAAGAGGAAAAAGACATGATGAAAAACAGGTGATATTTTTAAAAGAAGTGCCATTTGACATAGTCATGGAACAGAGAGACATTGTATAGGATTATATTCGTATGATGAGCATTAAGTCCTTCAGTGAGAAGCTCTCCTGATTTCTTCTGGACCATTAGTCTTTAGCATGTAACACCCCACAGCAATAAAATCTGGTTCTTCAATTGTTTTGGTTCCAGAAACAAAGGGCATTCTTGAAAGTGCACATAAGTTTAGTGCATTTTCATACATTAACAGTGTATTTGGGGAAAGAAATTCTGGGCACTGCTCTTACACAGATGCATTTTATAAGGGCGTAAGAAGTCTTCTGGTTTTCTCGTGCAAAAGAACTAATCTGAATTGCAGCTCTGAATTCAGGTTCTTCTGCACAGGCTGAAGGGAGTGTAAATAGGTAGAACCTATACCTAGTTATTGTTCTGCAGAAGCAATTACTCTTCTCTTGCAAAGACAGAATATTACATATTTACTGCAGTTCCCATCACAGCAGCAGTGAGATATCCTGACGCTCGTTGAAGTGATAAGACTGGAGTCTAACTTGATGCCATAAATTGCCTGGGAGGAAGAGTTTATGATACACCCAAAGAGAGAGGTTTGGGGGCTCATAGGAAGTTGTTGAAGACAATGTGCAAAATACCTTGTAATTTTGTAGAAATTTAACAAATTTTTTCAAGTTTACCTGAAAGTCATGATATAATTATTATTTGTTTCACCATTTTACGTGGAACATACACAAAAATATCATGGATATGCCTAAAAATTCAATCAAAAGACGTGCGAAGTGGATGGAGGTTTTTGTGACATCTATGTACTTTTTCAGGCTATCCATTTGTGACAGTTATTCCCTCCAGTGTTTAGAAGCAGAGTGCTCTTAAGACGTCACTTTAAATTAAAGCCAAGGTTTTGAACCAAATAACTTATTTATATTCTTGATTTAAATTTCAGTAGCATGCTGAGACTAAATATACTCAGGCTATCTTCTCTGTCATAAAGGTAACTTTATTTAACTGCATGAAATTTCTACAAGATCTAGAAAATAGTTTGTTTTAGCTTACTGGTAAAAGGTTCTTGTGCCAACTGGATAATGAGTGAAAGATCTTTCCTATGCCTGAGTCCCTTTTCTGTCTGAGATTGTGCAGTAGCACACAGAGAATGCTTTTCATCACTTAAAAAGCAATTTTTTTCTTAGTTTCTAGAATGCTGAGCAAGATGGCAGGTTGTGGTTGTACTTTTTCTGGTTTTCTTTGTGCCTTTTGAGTTCAGAAAATCAAAAAGGTTTATGATACTTCTTCTGGAAGGTATTTATTAAAGTAACATTACATACAAACAATGTTACTTAACATACTGCCTATGTTAGGTAGGATGAATGATGATGGTTGCTTACTTCATTCTCTGAGACTTGAGCAAATTAATTCCCAAACAGAAATTCAGGTTTTATAAGGACACTATTAACATAAATAAAAGAGGAAGGGATCTTAAAGTAAGTACTAGGTTTTTCATAGAAGCCACAGAAGGATATGTTGTTCCTCTGCTTATTTTGAGCTGCTTGTAGTCTAATTACAGAAAACAGGACAGACAAGGCCAAGAATTGTTGAGTGTACCCTGCGAGACAGGTGTACTGGCTTTATAGCCTTTCTGTGTTCTTGAGGTTGCACTATTTTCTAAATGTTATTTTGCATAATGCTCAATTCTGTTTGGTGGGTGAAGCTAATAAGAATAATGGAGAAATTGGCATAGAAAGGTAAAAAGAAGAGGATGTTTACATGAGGGAGAGGACTGAGGATAACACTTAGAGCTTTCTGCAAGGGCTCCGGTCCTAGTATTTAACATAATATCAGAAATGAGTTGCCTGTCTTTACTGACTAAAATTTTTAAAATTTCGAACAGCAGGTCTTTGACCCTATCAGGGCAACACTTTTGCTTCCATCTGTTCTGAACAGTTGAACAGGATCATCTGGGTGGTCACTTGCCTGGGGGATCTCCAAAGAGGGCCATGGAAGAAGAACTCAGCTCTAGAGAAGTACTAAACGGTCCTTGTTTTTACTATGGTTCAAATCCTTTGTAAATGCTCAGAGGCTGTCGCATTTGCTAGGAGGGTGGTGTGTTGGAAGAGAAGCCAGTGTTTGTTAATTTCATGTAACAGTTTGTGAGAATTGTTGATATTCAGGCTTTTGGAAACCCTGGGTCTTGAGTTACACATTAAGCCCCCAAACTCCCTTGCACTTATGAAGAGAATAGATGTGCTAATTTCAGTGGCTTGGCTGAATTCCAGTGAGCAATTGCATTCAGTTTATCTAAATTCCTCTCTCTAGTTTGAATTGGTTGAGATTGTTTCAATCTTCTGTTTTATGCTATTGTTTATTTTGGTGAATGATGTTGAATAGGCTGCTGTTTTTTCATTTTGACATTGTTGTATTTTGTTAGTATCTCACATTATTCAGAAGTGTGCATATGATTTTCAAATTACTTTGACAGCTAAAAAAAGAAGTAAATTGTCATATCATGGTATCTTTATCATTTTATGGAGAAGTGGTTATAAAATATGATTATTGTTTGAAATGTACTTAAATAGGATATTTATGTATAGTCATTCTGAGTTTTTGAAGAGTAATGTAAGGGATAGACAATCTGATTTTGTTTACATTAACTGTGGAGGAGGATTTCTGTAACTTTGAATTAAGCTTGTTCAGCTGGATTTGAGACATGCAGGTGACAGATGAAGAATTAATCCATTTAAGGTAGTGCAGAAGCTTTGATGAGACTTTTGCAATACCCTACCTGAAACTGTTAACTCCACAGAAGGCAAGGCAAGTTGTAGACCTGTTGGCTGAAAATGAGAGAAGTCATCCTCCTACCCAATTACGTTTGAGAACAGTAAATATTTCATACATCTAGGCAACTTTTTGTCAAGAGGATTTTCTTCCCATGTCTGAAATATGTATTCACTATATTCATTTGTTTTGGTTTCTATATTGACTTTGTCTTACCAGTCAGTTTATGCTTGTAAATTGGTAGAGCTCCTCATTCATTATGTGTTTTATTCATTCAGTGGGTGTACCTAGTTTCTGATGGACGGTCAGTCATTTGGTAAGTTTATCCGATTTGTGATAGACAAAGGACACTCTGACTGTATTTCAGGTGACTAACTGTCATGATTTAAACCCAGCTGGCAGCCAAATCCCACACAGCCACTCGCTCACCCTCCCCCACCTGGGGGTTGGGGAGGAGAATTGGAGGGGTGAAGGGAGACTCATAGGTTGAGATAAAAACAGTTTGATAATTGAAATAAAATAAAACATTAATAATAATAGAAAGTACAAATGGGTAATGCACAATGCTTACCACCCCCTGACTGATACCCAGCCCATTCCCAGATAGTGATCCCAAAATACCAAAATCACTTATTTAGATACTGAGCTTCCCTGGAGTAAAGAGTAGGGTAAACATGCATGTTTTTTGAAAGAAGCAGAAGAGACAGACTGTAGCAGGGACTTGTCCTGGTCAGGTATTCTTCATCTGATCTCCACCACTGTGCTGTCTGTCTTGTGGTATTTTCATGTCATCCCAGTGAATATGTAATTTTTCAGAAGAATGAATGGGGACCACTTGTTTCTATTCTTTCTCAGTCTTCCCAGGAAAGAAGAAATTTGGTTGCTGCTGTTGTTGCTGTTAGAAATAGGAGGTTGCCCTTTCATATGTTGTCAGCTGTTTGAGAGCTGCACTTAACAGACGTTTTGACTCCGTAGTGTAAGGTGGAGCGTAGGCACCTTTTCTTCCAGAGAACTTGTCATGTAGTCATGAATAATTTTACTTTCTCTGGAATACTGGTGATCTGAAAAGTTTTTCAGCATGAGACCCAAGAAATGAAGTATAGAAACCAACAGACATAACTATTTCCGGCTCCTAAAAAAAAAAAGTCTTAAGGAAGTGTTGTCCGTGTATGAGGAGAGGGAAGCCAGTGTACCTGCAGGTAGCCCATGAGGTGGTTTCAACCCCTGTAGAGCAACTCTGTGAAGATGTGGCTGTCAGCTGTTGAGAAAAAATGTGGATATGTGCTTGCTCTGCTCCTCAGGATACATGTTGGAGTAACAATGGACTGAGTTTACCCTGGTTTATAATACCTATCTATAAATTTCTTTCTAGTAAGTAATATTCATTGAGTGTATGTCATACATTGTGCCAATTCATTTGCAGAAATATGTGGAATAACTGCAGAAAATGAAAATGATTTTTAGGTGGAGATGACTATTGAATTTGCAGGGAATAACTCTGTATATCATCACCTGTAACCATTACTTTCAAATATCTGAGAATAGTAAGTATGTTCACTAAATATACATTTATATGTGCTTTGAAGCCACTTTTACATTTTCAGTTTAATTAACAGTTGATAATTGTATAATCTGATTAAAAATACAATGCATTCCAGGTAATTATTACAGTAAGCAGCCTTAAAATAGCAAAAACATCAGTCTTCATTCAAGGGGACAAAATGGATTTTTAAAGTTGTGATTTTAAAATTATTTAATTAAAACGACACCTATTGTATTACAGCTGTGGAAAGAATACAAATGTATTTTTATATAATGCAAGAATCATAATGTTAGTATGCTGTGTTCTTACCTAACATACAATCATCTTCTCAATTTCTCAACCCAAGTGTGTATTCTTTGTCTTGTTGAATGTGATATGTCCAGACAACCTAAACAATCCTTGCTGGAAACTTTTAAAACATTATGAAATATGCATGTTTTGGTCCTCAAAGCAATAACAAGACTAGCATTTAAAAAAAATAAGTTTCCTTTCATAAACAAGTTAGGACCCTCTGTCACAAAGGTACATTCTTCTGTCTTTTCCTGTATTTGAGTATATCGAGTCTTTGTAGTTAATTTATTTGTCCTTTCAAGAATGGCTTTCCTCTTCTTTTGTCGCCTTTTTTTAATTCATTTATTTTTAATTCCTGTTACACTGGGATCAGGTAAAGCATTGGAATGTGATCTTATTCATTCCTGTTTCTTCAGCAGCTTTGAGCTTCCCTTTTATATATGAGATACCTTGAACTTTTAAGAATGGGTAAAAGAGATGAAGGAAAATGAAGCATTACAAATAAAAGGAAAAATGGGAAAAATGAAGAGAGAAAATACTGAATTCGATAAGGCATGCTGAAAAACCTCTGGCAAGCAAGATGGGAGAAATATTCTGATGGCTGTGGGGAATAGTCACTCATGTTTTTGAGAAGAAGGAAAAATAAATTACAATTGTTGGGATGAGATTAAAAAAAAAAAAATTCCTTGCTCTTTTGTAATAGTTCCTTAGGTTTTATTATACTGTACTACAATTTTTTGGAAAAAGAATTGGTAATTTTTGGTTAAGAATAGTAACAATGTTGCTAAAACATTGACTTGTTTGGCAAGTTATATTTTAAACGTATATATATAGATGGAAATTTTGGGAATAAAGGAATAATATCTGAATTTTCACATGTAAATGTAAAATTCTGTGATGTTTCAACGGCTGTTTATAAACTCAGTGCAACCTTTTGGAGCAGACAGAACAGGCAGTGTAGTGGTTGAATTAAATTTATTTTTCTTAAAAACCTTTAACTTGTGAGATAGCATAGAGTGGTTATCACTTGAGGCAGAACCAATAAATAATTTTCAAACATGATTTAGGTAAGCATATAGTTCTAATCAATGACCTTGGACATTATACGAATAAATGTAGTTTCTAAAAGCCTTTCATTCAGAACTTGACAAATAATATTTAACCAAAGTAAATAGTGTCAGAGAATATAGAGTCATTGTACATTGTATGGGATCATGTGTGTTTTGAGTGTGCAATCAAACAAGCATAAGTGAATAATTTTATTTTTGTTGGAGGATATCTATGTCAATTGAAATTGGTTGCTAAAATTTTGCTTGGTCTTTCTCTAACAAAAAGTTATATTTTCTTTATGTGCTTGTACAGTAACAAATATGCAGTTCTTGTCTCGAATGGCAACTCAGAGATATTAGTGTATTTTACTTAACAGTAGCATAAGGTCATTGGCTACTGGGAGACTAAACAGCAAAAAGGAAAGAAGACAACTGACCACAGAGCGGAAGAGGCTGTGTTTTGCTCAGTGTAGGGAAGAAATATCTTGTTTGCTATACTGAACTGTTTATTTTAGTAGAGTTTCTATTTTTCAGGTGCAGTTAAAAACCAACATTTCAAGTCAATATGTAATTCGTACACAGCCAACAAACACCTGTTTGTCTACACTTGAATGTGCAGCTGTTGCTCTTACTATCATAGAAAAAAATGAGAGTATACAAGAGGTACGTAATTTTAAACACCTTAATTTTTCTTTTATGAATAGACAGCGAAGGTACTTGCCTATTAGTGTCACATTTGGCAGTCAAAATCTTAAAAACATTGTAATGGTTTTGTTGCATAGCAGTCTAAAACAAGAATGTATTAAGAAAATCTATTTTTCTTCAGATATTTATTAACCCTCGTTTATTCAGATTACTGTGACTCTTTCTGTCATGTTCCAAAAGTGTCTAGAGTTTTTCTGTTCTTTATTCAACATTGCTGTCAGGTTGCTGAGTGAAATTTTTAGATACAAAGGTCTTGAATGATTCTTCCTCTATTTATCTTTTCAGTATGTTAAATTCTGGTTAGGTATTTTTTTATTCTCTACCGTAATGGAATGAAATTAACTTTTTTTTTGCCACAAAGAGTTCTCTGAAGATAAACCTGGGAAAGATTCAGGGCTAAAAATCTTGCTTTGATGATGTTTAGAATACCAGTTAGGGTCAGCTCATGTCTGGTGAGAGATTGTATTTGGTGCTGCAGTGTCCATCAAGGCTGAATGTAGATTACTTATTTTACAGACTAGTTTTACCATGGTACCCCATTTGTGTACGGAGTAATAGATCGGTTATTGGAAACAACTGCTACCTTCCCAACCCATCTCTTCCAACTCCTTTTTTTTCTTTGGGTTTGCGTTTGGTTTTTTTTTCGTCCTTTTCTTGAGTTGCCCAGTGTTTTCCCCAGACAATTCCACTTCTACAAATTTTTCCTGTGCAGTTTTCAGCTTCATTTGTTTCAGGATTTGAGACTTTTCCTGTACTTGTTAATCAATCTCCCTTGTCTTCTTCCCTCTTTTTTCCATTTGTCTCTTCTGTTCACTGTTTCTCTCATGTACCTTTTAAGCATTTTTATCTCAGAACTCCTAGTGTCTTCCAGTTCCTTCTTCCCTTCTACCTCGTTCTTCTTTTCGATCACATTCTCTCATCCTGTACTACTTTCTTGCACACTTCCTCCTGTAATTCTAAATATAAGAGTGACTCAGTTTCTCTTCACTTTTACATTACTTTTTTTAAAAAGTTGGTTTATAAGACACCTAATACATATCGTGCTTGCCTCAATATAGAATAAAAATCTGTAGAGATGACAATTGGGGATTCAGCCCCAAACAAATGGAAGTACTGCTATGTACATTGCAGGGCAAATAGTGCAGAGATGCGCTATTCTAGTTATCGCTTCCTGTGCTGTTTTCCAAAGTTCTTTTGACATCTCTTACTGCAAAACTTCAAAACATAGACTGTGTACCAAGTACATGTAATATACTAAATTGTACAAATGTAACATGCTAGATTGACTTATTTTTTGAAAAGAATTTTCTTTTGGGTCTTTCTTAACTATAGTGTGTTGAAAACTACTTTGTTTTATGTACTGTGTTAAATAACTGTAATTAATAGTTAACTGTTAACAACTGTCCAGTTGCTTTAATGTATGGAATTTACATGTTGTACTCTTATGTTACCACAGTTATACGCAGTCTAAAGTATGGTTAGTATTTTGGAGCAAAGGAAGATATTATTAAACTTGGAGGAGATTATAGACTGTAATCACTCTGATGTCTAATTTTCATCAGGTCAGAAAAGCATGATGATTGTTTAGTTGATTAGTGATTCGTTGGTACCGAATAATGTGGCACGTGGAAGTAAATTTTTATGCTGGCTCTCAAAGACTTGGTGCCATTGACTTTCTTGTGCTTTTTCCTAATGGTGGATAAAACCTGAAGCTACTTAAATTGAGGAGAGTTTAATAATTTTAAATTGTTCATCCTATAATAGATGTTAGGAGGCAGTGTATATGTGTACACACCTTAAAATGTTTATTTACTTCAGCTGAGAAAGAAATTGTAAGAAACTTTAAGATATTATCACCAGTCTCTTCATATTCAAATAACGGGGAATATTATTACTTTGGGTACTATCAGCAGAGGCTCTTGGAAATTTGTAAAATACCTTTGGATACAATTTGTTAAAAACGAAAAGTATTTCCAAGATGTGAGAAACTTAAGAAATTTTGGAGATTGGTATCAGTAAAGTTTTTCTCTCTCTTACACAGAATATTAAAGTATTTAACTACCATTAAATTTATGGTTAACTTCTTCAGTTAAGATCTGAATTTAAAATTACTGGGCTTGCAAATGTCATTGAGAGTAACTGGTGCTAGACTCTAAAAAGTTTAATTTAATTAGCAAACAAGTAGGATTAATTTTCTTTTCAGCATGTGTTGGTCTTGGAATATTTACTGGAACCAAATAACCATTATCTTTTTTAATATATCGGTAATTTAAAATGATCCTCTGAAGTCAAAGCACAGAGAGGTGATCTTTGACTCCCAAAAACCCAAAAGCTGATCCAGTTTGAGACAGGCATTTGAGTGTATTACTGCAAGGAAAGTAGCAAGTTGTTTTCTGCAAAAACTAGACAGAGGAGGTGATCTGAGTATCCCCTCACAGCTAGCTTGAAGTTAAAATGCCTTTGTAAGCCTGTCCCACTGACCTGCTGCACTCCTGCAGCCGTTGTGTCTTCCTACCAGCAGCTCCCAACTCTTACGTGTCATTGAAGGAATTTGGGACTTAACAGTTCTTGAGTTTAAGTTTATCCCAGGTCAAAGAATACTAATTGAACATTAGCCTTTTCCTTGCAAGTTGTGATCCTACTAGTCTGTGATGGAAGAGGTTATTAAGATAATGTCCCTCTTAATCTTTTGTTGCTGACATCAGTAATATCAATTTAATAAGCCTTTTGAAAAAGACCTCTAGGTAGTTTCGCACCATAGATCCAGGTCTGCAGACCGACTGTGTGCCCAGAATGTAGTACAGAAAGATCTGTGAAAAGGCATTTGAAGCTCATCCATGTATTCACTACATTCTAGTGTCCACCCTAGGGTGCTCATATCCCTCTCTATCAGATAATATTTTGGTACATGACCCCCACCTACTAAAAAAGGTTCCCAGGTCAAAAATTGTTTCTGCAGTTGGCATAGTGTAGAGTATGCCACCACTGTGTCTGTCTTTGTGACACTAGAGAGTCACCTCAACATTAAATCAATTGCATTTAGAACCAGAATGGGACAAAGTATGTGGCCACACATGAAAATATGGCTCAGAAATTGGAATTCTGCGTAAAGAAACTTTTCTAGAGGCTTGTGTATCTTTTATGACTGTGCAGATACCATATGTTTTTATGCTAAAAGAAGATAATTATTTGTTGTAGAAGTTAAGCCTATGAAAAGTTAGAAATACTAAAATTAAAGTGGGTTTTGTATACTTACTTTTTCTTTTGGTGTGCTATTTTTCCTTCATTAGGACTTCTGACTTACTCAGGTCCAGGGTGAATGTTTCATTAACGTCTACAATTCCCAGTCCTGTATTCTGCTTCATCCCTACCACTCAGAATTGGCCGAGCCTACTTTTTGAAGATAAAATTACCAGTTTCTCAAAGGTTCTTCTATAAATGTTGCAATAGCCGAGAGCTTCATAAACATTCGTTCACTTTTTTATACCCTCTGAATTAAGTGAGTCTATTCCCAGCATATAAGATGGTGATTCAAGTTGAGAGCCATGGGAGTTAAAAATGGGCACTTAGTCTGATGCCCATCGTAAGTTGCTTGATTTTCCTGTGTGCTTGGAAGAGTCATGTTTCGCTTGGTAGAAGCTCAGGTCCTGCTGACTGTAGTTACATTTGTGATTGCTTTACACATCTGCACATGAGGCCTTGTGGTGCTGAGCCAGGAAACCAGAAAATGAAGAACCTAGAATTAGGAACCACTTGAGATAAATTTGGTTTGTGTGGCTTCATTAGTCCTTCATAATACTGCTGGGCAGAAGCAGGAATACAGTCCAATCTCCAGGATAGCAGTCTGGCTGCCTTGATCATTAGTCCCTCCTCTCTTTCTAAAACCCTGCCTGAAGGTATTTTCATTCAAGCACAAACAGCTTGGTTATTGTCACTTATTTTATTACAGCTTGCTGGCTGAGCCACAGTAATTGATCGTAGTCTCTTGCTAAGGTCAAGTTAAAGCCATAATTTACAGTAATGTAGCTGGGGCTGAAGTCAGGATTGAGTGGGTCCAAGGAAGGAGTAAGGGACAACAGCAGGTAGGTGGATATATGTCTGCTATGTGACTTCTTTTTAATACATCTCATATTCAGCTGTGCCCTCTGTGTCTCCAAAGGTTAAATTTTATTAGCATTTATCATCCAAATTATATTTTATCAGCATTTTTAAATAGTCCTTGAATAAACAACCTGGAATAACTGATGTCTTTAAAATAGCTTACTAAAAGGTTGGGGTTTTTGTCTCCCCCCGCCCCTTCATCTTTGTGCAGACTATACTCCGTCCGCTTCAAGCTTTATGCTCTTTCCAGCTTCAGCATGGTGCCCAGATCCATCACAGCAAGGAGCATCTTCTCAAAAATGGCTTATATGACAAGCCAATGCCAAAGAACAAGCGCAAACTCAGAAGAATGGAGCTTTTGGTGAATAATGTTAAAATATAATAAAACTGTACTGACAGTACAGTGGGATTTATCTGCAGCTAGCAGATGGATATGAATCTGGATTTGAACCAAACAGTTGACTGTACTGTAATAAAACAACTTTTAGGCCCTTCATAGGCAACAGTTTATCTACCAATGTGACAAACAGTAATGGACAAGCTTTTTCATTTTTGCATTAGGCCAGGTGCCTTTGTTCAGATGATAGAAGATCATTCTCATTTTCTATAGAAAAGAAGAAAAAAACTCTGAGCATAATTTAGAGTTATGTTATCTCTTGGGTGACAACTATGATCCTCAATATGACTGGATAAATTTACTTTGGAGAAGCTTTTATCAGTGCAAAAAGACAAGGAATTTGAATGCAATGGAACGGTAAGGCTTCAGCATTTAGAAGTATATTGAATTTCTGCTGAGTATTTTAACTTCAGTATCTAATTACATTAGATTTTGAAACTGTAATTCCTTATATTACTTTGTTCAGATGAACATAAGGCATGCTATTTGTATAGTTCTATAGTTCTTTTTAACTTGGAGATTTTTATTTCTTATATTATTAGAATTCCTTTTTGTAAATTTATATGTATTTTACAATGCACTTGAGTTTAGTTTGTCTCTCAGACTTAATTTTTAAATTAAGTTTGAATATGTTTTTACAAGAACCTGAACACTTCTGACTAAAAAAAAAAAAAAAAAAAAAAAAAAAAGGTTTTTTGGAATTATAACTCAGGCGTTTCACTTTTACTTGAGCAAAATCAATTCTTCCACAGAAGGGGACATTTTATGGATATGGATATGGATATGTCATAGCCATACCCTGGCATACCGTGGTTATGATACTAAAGAAATGAAACAATCCCAGTGTAAACAGCTTGGTAAGAAGTATGATGCAATGAAGAATGATTATATCTGGATACAACCCACTAACATGATTACATGTGTTCCTTTATTAGTTCTTCTCTTCTAACAGTGATATAACTGTACCTCTTTCTAATGTGAATTGTTAGAAGCAGAAGAATTGGGTGTTTTTACAAGCTTTGTGAAGTAATAGTTTATGATCTGGAGGAAGAGAAAAAAAAGTGAAATAAAGGTTTTGATGTCCTTTTCTTTATGTTCATAAATGCTTCCTTCATGACACAGATTAAAATGCTTAATGTTTGTCTTTACTATCAGTTCCACTCTAGGTAACAACATGGAGCTAACTGGGTACTAATTAGTCTTAGAAGAAGGTATTTTGTCTTTAATTTATGAGCTGCAAGGCAAGAAACTACAGAAGTGCAGGGTGTAAATACAGCTAACCAATATATTAACTGAAAGCACTTCTGCAATTAACAAGAGAGGTCAAAATTAGGTCAGAGATTAGCTAAGAAGTTTTAGTTAACCCTGAGCTAATAGTGACCTTCTGTTTAGGCATGGATTAACAATTTAATTTGTCTGGCTATGTTAGCAAAGTTTATGTAACCTTTTTCTCTTCTACCAGTCTAGATAAATCCTGTATCTGTCACTAAATTCAGCATATCTGAATTAGTCTTGACAAATCTGAAGCAAAACAGTCTCATATGATTAATGATAGTGTAGATGCACTTTTGTTCATGTTGGAACAGAGAAAGGGTATGTTTATTCCTGTAGCAAAGCCCAGCGCAGCAATCTCCGGACTAGCTGGGAGTCTGAAGTTGCAGTCTTGTGCAGCCTTGTGTGTGGTGCTGCCTCCGGTTCTGGGGTTGGCATGGCTCGTGCTGGGCTGGGAATCTGTGCTGTGGGACATGGTCCAAGCGTTCCTTAAGGAAACAAGGGTATCAGGCTGTAATGTCAATGCAGTATTTACATATCTGGATGATGTTCACATTTAATGTTGCATATGCTAATTTAGTTTACCTCATTTTAGATTCATCTAGAGCAGTAGTGTATCTTTCAACCTATATTGTGAAGATTAGTTTCCTAGACAGAAGACTAAATGTGTCTTTTCATAGACTGTGAGTTTATATTATGGAGAACAGAAAGAAATTTGTACTACAGCCTGAGATTCACACACATTTGCAAAATTACTTAGAATTACAGGATCAGATAAATAGTTGTCTTAATTTAGTTATAATCCTACATTAAATACTCTTGTGTGTGCAATCTGTGCAGAGTTTTCATGTTTTTCAGCAAAGGACAAATTCCACACAGCTTACAATAAGCACTTTTTTAGTTTTGTTGATTCCTCTTGTTCTTCTAATTTTGCTCCTGTGGTTAACAGGATTTGTAAGATCCAATGCTGTATGCGTGGAAGCCATTAATTGCTGATTTCCTGTGTTGTACAATACTAGATCAATCACTTTGCATCAGCTGCTGAAGAAATGAAAAACAATTCATTGCAAACCTCCAGGCATTTTTGAGTTTTTTGTATGTCCCATCTCAGCTATAATATAGTATTTAGATGCAACACAGCAGTCACATGAAGTTCAATTTCAGATTTGTTCAAAGCTATTAAATACAAAATACTTTCTTTGGTGGAACTTGCACGGCTTTAAAAATAGACAAAGTATAAGAGGAATAGTTTAGAAAGTTTGTTTTCAGGTTTTTTGGATTCGGAATTTACCTCTAATACATTACCACAAAGAAGTGGGTTCTCTGAGGTCTAAACTCTTTTGACGGAAGTTGTGGGTGAGAAAGTAGCACTCTTTGCAAGCAATTTAATTAGAATGAGTTTAATTTGCAGTTCTATTTTTTGGTGTAGTGGTCAATCTGCTTAATTTTTCACGTACCAAAAGATTAATGAGTGAAACCCACCAGTCTAACAAGATATTGATTAAAAAGAAAGGAATGTGTTTACTTCTAATGTTTGGTCCTTTGTCCTTGTCCACTTTGTA
Organism: Tyto alba; assembly: GCF_018691265.1. NCBI lineage: Eukaryota > Metazoa > Chordata > Aves > Strigiformes > Tytonidae > Tyto > Tyto alba. The sequence goes on along the minus strand of NW_024881275.1, from coordinate 19,248,010 downwards.
CTTCCAAATACTGCTACCAAAATGAAATCTGCCTTCCATGTGCCACTATACCATGCTTTGGGGAAATGGTGACATAGATACTAGGCTTTTGAACACATGTGAAAATTTTATAAAGGTGGGCATTGTTAAGTTTCTATATTTTCATAATCTGTAAGACAAAGTTTATAAAAAAACAAAGCTAGAGATCTTTCAAAATAAGAACACACACACACACACCACCCTTTTGTTTAGAAAACTGTCAAATTAAAAGTGAAGAGACACTCAGGAAAAACATAAGTTTATTTTTCTTCAAGATTTTACTTTCATTGCCTCATAACTCTGTTGGACTTCCAGCTGGAAGATGCTGTTACCGTACCACCAATAAATTACTCTTTTATTATTTTTTCTTGAAATAAAAAGAAAAATTTTCAACTGACTTCAAAAAGAGCAAAAATTATTTTAAGACCAAGGGTTTTCTTCTCAACTGTTACATTAGATAAAAAATTGCTTATGCTTCATTATTTTCTACAACTTCCTGGCTTGTTTTGAAATTTAATTAAAAACTGAACTTTTAAAAAGGGATAGTGGTTCATGCTTTTATCCTGAGGTTTGTGTTTATTATGCCTACGTACATGAATGCACATGAATTATATATTTGTTTCTGCTTCGAAGCAATAAAAGGTATAATTTACTGTGATTATGTGCCACAGAATCTCTACAGAACTGAATTTGTTTGCAGGTACTGGTATCACAAAGAGGTAAATCTAGTCCTTTTTTGTGCCTTTTTAACACCAATCAGTCAGTTAGAGATGTGTTTTATCCTATGCCATTTGAAGAAGAAGGTTCCCTTATGATCTGTTGAAACCTGCATGAAGATTAAATTGCTGTGGCAATTTCTCAGGCATTTCAGTTTCACAGCTCTCTTAATGCTTTCTGCAGTAGTGTCTCACTCCCATTTGCTACCCCACAAACATACACATCTTCCTACACTCTAGAATCCCCCAATCTCCAGCTCATGGCCTACATTCAGATCAGTAATGATCTTAATGTCATGTATCTCACCCATATTTTTTCCCTCCCCAGATTGTTGTAGTCAAGTTAAAAAAAAAACCCTGGTTCTGTTCTCATGCAGCCATTCCTCATCTCCCTGTTACAAAACCTGCACTTTAGGGACTTCTGTACACCCTTAGTTACCAGACTTGTTCCTTGTGTCCCATTCCACAAACCCTCCAAGGCCCCAGCACTTCATGTCCTGAGAGCTGCTGCCTTTGTAGTGGGGGACATATGACAGGGGGAAGTAAAGAGCGTAGAAGGAAAGAAAGGTCTGTGTTTCAAGAAGTTGAATAAGAGACTTAAATAAATTTTGCTTCTCTTGCTAAGGCATGGTTTCTATAAAGCTTGACACATCACTGTGGCTTGGTGTTCTCTTAATACCATGATTGTCCTAACAGTTTGATTTGTTTGTGGAGTATATCCTAGGACAGCTGCTTTGTTTTACTGGTTTAAGATTCACTAAGTATTTCTTTGGATCCCTTTGTATTTCCTAAAAGATGCTAACTAGTTTTCTGTGTGAGGAGATGCTTCTATCACTAAGCAACAGAAAAATTGCTATACCTACGGCCCGCCATGCTTGCAGCACAATTACAGCTTAAGTCGATAGATAGACACCACTTGATCTGGTTGGACCGTGCATACTGCACATCTTCTGTCATGGATGTAAAAGGCAGCAGATGCTCAGCTGGAAATAGCTTTGAACTGTTCTCTTTGCCCATGTAAGTAATAATTAAAAACCTCGGTAGCTGTGACAGACCATATGCTATGCTGTGGCCTACTGTGTCTGTAAGGACAGGTGACATATTTTAGCTTTTATAGCTGAACTGAAACTGGGACTTTATCTAGCATATGAAAGATTCTTTTGGTCTTGAATACTAGGATTTACTCTCAAAAAAGAGGTGTATCAAAGAGTGTACAGAAAAGATTTAAAGTGCATTAAAACATACCTACTACTCTGTGTTAGTGAAACAGAGCAACATCGAATGTTTGGCAAATGAGTAATACATGAACCATTTGCATGTATATATGCCTGTAAATATAGATCATGTGTTAACAAAATACATAAGTTATTATTTAAAACCATATTTTAAGTAGTTTTTAAAAGTAAAATTAAATTTCTATGAAAGAAAAATGTCAGTGGTTCTAGTTCCTTGTTTTCCTTTTGTTGCCAAAAGGTTCATATATATATAACAGATGTGTAAATAAAAGTAATAGTAAATTTCTAGTGTTTTGTTTGGGGTTTTTGTCGTTTTTTTGTTTGCTTGATTGTTTTGTTGGGGGTTTTGTTTTGTTTTGTTTTTTTATATATATGCTTTTTAAATGAATATGTTGAGAAATGGGTTGTAGACTGGTTGTGATTAAGCATTTGCAAATTTGAAGTAATTTACATTATATTTGAAGCTTTCCCATACTTACTAGCAGAAAGTAATGAGGAAAAAGTGATACTGTAGTACGTTAATTTATCAACTCACAGTACTTCATTATACTTGAAGTAGTCCTCTAAGGATTTTAACTTTGCACAAAATCAAGGTCCCTATTATTTTCAGGGATTAGATAGGATGTCTTGAGTCAGTGCTAGATGTGCTGCTGGATGCCAAATGTGGAGTCAGTATTGTGATGAATACTAAGTTTAGACAAAAACATAATTTATGTAATTTTCCCTAGAAGGCTTATGTGGATTTTCTTTTTCACTGAGAGTGTCTGTGAAGTAGTGTCTATGTTTCTTCCCATTTGATTGTAATAGTTATTCAGAAATGGAATCTTGCTGGTCATTCTATTTCATTCTGGATTGTATCAATTATGGATTTGTTAATGGAACGTGCTGGTAGTCAGTTATTGGCCAAAAAAAGATTAAACACGATTTGTAAGCTTTGCCTTATTCAAAGACATTTTCTTTCTCTTTTTCTTTGAACAGGCATTTGTAGTAGACAAAATATGTACTTCAGATGATCTTGAAACAGTTGTGAGATTCTTGTTTGGCTTGGGTTTGTTCACCTGTCTCCCCCCAGACCGACAGCAGTTCTCCCCTCTGGGGTTCGTGCTGCTGGTCTCCCTGTAATCAGCAACAGTTTCACATTCTTTAGCTGTGCAGGCTGAACTTAGACCTCTGCCTTCAAAACTAAATCATCCCTTCCTCTCTGTTCAGACAGCAGTCATGTTTCCTTTTTGACCCACTTGTCACTGTGGAGTTGCAAGTGATATTTTGCAGACCTCTTCTGGCAGTGTTGGGGCATTATGTGCTTTTGATATGACGAAGAACACAGTGTGAACATCAATTTCTGTTGCTGTTAGTGTTTACTAGGAGTTTATCTAAAACGGAAAAAATAAAAAGTTGTTATTTGCCCAATGATTAAGGACAAAACATGAAAGTGAACTTTTAAGGACCACATTTTACACCTTGCCTAGGAGCAGGTAATGGGAGGTCCTCACTTATGTGCCCTTCACAAGATGCAAGGAAAATCACAGCCCCTCTGTTGAAAGGAACAGAAGATCGGTTCTTTCTTCCTATCTCTAGGGGCATGTATCACTTCAAAGGCAGAGGGAAAGGGGCATGACTATTGTGTAGCTCAAAATTGTTGTAACATTGTATATTGCTGCTATAAAAGTGAATCTGTGGATGGATACAGCCTCTGCTTTAGGATATGTCCTCTTTTAAGTTTTTAAGGACTTCACATCAAGAGGAAGTTAAGCATATTTAAAAATCAAATGAGAAGCATTCACTTACCTGGCAGAATTGTTTACCCCAGACATAAACTGATCTGAAGTACTGTTGGTGTTTTCACAGTGTGTATATGAAAAAATGATACCTGATTAAACGTGGTAACAAAGTTTGGGGACAGGGAGTTAGATGTTTCTTGTTCTGTTTGGTTTTTTAAGGTACCTCTAAAATTCAGGATCATGGGAAAAATTGTAGGAAGAATTGGATGTGGAGGGAGGTATGAGTTACAGTATCATAGAGTTTAGACCCTGTAATTTTCATCTGCTTTGACTTCCTGGCACTTTTAAGTCAGAAAAAAATGTAATGAGAATGCTAGAACCTTTCAAGAGAGCTAACTCAGTCTTCATCTTTGTATTCTGTTAAAATAATGAAAAAAGGCCATGCGCTGCCCTTTGCAAAACTTCACCTTTGTGAAGTTTTGGATTAAATTTTGGTAATTTGGATTGAATTCGCTGCAAGTTTTGCAGATAGCTTTGATTTTTTACCTGTAAAATACTGAGTATATTCTGCCTCCAGAATTGCTGAAGCAACCATAGAAGGTGGAAACTTAGTTGCAGCTTGTGTATGTCTTCATCTTTCATGATGAAACATTGCCCTCCTAAAATAATTGTCTGAATTGTGTCTATTCAATGGCTACAGCTTATTTTCATCCCCTTTATAAGTTCATCAGAAGTTACAATATACTAGTTCCTTTATTTTGAGAAAAATTACAAGTTCCTAGAAGTAGGCATTTGGGAAGTAGTTACTTATATCAAATTATATTTACATCAAAATGTTATATCTACCTATTTGTACTTACTCAGTAACTTCTAGGAACTTCGTCATCTGCACAACAGATTTTCCACCTTTTAGTCCAAGGTGCTATTTCTGATGTGTGGCAGGTAATAGACATTCATGAATATATGCTTCACTTCATACACTACTTCTGTCTTGGGGAAAAAAATGCGGTGGTTTTGATTAACATTGGAACTTAATAAAGGGGAAAAAATAAAATATGACAGGAGTGTTCTGTTGAGTGATTCTTCCAGTTAAGTTGATGATTTCTACAGAGGAATGCCTCATGAATAATTCAGGTAAGATGGAAGCAAGTGCCTCGCTGGCCAATGACTCAATGAAGAAGTCATGTTGGAACCAAAGCATCCTATGTAAAATGCATGATAGTCTTAATGCTGATGTTTAAGTATTAATGAGTTTTGTCCTGTAGGATAGCTAGAGTTGCAGTAGGGTTGAGCCCCAAACAGTATTTCTGTATATCACTTCTGAAGTTGTCACAGATGCTCTGTTTTAAAATTGAACCAAGTGGGATGGTCACTGTGGCCTAAAGTAGCACCAGGCTTGAGTTCTCCAGCAAGCTGAAGTAGCTTTTTAAAGAGTGCATGGTGATGAAATTTTACAGATGAGTGTGGAATAACTATAGGGAAGAAGCCGGTACTCCACTCTGTGTTGCTCTGTTTCCTGAAGAGTTAAACTTTATGTAAATAATCTAAGCAGGAACATAAACAAGCTTTAATAGAATTCTGGTATCTTTTAAAAATTAACTGTTGTAGCTCATGTAAGAAATGTATAGTAAACACCAACTGTTGTAATTTCTGTACTTATTAAACGAAGATATTTGTTGTGCACATGCTCCCCAGTTATGAATGCAGTCTGTAGATGCTTGAATTACACAGAGGATAATGACTGTTATCTGAGAATCTTTAAGGAGTTTAAAAAGGTTGCTTAATTTCTGCATTTTCATTGTGGTGCCAGAATCTGCTAACATGCTTGCTTTATGCTTGAAAGGATTTTTTGAAAAGTTAGTGCATCGATTGTGCCATTCCTGTTCACCCATTTTACTAGTGCTGTTTGCTAAGGCTAGAATTTATCCTGCAGCAATTGTGGCTATTGAAGGCCTCTCTAAGGTGGAGATGGAGACTGCTTCTTCTGCTTCTGCTTTACCATCCTCATGGCTTTATACACTGCCATAAGAACTTCACTGCAGCATGTAAAATTTGTTTTAACATCCCAGAGCTGAAAATATGTTCTAATGCGCAGTGGCATTCAAAAGCTCAGTGCAATACCTGGATAGCTACTGAAGAAGGTTTTTTGTCTTCTTAAATATGTTGTCACAGAGGCACTACCAGCATCGCTGACAGGCTCAGCTTTGGCCAGCAGCAGGTCTGTCTTGGTGGTGTCTGGCACTGGCTCTGTCGGACATGGGGACAGCTTCTGGCATCTTCTCACAGAAGCTACCTCTGCAGCCTCCCTCCCGGCTCTAAACCTGACATGTAAACCCAGTACAGTGTACGTGCCACCACTGCTGACAGCACAGCTGCAAGATAAGGTTCTCAGGCCAAGACCAGCACACACACACCAACAGCAGATCAAGGGCAAAACAGCTCTTTTATCAAATGCAGTGACAGTTGAATAGTGGCAGGTCCTGAGGGATCCAGGGCACCCGTGGCATCTTCGTGATGCAAGAGCAGCAGGTAGTCACTCACCCAAAATGGCCCAGAGGAGCCGTGGCAAGGGGCTGTGGTTAGTGAGGCCAAGGAAGGCAAAAAGCCACCAGGCACCAGTGCCAGTCTGCCTGGGGGAAAAAATTCCTGTCTGACTGTAGGCCCAGGGCACCCGTGACATCTTCATGCAGAAAAAGAAGCATCTAATTGCTGCAAGTGCAACAGGCAGAAACTTACCCAAAATCGCCCAGAGGAGCACTGGCAAGTGGTTCTGCTCAATGCCGCAGAGGAAGGAACAAAATCCCCTGGGTACCATTGCCAATCTGCCCTGGGGAGAAAAAAAAGTCCCGCCTAACTGCAGACCCAGGGCGCCAGTGGCGTCTTGGTGCTGCAAGAGGAGCAGGCAGTCACTTACCCAAAATGGCTCAGAGGAGCCCTGGCAAGGGGCTGTGCTCAGTGCTGCAGAGGAAGGTGAAAAAGCCCGAGGGACCAGTGCCAATCTGCCCCGGGGGGAAAATTCCTTCTTGACCCCAGGGCTGTCGATTGGCTGTTCCCTGAGCACGTGAGCAAGACCTGCCTCCTGCCCCATGGGGTGGTCACACCTAACAGGGATGCCAGCACTGACCAACCCCTTCCCTCCTGCAACCCAGACCCTTCTCGGGGCTTGCGAGAGTGGCAAAAGCCCCTGACCAGATCGACCTTGAGGGTGAGAATCCTTCCTGTGCCTGGCAGGACACCAGTGGGTGTCCCAAAGCACTGGGGGAAGGTGCTGGCTCCGATCCCACTTGCAGCATCTTTGCAGCCCATCCCTTGGTGCCGCTGCCACTGGCTCTGCAGGGGATGAGGAGGGCAAGCTCTGCAGTGCTCCTCAAACACCGAGAGTGCATTCCCATGGTCTTGGAAGGCCACCGAGCCAACTTTTGCCACTGCTATCCAGCTGAAAAGGCCTGACAGACATGGGCACCTCCAGGTGTTTGTGGCACTTCCCATCTCCCCAGGTGCTTGTCTCCATTCCCCAAAGGGAGGGCGAAGCAGGATTTCCGTCCAGCAGATGAAGCTTTGAACATGGCCCTGCCAGGAGCTGGAACTATGGCAGAGAACCTCCAGCAGCCTCGTCCAGACTCAAGTTTCCCCCCCACTGCACCCCTCCAGTTAATCCCACTGCCCCCTCAAAGACGTCCTCTCCCGTGGCGTGGGGCAGCCCACGGCCAGTTCCGTGCCAGTGGTGCAGCCTGGCTGGGGGCTGCCCCTGCCCTTGGTGGCCATGCACTGGGCGCAGCTGGGACAGCCTGCTGGGCTCCGTCCCGGTGACCCTGTGCAGCAGGCTCCTGGTGTCACCACGGCAGGGCCAAGAGTCAAGGCCTGGCCCTGGCCAGGGGCTTCTCCTGCTGTGCCGTCAGCAGCCGGGTAGCTCGTCAGCTGAGGACAATTCTGCCTGTGATCTCAGCCTGGAGGGGTCCAGCAGAGCCCTTCCCTGCTAGGACCTTCAGCACAGGGCTCGGGTGCTCCTTCTGCAAGCCAGCTCCCTCTTCAGGGCTTGTGTGAGCCTTGCTGTGACATGATGTCCTTGTAGTCATCTCCTGCTCTGCTCATCCTGTTCATAAAGCTCAGTGACTGGCCCAGAGAGCATGGGAAACACCCTGTCCAGCCTTGCACCTCTGCGGAGTCACCTTCCTGAGCAATGGCCATGGCCTGGGCTTCTGCAGGAGAGGGCAGCCAGCGCCCCTGGCACATGGAGGGCTGCTATTCTTCAGTGCAATGCTATAAGCAACAGACCACAACACGTGCCACTGCACTGAAGATTCCCGCTGTGGACCCAGCTGAGACCTTGACCCTTGAGAAGAAAAGCTGGCCTGAGAAGGCAGGCCAGCCCCTTTGCTAACTGACACCTTGCACTGAGTAGCAAAGATGGTGTCAGGCTCATTTTCATCGGGGCTCTTCCTTATCCCCACTGCACAAACACCCTCTTGAGAGCTCCAAGATGGAGAAGTCATTGGGACGCCTCCTTCTTGTTTCCCTCTCTGTTCCCCCACAAGCTACAACTGGCCCAGGAGAGGAGCATCACAGGGCAGAGCTGGGAGTGTGGAGGAAAAAGTGGGGTAAGTACGTGATGTGGAGCTGGGCTTTTCCCCCACCCCGCTGATGCACCATGCTGAGCCCTAAGCAGACCCAGATGGGAAGAAATGCTGCATGTGGAGCACCAGGTTCTGGAGGCAGCTCTTAGTGCATCCCTGACCCCAGACCCAGGGCCCACGTGGCATCTTTCTGCCACAAGAACAGCAGGCAATAACTTGGAAAAGACAGCCCCAGAAGGCAGGCCAGCGCCTTTGCTGACTTCTGCCTTGCACTGGACTTCAAAGATGGTACGATAAGCCAAGTTGTTCCATCTGGGATTAGAGCCTGTCATCCACTGAAGTTAGAAAAACACATTTCATGACTGCAGTAGTTTTCTCTGAGCTTTTTGAGTTCACAGTTATCCTCCATTTCTGGGGTTCCCCTTCGAGAAGTCTGTCTGGGACTGGAGCATCTCACCTTTGAGGAAAGGCAGAGATCTGGAATGGTTTCACCAGAGAAGAGAAGGGTCAGGGGGGATTTCTTCAATATATGTAACTATGGCAAGTTGAATGTGAGTCATCAGTGTGCCCTGGCAGTCAAAAGGAGCCAGCTGTGTCCTGGGGTGCATCAAGCACAACATAGCCAGCCAGTTGGGGGAGGTGATTCTCCCACTCTACACTGTACTGGTGCAGCCCCACCTTGAGTTCTGTGTGCAGTTTTAGGTGTCTCAGTATAAGGACATCACACTATCAGAATGTGTCTAGAGGAGCGTGACCAGAATGGTCAGAGGCCTTGAGGTCAAGAATTAGGAGGAGCAGCTGAGGTCACTTGTTTGTTCAGCTTGACAAAGAGAAGGCTGAGGGGTGACCTCATCACAACTTACAGCTTCCTCAAGTCAGGCAATGGAGGAGGAGGTGCCCATCTCCTCTCTCTGGTGACCAGCAGTAGGACGCAATGAAATGGAATGAAGCTGCATCAGGGGGAGTTCAGACTGGTCATTAAGAAAAGGTTCTTCACTGAGAGGGTGGTCAGTCACTGGAACAAGCTCCTCAGGGAAGTGGTCATGACACCAACCCTGTCAGGGTTCCAAGAGCATCTGGATGATGCTTTTAGTCATATAGTTTGGTTTCAGGTAGTCCTGTGAGGAGCAGGGAGTTGGACACAATGATCCTAATGGGTCCCTTCCATCTTGAGGTATTCTATGAATCTATGATGCTACTGCACATCTAAGGTAACTGGTTGAAATACCACTGCTCACTATTTCCGCATTACTTGGAGTGTTAATAACAGCTTGCTATTTTTAATCAAGCTGATAATTTCTGCTTGGCAACTTTTATTAGGAATAGAAATAATTTGAGTATAGCTCTTGCATACTACCCTTGTCTTTTGTAGTGTGCCTTCCAGGATATAACAGGCCTTAATTAAACCTACTCAATTGACTAAAAATATTTTAATGATGCTCTGTAATGCCAGAGATTTTACATTTAATGGCATTTAGAACATACTGACACATGGAACTGTTGTGACATGTTTGTATTTCGGTGTTCCTTGAATCAAAAGCCTGTTTTAATAAAAAAATGACACAGTATTTATGATGCTATGGTACATAGGTCACTGATTCTTAACGCTGCAGGGAACAGTATGGCATGGTTTCAGGAAGACAGATGTGATCCCACTGAAATTTAATGACAATTTTAGCGAGAGTGTCAGTAATTCAGGCTCCCTATAGCTTTTTATTTCCTTTCGGAAATTAATTTAAAAAATATTAATTCCAGATAACAGGTCATATTCAACTCCTGCAAATAAAATCTAGGAAATGTGGGCTAAACCAAAATATGTCAATATATTTTAGTCCTTAAATCTCAAGCTGTACATGCTTGAGCATGATTTTGAGTTAATGATATGAGCAGAAGTTTTCCAGGTAATATTGTAGACTAATAGCATTTCTTGATGGGTGAGATGTAGTAACCAGTCATGTGTGTCCTTCAGACAATCTGCAATGTAGAGTAGTTAACGTTAAACACAGTTATGATGTTAACATCTTGTGATCATGTTTTTCAAGGCAGTGAGCTATCCGGTTAGCCACAGATGCACAATGAAGCAGTGTAGGCCATACTGTTCATGAAGCTTGTCCCTGCAAAAGTACTCAAGGAAGGAAAAAAACCTCAACAAACTAATTTCAGCATTAAAAAGTATAACATTTACCATTACTTTTTCCTGTTCTCTTACTAGATTTTTGTCTCTCTATGAAATAGAAATGAGGTCTGTAGGCTCACTAGAGGTTTCTCACTCAAGCTGCAATTTATCCATAGCAAAATTGTAATTCTCATAAATTGCAAACATAGTTTACGCTTTACAAAAGCATGAAATACTGCAGATATCCCTTCAGGACTGCTTGGGTTTCCTGAGCCTTTCAAATTCCTCTGTTGTCTTTTCTTTGATTTTCAACATCTCCTTTATGTGAGGAATTACATTCTATCCTCCTTAGTTTCTCTCTTGACATAGCCTCTTCCCGAATTAGGGCATATGACCCACCTCTCTGAAAGGCTGCATTTAAATATCTTTCCTTTGGCTTTTGTCTGGTAAGTTGCTAAAAAACAGAGTACCAGTTTTCCCAATTGATAAATTATCAGATCTTTTATTTTTATAAGCCCAGTTTTTGATTGGACAGACTTGAAAATTATTTCTCCGAGTCTCTGGTGTTTAATTGCATGTAACTTAGTTCTTTCATCTGCCTTACTATGCTAACCACTTTCTATTAACATTGCTTTCAAAGATCCATTTTCTTTGCTCCAAAGACCTTACATCTCAATATGAGATTACAACATTTTACGGTTCATAAGTCTATCAAACTAAAACTGCAACATACAATTGTGTACTGACATAGCATCTGTTTTCTATAAGCAGTTTTGCTTTAAACTTGCTCTTCAGGAAAATCTTACTAATTTTCCCATTTGCGACCTCTTTGGCCTTCATATATGTTAACTGACATTTTATCAGATCATAACTTTCTATAGAGCACTTACTGGGCTATAAAATACAAGAGCCAGCTCAAGATTTGGTAACAGTATTATAGATGTATGTGAGTGAGTTTGTAAGGTCATGTTGGTTCTCTTTTCACTTAAATCCTGTCCCTAAGTCATCTGTATATTGGTACACATCAGGCCTAGACTTTGGTTTGTGTCTGCTTCCCTTTGTGAGGAACGTCTAGTGGTGGACACGGCTCTAGACAAGCTGGAAACAAACCTTCCCTTTTCCAGTGTGGATACAACTGGTGCACTCTAAAGGGCCCCAAGTTAGCTGTGGTGGACATGCAACTGGCATGCACAATGCTCAGTGAATTTTGGCATACAGGTGTAGGTATTTACCAAAGTCTTCAAAGGTAGTTTTTGTGTCTGTTGAGTGCTGTCAGCGAAAACATAAACCCTCCTGGTGTCTCCACTCTGGACTCAGCCAGCTCCACATGCAGCATGTACCCATTACAGTAAGAAATACTTGATCCTGCTGACCTGTGCAACAGGACCCAGATACTCCAAGGCATGGATGATACGTGAGAACATTTGTTTCTCCTCTCCCCCTGACTTTCCCCGCTGTATCTTTGTCATGCTTCTTTGGACCATCATAAAATCATAGAATCAGAGAATGGTTTGTGTTGAAAGGGTCCTAGTTCCAACCCCCCTGCCATGGGCAGGGACACCTTCCACCAGACCAGGTTGCTCCAAGCCCCGTCCAACCTGGCCTTGAACCCTTCCAGGGAGGGGGCACCCTGTGCCAGTGTCTCACCGCCCTCACAGTAAAGAATTTCTTTCTCACAATAAATCTAAATCTGCCCTCTTTCAGTTTAAAACCATTATCCCTTGTCCTATCACTACACTCTCTGATAAAGAGTCGCTCCCCAGTTTTCTTGTAGCCTCGTTTAAGTACTGGAAGGCTGCTGTAAGTTCTCCCTGGAACCTTCTTTCCTCTAGGCTGAACAACCCCAACTCTCTCAGCCTGTCCTCACAGGGGAGGTGCTCCAGTCCGCTGATCATCTTTGTGGCCTCCTCTGGACCCTCTCCAACAGGTCCATATCCTTACTATGTTGGGGTTCCAGAACTGGACACAGCACTGCAGGTGGGGTCTCACGAGAGCAGAGTAGAGTGGTGAGAATCCCCTCCTTTGACCTGCTGGCTGCACTTCTCTTGATGCAGCCCAGGACATGGTTGGCTTTCTGGGCTGTGATCACACATTGCTGGCTCACAGTTTTTCATCCCCTAATACCCCAAGTGCTTCTCCGCAGGGCTGCTCTCAATCCACTCTTTGCCAAGCCTGTATTTGTGCTTGGGATTGCCCTGACCCATGTGCAAGACCTTGGACTTGGCCTTGTTGAATTTCATGAAGTTCATACAGCCCCACCTCTCCAGCCTGTCCTGGTCCCTCTGGATGCCATGCCTTCCCTCCAGCACGTTGGCTGCACCACACAGTTTGGTGTCATCAGTGAACTTGCTGAAGGTGCACTCAATCCCACTGTCCATGTCACCAACAAAGATGTTAAACAGCACTGGTCCCAACACTGACCCCTGAGGAACGCTGCTTGTCACTGTTCTCCACTTGGACATCAAGCCATTGACCACAACTCTTGGAGTGCAACCATCCAGTCAGTTCCTTATCCACTGAGTGGACCATCTGTCAAATTGATGTCTGTCCAGTTTAGAGACAAGGATGTTGTGTGGGACAGTGTCAAATGCTTTGCACAAGTCCAGGTAGGTGACATCAGTTGCTCTTCCCTATCTACCAACATTGTAACCCCATTGTAGAAGGCCACCAAATTTGTCAGGCACAATTTGCCCCTGGTGAAGCCATGTTGGCAGTTATCAATCACCTCCTTATTTTCCATGTGCCCCAGCATAGTTTCCAGGAGGATTTGCTTCATGATCTTTCCTGGCATAGAGGTGAGACTGACTGGCCTGTAGTTTCCTGGGTCTTCCTGAAGAGACAGGCTGTGATGGCCGAAGGAAATATATGTCAAGGCATTCTCTTGAACATAATTTTATTTGACATAAAATTCTACTGCATAAGAAGTGACTGTAGTATCACAAAACCAATATTATTCCTTCCTTGGGAAAGACTTTAAACACAGTTAATGTTTAATAATGAATGAAGCTGTTTTTTTTTTTTAACCATTCTGAATTTTGCCTTAGTGTTTGTTAACATCCTGTCTAGTACAAAAATACCATCTTTCATTAAAAGAAAACGTTGGGCTCTGATTTCTCAAAGATCCCAAGGAAATCTCATTCTTTTGAGCACTAATCCTGCTAAAAGTCATTCATAGTAGTCATTTGTTTTGATTTGTGGCTGTGGGCAATAGGTGCATGGGTTTCTGATGCTTACTCAGTTTTTGTTCAAGTTACTGTATAAGCAACTTTTCAGTAGAATGGAAATTTATGTAAAAGTTGACTAAGCATGACAATGCTAATGTTGTCAGACCAGCACCTGTTATGAACTCCCTTAAACTACGTAAGTGTTAGTTCAAGAGAAGCTTTAAAGCTTGTTAAAGATTTCTGAAACCTGTCAGTGGAACTGGATGGAACTGAGTGGACCTGTACAAAGTGCTAAATCTGGTCAACAGGAGATGAAAAGTCTACTTATTTTCCCTTTTTCTCTATCTGCTTCTTAAATGTTTCTATCTGTGATAGTTGATGAGTGTAGCAGGCTCATGTTAGTGACTAAAAGGATTCGATTTTCCCTGACCTTTTATTGTAGGTCTAGATAGCCTTATGTGGCAACATGAAGTATTGGTTTAATACTTTTTGGAAGCATTAGATGCTCACTTCTGAGTATAAGTAAGCACTGAAGCTGTTGTTTAAAAAACTTTAGTTTCATGGTGTGCATTTAAAAAGTGTTGTTTTTAAGAATGTTGAAAACGAATTTTGATCTTTCAACTAAGTAGCCCCTTGGTAAAAGAAATGAAAAATAGGAAATGAATCGATTTGCCTCTTAGGGAATGACTCTTGTGTTGTGATAGAAGGCATTGTTTAGTCCAGAAATAACAGTACGGCACTGGGGAACAAAGAGATGGTTAAGAAGCAATATCAGTTCACGGGAAATGTGTTAGTGAGGCATTGGTAACTGTACAGCTGGGAGAGGAGGAAAATAACTAGGAAATTTCCCAGCCAAAAGAGAGGGTCTGTTGAAAAATGTGGTTAGAGGTTTAGTGGAGCAGAGAAAGTACTAATATAACAATGGGAAACTCAATGGATGTGGAAGTTGATTTTCCAAGTTGTATATTTTATTTATACATGTAAAAATATGTAAACATACATATGAAATATTGTATGTGATTAGAGAGAGAGAGGGTATGTATACTCTGTCACCAAACCATACATAAATGAAGGCTGTAATTTTGCTTGGAGTTTTCGAGAATGTACTTTTCAACCTCTTGGTCTATAGTTTCTGGTGTCAGCAGAATCTATTTGCAGGGGCTGCACCCAGTGGTACACTGATGGAGGAACTTTATTTATAATGTATTTTCCAGCAGGATTTATTAGTGGTAACTCTAGACAATTGCTTTGTCCAAAGCAGAGACCACACTATATTGTTGTGAACGCATAGGGAATTATACACAGAAAGTACATTTCTGGAGTTAGTCTCAATTTTTATTCTCTTTTTAAAATTAATATTTTAATGATATCTGTCTTCTCATACTGCACTTCTCAAACAATACTCATACATGATTTCTTCTATACTATTATGATATAGTAGTGGAGTTTTACAGCTGCTTTCCAATTTCTAATTTCAGTGAGTATGGATTGAGAAGAAGAGGGTCACAGAGCCTCGAGTAAAAGTCAACCTAGTGGGCCTTCCATGTCCAACTACTTTTTTACTCAGACATATGTCAAAAATAGGGTAAGGTATCTCCTGGTTTGGGCCGAGATTTTGTTAGGCACCAATTCTTGGAATGATATTTGGTTGTCCTTGGATTCCTTTGAAAATCCAAGTGTCAAGTGGTGCTTAAGAGCAGTGCCCAATCTTATTTCAGTTAAAGCTAAGCTCAAGTACACACACAAATATCACAGTGAAAGGAGAAGCCATGAAACAGCAACAGCAGTTGCTTATGGGAGCAAGCTTTGAGACAATTTATCTGAAGGCCATTTTAAGTTAAACTCAAAATATATAGGAAATGTGTTGAAAAATCCCCTTGAAAATCTTGAAGCTCTGTATAGCTATTTAAGGGACTCAGTTATGTAGGTGACCCACTGAGCTAAGGTGAAAAAACAGATGTGTAAGACTATTTAGGATTTTGAATGACTTATTCTGGGGAATGAATCAGGAAGATCATTATGCCTTGCTATTTCAAGAATCTGCCTTCATGATTTGCTTCATCTCCCAGAAAGAGCACATCTCATCTGAGGAAAGTGGCTTGTTTTGTTTTTTTTTTTTATATTGTTTATAATTCAATCCTTGTTCTTTACACAAGAACTGTTTTGCTATGGCGACTTTACTAGCACCCAGTAGAGTTCATACATAGCTTGTAAACAATTTTTTTTTTTGTCTTTGTAAACACCTTCAAAGCAAAGATTTTGTCATGGTTGGATGGAACTGCACATTGCAGAAGCAGCCATTAGACCTGAAGGTAGACTAATTAGATGTCTGCCTTTTGCTACATGATATTAAGACTTAAATTCTAGCACACCTAAAGTTCATGCAATTCCAGGCATCAGTCAATTAGACAAAGGAAAAAACAGGTCAATTGTATTAGACTCCATGACTCAGGCAGTTGATTATACTGAGAAAACACAGGACTTGGTGCTTTAGCAGACGGTTTGCTTTTGTAATTGACTAACTGCTGCCTCCTGCTCTATTGACCTTCACTAATTTGTAGTATTGTCTGTCATTCCTTATCTGCAGCCAAGTGGGGAGGTTCGTATGTAAACATCAACATCGTTAAGGTCAGGGGGAACCGAATCTGTCTCTGTAGCCTGTTCATTTTAATTGTGTGTACAGCCAGGCTGCGGGCTTTTTGCCATTTCTTTCAGCAGATCTATCTGAAAATCTTCAGTTTCTGTCACACTGTCACTGTTTCAATAATAATGAAATGAATAATGAAAATAGCTATAGATGATTTAAAAACCTTGAGAGTTTCTTCTGGTACAGTCCCTGTGCTGCCACAGTGCTGCAGAGGGGCGGCATTGCCCAGGAAGCAGCTCTGTTTCAACATATAAGGATACTGGTTTGCCCTGCATGGTATGGTGGTTTATCACGAAGGGTTTCTGTCCTATTGTGGTTGCTGTGGGCCTCTTGCCCCTCGGTGTATCAGTGGGGAGGGTGAAACTGAGAGAAAACTGCCTGAAACTTTTACTCCGAAAGGTTGCGTAAATACACTCAAGTTGTATTTCTCAATTTTTTGGATGTGTCTACATGAAGTGGAAAAATGCGTCAGTGATTACAAGGGCCTGCCAAGATTCCAACTTCTTAAAAAAATGGTTGTTTAGTGTTAGTACAAATGCAGCATTTAAATCATTGTGATTTTTGAACACTTTGGCAGATCTGTTAGTTAGAAACATGACAAAAGTGCTGCTGTAGGATCACTGTTTGGTAGTATCTATATCATTTAATTTCTGCTGCAGAATGATTGTGTATAAAAATATTGCTTTTTTCTCCCTCTAAATACTTACGAAGTTTTAGTTCTGTTTGTGATATTTCCCATAGCCTGATATATTTTAGCACACACTGGTTTTGGTAATAACCATATTACATGTCCTTATTTTAATTTAATCTCTTTGCTCAACATAGCAAACTTTCTATTTCAGCAAATGATTCTTCTTCCTTTGATGTTTCTTCCCTTTGGATATTTGCATCCACTTACTTTATTTTCCTCTTATTCTAGCGTGGCTAAGCTGGCATACATGGTAGTCTTTTAAGAGTTTTCCCAGAATTTGTCCTCTAGCTTCTTATGCTGGTGTTGCTTAGTCTGAAGCTTTTCAGTAAGTTGTCTAGATAAACACCCAGAAGTCTTGCTGCTATCACTTTGCTAGCAAATGACTTCTCCTTCTCTGTCCTATAATGGGATGGAGGACCCAAACATAATTTTTTACTTTTCTGCTCTATGTCCTAGTGAGCTGTCTCAATTAATAATCAGCTTCATTTAAGTATCAGAATTCTGAATTATTTTACATGCAGAGGTTCTAGTTTGACTTTCTTTTTCAGGTTGATTTGCAGTGTATTTTATCTGTATGCCAAAACTTCCTTGTTTTCAAAACTGTACATGTATGCATTCATAACCCCTATCAACGTGGTATCAATCAGGAATAAAATTGACACATTTTTATTCCTACTAAAGGTTGTGAATGAGAATACTAAATGTGTTTTCTCTTAATCTGATTTGAGCAAGATGTACAAAACCAAAGGAATTAGATGCTTCAAGGTCTGGTTGTGAAGCAGTCTTGAATGTATGGAAAGATGGTGAGTGTGTTAATGGACAATCAGCAGTTTCACTTTGGCAAAAGTTGATGAAAGTGTTTTCAATGACAGTGACCTATCTACTCCTCCCTCCAGCCTTGCTGCTTCAAAATGATCTTCAAAAACCAGTGCTAACCTGCATAGAATGCTGACAAGAACTAAAACTCATTCTGCACGTCGTGATGACTAATTGAAAGAAACAGCTTGATGAATTTTCTAGTTCAGTACTCTGTCTTTTGCAGAGAAACTGCATTTCTGAAACACGGCAAGCTGAGACCAAAAAGTTATTGCCTCTAGCAGTGGGTCTTTGATCTGCCTCTGACTGATGTTGCCTAGCTGTGAATTCCTCAAGGTGATGCAACATCAGTTCTGAACTGTATTACTTGCAGATCTGGATGATGAAGCAGAAAAATAACCTGTGTACATATTTAACCCTGCAGCTGTGTTACACTGCATTTCATTGAGCTCAAGCTCATGTTTATTCCTTGCATTGCTTTCTTGAGAAGAACAGTGCTGTTTGTGTGTTTGAGAGCCCTAATGGTGATACCTCTTCTTCAGTGTGACCAAGCATCACCCCTGCCTACCAAGAAAGTGTAGATGAATGAGAGGAAACTAATTGATGCCTTGGGGAAACCGCAGTAAAATACCATCCTCCTGTGTCAAATTTACACATTATAAGAGTGATAAAAGAAAGCAGGAGTCCCACAGTTCTCCGCGAGCTGAGGAGACGGGGGTAAGATCAGTCATGAAGGATGTTCTAAATTCCTTGTACAGCTAGCAGGAGGAAGGAAAATCCTTAAAAAGTTTGTGTCCGAATGGTTTTATATAAATTGCATGTACTTTCTTGGATGTTATTTTCCTACAGCAGCCAGATGCTATTTCCCTGCCTTACTAACATTGCTGTACTGACATAGAGATGAAGACTGAAAGGAAATGAAGACAAGGTCAGCCCCAAAATGAAAAAGCATTGTTTCAACAAGCGCTTTATTCCCAGACAGAAGGGAAAGCTTTTTTCCTTTAAACCATGCTTCATCTTAGTGACAAGTGACTGAAATGCAGAGTGAAGCAGAGAGAGGGGTAATTGGATTAATTCAATTTGACCTATATTTCCAAGATTTGATCAAAGACTGCATAAATGATTTGAGGGGAATTGTTTTGTTGTTTTGTTTTGTTCTATTTTTAAAAAAGATTAACTACAGCTTGTAAGAAAATTGTCACAACCCCCCTAAACTTATGAAATATTGTGTGAGAACTGGATACAATATTGATACAGATTGTAAATAAATAATAAATTATTTATGCAGTGCATTTCATGAAGAATAAGGGGAAGAGCTCAGCTGAAAGTGGGGAGTCAGGAGGTTCTTGTGAGACTGGCATCAGGACTGGGAGGAAGAAGTCTATGAATCCAGACTAGTAGGGAGAAAATACTGGACAGGAACGAATAGCTGATATTTAGTGTTAGAAACTTTAGAGGATGTGATGTTAGTGTGAGTAAGGGACTGCAGTCTTCTCATGTGAAGAGGGCTGTTTAATACTAGGAAAGAATTCACTGTCCTGCATTATGGTATGAGAAAGAAATGGGAAATTGTTAGCTGGTTCATGGAGAACCACTCTGAGATTTAGAGGTAAAAGGGCAAAAAAATGGATTATTCAAAGAATCTGATAATTATGCCACTAAATCCCATTAGAGAGGGATCATAAAACAGATAAACCTTCTAAGCTTGTTTTTTTGATTCTTGTTCTTTTGATTTGTTGAGTATGCTGATTTCCCCATCTTTTTTCATTGCCTAAGATATTAGGAATTTCAGAAGAGAATGTTAGTATTTTGATAATCTTTATGCTTCTAGGCCAGAGATCCCCAGCTTCTTTTACATGGAGACAAACACTAATGCAGAGCACTGGATAAGTCAATACCATCCTTCAGAAAGAAGAAAACCAAGAATTTAGAATGTGCAGGGGGATTATTAGAGTAAAAGGCAAACTTCAGATGTACAACCAGTTTTTGTTGTAGTGTGCTTTTTTTATGTTAGTGTTGTCTTGCTTGGCTGGATGTAAATGTGATATGTTTTGGTACAATGAAATAGTGCTGCTTCTTTATAAACCCAGGGATTAAGTAAATCTACTTCTCTGCCTCCCTGGCCTTCTCATCCATGAACAGAGATTTTGAACAGAGCATCCAACCATGGTCTTGCCTGAAGAACTCACATTTCCTGAGATTGTGGTTCACAGTGTCAGAATACCCTGAGCTGCTGAAGACTAGTACTGAGGAGATAAAGCCAAGAGTGACTGTGGAACACCACTGGAAGCAAGTTAGTCTGTGATGAGAGAAACTGGATGCTACTGATGACTGTGTTTATAGGGGTAGTTGTACCTGTGACTTTCCACTCTCTATGGGCCTGTTTTTATCTAATCACGATGCTTTGTTCAAGTCAAATGTTCAACTGTTACCTGTGCCTTGTCCAACAGAGCCACATGGGGTTGATGAGTAGGAAGATGTCATGTTCTCTCAGTTTCTGGTGACTTGTAGTACAAGGGTGCTCTGAGATGTAATGTCTGAAAGGTCCAGGATGTTGTGGGTTTTTTTCTTTTTTCTCTTTATTTCAGTTTTCTGTGTAGAGTCTACAATTCTTAGTTTTAGCCTGAGTCACCAGCGTGAAATACCTGTATTTATCATAGGCATTTTATCTGTAGTTGAATTTGGGCATTGCAGCAGATAGGTAGATGCATGAACTTTAAAAATTCCCATTCAAAGGCATCTAAAATCCTCTTCATTTATATCTGCTTTAGGATGATAGCTCCATTTGAACAAGATTCAGAATTTCAAAGGCTGCAGCTCCTGTGATGTAATGCACTGCTCACCCAGAGACATTCACTTCATTCTTACCACGCTCAGATATCACCTGTGACTTGGTTTACGTAGTAGCTGATGTCATAGTAGTAATCAAATGAAGAAATGCATGTGTAAATACCTTTATTTTCCTCCCCACAAACCTGTATTTGACCTGTATTATTTGATGACCAGTTTTATCCCATCATGCTGTCAAAATCTCTGATGCACTGCTACCAATCAAGGATTTCTCCTTTTAGCTTCTTGATCTTCCCGATGAAGGCTAGACTTGACAGGACTTGGCAGATCTGGGCAGAACAGAGATCCCCCTGGTTCAGTACTGCCATCTCACTGGGTAGGTAGGTCTGTGGTACCTATCCCATCCTCCAGTGGACCCACCACTTTCCTTCCATGTTGCCTCCAAGTTCCTAGTCTTTTCTGGTCCCCTGCATACAGATTTGGGATCAAGGCTGAAAATACAGTGTTGTTTGTTACTCTTTACTACTGGTGAAAAATACAGTTACTAAAGCACCTGTTTGGATTAGGATAAGAATACACTTAAAGGAGAATCGCTTTTGTCTGTGTTGACAGGATTTAGGAAGGCGGACAGGAAACAAGCCTAGTGCTGTGCAGTAGGATTGATTATCCAGGAGGTGGCAGATGAAGTATTCTGTTGCAGTGAGAGCAAAAACCAGCCTGTAACTAATGCAGCTTCTCCCTCTGCAAGGGAAAAGGCTGTACTTCGTTACACTGTGCTAAAAAGAGAAGTTGTAATGGATGTGTCCTTTTACCCTACCACTTCAAGCATCCATCCCAGCTTTCGAATTAATTCTGGGTATTGTTGTGCTGTGATACTCAGAATTAATTCAAAGCTTGAAAAAAAGTGTTTGTTTGCCATTTCATGCCTGTACCTTTTATTTTTTGACTGACTTAAGAATTGCTAGATAAATTCTGGGCTTTTGTTCTGGGAAGGGGAGTATGTTTTTGATTTCTTTGGTACCTTTTTGGGTTGTGTTCTTTCCAGAGGCAAATGTCCAAACTTGCTGCACTTGGAGCACCATGGACAGTTAGAATATCATTTTCATCATGGCAGTGATTTTAATTTTGCCGGTTGAGTTTAAGTGGTGTCAACATAGCTTCCACCTGGCTAACAATCTCATTTATTATAAATAACTAAATAAATAGTCCTGAGATGTCTGTTATGTCCACAGGGTAAGACGAGCAAGGAGAAAACAAAGCACAGATCCATGGGTAGCCCCTGACTATGTTACCCCTTATTGAGCAGAAGCTTTATATAGAGGGCATTGTCGACAGGCCTCTTAATTTTATGGAGTACACGGCTCTTTCAGCCACTTGCGTTAAGTGATTAGAAAACAACAAACTACAGCTGGCATGACTTATTTTTTATGAAAAGAAATCATGTAGACAGCCAGAATCATAGGGGTTTAAAACATTTTCACCCTTAAGAAGCTGGGACTGCTAGCTGGGGATTCCTAGTTTTTGATTAAATGTTTGGAGGAACCAGCCCTTCAACTGTACAACTTCCAAAATGGCAGGTGTTGATTTTTCTCCCTCAGGCAGCAAGTGAAAATACACTTGTGTTCCCTATTAAATTCAAACTGACAAAAAAAAAAAAAAAAAAGGAAACAAAACCTATAACCAAACAAACCCTAATTATTCTGCCTGAAGTAGAATCTGTATTTCTTCACTGGTCTGAAAGATACCACACAGCTCCTCGGGAAGAGGTCTTCTGCCCTGTAAGGTCCTGAGCAACTGAAGCTTTAAGACCTGCCCTTGAAAACAGGCCTGAAGATATGTTTAAGTATTTTCTAGAGTGGAGTAAGATCTCTTTCTGGTATATTTGCACATCAGGGATATATCTGTGCTGCCTGGTTGCACAGGATGAAGACTCCACTGCAATGGATGCAACAACAGCAGTGCACACTTGGCAAGCTTTAGTACTCAATCAGGCATCTCCTGATAGCAAAGTCTTGATGGTGAAAACAGTAATGTTTTAGTTCTTGACAAGAAAAGGTGGATGAATAAAAAATATGTTATTCATTCCACGCAAAGTTTCTCAATCAATTATAAGCAGGTGTCATGGTTTCAGCTCAGAGGGCAACTGAGCACCACGCAGCCACTCACTCCCCCTTCCCCCACAGGGATGGGGAGAAAACAAAGCAAAAGGCTTAGGAATTGAGATAAGCACAGGGAGGGACGACTCACCCATTACAGTCACATGCAAAAGACAGACTCTGGGGGAAGAAAAATGAACACAAATTTAATTCAGACACTAACAACAACAGCACTTAAGAGAGTAGGACAGTGAGGAGCATTGCCACATCTTGAGAACACCTTCCCCCCACCCCTCCCTTCTTCCCGGGCTCAGCTCTGCTCCCAATATCTCTACCTCCTCCCCCAGTGGCACAGGGGCAGGGAATGGGGGGTGCAGTCAGCGCTGCTGCTTATTCCTCCACAGGGTGGAGGGAACTCCTTGCATTCTTCCCCTGCTCCATCGTGGTCCCCCTCTCACAGGAGACAGTCCTCCACAGACTTTCTCCAACATGAGTCCCTCCCACAGGTTGCAGCATTTCCTGAGCTGCTCTGGCATGTGTCACCCCCATGTGTTGCAGTCCTCCCAGTGCTGAAACTGCAACAGTGGGAGCTTTTTCTCCCCACAGAGTCTCAGCCTCCTTTGGGTGCTATCTGCTCTGATGTGGGGTTCTGCACAGGCTGCAGGTGGGCATCTGCTCCACTGTGGACCTCCATGGGTGGCAGGCGGGGATGGCCTCTGCCGTCTCACCATGGGCTGCGTGTGGGTTCTGCACTGGTGTACCTCTCCTTCTTTCCTCCTCTGTTCTTCCAGACCTGGGAGTTCACATAGATGTTGCAATTCCTCCTCATAACTCCAACTCCTTCAACCAGGTTCTCCTTCTTAAATATATTATCACAGAGATGGAGCCACTGTCACTAATTTGTTTGGCTTTGGCCAGACATGGGTCTGACTTGGAGCGGGGGACCTTTGAGAAGCTTCTCACAGGGGCTACCTCTGTGAGAAGCCCCCTCCCCCACTACCCAAAACCCCGCCATACACACAAACTCGGCACAGCAGGGTATGCTTGTCTTGACCTCAGTTATCTGCAAGTGTTCTTAGAGAAACCTATATAAATGAACAGAGAATGATCCATGGCCTAGAACAGATGGTTTGACAAACAAACTTTTATGAAAGTTTCAGAGTTCTTTATAGCTAATTTTTAGAAAATATCTACCTTTGACAGAATAGTGGTCGTTAAATCCCTCTTGGTTTCCATTTGTCTTAGAGTGAAAGATACATGCTGGTTACGTATGGGCTTTCAGCAATGTAAACGGGCTTTAAGAGACTCCTGAGACCAGTTCAGGAGAGACGTCATGGATGCAAGGCCTGCATGCTGACCTTCCTAGGCTTTAGGTATGGAGTTAGGTCAGATTTGGAAGACCACTGGCAGATAGGTAACAGAAATGGGTGGAGTATACTCCCAGATGCTATGTGAATTCAAAGTTTATGCTTCAAGGGTGGATTTATGGGGAAGCTGAGGGATTATGTATTCTGCACTCCATCCTTGTTAGCACTGCCCAAGAGTGGACATGTTTGGCTCTAAGCAATGGAGCCAGAAACATTGCATATACCTCCAGCCCTGGATTTAAAGCTTTCTTTTGGCCAAAAAAGAGGTCTGGCTCTTCTCCAGGAAATTCAAGAGCTCATAATAAAGGCTAAGGAATACCTGTTCAATCACTGAACATTTCTTCAGCCTAATGACCTGGTTTATCTTGTTCACTTAGAAATTCCCATTTGTTTCCCAGCATACATTTTTTTTTTAGTATTTTTCTACTTGGCAAATACTGGTAGCAGAATAAATGGTTTTATGTGAAACATCTGCTGAAGATGTACAGACCAGGACCTATGTAATACTGTAGCAAATTCATGATGCTTACTTTTGGTAAGTCTTCCTTTGATGTGTCCTTCTCTCCACTAAACTCATCCCTTGTTTCCTCCACTGTCTTGGCTAATGGTAAACAAAAAAGCCTCCTTCAGAAACATCTTTCTTGCCCCTTAGCCTAGCTGCTGAGACTGTCCTGATGTCCCAGCAGGACAAGGCTTCAGTGCAGCATCTATCAGCTGTACTTTGCATAGAAGCTGATTTCTTTCCCATCAAGGCTGTTGGAATGGGTAAGAGAGAAATTTGGGCTGGTCCTCACATCCTCTGCAGTCTGCTCTTTTCTGGTGCTAAAGTGGAATTTGTATGTGCATCGTGGACTTCCCAGGGGATGAGCTGTACCTCCAAAGCTCTGGAAACGCAGGTCCTAAACATCTTGATACGAGTGCCTTTCAGTGCTGTTACAGCATTAGTGCACAGGAATAACTCATAGAAACAAGCATGTCACCTGGGGGCACTGTTGTAGCCAGATACTCAGATTTTGTGTCATTTGCATTTGGAAGTTTATAGCAGCAGAATATATTTCTGGTAAAGTTCCTGCCCTCCTAAAGCTGCTCTTTATCAGGAGATTTCTTTTAGTTCAACTACTGGTTATCATTTTAAATGATCTATGCCACTGAGTGGAAAAACAACAGCAAAAAATACTAATAAAGGAACTTAGTTTCCTGGGTTGCTGGCTGTTGAAGTTTAGTTTACTTTTTTGATGAGCCAAGCCTTATTTTATCTCTTAAAATTTCCTACAAAACTGTAATCATTTCCCTGTGAGTTCTGCCAAAACAAATATTCCCATCATTTTATCTTGTGAGGTAAGCTGATGTTCCATATAATTTGTTTCTAAACACACTTTCTATGGTAAAAAGACAGTCTGTATCCAAGATGAGTTTCCAATATCCATGCCTTGCTGCAAGAGACAAGAAATGCTTTGAGAACATTTATTGCACTCATTTCTGGAGTTAACCCTTACACCATTTTGTAATAAAGAAAGAGGAAATACCAAGAAAAACAGTTTCAGTTGTTTTTTTGTGACATGATATGCTATGATAGGATTGCAATGAAATAGTAAATGGATTAATTAAAACTGTTGAGAAAACAAAAGCCATGTTATTTGTGACATCCCATATGCTGAGAAGATTGTTAGAGTCACTGGAAATTGTGTCACTGATACCTTATGCATATATTATGTTTGGAAAAGCCAGTTAATTATCGTGCTGATATGGATCTGTATAAGACATTGTGCAAATTCTTGTCCTCTTTTCTTCTGTAGTTTTAACCCCCCCCAATTTAACAATGAAAATATACCAAATGCTTTATCTCAGCAGAATACTTTTAAAAAAAAGGTACTGAAAGTACTAACTAGACAGGGGCATCCTCTGTTCCAGCAAGCAATTTTGCCCTTCTGCAAAGAAGGACTGTAAGAGTGTAAAGATTTGTGAGTAAATTTTTCCTGCATGACTTATTACTTGTGGCCTTTTGTAGTATCCCTTTAGCAACTGCTACATGACATGACCTTTTCGGCATATTTATCAGTCTCAGACTTATGGATGATACAAAATTATAAATGCGGTTGCTGAGGGTAATGACCAATTCTGGGAGACTGTTCCAAAATCAGGTTTTGATGGAGGTGCTTTGAAACACCTGTGTCCTGGTGCATGTGCCTGGCTTTTGGTCTCAAGCTCTGACATCCAAGTGTAAGGCATAATTCTAATTTCACAGCAAAAATTGTGAAAAGGAACTTAAAATTAGACTAAATAGTAAATAGGCTGCATCTGATGAAGCACGAGTGTTAGTTTCAATAAAAGATACAAAATCACAACATTGTACTTTTGTGTTTTACTAATATACATATGTATGCATTTATGAGTTTTGTTCCCAGAGCAAAAGTAGTGCAAAATTAGTAAAGAAAATGACCCTCATTTCTGAATAGCAACATGAATTTACTGTTTTAGAGGATAAAGTAGACATTTATGATGCAATACATTGTCCTCCAGTGAATCAACTTTTGATTTTGTTGAAAGATCTTTATTTTTTCCTTTTTACTCCACAGGTATGATCATTTTGCAGTTCCTGTTGTAGGCAGCCTTATCTTTGAAAGGTAGAAGATTTGATATTTGAGCAGCATATTATACTTGCGGAATATGCTGATTTATTAAATTGGTTTCCTCATACTCCACAGTGGCATTTCTTGTATGCATCTATGAAGCTTCAGATATTACCAGAGTATACCTGTGTACCATTGAAGTCAGTGGCACAACTTCTGTTAATTTCAAAGGTGCAGGGTCAAGACCTGGGTGGACTGCTGTACTAATTCAGTGGTTCTGCTTTTTACTGCTGAAAGATCATGCACTGTGTCACATTTGCACACACACACAAATTTCTATCTTCCTGCATTTAACCATTTACAGAAAAAATAATAATGTAACTATGTGAGTTCATGTGTTACATTCCTGGTACTGTTTGACATATTTTATACTCACTCCCAAAACTTTCAGATCTTTCACTGGCAGATATGAATAAACAAAGAAAGATTGTAACCTAAAGCAGGTAAGGATGAGACAGGAGAATGCCATGATCTGCTGTTTGTGATACTGGAAGAAGGAAGAATATGATGCTTAATCGTTCACCTAAGTTTAACCTGTTAGTTTCTAATAGAACAAGATTTGTGTATGGTGTCAGTGACTTAAGTGTTGCTATTTGAACCAATTTTAAGCAGTTATATCTGATAATGTTGTTACATTTCTGATAAATGATATAGTTTCTTAGTCCACTTTGAATTTTTTTCTCATCTTCTGTTTTATGGCTACCCTGCAGGACTTGAGTTTTCCACTGTGACTCAATTACTGGCATTAGCACCTGTCTGAGAGCCTGGAGCCTTTCCAGGACAGGAACTTATTTTGTAGCAGGTGCTGCATCACACGGCTGCAAAATATAGGATGTGAACAGTGAAGAAATTCTCATTGTGTACATTCCTAAAGCTTTAATTTTGCCATTTGTGGCAAATAATACTCCTCTTTGCCCACTGGCTTCATATCACTGTACTTGTCTCAGAGGTCTGTTAAGGCTCCTGCTGACCATCGAGATGGTACCTCTGTTGAGGCCTGTCCCTGCTTGCTGCTGGGACTTGCTGTTTTGGGAAATGAGACACTTTAAAATATGAAGTGGGGTGCATTTGAGATTCACAGGTTAGGGAATCCAGTGGCTATGAATTCTATCCTAGCTCTAGCATCTGCTCATGTTGATCATTGCTGATTCTGATGTCATCTGTGACTGACTCCTTGCTTACAGAAAAGAATTCCCATTTATTGTTAGTCCCTTCTGCATTGTGCTATGTAAATTAATTTTAAAAGGAGCAAACCTACTTTTGTTTTTTGTTTTTTTTTTTTTTTTTTGTTTTGTTTGTTTGTTTGTTTGTTTTTGTTGTTTTGTTTTGTTTTTGTTGTTTTGTTTTGTTTTTGTTGTTTTGTTTTGTTTTTTGGTTTGTTTTTTTTTTTTTTTTTTTTGGTTTATGTACTTTGCCAGCAATGTGAAAAGGATCAAACCTTCAAAGTGTTTGTGTTCTATGGTCCAAATTACCTGAGACTTCTCAGTCCCAGTTAATAAGAGGAGATCAAGTGGAAAAGAAGCATGAAGACCTGACAAATTTTTGTCTTCATGAGGTGAGGCCCATAGAGAGAAAGTTGTGCATTAGTGAAAATGTACAAAATTATTAAGTACAGCATAGGATATGTTTAAAGAATGACCTCTTGTAAACTTTTACAGACAATTTTACTTGTCCAGAACTGCTCCCTGAGGTATCATTCAAAAGTCTTTCCAGAAGTAGCAGCTTTGAACAGCAGACATCTGATTCAAAACATTTTGCAGCTCATAAACAGAGCTACCTCCATAAGAAGCAAATAATTTCCACAGAGGCCTACTGTAGCTTGTGACGTTATTTGAATCGTGGCTGAGATGCTTTGTAGCCGGTGGTTGCCTCCTGTTTAACCGTTCATATAGAGCAGTTCATTCTACAGCAATCATCAGAACATTCAACATCACATGAAGAGGCAGTGATGGACACATACCAGAAGTCTAGGAAGCTACATCCAGCTGGAATCCCCAAATGACAGACTTTTTGAGAACTTACACTCTAGTTTATCTTATGGCATGGTTGTCTCCTGCCCCTTTTCCCCACCTTTTATTATGCTGAAATGAGTTCTTGCAGCTCTGGTAGGTGCTGCTGTGGATTGCAGACAGAGACACTGCCAGAGTCCAAAAAAGAGACGTGGGGATGCTGGGGAAGGACTAGAGAAGTGGGAGGATGTTGTATAGTACTGTACTACAATACAGAGGTGAATTTAAGGAGGAAGACCACATACTGAGGTTCAAGGAATAAAATAAACAGGTAAAGCAAGTTGATCTTTCAACTTCCAATATGGTGGCAAAACCAGATTCAAACAGGCCTATTTTTAAAAAAAAAAAAACTATTTAAAAAAAAAAAACAACAAACAACTCTGCTATTTTTAATTTATTTTTTTCTTAGTGGAATACTTTCTGTACTTTTTTTGTTGCTGTTTTTCAGTTCTTTTCAGAACTATGTGAATGTTTCCTCAAGATTTGGACTTCAAGATTCTGATCTTCCAAATCTATGAATCAGCAAAGATTTAAGTACACATGTTGGGCCCAATAACTTATCTTTAAGGAAGTCCTCAAAGGTAGGTAGGACTGTGAAAAAAATCTCCAGAAGAAGACTGCAATGGGATAAAATATTCTGCTCTCTAGATCATGTTATATAGGAAAGAAAATGAACCACCTGGATAAACTTCAGAATTTATATTGACTTTATGTTTTGAATTTATGAGTTTATGTTTTAATTTTTTTTTTTAATATGCCATACAGTTTCAATTCCTTTAAAATAAAGAATGGCAAAAGAATGGCAATGCTTTAAGGAATGTGAAAAGTAACATTATACTTGTTTACTAGCTAGAAAAATTTGTAGTCCATATTAGATGGGAAAACCTTTCTGAGAACAGCTGTCAGAATGGTCAGATATAGATTTTCAACTAGCTTTATTTCCCCTCCTATGAAGCTGAGAAAGGGGAAGGAAATGCGTATACATTGTAACATGTTCCTCTGAAAACAAATGGCCTGACTGGAAAGAGTTCCAGTCAGAAAAACCTCATGCTTTCTCCATACCTTAAAGCTTCAAAGAAAAACATACACCTGGGACTTCTGTAGATGTGGATGAAGCTGCAAATGTCATAAGTGGAAGTAATCAAATTAGTCTATCATAACCTAATATGTATAGTATCCATATGACCATTGGAAGTAATACTTTTTATTGAAATGTTTTCGTCTTTTCCTGGATTTAGTCCATTTAATGTGAACAAATATATTTTATGATCTCTGCTTTTAAAGGCACTACAGAGGATGGAAAAGAGGAGGAATGTCAACTGAGTTTGAGATAGTTGTTGATATGGCTGCTGGATGCTTCTGATGGGTAGAGAAGATTTTATACCATTATTATTATTTTTTTTTCTTTTAAATATGGAGAAGACACAGCAAAAAGACTTCAGTGATTTTATGCAAGTATTCTGAGAAGCGTAAGAAAATTAATAGCTTTTAGTGCTGACTTTTCAGTCTGTTCCAGTGGAGCTCTATTCCGACTTCAGGAATGAGACAATACAGCTCGATTTAATTGAGCAGTTGAGTGACCTTCTATTTGGAAATTGTTTTTTCCAGCATCTGTCCGTATGATCTAAGACAACATCCAATCCAAACAGTTTCCAAATACCTAAGAATTTGTTTTTATGTAATAGGAGTACTGATAGCTGTACAACTATGTACCTCTGGTTACTTGCTAGTAATATCTTTATTTAAAGGAGTTCTGGGCAGCTCAGTATACTTCACAAACACTAAATGAACAAGGTCTGCATTTCCCCAGTCACAAATATTGTGAGAATGAGTTCACTGTTCACTGGTAGAAAGCAGCCATCCTTTTCCCACAGGGGAAATGACATCAGACAGATATGAAAGAACCTGGCCAAAGTCTGTGGTGCAAAATCTGTGGCACAGAATTATAAATTTCATGTCTCCCTGTTGTTACTCAGTATTTGCACTGTGGCACCACTGGGGATGTCACCTTGTCAGCTCTGAAAGATTGATGTTCAGTGTTACTTACACCTGCAGTCAGTGTGTGCTGCAGAATGCCTGCAGACTTCTACACACAAATTGCAACTGAGCACACACAGCAAAGCTTCACACAAGCTAGTGGATGTGTCTTTCTCATGCAGACACTTGGGAGAGTCTGGGCATAGAACTAATTGACAGAATGATTTGCTAATCTAGATACAAGCTCTGTCCTGTGAGTATCTTTGGGGTTTGAGTTGTGATAACTGAAATGAGTCTGAAAATTTTCACAGGAGCTTGCTTTTAGAGTGGTAATATTTAAAATGCTGTATTAAGGGAGTTTATCAGAATAAAGTTTTGTTTGTTGCATTTCCTGCTATCTACCTGGGGGAATTACTATGAATGCAGCTCATTATACTAAACTAATTTTTACTGCTAGTCTGCTGAAGTTCTTTCGTAGGTTGTGTTGAATTTGCATTGTGAATGCTGCTTCAACCCACATCTTTTTTCAGGTTTCCCCTTTACACCACATTTTTTCTTTATTGTCTTGTTAGGCTTGCTAACCATTTTCATTCTTACAGCAACCTGGATAAGAAGAATGATTTCTGGCTCTGAGTCACCTAGAAAACAATTTCTGATCTTTTCAGCTTGAATGTGAGAAAGTGGAACAGCAGCATATGAAACCCTTTATGGGATAGATCTTGACAGATAGCATTATCTTTCAGAAAGAAATGAATATGCTTGCTGCCAGAATGTGCTGCTGTCACTGCCCCAAATTCTATTTTTATTTCTGTTCCCCTTAGCAGAACAGAACAATAATAAAACATTTATTTTACTCTTTCTTTTTTATTATTTTTTAAATTATTTTCTAGCCTAACTCCGAAGAGCAGCCTGAAAGTAGAGATGAGCTCTCTGTAGAATGGCACCCACTGATCCATGAGGCAGCCTTATCTGGCCTGAGCCTTCTAGATATCTTGGCAGTACTGCATTATTCCTGCCAGGTGAGAAGTGGGCTGTTTGCAATCACACCTGACTTGTTGGCTGGCCTAAGTTTTTATTTTGTAAAGTCTTCAGTTTTCTTGGTTAAGCTTGAGTCAGAGCTTAATTTTATTGAAGTTGAATCAGAGTTCAATTTTACTGCCCAAAGCTTTGAAGGGGCTGTACCTTGCCAGGCTATGGCCACAGAGGGGAGGAGCAGAGATGGGAGCAGAGTGCCCGGGTACACTCTTGCTGATGCCAGACTCAGGGGAGAAAACAGGGACAGCAGTAGATATCAATGCCCATATACCAAGTATGCATGGTGTTGGTGCCCTACAGCCACCCTACTGCAGCTGTCCACTTTGCTTGTGCAAGATAGCTGACTCTATCCTGAATATGCTGAGTAGCAATTACTGTTAACTCTTTTTTTCTTTTCACTGGAATTAAAATGTTTGGAGTGATAAAAGATATCTTCCCACAGAATTGAGCATGCATATACCTATACCCACATACTTGAACTGTTTGATAAGGTTCTGAGCACTTATGTGCCAAATTCCACAAAGCTCCTGCTCAATTAAGCGAAGTCCATGTGCTTACACGAATGGTTTAAGCTTCATGGCCTACCTACATTATAGAAAACATAATAACGTCAAAAACCGTTACGCAAGAGGAAAAGCTGGAGTACATTAGGTGGAAAAAGGAGAAGCGGTTTCTATGTAAAAGCAGACAAGTAGAGAGAATTTTGAGTTTCAAGTTTTATCCACAAGGGAATGGATAGGATAAGTTGCATCTGAATCTTTTCTCATAAGGCTAGCCATTGAATTTTAGCATAAGATAATTCTGTATTATATGCACTAAAGAAATTTTTTCTTCCGCTAGCAAAGTAATGATTTCATTAGAATTGCATTCTAATCAAGAATGCATTAGTTCATTATCAGGTACTTTCACTCCTGGTTTTTGTATCCTGAATGCACTGTTGCTCTAGAGAGTTTCTTTCCAGGTTCAGGCAAGCTTTTCAGAAAGTTTTGTGCTATTATTGCCCTCTACTACTACTTTTAATCTGTCGCTGGTTGTGTCATCTAGCTAGCAGTCTTTTCTGAGGAGGCCACCATCTACAATGGCATCTCTTATATTCAGATGTCTGGGGTCCAGTATTGCAAAATGTAGAAGAGGAAGAGAAAGGAATTTTTCTGCAGCTGGCAAATGTTGGGGGGTAGTAATACTAGGGGTAGTAATGCAAGGCAGAACAGAATTGGAATTAGTAATGGAAAAAGACCCAGGAGGCTTTGGGATGTTTCTATGAGCAGTAGATGCAATTGCATTAAGGAAGGACTTCGTAGGAAGGCCACGCTGTGAAGATAGCAGGCATGTCTATGTGAGAACAAGCAGAGCTGAAGTCATTTGTAATACACAAAGACATGTTTAATTGAAAATGTGATCTGGCTACTTTTTAACTAAGGTGGTGATGACATTTGTCAGCTCTGCTTTAAGTCTCTATGAATTTTAGTTGTTCTCCTTCTTTACTTCTTACTCTTTGGCCTCAAATTCTCAGTCTGAATTCAGTGATTTGTCCATACACGCATCCACCACTTGCTTTTTATCACTGAAGTGTTACATGTCAACGTAGTGACTGTTGGAGTTCTACAAGTGAAGAAAAAAATAATATAATGCACCAGCTATTAAGCAGCTTGAAGAGATAGTTAGACCAAAGGGCGATCATGAAAAGTAACTGACTTTGTTTTACAGTTAAGGGTAGTGAGGCAGGGAGAACATAAGTATTTTGCCTGAATTATGCAGCAACTCTTGCAAAGTTATGCCCAGCCCAGGAAATTGATCTGAGTAATGAAGGCACTATCCTTTAGTCATTCTTTCAATAAAACACTGGTTGCAATTGAGTAGGGACAGTTGTCATCCAAAATCATGTTAGAAAACATTCTAGCACTCAATATGCTACATTTACATGTGCCTAATCTCTTTCACTGGGTTTATTTTAAGAGCCTAATCTCTTGTCTGATGTCTTCTTATTGTAGTTTTGGTTCCTTCTTATTTGGCCAGCTTTTGTCCGGGCCATTTGTCTACAATTTCTCTGGAAAAAAAATTCTTTCCCCTTGTTCTATGAAGACTTGAAAAAAAAAAAAAAGAGGAGGAAGAAAAAAGAATCTGTCATTGGCATGAATTTCCTAGCTTTATAGGAAGCAGTAGTTATTAGCAATACCAATGGAAAAAGAGCGCTCATTTACAAGTCTTGTGAGTTTCAAAGACCCTGTGATGGGGTAAACGTGGATCCTTTTTTGGAGTCAAACACACCCCTTGGACACTGACTCTGCTGCCCTGCTTAAGAATGGGTCACTGCACACACAGGGTGCGTGGAAAAACACCTGTTAATCTGTTTGATATAATGGATGGGTGTTCTGAGTTTAGAATGAAATAAAGTGGTTTTAAAAGAAAAGACAGTGAAAACTATAATATTAGCTTTGTTGAAGTGTTTGAATGAGCCCTGAGGCACTGTTTCTCCTTTTGTTTACAAAGAAAATGAGGGTAGTGTTGTCTGGAGAGCTGTGCTGTTCACCTCTGAAGGATCTGGTCTCATGATCTGAAGGATGAAAGTCCTGTGGTTTGCCTGGCCCTTAAGACTCTTTTTTCATGCCTCAGATTTCCTGGCAGCTGAAGGTAGAGGGGAGTAAAGCTTTCTGAAGAAGGCTGTTCTCCTCTTCAAGAGAGAAACTTCTAATTATGTCTAATGAAAGAATCTTAAAAGTTTATTTCATTATGGGACTGCAGAGTGGTTCTGAGTCTTAAGACAGATGGTGTCTCTGGTGTTTTCCTTATCTTTTCCCAGTTTTTTTTCTGATGTCAAACTATTGAAAGGCTGTTCCTTTACAGTCTTTTGATTCTTTTTTTTTTTTTTTTTTTTTTTTTTTTTGTAATTGGCTTATTTGGAAAACTTCAAATAGTGTGGCCTCTCTGAGGGGGAAAGGGGAAAGGGGAGTATTTATTCTCTTTGATCACAGGCCAGCACTTTCTTTTGAAATTATATTGTTGTGTATAAATACAGCAGAAGGACTTCAAGAACTTCTGCCTACAGAGGTGGGTGAGGACAGAGGAGTGATCTTTCCTGAGACAAAGATTGCTGAGGAGTAATTATTGGCAGTATGCCCATAAAGCTGAAACTCATGCTGGCTTTCATGTCTAGTGTAAAACTTCTATTGCTATCTACTTAGTATATACCAGGTACCTCTAATAAAATGGTGGTGGTGTTTAACTCTGATCAAAGATTTTTCAGCCAGACATGTTCTCTTTGAGCAGAGGGCAAGTTATAATTTACTGAGCAGATAAAAGCTTTAATTTCTCCTAAGACAAAAGATTTGCATCTATAGCAAGAATAGAAGATGTCTTTTCTTATCCTGTTGTGAAGTGCCTGTAGAGCAAGCAGAAACAAGTCTGGCACAGATCAGCTTGCACACAAAAGGAATGTAGGCTGTGGCGACTTTAAAAAAAAAGACAATGTGCTTTTGGGAAAGAAATAGGATGTTGCCCAGTCATCACTAGCCACAGTAGGTTTGCACATAGCCATCTTTTAAGTGAGTCACAAAAATATTTTTATCTCTTTCCCACCTCACTGTTTTCTAATATAAGTTTATTCCTTGGGAGTGACCACCTGTTTGCACAGCTTTACTCACAATATTGTCCAGTATTTGGATTCTGTCTGGAGTAATACAATACCTTGACCTGAACAGTTTTAGAAGCATATGACAGTAATGATGTGATAATTTTGGACTATTTCAGAGGTAAATGAATTAAATACTAGGTATTAGAAAGGGAATCAAGACATCATCTTCTTCAGCACCCCATTGTTGGAGTTACTCTAATTAAAATAATAGAAATATTCAACATGTCAGGGTAGATCTTCAATTTGAATACTACTAGTTTAACTTCCTCAAAGAGAGAGAAGTTTCTTTAGATTTACATCGTCACTGAAAGCAGAACTTGGTTTTGATTGAGCCTTCTCGTTTGTCAAGATTTGTAACATCCTGGTGGAGAGATGAATGAAAGTGGATATTTCATTCTGATGACAGCCAGAAGAGTACTTTCAGCCTGGTCACAAAGTTCCACCCAAACTTCATGATGCTTTGTGAGTGGGAGGGAGCTTCAAATTCCTGATAATCAGCAATTGTGTTCTTGGGAGCCAGGGCCCTCAGGACTCCCAGATCTGTCATCTCTGGCATCTGGAATTATGTTGTCCAAATAGAAGATACAATGTTCATATATACAAAGTAAGACATCTAAGAAAGAAAAAAAAAAAAAAAAATGATATCATAGATGATAAACAGAAACAAATAACAATTTCTGGTTTTCCTTGGTAAAGTCTTGCATCTAATGATGAAATCAAGGACAATAATGAAAAGAAATCATCTGTTTCACATTAAATTAAAGAAATAAGCTAGTTTTTTTCTTTTGTCAGTTTAAAAAAAATAAGAATTTTTTTCCCCAGACTCATAAAAATTCAGCCCAGAGTAACCATGTTGTACAACACCTGGATTAATAGTCAGTATAGCTTTTTGCTTGAGAGAATATACAATTCTTCTTGAGATAATTTAAACAGGTTATTTTCTTAGTTTTTCTCTGAAGTATCCTTCATATCCATGAAGCTTGTTATTAACCAGAAGAGTGAGATTTTTATTTTTTTCCATTACTTCACCCATGAAACAAAATGTCATATAGCAACGTGAGGAATGGCAGTAAAGTCATATGCTCATGCCATGCTACAGTGATGCATGGCTGTGGGCCACTGTAGTATACCAGTGTTTGTGACTGGAGCTTACTCTTATTTACCTCCAGCATGTCTAATTCCCTGAGGCCTTGAAACTGAAAAAACCCCTGCTTTTGGCAAGTGGTAGCCTAGTCACTTCACACCTAAGATACAGTGCTAACAAAGAACTATTAATTCTTTTTAAATCTTTATGCAAATCATTCAAATTACATTTATTAAAAATTATGAAGGAGAGCAGGGAAGTTTTAATGAGTAGCTATGCTGTGCATTATATGTGCACAAAGGAGATGTAATGATGCATTATAAATGCTGAGAAAATTTAATCAGTGTAGAAAAAATATAATGAAATGGTTGTTTAAACACTGCAAAGCTAATGTTATAGTAATTGCTTCCCATTGAGCAAGACATGGTGCACATTATCTAGGCTGTGTTTGATTAGTGATCCTGCCTATGACATCTTGCCTTTTCTTAATTTTACTTCAATATCATTTAAAAATCTTCAATTTAAAGCACAGTTAAAAAAACAAAATCAAGCATGACATCAAATTAATTTCTTCCTTTTCTTTTCTCACCCAGTCTTCATAAAAGTCTGCTTTGATTTTCTATGGCTATATGCAAGGATACTGAATGCTTGCACTTACAGAAGATATGATTCTGTGGAGTTTGTGTTTTTTTCCCCTGCAAAGTGATACCAGCAGTATTAATTGTAATGATACTCATATTTTTCAAAATGTCCTTGTAGAATGTGGATTGGAATACACTGAAGTTTTGTTATGCATTTATTTCAAAGATTTCTTTTAAATGAATGAGACATTGATTTCACCACTGATCTTTCTTAGTTCTTCAGAGCCTGTAGGGTTACTTTTTTACTAATAGTTGTACACCAGTTCCTAAAATGGAGTGGATAGAAAATTCTACTCATAAGTCCTCTTACAGCTATAAAGCTTAGGTATGAATAAACAAGGAAACCTTATTCATCTTGCCTACTGAGACTTATTTGTAGGCGTTCATTAGGGCTTTTGCTTTAGGAAATGTCTTAAAGTCGTAAAGATTCTGAATTGTGGCTGATGGTCTTCTGTAAATGATAGCTTGAAGTGGAATTATTTTTGTAAGTTTCAGTCAATGAGACTTGTTCCAGGCTTTAAGATATGTTCATCTCTCACTGAACACAGTGAGGGGTTTCCACTGCTCTTTGAATTAGAAACCTTTCCTGGAAACCACCACCGTGCATTACTGAAGATCAGACCAGGAGGGAATTATTTTTCAAATGTGGAGTAACAACCTTTTATAGAGAAACCAGATCTAAAGAAGAAAGAATAGGCATTTAAAGAAATGAATCTCAGTAAATATAATTTATTCTCCCAGTAAATATGCTCTCCCAGCAAATAAAATTGAAAATACAAAAATGTAGCTGAAACTAAGTACAGTAACATTACTAGTTCTGCATGGTCTTGTTGTCACTAATATTAGAAGAGTAAATGTATTCAAGATTGATTTTCCCGCTTTCAGTTTGAAGCATGCAACCCATGCATGTTTCTGTATTATTTCTCTTATTAAACAAAAGCATTTCATTGATATAAGATGAACTTTAACTATAATTTTAAACATAAATTTGTATATAAGCCCAAAGTTGATATTGTCAAGGTAAAGTTTATTGATGGTTTTCAAGGCAGTAAGAACTTACTATGATTAAAAAAATATTCAAAAGAGAAAAGATATTCAGTGAAATATTCCAATTTTTATTTGTATGTGGTCTTGAAAACTGTAGCAACTTTGTGACAGTCTGACTGAGATTTTGGAGTCAGACTATTTCTAATTAATATAATCACAGGCTACTTAACAAAAACAGTTTTCTCTGGTTTTAGCTGATTGCTCAGTTTCTTAGAGCTGACACGATATACTTTTTTGTTCTTGAGATACACGATAGTATTGTTTTGTATGTCACATGTATATTGCTCAGGAATAGTTTCCAATTTTTGGAATCCTTGGGCTAATTTTGTAAACCTTTGATTCCCTCCAAAGAAATTAAGAACACGCTGTTTCAGAAGTGAATGGCCCACTGATCTCAGGCCTTGGTATGAGTTGGTACAGTTGCTACTGTTGGCATAAGGCTAGAAATGAAAAAAAATTTTGGGCTAATTTGAGAAAGGAACAGGTGAGGCTCAAATAATTTAGGAGCAAGGAGAAAAAGAACAAGTGGCAGCTGCTCCAAGAAACATTGGCTTGTATCAGTGCAACATATGGAAGGGCAAATCATAAGCACATGATTTCATCATCCCTGTGATGAAGGCTTAGTCTTCAGATCAACAGTACACAAATTTTGTTGTTTTTTTGGTTAATAAAGAAGATTGGGTTAGAGCTCCTCCTGGAGACTCCTGCAGAGTCACAGAAGAAGCCAGGACATGGATTCCTTCTAGAAATGCTCTTTCTGTCATGAAGAGAGTCTTAAATCAATAGCCTCAATGCTAAACTGAGCTGACAGTGTATCTCACTGGTATTCACTTAAGTAGAAAAAAAGAAAAAAATGCAGAAAAAACCCCCTCTATGTACTTAGTGTGTTTGGTTTTCCTTAACTATGTCTCATGATATGTTTAAAGCTCTTTCTAAAATCTTCAATTTACATGATGCTTTCAATCTTTACAAAAATAAATAGTGTGTCACTGTGATGCATCCTGCTTGTTCAGAGATTGCACTTTGGGTGTAGTTGCAGTCATGACATGAGGATACAGGGCAAACCTTACAGCCTGATTTGTCTTTGTCAGAGAGGTAGCAATGCTCAACACTGAAATCCAGGATATACGTGACTCTAAGTAGAGCAATTTGTCAAGTATTTAATTGACACAAATTGAAATTAAACTAGTTCTCAGACTCTAGAGGTCACTTTGCAACAGGAAGAATTCATTATCTAACTATACACAGAGGAAAACTATTTCACAATTGAAGTTGATTTGTGAGAGATGGATGTACACAAATAAAATTAAAAACTCATAGGTCACATTTGCAAAGTAAACTATAAGAACCTACAGGCTCCAGTATTCCCTGGCTAATAGCCCACCAGTTCTTCTGAAAAAAACAGAGCAGCCATTGTCATATTCAGGTCTATCAAGTATTTCAGACTCTTTTTGCATAAGGAAACACACAAATTACTTGCTTCAAACCTTGTACGAGACAAATGTCTTTTTCGTCATGAAGTTCATCATCATATATTAGAGCACTGGAGACATATATACATGGCATCCCACCCTAAGAAGAAAGATCTTTTTAAAAGTTTTTGTATTTTATTTCACCTATGGCCTACTTTCAAAATTTATTAGAGAAGTGCTCATCTCTTGAAAGTGTGTTCACTTTCAACCCTATCACTTTGGAAGTCTAATTAAAATCTTTCCTGGGTTAAATCTTGATTCTGTCATGGAATAAGAGGAAGTCTGTTATGCAGATACAAACCCCATTTCTCTCATTTGCTCAGTGATTGTTGGGATGTGAAAAAGAAGTGAGAAAAGACAAGGAGAAAGAAGAAATAATGATAAAGGTTTGAAGGGTGAAATACAAGTTTACAGCTGCAGTGAAATTTATTTTGTGTGTGCCAGTGTTTTATGGCAGTGGACCATATCCACTGCTGGCAGGCTAAAGTCATCAGCAGGAGTCTCACTGATCAGCAGTGACACCAGCATGGTCCTGCTGGTGCAGGTCTTCCAGAGGGGAAGAATATTTTCTGCTGCAGAGCTCCAGAGGTACCTAAACTCTCTTTTTTCAAAGACTGCAAGCTTCTCTCTGCTTTCACTTGTGTGGCCACTCTGGTTGAGAATGAAAGTACTTCACATCCACTTTGCTTGCAGAGGTGTGAAAGATCCCAGGCTGTGGCAAAGGAGGCCCAGTATGCAGGATTTTATTTCCTGTGGTGGCATCTCTTGAGGGCATGTTTTCCCACTGAAATGAATGTCAAGTTTTGAACCTTTCTTATGGGGTAAAAAAACAAACAAACAAACAAACAAACAAAAAGATTAAGAAAGATTAAGAAAGGTTAAGATTAAGAAAGAAGTAATCTGAAAACAATGAAAATAAAAGAAAGCCCAAAATTTATCCTGAAATGTGGAAATATGTTTACTGTGTTCTGCATTTAAAAAATGCCTGGTTCAGGTATCTAGCAGGAAGATATGTATAGCTGTGTGCTCCCCAGATATTTTAGACCAATTGAAAAACCTTAACATATTGGGACCACCGTGTATCCTTTTCTGTACTTTTATTTATAAGCATCAGAGATGTTAATATTTTGGGGGTTTATTTTCAGGTTGTACTTTGAGAAATACTAGTCTAATGTATTTGGGAAACAGAGTCAGTTTGGGAAACTCAGTTCGAGATAACAATTCTCTACTCTGGTTAGGAGCATTTTCAAGAAAAAAATGCAAATTGCCTGAACTAGTAGGTTTTTAGCCAGCAGAAATTCATTGGCATCAGAGACACTAGTCCTGCAACTCTCCTATCTGTGCAAATGAAAGGTGCTGTTCTCTGGACCCCATATTCTCCTGGAAAGCAAAGGCAGGCCTGATTGATAGCTTTTCTTTCTTACAGGTATTTACAGTAATGACCTACTAAATAGCAGTTATTGGCTGGGACTGTTTGTGTTTGGTATCTGTATGGTATATAATTTAGTATCTCATAATTTATCTCAAAATTACCTTTTTACTAATTCTTGGTTTGTAGAGAATCTGCTTAACAGAAGCCTTTTCTAGAAGAAACATGCTTTCTGACTGATGTTTGTCACTGGGAAGAAAACCTCCTTTTGAATCTTATTGTCCTGTTCTGATTCTCCAGATATCTGTTAATATGCTTCTGCTGTTTCTCCTAAAGTTTATGTATTGTTCTTTGTTCAGAAACACAGGGAGACCAGAGTTCTGGTTTGTGAAGAGCAAGTTGTGGCATAAACTGCAGGAGAATATGCATAATTTGGAAATGCAGATTCAAGTGCTATGCAGTACTGAAGAAAATTAAGGTTAAAAACCCATTACCATGGATGGCTTGGGAAAAAAAAATACTAAGGTGATTGTAAATATTGATTAAATAAATAGGCTAGAGATTTCTGACCAGTGAAAAATGACAGCCAGGAGTTATTCAACTTTGCTAGAAATATTTATTCTGGTCAATGCACCACGTCTTATCTTCTGAGGAAAAGAAATACTTAGTGAAACAACAAAAAGAGAAAAGAAAATTTATCAATATTGAGATGCCTGATGATTTGTCATTGAAAATACTGAAAATTCAGAACAGAACTTTAATGCAGCAGGAATATGAGTTTCTCCTCAGGGCAAAAGTTTAAATTATACTTGCAGTCTGTAGAAAGCTTTGAAATGACAAAGGGTAGCAGAGAAGAAAGTGGTCAACTTTCTTCTCTGAGAAAGAGAAGGTAGGAAATAAGGAGAGGTCAAATATTCAATCTGACAAGTATTTTTGAAGATTTGGGCTTTTACTCTGCATATCAGAGAAGGGTTTTGTCTCTAGAAATGATATTTTTTAAATCAATGTTGAGTAATTGCAATTAATGGAATAATATGAAAAGAAAAAACTACAAATAAAAATACAATAAATATTAACAACAAACAAGACAAAGTTGTAAATCCAACTGGTGATATATATATATTTTTTTTTGTTACAAGTATTTCTAGTCCCTGATTGGAACTATTTGTCAGTACTAAAACATTACAAGCCAGTGAAGCTTGTCCCTAGGACATTTGGAGTAGTTTAGGAATAAAGTTAGGGGAATGTGGCATTACGATGAAATACCATTGCTTGATTTCAAGTAATCAATAACTAATAAAAATATAATCGGGAGCTGTAACAATTATGGTTTAATATTATAGTCTAAAGTCTGGAATGCTGGAGATATTTAACAATTGTTGAGTCAGAACAAAGAACAAGAAAAGTTACTCTTTGACTGTTTTGAATACATAAAAATGAGACCTTTTGTTACTGTGGTATTTCAATTTGGAAGAGACATGCAAGCAGTCATATTATAAAGTCATTGAATTCTCTAACAATTACTGATGATGATTTTCTTTCCCTAAAAATATTGCATGAATATGTTTGTCACCTTTAGAGCCTAAAATTGATCGATCAGCATAAGGTTATGACTGGATTGGAAGTTGGTTTGTGGCTTATAAATTAGTAGTTATGATCTGTTTACTTTTATTATAAGGAAAAGGAACAGCACCAAGCAGTCAAATATTTATTTTATAAAAAGCATTATTTAGAAAAGATAAGGACAACTATAAATAAAACTCTGGTGGAAAAACATCAATAAAAATTAGGATCTTACAGTTTATGGAAAAGTGAAAAAACTGCAATAATGTAGCTGAGAAAGGACAATTTTAAATAAGCCTTTGTTTCAGTGGATAAATAAAGTTTTCAATTAAAACAATTAACACAATATGTCTATAAAGGGGGAAGTATGAGTTACTATAAAACCTAAAACATAGGGATGTATAAAACTCTTATGGGAATTTCGAATCATTGTGCCAAGAAGGACAATAAAGGCAAAGTATTTAAAATTTCATGTATACAGAAGACAAAGAATAGCAAAGTCCATTTATAGATGGAGGTGGTAAAATGATGATGTAGGGAAAAGACAAGTGTTCATAACTGTTTCTCTTCTGCATCTGAAAATAAACTGGATGATGTGCCAGTATCACCTGAGGATGACATGCTGCCTTGTTATTCGCTAAGGAGAATAATAATTAACAATGTTGAAAGATAAACACTTTAGACAGAAGGCCTGGACAATTTGTACACAGTCTAATACCACTGGGTAAGATGTCTTTCTTGCTAGCATTAATATTTAATAGACATGGAAGATTATAACACTTCAGAGAGCTATTTGAAGTAGACAAGCATAGCATGGGTAACTTGTTAAACTGAGTTCAGCCTTAGGCACTGTAATAGAAAGACCTGATATTGGATTTGATTAAACAAAGAAGTAATGCAGCAAGTTCCACATTTTTTTCTATGGAAAACAAGTCTTGTTCGATCAGATTAACTTTGGTTGCTCAAGGTAACTGCATAATAAATATTTGAATGGCATTCATCCAGTGATATTCCAATTTGAAAAGGACACTAAAATAATATCAGTAAATCAAATGTGTGTTAAATAAATTCAAAGCTGGATAATAGATGTCTCAGAGAAAATCACCTTGAATAGTGGTATTTCTAGCGGATTTGTTGGAGTATGTACTAGATTGATGGAAGCACTGAGTAGGTTTTTATTGCCTGGAAATAAATAAAGTTATGGTTGTTTAAAAATTATTGACTGTAAGGTTGTAAAGATTATAAGAAGAGTAAATAAGTGCAAGAACTGGATTTAATGACCCTGCTTTGTATTATTTCAGCATATTGTATTTAAATACAGACCATTTCTGTATTCCAATGGAAAAAAGAAATGAAAAAAACCATGCTGAGCTTGTTTTGGAAAAATTCTGGATGTTGCAGCTGACAAAAACTCAGAAGAAGCTATCAGTGAGTGAGTCCATGTCTAAAACAGCTGTAGATGCTTTTTTCAGAATGAATAAACAGGAGCAGTGAGTAGGAGAAAATGGAAAGTGTATATCTGGTTGTAGAATACTATGTATTGTACACAGTTCTGTAGCTGTTTTGAAAAAGGAATTAAGGAATAAGGAGTGATGGAACAAATATCCACCAGAATGTAGTGAATTGTGTAATGTAAAATGTGTTGATGTGAGAGGTCTTTACCTTAAGATGTCTAGATCATCAGGGAAAGTAATTCAATTAGAGAGAACAACAGCTTCCTGAGAGGGAAAGGCAGAGTACTTAACCCAGATGAGATGGACCAAAAGGAAGAACAAACGTCTGGAACCTAAAATTAGAAACATTCAGGTAGGAAGTAAGGGGAATTTTTGTCTTCTTTGAGGGCGGATGATGAGTCATTGGGGAAGCTATCAAAAGAAGTGGTATTTTTTCCAAATACTCCCTGTGCTGCTGGTTTTGGCTTAAGACTGTTTAGAACATATGCTTTAGTCTGACACAGTTTAGAGTTTAATATCCCTAATGTTTAGACTCCATACAAGGTCATCAAGATTAAATTTAATGGTCCATCATATAAAAGGGGTGAGTTGTATGTTGAAATGTTCTTCATCTACATCGTTGCATGAAACAGAATGAACACCTTATGCTATTAACTCCTCTTGTTTGCACCTTATAGGGATGACAGAATACACTATATCAGGATTTCGAAAACAGGAAGAACTGTGTGTAATGGTTTCTTAGGGTTCTCACAAAATGTAGTCTTTTCATCATTACCTAGTGTTGCTCGAAATTTTCTTGTCTGGAGTCAGGAGCACACAGGTTGCAAGCCAG
Organism: Tyto alba; assembly: GCF_018691265.1. Taxonomy (NCBI): domain Eukaryota; kingdom Metazoa; phylum Chordata; class Aves; order Strigiformes; family Tytonidae; genus Tyto; species Tyto alba. Next base: position 19,203,315 of record NW_024881275.1, on the reverse strand, counting down.
CCTGAGGGACATGCTATAAAATGTATGTATTCACATCTGGGCATTGCTGTCAATTCCTTCTGCTTGAATATAGTTTAATGTCTTGCACATAAGTGCTAAAGGTATTTTGGGCAATTTTTTTCTTTCTATTGTGCATGAAGTAAAACACAAGTACAAAAAAATTCTATAGTGGCGAGTGACTCATCAGTTTGCCAGAGCTGACTTAATCAACAATGTCTAAATAGTGAAGATGCTGCACATTGATTTCAGTAAAAGCAGAGCTTTCAAAATTACCTTCTCGTTCCCTAGTAAAAAAAGAATAAAGGAAATTGCTTTCCTGCTTTGACTAAAATGGTCAAATGCTAAACAAGAATTTGGTTCAGATTTGCATTTATTGTATTTGTTATCTTGAAATGTAAGAAAAAGCAGTTGTAACTTTGCTGAATGATCTAATTTATTCACATGCTAGCTACATCTTATTCAATACTAACAGTGGTAGGCAAGAAAATGAAATGCTTCTGTAAATTTTAAGTCATCAGGAATTCAAGGTTCAGAGGGACGATGATAGAATCCTATGTATTTTAAAGCCATAAACATAGCTAATCGGCTAATGCAAATTTCTTCATGTTAACCATAAACATAATCTGTCTTCTTGCAATCCTACTGTTTTGCAAACACCTTTTCAAAATTGCTTCAAGGATCAAAGTAATTGTTTTTGTATGCTATAGGAGGTGTATGTTGAGAAATGCACAGGAAATAATAGGCAGGCAACATTACCAGTTTAACTGTAGTCATTTTGGTGTCGATTTTTTTGCTCACCTGCTTGGCAAGTTAGGAATAATTTAGCAAGCATATTGAGTGACATTGGTGTCAAGTGGTACTGTATGTTTATTCATGGCATTCAGTATGTCAGCACTTAGTGTGGTAGGTACTCTTTAAAGTGTCTAAAATGTGTGCTTGTGTAAATAAAATGGTAGAAACCAAAACATGACAATGAGATTTGGACATCTGGAAAGCAAATGACCTGGATAATGTGAGCAGGGCTTCACACTGGATAGTGTCTTGTCAATTCCACTTTAATCATTTTACTAAATTTCTGTAGGCCTTGAGGAAGGATTGGAATTAAGCAAGTGAGTGGTAGAAGAGTTAGATTCATTGTGACAGAGGTACTAGAGAGAAAGAAGGTATACATCATTCTCTTTTAAATTGAAACCTAGTTGTATAATCACAAATTCATCAGAAACAAGTTTGTAAAGAGGTCTGAACACCCTAGTGCTCAGAGAGCAGAATTCTTACTGTTTGATAACTGATTTTATCATGAGCTTTTGTATTTAGAGTGTTTTTCAGGCATTTCCTTTGCATCACAGACATAAACTGACCCCACCTAAGAATCTAGAATTTTTCATCTTGAACACAGTTACTCCATAGATGTTGAATGGTACTACTGATCTTATGCCTATTGCCTGTATCACTGTGTAATATATTCCTTGCCACAAAAGTCACAAGGAAATGATTTTGTTAATAAATGGCTAATTGCGCTGAAATGCAATTGGAAACTTGTTAGATAGAAAAAAGTATACATTCTCAAAGGAAAAAACACTGGGAGAATAAATCACTTTGTGGCTCTTTTGTTACATATGACGATATTACTCCAATAACCCCAAGGATGCTTGAACCCAAAATATGGTGCAGACTCTCAAGGATGCAAAGACTTCCTAAATAAATTGGAGTCCAGTTTTATCTGATATATCTTGGATATAATAATTTTACACAGCTCTGCTTCCAGCATCTATTTCCAATCTGTGCAATGATTGATTTGTCATTGTTCCAGTCCCAACAAGATTGTTCGTTCATGTTGGAAACATATTTCCCAGTAGTAAACACAGATTTAAGTATATGTGAAATGAAGCACCTATCCCTGTGGAAACTGAGTGAAGAGAACTCCCATCAGTACTGTGAGCTAAAAAGAAAACAATTTCCGCCCCCCCCCCCCCCCCCCCAATAAACCTGTGTTGTAAGTCCCCATAAAAAGAGTGAACATTCCTATTTTAGTACCACTGAAGTGTCCCACCATACCCCACCAGTGAGGGCAAAATAAGTAAAATGGCATCATGTGCAGTAGATACCACTTATAAAAGATAATCCTGTAGGAATATTGAATGCTTCTTTGAAATGCTATTGAGCCAAGAGCTGATTGCAATGGTAGTTATAACTCTGGGTATTGCAGAGCCATGACTCACCAAAGTGGCCCGCTGCTTGCTGACATTTTGTATGTTTCTTTCAGATGCCCTGTCTTCTTGCATATGAAGTATGATAATGCATTCAGGCTGTGTCTTCTGTTTTAGGATGTTCAGATGGAAAACTCTGTGTTGGATATGGGAATAGCAATGAGATCTCTTCGTTTTCTAGTGTTTCCTGTAATGTCTGGTATGAATATTTTTCCCTTCCTCTTTGTGAGTGAAGAGAATTTGTACTAAAGAGATGCAGAGTGATTCCTCAGACCATTGCTTCTAGTTCAACCCAAATAGTCTTTAAAAACTTATAGAAAAAAGCAGTTTAAGATTGATGTCCTCTTACTGCTAACACATGATAATAGATATAAAACGTTCAGGGTAAAGAGTGAAATAGAAACTCACAGTTCTTCTAAAGGCTCCAAGGTTAGGAGGTCTAGCTGCACTGTGGAGCTGAGTGGTACCATGATAGGAGGAGAGGGGAGGCTCCTCATAACAGAAGAGTGTGGAGGCCCATGGAGAGCATAACCCGTTACTGCAGTTACTAATGGGTGTCTGTTAAAGAGATGTTTTCCTCAGGTGTGTGCTTTTGATACTTCAGTCGGGGTTACAATCAGTCTGTCAGGACGCATAGCAGTGAGCATTGGCATGTGACATGAAGGGCAGATGTTTGGGCTGCACCCTCATTCAGGCCACATCAGAAGCTGCAAAGCTGAAAATTATGAGCTGCAGGTAGGACTTTAAATGGCTTCTTTAATTAAGAAGAGCCCATGTACAGAGGCTAAGTAGCTAAAAAATTTGTTTCTTACAGGAATTGTATGCCCTTTACTGCAGAGGCTGGACAGGCTGTACACACAGTGAGGTAAGCTTAGGGAGGGGAAAGGAGCCTTTTGTAGGAGGCACTGCAGTAGAGATTTGGCTATTTCAGTCTTTGCCATGGGGACCTAGATTGGATTTTTCAAAGATGATTTGCACCTGTTGTTCCCTGTGCTTGATAGAGACCTTTAAATTGCAGGAGGATCCCTGAGCTGTGCTTTCGACATGAAGCTGTATAGAACACTAAGTACTTTCTGAAATAAGGTTTCGGTTGTCTTATATTGAGCATCCATATAAAATGGAACATTTTGACCTTGTTATTTCAGTTAAGAAAAAATCAGTCACCTCACTGGGGTGTTTCAAAGATGTGCTGGTTACTGTTTGCAAAGTATTTGGCTACCTAAAAAATCTGGACAATAAATACAAGCATGTTGAACTGTGTTTTGTTATGTATCTGCAACTGTTATGCAGCTGGTCTGTGGCTGTACTTGAGTATTCAGGATGCCCACACAGAATTCTCTAAAAGTAGTCCTCTCATTCAAAATACTTATTTCATAAACAGATAGATCAGGACTTTACTGTAAGAGATTTTGCTCTTAATAGGCTATAAAATCAGCTATTCCCTGAGACCACTGGCTTTTCTCATTACCTTGTTTAAATCAAGCATTCTTTTGGAAGTTTTTTTTTTTTTTTTTTTTGAAGGGGAGATTCACAGAGGTAGTGGTAATGAGGACTAGTTCATCTAAGAATATACAATACAGCTTAATTAATGTGTAAAGCTCAGAGAGATAATCACTCCTTCCAACTGCTGTAGCATTAAGATTAGAGGCTGAAAAATCTTCCTTCCTGAAGGTTCTCAAGACAAAAATAAATCTGTGAGCTTTACATCTTTAGTTTTTCATTTTTATTTCCATTCTGTTTTACTGATTGAGCACAAACTGTAGGAACGTTGAGTGTGTGCACGCAAATGAAAAAAATGAAGTACCTTTTTTATAAGCCTCAGAAGCCTCAGAGGGACTGTATTACTTTCACTCAGCAAAAACTACTTTAAAAAAAAAAAAGATAAAACCGTATTTGATAGCTGCTGAAAGAGGGAATAATCCAGATACAGACATTATGGCACAACATGCCATGCAGTTTCAATCTGCTACATTTTAGTAGCACATCAGTCACAATAAGCCCATTGTGAAAGGTTTTCTCTACTTTGTATATTTTTTAGGAGACCCCTGGAGGCAGTGGGAAATATGTATATTTTTGTGTGAGGGAGCGTGAACAAACTGTCTTTGGGATAATCTGAACAGTTGTTGATTGATAATTCTTATATGGATCCTAAAGCGGAGATTGCCCAGCTGTGCTTGATGAGATTCATCATCTCATCTAATGCTGATAGCTCCCAAAAGACTGTTCCAGATCTCATCAGTCCTGAAACACGAGATGGGTGGAGTAGACCATAGCAAGTGCCCATTTCACAGAGACCCCATTCAGGCATTGGGTGTCAGCATTTGCCAGCAGACAGCAGTTGGAGTCACGACAGAGACAGACAATGACAGATTTAGTTTCTTGCTCCAGTTGTAAAGGCAGCCCAGACTTGTAGTATGAGGAGCAAGCCGAGGAGCTGCCAGCGCCTCCCCGCTATAAACAGCACCTGTGCTGCCAAATGGCAGTGCTGCTCTGGGGCCAGATCCTTCCTCGGGGCCTCCAATTTGTGAAGCTCATTCCCAGGACATGGACCCATTTTCTCTAGGGGTAAGGGAGTGGTAGAATTAAACACCAAGATCCCTGTTCCCCCTCACATGTGAGCAATTCACCTGACCACATGATGCTGAATGTTTTCTCAAGTTAAGCTCTCTGATCAGTAAATAAAAGCCATTTGATTCAAGTAGTGTGACTAAGAGCACGCTCTGTTGTGTGGATCAGCTTCCAGAGGCTGTTTTACCTAAAGATTCAGATTAAAGGTTTCTCTAGCCTTATCTGTCTGCTACTCTGAATTGCTTCCAATTATATCTTGCAAGTGGTGCAGGATGGAGAAGTTGCTCATATCCCTCCCTCAAGGGCAAAGACCTGCATTTTTCTCATGTGACTTTTTTTTTTTTTTTTCTGAGATCTAGTCAAACTCATTTGCAAGCAACAGCTTATTTTTTCCTATCTTGCCAAAACTCACTTTTTCTCAATGTTCTACAGAAATGTTAGGACAATTTCCATGGCTTGCAGTTGCATGAGATGTCCTGTGCTGTTTCTTTTAGCCTTAGAGGTAATGAACAAGAGACAGCAATGGGAATTTCTTTAATTCCCTTCCCACACTGAGGTAGGAACAAATAACCATCAGAAGAAAGCCCACCAAAGTTGCCCTTATGACAGCTGAAGCTGTTGATACAGCCTGCCCAAGACACTGTTTGCATTGCCTTCCTGGGCCAAAGCATAACTATGACTTTCACATTTACCTTTACATGTGGATTTACTGTGCACTAGAAGTCTATTAAGACTTCAAATCCAGATATAGGCCTCCAGTAGTGAGTTAGCCAAGCCCCCAAACCTCCAATCAATTACAAATAAACTATTGCTTCAAGAAAACTGTAAGAAGAAATACCCTATGCTAAATGCCGTGTATGTATTTTGTACTTTACAGTCTCATAGTGGCATTAAGGGAAAAGTAAGTGGGAAACTGGGCTAGAAAATGCCAAAGTGGTGGTTGCCTGGGGAACTTGAATTCAGCTCTTTTTGCAGTATATTTATAAGTCAGTCTTCGAGCACACTATTGGATACTGTTCATTTTTTTTTTTGTTTGTTTGGGTTTTTTTTTGTTTGTTTGGTTTTTATTTCAGCATGGGCAAAACAATTGATCTTCTTCTGTTATTCCCTACTCAGAAAAATGACTGTGTTGATTTTGGAACTGAAACCAAAGCATAGAAATTGCGTAGGAAATTTCAGCTTAAGCAGTTAAAGTGTCAGGCAACTAGAAAGAGAGCCTGATAATGAAAAGTGCTGGGTAACCTTAATGAATGGGAATACTGTGAACTATTTTGCTAAAAAGATTGAGAAAATTACAGAGATTTTATATTCTTTTTTTTTTTTTCTTCAGTGGTTCATATGTTTATTTTGTTCTTGATCATAATATAGAAAAAAATTGTTAATATTGATAAAAAAGGATAACTATTTTATGGTTTCAAAGAGTCATCATCAGAAAGAGTTATCATAATGTTATCTGAAATATTATAATATTCCCCTGAAGTCTCAGGAAAGATGTACCTAGAAACTCTGCTGAACACTATAATAACTTCATCTGTAGGCAGGCTACTGCTAATAACATAAATCCAACCATCTCTAGTCCAGGGATTGCTTGTGCAGGTGTGCATATGTAGGGGAAAAATCTGACTTTTGATTTGATAATAGTGACCGTTGGGAGTTTGCAACAAGGTTTTTGCAGGGGTTGTAGTCTTGCAGTTTGGCCTTTATTTTTGGTGCCATTTTCTATCTTTACACCCCAAGTGCCAGGTCTGTTTGGCTGTCAGATCTCCTGGACAGATTGGTCAGGACACAACAGAGCTTGCTCATTTCTGCAGCTTCAAGAGCAGTGCCCAAGCCAAGCAGGATTAAAAAAAAAAAAAAAAAAAAAGGCACCTAAGAGGGATGCATTTTCCAGGTAAATAAATGATCAACAACATTACCACATCTTATTTTATATTAAATTTGACCTTTAAGCCATGTCTTTACATTATTGAACTATATTAGATTGGTGAAATAAATTGTTGAATTTTGGGAGACTTAAATTAATGAGAATTATCCTGATATCACCTTATCCTGCCTGTCTACCTTTGTACAAGTGAGATGTACATGTTGCAATGGTTTCAAAAATACATAACTTGCTTTGTTTTTTTTTGTGTTAACTTGTTTTTTTTTTTTGATATTGCTCCTGGCTGAACCTGAATTTAAATTATCAATGCTATTGATGAATCAGTGACCATTTCCTTAAGGGTTTTGGTATTTTTTCCCCTCTACCTACCTTTCCACAGGATCTGTTAAACCCTACTATTCTATTTTCATCACCAAGCAGAAATAGCTGTGTAGCAATGTGTAAAATCTTTCCCAGAACAATCTCCCAGAGCGCCTGTGTGGGTAGGTGAAATATTTTTTGAGATATTCTTAAGTTTCTGATGGTTGTGTTACTGCCAACTGGCTCCTCTCTAAAAATATTTTCAATGTATTTTTCAATTCAAGGTTCATTATTTTTATGTGTCAAAAAGGTCATGTGTGTTGTATGACAGGATCATATTTACTGGCATGAAAGAGCAAAAAAGTGATCTTTTTATTAAGAATCCCCATAAAGGACTTGTTAGACATATTTATTTTAAGAAGGAAATAAAAAAGACATTTTACAAAGAGTGGTACCTCTGTTTGCCTTCCAGAACACATCTGTGATGAGCTGCCTACAGACTGTGTCTCTGAGTAGACACGGTCCTTGTTTATGGCATCTCCTGTTCAAACATCTGGTGTTTTCAAGATATTTCTGGAGGCAAGTAGCTCTCTTTTCCTGTGCCCAGAAACCATGAGGACTCTCTCTCAGTGAAAGCTGTCATCCAGGTTGTTCTGGGCAAGCGGAAGGTAAAAGAAAACAACTTTAGCCTGTGTGGCATGAAGCCACATGCAGCAAAATATGGTGCTGTGACCCATGGAGGAACCACAGAATTCCCCCTACCATGGCTCTGAAGCTCTGTTGTGGACCTTGGAAGAAATGTCTTATTAATTCCTCTGCTTTTACCATCAATAATATTCTTCCTGCAGCAGAGTTTCATGTTTAAAAAAATGTGTGAGTACTGCTTTAGGGGAGGCTGTTTCACAGGTGCAGGTGTTTAGTGTCCCTTGTGTGGCATCTGAATGCCCTTTATTAACTAGAATCATGTCTTAATGCATTATCTAACAGGCAGCAAATAGCATTTGCTCCCAAGGGGCTGTTGCATTCAGCCAGCTTGTATGTAATGAGCAAGGTGGCCATTAGCTTAGGATTCTGCTCATTCCTCTGCATTGATGAATACAAACTGCCTGCGTTCCTCAGGAACATTACAATTATTTGGGAACGGAATATTGTTTATAGAAGGAACTGTTGTAAAATCTGAAGATGACAATATATGGAGTCAGGTTTTTTTACCAGTCAGGCCAGCCAGATGGGGAAATTAGTTGGAAAATAAAATGAGAAAAGGGAGAGGGCAAACTGGAACAATTACAATACCACGTCTTAGTACAAATAGTTTTGTGAGGACTGCTGTTCAGACTCAGTCTCTGCCCAACTTTATATTACATTTATAGTTGTGAAAGGCAAAAGCTAGATGCTAAATCAAGAAAACATCCTAATTCAGAATATTTTGTAAGATTAGGTTTGTGTGTAACATTCAAAAAAGCTGAAACATATTCTTACACATAAATAAATATCTAAATGGTGCTCTCAATTGGAATGATCTTAGGCATATATTGAACTGTTTTCAGTAATTTCATAGTCAGTCATTGGCTCAGTCTGTGCAGCAAAATTATTAAAGTTATCTAGAGCATATGGTTGATCATGCTCATCCTTTTCAGTGAACAACCAGTATTATATGCAAAGGCAGAAATAAATTTGACAGGAGGAAAGAATTCCATCCTTTTCTTGTGAAATATATATAAAAAAAGAATCCATAAAGCCTCATATTTCACAGACCAGAAGACCATGATCTACCTTGTTAATTTTGGTGTTGAGGTCACTTCCAGTGTGCAGAGCGACTTCTGAGCCATGACCAATATCGGGCAGCTTCACGTCATTCTTGAACAAGAAGCTGATGTTTACTTAACTAAGCTGAGTTAGGAAATAGTTGCAGGCTGACTCACATTTGGGTGCTGCCTGTATGAAAGAGAAGTCATCATCACCAGTTTCAAGGTTTAACAATAAGATTAATTGTGTTTACACCAAGAAGTAGATTATTGGATCCTGTATTTGCTTTTGTTTTAACTGAGGCCAAATCACAGATCTTTTAGAGCAGGCATATATATCTGTGTGTGCATGTATACATAGAGGAGGGATCAAATTCCTCATTTCTTAGTGTTCTGTCCTTATTGATTCTGTCTATGATTTTTCTGAGGAAACAACTCAAAAAATGGCAAAAAATTGATACATCTTCACTGTTTGGCCTCAAGATGGCTGTGAAGACTTTACAATTATGCCTTGCATTTATTGTACATTAATCCCAAGTAACCCCAATTAATAGACTTCTAGGTTCATTTTGTCATGACTCCTGAAGAGGTTGCCTTCTTGCCTACTGCATAATCTCTGGTCTGAGTCTGCAGCCATTATAGACCTAAACCTCTATCGACTGAGAGGCTAAGGCAGTGCTGTACAGTGGGCATGGTTTGCTATGGTCATGCTGTGAGGGAAGTCTGGGTAATGCCAGGTGCTGCAGAGTGCCTCCCCACCCTACCTTGCCTGGTGGGGACTCCAGCCTACTCACATTTGCAGTTCATAATTAGTATTTCAGAAAGGTCATTTCAAGAAATGTGATATGTAATCAAGAATCAAAGTGAATTTTGGAATGCATCCAGCCATCCTGCACAGAGAAGAGAAGACACATTTTAAGCAAAAAAAGCTTTAAAGAAAACCCCGAAGAGAACAGTCTCTTCAGTTTTATATCTATGTCGATATCTATATCTGTATATCTATCTATCTATATCTATATCTATATCTATATCTATATCTATATCTATATCTATATCTATATCTATATCTGTATCTAATCTATATATATCTATATCAATATCTATATCTGTCTCTATCTATATCATCTATACCTATCTATATCTATCTATATATCTATATCATCTATATATCTATATTCAGTGTATGTGGTGGCATCTATATATATGTGTATATGCGTATTTATGTGCGTATATGCTTTTTATATATATATAAGTATGTTTGTGTGTATCTCCATGTGAACATTTGAGAAACAGACCTGGAGGGGGGAAGCTGGCAAAAAGCAGTCAAAGAGCATCTGCTTGTAGTTTTTAAGCTATTTGTAGTTCAGCCATTTGTAGTTTTCCATTTTGGCTGTTTGTTATTAGCTTTGCTAATAAGCTTATGCCTCTCACCTTTTAGATGATGCTTCAGTGATTAACGTGGGAGAAACTATTAAGGAATAGAATATGGACTCACCAGGAACTAGATTTAAGTTGATCAGTGTAGGCTGAAAGATGATGCAACCAAATATTCATATTAAGAAAGGTGTTCATTCTCATGACTTGAGGGGGACCTCTGCCCACCACAATCCAGTTTTTATTTCTGTCCAAAACTAAAGTTTTTAAATGCTAAGTAAAAGGAAATATTCAAAGAAAAGGAAAGAGAAAGAAACAGTCCAAAGCAGCCTGGATGAATGCTTTCTTAATTTTCCTTATCTAGTCTGAAAATTTGTGAATTTACTGCTTTGTTATTAAGTACCACTTTAGTGCATATTAACGCCATTTCAGATATTGGCATTGCTGATTGAGGAATCCATTGCTGCAGTGCCTGTTCAGCAAGCTCTGGGTAGGGGTTTCTTTTTATCTTAGCGTTTTCCATAGCATTTACATTTCTTAGGGCAGATGTGTAGAAGACCTTACTCCACCAGTGTTTCGACATCATTAATACTGACAGTGCCTGTGATGTCAACTTGAAGTAAATTTTGGGAATTTATCTTACAGTGATATTAATCCACAGATTAATAGGGAAATAAATAGGATGTTAAAAAGGGGATGTTACCAGGTATCTAGAGAGTAACCTCAACTGTAGGAATGATCATGACCTATTGAGGCAAGAGCCCAAGAAGTAGTAAATCATTGTCTTGTCTATTAAATATTTTAGCTCAGTGTTTGATGATAGTGAAAAACCTGTTCATGTGCAATTTCTGATATGTAAAACTAGATCCCAGAGGCCAATAAAAGATGCACTTGTTCAATGGTATCTGGATGACTGTTAGTTGTAAAGAAGGTGAGTTTGATGAAGATCCACACTTTCTCTTAGTTCTGCCCTGTACTGAATTAACTTCTCGGTGCTGTTGACTTAGTTCTGTTAGCTTATTTATGATAGCCTATGGAGACTGTCGGTGGAGACCTCACTGGTAATGTAAAATAGCCCTGGATATGGGAAAATGGTAATATTGCTTTACTAGTGTTTGTTTTCCTTGACATATGAATGAATGTACTCAGGTTAGAATCTTTGCCTGGTTGAGTTTTTTGTCTTGTGGGTAATTACAAAAATTCTGAAAATTCCCTATGTAATAACTTAATAATATTTAAGGCAGTCATGAAAATGTGAATGCACTCAAGAAACTACACGACAGAATGGTATCCGTATGAATTACAGCTTAAACATTATCAGAGTCTTCTAATCTTGATGCTATTTTTACTCACAATTAGTGTAATTTATTTTGTGAATCTGACTGAAAGTATCACTTCAGTCAGGGAAATACGAAATCTAATTGAAGATATTTTCAAACAGCCTTTTGCAGACATTCTTGATCTTGTAGTGAGCAAGACAAAGCAATCAGGGGAGGAGGGGAGAGCAATTTTGACAACTTGTAGATTGGTGAAGTGCTTAAATTTGTATTCCAGAATGCGCCCCAGGATTAAGCTAGCAGGCCAGACAGTCAACTTTCACTTATGGTAGATGTAAAGGAGAAGGAAAATGAATGAGATGATCAAACTGCAGTCAGAGCTAGAAGGTACTGTCAAAAGGCTTGTTAATTTAGATTTCTCTGAGGTGGCTCAACATCTTCTTCAAAATTATTTTTGAGGAGGAAACAAAGGACAATGCAATGTTTTTTGAAGTCAGAGTGCCTTTTTTCTTTTTGTAATAGAGTCTGACAGACTGTCTTTGATCTCTGAAACAATCTACAGTCTTGTATAGCTTTGATCACTAATATAATGGATGTGGTGTTATTTTCTGTGTATGTTGAAAGTGGGTCTTAACTAGCCTAGTTAGTATGGGTGCTAATTGCATTAAAAAGAATCCTTACCTTTCATGGAAGTAAGGGCTTACCAGCAGAAGACACACCTGCATTTATGTCCTATCTCTTCAGGAGTGTAAAACTGCAGTGGAGAATCACAGACTGCAGCACTCTTTTGGGCTGCCTCCTCTTGTCATAGGTGTGTGCTTCTACAGGATTAACACAAGTAGGCTATGTTTATGCCTCTCAGTTTGTATAAGCTTTATCTTGCTGTGTCGTGTTTCTGGAGAGCCTACTGGTGCTTGCCAGCAAACACTTCATCAGTGCAGTAGCACAATGACAGAATCCCCTTTCTCTGTGGTGGAGCACCACAGTGAGTGCTGGTAGGCAGACACGGGAAATGTACTAGGGGAGAGCTGCTTCTCCTTGCTGGGCTGCCTTAGAAGAACCAATGCTCTGTTAGAGAAACAAAGCCCAGATTTAGGCCTGACATTGTGTTTTGGTAAACACTGGTTCTGAAATGAAAGGGTGGAAGGATATATCTATATGGCATGTACTGGAAGGAACGGGCTCAAAAGCCCTGCAATGGGTACACAAAGACAGAGCTGTTTTAATTATGGAAATTAGCCACTGATATCATCAGTTTTTCTAATTTAGAAGGCAAAATTTTCGTTCTATCCTATTTATGAGAGCATTTTAAATGCATGGCTCTTCTCTGGAAGCACAAAGCAGAGGAAGACTGGGGAAGGAGTTTGCATACAGCTCAGCTACCCTTAGCAGCAGCCATTTTACCTGCCTGCATGTGCAAATAAACTGCTCTTGGTAGTGGAGTGGTGCTATTATACAGTGATAATGTATGACAAGAGCAGATGGGATGGAGATACTTTCATGGGATTAACGATGTATGAAGAGTTTTGTGAAACTTTGTTTTTGAACCACCATTTTCTGAGATCACCACACTAAAATGATTTACTCGCAAGTGTGTCAGGCTCAAGTATATAGAAACTATGCACTGAAGTTCAGAATTTATTGAAGGCCTTAGATTTCAAAAGAATAGATTTAGAGTGTGATTAGGCTAAGGAGAAATAAATGTACATGGAAAATACAGGAAAGAGACTGAAGCTGCAGGAGTCATGAACCTATATGCTATGCTATCGAGGTTTGGTCTGTTCTTCTATAAACTGCCCTGTTTTTGGAGAATGTCATAGTACAGGGTGTTTTGAACCCTGATGGTACTATAGATGCAGCATCTTTGAGGGACAGACTGCATCAGCACACCCAACAAAGGTCTGCTGTGGACCACCCAGCCATCAAATCCAGTCTTAGCAATCATAAACAGCCTTGCAACTGTAGGGCTTCGGTTTAGACATCAATACTGAGAGAAGAGAGGATGCTTTTAGGAGCTACTGAATTTTCTGTGCTACCAAGGCTATTGGTCTAGCTGAAATATTTCAGAAGAGTGTTCTCTGGAAACTGGATGCTTTTGTGTGTAGGTTGGCTCAAGTGTCAGTGTCGTGGTTTAGGACTGGTTGGCAGCCAACCACAATGCAGCAGCTCTCTCTCCCTTCCCCTCCGGCAATAAGAAGGGACAGAGAACTAGGCTTGGGGTTCGAGATAGGACTGGGATGGGGAAAAATTCCCCTTTATGATCATGAGCAAAAGGCAGACTTGTTAGGGGAAGAAAAAAAGAACATACATTTATTACAGACACTAACAACACATAACAGAGTAGGACAGTGAGAAGCATTGTCACATCTTGAGAACACCTTCCCCCCACCCCTCCCTTCTTCCCGGGCTCAGCTCTGCTCCCGATATCTCTACCTCCTCCCCCAGTGGCGCAGGGGCAGGGAATGGGGGGTGCAGTCAGCGCTGCTTATTCCTTCATGTTCGGTGAAGGGAGTGTCCGGAACTTGTTCCCCTTGCTCCATCGTGGTCCCCCTCTCACAGGAGACAGTCCTCCACAAACTTTCTCCGACATGAATTCCTCCCATGGGCCGCAGCATTCCCCACACTGCTCTGTCATGGGTCACTAACTTCCTCTGACTGGATTCCCTCCCACGGCTGCAGCCCTTCCCGAGCTGCTCCGGCGTGGGACTCCCCCGCATGCTGCAGTCCTCCCAGCACTGAATTACAGCAGCGGGGCTACCTTTTCCCACGAGACCCTGGCCTTCTTCGGGCACAGAACCTTGATCAGGCAAGCAGAAGCCATAGGCCGTAAATCAATGTCTGCTCCACCATAGATCTCCATGGGTGACAGGGGGGGCCGCCCTGCCGTCTCACCACAGGACACAGCGGGGTCTCTTCTCCGGCACACCTCCCCCCTCCTTTCTTCCTCCGTTCCTCCACTGACCTTGGTGTTCACGCAGATGCAGCAATTCCTCCTCACAAGTCCGACTGCCCATCACCACGTTCCTTCTTAAATACGTTATCGCAGAGGCGCAGCTGATTGGCTCAGTTTCCAAACAGAAGTGGAGATGACTTGGAGCTGGGGGAGCTTTGAGAAGCTTCTCACAGGGGGCCGCCCCTATAGCCCCCTCCCCTGCCACCAAAGAACTCTACCACTCACTCAACCCAGGACAGTCAGCAAAGCCTAAACTGAAAGCCTCTGTGTTGATCTTTAGTGTTGTATTTGCCTTCACTGCTGAAGGGACCCCATGTCCAGCTCTCAGCCAGTGTAATTACAGATTCTGGGAAGGAGCAAACACAGTCTTGTCTTCAGCACTGACTTTAGCAAAGTTCTGTTTGCTCTTCTGAACAGCAATGAACACTGGCTTGTCTTGGGTGGGCTTTGGTTCATTTCAGTTGTGAACATAACTTTTCATATGCTGTTAATTCTTTCTCTGGTTACTCCTATATGGAGGCTTTATAATCTTACATTTTTAAAATTTTTCAATTAGTTTGTAAGACCATTGTAAGGTCTTGTCGTGGTTTGAGCCTGGTTAACAGCTAAACGCCAGGCATCTGTTCACCTACCCACCCTCCCCCCATTTGGGAATGAGGAGGGAATCAGAGGGGCAAAGGGAGACTCGCGGGTTGAGATAAAAACAGTTTAATAACAGTAACAGAACAACACGCTGACAGCAGTATCAGCGGGTGATGTACCATACAGCTGCTCACCACCCGCTGACCAACACCTGCCTGCTCCCAGCCGGTGATCCCCAACACCAAGGCCCCACAGCCTCACTCCCGGAAGTGAGAGCCCCTCCCGGCCCACTCCTGCCTTTATATAGTGAGCGCAATGTCACGTGACATGGACTATCGGCCAATGGGGGCCCAGCCCTCCAGCTGTGCTCCCCCCGCCCCCGCACACAGGTGAGGGCACTGGGACCTGGGGAGCCCCTGGGGTCTCAGGGTGCTGCAGCTCCTCCCGCTGCCAGACCAACGGGAACTCTAGTCCAGCCCCGACCAGGACAGAGCTGAGGTATTTAGCAGTGAGAAATAAAAATGATAAATATAATGGTGGTCATTACATTTATTATTCATTATGATGTCAGTGTTCTAACACTGTTTTCAGGAAGTTGAATTTCAGCTAAGGGAAGAGAAGTGCCTTCACTCCTATAGCCCTCAGGCAGCTACTAGGTTGGTTACATCTGATCCTGAGTCATTGGACATGCCTTCACCTATTGTACAAGCAGGAGTAATGACAGAGCTTTGAAGGACAATTGATGTAGGTGCTATAGATTTCAAAATCAATGGAGTGCTGCAAAAAATAATGGAAACCATAAATGTCATCATAAGGGAGGGCATTAATGTCAACTAATGGGCAGGAGACATGAGTGGCTGAAATCATGTCAAACTGAGGTGACTAGTACAGTGAGGGAGCAGTGATACTTCATTTATCTTGCAATAGCAGTCCTGGTATATTATGGTGCCTTGAATAAGGGATACACTCAAAGTCATGCATGTTTTTTTTTGTGTTCATATAAAATGGGTGAATTTATGAAATGGTGCAGGGTACTGACTTCTGTGTTAGAACAGGTTGAATAGTACACGGATACGTGGCAGATGACAAAATCTGGTCTGTTTTACATGGTAGGTTCTTGCTGTTGAAAGAAGGTGTCAGTCTTTCTGGTCTTACTGCCTACTTTACCTTCCACTGACTTCCCCAGGAATCTGTAGGTTCAGGAGCCATAGCCTGGGCACAGTCCCTGCCAGGGCAGTGTTGGGAGGGGGATTTGCCTGAGTCGGTGTGGCTGTTACCCCAGGACAGCAGTGCTCAAGAGCAGTCCTGTGGCACCCGGACTGGCAGGCTGGGATGCTGCCCTCTAAAGAGGGAACCACAGAGAGTAAGAGCATGATATATTCTCTAGTAGGAAACAAATCCCCCTTTTCATGACCTTGTTTGCAAAGATGGACTCCTTAATTGAAACAGTTGTCTCCTGCCTGGTTTTAAGTTGGGATTTCTAACTGTTACAGCCACCATCTGATAGGTTTAAAATGGATGGTCTTTCTAATGGGGTTCATCATGAAATAGTATTTCTATTCTACCCCACAAAATCCTGTATCTTGGACATCAGCCAGATTCTTGTCTTGTTCTTTGGGATTTTGAGATATGTCTGAATTCTGCCAAGGACTGTGCTATTGGTCCATTTTCCTATGTCAGAACATCTTCTAGTTTTATCTTGCTATAGAAGAATAGTAAGCAAAGTTGTAGTAAAAAAAAATAATTAAAAATAAACTGCACACACACACAACTCAGGAATTTTTTTTTTTTTTTTTTTTTTTGTTGTTAGAGGAACTCTATTCTCTAATAAGTATAACTGATTTCTTATTGAAAGGTATGTGGGATTTACTTAAAGATTTAATAGGAAATTTTCCTTGCTCTACTGTTGGGCGGTATGCTATTAAGTGGCTTCAGTTGAGTATTTTAAAAAAAAAAAGCACCAGAGGGAAGATTTTCTGTTATAACGTAAGCTTCAAATCAGCAGCATCAGAGACAAAATGGGATTAATATAAATCCTTCAAGGGATAGAACACATTTGCAGATTAACCCTGACCTCTGTTTAAAAACTCCCAAACTCTCTTTTCTGTATTGATTTATCTAAACAGGGCTGCACACAATGAAATGCTTCCTCTGCAGGTCAATTAGCAGGCACCTGGATAGGATTCAGACTTCTGTTAGGCACAGAAAATCCCATTAGATGTTACTACAGGTGGTTGCTGCATGTTTGCTACCAATATGAATATCACATTTAGAAACTTGGAGTAGATGGTATGAAAAACCTGACAGCTATAAATCTTGTATTTGAAGTGGACGGCTTTATTGACTGCTTCTATCTCTGAGATGGAGAAAAGGGGAAATCTGTTCAAGCCTTTTGATTTAATATGAGAGTGCACTATTTAGGGATGATTGATGGTTGAAAAGTGACTTACCAAGTGCTCTGCATGATTGTATTACCCTAGATAATAGGTTAAACAGGAAACAGGGGCTTCTGAATTTAAAGGCACTAAACATCGTTTTATTGCAAATGAGAAAAATCAGTGCAAATATGAAATGGATGTGTTCATTTATATTCTAGACCAAACTAAAAGAGCATCGTATAAATTATTAATTTCCAGTCTACTTGTGTGCCACCCTGAAGTATTGTCTGGGTCATGCTAAATTTCATACTTTTTCACATGCTGAAAAGAGATATTCTCAGTCCATTCTGAAGCTGTTCCATGTCCACCCAGCCCAGAAATTTAATGCTGCTGTAGAAAAACTGAGATTATATCAGCGTGCTCACTACCGTATGTTGGGTTGCATCTGTCTTGCACCCAGTGGAATTACCATTAGGAAGGTCACCAGATTTTTTTTTTTTTTTTTATGTCAGGAAATTTCCTACAAATTGAGGATAACATTATGTCTCTGTTGAAATAAAGAGCAAAAATTCTATTGCTTTTTGAGGAGCTAGCATTTTACTTGAACTTCTCCATGTGTCTACATTTACGTTATGCTCCAAAGCACATAGAAAACAGATGGGAAAATCATTCAACCTGCTTGTATCTCAAGTTTCTGATCTATACAGCTGGGTGGATAATATACACATCAGGTATATTAATAGGATAAGTTAAACCCTTTGACAGTGTTGAACTGAGATATAATCAATATACAGTTATTAGACACTGTATTATTAATAAAGATTTATGAACATACAGTGTTATTGTGTTATTGACCATAAACATGTCTTTTAACTCAGAGTTTATCAAGTAAACGTTGTTAAGGGATGATCCCTGGTGCTCAGATAGTGAAAGGTCCCATTATTGAAATATATTGAGGAATCAGCTGACTACAATAGTTGACTGCATAGCTGCAAAGCCCAGGTACTTTTTAAATGCTTATAGCTGAGCATGAGTTAGGACTAGAAGAAATCCTGTGTGTCATGTAGTTTCCAATAAGCATGAGAATCTTTTACACTGTTTTGTTACTGTTAAGCTTTCAATGTTATTTATTTAGAACTTTTGAGAAGATACCATTTATATGCATCTATCAAACCCACAGTATTTTTATACTTTCAACTTTCTATTAGTATTGAACAACCAAATTATTGTGATACTTACTATAGTCTTACCACTTTTATGAAAATAAAATCTGTGACATCCTCAAACCTGCAGACAGCTTAAATTGCCTTAAAAAATCAGTTAAAGGTAGGAAAGGCATGTTAGATCATGCCTCTGCCTTGCAAGGCATACATTTTTGAAAGAGGATAGGCATTAAACTGAAGAGACATTTGCTGTTAGAGTATAGACAGTTTCTCTGGGAGAAACTAAAATTCTATTTGTTCTTGATGTATATAGGTACAGTTCTGAGATGGGTCTATAAAAATCAAAGTGCTTTATTGCTTTTAAAAGCATTACAATTTTACATATGTTGAAATATAATAAGTGTTTATATTAAAGTATAACACATGTTTTAACATAAATTATATACACAATGTAGAGTCTTTTTTTGTTTGTTTGTTTTCTGAGTTAGCTTTACAGTTGAATAAGAGTAGCTTAATAAAATATTTGTTGGTATAACATACTGTTAATGGATTGTATAGACCAGTGTTGGGATATACTTTCTGTCTGGGGCTTCTGTGGTGAAGTAGGAAGTAACAGGGTATATGTGGAATGTAAGTATGTACAAAATGTGGATGAAGGCTTTAAATACGATAAAGAAGAATTCACTTTCTGGCAATAAGACATATCCAACAGTGCATTTTAAAAGATTATTGAATACCTTGAGTGTTTGCTAAGGCACAGGGCCATCAAGAACAATAATCCCTTCAGAACAAAAGTTGTTTTATGTTAAAAGTAGTAAGCTATTGCTATGACAACATAAGAATTATGTCAGTGTTATTGACTAATAAAAGCCTTGGGGCCAGTCTCCTGAGAGGTAGGATGAAGTGTAAACTCACCACAGCTGTCTTCTATTCTAGATCTTTATAAAAGTAGTAACAGTAAAGATGATGTTAAATAGTAGGTCACTTAGACTTACAGGGTTCTTGCTCTGTGCAGGATGTTAACTTTTGTTCTGGTCTGACATTGAAAAATTATGAAGGATACATTTATTAATCTTGAATTGACAGAAAAGGCATGAGATATCAAATAAAAATTACAGCAAGAGATAAGATTTTTGGAAACGGGTGCAACAGTATCATGGACACCTTGTAGAGAAAGATTTTCTTCTTTTAGATTATCAAGTCTATTTCTCTGGCATTTAGAGATAGTGTCTCCTTTTGGCGTTTTGTCTCATCCATAAAAGACTGAACAGTACAAAGCATTTATACTGGAAGTGCTGTAAAGAAAGCTTGGAGATATATGGTTTACTCTAAAATAAATGAAAAGTACTAATTTTAACTAGTGAACATAAAAAAGAATTATTTTGGCTGAAAGTTGGAAAAGGATTAATTTTCTAGGGAAATTCAAATTTCTGGAAAAAAAAGGAGAAATCTTTGTTTTTCACTAAACCACTCTTTTCCCCAGACTTTTAGCCATCCATAACATCTTCTGAGGCAGAATACGTCTGTAGCTGTGTTTCTTCTTGGTGAGTTACAAAAACAGTAGTACTCTATATGGATATGGACAAGTAAATTTTATTTCTTATCCATTTTAATGGATTTAATGAATGCTTTATTCACACACTAATGTGTATATCAATAGATAGCTAACTTTCATATGTGTAATTACAACAGAGGAGGCCATAAATAAAATAATAATGACAGTTCAATTTAGCTTGTGGTTTTTTTTTAAATGCTTTCTTTGTTATCATCTCTCTCTAAAGAGTATACGCTGCAACAATGTTCATTAATTCCTAACCTAAAAATGTTACTTTCATTACAGTGATTGAAATGCTCAGTAATACTAAAGTACCTGAACTATTTCGTTTCTCTGTAAGAAAAAAATTTTTTTTTTTTTGCTTGACTATATTGTAAACTATTTAAATGTAAACATTTTATTAAATACATTTATCTACCAATGTTATAGTTTCCTTTAAAATTGTTTTCAAGCACATGTTTCTATTTATATATTTACATGTGTTTATGTTCGTATTCTTTCAGGTTTATGAAAAATCTTCTTGAAACAGCTTGTTCTAGTTACAGTGCTGCAGTTGGCTTGGCACTTTGTGAAGCTCAAGCACTTTGCTATGGAATTGTTCTGCCATCATCCAGAACTTTGGTCAGGAACAGGTTTTGTACTAGTAGGGCTGCATCACTTTATACCAGTTCAGGATTCTGAGAGGAGTTTAAAAAAAAATTTAATTAAACTTACATTTAAATTTCAAAATGAGTCTTGATGGCTGTGTGTGATCAAGACAAGGTTTGTTATAGGATCCTGTAATGAACATTCATTACTGAATGTCAACAATTCTGTTCCTGTTGTATTTGCTTTCTGTATTTGCATAAGCTTGTGAACAAAAGCTTGTTTCAAGTAGAGTTTAGGTTTACTGCAGATTGTGAAGTTTAAATGTGCTATCAGTAAGCAACTCTATAACAGAAATCTGACGTTGTAAGAGTTTCATCAATTCAGCCAGGGATCAAAACTAATAACATTTTGTGCTTTAATCAGAGAAGAATATGAGAGCCTAAAATTCAGATTTTAAATAGGCAGCCACAGGGAAAATTAAACACATTACAAGTTTCAATGAATATTTTTGAAAAAATGGGTGTTTGGAGAAAACAGTGAGTGAGGACTTTCTAAGAAAGAAAAGGCAACATTCATCAGACAAATTATAAAACTGTTATCTTAAAATATTGGTGGCATGTCATTCTGTAACAGTCAATCGAGGGAAATACTGTGTGTAGAAGCTGTCTCCATATCATAATTCTTCTCAGCAACTATATATTGCCCACCATTAAGATGATACTGCCTGGTAATTTTCAATATTAGTCTCTAAAAATATTGTACATATATACGAGTGTTTAGGTGACCTCACTATTACTTAGATTAACCAATTATTTTATTTTTTAACCTTTAAATCAGCAAGTAAAAAGTGATTTATGTCATGTGATTTATAAAGCAGCTAAATGGTGCTAATTCTTGTTTTCAGCAAAAGTGAATTTTAGTAAGATCCAAGGGAACATGGATATTACATAACATACTTTGAAAATGCAATTTAAGCTCTCAAGACTTTAAGGAAATTTTTAAAGTTTTACTTACTGTAAATAATTCCTCAGTTTATGAAGGCAAAGGGTGTTTTTAGCTGTTTAACCCCAAAGGTATTTGACTAAATTATGGTTAGTTATCTATGATAGTCATATATATATGACCAAATGATGATTAGTTATCTATGATTAGATAGCTGAATCTAATCAAAGACACACATAACCTACAGTCCTGTCTGCAACACTGACCAGCACTGAATGCTTATGAAGAGGCCACAAAATCATACAGCAAAGTATGGAGTTTAAGGGGCAGACAGGGATCAGTGGGAGATGTTTTCTGAGCCAAAGGAATGTAATTCTCCATTTAATCGTTATTAAAATATGTGCATAGCTACCTCTTTAATCTGGTGTGTATTATTTCTTTTAAATCCACAAGTGGTTTCATCAGTGGGACAATTTTACTTCCATCAGCTTGAGAAGCTTAATAAAGATGGCATTTATATGCTTCAGAGTGAAATTGATACTAAAAAGAAAATGACATCAAAGCAATTGTGTTTCAATATTGTCAAAAGTCCTTCACGTAATGTGAAGGCCGAATGTAATTGTGTTCAATTTGTCTCTATTTCACCATCATCAAACTTTGCAGTGCCATGCTCAGTCATATTGCATAGCACTGACATCATCCTGCATAACATGTTCACACGTGAATCTTCATGAGCCAGCATCTATCTCCCACCTGAGGTGATATGAGTTTGAGCTGTGAAATATTTCTACTGATGCTTCTCATGTGTTGGTAAAGGGGGACCTTAAGACTATTAGAAATCTGGACTGGATAACCTCTTTTAGTTTTCAGGTTTCTTTTTTGACACCCATTTTTTTCTACTTGTTATTTACAATTTTTCTGGCTATTAGCCATCCACTCTGGTGTTGGATTCCAGGAGATGTTTATCTGTTATTGTACTTCATCAGTAGTTCTTTTATAGACATGTGTCTTCTTAATGGATAAGTCAGGTAATAGGGTTTTGATCTTTTTGACACTGATCCTGCTGTGAAGATGCTGTCTAAGAAGACAGCTCACTTAGTTTGGTAATTAATCCACAATTTGGAGATCAAAAATCTAATCCCACAAAGTGGAAGTAGATGCTGAAATTGGAAATGTAAATTAGTCTTGGTCATATTTTTCCACTGACAATGGTGTACCTGTAATAGCCTTTTACCAGCAGACAATGCTGACCAATGAGTGTCAAGAATACAGCAGAAAGGTGGAAATTTGTGTGCTAAAATGTCTATTTCTGAAGCTGATTTAATAAAATGGGTAACAGAAGTATTTACTTACTGCTGGAAAATAATCTCTTTGCATTAAACTTCTTTTTATTTATTTATTTTCAGTGGAGATAAAAGAGAATGATTCCCCATAGATACATACCTCTCTTCTTCCTTGGAGGCAAGTGACAGCTTTTTCCTTCAAAGTACACTTGTGCCCTTGAGCCTCTGGATACACTTTGCCTGGCTGGTGTATGGATGCCGAAAATGTATGCTGTGCCCAGAAGGATTCTTTGTAGCATACTTAATATGAAAAGACATGAGTTGGAAGAATTTGTTGGGCTGGGACATTGAGGGGGAAGCAGTTAAAAATTTGCAGTTTACATTTCAGTTATTTCTTTCTATATATTTCCATTGAGCTGAGTTTTCTATAGAAAAGTGACCGGTTGATCCCATGACCCCTAAAGAAACTGAATTTTGATAAACTTACTTCAGAAAGCTGAGTTTCATGAGGTGTACCCATCCCATTCATGCTCTCAGGCAATTTTTAGCAGTCCATTGTTGTTAAGAGAGAAGGCTCAAACTACTCCAAAAGGTAGTTTGTTTGTTCATCTTCTTCTTACTTTAAATGCAAATGTTGGGAGATCGTGGGGGAAGTTGCTCACCCACAGGTGATGTGAGCATTCTGTGTTTTTATTCAAGAGCCAGCTCTGGTGAGCAGACACATCTGTTGATGATAACAAGGGGCATCGCAGCCCAGCTTCTGGCCTGAAATGTGTAAAAGTCAGTGTGTAGTTGTATGACTGCACAGGCAGCAGAAATTGCCATTGGGTTCCAGGAAATATGAGAGTGTCCCAGCTCAAGGCTCTTGTCTGCTGATCAGAAAGGATATCTTTGTCCAGAAGCAAGAGGGAAAATTGTATATAAATGCAGAATTAATTAGTATTAATGTATTTCCTAGGTTTTCAAAAAATGTACGGAGAATATAGCTTTTAGACAACAAACATGTCTGCTAGTTTTCAGGCAGCAAATAGGAGTAAAAGGGGAAGTTTAAAGAGAATGGTGCCACATCAGTAACATTGCGCAGGTGCTAAGGCTGTGTTAGTGCATTATGAGAGAAATCAAACAACTTTTAAACTCTGTTAAAAAAAAAAAAAAACCACAACAAATAAATATGCAAATTATATTTCTTTCAAGTTCTCCAGAAGAACTGATTCTAATTGTGTCCAATAAAAAAACAAGCTTTCAACATGGGAACTGAATGACAATTGTTAGCATACCTGGAAGCTGTCTGCCCCGCTCTCATGCCTTTCTGCACTGCTGTTGGGAACTATATTTTTGTTGGACTTACATTATGTGCTAGGTTGGATTTACAATAAATTAAGAACTTGATTTAGTTTTGCATACATGAAAAGTCCTTTGTCTTACCCTAAAATTAATTTTTACAAAACAGTTTGAGCTTACAAAATATGCTTGGATAAATCCCCAGCCAAGGGCACAATTCATTCTCTTGGGCAGCAGGTATGTTGCTGAGACATCCTTTGATTTATCTGCCTATCATGATTCTTACTATCGTTCCCTGAAGTATCATCTCTGGAAGGTGGTGCTCTTGGGTATTGCAGTCAACACTGGGAATGCAGATTTATAGGTACTATCATCTCTCTCACTCTCAGGAGTCTATGCCGCAGAATACAATATCACAGTACTTATGCTAAGGAAAACATATTTGTTGTGTGACTACCTGACTTGGTAGAGAATCATACATGTACTTTGCTCCCAGGAGAGTAACTGCAGTAGAACTCTCTGACTTTTCAAGTCTGGCTACTGTTAACATGGTATAACCCTAAAAGTTTTTCTATACATTTTTCTTGATGGTGCTTTCTAGGTCTAGATATTTTTTAGAAAGACAAGCGCAAATATTTTGTTTATCAGGAAAGATATTGGTGTAATTTGTGAGTACATTGACTCTGGGTAACTCTAACATATATTTAATATTTAAAACTAAAATAAATATGATTTTTTTTAATGGTATCTGCACTTTCTTTAGATTGCCCTTTAAACTTGTGTGTGTGTGTGTGTGAGGTAAACAGCTGGAAACTAGGAGGGTGGGCAAACAGACCATGAACAACTTAATAGCATTTTACAGAAATTGGTCTAATGAAATTCACCTCTAATGTTCTATGTATTTTTGATAGCCAGGGGTTGAGTATTCAGCAAGTGTAAACCAGCATAGCTTATACTTGACTCATATCAGCAGCAATATGCAGGCCTTTAAATCTGCATTTTTAAATTAAAATGGAGCCTCTTATTCATACAGCATAGGAGATGCCAAAATTCAGACCTCACAAATCCTCTGATCATCACTTTTCATCTAGTGGAACACAAGAGAAAAGGGCAATGTAACTGAACTATCACTATGTCTTGAATTGAAAGATTTTTATTGTATTACATGGCGGGGGGACACCCTCTTCCCCAAAGAATAATGAATCTTTTAGGCCCATTATGCCCTTCAGTTCAATGGCATTTTCTTTAATTTAATGCCTATTACCATTTAACTGCTTTTAAAGTTGCCAACCAAATTAACACACTGCCCTGAACTGCTGCCTTGGGATTTATGTTGGTTAAATCCCTCAAATGTCACGCAATTTTTGTTTTCTAGTTCAAACACAAGTTTAACAGAACCTTTGGAGTACAACTCGTCTCGTCTGTCTCATACTCTTGTGGTTTTATTTTACTGAGACAGAAAGGCATTAACTGAGAGTTTTGCTGTAAATGTGTGTTGAATGCGCAGCGTGTGAAGAAGTAGGGGAGCTATAAAGCAAATGTTTGCTCTAGCTGCTGGGAAACAGTACAACAATAACAGATTTCATAGTTTTGTTTTGTTTGTATAATTTAGGCAACAATTATAATTTTATTCATCAGTAAGACCTTTAGTCAGTTACACAATTAATGTAGGTGGTGAACTCCTGGCCCATTTTTTCTTAGATAATTATTTAATTGAGAGTAATTACAGGAGAGTCAAGGAACAGATACATGTTTTAGAATGCTTTTCTGACCCTGCTCTGGCTTATTCTGTCATATAAAACAGAAATTTGAAAAACTCCATGTCAGAAACTTTGTGGGAAGTGCTCTGAAAATTTGTATTCTGAAAATAGTTTTGGCTGGAATTTCTTAGGCTTGTTCAAACCCTCCATGTATGTCCTCAGAATTAATTTGAGCTGAACCTTTATTTCTTTTTTCTTATAACTACTACGTGAAAGTAAATGCAACCTGTGGCAAGTTTACAACTGTCCAGTTTGGATTAACTTGAAGTGTTGATACCTGAAAATTATGGAAGCCATCAAACGCCATAAAATCCAACTATACTGGGTCTTACAACACAACCAGAAGATGTGTGATATTTATCCTCAAAATGCATGACATAATAACTTTATGTCTGTGGATTTCAGAGTGGGAATGTGTCACCATGACCTACTAATTTCTAAGTTGGTTATCAGCTTCAGTGACAGCAGCAATGAAAAGTTCAGAAATGGTAGCCCAGTTTTCTATGGAATTAGTGGTGATGGCCAAAAGAGATGTAAAGTATCTTCTGAATGAGGGTCTCACAGCCATCCTTGAGCAAAGAAAGACCTAAGAAAGTTGACCAACACCTGGTTTAGGACACTTGGACCATTTTAGAATCTTGAGAGTTCTGCTTTTAGTCCAAAGTGGTTGTTAATTGTCCGTTCTGTTTCATATTAATAATTTCTTCTTGGAATTGCAGCTATGTAAATCCTACAGCTATCGAAGACATTTCTTTTGAACTTTTTTTTTTTTTTAAAAAACAAGATTAAAAACTAACAAAAATCAAGCAAAACTCAAAAATTCCCCCCTCCTTCAACCTATTATCATGATTGTATATTCATCATTTACAATTTCCAGACACAGATGCTCTTTTCATGGTAGCTGTATGTGTCTGCAATCAACGTAGTTTTTAGGAAAAGATACGTATCAAGTTAGTTGACAGGACTGTAAAGATGTTGTGTCTTTTAACCAAAGGGTGGTAAAACAACAGTGAGGAATAATATGTTGACTTCATCCTGCTCTGGCTGAGGTGGGTTTAGTGCAGGCTGCAAAGATAGAGATGAAAGTAGCTTCAACATGCTTTGCATGGTTCTGGCTCTTGGAGGTGCTGCAGCACCATTAGACAACTGAACCAATTACTTCTTTCAATGTCCTGTGTTGTGTCCAATTGATGTGGAGAAGATAGCAAAGCTTTTGGGGTAATTTCCTCACACAAGGAAAAATCTTTCTGGTGGACCTTTCCAGAGCAATATGGAGAAGGCCAATTTTATATTTTTGATTTTTCCCCCAAATCTCTTTTTCTGAGGAAAGACTAAGATCTGTGCAGTGAGCACTCTGCAAAAGAGGAGTTTTGTTTGAAGTTCCAGCTTTAACGGGTCAGTGCTTTTGATGTGAGATGTGTTGTGAAAGTTGACGACTAAGTGCTTTATGCAATATTCCCAGTGGCTGCCTGGAACATAAGCTCTGGCCAGGCTTGATTTTTTTTTTTGGTACACTACTGTGGCTGCATTGTCAATAAAGTACTGAGATAGCCCTCTATTCTTCTTGCAAACAATTTTATAAGAAAATGCAGATGGGATTCAAATAAAAGCTTATACATTCCTTGGACTTTTTTGTGCTCTATATTCAAAAATATGTCTGCCCTTTTTAGACTTCACATTGACATTTTAGTGGGTTCATCTCAGATTACTTCAAAAGAAAAAAGGATTAGTGTGAAGCTTAGTGCAGGGCCTTTCAGATGAGACCTTTAAAAAGGATCATTGTTGCTCTGCTGACTGACTAAAGTTCTCATCACACTCTGCAATGGTGATGTGTTCATGAACCTAGTAAAATGTACAGACTCTGGAATGGAAAAACTAATCATGTCAAGGGTCCTCCTCTGCAAGGTATTGGCATTTCTATACTATATGTATATACTACTTTTTAAGCTGGGTGACACGCCACCTACACTGGAGTTAGAATGGTGTGTATGTGGTTGAGGGGAAAAACATAGTTTTCTGCTTTAATAAAGGTATGATTCATATACTTTTCTCCAGTATAAATTTCAGGGTGCACATTCTTGCATGGTGTGTTGCCTAAATGCCACAGATAATTGCAAAAAAAAAACAAAACCAAAACTGAAAAGGCATCTGCTATGACTCTCTTTTCCCTTGGTCTCTTGTCAGGTGTGATATACTATTTTAATATAGAAAGGGTCATAGTGTGTTGCTTTTGGACACTTCAGCAATTTCCTTCAGGGCTATTGCCAAGCTTTTATCTCCTTTTATTTACAGTTTGTATTCTTGTTAATGTGTACTTAAACAAATGTTGATGTTGCTACTTCTGCTCCATTTATTTCATATCATTGGATAAACACATGTTTCCATGAGTAGTAATTTTATAAAGTTTCTTCACTGGCTTTGCACACTCTGTAGTGACTTTATGGGGATTTTTTTTTTTTTTTTTTTTTTTTTCCTGCTGTGGAGGTAACCATTCCTACTGTTCACATTTAGAAAATAAACAAGCATTGAATACAGTTTCTGCAGCCTTTTTATGAACATTTTGAAAACCTGGTATTTTGGAAGTCAGAGATTTGATAGCTGGAGAGAACTGGTATTTCTAAGTGGCTTAGTCTTGATGCAAATCTGATGTTGATGTCAGAGGAATTGCTAAAGGTTGATAGGGACTGCAGGATTCTCTCCTCCGCATTGCTTGCCTGGCAGTACAGCAGTCATGCACGCAATAGATGAAGATGAGATGTTTGCCCTATCAATCTGTCTGTAGAGAAGTATTATGACATATGGAGAACCCTTGTAAATTTATAATCTTAATCATGATCCACAAGCTATTCAATACCAGGAAGGAAAATTACTGCGAGTGATAGTGGTTAAAGATAGTATCACTCCACCTTACTCTGTAAGCCTTGCTGATGCTTCAGCTTCCAACTTTCTTTGAGCTAGAGAGAGAAAACACATGGGGAGATATCTTGATATTTAGCAAAATGCCTGCTTGGGATTAACTGACCTTTCCTATAAATCAGAAGCAGAGTTGCCAGCTGGGCACTTTCTCATATGTAGGCAGCAAGAAAATGAGTTGAAGTGCTCTCTGAAACAAAACATTATAAATATATTTTTTTCCCCCCATTATTCTACACCTTATACTACTATAATGCAAGGACTACTACCGAAGTTAAATCAGAAAAGGTGTTTCAGCTTCAGTGTCTCTTCATACTTCCGTAGCAAGCATGAAAATATGTACAAGTTCATGTTAATGACTATTTCTTTTTAAAGGAATCTGCTCCTTGGCTAGAATAAAGAGGAAAGCATGAACTGACACAGCATAGCAAATACTGTTATTTCATGTTTTTACCTACATTGCTATCTCAGCAAAAATGCATTAAAACTATTTTAACAGTTTATATTGATAACTTATATTCAGGTAAACCAGTCTGATTCAAAACATCTCTCATGCAAGTTAATCTGGTTTAGGGCTGTTTAACAGCTGACGTGTTCAGCTGCTGTGTATAATAATGATTCCTCCTTCATATGTCAGGACAAACCCGCTATCTTTACTAGGATTGTTCCTGTGCAAAACAGAGATAAGTGACAAAAGAGTCAGGTCTAAGTTACTGGAATAGTGCTTTTTGTATGAGACTAACCACATCCAGGGTCAAGGCAAGGAAGTACCAATAAGGGCTATCATACTGGCACAAGTGAAGACTTCACATTTAACTAAGGGAGGAACTTAATCTTTCTGCTCTACAACATTATATTTCTCTGGAACTGTACCTATAAGGAGCTCTGCATGATCCAATATTAATGAATATCTTCACAAACAGTCCCCATATACAGAAGAGATTTATTTATTCTGCAGGCTCAGCAAAATCTGAGTGGTTAGATCTATGCAAAACACAAAATAAAATTTAATGTGGATAAAACGTGCTATATTTTCCACTAACTACATTTGTTTAGGAAAGAGCAGCTCTTGTTTCTAATCTCAATGGGGCTACTCATGTTCTGCACAGTGTATCTTCAGACTCAGGCAACAGTTTCATTCTGGGCTGCACTTCAAAGAAATGATAAAATATGCATTCTCCTCCTCTGTTTTGCCACAGATAATGAGTTCAGGAAAGGCTCCTTCTTGAGGTTTATGAGGGAAAAAATAGTGTTGTTCAATAAGCTGGTGACTGAAACTCAGCATGATGCAGTTTTATCTTGATACCAATCAAGTTTTATTAGCATCTGCATGTGGCAGTTACGTGTTATCATCTCTGTCTTCCTTCTTGGAAGATTTTAAGTGTCTGTGAACACATGGCCATCCCAGACTCCCTCCCACAGTGTCCCCACTGTACTTTGTTGTGCTTTGTGCTCAGAGGCAGGTTCCAGCCCTGGTTCTTCTGGAGACAGTCCATTTCTTGCTGCCAGTACGTCTGTTGTTTTTCTCCAGCTTCCCATGGCACTGTCTCAGGAAAGCCACACTTCCCCAGGTCCTCAGTGTATCTGTGCTATGTAATCTGGGTGGGTACAGTATGATGGACAGCAGGATGCCACATGTTCCCCCGAAATCTGAGTGTATCTAGGTCCTTTCCTCTGGCTGGCTGGGAACATGGAGTGCTTGGTCTGAGTCACGTTGTTGGTTGAATTACATGAACTGGACTGTTTGATGTAAAGGTTACCATACATTCTGCAAATATCTGACCAAATACAAGTGTGTTGAGTTAAAAATCTCTCTCGTGACTTCAGCATTTCTGATTTGGTTCTAAGAGCTCGCTTCATCTTCAGCTCTAACTGCTGAAATTAATGAATTTACCTGAACTATTCTACCTTTTTCTGGGTTTTGGTGTACTCCCCTGTGATAGGAGGGGGGTGTAGAAGTAGGTAGGTTGTGGAGGTGAATCAGGCTCAAAGCATCTTTTAGCCCATTGGAAGTCTTATACAACAGAAAACTTCTCTGTTAGACCTTGTGCCGCACTATGCATGCGTATTGCAAGACCAGCACAAGTCTCTCGGCACAAGTCTCTGGTGGGCTTGTTATGATCAACTTTTCCATCAAGTAAGACTCATTGATGTTTGTCATCATTGGCTGAGGTAATGGACTAGTATGCATATTTACTCGTCAAGGAAATATAGTTAAAATACCATAGCTAGTAGCTTTAGGATTTGTCTACAACCCTTAGTCCAATATTTTATTGAACATTTATTTTGGACAAGTTGATAGCAATGAACAGTCATGGTATTTTTCCAAATTGCAAACAACCTCAGAATTACCCATCTGGATTACCAGCTGAGTAGACCTCAGCAAGTCTGCTTCTCACCTACTGTCACACTAATGATTGTAATGACAGCTCTGTATGAAGTTAATATCCTCTTGCTTCACCCTTTTTATTGTTCTGGAAACTACTCAAGAATAATTAGATCACTGTTAGCTATTCTGATAAAGAGCATTGAGCAGAGTGATATTATGGTATCAAATGATTTGGAAGGCTTATTTCCTGATAGAATAAATAAGTGTAGTGATCCAACTTATAATAGGAGAGGATGAGAGGAGCTGGATAAAATGACTCAGAGTGTGCTGAGGCAAGACCCAGAGAATCAACAATAAACTTTCTTAAAAATGGAATGAGGGGAAAAAAAACCCCTTAATACAAGATTTTGTAAGTCACTGGCAGAAAGTGTAGTGCATATAATCTTGTGGTATCATGGATGGATATATTGAGAGTGAACTGATTTGACTTTTTGTAGCTCACTGACGCGATACTGATCATGGCTGCATTCTGGGCTCCAGAACATAAATTTTCTGGTTTTAAAAGAAAATGATTGATTATCTCTCACTTTTTTTTTGAAAAGAATCTTAAAAGTATAAATCACATATCCAAACTGGAAGTTACTCAAGACTACGAGCAGTGTGACATGTTGTCTGGAAAAGAAATGTGAGGCTACTGCTTCCCCACTGCTCTGCTCCACTAGCCCAGAGGTCTGCCCTTTGTCTGCAGTGTACTAGCTGAACACATATCTCTGTTTCATCTGTCCTGTCTTTCTGTGGAAGGGACTGGGAAGTGTGGGAGAGGAAGGAGACTTCTGGGAACTTTATGCAAGCCTCGAATAGAATAAGCAAGAGAGTTTTTCTTCTGCATAGCTTAGCAGTGTTATTTCTGGTACATAGCACTACATAACTCACATGAAGAAAGCCACAAGAAATATTCTTTAGTATATGCAATTTCAATTTATTACAAAATGCTATTTTAGATATTTAGCCCGTAGTGAAAATTCTGCAATGTTCTTTCCTCCTGTCTGCTTTTCTAGATAAATATTGTGAAAATATATTGTTCCAGATTTGCAACATGTAAAATAATAAAGCAGTATGACAGGATGATGGTGCATTAATGGACTATAAATACATACTTGAAGTACACTGTATATGCAAAGCTGAAGGCCAAGGGCTTTTAATCACCTGAAATGATTATTAATGATCCATTAGGATGCAACTAGGTATATATAGCCTCTGCATTAATAGCGATAAATATGGTCATCATAATCTTTGGGAAAAGAAAAATGTATTATGTTGCAGTGATGAAGACCAAATTATTAATTAAAAGACAGAATAAAGAAGCAATACCTCTAGACTGCTTTAAAATGTTTTTGTTACTTGAGATAAGTATAATGTGGGCCTCATTTTACCAGTTTTTATTTTTTCACCTTCTGTGAAGGTTTCTCCCACATGGTCCTGTCAGTATTTCCATTCTTCCACATGAAGTGCTTGAAGATGCAGCTTAGTGCTCTTCTCTACAGTGTTGGCAGACTTGTGAGGAATGGACAATGTCATCCAAATAGGATGGACTAGTAAAAGTTACTCATACCAGTTTAGTATGCTTTGTCATTCTGAAGGTGAATATATCACTGCCGTCGATGCAATTTTTCTCTGTCAGTACACTGCGTGCATAAATATAAATTTACATCTATGGAGGTTAATTCCTCTGGAGCACAGATGAGATTAGTGTTCATCATATAAATCTTTATTCCCAAGATAATTGTTTCGCATTTATTTAGATTAAAAAGATACAACCTAAAGGCATGGAAATCAAAACATGATTTTAACATTGTTTCTGAATGAAAATATGTCTGTTGATCTAGAAGTAAAAGGAAAAATGAAATGCAATCTTGCAGAACTGAAATCTATTTGCAATGTCACAAGTATCTAAAAAAGTTATTTCAAAGAATGATAAGAGAATAAGGTGAAATATGAACAGAAATGTAGGGAATGTCTACAAGGATATACAACCCAAATGTCAGCTAGGGTCTTTCTTTATCCTGCATTTTCTCAGTGTCTCGTATAAGGAAATGACCTAGTTATCAGTGCACTGGTAGAAAATGGAAATGCATACCATTGAAAACACATTACAGAAATTAAAGAGGGAAGCTGGGAGGAGGAAGGTCTCTGAACCTGCTTGGTGTGGATCAAAGGGGAACAATGCAGTTAGAGGTAGATTAATACTGTTGAAAAAGTAAAAAGTCAAGCAAACAATTGTGCAAACTGGAACCAAACCTCAACCTTAAATTTATTTTTCATGTTTTCCCTTTGTTATTTTTATGGTTCAGGTGAAGGCTTGAAGAAGAGTGGCCAGAATATCATAGGAAAAACACGTCTTCAACAGCTATTATTTATAGTTTAGTATAAGCAAAAATAATGGAAAATCTTATGAGAAAGCATGGAGTTTTCTTCAGGATGATCTGTCTAATTTGTAGGCTCAGAGAGTCTGAATATTTTGGAAAACATAAATTGTACATCTTTCCCTGACCAAATGTTAATTGCTTTTTATCTCTCTGGCTGACAGAAAGAGAAGACAAAGGTAAGTGGGATAATCAATAGTAATTTTATTGCTTTTAAATGAAGAGCATGGAAAACTGGAGAGAAAAAAATAAAGAATCTCTCTGGAAATCTTGTGTCAAGTGCAGGTTTATTTCCCCTTTTGTCTTTTTCTTATTACCTAATTTAAGGGACTAGAGAAGATGGGCCTAGACTCTTCTGGGAGGTATGAAATGATATGACATGAGGCAACATACATAGGTTGGAACACAGGAAATTCTGACAAGAAAAATATGTCAGCATGACAAACGGTTGGGATAGGTTGTCCAGAGATTCTGCAGAGTCTCTACCCTTGGAGATACTCAAAACCTGACTGAACATGACTCTGAGCATCCTGATGGATATTAGCCCTGCTTTGAGCAGAGAGTTGGACTGGACATCTCCATAGGTCTCTTCACCTAAGGTTACCCTGTAGCTCTGTTGTTTTAAGAATATTACCTAAGTTGCTTTCACTGTCTGTGAGATGTTTCTGAATGAAAAAAACATATGGATGTGGCAATTACAGACAAGAAAACATTAACCTAGGAAATATAATGGTATTTTTAATCTAGTTTAGCATGATAATGTGTGAAATTAACAAGTCAGTGTGGACTAAGTAGTTAAGTACTAAATTAATCCTTTTAAAAAAGTGATTTTTCTTACATGGAACCTGAAATAGAAAATTAAGGCCTGATTTGGTAAATGTTTAACAGTTAAATTTATTTGACAGTAGTTCACCCATATCTTAATTGATGTAGGATTACAAGTCCATATATTTATCTTGGTTTCAAAGAGGTAGCATTTGAAAAGTCTACATTTCAGTGATGGAAGAAACCTTTAATATTATACTATATATCAAAATGTGAGAAAAATATAAAATCATTGTTCAGTTAGGAGGCAATCATTAGGCCTGCTGTGCAAAAGGTGTCCCACCATCAATGTATATGTTATAGTAGTAAAGTGAATTGATCTGTCAAAGTCTCTAGGCCAGTATCTACCTAATGGATCTAGACTGGAATACATAGGGGGCAGAGAAGCTCAGACTGCAACTAACAAAAAGACTAACAAGTTCATAATTTGAAATAACTGTGTTTTTTTCTGTTTTGGTTTTTTTTGGTTTTTTTTTTTTTTTTTCAGGTAAATATGATTTAGACAGGCAAGTTATGAACCAGGATAATATTACAATATTACACTGTTATTTTTCTTAAATACATTATCCCTTCCTGCACCCCTCAACTCCGCACTTAAAATAGCATGAGCCAAGGCTGAAAAATAAGATGTACATACTGCATTTCAGTCAACTGATACTCTGTGTATAATGTGCTTGAATTACTCTTGAAACAAATGAAGAATATGTGTCTGACAAGATATAGCAGACAGTATTGTTCTAGCCCTCTTCACTCTCATCTGATAACTGGCTAGTTTGTGTGTGGGTTTTTTGTTGTTGTTTTGTTTTGTTTTGTTTTGTTTTGTTTTGTTTTGTTTTCCCATTTGACACTATCATTTGAGAAATACTTTTTTTTTTCTATGACATGTTTTTAAGCTAGTATACTCCTGTTAAGGACCTAGTGTGTGTACCTTTCCAATATTAAGATAACAAGAAAAATGTTGCTGTAATCTTGGCCCAAGTTATGGCTCTTAAACTGTCTGTGCACTGAAAAGTAGGTGAAATGTTTTGACAGAGAAAAATATGTGTTGTCAGCTTTGTTTTATCCATGGCTGAGAAGGGAAATGGAAACTATACTTCAGCAGGGTTCAGACACTGATGGCTGAAATGATCTGCTAAAATAAATTAGAAGAGAACTGTTCTGCTTTATGCTTCATTCTTTTTCCAGTGAAATGCACAACCAAATGAATGGCTAGTGTGTTGGAAAGAAATCTTTAAAATAATGTAAATAGTAACCATGAAAAAAGCACCATTTACATCACAAAATGGCAAAAAATATGGACAGTACAGAGTGAATAGTTTCTCTAACTGAGTGTTGGTACCAGTCATTTAAATGTGCATAAAGTACAGGTTTTTTATGTTGTAGTTCATTTCAGCGTTTTGTGAGAACATGGCAGTGATAGAAAGAGCTTCAGAGCTGGCGTCAATCTGAAGTGGAAGGAGGAGCTCATGACCACAGTTACTTGGGTCTCTGTCAATAAGAGACAGAGTGGGCTATTATGTGGCCCATTTTTACTAAACTTGTTCTTTCCATGCTTTCCTACCTTCTGCCTTATGACAGTCAAAAGCTCACTCCACCTGTGAAGTCCTATTGAACTCTTCTTCCTATTTCCTGCAAATTCTGCTTAGCTTAGAGATAGCTTAAAAGATTGTAAGAAAATGATCTTAAAAAAAACGTGTTGACAGTCTTGCTTTGGAGTGTCTTTCCAAAACTTCTGCTATTGATATCATGTGATACTCAGCTACAAACATGGCAGAACAACTCCCGGGGCTAAAGTTGTACACCTGAAACCCCATATTTTGGCAGCTACAAAACATTTGTTACATCTCATATGATGCAAGCCCACCTCCCTCAACCTCTTCCTAGCTGCTGACCATTTTAGTAGTCCTCTGCTGGATCCTCTCTGGTTTCTTTATGCCTTACTGGACCAGGGTTGAGGGATTCCAAACTGGACACAGTATTTTGGGTGCAGCCTTACCCATGCTGAGTTCAGAAAGGTAACTTCCCTCTATCTACTGGCCACTGTCACATGTAAAACAACAGTCCATGGTTCACCTTGCTGAGAAAACACAGACAGCAATTTGCCAGGGAAGTATGTCTTGAAGCATGAAGTATCAGACTGTGGGTCCAGATATTTAAGTGGCAGAAATATATTTTAAGACAATGCTAAATAACGAGCAGATGAAAATTCATGTACATTTTGGTATCTAAAAACAAGTTCCTTTTATAACTAAATTGTTTGCATCTATTACCAGATCTACTTGCCAGAGGTTATTTGCAATTCTTCTAATTATTTTACATGGATAAGTTATAGGATCGTATACACTTTCTTTATTTTTTTCCCTTGCTAGTAGTCAAAAAATATAAATACAAATGGGAAATGTCTCTGAATATTTAGTGTGTGTTTGAATCTAATACATGAATATTAATTTGTTTTTCTCTGTAACCGAACCAGTATTCATAGGGAGGTATGCACCGCAGTTTCTCATCCTTTTCAGGCTGATATGCATTTTATGTAATCTCTATATATCCTATCATCCTTGCTGATCATTGATTTGTTTCTGCTGAATTTCTTCAGAAAAGAAAAACACTGACTTTTCACTCTAAGTGCAAGTAAATGATGAATTTTCCCTCAAAGACACACAGTAGTTGCTACATTTCAGAAGACTATACAATGTTCAGTTCTACCCCCCTCAACAAATACTGAGAGTCTCAGTACTCTCAGGGCTGAGAATGCTCTCATAAGGGGGTCTCAGGCTTTTTATGAGTCATTGATCTATCTTCTTCTGATGTCAGAACTTAATTTATGAAATTATTCAGGTTCAATTGATATTTCCAATTTCTTTCAAACATGTATTTTTTTTTTTT
The DNA here is from genome assembly GCF_018691265.1 of Tyto alba. NCBI lineage: Eukaryota > Metazoa > Chordata > Aves > Strigiformes > Tytonidae > Tyto > Tyto alba. The sequence goes on along the minus strand of NW_024881275.1, from coordinate 19,166,101 downwards.
GGAGTTGTATACTTGTCCATTATATGATGTAGCTAACATAATCATTATACCTTTAGGAAAAATGGAAAAAAAAAATTGTTTTTTCTTTTGCTTTGATCGGCATTCCTTTTAATTTAAAAAATAATTTTTAGCTTTCTTTTTCCCTGGAAAGATGAAAATCTGTTTCTTGTTTTTTCCAGAATTCTGTGAGGTCAACAAAGATAAGATAATTAGAAACTTCATCAAATTTTCCTGTAACAACATTATCCTGTAGCTTATGACTGCAGGCAAAAAAGAAGTTCTGTGGGACAAATACCTCACTTTACATTGTTCACTGTCATCTCCTTTTTCTGTAGCTCCAAAGATACAGCACGTTTCTTTCATAGACACTGCTATCCCTAAATTTAGGTGGTACCACATGATGTGTAGTGGTTCCTTATCAAACCTTGTTTCACTTACAGTGAAATTGTCAAATGTAAGCAAACTGACAGTCAGAGAAGTCCAGTCATTCAAGCAGTGGAGAAACCATGCTGTACTTCACGTGATTGTCTGCCTGCCTATGGTCACACCCTGTGTAATATAATACTGAAGTCAAAATAACCTTTGGTGCCAAAAAATACACCCTGAGAGACTTATTTGTTGCTGTAAGAATGTGCAAAGTACTCTTACCTGTTTGCAGTGAAACTGTTATTTTTTTCCTGAATGTTGACAGTGGCATCGTGGGATATTTTTTTTTTTTTGTTTTGTTTTGTTTTCTTGTGACAGATTAGAAACAGAAAGCTGTGGCAGAAATAATTCTTATTATAAGCAGAATTTTAAACCATTGTTTTGCATCCACAGATGTTAATTCCTCTGCTGAACTGGAGGTTCTTGTGCGGTAGGCTGAGCCCAAGGTATGTGGGCTGCACCTAGGAGAGCTATTGTACAGATGTTTCTTGTCCTACCTCTCCTCTGCTCTGGATGTAATACCTTGTAATAGACTGCTGGAGCAGCTGCTGAAACTTCCATTCTTTGCTGATCACCTCTCTCTCCCCCTTCCTCCCTGTGATGCAGGCACTTCCCTACCACTTGCCTATACCTTGTCTATTTATTCAATAATTTAGGAGTATTTAGTTTCCTTTCGTTAGATAAAATTAGTATCTTTAACAATGTTTTGTCTTGCCTGCATATCCAATGTCCTATGAATACTGCAAATGTCCATCTATTTTTTTTCCTATTTCTTTCATAGAAATATCTGATACCTTTTGATCTGAAGATCTCACTAAGATCAGACAAACAAAATGAAACAGTAAAATACCATATGATTATCTCATTTTATAATCTGGTGGACTAAATCAGTGCTATGGTCATTCAAACCTGGAAACATGAAATAGCATTGATAAATTAGTGTTATTTTAACTACAGAATCATTACAATTACCGAACATTTGAGTTTTAGTTTCTTTAAAAAATGTCATCTTTTTTGTGCTATGCACATAGCTACGAAGACTTGAAATACTGATGCTAGTAAAGACTTCAAAGATTTCCCTGCAGTCTTTGTATCCAAGATCAGAACCGTACTGGGAGAAGGCAGCAGTTTTAATGACAAAATGGGTGGTGAAAATTGTTTTAGCTTAAAGTCCTCATAGATTTGACCTTTGGAAGCTAAACAATAATAGGCTGTTAATACAGAATTACCCTGCATTCAGAAATAGTGTGTGGATGGGTATATGAATATAATTCTTTGTGACTGTTTTTCAGTATGTGGCCTAGTGATGTGTGGACATACCTTTGAATACAGGTGTTTTAGGCATAAAAATCAAATTAAGATCATGTTTTTCCAAACTGAGATTATTTACTGCATAAACTCTCTTTTGAGGAATATTTTCTACACAGTGCCATATTTGATAATATGAAGGTTTTCTAGACATTGACTCATACAGCTGTAACCTGTCTAGCACTGTCGTGGTTTGAGCCTGGTTGGCAGCCAACCACAACGCAGCAGCTCTCTCTCCCTTCCCCTCCGGCAATGAGAAGGGACAGAGAGCCAGGCTTGGGGTTCAAGATAGGACTGGGATGGGGAAAAAATCCCCCTTTTATGACCACGAGCAAAAGGCAGACTCGTTAGGGGAAGGAAAAAACCATACATTTATTACAGACACTAACAACACATAACAGAGTAGGACAGTGAGAAGCATTGTCACATCTTGAGAACACCTTCCCCCCACCCCTCCCTTCTTCCCGGGCTCAGCTCTGCTCCCGATATCTCTACCTCCTCCCCCAGTGGCGCAGGGGCAGGGAATGGGGGGTGCAGTCAGCGCTGCCACTTTCCTTCATGTTTGGTGAGGGGAGTGTCCGAAACTTGTTCCTCCTGCTCCATCGTGGTCCCCCTCTCACACGAGACAGTCCTCCACAAACTTTCTCCGACATGAGTCCTTCCCACAGGCCACAGCGTTCCCCACACTGCTCCGTCATGGGTCACTAACTTCCTCTGACTGGATTCCCTCCCACGGCTGCAGCCCTTCCCGAGCTGCTCCGGCATGGGACTCCCCCGCATGCTGCAGTCCTCCCAGCACTGAATTACAGCAGCGGGGCTACCTTTTCCCACGAGACCCTGGCCTTCTTCGGGCACAGAACCTTGATCAGGCAAGCAGAAGCCACAGGCCATAAATCAGTGTCTGCTCCACTGTAGATCTTCATGGGTGTCAGGGGGGGCCGCCCTGCCATCTCACCACAGGATACAGGGGGGTCTCTTCTCTGGCACACCTCCCCCCTCCTTTCTTCCTCCGTTCCTCCACTGACTTTGGTGTTCACGCAGATGCAGCAACTCCTCCTCACAAGTCCGACTGCCCGTCACCACGTTCCTTCTTAAATACGTTATCGCAGAGGCGCAGCCGATTGGCTCAGTTTTGATGCAGAGGTGGAGCTGACTTGGAGCTGGGGGAGCTTCGAGAAGCTTCTCACAGGGGGCCACCCCAATAGCCCCCTCCCCTGCCACCAAAAAAACTCCACCACTCTCTCAACCCAGGACAAGCACTAATATCAAGTATCTCTACTTATATTTTAAAAAGACAGACTGGTGGAGATTAGTATATAAAAAATAGTTTTGACCAAATCTAGTCTGTTTACTCAGTCAGTTCTTTTAAATGTGGAGATTGAGAATAACGAAAGCATTGGGGAAAATGGTAAGCACACTCATGTCCAGTAATATAGATTTGGTTTTTTTTTGAGACTTAGACAAATGTCATAAAAAAACCCCAAAAGAGCATGTAAAGTGTTTGTAGTCACAGCCTGAAGAATCTTCAATTTCCTCAAGAAAATATGAGTAAAACCAAGATACTAATGGATTTCAGTAGTACAAATTTTCTGTACTGTGATTTTTTTATGCTATGTTACGAACAAGTATACTAGTATTATATGTATTACTAGCTCTGTAACGACAAGTTACAATATAATGAAGAAATTACTGGATGAATTTGTTTTCTGATAGGGGAATTAACACTAGGTAGGTATGCTTTTGCAAGGATGTTAGCTCGGGAATGATAACTAGAGGAGTTTTGTCTCTTTTTATTGCTAAGTATTGCCTTCTGTATACCTAAAGATTTGAACAAGCAAATGAAGAACATTCTGGAAGATTCAGCCTTATTTCCAGATTAGCATTCTGATGTGGCCTGCCGAATGTACTGGAGATCAATGTAAGTGAGATCTGCTGTGTGCTAATATCATTAATCAGAATAATTTCCCTGGGATTTTGATGTATTATCATGTTCACCACCTATTATTGCTTGTTGATAGCTTTCTTTTCATACAAGAATAAATCTTTTTATTTATTTAATAAATAAAATTTTCTAATTAATCCTTGTCCCTTTGATATTGATAATAAATGCTGGTAGACAATAATTTTCCAAGGAAGAAATATATGCTTATTATACTGTCTTAGAGAGGTTAATATGTTTTTGCATTTTACAGCATGAAAGTTTATTATTATGATGACATTAATGCATAGAGCAATGTTCCACAAACCAGTTGTTACCAACAGATAAAGGCTGACTTGGTAATTGCTAACCTAAGGTGGGATCAAGGGGCATTATTGCACTAAAACCATTAACTGCAGGATGAATGGTCAGGACCATAATATTCCCTTACTAAAGAAGTACATGACATTTTCCAAATTTAATATGAGGAACTGTTGATGATGTGATGTGAAAAGACCCTCTCTATCTGTTCCTTAAATATCTAACAGCAGCAGATTATTGCCAACCCTTTACCTAGGGGTTTGTCAACCTCCCTCTTATGGTCCTTACTTTGGATGTCGATTGGTGAAACATCTTTTTGCTGAAGCAAAGCTTAATATAGTCAGAAGGATTGGTCAAATATAATGTCAAGGCCTCAATCTTGGTTTTTCACTATGCTCAGAGACAGCAGTCGTGAAGCACACTGGGGGATATTTCCAGGCTTCTTTTCTTTGAGATGACAGACTGTACATCTCTGTTACTGATCAAGACCCCACGCTTTTACATCAGAGTGTGCCCAATGGTGAGGCACAGATTATGGGAATGCACCACAAATGAACTCTTTCTCTTGTACTTTTTTCATGCAGTAAATGGACCTATCACAGGACGTACCAGTTCTTATTTAATTCTATCTGGCAACTATATTCTGAAGCATCTGAGGACCCTTTTAAGTTTATCATGGTCATGTTACCAAAACGCTGCTATGTATGTTGTTTGCCAAATCTCTTTATCTCAAAAACTCCAAGAGGAAGTAAATTTTGCAAATCACTCACTGCAAGCAAAGTTTCCACTGTAATTCTTTAAAAGCAGTTTCTGGAATGCTGTAATTCAAAAGTGACTAAAAAAAAAGTCTATAATAAAAAAAATCCTGTAGTTTAAGACTTGTAATAATGCTTATGAAGATGTAATCTAATTTGTTTTACTTTCTTTGGTTCTGCAAATGCAAGATCTAAAAGTCCACCCATAGTCATTGTACCTGACTGCTTCAAACCATGCTCACCTTAGTGCTTAGTGGAGCCCCGATAGGGAAATAATCTGGTTTTAAACTCTTTCTTCTAGGGAGAGGAGAGGAAAGCTGGTGGTGGTGGCAGATAAAGGTATTGCTGCCTGTGAGACTATGAGCGAAGCAATAGCACCCTCCTGCCTTCCTGTAGCTGAACCCATCCTTAGACCAAAACGGTGACTTGGAGGTTGAGGTTGGACTCCCTCCGAAGCTGCACTGACCACCTCTTCTTGTTGCCTTTCAGTAAGTGTTGTAGTTTTTGCAACCTGGGAGAGGTGTATGAGGAATGGTGTGAGTTTTGAGCTGGAAATCAGAAGTCTGAGCCATGTGCTGGCTAATTGTGGCTGTCTGGCAGTGGGTGGTCTCTGCAATGTTGTAAAGCTTTTCTGCAGGTAGAGCTTCTGAAACTGCTCCTCAAGGGTGTATTTACACTAAGGGGTTAATAATTGAAGTTCTCTGTACCATTCATGCTGATGAAATAAATGCATGTCTCCAAAAGGTTATAGCAGAACTGAAATGAACTAATTACAGGTTTAAAACAAATGTTTGTGGAAAACTGTCTTCACTACTCACCTAATAGTTCTTTTAACCTGTCTCTCTACTGAGCACTAATCATTCAGTCCCACTTTTGTCATCATGGGCAGATATTATTCAGGAAAGCACTTTTCTTTCCACTTTTATTCACTGAATCTAGTTTGCTGTACTTTGTAGAGAACTCATCCCTTTTACAGGAAATTAAATTAGTCTTATCCATATTAGGTAGACAAAAAGAGCAGGTGTGGCTTTGGAGGCTCCTACCCCTCACTCTACCTCCAGGTAATATCCAGGGATCCTGAACCTGAGCCTGAATGCTCAGAAGTTCCTGCAGAGCTCTGGCATCATGCCCAAGTAATTTATGTTAATACAATTTCTGGAGTTCTTCTATCTTACTCTTTTATGTCTGTGTGTTTGACAGTGCTTCACCTTCATTATCTTTAAAGATCAGCACTAAACTAGATATTTCCTCCCTGTTCCCTCTGTGAAAACCAAAACAAATAAATCATTTAGCTTCTTTGATGTCTCTTTAGTTTCCTCACTGTGTTATTTTTAATCATTTTGACCTTGTAAACCCGATGACTTTTACAAGGATCTCAAGATACATTTAAGAGATTCCTCTGTATCAGCAATATGTTTAAATAAAGTTCTATTATTTTATTATACACTGCCTTTTTTTGCCACAACTTTTAAAGTGTTTTCATGGCCTTACCAGTATTTCAGCTAAGTGACTTTATATTACATCTGTCAAGGATAGAATTCAAGCTTTATGTCTTCATATTAAGTGTTATCTGTGAACTTGAAGATGGTATGCTTTATCATATATTCATTAAGTAATAAATAAAAATTGACAATTACCACTTTGAAGAATCTGTGTATTTCTACTGAGTCTACTGCACAATATGTTTTGGAATGATTTTCATGTGTTCATTACATCAGTTTAGTGTGACATCTGTCAGAGACTCATTGTCATTATAATTAATTTTACCCAAAGGTTTTGTTATTTTTTTGCTGTTTTACTAGTTCAAAATAAAACGATGCCTTTATATTTTCCTGTCACAAGCAATAAGCGCACATACATGGAAATACAAAGTAGTATATTTCAATATGGAGAGAAAGCTTAAATTCCATCCAGTTTACATACAACAAAATGTTGAAGTAGTCAAACTTTGTTTGAAATGATGGCTGTAGTATTTTTTAAACCAAAATATATTGAATAGATTTTCACATTTAGAAAATTTTATCTGAAAATTTTGTAACTGTAGGCTATATTAATATACAGCTTGAGAATTTATGGTCAAGAATTTTCCATTGAATTTAATTTTCCACAGAGTAAAATCCAATATTGCTCAAGTATTACAATTTCTGTGAAAAAAAAAAAAAAGTAAAATATTAAGTCTTCACTTAATATTCTGTGAAGCTTTCTAATAATTAGAGTTCAGGAGATTTGGGTTTTTATTTTTCCCAACACCCTCCAAAGGAGATGTATGTCTCATCACAAGTCTCTCTCCTCTCACATTTGGGAGAATGGCAATATCTTGTAGGCTTGTCCAACCCCTGGTGCATCAATGGCAGCTCATACTAGTGGGACAGCAGCAGTGGTACTTGGTGTTATGCAGATTTGGTGGCCCCCAGGGGGTTTAGGATGGTGTGAATTGCTCTTTACACAGTGAACATACCCATGTTCTTCCTCCCGATGTCTGATGGAGCTCTTTGTATGGTTGTGGTTAAGCAAACTACCAGTGTGTTGTAAAAGAAAGTAATACACAAACTCAGCATACAACCTTTCTTGTCTCATGCTGTTTCACCTTCTTTAGTGCACTGGATTATTGTACACTCCAATCCTCCCTGGCTTTCAAATAGTTGCTTCCTGACAGAAGTCAATGTACTCAGTTATAGAGGAGATGTGGAGGTATCAATCCAGTCTGGTTTTCTGGTATTGATATATTTTCATGGCAGTGGATCACAGTTAGCAACATGTGCAATCTCTGAATCCACTTTAAAAAAGAACAAACTAAAGCATAAGAGTTTTCTGAAGCAGAAGTGGTAGTAGAGTGTGGGTAATAAGATAATGCCCTGACTCATCTCCCATTAAGAGTGCAATTTATGAAAGAATTTAATGTTTAACAATGGGGAATAAGAAGGAAGTCGCAGCTATATTTTTTTAAGATAACCTGTTACTAATCATCTAGAGCAAATTGATCCATATCCTCAGCTTAGTCAAATGTTTAACAAGCTGGACAATAGTTAAAGAAATTATCTAGGGAAATTATTGGTTTTATAAAATGTGGCCAGTGTTTTACAACACCAGGAATACCTGTTTTTTATCCAGTATGCCTTCAATCTCTTTAAGTAAGATGTTGCTGCCTAAAAAGTGCTTTTTCACTCACATGACACAAAGTAATAGATAAATAACATCCATGGTAATGTCAAATGCAAAGCAAATGTTAAAAAAAGTTTCCCTTATTAGTATTCCTTATTAGACAATAATTAATTATTTTTTATTAATTTACCAGTCTTGTGAAATTGTTAAAAATTATTCATTAATGAGAAGCAAATGGCAGCCCCACAACAACACAGCTGTTTTTTGTTAAAGTAATTAAGGCTGTCTGCATTCATGATCACATGGTTGATACAAATTTTGAGCAGTAATTCAGACATTGTTTATAATGGTGTTGTGTTATAGTTCTGTTTGCAAGTTTTAGAGCAATATTACAGAGACAATGTAGGGAAAGGGTTGTTTTGTTTGAATTTCTCACAAAATAGGGAAGCGATGATGAAGACGATTTTTCTAGTAGACCCATTCAGGTTTCAGAGAAAAACTGACCATTTTATTGCCTACGAATTTCTTCATGCTTTCCCTTCTTCAGTGTTCTTTGTTTAATAAAAGACAGAATAATTTTGATATTTTGGGACAAAGAGGGGAGGCTTGTGGTTTTGACTTAATCTTTCTGGGAAAGTGGAAAATTTCTCTTAAACAGATGTTTTCTAATTTTATTTGAATGTTTGTGTGGCAAATATCCACTTTGATTTTGACTAGGGTGAGACTCAGGTAGCATGCAGGCACTGTGCTTGCATGCAAGTAAATTGTCAACATTTACTGTGCATTTGGGCAAACATAGCATTAAACTTACCCACAGTTACCAAAAGGCAAATGTTTGTACAGATGCTGGCTTGGCTATACAGAGGGAAGCCTGAGTATGCTTAGATTTTAGGTCAGTGACTGCATGATCCAGTTTTCAAGTGGAACTGAATTGGCAGCCATTGAATGTATAGGCTCAAGAGTCAGCAGTGCATAGTATGCTCAACTGTTATTTTTAAGTTTCTGCCCGAGTCTCCCTTGGAAACAGTCATCTGTAAGAATTTAGCCGTCAGTGTGGGATAGGAGCAGGTGCAGAGCTCACAGCAACCATACTGTGAGTCAATACAAATTAAGGGTCTAAGACAGAGACTAAAAGCAAGGGAAGCTTTGAGGGAGGACATTCAGCTCAACAAGGAGCCAAATATAGAGCAGGAGGTAGCATGACAAGGAGTTTGAAGTAACGGAATGTCTTTAGTTGCTTCTGAGAAAGAAAAGGTAGGCATTGAAGGAAATAAAATGCTGGCAAAATAGATATGAGACAAAGTGAACAGTACGACAATAGCCTTCACAGACATGAATGGAAGTGATTAGCAACAGAGTCGTGGTTGAGAACGTACCCATTTCCATGAAATAACAATTGTTGGTATTTTTTTAAAATACCATGAATCAGAGAAAATTTAATCTTTTGACAGAAGTAGAATTCTTGCTGTTAGCACTGATGAAAAGATAAGGTATCCATCAGAGCACCTTATTTTTGGAGGGATGATAGTGTACTGCATATGTGATGCACCATGCCTCATGAAATAAATACATAAATACAGGTATATACCATATAAAATGCAACTAGTATTAATGAGCTGTTTCTTCTTTTTTTAGAAACCTGAGCTTTCTTGATTTGCATGGAAGGTCATAATAGCTTCAGAGGATTTTATTTTCCTTTCTCTTGAAAAATAAAAGAGATAAACCCCTTTCATTATTTGAGTTTCAGATCAATCTTTGTCTCTGTCCTTGCAAGAAAATACCTGCCAAGTTTGGTTGACATTTGATGTTTAAAAGGCAGAGTCATTTTAGTATATTTGAGGACATTCCTCAAAATGTCTTTGAAATTGGAAAGGAATTTCCAATTCCTTTCAAGGAATTGGGCAAGTGGGATGGAAGCTTTATCCCAAGTCTTTCCAAATGTGAACTTGTTTTCTGAAGTGCCCTATTCATAATAGTGTAATTCCCTTGCAGCTCTACTTTCTGTGGATGTATTGAAACACTGACTTCTGAGCAGCTCTTTACCTGCAACTATTTGTCTTTTGCTGTGGAATTCACTGACAGATTAAGCTCAGAAATCAGAGTCAGAGGACTGGAGCTTTACTGGTGGAAAAAGACCTGGAGATTCTTTTGATCACAACAATTTTAGGTGTTACACGTGCTGAAACTTCTAACATGTATCTGATGGAACAAAGACAGAAACAAGAAATGCCCCAGGACATAACTTTTTCCTTTTTTTTTAAATTTTATTTTATTTTATTTTTTTTATTTTTCAAAAAAAGTAAGCAGGACTTCTTCCAACACTGACTTCTTTTTGAAGGACTATAAGACACCACCTAATTTTTGTCCTTGCTCCCAGAGTTTATCTTCCCCTGGCTATCCTTTGCTCTTCATTCCTTCATTTTCCCCCCCCTTTTTTAATCCCATCTCCTTTGGAAGAATGAAGATTATTTTCATCTGTGGAGAAAAAAATGCTTTAATATTACAACAATTTTCAACATGAACAAGTAGGCACAGTAATGGATACTGTTAATGAAAAAAGTAACATTGTGATTTACATAATGACAAGAGCCTTCTTTACCTTTGTCAAAACACTGGTGCCAAATATTGATTACAATGTCCACAATGTGAACTGTCTTATTTTGACAGTTAAATCCTGAGACCCCAGCAAGACTATCACAAATCTGTGATCTATACTGCCAAAGACTCCTTTAAAATAGTTTATAATTGAGCAGTCAGACTTGTCAGGAAACATGACCATTCCACCTATCACTGGAGTTTTTTCCAGTCTAACTTGACTGATCTTCAGCCATGCAAACATTCAAATGCAAGAAGAAGATGTTGCTGAATGCTTGACCAAAGAACTAGATTAGATTAATTCAATTTAATTCCCTAATACTAGCTCCAAACAGCATGGCAATTATTATGCACCAGTTGTTTGTTTGAATGCAAGCAAGTGCTGTGTTCTTTACTTTGTTGGAGTAGCTTGCTTGCTGTAGTGAAGATACTGAGCCTCTCACTACCTTTCAAGATCATTTATGAGAGTACTTTTCTTCATAAGGCATAGTCACTGAATACCAATCCTGGTACTTTATGCATCCTGTGGGTACTGAATGCAGTTTATAATATGTAGTGTGCTGTGTAACCTGATAATATTTTTATTTCAGTGGTCTGGCACTGCCACAAGGACCAATGTACACGTAATATATAGGAGAAGTAGCATCTCAGCTTTGGAGAATGAATAAAATAAATCCTTTTCTTTCAGAAGAAAGCCGAGAGTAGTACCATGAAACAGCTTTATTTTGGATGGTTATTTGTCTCAGCGCAGAATGGCCAAATGAAATGATGTGCAACAGCCACACACACATCCCACGCTATAGTTCTGGGACATGGTCAGTCATGGACAGCAGGGCTTTTTGTTATGAATTGGAACCTGTTCTGCAAACCATCAGGTCCCTGCAGAGGACAGCTGGAGCAGCATAATGGAGATCGCAGCGTCTGCTTCCCGCAGTGCCCATTAACTTGTTGTAAAGATCAAGAAGAACAAGAATGAGCATTTCTCTCTATAAGTGTGCAAGCACTGTCTGTGCATAGCAGCCTTTCCTGCCAAAAAACCAAGCCTCCCTCCCACCCCCACAAACAACCGCTTTTGAAGGGAAAGCAGAGGACTCTAGTTCAAACAAATTGAGGAGCACCCAAGCTGTCTCCTGTTCCCTCTGCTATCATCCTGTTTACTCAATTAAGCCTTAATTAGCTCATAAGTTACCTTGAGGCAGGAACCATATTATTTCATGAGTCAACCCAATATTTAGCCCTATAGAGTAACAAGGTTTTTTGGCATCTTTTGTTCCTTTGTATAAAGACTGTACCAAATAAATAATGCAAATAATATTGTTCTATCTGTCAGACTGGTTCACAGTGTTCTATGTCATATGTGGTAGTCAGTATAGAGAAGTGGATGTACAGAAGGATTCCGGACATGCATACAATAGTAGCCTACAGTCACAAAATGATACATTTCCTTTCATCTTAAGTTGACAATCCCCCCATGTTCCAAATTTTGAGGACTGTGAGAGTTACTGGAGTGTATCAGGGGTTACATATTTCCTCCTATAACTGAGAAAGGGAAATGGAAAAAAAATTCAGAACACCTGACCAGATACTTTTCTTACTAGGAATTTAGTTATTTTTATGGTGACATAAATTTAACGTAAATTAGTTAGCTGTTCTGTGTAAAAAATTGTGTTACCTTTGTCTTAAGCTTTTAGCTGACTGTCCTTGAAACCTACAGAATGTGTATTCATTTAGATTAGGTGCTCTAAATCTATGCTGACAGCTGTAAATTTAGGTTAATAAATGAATTACACAGGTAAGGAAAACAAGCACTATCTCCTCAGAGGTTGTATAAGCCACAGAGCTAATACTATCAAGAAAACACTGATCAGACACTAGCTGATTGTTTTTCCCCCTAGGTAGGTATTAAGCTGTGAAGCTGATGAAATTGTAGCTACTCATGTTTCTCTATCCTTCATTTTTTATTTTATTAGATTTAGTCTATTTACTATATAGGATTTTTCCTGCAAAACCAAGCTTCCTATGTGAAAGCAGAAACAGCCTTCCCTTTCTATCTGCGGTCTTTAGGGACAAGCAGTAAAATTCCTTGAAAACCTTGCAAGCTTTTGCTTTTGTCCAGGAAGAACATTCCTAGCAGAGCTGTGGTGTAAAGCAGTGATAACTCTAGCTCTTGGTCCATCTTCCCATGTCCTCTCTCAACAGTACACAGATGTCAACGGATTAGGTGAGGCTGTAATGTCTCACAGGGACAAAATTCTGTGCATAGCAGCAGCCGTGAATCATCCTGCAAGGAAGTGACAATTAAACAAGGCTTGGGGGACTGTCAAAATTACACTGGGCTGCACGGCAAAACAACACAAAAGACCAGCCTGAGAGCAGCAGAGGGCACTGGTGATTTAAAGTCATTCTATTAAACCTCCAAGATTGCTGAATGCTCTGCAGAGTTTCTTTTCTGTACCATTGTATTGCCCTGAGTCTCACCTGAAATCCCATCTGTTAACAATGTATATGTATATATAACGGTCCTAATTTTCCTCTTATTTTCTCTAGTGAAAATTAAGAGTGACTCCAATGAGGACAAGGCATTAGACAGCAGAAAGTGAGAGAGGATTAAAATATATTATCTGGGAACAAAAAGGGGGAAATAGAAGCACAAAAATTTTTATGCCTGTTCAGAGAAGCTTAAAATGTTCACAAAATAGACTACCTTAGGGAAACTGTTTCTTATGTTCTTAGTGAAAAATATCTGGTGCTGTAATCAAAGATTTTTTTCAAAGCATAACATAACTTCCTATGTGTTTGCGGGGGGGAAATCTGGCAGTCTGTAACATTCTTTATAGTCCCATGGCTAGTATATCCTGATTCACTAAGGGCAGGAAAAAAGCCTATGATATTTCACAAGCTGGTCTGCAGTTTACTGATGTTAAATTGATGCTTTAAAATTGATAGCTAAAATTTATTTTGCAGGTTTTATAATTAAATACATGACTCTCAAATATTCGGAAGCTCTGCATGTTTCATTTCATTTAGCCTGGTGTTTTTGATATGACTTCCTCTCTCCATAGTTCAACTGCACAGTTGAAGGAGCACCCACTGAATTCAGGAGAGCTAGCAATAACTGTATATTTCTACATGTTAGTTACTGCTACCAACACTTGTTTTCTCCTACCAGTCTTATTTTCCTCTTCCTTTTCCCCCTGTGTATTATTTACAGGTCTGCCCTAGATTTCTGCTTCAATCACCTTCTGAGCCAGAGCTCTACCTAAATAAATTATAATATCCATTATGTTTGATATTGTCGGCACCAGAAAACACAGTTACTAAATGACTATCAGTAATGCTGTGTTAAAACTCACCATCAAGGTGAAGATCTCTGTATCACTTTGTTGGCATTGAAAATTTTTGAAATGCTGGCAGCTTCATAGAAAGCTTTCCTTTTAATTGCCTTCTGCCAAGCAAAGACATTAGTCTGCTTCTGGCAGCTTTATGGTTCCAGATGTCCAGATCTCTCATGATATCCTAAAACAGAGGCATCAGGGTTTTACACTTCTATTATTGAGTTGTGATGCTGACTCCTCAGAGTAAGAGCATGTTACTGATCTGATCTATAGCTATGCTGAAGTCATTATTCTCCATACTATTTACCTGAAACTTACAACCAGAAGAAAACAGACCTCTGGAGAGGTGCCACATCAGAACACCTTCAGTTGACAGCACAAAAATTTTAAGTGCTACGTACCATTTGATGGTCTTGCATGTCTGTGAGGTGAAGATAAGGGAAGTAAATTTCCCAAATTTAGAATGTTACTTCTTAAAAGTATCCTGGTTACTCATTTCCTAATGCAAAATGTTCCATAAATCACTGGAACTGACGCCTCAGAGAGTTGACCTTTTATATATTTTAACATTACCAAAAGATCTGCTAGCTTACAGATATTTAAATATAACAGTTTATTTTTAGTACAGTTCCTGTTAATAAAGGTGTCTTCTAAAATGGTGACAGCTTCCAGGACTGAGAAAAAAATTAAACGGTACCAATGGCTTCTGTGTTTAACCTCTGCAGTTTTGGATGCCTGAAGATCCCTTTTTTGTCTTTAGACAACCCAGGAGGGATTTTACAGGCCTTAGAAGTGTTGACTTCTTTCTGCTGAACATCAGAATGAGTCTGCTCCATGTTATAGAGTTGTATTAATGATGTAAAAAAAAGCAAGATGGACTATACAATAAGTGGACTCAGTAGACATCTCATAGTATCAGTGAGGGTGCCCAGACAATGGCCACAGTCATGTCTTCAAGACGCCAGGACTTTTCTTCAATACCACCATTCCTCAGACATGGTATATTTTGTGCTTTTTCCATTATAACTCCAATTCCTTGCATCTTTATTCTGGTTAAAAAATATCCCCACGAACCTCTGTATCTTGCAATGCTTCAACAATAAACTAATTAAGAAAGAACTGGGAGTAATGTTTAATCACCCTAAAGGGTGATGCAAGATTTAATTTTTAATAGAGTTTTATTCTTTTAGATACTAGATAAGTGATGTGGAAATGTCAATTATTTTATACAATCACATGTAAATTCCACAGAATAATAGAAATAGAAAGGACCAAGCAGAAAAATTATAGAGACAGGATTCGTATTTGACAAAAACCTATTCTGACCTGTTTTGCAGAATGAGTGGTATTTCTTGTAGTGTGATTTTATTTAAAATAATTATTACAGAAATAACCGGTTTATTTCCTAGTGATTTTTTTGGGTGTCAAATATTTTTTTTTTATATTTAAAAAGTGTTTGTAAACACATAATTTTTTTCTCAGGTATATTTGCTGTTCATTGCATTCATAACATCATTCCTAATTTATATCTCATTTGTAAATTGTAAATGTTTGGATCTGCACATAGACACCACTTTTCTTTTAGTTCCTATTTATATGAGCATTGTTAAAATAACCATTCTGTAAACAATGTAACTTATAAAAAAAAAATGTGCAAGGATAGCCAACAATAAAAAAAAAAAAAAAAGTACAAAAGCGCAACATCTGATGTGGTACAAATACCTACTTTGAGGTTAACAAATTGTGTTCATTTTCTTTTGCCCTTAATGTTCATAAAGCACCTCTGTCTTCTCACAACTGTTTTTTTATGAGCTGAGTTATTTTTAATTTGTTTTCTTGTTTGTTTTAAAGTTTACTGTAAATAATTGTTGGTATGCATGGACACTGGATTTAGCTCTGAGAAACAACCTTATTCCCCTGCAGTTCTAAGTGTCTTCCTGATGGAAGCTAGATGGGTAATTTAAAGTGTTTTTAATTCTAGAAGGATCCAAAATGGCATAATCTGGGTTTTATACAGTGAACATTATTGTTTTTTTAATTTGGCAGTTTGATGATATAGAAGCTCAGAAGCTTGCTAGCTACTGGCAGATTTTGTAGGTTTTAGCTGGTCTAAAATGGCTTGTTTTCAAATTGATGGGGTTTTCTTTGGTTTGAGAGAAATCTGAATAACTCCAGGACAGAATGAGCTTGTTTATTGCATGGTGTGAATGAGTAATTTTCACAACATCAGGAATTAGTTCTGGTGTTTTTTTTTTTTTAATCTTTTTTTTTTTTTTTTTTTTTTTGTTTAGTTTCTAGGGATTAGGAGAATAAGTAAAAACCGTGCTATTATCTTGTTGGTGACTTAATGGAATTTGAAAGTTTTTCTTTTGCATCTTCTTGGCTGCAAATACTAAGCAATTAAAATGTTTGTGATGGCTCTTTGGCTTCAGTAGATGGGCTATTGACTTTATTTTTTGTCTGTCTAGAAGCATAAATGTCTATCACTTGTACAACATTTTGTAGGTAAAAAAAGGAACTCCTGTAAAGCTGTATAACTAACCATTAGTAGGATGGCTTTAGGTCATACCTCTTCATTGTTAAACAATTCATTCTGTTTTTTGAGAACATTAACAATAATTCTTATCATGGACTGGCCTGAAAGTTATTAAATAAAGTGCCAAAACCAAAAC
Organism: Tyto alba; assembly: GCF_018691265.1. Classification (NCBI taxonomy): domain Eukaryota; kingdom Metazoa; phylum Chordata; class Aves; order Strigiformes; family Tytonidae; genus Tyto; species Tyto alba. The sequence continues at coordinate 19,149,669 of NW_024881275.1, read as the reverse complement.
TTATGTCATCCATGTACACTGCAGTATATGTTGTTCCTCTTGTTGATAAGAGATACAGTAACGCCAATATGGTTTGAGATAGCTAAATATATTGTAAGCAGTAACTGGAGCTGAAATGCATTATAATGGAAAATAGTACCTTATTGGGTTTGGATTGTTGTCTTTAGTTTTGCATTACCACTAACAGTGCACAACAGTTTCTATGACACGTAACTACTCTCTTACTTTGTTCTTTCATCTCCTGCCCATTCTGGTTTTAACCTCCTTTTATAAAGATGTTTTCTTACTCTAAAAATGTGAAAAAGTGATATAGCCTGTTCAATAGATTTGACTGTGGTTTACATTTATCTGATAAGTCAGCTTTAGAGATATCTGAAAGGTTCTGTTACCTCCTGTAAGGTTCTGTTACCTCTAACTCTTTCTAAACCCACAGTTTCACATGTCTAGAAGGGGCTAAAATGGATTCTCTTCCTTTCTGTGTATTTTCAACAGTTTTGCTTGCATTAGTTTTCCTGCTTTTACAAGATGATGAAGCTTTAACACTCAGAGACCTGCCTTTATTTGCAGAAATGAGTACTTTTATTTCTAAGTGACTGCATATGATATATTGTTGATAAGACCATAGCTCTCTGCAGTGCCAACCTTAGTCACTTTTAAAAGTGACAAAATGACTGACCTTTAAAATAAATTTTGTCAGTTCCTCAATATTTCCTCCATTGGTTTGCTTTTCAAAATTGATTCCCTAAGATTTTAGAGAATCTTCTGAATCCACAGAAGCACATTAGATGCAGAATTGGCTAATATGAGCCTTGTAATATTTGAAGCCATATTTGCAGCTATTGTCATTTTAAACACTAACTGGGTTGAGAGAAGGCTGGATATTTGAATACTTTGGTGTACTGAGCTGACAGCAATTCCTATTTTATAAAAAATCATTCAACCCCTCTCCACACTAAAATTGTTGATGTAAAGGTTCAATTTCAGTTATTGATTCACTTCATGTCATATTTTTGTGAATTGGATTTACCAATTTAGACACTTAAAGATGCTCAGTACCTGTTAGTTTTTACACATTTACAACTGTAAATCAAACACATGAACAGTATGGGAATACTGACTAAATGCTATGATATATGTAAAGCCTTTCTGTTTATCTATTCATGTGCCCTATCCCTCCCTTTGCTCCCACAATATCCAATGCTTAATTTTGGGGAGGCTGTTTTGACTATGATAATTTAGCTTGTAGAGGCTAAATATATTTAAACATTTCAAAAAAGGAAGGCATTTGGTATTTTGCGATACATATGTTGGGCTTTATCTTGTTTTACACGTTGAGCTTCTCTTCCATTTCTGTGATTCAGAGATTTCCACTCCCATTCTTTTTTCTCTTTTTGAACAAGGCTGCCTGCGAATTTTCTTTACCTTCTGAAATGGTATCTCAGTCCCTCCCCATTTTTACTCTGAGACCTAGCACACACTCTTTTTTCTCATTGTCTCTCTCCACCCCTCACATAATTTCTTGCCCTTGTCATCTTCCACTCCAGTTTTCATGCAAACTTCATAGCCAGCACCTTGGTTATATGTTTCTTTACTTCCACTACTTCATTTGGCCTTGATTTGAGGTGCTGGACATACCTTTTTCCTATTTTGCTTCTCTGTCTATGCCTCCTCTTTCTTTCCATCAGTCCCTGTTTCCAGTCCTATTTTCAAGCAGAAGTCACAGCTGAGGGTCTCGTCCTTTACTCAGTAGTAGAAACTGATCTGTTTTCCATCTGATTCAGCCTTCATCACCACTTATTAAACATGTAGCTATTTTTTCTTGCATAACCCTCTTTAACTCCTCTCTAAAACTCTCACTTTTGTATAATATCTATATGAAAAACAACCTTGAAAACTGTCCAATTGTTGGTGTGCTGTGACAGTTTCAGAAATTCAGCTTTTGTCTTCCTTGGTTTTCTCTTGCTTTAAATTTCCTTTTAAATCTAGTTGAAGTCAGAATCATTTATTTTCTGTCTTTGTATAACATCAAACAGTCCATAATTAGGGCTGCTAGATAGAATGATAGCATAAGTAATATACCCATGTGTATCTCTCATATTAAAAACATTTAAGACATCAGTAAAGATACTGAGATAAGGGTAGTGAGATAAGACATCTATTGAAATAAGTCTTTTGATTTACTTTACTTGCTGAAGTTTTGATTAACCAACAGAATAGAAAGACCTTGGGGATCATCTAGCTCTCTAAGCCATTTCGCTCAGAATTAATGGCTGTTAGAGTGTTTTTTTGTTTTGTTTTGTTTTTTTTTTTTTTTTTTTTTTTTTAGCAATAATGAATATTTTCATTTATGCTGGCTTTAGGCAGATATTTAACACATCCAAAATACCAGCAGTGCCAGTGTGATATATCACAGAGGTTATTTTAGAAAACAAACAAACAAACCCAGTTCTAAAACTCCAATCTCTATCTGTCTAGAAATTACAGTCTTTTTGGTTTGGATTATAACAAATAAGGAAGTGATTTGAACAGACAAATCAAGATTCCTAACACTTAATATTTTTAGGCTTATGAGCAGTGTAACTGAAGTAATCATTGTTCCTAGTTTTACATGGGGATGTACTAACATGACCCTTATTTCTGTCTGCTTTGTTAGGCTTCTAAATGCCAGTAAATTTGAAATAATTGTTATGTAAATAATAGTATGCATTTCTATAATTTTTCACTGTTTGAAATATGAAAACTGTATTTCAGTCTGAATATAAAGTACACAGATTCAGAAGTTTGAGGTTTCTTTGAATTCCGTGGAAAACAACACAAATAAAAATCCATCAAATTAGTAACATTCTGTTGACTAACCATGGAAAAGTTTTTTTTTTGATGATTAATATCAAGACCCTTTCCTATATAATACTGAGGAATAAGTATTAATGAGTATTTTGTATTCTTGATTTTAGAATGGTAAGAAACTGGCTGTAGTTCACAGCATATATCATATACTGAATGAAGTAGATGTTATAATCGATTTTTTTTTCCCCAATTATAACTTCTAATGTACTAATTGAATTATCTGTAAGATTATATAGTTAGACTCTATCAGTATAAAAAATATTTTCTGATGTCTAAATTGCATAGAAATTTTCCTTAAACTAAAAATTTTAACATTTCCTTTTATCAGCTTTTAATCTGCAGTTTACTTTACATTTAATTTGCCTATTAAAAGAGTATTTTTTTTAAAATGTTTATGCTTTATGTAAAATTCATTTGCACACCTCTCCTGCCACTACTTTAGATCCTGTTTTGAGGTCATGAAAGACTAGCACCCTTTCTTTCTTTCATTTCATTAAGAATTATAATACTGCTGTCAGCAGAATGCAATAGCAATAGAAAGAGCTTGCTACCAAGAGTCCCTTTTATAACACATCCTTTATAACATATAAATATGAGTCAATGGAATGAGGACATGATTAATGTTACTGAATTTATAGATAACTCTGACTTAGCATGCAGCACATGAAAAGGAAGAAAAGAAGTTTTACTGCATTTCTTTCTGCCAGCTGAAGGTGTATCACTAGATCTATGAAGGCCTGGGAAACAAATTTTTAAAATGCTGAAAGCTCCATCAATTACAGGTCTGGTGTAATTAATGTTGACATATATAGCTGCATTTTAGTGCTCCTCAGCAAGAAAAAAGGAGACAGACAGTGACTTATAAGGTAGAGGAACAATTGCGATCTGCAAAACAACAAGAGTGAATTGATCTAAGCTGAATAAATTGCAAAAGTTAACTTTAGGAACTGGAGCTGTGACAATTTTACAAAAGGCAAAAATTACTTGTAAATTAATATACATTTTGTGTTTATAGTGCTAAATGAAAATAATAGTCCTCAGGATGATAATAAGGAAACCACATGTATTATAGAATATCTTCAAGCTGCCAGTGCCACATGGTGAAAGATCTGGCAAACACGTATATTGAGTGAGGGTAGAAGAGTAAATAACCAACACGTCTGTGTAAGACCTAGGTAGAACAGGTACACACAGTTCTGTTAAGTCATGTGCACCAAGAAAGTGAATTTAGGCTGAAAGGAGTCTGGAGAGTAACTGCTATAACCACTGAACTATGACTATGTAAAGAAGACTAGAGGACATTGTTCTGGGTTGGGAGGAAAGAAAAGCTCAGTGTGATTGCTGTGTATATTGAGAGGTAAGATGTAAACATCAGAAAAATAAAGTAACTTATTTGATGTAAGAACAAACAGGAAAAGCTAGCAGTAAGCAATGTGTGATAGGAATTAGAAGAATGTTTCTGACCCCCAGACCTGGAGAGGAATAGTAGTAGAAATAGTAACATGAAAAAAAAAAATAGGTAATGTCAGTCAGTTTGTGAAAGTGATTATATACAACATATTTGGTTTTGACAATTTCTCTGTGACCCTAGACATTTACCTTTCACCCTGTTCTCATATTTCCAAGGACTCTGGTGATGGGGGAAGCAATTATAACACTGGAGACAAAGCAGATGATTTTTCCTGTCCTTTATTTGCTGGAGATGGAAGCAGGGTTCTTATTCTGCACCTGCACTTCCAGGCAGAAAAAGGCACACTTGTGGTGAGAAAAGGTTTTGTTTGTTTATTTATTTATGAATTTTGCTGGGGTTGGAAGCAGTGATTTGGAACAAGTGTAATTTTTAACCATTACATTGTTTGGAAAAGAGAGCAGGTGGGATCAAGAGAAGGAGGATGAGAAGGGAGAGACCTAGAGAAGGTTTTCTTTTGAGGAAAGGAAAATGAAGCAGGGAGGTTCTCATCTTGGGTCAGATGATGCTGGCAGGCACACCTTTTGAAATATGGGTCTGAGCTGGATGGCATCTGGAAGCATTCCCTGGGTTTGTGTTAACAAGCTTGTGACGCACTTGTCTTGAATAGTTTGGCACAAACAGATTTACAGGGCTCTGGGAACAAAATAACTGTTTCAGGAGGCAGGAAACCCTTCCCCTGTGGACAAAACTAAAGCAATTGCTGAGAAGCAGTATTTGTTTCCTAGTTTCCTTCTAAATTACTGAATACTGGCTGTTGCTGAAGGCAAGACATTGGACGTGATGTATAAATGGTGCAATTTATTATGGAAAATTCTATTAATTAATTGAACTTTATGTTGAAGTGTACAGAAAAACATAAGAAAAAGTTATTTTATAGAAAAAACTGGGGAGAAAGTGTGCTGCTGTAATAATTTTTTTATAATAAGTAGAAAATAAAATACTGTATAGTGATCTGGATTTATGCAATGCAAATCCAGAAGTAGTTTGAGGAAATGTAAATAAATTTGACATACCCTTCCATTACCACTGAACAAGTGTTTACTGTCTCTGAAAGACTGGTTTAAGGGCATTAAAATAGCAAAACATCCTTTGGTGTGGTCATTAAACCATGTTTACCTAGATCTAAGGTTGCACTGTCCAGTGGGCGAGCTGGATATACGCTGTCTTCTTGTAGCATGTCTAAGTGCCATTAGGTAGTGTGGGTTAGGTAACCTATATAGGGTGTAAGGCTTTTTAAAGATCCATTGTTTACCAGTTACTACTGTGCAAAATGTGCTCTTAAAATATTATCTTGTACACTAATTGCACTGAATGGGCTAGTGTAACACTTTTGTGTTATTAAAGTTAATGACCTATTGCATTAGTAGTGATGGTGAGGAAATCTAAAGGTAAATTTTCTGTTTTAATTGGAGGACTGTATATTTGAAGGGAGGTTAGTATCATTACAGTGGAACTGGTGATATCTACAGGCCTAAGAAGACAGAATCCATCTATGCTTTGCACGTTAATAAATCTTTTCTCATGTGCCTGTTATATTTTCAAAGAGTGCTTGAAATTGATAGTTCAAGTGCAGTTTTTAATTTGCTGGTTTCAACTGCTTTCAAGTAAAAAGCTGATTTTACTTTTTATTTAGTGCTAAATAGTTTGTGCTCAAAGGAAGAATAGCAACTCTTGTTTGTGGTTTGGGATACAGTAAAAACTGGATGGACAATCATATGGACATAGGGATTTCTTTTCTGCCCCCTGAAATCCGATTCTGCACTTATATTCATGGTGTCTCCAGGCTGCACTTCTCTCCACAGCACAGTGGTGGGGGAGCACACAGAAGCACTACCCCGCAAAGGGTACTCAGTACTGAGTTAAGGCAGGACTTCCTCTGCTGCCAGTAACTCATAAATGACTGCTTTTTAAGGCCTGGAAAGCTGATTTTATTCAATCCCAGATTATTTACCTTTTGCAGACATACAGTGTGAGCATTAGAAGTTGCAAGTTTGGTGGTAAAATGATTATGTGAGATGTGGCAACTTGCATTATCAGAGATCATTAACCAGTTTGCAAATTCCTATTCACGGAAGCCTGACTCCTATCCTGAGCAAACTTTTCTTTCCCCCAATTCATTTGTTGGTGATGCACTAAGTTCAGCTGATTTCTGCTGTCCTGTGGCATCCCCCTTACACTCCTGCATCTTGGCTGCAGGACTTTTCAGAGCAAACTCTGCTTTATCCCATTCTTCCTTATAAACCACTAAGCTGCTTTAGTGAGCTGTGAAAGGAGGGGGTGAGGGGGTGTGCATGTAGCACATGTTTCTGTGTATCCAAAGCTTTCTCTGTCCCACCAGAGAAGCTCTCAAGAAGTACATTGTGCTATGTTGGCATAAAGTGCAGATTGATGTCTTCCGGTGAACGCTACATTTTGTAACAGCTCCTTGATTGTTAGTTAAAGGTGTCTCTTTCTATAGTGGCCCTGTTTGATTTGAAGGCAGCTGCAGCATTGGAAGCTCCACTGGTCACCCCCTTTTCACTTACAGGCTCAGCTGAGACTGGTTCCCGTGACACTGTAGCCTGAGTCAGTCTGAGAGGGCTGGGTGTGCATGGGAGGCTTTCCCTGAATGAATTCAAACCCTCTTCTCTGCCAAAAGGGTCTTGCAAGTTTGTTAATGCATTTGTTAACAATTTGCCTAATGATTTCCAGGGACTTAGATATATGGAAGGGAAGTAGTTTCACTGACATTTTTAGGACTACTGTTGTATAACCCTTTGTTCCGGTGGTAATGTAGTAGTTGGTGAGATTTTTAGCTAATCTGGTGTGTGAAGATATCCCTGGATGGGTTAGACATATTTAAATTTTGACAACTAGGATATGCATTTTTTTTCCCCCATGTGTTACTTTCAGTGTGCCAGTTTAACACATAACTTGTGATACATTTCTATTACATAATAATTCCAGATGCATGTATTCTTTTAAATACTCTGATAGATGAGGCTTCCAATTATCCATGCCTTAACTTTTTCTCCTTTACTTTGTAATCTGTACTCAGCCATTTTCATCAGTCAGGTGACCTGACATTGCTTGTGTTCTGTTTCCTCCAAACAACCTGCAAACAAAGCATCTCTAAGCATTCATAATCAAATCCTGATTTTATGCAAAACCCAGAATGTTAGTAAAGCAAGACTATTAGATTGTAATCTCATTGTCTGTTATGAAAGCTGTTAAATCAAGCTATGTATATTTGCAATATTTGGTTTTTTTTTTTCCGATTATTTTATCATGTTTCATGCATATTTTCCTCTTCCTGAAAAAAAAAAAAAAGAAAATATATAGATATAAATAGGTCACTATAAATAGATCATTGTACATAATAAACATAAAGAAAAACAGTTTATTTCAGTATTACCTTTTGAATTATGCTTTTCAGCTGTTATCAATGCAGGAGTAGAAGCTTCATGGCTTGTATCTTAAATCTACTGCCATATTGACATATTTCCTTACAGAGTAACTCTTGTATTTGGAGCTGTGTTTGATGAAAAGGTGTTTAATCTTTCTGTAGGTTATCACACAAGACTGTAAAATGGTTATTCATCAATCCTACCTGAATGGCAGATCTTAGATCAGTACCTATTTTTAGAATCACTGTGCAATTTTTAGAAATCCCTGATAAAGTATTCTAAGATGCACTGCATGTTGTGTCCAGCATAGTTCTCTTGGGAGACAACATTAGAACTCTTATTTAGTCATACAGCATCCACAGGGGTTACTGACAGCACCAACCAACAGTTCATCCTTTACTTGCATATCTTGATCTGTGTACAAGGAGAAGTCTCTACTGTCTTTCATTTCAAATTGTTTGGCAGGGTGTTGCAGGTAAAAACACTAAATGAATTTAAATGTAATACTCAGAAGCTTTAGAATTTTTTATGTTTTTCAGATAACACGTTGCTGACAGAAGGAAAAATGTAGGGAAGGGACATGTAGTCCAAACAGTTACACTAACACTGAAAATGTATTTTTTATCCTTGATAGGAAATTATAAAAAATATGTGCAGAAGCAGATGAGGGATTGGAACTTTTTTTCTTGTGGTACATGACAGAAAAGGGGGAAAATATTTCAATAAATTAAATGAAAAAGTTGGAGACTTTATAGTGATAGAAAAAATGTTTATGTTACACAGTCTGTACTTAATCTGTGAAGTGGCAATCCTTAATGAGAGAGACATGTAATAAATAATTCCTCTTAATGAAATATTTTTTAAAGAGCTACTCAAGAACATACTTTAGGAATTCATCAGATGTCAATTATAGACCAGATTAAGGCTTTGACAGTGGGCAGTGCTGACATTTACAACCTTTGATGGATTTCTATACCCTCTTACAGACTATCTGATACCAGCAGAGACAGGTTATTGGAGTTCGGTGAAATGTTTTCTGATTTGATGGCAATTATTCTATTCATAAAGGGAAAATACTCACAAATACGTAGCTGGGGGCTTGTTTGTGAATTTTATAGGGGAGATAAAATTGTGCTGTTCTCTGCAAAGCAGCTTTCCATGACAGTTGGCCACAACATTCTGAAGTTGTCTTTCAAGCTGTTTCCCTCACTGACTGGATTCCTCTTTACCTGTATGCCATCAATTATAACTCTGCAAAAACACTTCTCAGAAATTACTTGCAAATGCTTTAAAGACTTACAGTATTTTCTTTTTGTTGTGAAGTTGAAGGTGTTCAAATATGTAATCCAGTATTGAGACCTTTGTTTTCTTATCTTTCTTTCCTCCTTCTCCCTTTTTTTTCCATTTCCTAATGCTTTTCCCAGGTATTTCAGTTCAGTGACACAATCTTTCTGCTTAAGGAATTGGAGCCAGTTGGCTTTCAGGGTTTTTTTCTTTAGTTACTCTGTATAAGACAATTCACTGGCTTTAGAAGTTGTTGTCAAACATATCAAAAACTTTCACTGCAATGTAGGAGCAAGGCTTTGCAAGATAATTGGTTTGGTGTCCACTATATGCAAGCAGAAAATCAAGGAAAAAAAATTAATTGCACTCATATAGAGCATTTCACTAAAACTCTATATCTAATTACAGTGGTGAACACACAGCAGGGACACTAGAAACAGGAGATATCTTTAAACCCTTCATCTTTGAAGAGGCCTTTGGCACCAGATATGATTCAAGTTAAGAAAGCAGTCTCCTGACAAGTTATACCCCAATAAATGTGTCATTGATGAGTAGGTTGCGTATGAAGCGTTTGTCACAACATACATATTCTGTCTAATTATCAATACAAAGTGTATTTTCTCTTGGTTGTTTTCCTATATTAATTAACATTATTCTGAGTTTTAAGACTGCTTGACAATTCAAATACTTAATATATCACAGTGACTTCACATGTTCTATTATTCATTGAAGAGTCCAGATGAACCATCCAGTTAATGCAAATGATTCTGGACTTCTATATTGTGTCCCCCATAGTAGCCACACGGTATTATTCTTTCCTTTTACACATTCGTTATAGGATTCTGTGACTGTGGAACAAATGTGTTGCTACAAAACTGGTAACATAAACGCTTCTTATTCTGGAAAGTGTAACTCAAAGTGGTTTCATGAAACATTAAAGCAAAATATTCTTTATAGAAACCAACATAAAAAACCCCTCAGTTGCTTCTTGGGAATCTGTATCTTGGGAACAAAACTTTGACCTGTTACTGTTGGCCATCATTCTGCAGCTAACACAAATCCTTACAACATTAATAGTTAATAAGGGAATATATAAATTACCAAGTTACATTTTTCATAACAAACCCATTTTTGCTGACTTAAGTTATTTAGAGTATTTTTAAAGCTCTTGTGAAATAGATCATGTTGGTATTCTGAGCATTTGGGATCTAAATTCAAGATATCTGTTCATAAAACTGTCTGCAACATCTCCTCCCCAAATGCTGAAATGATGTGGATAAGAAAATTTGTTCTATTTCCACTGTTCTTTAGATATTTCAATTCCATCTTTGAGTCAGGGAACTAACAAACAATTTAACTAAGAGTCTGCTGGGGAGCCTGAAATTTTGAACAAAATCATCAGAAAAACTGAGGATACTAATCAAAACTTCTGAGAATCAATTTCGGGAACTATCACTGAAGTATTTTAATCTCAGCAAATATTTACATGGACTGACTTCCCAGTGTTCATAAATAGGAAAAGCATTTGTAGATATACTGCTTGTACGTGGGAAGGAGAAATACATCTAGATTTTAATAGTATATACTAAAATATCCACATCATAGTAATCCTTTGATAGTTTGGAATGCATTGCATTGGAGGAAAGGGTCATTTGGAAATGACTGCAAGGGTGTTGTGTAGGCACTGGTTTTGCATGATGGACAGAGTGAACGGCCACATATGCCATCTTGAGGAACTTTGAGCAGAGATGTTGTTTATTGTTCCACTCACTTTATAGACTTCCCTGTTTATCTCATGCTTTCAGATATTTTTGTGTTGTACTGTTGAACTCCTTCCTGTGCCCGAGTGATTTCAACCTTTCCCAGCAAGTAATCATTCAAGAGACTGGTGTATGTGTGTATAGATATATATACCTAGACACACAAATATGTATATGTATAAATACATATATAAATATGATATATATATATATATATATATATATATATATATATGAACCCACAGGAGGCAATTAGGTACAACTACAAATTTGTGCTCATGATTTTTAAATATATATATGCTTTTGAGAGAGAAAATCCATGTAGCCCTAAAGACAATCAGGTCCTCAAAAGGGATAGAAAGAAGATTATTTACATTCAGATAACATTGGCCAGTCTTTCTCTGGCCCTTTCAGTTTTTGAAATATTGACAGACTTTACTGTAATCCTGGAATCATAAATCATTGCTTGTATATCCAAGTGCTCTAGAATTATAGTAGTAGAGTATAGCAATGTAGATACAGAACTTTAGTTTTCTCTGGAAACATAATCCTAAAAAAAAGATTATATTGAAACTACAACCACAAATGTAAAGTAATATGGGAGATTCTATTTTCAGTTTGGTAAGCAGAAATTTTAATACTGCCTTTACAGAAGCCTTTTTCATTCAATTTACTTTTTTCTTAGGAAAATGAGGATTGTGTTGAAGACCACAGTTACTTTTCTTTAAGTTGTCTCCTATTTATCAGGTTTACTTTGTTTTTTAGTAGAAAGCTTATAAATTTCAATCCTTTAAAACTAGTCTGTTTTTACAGAATTGTTTGATGCGTAGAAAAACAAGAACAGTGGAGAAACACTGATGCAGTTGTACACAGCTCAATGATTTTTCTCCTATGTTCTCATTGTATCATGCTGGCATCTGGACTACCGGCATAATATTTGGGCTTTTTCAGAACACCCAATCTTTACTTTTTCTAGTGCAGGTGCTTCAGCCAAACAAATCTCTTGTCACCTAGGGGACAGCCAGAGATTTTTCTCAAAAGTGGTGCAACACATGAATCGTCTTTGTTAATTTTAATATGATTCAGTCTGTAGTTCTGCTAATTGAGAGACTTGTTTAGTAGTCAGACAAATGAGAACTGTCCTTTTAGACATAGGTGACCCTTTTAGAGGTGGTAAGAGTATGCTCATAATGCTGTTGAGCTAACTATATGCATCTTTGAAGTGGAAAATCTCAGCCTGTAAAAGTCAGGCTTAAAAAAGAAATTGCTATTCCAAACCAAGCCTTGGCTTTGAAGGTATGACTGAAATAATAGTAAGGGAAGCAAGGAGATAGACATCAGACTCGAAGGAATTAAGAGGACTAAGTACAAAGACTGTCATCAGAACCAGATTCATGGGAATCACTGTTGTGTGAGCTCCTATAGCCTGGATGATTTACTCTGCAACCTGAATTCATCTACAAGGACTGAAGGGAGAAAGTAGAGAGGCTTGTATGAAATCACAGCTAGCATTGCTAAAATGATTAATTTATCTAGCTGTAATTAGGCGACCAAATTTTTTACATCATAAGCTTAATTGCTTTAACCATCTGACATTAATTTCTAGCATTTCACCACTTTTAGAATGAAGGATTTTATGTGTGGAGTTTTACCACCTCTCAATAAATTAGGAGACACATCCATGAAAATACCACTGGAAAATCCATTTGAATGTGCCTAACTTCATTACAGTTTGATGTGACATTAACAGCTATGAATTACTGGAAGAGTATTCACAAGATGAGGAATCCTGATGGTCCAAGTGGGATGCAGATTAAATGGGCTATCTCATTTCCCAGTTGGGAGCTCCAAAGAGGCACTGAAAGAAAATACCTCACCAATCACACTGTGCTAAAAACATTAAGTCCCTTAGTTAGTAAGGACAAAGGGACACATCAAAGCTGCTGAAGTACAGTTGTCATAAAGATGGGGTGTAGAAGAGTATGTCTCCTCAGATGCTGCCTGTTTTCCTTCCCAAGCTGCCATGCCAAAGAGCAGGTGTTAGTGCTCAGGAAATCTCTACAGCAGAAACACTGGCTCTGGCCTTTGGGACCAGAAGATGATTTTGTCATCCTGATATATGAAACCCCTGAATGCACCCTTTGTCCCATCACATCCTTCTCACAGGGCAAAAAATCAGGTTATGTGTCATGCTCAGAGAACTTGAGGAGGAGATGTGCTTAAATGGCAACTGTTTCAGTGACTGGATAAAAATGTACACTGTGACCAGCCAACAAGACAGATAGTAAGGTATTTGCATTGTTGTATTTAATTTGTGATTTTTCACAAAGCTGAACTCTACTCATCTGTTACATGCTTACCTAAACATATTTTCAGTTAACAATGTGGATAAAGTCAGTTTACTAATGGGTCCAAGGATAGAATTTCTTTTGCTTGTTTGACAGACTTTTTTCTTCTGCACAAATCCATGGCTTGCCCAGCTATGTGTGGAGACAGATACACTGCCGTGGGCTTCTTCAGTTCTGTTGATGTATGCTGTTCCGTCAACACATTAAGCTGTTTCTGTAGATACATCATGCACAAATAAAAGAGCATACGTCAAATCTTAATCCTGTTTCAGTGTGGATGAACCAGTATTGCTAAAATAAGACCCCCTTCCCTCCTACGCTGAATCTTCAGATACCATTTGGGTCTGAACCAGTCTCATTGTGATAAATATTCCTGAAAGGAGAGCCAGTCACTTCCTCACTTGTTTAAGTTTAATCACTGCAACAAGCTTTCTTGAAGGGAGACTTCGAAACAAACTACCTCTGCTGACATCCCACAGCAGTTGGTGTTCCTGACTATAGAAGAATTTAAAGCCTTTGGGGATTGCTGTGATGCAGCCTGCATGGCCCCATGTAGAGACTGCTACCAGGTCTGTGCTTCATAGGGAATTTGCAGGGGCCTACCAGCTGGCTCCTTGAAAAAGCAGGATGGACTACAAGCCCACCAGCATACTTGGAGAGCCAGCTGGCCCATCTGGCCACCTGAAGAAGATACCAAAGGGTGCAGCAAGCTTCTGAGCTGCCCCAGTGAAGCTGGTCTTATTTGGTAAATTAATTCTGAGGGGAGTTAAGTGCTATTCATAAGTATACTTTTATATCACAAACATAACAACTTGTCCAATTGGACCTCAACAAGGAATGAGAAAAATTAATGATGTCCCTCCACTGCTGTTTTCATGAAGTGCTGTCTCCAGCACTTGACTGAAAAGCCTGTCCTACATATGAGGGTGGAACTGGTGATAAAGCCCTTCTGACCCTCCCCAGGCCATGGATCTACTGCACAGATATGTGGTCCATCTGCCTTTGGCAGTCTGTTTTCCTGCAGTCCAGAGTCGCTGCTGGATCAAATAGGGGCCTGGTTTATAGGCTCTCTTGATCTGGCATTCTCTACTTCAATGTAAATTTTTGAAAAACAGACTAGGTGTTAAAACTGATAAAATGTGTTGAACAGCATATTTTGAATGAACAAGCATAACAGAAACATGAACAGTCATCATAGTGTGTGTTATGTTTGCGCTTATTTGTCATGTATTACTGGAATATTTTTGATGAGGAGAAGAAATCTTTGCACCATTAGGATTTAGTAAACAATCAAACATTCCATGAAACACTTTACATGAAATGAAAGCCTGCAACCATCTCATAAATAAATCAGAAAGATGTATATCCACAGATTTAGAGGTAGTTAACATTGTTAACATATTATATTACTGTTGTTAGAGGTAATGAATCAGGATACTACTCAAATTTCAGAAACAGAGATGTAGAAACAGCCCTACCTTATAGACATGATGATGTATAAACACATTATTGTCAGGGTACCAAAGTTTCTACTCCAGGTTAAACTGAAAGGGAAAGATTTTATCTTGCTTTTCTTGTACGATTTTCATATGTGAAAGATATGTAGAACATCTAATGAAGTGTTGCAGTGCAGCTGAGGTAAGACAATATTGTTATACCCATGCTAGACATCAAAAAAAGGACAAACGTTAAAAAAATCCAACACACAAAATTTCTGGACAGTAATGTGCTCTGTGGGAACTTGATCTAAAGCCCAGTGTTTTCTTTCCATTGTATGGAATATACTTCAGTATCAATCTTCACTGAGCATCATAAAAATAATTGAAATCCTGCAGTGGTATAAATACATTGTTAAAGTCCCCTTTTCTTCTCTTGCCTGTTAAAATTTGCACTGGATCAGTATTTTTCTGTTTTCTGAAGACAGGGATGATGTTTTTCCTTGCTTTCAAATCAATTTTTATGTCAGCTATAAAAATTCTAAGAATTTCAGCTTCCGCATGTTTGCAGTAAGTGACCTAGTTCATTGTAAGAATAGGTTAAAATTAGTCTTCATAAAAAATCTATTTTCATCTCATAGAATATATTTTAGCCCATGTCTTCTTGTATTTCATAAAGTGTCTATCTCTTCATGCTTAAAAAGCTGGTGTTGTTTTGCTTAGCTTTGATCAAGATGCGCTCATTTGGAGCATGACAGCCTTAATTACATCCAGAGATATAGTAACAAGGCGGACTTTTTTCTGCCTGATATACTTAGTATCTTATAGTATATCATTGATCTAGATTTTGAAATATTATGTATTCTTTTGTTTGTAAAAAATGATCAACTTGTGGAAAATGAGGGTTTGTTTGTTTGTTTGTTTTGTTTTGTTTTCCCTTTTAACATGTCTGTATATTAGCATTCCGAGATAAGCAGAACTGTGTGGTATGTTCACACTTTATGGTTAAAAATTACACATGCACTGTAAGAAGTCTCAGCTCACAATTCCTGGCTGCCTCATGTGACTTTTTATGACATACAACTTGATAAGTTTATGCTGATCATATTCTTAGTTAGTTTTACTGACTATATTCCACCATTGTTACGGCTAAGACTTGCTGTCTGCAGGGTTCATAATAATGACACATTGCATTCTTTATTCCTATTTTTAGAAAAGCTATAACTGCATAGGGAAAGGATTTGTGTGCTTACGCAAACACATGATTGCCTGAGAGCTTTCTGAGTTATGTCAGAAACCATAAAAATAATTACTGTTTTTTTCTAGTTCAGATTTCAGCACAGGTATAACTCCATCTATGTGGTCCAGTGATATGCAGGAGATGGAAAATACATTACTACTGTTTACAGATGTCCTCTAAAATATAGTTGCTTTGTATTGTTCCAATCCAAATATTCAAAAGTTCATAGATGAAAGCTCATATGATATTTCTACAGAAGACCACCCTTCTGAACAAAAACTATTGTTCATTTCAGTTCTCTGTCTTTGAGCAGTGCTTAAGCCTCAGCCCAATATTTTATATTGTTTTGTATAGACATGTACAGGAGTGATGGCTCACAGGCTACTATTTTGTCCTAAGTATCCATCACAATCCATAGAATATGTGTTATAGAGGATTTGGGTCTTGGCCCCAGTCACCTTGCTGCGAGTGAGAACAGGGCAGAGACTTAATTCTGCCCAGGAATAGCTAAACTGACAGTCAGGGAAACTGGTCTGTGCTTAGTAGTGGTCAATCCAGATTATTTTCCCATGGGGGAGGCAAAATGCAGTTTGGTTTTCTTTGACACTGAAAAACAATATGCAAAGGCTTAAAATGTAATTTATGCCCACAAAAGAAGTAGAAGAAATGATGAAAAGTTATTAGCTTGTTTCTCTGTCTTTCTGCTGGATATGATATGATTGTTGAATACTTACACTTGCAGTACAAAGGCCTTGCCCACTCGCTTCACTCTAAGACCAATTTCCTTACTATCTTTATTGCCACACTTATACTGCAATACACCCAGAGGCCTCAATAATATTTAGGGTTTATTTTCCTATGCATTATTCAAATAAATAAGGACTTTGCTTAAAGGAGCACACTGTTTTCAGGGTGTAAATTTACTTTTCTTCAACACATAAAAAACTGAGGGCACATGTATTGTCCATAATGAAAAAAATTAAGCTGAAGGTCCGTTCTGGACTCAGGTGATACCTCTGTAAAAGGACATGGTGAGGGATTTCGAGAATCATATTTTCTCTGTGGTTTAATTGGTTGCTTCTTACCCACACATAGAGCAATTGTGTTGATATATACAATGATAATTTCCAGCTTTCCATCATCATCTCAATAAATCACACAAAATGACTGCGTGTGCATGCCTTTTAGACCTGTTCAGGTGTCTTGTTTGCCCATGTGCTGGCTGGGGACACCTAAAGAACTGCGTCTGTTACTTCACCTGCCATGTCATTGTTCCACAGCAGACAAAACGTATACCACCTGCTGAAAACACTCTGTTTTGCACCCAGTCAGTTGTGCAAAGAGCATGCCAAGTATGAAACATAGCTTTATTTTATGCTTGGCGGATTTTAAGATTTTAAGATTTAATTAAGTTCAGTGAAAACACAGAAACATTCCAGGACAGGACCATGCAGCAGTAGTGGTAGGATTTATGTTAAATGTAATTTTACTAAAGAAATTATAATGCACTGGGGAAAATGAGCTTTCTTACAGATGTTCCTTAGAGGCTAGCTTTGAAGCTAGGCTTATTGTTATTTTAAACAGAAGTTTAGGAACAAGAAGGAGCTTCATAACCACCTTGTTTTGTTGTTGTTAGGCAAACCATTACCTGACCAGTTTTTTTTCCATTTGATTTGAGGTAGGGTTGGGGAAGATGAGATGCTTTACATTATGTGAAGTGCTTCTGGCATTAAGTTATTAGGGAGACTGAGATTGGTTTACCCACTAGGTCATGGTAAATGAATGCAGATGCAAAGACTATGTCAATTGTGTCAATGGTGAAGGCTGTGCCACACAGATTGTGAAAAATTAGAGGAGGGCAGGAAATAATTTATTTTTCTAACAACCCATTTCCCATTTACAACTTGTACCTGTTGAAGCTGAAAATGCCCCCCTTGTTTTGTCCTTTCCCTGCTGGCTGTCTCTCTTCTTTATTTGACAGATATTCAACACTTGAGGCCTTAAGTTCAGAGGAGTATTATTAACAGCAACCATTATGGTCCCCTGGGGATTAATTTTACTTGTGTGTGTGTGTTTTCACAATAGTTTCAAGATGCTGGAATGCAGATATATTTCTAGTAAAAAAAATAGTTTAGACAGATTGATTCATTTAGCTACCCAGCAGGATCTGATTGCTTTTCTAAAGTTAATTCCCAGTGAGTTTTTTCCCAACAGAAGTATACTATAGTAACTATTGCTATGAATGAAAGTAATTGTTTTCTTACAAGAAATGAGTGAAAATTTAACTTTTTTCCATATTCTTTCTTTAATACCATTTTTTTTTCAAGTCACTCAAAGTGAGATATATTAATCAAATATACATTTCCAAGATATTGTTCATGTCATGCCCTGTTTTTCAAGAACTGAAGTCTCTGTGTTTTCTGAGGAAATTAAAAGATTTTTTGCCTTATTCAGTGGCAAGCTGTTTTTTTGGTTCAAGTTTGTCAGGTTTGAAGGGTGGTTGGTTTCCTTGCTTCATTGCAGCTGACAAAGCAAAAAGACCTCTTTGTCCCTCTCTTCAAGCTGTGTGTGAACTCTGATGGAATTCTGAACAGGTAAAACAACACATTATATGTGTTACAGATGTGCTAATAACAAGCTCTTCTGTTGATGTGAACTTTCTGACCATCAACTATGAAACTGAGATGACAAGTACATGCTTTTACTAGTGGTGGCATTTAAATGGTGTTTGATGATCTCAAAATAAAAAATGGTTCTATTTTCATACTCTTACCAAGGGCTGAAATGCAGATTAAAGTTTCTTATGTATGTATGTGTTGCACCTTGGCAAAATCTAATATAAAACTGATTGTAATGTTGGCTTTGATGACAGATTCTACAGCAAATTTAATAGTTTGTAACATATTGTTTAAGAAGTAGTTGAGAGGCTTAAAGTAAAGAGCCAAAACTAACTTGAGCAGAAGAAATTAATGTAGTTCAGCCCACCCATGCTTGCAATGCATGCGTGGGAGCCCAGCAGAGGGTGGAAAAGCCTGCAGAGATGTGGGAGGTATGGCCTTGCTTGCAGCATGCTCCTCACTGCCTCATGCAGTCTCATGTCTTTAAGCCCCACCAGCTTGTCCCTGGGTTGCAAGAGGCCCAGGTGGGGTACCTTTCACTTTCTGCCCTAACATGAGGTGTGTGTGTGTGTGTGTATTTTCAAGGACTAACTATAGACCAGTGCAAGAGATAGCAATCTTTAGGATGACAGTTGCATGAAAGGCCATTGTGGACAATTACAAAGACAGTTTTAAGCCCCTTTTTTAATTCACTGTTTTTGTCTTAGGTGGTATGTAACTTGTCAGGACAGAGTAAACGGTCTGAAAAAGGTCCAGAGCAGTTTCTCTGGCAGTTGATGCTAACAGCCTGACAGAGATTGCAGATCCAATCCTGTACTCCCAAATTCCTCCCTTGGTTAAGTATTAGTTTAACACTTTATTATAAAGACTCAAGCATTTTTAAATTATGGCTCAGAATTCTCTTTAAACAACAGAACATCCTCCATATTATAGGCTTCACTAACCAACTCACTCCATAGTGTACAGCCATGCAATTGTACTGGTTTTGAAATTAAATATTGACTGCAGTTTAATCGATTTCAAATTTTGTACTTTACAAGTTTTAGCTGAAAGTAAAAAAGTCATTCAGGGAACAGTCTGAATGGCATCGACTTGTAATAACACTCATTATTAGCAGAGGGTGGTAAACTCAGGACTAGGGTATGTGTTTTAAAGGCAATATGAGACTTTTCTCCTTGAAATACTTTCCAGTGTTATGTTAGCTAACATGAACCACCACTACTGCCATAGCATGCATGACTGAATCTTTTTGACAGCTAGCTAGGGTGCAGTGTGTTCCCTATAATTTATTCTGATCAGATGAATTAAAGAGGTTGTTCTCAACTAGGTATTCCTTACAATAACACCTTGAAAGCCATTTTGGTAACATTGCTGCCTAGAGTGATCTCCATCTTCAGCTTTGTTCAAAAAGTCCAGAAGAAATGTCACAAATGAAAGATGATATCTTCTGGTTAAGCTAGTTTAAAATGTTGATCAGTTATAACTCTCCTTCTTGTTTCTAAATATCAAACAAATATTAAGGATTGGGATTTTTTTTTTTTTAAATTACAAGCTTATTTAGTTGTTGCACTAAAAACAATTACAGAAACAAATATTATTTCAATCTTTTAAATGCTTGCAATGTATGAGAACAGATTACTTTGCTCTTTATAGTTATGAAGAGGCATTGGGCTGATTTTTACCTCTAATTCTCAGCAGATTCCATGTGGAATTCTATTATTCAGAGAAATATATACATTTTAATAGCTGTATTCCTTTAAATTTGAGGAAAAGTAGTTGTAGGCTTGATATAAATATTAATGTAACACCTTCAGGCAAAGACAGTGTATTTTAGAAACCTTAATTATTATCTCAAGATTTCTTACAGTAAATTGTCTGGTACTGCTGTGTGAATGGCTTCAGATAGTGAATTTTCCCTGTTTCACTGGGAGATAAAACAGCTGAGCAGGAAAACAGGAACTAGATTTCATAGTCAGTTTAGAAGCAAATGTTTTGAGGCTGGTGATGGTCTGGTGTAATAACAAAGGAGTATATCACCCATCAACAAACAAAAAGCAAATACCTATTTTTCCTAAATTTTAACAAAAGTTTGTATTAATTGAAACTAAATCATAATCTACTTGTTTCATAATCTCAGAATGATTGACTGATTTACTTTGCTTTACTCCAGTTTTCAGTTTCTCATGGATTTGAATTAGACTGTTACCTTGGGAATTTCACTCCAGGAGAGCCGTTCAGAAGGCTGTAGTGACATCTAATTTTTAAAGAAGATTCTTAAACCCAAGAAAAAATGTTCTGAGATTACATGATTCTGGATTTAACTGAGCAGTTCTCATAATGCAGAGAAACAAAATCCAGTATTTGGCAATTGTTGGTAGAAATATTAACCTGAAAATAAATGTTAGGAAATACATCCTGTACCAGTGTAGACATGCAATTTTTTATCATACACTCAGTTTCTCTTTAAATATATTTCTGGCAGATTTAATCACTAGTAACTTATTTACAGAGTTAGTGGAACAAATTCTGTGGCCAGCAATGCAGAGGAGGTCATGTTGGACCTGGAAGTTCCTTCTGTTCCAAAATTATATTATTTTATGTGAAACTATAAGTAACAGAAGAAGTATGCATTTTCATCATATATGAATATGTATAGAGATTAAAAGTTCTTGGACTTAAATGATGAGGTTATTTAGTGGATAAGTAGTGAATACTGAGATAAATTTAGCAGGCCTTTAAGGGTATCCTATCACTTCAGTGTACAACTTGCAATAACTACTTGTAGCCCTGTAAACAGATGTATCTAAAGAAATCACCGTGAAGTCTGTTGTCAGAATTAGATTTTACCAAAGTACAAACTAAAAACCATTTATTAATTTCATGACTGTTAAGATCCTGTGCCAATTTATATGTTTTAAGCAGTATCTGTTATCATTTATAAAGAACTTGCAGTTATGATGTAAGCCGGTGTGACTACAAACTAACCCCAGAAGCTAAAAAAAAGATAACAAAATACTTTTAAATGGCTTTATAGTGCATGATCCATGTCAAAACTGGATAGATGGATCTTTATTTAAAAAAAAAAAAAAGTGTAATTTCTCATTTTCTTTAGATAATGTAATGGAAAACCTAAATTGTAGATCATTAGTTGGGAAGATAGCTAAGAGCTCAGAAAGAACAAAAATATGATCTGAAAGTGATGGCCTACAAACCACTTAGTAAAAAGTTTACCAGTTAAACTGGAAAAGAAAATTCCCAGATTTTAGTAAACAGTTTAGTGTAGAGTAAAAATTAAGACTGAATCATGTGTACATCTGTTTCTGGACTGAGTACATTTCTGAAGTGAACCTTCATGGTGTGGTAATGTTACCACATATCTGCTGGTGGGTTCTTCATACAAGTTGCAAGTGATTATTAAATTCACTTATCAATTTATAATATTCAGCAAATGCATTTGTACATTCACTCTAAAAAATGATAAATACTTTCCATAATTTGTACCTATATTTTACCTTTTACAGCAATTCTGGTGAGAATACAAATTCTACATTTATTTCTGGAATCTTGAGAATTTTAAAAAGCAGTCCCAATGATTTTGTGATGAAAATTTCCCTGTACTTGCATTGTCAGTCCCAAGCACTCCAAAATTATGACAGCCCTTAAAGAAACAAGTGATTGCTTTGCAAATGATGGAGGTTTAGAATATTTTTACCTTAAATTTTGAAATATTTTCATTCTGTTTTTTTTTTTTTTTTTTTTTTTTTTTTTTCCATTAATAATGTTAATGGGAAGATTTTATTTTAACAGACTTCTAATGTTTATCACTCACTGTTTGGAACTGCACTGACAATATTAAATATTTAAGAAGTTGTTAAAAAAGTCGAGAGACTTGGAAAAACTGTGTAATCAGCATATTTCTGTGTGATAGGAAATGGGTAAAAATTCAGGCTTCATAAATCTGATTCTGTTTACTATTTCAAGTACTGAGATGGATTGGTCAGCTTGTGGAACAGTCACAGCTGTCTAAATACCTTCATCTTTTTTTTTTTTTTTTCTTTCTGGAAGTATTTGCAAACCCAAAATATAATTTTTTAAATAATAAGAGAATATATAATTGTAGAATCCAGGAATTTTGGGGGTTAGAAGGCACTTTTAAAGATCACCTCGTCCAAATCCCTGCCATGGGTAGGTACACCTTCCACTAGATCATGTTGTTCAAAGACCCATTCATCCTGACTTTGAACACTTCTAATTGATGGGGCATCCACAACTCTTCTGGGCAACCTGTTCCAGTGTCTTGTCACCCTCATCCTAAAAAAGTTATTCCTTATATAAAATTAAAGTCTTCCCTCTTTCAGTTTAAAACTGTTGCCCCTTGTCCTGTCACTACTGGCCCTGGTAAAAACTCTCTTCCCATCTTTCCTGTAGGCCTCCTTTATATACTGAAAGGTCACAATAAGGTCTCTCTGGAGCCTTCTCTTCTCCAGGCTCAGCAACCTCAACTCTCCCAACCTTTCTTCATAGCAGAGGTGTTCCCCTCACTGGACCATTTCTGTGGCCCACTTCTGGACATGTTCCAGCAGGTCTGTATTTTTCTTGTGGTGAGTGCTCCAGAGCTGGACACAGCAGTCCAGGTGGGGTCTCACAAAAGCAGAGTAGAAGGGGAGAATCACCTCCCTTGACCTGCTGGCCACATTTCTTTTGATTCAGCCCAGGATACATTTGGCTTTCTGGGGTGCGAGCACACACTGATGTCTTGTGCCCAATAATTCATCCACTAGTACCCCCAAGTCCATTTCCAAAGGGCTGCTCTTTATCCATTCATTTTCCAAGTCTGTCTTGATACTGGGGGTTTCCCTGACCCATGTACAGGTCCTTGTACTTGTCTTTGTTGAACTTCATGACATTCACATGGACCCACTCCTCAAGCCTGTCCAGGTCCCTCTGGATGCCATTCCTTACCTCTAGCAATTCAAATGCACCACTCATCTTGATGCCATCTGCAAACTTGCTGAGGGTGCACTCCATCCTGCTGTCCAAGTTCTTGATGAAGGAATTAAATAGTATTGGTTCCAGTATGGACCCTTGAGGGACACCATGCATTACTGGTTTCCACTTGGACATTGAGCCATTGACTGTAACTCTTTGGATGTGACCATTCACCCAAATCCTTAGCCATCTGACAGTCCATCCATCAATTTATAAGTCTCACCAAATTATCAAGAAGAATGATTTTTTATTTGGGGGACCATATCAAAGGCTTTACATAAGTCTAGATAAATTACATCCTTACCTCTTCCCTTGTCCTCTGATGCAATCATTATACCCTTAAATGATAAACATTACAGAAAATATGTCTACTTTTTTTTTTTCTTTTTTTTGTAAGAAGGAAAAATGTAACTAAGAATGGACTAAGTATTTATCCAGTAACATTCTTGATCAGTAAATATGAGTTGTTAGGCTTTCTCGAAATGTTTAAATTTTTGGAAAAGAAAGGAAAGTAAATGGAGCTTTGGTGGGAAGAGGAAGTTAGTCATGACTTTCACAGTGCCTGTTGCTTTTAGAAGTGCATTTACTTCCTCATCTCTCCTCCACCACCCCTGCCCTTCCTCCCCTAAGGCATGACAGAAGTTCTGCCACTTGAGTATATGCAATCACAGGTTGCTTCTACATAAAATTCCAATATTTTAGGAAAACCATATATTACTGGCAGCTTTAGAAAACAGGAGATAGTCTGAGTGAATCTCAACTAAACCAAAGGATAGTAGCAGTGTAAACATAAGACTACGTATGTGACCACCACAGAGTCCCACTAGCATGGACTCAATATAGATAAGACGTTGGGATTGTAAAAAAGTCCTTATTTAATAAATAGTTCAAACTTTTTTACACTCTAATTGTAACCTCTTCTTCTATTTTATGCATTCCAGAGTGTGTTTAATTCCCGTTTTTCATTGAATTATTGGGTTTGATACAGTCATTAGGGATAGGATTATTAAAAAGCCTGCATGACATAAATCTCACTGACTTTGTGGGCTATGTGTCAGAGCCCCAAAAAGGGCCTGTGTGCTTAACAACAGATGGAGTTAAGCTTAGTCCTACAAAAATGTCAGTCTTGGCATCATTCTCATGTCATCCTCACCAGCAGAGATACCCTGCCAATATTGCTCTCAGTAGCTGCCTTATCTTCGACATATCCAAACCATGACGGTTACACTTTCACTCTGCACGAGATGTGAAACTGTTATTTCAGCACAAAGGGGCTGAAAGTATCCTTGCCTTGTTTGTAAAGACTAAGCTGAAATAAAGACATTGAGGCCCAGTTTTTCATATTAGAAACTCTCTGCCTATCATGTATTGTGCATTTTTTTTTTTCTGAAAATTTTAGGGTACAATGGACCAGTTAGGCTTGTTTGAATCACAGGCACTGGATTTCTGCTTTTGACATAGATCTTCTCTTCATTTACAGGACAGGTAGGTGGAATATGAACGAATCTGATTTTTCTGAAAGTTCCCATGTAGATATACTTGAAATCACACTCTGTCTTGGAAACACCCTTAATGTTTGTGAGGTACAATTCAGTACATAGAATAAGAAAGATCTTTTCCATGGGAAAAAGAAACCAATGTGTCGTGGTTTGAGCCCAGTCAGCAGCGAAACACCACACAGCCTCTCACTCCTCCTTCTCTTCTGGCAATGAGAAGGGACAGATCAGCCGGGCTTGGGGTTCGAAATAGGACCAGGAGGGATAGATCACCTATTATGGTCATGAGCAAAAGGAAGACTCGTTAGGGGAATCAAAAAAGAACATACATTTATTACAGACCCTTAAAACACTCAACAGAGTAGGACAGTGAGAAGCATTGCTACATCTTGAGAACACCTTCCCCCCACCCCTCCCTTCTTCCCGGGCTCAGCTCTGCTCCCGATATCTCTACCTCCTCCCCCAGTGGCACAGGGGGCAGGGAATGGGGGGTGCAGTCAGTGCTGCCACTTTCTCCATCTCTGGTGGGGGGAGCTTCTGGAACTTGTTCATCCTGCTCCATTGTGGTCTCCCTCTCACAGCGGACAGTCCTCCACAAACTTTCTCTGATGTGAATCCCTCCCATGGGCTTCAGCATTTCTCCACACTGCTCTGTTGTGGGTCACCAACTTTCTCCAACTGGAGTCTCTCCGATGAGCTGCAGCCCTTCCCGAGCTGCTCCCGTGTGGAACACCCCCACACGCTGCAATTTTCCCAGTGCTGAACTACAACAGTGGGGTCTACCTTTTCCCACAAGACCTCAGCCTTTTTCAGGTGTAGCACCTTGATCACCCATGCAATATGAAACACAGACCATAAATCAGTGTCTGCTCCACTGTAGATCTTCATGGGTGGCAGGGGGGGGCCGCCCTGCCGTCTCACCACAGGATACAGGGGGGTCTTTTCTCTGGAACACCTCCCCCCTCTTTTTTCCTCTGTTCCTCCACTGACCTTGGTGTTCATGCAGCTGCAGCAACTCCTCCTCACAAGTCCAACTGGCCGTCACCATGTCCATTCTTAAATACGTTATCACAGAGGTGCAGCTGATTGGCTCAGTTTTGATGCAGAGGTGGAGCTGACTTGGAGTTGGGAGAGCTTCGAGAATCGTCTCACAGGGCCCCCCCCTTTGTATCCCCATCCCCTGCTGCCAAATAGCCCCACCACTCACTCAAACCCAGGACACAATGCCATCTGGGAAAGAATAAATAATCAGAGAAAAATCTCACCATCTAGCAGTCATCCAGTTTCCCACCTGTGGTGTGAAAATCCTATATGCATGTAAGTTTTGAACAAATCAGCAAATACTCCCTGCTCACTCTTATCAGGTTCTCACAGACGTACAGACTGCAGGAAGTGCACTTTAGAAGGGTTTGTTGTAAGCCTGAGGGTCTTCAGGCAACCCATCTTTGTGGTCCTGGTTGTTTCCCTCTGTGATTTCAACAAAAGTCTGTAAAAGTTACATTTGTTTTCCTTTGCCACTAACACGGTATTTCTGCAGCTTTGCCTCTGGATCATGTTCTTCCAAAGTCACCATTGTGCCACATCCTCATCATGAGGTTTCAATACTAGGCAACATTCAGCTTGCCCTTCTAATGAGGTCACACAATGCCTAGTGACATCCCCATCTTCCCTGCTGTATAGTATCAGAGAAAGAATTTCCGCTGAGAGAAGGCTATGAAACACATTTTGCAGCTAGCTGATCCTCTGTTTCCTGAGAGATATTAATGGAGAACATATTCCCTAGAGACTTTGTCCCTTTGGAGTTTTGAACAAGTGTCTAATGAAGCATCTTCTTCATCTTGTTTCCTTCTTTCTCCCAGAAGATGATGCCAAAGAACTCTTCTTCCTATGAGTACACTTTCTCCTACTACCCAGAGATGGCTAGTAGCAAGCTGTCTGCAGTTTTTTAGTTTGGAAACATCGATGCTTTGTGGTTCCTAATTGGGAAACACCAAAGTCTATTTGGCAGTCTGTGTGTGGTTGGCTGTGTGCATGTGTGAATGAACATGTGATTTTTGGACATCTTCATGTAATACAGAAGAATGGTCATTGCCTGTCTGTCAGGCCTCGTGAATACACTGCTGGGAGATGTCCGCTTCTTTAGGTGAGTTGATGAAGTTTAAAAACATTGGAGATATTTCTAGTGATCTGAGTGAAATTGAACAGCTCTGATATTAATTTGAAATTGAACACAGGAAGATTCAGAGAATATTGTACAAGTTAGTCTACATCTGGGATTTTTTACATCTAGCAGAGGCTATTGAATTTTAGTATCTTGCTTATTGATTGTCTTATTGACAGCTTTTTCAAATACTTGAAGCTAAACTTTCAAAAAATAGTTAATGCGAAATGGAATAAATCAGTGTCCTTCCTCAAAATTTTGCATCTGTTACGTATGCCAAAGTATAAAACAGTGTTTAGTGCCACAGCTAAATCCTGAAAGCTTCCAGTGAGATTTTATATTTATATTGCTAATCTTTGTGGTTGATATATCTCTCCCGTAAACCATCCTACAGGATTTTCTCTTCTGTTTGGAATGAGAAAAACACAATTTTACAAAAACATTTTAAATAAAATAAATAATATATTCATTGTCAGACATTTCACAATAAAATAATTTATATTTTAAAAATAATATAGGACAAAAGACACACTACTGGGTCTCAAATTTCCCAAGGTGGAGACAAAAAATCAACTGAGAATTAATATGGCCTTTTTATGTGGATAGCATGTCACTTGATTTTGGAGTAATAGACCTGCTGCCTTTATTTAGAAGATTGGTGTGAGACTGCAGGCACACAATCCAAAGATTCTGTTTAATTTATTTATTTTTTACTTTTTGAAGGACTGCCTAGAAATATATTGAATCTAATCTTACAAGAGCATACTTTTTCTATTTCCTATTACAATATAATTTGAAAAAAAGAAAATAAAAATTAAGAAAAATGAACATATTAAGTGTAAGTATGCAATAAAATAGTTGATAATTTTGATCATCTTATATATTAAGCTTACACAAAGAGCTCATAATTTGTTTTTCCTTAAGTTGTACAGACTGCTTGTTTTTCACTGTAGAAAATTAATATTCATTGGTTAAGTGTTGTGCCATTTTGCTCTTCTCATTCTTTTTTATCAAAGCATTGCCATTAAGAGAAAGTGATGAGAAAATTGGAACAGAAAGTTCCATTTTTTAATGAGATTCCTTTAAAGTTAATTAGTAAATACCACCTGCATGAGGCAATACATAGCAAATAGTACTAACCGGTTTGTTTGCATATACTAAATGGGTTACAACATGTTTTCTTTTGTTGTCATGAAATCTATAAATATTGGCTGACTTACCCTGGTTTCTTTTTTGGCATAAATGGTTACGAATTTCCAGCAACTGCCCTCTAAACCTTGATTTATACATAAATAATATCTAATGATTCATGGGTACATTGAAAATCAGCACATTATGTTGATAATTAAACAGTGGCAATTTTTAAAGTGAGCTAACAATGAATATTTAGCAGTTTTTCTCATTTTTCTTTCTCACTGTCTATATTGTTATGACTTTATTACGATTCCCTGCACTCAATAATCTATTCTGATATGATATACAAGTTCATAAGACAAAACACATACTATTGGGAATGACTCTGGCAAAGTCAACTACTTGAAGTGAAGTGACATTATGTTGCTTTTGTTTTTTTTACACTGTTGTATTATTGGTAACATTTTTTCAGATTGGAAATAGTTGAAGGATTGTCTTGGAGATGTGTTTATAAATGAAGTAAAACAAAATGCTAACTTTACTAGTATTCTAAATTGGCATTTATCTGAATTTATAAGGGATCTTTAAGAAAGGGTTGGTTAGGGTAAGTGCAATCAATAGGAAGAATCTTTACTCATTATGTGATGTAGAATGAAGTTCATTGTGAATTCACAAAATCATAATGCTAAAATGTGTCTATATATAAGACATATAGATCTGTATCTATTTTGGGGCAAGTTCAATAATAACTTTATTGATTAGCTGTGGGCAACATGGATACATGGCTTTCTCCCAGACCTTTGAATTTCTGTAGTCTGTTTTCTTGAACTTTATAATACTTCAGAGATGAATCAGTCTTCTAATTTTGTGACAGATGCTTTGAAAATCTCATGCAACTGTTGTTTTTTTCTGAAAATTGTTGGCTGGACAAACATAGGCAAACACTTAAAATTGTATTCACAGGACTCCTTACTATTTTTGCATATAAATGCAAGGGTATTTTTTTTTTTCCCCTAAGTCCCTAAAAACATACACAAAGCAGCACGATGACTACAGTCTATAGACCAGGTTTTGAAAATAAGTAATACAGTGCCACAGATGGTGAAGAGACTAAAGACAATACCATTGCTTTTACTATTTCATAGAATCATAGAATGGTTTAGGTTGGAAGGTACCTTTAAGGGTCATGTACTACAAACCCCCTTCAATGAGTGGGGACTCTGTCAACTACAATAGATTGCTCAAAGCTCTGTCCAACATGACCTTGAACACTTCCAGGGATGGAGCATCTACAGCATCTCTGGGCAACCAGTTCGTGTTTCACTACCTTCATAGTAAAAAATTTCTTCTTTATATCTAGTCTAAATCTACTCTTCTCTAGTTTAAAATTATTATCTCTTGTCCTATTGCTACAAGCTCTACTAAAAAGTCTGTCTCCATCTTTCTTATAAGCCCCTGTAAGTATTGAAATGCCACAATAAGGTGTCTCCATAGCCTTCTCTTCTCTAGTCTGAACAACCTGAACTCTCTAAGCCTTTCCTCACAGGAGGGATGTTCCATCCCTCTGTTCATCTTCATAACCCACTTCTGGACTTGCTCCAACAGGTTCATGTCTTTCTTGTACTGAGGAGTCCAGAACTGGATGCAGTATTCCAGTCTGGGTCTCACCAGAGTAGAGTAGAGGGGCAGAATCACCTCCCTTGGCCTTCTGGCCACGCTTCTTTTGATGCACCTCAGGTTGCGATTGGTGTTTTGGGCTGTGAGCATACATTGTCAGTTTTTTCATCCACCAGTACCCCCAGGTTCTTCACTGCAGGGATGCTCTCAATCGCTTCATCCCCCAGCCTATATGGATACTGGAGGTTGCCCTGATCCAGGTATGGGAACTTGTACTTGTCCTTGTTGAACTTCATGACATTCACATGAGCCTAGTTCTTGAGGCTGTACAGGTCCCTCTGGATGGTATCCATCCCTCAGACATGTCAGCTGAGCCACTCAGCTTGGTGTCATCAGCAAATTTGTTCAGGGTGCACTCAATCCCACTATGTCATTGATGGAGATATTAAACAGTACTGAGCCCAGTATGGACTCCTGAGGGATACCACTCATCACCGATCTCCATCTGGACATTGAGATGTTGACCACCACTTTCTGGATGAGACCATCCAACCAACCCTTATCTGCTTAATAATCCACCCATTGAATTGATACTCTCCAATTTAGAGAGAAGAAAGTTGTGGGAGACCATGTCAAAGGCCTTATGTGAGTCCAGATAGATGATATCCATAGCTCTTCCCTTGTCCACTGATGTAGTCCTCTGTGTGCCTTAACATGGATTCTAGGAGGATCTATTCCATGATTTTCCCATGCACAGGGGTGAAGGTGACACGTTGGTAGTTTCCATGGTTCTCCTTTCAACCCTTTTTAAAAAATGGGTGCAATGTTTCCCTTTTCCAGTCACTGGGGACTTCAGTTGAATACCATGATGTCGTGGTTTGAACATGGCCAGCAGTCAAACACCACGCAGCCGCTTGCTCATCCTCCTCCTTCTTGGAGGATGGGGGAGGGAATTAGAGTGATAAAGGGAGACACATCACTATTCTAGCTACTAAGAAGAAAAATTAATTTTATCCCAGCTAAAACCAGGAGAGATGACCCTTCAAATATCATGGAGAGTGTCTTGGTAACTGCATCAGTTAATTCCCTCAGAACTCTGGGATGCATCTCGTCGGGTCCCATAGAATTATGTATGTTCAGGTTCCTCAGGTGGTTTTGAACCTGATCTTCTCTTACAGTGGGATGGACTTTGCTCACCCAGTCCCTGCCTTGAGGTCCTCCACTCAAGAGGTGTGAGAAGAGATATTACTCCTTTGAGGTGTTTCACTGGTGTTCCTTGTTGGCTCTTATTACCTCAGGAGCCCCTGGTTCATTTCTGTAAGACTTTAAGTGTTCTACAGTGTACTTGGCAAGTCTCAGCAACAGTCTGAGGGCCCTTGATAGAACCCTATCCCTCTAACCTTGGTGTGTCATCCCATGGCTTGTCACAGGCAATACTGATATTAACTCTGTCTCCCTTCAAGTCTAGTTTAAGACTCTGTCAGTCAATCCTGCTAGCTCAGGAGAAAAGACCCTCTTCCCCCTTTGAGAAAGATGAATCCAAACTCAAGCCAGCAGGCCTGGCGTCTTGTAGACCAGCCCTTTATTGAAAAACCCAAAATTCTGGTGGTGGCACCAAGTACGGACCCATGTAATAGTAGACCAGGTCCGTCTGTTTCTTCCAATATCACTGCCCACAACTGGAAGAGTAGAGGAAAGAATTACCTGTGCTATGGATTCCTTACTAGTCGTTCCAAGATTCTGAAGTCTCTTTTGATTGCCCTTGGACTATGTGTTGCAGCTTCATCATCACACACATGGAAGAGCAATAATTAGTAGTAGACCATGGGCTGCACCAGACTAGGAAGTTTCCTATTGATGTCCTTAACCCGGGCTCCAGGGAGACAGCAGACTTTGCTAAGAGGAGGGTCTGTCTGGCATATTGAATCGTTTGTTTCCTTCAGAAAGGAGTGAACTACAACCGTAAGTCATCTTTTCTTCCTTGTGGTGATCATGATATGGGGGATAGGGTTTTCTGACCTTGGAAGCACCTCTGGTATAGATGGGCCATCATCCACATCATCCATTGCCTGATCTTCCACATCCAAAGACTCATACCTGTGGTATAGAAGCACTTAGAAAGGCAAGATAAAAAAGGAGGGGGTTCTCCTGCCAACCTGAGTGTAGCCTTGTCTCCATTCACTCCTTTCCTTTAAGCTATTGCCTTCTGCCTGATATGTGTGTTTAGGGATAATTTCACCCTGACTTCTTTGATTCCATGGTAAAGACATCTAATAATTTTTTCTCACCTCTACTTTGTCACTGATGGAAAATCAAGCTAACATATGGCATACTCCAGGGTGAAAGAATTACTTATAAAATTTTGAGCATCTCCCCCCTGATCCTCTGATTTATATAATCTTAGAGTATGGAAATGCTGTAGGTTATAGGTGACCTCTGGACATCACCTGATCCTACCTTCTGTTGAAAGTAAAGCCATAGTTGAGATAATCTGGGCCATATTGAGATGAGTGTTGAATATTTCTAGTGAAGTAGATTTTACCACTTATCTGGGAAAATTATTGCAATACTTCACTGGTCTTATAATGAAGCATATTTTCCTTATATCCAGACAGAATTTCACCTGAAACAACTCTTGCTTCCTGTGTCTTGCTCGCTGCCTCTTGCCCTGTCAACATGATTGCTTGTGAAGGCAACATGTCTATCTTTCTCTCTAACTATTTTTAAGGTAATGAAAAACTGTGATTAGACTTCTCTTGAGCTCTTTCTAGGTTGACCAAACACTCTTTTTTAAGCCTTTCTTCATATGTCATGTTCTCCAGCCCCCTAGTCATGTTGGTGGCTCTCCTCTGCTGGACTTTCCAATTTTTCAATGTCTCTCGTGAATTAGAGGACCAACACTGGACACAATACTCTAGGTATAACCTCAAAAATGGCAAGTAAAGTTGGGTAACCACATTCTTGGTGGGCTGGTTGTACTCCTGTTGATGTGGTTCAGCATACAGTTGGCCTTAGATGCCACCTATGTTCACCATTGGTTCATGTTCAGCTTGCTGCCCACCAGAACTCTGAGGACCTTTCCAGCAAAGCTACTCCCCAACTTGACAGTTCGATCTTGTAGTACAGCTTGGGATTTCCACCCCAGGTGAAGTACTTTATATTTGCTTTTGTAAGCCTCATGTAATTCTTGTCGGCCCAGTCTTCAAACCTGTCAATGTCAATATTAATGTCTCTGTGTAGGATGGTTCTTCCTTCCACTTCTCAGTTTGTTGTTATATACACATTTGGAAATGCTGCCTTCAGACTTGTTGTCTGAGTAATTTACAAAGATATTTGAGAGTATTTGAGCCATTATTGACCTTGAAGAGATCTGCTTGCCACCAGATACCAGTTTGACTTTGACTCATTCAACACTATGTTTTGACCTCAGCAATTCAGACAGCTTTCTACACATCTGGTGCTCTACTTCTCCAGTTTATAACTTAGCAGCTTGCCAACAAGGATGTTCTGGGATGCTCTGTCAAAAACCTTGTAAAAGTCAAGGCTTTCTTCCTTGCCTGCCAAGCAACACACTTCATCATAGCAGACAGTCAAGATGATTAAACATGTTTTGTCCTTAGTAAATCCATGCAGGCTTTTCCCAGTCACCTTCTTGTGGCTGGAAACAGCTTCCATGAGGATCTTCCATGAGTCCCTTTTTCAGGGACTGAAGCAAGACTGACTTGTCTGTAGTTTCAGAGATCACTCTTTTGACCTTTTGCAGATGGGTGCAATATTTGTCCATATCTGGTCACACAGTACTTTCCCTGAACTCCATGATGTAAAGGTGATAGAAGGATGATAGACTGCAAAGAAGTCAGCTAACTGACATGTTGTGAGATTGAAACACACTGTAGTACTTTTCTGCATTGGCCATTAGTAGAAATATAGGTCAACTGTAAGGATATATATATATATATATTTTTTTTAATTAAAATTTAATATGTAGTAATTCAGTCCACAGGATATATTGTCCATTTTTAATGAAAGATGGATTACTATAATTTTTTCAAGTACCCAAATCTTGCCCTGAAAAATCCATGACCAGGACTTTCCAGAAAAACCTTAATCACTACCTGGTTTATGTTCAGTTTAATGTTTAATCTGTTTCTAAGCTACTGAAGTAGATACAGTGGTTCACTTACATTTGAAAAGAACTGTGCATATAAAATCTGCTGTACTTGATTGTCTGATCAGTGTGTAATCCTGCTTCATTAGGCAAAAATAACCATTTGAAAATCGAAATCTTGCTATTATAGCCTTGCTTTGTCAAAGAGTTTCTACCACTCTTACCTGCTGCCAAAGGAGAAGATCAAATATGACTGCACAAGGCAATGGTGAAAATACCAGTTCTGCTATACTTTACTCTCTATTCTTCAGCTGTATTTTGTGAATGAAGGCAAGGGAAGAAGATGTTTATTTTATAGTAAAAAATACTTTCTTTAGCAGGATATGGTCGTCTGCATAGCTCCAAGTTCATAGTCAAGTGTATTGCCATGAGCATCTTCAGTGCTACTCATGACTACTTTCTGCCTTCATCTTACAAAGAGGTAATGGAATAAAACAGAACAGAATACTAATATCCTGGCACAATCCTGTGCACAGATTTCTGGAAGCCCAGTTACAGGAGGCCAAATAAGCGCCACACTTGACAAAGCAGAAGTCTTTGAGTCTGTATGGTTCCTCATGTTTCTTTCTAGCAAAGCAGGATGCAGAAAACTTCTAAAAAACATTTTTTAATTTGTTTGTCTTTGCTCTGTCCTTATTGTAAAAGAAAGCTCTTTAACCCATACTTAATACTGCCATGTCTATTTATTTATTCCTGAAATTTAGAGAGTGAAGCAGTTTCAAAAATTAGTTTGTGGTGTTTTGGCATTGAGACTGATGTTTAGAAGTTCATGCACTTGTGAAAGAGACTAGGTGAATTGGCTGTCTGGGATGGCAGAAGATAGGATGCAAGAGATCCTTTCAAACCATGATGGTCCTATAAAAGAAGTTCCAGCAGCCAAACAGATTAAATATACTTAAATGTAGATTGTGTATTTAGGAACATTAGAGAATTTCATGTTCCCTCATTGTTTGACCAGGAAAGATATAAATGTTTTCAATATTGCAGGTATTTTGCTCTGATCTCATCCATTAATGCCTGGCTTGTTAGAACCTTTTGATAGGTTTGAGGTATACTTTAGTGTACTAAAAATACAGACAATACCTAAAATTATATATTTTACATATTAATAAGTTGTTATCTGTTAAATAAAGTATTATATATTATATAGCTCTCTCTATATACACATTCATACACACACACAAACGCACACACATATGTATATGCACACACAGCTAAACTCACAAGCCACATATGTGAGATCTTTATCCTGGTTTAGCCTGTTCAGCTTGTCCTTCCATCTTCAAGATAGTTTCTAGAACACATGGAAGGGATCCAGATACTAAAGTGTCCCACTCATATTGGGGAGGTTGTGGAATCCATTTTCCATCAGAGATGAGAGGGATATGGTTCATCCCTAACTAGCAGGGTACAATGCAGGTAAATATTTCAAAAAAGTAAAAAACCCATGGAAATTGTTAAAGCAATTGTTAAATTGTTAAAGCAACTTTCAAATTCTCTGACACCGTATTCTTCTGCTTCCTTTTGTTATATTTTCATACGTGATTTCTTGTAAGAAATAGGTATAAATGACCTGTAAATAGCAACATTAGCTTCTTAGGGGCAAGACAGAATATTTTGTATAGTCTTCTATGTAACGGGATCAGTATATTCAGAAAAAGATATTTGTAATTATTGGTTGCTGGGCTTACAACTGTTACCATAATGGCTTCTGTGCTTTACTCTCTTAATCTTAGATTTTTTGTGTATATGAAGAAAGAAGGGTTTTTTTTGCAAGGTCATCATATGAAAGCTTTTATTACAACACACTTGAGTGGATGAAAACGAGACTGAGCAAAGCAGATTTATAGGGACTGGTCTAACGCTAAGTTGTTTTTTACACTTTTGCAACCATCCTATATAGCTGTATGGATGTATTTCTGTGTGTTTATTAATTTATTTTTCTCCCTTCAATTATGTTGTTCAGTATTCTTGCATACAGGCTTATAGTCTTTTGGATAGAGTCCAAAGTTACTTTCAGACTTTCTTGAAACAAATGATGGTTTGTAATACTTAATTTTTAATTTACCTTTCTATCAGTTACCATTTCTAAAATAGAATTAGTGATTGATAACAGAAATTAATAGAGGAAGTGAATATATTTAAAGGTAATACCAAGCCTGACTAGGAGGAACAGAATGTTTCATCTGAAAATAGAATTCTTGTATGAGGATGTAAAAATATCCTAGAGAATAATTTTCAAAGAAGAAAGTTCATGTGCACTTTCTAGTTTGCAATACCCTTTAAGTTAGTTCATTTTAAAATCTCCTTTTGCACATGTTTTCAGGAAAACTGAAGAAAATGTCATTATGGAAATTTTATCTCATTTACAAATGTTATGTGAATAATTTCAGCTTGTAAACTGTGCAACAGGTTTCTTGAGGTCTTGGCCACATCAGCTGTCAAACTATTGTGCAAAAAAGAAGACTGCTTATAGCAGAAGAAAAAATATACATGTTGGCAAAAGGAGAGAAAACTCCCTCAGAAACCTATAAAACCAAAGGAAAAGTAAAATGCCACACCAAGCAAATGTTGACAATATTCAGACTTTATGAAATTGAAGCAGAGGTGTCTGTTATGGTACTTTCCATGTGATTAATTCAGCACAGGATTGTCTCTTCTACGTGGGCCTTTAGAACATGGAAAAACCCTACTAAACATTTTAGACTTTGAAGAGATAGGAGAGTAATGAAAGTGATGAGCAGTGAGAAAGTGGAGAGAAAGAAAATTGTTTTACATTAGTTATACCATGCTGGCACTCTGTAGGAGTTGTCAGAGCTGAAGTAACAATTGTACTTTTTAATTGAGATTAAGGGTGCCTAGAGGTTTACAGATGAGCTGATTCAGCTTCAGATATGCAAACAACAAGATATTTTTATCATGTATTGGGTTTTCCAGGGAATTGTTCATGTAAAGAAAAGGTTCCTTTTATCATTGATTTAGATTAGAGCATAGGATTTGTTTGCAGAACAAGCTGTGTATGGGAATAAAGTGCCTTTCTCACTATTGAGAGCCATGTAGCATAGGACAGGATTACTTCTTTCTGTGTCAGGATATGTGCACTGAGAAAGAGTAACTTAATGCTTTACATTTAAACCTCTAGTACTGATCTTTTTTTTGCAATTGAATTGGCCTTTTGTGATCTTATAGGA
The DNA here is from genome assembly GCF_018691265.1 of Tyto alba. Lineage (NCBI taxonomy): Eukaryota > Metazoa > Chordata > Aves > Strigiformes > Tytonidae > Tyto > Tyto alba. The sequence goes on along the minus strand of NW_024881275.1, from coordinate 19,112,523 downwards.
GAAAAGATATCACAAAACTGACACAGGGCTGCCTCCAGGCCTAGCATTAGTTAAAGGTGCTTCCAGACAACCTATAAGGAGTGTTTGGAATGGTTGATTACAGTACATCTGTAGAATATTGCAGTGGTGAGTCAGAGCCGTGTTGCCCCTGTCAAAACTGCAATCCAGATGGATGCAAGGAAAACATGGATTAGGTCTCGACTGCAGCACAGATGCACTTATAACTTTTGTATCAATACAGAATTTCTATGCTGTATATTTGCACTTGCATTTGTTGATGATTCTCTGCTCCTCAATGCTGTCCATATAAAGTGTGCAGGGCCCCTTTATTGCATTGGTTTTGGTCAGCATAAATCTTTGGACATGCAAGCTGTATCTTGTGTTCCCAGATTCAACAATAAGAGGAATGTTGGAGAATGGCTCAGAGACAAGGGTCCCGAGCCCACCAAGCAATTGTATGATCAGAACCTGCTCTAGCTGCTGATGCTGGGCCTCACTAGGGTTTGCCTGCAGCTGCTCGCAGCTGCTGATACAGGAGGAATGTCAAGGACGCTTCAGCCCTGTGTACTGTGGTGTGTCGAAAACAGGTTAAGGGGAATTAGGAATAGTGGTCTGAGAAACCCAGTGTTATGATAACGGTGGTCTGAGAAACATTGTGTTACGGTACTGTCGTGTATCGAAAACAAGTAGCATGAGAAACTTAGTGTTATGAGAAGCTTGTGCTGTAAGCTAACTGCAAGTAGGTGGACCGTGCGAATATGACCTTTAGAGCTTAAACCAATCAGCTAGTGACTAGTAGGCATAATAATTATCATTGTCTGTATAAATATATGTACCCTGGACCAATAAACACACACGTTGATTGATGCTCTATCACCCACACTGAACCCGTCTCGGCGTGTCGTTCGTCTGCGGCTCCGCAGAGGAAGGATCCTTTCTTTTTTTTTTTTTTTCTGTAGGATGACTGCATCCACCTGGTGTTTGTTGTGTCTATGTTCCCTTCTGTTCCTCACTATGAGACAGAAAGATTTATTTGAGACTATAATCTATAAAGATAAGGAGAGATATTTTAATATTAACTTTACGCTCAAGCTGCTGATTTGGGAGCAAGTGTTGACAATGGGACATATAATGGGATCAACATAAAACATCCTGAATGCAATAAATAAAAAGAACAGTCCTACTTTATGTGACATTATTGGTGGCAGCTTTCTGGTGCATAACTCATTGAGCTGAAGTTTCAGGCCTAAATTTACAGGCACAATGTGAGATATGCAGAGCATGCTTCTTCTGCACACACCAACAATAGTGAAAGACAGAAAACATTTTAAGACGTGAAACATTTTTGAAAATGGTTTTTGAAAACCAATTAAGATAATAAAATGAGTTTAATGATAGTGACAGATAATGGTGTGTGTTTCCTCTGCTGGAAAATTATTTTAAGTCATCTAAATTTGATGTCATTGACCTTGTATTTGCACTCCAGCACTTCTAGAGCTTTCTAGCATGCTACATATTAAAACCAGAATCTAGACTACATACTTTCCCTTAATATTTTTTTGTAATATTTGTTACTTTTTTGTTTAAGGCATTTCTACCAAATAGTAAAAGAAATATAGATTATGTTCTGGGGAAATAACCTTTTTATTTAATCTTCAGAAAAAATTTGATAGAGGACTAATGTCATCTCATGTAAAAAGCATTCAGATTTTTACCATAAAAATGAGAAAAATTTAAAATACTTTATAAATACCATCATTTGAATTGCTGCCTTCTAAAATTTTTAAAATGGCAGCAGATGGCTTTGTGGTTCCTGAGCAGTGATTTTAACATGTGGGAAAGGCTGCTGACCATGAACTGCAGACTCAGACTTATACTGACCTGAAGGATGTAAAACCTGAAAATGAATTGTCCTGGTTCGGGCTGGAATAGAGTTCCTGTTTGTTTTAGTAGCTGGAGGAGTGCTGCAGCACAGAGACCCCAGGGGCTCCCCAGGTCCCAGTGCCCTCACCTGTGCGCGTGGGCGGGGGGAGCACAGCTGGAGGGCTGGGCCAGGATTGGCTGATATTCCATGTCATGTGACATTATTCTCACTATATAAAGGCAGGAGAGGGCTGGGAGAGGCTGATACTTCTGGGAGTGTTGCTGTGGTGGCTTTGTGTTCGGGATTGCTGACCGGGAGCAGGTGCGTGTCGGTCGGTGGATGGTGAGCAGCTGTATTGTGCATCACCCGCTGATACTGCTGTCAGTGTATTGTTCTGTTACTATTATTAAACTGTTTTTATCTCAACCCGCGAGTCTCCCTTTGCCCCTCCGATTCCCTCCCCATTCCCAAGTGGGGGGAGCGTGGGTGAGCGACTGTGTGGAATTTAGCTGCTGAGTAGGCTCAAACTACAACAGTCCTTTTTGGCGCCCAACGTGGGGCACGAAGGGTTGAGATAATAACAGATTTGGTCTGTGGGTACTATCAAGTTTGTTATAATGCCAACTGTCCATCCTGTTATAATGTCATTTGCTTGGCTCCTAAAATCGTGGTTTTTGTTGCTGCAGTTGTGTTATACATCACATTACTTACCATATGTAGTCCCCATGTTGCTGCTTATTACCTGTGGGAATTGTATTAAGATTTTTGCCTTGCTGTATTATGTAACTCTACTTTATAGCATGATAAAATCTTTGGTCCTGGGAGTTATGGGGCACCTACTGGAGTGGGTTAGTAACTATACCCTCAACCTTTTCTCCTCAGAAAGCCCACCCAAGGGGGAGATACCTTTTTCCACCTTCCCCTTCTCCAAGCTACTTGCAAGTATACTTGAGAATGCTGAGAACTCTGAATATCCATGGAATGCTCATATTAATGTTGTTGTCTTGTTTCTGGAAGCTGTAGTGTTCCTGAATGTGGTTCAGGTTCTGTTTCGGGTTAAGCAACTGTTTCTGAATACCACCCAGAAGTCTACCCCAGGGTTGCAGAGTTATGAGTGGTTGGGAGTGTGGGGTAGCATGGGCAAGTACCTAGGACAGTGGGGACCTCCAATGTTTTGGAATTTCACCCCTGAACAAGTGCGGGATCCTGAGAAATTAGTAAAATATTTAGAGAAGGTGTGCTGTCATCCTGACACCTCGAGAGACGCAGATCATTGCAACATGCTGGGGCCTGGCCCATGCCTACCGAACCCTGCTTGCCACCATGCAGTATCCTCAAAAGGAAGACGTCTCGGTATCTGCGAGCAAAACAACTGGCACTGCAACCACTCTGACACCCCCACCAGGCACTGCAGCCACTCCAACTTGGGCGACAGACACTGCAGCCAATCCGACCCCTACGATAAGTACTGCGGGTGAACTGGAGCATCAATCCACAACAGTATCAGTTGCTCCCATACAGAAGAAGAAATACACTAAAAAATCCCCTCGCATTGTAAAAGATGATGATGAACCAGGGCCCTCACAAGAACAGGAGGAGGAGGCAGAGCCAGTGGTAATCACCCGATCCCTATCCCTGAGTGAACTACGAGACATGAGAAAGGATTTCAGCCGCCATCCAGGTGAACGCCTCCTTACCTGGCTGCTCCGATGCTGGGATAGCAGTGCCAACAGTGTGGAATTAGAAGGTAGAGAAGCCAGGCAACTGGGATCCCTGTCCAGGGAAGCAGGCATTGACAAGATTATTGGAAGAAAGACACAAACGCCCAGCCTTTGGAGACGACTACTGTCAGGCGTGAGGGACAGATATCCCTTCAAGGAAGATCTTACATGTCATCTAAGTAAGTGGACTGCCATGGAGAGAGGTATCCAATACCTGATGGAACTGGCTGTGCGGGAGATGGTTTATTATGATCCAGACGATGCACGGCTACCCACAGACCCAGATGAAGTCCAACGCACCCGGCCCATGTGGCGGAAGTTTATACGGAGTGCTCCATCTTCACATTCGAATGCACTAGCAGTATTTGACTGGAGAGACGAAGAGGGACCAACTATGGATGACTTGGCTCGCCGACTCCGGCACTACGAAGAAAGTCTCTTTTCCATCATTGTGGCTGCGGAGAAACTGTCACAAGAAGTCCGACAACTCAAAGAGGACACGTCCTACTCTCCAACTCCACAGACTAAGGTCTCAGCTATCAGGAGCAAACTACTCCCTATTCAAGCGAGATGGTATACACCATGGGGGAACCTATGGTATTACCTGCGCGACCATGGAGAAGACATGAGAAAATGGGACGGGAAACCCACCTATGTTCTAAGAGAGCGGGTTCGAGAGTTGGAAGGAAGAATGGCTACAAATCAAGGTTCTTCCAGGATAAGTGCTGCTCCAGTCTCAGCTAATCAGTTACCCAAACTGCGTAGAAGAATTGACTTTGCTCCTGATCCTATGAGGAGAACTTCTGAGTCGTACTTACAAGAAGTGAGTAACCAGGATGAGACCGAGGTTCACACAGACCGCACTAACCCCTTCGTCGACAATGGATACTATGAGCAGCATTAGAGAGGCCCTGCCTCCAGCCAGGTGGAGAAGAGGGACAATCGTGTTTACTGGACTGTGTGGATTCGATGGCCTGGCACATCGGATCACCAGGAGTATAAGGCTTTGGTGGACACTGGTGCCCAGTGCACCCTGATGCCATCGAATTTCCAAGGAACAGAGGCTATCTGTATCTCAGGAGTGACAGGAGGTTCTCAACAGCTGACTGTGTTGGAGGCTGAGGTGAGCCTAACTGGAAATGAGTGGCAAAAGCACCGTGTTGTGACTGGCCCAGAAGCTCCCTGTATTCTTGGAATAGATTATCTCTGGAGAGGGTATTTTAAGGACCCAAAAGGGTACCGGTGGGCTTTTGGTATAGCTGCCTTGGAGACAGAAGAAATTAAACATCTGTCCACTCTGCCAGGGCTCTCAGAGGATCCTTCTGCTGTGGGACTACTGAAGGTTGAAGAGCAACAGGTGCCGATCGCTACCACGACTGTGCACCAATGGCAATATCGCACCAACAGAGACTCTGTAGTTCCCATCTACCAACTGATTCGTCAACTCAAGAGACAAGGGGTGATCAGCAAGACTCGTTCACCCTTCAACAGCCCCATACGGCCAGTGTGGAAGTCTAATGGAGATTGGAGACTGACAGTGGACTATCGGGGCCTGAATGAAGTCACACCACTGTTAAGTGCTGCTGTGCCAGACATGCTGCAGCTTCAGTATGAATTGGAGTCAAAGGCAGCCAAGTGGTACGCCACCATTGATATCGCCAATGCCCTTTTCTCCATCCCTCTGGCAGCAGAATGCAGGCCACAGTTTGCTTTCACCTGGAGGGGTGTCCAATACACCTGGAACAGACTGCCCTGGGGTGGAAACACAGTCCCACTATTTGCCATGGACTGATCCATACTGCACTGGAACAGGGTGAAGCTCCAGAACATTTACAATACATTGATGACATCATTATATGGGGGAATACAGCAGAAGAGGTTTTTGAAAAGGGAGAGAAAATAGTTAAAATTCTTTTGAGAGCTGGCTTCGCCATAAAACGGGGTAAAGTCAAGGGCCTCGCACAGGAGATTCAGTTTTTAAGAATCAAATGGCAAGATGGACGTCGTCAGATTCCAGTGGATGTGATTAATAAAATAACAGTGATGTCTCCACCAACCAGCAGAAAGGAGGCACAAGCTTTCTTAGGTGTGATAGGCTTCTGGAGAATGCATATTCCAAATTACAGTCAGATTGTAAGCCCTCTTTATCAAGTGACCCAAAGAAAAATGACTTTTTATGGGGCCCTGAACAAAAGCAAGCTTTTGAACAAATTAAACAAGAAATCGTTCATGCTGTAGCCCTTGGGCCAGTTCGGGCAGGACATGATGTTAAAAATGTGCTCTACACTGCAGCTGGGGAGAATGGCCCTACCTGGAGTCTTTGGCAGAGGGCACTAGGGGAGACCCCGGGGTCGACCCGTGGGATTCTGGAGTCGAGGATATAGAGGATCTGAAGCCTGTTATACTCCAACTGAAAAAGAGCTACTGGCAGCATATGAAGGGGTCCGAGCTGCTTCAGAAGTGATTGGTACAGAAGCACAGCTCCTCTTGGCACCCCGACTGCTGGTACTGGGCTGGATGTTCAAAGGGAGGGTCCCCTCAACACATCATGCATCTGATGCTACGTGGAGTAAGTGGGTCGCGCTCATCACACAGCGGGCTCGAATAGGAAACGCCAACTGCCCAGGAATACTAGAAGTAATCACAAATCGTCCAGAGAACAAGGACTTTGGAATGTCACCAGAGGAAGAGGTGACCCGAGCTGAAGAGGCACCGCCGTATAATGAGTTACCAGATAATGAGAAGCGATATGCCTTATTTACCAATGGGTCCTGTCGCATTGTAGGGAAACATCGGAAGTGGAAGGCTGCTGTGTGGAGCCCCACATGTCGGGTTGCAGAAGCTGTTGAAGGAGAGGGTGAATCCAGTCAATTTGCAGAAGTGAAAGCCATCCAGCTGGCCTTAAGTATCACCGCACAAGAAAGATGGCCAGTCCTTTATCTCTACACTGATTCATGAATGGTGGCAAATGCCCTGTGGGGGTGGTTGCAGCAGTGGAAACAGAGTGGCTGGCAGTGTAGAGGCAAACCCATCTGGGCTGCTGATCTGTGGCAAGATATTGCTGCTCGAATAGAGAACTTGGTTGTGAAAGTACACCATGTAGATGCTCATATACCCAAAAATCGAGCAACGGAAGAACATGAAAACAACCACCAGGTGGACCAGGCTGCAAAGATTAAGGTGGCCCAAGTAGATCTGGACTGGCAGCATAAGGGTGAAAAATTTATGGCTCGTTGGGCCCATGACTCCTCGGGCCATCAAGGAAGAGACGCAATGTATAGATGGGCTCGTGACCGAGGGGTGGACCTAACTATGGACATTATATCACAGGTTATCCATGAATGTGAGACATGTGCTGCAATCAGGCAGGCCAAGAGGTTAAAACCTCTTTGGTATGGAGGGCTATAGTTAAAGTATAGATATGGGGAGGCTTGGCAGATTGATTACATCACGCTCCCACAAACTCGGCATGGTAAGTGTTATGTGCTCACAATGGTAGAAGCAACTACCAGATGGCTGGAAATGTTTGCTGTGCCCCATGCCACTGATTGGAACACTATTCTGTGCCTTGAAAAACAAGTCCTGTGGTGGCATGGCACCCTAGATAGAATTGAGTCACATAATGGTACTCATTTTCGAAATAATCTTATAAACACCTGGGCAAAAGAACATGGCACTGAGTGGGTATATCACATCCCCTATCATGCCCCGGCCTCCGGGAAAATTGAGCAGTATAAAGGGCTACTAAAGACCATGCTGAGAGCAATGGGAGGTGGAACTTTTAAGCATTGGGACACACATTTAGCAAAGGCCACCTGGTTAGTCAATACTAGAGGATCTGCCAACCAGGCTGGCCCTGCGCAGTCAAACATTCTGCATATTGTAGATGGAGACAGAGTCCCGGTAGTGCACCCTAAAAACATGCTGGGGAAGACCGTCTGGGTTATACCTCCTTCAGGTAAAGGTAAGCCCATATGTGGGATTACTTTTGCCCAAGGACCCGGGTGCACTTGGTGGGTAATGCAGAAGGATGGGGAAGTCCAATGTGTACCTCTAGGGGACTTAATGTTAGGTGAAAATAGCCAATAAGCTGTATTAGATTAGTCACCACACCACCCTACCAATGCTTTGTTATAGCAAACATGAACTTGGATGAAAATAGGACTGGTTCCAGCAACTGATGCCCAGCGACTGCTCCAGACTGTGAATACAGACAGTATCAGATGCATCAGCCACCAGCTCCAACTGCAACAGAGACTGCATGCCATCCTCCTGTCAAGGCCAAGGACACCTCTGCCCTACTGACTGAGCATTGCTCCTCCTGCCTGAAGGGACTGTTATGACAGATGGAACCTGAAGCTATGGACCAAGTCAACTCATGATACATCCTGCAGTGATGGACCATGGACTGAGGAAATGACATCTGTATGAGTATGTCTTTGACCAAGGAAGAGGATTGTAAATAACAATAATGTATTAGACATATGGAATGTGAGCATAATGTAAATGATATGGAATAAGGGGTGGATACTGTCCTGGTTGGGGCTGGACTAGAGTTCCTGTTTGTTTTAGTAGCTGGAGGAGTGCTGCAGCACAGAGACCCCAGGGGCTCCCCAGGTCCCAGTGCCCTCACCTGTGCGCGGGGGTGGGGGGAGCACAGCTGGAGGGCTGGGCCAGGATTGGCTGATATTCCATGTCATGTGACATTATTCTCACTATATAAAGGCAGGAGAGGGCTGGGAGAGGCCGCCACTTCTGGGAGTGTTGCTGTGGTGGCTTTGTGTTCAGGATTGCTGGCCGGGAGCAGGTGCGTGTCGGTCGGTGGATGGTGAGCAGCTGTATTGTACATTACCTGCTGATATTGCTGTCAGTGTATTATTCTGTTACTATTATTAAACTGTTTTTATCTCAACCCACGAGTCTCCCTTTGCCCCTCCGATTCCCTCCCCATTCCCAAGTGGGGGAAGGGTCGGTGAGCGACTGTGTGGAATTTAGCTGCTGAGTAGGCTCAAACCACAACATGGGTTGAAGGTGAATTTTCTAATTTATACTTTTTATTTAAAATAATAAAGAAAATACCTCTGGACATTCCTTCTACTCCTCTTACCCCCGTTCTTGTTCTGTTGTGGTCATTGAAGACATTCATAGTAGTGCAATAAAAGTTCAAAGAGTAAATGGAAATCTGTGGCAAAATTAATTTATATATTAAAAAAAATCTCATTATAGCTCACAGTTTTCTCAATACTAACAAATGTTATTTCACCTGCTAAAAACAACACAAAAAATTTTATCATAAGTTACTGTTCTGGATTTTCATGCTGTTTGTGATTCTGAGGTTGCTGAACAATAATAATGTGGAGGAAAAAAAGAGTAAAGACAATAGGAAGTAAATAGAAATAATAATTTCTCAAAGTAATACTCTTCTGAAACAAGTATGGTGTTAGTTTGACTGTACCTTTCATAACAGCACAAGCATCTAAGTATCAAATTGTTGGCTAGCCCTTCTGAAACACTGAAAGGTCATTTCATCACCTGTGCTATGCTTCAGTCCTCTACTCTCACAAAGAAAACACATGCATGCGGGAAGTTAAAGCTTCAGAAAGTTTGACTTCACTATAAAAAGTGACAAACATCAGTGATGTAATTGGTTGTTCATTAAAAAAAAAAAGGCTATTCCTGTGTGCAGTCTGCAGACCCCTTACTTTATATAGTGTCTGACTGGGAAATGAACAACAAATTATTTTCTTTTTTTTCTTTTACTATCACAATTAACAGTTTCTCAGCTTTCAGAAATAAACTTTGTCTGCTTTTCTTTTATTAAGACTTTATATTTTGTGAATACCTGCCCATTAGAGAAATGGTCTTTCTCTGGTTGACGCTTGCAAGTTGAAACATGTCTTATTTAAAGGGCAGAAAAATGAACATTTTGAAAGGGTATTTATACAATGTTTCTATTCTAGTGGCTGAAAGGCAATGTTTTTTAATGTACAGTTTAAAATGTTTTATATCAAGTTAGGTCTCCTACAGATACATTTCATTAAACCTGCAAGACTTTTCTTCTTACCCCATTAAATTCCATTATCAAAATTGCCAGTCTGTGGCTTAAAGTCTTAAAGTTATACTGCTAATAATTGAGCAGTTTCTTTCAATATCAAGTACAATTTGAGATGAAACAGCTATATTCTGTCAGCTGTAAATCTTGTAGCTGGACATGGTCCCAAAATTGCAAAATTCCTGTCCCTCTGACAAACATTGACTTTCACAATGTGATCTGTCTAAGAAATAGAACCAAAACAAATAGAAGTAGCAAGCTGCCAAGAAAGGTAATATTTACAGGATTAAACAGGGACAAGTAAAACAATTCACTCAATTCACATGAGTAAGTGAATAACAACTATATCTTGAACTTAGATTTTCAATCAGACAAAAATGTAATTGTGGTTTTGTCTATAACAGACCTCACCTTCACTTTCAAGTATGCTGTCAAAGAACAAAGGCAACCTGTACAGGCTTTAAGGACCCATACTTTCATGTACTGATTTTGCTTCCCAAAATACTAATGTGTTTATCTCTTTTTCCCCATTGAGAAAAAGGATTAGTTTCTCTTTCTAACAAACCCCCAAATTGGCTTGTTTTTCAACAACAAAATAGTCCATATGGTATTTCAAAATGGATTTTAAAATTTGTATGAGCTGACTTATCCAAGTGGATACTAACCATCTGTACTTCTCAATAAATCAATATGCATCAAGCAATGAAGACAGAATTCTAAAAGCAAAAGGAGATGTTTGCAGTCTCTAAGCATGTTAGCCACCTTTTAGTCAAAAGGCATTGAGTTAGAATAATGTATTTTATACTTGCAATGAGCCTAGCACTTAAATACATACTATGTGTTCCAGTTTTGATATAACCCTGAAAGCTCCTGCCAGTGAAACAAATTGGCCATCATGGTCAGTACATATCTCCTGGTATTGTAAATGATCTGGCTGTGTTATTGCCTTATTGATTCTTATATTGAAGTGAGAGTGTATCTCTTGAGTGATACTGAAGTGCCTACATGTTAAGGTCTCAAAGATTATTTATCTGAGGATGATGGACATGTCATGTGCTCTACAGATCCTCAAAATTACTCTTTAAAGAAGATCTGCCAGTTTGGTGCTGTCATGGTTGGAGAAGTTGCCCCCAAAAAGGACATGACTAAGATATGGAGTATATGTCTACACTGTAAAGTGCAGGAACTGAAGTTATTAGTTTAATCCAGTGTGATGCAGTAGTTCTTATTAAATACATTGAGGCATGATGGCACTAGTTATGTTCACAAAACCTGCATGATTGTATTGGTAAATAGTTGCACCTTACGTAGGAAATCCTACCTCTTAAAGCTTTTTGTTTTGAAAACGAGGTGCAAACTCCTTTGTCTGTATGTCTGAATGATGAATAAGAACATGAAAGTACCTTCAGGTCCAGAATCTGGTAAAAGTCTATGACCAATAAGTAGACAATAGGGTTCTTCTGTGTTATGTCCTGAGATGCTGCATCAGGTTTAGTTGTACGTAGGAGAGCACTTTCAATTTTCATTGGTAGATTTCACTTAGCCAAAGTTCAGTGTATTAGGCAAAGCCTTTTTTAAAGTCTTCCTGGCTTGCCCTTCAAGTCACTTATATGGGGTCTCATCATTCTTACTACTCATATTTTACAATAAAAGTCATTCTGACTGAAAGAAAATGTCACTTTATTAACAGAGAAATGCAGCAGAGTATTATCCAAAGATTGAGCAGATTCTTCCCCACCTTCAACCTCATGACAATCAGTGATGCAGCACAGAATTGAAGATGTACCTGGTAAATTATATGTGACTGATAAGGTAAAAAAATCTTACCCTGAACTAATGTGTGACTGTAAATTTTACAGACTAGAAACTTAGTGATCTTTTTATATTCCATTCACACTAAACAAAAAAAGAAAATTCTTTAAATAGGCTGTTTGAACTGAACAGAATATAAATGAATTATTTATATTTGTCCACCAGGGCACAGTACAGCACTTTTCTGCACTGTTTGTATTCCTTGTGTCTTGAGAATGATGGATGCTCCAAAAGATTTTATTTCTCATCTTGGAACAAAATGTTCTTTTAGATCATCTGTGTGATGTTACAACCTCTCACCCATTATGTATTAAGGCAACGTTTAACTTGGTGATGAAAAGCTCTCCATTGTTTTAATTACATTCTATGTGTTAACAAGTTGTATAATATTGATATATTTTTGCCACTTTCTAATTTTTCCTTTGTTGTTTTCTTAACGTCTCCTTGAAGATGAGAAACTTTTTCCCAATGTTAACTACAAGTGAAACTTAGGTAATACAATTGTTAAAACCATAGCTACATATATGTTCAATGCTTGATAACAAGCACTTGAGTCCACTTCTAATGTTATGCATGTGATAAATGTATAACTGGTGAGGGACCACAGAATTAACATATGAGAGTACTTAGCCTTTCTCTGAAAAAGTGGGCTGTGGTAGCAGAAATGAGTAGAACTGACAAGGAAACCTCATGTCTGGATCTAGGTTAGGAATGGGTTTTGTATTTTAGGTTGTTGATACTGCATGGATATAGATGTGGCACATTTCATTTTCATAAGTGAAATGATTTCTGCTATTTATGAAATAATTATGTTTTAAAGCAAATAAATAAATAGTAAAAAAATAATAAAAAGTTTCTCTCCCTGGTTCTAATATTTTTCAAGCAATACTTGGGACCTCATTACAATCCCTTTGTTACTGAATGCTGGGTCTGCAACTGGAAATTCTACATAAATGTGGAAGTTTAAGATATTACACAGAAGTCTATTTCCTTTTGGGGCTAGTTTTAAACAAGTTCTTAATTGTTGTGAGTTTTTATTTAAAAACATTTCTGTAAGATCTGTGAAACTATGTTCATACCTTAGTTCCTGAGAATACAATGACAGTCATATCCACTACCTCCTGAAACAGGTGCATTTCAAATGAAGAGTAGTTTTGAGAGATTAAGAAGATTGATGTAAATGACAGCAAGAGGGATGTGCTAATCCTAGTTTTGATAAAGACAGAGAGGTAAAGAGGAAAGTTCTGAATAAAGAATTCAAGATCCTTGAGGGAATAATTAATAAAGGCTAATGCATTAAGTCTCTAAGCTGTGGCTAGGTGACTGCATATAATGTATTTGGAGGGTGTGCACTGGAGGTACATATCTGCTACTGCACCAGCCAAATGGACAAGTGGTAAATTGGAATACGCCATTCCTATTCAGTAATGATTTCCCAGTTATAAAAGTACTTCTACAAGCATTTTGGTGACTAGTTTCATAGAGACTTAGAGTCTGAAATTAAAGTCAAGGTGAATAGAGATCAGTTAAATAAGAGGAGCCATATCCATGAAGGACCTTGTAGGTTAAAAGCAAATTTTTAACAACATTTATGACTTTATGGGAAATCAGTTTAATGATTCACAAGAAATACATGAAATATGATAATGTTTTGTATTGGTGACTGACCTTGCCTCTGTATTCTGAACCTTTTCTTCCCCTTTGATCCAGGATGGATTCAGGAATGTCAAACTGTATAGGTAATAATTAGTGAATGGGGACGTGAAGACATGAACAAGCAATGTCAGGAGGAGAAAGTAAGGATAATGGTCAGGTAGTAGTTCTTAAATGACAAAATATAGCTCTTTTCCTTCTTCTAATACTTTTTAAACAACATTTAGGATCTTCACCATGACCCCTTTCTAATTTTGCCACCAGATGCTGGGATTGTAACTAGAAATAAAGCTCAGGAAGATAATTGTTTCAGACTAGGAGCATATGCTGTTTAAAAGCAGGTTACATTTATATATTGTATTTCTAGAAATCCTTTCCATTTTATGCAAAAGGTTTTCTGATAAGATCTTTACAGTTTGGGAGATGATTTCAGAATATCTGTTCAACGTTTTTTCAGATGAGTTGCTGCTTTCTCAAATTTTTTTTATCTTTGTCTCAAATAAATTTTATTCCAAATGCGTATGTAGTCTTGTTACACTTCAGAAATGAAAAGAAAGGGAAAGGCATTGACATGACGGCAGGAGAAGATGTGGTCGTGGGCACCTGATAAAATCTGAGTTTACTGCTGGTAATAAAAGCTCCTAGTTACTGATTGTTGCAAAATCAAACAGCAACAGACATCAGAAACACTAATGAAGACATTCAGGATATTTTATCATTTTTAAACAGATGTTTATTGGCAGATCCTGTTTGTCTCAGGGTAATCAGGTGAATTCTGTAGGGAATGCTCTTTGGTGCTCTGACGTTCAGTGACTTAATGGGAATAGCACATTCTCAATAACTCCCTGGATTGGACTTTTGCTAATTTTCCTTGCATCTGCAAGTAACTTAAACAAATTTATAAAGGTCCTTTTTCCTTCCTTTGTATGGCCTGGATTGAATTAAAATCTCATTACAAATGAGATCTCTGGTGTCTCTTTCTAATTCTCTCCAGATCTTCAGAAGTCATTCTTAGTCAGCTAGAGTTTTGCATTAGCTTATGTTGCTGGGTGGGCCAGTACAAAATGAGGAGATCCTGCTCTGAAAGGAGGCTCTGTGAAATTAGCGTGGTGTGAGTTCTGTGCTTTGTTCCATGGAATTTCCATGCTAATGTGCTCAGTTTACAGCTGAAAGTATGTATCTTCTGGCTGCCAGTTCTTGAACAGGGAGCTCAGTGATGGATTTGAGCTGACAAACCAGTTTTTATGCAACAAAGGAAAGAACAGGATCTCTTTCTGTGGTATAGTTGGCTCTATTGGACTAGCCAGAGTAACAAGCAAACCAAACTCATTTAGGTCAGCAGAGTAAGTATGTGCATATGTAAGTCCTCGCAGGCATAGAAAACTTTTGCTTGAGATGCAAACGTATTTTCATTTGATACTTCTGTGATAGTCAGGTCCACCCTTTGCATTACCTGTCACATTGGTAAGGCTCAATAGATCATTCTGGTCAGATATGACTTTAATTCTTTCCGGGGGCAGCGAAGGCAGTCTATCACTTCATATCTGCTTTCTCCCATGTTGATTAGGAGCTAGTCAGAACTAGAGCTATGAAAGGACTCACGAAAAGTGAATAAAAGTGTGAAATGTTATGATAAACTATTTAGTTCTAAATGATCTCAACAGAGAGGTATCTCTCGTGATCTTCTATTGTGAGGTACATGTCACATTTTACAGGGGGCTTAGTGCTCCAGGCTTCTTGGAAGGTTTGACATAAAGTATACCTGGCTACAATACATCTTCATAGTTACTCAGAACCCAGGCAAACATAAAAGCATGACGCACTCAGGCAAAACCCAGGAACTGTCTGTGATCTTATGCCCTACTTACCATTCCTGTTTATCTCTATTTCTGTCACTTGTTAAATGTCTCATACAGGTGGCAAGAACTGACAGCAATATGTAGATGATCGCTGCAAAGGATGTGCAAACTTTAAAGACAGGTGAAAGCAGTTACATTATGTTATTTCTAACACATAACTCTCCTATGAGTGCTTATACTGAAAGGTACAGCAGTTGTGGCTGGATGAGTCAGAAAAGACAGTGTGTCATAGAAGATATTGTAGAAGAGGTCCACAGCAGATGTGAAGTAAAACACTACTGATTTGGTCTCCACTAGGCATAGGAAGTACAGTAAACAGAGTAATTGATGATTTTGGCTACAGAGTACAATGATATGAAGATTCTGCTGAATTTGTGTTATGAGGATTGTATTCAGTTTGAAAGATTTAAATTTAGATGTCTATGTGTGGATGGTGGTATACGAGCTAGGTGAGAAAGCCTTGAAGGTGCTGGTAGTCATCTCAGACATGAGCTGAAATTGCTCTTGAGGCAGTACTGCTTATATCGGTTAGATATATCTATTGACTATTGTCGTGGTTTGAGCCTGGTCAGCAGTTAAACACTATGCAGCCACTTCCTTCTGGCAATGAGAAGGGACAGATGATCCAGGCTTGGGTTTTGAGAAAGGACCAGGAGGGGTAGATCACCCATTATGGTCATGAGCAAAAGGCAGACTTGTTAGGGGAAGAAAAAAACCCCCATACATTTATTACAGACTCTTACAACACTCAAGAGAGTAGGACAGTGAGAAGCCTTGCCACATCTAGAGAACACCTTCCCCCCACCCCTCCCTTCTTCACAGGCTCAGCTCCTAATATCTCTACCTCCTCCCCCAGCAGCACAGGGGGCAGGGAATGGGGAGTGCAGTCAGTGCTGCCACTTTCTCCATCTTCAGTGGGAGGAGCTTCTGGAACTTGTTCATCCTGCTCCATTGTGGTCTCCCTCTCACAGCGGACAGTCCGCCACAAACTTTCTCTGATGTGAATCCCTCCCATGGGCTTCAGCATTTCCCCACACTGCTCTGTTGTGGGTCACCAACTTTCTCCAACTGGATTCCCTCCCACGGCTGCAGCCCTTCTGGAGCTGCTCCGGCGTGGGACTCCCCCTCATGCTGCAATCCTCCCAGCGCTGAATTACAGCAGCGGGGCTACCTTTTCCCAGAAGACCCTGGCCTTCTTTGGGCACAGCACCTTGATTATGCCAGGTGAAAAACACAGGCCATAAATCAATGTCTGCTCCACCCTAGATCTCCATGGGTGGCAGGGGGGGCCGCCCTGCCATCTCACCACAGGATACAGGGGGGTCTCTGCTCCGGCACACCTCCCCCCTTCTTTCTTCCTCCTTTCCTCCACTGACCTTGGTGTTCACGCAGCTGCAGCAACTCCTCTTCACAAGTCCCACTGCACGTCACCACATCCCTTCTTAAATACGTTATCGCAGAGGCGCAGCTGATTGGCTCAGTTTTGGTGCAGAGGTGGAGCTGACTTGGAGCTGGGGGAGCTTTGAGAAGCTTCTCACAGGGGGCCACCCCTATAGCCCCCTCCCCTACTACCAAATAGCCCCACCACTCACTCAAACCCAGGACAACTATATAGAGAAGAGCAGGTAGACACTTAAGTGTAATTGTCTTAGTTTGGAGATGTCTAATGGTGTCATTTATGGAATATAGTGCCTCACATAATTCAGGAAAAAGATTTTAAGGGTAAAAATTAACAAACACACCCTAAATAAAAGGTTCTGCAAGTAGACAAATATGATTTGAGTTATCTGTGAGTAAATTATGTGGTCTTACTATGTGCAGAAGGGATTCGTGAAGTGAGATTGTTAGTGATGCAAACTCTGTGACAACTCAAGGAATATATATAATTTTTCTATGTGTTGATATGCACATTTCCAGGTTGGGTTATGGAAGCTTAAAGCACAGAAAGCACTGGACAACTTCATGATGTTTCAGTATCTGATTCTCATTTTAAAACGTATGGATCATGAGTGATCCTTGTTAGATGAAAAAAAACAGGAAGAGACTGCCAAATGTAAACTTCATCTTCTGTGTAAGACGTTGTGGTTTTGGACCACAGTCTTGAACTATACCATTTAATCAGACATCTGCAGTAATAATGACAGCCAAAGTAAATATTGCAAAAAACCATAAGTAAAATCTTAGATAAAAGAGATCACTGATTTTTTCCAGGATACAGAAGTACAAATTTAATAAAGATATGTTTGTGGAACTTGTTTGATGGGATGAAGTAAATATTGCTTTAGAAATGTATACAGTGAGCCATAAAGGGATTATTCTATGTTAATTTATAAACTATTTAAATAGAATGATCTTACCAGAAAGACAAGAGGATCTTGGACATTTTTATTTATGAGAGCTTTTCTGTTTTCCCTGGAACAATGAGGAGTGTGGAGTATGTACAGCATAAAACACATCACTCTTTTAAGCCATTATTATTTATTTCATCTTCTCCTTCCTTACCTATCAGTCTCTTTAAATTACTAAGAATTACTGAGCAAGCTTCATCACAGCATCTATTGCCAATACATTTAAAATAGTGCAGGCATACACTAGTGAGTACCTTTAATAGGTGGTGTTTACTGTTCTGCCGTATATATAGGAATCTGTCCAAATATTCTGCTATAGCCTTATGCCTCCACATGTGCATCTAGGCTTTTTATTAGAGGTGATTTTCAGATTCTACACTACCATCGATGTCCCTGAACTGCTACCTCACCATTTTTTTTTTTTTTTCCTTCTACAAGGCTGCTATCTCAGTTCTTCAGTCATCATCTTGACTCCTACAAAACTGTTTCTAGAGCCCTCTTGTTATGGTCTGTGATTCCATAGTGAGTATTTCAGACACATTGTATAGAACTGTGGACAAATCAGCCAGGTAACAGGTAAATATATGCTCTGGAACAGTGTGCTACAGGCTTAAAAGCTGAGACTACATCTGTCACTGATTCTCTGTCTCTTTTTCTTCAACTAAAAGAAAAGAAGATGAGCACAACTGGGACTCAAATATGTGGATTATAGATAAATTTGACTTTTTAAAATAAATATGCTCAGTAAACAAACCAGAGGCTCAGAGGTGCTTTTATGTTTTAAGAATTACCAAGTATCTGAGAGTATGGGAGAAAGAAGACACTCAGACAAGGGCATTGACAAAGGAAACTGAAGAGCAATTAAAAGATCTGAAACTAAATTTCTCCTTACATCACAAAAACTGTTGGCAAATTAAATATCTATAGATTATGTCATAATAAATACTCATTTAATTTTATATCACTATATGAGACTACCATATGGAATGTTTCAATTGGATCTGTTCTCCAGTCATTATTCCATGTGAAAATGTTGTCTGAACATTTATGGAGTGTCTTGTGATTATGACACCAGTATTCAGGGGTTAGTTTTTATTAATTCAAAAGCTTTTATTTGCCATTAAAGTAAACGTTTAATATGCATCTACTCTCCTAATTATGGTGGCAACAATATGACTGACAAGAGAATTAATATTTAGCTAGGGGAATGTGCATGTGAAGGGAGTTGGAAAAAGTACAGAGGCAGGTGCTCTCCAAACCTTACTCCTCCCACCCCATTTTTACTCTGTAATTTAGTCAAGATGTAGATATTTGCTACAATATTTTGTTTTCAAATAATTTGTTTTAGAGATATTTTCACATTTTGCCTTATAATGTTATTTGGAAAAAGAAAAAGATTGAAATATTAAAATGATTGAAAATGTCCTTTTTGACTTTGTCGACCAGGAAGTTTCAATTTTTTGTTTCAAAGACTTCCTGTTCCTTCCTCCACCACTACCCCACCCCTCCTTTTTTTTTTTTTTTTTTTACTTGTTAAAAATATATACTGTAACATCTTTACGTCAGCTAAGCTTAAAAATGTTCCAGGAGATGTCTATTTAATCTAATCTTAAGTATCTTTAGTGACAAGGATTCCATACCCTAACTGCTTAGGCTATTCTAGAGGTTAACCATGAATGGAAAAGCTTTCTTACTGTTTAACCTAAACCTTCTAAACTTGTTGCTTAGCCTATCCAGAGTGGAACTAAAACTCAGTTAGGGGTAGCTGTTTCTTTTGAAGCTGTGAGGAGTATTTTTGTGTCCTTGTTTTGTCTTTCCCTCTTTTTAGATGAAAGTAATATAAACCACAATTTTAAAAGTTAAAGTCAGAATAAAAGATGAGATACATACATTCTTCAAGATTACATATATACATTTGCTTTCTAAAGATATGACAAAGCCACACTGATTGTCCAGAGAGACGGCTCATATGTCATTTTCAACAAAGAAAAAAACTTATGTATTTTTAGATAGTTGTCAGGCTTCCTTGTCAAAGAGCAGTTCAGGACTTAAATGCTATAAATCTCTCTGGGTCTTGGTTTCTTCTCCCATTGTATCACTCAATTATCTCTATCTTGCAAGTTGTCTTCATGTTATCTCCTTCAGAAAAAAGCTCAGATAACTTATCCATTTCTTTTTTTACTTCTTTCAAAATAGTTCACAGTTAGGTAATCCAATCACAGAAGAAAAAAAGCCCCACTGTATTATTTAATAGACCAATAAAGCAGAAAATGGAAAAAATGATTATCAAACATTCATTCAGATGTATAACAGAGTAGTTGTTTTACAAGACAAGATTACGTTAGGGATTTTTTTTCTTTTTTTATTCTTTTTTTTTTTTGTTTGTTTATTTGTTTTAAAAAACCCCTCCCTTCTCCAACAATTTCAAAGTACTAATATAATTATGATTATGATCAGTTCCAGTGACAAGTCCTTAGAGCTGCATTTGATGGTTACATATCTTGAGAGTAGTATTATGATCAGCATTGATTTTAGTGTTGATTTTAAAGACATTTGGCAGATGAGCTCACCATACTCTCTAAACTTGTACTTTGTGCCATACGGGATATTTTACGTTCACATATATAGTGATTTAATATTGCATCTAATCATCTTTCACAAAAGGCTTTCAAGTAAAAAGAAACCACGGCATGTTTTCAAATATTTTGCAAATTGACAATTTTTAAGGAAAGAACACATTTTTAGTAGTTGTAAAGCATTTTTCTTGCTGAAATTAATGATCAATTTTATCCCTTTTTGTTTCCAGATTTTCTTCATGTTATCATACTACTGAAGTATTGAAAGGAACATTGTTACAAACTTCAAGGTTTTCTTTATAATGCTGGCAGTAAAAAACAACTGTTTGCATTTCACTGTTAATAGTATTTACGTTGTCTATAGATGATCAATATAGATTAATAGAAGAATAGACAGTAGCTTGCATCAAGGACAGAACTTTTCCATGATCCAAAGTAGCTTTTCAGAACAAGTGGGTGTGTTATAATGCTACAATATATCCATAATCTGTTCTGAGTACTAACCTATATTCTTTAGGTTAACTTTTTCTAATTGTAAATTGTGAGCATTTGATATATTTATGCTTTAACCTGATAAAATAAATAATCATTCGCATATTTTCTTTGTATAGATCCCTCTAGTCTGTAGTTAAATTACCTCCTAGATAATTTAAGTAGGTGAAGTTCTTCAGGTTGTAAGGCTGTTTTCAGTCTGTATAGTCTATATATAAGTCTGTATCATTTGAATGGTGCCTTTTGAATCACCTTGTTGAATATTTTGCCTTTTTCATATCTCTGGATGTTGATACCAGAACGGAACAAGATTTTTCTGGAATGAAAGGAGACATTAGAGATACAAGGCTAGAAGTTAGTTCAGGCTTATTCTCTGACTTGTATATGTTTTGAGAATGAGTATGTTAAAAATGGTACATTAAAAGGGAAGTTTCTGTGACATATATGACTGCAAAATATGCGCTAAATTTTAAACTGGAGAGTGATACTTACACCAAACCATTATTAAGCATATCGAATTTTGTATTCTTACCATCAAAAATTAAAGTTGGAGAATAAAGCGTGTAATCACACTGTAGTTATGTAGTACTGTCATATAGGTCTACATTTCAGTCTAGGCTTCCTATCCTTTTGCAAAATACATTGTTTACTCAATATAGTTGGTCCTCTCCATTGATTTTTAGGAAAGAGGAGGCAGACTATAGACCCTTCTTCTAAGTGACACACTTTCAGACATTGAAAAGGAAGTATTATCTGACAACCTTATAGAAAGCCTTCTGAAATCTTTCCATTGATTTCATACCAGATTAGAAGTGCAGTCCTGTGTTTTGTTCCCGTGTTTTGCAATCCTGTGTCCTGTTCCAAGCAAAAATTCTTTTGATAAAAAAAATCATATCTCTCTATATCCCACATATCTGAGCAATTTTAGGTAAAGTCTGGTTGTAGAAATGTGATATTCACTATGTTCTGCTGATGCCTTCAAATTAGTGTAGAACTAATGTTTACTTTAATGATTTTACCTACCTACTTCATAACAGACCCTTCTGAGTTGATTTCAAGCAAAAACGAACATATAAACAAATGGTTAAACCCCATATTGTATGGTTTAAATGCAACTAGTTTAACTAAATTGTGTCTACCAGAGCTAACTGAGAAAACTAAAACCACCAGCAAACCTAAAATCTCATGGCTAATGTACGACAAGGAGGATTTTGAAGTTCATTGCTTTTTGAGTTCAACAAACAACTGTAGGATCTGCTGCTGGGCTTTTAGTTTCACTTATCTTTATGAGAAGATCTTGTCTTCCAGGCTTATTTGAAGTATGAAACTGTTTTTGCTGTAGAGAAGGCTACTACATGAATAATCTGTTGAACAATACTTGACTATCAGACAGAGCACAATATTGAGGAGAATATATAATTATAGTAATTATTTAATAGAATACAAACATTAAATACATACCTATCCTTTTGTACTTTCTTTTGCCTCTCATGGCCATGCTATCACTCAGACTGTTGTGCAGTACTTATTATTAATGTTCTGTTTATTGAACATTCAGTAGAAAACATTCAATACCCTGGGCCTAACAGCAGAAATCCCTGTAGCTGTATTAGCATCACTACAATTATACACACTTTCAACAGCTGTGGACTTGTTCTCTATGTTTTTATCAGACTGATATAGACCAGGCAGTGATTATATTTTGCAAATGTGACTTACAAGAAACTACTGCACATTGTATGAACCGTGACATACTTACATGACAGAGCAGAAAGCACAGCACTCTCCTCCCTGTTGAAGAAAAATAGGATGTAGTTCCATTGCCTTGAAAGTACATGTGCATTTCTGTAGCATGAGAGTCTTGTTCAGCCTATTTAGTAAGAATAGAGTGAATGTTCTAATTTAGAGGAAATGTTACAAGCAACTCATAGTCAAATCAAGGGTCCAGGATACATGCACCTTTGGTGACTCTTCAGGCAGCACAAATGTATTGTGCATTTATTAATCCGGCAGCTGCTATGCATGTCTGATTCCTTGGGAAATAACAAGCAGTGGATCAGCTGCAAGTAAATTCAAGTACATCAGCCATGCCAGTTGCATTGCGCTGTACGGATGCCTGATGCCCTGGACCAGGGCTGCCCCTGACTGCTGCTGTGGCCTGCCCTGCTCCCTCACTCCCTCCTGCAGAGAGCTGCCAGCCCTCTCTTTTTCAGTGAATTAATTTTAGAGAAGGTGAAAAGACTTCCAAGAAAAGGTGAAATACAATTCAGATCCAATTACAATTCAGAAGTTATGGAGTGTAGCCATGTTTGAGTCTCAAAAACACACTATGAAATTGTCATAATGAGAAGCCATGTACAAAACTACCTACGGCATTTCCTGCTTCAAACAGAAATACTATCCCAGTTTAGGAACACCCCACCACCCTTCTCTTGTAATTAATGCTAAACTAATTGCAAATAACCAGATGGCAAATCACATGTGTATTGTATACATATTATCTTCCAAATATTTTTCTCCTATATCCTAGCTGCCAGAGAATGCCAGTCGTAGCATAAATATGTCATTGATAATTTGTCAGTTTGCTCTACTAATGACAGAAACCGTGACTATTAAAAATAGTTATAAGAGATTTCTTAAATAATATCTGTCACTTAGGAGTTCATTGAAGAGTCCTATTTAATAAGCAACAAACATAGCACTGCTTGCAGATAACATGTACTATCATACTGGAAAGATTAACCTGTTTAGCTGAATCAGATAGCAGTAAATATAGTCCATACAAGTTAAATACACAGCATAGAAACTCACTTTTGTTGAGCTTTATTTTCCCCTTTTTATTCCCTCCTCTCAATTAACCCTTTTATTATCAGAATCAAAGTCAGGCTTTGAAAAAGATGTGAGACATCACTGTTTTCTGGTGTGGGAAAACCATGTAGACTCTTTAGTATTTTCATTAAAGATGCTTTGTGGTCTTTAAAAAAAATCCAAGGTTTTGAGGTTTGCTTTCATGTATTAGAAGAAACCTTAAAGAAGAGGAAAACTACAAGATATGTGGGACCAGAGTTACTTGCTGTGGCTTGATTGCTCTCAATTTGATGTACACTCAGTGTATATTCACTGATGTCTGTCACTGTAGCATAAGTGCAACAGTATCCTGAGAAATAAAGATAAGTAATCAATATTCATTACATATAAGGAGTTAAAGTCCTCAGAGTGATGTTGTAATGAAGAAACTGAAAGCATGTTAGCTTTTAGAAAAGCATAAATGTGAGTAAAATTAATCTTTTGCAGATAGTATTTCATCAGGTTGAACTGTTTGCTTTTTTTTTTTTTTTTTTCTGTTTGTTTGTCTTGTTTTGATAAAATTACAATATTTTCTTTCTCTTGGAAAACATAGAAACTCATAGAACAATCTTTGCTTGGTGTAAAGGTTTTCTGACTGTAGTAGATAAATATCAGGTACTCTGGTTGCTATGACTTATGTATTACCAGTCAGTTGGTCTAGTAATTCATGGATTCTGTATTAATTAACAAGGAAGATTCTTTATTAATTAACAAGATACCGTTTCTTAAGAAATATCTGTATACTGGAAAGTACGGTTTAGTAACAGTGCTTTTGCATCATAAGAGGTCACTTGTGCCTTGTAACAGATACTGCTCAGTGTACTCTGATGACAGATACTCTTACAGGGAATTGTAAATGACTGCAGAGTCCAGGAGTGCTCCATTGCAAGGTTAGATTGTAGAGAACTGAGAATCAAGGGAGTGGAGAGACACAATATAAAAATCTGAACAGTGGGCCAAGTTTGACTCCTGATCTCATCTGCATAGAGTAGCTTAAAGTGGGAAATTAGTAAAGGAAAGTTGTGAGACTCTTATTTCCTATTTCTGGATTCATTAACAGAATTAAAAACAAGCCTGAAGATTAGAAGAAACAATACAAAATAATGACAGGAAATAATGGAAGTATGAATGATTAAGTGATATATGTGTCCATGGTTTGGGCATATATACACTTAAACCTGTACTTTTAAAAAATTCTGAATATCCACTATTTTATCCTACAAAGACTAATATTAACTCCTTGTAATTTTATACCAGGTATCTCCTGAAACTTAGGGTGAGAGACTTGTCACTTAACTTTTCTTACGTACAGTGAGATACTTTGTCTATGCTAAATGGACTCATTCTGTACTCAATGAATAGAAGTCAATACTTGTGGAGAGTTGCTTAGTCCATCTGTTTCTGTCAGTTATCTCACAATGGGTGAAATTGCCTTCTAGAAATACATTGATTATAGAGGGAGATTAGATGAATACCATAGAATAGATAGCTGGTTTGCAAAGACTAGCTGGATTGACTTTCATTTTAACTGGAACTCTTGGCTTGAATTTTAAGAAAAATACAGTTGGATTTTTTTTTTTTATGTATTGATTTATAGAGTGTTGAAAATAGAAAAAGTATGTAAAGACTTCTACAATAGACTGGCCTCATCAATATAGATTAATCAGGCAGAAATGAATCACTTCACTCTTGTCTACAAAAAATAGCACAATAGAGATGTTGACAGTTTAGAAGTACAATGAGCTTCTCCTGTCCAGGTCTGACAATATGAATTTATTATGTAGGGTCTCTCAATAAGGAATAGCAAGAAATATTTTATTTTGTGAATTGATCATGTATTAAATTTAGAAATAGACTGAGAATGAGAAATCATGAGGGGAAAAATGGTATCTAGCAACAGCCTGTTTTGAAATGATCAAATTGAGTGGCAAACAAGCTCCTGACTTCTGTGGAAGGCAAATTTTCCTCTTCAGTTTTTAATTAATATAAAAATTATTTTTCTAATTAAAAGATGAATAATGTATATGGAATTAATGTTTCACAGTGAAAACAAAGTTCAAGTATTTATAGGACTTTTGGACTACATAATTCTGGAAATAACTTCTTCAACTCTCTGGAGCTGAAAAATTATGGAGTTTCCATTCTTTACCTCTTGTTACACAGGCATGATGTGTAAAGTAGCAGAAGCATAGAGTGAGAATTCAGCATATGTCCATGAGTAAACTTACCAAAAGAAAGGAGAAAAAGAATGATTACAGATGACAAAGTCTGAATGGAAGGGTAATTATACATATTTCCTGAGTCACTTTTAAGTGTAATTTACCAGAGAAAACAAAAAATGTGATTTTCTGCCGGATTTATAGGAAAAAAATATTCATATGATGCCCTGTTCTCTGTGTTTGTTTTGTTTTGTTTTTTCTTGACATAAAAGTCAATTCATTAAATCCTACTGATCCCAATAAGGTGAAACAAGCAGGAAAAAAAGCTGAAATATACTATACAGCTTGCTATAAATTTTTGAGTATTTGTTCCAGGGCAATAAAGTCATTCAATTTCCAGGAATTCCTTTCAGGGAAGGATAAGTTTACTTTGGAGTTATACTGTGAAGAAGAGGGCTGATAAAAGCCAAGACAAAGGTAATACAAGCTGAAGAGCAAAAGCAAAACCCTAAAAAAAAAAAAAAATAAAAGCTATACCTTAATGAAAGACCACTATAGCTAATCATCATAATTTCTTTCTAGGAAAAACTAGAGTAGTTTGACTTATACAATACTATTGGAATTTGGAAGGGAAGATCTTGTCTGGTTCTTTTATTTTTTTGAGAAGGAAATCTAGAGGTGGGGAGGTGGGAATTTTTAGATAGGATGTTGCTAGCTATTTCCTTTTGCAAAATTTATTGTCTCATTTTCCAGTCATATATCTGTGGATTTCAATGTTTCTTAACTGTCTCTAGTAAGGTCTATTAAAGGGCTTAAAAAAATGTGTTTTTTAACTTTCTTTTGAACTGTGATGATAATTATACATATAAAATTTGTTCTGTATGAAGAAAATATTTTATAGCAACTAGTTCTTTTGAGGAATAGAATCACATAGAATACAACGTTATTGCTTTCGAAGTAAACTTCAAAACTTCACAGAGTTCTTTCAATTTTATTTATTTATTTTTTTTATCTTTAGATTCATTACATTTTTAGTATTGTACTAATATTTCTAGTTATATGATCAGATATACATATAAAAAACCATCTGGATGGAACCAATTGTCCTGGTTTGGGATGAAATAGAGTTAATATTATTTTTCAGGGACTAGATGAGTGCTGTGTTTTGGATTTAGCTTTGGGTTTGGTATGAGAAGAATGCTGATAGCACACTGATGTTTTCAGCTGCTACCGAGACTTCAAGGACTCTCCGACTCCCCATGTCCTGCCCGTGTGCAAGGGCACAGGGAGCAGGGAGGGAGCACGGCCACAGCACCTGACCCTAACTGGCCAGTGAAATATTCTATATCATGGCACGTCATGCTCACTATATAAAGGAGGGGTGGTTGGGAAGGGGCTCTCTCTCTCTCGCTTCCAGGATTGCGATTGTGGGATCTTGGTATCTCGGGGTCGCTGGCTGGGAACGGGCTGGGTATTGGTCAGCGGGTGGGGAGCAATTATGTTGTGCATTGCCTGTATATATATTTCCTTTTTTTCCTATTATCATCACTGGTCTTGTTATATTGCCATTATTAAACTGTTCCTATCTCAGCCTGCGAGTCTCCCTTCACCCCTCTAATTCCCTCCCCCATTCCCAGGCGGGGAGGGGAAGGGAGGGTGACCAGCTATGGTGGTTGGTTGCTGACCAGGCTCAAACCACGACACCAATGTAGTTAGCTATATGATCTTTTTTTCCATTAAACATTACAGAAATTTAAAATGTAATACTTAGTTATTTGTATGGCAAATGAATAAAATTTACAATTTTAGATAGATATATCAAGCTTCTAATACTCATAACTGTCAGGTTTAACTCTGATGTCATTGTCTTTGAACATTTGAGATAGACTAAAACTCAAATCCATTAAGTTATTTCCTATCTATCCAGTTACAGGCATTGTTGAAAATCTTAGCAGGGTATCCTATAACTTACCTCAACCTTGTATCTGCTCATTATTTACTGGCAATTTTGGAGCTATCCCTTAGGCAGCACAATTGCTGACCAAAGTAAAACATGAAATAAATGGAAAGGAAATTAAACTCTTTTATATAAAGCTCCAGAATTGTGTGCAGAGCTCAGAATCACTGTGGGCAATTTCCCAGGAGGCAAATGTCTTTCCCAGCTGATGAAAATAGTTCTGACTACTGACAGAAGATAAAAGGTTTACAAACTAAAAAATCCCAACATTAAGTAAATAGCTCAATAAAGATACCTGGTGTAACATATGCACAAATATTTTATTGCAGAAAGGTGTATTGTGCTGTAACATTAAAACCAGTAGAACACTTTTCTAAAGTTCTTCTAGAATAGTCTTTAAATTATTGATATTTTAATGCATTAAAAAGTCAAAGATATTTATGGTTGCAGGATTCTCTCAGAAAAAGCCTCTGGAGAAACGAGGCATATTTTGAAGTACAGTAAGAGTAGGCTTTCTGCTTAAAAATCAATGGCAAGTTAGACTTAATAACTTTAATAAAAATAAGAGAAAATGTTCTTTGCTTTTCTGCAGGTAGAAGAAAAGCATTTTTGCTACCAAAACTATAATTTCTTCACTTTTTTTCTTACCCCAGAAATCAATAAACCACTTCTTGTTCCCAACCTGTCTCATAAAAATATCCATCGTCATCTCCTATTGACATGCTGCCGATACACTCATTGATGTGCCCTTCCAGGATTTCACTGGGTTTGCTTAGTGGTGTCCTAACATCACAATTTCCTCACCAGCAGTGGTTATCATTGCAGCATACAGGGAATAACACTGTGAAGGCTGACCAGAGGGTCAGCAGATATTGTGAATATTATACCAGACTGGGGAGATCTGTTACATCTAGATTGGATCTCTAGTCCTTTAGATTGCTTTTCCTGTCATCTGGAGGCCAATAGTGGATTTGTAGTGTTAAAGAGAAGCATACAGAAAATAACTGAATATTTTTTCCTTCCCAATGTCTGTGTACAGAGGTGGATATAAAATTTATCTTTCTTATAGTCTTAATATTGTCATGAAATTCCCAGGATGTTTTCCCAAAGATGTCAAGAAAGAGTACGTTTGGAAAGTTTTTAATGGGACTGCCAAGAGTCTCCTCTCTGCCTTTCCAAATGCTTCATGTCTTGGGCCATTTGACATCTTACTGTTAAAAACAGCCAAAAACTACAGTTGTATCTGCAGAAGTAGATTTTATAGTATTTTCCTTTAAAGATATAATAGTTTATAGTTGTGCTCATTCCCTGAGAGGGAAAGGTAATCTTGTAGCTTCATTAGAGGTAATATCTTCTTTTAAACCCAAATCACACATCACAAACTACTTAAGAATTTCACTACTGCAGTGCAATTCTTTCATATTTTATGCAGTGTATGTCCAAATTTGTCCATAGCAGTGTGGGACTGTTGATAAATAAATTGAAAGTGCCTTGTTTAAGAGTAAAGCAGTCTTCAGCTGCACAAAAAGTAAGGAAAACTTACTGTTATACCATAATCAATTGGTAGGTTTTTCCACATATGTTTACTGGGGACTGTATTGACAAGAAAATGCACCTTTTGGTGAAGTTACAATTTGACTTGATTTTTCAAAGCAAGAGATGTTTTTTCATTGAAGCAAGTAGTGAAAAACTGAACAATGGGTTTTATTACAGGTGGATTTGCATGGTAATATGATTTTTTTTTTTTTTTATATCAACAAAAAGATTATCAGGTCCCTATCACTTCCTAAAAATAAAATGAAATAAAATAAATAAAATAAACAACCTAAACCATCTTTTAGACACATTTTTTTTGTCTCTTTCTCATAACTGGTTCATCACAGAATCCCAGTGTATAAAATGTCAGATGGGTTTGTTACTCATTTGCTTTTGTGGTGGAGTATATCGTTCTTGGAACCAAATATTACTTATAAATTAAAAATGTTTCCTCTAATGTCTATGAGAATTAGAAATGCCTCATTAACTCTCTGCGTAAAACAGTTCAGTAATTCAGCATTTTCAGTAGTTCAACAGATACAATTTAGTGTAATTGAATTACAATAAATAATATTTTACAGTCATAACTGTTAGTTAAAGAAATAGACCAGTACAAAGTATAATATGAAATACATATACTCAGAGAATTGATATTTTTCACCTTAGATAATTTCTTATTTTTAAAACTAAGTTTAGTTATTTTTTTTATTGGAAGCTTATGTCCATGAAAACCTATCCATGAAATCAGGAGCACATTGGAAATTATCAGAGCATGTTGATTGTTGATGAAGAAATAAATTTCATAAATCCAACAACCTCTGGAAAGCATTGCTAGAATGTTTATGGTGATCTCAGTAGATCATGGCAAGAACTGGGAGCAGATAACAATGTTATGAAGAGTTTATTATCCATAGCAAGCGTCTCCTAATCTAGGCTGCAAACGTGTTGACTAAAGCAATTCCATCTTTCTGAAGCTTACTTATTATTGCTGAATTTCTAGTGTGTTTAATAGGACTTCCTTCGCTCTTCTCTTTGACAACAAGAATGACTCCACAGTCCAGCTTTATTATGCATTACAACACCACATATCTCTGGACAATCAGAGTTATTTTACATTATTAAAAAATCTTAGCTCATGAAGTGGAAAACAAATTCTAAAGCTTCAGATATTATAAAAATCAAATAAAATCAAAACCTTCTTATGTTCCTTATATCTCTCTCTGAGTAGAATATAATGGTTTACTGTAACATAGGCAGACTTGCCTTTCATTGTACATGCATAGATCTACTAAGAAAATATATTTCAAATGGTGTTTCTATTACTTGGTAATTTATGTTGGATTAAATAACTGCTTATGCTTTTAATACTGAGTACTCTATTTAGTTGACAGGAATAATATGGTACTATACTTTACCAAGGTAAAGAAAAAATCTGTGTGTTTTTTTGGTAACTTTAAATACTGATTATAGTTTTATGTAAATCTTTTGAAATTTATTTTGCAACTGTGCCTCACATCATGGATTTTTTTCAAAGAACTCTTCAGCTACATCAACAGTTTCTATCATATATGATTATTTTAAAGATAATGTCTTAAATACTTACACAAAGTACTTTAAAAACAACCTCTAAAGTTGAAAAAGTATGATTAAAAATTGTGAACTTCAAAGAAAGTTTAAAGAAGAAAATCTACATCTAATTTCTTTTTACATTTCAGTTGATTTTGTTTAATCTTAAGTACCTAGGAGTCACAAACTTAGACTATTTTAAGAAATAGTGTTTCAAGTGTTTTTTGAAACATACCAGAATAGAACTGTTAGCCAAGTTTTTAGAAAAGAAGTTACTATTCACATAGGCAATTGTCTCCTATATCCTCTGATTTAGGATTAGAGACAGAAAATGGGCAGGATGTCCCAGCCACTACTCAGAAGCAGGGCACGAGCCCTGCTGCCTGCTGCCTTCTGGTTGCAGAGACAGCTTGCAGTGAGTAGAAGTTGAAAATGGTGGATTGTGTTGGGCAGATAAGGACATGAGGAAAGAGTATGAAGGAAGAGGTGCTACTCTCCTTAATAACTGCCTTTTGCAGTACTTAGGAAGCAGGAATGTTTGCCTGCAACAAGATGAAAGTTTTCAATGTTTTGATTAGAAAATAGACACATTCACACGAGATTCATTCATTTTTGGGTAAATAATAAATTACAGAAAGAAAATAGCTGTGTAATACATAAGTAAATGTTAACAAAGATCTCAAAACCAGTTCTCTTGATTGCATGTTTTTGTCTTTCAGTATCCCAGACCTCTTCTTCCAGAAGTAATATAGCTTCTGTGTAAATGTGTTATTTCTATATATATAGTCATTATTTAAATTATTTTGCTTTACCTATGTGTAATTTTATTTTTAGACATACTAATCAATTTTTGATTCTCCTACATCTGACTGGAAAAAAATAATAAATGTTTTTCTGGAGTGTGAAAAATTAACTCTTGTATAAAATAATTTTTAATTGTTATTAACAAGACAGTATTTTCATCTTATGCCCCTGAAAATATATGGAACAACATGCAGAAAGGTACTATAGCTGTATTATATGCCATTTTACACAGTATGCCAATTACAGTAATGCTTATTCAGTGTGCTTTCTCTCCAAAGGTACATTTTCTTCTGAAGCAAATTTTGTATGTTATCACCTGGAAAAAAACCTGAAACTTGCTAATGATTTTTTCTTCCTGTAATTACATTTTTACTGCTTCTGCGGCATCTTGTATTGTAAAAGATTGGTAATTACATCTAATTAGAAAACATTAAAATGCTACGACTCAGAAAAATAATGAAACTTGATTACATTTTATATAAGACATAAAATCTCAAAACTACTTTTTTACTTCAAATTGGTTTCTAACTTGATCAACAAGGAAATGGCAAGGTTTTGAATGTTAAAGAGTATTTGTTTTCCTGAGAGTGTTTTAGTATCTTTTCCTGAGACAGATTATTAAAACAAAAATCCTTTTATCAAAAGGAGAGTTTAGTTTTATTTTTATTACTTTAATTTACTTTATAATATGTTTTATGGTTTACCTTTTTGTGGTAATATATGTCAGATGGACTGTGTTAAGCTAAAGAATATTATAAAACAGTCTTTATAAATTAAAATATAATGTGGTTTTTTTTTTCCTAATTAGCTTTTAATAGTTACTTTTTTGTTGTTGTTTTTTTTAAATTTAAATACTTTTCCCACTTTTATTAACTCAACCATTAAGAAGACATAATAAAGAACTTTTAATTGCAAAATATTTTTTTTCGTATCATTGTTCTGGAATAAATGTTGATTTCACTTACAGTCCAGTTCACAGAGACTTCTTTCTGCCAGGAGTTCACTCAAACATGTGCAGTTTTGTAGGAGAGCAGAGGGAGACATTAGAAACAAATAGAATAGTGCAGTAAACACATCATAGAGGCAGTAGGGATTTTGTAGATGAAGAAGGAAAGCATGACTTACATAAAAGCATAAAATGATTTAAAGAGAAAATTTTGCACATAGGATAAGTACACAAAGAATTGCATTCTGAAAGTTTCAGATT
Source organism: Tyto alba (assembly GCF_018691265.1). NCBI lineage: Eukaryota > Metazoa > Chordata > Aves > Strigiformes > Tytonidae > Tyto > Tyto alba. Next base: position 19,080,070 of record NW_024881275.1, on the reverse strand, counting down.
TAAAATTTTTATATCACACAATGATAATTCATGCCAGAACATAGGTATGCTATGTAAACCTCCTGAGTCATCTGAATAAACTCGGATACTACTGCCAGATAAATGTCTGTTCTAGGCTAATGATGGATGCACTATGTTTTGGCTGTAATCAGACCCAATCACTAGCAGTGCAATTATAAAAATAGTGAAAACAAAATATTTATTTATACAAAAAAGATTTCTAAGATATTTATAGTTGCATAGTGAAAACTCCTCAAGGTATAATATTTCAACTTTAAGATTACACTCGTAAGAAGTTTTCTGCTTCCTTATTCCTCTGAATAATAAATACATACAAATATAAATATGATCTTAATAATAGAAATATATGGGAATAGTGCAGAACTTTGCCCACTGTTGGTAGAAACAGTGAATATGTTTATTTATAGTAATTAATTTGCAGTGGCACTTATATGCTTGCATTTGCCCTGTTATTCATGCAACTCTATTGACTATACATTTTATGTATTGAAAATATAAGACTAGCAGACAGTAAAGAAACAACCCATTATTGGTACTGCAAAGGAAAATGTGTGGGTCCTAGTTTTTCAGAAGGATTCAAAACCAAATTTGTGAGTGATTACCTTTGAAACTGAGTGTAGACTTTCAAAAGAGGTAGATACCACCTGCTATTGTAAAACCGAGTTCAGCATTCACTTCATAGTGCTCCAGTGAAAAATATGGCCATTCACTGTGTTGTGAGGCTTTAAGATGTTTCGTCACGCTGTTTTTACCTTTTATATATTTAGCCAAATACATTGCATTCTTTCATGCAATACATTTAACTTGAAATCTCAGAAATGTCTTCCTAGACTGTGAAAGCATATATGTATGCTGCCGACTGAATACACAGTAAAACTACGTGCAGTGTGTGCCCAGTTTCCTGACTCTATCGTCTCCACACAACCTCTGTATAGATCTGTTTTCATTTTACAAAGTCCTATATCATCAGGAAGGCCATGCTGCTCACAGTGGTAGTGTAACAATAGTTACACAGATGAGGACCACAGCTCAGACAGTCTGAGAAAGTCCTCCAGGGATCTGCATTGTGACTTCCTGGAATTAGAGCTACTCTGTTATTATTGACCCATGCAAGCTTTTTTACTGCACTCCCTGTTCATAGAAGATTTAAATCTTTTCTTGCAAGCCGCTCCTCATTCTAGGCCATGAGAAGGACTTCTGTGATATGTACAATGTAACTGAGAATAAAAGGATTTTTTTCTAGGCAGACTCACAAGTCTGATGGTTTATGATCCTTTCTTTGATTTAACTTACATTCACAGTGTCCTTTTCATATTTGTAAGTCACAGTCCTGGTGCAGATTGGGCAATTTCCAGAAACTTACTTCTTGCAGGTAATGTAGAATTTCATTCTTTGCTGAACATGTACTAGGGAGAGAACTCTAACTGTCTTCCCTGATTTACAGTATTAATGTCTTAAGTAACCTATGAAGAAACTTACCCTTTGTCTTACACCTCTTAGTCCTCCCTACTGTGCAAAGGCCATTAATTTAGTGTCCTCCATTGCTATAATGATTTGGTAATAATAAATAGATATTTCTTCACTAATTTGACAAAAATTTAGATGAACTGAAAACAATTCAGAATAGGTCATGCCTGAATTTTAAACAAAAGCTTAACAGGGAATAATTTGTCTTCATAAGTATTTCTGAATTGTTTCTGATCTGAAGTGCTCCTAGGGGGTAGGAACTTTTGCTCTTGAATGTTCTAGCTAATCTATAGGCTGCAAAGCTTTTTGTATTATATAAAGTTCCCTTAGATTCCCTGTTAATAAACTTTGCAAGAACAGTGGTTTTTAATATCAGGGCTAAGTTAACAGCCATCCCTAAGCCATCCCATACAGAGCTCCAGCCTGCTTGGGTACCAGTTCCCCATTTGTTTTGGACTAGACATAGTGACTAGTGTGTACTGCTTGATCTATCAGGCAGAGCAAAGAAGAGTAACCACAGAAGTCACGAGGGGTATTTTACTTCTCTTGAATAATCAGACTGAGAGTGTTGATTGGGGAACAGACTCTGAAATAGAGCTTTTTCCTATAACTAGTAGAAAGAGAATGAAGTAAAGTTAATTTAGCAGTTGTTTATACAGTTACATGCATACCTTCACAGGAAAATCCCAGAAAAATACACTAACTTAAGAGCTAGTGAGATACTGAAGTGGTCGTCCTCTAGCTCTCAAAATTTTATCAGTTTTTTGGTGAAATCCAACAAGATGTTAAGCTCTCTCAGCTGAAATCATCACCGCAAGGAAAATTCCTCAACACTTTGCAAGTTCAGTCATGTTTGGATTATTTACTACTTAGACTCAAAACCTGTGGCTTTGTGGGCAACATTTGTACTACAGGCAGTGTATATTCACAATTACAAATTTTATTCCAAAATTGAGAGTGCTTTTGTTCAATAATAAGATAAGACACATTTTTTACACATGCTGTTAAAATACTTACACAATAATTTCCATAGAAAGAAATAATCCTGTGTAGTCCTATTATCCTCTATTGACCTTGTTTTACCTGACGTATGGTTTCTTGTACAACTTGAAATGTGTTAAATTAAATATGTTTTAATTGACAGTTTAATTAATATTCAGCAGCTTTTAACCAAAAGTTTTATTAAAATATTTTTTAAAAGATGAAGTAGTGTCACTTACAAATCTTACATTAAAACATGATAATTTTTCTCTTTGATTTCTGGACTGTACTAAGGTGAATTAATTGGTTTGTGACTAGAAAATATTTTCTGTTCCTGAAACCATGCCAGACTCTGGATACTATGAAGAGCTGTGTGAACAGAAAACCATATTTGTGCAAAACAATCTGGAAAAATGCAACAAGTATCCCTGTAAATTTGCATCAAGTATTTAAAAAAATGTGATTGTTTTAATGACCTTTTTTTGACTGTTGCAATATTTTCTATATAAGATCGCTGGCAAAAACATTATTGAAAATGACATACTGGCAGTGTCTACATAAAATAGACTTTAATACATTAAGCTTAAGCAATCCCACTGGAAAACTTAAAGAGCTATAAATATCCTAAAGATCTAGTATATTGTCAAAGTTTAGATAGAAAGACCTAGATCACTTGCAGTTTGAAATAATTCAGTAAAAAAATATACCTACGGTGTGATTATGGGTGGTGGTGATCAAATTAGTTACTAGATCTTTTTCAGAGTCTGCTCCAAAAAGAGTTGATTGCAAGCATAAGAAAAGAGGAGCCACAAAGTATATTCTTAACGGCTGCAAAAAGATCCCTGTAAAGATACAAAATGGGGAATTGTCGTAATAAAGAAGAAACCATGAATCTGCCATTTTTATTAGGAAATGCTCATTGTGTTGACTGAAAACATTACAGATTGGAGAAGGAAGTCTGAGAAGGAAACAGTCTGCCAAGATTAATTTTTATTTTGAAAAAAGGAAAACATTTGGCACAAGAAACAATTTCTTTCAAGTGTGACACATGAAATGTCAACAACATCGTGGAGGAAACAAAACTCTTCACCTACAGCTTTCTTTTTTACTTAGAAACACATTACATTTTACTGCTGTGTGTACTTGTTGACTGTAGAAGACGTGAGCAGGTAGTGACAGAATTACTACTACCTTAGACTTCATTACATGAATCACAAGGTCATTTTGTCTTCTGTGCAAACTGTGAGCCTTATATTTAGATAGGGATGAGAACATTTGACAATCTATTTCCTTCCTTGTGGCTGCAAGAGGACAATAGATAAGTAATATTCTCATATGGGATACTGCTTTTCAGATACTTTTACTTCCTATGAGTATTTTCCAGCCTTTTCCTCAGGTTGCTATTCTTTCTAGATAAGGAATCAGCATATCTTTATTCTGAAATACCACTGAATCTCTCAGGAAAGCTTGTTCTGTGAGTCTTATTTTTTGCTGCTCCCCTAAGTTGGACATACAGACTATGAAGACCGCAAAAAGAAACAGCAGACTGAAGATGCACTTATGGCTCCTAAAAGTAGCCTTCCACATTTACAAGCTGTTTACCTCAAAACACAAAGAATTTATTTGTTACTTGACAGCGCAACTGCTCCTGTCCTACATTCATACACACATATATATTTATGTGTGTGTATAGGTATGTATTTATGTGTGTATACACATATATATGGATATGTATATTTTCACATTGCTGTAATCAACCTCATCCCTTTTTGTCTCCTTTAATTAATTGGGTGATTTTTCTTTCTGAAATATTCTATTCCAAGCCTGAAAGTATAAAATTAGTGCAGGACTTTAGTACAATGTCAAATAGATTACAATCTAGTTATTTTCTAAACAAGAAAATTAAAAGGGATTTAACAGTGTTATGGCCTACATTTGCTGTCCTTTCTCGTTATTCAGGCTCCAATCATTCAGTGTATTCACTGGAGGATATAGGGAAGGAGGGGCATAGCACAGTAAGTCCTCAGATCTCAGAGAATGGTTGCCCTTAGGACATACTCTACTATAATGTGATGATGAAGAAATATAAAATAATGGCAAGCAAAATAAAATGCAACAGCTCCTTGGGTGTTTAAATCAAAAGATCAGACATGACAAAATAGCCTCTAGGAGTATGTTCATCTTTGATCTTTCTCAGACCCTGGGCTGCTTCTACGTTTCTCTTGTTAAACTGCAAATAAGCAAAATCAATGCAATTCTTGATATCAAATCAGTTCCAGGATATAGTAATAAATGCTAAATAATTCCCAGCACGTACACTGCTGTGTTGACTGGAGGGAAAACTACAGTTACAGTATTTTTCACATGAATTTGTAGGCAGAGGCCAACTGCTCAGCACATATAGGGCTGCTTTTATAGGCACATAGTACTGCGTAGAGACTTTTTTTGCCTTGGAAAGAGTCACAGTGGCTTCTGTAGTCTCTTCTGCTTTATGGGATTAGCTCAACTGATTGAGGAAACCAGAAAAGCACTATGTAACTACTTAGATTGTTCCTAAGCAATACAGTTCAGAAGTAAAATGAGACAAGACCCTGGAGTGCAATGAGAAGCAACAGGAGGGAGAAAGGCAAATTGGGTACTAAAACTGTTAAATCACAGAAGAAAGTGCCTGGCTTTGAAGAGGTCACTCTGAGATTTAGACAATCATTTAGAGCAAATATAGTGTGTTTTTAGGGTTTTTTTAATAGGAAGTTTTATATGGTTAGGTTAAAATAGAGTCTCCTGTACCTGCTCACTAACTTCATTTTTATAAAGAACTGTAAAAAGCATTCCTTTTTCTGCTTGTTCCCTGGAGTCACTGATCCTCAAAGAGAGTTAAGCATAACGTTTTACATAGCAAAATTATAGAGATACATTTCAGATACATGATATGCTATTGATTTCCTTATTCTGAAGCAGGCAGTGTGATTAAATGTGTAGTAAAAGATACATGTAAATGTACATTACATAGTATTTTATATAGAAGCACTACGTGTAAGTAAAGTTTTCTTTTCAACTGCAGCACTGTCGAGGAAAGAATTTAAATGAAACTTTGTCTTACATATATATCACACAAGCTCTGCTCATTTGCATTTCTTGCTGGTATTGAGTAACTTTATATCTATGAAGATAAGGTCCCACAAAGGTTTTGTGTATTTCTGATTTTGCTCTCTGACATAGTACTCCTGTTTTGTATAGATACTCCATTAACACTCTACAATGATAAAGTCAATAATTCAGATATTAAAGTTTACAGCTTGATAGTAGGCTAGATTAATAGGCATGTGTTGCATTAAAGCAATTAATAAGTAGTAACACTAAAGATTGCTACCAAATCTGAAGACATATTTTTAATTGTAACATAAAAAAAAGATAATTTAAAAACCAAACCAACAAAGGCACATGCTTGTGTGACTGACATAAATTACTTGCTGTGTACTTTACAAAAATAGATATCATTGACTAATACAGCAACTAGAAATGCTGCTTTCATCAGAGGACTAAGATTTGTAGTTATGTCTTTTAGGGCCCCAATCCAACAAATCACTTAAGTAAAGTTAAAAAGTTAAGTTCATGCTTAAGAGGTTTTCTGGATGAGGGCCTGAGAGGAATATTCACATCTCATGACTCAGAAACCTAAGTTAATTTTCTTAAGAGCTGTTAAGAAATTTTGTCCCCTAGTATAGAAAAGACTTATGGTAGGTTGTCTGGCATGAGTTGCTCACTTTATTGTAAACAGCAATTCATGACTACTGTGGAAGAAATGATACTGTGCTTGGTTGGGTAGGTAATTTGACATTGTGTTGCATATCCTAAACTGTTCATAAAATAAAACTTAATGTGTTCCTGTGTAGTGTGGCTCTCAACTGCTTATAGAATTAACTCAACTGAGAGTAATTTCAAGGAAGCATCTTAGCTGAGACTTTGGAAATATGTAATCATAATGATAATAAATTAAATGTAATTATTAAAGGAAGAAAGAAACCTCACAGGTTTTCTAATCATGTGTTTGTCAAGCTGTTGTATGTAAATTCTTGTTAACTTGAGGAAATTTAGTGTATTTCACTAGTAGCATTTAACTACACCTTACTGTTTAACATTCCCATTTTCATACATATAATATGATTTTCAGGAGAAAAAATTTGTTTCTACTGAAGTTCGAAAAACAAAGTCTCTCTAAATTTAATTTGTCATGATTTCACCTTGAAAACTTTTATTCTTAGTGCCTCTCTCCTAATTTAAATATACAGTAAAATTAGTATCTCAAAGAGAAATAGAGCATGATGTAAAATCCAGTACGGAAACAATATTCCAGACAACTGAAAAATCCTTATATTTCTTTCTCCCTTTTATGATTTCTCCATTCTTCAAATTCTGTTTTTCAAAAGTCTGAAAAGAAAAAAAGAATTTAACAACATGATCTGGAAATCATCAGAAAGGTAGGCTCACAGGAGGGGAATTTCAGAGATATACAAGCACTACAGAAAAAATCTTTTGATCCTTTGCTGTGTATAGTCTGTTTTTAAACATTTAGTTTGGTCTTATATAGCTCCAAATCTACTGTCCTAAATATTTGGTCAATAGTAAATCACTCAGGTGATAGTTACTCTATTTCTGACAGACAATTCCATGCACGTATCAGTCCAATTAAATTTTCTCAGTAATGTACTGTATAACTTCCCATTTATCACCTTCTTCATATTCATTACATTTGAATACATCATGCTGGAGAAGTCTTCAAATTAGGAGATTTCATTCTTTCCTTTGCTTAGTGTTTCTCAAAACTGTGTATCTAAAGATGTTTTAATAACTCCTAATAAATCTGCTGCATTGGAGTTTAACTACTACGATGTTTTTTCCTGAATTCCAATCAAATGCTTTCTGCTATTGTGTTATACAGAGCTGAACACTGTAGAATACATTTTCATTTTTAAAGGCAGGCTCCTGAAAATGTTGCCAGAAATTTGCCTTAGATTCTGCCTGCTCAAAACAGAAGAAAAAATATTTAGGTGTAGAAAAGATATTTTTCTGTTATTAAACCAAAGTGTAATACTTACCACCGTATCCTATTCTTGGATAACACTCAGGGAAATTTTTACATAAATAAACTAAGGAGGAGCACTATTTTTGGTACATTAAAATTGACATACACCTAGAAAGAGTTATTGGTTGTTACTACACTGTGCCTCAAAAGTCAATTTCCTTTTTACAAGCAAATGGAAAGTAAATCACTTTATGCCACTTTGCTGAGAGCAAGGAATGTTTAAAATAATAATGTCAATATAGTATGATACTTTCCCTTCCATCAACTCTGATGTCATGTTGAATACTATGTTATTGTGTTATAGGTCCCAAGATGAAATGATTGACATGTAAATCATTTTTACTTTGACCCAGGAAAAATGGAAAATGATAGGCTTGTCTAAAGGATTTATCTTCAGAGTAGAAGAAAGTGTAAAACAATCAAAAAGTGTTCTCTAATGATGACTCTTTATATGCAATGCAAGTGAGGAAAACTATGACCTACTTCTATATTATGAGTTATGTTTAAATATAACATAAATGAGGCATGTGTATTTACCATGAAAACTGACAGTAATGTAGGTGCCCAGAGTCTAAAAAACAGTGTTTTAATACATCAGACATATTTGATGTGGCAGTTACCACTGAAAAATAATGATTTACTAACAGTTCGTTGTGTGATGTTTTTTCCCGATTGTTATAAATAATGACAGTGTCTAGGGCCCTGATTTTGTGTCAGATTTTAGGAAATAGATCCTGTACAGGATGTTGAATGACTTGTAGTTTTTGGGTTACATCAGGTTATTTTTGCAGATGTCTGACAGCCCTACCTTTCCTAGTATGTTCCTATAATAAAGTAATCTGCCCTGGAAACGGTAAGTTTCTGCTTCCTTGGGCTATGCACTTTTGGATGTTTTTCTCTTGTGAGGGCATGAATAGTGTCAACAAATCAAATGGAATTACCTAAAAAGAGAAGCAAAACAGGTCACATCAATGCCCGGTTATTTCTGATCAATGACTCTTGCACCCAGCTGTTTCAAACTGGGTAAATATATTTTCCAGAGATGCTGAGAAAGTGTGTTTTCTGGATTCAGTGCAACATGTTTCTAATTGCATAGCATGCAAGGATTTAAAGGATCAAATCATCACAGATTTGTTTTTCCAAGTTACCTTCTTAAATCAGCTTTACAGTAGATTTAACACTGCTTGTGGATGTGACGAAGCAGAGTAAAACTAAGCCCCTTTGATTTCCAAACCATCATCATTTAAAGAGCTATAATTCATATTTAATGAAGAAGAAATGGTAGAAAAAACATCCACAAGCATTTAACAAGAGACTCTATGAACATTAAGTTTTTATCCTCTGCTAAAAGCCCTTCACCTTATCCTTTCATTGTATAGGCTGATGTAACATGTTTGGAAGAAGTTGAGCATTTTTTAGAATGTTATTATAAAAAAAGCTAATATTAGAAATAAGTGATGGTTTAGATTTACACAGTATGGCTGAAGAGTTTCCTGAAATGTATAAAGAATGTTTGTTTTAATGACAGAAGTAATTTATTGCAAGCAGAATAAGAAACAATACCAAGTTGTTATGACACTAATCCTGATGATAAAGAATAAAACTTAACAGATAAACTCCCTTTTTAATGTAACTACTAAAATAAGGGATGAAAGGAACACAGTGAATATGGTTGGATTTCTGTAATACATTGGTAAAGTATGATGAAATCTTATTCTCACTACTGATTTAGATCTGCTTCAGTGTGAACATCAGAATGTGCTTTGCAGTCTGACTTAAATAAAAGTTAATGAGAATGGGCAAAGAATTGTGGGTCTGATGGGGAATTATAGGACTTGAATTAGTTAAAACCTTATTTTAAAATCATCAACAGTAATCTAGAGAAAAGTGTTGTCAACTATAGGTCATAGGGATGAGATAAACGTGCCTGGAATGGCTGAAAAATAATTTAAAGGAGATCTCTAAGAACAAAAATTAATTTGAAGGATTTGTGTCTGTTGTCTAGTACAATTGTGAAAGGAGGTACTATACCTGAGTTACATACTGCCGCAGCTAACAAAGAGGAAGTGCCAGTGAGAACTACATCTCTCTTGAAATCTTTGGCATGGAAGATTTTACAGACTGTATTTTGGGGAGCATTAATATTTAAGCATAATTTCTCCCACTGTCTATTGCAGCTCTGTTTCAGAGTTCTGCCTGCCCCATTGAAGTTGTCTGGCCTAATGGCAATTCAGTGTTCAGATCAACCCGTGTGAAGGTTGAAACTGGACTCATATATTTTTTCCTCCATCTCCTGACTACAATGGAACTGTTCTAAGCACAAAATATGATTTTTGGTTGTAAGGGTCTTGTGCTATTGGTCTTTCCTATTGAAGTTATTACACTTTTTATCAGTCAATTAAATATTCGCTGAGGCATAAAAAAAGCGTAAAAATGACCTCGACTGTCAACAGCTGGAATTAAAAGAATCTGTGAGTGAGTCAGTATACAAGTATTTAAACATTGACTGATCTTGTCTTGGAGGATTGATGATTCTGAAATATGCAGAGGTAATAGGTTAGTTAAGTGAACATAACTTAGCTAAAGAGAAATTATTAGAATAGTCTCTAGGAGAATGTGTCAGCCTGCTGATAATATACCAACAAAAATATTTAAAATGATATTTCTTCAAGATAGTTAGAATTGAAGTTGTAAAAACATAGTGATAGAGCAATACTCTTGATTTGGTAGTACATACATTTTGCACAAACTCTTTCTTTTCAAATATACATATCTTTATGATTAGAGTCAGTGAGTTTCACTGTACTGAAAAGGTACCTTGTTACCTACTGAAGAGGTACATGTTACCTACTTAGCTATGCTGCCCAATTGAAATTTGAAAGAATGACAATCCTGGCTGTGATCAAAGGTTATAATATGCAGTGTCGGATGGTAACTGGTAGCAGAAAAAGAAAAGCATGAAACAATAAACAAGTGATAAACATTCTTAAAATTTAGGTGTCAATGAGGTCAACAAGCAAAAAGACTAAGGTAAATAAAAATAGTATTACGACAGCTGAGGAAGTTCCATATTCAGTTCCTCTGTAGCAGTCATGAATTTATATACTTCCATTGTACCACTTCTTTGTTTTCTGAGCTGAAAAGTCCTTGTCTTTCCTTTTGTGTAAGGTGATCCACATTGATAATAATCTTTGTCACCTTATAAATAGATTTTCCATTTCTATTATTTATTTTCAGAGTTGAAGGGAATGGTATTGTTCACAGAATTCAAGATGTGGGTGCATAATTTTATTTTCTTTATTGCTTCTTATTTCTTTTAAAATAATTCTTACTATTTGATCTACTTCTTGACCAGTGAGCTGACATTTTCAGAGTATTCCCCACAATAAGTCAGAGGACACTTCCTTGAGAGGTAAAAGCAAGTTTGAACTCCATGGCTGCAACTGCTATTCCCAGTGTTTATATGAAATGAAGTATAGTTCGTATTGGACACAAAAAAACCTAAACATCTATTAAAGTGGGGTACTTTGTCCTCTTTTTTTTTTTTTTTTTTTTTTTTTTTTTTATAAGAAAATTTAGAGGCTAGGTAATCTTGGACAATGAAATATCTCTCATTGAGTGCAATTTCTGATAAACAGTTTTTTGGCATGAGGATTATGGAAAGGAGTTTTCTAATGCAGGTAGAGCTGCTACTGGCCATGTACCATATTATTCACATAACCTATCAAGTGCCAAATTCATTTGTAATATAAGGGAGTATATATGGTTCAATAAAATATCTGTGATTTGCAACTATTTTCCATAGTTCCATTCTATACAATGTGGAAAGAGTATAAAAATTCATTGAGATTATATGAACACTAGGAAAAATATGATTCAGAACTTCCACTTTCCTGATGTTTATTTACTTCTGTATCTCTAGCTATTTTTCCAAGAAATTTAAACCATTAAAAATTTGAATACTGCATGCTTTTCCCACAGCAATGAAATTAATTCTCATCAAGTAGAAAACACTTTTTATTCTGTGTATTGAGTACTGGAATATTGAAATCCCAGAAGTGACAGTGTTGGAAGGTTGATAATTGTCCTGGTTTGGGCTGAAATAGAGTTAATCCTGCGAGCCCCAAGTTGGGCACCCAAAAGGCTGTCGTGGTTTGGGCCTGATTGGCAGCCAACCCCCGCAGCTGGTCACCCTCCCTTCCCCCTCCCCACCTGGGAATGGGGAAGGGGGATCAGAGGAGTGAAGGGAGACTCGCAGGCTAAGATAGGAACAGTTTAATAATGGCAATAAAACAAGAACAGTGATGATGATAGGGGGAAAACAAAAAGAAATATATAAACAGGCAATGTACAGTGTAATTGCTCACCACACGCTGACCGATACCCAGCCCGTTCCCGGCCAGCGACCCCGAGATACCAAGATCCCACAATCACAATCCCGGAAGCGAGAGAGAGAGAGCCCCTTCCTGACCACCCCTCCTTTATATAGTGAGCATGACGTTCCATGATATGGAATATTTCACTGGCCAGTTAGGGTCAGGTGCTGTGGCCGTGCTCCTTCCCTGCTCCCTGTGCCCTTGCGCAGGGGCAGGACATGGGGAGTCGGAGAGTCCTTGAAGTCTCGGTAGCAGCTGAAAACACCAGTGTGCTATCAGCATTCTTCTCATACCAAACCCAAAGCTAAATCCAAAACACTGCACTCATCTAGTCCCTGAAAAGGAATATTAACTCTATTTCAGCCCAAACCAGGACAGTAATTCATAATAATGAATAAGCCAGAAAATTTTATAGAATTCTGGCCTCATTTCTAAACATTATTGAGTGTTAGCCCTATGGCCAATTATGGTGAAGTTACTGTTTTTATTACAGATTCATATTAGATTTATAAGATGCTACTTTATTTTATTAAAATTTTATCCTGCTTTTAACTTTTTCTAAAATATATTACTATAGGTATCTTTGGATTTGTTTATCAACTTATATATGATAGATTTACTAAAAAGACAAAGTCTTCAGATTGATGCAAAAAGTTCAAATGCTTGGGTTTGGCAAGAAATGATTTATATATTCTAGATATGGAAACAATGAACTAATGGCTTCTTGGACATTTAATGTGTACACATACTAGTTTGGTAAACTTATATGCAAGTATGCTCAGGATAATTGAAGTAAAATACCAGTGTATGTGTCTTCCATTGTTTGGGTGGTGTCATCCAGTGTCAACAATTCTCTGTGGCAAACTACACACCTTTGTGGAACAGGAAGCACTATCTTCTAAATGTCTGCTCATAAAATCAGTAAAGTGAAATGTGCAAAAGTGTATCCTAAAATAAATGTTAAATTATCAGCTAAAGAGATTAGATTGCCTAAGTATTGTTACAAGTATGCAGATGTTCAAGAACAGTTCAATAAATAATGGTTTAACATTAGTTGTTGACACTATATCATTTGTAGTAGCTTTAACAAAGTCCCTTTAAAAGATTTAAAATGTTAGAGTCTAAGATCATCTAAAACACGTTCCTACTGCAAATGACACAAAGCAGAAGTAATTTCTGAATATTAAATGAGGATACTTCATATTTTTAAGTCAACACTTTGGATAACGACTTTTTTAAAATATAGAATTGAAATCCATAGGGGAAAAAGTACACACCAGTGCAGTGCTAGATATTAGTCATAGTTACAAAACTGTGTGTTTCCAATGACTATTGCAAATGTTACTGATGTACGTAGAAATGGCTGTTTAAATATCTAACTAGCCATGAACATATGAAATAATTCAATCTGGGCATGTGATTATTTCAAGAATAGCGGCATTATATGTAAGATCCTACTTTTATTCATACCTGAGGTTTTCTTTTGCATTTCTTGTCCTTCACATGATTACTGCTGCAAGAAATAATAAGAAAATCAAATTTCTAGTAAACTGCTGGTTTTTTTTTTTTTTTTTCCTAATTCAGGAACTTCTGGACTCATTACTTCCAATCAAGTCTATAAGCTTTAGAATTCAATATGTCATCAAAGGTTATTAAAATAAAACACAGTCAACATCAAGCATGATGGGAGTTTTATGACTTCTGTGCACATTAAATAGCTTTTGCAGCATTTCTTGTCAATGACCTCTGGCAGAACTATTGGTAATAAGTTGATTGCTCACTGTAGACTTTCTGCTTCTATGTCTAGTAAAAGGCAAAACAGACCTGCTGTGAATAAATTGTTCATTTTCTGTTTCTTACAAGGACTGGAAATCTACATATGTGTAGTATTAAAGGATGCTGTTTCAAAACTGAAGGGAAGTAGAGCCATATTCGATTACTTTTCTACTTTCCTCTTAATTTTCCTGATAAAATGACTCTGTAAATATACTGCAATGTATGTCAAATTCTGATGATGTTTATGTTTTACTATTTCAAGACTTTTACAATACTGTCATAAAGGTACAAGTCTCTTTCCTATTACTTTTATAGACACTTTTACTACCCACTAACTTTCAGCAGAAGTCTACCTGTTCTGTAAGACTTTAAACCAAAACATATTGTTCTTTGTAATATTTACTCCATCAAGCTCATAAATAATGCATTTATTCTGTAAAATGTATTTTTAATTAGATATATCTAATCATAGGAATGACTTCCTGAAATAATGTTCTCTGCACAAATGTATAGGATACTCTTGCATGTCACAAAAATGCCAATCTTGTCATATTTCAGAACTGTAGATACCAGACAAAAAAATAATGTAAAACCCTCTGTAATGATTCTTATGAAAACTGGATATTTTCCTAAATTGCAATAGTTTGAATACACCCTCCTACAGCGGAGATCTTGTTGGGTTATTCCAATTTGTTTCATTTCTTTCTCTCCCTTTAATAAGGAATGAATCAAGAATAAATGACAGTAAGTTACACAGTATTTCCTGAGCTTCAGAAATGAAATAACTGTTTTACCTGAAATTTGCTAAAAAAACAATAGTTAGTAGATTTCCAAGATGAAAAAGGGGAAAATGGCTGAACTTTGGACAATAAGTATAATTTATACAACAGGAACTGAAAGTCCCTTTCCAGCACACCTTTTGCCTTTGGTGGTGGTGAAGTTCTATGCAGCTTGCTCATGTCACATAATTGCAGAAAGGATATGTACAAACATCTTTGTAGATGTAGGCATAATGGAGAACATAGAATGAACATGATGTCCATATGTTTTTTGTTTTCCAGTTGAACCAGTTATGACAGTGTGGTTTTAACAATTTTCTGGCACTTTTTTGGGTGACTTCCAGGGAGGTAGTTACATGAACTTATGAACCACCCACATCCTTATGCACGCACAAAAATATTCTTTATGTACTGCTGTCCATGTTCAAGGAATTAAACCTCTTAATGCTTGTGTGTGATGGAATATTTGTGTTCAAAGTATTAAAAATAAAATGAGAGAGGACCATTTACTAAAGGATTGCATTTTTTATCTGCTGTTTAGTTGACATGAAAGCAAAACGACCTTGCAAGACACAAGGGTAGAACATCTGAGTCATTGGGTACCAGCTCTAATAACTTCTGAAGAACATTCAGATACTAATTTTAGAGAGTCTGTCACATGCTGCAGCAAAGAAATGTGATGAATCATAACAGTGAATAACAGCTGGTACTCTAACAGCATATTTCATGTGAGGATCTCAAAGTACATTTCCAAGATTTAATTATTTAAGTCTCATAACATGCTAGGAATGCAGGTAAGTATTAAGTATTAATTTACCTTGCAAGAGATGGTTACTTCACTTTGAAAGTAAATTTGAAATACATTGTTACAGCTCTGTAAATCTATTTATGATAGTTTGAATATTCTCAGATAGACAGGTCTAGACTTTCAGTCTGTGGGGTGAAGAATCCTGTGTTGATACATGAAACAAAAGAAGTTTTGGAGCAGGATTTTGGAGATATGTAAAAAGGAGAGTCTTGTTCCATTAGAGAATTTGCAGATGGGTGAAGAATCATGTTTTCCTTTCCTCTGCTAATTTCCCCAGCATTCAGCCAGAATTTTTGAATTTTTTTATTGAGAGTAGTATTTTTTAATGATATTACTAAACAGTGATTATTTCTGAAGTCCACTGACAGATACACACATAACGTTTGGTTAGATTTCAGGACAGTTTTGTATATTATCACTTGGGTCTGTCTGAACTTAAAGGATAATTTAATCCCATCCTTGTGGGTCAGCCCAACAGTGGTTAAAGGTTTTTTTTGGCCTCTGCGAATCACGTATTTAAGAATTAAGAGACCCAACATTCAGTACAAAACATAGTATACACATCAACATCAAAACAAAGAGAAAGCAAAACCAAACTGGAAAGAACTTCCCCACACCCAAATGAAAAATAACATTGACAAAATGCTGAGACACAATACAGAATATCCACCCATAGTCTCTTCACCACACTGAAAAAAAACTCCCCCACAATCACAACTGCAGACATTGCAAAGATCATTCCACTAAAGGAGTTCAGTCTGTATTTTGCTCATTACCTCTCCCAATTAATATCCTTATCAAATTGCAACCCTCTGCCCCACGTTGGGCACCAAAAAGGCTGTCGTGGTTTGGGCCTGGTTGGCTGCCAACCACAATGCAGCAGCTCTCTCTCCCTTCCACTCCAGCAATGAGAAGGGACAGAGAGCCAGGCTTGGGGTTCGAAATAGGACTGGGATGGGGAAAAAATCACCCTTTATGGGCATGAGCAAAAGGCAGACTCGTTAGGGGAAGAAAAAAAAGAACATATATTTATTACAGACACTAACAACACATAACAGAGTAGGACAGTGAGAAGCATTGCCACATCTTGAGAACACCTTCCCCCCACCCCTCCCTTCTTCCCGGGCTCAGCTCTGCTCCGGATATCTCTACCTCCTCCCCCAGTGGCGCAGGGGCAGGGAATGTTGGGGGTGCAGTCAGCGCTGCCACTTTACTTATCTTCGGTGGGGGGAACTTCTGGAACTTGTTCCCCTTGCTCCATCGTGGTCCCCCTCTCACAGGAGACAGTCCTCCACAAACTTCCTCCAACATGAGTTCCTCCCATGGGCCGCAGTGTTCCCCACACTGCTCTGTCGTGGGTCACTAACTTCTTCCAACTGGATTCCCTCCCACGGCTGCAGCCCTTCCCGAGCTGCTCCAGTGTGGGACTCCCCCACATGCTGCAATCCTCCCAGCACTGAATTACAGCAGCGGGGCTACCTTTTCCCATGAGACCCCGGCCTTCTTCAGGCACAGCACCTTGATTATACCAAGCAGAAGCCACAGGCCATAAATCAATGTCTGCTCCACCGTAGATCTCCATGGGTGGCAGAGGGGGGCCGCCCTGCCATCTCACCACAGGATACAGGGGGGTCTCTGCTCCGGCACACGTCCCCCCTCCTTTCTTCCTCCGTTCCTCCACTGACCTTGGTGTTCATGCAGCTGCAGCAACTCCTCCTCACAAGTCTGACTGCCCGTCACCACATCTCTTCTTAAATACGTTATCGCAGAGGTGCAGCTGATTGGCTCAATTTCCCAAACAGAAGTGGAGCTGACTTGGAGCTGGGGGAGCTTTGAGAAGCTTCTGACAGGGGGCCGCCCCTATAGCCCCCTCCTCAGTGACCAAAAAAACTCCACCACTCACTCATGCCAAGACATTCAGCTATTTATTAGCTAAAAACTTGCTATTGTAAATGCCTATATCAGATGCCATTAAAGAAATTCACTGACATATTTCACTCAAGGGCATACGCAATCTATTGGTAATCCCATCTCTTGATCTTTGCTTATCCTGCTTCTCTCTGCAGTACCACTTCATGAGCATCTCTTGGTAGACTGTAATTTAACGAATTCTTGTCATTGTTGGCCCTGACTCTTGACAGCCTTATTTTATATGGGATTTCTGTCGTAAGTTTCTTAAGCTCTTTTTCTGGACTACTCAACAACCTTCTCAGCTGCACTTTTGACTCCTGGGTATGCCCTGTTACTCTCCTAGAATTCTATTCTGTGACCTTAGTGCTCTCAAGTAATCTGTAAGATGCAGTCCAACAATAAATTCTGTTTTAGAGACATAATATTTCCTGGAATTACCTGTTATTTTCCATCAGCAAAAATGAAACATTACTTAAACATAAGAGTATGTTTCCCAGTGCTCTGATTTACACTGTAATACAAATAAATGTTAATCAAATTTGAATTATTAATGGACAATGTTTTAGCTTTTCTTCTAAAACTTCTATGAGGTTATTTTCATTACAAAGTTATTCCAGTCTCTTCTGATATGAGAGAAAAATATCACATTGTAAGCAGAAAACATGATATCTTGGCTATAATAACACTCACATGTTTTGTTTCCTATTTCGTCTACCTACCAGAAGTTGATGATCAGACAATAGTCATGTTCCATTTCCTTTGTAATTTGTTTTCCAAAAAAAACAGAATATATTGGTGTTGTGACTGGAGAGTTCTCTTCTTATTTGAAAGTACAAAACAATAAATTGTATATTTCAGGATCAACCCTGTATAAATTGGTGTGGGAGTTGATGAATAATGGATTTACTCCAGATCTCCTACATTTACTTTCTCCCATTGTAGTCAGAAATGATGAAAACAAATCTGTTTCTTGTTTGGTGAAAAAAAAAAAAAAAAAAAAAGTTGTTCTCTAATTATAGTAACTTGTATGCCATTAGGGTGTCAGTGAGTTTAGACTGATGGCATTTAGGTCATCCTGATTCATATAGAGGTGTCTTAATTTAAGGCACTGAGCTCAACAAAGTTAGCTAATTTTGTTAATTTAAGACAGGGTCCAACCCAACAATGTTGAAATTTAGTCTTCAGTATCTGTTCATGTGTAATCTATATGCAGAATGAGGAATTAAAAGAAAAGGGTAGTTTTTGTGAAAAAAAAATAGTGTTGAAGACATGTGTTCCTCCTTCAGTGAATTTTTCCACATTTTACTTTCAAGAGGAGCTCAATTCAGACAGCTTTAATTCAGAATATCAAGTTATCCCAAAAACTATGAATCTCCGTATTCAAGTCTCTCCTCTGCTAAATTTGAAAGCACTAATAACTATTCAAGAGTTTCTTTCTGAGTCCTTCCTGTTGAAATATTCAAAGAAGTAGACATATTTTACTGAAAATTTTGTCTTTTAGAAAAATGAAAGAAATTTGAGCTCAGAAAGTAGAGCTTTATTTTCAGAAGTCAATACATTTACAAAATTAATTCTATATACCAGTTTTCCCTTTTCAGAGATCTGACAGAAGACCAAGTATCTATTTATTTAAAATTTAGCTCTCTTAAGAAGACTTGTAGAACACAATAAACTCTTGAGAAGATGAAACTAGCAGAAATCATGATGGAAAATTCTCCTTTTAACAGCTGTAACTTTCTTGATCAGCTCTAAAGAATGAGAAGATTTTACCGATGGCCTGAATTCGAAAACATTTGTCTTTGGTTTTTCAAGGTAGTCTCCTCTAATTGTATTCCATAGGCCAATGTCCAGAGGAAATCCACTTATGACAATAAATTGCAGTGTCCTGTAGTATATCAACCTATCCACTGAGATGAAGTTCAAATATCCTCAAAATATGAAAAAAATTGAGATGAGCTACCACAAAAAAAAAAAAAAAAAAAAGAGAAATATATTTTTATAAATGTTCTTACGTTATTTCACCTCTGGAGCTGTCATAATGACTTTAATATGGATTTGAATATACAACTAAATTCAGAAATAAATTCCAGCTGATACACTGCTAGCAAGCCTGAAAATCCAAGAAAACTAGTTATTACCTCTGTTTGTTTATGTTGTTTTGGCCAGTAGAGAGGCGGGACTGAAACACCCAATACGTGTTGAAAAATATAAGAAGAGTGGATTGTGGCTTAGCAGAAAGGTTAGCATATTCACACACACACCTTCCAGACTGTAACTTTAAATGCTTTGTCATGAAACTGATGGGCCAGGCTTTTCTTCACTAAGCCCCAAACACTTTTGATAACGTTTTATGGCTCTGCAGTTTGCAGTTCTTTTGAGTGTTGGGATGATTTTATGAGTTTGGTATAACTGGACAACTTATTTAACTAAGAAAATAAATGTTTTGCAAAATTATTTGTTTGTTTTACAGGTGGAGTGAGAAATATACAGCCTGGGGAGTTGGATCACATCCCTGACTTCATTTACCACAGCCCTTAGCCACAGGCTCCTCCAGCTTTACTAGTGGTTAACAGCAAGATGAATACTAATGTGCAGCATGCCAAACATACCTGAAAGATGTGTTCAGCCTCCTATCAAAAAAAAGTTCCACATTTTTGCCATAAAGCCTGAAACTACCAAAAAAATACATATTGAGTGCAGAGAAGTAGACAAGGAAGGATGATTCAATTTGTTACACAATAGAGATCTTAAAGGTACACTGAATATTTTGACACTGTCATGATCTCAGTATTAGAATGCATTTGTGTTGTTATGATGTAACAAATAGTCTATAATTTATATTTAAATGAGGAATAAGAATTGCCATGATGAGATTAGTAATAAAGTACATTGTCAGAACAATATGAAACACCTATTGCGTATTAACATCCCTTAAACTTTGTCACAGCATACAGAGTGTCTGTGAATCAACCTGTCTGTTCTATACCTTTAAAATGTCATTTCAGTGGATTATACATGTAATATGGATCTGCAGAACAAGACTGAACCTTATCCAAACTGTGCAATTCCAGGGAAAACGGGAATTTTAAAGGTTCAATTCTAGCAGAATTTGTTATTTAATTTGTTTTGTTAGAAGACATCAACTTAAAAGTCAAACACGGAAAAGTGAAAATGCAGGAGAAAAAAAAAAAATTATTGCCAATCCACTGTGGGGAATATTTCATAGGACCTAGGAGGAGATATACCTTAAAGAAACTACTTTTTATATTTAAAGAAAATGAAAGTAAAATCTTTCAGTGATATTAATCCATTAGAGCACTTATGAAAGACGAACAAAACATTCTGATTCCCTCTTCCATGTAGACCTAGCAAAGAGTTTTACCTGGTCCTTTCACATCTCAGGAAGTGATATGACCAGATATTAAAAACTAGTCTTTTCTACCTAAGAATTATTTTTAATTGCTTGAATTGCGCTTCAATTCAATAAAATTTGAATTGAAGCTTTGAATTTCTTGAACTGCTATTAAGAAGAAATCTTGAGCTAACAACTCCCAAAATTAAATACTCTACAAATTCACTTTTGCCTTTCCATATCTCAGATGAAATCTCTTATTGGGTAGAAGAAACCATCAACTGTTTTTTAGCTGACTATGCATATTATACATAATAATATATTAATAACATCACATACACATTTTAACATTTTACTGATAATATCTTTTCCTTTAAATAAATTTGAAGAGTTTTGGTACCAAAACTAATTATAAAAATTTTGATTAGCGACTTCTCTACTATTGACTCATTGTTCTGAAAACTCTATACAATTGGAAGAAAAAAAGAAAAGCATATGCACACACATTTGCCATTGCTGTTTATACTGAATATTATTCTCTCAGTAGTTAGAACAGATCATTACAACTGACTGTAAATACAGTATTAAATAATTTAAAGGAAAACATTTATTATGTGATTTACATTCTGGTCAATTATGCTTAATGAACTGTGATTCTGAAGAAAAACCTGCTATTTTTCTTTCATTTAGAAACAAACAAATGCACTCTGAACTGTGTTAACAAGTGTTTACCTCTGTAAAATACCACTCCTTTGCTTTTCTAAGCCAACAACACTTAGTTACTCTTCTGATAGATGACATGTTATGTATGGAGAAGAGTCTCCTAAGAAACTGAAGTATAAATACTCAGTTTGAATGCACTCTTAGTACAATGACACTTCATGGAACAAACTAAGATCCATTTGATGATGATGACTGACTTTGCCTTCCTCATTAGACACTGTCAAGGTAGCACAGATTGTCCTCTCACCAGAGCGTCCCAGCACAGGTGAGTGCTTGCACCTCTGTGTATCCCTGGAGGAGTCAATGGGGCTGTGAGAGTACTGTTGTTCATTTGCTGGTCTGGTAGTGAAGTGGAGCTTCAATTAGATCTTGGGTGCTTCAACCTGATGGCTATATTTCCTATTTTTCTTTCAGGCTTTTCAAAGACAGTGGCAGTTGTTCTGTACTTTTATGATAACTGTCTTAAGTTGAACTTTCACACCTGATGCTTTCTTTCATTATTTCAACCACTGTTATCTCCTTGTAATTATTTTAAATAGGTTTTTCTTTCCTTTAGATCCTACATGCTTGTCTGTGAAACAGGAGCTGGTGTTAGATGCATGCCAACTTAGATCCATACTTAGCTAAAGCTGTCAAAACATCACCCATTGGGTCAGTAAATTTTTCTCAACAAGCTATTAAATTATCTGTTACTGTCTCTTTGTTGGAAACCATAAAGAAATGAGTATAATTCTCAGTTACTTTTAATGAAAACTGAAAAATGATGATTATGATTTTTAAGTACTTGTACCATGGCCCAGTACACCACTTAGATAATTGCATTCTGTGTGCTTTGTTCATGTTTTGATTACGGGGTGGCTCCACAATGTTCATTCTGTTGAACTTAGTGCAATAAATTGGACTGGTCTTGGAAAATGGCATCAGCTTGCTTTTTATTGAGCTTTGGCTATACAGTGTTTTCTGTTACCGTATTTAAAGGTTGTCCATAGGGATTCTTACACCACATAAGCATAAACAGTATTACACAAGGATAAACAGTATTTCCCATGAGATCTGGACTAATGTGTAACTCTTCTGATACCGAAGGTTGTTGCAAGTTCAAAACACAGATTAGGAACTTTGGAAATTAATTCATTTTTTTTTTCCGTAAGTGACTGGCTATGAGTGAACAGGCAGTATTATGTAAGTAAGTACTGCAATAATAGTCAGTTCATAGAATTGCAGAGTTTTGACACAAAACCCAATGGTTACAATTTCACTTCTCTATAACTGTCCAAATAAAACCTCACCTCACCTTCAAAGTAAATTTTGATGCTATGTTTTCACATGAAGCAAAAATTAAAAAGTTTGTTCACATTTCTTGAGGGCAAAGCTTCTGTGACTCATAGTAACAAATTAAATCAATTAAGAATACTTTAAAGATTACTAATATATTTTCCTTACATTTGCAGGGAGTGTAAATATCTCTTTTCTAATTGTCCGTGCTGTCCTTTGAGAAAGGTGAGAAACCTGCTGCATGCTGGCCACAGCCCAGTGTTATGCAGGAGCTTCATAGTGCCAGGTCTGCCTCAGAACCCCATCTGTCTAGCTCAATATTCCAACATAAACAAGGGGCCTCAGAGGGTACCTCTGAAAAAATACAACGGCAGAGCAGATGTCTAGGAATACCGCGTGTTCAGCCTGCAGAGATTAGTCGCTCAGGAACTTCCTGCACCTGATGCGTCTTTCTGTGTAGATCTAAGCAATTAAGTAGAAACTCTCAGTGATATTCCCCAACAGATTTTCTAGACCCCTGTTTGAAAACTAAGGTAATGATCATAGTCAAAGTTGAGGTATATAGCTCGATGTGAACTGACAGTCCAACTCAGTTTAACAATTTTGCATTCTGGCTCTGTATTTCTTCAGCTATATCTTCGCTCCCTCTGTCTTCAACCAGATGTCTGTTGGTATATTTAACATTAATAGGATGTTTTAAAGGCTTTGTATGTTTTTGATGTCCTGTTTGGTTTTACTAAACAAAGAAAATATATCTAGAAGAACTAACTATATGAATGAGGGAAATGAAGGAAACTAGTAATGAAGGGAGGGAACAAGTAAGATAAGGTTAGTAGGCAGGGGAAGCTGTGTTCAGCTGAGTCAGTATATGTCATCCTTTTACTTATGCAACAAATGTCTGATATCGAGCTAGGAGAATTAGCATCAGTTAACACAGATGTGATTTTGACAAATTTTGCACTTCTGTGGTCTTTTATTCATGTCCATAAATTTACTGCTAGTTACACCCAAGTATAATTAGAGCACATATTAGTATGTATTTCTAGAAAGAGTAGCGGGTTTTGTGCCTTTTTTTTTTTTTTAATTATTATATAAAAAAGATGTTTTATGAGATCTTTGCTGCTTTTATCTTTGCCTAAATACATCTCAGATGAGGATGAGTTAGAAGACTAGATGAATCTATAGCTTTGAAGTTATTAGTGTTCAGTAAATGAGTTTTCTACTTAATCTTTTCACTGAATTAGTTAGGATAATTAATGATGAACTAGTTTTTTTCTAGCAAGGAATTGCTAAGGATATACATTAAGTACAGTGGGAATCAAATATTAAGGCACTAATTTGATATGAAAGTGCAGCACTTTGTGATATACTGAACCCAGTACAGCCCATGGCATTTAATTACTATTACAGATATCATAACAGCTAGCATTACACTAAGATTATAAATATATATTGGTACAATACAAACTTAATAGAATGAAACCTAAACTGAAGGCAGTGCAATTTGTTCATTGTTTACATATTGAACTGTGAGACAAAATGTATTTCACACCTTTTTTTTTATTTTGATAAAGCAACTTTTGCTTCTAGTGTCCTCCAAATTATGAAGAAATATTGCAAGGCATAATTTAATTACACAAAGCATCGTGGAAGGATCTGTCAGGCAATATGTCTTCTTGAGGTCTGAGTGCAATGGGTGATTTTTTAGCAGACAAAGACCATGGTGTTTTTTAAAGACCTCTCATCCTTTGTTCTCAAGTGTCAGGTGGTTTTCAGAGCACCCCAAGAAGGAGGTATTCCTTTATTTCTGTATTTTACATTTTCTTTGATTTGTAATGAGTAGCTTGTATCATATGTCAGCTGAGTTGGATAGCTAATGTAAGAGTTAAAAAGGGGACAAACCCAAAAGCACATGAAACATGCCTCTCATTTTGCCACCATTTATTTTTTCATGGCAACCTGAGGTTGCCTATGTCTTTGCCTTGCATTCTCTACTGGAGGTTGGTGCTGTGCTAGTGATGCATGCAAACCAGATGTTTGGAAGTTTGCAGGGTCTGCTACTTTGAGAAAAAAGATATATCAGGGCAGGGACTTCTCATGAGATAGAAATTCACTGTAAATTATGGTGTTCTTGTTCTCTGCAGATGTTTCTCTCCAACAGAAGGAAGATTCTTTTGCTGAGGGCCAGCAGATTCAAATTATCTTTCCTTATCTCATTCCTTTGTCCCTCTGCACTGGAGATGTGAGGTCTGTGGATGATAACTGTGGGCCTTCCATACATCCTTCCTACACTCTGGGAGACTGAATTCCTATTACATGTTACTACAGCGAACCATCCTGCACGAGATTTACTCCTTAGAGAGATTTACCCCTTAGAGGGTTGATAACAAAGACCTCAATCATACAAAATGTTAAACAAGCTGTATTTCAATGCCTAGGAAGCAGGGCTGCTATCAAACAACACTGGTTACCACGCAGGATCAGGACCTAAATAAATGTACTTTATTAAAGGGTGTTTTCAGAATCTTATTTCATTTTACCTTTAAACTAAATACAAAGGTTTAGATAAATATCAGTGCTGATTGTTTACAGCTTTCTTCCTGGCATGGCTTTAAACATTTATTATTCTGACTGTCTCAAAATACATCGGCAGCTTTTTATGACTATTAAGTAAACCTTCAGGGCAGCAGACAAGACAGGATATTATTCTGGGATTAAGGAAGGAAAATGAGAAAGAGGGATGTGAACAAAAGGCAGAATGAAGAGGAAGAGGATCACATTCACTTTCCACCGCTTGTGGAAACCGCAACACCTATTTTGTGTGCTCTGAAAATGATTATCTCCAGTCACTGGTTCTCCCAGAGTCTAATCCGCTGATTCACTGGCTTTTTCTCATCAGGGTTGGAAAGGAGACATCAAAAAGCATTAATATCCATTATAGCAAAAATCCACACCAAAGGGACCATTAGCTAATCTGCGTTAAAATATTTGCTGGATAAAATTTGTTTCTCAAACACATTTTGAGGTGATTATTTACTCATTTGTAATACTTCCATTTTTTTTCAGGGGGCTTGACAGTTATCATGGAAATGAAATGTAGCTGGCACTGCAACTCTGTGTGCTATCACTTTGATTACATGCATCCAAGGATTATGATTTTGAAACCACAGATGTCTGTAGCTTGGCTAATAGCAGACAGGATTGTCAGCTGCCCTGTGTCAAGGATAACCAGCTCTCCCTGTGAAGCAGAGACTGAAGCGTCAGAGTTACATCCTTGCACCATGAGGTCTCTAATTAACTGCAGCACCCAAAGTGGGCCAGAAAATCTTAAATCAATATATTAAGTCCCTATTGATGGAAAAAAAAAATATATAAATCCTCAAACCCACTATGAATTTAGAAACGGGAGTACTGTATGAGTATTAGAATACAATATTTTATAATTTTGCAGATGTCGTTCAGTGATTTTCTAAGATTTTAAAACCAGTAATTTTTGTTTCTCTGTTTTTCACAGAACTCTACTACCATGCCTCTCTATTTATCACATTATACTGAATTATTTGTTTAAGTAATTGTGCTGTGTAATAACAATGCCTAATGTGCATAATAGATAACAATGTAGAGAATGCAACACAGTGTTACAGCTCAATACTAGGTTTTAGTCAGTTTTTGAGCAGTGTTGATTGTGCTATCCAAAGTCATGCACCAGGGCTCAGAGCTTGTTCGTCTTGCTGTTCCATGCTAGCAACTAGGGGTGCTTCCTTTGGTCACCTCACCAACCCTCTCATACCACCAAGGATCCCAGGCAAGTTCCTCAGCCCAGGAATCTTTTGTAAGTTAGACCTTCCGATTAAAGGTGTGTGAATACATACTCAGATGCTAAGATGGAATAAAAAAAAAATGTCATCAACACCAGAGCTACTTGTGCTCTGGATCATTCTCTGTGAAACCTTTATTCCTAGCTGACAAGACAGCACCTGTACTTCTGTTTATATTTGGCACTCGGATCCACATAACATTATCCTTACTTAGCCTCTCAGATGCAACGAGCCGTAAAGAATATGGTTTCTACCTGAAAGAGCAATAAAAATGTTTGATACCTTGAAATCCACAATAATTACAGAAAGTAGGCATGGACAAGGCTTGCTAGTCTTTATGCTTTTATCAGATGATTCTGTGAGAGTATGGTTGGATACTTTCAATGAATCTGAGTGAAGATTGCAGTCTGCAACGTAGTGTGGGGCCTCAACTCCATTTTTTTGCTAGGTTAGCTACATCCAGCTCTAGATGAAGAGGATGACAGCTAGACAGAGGTGAACCAGGCAGAGAAAAAAAATACGTTTAATTTCTTTACTGTCGTTATTCTTACTTCAGGCTTCTAGTTCATTCTGCAGCCTTTGTGTTCATTTGAATTCACCAGTGATGTAATTGCTGTGTAACTGAAGATTGCCTGCATATGAGTGCCAGCTAACTTTGCCATCTGAGACTTCTGTTTCTTGTTTCACTACACATTTTGTATGGGAACATCACACACACACAAAACCTGTAGCTGTGTCCTGAATGTGGTAGTCTGCTTAGCCATATAGGTTGCTGCTATGAACATCCCAACCAGTAACTGCTCTGTGCACTGGATTACCATTTAGTTTGCATTTGAGATATATTTGAGTGTAGTTTTTAAAGTTGTTCATAGGAACAGTTCCAGTTCAATGTGAGATTACTTTTCCATCCCAGCCAACAGCCCCCACTGTGACGATGACATCCTCTTAGATCACCTGTGACACTGAGGGCCCTGAGAGGCTTTACAGTACTGAAGACAAAACCTTTCACAGGAATTAGTCTGTGGATCAGATTCTCTGGAAATATAAGTGACCTGACCATTTTCAGAACTGAATGTGTAATTAATTTATTTAATTTCAGCTCTCCTTGGGCAAGATTTTTCAATCCCTTATGATCTATAGGTAGTGAGGCAGACACAAGTCTTATACTACATACTGTCTTGTACACTGATGGATGAAGCATAGACACACCTGTACATTAATCAGCCTATATACCAAGATGGCAGAAAACAGTGTTATACTGCTAAAATGCTCATTTGAGATATTTGTGAAATTATTAGTTAAAGTAACAGTGACAGATTATATAAGTAAATGGTAACACCCAGTTTTGTGTGCATATATCAAACATGTAATATGCAGATTCTGTTTGTTCACTGGGCTACTTATGAAAAACTGAAAATATGTAAAATTGTGTGTATGAAATTAGGTGATCTTTTAATATGAATGTCATAATGGATACTATGAAAGTTCATATCTAGGAGAAACTGTATTTCTTATTAATAGGGTATATAAAACTCGTAGGACACTGCTCTGATTGCTCTTCCATCAGTAAAAAAAGTTAGGTCAGGGGAAAAAAAACAAAAATTTCAATTACATTTACAGCAACAGCTGAAAGGGAACAAAATCAATGGAAGGAGCATACTTATTAGAGACCTGCAGTTGCCATAAAACTGGAACTAAATCACACTGACAGTGTCTGAACTTCAGATAAATTGCTTTGAATTCAAAATGGGAGCCTGGAGAAATAATGGAAATGATATTGCAGTTGTTGAAGAAAGGGATAGAACTTTTTATATCCATTGCCTCTCTAGATCTTGTTGGTATTTCAGGGATCAAGCATTGATTTGCTATCTGTTTTTATTATTATTTTTTGTATAGACACTACTGTTGTTTTTCTGACAGATGAAACAGTGTTGTCAATCGCCTTGGCAGTGACTGGTTAGACAATTATGTGGTTTTTAGAGATGAGATATTTCTTGGTAACATCCAAGGTGACCCATAGCTAAGCCTCCATTCTTGTTAAAAAATAAACAGCACAGAAACGCAAGAGGGAAACAGGCTCAACAAGATAACCAGTTCAAACTTATTCTTTCTCTCAATAACTCATCTAGCAATTGAGTTCATTTTCTGTGACATCTGCACTGAATGGAATCATCTTCTGTTTCTTGTGAATTTATTTACTGAGGGCAGCTGTGCTTTCTAAATTCACTGTAATTGTCTGATGGTTTGGTTCAGAAAGTCTCAAAATTTAGCTGTTATATTAATAGCCTTAACTCCAGAGTTTTCTTTTTGGACCACCCTTGAAAAAAAGCTCTTGTAGTGTAGATTTTATAATATTTTTTATTCTTTGGTTCCCTCTTGGATGGAAATTGCTTGCATGGACATTTCTTAGGAGTCTCCTCGGAGAGCCCTGGATAATAAGCCAACTAGTATTCTCAAGACACTTATAATTACATGTACAGAGAAGATAAGGAAGGTTGGGATATTTCCAGACTGCATCGGCAGAGAAGGTGCACTAAGACCTACATAATAATGGTAGGTAAAACTTCATACCAGCATTGTAACCTTAGTGATGTACTTTCCACATGTTATAGAGTATTGTTGCTTCACTTGAAACCATATGATTTGTTAATTATGGTATTTTTTTTTTCAGTTTTGTAGAGCATATTGTAGATGTTAATAATTGCTAAGATATAAATAATTATACAGGTGTGCATTGTTGGTAACATCTATGTGCTACACCATTTTCTTGATGTAGAAAATGTTCATCCAGGTTTATATATGGACTTCACATAATGTCTGTGTGGAAAGAAAGAACCTAGACTCAAGTGAAATCCTAGTCACCTTACACTGAAAAGAAATGTTAAATGCTATGATGTGTACCAAGAAAATGGAAAAATAGTTTATATGCAACTTGTGATATGAATGCAATGGTACTGAAAACTACCTGTAGCAATTAGGTGACTGTAGCAACTCTTTTTAGCAAACAGGTTATACTGGACAACAAAACAAAAGGAGCTTAGATATTACAATAGGCTCACTGTAATGCAAATTGCATCTTTGTGTGTGTGTGCCTGTGTGTGCATGCTGGGGATTCAGAAAAGATGGTAAATAAAAAGCCTGTCCTTTCATTTGATTTCCTTCAAGCGTTCAGGAAGATTTTAGTGCAGAATGGCATTCTTCATCCATTGCTTCAAGTAAAAACGTTTTTAAATATTGTTTGAGTTTATTTCATCTTGAAATTCACTATGACAGACAACCCACTGTAATTTAATGTTTATTTCTATTCCTACCTTAAAATAATTCTGCAGTTTAAAAGTCTTTTACAACAAAAGGTCTCATGTTATTAATGTTATAAGTCAGTTGGAGAGAAGTGTACCAGTCTGCTGTAGTGTTAAATTTTCACACACTTAGAAACTTTTTAGAGACAAAAAATAATGATCATTTCACCAGTAAATATGAACTATTTGATCACATGGTTCTAATAAAATTAATAATTCATATATATTAAGGTGCTGACATAAAATTGGATAGGGAAGTATTACCGAGACTGTGAATTGATTCACAGGATTAATATTTGAGTCTGCATTGTGGGTTATCTTCATGAATTTTTCTTCTCAGAATGGTTGATTATATGTTTTTTAAATGCATTACAATATTTGTGCCAGTCAAGTTATAGAAAATGAAGTTACATTGCTATAAATTTTGGTGAAGATATATGTATGTAAGTAATATCCCCATACAAATGAAGCGGTCTCTTTGTGAAAGAAGGGACTGTTTACAAGAGCTGTGTAAGACCCTGGCTAAAGTGAGATGGTGAGATAACTGTGTGTGAAGGGCTGTATGCAAATTGGTAAGTGTGGGTATTTGAGTGCTCATATGTTGAACACTTTGTCTATGAAAATGTGTGTTCATATAAGTTAGTTAACAATTTACAGGAAGAAATCCACAATTTGATTACTCTGAAAAAGGTGTTACTCTTTGTATTTAGTGAAAAAACAATTGCAGACATCGAGGACTCTCATTTGGAATTAAATTCAAAACTGTTTGTCTTATGTAACTTTGTTTCCTTGAGTTGTGCTACATCATGATCCATGTTTTGATGTATGTTTCAGATCCTTTATATTACAAACAGATTCAGGCCTAAATTCTGGAATCAAGTCTCCTTTGTAATTACACACAGACATGATTAGGCTTTTATTTGGGTTTGAGTTTTTTTTTTTTTTTTGTATGGTTTACAGTTCTTCTGTATACTTACAAAAGAATTTGAATAGTATCATATTTCATCAACACTCTCTCAAGGAGCTATATTATATCTCCGTTAAAGGCAGACTGTTGAGATATTTAAACTGATTATTTCAAGAGGTGAATTCTGGAGGCAGATGTAATAAATGGCTTTAAAATTACAAATATTTACGAAAGGAAGATATTTACATGATCTGAAAGAGTTTAGATGTATCTGCACCTAACATGTCCCTCAGAACCAGATGACAGTAGTAGCCACACTGATAGCCTCTGTATTTTTTCTAAGATTTTCTAACGTTCTTCACCCTCTCTCCATTCTGGTTCCATTTTTCATTTGGCAACAGTGAAAAATAGTAATAAACTATTGGCATTCACAGTTACACACTGAAGGAACAGACCTAAGGTTATTCAAAAGTAGAATTTACCATGCTGGCTTACACTCAAAGCTAGTCTTAATCGCCTGTAAGGCCTGGAGGAAGTGTTGAAGGACATTTTAATCTGGAACCCATAGCTGAGATATTGCTAAAGCAAGCCATCCTCACCATGTACATTGGAGAGGTGGGGCAAGGCAAGGCAGGGCAAGAAGGAAAGGATAGATGAGGTGAGGCAAGGAGAGGGAGAGGGAAAAGGATAAGAGGAAAGGGAGAGGAGAGGAGAGGAGAGGAGAGGAGAGGAGAGGAGAGGAGAGGAGAGGAGAGGAGAGGAGAGGAGAGGAGAGGAGAGGAGAGGAGAGGAGAGGAGAGGAGAGGAGAGGAGAGGAGAGGAGAGGAGAGGAGAGGAGAGGAGAGGAGAGGAGAGGAGAGGAGAGGAGAGGAGAGGAGAGGAGAGGAGAGGAGAGGAGAGGAGAGGAGAGGAGAGGAGAGGAGAGGAGAGGAGAGGAGAGGAGAGGAGAGGAGAGGAGAGGAGAGGAGAGGAGAGGAGAAGGAGTTTTCTGTGGCTTACACGTGGAATCTGTCATGGCTTTATTTTCTATTACCGTTCTCAAGGGTTTGGTCAGAAAAGAATTTCTGATTCTATTTCTGGAAAAGAAACTGATATGCAGTGGCTCATGAAGAATAACATTGACATTAGTAACTTTATTCTGAAATGAAAAGTATCCCTTTGGTCTGAAGACCAACCCATAACTCCACCATAATATGGAATGAAGGGAGACTAATGAAATATCTGTAGATCACCATCAGTGGAAGCAATTTGAAGCAGTAATGAACCCTGAAATCCTATCTGGCTTGCCATAGGAAGTGATTTTGGGCACTTTTAAAAAAAAAATAATCTGTGTATCTTCAATGCTTCAGAGACTAGAAGATGCTTCAGGCCATGTTTCATACTTCCTAGGCACACATTGTTCATCACATCTTACCATTTAATGTTAAATAATGCATTCAGTGGATAACAGTAAAATTCATTAAGGATATTGCTGTATTGTTTCTCCTCTCAGTGATTACAATAAAGCCTGATAGTTTGAAGTACAACAAAAAGGTGTTTTGATTTTAACTTCATCTGATGCCCGAAATAGATCACAGAGTAGATAGAAACTTTTGGTTGAAGACCTTTATTAAAAGTATTAAAAATAATCACTTATTCCACTAAAGGTTCCATCAAAGTGGTTTTTTTTTAGTTAGATTCCAAGAGTGGAAAGAGAAATGAACTGTAAGGAAAATATGTCAAGAGGATTTAACATGACAAATATGTGAATGAAAACTAAATGTTAATAATCTTAATAAAAAATTGCTTCTAAGCATACAGCTGCAGCAAAATACTGTGTAGGAAGGCTTGGGTGTCTTTTAGCATCATGCAGATCTTCTCAGTCATATGCTGTCCTCACTAAACATTTTTCTACTCCCTCTCCTAAAATGCAGTTATCTGAAAGAATTACTGAACCATTTTATATATGACTTTGTGTACAGTAAATTGAATCAAATCAACACTTCAGTTGTGTTCTCATATCTGGTTAGACAAAGCATTTTCCAGTCATCCTGCATCCCTTCTCTCAAATTCCATGGGTCAAGCTTAGAATGGCAAAAATAAGTAAGAAATTTCAATCTTCCTGCAGCTAGTTTCAAAGAAAATTCTACCATCTTCATATGATACAAAGAAAAATTACAATTAGGCTTAAGGAGTTGAGTAGGTTTGAGGTTTTGTTGTTTTGTTTCTTTTTTTTTTTTGAGAAGTGACCCTACAGGAGTACTAGAATAGTGGTTTAATTTCTCCAAAGCTAAAGAAATCCAGTCCAAACAAGCACTACTAGATAATTTTACTTTTACAGGTAAGATAATGTTGTTCAAAAGCAAGACTTAAGTTACTGAATTGCATGAACAACACTTTCATAGAAAGCAGATGGTCAGTTAAAACATGGAAGAAAATGGCATAGGTAAAAATGCTGAAAAATATATACGGAAAGAGTTCTCATGAACACCCGCTTCACAACTTAACTGAAACCTATGCTGACAAACATTGGTTGGCACAAAGACAATATAGAGAAGCATGGAAGCGAGGCTTTTATTTATGAAGGTGTATAAGTACAGGTAGTACTTATGTGATAAACCGTTGAATTGCAGGATGAGCAATCTTTTTAATTTATCTGCAGTTTTAACTGCTTTCTGACTCCTGCTCATTTATCTGCCTTGTCTGAATTTGTTCACATGGTTGCAAACCAGACCTGGAATGTGATTTCAGATGTTATTATTGTCTGTTTGGTGAAATGCAGCAGCTCATCGCATGACAAAATGGGTTCATTTAAGCTGCCCATGAATTGAATTTTACAGATTAATCTCATGATATTTTTGTGTGTAAAGAAGCTCTGAAAGAATGCTTAGTTGGTCTCTGGGGGCCTGACTTTCAATATTGTTTACACACCTAATGATACAGACAGACATCTGGTGGGATTTTCTTTGGCTCTGAGGCATCAAAATGAAAGGATTTAGGTGCTGCAAATTCTGCGGCCCTTATCTGTCCTTACCTGCATATTTAGGAACCAAAGTTTTTAGTTTTAGAAGTATTTAGAAAGATACTTTTCTTTATAGGAAGGGAAAAAAATAATATCAATAAGAGATATGGGAGGAAAGAAGCAGGTGGTGTTCTTCAAATTTAAGGCATATTTATTCAACAGTTAATTCTATGTCGTCAGAGACACTTTGGTAAAGTCCTTCTATCACTTTGTTGAGGTACCCCATTTATAAAATAGATTATATAATACTTCAGTCTTAGCCTCTGTACTAAGGTCTCAACATGATGGAGGAAGTGAAAGCTAAAGGTAGAAATAACACCAGTGTATAATGTCTAAGTGTGTGGCCTGATCTTTAGTTAATGAAAACTTGCCAATGGAACGAGCTGATTTAAACTAGTTAAGTTACTTATTCCTAAATATGTTTGATGATGAGATTTTGGTGATTTCACTCTAGGCAATATATGCTGAATTTAGAAAGTTGTTCAGCTAAAGTTGTTCAGTGAAAAAGTCTTTAAACTTACATGACAGAAACAATCATTCTCACTCTGAAATAAAGGAATCAATAAGAGAGACTGGTTTGAGAAAGTTTCAGTTTAAAGAATCTGTTTTTTCATCTTTTGTGTTAGTACCTTGAAAGTGTCTGGGTATCTTTATTACTGAAGTTACCACCAGGCAACCACTGTAATGAGAGAAGTCATCATGAATTGTATGCTATTCTCATAGTCTGAAACATGAAGGCCTACAGTCAATATCTTTCTTTTTTTTATGATTTAACATTTTTATTTTTTTTATTTCAAAAGCTAATTTTACATTTCATTAGGTGGAAAAATATAGCATTAGTCTTATAGGCAATTACAAGCTCCAGCAACAGCATATAGCACATAGAGGCTAAACATGCAATGCAGAAAGTAACAAAAAAAAGAAAATACCCATCTGTTGAATTTTTTTTTTTTTTATCCATGCATGTAATTGAATAGACTATTTCAGCTGGAAGGGACCTACAACAGTCATCTAGGCCAACTGCTTGACCAGTTCAGGGCTGACCAAATGTTAAAACATGTTATTAAGGGCACTGTCCAAATGCCTCTTAAACAGTGACAGACCTGGGGCATCGACCACTTCTCTATGTAGCCTGCTTCAGTGTCTGACCACCCTCCTGGTAAAGAAATGATTCCTAACATCCAGTCTAAACCTCCCCTGGCACAGCTTTGAACCACTCCCATGTGTCCTGTCACTGGATCCCAGGGAGAAGAACTCAGCACCTCCCTCCCCACTTACCCTACTCAGGAACCTGTGGAGAGCAATGAGGTCACCCCTCAGCCTCCTTTGCTCCATACTACACAAACCCAAAGTCTTCAGCCTCTACTTACAGGACATGACCTCCACCTCTATCACCAGCTCTGTTGCTCTCTTCTGGATGCATTCAAGTACCTTTATGTCCTTCTTCAATTGTGGTGCCCAGAACTGCACACAGCATGCAAGGTGAGGATGCACCAATGCTGAATACAGGGGGATAATCACCTCTTTTGCCTCGCTGGTTATGCTGTGTTTGATGCACCTCAGGACACAATGTTCCCCCTTGGCTTCCAGGGCACACTGCTGACTCCTGCTGAGTCTGTTGCCAACCAGCACACCCAGATCCTTTCTCCAGAGCTGCTTTCCAGCCACTCCTCTTCCAATTTATGCCTGTGCCTGGCATTACTCGATCCCAGGTGCGGGATCCGGTATTTTGAATTGCTAAATTTCATCCCATTAATCACAGCCCAATGTTCAAAACAATCTAGATCCCTCTGCAAGGCCTCCTGTCCCTCAAGAGAGCCAACAGCTCCTCCTGGTTTGGTATCATCAGCAAACTTGTTAATGGTGCATTCAATGCATGCATCCAGTTAATTGATAAATATATTAAACAGCACTGGCTCTAGAATTGAGCCCTGAGGAACACCACTGGTCACTGGTCACTAGTCCAGTGTAGCCCCATTCACTACAACCTCTGAGCTCTGCTCTTCAGCCAGCTCTTCACCCATCACACTGTGAACCTGCTCATCTCACAGTTGGACAACTTGTCCAGAAGGATGCTGTGAGGGACAGCATCAAAAGCCTCACTAAATTCCATAAAAACTACATCCACTGACTTCCCTTCATCCATGAGGTGGGTGACCTTATCATAGAAGGATATCATACTAGTTGAACAGGACTTTCCCTTTGCAAACCTGTGTTGACTGTGCCTGATAACTGTATTATTCTTTAAATGCCTTTCAATAGTACCCAGTATAATCTTCTCCATAATTTACCAGGGACTGAGGTTAGACTAACCAATCTCTGGTTGCTTGGGTCTTTCTTCACACCCTTTTTTGTAAATTGGAACAACACTGACTAGCTTCTAGTCAGAAAGGACCTCCCCAGACTCCCAAGACCTTTGGTAGATGATAAAGAGGAGTCCTGCCATAATATCTGCTAGCTCCTTCAGAACTCGGGCCCCATGGGCTTGGGAACACTCAGCTTATACACTGGTCCCTTACAATTTCAGTGTCCTCAAATGCAAAGTCACTGCTCCCACACTTGTGTTCCTCTGACTCAGGAGAATGGGTAGCTCAAGGTCTATCAGTATTAAAGACTGAGGCACAAAATCACTGAATGCCTCTGTTTTTTCTTCATCCCTATTACTCAGATGACCATCTTCAACAAGTATCAGTCCAATGTTTTCTTTAGGCCTCCTCTTGTTGTTAACACACTTTAAAAAGTACTTGTTATCTGAAATGACACTGGCCAGTTTCAATTCTAATTGATCTTTGGCCTTTTGTGTCTTCTCCCTGTCTATACAAACCACATTTCTCTACTCTTCCTTCAAAGCCTGACCTTGCTTCCAGAAATCATACAGTTTCTTTTTGCTCTTGATCTCCATGAGGAATTTCCTGTTCATCCAAGCTGGTCTCCTGCCCCACTTCTTTTACTTATGGCACAGTGGAATTGCCTGCTGCTTCTGTGCTTCTAAAAGGTGGTTCTTAAAGACTAACCAGCACTCATGATCTCCTAATCCCTCAAAAACAGATTCCCAGGGTACAGTGCTAAATAACTCCCTGGACAGCTTGAATTTTACTCTCCTGAAGTCCAGGGTAGAAACTCTGCTGTCCTTTATTTACAGTGAAAATTTCAAACTCAGCTATTTCATGATCACTGTGACCAAGACTGTCA
The DNA here is from genome assembly GCF_018691265.1 of Tyto alba. Lineage (NCBI taxonomy): Eukaryota > Metazoa > Chordata > Aves > Strigiformes > Tytonidae > Tyto > Tyto alba. The sequence continues at coordinate 19,043,301 of NW_024881275.1, read as the reverse complement.
CCTACCATTACATCCCACACAAGTCCTTCTCTATTCACAAACATCAAGTTTAGGAGAGAATCTTTCCTAGTTGCCTCACTGACCACCTGTGACAATGTGCTATCTCTTACAGACTTCAAGAATTTCCAAGACGTGCTCACCACAGGAGTACAGTATTCCCAATTGATGTCTGGGAATTTGAAATCTCACATAAGGACAAGGACTACAAATCCAGAAATTTTTTCTAATTGTCTATAGAATAACTCATTAGTGCTTACATCCTAGCTGGGTGATCAGTAGCAGACACCCACTGCAAGATCTCATTTGTTTTGTACCCTGCCTCACCCAGAGGCTCTCAACCACATCATCACTCACTGTAAGGGTTGTGCAGTCAAACCTCTCCATTTCATACTGTGGGACACCTCCACCTCGCCTGCCCTGCCTACCCCTCCTGAGCAGCCTGTAGCCCTCCATCCCTGCACTCCAGTCATGGGACTCATTCCACCAAGTCTCACTAACACCAATAACATCGCAGCTCTGGGAGATGACCAACAGCTCCAGTTCATCCTGCTTGTTTCTCATACTACGTGCCTTGGTGTACAAGCATTTCGGTTATGCTCCTGAGTCCCCCATGCTCCCAGGAGTCGTGTAAATGATCCCACTAGGATTGCCACCCTCTGGCAATGCCATGCCAACCCTTGGCTCACCTACTGCAATCTTGTTGGTATCCCTTCCCCCCATCAATTATAGTTTAAAGCTCTCTCCATCAGCCCCTCCAGCTTACACCCAAAGACACGTTTTCCCCATGGGGAGAGGTGGATCCCATCAGGCCCCAACATACCTTGTCTCTCGAAGGCTCATCCGTGGTTTAAAACCCCAAAGTTCTGACAGAGGCCCCAGTCCTGGAGCCAGGCATTGATGCCTGGGGCTTGCCTGTTGCTTTTGAAGTCTTCCCTCATTACTGGGAGGATTGAGGAAAATGCTACCACCATTCCTGAATTTTTTAGCATTCTTCCCAGGGCTCTGAAGTCTCTTTTGACTGACCTCAGACTTTTTGTTGCATGGATACATAATGACATTCTAACATATAACAACATAAAGCCAAAACCAGTATGTTAAGAAATACCATATTTTCTCTGAGAAAAATGTACATTCTCCCATTTTTGAGTGATATTTGCAGCACTTGCTTGGCAAATCTTTTGTATCTTGATTTTGAGTGAGGAAAAAAATAATCCTGGGCTGTATGAAAATTATGGGAGGTCTCAGGATCCCTGCCATTTTCTTGCTATCACTTTTCAGGGGCAGAAATCCAATGGCATTTTTTGAAATAATCTTGAACTCTTTTTTATTTATAAAAGTCCTATTTTTTTTTTTTCTATGATCAGATTATTAACAGTGCCTTGGTATTTCTAAGGTTAAATATTTAAAAAAAGTTGTATCCAAAATTCTGCCTTTTTAGAGAATTCCACAAAGAATATCTCTGTCAATGGCTGTTTACTTAATCATAATAGTCTAAATTCTGTCACTTGCCAGTTAAGTTCAACTGTTGAACTTGTAATTGGAATTTAAATTCTGAATACTTTTTATGTGAAGTTGTTTGATCTTCTTTGGTTATGTGTATTCTTTCTAGTTTCCTCTCTTTCCTGTGGCACGCATTTATCACACCACATTCACCTGAAAAGGAATCATTTCAGTTCAGAAACTTAGCTTTGACTATTCTGGGGGCATGTTTTGTGTTTGAGAATGTTAATAAGGCTAAAAATGATGCATATATAACCTCACTATTTTGTTCATATTGTGGAATGTGATATAAAAGGAGTTCCAGCAATGATGGTAAAATTATATGTGGAAGAAGGAACAAGAGCACATTTTATATATTCTCCTCCTTTTGCCAAAATACCTTGAACATTTCACACAAAATATAATACAGTTAAGTGGTTGATAATACTTAATATAGTTATTTATTACTATTAAAAGGACAGTCTTTCACCAAGACATTTGGAAGGGAAAAATGCCTTTGAAGTTTGCTTCATTAGGAAAAAATCCTGAAAATTTACTAATTTAGAAGCTGGGATTTTCCAGAATTCGTATAAAATCAGTAACATTCAGTTCCTCCCTGCCCCCCCTGCCCTCACCCCACCCTTCCCATTTTCCCAGTTTCTGCACTAACTCTGAAAAGCCCAACTGAAAGAACGGCTCATAATTCTTAACAGATAGTGAAAGTGATAGGATATTTCTTTTGCTATTGTAAATGAGATGATTTTTAAAATTTTCACTTGAATTAAAAGAAGCAGTGAAGAACATGCACTCTGACAAGGTAGGAAATTCCTCTAGTATGTGTAGTATTGCCATTGGGATATCTCGGTTTCTTAACTTTTGTAAATTAGAATTTCTAAGCCTCCCCCCCTCCCAGGCCTACATGGAATTTCAGTAAAATAAATGAAATTGAATTTATCAGTATGGTCTCATAGTGTCATACTAAAACAAATGGAATATTTTTCACAATAACTGTATTTAATGAGATGCTGTTACACCTTAATAATTTTTTCTGTTGTAATTCTCTTTTCAGAGACTATTCTTGCTTTCTTGCTTCTTTCTAAATTTTGACATTACTCCTTTTACCAACCACATAGCTCCTACTTTTTCATATTCCTTTGCTGAATAAGGTTAAATTGAATAAAATTAAAACTGAGATCTCTTGAGTGCAGTTGATTTTTGCTTTTGAAAAAAAAAAAACCAACCCAAAATTTCTGATTGCTTTTATTCAGTCCAAGTAATTCTTCAAAGAACTTATTTAAATGGAATTATAGATCATAGAAAGGTGCTGCTTACTGAAAGGAAAACATGTCATTTTTAAGTGTGTGAGTTAGTACATGAAAAATCTTACTGAAATTAAATGTGTGATTCAGGTGCTTTTCTGGACTTAGAAATTTATAAAGTTAATTAAAAGTATTTTTTTCCTTCTGTATCTCTTGTATAAAATTTTGCAATGTTTTTCTTTTAAAAATAGAAACTTTGAGACAGATTCTCAAAGAAAATTAGTAGACCTAATACACCTGGATGTTTTTGAGCACTACACAAGATGCTGTCTCCACATATTTATACACATACTCCTCCCCTTCCTTCCCCTCCCCTCCCCTCCCCCCTCCCCTCCCTTCCCCTTCCCTCCCCTCCTATCCTCTTCTCTTCTCCCTCCCCTATCATGTCCATAGCTCAGAAATGGACAGTCTTTGTATTCTTCCTGTGGTTCTGTTTAAATATGTCAGGAGTGGGCAATGGAAATTGTCTCTGGCACCTTCCCTGCCTGATAAAAAAGGGTGGAAACCCATAACGAACTAAAGCACACACAACAGCTTTTGCCATCTTCAGAGCTTCCAGACCTTTCCTAATTTTATGGAGATTGGCCAAAGACTAGGGAAGCCAAAATCCCAATTAAAAACATGCATCTATGCACAGACTATAGAAAGAAAGTGTGTTATAAGTAATGATGATGAGAAAGCAGTCAGTGAAAAACTTAAAGCAGCCAAGATAATGCAACAAATATAAATGGGATTACCTAACAACTCAGTGGATAAAAAATGAGCTGGGGAGAGATAAGAGTGGTTTTGTGGAAACGAGGCAAGATCATCTCTAATACAAATTTGTGTAAGGCAGAAAGGCTTCAAAACCAGGATGATGCTACTCTGCTATAAAACTTTTAGTCCTTCCTGCTATGAGCTGCTTCTTCCTCTCTCCCAGTACTTTGTCAAGAGAGATGAATCATAGTGCACTTACTCCAGCTAAAATAAACCTTGAATTTTAGAGCTGCAGTACTTTCACATTTTTTTTCCTCATGGATTGTCAAATGGGAAGATTTATTCTCACTGGGATTAATGTGTAACCAAACTCAAGTATTCATAGCTGAATATTTGTCATTTTGAAAAAATTGTAAATAACCAGCAAGGCTAATGTATCTTTGTAGCCTTTCAGGATAATGGTTTTAGTTCTGCCTTTTTTTTTTTTTTAAATGAGTGGGATATAGCTGCACAGTAGCAAAATTACATGGGATTCTAAATGACCATACAGTATCAAACTGTAAATTTTCTCTCTGATGCAAACACAAGACAATAGGAGGAGAAAGGTGTCTGCTGTTAGTTCCTGCATAAATGAGAAGGATGTATTTGGAAAGAAAATAAAAATGACAGCAACAATTAAGAACTGGAAATACCACTGGAAGCCCACTCTGAACCTCAGCACCAGTGGAGAGTATGGCTCTGAGTTAGAGATATCCTGGAGAATGCAGAACTGGGCTTGCACAGGTTCTTCTGGCAGGTCTGTGACTGCTGCCAGCATGGGTGCTGCAAGGACACTGCCACCCAGCAATGTACCACTAGAATATGGAAAGCATCTCAGTTGTGCCTCTTCTGATACACTAGGAGAGTAATTAGTGTTTGCCCTGGTCAGGGGTTATGCTGAGCTAAACTTGGGGACAGCATATCACTGTGCTGCTACACTGGCCTAGGCTGCATCGTATATCCCTGCTCCTCGGAGTGGGAAGTCAGCTATGAAACATGGTGCTTGTTGCATCACCGCAGCTAGTCAGGAGTGCTAGCAGACCCAGAAGAACTTGCTTTTCCACCAGTGCAAGAAGGAGAAGTTTATATCCCTGTGATAGAGAAGACAGTTCTAAACTCAGAGGTTTTTCAGAAGTAAAAAGAGTGACAGGGAAAGCACCTGCTTTTTAGGGTACCAGGGCTTTAGCACATCCTCCTACATATTTGTGAGGCAGATCTTCCTCACTGGTGCTATACTACACAAGAGGAAATGACTTAGAACGAATTCTACTATGAATGTTATCAGAGCAGATATTTTTCTTTGTGATATCTAATACCCCTGCAAACTTGTTAATCATGCAGGCAGGGTGAGCTGTTACTGAATTGAAAAGGAATGCAAGGTAACTATGTTATTACCACAGACTTGTTTCTACCAGCTGCATGTGTTATTTGAAGCTAGGCTGTGTGTAAAGATCTGGGCGTGAAAGGGTATGACAAACAAAACTCGATTATATGTCAGACCTTTAAATAAAATAAATTCTGCTCAGTTGAAATGTGCACATGTGAATTAGTCATCTGGTATTTAACTAACATAGTAATCAATTTAAAGGCTCCAGACATTTGAAATTTTATTAATCCATTTATTTCCTACTGCCCATCTGGTGTGCATGCCAGAAATGGTAATGTTCTACAAGCCAAATGAGAAAAGTAAAAAAAAAAAATCCAGACTCTATAACATTTGCTCCAGGAGATCTCCCCTGCAGAACCCCTTAGGTGGAATTCAAGTCCATTGCTTAATTTTTAAATATGATAGGGATAAAAAATGAGCTTTTTTTATTATTTTGTAAATATTCAATGATTCTGGAGATTATTTCAGTAAAGTGCACATAACATTAAGGTCCGCTGATGGTAACATATCAGCTTGATCTAGTAGTATTTATACAAATAACTGTAACTAATATTTAGACTAATCTTCATGCTAAGTGTCCATAGCTCTTGTTCCAGGCAATGAAGTGAAAGATAGATAGCATTTTGCAGGATTCTGCCCTGTACCTCTAAAATTGGTCATGGAAACCTCAAAACCAACAAGCAGAATATGAATGCAGTGACATCTAATTAAAAACAAACAAACAAACAAACAAACAAACCAAACCAAACCAAAAAAAAAAAAACAAAAAAAACAAAAACCAAAACCAAACCCAAACGAAAAGCCAAAACACAGCCAGAGGAGTAAATAACACTCCACTTTTATAGTAGCTCAATAGCTGGAGCACTTTTCCAATGGTGAGTTTGGAGACTGTCTCTATTTTACATAGAAGCAATAATGCAAAATCCTGAAACAATCCTTAGAGCAGGTTTGGAAGGTATGTCGGTCCTCTGTCAGCCAAATGACAAGGGAAGGAAATGCCTCTTGTATCCCCTCTCTTGTTCAGTCAGCGAATGCTTAACCAGCCTGTGCTAAATGGAAGTTCCAGCCTCAGGAGAGTGGGTTGAAAACACTTCTTTCACATAAATTAGCCTTCAGATTATCGGTTATGCTTTGAGAAAGTCACAAATGGTTAACATATTGAGAAAGAAATGAGCAGTTTTTCATTTAATGTCTACATTACTCAACATTGTTTGGTACTGAGTACTCAAGTACTGACAGAAGATGAAGGTTGGAGGAACGATGACTGTATTTTCCTAAAAAGGTTATTGCTTCTTTGTTTTTGGAGAGAAAACAAAGTTGTGAATCCTGTGTGCAAGCTGTGTTTGCCAGTTACAGTGAATGTGGTATCTGTATCACAGAAAAGGATGAAATTTGATTTGCAAATAGCTGTCCTATGTATTATTTATGGTCTAACATAGGAAGTTCTGAGTTCAGGGAGACATATTTGAACCGGTCTGTGCAAGCAATCTAGCTTTGCGCATACCACTTGGCTACACTCAGATCCTCTTGGGTGAAGTGCAAGGCAAGTAGCATTCAACTTGAGGTCATGGATTTTGTTTTGGCACTCAAGTACCTGAAAGTACCTAACTCCATTTGTAGTCAAGTGACAAGTTTTCTAAGGGATATATCTAAAAGCTGTTTCAAATTAAAAGAAACTGTGGGACATAGATTTTTTGACAATATTGACTGCTTGTGAAAATTAGAGGAATTTAAACAAAAATCAGCCTGATGAGTAGCTTTTGTTAGTTTGATTTGATTGTAGGCCTTGTAGTTTTAGAACAGCCTAGCAAATATTACCAAGAAGAAACAGGCACCTCTACTTTATACCATAACTAAAAAAGGTGGAGTAAAGCTTTCTCACAACTATTTTGCCTTTCTTCATCAGAAACATTGCTTATCTGAAGCACTTAAAAGATGTGAAATAGTTCAATAAATAATAAAGATAAAAACAAATTATGAACTATGATATTAACCATGTTAGCTTTCTTATTGCACTCATTTTCTTCCTACAACAAGTAAGTAACACTGTCTCTTCCTTACATACATAAATGGAACAAGCATAAGTTAGTCTCTGGAATACTTTTCAAAAATTGTTATGGACCTTAATTGTTGCTCTTTATAAATTTTCTAATTGATTTAGGTAACTAATCTCACTTTCAAATTCCCTTTGGCTAATGTCATACAGGATGGCCGTATCATAATTTTATGTAATGCATTACATCATGTTAAGAGTGGTATTAATGGCTTCACAGTTGGAGAACAGAAGAGGATTTTGCACAAGATGAAGGTACAAGACAGTTGGTGGAATATAGGGAGCCTTGGAAAACTTGCACACTTTGGCACAAGCCTTGTGACTCTAAGTAATGAGAAGAAGACAAAATCCTACTCCTCCATAGTCCTGCTGGTCAGTAGAGGAAGGCATGGGGAGCCAGCAACCGCTTTTCAGAACCATCTTTTCAAATGGAACTTTGGGTAGGGCCCTCCTACTGCTCCTGCTCAACACCAAAGAGCGTAGCTTGATGACCTAGTACCAACCAAATGCTCTGAAAACATCTCATTAGATGCTTGCTCAGGTACTGGTCTTTACAAGGGTCTCTGAACTGTTACCTCAATGGCAAAATATGTTCAGATAAGTCTAAACAAGGAAGTCAAGAAAAATATCTCTGTCCTTGTTCATTGAGGCAAGGATTTATGGATTTGTGCTTAGAAAAATCTGAAATTATTATCTTAAAGAGTGAAATAGTGATTAAATTCAATAAGACAAAGACCTGCTGTGAGGGTACCTTTTCATTATGTCATTTTCATCTATAATAACCCTGGGATGTTTTTTCTTCATGTGTCTCACACTGTCTGGAATTTAGACTGCTATCATCTGTGCAGCAGTTATACATTTTTATACAGGAAACACCCCCTTAATATCGTTAAATCATGAGGCCAGACAACTTTTCTAATCAGCTTGTTTGAAAAGCTTTTGTATAAAGGATACTATATGAAAGGCACCAATAAAACATTAATGACCCATGCTTCTGATCTCAAACAAAAGGAACACACGCATTCAAGCAGCTCAGTTTCCGTTTCTGCTAGAGACTGTAGCAACATGAGCACTTCTTTACATTATGTTGTGTATAGTATTTTATTTTCAGCAGTACAAAATACAACACAAACTTCAGTGGGAATCCTGAATTATTTTTTATTAAAACTACATAATATTTACTTACATAGCACAATCACAAAGCCATTAGAGTATAAATGGATCCTCTTCATAGAAAGTAAGAAAATAATAGACAATTCTTTGCCTTTGTTTGCCTTGTTTTTCATTGTAAATCATGTTATCAGTAAAATGGGTAAAATTTGACAGGTTGCATGACAATAATTACTGTTCTGGTGCCCAACCATTCCTCATATAGGCAAAAAAAGTAAAACTTTTTCTCATCCAACAACCTTTAAGGATTTTTTCTTTTTTTTTTAAATTTTGCCAGCAAAGTAAGTGTATGAAGAACGTATGAGACTCATGACTTTGAGTTGACGGTTGTTCCAATAAAAACCTATGCTGGATTTAGTGGGTAAGCGTATCTGGCTGAAGCAAATGATAAAACAAGTAAGGGTGGTATTGGATCAGAACTAGGTTCAGTTTAATCCTGTCATGGCTTGATCCCAGAGGACAAATGAGCACAATACAGCCGTTCACTCACCCCTTCAGCCTCAGGAATGAGAAGGAGAAAAAGAAGCAGAATGGCTTAGGAATCCAGCTACAGACAGGGAGGGGTGGCTCACCTATTGTCAGGGTCAAAAGACAGACTTTTTAGGGGAAGAAAAAACATCTCTTTAATTCAAACTCTAACAAAGACAACATTTAAAAGACAAGATGGGACAGTGAGAAGTGCCACCACATCCAAACACCACCTCCCCCCACCCTCCTCCTTCCCAGGCTCAGCTCTGCTCCCCATCTCTCTCCCTCCTCCCCCAGTGACTCAGGGGGCAGGGGATGGGGGTTACCGTCAGCTCGCCGCTCCTTCCCGCTCGGGAGGTGGGGTGACCGCCGCACATCCCTCCCCAGCTCCACACGGCTCCCCTCTCACTGCAGACAGTCCTCCGGGAACCTTCTCCACAGTGAGTCCTCCCCACGGGCCGCAGCCGTTCCCACGCTGCTCCGCCGTGGGTCCCCCCCGCGTGTTGCAGTCCTCCCAGCGCTGAACCACAACAGTGGGAGCTGCTTCTCCCCTCAAGGTCCTGGTCTACTTTAAGGATAGTCACCTGTCCTGGTATGGGCTTCTTCACAAGTTTCAGGTTGGCCTCTGCTCCATCACAGACTTCCGTGTGTGTCAGGGTGGGCAGCCCTGCCGTCTCACCACGGGATACGGGGGGCTCTGCCCTGGCACGCCTCCCCCCCTTTCTTCTCGTTCCTTCCATTAACCTGGGTGTTTGTCCTTCTTGCTAGTCCTCTTCACAGGGCCCAACCCCTTCCCGGGTTCCCCTTCTTAGATACCTTATCACAGAGACACAGCCACAGTCACTGTTGGGCTCAGCCTTGGCGAGATGTGGGTCTGATTTGAGCTGGGGGAGCTTTAGAGAAGCTTCTTACAGGGGTCACTGCTGTAACCCCCTCCCCCACTACCAAAAACCCTGCCACAAAAACCCAGCACAAATCCCCAAGAGCCACTTCTGCTTGTGCCAGGTTTGGTCTCTTATGGGGAAGATGACTCATTTATGTACATTAAAATGGCCAGAGATTCCAGAAATAGACTAGCATTTTAATTTTGCAAGTGGATATCCTGGCTGACCCTTTATTTTGCTCCCTCCATGCCACTTCCACTGTTATGTCAGCCACAGGAAAGCTGAACAGTGAGACACCTTATTGTTGGACAAGTTTTCCTGAAACTGTTGTGCTGAGATGGGTGTGTTGGGTTCTCTTGGAGATTTTCTTACAAGTTAGCTAAGAATAAATTAGCTATTTCTATTTTATTTTTTTTTCCCCTTGTCTATTTGAAGTGAGTGTCCATGTACTTATTATTAGGTCATGGCTTTATTTACTTTTTGTTAAATGTCAACCAGCTGCAGCTGTCCATTAAGAGAAGGAGAGAAGAAAATAATTTCATTTGCTTTTATACAACTCAATAGATCTTTTTGGATATAAGTGCCTTAATCATGTAGAAACCAAAACTGCTACATATGATGAAATTCACTGTCAGTGAACTATTTAAAGAGCAATGCAGGTGGGATTGACAAGATGTTCCCTGCTGCAACAACCAGGAAGTAATATAGGGATTTCACATTTCTTTGCATTTTGATTAGTTGGCAGCCTATAATTAGTGTGTGTAGAAAATGCTGCGCTCTCCTACTCCTCATATCTAGAAGCCAGCTCAAAAGTAAGATCTGGAGAGTTGCCATCATTCACCTCAGCCCACAAAGAGCTTAGATATGTCCAAACATAGGAGTAAGTGCTTTAATGACTCTCTTTAAATGGCACGAATGAGCATAATTACTGCTTTTGAGTTTATATGCAACCATACACTTCATTACTTACGTATGTAATACATTGACACCCATGGTCTCTGAGGGGTGGGAGAGATATCCTATCTATCTTGCTATAATATCTCTAATAGTGAACATTGAAAGAAGGAATATAAGAAACAGAGCAAGCATGGAAATTATAAATCCCTCATAATATTTTGCTGCAGTCAGAAGTTTAAGGATTTTCTAAGATGGAAGTTACGTTCAGCTCATTGTTTTGGAAAAGCTATAGATGGATCTGTCTTTAATGAATTTGGCTTATGCCTTTCTGAAGATTTTTATGCTTTTGGGCTCTGTGCAGTGACTTCTCAATTTATTTTAGTGTTGTATAAAGAAATCTTGCACTAAGGCACCAGAAGAAGCCCATTTCCTCCCTTTCATAGCAAAGAATTAATTAGACCATGAATTTGAGTAAAAGTCTAGTTCCCTGTCTATCTCATCTATTGATCCTTGTTCTGAATATAACAACAAATACATATGTAGCTCTTTGTTACAATACTTCTGTCTTCCAAGTATCAGGCACATTAAAATGTCGTAACACCTGAAATTATCAAAGGTAATGGAAACTTTATAAAGTTGCTAGTACCAAATTAATCATTGTGTTATTCTGCTGAAATCAGTGAAGTAACATCAGGGAGGAATTTGGGCCATGATTTTTAAAATACTACCTAGCACAAATTAATTGTACACCAAAGGCTTTTAAACAATGTTAGATAAGCTGCACAGTCAAGGCTAATCTTATTATAGTGACATGGTAACATTAGAACTACATTACAGAGAATTTAATTCTGCCCCTGTGTGCCTTATTTAGGTGTTCTTTATCTTCATTTTCTGCAGAAGTGCAGTTGAAGCTAAAAACAACCCCACTTGCACCTGCCACTTCAATTTCCACTTGATTTTATAGTGTAATTTTGATCATAGTCAGAAAGAGACACAACAGATAAGAAAAAGGCAAGTTGTTTCCCTAGTGTACCTTTGGCTTCTTAGCCATCCCCCTTCCACTGAAATTGTGTACTGAAACAGATATGGAGTGAACAGTTAACACTTTAAAAAGCCCAAGTTTGGAGAAACCCCAAAAGTTACAGCTCAATACATTTACAAATTTGGAAATGAAAGGAAAACAGTAATGGCATAAAAGAGATTTGATGTTTTTTGAGATAAAATGAAGATGGGATCACTAATGAAGGAGGAAAGGGTAACTTGATAATAGAGGTGGCCCTGGAAACATTATAAATTCTATGTTGTTAGAGCAGCATTAAGGTGAAAATGTATATAGTCAATGTAAAGAATATCTTTTATATTAAATTCATATTTTTGATATTAAATTCATTTGCTGTTTTGTTGTTTCTCTCTAGCATTGTTAGACCATGCTGAATTACTTCTTTAAAGGTCATCCTCTACTCAACAAGTCTGAGAAAAAAATACAAAGAACGGAGACAGAACAGAAGAACTGGGTTGTGGTAAACTGGAAGATGATCAAAGGATAAAGAGAGGAGTTTAAAAAATTGGTTGGTTTGGTCACACATTTGCAAGGAACATGTTAAAATACTGGTTGTTACAGGACTTGCTGTACCCTTTTAATAATGCTGAAACCCTATCCACTTTGCAGTCAATAGGAGTTCTATTATTTACCTCATTGTTTTGGAGGTGGAGGAACATGGTGTCAGGATCTTATCCCAGCTTGCTTTTAATATGCATTGCATTTTATACATGATAAGTGAAGGATTGTGTGGGTTTTGGGTATTTACTTTGACAGCTTTTTTGAATGTTGTTTTTTTTTTTTTTTATTATTATTATTTTATTTTTGTTTTGTTTGGCTGTTTTTTTTTTTTTTTTTTTTTTTTTTTTTTTTAATATAGTTAGTGCTAATAGATGAACAAGGTTTTGAGGATCAGTATATAGAAAAATGCAGGGACCATCAATTTGGAAGTCATGTGTCCATTTTTCTTCTGGAAAGGTGGAAGAGTGGAAGACAAACACAAAGCTATATTTTTATTTAACCCATATATCCCTGACAAATCACATTTGCATTTTTTATTGAGAAGAGCACATAAAATGCAAATCAATGAATGCATACGGGAAAAACTAAATGTGGATAGGATTAGCAGGATTCAGTCATGCACTGTAAAGATCACTGCTCATTATCTTCTATGCAGTTCTGCTTCTATTTTGGTATTGTGGCATCTAGCAAAATGATATTGCCAATTTTGGCACTGGCTTCCAGGTCAGTGTTTTTTTATAAGTGATCTATGAAATATTACAGATGTAGAATGATAAAATTATTCTTTCCATCACAAACAGGACAGTAGTAACATGCATGTTGGTTAGTAGCTAGACTTATGTGGACAATTGTGGAAATTAACTTTGTCAATTAGGAAAGAGAACTGCAGCATACAACATATTTTCTTCTGTGTAGTCCAAAATGGAATTCAGATATGAGACCAAATATTATTTCACAACATCTTGTGATATTAGGAAAAAACAGGTGAAGTGGTGATTGTTTTTTTGAAAAAACATGTATGGGGCTAAGAGGAAAGACAAAAAATATTTGGATGCTAAAGGGAAAATAAAGTGTGGTTTAAAAAAAAATAAGGATGGTAGCTGTAGAATGTATTTTTTAAAAAGTGCAGAAGAAAGCACGTTTGTGACAATAGGAAAGCACAAGCAGTAGTGTCTTGCTAACTCCTCAAGTTTCTCAGCATTAAACCAGTGTCACTTTGACTGCAAATCTTCTTTCTCTGATACTGTACTTCCTTCCAGGACATTAAAATATTGCTTTGAACATAGCTATTTTATTTGAATCTTACTCTTTCATTTTATTTGTATTCTAAAGCAATTGGTCCAACCTGTGAAGAAATAGATTCTTTTGAAAACATCAAATCTGATCACTGGCTAACTTTGGGGAAGTTCATATCTGAGTCCACAGTGTAGGCTACTACCATTACTTCTGTATGGCATTATTTTGTTATGTTTGTCATAATATATGGGATTGGGATGTATTTGTTGAAAGATCTAGAACTGGAAATAACGAAACAAAAGGAGAAAACAATAAGTGAGGGAGTCCTGAAACAAAATTTAATAGAATATGCTTAGTAAAAGGTGGATAAAGGGAAACAAGTTGAAGAACTGGAACTGTAAGTATTTTGAAATTCATGAAGGAGACACTAATTAACATTTTCACAGACTTTACACATTTCCGTAACTGAGTCTTCACAGGATCCCACTACAGAACAGATGTTACATTTCATTTGCTCCCCTCCCCCATCAACATAAATAAATAAAAACAAACACTAAAGTAAAACTCTTTCTGCTTATTATTCTTATCATCTTTCTTTTTAAAAATTTTATTATTATTATTTATTCAACATGATCCTTTTAAAGATCTGGCTGATTATTTTAAGACAATATTAAACGATCTGCTTCCATAAAGTTCATGTTACAAGCTATTCAGTACCCAAGAGGAAAAGCCTCATTGCAATGTGGAGCCATAACATAGCATTGGAACATTTTAAGCAGTAATGAGTAAACCTGGAAAAGTTAGCTTTCTTATTTGGATCAGCTCTCCAAGTTATACTCTAGAACACAAAACCAAACTTTCCCATATGACTGCTGACACATCCTGTGTAAGAAAAACCCTTTTTTGTCATATTTTTTAAACAATTTAATTTCTAGCCCTAAACAGAGAGTCAACAGTTCTAATTTTGAATGCATATATATATGTGTGTGTGTGTAGATATGTGTGTCTATATATATGTAGATAAGTATATATATATATATATATATATATGTCGTGGTTTGAGCCCAGAGGGCAACTGAGTGCCATGTAGCTGCTCACCCCTTCCCTCTCAGGAATGGGAAGGAGGAAATAAAGCAAAAGGCTTGGGGAATCAAGACAAGGACAGGGAGGGAAGACTCAACCATATGGTCATGGGCAAAAGACTCAGATGGGGAAGAAAAAGAACATCTATTTAATGCAACCACCAACAACAATAATGTGTAACAGAGTTGGACAGTGAGAAACATTACCACATCTTAAAAACACCTTGCCCCCACCTCTCCCTTCTTCCCAGGCTCAGATTTGCTCCTGGTTTCTCTGTCTCCTCCCTCACAGTGAAATAGACAATGGGCGTTATGGTCAGTCCACTGCTTCTTCCTCCTTAGAGGGAGGACTCCTTGCATTCTTCCCTTGTTCCAGCATGGGGTTCCTCTCACAGGAGACATTCCTCCATGAACTTTCTTCAACATGAGTCCTTCCCACAGGCTGCAGTACTTCCCAAGCTGCTCTGGTGTGGGCCCCTCCCATGTGTTGCAGCTCTCCCAGCAGCGAACTACAACAGTGGGGGCTTCTCCTCTCAGAGTTCCGTCCTTTGGATCTGTGCAGACACCTGCTCCAGACTGGGATCCTTCCCACAGGCTGCAGGTGGGCATCTTCTTCACTGTGGACCTCCATAGGCTGCAGGGGGACAGCCTGCCCTCTCACCTTGGGACACAGGGGGTGGTGTCTCTGCTCCAGTGCACCTCCCATGCTCCTCCTTTTCTTCCACAGAACTCAGTGTTTGCATAGGTGTCCTTGTAATTCCTCACAATTCTAACTCCCCCTCCTAGGTTCTCCTTCAATATGCTATCACAGAGGCAGGGCCACCATTAATAATTGGCTTGGCCTTGGCCAAAGGCGTCCAACTTGGCACTGAGGGAGCTTCAAGAAGCTTCTCACAGGGGCCACCACTGTAGCCCTTTCCCTCATTACTAAAAACCCCCATCACATACACAAACACAGCACAATATATTTTAATTCTCAAAAATTTTTTTTTTTTTTTTTTCTGCTATAAGGAAACTTTTGTTACTTTTATTTTGCCTAATATATTTAAACAATTCATAGCTGCAGGAGACAATTCACTTGGTTTCAAGAAGAGGTGTATCACACAATGACTATGATGATGTTTTATGGGATATGATATGTATATATATTTCCACAGAGAGGAACCCAGCAACAGTAATAAAGTGAATGGCACTCTGCAGTCTTTTCTGACATGCCTGGATTAGGACTGTAATACTGGGCCGTTAATCTGCACAATAAACACTTGCAGGAGTTTGGGAGGTGCCCGGTGCAGGGAGCTGCTCCCAGCAGGGTCAGCCATGGGGTCATACCAGGCTGCTCGGGGCTCCATCCCCTCAGGACCTGGGACCCCTGAGGAGGGAAGGAGCCTGCACAACCCTCGGGCAGCCTGTGACACAGCTTGCTTATCCTTTCAATTTCATGATCATAGTTCAAAAGGTACTTAGTGCATGGAAAAATAAAAAGTCTCAGCTGCTAGTTTTTTTCTATGTATTACTTAAGTCTATTGATTAGATCAGATTAATTATTGATTGGTAAATAGAAAATAAAACTAGCAGTAAAAATGTAGCTATATCTTTGTCTGTGCTGATCCTTCACCAGCTCTTCCATAGATGATGCTCCTCATCATGTTCATGTTGGGCATGAGATGGTGTGATGTTTTGGCTCCTTTTTTTATTCCTGTGGTGCAAAATGCCATATAAACCTATCACAGACTGTCAATTAAAATGTTCCTTACCATGGAGGACCTGTGGCTTAGTGCAGAGAACAAGTAAGGCCTTTCTCTGGCATCTGTTAAGTTATCATTTTAAAGCAGGAGGAGGAACTTGGGGCATGACTGCAAAAAGTATATCCTGTCTATTCGCAGACATTTGACATTATCCCTGGGGATTAAAAGCATTATTAATTTAGTGCATCTGGGTCTGTTGTAGCTCATACTGATGCTTTTCTCTTGAGTAAAATTTTCAGAGAAGTCAGAATTGTTATAAAGGAGGATTTCAACAAGATTGCAGGCTGATAGGAGATAGCTCCTTAGAAAGGTCAACCTAAATCTTAGTACCGGTCAAAAAGCCAGACTGAATGTTACAGATTATTAAGAAATGAATAGTGGGAGTTATGATGCTGCATACCAATATCTTGAAAACTAGCTGTAGCTTAGTTTCTCCCATCTTGAAGATGCTGTATTAGAATTAGAAAAGTTTCAGAGGAAGGCGATGAGACATAAACCTGTATTAACAAGTAATTGAACAGAGCAGCTGATGCTAAGGACCCTACACCTCCACTGTATATAGCTTGGGAGTTTCTCTTTCAGGCAATCATTTCTACTGTGCATGTAAATCAAAGCTTTCTACTTGGTGCACACCTGGTCTGATTGATTTTATTTTTCAGGAAAAAAATCTAGTTTTTATGCACCAAAACTGCTCAATGTACAGTACATGGGACAAACAGAGGATTTGCTTCAGAACTGCCTTTACTGCATGAGTCAAAATGGTATAGATACAGTGGAACGGGATCATGGGTATGATGTAGATTCCACAGAGGGAACAATGAAGTTAAGCAAGCAGCCGGCTGCCCAAGAGGGGTCATCTGAGAAATGATCAAACTCTTGGGTGGCATAGACAACAAGAAAAGGGATTTATTATCCACTAGTACTTCTGGTACAAAAGAAAACTATGAGACACTTCATAAACCTAGCAGGAGGATAGTTCAGAACAAGCAATAGAACGGGAGGATAGTTCAGAACAAGCAATAGAAAGGGACTTTTCTTACTGTAACAAGGACTATGTGTCCTGAGATGTTATGGATTCTAAAATTCCATATAGACTCAAGGGGAAATAAGCTAAATTTATGGAAAAAAAAATCCATGTAAGTTTATTAGATCTAGAAAAAGTAACTCTGGCTCAGCAAGTTCCTTAACTGAAAACTATGGAGACTCTGGGGATGCTTGGGAAATATCATGTTCTGTTTGCCCTGTTATAGTACTCTTTCACCATTTACACTTCTGCCTTGTGGCAATCTTAGAGAGACGATACTTAGTAAGGCAGATCTTGATTGAAATTTCATTTTAGTAAGACAAAAACGTTTACAGACACATTCCAAGCCCCAAATATCGCTTACTTTTGTAGTGTCCACAGTTCTGATTTAGACCGGATCTAGATTGATATTTAATGAGCAAGTTAATGAATTATGATGAAAACAGTAAGCTAATTCCTCCTAATTCACAGAATTAAAATTAAATTCCCTTAGTACGTATTCTAAAAAATTAGACTCAGAAAATAAATATAACTACATTTTTCTTCTCTCTCAAGAAGCATTTTCTTTTATGTCTTGGATTTTTTTTTTAGTTCTTTTGTTGAAAGATTTTTCCTTCCATCACAGCTTTATTTTGTTAATTTAATTAATTAGAAAACAGGTGAGCAAGACAACTTCCTCTAAATATACTGTCTTACATTAGGAGCCCAGACATTTTGTATTGATTAAATAGGTATTAGTTTCACTGTTCTGTGTACAAATACTGTTCATCATGTTCTGAAGTTTATAGTGACTTAAGAAGTGCAGAACTTTTTGCATCAAATTTAGGTTTATCACAATTTTGGCTACAACTGCAATATTTTGTCCCATGTTGCACTTACCCTCTGCTTTCTTCCAAGATATTGAAGAAATAAGTATTTCTTTGCCACTGGTGATGGAATTATGCAGTTGACTTATAATGAATTTTATTTTTGTTTAGTTTTAGTTTTGTATAGGAACAATCAATTTATTTATAGTGACAGAAGACCAATGAGCATCAAGTGGTTCTAAAACCTTCGTTTGAAAGAGATGTCAGGGATTGCGAATGCTTGTGAAACTTAAATGGTCTTACAGTGTTAGATATCTCAACCTTGCTTAGGAGAAAAACATGGGTAAGAGTATAGCACTTTACTGTTGCATGTTTAACACTGTTGGTTGTCATATGGTTTCTGAGAGAGACATGGATCAACAGCTCCTGGTACTAGCCTGTGGGTATTGGCCGTTACTAGCTGTTCTGAACGGGTACTAGTAAATATAATATTTACTACACACTATTATTTTCTTCTTTAGACTTGTCCTGTATATATAATTAAATATTAACAATATACTTTTATTTAACTTGTATTCTTCCTTCCTTTTGACAGAAAGAAGTATCTCAACTGCTGCCAGTGTAAGGGAAGAATATGAATTTATGAGATAAACAATATTTAAATCAGTAATATTGTATAATCATTTCACATCGACTGCAGTGGCAATCACAGTTTTACCTGATGCAAAGCCTAGTATAGTGTGCTAAACTTAAGAAAGACGCTTTGGGCAATGTAAGGTCTGGAGCTTGAAGTTAGTGTAGAAACACTTTTTTATCTCAGGCAGTTTTGGATCGTTATAAACTTGCCTACTCAAACATTTGAATTGAATTTCATTATGCAGTGATGTCAAAACATTTCAACTAACAGCATGAATACTGTGAACAATCTTGAGGTAACTTGAAAAAAACCCCAACCCACGATAATAAAAATGGGGAAAAGCAGCAGTGCAAAGCAAAATGTATAAAATGTATTCTTCAGAAGAAAATAACCTACAGTTAAACACTCTTCTGTATTATTTTATAGACACAATCCAAAATTGGATTATGAGAGTCAATGTTAGCAATGTACCTTAGAAATCTGGATGGAACACAAAAGTCTGCTTCTCTTAAGAGCCTCTGCTTTATGTCTCAAAGTACAAGAATTTAGATTAAGCAATTTACAGTCATCAGAAAAACCTCCATGGGCAGTTCAAGTAGATTTACTTCCTGGGTTATCTAATAATATTCTTTCCATTAACAGACAAAAAAATAAACTCAGTGTTATGTTTTGAGATAGATTTACAAGAGTCAAAAATCTGTTTTAAAAACCCAGATGAATTACAACCCTTGTATTTATTCAGATACTTATTGGATCAGCCTGAGAAGTTGTGTAAAATATAAGAAGTGGAAGGTACTTTTCCTACCAAATTTTCATCCCAGTTTGTCACATGATCAATTTTTTACATATAAAATACTGAGATAAAATGAATACCTCCATAGTCGAGGAATGTGATTCTGCCCCTCTACTCCAGACAAGTGAGATCCAGCCCTGAGTACTGCATCCTGCTCTAGAGCCCTCAGCACAGGAAAGACATGGATCTGTTGGAGCAGGTCGAGAGATGGGTCACCAAAATGATCAGAGGACTCTTCTCTATGAGGACAGGCTGAGAGAGTTGGGATTGTTCAGCCTGGGAAAAAGAAGGTTCCAAGAAGACCTTACTGCAACCTTTCAATATTTAAAAGGGGCTTAGAAGAAAGATGGAGAAAGACTTTTTACAAGGGCCTGTTGTGATAGGACAAGAGGTAATGTTTTTAAACTAGAAAAAGGTAGATTTAGACTAGATAAAAGGAAGAAATTTTTTGTGAAGAGAGTGGTGAAACACTGGAACAGGTTGCCCAGAGAGGCTGTAGACGCCCCATCCCTGGAAGTATTCAAGGCCAGGTTGGACAGGGCTTTGAGCAACCTGGTCTAGTGGAAGGTGTCCCTGCTCGTTGCAGGTGAGGTTGTAGTAGATGACCTTAAATGTCCCTTCCAACCTAATATATTCTATGATCTTATAAACTATTCTATAATATCTTATAGATATGCTTAAAAGAATAAAACAGAGTGATCATTTTTTTTCATAACTTGCATTTTCTGAGTGTCATGTTACTTAAAAATTTTGGTCACAGGGAAGGTATAGCACACAGGAATTTATGGATTGATGCACTGGATCATTGACATAATCTACTTTTGACATCTACAGCAAGACACAAGAATAAATTATTTCTGAAGAAACCATTTTGGTACACCATTGTTAGGTAATATGGCAGTTCTCTTGCACACTGCATTGTAGTGGCCTATATCCCTACAGTGGAAGGATCAAGGCATTCACCTCTTTTTAGGCATGTTTTCTGAGCCTGAGTAGAACATCAATTTCTTACCTATTTTTTAATAATGTGGCTGAAGTACTGTGGTGGGTTGACCCTGGCTAGGTGCCAGGGTCCCACCAAAGCCAACCTGTCACTCCCTTCTTCTTCTGGACATAATAACAGGCTTGTGGGTTGAGATAAGGACAGTGAGAAATCGCTTGTCCTTAAAAGACAAAGGCAAAATGGACCCAACTTGGGGAAACTGATTAAATTTATTACTAATAAAAATCTGAGTCAAATAATGAGAAAATAAAATCCAAATATTAAAAACACTTTTTACTCACCCTTGTCTTCTTACTGGGCTTAACTTCACTCCTGATTTCTCTACCTCCTCCCCTGTAGTGGTTCAGGAGGATGGGGAATGGGGTTTGTGGTCAGCTCATCATACCTTGTTTCTGCTGCTCCTTCCTCCTCACACTCTACCCCTGCTCCAGCATGGTGTTCCTCCCACAGCAGAGAGTCCTCCATGACCTTCTCCAATATGAATCCTTCCCATGGGCTGCAGTTCTTCATGAACTGATCCAGCATGAGTCCCTTCCACTGGGTGCAGTCCTTCAGAAACAGACTGTTTCAGCCTGGGTCCCCCACATGCCCAGAAGTCCTTCCAGGATCCTGCTCCAATGCAGGCTTCCCATGGGGGTTGCAGCCTCCATCCACCTGCTCTGGTGTGGGGTTCTCCGTGGGCTGCAGGTGGACAGCCTGACTCACTGTGGTCTTCACCATGGGCTTCAGGAGAATCTCTGCTCTAGTGCATCACCATTGCTGATGGTCTTGGCTTTGGAAAGTGGCAATTCCATCTTGGAGCTGGCTGGCACTGGCTTTATCAAACATAAGGGAAGCTTCTAGCAGCTTCTCACAGAAGCTGCCCATGTAGCCCCCCTGTTACCAAAACCTTGCCATGCAAACCCAATACATGCCACTCCTCAGCTTTATGAATCACATATTTAAGAATTGTCATTAAAATCCACATTCATCACACATTCTTCACAATCTTGTTTCACACACCACACCATAATCAAAATATCACAACACCGAATGAAAAGCAATTTACACAGATTCCACCCCTCATCTCTTCACCACAACAACCAAAGCTCCCCATGATCATTCGCTCTCTGATGTTGTTCAGTCCATGTTTTACCTGTTACCTCTCACAATTACTATCCTTATCTCAAATTCCTTAAGCCCCATATTGGTTGACAAAAAGGACTGTGGTATGTTGACCCTGGCTAGATGCCAGGGTGACCATCAAAGCTACTATATCATTTCCCTATAATTATTAAATGTCTTTCCTATTTAATTTCTCTTGTATTTTGAAGTCCAGATTTTGTAGCCCTTAATAGTCCATAAAATCTGAAATGCAGCATTTATCTTGTTTCATCTTTTTGTGTGCAGCGAAAAGGAACAAATAGATTTTGATACATTGGTTCATTATTTAGGGGGTTTGGACATTCCTGGCATGTTGAGCTGGAATCCAAATTCCTATTATAAAGAAGTTTATGTATCAAAATACCCTAGTCAGGGAAACAGACATTCTTTAGAGTATCAGTGCTACATAAGCTACATAACCCAAACCACACTTTTATGTTTCTGTGACATGGTAACTTAGTAAAGTCTACAGCACACAACTTCACAGCAATGGTGGGAACCCAAGGCTATTTTTCAGCACAGTATTGTAGGCACAGTGGGAGACAATGTTTGAAATGACCTTCTGAATTGCTTTGGACTGACATGAAGAAGCTCATATTGGTGGTATGATGACTGTGTTCCACATTCAGCTCCAGAATAATAATTACAGGTCCGTTGTTCATATAGTGTGTTGTTTACACGGCACATTTAAAAGTGAACTATAAAAAACTGCATTCTCAACTTTATTAAAAAGTAAAATCAGCTGTATGATGCTGCAGTGTTGACCCAAAACATATGGTCAAATAATAAAACAGAACAGAAAACTAGTTTATAAATCTTAGTACACTATGTTGTGCAATGCAGAATACCTTATAAAGTTTTAAGTGAACTGTGAAAAGTTTATACATATTTTCCAACTGTTCTCCAACAGAAATTATGACCCAAGGTTAGCTGTAACTATGTTATGACAGTCTTCATACAGTAGACTTTTCTAGATTCAGATTTTAAACAGTTATCTAGCTTGTGTTTTTGACTATAAAAAAAAAAAAATGATTTTATTCAGAAAAATCAACCAACCCAAAATTAAAATACAGAAATGTATTACAAAAATGTAATAATACAAGGATTATTAAACAACTGCAAAGTATAGAGGTAATGCTGTAGATGCAGATCTCCAAACTAAGTGGTTTGACATTTTAAGTCAGTGTTGTGATTTGGGCCTGATTGGCAGCCAACCATAAAACAGCAGCTCTCTCTCCCTTCCCCTCTGGCAATGAGAAGGGACAGAGAGCCAGGTTTGGGGTTTGAGATAGGACTGGGATGGGGAAAAATCCCCCTTTTATGATCATGAGCAAAAGGCAGACTCGTTAGGGGAAGAAAAAAAAGAACATACATTTATTACAGACACTAACAACACATAACAGAGTAGGACAGTGAGAAGCATTGCCACATCCTGAGAACACCTTCCCCCCACCCCTCCCTTCTTCCTGGGCTCAGCTCTGCTCCCGATATCTCTACCTCCTCCCCCAGTGGCGCAGGGGCAGGGAATGGGGGGTGCAGTCAGTGCTGCCACTTGCTTCATGTTCGGTTAAGGGAGTGTCCGAAACTTGTTCCTCCTGCTCCATCGTGGTCCCCCTCTCACAGGAGACAGTCCTCCACAAACTTTCTCCAACATGAGTCCCTCCCATGGGCTGCAGTGTTCCCCACACTGCTCCATCATGGGTCACTAACTTTCTCTGACTGGATTCCCTCCCATGGCTGCAGCCCTTCCCGAGCTGCTCCGGCGTGGGACTCCCCCGCATGCTGCAATCCTCCCAGCGCTGAATTACAGCAACGGGGCTACCTTTTCCCATGAGACCCTGGCCTTCTTTGGGCACAGCACCTTGATTATACCAAGGAGAAACCACAGGCCATAAATCAGTGTCTGCTCCACCATAGATCTCCATGGGTGGCAGGGGGGGGCCGCCCTGCTGTCTCACCACAGGATACAGGGGGGTCTCTTCTCCGGCACACCTCCCCCCTCCTTTCTTCCTCTGTTCCTCCACTGACCTTGGTGTTAACGCAGATGCAGCAACTCCTCCTCACAAGTCCCACTGCCCATCACCACGTCCCTTCTTAAATACGTTATTGCAGAGGCGCAGCTGATTGGCTCAGTTTCCCAAACAGAAGTGGAGATGACTTGGAGCTGGGGGAGCTTCGAGAATCTTCTCACAGGGGGCTGCCCCTATATCCCCCTCCCCTGCCACGAAAAAACTCCACCACTCACTCAACCCAGGACAGTCAGATACTTGCAATGAGTGCTGTAAAGAAGCAAATCTTAAATCTACTGGAACAGTCTGGTTTGGTTTATGTTGGCAAACCAAGCCTATTGACATATTTGTGGACTTCAGCTGAGATTTCATTTTGTAATAGTGATAATGTTCAGTGAAAAAGAAAAGGTTTGTAGCAGAGTGACGAGCAAAAGTTCCTGGATCTAGGTCCCTGGGCATTACAAGTTACCACCATTAGTGCACACAGAGATATCTGGAGGCTGTTGAAAACTGTGAAATTTAGATTCAGTGATGCCCAGACTTAAATTCCACTGACATACTATATCTGCTCTCGGATATGCAAACTCCATAAGATGATCCTGAAAAGATCTTCTACAAAATATAAGATGCATCAACATTCTTACCTAAGTGATCACAGTTGATCTTCTCAGAGATATTAGAGGTATGTTTTCCACTTTTTCCATTTCCTCAGACTGACTGGTGGATCTTTTACAGACATCATGTCTCCAATGTGCTTACAAGCATACCCTTCCTGTCCCCCTTTCTGCTTTTTCTGTGCAGATTCTTTTCCTTTACATCACATTCCTGCTCCACCTGAGCTTGTAGGTTTCTGAGAACAGTGTACACCTTAGGAAGTTTATTTGATATTTTGGTTCATATGACAAATTGGCGCAATTTATGCTAGACTTATTAAACATATATTTTTTCCCAGTGTTAATTCCAGTCCTTGCTCAGCACTATCTTGTAACTGTCAACACCATTTGTCTTGAGCTTTTTTAAAGCCATTCTGATGACTTTTTGTGGTGCCAGGAAAATTTATGTTATGAAGTGAACACCAGTGTCATGTACACTTGAAAAAGCCCTGCTTTCAAAATGGAGGCTTTTCACCAGGGTGCATTTGTCAGCAGGTTTTGAACTAGGGAGTTTCTTGTAGTATGCTTCAAATTCTGCCAACTGCACTCTTCTCACCAGTAGAAAGAACTGAAGCAGTAAGCCTCCCACTGCATATTATTTACTGATATAACCCAGAAGGCAGGCCATGTTTAAGAATAGACTTCTCCTGAGTTTGTGGGAAGAGGGGTAGATTAGTCTGATAAAGCCCTGTTAAGAGTATCCAATGACACACTGATTTAAGTGGACCTTGTAAAACATTACTGCTCCATCTGTCACTCTTATACCAGGTGGCGCTGGCACCCTTGCCCGTGCAGTGCCGAGTTGCTGAACCACAGCAGTATGCCACCAGGTGACAGTGACCTTAAATACATTAGTCAATACTGCTCACCTACCTATTACTGAAATAGATTGTTTTACATTGTCATCTACAGTCAATCCAACTAATCACAGAAACTCTGAGGCTTACAGGAAAGCTTAAAGCTTTTTATTCCAATATGTACAAAATAAAATTAAATAGGTTATTTGCACAGTCTGCCTGTGAGGCATCCATAGTTCCATGTTGATTTTAGAATCACTCGGTTAATATCGGCTAAGGTCAATCATTTCCACTTCAGTAGCAATAGCAACAGTTTAAGGAATATTGTCACACCATAACAAGGCACTATTAAAATGTTTGGATAGTCAGTTCACCTCCCAGATCCTCTCCAGAGACCTTCCATTAAGGAACCTATCTTTTTTTTTTTTTTTTTTTTTTTTTTTCCCTTAGGAAATCACTTTGTTGATCCACCTCAAAGGAATAGGTTTCAAGAAGTGTTAAGGTACTTCTCTGGAAATGAACTTCAGACAATGCTCAACTGGAACATAGCTCTCGGTAAAAGCTTTTGCTGATGTTCCTGAAGCTATTCATCCAACACTGGTGGTCTGACACAGAAAGTTGTAGAATCCTTGCCTGAAAACGTTCCATCATCTTCCAGTCTTGTTTTATTTTCAGAAATTTACTGAATCCAAAGAAAAATATTAACCATGGAGGGATTATCAACCCCTTTTAAGGATGTACTTTTTATACATATATTAGCTAATTGCCCACCTCATAACAAAAGTAATGTGCCTACCTATTTCATAGCATGACAGTTTAGAAGGAAAAATATGCAGAGGTGATTTATTTAGATGTAAAAATCAGAAATTTTTTATAGAAAGAAATTTGAGAAAGGCCAAGTTGCAGGTTTGTTCTCATGAAAAACATGAATATCATCAAAGCTGATATGTGCAAAGCAATAAAAGCCACTTACAGGGACAGAAAAGAATATTCTGTAAGTGGTGAAACAGTGCATCCATGAAGGTGCAGAGGATCAGCTATCAATAGCATTGGACTTCTGAGAGTATGAAGCCCTTCAGATGTCAAGTCAAAAGCAAATGGGAGCAGATGGAGGCCAAAGATAGTGGAAAGATGAATTTCAAAGAAACAGTGTCAGCTCATCAGCAGGAAAAATCAGGTAGATAGTACGAGACAAGAACATTCGAGTAGTAGGAATAAGAACATGGAAACTGCAATTTTATTTTTCTTTAGCAGAAAAATTGTTTTTTTATTCTGGTAGGTTAAAAAGCAACAATACTCCTTCCATATGCTTTCCTTCTTCCAAATGCAAAAAAACCCTTAAATTACTCTTTGTGAAACTTTTCACATTTTAAAAATGGAACTCATTTTATAAAAAAACATCTCTAAATTAAAATGGTGCCCATCTTATATCACAAATATAGTTGGAATACCCAGTGAAGTAAGCTTTTCACTTATTACTTTCTACTTTCACAGTTTACCTTCTGTAACAGCTATAAAATGCAAAAAAAAAAAAAAAAAAAAAGCTTATTCAAGAAAGAGCTTGTAGCCTAGCTTTAATGATCTGAAAATGAGACAAAGAGAAATAGTTTTAATACAGTCCAATTAAAAAATAAAATATTTCTAAATGAAAGAAAATTTTCCAGAATTTTAAACTCAACCTATTGTATACAAACAGTCCTCAGCCAAATGATTAGTGAGAAAATGATGTCTTCTACTATCATTTAGCACCTTCCCTTCTCTCTTTCTAACCACAATGTTGTTGGACTTGATTAGAGCTTCAGTGTCTTTACTAAAAAGAACACGCACAATAGGACTGCATAATACCCGTAACTGTTTATTTTCAAGGCTTACATGAACTCCAAAAAAAGAATTTCGGCAGGTGATTTTGGCTTGTTGTAGAAGCTTTTGAAATCAGTGGAAATATTCTAGGAGATCTACCTAGTTTGGAACCAGGTATCTAATAAGCGAGAACTTGGTAAGCAACATAGGTTTTTTGTACCTGACTATGTTTAGAAGTTTTAACTGTATGCTCATTGTTAAAGCCAATACTTTTCCTTTTATACCTTAGAATATTCAAGGTCTTGAAGGTTCTTGTGTAATGGTTATATTATATAGTGCATCGTTACAACTTTTCCACTGTTTCTATTAAACTTTATCTCCTTGTCTCAGCATTTTGTATTTGGAGAATGAGATGTAGTGTTATTTTATTGTTGCTAGGCAGCTCTCCTTGTCTGTTGACTGTTGATTTTCTAAGTATGCTTTACTTATGTTCCATGGCAGAAGCTATCAACCTCTATCAGATTCCAAGGTGTTGTGGAGAAAGCTTTTAATTTCTCCATTCCCTGACAAGCAAAAAAGAAAAGTAACAACAAAAAAAAAGTGTTACATTCAATCAGAAATAAATTTTCATTCCAGTATTAAAATTCTCCAGACATGTATCAGTATACTCCCTGTGTGTGTAGGAAAGAGGCATGTGTGAGTCTATGTGCATTTATGTATGCGAGCTACTGTATAAAAAAGATAGAAACCACTAGTAGAATGTATGACTGTGTTTCTGACTTGAAAAAATTATTTTACTCACTTCCAGAGTTAGCTTGGTGCTTCTATTGGAGAATAAACTACATTCATTCCAAAGCAAAGGCTGACCTCTGAACTTTTCTGAATATAAATTATTTCAGGCAATGCTAAAATAATTTATGGAAGCTTTATATTTATTTTTTTAGCATGAGTTCCATGATAACTATGTTTCTGGAATGAACTTTTGTGGTTTTAAACAGAAAAACCCATGGTAAGTTACTGTGAGGCTGGATTTCCTTTTTTAAGCAATTGAAATATCCTTCATAAGGGATTTTAAATGGATGAAGAGCAGGTGTTTTGATTTGATGGTAAATTGGTAAGTTGATTACCTTGAAAATTAACACAAGCAATAGCCAGAAATTATTCCCCTTCAAGAGATCATGAATAGAGGAAAAGAGGATGAGAGTATAAAACAACAACAAAATATTTTTAATGTTAAAATATCATTCTTTGAAGTAACATAAATGTAAAAGTTAGTTAATCTGTGCTCATACACAGAGATACATGTATGGATTTTATTACTGCTTAATACATCATTTCCAAATTCTATCTTTTTAGTGTCTTAGCCTGCTATTACAGAGTGATGGAGAATAAAAACAATGTTAGTAGCTTGGTTCTTTTGTCTCTGTATTTGTGATGAGACAACTTAATTTAGCTGTGTGTTCTTCACGGGTACAAGCAAATTATGGATCAGATAATTCTAGTTGATGCTGACCAAAGTCTGGTAGGAACATGGATTAAAACTTTAAAATTATGCCTTGACAGATAGCTCCCTTTCTATTCCCCCTGTAATTGTTACTTTTCTAGATATTGACATATGCTTTGCCTATTAACACATCATATAAAGTGGATTCCTCATCCAAAATCACAAACACTCTCTTCTCTGCTGCAAAGGATTATAAGACACCAAGTCATATAAAAAGGCATATGCCTTTTAGAAAAATTACCATTTTAAAACATCAATTCCATTAACGGTTAACATGGGAAAGTGAATCAATTTGCTGGTTTATTCTTATAAAAGACAGGTTCTGTGCTGAAAAAAACCCACTGTACATAGTTACTTCTCATGATACAAAAATTATAAGGGTAACCAAAGAAATCATGATCAGTCTGTTGTTTTGAGACAAAATGCTATATAATCAATATAGGTAGAATGGAAATAAGGTCAGTGTAGATAGTGATTTTTTTTCTTCTTTTTTTTTTTTTTTAATTATTTTTCTTTTTGCAAAGTGTGATTGACACATGCAATGAAGTAACCAAGACAAAGAAATCCTGAATGAAGCATATTTACAATATAAAAATATAAGCTCCAAATAACCTTAAATCCTTTAGAATTATTATTAAAATGGTACACACACTGAACATATTAAATCCTTCAAAATTTCAGAATAAGGGAATCTGGCACCATTTACATCATGAGATTAACATAATGCTGATAAACTACCATATTAAAATAAACAGCATGTCAACTTGTAAGGAACATATCCCTTAGTTTTATAGTATACTAATTCTTTCACATGCCTCCTGGAGAGCAGTGATACTTGAAGAAGTTTGCAGCTAACACGTCATCTTGGGATTCTTGCAGGTTGAACTATGAAACTAAACTGACTGGTGACACTTGATCAATAGTCCAATATTTCACATAAGTGTTTAGCTAATACAATATGCACTTAAATTATAAATCTTTTCTCTATTTCTTAGAACATTCTAACTTGATCTACCTATCAAATTCATGTTGCCTGAATTAGTTACATACTACAGCAATCACTTTAGAGGAACACTGCAGGAAGTGGGATCAAATGGGTGGTATGGAAGTTACAGAATATTAACAAGCCACAGCTAATATTGGCTGACACAAAGCATGGAGATTTTTTTTTTCCTGTTGTTTGTAGGAAAACAAGAATACATCCTTGTGTTCTGCATACAGAGGAAATTTACTATAACAAGTGTTTCTGGCGTAGTTACTTGGTTCCATTTGGTTCTTTTAATTCAAAGCATTAAATAACCAATAAAGCATTGAACCATCAAATAATGTGAATTATCTAGGATAATACTTTTTTATTTATTATATTTTGATACCCCTTAATCCTTTCCTTCCAGTGACTACAAAGGCCCCCTGATGGTGTTTCTCTTTTATAAACTCTTTTATGTTTCATGTTTAAATTAAAATGCTAAAGTTTATCCTATGTTGTTCCATCCTAGAAATTTTTAGGAAGTAATTTTCTTTCACAGTGCTGAGTCTAGGTGGTAGATTTAGTAAATTAGAGTTAATAAAGTATGAGAGGTTTAAAATTTGTTGTGCGTAATCTGATAATCAGGAAAGCAAACTTTGGCTTCTTCAGGGACCTGTTTGGCAGCATACCATGGGATAAAGCACAGGAGAGAAGAGGGGCTAAGAAAGCTGGTTAATGTTTAAGTCTCAGCTCCTCCAAGCTCAGGAATGATGCATGCAACAAAGAGGAAGTCGGGCAAGAATGCCAGGAGACTGCAGGGATGAAAAAGGAGCTCCTGGACAAGCTCAAACACAAAAGGAAGCCTACAGAGGGTGGATGCAATGACAGGTAGTCTGGGAGAAATACAGAGAAACTGTCACAGCAGCTAGTGATTAGGAAGGCCAAAGCCCTGATAGAATTAAATCTGGCCACGGATGTCAAGGGCAACAAGAAAAGCTCCTAGAAGTATGTTGGTGATAAAATGAAGACGAGGGAAAGTGTGGTCCCTCTCTTGAAGGAAACAAGACACCCAGTTACCCAGGATATGGAGAGCTGAGGTAATCAGTGGCTTTTTTTGCCTCAGTCTTCACCAGCAAGAGCTTCAATCACACCATGCGAGTCACAGAAGGCAAAGGTGGGGACTGTGAGAATGAAGAATTGCTCACTGTAGGAGAAGATCAGGCTTGAGACCATCTAAGGAATTCGAAGTTGCACAAGTCTATGAGACCTGATGAGATGCCTCTATGGGTCCTGAGGAAACTGGCAGATGAAGTGACTAAGCCAGTATCCATGATATTTCAGAAGTTGTGACAGTCTGGTGAAGTTCTTGCAGACTAGAAAAGGGGAAACACAGCCCCCATTTTTAAAAAGGGAAATAAGGAAGACCAGGGAACTGCAGGCCAGTCAGTCTTACCTCTGTGATTGGAAAGATCATGGAGCAGATCCTCCTGGAAATTATGGTAGGGAACATGGGAGATAAGGATGTGATTGGTGACAGCCAACATGGCTTCACTAAGGGCAAATTGTGTCTGACAAACCTTATGGCCTTCTACAATGGGGTTACAGCATTTGTGGATAAGGGAAGAGCAACTGACATCATCTACCTGGACTTGTGCAAAGAATTTGACACTGTTCTGCATGACATCATTGTCTCTAAATTGGAGAGAAGTGAATTTGATGGATGGACCACCTGGTGGATAAATAATTGACTGGATGGTCACACTCAAATAGTTGCAGTCAATGGCTCAATGTCCAAGTGGAGAGCAGTGACAACTGGCATTCCTCAGGGGTTGGTGTTGGGATCTCACTGTTTGACATCTTTGTTGGTGACATGGACAGTGGGCCTGAGTCACTCTTAGCAAATTTACTGAAAATACCAAGCAATGTGTTGAGGCTGACACTCTGGAGAGAAGGGATACCAACTAGGGAGATCTTGACAGGCTTGAGATATGGGCCTGTGCAAATGTCATGAAGATCAACAAGGCCAAGTGCAAGGTCCTGCACATGGGTTGATGCAATCCCCAGCACAAATACAAGCTGAGCAATGAGTGGATTGAGAGCAATCTTGTGGAGAAGGACTTAGAGGTATTGGTGTGTGAAAAACTGACAATGAGCCAGCAATGTGCATTTGCAGACCAGAAAGCCAACTCTGTCCTGGGATGCATCAAGACAAGTATGGCTAGGAGGCCAAAGGAGGTGATTCCTTCTACTCGGCTCTCATGAGACCCCAGCTAGAGTACAGTGTCCAGCTCTGGGACCCTCAGCATAAGAAGGATATGGACCTGCTTGAGTGGATCCAGAGGAGGCCACGAAGATGATCAGTGCAGCTGGAGCACCTCCTTTATGAGGACAGGCTGAGAGAGTTGTGGTTGTTCAGCCTGAAGAAGAGAAGGCTCCAATGAGAACTTATAGGGGCCTTCCAGTACTTAAAGAGAGCTTACAGGAAAGATAGGGAGCGACTCTTTATCAGGGAGTGTAGTGATAGGATGAGGGGTAATGTCTTTAAACTGAAAGAGGATAGATTTAGATCAGATACATGGATGAAATTCTTCCCTGTGAGGGTGGTGAGGCACTGGCACAGGGTGCCCAGAGCAGCTGTGGCTTCCCCCTCCTTGGGAGGGTTCAAGGCCAGGTTGGACGGGGCTTGGAGCAACCTGGGCTGGGGGAAGGTGTCCCTGCCCGTGGCAGGGGGGTTGGAGCTAGATGATCTTTAAGGTCTCTTCCAAACCAAACCATTCTATGGTTTTATGAAGCTGTTCTTTCTATGTTACATAGAGACTTATGTTATTTTGAATTACATTTGTGTTATCAGAAAGTCGTATGTTTCAGCACACACCATGTTTTCACATACCAGGAAGACATGTTTTCAGCATACATGTTCCATATAAACAAAAGATTTTTTTATGAACTGCATAGGTTTAGCCTTAATAAAAGAGACAGGCCAACATCACTGTGTTAAAATAACCACCTTTTGTATAAGACATACTGTACAAACATTGTTCCAGACTCCACCTAATGTCAGTCCTTTGTTAACTCTAGACATCTCTGTCAGATAGGTAAATATTAATTTTCTGGTGTGAATGTTGAGGATATTCAGAAAAAATAATTTTGCATTGCTGTGATCTAGCAGGTCTGGGTGATGAGACATATCTCAGGGGCTCAAAACCAACTTTTACTTGTAAGTGAATAGAAGTAAAGTATTCATAAATTTTGTGGATTTTTTTTCTGATCTTTCTCCTCCCCACCCTGAGTCCCACTACCTGCTTTCCTCTTTCCTGGTTCTTAAGGAGAAATCATTTAATATCAGTTATGTAATAGCTAGAGAAATACTCTGACGATTTTCACAATTAAAAAACAATTATTTAGTAAACTCTATCTGAATTTGCATTCAGCTTGCATTCTCTCCTCCTGTTCCACTAGGCAGCATGTCAACTATGACACTAACACTGATGAAATATTTTGATTATCTTTATGCTCTGGAACATCAACCAGCTATCACTGAAAATGGAGAAACAAAAAACAAATGGGGAAGATAAAATAAAAACATATATATTTGATAGATAAAGACTTGGAAACTGGTTTATTTCCTCTGGGTGGAATCATTAGTATTCTTATAAATGCTAGTGTATCTTTCTGTATGAAAGTATAAGCACTGTACCTCAGTTTCTCCATAGGAAAGGACACTGAAATAACAGAAGCAAATGTATTTCAGACCCATAGTTAGATATTCAGCTGGTATAGATGGTATAGTTCCACTCCTTTCTTATGTTACGTAGTCTCAAAATAATAAGGAAGAACACAAGAACTGAAAATTTGCTAAACTTAAACATTTGAAATCTAGAGACAGTTAAATGCCAGGTTTGACAACCAGTTCTTCAAAGCAGCAGTGCTAATTCTCTCTGATCTTATGAAGGAAGCTGTGCAAATATTTACCTTTCTGAAATGGTCAATGACTGCCTATGACAGAAAAAATGGAAAACGTACAGCCTTAATCAATATATTTAGAAAAGAGAGGAGGCCTGTGCTTTTCCACTAACCACTCATTTCATGTGTTTTCAGATCCCAGGGAATGTCTTTGCCTTCTAGTACATACTGTCTCTTAATAGAGTGTACTCAAACTGATGGCTGTTGTAGCTCAGCTAAAAACATCGTTCTACTGAAATCTGATGGCACTTCACCTTCCAGTTCCAAACTAAAGGGAATATTTCCTGTCCTTGACGTTCATTCTGTTTATCTGTATCATTGTCAGTAAAATATTTTTGTTAATGTTCTTTTGTTTTTTCTGTTTTTTTTTTGTTTGTTTGTTTGTTTTTGTTTTTTGGTTTTTTTTTTTTTTTTTGTTTTGTTTTGTTTTGGTTTTTTTCCCAATAAAAAAATTTCTTTTTTTTGAGAATAAAATTAATGTGGATCTGGTGGAAATCCTGATGAAATACTAATCTAGTCCTATTGTAAACATCATGCGGGTGGTCATCACTTGTGTATCTTGATGTTATATGGTGTTGTTCACAGAGAAATTCATAGAATATGTATATATTTTGATAATGTATGTATTTTTATAGTGTATATATATATTCATATATAACTGTGACCTTTTTTTTTGCTCTCTGCTTAACATTACAATAATACATCATGGTTTCCTTGGTAGTCAGTCAGGTTTCAGGACTCCAGTAATTTTTATTTTCTTTCTTAAAGTCTGAATATCATTTGCAAGATAAAGTAAATAAAACTGATCTACTATGTCAGGAATGTTGTACCTAGCTGTCTACATGGGTGTGTCACATGGCCCTGGTAAAAGGGCATCATACTGAAAAAGGAGTTCTCTTAGGTCAAATTATGGTTTCCCCACTGACAGGTCTAAGATTCAGCAGTGGAATAACTGAGAAAACTACTCCTAGAAAAAATTATTCCTACATGGTTCTTGGCACAGGTCAAGCTATGCTATTCATTAAAATAATAAGGCTTGTCCTGTCTATGCTCCTGTCTGCTCCAAACAACCTTGGCCCAGTTAGAGGTTCACAGACACTTTGAAAAAGTCTATAAACCAAAAATATATACATATATTGACACACTTTGGACTCCTGTGGATCTCTGTGGGTGAACTCTCCACATCTTCGTATTTAATTTGCAACTATTCATTTTAGGGACCATGAAATGTATGAAGATTGTCTTACAAAATGCATATTTGATAACTCTGCCAGGTGAATACATATCATATAAAAAATGTAGGCATGAATTTAGCAGTAAAGGAGCTTGGCCATTTCCAGATTCCTTGCTAGCAATTTCTCTATTACATTTGGCATCTGGGAGTAGGCAGCCATTTACATTAGGTGGGATTTCATCTATTCATGGAATGTATTCACAAACTCAACTTAGTTGATTCACATTCAATATCTCTGTGCTCAGTTGAGGAAAAATTACAATTCTGCTCCAATCCAAGGGAGGAATTGCCTTCACACAAGGAAGTCCGAAGGCAAATACTATCTAGATGAAACTTGTATAATACGATAGTATCTAATATTGGTTATGATTCATTGTCAGAAGAGACATATAGTAGGTAGGGTTCCATGGGAGCCTGCCTTGCACTGGGGACAGACATATAAATATATGCTTCAATAAGGTATATACCTCAGTGTAAGTATAAACTGTATCTTTATTTTCCTTAGAGATGGCCAGTGGAGTATACAGTCCATTTACTGTATTTGCAGATTATATCAAACTGTTGAGGGGTCAAAGACTAGAACTGTAGAAAAGGATTAGAATTCAAAATAATTTGACAAATATTTATATTTTCTATACAAAATCAATCTAAAATGTGTAAAATAGTAATAAGGACAGAAGCAAAATTCTAAAGTTAGCTCAGATAATCTGCAACACAAAGAGAAATGCAGTGCAGGAAATTTGTAGTTTATGGTGAATCACAAGCAGAACATGACTCAGACCTGTCATGCTGTTGCAAAATCTGTAAGAGATAAATACTTCTGCCTTTCTGATATTTCTGCATTTTCCTGAAAATGGAAGATGTGGGCCAACCTGCTCCACAGAATGGCCATGAAATAACAGAATATCTGAAGAAAAATTGAATGAGTTTGTATTGTCTCCAAAACCAAAATAGTAGCTTCAAAGATGAAGAGTATATAATGTTCTTCATGATCACTGATGTTACGACCAAATTAAAGAAAAAAACAAAATTATAGCAAGAAAGATTTAGATAAGTAGCTACCATTCATGTGGTAAAGACTTTAAGTGCTGAAATGCTTGGTTGGAGCAGGTAGCTGGATATTGTTCACTAGAGGTTTTTGGAAACTACTTAGCCAGAGATGTCATAAATATCATTAATTCTTCTTTGGACTTTCTGAGGTTCTCTTCTGTTCTATTTTCCTAGATTCTATAGCATGTCTTTTATCCTCCATGACATCTAAGAAAGATTTGATTGCTAAAAAAAGAGATGTACAGAAGGATTATTTACTGTATTATACGGTACACAAAAAGCTCTAGAGCTGTCTATCAATGAATGCTAATGTTTTTACTAATCTGTTCCTAAAATGTATGAATAATAATATAATCTTAATTGCCTTTTAAGATAATAAAACAATATTTGGCATAGTCACACAGACTGTCTTTGGAATCACCATTACTTTTTCCTTTCAGACTTTGATACAGAAAAATAATACTCCAGGAATTCTCCTGTTCTGCAGAGGAGATCATAAAAATCACTTTTCACTCATTACTTAAATTAAAATTCACTGCTTGTATGTGCTCTGCATAGCACCCAGCCTTTTGTTGCACCTAAGAAAGAACAAAAATTACTTGAAAATTAGTAACATCTCTTCTGTGGGATGAATCTCAATGGAGTTAACAACAAGAAAAAGAAAGCAAAGACTTGTTTATCAAGACTGGTGTTTCTAAGGAAAAAGGGACAAAACCCTGACAGAAACACATCTGTTCTGATGTTCTTATTATTTGTTTCAATGTCTATTTAAAGCAATTTTTTGTATGCAGAAGAAAAATGCTTCACTTAATATTTTTAACTTTTTAGAATATCTGGGTAGTAGCAGTGTGTCAGTGACAGAAATACATAAAATATGAGACTAAGAGTTCTATCTAATGGGCTGGAGACACAGTTAGTTTAAAAACCAAGTGCATAGTTTTCTGAGTATATCCAGTCTCTTATATAATTCACAAACATGGACACTGTCAAAATAGACTAAATGTACTTCCTTCTTCCTCTAGCCTTCTCCTACATTTGTTTAATTATTTCTTGCTCTCGTTAGTTATTGGTGTGATAACATACCACTACACTTCATTCAACCAATCACAATAAAGCATTAATCTTGCACCCAGTGAAATTAACAGGATTTTCCACACTGGCTTTGATGACTCAGGAACTGGTATGAGATACTGCAGCAACGAGAATAACTGTTTTTTCAGATTAACAGATGACTCATA
Organism: Tyto alba; assembly: GCF_018691265.1. NCBI lineage: Eukaryota > Metazoa > Chordata > Aves > Strigiformes > Tytonidae > Tyto > Tyto alba. The sequence goes on along the minus strand of NW_024881275.1, from coordinate 19,006,664 downwards.
TTTATTCCTTTATTATGATATTAACTTAAACTGAAAAGTTTTTGGAGAAGATTGCAGACCAGAATTCAGTTCTGTGCCCCTGTAGATTCAGAGAGCATAGCAGCTCAAAATGTCAGTGTTTTATACCACACAGACAAAGCTTAAATATATGCACTTTCTGAACAGTCATTTTATCTTAGTGAAATGGAATAACATTGACCTATACTCTAAAAATATGCTGAGTACAAAAAAAAAAAGAACAGTATTAAACATGGTATCTCTCAAGTACGATGGTGGGAGAAAAATGTACAAATGAGATTTCACATATTAGTTTATCTTGGTGTTTTTTTCCCAAATATTTGACCTGGCTTGAGTAAACAGCAGTGTCTGAACTTACACTGCTGTTGCATCACTTTTATTTGAAAGCTTTTATTTCCTAAAAGTTGGTTTTGTAGCTGAAATTTTCAATTATTCCTGCATTTGGCTGTGTGCACTTCACTACATACTGGATATTGTCTGGTTCCTTTCCTGACTTGCATGTAGACTTTCACAACTGTTTAAATATGTCTATTGTTAAAGGAATTTTTGTTCTGGTAAATCTTCTCAAGATATAAACAAAAGATATGTCAATATTCTGAGATCTGGAAGCAGGAGTCCTATGGAGTAAAATGCTTACATTCATGGATTAGTTTGAAAACTCACCTGGCTGGTGAAGGGAAAGATAATTTATAAAACATAGAGTGGCATCCTTCTGATGTATGTTAGCTTGTTTAGCTTTTTATTATGAATTAAGTATACTTTAATAAGAATATTAGTATTTTCCATCCTAAAGGAAATCTTGGGAACATTTTCATTTTACTTCCACCTCCCACAATACATAGATTAAAAAGAGACTTTTGCCAGTTACTAAAATTCAGTTATGAACTGAGATTTTATGACCAAGTTATAGATCTGTCAAAATAGGCTTGCTGATAGAAGTCTCAACAGTCTTAAAAATATATATTAATAGAAAATCTGTTTGCCAAAAAGGCAAAAACATTTCCTGTAGACTATCCATACTCATGTTCATAATAAGGACTGATTTAGACACGAAAGGGGCCAGTCCTACCCCAGCCCAATATGGCTGCTGAATCCTGTGTTCCCACACTTCACACCTTGGCTAGGCAGTTGTAAAGGTTCTCTCTCTCTTCCCCGTTTTTTTTTTTTAAGATTTGGTCTGTATTTCACACTTGCATTTCCCTAACTATCATAAGAGAACTAAAAACTTTAGAAGATATTAAGAGAGGCAATTGAAGATTCTGCTTATCAAGGATGCTACATAATTCATTGAATGTTAATACAGTTGTGTTTTTAATTCCTTTTTTCAGTTAAAACATTTGGGAGAATAAGACAGTTTTGACTGAGTCAAGATTTTCTTACTAGGAGACCAGAATTCCTTTTAATACTATGGAGACAGTACCAATAAAGCATAAAAAAATAATAAATCAGACAAAACCCTGTTTTAATTGCCATTAGTATGTTTTCGGAACCTTACCTAAACCATCTGTTATGGATGTTTACTGCTGATCATAATCTGATATAGTCTTTAAGTACTGAGAGAACAGCAGGGTTTTTTTAAAAGATATCTCATTGTATACTATAATGGAGTTTTTATGGTATAAAATATTACAAAGCCTGAAGTTGACTCTTTGAACCTGTAATTGCCACTTGTTATTGTTGAAATTGAGGAGCTGTATATATCTGTAGATATTTATTAGCTGGCATAAGAACAAGACAAACTTAAAGGCAGCTACAAATAACTGTCATATCCTCAGCTCCTGTGACAGCTATTAGCTCAATAAGAGAGGATGAATCTGACAAATATTATGGTATTTTATATCATGGAGATATATATATATATGATATATGTGTAACCTTGAGACACTGAATAGCTTCAGGGATGAAAGGTTTTGAACAGAGCTAAAGAAAATATAAATCATCCACAAGAAAAGGAGTAATCGGAGCACAGTAAAGCTGTAATAAGTGTAAATAACAACTAGAATTCTCTGCCTTATTTGATACTAATTTATCATTTAATGTCTCTACTTCAACGTGCATATGAAATGTAATCAGCTCATAAGGGTCATGCTTTATACTTCGTATACTGACTGGACTATCAGTCTGCCAAATCTTCATTCAAAGCCTACCAATAACATGGAGAAGTTCATCTTCCAGCACAGAAACAGGTATGCTAGGTGAAGTTCAACATTTACTTGTACAATAAAAGAGGCTGAGGAAACTGCCATGTGCCCTGAGGTTTTTCCTGTCTGCTGATGTAGAGTTGCACTTCAACTTTGAGTACACTGTAGATTTCCATTCAGGAAGCAGAGACCTATTTGAACCTTGCTTAAAGTAGGTGTGCTTTATGAATGAATGATGTTTGCTTTTTCAATACAAAGCCATCTACTTCCAATTTCATTAACATCATATATATCATAATATATTTAATTATTTTATAAAATTCAACACCTTGAGGAGATAACAGTGGATTAGCCAGATTCAAAGGTATTTAAATTTGAGGGTAAGAAGTTTTTCTTTGTTTGATAGGGAAGAAAAAAAAAAAAAGAAAACAAAAATTGATACTGCTTTGTTTTCTCCTGCTGGATAAGTTTCACTGTAGTTTTAAATATTTTTACTTATACACTATCTCTCTGTATTAGATGTATTATTTATATATTATGTTATATTCCATCTTTCAGTACGAAAACAATCTGAGCCAGATGATAATTTAATTTGCCACAGTATTTAAAGAAGATTTTTAATGAATTGCAGTGTAGCTATTAAGAATGAAATTAAACAGAAAATTAAATTTGAGATTTCTTCTATAGAAGGATTTCCATACAATGAAAAAGTATTTCTGTAATATGTAATTTATTTGCTGTTAAATACATCTAAAGGATGCAAACACTATTAGGCCATGATGAAGTACTGTTATAAATGATACAGGTTCCTTCCAAGTTTTAGTCCAAAGACATATGCCCTGAGAAATTACATTAGTGATAAAAAGAGTAAGAGGATGGCTAGGAGATTGGCACTGATGTATGGTGTTCTTCATCCGCAGATGAGCTTTGGAGTCAGATTTATGTTCACAGTGGGGTCAAATCAATAGAAGTGATAGCTGATGGCTGTGAAACCTCTTAGTCCATTCTCTAGTTCCAAGATGGCAATTTGCTCATCAAAATCACAGTCAGTGCAAAACCTGGTACAAAGCTGCATCAGGTCTAGCTGGCTCAGGTGGGAAGCAAAAATGCAAATCACTTTTGTGATTCAGTTAAGCTTACAGACTTAAGGGAAAGGACAAGATGCAAAGACACGGTGAAATACTTTATATATTTTTTAGAAACAAAGTCTTGGCAGTTGAAAAATAGTGTTTACTTATTGATTCCACTGCTCAAACTGAGCTTGTAGGAGAGATTAATAATTACTTTTAATATACTCTTTAGTGAAGCATAGGCATATTTCTGTTTTATATGTTTGCATGCACATATGGAAAACTGTCTTGACAGTGTTCTGGCTGAGATGCAAAATCTACCCATAATCCTTTTACCCACTGTGACTATGAAATAAAATGTAGATCATTGCCATGTGCCCGTTCCAAAGCTTTGTTTACCCTGTGTGCATATGCAAATAGGATAAAAAATAATGAAAGGGAAAACTATTAGTCCTGGATTGATCTCATACCATTTTTGAGAAGTATAACTACGTGGATTTTAGAATAGTTATTTCTGACAATGTAGTCATATAAAAGAGAAATCAAGTCCTCTTGAGAGAAAGGAAATGCAGAATATAATGAAGTTACATCTTTTTACTTGTAAGGAAACCAAATATATCTCAAATAAATTCTACACTTCACCAGAATTTGATGTTAAATGTATTTAATTACTGCTGATAAATAATGATAAATATAGGTCTACATATCAATCCATGAATGGCTATGAGTTTCATAATAGGATGCTTTTATTAACATTTTTTAAACCAGAGATATGGAACTTGAGGGAAGATACTATTTTTATTTAGTCTTAAATGTGCAACTGAACCTAGTTATATTTGTACTTCATAAACAAGTATAAAAGGCTTTCTTAAAAGACGGGGGGGGGGTGTTTAACATTTAGTTTGGTATTGATTCTTTAATTTGATGAATTCCAATAATATTCAGGGATACTGAACTAATTTTATATCAATTATTCTGACAACACGTCAGGAAAAGTGTAACAGATTAGAAATTATTTGACTTATCCAACCTCACATGGGGTTAAATAGATATTCTGTGGTCTGCACTGTGAAAGCAACATGACTAGACAAGTAATACTGTATTATTTAAATTGTGTTCATAAACAGGACCACCATTTGTGCAGTTATGCAGAATTTGTTAGAAGTAATCTTGTTCCAAAAACGATTTAGAAGAATGGCAGTGCTAGAGGTAGTGGTCATTAGTTTATGAATCTCAAGATAGTTTGAGCTGTTGACGTTTGTATGACTTTTTGAAGGTCAGACTGCCTATAATTGGTTCATAGTTAATGTTTAACATGGTTTTATATATTTGCATAATCTTTATGCAGTTAGGGTTTCAAAAAGAGCAAAATAATTAAAAAAAAATGTAAAAGCTAATCCCCCACTCCCCCCCTTTGCAATTACACACCCCAAATATCTGCTTAAAGATGATGGTAATGAAGGATAGGGACTTTGTGGTTTGGTGCAGTCTCCCCATGGTATTCCTTTGAACTGCTGAGATGTAGCCACTTACTCTTTCTTGTTTATTCCAGTTTTCACAAACCTTGCCACTCAGTGTAACCACATGTTCAAAGAAAAACATAAAATAGTGTAGTTTTAAAGGACTAGATGATTTTCTTTGTACTCAAAAGCAGCAACATTAAAAAATGTAATACGCAAATTCTGAACTTAGATGTGTTCCAATTTTACTGCTGTTTACTTCAAAGGGTCCTGAAAAGACTATGCTGGAGAATTGCATTCTTGTGTTGAAAAATTAATATAACACTGACACTGACCCATTTTCTAATTCTCTCTGCTTTATGAACTTTAAAAGTTTTTATATTTGTAAGGCAAGTCCACGGTTAAATGTCTTTTAAGATACTGTCCCTTGAAAGGTTAAAAAGCAAACCATGTTATGCATTAGGTTGTTTATTTTTAAAATCAGGAAGATAGTCTAGAAACTGCAATTGTTTTGACTGCTTCTGTTGAGGCCAACATTGTTAAACAGATTATGTTATATATGTAAAATTGCTTATATTTTTTGAACGGATCTTGAGAATCCTTACTCAAATTGTTGACATCAATTGAGATATTAAGGCCAGTATTCTTGTCTTTATGAAAAAAATAAGTGTTTTCAATTACTTTAGCTGTTATTTTGGAAAGTAATAACTTTCTCTCTGTTCTACAAAGGTTATAAAGCTGTGTAGGCTACAACTAACATTGCAAGTGTTAATACTTCTGTGAAATACTCAGTTCATTTGACTGATCCAAAATGGCTGTAATATGGATTCATCCTTCTGTGAAGGTATGACAGATGCCTCTAAAAGATTAATATACAGGTTGTAGCATAGGTAATTCTACATCTATAATCTCTGTGTCCTGGCAAATGTCCAATAACTGTTCAAATAGACAGTTATTTCTAAGAAGTCAATAACGTAAATACTGTGTTGTTGTGGTTAATGTTCCACTGGGTAATGTAAGCGTAAAGCAGGTATTATTAGAAATTTAGCCTTGTGTTTGGTTTCCCATGGAGCACACTGAACTGCACAAATCACTATCTTCCCTTTCCCCATTCTGGAAACTTTCTGAATTTTTACGTTCATCCACACCAGAAATTACGGGGGTGTCAGTATTAGTACTCATCTCTTTCTGTTTATTCCAAAGAATATCTAAATGTTTAAATGCTTGGGCCACTATATGATGTAGTTTACATGTATTACATTGCTCTGTCAGTATTATATAATTAGATATGAATAGAGTGAGTGTGGTTTATAATTTCTGATTATAATAATATTCTGTTATTTAGTGTATATAATTATCACTGTTCATGGCAAACTATAATTATTCTGTTTCTTGGAATAATTCATAAGATGCAATGTTTAATGTCTGCTGTAAAGATCCATGAAATTATTTTATCAAAGAGGTAGTTTTCATTTTTAAAGATGAGCTGATTATTTTGACCGTTTTACCTTATTTTGACTGTTTTACGTTATTTTGGAGATTCCTTCACTTTCTTTTTTGCATCAATCTCTCCTATATGAAAAGGGGAAAAATACAGTGTTCCAACAATAGTCTGAACAGTAATAAAACATGGTGTGTTATTCTGCTAGACTGTAAGATATGATACAATATGCAAAAATAGTACTTCTCAATGTATGATCTAAAAACTGGCAGAATAGGGTTCTGCATTTCACTTGAAATATCTGGATTCATAAAGGAATTATATTTGTGAAATTGAAAATTACCAATAACTATGATAAGTGCAATATCTTATATATTTTAATAAATATGTATAAAGAAACAGGTAGCTATATGTTTAGCTCAGTGATGCAATAAAGTAAACCATGGCGTGGGATGCTGCTGTACAAACAGGCATATAATATCCCAATATTTTTTTGTTTTGCACAGACATATTACAGCTTTGTATTTTCTTGTTATAATATTGAGAGAAATAAAGTTATCTTATAAAAGCCATATTCATAATGAAGACTTACAACGAAAGAAAATGCACATCTTGTTTATCCATTAAGCTTTCAAATAACAAAGGTACTTAACCAGAGCTCCAGATTGCTTAACATAATTAATTATATAATAAATGTAATGAAATTGAGTTCTAGCAGCTTTAATATAAAAAAAATCCATTGGAGATTAGCCAGTTGTCTTTCAGATAGGAAGCAGTTATTGAAAGATCTTTTTAGTCATCTGCGTATTTAATGATGAGAAAAAAGCTGTGGGGTCCCAGGTTTCATTATCTGCTAGATCTCATTTTAAGGAAGGCAGCCACCTCATGCCTTCCTGTGAATGTAGATGAAGAATAGGTTGTTTACAACTGAAGGTGGCATTGCATGGTATTGTCTAAATTAAGTCATGAACCTGAGTAAAAAAAAAAAAAATAATTTCACAATAGTGTACATTAATGTAAATGAAGATGGCCCTGTGAGTTTTACCCATTGTGGTGTCTACTTGGCATCAATAATTAAATGTAAACTCTGATGAGTGACTTAATTACCACTCACTGGCACAAAGATCAAGAGGAATGGTTATGTTTAATACTGCTTCATTCATTTTTATGGTTTTCAAACTGTCAACTTCTGTATCTACTCCATTTGTAGTTTGGTCTTGTTTTGGTGCTTGTACATTTTAAGATTTCTATTTGGCTCTGTGTCTTTTTTTGGTGTGGTGGGTGAGTAGCTTGTAGAGGTGCTTATCTGTTTTCCCAGAATGTAAGCTTACACTGGAGATGTGTGTGAGAATAGAGCTGGGAAAGCTGGGTCTCATCTTACTTATCAATCACCTGGCTGGTGAGGGCACAACGTCTGTTTTGCTGTGCGTACACACCCCAGTGGTTTTGCCGCTGGCTGCACATACCCTGGCTTTCAGCAGTCATTTATCAGTATCTAATAGTCGGTCTCCTGTTCCCCAACCATTATTCTTACAGTGTTCCACACAAACATTTACAAGAGGCTACCTCACAAATTTCCCATAAAATCAAGTTTCCTGTTTTTGTTGCAGTTTGAATGGAAGGCAAGATTTCTGGGAATATAAAGGCAAAAAGAAATATTTTTTGCGAGCTAAAATGTACTACAAAAGGAGAGTCATAATAGTGACCATTTATACCTCCATACCTCCTTTGGGTTGGGCACATTTTTTTTTGTGTAACTCTAATTCAAACTTTAGTGTCTTACCTTCTAAAGAAGAAAAAATAAATCCTTCCTTTTTACAGAGAGCTTACAGTTCTGTATAAAATCTCATTAGTCTTGCATATCGGTATTTCCTCTTTTTCCTCAACAAACTACTTAGTCTCAGCCCTGTGTCATGTGTAAAAGGTTAGCCCTGATGCTGGTAAGAAAAAAATTACACTTTCCTGAACAGTACAGTAGCTGCACTGTATTGTAAACATTGTCCTTGGAACAGGCTAACATTTTTTAAGATTATAGATGTCACCAAACTCTGACTTTCTGAATAAAGAAAGATGGAGTTTAGTGAAATCTGTAGCAGACAGGCAAGAAGGATGATCTGAAGTATAGGATAGTTTTCATATAAGGAAAAAATCTGGATAAGAATTGACTGTTCACTGCCTCTTTCAGTATAGAAACTAGGCCTTTCAAATGAAGTCAGTAAGAATTAGTGAAATTCCTAGCCCAAGGATGTTGTGTGTGAAACAAATGTAGAGGTATCCAAAAGGAGACAGAAAAAGCACTTACTATTTAATAAGTTCAGGGTAACTGCAGAGATAACTTCTAACAGGCTCAGGAGATCTGAATAGAAAACTGTTGGAAGAGGTGCATCACTTATGCGTGTTCTACTCCACCTATTTCCACCTAAAGCCCCTGTCAAAGACAAAAGCCTGGACTGTAAATGCATTAAATGGACTCTTGATCTGAACTAGTGTTGTGGTTTAGGCCTGATTGACAGCCAACCACAATGCAGCAGCTCTCTCTCCCTTCCCCTCCGGCAATGAGAAGGGACAGAGAGCCAGGCTTGGGGTTCAAGATAGGACTGGGATGGGGGAAAATCCCCCTTTTATGATCATGAGCAAAAGGCAGACTCGTTAGGGGAAGAAAAAAAGAACATACATTTATTACAGACACTAACAACACATAACAGAGTAGGACAGTGAGAAGCATTGCCACATCCTGAGAACACCTTCCCCCCACCCCTCCCTTCTTCCTGGGCTCAGCTCTGCTCCCGATATCTCTACCTCCTCCCCCAGTGGCGCAGGGGCAGGGAATGGGGGGTGCAGTCAGTGCTGCCACTTGCTTCATGTTCGGTTAGGGGAGTGTCCGAAACTTGTTCCTCCTGCTCCATCGTGGTCCCCCTCTCACAGGAGACAGTCCTCCACAAACTTTCTCTGATTTGAATTCCTCCCATGGGCCGCAGCGTTCCCCACACTGCTCCGTCATGGATCACTAACTTCCTCCGACTGGATTCCCTCCCACGGCTGCAGCCCTTCCCGAGCTGCTCCGGCGTGGGACTCCCCCGCATGCTGCAGTCCTCCCAGTGCTGAATTACAGCAGCGGGGCTACCTTTTTCCATGAGACCCCGGCCTTCTTCGGGCACAGAACCTTGATCAGCTGAGCAGGAACAACAGGCTGTAAATCAATGTCTGCTCCACCGTAGATCTTCATGGGTGGCAGGGGGGGCCGCCCTGCCATCTCACCACAGGATACAGGGGGATCTCTGCTCCGGCACACCTCCCCCCTCCTTTCTTCCTCCGTTCCTCCACTGACCTTGGTGTTCATGCAGCTGCAGCAACTCCTCCTCACAAGTCCCACTGCCCGTCACCACGTCCCTTCTTAAATACGTTATCGCAGAGGCGCAGCCGATTGGCTCAATTTCCCTAACAGAAGTGGAGCTGACGTGGAGCTGGGGGAGCTTCGAGAAGCTTCTCACAAGGGGCCGCCCCGATAGCCCCCTCCCCTGCCACCAAAAAACTCCACCACTCACTCAACCCAGGACATCTAGTAAAAGTCTGTTTAAGAGTTGGGGAGCAGATGCTAAAAATTTAATAAGCTATTTGCACTATTTATGTTCTAAATGTTTAGGGGGAAAGGAGGATTATAGTTCTAGTTCTTAAGCATCTCTTTTGCTCATAATACAGTCCTTAAGTTATGTAGCTGCATTTTATTTTCTGAAACCCTGAATATCCTGAAGTCTGCAAATGGTTTTATTTTCAAGAGTCATAACTTTGCTCATGGGTGGCACCTCAGGTCTGAGGGTTGAGTTAATTTGCAAACATGGCTTGCATGATTTTTTTTCATTTGTGTTTCTCTCTGTCATGAAGTGTAACAAATTGTTCCAGTTTCTACACATCTCCAGATACACGGCCCTTTCTATGCTTAGTTTCATCCATGACTTCAAAAACATGATATGAGATTTCAAATCATTGGGATCAGATATTTACGATTGTAACACTATGTCTGGAGGGCAATTCTTCAATAAAATCATTAGAACACTAACAAAGGTCTAATTTTCTAAAATATCTCACATACTGTCTAATGTGTTACAAGTTTCTTAGACTAATTTTAAATATTTTTTGTTTAGGAATAGTGCAATATATTAGGAAAAAATAGTGAATTATCTTTTTACATATAGGCTTCTGCATGAGAAAAGGTATCCAAGAATCATTGCTCTTCTTTTGGAAACCAGATGTCATTCCCTCCAAAGCCTGTGCTGCATAACAATTCCATTACAATTTTTGTGAAGTAGATGTCATTGTTGTTTCCTCTTGTGGCAGAAGTTATCTTGCCTTTATCTAAAACTGAGCAATATGGATTCTATATATAAGTAGGAATCAGATGATATATGATTATACACATAATGAAACTGTCAAAATTATGTTTGTAATGATTCTCTGCCTGGCTGTTGCGTACACAGGTGGAAGAGAAAACCTTATCCCATCTAGGTCTTTCGGAATTTGTTTTGTCTCATGTAAAAAAATGGATTTTTCTTAAATTTAAGTAGCAGATGTTATTCTCTCAGCAAAAAAAGATGCTGTCACATTAACATGATGCCTGTGGACACCAACATACTTCATCACTTAGGTAATTTTAACTACACAAAACCCACAGTCACACTTGTGTTTAGAGTTTAGAGGTTTTATGCTCTCTATGTGGCTAAATATTTGGGTTATTAACCACAAATTAATTTTACCAATAAGGGCTTTTTAAAATTTGACTTATTAGTAAAATACCTGAATGCTTTTTGTGTAAAATCAATACCAATAGCTATTCTCTAAATAGATTTTTGGTGTCTGACACATTTTTCTTAAAATAAAAAGAAGTTCTTGACTTGAACAAGAAGTTATAATATCTTTTCACATATTTCTACTACAACATTTTTTTTTTTCCAGAGTGGTCACCTGGGTGGTGACTCATATGTGTGACTCATAGTGACTCATCAATGTAATGAGTGTTTTTGTGATGATACAAAGATTTTTTTTTTTTTTTGAGATATAAGATTTTTTTCTTTCCTTTTTTTCAAACTGTTTAGTTTAGTGGAGAGGAAAGTACTTTGGATTCGTATATTCTCATTTATTTGGAATATGTTGTTAATGTGTTCTCTGGTAATATTTAGTATACCTAAGAAGTAGCCAGGAATGAAATAATACCTATGCAGCTAGTCAAGCTCACATGTGAGCTGTCCAGAGGGATTTTTGGTTTTAGTTAACTGCACTGGATAAATATTATACATTGTACAGTTACTTCCTTGTGGCCATGAGCACTATATAACCCTGTAAACATAATTTGAACTTTTTAATATAAAAAGTAAATTCAAATAACAGTGTAATTCTGAAATTACTCTCTCTGTCTCCTTCCCTTTTTGGGTCGGTTTTGTGTTTCTTGCAAACCCATCAGAGAGCACTTTGTGTTTCATACAGATAATGGAGATCAAACCTCTTTTGCATTTTGTTTGTTGTGTTTATGTTTATTTCTTTGTATAACACATTTAAGTGAAAGCTTTTTTTGTGCCATTTCCTGCATTCTCCTGGGGAAATATAACTTTGCCAAAGTTGGTTTATGGGAAATGTGACTGCTTTAATTTGCTGCATCAGCTCACTGTGGCCTATTAAAATTATGCAAAGTAATTTTAGCTCAGATGTCAATATGGGCATTTTGCAGTTTTATTCATCATCTGTGTAGCATTTGCATTGATGATCTGCATTTCTTTTAAATTGTCTTGCACCTTGTGAAACAGGCACTGTAAAGAACTGTAATAAGGCATCCATTTGCACTGTAAACCAGTCCATTTCACTGAACCTACAAAACACACTTGATTATTTCTTCACAGTGTGTTTCCTAATTTTCCAACAACAAATGTGTATACATGGAGCCTTGTGGATGCCCCTGGCTGCTCTGCTTCCTATCCTTCTCCTAGCCTGACCTGCTGGGGAGTACCCATAGCCTTTGCAGAACCCCAAGAGTGACAGATATGCCCATAGTAATGCCTTCCTAACATTGGTGCACCTACAATGGACTTCAGTGAGGCAAATTTTGCTCTACACATTTGTTAATAAGGGAAGGAAAAGTCAATAATGTAAATGACTTGGCAAACACTGATAAACCCAATAACAATGAATCATGAAAAAAAATGCAGAAGGAAACTAGTATATAGTGAATGTAACCAGGGCATAACAAGTGAATCATTAATGAATTGTACTGGATAGATATTTCTGGTCTAATGAATTTTCTTCAGCCAACAAACAGCAATATGTGAACACTTTATAATTCTAAAACATGTTACTTGCTTCCAGTGAAACAGTTGTATTAATATTGCATTACGTTATTCATGCTCTTATTTTGATAATATTATTTTCTCCTCTTGCTAAGGCACAGTGTCTCACAAGGGAGAGTTATTCTGGGACTGTCTGTTAAATATGCCATGCAACTAACCCAGATCTGAGGAGCTAATTATGTTATCTTTGGTGTTATCAAATAATTATAGTCCTTGAAATGGGGTCAGAAGTAACAGGCATCCCTGTAGAGCAGCATTCACAGTTCATATAGAGAGCTAGCTTAAGAAAAAAAAAAAAAAAAAGTAAAAAAGAAGAAAAAAGAGAAGGAGAAAAATTGAATGTTTTTAGGTTTAACCCATTTATTATGTTGTCCATGGGTAGACTCACAGTTAACTTGTCTGCACTTTCTAGATTGTTGCTGCATACTGGGTCTGCAGCTGTTGGTCTCAACACAGTCTAGAAAACTAATAATCACTCATCTTTTTTTAGCAGTTCAAAAGCTTTTTCTGGCTTCCTGGCTCCCAGTCTTCTTTTTTCTTTATCTTTTTATTTTTTTCTTTTTTTTTGCCTAGTGGATTTGATCACACACAGACTATCTTCTGAGATAAATTCAGTGTGGAAAGTAGGACATGATATCCAGGTGGACTTTACTATCCACCTTGAATACAGTTGATAAATGAGCTGCTGGACAACTACTAATTCTTGCTTTGCTAATTTCTGTAGCTGTTTAAAGGGTTCTAGCTACAATTTCTGTCATTATTGTCATTAAAATACCTTCATGAGAGTTACATAAACAGAGAATGAACTGACAGATAAAGAGGTTGTTTTGAAAATGTTGGTATTTTTATAGCATTTGTTAATGCAATGCTTTTTGATTGTGTTTAGTTTCCTGAAATCTACTGGAAAACTCCCTTCCGATGGAATTATACAGCTCTAGCATTTTTAGTACGAATTATAGAATACCAACACTGTAATATGTCTAATACAATAAATAGATTACATGTATAGCACATAGTACGTGAAATAAATTCCCAGTTTTTATCAAATATTTTTAAATAGTGCATAAAATAATTGCATGGAGGGACATTGTTAGGATGGTATACCACACAACAGGATGGTTGTACCACAAGAATACACAACAAGTCAGAAAAGCACTCACATGTGTTTCTGCTGTGCAGTCCCAAATAGAGACATTCTCTTCATCTGTGATCTAAACATCATAATGCTTTGTGCTGACTCCTGGAGTCCACAGCCTCTTGTCACCAGCAGGCTACTGGAACTCTTGGACTGAGAATTTCCCATACAAAGGTTGCTAAACCTTTTTTTTTGAAGGCTATATTTGCCCTGTTTTTGTTTTAGTGTTAGCAACATTATTTACTGTGCTGGATCTAACTGGGATGGAATTAACTTTATTCATAGCAGCCCTGCAGTGCTGTGTTCTAGATTTGTGACCAAAACACTGTTGATAACACCATCACCACTTGTGAATGTTGTAAGCAGTGCTTGCACAACATGAAGGCCACAGCATCTGCCTCCCTCTCTGCCTCTCTGGGAGTGGGCAGGGAATGGGTGAGAGGTTCAGTGGTGACACAGCTGGAACAGCTGACCCCACCTGACCAAAGAGAAATTCCATGCCATGTAATTTTGTGCTCAGCAATAAAGTGGAGAGGATGCATATTTAGGTGGGCTAGCCATCTTTTGCTCAGAAACTGTCTGAACATTAATCTGCCTGTGGGAGGTGTAGAGTGGTAGCTTTTGCACCACTTGATTTTGTTTCTTTCTTCTTCCATTCTCCTTTGCTTATTAAACTATTTTTATCTTGATCCATCAGTTTTCTTGCTTTTACTCTTCCTTTCCTCTTCCCCTGTCCCACTGAGGGCTGTGGTGGGGAAGTGAGCGAGCAGCTGTGTTGTGCTTAGCTGCCTACCAAAGTTAACCCACAGCATTTTCTGAAAACCGAAAGTCCAAACAGGTCAGGGCAGACCTCACAATCAGTGAATTCTACCAAGAGCATCTTGTGATAAAAAAATAAAAATTCAGAAAGAACTTTAAATTCCAGAAGAACCCAGCCTTCTATAAGAAAGTCTTATACATGTCAAAGGTATATTTAATGAACCGGCCTGACTTCTCACCAGTTATGCTGGTCTATGAGATACAATAATATCTTTTCACAAGGCTCCTGTTTCCCTGAGGATTCTATTTATAGATATGTGAAAATTTACTGGTGTTTCACTGAAGTTAATATTGCATAGCAAATTGAACGCTTGTCATCAAACTGGTTATTATTCAGTCTGAGTTAAAAAATCATTGTGTTCAGGGACTTACACAGAATGCCATATATCTAGGTTAAGAACTGAGGGCTCTCTTCACAGGGAAATGGATTATGCAGACTAAAGTCCCCAAAATGCACATATCATTTTGCACATGAGACAGCATGGCATTACTCCCTCGCAGAAATATTTCAGCCGATGTAATACTTCTCATAGCCGCCATGTTATGTCTAAACCAGTTGAAAGATTAAGGCCCCAAATGGTGGGGATTCTGTTGTGGGGCGAAGTCTTGCCTCTGAACACCGTGTTTGTCTCATAGACATTGATATTTTCTTTTGCAAACATAAAACCCTGTACCACTAAATTATCTACAGAAAGGGAATTGTAAATTCTATTAAAAGCAATATTAGAAACCTTTGGTAGCTACTTACCAGGCTGATCCTCTTGAAGACAAAGCTGCTGTTAGGGTGAGTAGGTGCTCAGAAATGCATAAATTGGTTTCAAATTGTGGTCCTACATACTTATGGCACTGTGTAATATCATTCTCATATGAAGAAGCAGACAATGGTTCATTTACAAGGATCTGAATGTTTTTGAGATGTTTATGATGGGTAAATGCCCGACCTAATAAATTATGTGAAATTGAAAATACAGTCTGTTTAGATGAGTTATGTTTAGTCATATGGGAGAGAACATATGTTTTTCACCCTTATTCATATTCAGTTATTCTGATTCTTTTACTATTTCACAGCTTGAAGCTTGTGCATGATTAAACTATTACAGTAGTCCACATGATAAACTGCTTTAAAATATGCTTTAAAAGCAGTATTCCAGGATGTTTCAAACTGTATGTTCTTTTATATTTAAAAGAGATAACTTTGAGATAGACCAGAAAAATAACAAGGCCTTATAATTTTCAGCATTTTGCACAGAGTAATAATTTAGTTAAATTAAAAGTAGTGAACCGAAAGGACTAAATTCATGCGATATTTCAGCAAAGTATCTTAATTGTTAATTCTAGAACTCCCAAGCTTCAAATTAAAAGCCTGTGTATTTCCTGAGAAGTGTGAAGTTATAGGCAACATACAACTGCATCCTCCTTGAGGAGGATGAATAAAGAACAATTTATTTTGAGAATAAATTATCCTCTTGATGACGTGGATCACAAAGTATTCTCTCTCCTCACACTATCCTTCTTTGTACCTGATCCTGAACAAAACCACAACACTTTGGTGATGTTTTCCGACCAAGCTGTCATGAAGATTATTATGATGTCACAGAAAAAGTTGAATCAGTTAGTTCATTTTTTGTGTGATTGACCCTTTAGTTTTCAAAGTTTTAAATTTAAGGTCTTGCAACCTCCTCAAAACTTACTGCCCAGTTTTCCTCTGTTTCTTTGACTAAGATTTATCTACACCTTGCAGTGAAGTGGGAGGAAGGGGGATGATAAAGCTACCAGTCACCCACTTTAATATATTTACACAAGGTGTAACTAAAAATATCACAAAATAATGGAAAATAGCTTGTGTCTGAAAACAGTACAAACACCTCAGTGCAGTAGTATATCACTGTAGCTACTGTACCTTGCATTATTGTTACCATTTTCTCAGAGCCTCTTTCAATGTCATTGCATCTATAGTAAAGAGATTTCTCTGCTAGGGAACAAGAAACAGATCATCCTAACCCATTATATTCTTGGGATGGTCAGAAGTAAGCATGGAACTATATATACTCCTACATCTTCTGTCAACAAGGCCCAGTCTAATGATTGCACAGGGGATTTTCTACAAGACAATTATTGTGGGTATACTGGTTCTATTTCCCTATCACCTGGATATGAAGTCATTAGGTCATGCAGTATGCCCCACTAATATTCTCCTGCTGAAGTTCTTACTTTTTGGGGAAAAAAAAAAAAAATTGAAATGTGTAGGAGGGGAGGGTAGAAGAGGAAGAGAGAATAGATTGATAGTCTGCAGATTGACTCTATGAGTTGAGAGGTCAGTAGTAGCTACCTGTACTCAATCAGTTAAAACTGATTTAATAATCTAAATAAAACAGCACTAATGGATTAGGAATGTCTCTCCCCAGGATGTCAATGTCTACATGCCTTGAATCCTCTTCTGCTGTTTATGGGACTTTAATGTCTATTCCTGCTCAAAGTCAGCATAATAATCTGAAAACTGATTTCCACAATTTCAAATCAAGGTCCTACCTACTGGATCATCATTATATATTGCTTTCTATAGCTCTTATAGGAAACATCTGTTCTACGTGCTTAATTCTGATATCTAGTTCATGGTTGGCAACTTGACTGAACTGAAACTTCCCTCCAGGCTGACATTAAGAATTTAATTAGGTTTGGGGCTGTTAGTAGAGTCTTAGAGAAATCTATTGGCTGTTTAGATAGATCTTCAGCCCCTAGCAGTGAGGCATCCCCATTTTAGCACCTGCTGCCTTGCTATCTTATATGGTCTACTGCATTTGTGCCTGTGAGCCGCTGTTGAATTTGATGCAGAAGTGCATCAGGGCTAGAAACCTTTTCATCCCCTGGGAGTTTCACGTTGCAGTGTTTCACTTCAGGCATTCAGCCACCAAAGTTGACATTTGAGATTTGGATTAAAGGTTTAGGCTGTAAGTATTTAGCACAAAGAAATTTGCCCTCTTCTAAGGTGCAGTTTTGCTTCTTGGAGAAATTATAATCCAGCCTGCTTGTCTCTACTTCTTTATCACTACAAGAGAAGTCATGAAACACAACTCAATCTTAATAAATCTATCGTGGTTTTCCACTTTTTGGACAATCAGTCTAGACATGAGACCGTCTGTGGAAATTTGGCGCTGTTATACAGCTGTATCTTGTGCCTGCATACGTGTTACGTGTCCTCCCTGCTATGGCCATGCAGGTGGGGGCTCCTGGTATCTCCAGCCCAGACCAACATTGTTGTGAGAAAAGTACATCTGTCTCCTAATTAAAGTGGTTTTGATATGTGAAAAAAAAAGACTTTAGATACCCCAAATAGTTTTATATCAGACAGGGAAGTAAATCCAGATAACTGTAGTGTTATATAGTGGCTGTAAGACTGTGGTGTGGCAGTTTACAAGACTGTGTGACTCAGTTCAACCTGAATTCTCTTTCAAGTACTATAGCTCTTGCTTCAGATGTTAGTCTTTATTTCTTTGTGATTTTTTTCAAAATTATCATCATATCGTCATGATTTACTAGCATATTTATTTATATAAAATCCACTGATTAAAAAGTCAGTAAGTGCATCAATAGGCTAGAAAAATATTTAAAAATATTGTATCAAATTATTTAAATTTTCAAGAACAATATACATGACATTTTCATAGTAAAAAATATTTTTTTTTTTGCAAGTACAATCTACTTTCTTTGTTGTTTTGTTCTGGTTTGTTTTGTTTTTTCTAATTTCCATTTCAAGCCTGCGATTGATTTGTTAGTTATGGTTTGTATATGAGAAAACAAAATTTTCAACTGAAAATATCTACTTATCTACTTATCTACTCAACTTTAAGTATAGTAGCAGTCTCAAACATATCAGTCATGTGTTTCCAGGTGGAATAAAAGTGTACATTACTTCACAACTGAAGTCAAAGTCTTGAAAGCTCTTCTAGTTTGTTGGTAATTATTTAAAATAAACCTATTGGAATATTCTAACATTATAACATTATTATAACACTGCAACATTTTTATAATATTATAACTTGTTCTGTAATATTACCAAGATTCAGGCATATCTTTCCAAGAAGCAGAAATACGAATTTTAAACCCAAGGAAACGATCTTTTCTTTATCTTGTGAAAACAGACAATATGGCAGTGCCACTTACTAAGAATGTTTTTGATAATACTTAGCTAAATGACTTTTGTGTGCTATTCCCCTTGGTATCAAAAAGTTCTTAAAGACAGAAAAAAATATTAAAGAAAAGAGAAAATATCTGTAGCCATAGTAAACAGTGATAGGAAACCAAAATCTATACAGTGACAGACTTCTCAGTAGGCATTTGTAGTCTAAACATTGACTGGATCAGATGTGGTAGACAGTATATGTAGCTGTTGTGTCTACAGTTACTGAAAATCAACTCTTAAGCTTTAAAGATGATAATTTAATAGTTTGGCATAAATAACCAATCCTGAAGACCATGTAATGCTAAAATTCAAGCCAGTTCCAAATCAGTTGTGGTTGCAACTGAGTGATGACAAGATTGGGAAAAAAAGATTGCTAAATGCCTCATTCTTACAGAGATATCAAAATACTTCAAAATACTTTTTTTTTAAATATATTTTCCTCTAGAAAAGATGAGTTTACTTTTTTTTTTTTTTTTTTTTCCCCCCTTCATATTTCTCTTTAGGTCAGTGTAGGAGCTTAGAACTGTATTGCTAGAGCTATTAATTCTGTTGACTGATTTTATACCCAGTTATATCTATTGAGTGTTCAGCTATTCTCCTTATTCCTCACTGGAAGGAGAGGAATAAAAGACCAAACATATTTCAGAATATTGAAAAGGTCACTGCAGTATATTGCACTATTACTTCATAAAATATATGTTGCACTATAATTTTTGAAATCTCATTTTAATAACCATCAGAACATTAATCTGATTTCATCGGTTAATTATTTCAATCAAATTAAGAACAAAAAAAGTTGACACACTTGTAATAGTTTTTAGATGATAGTTTTATTACATTCACCTTCAATTAACCCCCATCTCCAAAAATCCCTAAAATTTGGAATAACTGAAAATTCAGCGGAATATCCAGTTTACCATCTGTGCAGATCCATTTCCTATCTGAAGTTCACAAATGCTTCTTACTGTTGCAATATTTTTACATAGGTAAGAGTAAAGAAAGCTCTATGTCAAACCTGCAACTGAATGACAGTTATGTTGCAGAAGGAAATTCTGAAATGATCTCTTCTGTGAATGATTCTTCCTACTTAGTTACAACTGTCTTTTGAAAAATTTGTCTTTCACTCTTTTTAATTTTCAGAACTGAGTCCCATCCTTTCACTATAAACTATAAATTATGCTGATGCTTATGCCTCTTTTCATCTTGCCAATTCATGTTCAAAAGGTCAGAGTCCTTTTTAATATTTTATGTTCCTTAAATGGTTTTTTGCTTGTTTTGTTTTGGTTTTCTTTTCTTTCTTTCTTTTTTTTTTTTTTTTTTTTTTTTTCAGGTAGCCCACAGTAGTTGCTATATCTCATCTCATTCTGTTGAAACTCAGACAAAGGTCAGTCCACGAGGAAGTGAATCAGGATTAATGTGTCAGTAATTGTTCATCACCAGCTGACATGAGAAATAGCTGGACTGATGGAGTGCTCGCAGATGAGCTTCCAACTAAAGGAGCTCTCAGCTAAAAGGGATTAAAGCTGAATTTAAGCCTTTGACTGCCAGCCTGAGAATAGACTAAGAAAACGTACATTCTTTGTGTGAATTTACATACTATGTGCTCCCAATTTCAAATTTATCTTGATAAATTCAACTCCTCAGTGATACTTCTGGTGAAAAAAGTTTGACCAATAGAATTTTTATGTGGTAGAATATCTGAAGGAAATAGTCTGTCTGTTACCTGCCACAATAAAAGAGAATTATTGACCCTTCTCAGCCTGCACTTCCAATTAGCCTGTTATCATTGCTGTGCCAGTACTCTGGGAACAAAGGTTTGGATGAAAGTGGTAAAAAGCCTTTTTTATCCTTTCATGAAAATAATTTATTTTAGTGTAGGAGCATGAGCTTTCACTGATGCTTCAGTATATAACTTGTATGAGGGCAAAAAGAGCTGTTCAGCTGCTTGCTTTTTGTTTGCTACCAAACATATAGTATGTGAGTGAGACAGCACAAGTTACTCAATGGATTTAATACTTAAACTGCTACATACCCTGATCATTGTTTTCTGTGAGCATTACTGTAGGTAAATCACAAAACTATCAGGCAATAAGGAATAAAGTCACCACAGCATAAGGTGACAGAGACCCATGCGTGAAAACACTGTTAAAGTAAAAAAGCTATAGAAGTGGGATGTGTATTTCTTATGCCCATTATATTTTAAGAGCTAGAGTATAATAGTAGGGACATTTCATGTTCAGGACCATTTATAGACATTAACTAATTAATCATTGCAACCCTAATGCTTTAGGATGAATTAATTCCAGCTGGTCTTGAAAGCTGGGTGAGAAGAATTTTATATACCAAAAAGGTGAACCAGATGTCCAATACCTTGTGCAACATTGTAGAAGTCAGCAAATGAGAGTTGCAAACTGGCTCTGAACAAAACAGTTCCTTATCTTTAACCTAGATTACATCTACCAGCCTATTGAGATAGGGCATATGTTGTAGAGAACAGTTTGTTTTATATCAGCTACAAGTTCCTAAAAGTTCTAAAATTTCAACAAATAATTAGCTTATCTTCATCTGTTTCCAAAAAGCAAGAATAATGTGTAGTGGGAGGTATGGGAGCAGGAAACTATTTGATGGAGATTAAATATAGTGTAGCTATGATTCTGTGTAATAGTTCTTTTAAAAAATGTGTGTAATTATAGTATTTGAGATTAAAAAATTGTTAATAATTTCAATAAAAATTACTTGCAAACATATGAAATTATTTGAAAATATGCAAAAGAAGAATAATTCAAAACCATTTGTTGTTTACTCTATGTGACTGGCCAAAGAACCTGTGCAAGTGAGCTGAGGGACTACATTAACAAAGAGAGGAAATAGCTTTTATTATAGAACTTAGAAACTTTAAAAAAAAATTAAAAAATCACACCTTTAAGCTCAAAACATCTTCATATATGAATGTAATTTTGCTCACAACATGGGATCTATATTATTCATTAACTTGGAAATGAAAGACCTGTTTTTAAAAGTGATTTTTAATGGACTGCATACATGACAAGTAGCTGTGAAACATTAGAGTAGGTCATCCATAAAATTATTGAAAATTTATATTCTTAAAGAAAGAGGATATTGAATCCCTTAAAAAGAAAGATAGAGATATATAGTTATAAAGTTAGTATCCAATATTACCATCACAGTTTACTACTTTTGTATTTTATATTGCATCTTCCTTACTTCAAAAGCAATATATTGCATGTACAGAAAAGAGAACTAGTACATCTGATTACTGTTGACAAAAAGATAAACTCAGATAATGAAAATCTGGCACACACAAAAAATGAAATAAGGTTTTAAACAATAAAAAAATTATGGAAAAGATGAGAACAGGAGGTTGCAACAACTGAAGTTAATGGTAACTTGGAAGAAGAAAAGGCAGAAACTATTTCAAGGAGCAGAGAAAGTGAGTGAAACATTCAATACTGAGAATAGGGTTTTGAACTTGATAGTGAATGTGAGAGGGAATGAATGGAGGCATTCAGAGACATACAAAAAAATTCTCACAGACTCAAAGAGAAGAAACAGCCTAAGAATAAAATTTTCTCTACGTTGAGGATGTAGAGATGAAAGAAGCAGGGCAGATTTGAAGCCATTTTAAATTAAATATTTAATTTAATATCCACTTATTGGCCTTGTGTGTAGAATCAAAACACATTGTATGGACAGTGTCAGGATTTCCAGAAGTGCTATTAGAGTACAAAAGTGCAGCAGAAAAGTATCACTATACAACCAAGTGTATGGCAAGTTTGTGAGACAGCATTCAAAAAGATGAAAAGGAATGTCTAAAAGACATGAGCATCAAGCTAGAGATTTATTCCTACACCATGCACAGGGTGACCCCAAATTGTTCAAGCTTCTGAAAGGCAGTTTCAAACTTCTATGCTGAAATCAAACTAAATAATTTCAGGACAAAATTTGAAAGATACATTTAAGAAGAGACAGTTAGTGAAAAAGTTAAACAAAGCAAACCAGCGTTAACTGATCTCAGGAACATAAGCACATACTTCTGAAGCAAACTGTGAAAGTGTACTGGCTAATTTTTTAATTTAAGAATCTTTGTCATGCCAGAGAGACTGAGCATTTCAGAAACAGAAAGAACACATCATTGTTCAAGTGACAGCAGTCAACTTAGTTCCAAGATGTGTTTTCTAAGAGTTAAAAAAATGCAAACACAAACAAGGTTGTATCAATATGTGTGCCAGATGCTGTGGTCTTATATGCTCAACTCTCAAGAATTTAGCTGAGACTCCTGGGAAATACATACAATGAGAGTAACTAGTTGAGTTTTTCTCTGACTGTATTATCTGATCAATGTAACATTTTTCCTTTCAGTTTTATTAATTATTCTTGGATTTTGTTTTTAATTAATACATTTTTAGTATTTATCTGAGCAGGTTGCTGAAACATGTTTCAGGCAATGGGTGGAGTAGGAATATTTTGACATTTTTGTTGTTCATTAGCCATTGTGTATAAATGGACACCTAAGTCAAATGATGTTTGTTTTCTGTCCTTACCAAGGTGGATAAAATGTTTTAAACAATCGAATAACATATACTGAATGGCAGATGCTTCCCCTCCCCTTTTTATTTATGAAGAGGAGGATGTAATAGGAGAAAAGTAGGAGCAACAGAGTTCCCTCCTTGGAAGAAATGGGAGTAGAGTGAAGTGTAGAGTGTACAGGACAAATGAGAAAATACATGAGACACATAAGCCTGAAGGATCAATAGCCCAGCATCTGTTGTGGCAAATGAAAGGAAACTTGAAGAATGTGAAAGTGAAAGAGCAAAAAGATGGGAGGTAAGTGGGAGGGCAAAAAGGGAAGGCCGTAGAATCAGACAGATAACAGCTAATCGATAAGAGGAATAGGAAAGCAACAAATTAATCTATAGAAAGACAGCAGTAAACAATATTTCAGGTAATACTACAGCAAGTAATAAGGCAGCCATCAATATGAGACTTTACAGACAAATTTACAGACAACCAAAAATGTAGCAGTCAGTCTGGGGAACACAAGAAATTAATACAAAAAATAATAAGACAGAAATCAGTAAGACAAAAAGAGCATGTAATCTGACAGGTGATAAGGCAATGGGTAATATGGCAAATGAAAGCCACTAAGTTGCTCTTTTTGAGCTTAGTGGCATTTTGTCACTTCCCTCATTTGCACCTGGAAAAGCATAATCCTGAATACAGTTCTCTGCCTTCATGGTAACTACTTAAAAGAGGTAGACACAAAGCTGTTCTGTGAATTGATAAGGTAAGAGTTATAACAGAGGAACCAGAGGAAGAATAGGTATCTTCAAAAGCTTTTGTCCAACAGCTTATCAAAACTACTTCATTACTAAGATATATGATTAACTACAGAGTTAATCAATAAAAGTAGTAAAAGGAATAATAGAAGGTCCAAGACATTGGATGTGATCAGGTGAAAGTAGGAACAAATTTAAAGAGAAGTAGATAACAGTAACATTAAAATACCCATAATTTATTTTCAGGATTTCCCATGTAACTTGATTTTTGTCTCTGATCATCAGAATTTCAATGGCTCAGAAAAATTTTTACTTTGCTTGAAATATAACTGTCCCAAATGTTTGAATGCTCAGTTGTGCTCTCTATTGGTCACTTCCCCCACATGTATGTACATTTAGTTTTTTTTTTAAGTACAGGACTATAAGAAGCTGGTGATATCTGGCAGTAAATATTTTTCCTTAGTCTGAAATACTTAATCGAATTCTTATTTAGAGAAAAAAAAAAAAAAAAGAAAAGGGTATAACCTGTTGATGCTGCGTATGTGTGTGTGTGTGTACTTTCCTTGGAAGATATTTCTCAATGAAGGTGTCTGCCAAAACATTTATGTCTCATCTCCCAAGAGAAGATTTGCTGTCATACAGGCACGAATGTAGGCACATGTGGATGGCAGCACATTGTATCTACTTTATCATAGTCCACTTTCTATCACTCAAATAATCTCAAAATAATTCTCTGATTTCCCTATATACATGGCCTTAATTCCTTCCTGTCTGTTTGAGCAATGTTTAGTAACACATGTTCCATGACTGTAAAAACTACTTTTGCAGAACTGATTAACATTAATGACACTGAGACATTGATAGGAGGGATACTCAAAAGCAAAGAGGTTGAAGAATAGAAAAGATTTCTTGAAAAAAATCCTGTTAAATCTTTTTTTTGTTTGTTTCATTTATGTTTATAATTATAGAGGTTTCTGCATGCTTTTGAGCAAGTGGTGTTATTTTTGTTTATATATGCAGTTAGGGATCTCACAATAAATTAGAAATGCTGGATTCCTGCTGAAAATACTAGCTCCAGCTATGCTTATGCTATACATCAAGGTACTTTGTATGAAAACATAAGAGAAAAGGGAATAGAAAATATGCTGTCAATAAATCTGCCATATCATCTTCCGTCACTGTCATAGAAAGGACATTGTTTTACTCACATCTGAAGCCTACATAGACAGGATAATACAATGTGCTTTCTTACAAAAGGGACTAAGAAAACAGATTAAATCTCCTCACACCTCTCTGACTCTTAATTCTCATGTCCAGTGGCTTGAATGGCTCCCTGTCTTTTTCTTGCAAATGCTATTGCCTTCACATATTTCACAGGTCAAAATCCCAGGACTACTAAGGCACCTTATTCCATACTCCTTTTATCTAAATCTTTTCTATCCAACTGCATCTGTTGTGACTGTGTTAGTGGTGAATTTTGCGCTGGTGGCAGCCTGTCCTGGTGTTGCCAAATAAATACTTTAGAGAGACTGTATTGGGCATTCCTATATGGTGTCTCTGAGGTGTCATCTCTTATCCACGGTTAGGGTTGCTTGAGCATAATCTTTATTCTATTATTTTCTTTACTTTAAGGATGTTACAGAAAACCTTCAGTGAAACTTGAGCATGTGAGTATTTGAACTTTTTTTCGAAGTCTCAGAGTTGTATTATGAAGAAGCCTGAGGTGCTGTTCCTAAGGATAGTTTTTATTGTTGCTAATCTCATTGAACTGCCACACTGAAATGAATTATATAAATGTAACATTTCTGTTAATTCTTCTAGTCCTTATACGTTTTACTATAGTATAAATGACATTAACTGAATAAGACAATTTTATTACCTATTTCCAAAGTTCCACTGTTCAAGTAAATTGTGTTAACATCTGTAGCAGTATTTTCATAACTTCTCTTCAATTTACTACTAATAAGAACTACATACTGGAATTAATTAATATAACTATCTGTTTTTCATCTGATCTATTTATATGGCAACTGTCATTTGCAAACCCCACATTTTCTTCCAGCATAATATTCTTTGTAACATCTTCAGGAACAATTTCTTCATATTAAGTTCTTCTAGTTAGCTGAATATACAGTGTTTTTCTCCCTTTTCTGATTTAGTTCTGTTAGGAAAAAGAACTGATAATGAACAGTTATTGGTTTGATATTATCCTGTTTATTACAAAGAATCTATACAAAGTCCTGTTTCCCTACATTTCAGAGAAATTACTTATAAAGGACAGCTTCCTCCTTAGAGATCTAAATCTCTTCCTCTGTTGAGAGCTCTGCTCAAAGGTAGCTGTTTCCTGGCTTCACCTCAGGACTACTGCTTTCTTGGCTTTCTCCTGTGACTCTTACAGGCATACACAGCTGCAACACATCCATTCTACAAACCCCCCATACTACTGATAGTCAGTTACCAGGGAAACCCTTTTCCTCATACAGCTTAGGTACTCACCAGCTGTACCAGATAGTTTACTCCTATGGCAATAGCCTCCACTTTTCAGCGCACTGAAGTAGATTTAAATATTCCTTCTACTTAATCTGAAAGAATGATGCTTACTGCAGCTGTTCACTCTAATCATGTCTACGACTGGCAGTTGGTAGACTCCTAACAGCAGAACAATAATACTAGACCAGTGAATTCATGGAATAGAATATATTTTATATGGGTTCTGCTCCAAACATGTATCAGTCTTTCATGTGAAGATTACTAGAAAAACATCCTGACCCAATCAAGTCTGTAAATAACATATAAAGGTAAGATAACTGTGATATTGTTCATGTGGTTTGTAAAGAAAAGAAAAAAAGTGCAAAGAAAGTAAAACTATTGCTCACAACAAACTATTCTGCTTAAACTACTAAAAAGCCAAGTTTCATTCATTTATATACTGAAGAGATTTATGTATATCATAAATCAGTGCTAGATTTTATGTCTGTATTTACAGACTAGAAAATACTTACATGCTTTCATTGTAACATGTTTAACCAAACACATCAACTTTCAGTATAGTGATGAAATATGAGTAATTCTCACCTTACATTAAAAATTTAGACAAGAAGAAATAGAAATCAGGTTATTTATCTAATTGATTAATATGGTAACTCCCACTTACTTGAAAGTGTCCTTGCTCAGTTCATTACTAGTCTCTGTTCAGTGAATGACAAAGAGAAAGTAAAGCACAGTGTGTTGTTTCCAAGTTCTTAAGCACACTGTCTCTTCCTCTTCGATGTACATTTTATCTGCAAGGTATTTTTGAATTACATTGAGGATTACTTTAAAGTTTGTCATTTTTTTCTAAGTATCAATCTGTTCAGACTACTCACATTTTATTCAGGTTTCAGAAACGCTTCATGAGTTTCTTTTTCTTAGAGTTCTGAGTTAAAGCAAACAGACTAGGTCAGGAATCTTGATGGGTTACTATTGTGTTGAAAGCTTTCTTTGGATTTTATCAGCATGATGTGTACAAGAAAACTTTTATGGCAGATTTTAATATAGATTTGAAATTTTACACAAATCAGTTAACATTTTCAGATATTAAATACTTAAATTTAACTTCGCAAGTATTTTCTTTAATTGTTTATTAATGGATTAAGTTCCTGAAATGGAAAAGGATGATCAAGCAATTAGGCACAAGCAGTGTAGTTTTAAAGTTCAGATATAAATCTAAATCTATAAAGGCTTGGCTTTCATACAAAACAAATGAGTTTAAATTACTGATTTCTCCTTGGTGTTGTGCAGTTCCATAGCTGATAAATTTTCTTTAGAAATAACTTTGTAAGACTTCACCTTGTAATACATTTGGGCATCTCTTAAGTAGCAGTATACATTAACCTAAACTTTTGTTGATTACCTGAGGAGAGACTGATGTTTGAAGATTTATTAGTGCTAATTAATTTCTGGGAGAAGAAACTTATGATTTAATTGATTTAATATTAAGCCAATGAAATAAAGAACTAAACAAGACCGTTGCTTCTTTACATACCATTGTGGCACTTCTTTCTATCAAGTCTGTGGCTGTGAATTTCAATGGTAGTTTACAGTAATACATCACTTCTACAGCATACATTATTACCTTGGTACGGTTCTGATGTCAGTTTTCTTTGAAAACCAGCAGTTAGGAGGTGTTTTCTGGCTTCTATCTGGTCCTACCACAGGAACTGCTTAATACAAGGACACAAATACCATTTTGTATTTACTGTCAAATACAAAATGTTGTGTGTATTTTCATAGATGTTTTACAGATAGATGTAATGGCATCATGAATAGAATTGAATGAAATGGAATGGAATGGAATAGAATGTTTGAGTTTGAAGGAACCTTCAGTGATAATCTAATCCTGACTAATTCAAGGTTAGTGACCAAAAATTAAAGCATGTTGTTAAGGTCACTGTTCAAATGCCTCTTGACCACTGACAGGATTGGGGCATTGACCACCTCTCTAGGAAGCCTGTTCCAGTATTTGACCACCCTTTCAGTAACTAAATGTTTCCTAATGTCCAGTATAAACCTCCCCTGATACAGCTTTGAGCCTTTTCCACGTGTCCTGTTGCTGGAGATCAGGGAGAAGAGCTCAGCACCTCCCTCTCCACTTCCTCTTCCCAAGAAGAAGTAGAGAGCAATAAGGTCATCCATCTGGACACATTCAAGTACTTCCACGTCCTTCTTAAATTGTAAGGCCCAGAACTACACACGGTATGCAAGGTTGCGCTGCACCAACATGGAATACATCAGGATAATCACCTCTTTTGCCTCACTGGTTATGCTGTGTTTGATGCAACCCAGGATGAAATTTGCCCTCTTGGATGCAAGGGCACACTGCTGACTCGCACTGAGTCTGACACCAACCAGGTGTTGGGTTGGTTTTTTGGGGGTGGGGTGGTGCTTTTTGTTTATTTCATTTTGTTTTGAGGTGAAACTGTTGGATCTGTACAGTCTGATTTTTCTCTTTCATTTTTTGAAATTTTGGATCACTGTTTGCTGATACAGTCCACTTATTTTGTTATTGGTGGAAGACTCAGGTACAATAATTTTCAGAAAACTTAACACTTCTTTGACTGTTTTTTTAAAGAGTTCTGTTCCTCTTTCAGATGAGCAGTTAGAATAGGAAATTTCAGAGGCAAACTACTATTTGCTCTTTCATCCATCATTTGAATAAATGGAAATAAATATGGTTTTGTTACTGTGGTGAAAGTTTTGTCCAGATATTTGGTATGACAGTATGACAAGAAGTTTTATTTATTTATTTGTTTGTTTGTTTGTTTGGGTTTTTTGACTTCCAGGCTACCAAATACTCCATTTTTTTAATTTCTGCAGTCATAACTAAGCAAGCTCAAGTCAGAGACATTAACATCCAGATTGAAATAAAAGAATTGCTTGACAAAGTGACTTGAGTGTGAGGCTGTGGGCATTGTTTTGGCATCAAGTATGCACATCCCAGACTCAGAATTGATGCTTCTTCCTTGGTGAAGGGTCAACAGAATGGAAAAAATATTACATGATATTTGTGAGTGAAATCTCTCTGTGTCTGTGTGGTGTATTCTGGGTACTGTAATTTAATTTCTCCATATGCTTCACCTTAATCTGGTTTGCACTGTATGATTTTCAAAACAAATAGACAAGAATAAGTAACATAACTGATCTAACAATTGTGTCTTTTGGATATGATAGTAAATATAGTAATTCTTAACATCCTTTATCACACTCAAAGGGTAACAGAACAAATATTAACATTAGCTGAAAGGTATGAGACTTTGTAGCACCAGGAGAAATCACTATCAGTGTTATCAGACCAGGAAGACTCACTGCTGTTCTGAAAAATGCTCCTAGGTTTAGGGAAACTGACAGAATTCGTCATGACAGAATACAGTCACACCACTAGAGAGGTGCTCACTGATCTGGGAGAACAGGCATAGTGATGCAATGCTTCTCATTTGTTTTCTTTCACACAGCAATAGGAAGACCAAAAATAGTCTTGCAGTATGAAAGTGTTTTGTGTCAGTAGACTTGATGAGTCTTGAGCTGAGCAAGTAAAAAACGTTGTATATTAAGTGCATGAGGGTTGTGTGGAGAGTGTAGCAGGTCCTTACGGAATTCAACTTGTGTTTGAATATGTTCCTGTTTCGTGGCAAAGACACAGGGTAACTTATTTAGGAAGGATTGCACTGAAGCTGATGTTTCTTTCTGATGGTTTGAGATAGGTTTACTATTTTTTTTTTTTTTTTTTTTTGTGATGAAAAATTTGTAATAGCATTTTGCACAGAACTGAATATAAAGATATTATAAAGGAAGTTTTTAATAGAAACAAACAAATCAGCAATAGGATTGACATTTGCAAATTGAGATGTTTTGGTGAAGTTTGCTGGACAAACATGAAGATATGTCTATCTTTTGGATATCAGCTTACATTTCCCTGAGTTTCTGCAACACCTCCTGGGATTTGTAGTCTAGTCTAGGAGGTTGGCCCCTAAAAGAGAATGATGACATAGACACATATGTTAAACCTACCATAACACTGCAGGAGTATTAAACAGTATTAAAGTTCAATTGATTTGCAAATAAGTTCAGTTTGCCTAATGATTATTCTCCTGAGGATCCTGCAGAGGGGACTATACACAGCTTGTGCACACCACAGCTCCAAGTAAGATACTGCACAAAGCAAATACCTTGTTCTGGGTCATCTCACTGTTCTGTAATGTTAAACGGATTTCAGCACTTTTGTTATAGGAACAGCAATAAAAATAAAACTGAAAATCTGAATGTAGTTTGGCATAGAAATTACAGAAAGTAATTTCTATCTTCTGTTTATTTAAATGTCACAAATATTACTGGAAAAAACTTATATACAGGTTTCTTTCAGGTAGCAGCCAAGTTTGATCAGTGTTTAAATCCTCATTACCAGTATTTTTTCACTGAATTATCTCGGTACAGAATTAAAAATATAGGGGAAAGACGTGCCTGTGAAACATTTTCATCAAACCACATGGCTGTCTTTGTGACATTGCTGACTTTAGATAACACCAGTCACTTGACGTTTTTCTGTACTGTACTGCTCTCTCCAATAAGCTCAGAAGAAAACATTCATACAGAATGTGAAATTTGTTGTGGGTTGTGGTGAATAAGGGGAAAAAGGTGGCCATGGAACTGGGTATACCTGTATCCAGAAGTAGTGGCAAAAATGAATGTCAACAAATGATGGCCCTGCTTGTGAAGGTCATGAGGATTTCTTCATTGCTTTTCATGATATGTCTGCTCTGGGTAGTTAGATTTCAATTTGAAATAGCGACATTTCACTCCCTGTTGTTTTAAATGGGAAAGTGAATGTGTAGTTACGGAAAATTACTTTCAGAGCTATTCTCAGACTTCAGACACAGTAGATAACTTTAAAAGAAAAACACATGTAAGCAATGCCTTTAGAAGTACATCTGAAGCCTATTCATAGAGCAGGCTCAAGATCACAAAAAAATGAATTAAAAATTATCTTAATGCGGTATTAAATCTTTGAAATGCAAAACTGAGACTGGATTTTTAAAGAGGATGAAGATGGATACCTGTTGAGAATTTTTCAGAAGTTTATCTGTAAATAAGATTCAGACATCACGTGCTGCTGAAAAGCTAGTTAAGTAGAAGCACAAATCTTTCAGGATTCAAATTACTTTAAAATTCTGGCTCTATATCCTTCTAAATCACTGAAAATGAGTCACAAGAGCCCACACAGCTCCCTGAACAAAGAGTTGAATTGTATTATATTCAGTCCTGAAGCTCCATTCCTCTCTTCTTGATGAAGATGTACTCTTGTCAGACATATTTAGGTCTTATTTTGACACAGGCTGAGCATATAGCACCGCGTTTTAACTCCATTTATCTGTTACTCAGAATCAAAAAGTATTCTAACACAGAAGCCAGTGAGTAACTTTCAAGTTTATATTTTAGTTGGTGCCAAAATATTCATGGTTTTCTGCAAATGGCACTTCTCATTTTGGGAATTTGAGAGAGATCTTTTACTGCCCTGTGACTTACTGCACTTAGACAGTCCCACAACATGAGCGCTAAGAGCTCTGAAGCTTCTATATTAATAACTCAATGTCATGGCCTTTACTCATGTGAGTAGCTCCCCCGAGTGCAGTAGGACAGTGTTTTGTATACAACAAGAAGCATGTTGCAAAGGTAATGATGGCCAAAGTTTTGATGGAATAGAAAAGTGGCCAGGTCCCCACAGTATATGGATGTATTGTACAAGAATATCGTATTTTTACAGAGCTCACAGATTGGAAAAGGAAAAAGTGACATCAGAGGATTTCTACCATCTCAGACCAAACTTTATTGCTACATTAATAGCTCTTTGTGATGCTTCATTAGTTAGTGCAAATGGAATAACATGATGAAGCTGCTGTCTTTCTATTACTGTTAGCACATCTCAGAAAAGGTTAAATGGGCAACTTCCATGCTATATGTTTCTGTCTCCCAAGAGAAAACTTAGGACATGGGAGCATGGAAACTACTTAATCTCCCTTTCCCCTTTTCTCTTTCTTTTCATACACAGACTTCACATCTGTTCCAAAACATGCATGACAGCTGTATAGATATACTGTTCCCTAGTAATAATCTCCCACTTTCTCAGGACAAGCTCCGATATTTCATGTCACTCTGTAAACAGTGTTAAAGAAATATGAAAGCAAATTTTGTTCCATTAGCCTTTTAATCTACATATGTCCACCTCTATTTCCCCCCCATAATTCTAACCTAAATCACATTTTACACAGCAAAGTTCAAATTTTGCAGACAAAATAATTAGAGAAAATCTCAACTAAAATGTTTCTGTATATTTGAAAGAAAATATGGACATCCTAAAATATTTTCTCTCACCTTCTCTAGAAAATGCAAACAAAATTAGAAACTACAACAGAACTGAAAGATATCTCTAAGAAGTAGCATTAAGTATACGGTAATACTGATTATTTAAAGCTTGGTTAATACATAAAGTACATCACACTACTAATCCTGTACTCTTACAGTAGTAGCAAATAATAGTCATATTTACAAGGGTTATTACTTCTTACATTAAAGATCAGTAGTGGAGCTCCTACGTGATGGATGCAATACAAATGGGACACCAATGATCTTGGTTTCCTAAGAAAAGAAATCTGATTCAAACCTTTTTCTTATTTATCCTCCAAAAACTTCTAATCTCATAGGCCAGTTTAAACTAAACGGTGGAAGTTAAGATATCAAGTTCTTGTAAATTTCATTATGTGGTGAAGAAAAAACAAGAAGGACCTACCATGTTGCTTTTGATCCAAAAATGCCTATGTACATATTTTTTGTGTGTTCAGAGAAGGCACCGCATGTATAGTAGCTCATTCCAACAGTGGTGTATGTACATATGTACGCATGTGTATATGCAAAACATACAGTCATAAAACCAAAGTAGTGTTCTTTGACTCACCAAACCCAAATAAAGAGCTATGGAATGTAAAGAGCATGCCAATGCCTGCACATACCACTATATTCAAAGCTCAAATACTGTTGTTTGGGGGATATAGTGTCTCTCTGCTTCATCTGTGCTACAGAAGTTTTTTCTAGAAAAAAAATTTCCTAGGAGTAAGTAACAAGTAGAAGTTGAGGCACAAGAATGTAATCATGTCATTCTTCAAGATACACCTGGGTGTTAGATGCCAGCTCTAAATGTACCTTACATGATTGCAGGTCATCAACAGTGCTTTAAACACTTTCTAAAAGACATATATTTTTTTCATATTGCTACAAATACAACCTGGTAAGTGCTTCAGCAGAAAATCTGCAGTTCTTCATTCCTTGTGGGGGATGAAAGTTATAGGCTTTGTCAGCAGCAGAGATATAACATCACCTATTATGGAAATACCTTTCTCTTATCCTAGTGTTAAAATCAAGTCTTTAATAAGTTACAAGCTCTACCTTGAGAGTAAAGGCTGAATAATTCCTTTTATAGTAAAATAAAAATATACATAAAATGCTGCATCATCAATAATTGTTGATTGATGTTTAAAGCCCTGTCAGACATAAAAAGATCTTTAACCTTTTCAGTATTTCTTGATGACTAAATTCTGAGCCATGAACTAAAGCAACCATGACATTTAGAGTTTCTGAATGCTAGTCAAAGACTGAAGGGGACTGAAAGAGTTACCATAAAAAAAAAAAAAAAAAGTTTCCACATCCTCTCACTTTGGCAGAATGTGCTTTGACAGGTAGGCACATCCCCCTTGGAAGAGATCTGTGCATGAGAAACTGAACTGAATGATCAAGCAACTTTCCCCCAGTATATGGAGAGGTATCAGTAAACTGTATATGCCTTCTTTTAATTTTGTTCACCTTTCTCATACTTCTGTGTTAGTCCTTCTCTTTCCTTCCATTCTGTCTTTTCTGCTTTTTTTTCCCCAGTATTTATTCATGCAGTGCCATTTCAGAAATGTCAGTTTAAGACCTTGCTACGGGTGACCTTAACTCTGTTTCTGTCACTGAAGAGTACAGTAAAGCTTACAGTCTTAGAGTATTGCTTATGTGTTGTGACATTTTGTTGAAGTGCTAAATTGGTAGAGTAGGTGCATGTCTGCATTCAGAAGTCTGTTTAAAATGAGTAAAACAAAGACACAAGTGAAAATTCGTGTGTGGATCTTTTTGCAGTTACCTACTTTAGTTGTATGATTATCAGATGATGTTATTATTTGGGCTTGAGTGAGATGCAATAATAGATCATCCTTCAGAAACAAAGATCAAGTAGAGACAGAGATAGGAAGGCCCAGGTGTTCTTCTGGCTTTGTTGTGGTGTTGGACAGGCTGCAGTAGCCTCTAAGGGACAATCAACTGACTTTCAGTGGGGAGAAATGCTATCACATGCAAAGAAAGAGAGAATTTTCTCTGTCATTGAAGTAGGTGGTTACCAGCTCAAAACCAACAGAGTAGATATGGTGTCATCCTGTGGAAATACCATGGAGGAGAAACAGAAAATCAGAAACAGTCTTGCATTTCCTCAAGAAAGAAGATACAAAGGAAGCTTCAAATAAATAGAGAATATATTGGAGGAAGCAGAACAACCTGGGATGAAACAAACCTTTTGGTAACTGGAGCAAATCTCTTTATCCCGCATCAGGACTCGTAACACTGACCTTATATTTCAGTAAGGCTTCAGAACAGCAGAAGGCATTGGACTGGGATACAAGCCTGTGCTACTGGAACATGGTGTTTTATCAGAAATGCTTAATGAGAAGAGATGGGTGTGGTCTTCTGGTGACAGATATGTATTTGTGGATTTTGAGATTTTTTCGTGATAGTCCAGGACCTAGAGATGCAAGCATTATTCTCTTAGAAAACACGATATTTTACCTTAGGTATTAAGTTTGTTAGATGGGTAAATGATGCAACATGCAATATAATTCTCATATTCAC
The DNA here is from genome assembly GCF_018691265.1 of Tyto alba. Lineage (NCBI taxonomy): Eukaryota > Metazoa > Chordata > Aves > Strigiformes > Tytonidae > Tyto > Tyto alba. The sequence goes on along the minus strand of NW_024881275.1, from coordinate 18,971,311 downwards.
AGATCTTTGAGAAGTAATATATAGTAATGCAAAAAATCAATGAATAAAAGACACATTGTAAGAGAGATACATGTTTTTCTATACAACTTGAATCCTTAGTGTTGAAACTCTTTTCCGCTTGAGCATTACTTTCCTGTTTCACTGTTATGGTATGTCAGTATAACAGTTTCGTTGCCAAACCCTCTCAACGTGCAGAATTGCACAGTAACTTTGTATGTAAAACTGTAATTTCCTCATTAGAAGAAACAAGATTTCCTTATTAGAGCACAACAAAAACATTGGCATTTAACAAGACAGATTGCACTTTCCTTTTAGGGAACAATTATACTTGTTTTCTGTAGGGAACACTGACACTTTTTTTTCAGTGTATTGTAATATTAAATAGATTCTCCTCAACTACCTGTTTTCTAACACCATGATATAACTCAAAACTTTTGAAAGCTTTTTCTATGTTTTATTATATTTTTCAATTCATATATCACATACCTTGTTTTTAAGATGTTATTTAAACTGCTTTAAAAATCTGATTTTAGCTTTTATTTTTCTTTCATAATATCCTTTTTCCACACTGGAAAAAATGGTGGGGACAAAGGAAAAATATAATGAAGTAGAAGGAAAATATTTTCTCATTATTTTAATATTTTCCTAACAAAAAAGGGAGGAAGTATCAAAGTACTAAAAAAAAAATCTAATTTCAGACTTTAGGCTTATTCTTTAATCCTCCTTTTCTAGTAGGAAAATATTAACTTTCCTTAGAAATTGTTATCTAACTGAGAGAAGAAAGGAAACAAATCCAGAAAGAGGTAAATACAATTTCTAAACCAAAAATAGCAGTATCAAACACACCCTCAGTATTTAAATGACAATTATGTTATTTTTCTTCAAAAGAATCTGTAGAAAAAGAAAAGATTTTGCACATAGGAACCTGAAATGAGAAACAACCACACCTTTTTTTCATGGGGAAAAAACAGCTCATATACTACCAAGAGTCCTTTTTTTTCAACTATTTTTTTTTTTTTAAATTCCAGTCTAGACATCTCAAACATTCTTCGAAACATATTTTGGAGCTGAATTTACTCTGTTGTAAACCAAGATTGCTTCTTTCAAGCTCAAGGCAATTCCCTGGGTTAGGCCAGCTACAGTTTTGGCCTAAATTTGATGTAATAAGCACATTTACATTCAGCTGTGTTTCTGAGAGGAAGGAATTACAAGTGGCTCATATTCAAAAGTTGCTCCAGTTTGGAACATTACATTTAGGCAAATGTCAATTCAGAACTGATCCCTTTCTAGTGTTGTTAATGAACTATGTAATATAATACTTTACTTGTTCTTAGAATATCAAGCATAAAACAGAATTTTTAAAGATAACATTGACAGAGCAGTTACTGTTTTCTGTGGAAAGTAACCTAGTCAAGAGACTTTTTTCTGTATAGCTTGTGTTTATTTATGTTAGTAAGTAGATTCAGATGTCTGTATGTGATCTACTGATATTCCTTTCCCATGTGAAACAAAAATGACAGGTCACGGCATTGCTACTGTTTGCCTACACCTACGTGGAAATTCCTTTGCTTTTGTTTGAATTAAAATATTACATTACAGTCCACAGCTGAAAACTCTGTGTTTCTCATTGAAATTTCTTTTTCTTACTGATGTTTTTCTCTTACTTTCTGCTTTTCCTTTCACAATGTCAAAAATAACTAGCTTAACTGAGGGGAGAATTTATTAAAAAAATTATTTTTATTTATTTATCAGAATAACTGAAGTGGTTTTTAGACAAACAATGTAATAAACTTCACAAAGACTGGCAAGGCAAGTTGATATGTTTTCAATATAACATTTAGAGAGCTATAAGATACTATAGATGCTTTTATAACTTAAGGTACACAAGAAAATGTAATGAGGATATTTGCTTTTATCTGGGTCTCTAGAAGCAAATGGTGAGGACCAGTTGGATATCCAGCCAACTTAATGATGTTTTATTCGCATAAAGACCAAAACGAAATGCAAACTACATGTAGAGATTAAGGAGACAGTTGTCTGCTGATCATACTGAAATAGATGAAAATGAATCTTTGGATTTGTAAATTCAAACTGCACGTCCACCTAAAAAGAAAATTAACTCGTGTCACTTGAAATGAGAAAATTATTTTATTTTAGTCACCAGGGGTTCAGTTTTGATCTCACTGGAGACAAAGGACACTACTGTTTCTGTGCAATACCTTTAAACACACATAAATGTAAAAGGTCAGGCCCATCATACAAACAGTATGCATCAACAGAAACAGAAATCAAAGTGAAGAAAGACATCTTCAGGTATTAGTAAATAAGGGTAATAAGATCACTTATAAGTTGCATCATATACATGTGATACAAATACCAGCCTGTTGTAATTTGCTAAAAATGCTATGCTCTGCAGAATTTTTGTGGATGGAAGTGTCTTTGTGCTGTAAATGTCCTGAAAGTTGTGGATATTGAAGACAGACTCAATAAGAAATTGGTATTGTGTTAGGATAGTGGAAATGACATTCTTGGTAGGGGAACAGCGTGGGAGAAGGTCAGGAAATATGTTTGTGGGAGGACAACACAAAGGAAGCAGAAGGGCAAACAGAGATGACTTTTAAAACTTTTTCCATTGGTTTCCCCAGGAGGAGCATCTGGACTGAGCCCCCACATGTAACTGGTTTTGTGTGGGTGATGGCAGGTTTGTGTACTTCCTGCAGCTGCAGTCCAGGCAGGGCGTGCAGCATCCTACTGCTCCAGGGCAGTGGCTGAGAAGCAAGAGGGATTGGGGTATGCAGAATAACATGCAGCTGGCCAGGAAATTTAGTTATAAAAGCCCTTCCACTTTCCCAGAAGAAACTTTCCTGCTTTGTGAGGTGAACCCTCAATGCCTCTGCTGTTGCTTGGGCGCAAAGGCACCCTTCTCCCATGCCTCCAACAGTTCATCTGGGTCAGTTTTCCTATGGAAATTTGGCTTGCTTGTTAATCACACTCCTATCTTTGTTTTTTTATTCATTAGGTGCTCCAGCTTACTAACAACATAGAATAAACAACAGCATTTACAAAAGCATATGATATGCCTATGTGAAGTAGGACATAAATCTGAAGAAATAAAAGTATACTATATATTGACAATTGAGATAGGTTAGTAGAAATGGATAAATTCTACTTTCTATATTGTCAGCCATCTCACCATGGTGCCCAGGATCCCAAAACAGGTGATGTGGTGTTTATTTTAGTAATGTTCTTATGAATTTATATTCTTAGTAAATTCAGAGTTGAGGAGAGGCCTTGTCTGTTTTCCTTGTTATAATGCCATCCATTGTTTCAAATACTTTTGAATTATTCGCACAAGTAGCATATGTTTTGAAAGGCAGTTTCTGTAAGAAGAATTACATCTACAGGTTTCAAAATTACAGATTTTCTTGAGCCAATAAACCTGACATATATCACCAGTGGCCTGGTAGGCACAATGCCGTCAGTTCTTGTGAATGTGCTTGCCCCACTGCTGTCCAGAATTGTTATGAGTTGTGGGATCTCCTGATGTTTCTAGAGAACACAGAGGAACACAGTTTCCTCAGTTCATGGGGTAAAATCTCTGAGATGATATCAACATATAGCATGAAGTGTAAGTTTCAAAGTGAAGGCAGATGGGAGGTGGTAGAAGTAGGTGCAAAATAAGGGCTAGAATATGATACAGAAGGGTTGGGGTGGAGAAGAATAATTCAAGAGAAGAACAGACACAGAATGATTTATGATATCAGTTTTGCACAGTGGCGGTGGTTGTGGGGAAAGAAGAAATCTATTGCTAGCCCTTGGATCCCAGCACTTTTCTGATGAACTACAATTCAGAATAACTCCTGTCTAAACCATAGGTGTCTGTGGATGACATGGACTGCAAAGGTGTGTACATTGGTAGGGTCACTTTTTTCAATTGTGTTCTCAGCTGAGATGCTCCAATATATCAAGTCTTATATACTTCTCCAGTAACTCAAAGAAAATATATCAGTACTCTTCATGTTGCAATTAATTTTTTAACAGTTCAGTTCTTGACATGGGGCACCTGCGCACATCCAAACAACTGTAGAAGGAAAATAATCACTACAGGCATATATTCCAGTTTCTCTGTCATTTAATTTAATTTAATTTAATTTAATTTAATTTAATTTAATTTAATTTAATTTAATTTAATTTTATTTTATTTTATTTTATTTTATTTTATTTATTTTATTTTATTATTTATCTTTAACCCAAATTATTATAAAAGGTCTATAAACAGAGAAATAATATACAAAACAATTAAAAATACTTTAATGAGATCGTTTAGTGCTGCAATGAAGCACCTTTATGAGAGTGACTTTAAAAGACAACCAGTGATGTGAGGATGAGTTTGTATAAATATTGGAATGACCAAAGGATTTGGGCTAGAGAGTCTGTCTGGCTTCCTGGGAATTAATTCGTTGTGTTCATTTGAAAATGTCTTATAATACCTATTAACAAATTTTATTCATGACTCTAAGCAGTGTCAGATCTGTCTGCCATGTGATGGAAAACAATAGTTTCAATTAACCCATCTGAGAATTCAAAAGAAAAAATATATGGATAGTTTCCATTCTGAAAACTTGCTTTGACCCAGTACTCTCCAATATACCTTTAAAGCAAACTACTTTTAATTTACACTTTTGACAAGTCTCTTGCTGTTAATTAAAGATTAATTCTTCAAGTATGCAATCATAAAACTGTTAACTGTGTTGACATGATTATTTCTGGTTGCAGTAGTGAGTTGAGAGACTAGGTGAAGATGAAGAGAAAAGAAAAAAAAAAAAAAAAAAGAATTAAAATCCAGAGTGAATTCCATGGGAATTTAAAACATTTCTGGGCTACTTATGTGCAAATGAAGGCATTTAATTGTAAGGTGTCCTCAGTGATAAATGGTAACAAAAATATCCTTGAATAAATTCCCCATTATAAAATGAGAAATTATGTCATGCCTTTGCCCTTTTCATTGCTCCTTGAGAAAGGTGAACCTCTCTAAAAAATTTATACCACTAGAGCTTCAGGTCTTCTGCACTGCTAATGAACTGAGTAACTGAGAAAACATCACCTCTGCAACTAATATAAATGCAAAAGCTTGTCTTCCTGGCAAAAAGAGAGAACAATGAGGTAAAATTTCTAAATTATCAATGTAATACCTAAATAAACTTAAAAAAAAAAAAATCTATTTTCTAAGTAATTCAGTCCTGCAAAGAGGCAATCATCACTGCTAAGAAGTATACAAAAAAATGTATGTAACTTTTTTATCAGAGTGTAGAAGATATGAAGCATCCACTTAAAGTACATCTTACCATACCTCTGTGAGTACATTCAGTAGATGCCCTTCTTTATTCCAGAAAAACTAACAGAAATACCCAGTTCCAGATCAAAAATCCAACCTATGGCAAACTTAGAATTTGTTAGCTCAAGATACCAAAAGCACCACAAGCTGTGAGGTGTGGCTGAGAGATGGCAAGGCAGCATGTTGCCAGTGTCTTATCTCTGTACAACAGCAGGAACTTTTCCAGATGGAAAAGCCCATATTCTTCTGACAGGGGAATACTTGACACTGTGATGGTCTCTGGATACAAGAACAGTTAGATCTGTGGGTCAAAGCGGTATGATTTATTAGACAGATGACACAGTTGAAGATGTTCTAGGTTCACAGTCCTTTTCACACATTTATAAAGATGACAGTCTTAGAAACAGAACCATGCCCTGAACAAAAGGAAATAAAAGAGCAAAAAAGCGTGGCAGCCTCTCACAGTCTGTCCAAGGGCAAGATCTTGCTGTTCTCATGCCACTCAAAACACCTGAGAATGTAAGATGTATCTGTGTGGACAAGAAACCACTTTTGACTTCCATCTCCAACATCACAAGGTTGAAAAATAGTTACCTTATAGGCAGCAGATCCTTTGTTTCATTGTCCAACTCCTTTCAACTTCTATGCCTTTTCAATCAATGCTGCAACTTGCTCCTGTGACAAGTAACAGTTATCCCAGATCAAATGATATTTAATTGGAAATGTTTTCATTTCAATTTCTGCTTGAATTAAAGTATATAATAAACTTCAGTTAATATTCCATTGTTCAGAAAGTTTGTCATGACTATTTATCTATCAATTTCAGTGCTGGGAGAGAGGAAACTATGTACTATGAATAGTGGCTGTTTATCCACATTCACACATGTTCTATTTTGCATTAAGGTACATAGAAAGAAAGGTCACTGGAAAGATCAGTTTTATAATAAAGCCTCGGTCCAAATGAAGGTGTTTCCGGAAAAAAAAAAAAAAAGTTATTTTAATTTAGCACAATTTCCCGCAGTGCTGTATGTGGAGTAGACTCTCAAATCTCAAAGTAATGTTTATCAATGATTTGCCCATTGTAAAATTTTGCCTCCCTCAGCATATAAAATGCTGTGATGGTCTCTTTAATCTGAGGATATTAAAATGTAAAATGCATCTATAGGAATACAGAAGTCCTTGTATGACTATAGCAGGTTTATTCCAAGAATACATATTGCAGATAATCTTTAAATTTGCTGGAAGTGCTTGACTATGGAATATAATAAAAATCAATTGTAGAAAAGGAAATCAACTGCAGCATTGCGTAAAAGACTCTTGCTTTGGAAAGCCAAGATTTTATTGTCTTGCTGTAGGCAAGGGATAATTTTGGCAATGGTAAATTCTGTATTGCAGGAAGTTATACTGTTCTGCATAAATAGATCCAGATAGTGATGTCTCTGACTAGATGATATTAGTTTAGGTAAATCACAGAAAACTCTTATAAAAAAAAAAGGTTTGAATAGGCCATGCAAAATTAATATTAAATTTCCTGTCGTCTACCTCATTACCTTGTTAGATGACTTGTATTAAAATCAGTGAAGCAAAGAATCAGTAACCTGGGCCTTTGCCATTTCTGCAGTGCTACAGATACACATATCACACAATTTATAAAGAAATTATGTATGTTGAGTATGCTTTCCTGGAATGTAAGTGCATCAGACTAGAAATTATGACTTTATTATGATACTTCAAGGTTCTGCTTTTTGAAATTAGCCCTGAAAACCATTGTTATTAAGATGCAGGACTGGGGGGTATCACAAGTACTGTTGTTTGTACATTATCCTGAGATAAGGCTGTATGTCTATACTTATACTGTATATTCACATAAACCTGGGAATACATAAATTGCTTTTCACAAAGTCATGGAAACTGTATGTGAGTATATCTGAATAAATAGAAAACATTTCTGCTCTCCAGTGAGATTTTTTTAGAACAAAAATATTAAAAAACAGTCCCCGAGAGGCTATCCAGTTAAAAAACCAAAGATTGTCAAGCACTGTCTTTCGACTGCTTGTCTTATTAAGAATGATATTGCTGGAACATACAGTCTTTCACTGACAGTATAATTCAAACCCGTCTTCAGCAACTCATGGTCTTGCTGAGCAACCTTGTTAGAGTTAATGGGGTAATTAGGAAAAAAGGGCTTGTAGGCAAGAGGAGGCAAATACATCATGAGACAATGGTTTCAATGGTGAAGCTGCTTTAATAATCTCTGGAACTCTTGGAACCATTCCTATGCAACCAACCCCACATGTCTGCCAGTGCAACTATTCGTGGGGCTACATCATAAAACAGGTAAGAAAAGATCATCCAATAAAGTGTTAGATTGTTTGACTTATTTAGGTAGGGCAGTATTCATTGTCATTTCAATTCCTCTGAGAATTGTAAAGTTATGGCAAAGAAAGATATAAGGTAGAGTCATAGAGGAACAGGAACTTCTGTATCCACCTTTAACACAAACTCCAGACTCTTACAAATCAATACCCTGAGAACAGAACCTATCCACCCAATATATTTGATTTTGAAAGTGGTATGTGTTGTTATTCATACTCACTCATTTTCCAAAAGTGAAGGGAATATCTTTTGTTGGTGACTTAAAAACTTAAAACATAATTGTAATGATATTACAGTTTTGGGGATGGGGAGAATTACTCCACTCTTCAAAAGCAAAAGAAAACTCCAAAATTACCTACAGGGTTTTTTTTTGTTTCATTTTAGAAGACAAAAGACATAATCTGATCTGCAAGACCGCAATTACAGATAGCAGTACAAGATCTTCTTATTGTAGAGAAATATATAACCAAAAAATTGTAATGTGAATTAATAGAGAGATTTCATTCTTTATTTGCTGGAGGTAGTAAAGAAGACATGGGGAGAGGTCTTTTATTTCTGCTGGATAATTATGGTCACATAATTATTTCTTACTTCAGTTACCAAATATACCTTATAAAAACCTTGTTCACATTTACTTAATTGACTTAAGGAACTTCTGAGCTTTTCTGCTCTATTGACATACACATAGTGGGGTACCAGTTTTTACAGAACTGTATAAATGCATTAGCTGATAGGCTAAAATTACTCAGAATTGCCACTATTTGCTACCACTTAGTAGTTCCAGTTACTATTTTTTCTGTTTCTAACACCAGAAATCATATCACCCCGTTGTGGTGATGCAGACCATCTGGGCCATGTTGCTATGTCAGGGCCAGTCAACATTGTGTTATTGTCTTGGTTACAAGTGCAGGGAGCTGGAAGAATCTGACACTTTCTTGTCCTTTATACAAATGCAGTGAGTTGGGATGATTAGGCACTCCTGAACCATACCCAAAACTCCTGCTTCCTGGCAGTGAGTTAGGATGATTAGGCACTCCTTAACTGTACCTGGAACTCCTGTTGCCTGAGAAGCATATCTATAACTCCTGCTGCCTATGTAATAGCCTGCTCTGGAAGGAATTACAGGACAATAATTGGGTCCAAAATGAAAAATCACTGACCAAAGTCTATCATCCTGTGTTCCTGTAAATAGTGATCCTAAGTGAGACCCTTTGAGCTCTCTGGGATCATAACAGGCTGTGACTCAGTATCTCGTTCTGAGTTGGAACACCTCTCAGAGAAGATTTTGCAAGGATTTCAAATAATAGATTTTGTGAAGATTTCCAAGATTGTCCACTGATAGATGCTTACAAAAATAAAGGGTTCAGAGATCTTCTGCTGACATATGCTGGTGAAGGAGTATAGTGAGTAATTCACTGCAATTATATTTCAAATATCATTTGATACCAACAATTTACTATCATAGGTTAACTTTTATATCTTTGTGTGTGTGTGTGCATTTGACTTAGGAAACTTTATAGTGTTGATTATAACAAATTTTATTAAATCACCCTGATAATTAGCCAATGATTAAGTATTGTTAAAAATAGTTCAACCTAATCTTGTGGTTTACTTTAATAGTGTTAATAAATCCTAAATTGTTGCTACCTCAAAATTGTGTATCCATAAATATTGTGGATCCATAATCACTCATTCCCCGACAAGTCAGTATAATAACAAGATATTTTCCTTACCCTTTATTTCAATTCCTTTAGACATAAACCATTGACCAAATCTGGGACTAAGATTGGATCTAGCCACACTTACACTACTCTCTGAGAAGGAATTCAGAAAACAAGGAAGTCCAGTCTGAAACTTGTTGCTCAATCGGAAGGTGTCGTCTTTTTATGTCTTCAATTTCTGTATAAATCATTTAAAATCAATTCTAACTTGATTTTGATTTGTATATTTCTTCCGTGTAGTAAGTAATAGCATGAACTTTGCTATTGAACTTTGTTAAGTCGCACTTTTACAAATTCACATTAAAATTACTTCTACTAATGCCTTTGATAGTGATTTTTTAAGTGATCTAAAGCACTCTTCCATGACACCCTGAAAAAAAATATCAGATGCCTTCTTCAAGAAAAGGTACAAGTCCACCGAAGCATTACATTATATGTGATTTGTCTTTCACATGCAAATATACTTATTCATAAATATGGTATTATTGTAATCCTCATCTTTTTAATATGTGAGTATACGTAAAAGTAAAAACTGGTCTCAGGATACACTGAAACTCTAATTGTACTTTTAGCCCCCCAGCAATTCAGATGTGATGATTTGATTAATTTTATTCCTTTTCATCTCCCTGTCTTCTTTTTTTCCTTCCTTTGCTCCTCCTTACTCTTTTTTTTTTTTTTTTTTTTTTTTTTTTTTGTGAGGTAGATTGAGATTATTCTGTGAAAGTTGGAACTGCATTTCTCCTTTAGATTTTGAAATCTGTGAAATTTGTGTTTAATTCCTTCTGCTCTTACATCAAGCTCTCAGTTTACAAAAATCTGTAAACAGATGAGGCATATCTTAATTGGAAAAAGAAAGAGAATATTACGCAACTCATGCTGAAGATGGACCAGAAATACACTCCTCCAACAAAGAGGAGCTAACAGTGTCTTGGCCTGCATTGCAGAAGAATAGCCAGCTAGTCAAAAGAAATGATCATTCCCTTCTACTCAGAGGCCCCTTTCAATTTATATGTTTCTGTCATTTTAATATGAGAGAAACAGTTTAAAATCACATGCCAGTTTACAACTGGCACTGAAAGTCAAGCACAGTTCCCTAGAAGTGTTTGGCTCCTCCTCTGGGTCTGTACCTAAATTGAGTTATTTTTATGAAATGTTCTTTTAAAGAAATCTTTATTGCTAATGGAAACTTCTCTTTTTAAAAAAGCTATAATCATTGCTGCTTTAGATTTCCTGGCTTTCCTCCATGAGTTCTGAAAAAACTTGAACTCTTGTGTTCAAGCTTCTGGCTATGCAGACAGCATTTCTAAAGTGTTTCCAGAAGATTAATGTAAAAGCTAGGTAATAGAAAAAGTTGTGCCTCATCTAAGTATATAAAATTTGTAAAAAGTTCCCCACTTCTTAGGGGGCACAAAAAATGGAAATGGTGTTGTATCACTCCTAAACTTCGAAGCACCCCATTTGTGTAACACATCTGTCTGTGCTATGAAAGGCAGGGAAAGTGTAGAAAAAGTTGTGGATGGAAGTTTACAGCACAGATTATCTGATGTCATCAGGAGTTTATCTCAGAGTACATCATACCCCCCACCAGCAGCTCTATTTTATTTGCTACTTTGGGGTTTAAATGTTTGGGAAGAAAGGCAAATAATGGTCCCTTTTCCAAGAAAGATTCACTGAGATGTTCTTAATCATTCTTATCTATGTAATATCATTTTAGTAGCTACTGTATTAGAAAAGTAAATAAACCCAAAGAAATGGAATGTTGAAATTAACAATAATGAATTTGGCATCTAAAATAAAGTCAACTTGGTATTATCTTTCTAACCAGTTGATACTAAGTTAATCATAAAAATTCTTTAGGAGATTTTTATAAGTGTAATAAAATTTAAATGAAAACTCATAGCAGAAATAAGAAAGACAGATAGGGGACTGGGGAACTGAAATAAGGCTCATGATATTCTATTCAGTCTTGCACAGGAAGAGAAAAGGTAGCTTTTTATTCAATAGTTGTTCAATATTTATTCAACTTAGGTACCCAGGGTCGGAAAGCAATTAAGAGAGGCAGGCTGCCCAGTTTGACAGATAAATGTAGTATAATTTGAAAGCTGCGATGAAAAATTAATTTTACTCTTACAGTGATTTCCCAATTGCCATATACAGTAAAATTAGAAATGTTACTTATTTGTATTGACAAGTTAAAGACAAAATATGTACATTTAATCTGTCTAGTTCATAGATTCCTTATTTTGTCCAGAAAAACAAAACCCATATATATGATACTGGAAATGAAAATAATATATTTAAATATCGATTCCTACATTAGTACAAGGCCATGGAGTATCTTGGAACCATTGAGTCATTCACAAGACACTTTCAGATTTTTTATTGCACTTTATTTCTATTGTTATACTGTTATGTAGGTGGAGAAGCCACATTGCCCCCTTCCCCAAAATGAATCTCTATGACTTTTCTCTTTCCAAATCTACTCTTCCTTATCTCATATCTTCTTTCTTTTCTGTTGGGTTTGTGTTTCCAGAAACAGATACAAAGAAAATAAAATCAAATTATAAACATAATGTTCTAATTTAGTGGGAATCAGTGGAGACCTTGTTTTTTAGAGATTTAGAAATCATAAATGAAATCTGTAAGATAATGGCTAAAAATTACCTTTCTCTTTTGACTTTACCTCAGATGCCACTGTTCTATCACTAAATACAAATACATGAAAAAGAACCAGACCTGGACATAATTCAGACTGAACCTGTTGTTATGAATGCTCAGAGGCAATGATAATACGTTGTATTTCCTGCCTAGCATCAAAAGAAAATATTATAAAATAATTTTTCTTTACTTTGATGTGGATCATAAAACAGGCTTCTCTTCTTTTCTACTGCATCTCAACAGTGCCTCAACAGTTATTATAGTTTGATCAAAACTATATAAAACTATCAATAATAATATTTTTGCCAAATTATATTTGACTTTACATGTTTTATTTATATGAATATATTCTATAAGGAAAATACCAGAGATTTTCCTTATAGAGCCAAATCCTCATTTTAAGATAAAGAAACGCTATAGAACATTTTAAATATTATACTCCTATAAAGTTAATATATTTAAATCCAATATATTTAGGTACTAATATTACAATATAACAATTTGCTGTTAGCAAGATGTCGTGGTTTGGGCCTGGTCAGCAGCCAACCATAACACAGCAGCTCTCTCTCCCTTCCCCTCTGGCAATGAGAAGGGACAGAGAGCCAGGCTTGGGGTTCAAAATAGGACCGTGATGGGGAAAAATTCCCCTTTACGATCACGAGCAAAAGGCAGACTCATTAGGGGAAGGAAAAAAAGAACATACATTTATTACAGACACTAACAACACATAACAGAGTAGGACAGTGAGAAGCATTGCCACATCTTGAGAACACCTTCCCCCCACCCCTCCCTTCTTCCCGGGCTCAGCTCTGCTCCTGATATCTCTACCTCCTCCCCCAGTGGCGCAGGGGCAGAGAATGGGGGGTGCAGTCAGTGCTGCCACTTCCCTTATCTGCGGTGAGGGGAGTGTCCGGAACTTCTTCACCCTGCTCCATCGTGGTTCCCCTCTCACAGGAGACAGTCCTCCACAAACTTTCTCCAGCATGAGTTCCTCCCATGGGCCGCAGCGTTCCCCACACTGCTCCGTCATGGGTCACTAACTTCCTCCGACTGGATTCCCTCCCACGGCTGCAGCCCTTCCCGAGCTGCTCCGGCGTGGGACACCCCCGCATGCTGCAATCCTCCCAGCACTGAATTACAGCAGCGGGGATACCTTTTCCCATGAGACCCCGGCCTTTTTTGGGCACAGCACCTTGATTATACCAAGCAGAAGCCACAGGCCATAAATCAATGTCTGTTCCACCGTAGATCTTCATGGGTGGCGGGGGGGGGGCCGCCCTGCCATCTCACCACAGGATACAGGGGGATCTCTGCTCCGGCACACCTCCCCCCTCCTTTCTTCCTCCGTTCCTCCACTGACCTTGGTGTTCACACAGCTGCAGCAACTCCTCCTCACAAGTCCCACTCCTCCTCACCAGGTCCCTTGTTAAACATGTTATCACAGAGGTGCAGCTGATTGGCTCAGTTTCCAAACAGAAGTGGAGCTGACTTGGAGCTGGGGGAGCTTCAAGAAGCTTCTCACAGGAGGCCGCCCTTATAGACCCCTCCCCTGCCACCAAAAAAACCCACCACTCACTCAACCCAGGACACAAGACTAATCCAAGTGAGGTGAAATGCCTCCCACATACTCTTTTCTGTACTCAAAGGGTCATTGCTGTTACAAAGACAGAACTTTCATACTTGTCATAAGAAAATAAAAATGTAACACTTCTTTAGAGATTATTTGACCATTCATGGTAAATTTGTTGTATGTTTGGACTTTTTTTTTTTTTTTTCCCCTCAAATATTAATTACTGTGAAAGTATTTTCCAGTGATTTGGCAACGTGATGGTTTCCATTAGCAGACTGTAAGTTTCTAATGGAACTTGAGTAAAATCTGCCTACTAGCTTGACAATGTTCTGAGTTCTGGTGAACAAAGCTATGGACAAAGCCATTTTTCCTTTGGGGTAGTAAAATTATGTCAGCATAACCCATAAGGATTCTCTTTGAATATTCTTATGAGGGAAGAAGAGTTACTGTTGAACATTTACTTGAAGATTTCAGCAGTTCTGTTCAAGCCTATATTTGATAATGGGGCAACTTTAATTTCTCTTTTAAATTAAAGAAAAAGTTACAGTTGATGAAATAAGTAAACATCATTCTTGATTCTAGCAAAATCTCTGTGATTTCAGAAAGAAATCCTCAGCAGGACTAATGAATGTCATTCTCAGTGGTTTCCTCTTGTTTTCAATGATAAATTGTCAAGACAGCCAATATATTGAAAGCTGGAGATTACATTGTTTCTGAGAACCCTGATATCCAGGTTTTAATATCTTATCCTTTACAAATTGTGTTATTCTAAGACATAGAAAATTGATGTGGAAAAGTGCTATTAGATAATTGTCACTGTCAAAGTACAGGATATAGTCTTGACAGAAAATGTATGAAATATTAACCTGTTACTGAACATGATCTGAGTCAAGAAGGTAAGAAGTACTTCAAACAGGATTTGTTAGCAGAGGAAAAAATTGTTGCACATAAAATATGTCCACTGATGTTTTTTCACCTCTCTTGGACCCAGCAGCTAAAACTTAAGAAGCTGCTGAGTAACATGAAGTGTTTGGTTCTTCATAAATTTTGTTCTGTCATGTGCTGTACTTGAGCTATTACTTCAGATATGCTGTTAAGGTAGGGCTTGTGTTTGATACATTCCCCACTACTTGGCTTGTTGTGTATTTATGGTACCACTTAACCGGGGAAATAATGTAATTACTTATTTCAGTAATTTCTCTGGGAGGACTTACTCCCTATACTTTTATGCAGTATGTAAAAAATACATGTAATAATAGAAAAAAGGTGTGCTAACTCTGTCATTTAAGGAGTGTCTCAGTATAAGGAAATGGTATAAAATACAGCTTTGTGACAATAATTCTGAGTCTGAAAAATTATCAAGGTAAAAGGTTTTTATGTTTTCAATACTTAGGTCATATTTTTCCTATCAGTATTTATTATTTGTGTAGTGGAGAGCCATTTGGGCTAAAAGTTCATTGTTCAGCAGTACCTTTGCTGACATTCTTCTTATAAATTCTTACTCTGAAGTTTTCTGAAAGGAGTTCAGAAGTTGATTGATGCCACATCTAACATTCTACCTCCTGTCATTTTGCAGTGACTTGTAATGAAATAATCTGCTGTGCTGCTGTAGGCTGATCACAACAAGGACAGTAAAAAGAGAGAATAAGAGAAGGATTAGGACTAGCTCTTCATTAAGCCTTGCATTTAAATTTTTAATGTGACTTGGAATGTCATAGGGAATAAAAATTTGGGAAGTATAAAGGAAAGGAAGAAGCAAACATTAAATGGATTGCAGACAGGATAGTTGTGTCAAATCCCTGTGTATGGGTTGGCCCTCTTTCACTGGAATAAGTTCGGGTGTAGGCTGGATAAAACTAATCCTGGCTTTGATGTGGTTGTGCTGCAGTATTTAAAGATATTAGCTAGGCTAACAGACAAAAGGAGCATATGGGTCAATCTTGTATTTAAATCCCTTTAAAAAAAAATATTGAAAAAATGACCTTTATGTTCAGAAGAGAAGATTTCATAACATCAGTAGTAGCTAATAAACATGTTTCAAACAAGGAATGAGAGAGTGATTTCAACTTGACTGCAAAAGCTACAAACATTTTAATGCAGTTCCCTTACAGAGGCTTGGCTGTTGACATTTTCATTCTCCTTTGTTATTGCAGAATGTCTCTGGAACAAAGACAAGTCTATTACCTATAGGATAAATGACAAAATCATAGAAGTAAACAGTTACATGTAGAATATAGCTCTCGTGTGTGTGTGTAATAAAGAACCATATGCCATCATCAGACAAACCGAAGTTGTTTGGCATGTGTCTAATGCCAAGATACAGTTTGTTGAAAAAGAAGGAAAAACATTAACTGTATTCTGTTTTGAGGCTGAGCTGTTTCCACCAATTGGTTGAATTGCCTGCAGCTTAGTGGAGTTTGTTGGAGATTTTGTATTGTTTGGGGTTACTTGTATATGAAAAAAAATAAGGATATCTTTTCATCCAAATCAAAATATTTGTTATTTGACCTTACTCTTCATTGTTTCCAAGGTGCTGCCATAATTTTCTTAATGACTTGTTCAAGAAGTGACTAAGTAAGCTTATGTTAAGACATCTTTGTTGTATTCATTTCATCAGGAAAGGTTTAGAGGGTTGATTTGAGGTTAGAAAGTGCTAAATTCTAATTCTAATTTAACTTGTGCTAAAGTCTAAAACCAGTATTAGATCTTGAACATATGAATATAGTGCTTTTTCTGCACCGAGACTGTGTATTTCAGAGGCTGCTGTTCACCCACTTTTATAACATTACATATGGTGTCATAAACTATAATCTAGTAGTTTATTGGTTTCACATTTTTCTTCAGGCACATTCAATCCATTGTTGAATATATGAAATTTAATCCCTTTGAATGTTCAATAACAAACACTGCCACAGATCATTTAATTTGTCTGACTTTATATAAAAGCTGATGCTAATCAAGGGAAGTAAGAAAAAGAACATTAGGAGGCTCTTCCCTCTGCCTCTGGCAATTGAAAAGTTCAAGGCTCATATTTGAATATGGCACAAAATGCCATTTTGGCAGTCTATTGTAACTATATTGTGGGTCTTCATAAGAACTTCTTAAAAATTATACTCCTAAAAGGTATAAATTTTATTTTTCACACATTAGTAAATATCAGTTTGGATAATATGAACAGTTACAACTTTCTTTAAAGTTATAAGATTATAATTATTAGCTACTTAGTATTATGATTTAGGAGATGAGTTATTAACTAAACTGTTCTACTGATGTATTTAATTCCTGATGTTATCTCTTTGCAGAAAACTTGATTTTAGATAAGGCATGAATTTTGCCTAATAATATATTTGGGAATGAGAAAAACAGATGCTAGTTAGAATTTTCCATGCCTGAGATTTTGTACCTGGAAATCTGCCATTAAAGTATAAATATACCTGTGTGTATGGGTAAGTATGTGTATAACTATTAAAATAACTATGTGGCAATTAAAAAAATGCAGGAATGTATAAATTTGGAACAATATTGTCATAACTCTTCCAACTCTTGTGTATTCATTAGTTTCTCTTTTTTTTTCATTTCTTGGTGACATACAGTTTTTCAAGCAATATGAGGTATAAGATTGATGCTTGAGATTTTTCTTTCTAAGTACACATTATCATCATTCTTTATTCCTGTATTCTTTCTTTATATTAATTTTCTTATTACTTCATCCTAGATTTTCTTCTGTTTAACTACAGTATAATTTCTTCTGTTTGTTGTGTGAATTCAATACAATCTGGATTATTCCTGTTCCTTAAACTGAGTTCCATGACTGATGGAATAAGAAATGGGAGGGAATAAATTAACTCTGTGCCATGTAAGGCAGATGAGCAGCTTCATATAGGGTCTACAGGGTTTGAGCTGTCCCAATGCAGCTGGACGTGTCCCACAATGACAAACTTCCCACTCAGCTCTGCCCTGGCACTGCTCTTCCATGCTCAGGTCTGAAGGGTTCTGCAGGGTCACCCTCCAACATGCACCAGGATTTTTTATACTTATTTCCCCAAGGGAATATTGTATGCCAAGATATTTAACTGGGACCACATAAAACACTTCTTGTTAAGAAGATGTTCAATATGTATTCTTTATATAAATAATAAAACACCAAAACCCTATAGACAGATGACAAAGACTTCTAAGGCAGTTTTGAGCTTGGCTGGAGTGGATAGAAAATACAAGAGAGTTATGTGAAGTCTGTAATGAGTAAGAGTAAGTGAATTTGTCACAGAATCTAGCGAAGTTGGGAAGAATGAAAGCAGTAAATGAAAAAATCACAAGAACCACTTTTGGTTAGCTGTTTGTTACACATTCTCTATTGTAAAAAAGTGAGCAACCTCTTGATACACACTGTGTTGCCTTATGGTCAGATGCATGAGAACATGTCTGTGTTTGGCATCTCCACACTGAATAAGAATAAATATTTCTTCAAAAATGTGTCCAAAATAAAGAAGAAGATTTACCAAGGAAAACAGTAATTGTGTAGCTGTAAATTAAGCTTTTTCTAAGGCTGTGTCACAATTAAGTTGAACAAGCATTTCCCTTATTTATCATACAGGAGAGTTAATCAGAACAATAATAGACATTTTGCTAAGTAGTTTGATCCTACTGGTCTGCACAGCTCCCCTAACACAGTCTTTAAATTACAGCTACCTTCTGAAATTTTTTAAAGAATAGGGAACAAACTATTTAAAACTCATTTTGAACTGGTGTCTTTTGAAAATATTGCCAAAATTATAAAAATCAATGATCTGAGATGAGCAACATTTGAGCATATATATTCTCAGTGTTTATAGTGACTTCAATGAAAATTTTGATTTGTACTCCTATATATATATATTTTTTTTAATTTAAAAGTATGGCTTTTAAAATAAGTATTTTTATCAGTTTTAAAAAACACAGTTTTTGAGGAAATTGCCTGCTGAAGGTACACAAAAATAATTTTAAATTTTTCATTTTATCAACATTTTTGATATTTACACTGGATGAAGATCATTCTCTAAATACCAACCTGACTTGACTTACTGGAGAATAATTACTTCTATTGATTCTCAACTAAGGGAAAGCTGATATCCTGAAATCACAGATCATACCCTAAAATACAACATTTACATTAATATTACAAGAGACACAAATCAAACACACAGTAATAATAAAAAACAAATCACAGAAGACTTTAAAGCAGCTAACCAGAAATATTTCTGTTGTCTCTTCATTCTTCCACCTCTCCCAAATTCCTTGCTGGATGCCAGTAGCTGTTTTCCTTAGTGGCTATGACCAGCCAAGGCCATCAGCTCCAGTCATCTCTTCCCACACAAGTCAAGTCATGGATTTTGTCCTGGTGTGAGGGGAATAAGAACAAAATCCCAAAAGCCAAGCAAATCAAAACCCAAACTGGCTATAGGTCTGACTTCTTTAAAAAACAAAACAAAACACGAAAAAACAAAAACAAACAAAAAAAACCCAACCAGCCAACCAACCAACCAACCAAAAAAAAAAAAAAACCCCAAAAACAAACCAACCAAACAAAAAAAAAATGAAGAGAAGAGAAAAGGCAGGTCTGTAAAAGTAAAAAGAAAATGTATATGTGTTAACCTTATTAAGGGCTGGTTGATCCAGACCTGAATAATGGAAATAATCCAGCTCAGTCTGTGTTAAGTAAATTTGTTCCAGAAGACTATATGAAGAAAATTACTCTGATAATGTTAAGATGTGACAAATTTGGAAGAATATTTATGTTAGAGTATGAAAAATTGTGTAAAATGCTTATATGAAGGCTCTGATGCTCTCCCTCTCTTGTTTGTGTCTGTTGTCAGTAAAGGTCATGTATCTACACATAGAAGTCTTTCTCTGATTTCCTCGGTTCTAGAGGATGCTGTATTTTATAAGTAAAAATGCATTCATTTCTCTCTCAGGATGACCCATGACTATGTCTTTGCCTTAAACAAATTCCTTGCTCAGTGACACTCAAGAGGAAAGGGGAAAAAAAAAGAAAAAAAAATCTTTGTTTCTCTTTAATATTCTTTTTCAGCAGCTGAGCTACTGAATAATTTCAATTTACTATTTCACTTAATGACTTCCTAAGTTCAAGTCCATTTCCACTGGGATTCATGTGAGCTTTCTACCTCCAACAGTGCTATCAGCTCTTAGTTTAGGAAAGACAGATATTACAATTTCACCTATTCAGAAATTAATTCAATGCCTAATTATTTAAAATTATATATAAAACAGGTCTCTTACATAGTAAGTCAGGTCATAACCACAACACACAAGTCTACCAGGGCAGATGGGATGATAGGATACATTTCATCTTTGTCTTCACTAAAAAACTAGTATTTTAAGTATAGTAGAAACATAATGTTCTATATTATTACTTTTCTGAGAAAAGGAGATGACTTATTCTCAGCATTATGCCAGGGCCTTTCACTTAGCTGTCATCCACTTTATACTACCAACCAATCAATGCCAAAACAGTCTAAAATCCACTCTTGGTAAACATTGATCAACTAGCTACAATTACAGGTATGTCAGCTAACTTCTTACTGTCATATTTAAACATGAGAAAATTACTAAATGCATATGGACAACAAGTGACAGAGATACATTTAAAGACATCTGCACTTGAGGAGGAGTTTGCTGTCTGATGCTTTGTCCAGTCCTTCTTTCCCTGTCAACCCAGACCAGGACCTACTGAAAAGACCAACAGTTCCTTCTTGGCTCCTGGCATGCATGTGACTGTTTCCTTCAAAAGGGAAAGAAATGCAGTCAGACCTGACCCTGATTAGGGTGTACAGCTAGGGACAGGATTTCTGGCTGTCCTACATCTGACTCACAGATTGGTAAAAGAAACACGGAAATTTTGAATTATGAGAAGCACGAAGAAATGTAATAGTCTAAGCCAATGTATTATGACTTACTATATTAGTCACCTGGAAGAAATGAGATTTGCTTCTGGGCTTTATTCAGCTATTAAAACAAAGCTATTTAATTTCTTGGTGAAACTTAATGCTAACACTGATTTCAAATTACAGACAAAAGCTCCAGTTAACTTTTCTTCCTTTGCTTAAGTTGCACTTCTGTATTTCTGGCAATTCTAAAGAACTGAAGTTTATAAGACATGATAATTTTCTAATAATTTTTGAAGCATTTTCTTTGTGTCTAAATTTGCAAATAATTTCAGTTTGAAAGCATTTACCTGAAAATTGATGAAATATATCTTACAGTAAAATCATAATGAGTGAAAAATATATCTGCTTAGTATGACTGTCTACATTTCTATTCCTTGTCCTGAAATGACATATACAAACTTGGGAAAAGTATGAAGAATATTAACCAATGCATTGAAAGCTGTATCAATATTGAGCATATGGCAGCTCATTTCTGTTTTGGTCATGTGGACAGAAGCTAAGTATTGAGTCAACTGATGACCACAACTCAGCTCCTAGAAGCCTCCTCCATACAAGAATAATATAACTGTGAGCCAAAGGCATTGTTTCAATTCACTCAAAACAATTTTCATGTTGTTGCAATGGAAACTTGTCATGGCTTTATGACCAGTGCTGTGAATGCCTCTGCAACCCTGTAATATACAAGGATCAGACATACAGTATCTTTTCAATTTGATTCTTAATTGTGAAGTTTTTGCATAAAGTTAATTGCTCTGATAAACCGAACCTCTCATGAAACACACAAACAAGAAATTTTCACAGTTAAGTCTATATGATGACACTCGAGAGCCTTTTCATCTTAAGACAATTGTGTCATGCAAGGTGGTCACCTCAGTCATACTTTCCTCCACACAGTGAACTGAGACCAGAACTTCATCACTTGCTATGGAAGCAGTCTGACCCACAGTATAGACTTAGTGCGATCTTACAAAACCTTCTGCACATGTTGTGTCTTAGAACATTTCCAAAGCAACAGTCACATTCTCATTTTCTTGACTGGGCATTTGTTCCACTGAATAGTTGGGGGTCATTTGTTGAAATACAATTCAGTTGGTTTTGAACCTCAAGGAGGAATTTGCCATTTTTTTTAATATTTATTTTTTATTCCCAGTTAATAGCCATTTTTCTGTTTCCACTTGCACTGATTTCTCAGCAGTTCCCTTGCTATTCTCTCCCATCAGGGACAGGGCATGAGGGATCTGTCTGAACTAAGTCTTTGTTAATGAGACTTCCAGAGAGAGTCACAAGGTGAACAGAGTGATAGTCGAAAAGCAAAAGTGAAGATTATTCCTTTTACATATATATATATACATACATTCAAATATGTTGCAGTTGCAGGGCAATGTTCTTATTGGGATCATGAAAGTGTAGTGGGACGGCTCCCATGACTGAAGTGTTGCAAAGGAGTGATACAGGATCTTTAAGAAGGACAGGAAAGGAAGATGAGGGGGGCGATCTTGCCCTTTAGGTGAGAGAGCAGCTGGAAGGAATGGAACTCTGCCTAGTGATGGATGAGGAACAGGTGGTGAGTTTATGGGTTAAAATTAAGGAGAGGGCAGGTAAAGGTAATATTATCTTGGGTGTATTCTATAGGCCACCTGAACAGGAAGAACAAGTGAATCAGACCCTCTACAGATAGATAGGAGTAGCCTCAAGTTTGAAGGCCCTGGTTCTTCCTCGTGGGTGTCTTCAAACACCCTGATATCTACTGGAGGGACAAGACACCAGGACATAAGCAATCCAGGACGTTCCTGGAGTGCCTTGATGATAACTTCCTCTTCCAAGTGATAGAGAAGCCAACAAGTACAGGTGCTCTGCTGTGCCTTATACTAACCAACAAGGAATATGTGAAGATCAAAGGCAGCCTTTGCTGCAGTGACCATGAAATGGTGGAGCTTGGAAACCTGAAGGCAGAGAGGATGACGACAAGCAAGCTCATAACCCTGGGCTTCAGAACATTAAAGAGGACTTTGACATCTTCAAAGATCCAATTGGAAGAGTCCTTTGGGATAAGGCCTTATAGGGAAGGGAGTCCCAAGAAAGTTGGTTAGTATTCAAGGATCACCTCCTGCATGTTCAAGTGCAGTCCATCCCAACAAGCAGGCGGTCAGACAAAAGCAACAGGAGGCCTGTGTGGATGAACAAAAAACTCCCACACAAACTCAATGTCTAAACATCCAGAGCTGACATTAGGAAAGTTAAGACCCAGATGGAATTGAATCTGGCTGGGTATATCAAAGACAACAAGAAAGACTTGTAAGTACGTAGGTGACAAAAAGAAAACTAGGGAAAATGTGGGACCATTGCCTAATGAGATGGGGGACCTGTTTACATTTGACAGAGTCCAATGAAAGGCCACAAAGATGATGAAGGGCCTGAAGCATCTCTCCTATGAGGAACAGCTGAGAGATCTGGGACTGTTTCACCTGGAATAGAGAAGGCTCAGGGAGGGACTTATTAATGTATATAAATACCTGAAGGGAGGAAAAGAGGGTGGAACGAGGCTCTTTCTGCTTGTTCTCAGTGACAGGACCAGAGGCAATGGGCACAAACTGAAATGCAGGAGGTTCCTTCTGAACATCAGGAAACACTTTTTCACTGTGAAGTTGACCAAGAACTGGAACAGGTTGACCAGAGAGTTTGTGGAATCTTCATCCCTGGAATTATTAAAAAGTTGTCTGTACATGGTCCTGGGTATATGGATCTAGGTGGACCTGCTTTGGGAAGGGGGTTGGACCAGATGACCTCTGAAGTTCAATCTCAGCCATTTTGTGTTTCTGTATTATTCAACAGAAAGTTAAGCCATGCTAATATGTTAGTGTGTATTAGAAATGAACTTTTATGCAATATAGGGGAGGGTGTGTGTATGACAGCTTCTGCTTTTAAGGTACTTAACTCTTCTAGGTGCACAAATGCTTTTCATCTGGATTCTGACAGTGATGATAAAGGTAGGTACAAGCCACTTGTTGGAAAAGGTGTTGAATTTAGGATTTACCATATTGGAAGAGCTACAGTGTCTCTAATCTGTTTATGAATGTATTTAAGTTATCAAGAATAGTCTGGTAAGAAACAGCATTTTTTTTATTTTGTCAACACACTTTTCTCTGAACCTCTTAAGAACATAGTGACTTTTATTTTGTTAGCTACATCAGTTTGATAATTTCTTTACATGTATTCAAGCTAAAGTGTTCTAGAGATAACTCCTTACCCAATCTAGTTTACCCTGTAGAAATATCACTGTTTATAAGCCTCATCAGGCAAATCACATTGAAGAATGGTACAATCCACATGTGTGAGGGACATGTGCTGTCCATCATAAAACAAAGCAGACCATCAAGTTGGATCAGAATAAAACTGATGAATGCAGACAAGATAATAGTGGTAACTATTAATTTTGGACAGTAACTTGCATGCCTATATCTTTGGTGTTGAGTTTACACTGCATACCATAACAGGGCTAACGATTATTAATTTGGGTGTTTTTAACAGCTACTGTACTTACAGAGGAACAGAGAGAGAAATAGGGCCAATACAAAAAAAGTACCTTACAATAAGGTTTGTAAAGAAACTAAAAACCAACAGAGTTGGGGCTAACAGGAAGACAGAAATGGAAAAACTGTAATAGCAGAAAAACTTGATAACAAACTAGGTCATGGAAGGTCAAGGTTAAAACTCCAGTAAAAACATTTCTTCGGTCTTTCCATTTGTTCAAGTTGATCATCATTGTATGTAACTCTGCAGGTCATCTTTTTACCCCAGAATGTTGAGAGTGGAGCACCATCCTTCTGTAAAAAGTTGTGAGAGGATCCTTTTATTTTTCTCTCTGCCTCTTGGTAAGAAATTGTGAATAGCTGAAGTAGATGATATTACTGGATGATCTACTGCTTAATCCTGTTAATTCCCTTCTCTCCACCTTACAAGAGATGTTTAAGAAAGGCAATAAAGGAGCACATTTCTTACATGATTTTCTTCATGTATCTTCCTTCTGTTCACCATAGCTGTAGGCTTGGGGTGTGTGCTGATAGATGGGAAATCCATGATATGGGGTTTTCCTATACCAGTCTTCATATGGCGAAAATGTTATTGCTATTTCTCGATCATTCTACCATTTCCAACAAATAGATAAAACATAAAGGCCATTTGCAGGCTATTTCAACTGTGAGAAATTAACATCAAGCTAGTAAACACTATCTGGTTGTCTTGTAATAAATATTGGGAGTTGAATACTGAGAGCCTGCAATGGAGCCATGATTTTATTTGTCTTTACATGTTCTGTATTTTTTTTGTGTCTCTCAGCCAAGTCTTACTGCAGGATGTTGAATGGCAAGGGAGATTTTTTCCAGTTAACTCTGTCAAAAATAATTTGTTTAAATTCTAGATACTCCTTCTGAGTGTTGGTCAATATTGGAGATCTGGAATGCCTAAAATTATTACTTATATGATAATTGTGTCTCATACATTACAGAACTTTCATTCAGGATTTAAACTGAGATTCTTTAGGAATGATAACATGACAGAAATTCACTGATTAGTGAGATGGTGGCCAGCAAGGCCTCAGCAGTCTAGAATTCATAGAATCACAGAATGGTTTGGGTTGGAAAGGACCTTAATGGTCATCTAGTTCCAACTCCCCTGCCATAGGCAGGGACATCTTCCACTAGACCAGGTTATTCAAAGCCCCATCCAACCTGGCCTTGAATACTTCCAAGGAGGGGGCAGCCACAGATTTTCTGGGTAACCAGTGCCAGTGTTTTGTCATCCTCACAGTGAAGAATTTCTTTATATATAATATAAATCTATCCTCTTTTAGATTAAAGACATTACCCATCATCCTATCACTACACTCCTTGATAAAGAGTTCCTCCCCATCTTTTCTATAGGCCCCCTTCAGGTACTGGAAGGTCGCTATAAGGTCTCCCTAGAGCCTTCTCCTCTCCAGGCTGAACAACCCCAACTCTCTCAACCTGTCGTCATAAGGGAGGTGCTTCAGTCACCTGATCATCTTCATGGCCTCCTCTGGACCCACTCAAGTAGGTCCATGTCCTTCTCATGCTGAGAACTGCAGAGCTGGACACAGTACTCCAGCTGGAGTCTCATGAGAGCAAAGTAGAGGGGGAGAATCACCTCCTTCAGCCTCCTAGCCATACTTCTCATGATGCAGCCCAGGACACAGTTGGCTTTCTGGCCTGCAAGCACATATTACGGGCTCATAATCAGTTTTCCATCCTCTGATAGCCCTAGGTCCTTTTCCACAGGGCTGCTCTCAGTCCACACTTCAATCAATCTATTTGTGCTTGGGATTGTCTCAACCCTTGTGCAGGACCTTGTACTGGCAAACTTGCTAAGAGTGCACTCAGTCCCACTGTCCATGTCACCAACAAAGATGCTAAATAGTGCCGGTCCCAACACCAATCCTTGAGGAACGCCACTTGTCACTGCTTTCTACTTGGACATTGAACCGTTGACCACAACCCTTGGAATGTGACCATCCAGACAATTCCTTACCCACCAGGTGGTCCCTCCATCAAATCCACTTCTCTCTAATTTAGAAACAAGTTTGTCATGCAGAACAGTGACAAATTCTTTGCACAAGTCCAGGTAGATGACGTCAGTTGCTCTTCCCTTATCCACAAATGCTGTAACCCCATTGTAGAAGGCCATAAGGTTTGTCAGACACAATTTGCCCTTAGTGAAGCCATGTTGGTTGTCACCAATCACCTCCTTATTTTCCATGTGTCCTAGCATAGTTTCCAGGAGGATCTGCTCCATGATCTTTCTGGGCACAGAGGTGAAGAATTATATTATACATCCCCAGTGCTTATTTGTGAATGTTATTTCCAGAATTCACATCAAGTACTGAGAGACTGGAAAAATGCTTGGTATGTAACTGCCTAGACATCTTTTTAAAGTGCTTATATTATGCATTTAATTGCCAATACAGTTCTATAGCAATTCCAATCTATTTGCCCAATAGCAATATTCAGGATTTTTCAGTTTTAAGCACAGCATTTTCCCAACAGATGGAAATGTTTTCTAGCTTATGATGTGTTTATATGTATTTAAGCTGACTGCTGCATAAAATCAAATTTCTCTTAAGTCTTTAGAATGAAATGATAAGATACAAAATAAGAGACTGATCTGAAATTTTAACCGTCAGCTGAAATTATATTGGAATAGAAAATGAAGTTATTATGAGTATTTTTTGCTTATGGTATTTGCATATTTCTAATGTCAGTGTTTTTTGTTGAAGATGGAAAGTGATGAATGGTGGTTTTCTTGTAGTTGAGTGTGTCACTTGCAATTACATTCTCTTCTGTTGTGCTGCATTCCCAAACTGTCAGTCCTCAGTAAGTATGACCTCCATACATTCATGGATAATGCAATATGGCTGGGAATCACAGTTCTCAGCCCCTAGACAATGTTTCAAGAGATGACACCAGAATTTCAGGTTTTGAGAAGAGGAAACCAGAGCTGTTTTTTGTTTTTTGTTTTGTTTTTTGTTTTTTTTTTGTTTGTTTGTTTGTTTGTTTGTTTGTTTGTTTTTTGTTTTGGGTGTTTTTTTTGTTTTTGTTTTTGTTTTTGTTTTCTAGCCAACACATTATCACTGCTCCACTTTGCTTCTCTCTTTGTCTATTCATTACACATCTGTTGTGTTGTGTCCAGGTAGTCAAGGAACAGATTTACCAGGCTTGCCAGTCTTTTAACCCTATGAATACATTTCATTATTTCACTTGCAATGGGGAGAATTGTGTTCACCGTGTGTGCATTAACTCCAGGGTGATCAGTCTGACATTGGAAAAAAACATCAGTCAGAACACTTCTTGCTTTCTGAGCAGCATTAAATGGCATCTAGCTAGCAAATACAAGCTCTTGCACCTCTTCAGCTGTTTTTCTCTTAGTCATAGAGGATCACAGACATCAGTGAGTCATTCTTTGCTTTATGTTTGAAGAATCTTTTCATAATGTAACTTATAATGTAAAATATCAAACTATCGTCTACAGTGCTCAGTCACGGTTCTCTTACCTTCCCCAGAGACATCAAGCAAGATTTAATAGTGCCAGGGATCACAGGCATCTGTCCTCTTAGTGTTTTCTTTCCCTTTTCAGGACTCAAGCCTGACAAAAGCACATTGTGCCTAGTTCATTAACAGATACAAATACTGAAAAGTTAAGAAGCTGAGACACATCCTTACTAGAAGGTAGAACTAAGTTTAGGCCATCTTGTCAATTTCAATGATCTTTTTGCTGCTTTTCCACTGATGTTCATTATGTTGTCTCAAACTGGTTCCATGATGTATCTCAGAGAAATCCTTTCCAACAGCATTTCATGATAAGTATGTGTCGTGGTTTGGGCCTGATCGGCAACCAACCACTACAGCTGGTCACCCTCCCTTCCCCCTCCCTACCTTGGAATGGGGAGGGGATTAGAGGGGTGAAGGGAGACTCGCAGGCTGAGATAGGAACATTTTAATAATGGCAATAAAACGAGAACAATAACGATGATAGGGGAAAACCAAAAAGAAATATATAAACAGGCAATGTACAGCGTAATTGCTTCCCACCCTCTGACCAATCCCCAGCCCATTCCCGGCCAGCGAACCCAAGATACCAAGATCCCACAATCACAATCCCAGAAGCGAGCGAGAGAGAGCCCCTTCCTGACCACCCCTCCTCTATACAGTGAGCATGACGTGCCATGATATGGAATATTTCACTGGCCAGTTAGGGTCAGGTGCTGTGGCCGTGCTCCCTCTCTGCTCCCTGTGCCCTTGCGCATGGGCAGGACATGGGGAGTCGGAGAGTCCTTGAAGTCTCGGTAGTAGTTGAAAACACCAGTGTGCTATCAGCATTCTTCTCATACCAAACCCAAAGCTAAATCCAAAACACAGCACTCATCTAGTCCCTGAAAAGGAATATTAACTCTATTTCAGCCCAAACCAGGACAGTATGGTTTTAAGATAACATCAAGGATACTGTTAATCTAGAATATTCTATTTCATGCTTTTCATCAATTATACAAAAAAATTGACTGTGTTTGTTAAGAAATGCGGTGGGAAAAGGCAATAATAGTGCTAACACCAGAGAGTTAAGAAAGAAGTAAAGATTTAGCAGGGACTTTGAGGGTACTAAAAAAGTGGGAGTATGAAACTAACAAATCACTATCAGCTTTTCTTTACAGCCAAAGATGGAAAACTGATGTTGTGATAGACACATACAGGATTACCTTAAGTTTGGCTCTTCATTTATTGCAGAGAAACATCCCATCCCTAATTGTCAATCCTGTTCAGTTTACAGTTAGAAATTTACTTCAGTGTGGTTACACAGTTTTGAAGGTGCTGTAGCAGGGCAGGCAGCATGATGGTCCAGCAGCAGGTAAGCCACAATTTTTTTTTTTAATCCACATGGATAAAATGATGTGAAATTTATAATTTCTAATGTGAATAATGAGAGAGAGAAAAATGTGCTTGTAGCAAGACAAAGGACCATGTGAACAAGAAATACTTATTGTCCTTGCCTGCTTGTTACTCTTCATACACCTTCTAGGTTTTCCTTTTATTAGTGTTTGGGTTTTTATTCCTTTTTTAATCTTCTCGGAGCAGATATTTTGTCCTCCTTTTTGCTTTTTATTTTGATTAAAACAATGCATATTTTTACTGTCATATAAAAAACAATAATAAAAGTAATAATGGTATTTAAAGAGAAAGATGAAAATGATACAATTATATTTAGCTGTACTCTGATACTGTATATTGAGTTTATATTTCTGCTTGTGATAACAGCAGCCTATTGTGATGACTTGCTTCTGCCTACAAGCATAGTTTAGAAACTGTAATTACATATCCGTCATTATCAAACCTAGATCTCAAACCCAAGACAAAATATCTGTATAGTATGTGAAACCAATCAGAGTTTCAGTATGTAGCAGACCTTCTGGAATAGCAGATATTGCTACCTAGGTCATTATTACAATGTGCTGGATAGTAGACACCTTTGCAAAGAAACCTGGTGTTTATGCTGTTTTGGAATTAACTCTCAGTATTTCAAATATTTAAGCAATCTTGTCTTGATCAAGTATTGTGTTCCCATCAAGCAGTTTTGTAACAAGGTTGACAGAGATTATTAAGTCAGAAGAAGATATGAAGAAAGTGGAAAATAAAGAATTCCTATCTCTACTATTTCAGTTCTCTTTGGTTTTCACAGTCAAACCTGATGTTGTGAATCAGTGATAAACAATAAGTGTGTAGCATTTTGTCTGAGAAATCTGTTTGTGAACTGACTTTTGAAAGAACCATATAAGGCTGTACTTCCACTGCGTGACTTGATACTACTGGTATTATGTCTGAATTTACATGGAGTCAAATGTTTCCACCTTCTGGTGAAACCTTTACAACCTTTATTGCTAAATCTTTGTAGCTGTCTGTACTCAGGCTACTGAGGCTAAAGCTAATTCAGAGTCTACATAGCCATTGTAAAATGTACTAATGTTCCAAACTAGGAGGATTTTTAACACTACACATACATATGGTTGTGCATAGCTATATATTTATGCATATAAAAATAAAATATCTATACACTGTGAACAGATTTAACAAATGCATGTTGTTTGTAATGCAGATACCAGCTTTAACATATATTTAACAAGTGTATTTCAGAATCATAATTGTGAAATATTTGGTGTGGAAATGTTTTTCTGGATATAAATCATCAATGATTAATAAAACCCTACAGAACAGTGATATATTTGTTTTCATATGTTATGATATCTTTTATTGTACAGTAGAGGTTTTAATTGTACAAACATTGTGGAGAGTGTAGATTTATTTATTAGATTTTTGTCTGATCACAAGAGTTGCAAATTTACTAACTAACCTCAAAGGAGGAAAAAATCTGTCTATCACAGAGTCAGATGTTGTTTGGTATCCTTCTGCTTTTGTATAATATGAAAGACAAGTAAATATTCAAGCAGAGACTAAGCATCTATTTGCAGAAACTTCTTTAACTCCATTTGTGTTTCGTCCAATAACTGAGGTAGATGACTAATGAAACTTACACCCCAGAATTCCTTTAAGAAACATAATACTTATAAAAGGTATGTTCCATGAAAGATTTGGAAGCTGAAAATGTTTTAAAATGTACATAAAATTATAGGTGTGTTTAAGCACTGGGATCAAATATGGAAAATTCCATTTTCTTTATAGTGGGACAAATGCATGTTGCCTTTTTATTTTTTTTTTTTTCCCTGCAATTGTACCAGGGAGGCTTGATTAATGTTTGATAATATGAAAGAAATATAAATATCCTCATCAGCATTTTACTGTCTTTTGAATTTTTAAACAATTATTTTTTTCAAGGCATAAGGTTGAACATTCATTTGTTTATTTCCTGCCATGATTTTTCATTCTTTGCATGATCTGTATGGAGTAAGTAGTGTCAAAAACTGTAAGCTACAGTTTCGTCTCAGTGTGCTTTTTTTTTTTTTTTTTGCCTGTATTTTAGGTTAGACCTTTCATTATTTCATCTTGTGATTTGCGAATGGATGAGAACTATTATGAAAATTATATAATTTGGTCTATGAAACTGGGAGGCTTGCTTTTGTTCTCAACACAAAGAGACCATTGGTCAAGTTATTAATATCACTAGAGAACTAAATCAACTTGATCCTGCGTTGTCTGTATTATGGTAGTTAAAATCCCCATATAAATAACTGATGACTGGACTGTACAACTTCACCTCACATTGACCTCTTTATGAATAAGAAGAAAATTTTTTTTCCATGTTGAAATACTTAACAAAAAAAAAAGATAATTAATATTGTACAGTGTGACAAGAGTCTACACTATTTCCTTGTATGTGACTTCCTGAAGACTATGTTACTTCAGTACCTACAGTTTGGATTAAAAACATAGGGAATGAACCCTAGACAAGAACAACGTAATATTTTCTTTCAGTGGATTAATGTTTATATTAAAAATGCTTTTCTTGGTAAGAAACATTATTGGAAAAATCACAAATTGAAAGATTTGTTTGGATTTTTTCTCAGTGTGTTCAATAATATCTCATATTACAAATTTTCCTTAACTGAAGCATTTTGTTATAGGGATGAGAAAAGTCTTTATTTAGATGATGCTTGATTTGTATTCAGACATGCTTAGTCCTACACCTTGAGTCTGTGTTTTGCCTCTAGAAAGTTTATTAATCCTTAAGGTTAAACATACTTCACTCCTTTGAGCTTGGGTAGGGAATATTTTTTTTTTTTTTGAAAGCAGGTGAATTCCTATAAATTTTAAGGGAAAAAAGTTATAAAATTTGGACACTTTAATACATAGAAAAACACATTTTAAAATGCTGAAGGACCCAAAGGATCTACATGCACAGAAAGTGGTTAGAAAACTTCACTATACAAATGCAAATAACACCAACCATGTCTTTTGTCACAGCTTCTGTTCATCTATCAATGTCTTAACATTAAAGATATTTACATGTGAAGCAATGATCCAATGGATTTTGTCAAGGAAATACATAATTTTCTAATTCTATAAAAACTTATTCTCATGACATACCTGAGGTAGAAATATGAGCACATTTTGCCAATAGATTTCAATATGTGTATCTGTGTGTATAAGATGTCTTTCCTTATATCTCAATAAATTAATAAATAAAAATAAAATAATTATCTCTTTAAAGTTGAATAAACAAAATTAGTTCCTGTAGCTTAACTGCTTTAAGTCTTCAAAACTGATGTTGTTACTGAAGAGTTGTCTGACTTCTGACACTTAATTTTCTACTTCTCCGCAACCACGGTCTTTGCTTGCGAGCCACGCAATTCAAGTCCTGCAGAATGCTTTCTGTTCCTGTCAGGGATAGGAGAAGATGTAATGGATCAGAAATATGCCTACATTTTACTCCATTGTATATGCAAATGTAAATGAAGTGCATATACTGATTTGTAATTATATTGTGAGAAAATGAGATTCATGATCTGCTCAAATGTAAGCTTCACTGAAAACCACAAAAAAATATTACAGTTCACTAAATGTGGCAGAGAAATGTATTGAGGTAAACTGCTATGGTATGGTATATCTTGAACCTTGAACAGTAGTAGTGTTATTTGAACGCTTATAAATTTAAATGGGAGGAAATTTTCATGGTATCTTCTTCTCCCATTAAGGTCAAAAGTGCAGCTTTCATGGCATAATGAGAAGAGGGACCGGCTGAGTAATAGGGGAAGATCTCCACAGAGAAGCTCCATGTAACTTCCCATAGGCTGTTTTTTTTTTTTTTTTCTTTTGTTACCAGTTCTTGCTTTAGTGTAGTTTAAGCATTTTTGCACCTCTTGCAACATCTTTGCTGCTAATCATTGCCTGGGGATTGCTGGAGATTAGCACACCCTGGATGTCTTTTACCAGCTATAATGACCTTCCTCAAAAAAGACCTTGTCTAGGCTGGAGGTTCACTACCTCATTGCTCTGCCAGCTGGGGACTGCAATTGATAGGACAGATATTTTTTTTCCTTTTACTGGAAAACAACAATTTGTCTGGTATATGTGAGAGAGCCGTTGCCCATCTTAAAGAATAAAGATTGGTCAAACAAAGGAGACAACAGCTTCTTCTGAGACTGAGGTATTGTAGACGTAAAGAAAAAAGAAAATCGTGCATCAATAAACAACCACCTGCAAAATAATCTTACATCAATTAGCTTCTGAAGATCACATTTATGGGGAAATATAATTTGCAGAAGTTTTGTGCTCCATTACAAATGTGGCTTACACAATGTATGAAAAACTGTGTTTTCTTGAAAAGGATCAAGAAGGGATGTTTCCCCCCCCAACCCAAACAAAATGTATTATCAGAGCTTTTTGAGACTTACCAGGTGCATTTTGTTACAACTTCTGTGTTCTATCTCATTTTAGGAGCGTTGTTTCTCTATCTCACATGCTATCTAGTTTATTTGTGTTGTATTTTTCAGCAGCTAGGAGGCCAAACTGAAAAAGTAAAACTATTCTTTTAAGAAGCAGGAGGAAAGCAATCACAGTTGCAAATGATGGCTATAATAAATAAAAAGATTCATTCAACTAAACCCTTCCTTTACAGCCTGCAGGGTAAAGTAAAACTGCTTCAATGGCACGGAACGACGGGACAATTTTGCTGGCAGATTTTTGATTTGATTATAATGCATTTTCTTTAATTGCTCAAGATCCTGTAAAAAACCCTAACTTTTGTACCTGTTTTAACAAAAATAGTTTGAATTTTTTTCTGAGTCCAAAAATGGTGAGACAGTATTTTTCAGGATGTGTATGTAACGTTTATTTTGTTTCCATTTGCTTCTGAGATATGATGTCTTTTTTGCAAATCCTCATTCACATAAAACAGCTTAGACTCAAAAATAGAATCTGATGGGGAAATAGCAATTAATGATGAACAATGTATTTCACTGTTGTGAGGAAGTTTGATTTGACTGAATTATTTAATTGAAAATCTACATTTTAAGTGCATACATGAGAATTTTCCTCCTGGGTTTTTAAGATAGACATAGCTGTATGATTAAATAAAAAGAAAAACTTGAGGGTCTAAACTCTTGAAGTGTAGCGTAACTACATGGAGAAAGGTATAGAGTAAATTTCTGAATTAATTAGTAGCATGGTTAAGAATATGCTATAAAATAATAAAGAGTTGTGCTGCAGATAGGCTACAATTACAATAAGAAAGTGAGAATTCCTCCAGTTTTTAGAGACTAAAATTTATGATTCTCTCTGAGTTATGAAATGTCATCCGTCCTGACATTTTTAATGTACTTGGGCAACTAAATCTCATTGTGAGAGGACTCACCCACACTGAGCAGGGTTTGCTAACTTACTATGGCTGAAATAGTGACTGTCTTTCTCCTGAGTACTTCATGTTCTCACCAGGAGTGGTTAGTAGTCCTGCAAATGCACCAAGTAATGGTCATTGTTTATGTCAAACACAAGCACTGAAAATGTGCCTTTCTTCCATTTGCTTCTCTTTGTATAATGCAGAGAGGCTTAAACCAAAGGTAAACATTTTTTGAAACCCCAGAAAAATTATGTGATCATAAAAACCTATACTGTGAAAAGCAAGTGTTTGTCAATGTTAAGTTTTGTTTTCTCCATGACTGGGAGTCTGGGAAACAACATTATGAATATCTGTGCAGGAATTCTATTCTATTGTATCATAAATCTTCAAAGAAGTACCTATTTCTGACATATGAAACTTCCCAAGGTCATGTTGTCACTTACTAACAATGACATGACAATCTTTAAAGAAAGACATTCTCAGTAAATTAAAACTTGCTGGAAAGTCTTTGAACTTGAAATGTGCTGTAAGAACAGGGAGTCCTCAGTGATATGAAGTTTTCTGAGTAGTAGATGGAAAATTACATTTTAAAAAATATTAAGGCTGTACAAGATAAAAATAATAGCAGGAAACTTATTCAAAGACAAATGATTTGGAGCCAGGTTTTCCCTGAGAAGAAAGACAATTTGACCTGTTTCCAATGTCACAAAAATTATGGGTTCAGAGCTCTGACTCAGTAATGTTTAAAGTGTTTAAGAGATAGAACCATACCGCTTTGAGATTAGATCTTGCAGTGCTCCTGCGTGATGCCACAGGAGCAGTAGAGGGGCAAAAATATGCCCATCCCTGTCCTACTGTATCCTGGATGTTTACAATTTAAGCTTGGTTTTCTGTGAAGAGTAAGAGTGGAGAAGAGAAAAATCTGCCCACAGAAATGGATGAGGAACAGAGTATCAAGAAGCGTTTGAGCTATGGTTTTCCTAATGCCCTTTCTGGAGCGACATTTCTAAACAGCGTATCTGTCTGATCTTGAAAGTCACAGTCTGGTCTCTTTAAATCTACTTGGTTTATATCAAAACAAAACAGATCAGCCTTACTTTTCAAGCCTACAGAGTATATGCCAATGTGTTCTCCTACAACAGCTTTGTAAAACCGGCTGTGTTCATGATGATTTGGATTTCTTTTTCTTTCCTTGTAGCATCAGAGCTGTCTGTGACTAAGTGTAGATCCCCTCTATATTATTAGGTAGATTATAGCCCACAATGTGTAATATTTTTTTCTGAATTTAAAATATGATGTCCTAAATATTGAAGAATTGCAGAGGATAAATGGTTCATTCTGGTACAGCAAATATCATTTCACATTCTTCTGGTTTTAAGTGTGAAAAGAAAAGTTACATCTCAGAAAAAGCATGCGTTTTTTTGAAATTCTTTTTTTTTTTTCTTTTTTTTTTTAAACTAAATGAAAAGCTGTTTTTCACAGTGATAACAAGAAATTTACATTCCTTCCCAGTACACAATTTGTTTCATATTTGTTGCAGGCAAAATTTTCTTTTGTGCAGAGAACTGGCACAAGATCCAAGTAGTCCTTAAATGCTGCCTGAGCGTTCTTGTCTGGTTATTGCCTACTATAATATACTGTGCCTTTAGCTCATTGCAGAAAATGTTAGCGTCTCCACTGCCGTTCTTGTCCCAGGGTTCATGTCAGATCAGGTCTGGAGGTAGAGGAACTCATGCAGCTGCCTGTTGTAGTGTAATGCTTCATTCAAAATCAGTGCTCAGCTGCTTCAGGCGCCATGCAGCTTTTGACAGCTGTGGCAAAGGGATTAGCTTCAATCTAGGGTTCTTAAGACCTACTGTAGTGAGATATCGCAGGAATATGTTGTCTTCTGGTATGCTGGATAAAAGTTAAAGGGGAAAGGCAGGTGGCAGGGCTTTTGCTAAAAAAGTATGGGTTACAGAGCTGCAAGATGGCATGAGACAGACGGGACAGAAGGAACAAGTGGTGACACTGTATGGGGGCACATCACATTTTGTTTGTCTTTTACAATACTACCTTTGAAAATGGTGAATCCACCTGCTCAATTCACTGACATGACCGAAACAGTCTAAGATCGTCTGTAGTCTCTGATTCACAGTGAAAACACAAATTGCTTTTGAATATCCAAGGCAATATTGTACCAGAGAGTTATTTGAATATACTTATTCTTAGTTGTTTCCTACTATCCTCAGTCCTCATTTCAGTCTCAGGTATTCTAAGATTTTGCAATGATTTGAAAGGCATTAGTTATTCAGCAAAAGGAAATATAGCAGTGAACTTTTTTATAAAAAAATAATAATGACTTTATAAGGAATTTTATTCTAAATAATAAATTGTGATATATTGACATCATTGAAATCAGGAAAACGTGCAAAACTAGAGCTTTTCCCCTCTGAAGTTCAATGGGCAGATAGCTATAACATCAGTCTTACAGTGGCTCAATGACATGAATATAATAGGTCTTTCTTTAAAAATATTTCAGATTTCAGGACAATATTTCATTTATAAAGAACTCCAACTCTTTACAGTAAAGAGATCCAAAATTGCTGGAGACAGTAGGACCCAAAACATAATTCTATTCTGACTTTCTCCTCCCCATCCCATCACACTTTTTTTCTAAGCTACTTCTTTCATCAATGGCCTATCTGCTTTTCATGAGTTTCAGCTAATACTAATGTGTTCTGTAATAACTTGATGGCTTAGTGTTCTGGGTGCCCATGAATGCTTTATTTACTAGCCTTCTCTTTTCCCCAATCATTTTCCAACAAACTAGAAAGAATAGTGAATCCATAATTGCTCTAATTACTTGTCTTGACAGTATATGTGCTCCATAGATTGTAGATTGACAACATATTTGTGTACATTAGGGATGCACAGATTGAAATATAATGAGTCACTTTTCTGCAAGTTCATATATGAAGTCAGTACATAATCTCCCAAAGACTAATATTTAAACCATGTTATAGTGCTTGTGTAGTGAATTTATCACATCTGCTGTTCTAGATACATATAGTCTTCCAGATGCTGTTAGAATAAAGAGTATCTACCTTATTTTACTGGAAGAAATTACTACAGAGTTGGAACAGAGGGCAATCTACATGCACCAGTTCTTCAGCTCCATCTGAAATGACCTCTGTGCATTACTATGCTAGGTGCCTGACACAGGAACTGTTAACTATTTCACATATTCACTCTTCTCCTGTATATGTTCTGCAACCAGATCTTGCTTCTAAAGTGTATTTAGAATTGATATAGATTATTTCAAAAATAGCCAATTTTGGCTGTTGGCAAAGAAATGCTGAGGTTTAATCCTAATTCAGTTTGTAGGATTCATTCTTTTCTCCCTTGTCCATTCTGATCTCATTGTCTCCCACCATGGGAAATCCTGCTTTAAACTTGGCTACTAGAATCAAGGAATTTTAGCCTGGTATAATATTAGTTGGCCAAGTACTTCTCTGTTATTCCTGCTTTTGTTCCCCTGACCTTGTCATACCTAAATGTTTTACTCCTATGGTGGCCCTAGGCAGCTATATGTCTGGAATTTCCTTTTCCCAGTCTGAACAGCACAGCTTGACTTGATGTATAAGAACTGTAACACCACAGTCCTCTAATTCAATGGTTTATTCAGCTGCATATCCATTCTGTCACTTGTAGACTTGTTTCCTTTGTTTCCAGAATTATGCTGATACCTGCTTCAACTGATGCAGACCAAAGAAAATCACACCATCAAAACAAAGTATACTGGTCTTGTGGAGATTTCTACATTTGTTATTTTTTACATTAAACTTTGCTCTTTCCTCATAAATATATTTTACTTGCAAAGAGTTAATTTCTTCGGTTTAGCTTTATAATTTTCTCATATTACTCCTTAACTGCAACTATTTCACTTTTTGTTGGAACCCAAGTTCTTACTGAATTTATTTTAGTGAGGATTATTAAACAAAAGATTATTTGGAAGCTCATTTGTTTCCGTTCTCTCTCCCCTCACTTCTTTCAGTCTTTGTTTTTCCTGTATAAATCTCTCTTCCAGTAGCCAAAGACATGTAGGATGATAAACCAGCACCCTGACCTGCCTAAGACACTCTGCCTCCTTTGTTCTACTTGTTTTATGATGTCCCACTTTTGCAGAAAATTGCTGGAGCACATAAACCAAAACTGCCAAGCTGATTGTTATCTTTTTTGTCTGGCCATTCTGGGTGGTGCTCGAAATCTTTATGCATCATTTATGGTCACTGGAGAATACTGAAGCAGAGCTGTCTGGCTTTTCTGGCATATTATTAAATTTCCTCCCAGCAATTAAAAAAGTAGAAGTGAACATTACTCTTGCAACCACAATTTTAAGTACAAGTGTCAGTTTGTTAAAAATCGTATTTTCTCTTGAACACTCCTTCATATTTTGTGAAACCATAACAACTACCTCAGATTTGTAAGACTAACACCTTGAAGTACAATTTCATATGAAAATAGAAATTATTACACAAATATTTCTGTCCTTGTTCAGTCCTGTCCTGCCCTGACTTGTGTCTCTTTGCATTAAGAGTTGTTGACAAGAAGAAATAGCGTCTAATGGAAATTAGAACTGACTAGTGCTTTTTATTCTATTTGGTTGCTATAAATGTACGTTATGCTTTTTCTTTTGAAAATGTTCTGCCCATATAGCAAATTATTTACTTTGTAAACAAAGGACTATATCATTATGATTAAATTGTAATGTAATAACAGTGCTTAATGATCATATGCAATCTCTAATACAAATAGCAGTACCTTGCATTAAAAGCTACATAATTGATCTAAGGAACACGTTTTATTCTGCTTGCAAAGCCATATTAAAAAAAGACCTAATCCAAACAATGAGTTGCATTGAAATAGAAAAAAATACATGAGGCAGGACTGCCAAATTATTTATCTTTCATTAAGGGAGAAAATCACACATAATTATCTATGCTATATGAGCACATTTGCTGCAACTTGGCATGGAATTGAGCAGTAATAATCACAAAAAATGCAACCCACAACTAAGTAAATACTAGAAAAGGGAATACTGAACAAGGAGAATATTCAGTAAATAGTACTACATTCTCCATAGCCAGAAAGGACTACTCATCATTTTGAAGTATAGAAACAAAATTATATGCTTGGAACTTAATCAGTGAGTGGCTATAATGTACGTCTTTGTAGCTTCCCCATAAACAAATAACAATTGAGCTGCTTTTTAAATTAAAGGAGTTTGATGCTTTGAAATTAAGCAGGGCTGTGATGTTTTGTGGTTTTATTCAGACATTTTGGAAAGGTTAAATAGTAAGTATAGAAGGAAAATATGAGATCTGAATTTGCATTTCAAAACATTCTTTGCTTTTTGTTCCTAGTTAAAATCTGTTCAGTAGCTGATACATCTGAGCAGAACAGGGTGTCATCCAGTATAATTTCTGAGCTTAAAAACCTATAATCAGGAATAGAGTCACCTTAAGAACTGTCCATTACCTGTGATTAGTATACAAGGGTTTAATTTTCTTCAATATTACCAGTTCATTGGCAGCTATAAATATATACAAAGCTAGATATGCTTTGAACAGTTTCAGTAGAAGAGAAATAGCAGGGCTTTTTACCTTTTCAGTGAGAGTTTATGCTGTAGCATGTAATAAGATGAAAACCTCTGTTTAGACACTTTGCAGACAACAGTACTCATTCTATTAAATAAATATTTTAATATGACTTTGTGTTTCAAAGTGAGATTGTAGAAATTGTTTAAATCTGTTGACATATCAAGTAATAATATGAAAAGCATTCACTATTATTATGCTGATAGAAATTATAATAAGTTGTTCAGGACTCTGAACCAGAATACTGGAAATTTAGAACCATTTAGACAAATGATTCATTTAGGTCAAAACCAAAGAAACTTTAAGATCTTAAAAGTTTGATAGATATATTAAATATGTTAGTGCAATAAAATTTTTTGTAATATTCCATGATGCCCCTTCCTTACAAACAGTGGTTTAACATTTTTTAATAAAGTTATCTGAGGATGGAATTTTCTCCAGTTAAAATTCTGCTCTTATTGTCTTTGTTGGGCAGATACTTGTTAAAGTAATGCATTTTACCTGTAGCTTCTTTAATGATGACTAAACACTTAAGATGAGCCTGAAAGAAAATTCTGTACGTTTATTTTGTTTTCTTCTTCTTGTTCCATTGTCATTTATTTAATGGATTTAATTTTATGTTAGATCTGATTGGGTCTTGCATGCATAAAAATCACTTTCTTGGAACCAATTCTTTTTTCAACCAAAACCTGGCAAAAATGTTTTAAAAATATTGTATTGAGATTTTTATTACTCTGCCTATACAATAAATGTTAATTATCAACCAAAACTTGCTTCATATTTTGGAAGTTCTTTGTGATACAAAAACATCCTTTCAATATACTACAAAAAGTACTCTCCATACAGTGAATCAGTTCTGAAAAACAGACCATTTCTGTGATCAGGCCCAAAAGAGTATGTACCGAATGTATTTTTTTGTGCCAGTAGTCCTTTTAGAAGTGATCTCTCTGACACTCTAGTTACTTTATATAGGTATAGTAACTCAGAAATGAATATACTAGAAATAATGGAGATTATTTTTAAAATTATCAAAGTATATGAGTCATATTGCAAAATCTGGAAGCTTTCAAGAGCATGAGACATTCCTACTGATTTGTACACAGCTGCAAGTATTCATGTCAGCACTCCTGCAGGCAGTAGGGATTCAAAAAGATGGTTTGCAGGGAGGAGACAGCCCCCGGGGAAGACAAAAAAGGTTTATTTTACATTGCTTTACTACTTTGCTATGACTTAGATGATTATATGATTCACTTTTGTATTCCCTTGACAATTATGGCACATACAATGAGGGTTATGAATAGCTTGTGCCACTGCAGCTCTGCTCTAAGATGACTTTTCCAAGTGCTATGTGCAGGATTGTTGCTGGCGCCTTATTTGGCACAGTTTGTGTTTTGGATTCCCCTAAATCTTTGTGCCCTGGACCTAGATAATTTTGTGGGTGAAATCCTGTAGACCAAACCCACATATCACTGATTATGCTGGTGATCAGTGCATGCAGATGAAATTTGTCACTCCATGTATTATTTTTCAGCCTAGCTTTACAATGATTTCTCTGAAGCAAACTGACCAGAGTGAAAACTTCTCCACAGCAAAGGTGCTTCTGCAATGCTGCTAACTTCTGATAGTACTAAGGAATAATTGAATTTGGTTACCTTTGAATCATGTGTGTAGCTGAAGAATACCACCTTTGTTTTTATTTGCTTTGAGACATTATCAAATTTCTATTGAATGCATATAACAACACAGAAAACAAAATTACTCTGTTAATCTTGACCTCTGATGATATATCAGAAACTTCAAAGGTAATTTTTTATTGGTAGTCTATTGAAAGAGTAGCAGGAAGTCTTAAACGTTTTTCTCCATATGTCTTCCATAAGTCAGATTTTCGGCAGACTTTCCTTATTCAGTTTTACTTAGATCTATCTTCTACAAGTTCTGCTTTTTTCAACACATTTATATTAGTTTGCTGTATGAATGATCTTGTGTCTTCACCAGAAGTAAAAACATGTTTCTTAAGATGTGTATACTCTGGAGGGATAGATGATCTGCATACGAGGTGTTTTGTATAGCAGGTTCCTTGGAGAAAGCATACCAAAAGACTTTAAAATCTTCTACAGCTGTTGATGGTATATCTACGTGTGAATTAGAGGCAGGTTATGGGGAAAAAGGGATGAAGGCGAGAGACAAACAGAAACATTACTTCCACAAGGTAAATCTCTGTACATCCGTCAGTCTTCAGAAGACAGCAAAGTGAGTTTGTTTTTAAAGTTACTGCTGTTGTGGCTCAGTCTTATTTCTCTTATTCACATGTGAGGATTGTTTACTTCTGAGGATACAGTGGAGGACCCATAATACAAAACAGAGAAATAGATTCTTTCATGTGTCTGCCTGAATCCAAACCCACCTCTAAAGCTGTCTTTCAGTCAGTTACTTTCAGTGAAAAAAATTAACTTGGGTGTGTACAAATAAACACAAATTTTAGAGCAGTTCTGGTGTTTAATATGAACCATTTGGAGAAGTTCTTATCAAAACAAAGCTGAAAAGAATCTTCCTAGCAAATACCGACTGATAGAATGGTATCTGTCTGTAATTGCTTGTATTTTGGGCAAAGATAGGGAGTGGGATAGATTGTTGACAGTCAGATCTTAATCTGAGGCTCCATTTTTCAGCTCAAAATTTTGGAATACCTATTACACATCAGCCAGCTTTAATATGGTTTGTAATATTTGATTTGCATAAAGATAAATATTTTTAAGATCTTAATTAAGCTAAAGTGTACGAGAAAATTAATGTTTATCATGATTTCAAAGTCCTTCCTGGGAATTAGCCATAGAATGGTGTTTTATTCCCTGCATTGAACATAAGATGTAGAGTCCTATTCTGATCAGAATATAAACTATCATAAATAGGACCAACCAATCCAAATAAGGTTCTTTGCATTCTTTTGAGGTAAGTTTCACTGATATGTGTGGAACTGTTAATAATTACATGCTGTAATTTCAAGAGACTGACTGACCTTGAATTTGGAGTGCCCCTTCTTCATGTAGTCTATACTTGAGGGACAGAAAAATTCTTCTGGCTTTATTTAATTAAGTAGTAAACTTGTTTTAAATAAGCTAATGAAATGAATAGAACAATAAACCTGTTATTTGTCTCTTCTGCCTATCACATGACTTTACTCAAAAACACATCCTGGAAAGTGTAAATCCCACTGTATTCTTACTCCCTTTCCTGTGGTGAACAACGTTGTGAAGCAGGACTACTTGTTTACTTTCACATATCCTGTCTTCTAAACACTTGGACAGACTGCTCTTGGTTAGTGTTAACTTAAGATATAATATTTTATATCTTAACTCATTTTTGAATATGACAATACAACACATACAAAAGGTTATTATTGTAACAGTAATGAGAATTAATAACTTTTAAAATATATATTTTGAAAAAGAACTAAGAATTCACAAACATAATAAAGTAAAAACTAGCATAACATCACTGGTTATTTCAGGAGACAATGACAGGACCTTTGTATTATTGTTAGAAAGGATCCTCTGGCAACACTGCAAACGTGAGATTTCTTCAATATTCATTTCTTGCAAGAAGGAAGAGTGACACTTTCACTCTTCCAGACTACTC
This sequence comes from Tyto alba, assembly GCF_018691265.1. NCBI lineage: Eukaryota > Metazoa > Chordata > Aves > Strigiformes > Tytonidae > Tyto > Tyto alba. Next base: position 18,927,581 of record NW_024881275.1, on the reverse strand, counting down.
TTTCACTGAAGATGCTGGAGAGCAAGCTAATGATGAAACACTTGCAAATGATAGTTTCTGACAGGGTGTTTGGAAGCTTGAGGATGTATATAGTAGACAAAATAACTGATAAAACATCAAATCATCTGCATTGAGGCAATTCTGCTATAAATTAGAACATAGGTAGCTTAAGAAGTATGAAACAGGTTAAATACACAACAGAATAAAACCCGAAGAAATAGGCTTTTTGACATTCTCTTTCTGTCTTTAACATGTAGTTCAAATGGTAGGACCTACTTGCCTGCCACAAATCTTTGCAAAGACCTGCTTGGTCTTTCTGACCCTGGAGCAGGTAAATTAACCATCTACTGAAGTTTTGTCAGGGCTGAGATACCACATTCCAATTTAATGTAATTCAAATGGAATTAAGTTCTGAAGACAGAGGTGTTAGGGCAAGAATACAAATGCAACTTTACATATGTCAATAAAGAAAAGTAGATCTATCAGAGGTGTAATTTTCTTACAAATCTTTACAAGATGTGGCTAAGGCAGAGGAATGACTAAAAGCTGTAATTTGTTCCTGACTATGCGTGCTCACTGTGTGTCTCTGTGTCACAGCTTCTTGGATTACTGCAAGGGAAAATGAATATCTCTCCACAGGCCAAAACAAGATCTATTCTCCTTGGAGTGTTCTTCTTAGTGAATACCAAATTAAAAATTTACATTTTCAGTCAATTAGAAAGTAATTTAATTTTGGAAATAGCTGCATTAAAGAAATCAAGTCCACAATCAAATGAAATGTTTCAAAACATACAATGTATACATTTAGGCCCTTTAAGCAATTTCTCTTAAATACTAATTTTGGTGAGAACAATATTGAGTAATTGTATACCCAGCTGGTCAATGCTATGCTTATGTTTGCACTATCTATCTCTCTCAACCTTGAGCACACAATTCCAGCCTTGTCTTTATCGCAAAATTATGATATGATGCTCTGTTAAAAATAAAGCTGAACTTCTTCCAAACAACCGAGAGTGCAAGTTCTCCATCTGCCCTCTGCCTCACTTTTGGGAAACATATCTACTGAAAGAAACACTTGAATATCTTAAAGCTTAACTACCTCCTTAAATGTTATTCAATTTTTGTAAACATTAACCATATAACTAAACACGTGCATGAGTATTAATGTTAATGGGAAACACATTCTTTTGGCCACTATTGCAATGACCTCAATGGTACACAGCCCCAGGAGGCTGTTCCACAGACATGAGCTGAAGTTTTCAAGCGGCCTTTTAGTTAAGAATGGGAGAACTCCATAGTTCATAAAGTAAGTACTTCCTGAGTTTGGCATTACTAGAAAGTATGTAAATCGACCTCCTGGGACCTAAAATGGTGTGGACATGGTAAGGAAGCTCTTTTCATGGAATACCCTAAGAACCATGATGGATTTGCAGTGAAGTCATCAACAATTTTTGACTTTAATTCTTTATGAACTCCAGTCAGCTTTCTTCAGCTGATGCTGAAGCCCCAGCTTTGATTTGAATATGTTTGAGAACAACAAAACCATCAAAAAAAACAAAAGACCATCTCAGAAGCTGCTTTACTGTGAGTCTGATATCACTAGGCTTTCTAGGATTAGTGAAATACAACAGGAAAGTTATAATACAGCCCCTGAAGATTTATACTCAATCCATTGCAAAATTATCTCTCAAGAGGGGAATTTATATAATTTCTCAATAATATTTGGAATTTACTGCTGTCAGAAGACCCTCAATGAACTAGGAAGGTGTCCTGTTGACACTAATGTAGTCTGTCACCTCTCTGGCTTTGCATGGACATAGCTTGAATCTTTTGTGATGGTGTGCATTTCCATTAAAATGAGCTGGAAATTAGAAATAAACAAAGCTAACTAAGGATAACTATAAATGTTCACGACGCTGACTTTTTCCACTTTATACATTTTAACTTCTTCAGATGGCAGCATTTCAAAATACCAGGGAAGAAATTAATGTTAATACAATTTGGGAATTAATAAATTCCTGAGCCTAATGATCTTTTCTCTCCGTAGTCTTGTGTTTGCAAGAATTCTAAAATTGTGCCTATTATGTAGGCTTTGCTTTCTTAAATGAAAAAGCACAACCTTTTCAAAACCTCTCACAATCATTTCCCTTCAAAATAAAGGAACCACCACACACATCTGGTCTGACATACCAGATTCCAATTTAATGTCATTCAAATGGAGATAAGTGCTGAAGACAGAAGTGTTTAGAGCAAGAATACAAATTCAGCTTTACTATATATGCATTCCACTTCTTTCTATAAAACCTGGAACACATCATTTATTATAGCCCTTGACTATTCAGAATTAAGTGCCACCTTTATCTGAAATAGATTTAACCTCATTGAGAATAAACATTTTGGAAATTAGAGACTAATTTAGATCTTGCCCCACCATCCTGTTTATACATTTATTTAAACTGACATTGCAGCTGAAGCACTCTTATTTTTAATCAGTCAGGGGTTTGCTGTGACATTGTTTTTGGCATTTGCTGATACCTCAGCCTTTGATGGGGTGCTAAGTATTTTGAACAGAAAAAACACAAAGCATGTTTGCTACAGAATTTTCTAATAAACATATGTAATGCCTCTTACTTTGACAATTTGAAATTGATTAACTCAGGAAAAACAAAGATTTTCACAGCTTCAATGCTTCCCATGGAAGCTTATGTATTATACTTGGTAGATCAGTGACCTTGTCTGAATGGCCTTTTAGATTTCTGTAGTAAAGTGCTGACTGCAGGTGTAATACCATCTCTAGTTTCTTTCCATCTGTTCAATGAGAAATGTCTATGTAGAAGTTCTGTCTGGTCCGACTGACGTGATTTTCTTCAGTGGTAGCTAATTATCAAATTCTTAGGTTGATGGAGAGAAACATGGTTGGAAATTTGATAAATTCTATAATAAATGACATCTAGTTTCTGCCCTTTTCTGGGATCAGTTTTGCTTACGATTCATAATAATGAGAAATACAAATTTCTACGAGATATTTGAACTCAAGGCTTTAGGTTGCACTTCTTCCTGAAATGTACTACAGTTTAACGGTATGCAGGTTACTTTGGTATTACAGTGTTCAGACATAGCCCTTGTTTTCCTGACTCGTAGTCTGACACAGGCACAAACAACCCTACATAACACTGTGCATGCATGTGCATGCATGTGCATATGTGTGTCGAAGTGAACACTCTGCTAGAACTTAAAGTTAGTGTTATGACTTATTAAGCAAGACTTTCCAGACACAGACTTTTAAATTACCACAAATGGACATTTTAAAGAAGCAGCTGACACCATTATTTTAATTCTTAGCTCAGTTCTGCTGCTTACAAAACCTAAGCCTGATAGAATATGATTCAGATTGCTCATGGCAGTTTAACTGTATGTGTAGGGTTATCATTGTCAAATGATTGGTGTCAGAATAAAACTAATGCCTAATCCAGAGATCACTGAAGCTAATAAGAGTTTTAGATTTTTATTTGGAGAGTGAACTTTCCTGCTTTGTTCCCAGTTTACAGCAGAAAAATTAGTTAATTTTGATTAAAATTCTATAATATTCCATGTGAACAGAAACAAGTGAGTTCCCAAATAGTAGTGTCTGGTCTAAACCCTTGGTTTTCTTTCACAGAATACCCATTCAGTCACTGCACCTCTGTATAGTGTCTGAAATGACAAAGTCTGAACCAGGATTTTGGATGAAACCTATGTAAAAAATGAAGTGTACTGAAACATTTGGAAACACATACTGCTATGTGAAATTTCCTATGATTCACATTTGTTAAATACCCTCATCAGCATTTTGTCTTTAAAGGAGATTCATGTGAGTGATCATAGAGGAAAGTCTCTTTGAATTTTTAACACCCTGCAAGGCATTAAACCAGTTTTTTAAGGAAAAAGATGAAGTTGTGTTATTAAGATATCTTTGAACATTTCAAGAAGTGGTGCTGAGAGCTGCAATGCCAGCTCAGTCAAACCTGTGATATTTGCTGTTATCTCCATGCATGTTTACAGCAGCTGACATATGAAAAAGCTTGGAAATAATATGAGCTTGCAGGCTATGAAACAAACCCATTTTGGATTTGAATCTGGCTGTCAAGTCACTTCACTGGGTTAATCTGACACAAAATGAAAACACACAAATGAAAGAAAATTTTGGCAAGCCCCAAAAGATGGGCACACATCTGCAAGACGAGTGATTAGCTTAGTGATGTCCTTTCAAAAATCACCAGGAAGCACACACACCACCACCACCACCACCACCACCACCACCCCCATTTGTTCTTCAAATGTTTATTTATAGGATTAGAATAGAGAAATGGAGGAGAGAGGGCTTGGGACTTTGATGATAGTGAAAGTCTGTATACCCCAAAGGTGGTAAAGGAGATAAGCATTATAGGATTAAAAGAGTATGACAAATTTGTATTTCAATTGGGGACACCATTTCAGCCTGAGATTTCCCTCTGACTGTCAAAGTAGAAGATTTAACTAATATATTTAACAAAGGAAAAAAATCAGGAAAGGTGGGTGGTTTTTCACTGACACATGATTGATTGCCTTTGGGAAACAAAGGAGGGACTTGTGTGCCTGGGGGTGGTACTGCTCCTCTGCAAATGTTTTGTGGTCTCACGTATTATACTGTTGCTTACTTTTACACAGTGCCTCTCAGGCAAGGGTGTGCAGAACAATACATATCAAGAAAGAGATTAAAATATATTCGGGGGTTTGGTCCCAGAATCTTTATAAAACTCCTTGCTAGCAATAAAATGTGTTTTCTGCTCAGTATCTTCTTACTGTTTGAAAACAGAAAAGAGAAAAGCAGTAGAGGAGAAATGACAGGGGAAAAAAAAAATAATGGGGTATAAAGAAAACAAGGAAGTTAAAAAAATGAGGGCTGAAAAGATCAGCTTAGTAACATTGCTTATTCTCAATTATTAGTCTTTAATTTCATGGTGACTATGAATGACCACAACAGCAGTCAATGGTCCCTGTTTCTTTAGAGCAAAACAATCAAACACCAGTTTTGCTGGGACATTGTGTTCATGTCGCACCTACTACAGCAAGAAGCTGTTAAGCTAGAGAAGAGTTTATGAACAAACTTGCCTGTGTTTGACAAGGTGAATTATTACATATAAGCTGTGATCAAGTTTTAAAATAACACAACATGCAAGAAATAACCCGTATTATATGTCCTTTATTTTCAATGCTTGCTACGAAAGAAGGCACATATTATGGGCTGTAGCAGTTGCCAATGGACTCAGTGGACAGTATGTCATGAGTGGAGGCTTATCGTGCTCACCTTCCTGCTGGTGAGCTTGGCTAGTTGCCCTTCAATATCACAGGTAGAGACAGTGGGAAGAAGCAAGACAACAGTGTGGATGCCCGGAGGATGCTTGTCTACCTTTCGTGGAAACGCAGGGAGACAACTTCTGGAGGTTTCTCTTCTCGAGCTCTGATTTACAGCAGAGACAAATGTTTTTTGACCCTTACACGGTTTATGCTATAAACACAAGAAAAGGGGAGACAGATTCTGGAAAAGGGCTTTTAAAAAGAAAATCACTGAGTTTGTTTTACTCTGAATTGTGACAAGCCCACATGCATCTAACAGTTAATTAAAAATGAAAGTAATAAGCGGACTCTTCAGTCTTATTCTGAAAAAAATAAAACAAAACAAAACAAAATGTGTTTTGTTCCACATTGAATAAAACATTTCATGTTGTTATTAAATCTTACAACTATTTTCAGACTTCCAGTTTACGGGGGTAGTGGGAAAAGAAATAGGCTTAGTAGATTTCTTGAATGATCACCAATCCTACCTAAAAATTAGGTGAACTTTTATTTGTACAGATTTAGTTATCATAGCACATAACCTCACCGCACTACTACAGAATCCATAGCAGACATTCCTCCAGTCTGTGGTTTATGTGGCACACCACCATTTTACTTACAATGACACACGGCATCTCCAGATTCACTTGAAGATGGATTCCTAGTAATTGGATATAGCACAGCTGAAACTCTGATCAGTAAAAATAACAATGTGTTCATTGTTAAAGTGTTTACAGCACAAACCCATACCTAAAACATTAAATATAAATGAATATACCTTCCCCAAAACACTAGATAGAAATAATTTGACAGAGGTTTTTCAGGAGAGGTATGATATTTTTTTATCAGCTCTTCCTTCAGATGTTTTTCTTCTGCCTTTTCTTTGTTCTCTGCATCGGGTGTCTTGCTCTTGCTGTTTCCTGTTTCATTTCACTTGCTTTTACTGGGTGAAATGGGGTGGGGAAAGATAGGAGGGTAAAATAAGCGGTTTTAGTTTCCGTGAGCATTGCTTTGTGTCTTGGCAGGGGGTCTCACCAGCTTTTCTCAGAGTTTTTAAGCTCCTCTTAATATTATCCTTTAGAGAGGAAGTGTGTGCATGAACTATTACAGACAACAAGGAAAAAAGCATTTCAAAACACTATATCCTGACTGTGAATTTCACTTTGCCTATTAATGTTCTGTATGCAATCTTCCTGAGGAGATTTAATAGCGTTTGTTTGGGATATCTTTGTTTTCAAGAAGTGGAGTGAAATATCTGGAATAGAAGCCCTAACACATGGTTGACATTTTCTGAAATTTCTATGCCTATGTGTCAATCAAGATTACTAATATTTCTGAGAGCTTTATTATTATCACAGAGGCTGTTAGAATAAATATCAGGCAGGGCTGTGAACATATAAGTGAAAGAGAAACAGAGACAAGTAATGGCAGGATAAGTCTGTAGCAAAAGGTGAACTGCTTGCATCTAAGACCCTGAGATAAGAGCTTAACTTCCATCTTAGGGTTTTAAAAGCAGAAACCCACATACTTTACTTTCCCTGTTTTTAATGGAAAGATTGATATTCTGTTTTATGATCAGTGATGATATAAAAACCTAAGTATTTTAAATTTTACTTTCTATAACATTTCTTAGAAATCTTGTTATCTTGAGTAATTTTGGAAATGCTTTATACAATTACCTATGGGGTTTGCAAACTTTGAGCACCAGGGAGTCAACTTGCTTTCTTATCAAGACAAGTGTTCTGAGGGTGTGTTCTGAAACTCCATTTTGCAAGAAACAGGGTTTAGTAAACACCAGGCTGATTGCTGCTTTTGGAACAGGAGTATACAAATCAGCCAGGACCTATTCTGTGCTTAGTAGGGGAGTTACTTGGAGACCTTGATCTGTATGCCAAGTTGACATGGATGGCTCCATGTCAAAATTCAGTAACTAACTGGCTATAGCCTGCTTTCGATTCTCAACCTGCGACAGCACCAAAAAGCTGTGTGCAGCTTTACATGCGAATAGGATAAATAAATCAGTGCACTAAGGCATACTTGTCAGCTCTTGAAAGCTGTACTGTAAACAGAAGCACTTGTCGAGGAAGAATACATTTTTAAATGCTCTTAGAAGCTGCTGGACTGGAAAGACTTCACGGAGTAGTAGAATGGGGAACCTTGGAGGGGTGTAACACAAACAGGTGTTACTTTCATATGTCTTCAAATTCACAGTTCAGTAACCTTGTTTTTCTAGTAAGCTTGTGACCGTAATGCAAATAAAAGAGAGACTCAGAGTCAAATTTTTGACTAATGTCTGAGTTACAACAGTTAATTTTGCTTTCTTCAGTGACAAAATAAATGAATATTTTTGAAACAAGTACATATTCAATCCAGTAATTTATTCTTTTGACAGACTCTGAAGCTAAATCTGAAAATGTATATCAATTTACTGATGGGTGAAGTGAATGCTAAAACAACAATCCTGTAAGGAAAAAATACACAATCAGAAAGCAAAACTACAGCAACAGACACCCACTGTTATTAACCTGCAAAAAACCCAAGGTTAAAGTGACTTCACTATCTGCAACTATACAGAGGATAGGAATTTCAACAGAACAACTATGGCTGTAGAGAGATGTCAACCTATCTGTCAAACATTCTCTCATATTCCAACTATATTGATGTCACTTCTTTCTTGTCAAAGCTGTAATACTGTGACCGGCACAAAGCAAGCATATACATGTATACAAGGCCTTACTGTGTGCTGATACACAGATTTTTCCAGCAGCATTTGTCCTGGTGCTAGGGGCTCCTGTGAGGTCTCTGTCCTCTGGGGAGTCTCCTCACTGAATGCTTCCAGAAGAAAAACTTCACTTGCTCCTGTATGCTGGAGCGAGATATAGCAGCAAAAGAATGGAGTCTAGAGAAGTAAGTGTGGTTTTAGGGTTTAAATGGACTGGGTATCTGACATTTATGTGCAATTTGTACAGAGTCCCGCAGTTATTATTGTAGCTTTTATACCAGCTCTATCAGGAATGAAGGAAAAAAAGGGAATGTATGGCTTAGGGCAACATTTAGAGTATGATGGAGAATGCAGATCTATGCCTTGGACACCCTCCACATCACTGGCACACACGCAGAACACCAGGAATTTCCATATGCAAGGGTAGGAGGAGGGAAAAAAGTGATTTCAGATTCACTTTGTAGTCAATTTATTAAATGTCTCTTATAAGGATTACATAAACAAGGCTGGAATCAGGGCATTCATACTATGAGAGAAAAGACAGTTTAGGTCTCATTGACTCTGCAGAGATGGAATAGTTAAAAGACATTGATGTTTCAATGCCCTCATTCTCTTCCCAGGCCTCTATTAGGCGAACTAAAGCATATTAGAGCATTTAAATTTACACTTACTGTATCTACTGCCTCAGGGCTGAATCCCCTCTTCTGATATACCTTCTCCTTCTTTCACTATGAGAATGTGCCAAATTCAGCTAGCAAGGATGTGTCACAAGTTTGTGAGTCATAGAACAAGTGACAAAATGTTCCAAATTTTAGTACTTTGGAGTCTGTAAGCAAGGGTTTCTAAGTGAAACCAATAGGATAACAGCAAATATTTTTTTTCTTCTATGGGGCAGAGAAAAAATTCCACTAAAATGTATGTATGGAATACATACAAAGATTTTGCTATTCATTTTAACTGACCTGTTCATGTGGAATATGATGTAATACTGTTAAACAGGAAACATGAAATGAATAACGCTAGAAATGTAGTTTAAAGAAAGCAAACCATACCATTTCTGATTTTCCTCTTACTGTATATTTGATTTGTATTTAGGTTAATAAGAAACAATGTTTGCTGATGCCAGAGCAGTGAATATTACTGTATCAAGATCTAATACTATGCAATGTCAGTTAATAAGATGGGAACATTGCATTGTGTTAGACTTTCTCCCAGGGAAAGTCACATCACATCTTATTAATGTCTAAGAGGATGTTGCAAAACCATGCAGCTGCACACTCTCTTCTATGCCCAGGCAGAACTTTGCCTCCCACAAACACATTCCTTCAGACCAACCTGCTTGCCCAATGTGTGCTATTTAGCATCAATTCAACCACCACAGCAAGAAATCAGAGGTACATGTAAGTCGCTCAGTACAGACTCCAAATAAAAGGGTCAACCAGATTACACAAGAAATAGAGTACGGAGAGAACTACTTCAGAGTAAATCTCCTGTCCGAAACAGCAGGGAAACTTTACCTACCATCAATTTTGTGTTCTCTGTACATTAGTAAGGTTTATTTATTGTACTTAATGTCAAGTAAATACATTCATTTTCCAGCAGGACTACCTTATAGGAGACATTGCAGTCTGGATAGTGTTCGCTGATAGTGCAAAATGTTTGTTATGTATGTTGCAGACAGATAATAAATGTCATTAAAAGTGCAAAAGATAGTGTTTGAAAAGATAACATTTGTATCCTAGCATATGGTAGAAGCCACAGAGGCCTTTTTTTTACTCAGGAAGTCTCTAAACACTTATACACATACACAAAATATAGCAAGATGTTCCAAATTTTTTATCCAGTGGAAGCTTGATTTTTGAGTTGAATCTCTGGATTAGTAGATCAGTAGATCTCCTTGTGGCTTTGACTTGATGTGGCAAAAGCATGCCCTGGCTCTCTGCTCTTTATGTCATCCAGATGAGAGATGTAGTGGAAAAATGGTGACATCTGTCCTGTGAGCCAGGATCTGGAGACACTAAAGACAAAGGGAGAGTGGTCGTGTAGCTCATATCAGGATCCAGAAATTTAGACACAGCACTGCTTATAGATAGGGATTGGATTTGCAGATGAATTTTCTGTCACAACCCTGTATGGTGCTCTTTTTCTCTGTCTTGTCTATTCTTGTTGTGAGGTCCATTTATTCAAATTTTATCTTTTCATACACATAGATGAGTAACAGGCAGGAGGTTTTCAACCCTGATGCATTTTCCATAGCACGGTGAATGCTGCAGTTGTCAGCATGGAAATACTGTGCATACATGATGGCAATTCCCATTTCTATATTGAAACAGTCGTACTAGAGCAGATGCCCTGGGAACGAGAGATTTTTTCATATTTATAGAGATTGTTTGCCACTACTTCAGAAAGGAGGTAGTCCTGGAAATTGTTTTTAGGGAGATGTGTCCATACTTATTTGCAGAGTACAGATATCCTCACTGAGTTCTTATTCAAATTTCTTATGGAAAGGACTCCTAGCAGACTCTAAAGATATATAGCACTATCAGCATGTGACCTGGTGTGAGACAATAAGCTGAGTGTACAGGACACAACTCTGAGGAGGACAAAATCTGGTCATTATCTCTCATATCCACTACTTCATGAAGAATATGAATATCTGCTTAATTTATTGCAACTTAAATTTAGGATTTTAATTTTTTTAATATTAAAAATTAATCCCCTTTGACTGATTCTTTTTCTGTAATAAGAAACTCCTTCTCAGGGGGAATCTCAGATGCAGACTTCATCTGGCGAAAATTTATATCTCATGGTTGCAAGATTCTCAAAATAAAGCCTTTTACAGTAAGTCTGACAGGCCTTTAACTGCAGCACAGTAATGCTGCCAAATGCAACTAACAGACATTGCTGCTTTCCTGTGGCAAGAAAATTGATGTTTTAAATGAGTTTTACAACAGGATTTCTCTGCTAATTGCAGGAATAGATAACACGTGCCTTGAGTAGCCATTATTCATGTGACAGTAATTTTGCTTAAACAGTAAGTGGCATTCTGTTTCAATAGTGTTCAAGTGCCTGATATTCCCAAAAGAAATGTTAAAACTCTCCCATTAAGAAAATCATTATCTTGTGGATTCTGACTTTTAGAACAGAAATTATCTGAGGTGGTGTGTGTTTAGCTTCTTTTAATCAACAGGTATTCATATGAATAGGCAAATACCAGAACTTTCTTTCAAGGCCCTTTTTGTCTCCTTTCAGAATATTTCCCATCCTGTTAACATACAGTGTTATTTAGCCTGGGCAAAGTATTTTAAATATAGGAAGCAAAAACGTCTATGTTATTTTTTAAAAAAATGAATTCTATCAAAGGAAGAAAGGTGATACCTTGGTGAAAAACGAACATAAATGCTACTTTGGAGATGGGAATTTTTGCTGAGCTGTTGAATCCCAGGAGAAGCAAGACCAGCTATCTTGGATTTTTAAGGCTTCCCTAGCAGTAGGAGAACCTTGCATGGTGTGGGGCGCTACCTCAGCTCTCAAGAAGCAGCTCAGGTTTTGTGCCCTTGATTTCCAGGCCCTTGAGTTGTCATTGTCCAAAAGAGATCTGCCAGACCAAAGTAATGTAGATCACATTTCACATCCTCCATCCTTTCAACTCCTTTTTCTCCATTGCTTACGTGACTTGAGCTATTACTTCATATATGCTAAGAATATGAAATTTGGATTCACTGTAGATTGCTTGCTCAGCTCAGGAGAACTTGAGTTTCTAAGCAATTAAGTGAGCAGATAGAACATTAAAAGCTTTAGTGTGCATTAAAATCAAGCTAACAGAGAGACTTTTTAAATTTTGTCTCCCCAATAAAAAAGGAGAAGACTTAATTTGAGAGAGGCATAGAGCTGACTACAAACTGTCAATGATTCTGTGAAATACTGAACTACTCTTCTATCAAGAGCATGAGCTGCATGTAATAAAATTAATTTAAGATTAATCATAAATGACAGTTCAGTAGATTAAGTAAGAGAAAACTTGCATAAGAAAGCACTGCAGGGGAATTAAAAGTTACATAAAAGAAAGGGAATTTGAGACAGGAACCACTGTCTCTTTATAAAAAAATCTTTACTGGTTGATCTGCTAACCAGTTCAAAATATACACTTATATTAACACTTGAAACATTGCTTAAGATGTCATAGGGAAAAACTATTATATACAATAATTAATGTCATTAACAGGAAGAATTATTAAATTGTGTTCTATACAGCTCTAGAGAGAAATTGAAACAGTTTAGAATTTTGAATAGTGAATAGTGAAATGCTGCATTTCAGGACTTTTAGAGAAAATGTTCTTAACTGGAAATGTAACCATAGAAATTCATGTGGCAACATCCCCTGTCTGAAATCAAGATTAATTAAATTATGATCACTTACAAGAAAAACAGGTGATTAAAAATAGATTTTTTTTTTTCGTTACATTGCATCAAAAAAAAGCTTCATATTGGAATGACTCAAGCAATGTCAGTTAATCTTTACCATTAGGAGTTGAAAAACAAACATGGTATGGAACCTCTGAAATAGGCTTTATCTTAAAGTAGTCTTTCTAGGAAAGAAAACTATTTGTTAATGTCAGTAACAATTCCTTTGCCTGCCTGAAATTACCCAGATAAATTGATATGAACTAATGAATCTGGCAAGAAATAAATATTTATACTTGATTTAGAAGTGAACAAGTTGCTAAACTCAAATTTGTATAGATCCATGCAAGGATGATGATGAGAAAGAGAAAGGCAGGGAAACCTGAGCTATAAGACTACTATCTTATGCTCTGAAATCTAACTTTCTTCTAATTGAAGACAAATTTAGAGTATGTATCTCAAAAATCTCAATACAAGTACAGAATTATGCAAAAATGTGTTTTAAAGCCTGGCATGGTAGATGGGTGTCTAGATGTATCTTGCATCTGTTTAATCTGCCTTTTACAGTGATACCTGGCAATTAAACCTAAAGTCCTCTGTGCAAGGTGCCATACAACACGAACAGAAGGGTAGTCCTTGTCCTAGAAAGCTTGCAACTGGAGCATAAAAGAAGAGATACTCCAGGTTAACTGTTCAAGTGTATTATGCTAGACTGACAAAAATATTAAGGCTGATTTAGTGTGAAGTATTATAGTGTTGGCCACTGCAGTGTCTGCTGGAATCAACAGCTGTGAAAGACAAAAATTACTAGTATGAGGTTAAAAACTTAGAAGTAGGTCTCTTTGGCAATACATCAAGGAAATCTTTAAAATTAGCACAGCATCTGCTGAATGGAAATAAACATCTTTAAAACCACCCCCTTCTGGAAGCCATGCACCTTCTGGGCAACAGGGGAAGCCTCTACTTGAATTTGCAGAGACATAATCCACCCCTGCACTTTCCTTTGCCTCCAGGAGGCTAAGGAAAAGGCCAGCAGAAAAAAGGTAAACAAACATGGAATATCTTCCCTTTACAAGAAATCCTGTGGATAGCTCTGAGAGAAATGCAAGTATTGTATTTGATGAAAACTATGAGCAAGATCTTTTCCTATTTTAGAAATGAAGAAGTTATTTTTTTTTTTTTATCCAACATTTAAAGTTATGTGTTTTAACAATGACTGGGGCTCTGAAATTTATGGAGTTGGAAATGCTCTACATTAGAGAGTTCATGTCCTCAGAAAACAGACTTCCTGTAAGCCTTCAAAACCTAGATGTACCTCAGTGTTTCATCTGTTGCTTGCTCCTGGCATACAGTGTAAGAGTAGTATGGAAAATAATCTATATGAGGACAGGGTAATTCTGTGCCCATAATGTATTGGTGGGATTTGCTCATATGCAATCTCTGAGGGATATTTTGTCCATCATGTCTTTGTAATTTGACTCTGGTGTTGAGGTTGGGAACACAGGTAGTCTGGGATGTTTAATGGAAAAAAATCTCCAATTTATCAGTTGGTGAGCGAACGATGCTATAAATGCCAAGATATTGGGTAAAAGCACATTATAATCTGGTTATGCCTTGTGATTCTTCTAGGTTTTCCTGTGACTGCTTCATAGTTTTGAGGGAAGAAGGAAAAGCAGCATATAATTTTCATCATTCCATAAAACTTAAAAGTAGTATAGCCATTTAGCTACTAAACCTTGTCAATCCTGTTAAGGTTCTAGATGGGATAAGGAAGAAAATGCCTAATCCAAGTTATACGACAGCAGAATAGAGATCCAGTGTTGATCTTACATGTCATTGCAAACACTATGTGTGACTCACCTATCTATATGCTTTTGTTCTCAAAGTGGGATTAGTAAGGATAGATACACTGATAAAGTGGTGCTCAAATGTTGTGACAGTCTTACGACATGCTGTCTAATATAGAATAATGGAATGTTCAAAGCAAATCTAAACTTTACCATAGCATGGAGATGATGTTCAAAATGTGTATTTACAGATACTAAATGTTATATAGTTTCATGTAAATATCAGATTCATTATCAAAACCACTTTGAGATTAAAACAAAATGAAAGGTTGGAAATTGTTAGGAAAGAATTAAGCAAAACAGAGATCTTCATTTTGTTATCTGTCTCCTCAACTGCATACACAGTTTTGATCTTCTCATCTTAAAAAAAAAAAAAAAAAAAAAACAAAAAAAACAAACAAAACAATAGAAGATACAGCAGAAGTGGGGAAAGTTCAGAAACGGACAACAAGGAAGATCAAAGGTACCGAGCAGCTTCTGTACTGGGTCTGGCTGAGTAAATTAGGGCTCTCCAACAGGGATTGGAAGGATTTCAGGAAGCAGGTCCACAAATCATGTCATGGAGGAAGTGAATTGATTTTCTTACCATCTCCAAGACATGCTAGTAGGAGGCTAGTTCAAAACAGACAAAGAAGGTGGCTCATAATCAAAAAATACCAAGCTGTGCTCTCTGTCAAAGTTTGTTGTGGGGACTTAAAGTTCACATGAAGGAATGAAAAGGCAGAGTGGACAGCTTCTTTGAAGAGAAATCTATTTAAAGTCTTGGGATCCACATTTGGTTACAAAATATAGGTACTCCTAATGACTCAGTCAGTCCTCTGTGCTGAATATTGTTGAAGTTCAAAGCAAGTTGTGCTAGGAAGAAGAATCACATGATTTGCCCTTTCTTGTTCTTTCTAAGCCATTTGCTCACAGATGCAGCTGGTAGCAGGAAACTGGGCAACATGCACCTTTGGACTGACATAGTGCAGCTGTTGTGTTATAAAACTACAGCTAAAATTACTAGAGATTAAATAACAATGGCATTATATGACTGAAAAGAGGTAATACCATTTTACACATCTGAAATGAACTTTGAGAAATTCAGTGCCTCTATTCAGTATTATTTATTTCTTCTCATGTTTGTATTTCACTAATTCAGGAAAACGATTTCTAACATCAGCTATCAAATACTTGCATAGGACACCAGGTCAAATAGTAATATTAGGAAAATTTATATGTGACACCAGAGGTGTGCACATTATTGTTATATATCACTGGAGTTTTTAATTTTCCATTATTTTATATGTAAGCAGGTGAACAATAATAAATTTAAGCATGTTGCTGAAGTTTTCTTTCTCTATGATAAAAGCACAGCAATTTGAAAAATAAAGTGGATGCTCACAAAGTGCTTGAGTCCTTAATTTTGATTGACAAATAGAATACTCTCATCAATACAATCTCCCTTGGTGGAATCTAAGAATACACATAATTATTTCACTCAGCATAATGGTATTTGCTATAATTAACACAACAGTGTTTTTGTATTCTCTTCTATTTTTTGTTCATGAGTTAATTTTTTTAAATCAATATTTTAAAAAATGAGAAAATTTATAGCACCATTAAGAGCTGTAGTATTGACATATATATCAAATTTCCAGCTATATCGTCTTTGCTTTTTTATTGTAATATTCTGATTGACTCCCTTTTTTGAAACTGTAGCATGAGGCCAACATATTTTTGGTTGGTGTGTGTTCAATGGATAATTCAAACATGTAAACTTTTCTTATGCCTAATGTGCTGTCACTTCTTCCTCACCCAAATTAAACAGAAATAGCTTGAACTTTGAAGCCCCATCTTTCAGATGTCCTGTGTGTTAAAAGCATATGCTGACATTAATTTTGATTAAATATGACTTCTGAACAGTCATCCTTCTATTATTCTTAGCAAGGCGGCTCCCACCTGCACTTTTTCTGAAAGGCAATAGCATGTGCACATTAAAGTTTTACATTGCTTTAGTTCTCCTCTACATAGGGAGCCACTTTCCAAGTGGAGGTTAGGAATCTGTTTATGTATAATGTTGAATTCATCCCTCTGATTTATCCCCTTGGCCCCTAAAGAGAGAGAACATTAATTTTTAATGCAAGGAACCAGAGAATGGAGCACGGTAAGGGTTTTTTTATGTGAACTTCTGAGTTAAAAAAAAAAAAAGAACAAATAAATCTGTGTTATTCTGCCTTCAGATTTATATGGCTTCCATTTTGAATCACTAAAAATTAGGGGAGACTAAAATTTACAATTCATTCTGTTCTAACTCTAGAGCGGGGAATTTTCCCCATGCTGCAATATTTCTCTAACACTTCAGTTAATGTATATTGATTTATACCAGTAGAACAAGAGTGAAATTTCTTATACGCCAGACTCCTGGATGTTTTTCCCCTTCATCATACAGATAACAGACTACATCCAGAAACCAGCAGTGAATTCAAGATAAACTGAACACCCCACATGCATCCCTCTGCTACATGGTATAGAAAGGAGCATAATGTGCTAGAAAAGCCCTGAACTTCTGGAAAGGGAAATGCAGAAGATTTTATGCATGTTGTTTCCAGGAGACCTCTCTGCACTGCCTCAGGTGCATGTGACTGAAGTGTGACTGGAATATGCAAGACCTTAGAAAGGAAATTAAGCTCTCATTTCTTGCACTCTAAGGAAAACTGATTAAAAGTCATTGACAATCAACTCTATTAATTTTTAATTCCCTTTAAAATACTATAAACCCAAAGTCCAAACTAAATAAGTATGGATCACAACAGAATAACTGGAAGCTTTTCTTAGAGGAAGATGAAAACTGGGTGTGTAACAAGGATGTCACTCTGGCCTCTGTATGTAAGGCCTACATATCCACTCCTCCCAGAATGTTTCTCTTGCTTTCTATCCCCATTAAAATTACTTAATCTCAATGATCTTTGCAATACTGAGATATTACAACTGCATTCATGTTTTGTACTCTGTCAACTTAGGCTGAAGCTTTCATTTTTATTTCACAGACTATTTTAAAACACAAAAAGCATTTTAATGCATAATAGGAGAACCATCACAAAATTTTGCTAATATTCATTTAGATGTGGTTTACAAAGAAAAATTCATTTTGATGTTATAAATCATCAGTGCCAACTTATTTGGAATAATTTAATGTAAAAACACTGAAGTGATTGCAGAAAGTGGAAAAAAGCCAAAACATTTCAATCTATTAAGGGTGAAAAAAGTTGATCTCAATGAATCGCTTTGTTGTTTTTGTTTGGTTTTTTTTTGTTATCGTTCCTTCTGTAATGTACTGTAATATTATCTGAATAATAACAGGCTGTAGAAAGTTTTGCTTCTGATAGTATAGTATCAGTTGATGGAAAAATATCTAAAATTTTCAGCCAACTACAAGACTTATTGTAAGTATATATCAACACATTAAACATAATATGCAATAAAAATGATCTGCTATTGAAGTTATCTAATATAACTACTATATAAACCCTAGGGGAATTTCACAGTATATGAAATACTGGGCATTGCCAGATATTCCACATTTTTACTCCAGAGATCAGGACCAAGAACTGTGTGTGTCCCCACCTCCTTTTCTTTGTTATATAACATATTCCTTCATTACAAGAAACATAGTTTCACCTCCACAGTACCTGCTGGGAGAAATCATAATTTAATCAGGCTACAACACAGAAGTCAGACTAATCAGAATGTTCTTTTGTGACTAAAATTATGGGGTTTGATAGTATATTTGTTCAGCCTGCCATGCAGGAATTGGTGGTAAGACCAATTGTGCACATAGAATCTTTTCTTATTTTTTTCATAGTGTATTTCATTTAAGATGAATAATAAAAACTTGGCTGGCACACTAAATCAGGCACAACTTGTATGTTGTAATAATATACGAAATTAAAATACCTCATAAAAGTTGTTTTGTTATATTATCTTTCTCTGGATTAATTTTTTCTCACCTAATTGAGGTGAGATATCCCATTGTCTTTCACCCAGCTGCTATTTGTATTAATGGAAATACAGTTTGATTTAATATTAAAACAGAAATGCCAGCAATTAAAATGAAGCAATTTCAGAACAATTAGTGCCACATCGTGAAACCTGAAACCTAAGAAATTATATGATTAGACATAATGAATTAAAGCAGTCAACAAGCTGGCTCAGTTTATGCTTAGACTAAAATTATTATTATGTGCCAATGAACAGTTTATCATACTGGCAGATGAAGGACTTTTATAGAATTTTAGCATTTGAGTACATTAAGATTGTAAACTTTCTTACATATGAGTTAGGTGAGATTAAAAAAAGAGTTTCTGTTAAGTAATTGTCCTCCAAACACCTGTTATTTAATGAGGTACATAGCATCAAACTGCAATTTATATTCTTAAAGGATGAACTGATTTTTCAATTAGCAAGTTATCAAAATGCAAAGTATTAGCTTTATAAGCAATTTGTGTTGCAATGAGCAGATGTAAAACAGATGTGGGCTTTCTGCAAACCACTTTAGAAACAATCACCTTAATGGTTTCTAAGTCCTTTTGTAACATTGTTGGAAAACTTATTATCTCTCTCTTCTATCTATCTATCTATCTGTCCATCCATCCATCCATCCATCCATCCATCCATCCATCCATCCATCCATCCATCCATCCATCCATCCATCCATCCACCCATCTATCATTATCTTCCTGTTTAGTGAATCTCTTTTAAATCTCACTGAGCTGGGAACTATTTTCAGAGCTGATTTATGATTGTACTCAACCAAACCAATCAGCAACTCACAGGTCAGTGCTTATCAGAGCTTGCATTGATAGATCAGGAGAACTGCCCCTGCTAGTGAACAAAAAAGTCATCTGCAGGGACTCCCCAGTAACGTTTTGAAATTAAGAAATTGTCCTTATTATAATGTTGTAATAATGCTCATTTTTATCAATCTGAAATTCAGTTTAGAAAGGAAAACCATGTGGTTGTGTTTTTTTTAGTGCTGTAACAAGTCTCCAGATGAATTTTCACTTATGTAATCCTGTCACTTTGCAGTCATGCTCTCAACAGCACTTGGGTAATCTTAGTTTTTGAATAGCTTAGGAACTTTACAATGTTAACTTTTGTGCATTCAGCTCTCATTTATTCAGTAATAGTAAGAAAAGGAAAAGAAGTTATTAGTCTGCTGATATAAAACCCAGAAAAAGTGAAAGAACTATTGGTATTTTATTGTATCATTTTTCATGGATTAGTTACACCAATTAAACAGAATTTTACTACCTGGCTAGCACACAAAGATATGAAAAATCTATTTGACATTAACAGCAATGATAAAACTCTGGGCTAGGACTAGATTCACACAGATGTCTTATGTATCTCACTGGCTACAGGTGTTATAGATAGACAATTTCTCAGTAATGTTCACTTCACTTTCCTTTCTTGTCACCAAGACATAATGCTGCATTATCAGAGAAAAATGTCTTGCTACTGTACAGACTCAAGCATGGATGTGCCATGCTGGTGTTATATGTGTACACAGGAGTCAATAAAAGGGTCAGGGGATATATGAACTTTGAAATCATGCAAAGAATGGAGGTGTAATACAATGAAGTCTACAGCATTAAGTCCAGATGTCCCTTTGAGCACAGACGACATGGTAATTAAAGAGATGGAAGTAGAAATAGCACCAGGTTTCTACATCACTGGAAAATTGTTTCATCTGCATAATCCGTAAAATGAATAGATGAACAGTATCATTTTTTGTGAATGCCTGAATACTTGGGTGAAGAGAATTGCATAAATACTTTTTTACTTATACTAGTTTTGAAACATCACAAATGAAGGGAAAAAGGAGTTAAAATAATTCATTTTAAGAACATTTGCTTCCTTTACAGCCTTAAGGTCAATTCACTTTATAAATCCTGTTTGTTACCTTTTACAATTTGTAACTGGAGTTCTATGAAATGCCTTCTCTCTCACTTTCAGATCACAACTGAAGTAATTAAGTTTATTCTGTCTCAAGATTAAAATGTATAAAATTGGGATAGAGCTACTGTTTTTTAAGTCTGTTTAAGTTGAAGTCAGACATAAAAACAAAGCAGAACAAAATACCGAAGTGAATAGGGATGCTTTTTGCGTTATACCGGAGAAATTTGTTTCTTGATTGTCTTTTCTTTCAAGGGACTATTTAAAACGTTGGAGTATTTGAAAAAAGATGGCAACGGATCTTCATTTCCGGAATTGTGCAGTATATGCTGACTGGGACATGACCTGGAACTACTCAATTGTTAAGACAGGTGGGTAGCCCAGTAACAAAGCCTTAGAAGTCTTTGGTAACCCATTAACCTGCTAGAGCACTTCCAAAAGTCCACATAGCAAATGTAAGAATTAAGCCTATTTTCACTATTTTGATATCAAGATATTGCTGTACTTAAAGTGTCTGATACGTTATGAGCCTTTTGTGTACGTTTCAAACACATTCTCTGTAATGTGACTGTGGAAATGCCATTGCCTATTGATTATAATGTGATTTCCATATAAAAAGAGAAGAAGAATGAGTTGGAGAAAAATAAACCGGTCAGAAACAGAAAACATTTTATTTTCACAGTGTGTAAGCTAGTGTGATTTTAAGCAAATCACAAGTTGTTTTGCTGAAGGTGACTTTCTCATTGCATGTATATATTGCAGAAAAGTTAATAAAGCTTTTTTATCACAGACATGGCCTCTAAATATTCACCCACATTTGACTTGCAAATATGAATTCATTTTCCTTTCTCAGAATTTTAAAATGGGTAAGTAACTGCAATTTTGTTTGTTAGAGACCAGGAGAGAAAATCTGGTGTAATGACAGCAGCACTGCAGTGGGAACCCAGCTGTTTCTCTATGGTGTTCTTATCTGGCTTTGTCCCTTTCTTCTCTGGCTTGGAATAAATCACCTGGAAATGAAATTGGTAAACTAAAGTTCATCACCTTAATTTACCTTTTACTCTCATAATGCCAAAAGGGATCATTTTGAAAATATATATCACTGAGTAGTGCAAGTAAGTTTTACTTCTCAAAAGAGTGGGTTGCTTAGAGAAAAACATAACATTAGCTGCTTAAATTTGTGCTACACTCTATGGTGTGTTTATTCTTAAACCTTCCTAAAACAGCTCAATATTTTAGATAATGACATCTACTTCTTTGTTTTGCAAATGGACAGTCAAAGGTCAGTGGCATAATGTTTGTGAAACATGGAGAGTATTAATTATTTAATGTTATAATTTTGGCTTCTCGTAAAATTGAATAAAAACATAATCAAAGCTACAGTGTCAGCTTAAGTAAATAATTTGGTTTTGTGCTTAACTTCAGTAACTGAGACCACTTAATGAACTCAGTGTTAATCACTCCCTCACCATAATGGATCATCCCTGGTCACAAAAAATTAGATCAAAATAGCACTAGCTCAAGGCCTGGAGTGCACAGGAAGAGATAGGTCAGAATCTGCATTACACAGGACTAATGTGTGTGTATTTGTATATGTATATATATGGCATGATTCTGTGATTTCAGAATCTGTTCTCATGGGCACAATAAAGTCAAGTCTATCTTTTTGTCCTTATTGCTGAGGCCAAGCCTCCTGTCATAACTGCCTTAATGAATTAAAAGTATTATAGGAAAAAGAAAAAAAGTGGCACTTGTACCGCCAGCAAGAAGTGTGGCTCTGTAACTAATGTATCTGGCCTTGAGAAAGCCCTGTTCTGTACATATTGCACAAAACAGGTAAATGTATCAAAAATTGGATAACAGGGTGCAGAATAGCAAGTCAGAAAAAGAATGTTACACAGGGAGTCTAACTATTGTGTGCAAGGATAGTAAAGACTGCTTTCTCGAAGCCACTAATGCATATGTTTTTGCACACTTCAGTAGAAAAGAGGTAAAATGGTTTGTTATATGGATCATGAAAACACCCTGAAATGTAGAGGTTCTGGGAAATATATTTCAGGGTTTGTCTGTACTTCATGTCTTCGAAAGTGCTCATGTAAAACAAAGGTATTTTTCATATGGTTACAATTATGAGAAGAAAAATATAGTAAGTCAGATATGTCATCTTTTAATATCCAGCTATCCTTGTATTTTGAAGAAATTCAAACAAATTAATCTCACATTGGTTTTGTATTCTGTGTATGTAATAATGGTTTGCCTTTTCTTTATCTGGGTAGGTAGTTACTATGAAGAATCAGCATTAAGTTTTTGTTGGTTTTGGTTTTGCTTTTTCAACATAGGTCTGAAGCAGCTACATAATTATTTACCTTGTTCAGTATCTCTTGCTGCTTTGTTGTTTTTTTGCTGTAACATGTTGGAAAGTAAAATGATGCATAACAGTTTAATTGAAATCTCTTGATTTCATATTGTTGTTGTGAATTGTTCAAACTGAATGTGACCATTTTAAATAATTATGCATTGCTGTCTTCTTTATCTTATAGCTTTAATCTGGTTTAGTATTCATGATGATTGAGGGTGGAGCTGTCTGACAGCCTGAAAGATGAAAACTTAAAATGAATCTGTTATGACTAGAAAGAGTGACTAGATTACTAAAAAGTTAGCAATGCCTAAAAGGCTTTATATCTTGTTTGAACTCTTGACTCCCGTAGACATATGAAATCTGGAGTCACGATGTAACTTTGAAAGAAAGTATGTCTTTGGTAATCATGAATATAATTTGTGATAACAAGGCCTCATTTGACTAATAGAAATTCTGGCCCTAGATCCTTTATAATTTTATGTATATGAAAAAGTAAGGTTACGATTACATGACCAAATTAAGTGATCATGTCCACATAGTGATTAGTTGCCTGGGTATGATCCCAAATTTTTGAGAAACAGGGAAACTGTTTTGGCTAAGCCCCTGAAGAAGAAATTCAGAGTTAATATAAATTTACGGGTACAGCCACATCTGCTCCATCAGAAAACTCTAGGTGAATATCTGCAAAATGTCGCTGAAGAATGATCTCAGTAGTGACTTCACACAACAGTGAAAATGGACCAAGCCTTCTCTTTTGTTAATATACTTGGTGAACTTGGATTTTATGTTTCAGTATTTCTTCTAGCATTTGGAAGTATAGTAGGCAAAACAATGTCTGAAAGACAATATCTTTTAGTGTGTGAAAGAATTTGTCTGAATTAGGTTGCCTGATGCAAACTTCACTTGTCATTGGTAATAGTTCCCCATGGCTTCAGATGGGATTTAGATGACTTCCCAAAAGAGTAACCAGCACTGGCACAGGTGGTGTAGGTCTCTATTTATGCCTAAGTGCTCAACTTTCTACTGCTGATCTAATTGAAATGTAACCATCTACCCATCTGCTCCTAAATCAGGATTAAATGATTTGCTTTTGATATGTAACTGACAAGACCCTTCCCAGACCTCTCTTTACTTGCAGTTCAAGGGAGCAGGGACACTCAGGTCACAGGGAACAGTCTCTCACAATTGGACTGATATAAAATATCTAAAAGACAACTTGAACCCAATGTTAATGGTGACAGTCAACTCTGCACTACTCAGCCTCAAAGGAATCACAAGAGTAGAGGAGGGTTAAGATGAAAGGAAGTGGATACATGATAGGAAAGAGAGAGATATACTCCCCAATGTGGTAATTAGGTTTGTCATTTTCCAAAGGAAGAATTTCAGACAATGGTGATGGGTTAGGTAGAGGAGAAATCTGGGAGATGTACAGGCAATCCATCTGTTTGTGTTTTGCTGTCCAGCTTCCTTTATTCTTTTCAGTCAAGGTGGCCCTACATCCGCTTCTGTCTGGACAGAAGCTGAAGCATTCAATGCTTTTGTGCCTCAGTCTTTAATATTACTGATAGAGCTTGAGCTACCCATTCTCCTGAGTCAGAGGAACACAAGTGTGGGAGCAGTGATTTTGCATTTGAGGACACTGAAATTGTAAGGGACCAGTGTATAAGCTGAATGTTCCCAAGCCCATGGGGCCCGAGTTCTGAAGGAGCTAGCAGATATTATGGCAGGACTCCTCTTTATCATCTACCAAAGGTCTTGGGAGTCTGGGGAGGTCCTTTCTGACTAGAAGCTAGTCAGTGTTGTTCCAATTTACAAAAAAGGGTGTGAAGAAAGACCCAAGCAACCAGAGATTAGTTAGTCTAACCTCAGTCCCTGGAAAAATTATCGAGAAGATTATACTGGGTACTATTGAAAGGCATTTAAAGAATAATACAGTTATCAGGCACAATCAACACAGGTTTGCAAAGGGAAAGTCCTGTTCAACTAGTATGATAAGGTCACCCACCTCATGGATGAAGGGAAGTCAGTGGATGTAGTTTTTATGGAATTTAGTGAGGCTTTTGATGCTGTCCCTCACAGCATCCTTCTGGACAAGTTGTCCAACTGTGAGATGAGCAGGTTCACAGTGTGATGGGTGAAGAGCTGGCTGAAGAGCAGAGCTCAGAGGTTGTAGTGAATGGGGCTACACTGGACTAGTGACCAGTGACCAGTGGTGTTCCTCAGGGCTCAATTCTAGAGCCAGTGCTGTTTAATATATTTATCAATTAACTGGATGCATGCTTTGAATGCACCATTAACAAGTTTGCTGATGATACCAAACCAAGGAGCTGTTGGCTCTCTTGAGGGACAGGAGGCCTTGCAGAGGGATCTAGATTGTTTTGAACATTGGGCTGTGATTAATGGGATGAAATTTAGCAATTCAAAATACCGGATCCTGCACCTGGGATCGAGTAATGCCAGGCACAGGCATAAATTGGAAGAAGAGTGGCTGGAAAGCAGCTCTGGAGAAAGGATCTGGGTGTGCTGGTTGGCAACAGACTCAGCAGGAATCAGCAGTGTGCCCTGGAAGCCAAGGGGGAACATTGTGTCCTGAGGTGCATCAAACACAGCATAACCAGTGAGGCAAAAGAGGTGATTATCCCCCTGTATTCAGCATTGGTGCATCCTCACCTTGCATGCTGTGTGCAGTTCTGGGCACCACAATTGAAGAAGGACATAAAGGTACTTGAATGCATCCAGAAGAGAGCAACAGAGCTGGTGATAGAGGTGGAGGTCATGTCCTGTGAGTAGAGGCTGAAGACTTTGGGTTTGTGTGGTATGGAGAAAATGAGACTGAAGGGTAACCTCATTGCTCTCCACAGGTTCCTGAGTAGGGTAAGTGGGGAGGGAGGTGCTGAGTTCTTCTCCCTGGGATCCAGTGACAGGACACATGGGAGTGGTTCAAAGCTGTGCCAGGGGAGGTTTAGACTGGATGTTAGGAAGCATTTCTTTATTAAGAGTGTGGTCAAACACTGGAACAAGTGATGCCTCAAGCCTGTCAGTGTTTAAAAGGCTTTTGGATATTGCACTTAATAACATGCTTTAACTTCTGGTCAGCCCTAAATTGGTCAGTCAGTTGGCCTAGATGACTGTAGGTCCCTTCCAACTGAAATATTCTATTCTTTCTATTCTATTCTATTCTATTCTATTCTATTCTATTCTATTCTATTCTATTCTATTCTATTCTATTCTATTCTATTCTATTCTATTCTATTCTATTCTATTCTATTCTATTCTATTCTATTCTATTCTATTCTATTCTATTCTATTCTATTCTATTCTATTCTATTCTATTCTATTCTATTCTATTCTGTTCTGTTCTGTTCTGTTCTGTTCTGTTCTATTCTATTCTATTCTATTCTATTCTATTCTATTCTAATTCTATTCTAGACATGAAGTCATCTACTTTAAGGGAGTGAGAGAAGAGGAGAGGAGATATCTTCTCTGTATATACTGTCTCTTTTCAATCAGAATTATTCCTTTCCCTTTTTCCACTACCCTCCCTACTTTACGCCCCCCCTTTTTTTTTTCCTAACCTAAGAAGGATGTAAATTCATCAGACTGCAAGGCTGGGATTAGCTTTGCTTTTAGTCTATTCAAATAGGTTTTTAATTAAAGAAAGGCAGCTCAGTATAGCTTATATTTCAGTTCACTACATAACTTAATAATAACCATATGATGATATTGCACTATTGACCTTATGGGAACAAATTTATTTGTAGTAAATTTCTTGAGTGTTTGATCTCCACAGGATACTGTCACCTGTAGTGAGTCCAATTGCTTCATTCTACATGCTGAACATTCCCTATGGTTTCTTTGCTTGTTTGACTTTTTTTTTTTTTTTTTTTTCTTTTTTTTTTTTCTCTCGTCTGTAATCAAAATTGGAGAAGAATGAACAGGAATGGAGAGCTGAGACACCAACTTGTCTTTAATGACCATCACATCCATTCTCATGTCTCCTCCTAGAAAGGAAAATCATGGTTGCTGCATAATCACAGATCTGGTTATTCTGACTTTTATCACACTTATAACACTTTGTGTGCCTATAGTCTTAATAAAAGATGGCAAATGTAGAGATAGGGCCTAGTCTGAAGCATCACTCAGACAAATGAGAGAAGACATTGTGGCAACCTTTTCTGAATCCTTGTCTACAGAAGAATATTGTTTTTCTATTAAAAAGAACTTAGAAGACATGGTGTCTTGGTTTGGGCTGAAATAGAGTTAATATTCCTTTTCAGGGACTAGATGAGTGCTGTGTTTTGGATTTAGCTTTGGGTTTGGTATGGGAAAAATGCTGATAGCACACTGGTGTTTTCAGCTGCTACCGAGACTTCAAGGACTCTCCGACTCCCCATGTCCTGACCGTGCGCAAGGGCACAGGGAGCAGGGAGGGAGCACGGCCACAGCACCAGACCCAAACTGGCCAGTGAAATATTCCATATCATGGCACGTCATGCTTACTGTATAGAGAAGGGGGGGTCGGGAAGGGGCTCTCTCTCTCTCGCTTCCGGGATTGTGATTGTGGGATCTTGGTATCTTGGGTTCGCTGGCCGGGAATGGGCTGGGGATTGGTCAGCGGGTGGTGAGCAATTACGCTGTACATTGCCTGTTTATATATTTCTTTTTGTTTTCCCCCTATCATCGTTATTGTTCTCGTTTTATTGCCATTATTAAACTGTTCCTATCTCAGCCTGCGAGTCTCCCCTCACCCCTCTAATCCCCTCCCCCATTCCCAGGTGTGGAGGGGGAAGGGAGGGTGACCAGCTGCGGGGGTTGGTTGCCGACCAGGCCCAAACCACAACACATGGCTATACAGTTTTTGGGCATGTAGTTGCAAGGTTAGCAACAGGTTTAAGATTCCTGTGTCATTAAGAATGTTTCTGTTAAAGTAATATTGAGGTAACCCTTTTACTATCATCTACCTTTACGTCCTGTTTCAGCCCTCTTTGATGCTCTGAGTGGTCTTGCTCTAGTCATTGCATTGTACAAACCCAGTAGCTCCAGGGAAAATAAGTCCTGCTAAGAGTTGAAGTATTTTGCCACCATCACAGTTCTATGCTGACATGGCCTGGTTACTCCAGGCCAGAGCTGGCTAACATCCAGCTAAGAGCATTAGGAGGGGAAATGCATCTCTTCCTGCAACCTTGTGTGTAGAGGTAACCTTATTAACAATCTTCTCCTTCCCATATGTCTCTCTTAAAATAGAATGCTTTGAGTTGCTGCATATAAATTTTATTCAGAAGGTTATTCTATTAACATTTATTTTAGACTCTAACAACTTCAGGGAGGGGAATGTCATTTTCTATCAGTTTAAATAGTGCTTTGCAGAATGGGGCTCTGACCTGCTGTGCTCCTTAGGCTGTCATATATGTATAAATAAGCATCTCTTGGTTTAATAAATGTCTGTAAATCAGAATTTTCAAGCACAAATATATGGAAAAAAGCATAAATATGCTCTTTCAATTAAATGACCTGTACAGTCACCTTTTTTCTCTTTAAACAGCCTACTGGATTTAGGGAAAAGAGCAATGCTTCTGTCCCTGCCTCTGCCAAAAGGATTCACTCCTCCTCTGAGCATTTTACTTTCCTTGGTCTTCCCTAGTTATAATTCATGTTGGAACATTAAGAGAATTATTTTTTGAGGGAGAAAAGGGAAACTTTTTCCTTTCTCAGTGATATGCCCACATATCACAAGGCAGCACATCAAGACTGTCCTCTGCCTGGGTTAATGAACCCTATACCTCAGTAGCACTAATTAAACAGAAAGCAAGAGGTGAAAGGCAGTATCTGAAGAAACCTTCATTCAGGGTAGTGTTCCAGCATCTTGGAAAGAATTTTATAAATTTTTTTGTACAGGTCCAGCTGCTTGCCATGCAGCCTGAGGGGAAGTCTGTATTTATGAGGAGAACTCCCCACCACTGCTGATTGTAATCATGAACAAAAATGGTCTTTTCATCCCATGCTCATGAATACATCTTTGTTAGACTAAACGAGAGCTGCCGACTCAACATCTGCCTGTAATGCATGCAACTCACCTTTTGATCTCAGCATCCATTTGGATGGCTAAAAGGAGTCTGTGCTTCAAGGGGACATTTCCATTAATTATTAGGCTATTCTTTGTTCTTTTCTAAAACAG
The DNA here is from genome assembly GCF_018691265.1 of Tyto alba. Classification (NCBI taxonomy): domain Eukaryota; kingdom Metazoa; phylum Chordata; class Aves; order Strigiformes; family Tytonidae; genus Tyto; species Tyto alba. The sequence continues at coordinate 18,898,782 of NW_024881275.1, read as the reverse complement.
GAAGACAATTCTTGACAAAAATGTTTCCCTTTGATATCCCTGTAAAGCACACCATTCAATAAATTTCTTCATAGAACTACACTTTCTGTAACTTATTAGGGATTTTATGTTATAAGTTTTATATATGGAAGACAATAAAGGGTGAGAAAAACATCCAAAATGGTAGAGAAAGTAATAATTTATTATATCCTGTGGGACTCAACAGCTTTTTATACATTCATTTTCCATGTAAATGGGCTTAAAAGAAGATAAAAATTGGTGCTGGTGCTGTAACTGTTATACACAAAAAATTCAAACAAATTTCATTCTTTGACTACCCTTTAATGCTAATGTCCAGAAAAATCAATTTTTGCTTTTTTTCATTCTTGCTTTTGAAATAAACCTAAGCTTACTGCAGTTAAGAGATTTGGATTATTGGCATACCTGACAAAGCATATTTTGTACACAGAGATTTAAAGAGGTGACCTCCATTTAGCTAGAGGTTCAGGGCTCAGTAGTCTGCTAATGCATCTGAGTACTTCAGACGGTTTAGATCACACAAAAATTAAAGAAGTTACAGTGAGAACTTGTTCTAATCTTATTCTTCCATCTGTAATCTAGAAAACTCTTAGAGAAGCTCTTCAGTGAGTTGCATGCTCTGACCTTGCTATATGGTCACATGAGCTGTCAAACTTCATCCTGTGATCTGGATGCAAGTCTGGGTGTAAAAGTGATAGTGGGCTCAGTGGTCAGAGGAGGAGATGGAGGAGGACCCGTGCATGGCATTCACCTTACCTTCTACTGCTGTGCTGGAAAGTAGTTTGGTGATTAGTACTGGAAGAAATACAAACCTGTGCTTGTTGGATTTGTCCTCTTTGGCATCCTTTATTTCCATCTCTTTCTTGATGAGCAGACTATGTGAGGTACAGGAGTAAGTGGCAGTCAGCATCCTCCCTGCTGTGCCACTATGAAACAAAAACAGGGCATTTATTTAAAGGGACAGCAAGTGAATGCACAACTTTCACACTTTGAAACTCCTGTGTACTTTGAGGGACTGACAGTCATGCAGGAAAAAGGTAGAGTAAAAAGCAATTTTCCAAAGCTGTTCTTTCCAACTTCTTAGTGAATTAGGAAAATCATCTTATTGTCAGCAAAGGTAGCAACACATTAATTGGGATTATTTAAGAGAGATCACAGAGTCAAGTGGCAGGGAGATTTAGGAAGTAAGATTTGGAAGTGAAGAAACACTGGAATCAGGGTACAGGCTTGCTCATCAGCAGCAAACTTTAAGTATCCATTGTGTATAGTTTTAGTCTTCTCAGTGCAGACAAACTGGAATGAGTTCAGTGAAAGACCACACAGTTGGCTGGGAGACTGGGGCAGATGACATTTGAAGAGAGGGTAAGTGATCTGGGTTTGTTTGTCCCAGAATGAAAAGAAGCAAGATAATTATAGCCTTCCTCTACATAAAACTGGGGAAAGTGGGGATTATAGAGAAGATGGAGCCAAATCCTTCTCAGAGCTGCACAGCAGAAGGACAAGAGACAACAGACATAGTTTACAGCAGGAGATATTCTGGTTGTATTTAAGGAAAATCCATGCACAATGGAAGTACTTAAGCACAGGCACATGGAGACCTCTGAAACCTGATGGGACACAGACCTGAGCAGCCTGATGTTAACCTTGCTTTTGAGACAGATTATTTGACCTCTGGAGGCTCCTTTTAAATAAGTTTTTCTGTGGTCTTATTGAGTCAATGGTAAAAAGTATACATGATATACATTACAACCCAGTACTCTACAGATGAAATGTGAGTGAAGACTTGTTCTCCATGATCAGGACCCAAGGCAGCTGATCGCTGTAGGTAGTGTCCATCCCAGAGCTGCTACACCATGGTGTGGGGCAAGGGCACACAGGGAAATCCAATGTATGTAAAACTCTGGGCGGTCATTAGAGAAGACTTGGATTTACTTGCCCTCACTAACCACAGGGCTGAAACGGAGCATCTCTGAGACATTAGACACTGCCAAATACAGGTCTCTCCAAAATAACTGGAAATAGATAAAATACCTTTTTCTTATTAGTGTCATAACCACTTTTCAACACCAATCTTTTGCTGATGTGTACTTTACCAATGCCTACATAAAGGTGAGCAGGGGGAATTATGCAATGTATCTGCACTAGTTACTGACAGAAGTCTACCTTTTAATAGACCTCCCTCACCAAGATGTTTCTAGAATGTTTGTTTGTTTGTTAGTGTTTAATTACTTGAAAAAATAGACACTTTGTTATAGTTTTCTTCTTTTAAAATGCAGGTACCTGGCTGTTAGATTATATACTACCTTGATGCACTTTTTCAACAGAAAGGACTGTGAACAAAGTGAGTATAGTTTTGATTGTAAAACAAAGATAGTTCTAAACAGTAGATGTAAACAACAGTATAACATGCCTTTAATACTGTGAACTTCAATAAACTACTTAAATAGTTTATGCCCTCATTTCATAATGATTAATAAAAAAAGCTGTATTTATAAGATTGGAAGTGAGAAAGAGAATATGTTAAGTTTGAGTGTCTCGGGAATAAACAAGTAGTAAAGTTCTGGTCATAATGAAGCAGGTCACCAAATCAAGACACTGTATGTGACAAAGAAGTCACGACCTTTAAAGTCATTAAATCTCTATTTCTTGCTGTTTGAGATTGAGATGAGAAACCCAAGATGGAATAAACTAATGAGCTTTGAAAGTTTCTCTGGAGGCTTAATGAACTCAAGGAGAGGAAAGGACATTTCACAATTTTTATAGCTCAAATATTAAAGTTTATATTTCATACAGTTACTCTTTTAACCAGAAAACCCAATAAAGAGTCCCAATGCACAGAAGAAGTGTAATTCTATTATATAGATAACCTCAAGTAGTACATCATTTCAGTGATAAATGGGCACTTCAGCAGACTAGCCATTCTGGAGAACCTCCTTGTGAAGAAAATGGATGCTACAGAATACTTATCTGAATTGTTTCTTTATGGTTGTTTTCACATCCTAGACCCTCAGCTGGGTAATCCCTAGTGTAAAAGGATACTTTCAGCCTGTATTAGCCACTGCACCAAAGGTCTAGATGGAGCTCAGACTGTTCCCCATATCTGGGGTTAAGACACAGGATGTTTAATTCCTTGCAACTTTGATCTTATGTACCCTAGCTTGCACAAATGTAATCAGTATTAATCATCAGAATAAGCATATTTTCCCAATCCTTCATCTGCCACAGGCTTCCAGGGTCCCAGGTAAGTATCAGACCTTGTCTCCTCTCCAGCTGCTAGATCCTGCTTATAACAACTTAGTGTAGATCCAGTGTGGGCTCAAAATTACTTTTCTTCCCCCTGAGCATCTCCAGTGTTGGAGTTTTCCAGCAGCCTCTGGATGTAGGAGTGAGGGGTGTCTAACCCAAGGTTGCAATAGGAAAGGCTTGTTGTAGCATCAAACTTGTAGGATTTCATTAGAGTTAGATCTTTCCTTCTTCAAAATCTATTTAATCAATATGCAAAAGGATTCTGTTTGATTTCAGAGGATTTTGGGTAATGCTCACAAAGATGAAAGCATTGGAATGGCTTTTTGCATTCAGTGTAGCTGTTTTCTCATGACAGCACACTTTCTTGAAGTTAGCATTTAGATTATATACTTCCTCTGAGTTGTTGCTTAGTTCTGTTGTTAGTAGAACTAACAGATGCAATAGAGAAGATGTTTTCACTGATGACATTTTCATCACGACTGATGCTTTCTCCCTGCCTCTGTTGTTTTCACCCTTATCTTGATGGCAATGCCTGTTCTTGCTTCTATTTATTTCAATGGCAGTATTTGTTCCAGATTTTGTCTGTCCTGATAACAACATTTGCTCTTGCCCTTGTCATGTTAATAGTATATGTGCTTTAATATTATATTCAACTGCTAGCACTCCAATTGCAGTATTTCCTCTGACCTCTTTTGTTCTTTTACCGCATCTGATGGTAATGCTCCTGTATGTACCTTCTGTTGTTATCCTTTCCTATGTTTTCATCAATCTGATCTCATCTTTGGCTCAAACAAAACACAGTTGCAGAAAATTAGGGATGTGGCAAGGAGGTGAGAGAATTTTCTGTACTTCAGCCTGCTTCCTAATTTGGATACTCTGTATCTATAGAAGAAATTATATCATTTTTTAAAATGCAAAATAGAAAAGCAGGTAGTAACAACCTCAGTCCCCTTGGATTTGTTCAGACTTATATATACAATTTCAGATTTCACCTCAGAATTTCAAAAAGTTATTTTAATGTTTTGATAAAAAATGAGGTTTCTAAGCTTTTGAAAATGTTCTTATGGTCAATCCAAAATTTTCCAGAAATGTTTCAATAAACTTTAGTTTTAATTATATATCTTTAATTCCTACTAGTATAGTAATTTCTTATTTTTAATGAAACCAAATGGAATTATGAAGTTGCAGGGACATATATGACAGCAAAATTCATCCCAAGATGTTAAACTGGAATAAAGAAAGCAAGTTAAAATTAACCATATTCTGCTTTCTATTTATGCCCAGACAAACTGTACCACGCTAATTGGGTTGAACAGATATAAATAAGAACAAGAATTGGTCCACTATATTTAATTATAATTTGCCACCTTTCCTTAAACACCTGTCATGATGATGGGGAACATGAATTAACTGAGAAGAATAAACTGTAGGGTTCCTGTTTGTTACAGAACAGTTTATCTTTTATAGTAATTTTATATCACAGGAAGAAGGGGAAAAAAAAAAAAGAATAACATGCTAGCAAGCCATTGCTCATAAAATAAAGATCTTCTGTGTCATAGATTTGTGTCAAAGAGTGTTCTATAGTTGCTGAAACAGTTCTTTAAAAATATGGCTTATATAAAAGAGGTTTACAGGGGTAAATTCTGCTTATGATGTGATTTCATGAGAACTGAAGTTAATTGAATCTGAGAAGTGCCAGACAACACTAAATATAGGCAAAAAGAAGCACTGAGGACTTCTCCAGCTAAGAATCAGCCTCAAGTTTCAGTGAATACAGTTTACAAATGCAAATTTTAACTTGCGATATAAAAGCCAAGGAAAAACAAAAAAGATGCTTTGATCAGCAGCTGGCTTAAAGATTTTATAGGCAATCATTACTTTAAACTTTAAATTATGAAAACAATATTGCTGTCTGTTGCTTATAGAATGCTATGAGAAAGAACTTCCATTAATAACTAGTATAATAGAAAAACTATTAGTGAAACAAAAAGCAAGCTTATTAAGCACTGCATAGTTCTCTGAATCTTATAGGTATTTAAAATAGAATTTCAGGGGTTTTGTCTTGTGATTTTTCAACAGATCAGTGAGAATTGCATGCATCCTGCAGGATGAAATACATAGTAGGGAAACTGAAGCTAGTCAGACTCTACAGAAACCACTTTTCACACATTATTGATTTGCCTTCCAGCTGAGGTCATGTGAAGGTACTTACACATTAATTAAAAGTTAACATTACCAAATAATATTGCATGGGAACAAACATTATGCCAGTTCCTCTTTTTACTTTAGTTCACCACACCCTAATCCACTCATCCATTTGTGCTACCTGCTGCTTATAACAAATAGGACTGGATATCAGACAAAAGCTGTCTAAGTCAAAAAAAGTTAACATAATTTTTACAGTCATGAAAGATTTCAGTTTGTATGGGTGGATTCTGCATGGTTTTGATTACCTATTATTAAAACACATTTTACAGAAGAAAGTGTTCACCACATACAGCACTTTGCTGTTTAAAAAATACATAATCTTAAAACAAGGAAGATGTAAAGTTACCAGGAAACTGTATAATTCAATTTGAATAGTCTACATTCCTCCTAAAACCATATTTTCCAGTAGAACAATATTATTTAGGTTAAAAACCTAAGCATCAACTAACTTCATAGGATCTGAATCTCAGACGACACTGTTCCAAACCTACCAAGTCATTCCCTGTGAATAATTTTCACTACCATAGCTGGAATGGGTCAGACCTTTGGGAAACAAAAAGCTTCTGGCTCATCTGAAAATTGCCATATTTTTTTTTTTTTGTCAGCTCTGAGAGAAAATTATTACTGTAAATTAAGATGTATTGTAAACCTCTGCAGATAGACAAAAGTGATTAAACAACACTTGCAAATATTTGTCTAAATTTCAGTTCACATAAATCTGATTACTTGTGTGCCTTTCTTTATTTTCAGTCTTGACCTTCTTTTAGCAGAACCTGATTCATCTCACAGATAGCAGATTAACACTAGTGCTCCCTCCCATTTTACAGAAATAAATTGTTTTCATTCCAGCATATATAGGCTGAGGACATAATTACTAGCATATTCTTTAAGTAATGTGACCAGCTATGTAAACTCTTGTAAGAAGACACATAAAGAGAGGACATAATATTTTCTTTTGCTTAAATCAGATACATATCTACATATATCCAAGAACAAAACACTGCCTTGATGTGGAAAGACCAGATCAAAAGGGCTATGTTTATTACTAAAATGTTTCACACAATTTTAATATATGTTAGCTATATGGCAATAGTAATCTTGTGGTAAAGGAAAGAAATGTGAGAGCACCTAACTTTGGCTCTCATCACTCGTGACCTAATCAGACAAATTCTTGCCCTTGCCTATATCCTTGAAACCTGACTGAACGGTTCAGCTAGCTCTGTGCTTACACAGCTATTTCCAGATGGTTACTCAATGATACATGAGCCTAGAAGAGGCACAGGAGGAAGAGCGGCTGTACATTTTGAATCTGACCTTGTATATAATAAAAGCTAGTTCCAGGTAGAAAAAAAAAAATAATAAAATTTATTCAAGTGTATCCATTTATTATAAGAATTCCAGTTAAGATAAGAGAACCATGATGGTCTTCAGGCCTACACAAGCCTTTGGACAAGAAACTACTCTCAGAGCTAAATGAGCTGCAAAGGGACTTCCATAAATTTGTGATGCAAAGGGACTTTTGAACTCAGGCAGACTATACCTTTGGTATTTTCTCTACAGTAACTGTAAAACTGACAAAAACTTTGACAGCTGGTAGGATCTTTGACCTAACCTGATAAGCTTTAATCTAGCAATATCATGAGACTTAATCCTGTTAACATTGCTGTTTAAATCCTATGAAAGATGACTACCACACATAAAAGATGTGATATTCTATCTCTAAAGGATAAGAGTGACTTTGAAACTGAACATTTAAGTCTTTTTTGTAGGAAGACGGAGAAGGTTCATTGTTAAATCGTTCCCTTCTCTGTAATGGATAAGAACTATGGGTTCTTGAGAAGATACTACTGTGTAACAAAGCTGTCTTATCAGTAATATGTAAATATGGAGTAAACACACATCAACAGGTTTTGTAGAAATATCTTCTCCACTCAAAACAATTTAAGTATTAGGTTGTGGAGTCTACCCTGGTACAAACTGCTAAAAGCTGTCAATCATTGCCAGTTATCTTGTCGTGGTTTAGGTCTGATTGGCAGCCAACCACAATGCAGCAGCTCTCTCTCCCTTCCCCTCCGGCAAGGAGAAGGGACAGAGAGCCAGGCTTGGGGTTCAAGATAGGACTGGGATGGGGAAAATCCCCCTTTTATGATCACAAGCAAAAGGCAGACTCGTTAGGGGAAGAAAAAAAGAACATACATTTATTACAGACACTAACAACACATAACAGAGTAGGACAGTGAGAAACATTGCCACATCTTGAGAACACCTTCCCCCCACCCCTCCCTTCTTCCCGGGCTCAGTTCTGCTCCCGATATCTCTACCTCCTCCCCCAGTGGCGCAGGGGCAGGGAATGGGGGGTGCAGTCAGTGCTGCCACTTCCTTCATCTTCGGTGAGGGGAGTGTCCAAAACTTGTTACCCCCTGCTCCATCGTGGTCCCCCTCTCACAGGAGACAGTCCTCCACAAACTTTCTCTGATTTGAATTCCTCCCATGGGCCGCAGCGTTCCCCACACTGCTCCGTCATGGGTCACTAACTTCCTCTGACTGGATTCCCTCCCACAGCTGCAGCCCTTCCCGAGCTGCTCCGGCGTGGGACTCCCCCGCATGCTGCAATCCTCCCAGCACTGAATTACAGCAGTGGGGCTACCTTTTCCCAGAAGACCCCAGCCTTCTTCGGGCACAGAACCTTGATCATCCGAGCAGGAACAACAGGCCACAAATCAATGTCTGCTCCACCGTAGATCTTCATAGGTAGCAGGGGGGGGGCGCCCTGCCGTCTCACCACAGGATACAGGGGGATCTCTGCTCCGGCACACCTCCCCCCTCCTTTCTTCCTCCGTTCCTCCACTGACCTTGGTGTTCATGCAGCTGCTGCAACTCCTCCTCACAAGTCCGACTGCCCGTCACCACGTCCCTTCTTAAATACGTTATCGCAGAGGCACAGCTGATTGGCTCAATTTCCCAAACAGAAGTGGAGCTGACGTGGAGCTGGCGGAGCTTCGAGAAGCTTCTCACAGAGGGCCGCCCCTATAGCCCCCTCCCCTGCCACCAAAAAACTCCACCACTCACTCAACCCAGGACATATCTTCAGTATATAACTTATATTTTACTATATATCTTACTATATTTACAATTTTACTATGCAAAAAGCCAATATAGTCTAGCCAGTGAAAGAAATAAGGACAGCCTCAGTGACATTAGCCATCTGGGCCTATCCTGCATTACTTTGCCAAATTCCTTTGTGAAGTAGTCTTAGAAGTATTTGTAGAAGTGTGGAGCTTTGTCATTAATGGCTTCAACTCTGATACCTGAAAAAAACTTTATTTTGTTCATGCAACTAGCCTTCTCATTATTGCATGGCAGTAGTTTGAAATGGACTGTCCATTTCAACATGTAGGAACTGAGAACATATAGCTGATAATTCATAAATTAAGCATAACATCAGCATAGTAACTGAAACCCATGATTTTTCAAGCAACTGGACAGATCAGGACATGAAGATGAATCATGTTAGCCAGTATTGTGTGACCTCTGATATGCTTCATTAAAACTAGGAAGCAAGCAAGTGAACAGAAACATACTGGAAAAAATGCTATCCAAGGAAACCAGACTACAGACAACTTTTAACTCATTAAAAATCATAGCCACTTTAGTATTCTGTTTTAAAGTAAAAGAAACGATGAGAAGATTCTCTTTCAGGGGGACATATGCAAGGCTTTGAGAAACTTCAAGTATGAGTATTGCTTATTTTCTGATCACAGTTTTTCTAGATGTAAACCATTTTTGAATTTTAACTTTTCCTTAAAAAAATCCAAAATATGTTCAAACCCTTGACAATTTCATGAAATAGCAGGCTCCAATCTTTTCCCCTATTTTATTATTTTATGATACACTACATCTGGTTTACAGGGCAGTGAAAGTATTTAAAGTTTGTTTTAAGAGATAACATTCCTGTAAAGGTCCTTGAAGAGGATGTTCAACAGTTTGAAACCTTGAGCATCATCACTCACAAATAGCTGCCAGCTACACTGCTCTCTAGGCTCAAATGTTCAGTCACTTTTTTTTCTCACTTAGAACACTGTATCTCTTTGAAATGACTGCCATAATACTGTATTGAAACCCATGGTAAAGTCAAGGTAAATTACATTTTTTGTTCTTCACTTTTTCATAAAGTTGTAGACAACTCTTTTTCAATCCAGGTTGATCAAGCACTCTACATCCTTTGTAAATTCAGTCTAGCTATTCCCATTGTCTTGTTCTTTCATGGTTGGAGACCACTTCTGGGAGGACTTATTTCCTATTTTTCTAGGGACAGAGATTAAACTGAGATACACTGACCCATGGTTTCCCAGATCTTTCTCTAACATTTGCCTTTTCCCACTCATTTGGGACTTCTGTTGATCAAAGATCTCTTCAAACATAATAGAGAGTAGCCTTAGAATGAATTGTCCAGCTCTGTCAGCACCAATGGATGCACCCTGCAGGTGCATATATTTATAAACACAAGTCTAAAAAAGCAAGAAAATGTACATTCTGTTTACTGTCCCACAAAAGGCAAAAGAATTAGCATCACTGCTGTGAAAATTTACCAAATTTAGCTATAGACAAGGAAGACTGCATCTTCCAGTACAGCTTTCCCCATTATCATCCATCTATACAGGACAAACAAGCCAGATACTTCCTTCTTCGCTGCCAGACATTGTTCTATTTGCATAATTCTGTACAGACTCAAAGGGACAGACACTGAAAAAATTCTGGTCACATAATTTCCTTACTCAATTAGTCCAGTAATAATTTAAGTTTCAATTTTCTGTTATTTTTAAACTTTGATTATTCATTGGAAGGTCTTATGTTGCTATTAATTTATCCTTCTTTTTGTCAGTGAAACAAGTCTCGTAAGGCTGTGAAACTTGTCCATGTCCAATTATACAGGCTAGCCGTAACAGCTAACACAGCTGTGTGTGTTTTGGACCCCAAATCCCACAGACTGAGACACAACTGTTTTGTTTTTTTTTTTTTGTTTGTTTAGTGAAAATAACTGTTCAGGCTTTACACAATTTTGGACAAGAGAATGAGAATAGTGTTTCAGATGGCCAGGAATAGCTCCCGAAGGAGAAAAAGTATAACTGTCTGAGTTCATTATAATTGACTAGTTCCCTTATAACCAAGATATTTTTGATTTACTTGAACTGCACTTGAAAGTCTCAAGAGAAAGCAAGGTTATAATAAGGACTACATTTTCTTTTAAAATAAACTAATCAATGCAATATCTTCCTGGACTTTCCAACAGCTAGAAATGGACATTTTAAAGCCAGTGTGATTCCTAAAAGGATAAAATGATTATGAGTAAAATTTTTTGGTAATATAGTCTTCCAGGGGCTTTATTAATATTTCGATAAATCTCCAGCTGGGTTCTTAGTCTTTGAAAATTGACGAAAACACAACCTATTAAAATACATAAGGTAGTGAAGGATACTGTTTTAAATAAGGTTTAAAAATTGTCAGAGATTTTGAATCTCAAACTGAGCTTCAGGCAGAGAGAAGCGTTACAAAAAAATGTTTCATAAATTGTTTTTATATTTCCATAAGTAAGTCTGCTGTATATGTATTTTTTTTTTTTTTACTGAACAGATTGAATTAATATCTCCCTAAAACTGTATAAGTTGTCTAGAGTTGAACTACACAGTGTTCCTTTGTCTAGACCAGTATTATTAGTAGCTTATTCTGCATAAGAATCAGTAGAACAAGTTGAGATCCCCACATATTTCACATGATGAGCTAACTGTCTGCTACCGGTTTCAAATCCTGACTTTTCATTGAATTCAGCATTTGAAAATGGGTGCCAATCTGATAGTAACTGTGAATAAACGCTATCTTTGTTTTCCTAACAGATAATTAATCACCTTGTTCTGTTTCTGTTGACTTTATGGTCAGGCTTGCAACTGCCTTCCTAGGGTTAAAGATCACAGTAGAAACTCTGTGTTGCTATCACAGCTTGATTTCATTTTCTTAAAAGGAACTTTCCATACTTTCCCATCAAAATGTGAAGTTAACATTTTGAAAAAACAGCTGCATCTACCTTGATTTTTAGGCACAACAGAGTAGGGGTATTAAAATCCAAGATCTCTGAAATCCACCAATGGTGACATCTAAGTAGCATATTTGCTTTCTTTAAAAGTATATCTGAGATACCTGCATTTAATACATTTAAAACAAACAAACAAACAAACCAACCAAAGTTAATTAGACAAGTAAGTTTGCTAACCTACAAATATTTCTTTATAGCTAAACCCTCTTGATAAAAATAAACAAAAATATTTCATTTGGGTCACTTAAAAATGTTTAATTCTTCATTCTTTTTTTTTTTTTTTCATTAAACTTGACTTAATCAGAAACCATTTCAATCAAAAAGTGAAACCAAACAAAAAGACCTCTCAAACCGAATACAATCTCACAAATGACAGATTTGTCAAACTCCCAACATAATGCAGGATCTTTCATCATGACAAAGTTAGGTGAATATCTTGGAAAAAATTTCACTATCCTCAAAAGTTTAAACATATTATCTGGAATAATGGGTTTATCTCCTATGATAAACTGATACAATAACAACTCAGAAAATACAATCTGACCCATTTAATTGTTAATCTTTCCCACCCTTGAAACATTTGTATGTGGAAAATAATATTTATTCTTATGAGACTTTGCCGAAATTGGATTAAATTTTATACTTAAAAAAGTCTATTTTCGATCTGTCCATGAAAATGACGTCCACATCCCTTCTACTTCATCAATGATGAGAACTTTTTTCACTGCTTTGTGCAGAAGATCTTAACAACTCTATTAGTTGCATTAACATGCATCTCAATGGGCTTTTCACATGCAGATTATAAGTAAGGGCATGTTGTTCAGCATTGTAAGAAGGTTCCTGCATTTTAGCATCATGCTAAGGCATTAAACATCCTATGAAACTAACACTCCGAAAAGTATATGTAATCTCAGTAAGATCAGTAATTGTTAAATTCTATCTCTCCATCTATTTAAAGCATATTCCTGAAGAATATCCATATACTCATATGCATGTATTCAGGAATGCAGAGTCTTTTAAGGATGCTATCACAACTCTCCACCTTTCTCTTCTGCCTTCTATTTATTTTGTTTCAACAGCCTAGTGACAGCCAAAGCAATTGTGTTTGGCTGCCAGGTGACTGGTCCCATGGCCATGGTCTACACAATGCAGCCCCAACAGAGCATTTGGTCCTCTCTTAATGTGAGTCCCTTCCACTTGGCTGCTTTCTCCTACATGGTTTCTATGATTTCTACCAAATCTTCTGCCAAACAGAAACCCGCAGCCTTCACAGGTCCACAAGGATGTAGCCTTTTCTTCCACTAGATAAAAGTCTGTAGCACAGTGAAAGTGATTCTGAGGTATGATGTTGCCCTTTTTGACCTAGGATCAACATTAGTGAGATCAAAGCTCCTCAAAGGCAGTTTGAGGCTTTATCAGTAGGCCACTCTAAGTTACTCTTAAAATTTCAAATCTCAATTTTTAGCTTGCCAATCCCTGCAAACTATGTTTCAACCCAAATTAAATTTAATGACTGTTATAATCCCCAGACAAACATAATTGATAAAACTGCGTCAGCATCTCCTTTTCCCTTAATTATGAGATTTATCCACTAATAGATAGTGGCTTTTTATTTCATCCTTACCATCCATTTCAGCTGGTTGTTGTTTGATATATAAATTAGAGACAACTCTAAAACTTTATTATTGCTTTGCTGTATGACTATTCTTTGGGAATAAAATACAAATGTAAGTAATACTGGAGTACTTACAATTTGGTTCATTCAGGCATTAAATGCTCTAGAATGTGACCTTCAAATCTTTTTATGTAGGAAAATTACTCTTTGCTTTTGTGCACACATATCAAGAGAAAATGAGTTGCTAATCTGGACTTCCTAGCAAAATCATCCACATCAAATATCTGGTTATGCTTTTTAGGTGATAGCTCTTCTACTTCCATTATTGAATAGCCAAATAACGTGACTTGTATTGGAAGAGATAAAATAGGACTGTGTCCTCAGCTGCTGGAAACTGGTTTGGAGCCCGTAAAATAAAAGCATATGCATTCACATATACCAGTTGGAATGGGCCCTTAGTACCAGACAAAGGAGATAATAGTATTATTTCATAGATCTGTTTACTGAATCATATATTGGAGTGGCTGTTTGATTAACATCAATACCTATTTTATCTGTAGGACAGAAATCATTTAAAAGATTGGAGCTGAATAAGACATCTCGAGAAGGCAGAATTATTTTCTTGGAAGTGGGGAGCAAGGTATACTCTCTTATCTAGAAAACAATGAAAAATGAATCAGCTTAAACTTTTACCGTCTAGCAATATTCAAGCATATTGTCATTGTTTTTCTTGCCTCTTGGCAATTTTTCAGCTGTGCAAATATTTTACTTTCAGAGCAGAAAGTTCTTTTTTACCATGTTTGTACGTTGCGCATATAATGACCAAGTTAGTTAAAATGTTCTTACCTTCTATACATGTACATGAAGCCAAACAGATAGCATGTATTTTTGTGATGGAATTAGGATGAATTTAATCAAACGAGAGCATGTCAGTAGTACTTCATGTTTTCTATAGACGCAGTCATAGGAAACATAGATGATGGCAGTGTCTACAGTGTTTTTCTCTCTCTTCCTCTCCCAGCTTCCCTCTTATGGGTAGTACTCTATCTGCAAACCCATCTTGAAAGAGGGAATTGTGAGCCTGCTAGAAGGTCTGCTTATGGTTCAGAGCACCCAAACGGTTCTTAAAAACATGTCAGGACAATATCAGCTGTGTAACCAGAATACCGAGGAATTTTTTGTACTCTTATTTGTTTCTTCACACATTGTAATAACCTTATCATGTGTGGTTTTCATGACAATGTCCATAAGATGTTGACAGGGTTAGCTGTATAAACCAAGATTTTAACCCTTTTACTACTTCTGGAAAGCTGTCAGAGGAACATGAAGAAAAAGAATGGCCTTCTACTTTACCAGGTCAGTCAAGATTTACAAACCATATTTGCATTGTTGCTAAATTTACTTCTTAGTAAAACCATGTATCTGAAATGCATCATATTCATATATATCTTGACGTGCAAATGAAAAATCACTTTATAAATTGGGATATAAACATCTTATTGAATAGAACAAGTAATTGAGGTGAAGTAACTGTTTCCAATTATATTTAAAACTATTCAGAATTTCTACTAAAATATTTCAAACTAGTCACTTATAAATACACATTTTTTTAAAAAATCAAAACTAAAGCCAAATGTCAACTGTATTAATTTCTGAGTCAAGTGCCAGTGGTAAATATATGTCTCATCCCAGGCTTAACTGCAAATTACATGGCTTCATCATAACTCCACCCTAAGACGAAAGTGGTTGTTGTCACAATTATCTATGTAGTATCTTTTCTGGAAAATCTGATAAACTTTTAACTTAAACTAACTCAAGTTTTTGCAATATACCAGCTGTGTTGCTAAAGCAAGTTGTTCTTCAGTCATTTTCTCCCCATCCTCTGTGGTTACAGAAATGTTGATATTCCTCAGAAATACTCTTATTTTTATTAATTTTGATAGTATGCATGCTGGTCTTTATTAACCTCATTAAAAATGGAATGGAATATGATAAATAGAAAACAATTTCCCCCTCAGGTTTCCAGCAAGTAAAAATCACAGGGCAAGAAAAATTTTCATAAGCAGTACAAGTTTATCTGGAACTTGCAGCGGAGATCATAGGACAACATCTCCTCAGGGTCCCATGCTAGAGTCTGGGCAAACTGAAGGTTTGGAAGCCATGCAAAGCTGGGAATAATGATTTTACACATATAGTCTGCTTATTGTGGAGTAAAAAACTGTTGCGCCTTGGTTAATCCACAGAAATTTTCTGTGTACCTACTCTAATTTTTCAGTAAACACTAGATAATTCAAATTGTATTAACCCTAAAAGACAAACTAGTTGTTTTTCTGATTCAATTATTAATTGTACTGGCTTTAGGGTTTCTACTGTATGAGCTCTAGAAAATTACTTACATTAGAATCAGAAATCTGCCTGTTCCTTTAAAGAGATGTCAAGGCAGATGCAACTTGGAAAATCATGGTATATTTTAGTGGAATGAGGCAGCAATTGCTACAAACATCCAGGTTTGTTCCACAGTATATTGCAGCCATGACTCAAAGACATTGGAAGATGAACAGGAATGTTTGAGATATGACCTTTCAGTAAATTTTGCAGAGGGGTTGATAAACTTCAGCAGGAGTGGATAAGAAAACATCTGAGATGTTCTTTAATCTCAGTAACTGTTATTTTCAGCAGATAGGGACACTATTATATTGGCTTTCACTGAGACATGGTATGTGAACAGCATCAGTTGCCTATAGCCCTCTAATGAACTTGGAGAGGCTCTGATCAGCTTATTCAGTTTTTGGATCACACCTCCTTTAGGGGTGTTTCCATACAATCTCTGATGACTGCACAGAGCATAGATGTACAGGAGGCCTGTGTGCTGGGGAGTAAATGATAGATTGGATTCAAGTTCTTTATGAAGTCTGCTCAGAGGTCCTTGTTCACATGAATTAAGGGAACAGTTTTAATCAGTGTTTGATGCTTATTTTCAAAGTAGGCTGTGGATAGGCTGTTGAGCAGACTGTTGACTAGCCTCCCGACTGCTAGAGCCTGCCCTGGCAGGAGCTAATGACAAACATTTAAGCTACAATACACCTGCAGCTTGCACTCTGAGGTATCTGTTCCTTTTCACACCATTTATTCCTTTATCTGCCTGTCCTTCATGGACAATCAAATCATTACTTCCTCTTTATCTGTTGTTAACACTAAAAAAAATTCTCCCAGGGCCAAATGGGAGGAAGGTGGATTTGAAAGCTACTGTGTCAATGGCTGAAACTAGGATGAAGCAAAAACCTCACAAGAGACTTCATTCTTCATCCTTAGCAGGGTTTGGATTTGGGTAAGTGTAATTAGTCCTGGTGGGCATGTTCTCTTTAGCTAATCAGCTTAGAGAAGTAATGTGGTTTTGAAACAAATTTCCCTTGTTTCAACCTAGAATGTGTTGGTTTAGCACACACAGACTAGACTCCTCCCGCAGGAAATTTATTAGAGAGAGCTTAGCATCCTTGTGATTTTCCTGTCTTAAACAGTGATGCTGTTAAGAGCCCTCTCTAAAAAAGTTAAGAGATATTACTTTCTGGTTTACCTTTATCAAAGGAGTGCCAAACAGAAGAAAGTTGAGGTGGCTGCAACAACACGTATTCACAACCTGGAGATTATTAACAAAATAGTTGATATTAGACTTCAAATACAGTTGACCTATAGCAACTGTTAAAGCATGTGTGAGAGAGGTGTCTGTGGCAGAAGAACGTAACCATGATCACTCGCATGATGCGATTTTGATAGCTTTTACTTCATCTGAGATGGTTCTAGTTCGTATTTACTGGTATTACTACCAGATCTTAGCCCACTTAAAGGAAAGACTCTGACCTTGTTTAATTTATGAGAGAAAGCAGCCCATGGTGTAAAAATAGAAAACATATAAAGTTTTTACTTCCTTTCCAAACAGCAAATGAATAGGTCAACATGGCAACTGTTTAGAAGTTAATCTGTTACTTAATTCTTCTTGCCATAACAACATTGCTTTGCCCTGGAAAAGTTGCCTATGATATAGTCTATCAAGTTTAAAAATGTTTTTACATGTACCATGATGACACCACATACTAAAATTATAATTTCTTCCGGGGTCTTCAGAATTGCTAGGGAAAATAATACTTCACTGAATTAATATTTCAGTGAAAATCTCCCTTGCAGTGAAGTAAGTCCAGTGACACAAAACAGATACAGTTATTCTGCAGATGTATATGTGGGGTGTGCAGGAACACTAACAGAGGTGCAGTTTTAGTTGCTATCATCATCTTTTCAGATGCTTGGAATAAAAGAGACAACCTGCTACATGGTGAGCTTTCTGTTTCCAGCTTATAAAACTACAGACTATCTTTCTTCCTTGTTAAAACATAAGCTGTATGAGAGAGATGTAAGGTACTTTAGCTGAAAAGACTTTGCAGGCAATATGTAAAAAGGTAATACAAAACTGGTTACTGCATTAACAGAAATGTACTAAATTTTTCCTCATAGAATTAGCTCAAAATATACCCCATTTTTTCACATGTAAGACTCCTTTTTTAATTGGGGATGAATTCCAAAAATGTGAGCCAAAGACATGGTGATTTCTTGGCTTTGAATGGGAACTCCACTGGAATGTATTTACTTTTTATTCACCTATGATTGATTATAACAGATATTTTTCAGGTGCAATACGAAGACAAGAAAAGAACAAGGGACTAGGAGACCTTTTTTTTGCAATAAGCTGATGTGCTCTTGGTTTTAAAGGAGAAAATGTCTTCTAATTCACATACAGCTATTTATCCAGGTTTATCACTTTTTATATGTTCTTTTGAAGAATTGCATATTCATATAAATCACCCAAGGCAGCATTACTATCTTTATAGAGAAAAATCAAATATTAATAATACAGCTGACAAGATACTCATGGTCCCTTAGGAGTCTCACAGGATCCAGGGGAGATTTGCAGGATCCAAATGAGTCACCATCCATAAAGGTTCCTTACTGCAAAGCTATTTAAACAATTACAAAATTTAACAAAAGCAAAACAAAATAGTATTTTTCCCCAAAATAATGGAAAATATTAAGGTCTGCAGGGTGCACAGGTCTGCTTAGCCCATGGCCCAGATTCTCACAATATGTTTGTGGTAATTAGAATATCTTATTAAAACTAATTTCCCTCCAAATCTTCCACAGAAATCCTCCAAGCAATAACTGTAGTCTTGCCAAAGCAAATTCCTAAATTATATCATTCTCTGCTGGGCAAGCCCCTACAGATATTATTTGAACAGTGTTGAAGAATCCTACAAATGAAATGGAAACGTGTTAATACTTTAAAGCTCATTGGGTCCAGAAATCAATCACTTCAGTTTCTCACTTGTTTCTCAAACACCCCCTTTAGACTCTGGCATGCTTTCTCAACGTTACTTATCTGCCATGATGTATTGAGTTTTACAGATTTCCTTTCTTTAATTGCCAGTTTTTCAGTATGTATTGTATTATTCTTTCTTGTACATAGACCTTTCACTCTGGCTTATTTCACTTTTGTGTAATGGATATTTTCCTGCTGTTCCATCTGTCTGTTACTTTTGTATCCTGACAGAATAATACAGAGGTGAGTTTTGAGATACCCATGTACACTGATTGAAAGCTTGAATGGTTGCATACCATTGCTGGGTCAGCCAGGAAGGGAGATGTGGGGGGCTGCTGATGGGTGCCCATTCCACTGATCCCCACTGTTGGCCTGGGGAGAGGATGCACTAAGGTTCATGAATTCCCTGGCAGGGGCTGGCCTCTCAACAGCGCCAATCTCAGCTGACTGAATGGGACCACAGTATTAATTAGGCCTTGCCCAGATGCCATCTGGGAAGGTCATTAAAGTAACAGTCCCTGTTATACTTTCCAAGACAAAACCTATTAACACAAGCCACATAAGTGAATGATGTGAATACAAGAAGCACTCACAAGTCCTGTACTACTTGGATAATGCAACATACCAGCAATGCTCATCTGAGGACCAGCCCATGCCCATAGAATATGTTCCAACATTTGCTATATAGTCTTCATTCCCTGAACTTCCTAAAGGTACAGTCTTTCAAGGAGAAGGAGAAAAGACATTTTTAAAGCCCTAAATAAACCTTTTCCTCCCATATCACTATTTTTCTCATTCTCTAGCATACTGAAATCTTTCTAATGGGCATTTAGTTCACTTCCACTTAACTTCCGATGTTTATTCTCCAATATGTCTTTCCCACTAGTACCAATACCTGTTACCAGTATCAAACCTTTCTATGATATGACTCTATGATTTTTTTCCCACCTAAAACTCAGCCTCAAACTCTGCCTGTCTGCTGCCCACAGTGAGTTCCTCTGTTAAAACATTTTGGGAGGTCATCTTAATCAATGTCACAATAATGTCACCTTCCAGAATCTTTTGATTGTGCTGACTAACTTTTCACTGGAAAACTAATTAATTTGTTGAGGTTTAATTCTGGCACTTACAGGAATCAGTATTTGAAATAATGTTGGTTCATTTTTAAGGCTATTATGACATCAGCTCAGGTTCAGGGATTTGTTTCTCTCCTGCCTCTTTCCACCCTCTCTGCATCTCCCAGATTGCTGATTCCTTGTCTAAGGAATCAGCCCCCAGCTCTGATTACTTAAATCAGTGATGAAACACTACCACAGTCATGGCAGTGGATATTTATCCATGTCCATGGAGGCACTGTGACTATTTTGGTTAGGTGCTTTTGGGAAGATGTAACCAATGCCCCCTACAGCTATAGCTTAGTATACATGTACAGAGCACAACCACCAACTTCATGGATGGCTGTGGTAACAAAACAAGTAGGTAGGATTCTATTCACTCTCAAAACAATATAAGCTAAGTGTTACTTCAGTTGGCCACTGAATTTTCCAGGGTACCAACTGAAAAAAAATCTTTGCAACACAACCTGTAACTGTACTTGCAGATTGTTTAAAATACATTGGATGATGAACATCCCTTTGTGTGTTTTTATTTGAAGGTCACAGAAGATCAATAACAATACTATAATAGCAAATACAACTTTGCACCACAGGTCAATATGAATACCATTTGACTGAATTCATTTGTTGCCCTAAAGTTTATTCATTGTTTATATAATGTTTTGAGACAGGGAATGAAAATTATATTCACGGGACAGAATTCTGTCTTGGCTAGATACTGTGAACAGTGAGAGATACACTGTGCCCCAAATGAATCTCATCATCATATGAGACAATAACTCAATAAAGAATTATAAGAAGCACTGGTCTCAGTGAGCAAGCAACTATTTCAGTACAATAAACACATATCAATTAAACAAACTATTTGCGCTTTGAAACCCAGAAAATTGTGCTGGGCAATTTTATAAGATTAATTTTGTTCATTAAGTCGGATTTTTCTGGCACCTGAAGGGGAATGCGAAGAAAATAGGCTCTCCTATTTTTCTATTTTTCACATTAGTGTGTTAATACTTTTGGTATCATACTTTCAAAAGCAAAATAGGGTAAAAAAATACCCCACTGAAAGTCACTGGCTCAGATGAGTTCTAGGGGTAAGATTCCTACAAAGACCAAGCTGTTTTCCTATCCCTATTTTCTGGTGCATAATGTTACAGTTTTCTATAAACACTTTTTATTCATCTTTTTTTCCTTCTGATTCTGACTGCAACCATTTTATTCACCAGCTCCCTGTTCATGGATTTTTCATAAACAGTTAGAAAAGATAAAGTTATGGTGGGGAAAGAGAAAGCCAGCATCATTTGAGTACCTCTCACCTCTTGCTTTTTTCAGTGATATAACTGAAATCATTGACTGTCCTATTTTCCTGCAGTACAGCAACATACAATTCCAGGCTAAGTCCCTTAATGGGTCAGACCGTTAGAGCACACAACTCAGTGCACTCAAGCATGCATCTCCCATACTAATTGTGTCCAATCAAATAACAAGATCAGTACAGACTCTAAATCATTTAGGCTTGTTAAATGTCACTGCCGAGGCTCTTTGTGCCATTTTCAGGGTGTAGCTGCTTCATGCTGTGATATGCCCTAGAAATAAAGCAAGAAGGAGGAGGAAAAATATAAAATTTCCTTTGCATGTTTGTAGATAAATTTCATCTTTTGTTTCATTAGCAATTTGTTAGATTTCATCCTTATCATATGTCCTAACATTTTTTTTTTCTTAAAATAAGCAGGTCTAGTCTAGGGGTTTGTTTTTGTTTGTTTGTTTATTTGCTTGTTTCTTCTTTCTGTTGTTGTTCCATTCAGAGAGCTGCAGCACTGACTAGCTTCTAGGAGAGATAGCTATGTACATATGAAGCACACAGTGGTTTTCTGTATATGTTGTGCAGATGCAGGAATCTGACATACTCTCTTCCTCTAAACCACCTCAGCTTTCTGTAAAGATCAGGTTTATAGCCCTGTATCACAACAGCAGTTCAATGTGTTTAAATCCTTTTATGATTAAATTCAAATGTATGATATTATCTTCATAACTTAGTTTTTCAGTAATAACTGCTTTGCCAGTGAATAAATCCATCTCATCCTCATGTTGGCTTCTAGAGTCGTGTGCATGAACCTCTGAAACACCAGGTCATGTCAGGTAGCACAAATGCTGAGCAGTGACCTTGAGCAGAGAGAAACTCCATTACCTTCTCAGCAGGCTTCC
Source organism: Tyto alba (assembly GCF_018691265.1). Classification (NCBI taxonomy): domain Eukaryota; kingdom Metazoa; phylum Chordata; class Aves; order Strigiformes; family Tytonidae; genus Tyto; species Tyto alba. The sequence continues at coordinate 18,876,925 of NW_024881275.1, read as the reverse complement.
TGTGATTACTGCAAGCTAGGGTTCAAGTGCATTAGTAGAGAATAGAGGGAAGCTAACAGCCGAATGGTAAAACGCTTCTAGCATTTTTCCCCCTTTTTCCTGCTAATTCAAATAGCTGAAGGGGCAGCCACAGTTATACTTCCATTAGACAGACTGAAGTTGATTAAAATGTTGCACATGCTGGACATTATCCACTAGGTTAGTTTAAAAAGTGCTATCTACATAACCTTTGTGAATTAATTCTAACGTCCTGTGAAACATAATCACTGTCAGATGATAATCAGGCATTAAAGTACCTAAAAGGTCAAAATGTGAATTTAAATTTCTTAATATTGCAGAGGTGTCTTACTTCTCTCATTCTGTTTAGTCAAAGTGATAAAGTCACTCTGCTGGTAGTAAAACATTCAACTCTACATTTTATAGATCTGTATTAGTAATAATGCCCTGCAAAACAGAACTCAAGGGGAAAACCAATATCCTTGGTGTTTAAAATGCAGTGTCTGAAAAATATTTTTTTTAAATCCCATGATTGAGCCCCAGAATTTCTGCAATGACTTTTTACTGTAGGAGTAGAAATAGTATCTATGGTACAGCTCTCCTAAGGTCTCCTCTTGGGTAAAATGTAAATAAAATTCTGCTGGTACAGAAGAGAATATATATATATACACACACACACACACACACACATACATATATATCATGAGAACTTAATGTTTGTGTGGAGTTTTTTAAAATATCATAATTTTTGTGGATATATTTTGGCACAAATAATATGAAGGAAAAAAAATAAATTAATGTCCCAAACACAGCAGCCCTCATAAAAGATGAACTCATCCATCTACCAAGTGTGCAAAGTGAAAAATCAGAGTTTAGAAACACACTTTAGTTTCAAGCCTCTCAGGCATTATTAGCAGGGAGAGACTACCTCTTTCAGCCAGAATAAAAACTTGTTTCAGTCTTGTGTGCAAGCTGTAAATCGAGCAGTGACCTTTATTTTGACCATGCCTGGCTCTCTGCAAAGTTATGGGAGCACCAGGAGGCCTCCTGCCAGCTTGATGCTAGTGCATGGGCCATTTGCAGTAAACAATGTTGGACTGTGTGAAACACAGGTGTGGAGGTGGAACAAGAAAGTACCAGTTCTCTAAAGGACAAAAAAATGTCACTTCCCCAAACAGGCACTATAGAAAGGAAATCAATGTATTTAAGAGAAGGTAAAACCACCAATGCACTAGCTGCCTGGGACCCCACCTGAGGGCTCCTCCTGAGTGTTAGATGCTGTCTTTAATGAGCACTGAACATGTCTTTGTATCTCTGCATCTGTGTTGCTGCTTCTTCCCTCTACTCTTTACCTCTTTTACCACAGCCAGACTTCCTTCCTCGTTGTTAAATTGCAAGGGGGGCACATATCTAACTCCTGTAGGTTGGTAATGGCACCTAATTGTTCAACTAATGCAAATAATGTATAATAATGACAAATGGGCTTATAGTTCTTAGATTAATAAACATAATCTGTGAAGACTCTTTCTCCAGATAAGTTTTCTGTAATGGCCTTCTCTGCAAGGTTTGGCCATCACTGTTGTAGACCCTCAAGCCAGGGAGAGATGGCAGCACTCTCTCTGAAGCCCAGCAGCACTGACACCGGCCACAAAGTGCATACACAGCAGACAAGGCTGGCTAGATACCGACAGCCTCTTTAGGCAGCATGATTGCTGTATCTCCTCGTTGCTGAGATCCCACACAAACCTGTCTTGAAAATGCTGCCATAGTAAAGGTGATTTACTTTTTGGGATACACATGTACAGAAAAAACCTCCCTCCTCAAAAAAAACCCCAACGTACTCCCACTGTGGCTCTATGGCATCATTCAAGATTTGTTTGGCACGGACAGATCATTTGTAATAACCATAATAATTATGATTTAAACTTCATCTAAGGTTCTGAAATGTCTTAACATACGTCAAATAAATCTTACATTGCTGTGTTCAGGCATATTGTGCTTTTACAGCCAGATAAACTAAAGCACAGGTACAATGGTATCTTTTTCTTTTTCTAAATTCAGAAAAATTAAGACCAGAAAGGATCATTATACCATCTCTCTGCTTGTCCATTGCATTTCATATAATTCCCACTCAACTGAAGCCATTAAAGTTTTGTGTAACTAAGACTATGTTCACATTGTTACAAATGTTTGAATTTGTTCATTTGAAAAAGCCATCATCCCCCCAGTTAAAATGTGTCTATAATCCTAGTCCATGGCAACACCTTAGGTTGGCCGTTTTATAGCACATTTGCAGCAAATTGGTCTGAATGCAGGATTAGTTTCTGTGTCAGTACACCTTCCAGCCAAATGCTTGTAATTTCTCTAAATGCCCTATGTCTCACACCTGCAATCATATGCTTAAATCCAACAACATATTTTCCAGAAAAGAGTCACTCCTCACTGAAATATAGAGAATTTATCACTTTTCTTGGTAGATTATTTTACCGAATAATCAACATCATTTAAAAATGTGCTATATTAGTCATTTGAATGTGACTAGCTTTAACTTGCAGAAATTCACTATTGTTATACATTTCGCAGGTAATTTAAAGAGCTCTTTAGTTTCAGGAATTTTGTCCCCCCTGAAGCACTTACACACTATAATCAAGCTGTCTCTTCACTGGTATGATGAAATAAATGGATTAAGCTCCGTATTTTCCTTGCCAAAAAACAACTTCCCTAGCTCTGGAGTATGATTATTTGCCTTCTCTGATTTTCCACCTATTTTTAAAGCTATGAGGAAAACCTGTATATAATACTCATGGACAGTACTGTCATATGCCACACAGAGAGGTTTATGAGTCTTCTTTATTTCTCCTAGTTTTTTATTTTCCTACTTATACTTCTAAATATCACTTCAGACTAAATCATAGAAGTTCATGCAAAGTTGTTTATCTCCTATGACCTTTAAATCCCTCCAGATCACTGCTTTCAAGAATATAGATGTCCATTTTGTATGACACAGTGGTATTTTTTCCCTTTAGATTGGTGTCTTTTCCTGGATTTTGTTAAAATTGTTTTTTTTTTTTTTTTTCCTAATATTCATCCCTGTTAAGTGATGTATGGCTGTTGATCAATGTTTACAGATACAGTGTACTGTTACTGTATTGATATGGTGTATTTTATCAGAATTAAATGTAGTTTTAAGCCTGACACTTGAAGTCCAAAGCTATTAAGACTACAGAATTATCTTTGTCAGTCAAGCTTTTTAAATAATACCAAATGAGAATAATTCAGTGTCTGAATTTGGAGTCACAGGAAAACTCAGGTGGGGAGGAATCCTGGGAGGGATCTGGAGCAAGGAGCTGCTCACAACAGAGCCAGGCATGGGGACTGCTCTTCAGTGCTCCCCAAGATGTCCCTCATCCAGGTTCAGCCAGCTCTGGTCCTCCAGCCTCTCCTCACACAGTGGGTCTCCAGCCATGACCATCTCAGTGGCACTCTGCTGAGCTCACTTGGCTTTATTGATGTCTTTGCTGTAGTGGGTGTCATGGACTATATGCAGTATCTTGGTGTAGCCTAATGAGTGCCGAACCAATGGGGACAACTCTGTCCCTTAATTGACTAGCTAATTCATACAGCCCAGGATGCAGCTGGCCTTCATAGCTGACAGAGCACACTGCTGGCTTCTGCTCAGCTTTTCTGTGACCACAAAGATCCCTAAGTCTTTCCTCCAGAGCTACTCTCAACCAAGCAGTCATCAGCCTGTATTTCTGGAGGGTTTATCCCTCTCAGAGGCAGGGCTTCCAATTTTCCTTGTTGAATTTCAGAAGATGTCCATTATCCTGTTCCTCCTGCCTGTTCAGCTCGCTCCAGATGGTAGCCCTGCCCTCAAGCATGCCCACCAGTCCATCCAGTTCAGTGTCATCTGCAAGCTCTCCTCTTCAAGGTCACATAACCACAATCAGGACATACCCCAGTAGAGATCCCTGCAGTAATCCCCTTGATACTGACATTAACCACAACCTCATGAGTCCAATCATCCAGCTAGTATTTCATCCATCTGGTTGTCCATCCATGCAGTTGGTAACAGCCTGCCTTGGATTCAAGAGTATTGTGTCAGACATGATCAGAAGTTTTGTTAAAAGTGAGGAAGATGGCAACCACTGCTCTCCCCTCCTCTACAAGTCCTGTCACATTATCACACAAGCAATTATGTTGGTGAGGTATGGTTGATCCTTGGTAAATCCATGTTGACTGCTCCCAAACAGTCCTCCTTATCTGTGTGGCTAGAATTCTGTTTGAATTAATATCAGACTAATTACATCTTCTTTAATGATCTTTTTATTTTAATATGTTCATTATGGACAATGGCGCTAACTGCACCCTTGACAAATTTGAAGCCAAAACCTAGAAGGTGTGGCTGAAACATGAGAGGGTTGTGCTGCCATTCAGATAGACATGAACAGGCTGTAGAATTGAGAGGACAGGAAGTTGACGAAATTCATTAAAGAGACATGAAAAGTTCTACATCTGGGGAAGAATAACCTGGGCACCAGCAAATTCAGGGATCTGATGGGCCAGAAGGCAGCTCAGTAGAGAATGACCTGGGGTCTTAGTGGAAAAACAGGCTGACCATGGGAGAGCAATGGTGCCTCATGGTAAAGAAAACAAAGAGTCCCCTGGGATGGATTAGGCAGAGCATTTCCATCAGGTCCAGGGAAATTATCTGTCTTCTCTACCCAGCAGCTGAAGAGTTGGGTCCGGTTCTGGGCTCCTACGTACAAGCAAGACATGGGCTTACTAGAGCAAGCCCCATGCAGGGCCACAAAGATGATTAAGGGGCTGGAGCATCTTTCCCATGAGGAGAGGCAAAGAGAGCTGGGATTCTTCATCCTGGAGAAGAGCAGGCTCAGGAGAATTTCATGTATGTGTATTAATGTTTGATGGGAGGGATTGAAGAAGAGGGGACTAGACTCTTCTCAGTTAAAATATCTGAAACTCCATTTGAACACAGAAAAACACTTTTTTACTGTGCTTGTGGTCAAACACTGGTACAGGTTGCCCAAACAGGTTGTGGAGTCCCCATCATTAGAGATATTCAAAACCCAGCTGGACATGGCCCTGTACAGCTTGTTCCAGCTGACCCTGCTTGAGCAGGGGGATTAGACTGGAAGATATTAATAAGTACCTTCCATTCTAAACCATTCTGTGAATCAGTAATTTCAGCTTCAGGTCCCATCTGTTAACCTAAATAAATTATGTCTTTTAAATTTAGAAATATTTTATCAAGATTGTCATATAGTGTCTGCCTATATTTTTTAATAGACTGTCCTGGGTTTGAGTAATTGATGGGGTTTTTTGGTAGCAGGAGAGGGGGCTACAGAGATGGCCTCCTGTGAGAAGCTTCTTGAAGATCCTCTGGGCCCACGTTAGACCCACTTCTGCAACAAGGAGGAGCCTCTGTGATAACGTATTTAAGAAGGGACCTGGAGGAGGAGCTGGAGTTGTGAAGAAGAGTTATGACATCTGAATGAACACCAAAGTCAGTGGAAGAATGGAGGTAGAAAGGAGGGGATAGGTGTACCAGAGTAGAGATCCTCTGGTGTCCTGTGGTGAGACATCAGGGTGGCTCCCTGTTGCTACCCATGAAGGTCTACAGTGGAACTGACACTGACTTAAAGCCTGTGGGGGGCCCATACAATGAACTAAGGTGTCTACACCCAAAGTCAGATAGGACTTGGTGGAGACAAGCAGCCCCCGCTATTGTAGTTCAGTGCTGGGAGGATTGCAGCATGAGCGGATGTCCCACGCTGGAGCAGCTTGGGAAGTGTTGCAGCCCATGGGAGGAACTCATGTTGGAGAAAGTTTGTGGAGGACTGTCTCCTGTGAGAGGGTGACCATGATAGAGCAGGAGGAACAAGTTCCGGAAGCTCCCCCCACCGAAGATGGAAGCAGCAGCAGCACAGACTGCACCCCCCCATTCCCTGCCCCTGCGCCACTGGGGGGAGGAGGTAGAGATATTGGGAGCAGAACTGAGCCCGGGAAGAAGGGAGGGGTGTGGGGAAGGTGTTCTCAGGATGTGGCAATGCTTCTCACTGTCCTACTCTGTTAAGTATTGTTGTTGTTAGCATCTGTTATAAATGTATGTTCTTTTTTCCTTCCCTAATGAGTCTGCCTTTTAATCGTGACCATAAAGGGTGATTTGCCCCTCCCGATCCTATCTCGAATCCCAAACCTGCCTTATTTTCTTTCTCAGCACTGGTGGGTGGGGGGGAAATGAGCAGTTTCGTGATGCTTAGTTGACCCCTGAGCTCAGGCCATGACATTGACCATATCCAAAATGGAAGTTTATTGATAGGAGGTTGTTCATGTTCAGATCTATATTGTCATTGCTCAAATGATAAAAAGCTTGGGGAAAGCATCTTCAGTGTGTAAAGACTGGCTATGGCATTTCCAGCCTTTCCTAGGTTATGATGTTTTTGACATAATACTAATGTCCTAAGCATATCTAACCTCATGGTTGTTTTCCCCAAAGTGATTTATATTCATGTGGGATGCTCCTAACACATGCAGCAGTGGAAACTCATTTTATTAGTTGGAAGGTTTTGTGTGTGAGTGTGTGCTTTTGTTACATGGTTTTGGAGTCAGGTTTAATTTTTCAGGAACATAGTTGTTATTTTGCAGTTTTTATTAGGTCTAGTCATGACTAGATGAACACGTTACTGTTTCACAAGGGAACACTGGCAGACACAAGGCTTTTTTCCAGAAATACATAATTTCCCTATGGGGCAGTAACACACACAAGTGATCATGACTACACAGTTGTATTAATTTAGATATTTAGATTTATTTCAGGTCCCCACTCTGTCCTGTAGACCCCTTTTTGAAAGATAAAGGAAGACTGTAAACATTAAGGGTGAAACTCTCAAAGCTCTTAAAGATATATACTGAATTAAAAAAGAATCTGAGTGGAAAATGTTCTTTTTTTGATTTCTAAAAAAAAAAAGTACAGACACATCTACTTTCAATGTACCTCCAAGTATGTTTGTCTGATTTACCTCTTTCTTTTCAGCCTCAACCTACACTCTGTAAACATCAGGGCAAAATTTGACCTTATGACCTTGTCCTTAAGTGCTCACTCTAACAGCCATTTTGTTTCTAGATCCATTTGATAACCCAAGGTAATATAACATGTGCAACCCCAAGTGAAGCCAACTGACCTCATCTTTTCTTTCCATATGGGAGCAAGGCAGTGCCTGTGATTTATAGCACTGCCTTCCCCATTCTTGCTGCTGAGCTCACCACGTGTTCTCCCCTTCCTCCTCTGTTGTCCATTCCTAGCACCAGGCTCCTCCACCACTCAGCCCCCCCCATCCGGAAAGTCCTCCGCACACTTAATTGACTCTGTGGCTCTCTTCATTTCCCATCAGAAGAACTCTTTTCTCCTTGTCTTATAACCCATAACCTTCTTGCTAATAAAACAATCAAATCCTACTTCCCACTTTCCAAGTGATCAATCAGTCTCCCTTGCCCTTTGCTACTCTCTTCACCTTTGCCCCACAGTCTGCAGATGTCATTCCTGTTATATATCGTAATTAATGCCTGTGAATGTTTATGAAATTTATATAACAGATAGTAACTAAGGGCTGATTTTCTGCCTACTGTAGAGGGAAGGACCTGACAAATCTGTTTTGTCTACTTTCAGGATAAAAGGCTGATAAAAAAAAAAGGTTTGGTAGAAAAGACTTGAGTATTGCACATACATTATTAAATGTGTACATGTATGTGACTTTCCATCTATATTTGCTTTTTCTGTCTAATCCTTGTACTGATGGGCAGAGTTGACCCAAGCACAGAAAATCCCCAGGAAATACTGACGTTTCTGAAAGTGTTCATCCTGTCTTTGCTTTTCTACAGTCCAACTCCAGTACAGAAACCTTTTGTTTGTTGCATGTTACCAGGCCCTTGCATGTGGCCTGATGCACTCTTTCACATCCTATACTACATACTCTTTAGATCAGGTATTATGTTGAGCCATGTTTATGTTTGAAACAGGACCTACAGGCTTGGTAAGGTGATTGATGGGGCTTTATTCACCATGTATGGCTTGTGGGAAAAGCAAGACACTACACATCTGTGAACAAGGTAGAGAGAGTTTAAGGGACACTTCTTCTACCTTTTAATTTTGTGGAAAATTTTATAAAACATCCTTTCATTTATCAACATTCCATTTATCTTTCTCAAAATGGTTTGCTACCAATAGAATGAAAAGCTTTGCAGACCACTGGTGGTTCATGAACATAGACAGAGATCCATTACCATGGCTTATACCAGATATCTCATCTCTAAATATATATGCATGTAAAAACACCTTTTTTTTTTTTTTTTTTTTTTTTCATTTTAATTAATTTTGAGGCCTTTTCTTGTGCAAATGTTACAACATTTTGGCTCTATTTATTACTCCAGTGGCTTTTTTAAAGATAAAATATTTTAATATTTCCTAAAAACAAAATGAAAATTTTCTTTCTGGTTACATCATTTGCTGTTCTTATTGATCCATTTATTTACTGCAGCCAAGGAGTAGAAAGAGTGTCATAAAACAACTATAAGTAGTACACACATGCAATGCTCATGGACTATGTGGCCTTGCCAATTTTACTGAAGAAATTCACTAGTAAAGGTGATGGATCCAGCAAAAGATATTTGTGCCTGAAAGTCCAATTTTTGAGTACTTAATTGTCTGAAGTGACATCACTGGCCAAGGTGATGTGTCCAGACTTCCTGTAGAGTTCATGTAGACAATGGGCTCCAGCATGTGGATGTTCACTCCTTCTGACATTCTTCAGCAGAAGGTGCATTGCCTCCTTCTCTGGAAGCAGGGCACCTTCATCTGTCCCAAATATAGACCCCTGTCCTTTCTTGAGGGAAGGGGTCGACCATTCCTCGGGGTTGTTCAGCACTGCTCAATCTTTCCCCCCAAAAAAGCCAACAGCATTATGACCGCTGCTGCTAATAGGTCTCTGTCACATAACATCTGGATTCAAAGTGGGCTAGCAATTCTTGCTCCATACTAAAAAATAAACCCAACAGATTTTGGATTAAATAATAAACATAATATGATTAAGACAACATGGAAAAGCATAACACTATTGGTGTTGCAAATATGTTTCTCATGTTCTTGTCTTTTAAATAGAACATCATCTGAGCTGCTTTAACACACATGAATAAAAAGATATTTCAAAAATTGAATAAAAGCAGTATTAGTGTTCTTGAAATAGAAAGCAGAATTAGACTCCTAGGAGTCCCATTTACAACTCAGAAGATTGTTCCTTTTTCTGCTATAATATTTCTGAAAAGCATTATCTAAAGATAGTGTTTCATATATACTTCATTCACTTTCTTGTCTACAAAGTCACAACCTTCTTTCGTTACATATCTTAATTAGGAGATCACACAAACAAATAAAAAAAAATGAAATTCCAACTTTTTTTTTTTTTAATTTCTCTGGAATACAGTGGATAGTAGTGGATTTTTTTTCTTTTTTAGTTAACACTGATTGCTGGAAAAGAACTGGAAATCTCTTAGCATGGAAATGGCTGTTACATAACACCACAGTAATCTGTAAAGCTGGTTTTGTTTCTGCAGAGTGACAGAGGGAAGAAATTAATAAACAAACCACTTTGAGAATGTATAAGCAAAAATATGTTCACAGGGCCCCTTTATTATAACACAGACTTAAAAAACCCCTGTAATACTACAATTAGAAGGGGAGAGCTGTTCACTATGCAGGCTGTAGCTGGTCAAACAGATGGAAGACTCCAACGAGTCCTTTACCAGACACCTGCCAGTCTCTAAATGACAGCATCTAGTCTGGACTGTCCCTTAATGGGACATCTGTGTCTCTGAATTTATAACTGCCACACTGCAAGATCACACACACTGGAATACCCTGAGCTGCTGCTTGGACACATACCTGATCATCATTACAATATTATTCACGTGTGCCAGAGCTTTAGAGGGAAATGATTAAATGACATTATACACCCACCACTAGCTGCTCATGGCAGGATGGGGGATTTTTGAGTGGCTGGCAGAATATGATTATAGTCTAAGTGAAACAGATTTGGTAGAATAGTTTCAATTATGTACCTAAAGAAAGGTTTTGGACCGAATACAGCCTTATCAAACGCAGTTCACTGAGTCTGAAAGCAGCTGTAAATTCAGTGGAACTAGGAACTGCAAACCATGTAATTTGAAAATGTTCATCATCCAGTACACCCTGCAGATTATAGACAAGGCCATTTTAGTTAAACAAGTAACTCAGAAATGATGGCTAATCACAAAGAGGTGAAACAATTGTTGTTGCTACCTACTGCTTTAAAAGTCCCACACTTTAGTGTAAACACTTGCAGTGATGTGAGGGTGAAAATAGAACAGTTCCCATTGTATTTACTCGTAGGCCCCATAAATTTTTGCTATTGTAAGTGGTGCAAAGACAGAAATAGACATGATGAAACACAAAAATGTGCAAATCCTGCCAAGATCTCTCCCTTGCTCACAGTCCTTCTTGGCTTATTCTGAAACATATGCCACTGTAAAACTGTAAAGAGCCCCTTAGGATCCCTGAGTCCAGTAAATTAACAGCCTGCACCACCCCTTAAATATAGGAAGATATAAGAGAGTCCTGCAAGAAGCCCTAAAGGAGTGAGCAGTGGGAGTGCGGGAGGTAAGGGGGAGGGCAGAAAGAGAAGAAATCTGCTCTTGAGGTTTCCAAATGGGAAGTTTTCTACTAAAATCATTGTATTCATCTGGCAGGAAAAATGGCCCTAGGGATCTTCTGCAGATGTCTTCTAAATGCTGTCTTTGTTTGAATTCCAGCAGAAAAGCTAATTTGTCTATGATACTTAGGGCACAGGTGAACTAAGGTTTTCTGGCTCCATAAATGGAGGGAAGCCCAAAGAGACTGCATACCTCAACAGTACTTTCTTTGAGGTCTAAATGAAGATTGAAAGTTTTGAAAGCTACCAGTTCAGTTGAAATGATGGGAAATGCATGTATATTGCATTTAGAAATAGTTAAACCATTCAGCTCCTCAATTTTAATTATGCTTAAAAGGCTATAAATTATTTTGTAATGACATAGAAGTTGTTTCTTCACAGAGGTGCTTTCAAGTTTGTCAAGTATTCTAAAAAAAATGCTATGATTGCAGAATAGAAATCTACATGAGCAATTTACTTGCAGCAAACTTTTGCATCTCACTGTGAATACAGCCTGCTTTTCAGGTTAAAGAAGAGCAGAAGAGGGAGTAATGGAAAATTGTCTTTAAACTTTCCTCTTGAGACTACAAACCTTACATCTCTATATTTTCCCAGGTGTGACAGGTCCTTGTGTAGGATAAATGCACAGTGTCTCTCCTGCCTTACCCTGGATATTTTCCCTTCTTATTCTAATCCCTAACTCTGATGTTAAAGGTCTGCAGGAAGCAGTGTAACAGTACAGGTAAAAGACACTGAGATATTAACAACCTACAGCAAATTAACCAGACTTGGGTTTTTTTGATTGTATTTATCAGATGGATAAATTCAGGGTTTTTTCCAAATAAAAAAATAAACAATACTTGATGTAATATCAATATTTTATACTAGTTTTACTTCTACCAATATTTGTAATTTTTTAATGTCATACATTCACCACAAATTACAAAGCATAATAAAACTGCTTTGGCCTCATTACATGTTATAAAATAGACGGTTTACAGACTTGTTGAATCTTTTCTCTACCACAGTTTTATACTCCTGTTCATTGCTGTTTCAGAATTCTCTTTTTCCAGATGTGGCAGTCCCAAAGGCAGTTACTTTGGGAATGAAAGAACTGAGAAGGCAGAACAGGTTGCTTGACTCTACACTGAATTCATCTGCAATCGATGCTTATGAAAAATAAAAACATGTACCTCCTGCTCATAGCATTCAGTGTAGACATAGGTAATTAGAGTTAATCATCTGTCCATATTAAAATAGAAAAAAGCCTCTTTTCTTCTCTCTTCATGCGAATACTGTAAATCACCCAAAGAATTCATGCATTGGCTACATTTTACTGCCTGCTTGTTATTTTAAAATTATTTTCTTTAAGTAAATGAGAATTGTTAAGTGTTCCTATTAAAAAAAAAAAAAAAAAAAAAAAAAAAAGAAAAATCTGTTTGGCTCTAAGTTTCTCATTACAGCACCTCCTGCTAGAGTATTCCATGTATTGGTTTGTGAGTTAGACCAGCAAACACATAACATAGTATAATCATTTGAAAGACAGACTTGCATAGGTTCACACTACGTATAAGACTGTGTTTAAAAGGGATGGTGATTAAGCTTTGAGACATTTTACATGGGTCTTTATCGGGATGGTCCTCAGAAAGATGTAAAATGTCAAAGGATTAAAGTAGTCCCAGGGCTGCCTGAACAGTTTAGCAATGCCTAGTCCCGAACACTGATTAGTGTAGGTGTAGCTTCAGAGTCAGTAGTCTGGAAGATCTTCTGAGGACGCTTCTCAGAGCTAGTGTGAAATGTTTCAGCAACTGAAGTGTGAAGCTTCTTGGTGGAGAAACTTGGTAGTTCTTCCACAGAGAAGGCCATAGGTATTGCAATAATTAATCTTTAGGTTTTTGTGCGTCTTCTTGTCCTCAAAGTGGCAGACACCATCATAGCTCACTGGGTACTAAATGATGCACTGGGTGACCTGCTTTTAATTAATGTCTTCTGTCAAAGGAATGTTCTCAAACTAAGATCTAGACTGCTTGATGAGTGGAAATAAACAGTGGTGAAGCAGTAAGGCTGTAAAGAAAGAAAAGGAAAAAAAAAATCAGAATTACTGTAGAGCACAAGTAACCATGTGACACCTTATTTGTTTCTAAAATGAAAATGGTTGATGAACATAAGGTCTCTTGAGAACATCAGTCAGGAGTTTGTCTACGATTTAAGTAACTTTCCTATTATAACCAGCATATCTGGCCTTGATGAATTTTCTATTGCTTGAAATCTTATATTAAGCTAGAAATGTAACAGTTTAAAAGCGTTCAAGGAAGCAGATGATACATGGAATGATAGAATGGAAGTTAATGAAATTAAGATATTTAACAAAGATAGAGAAAGATTAATGTTGCTGGCTAGCTTGAGTACATTCAGTAAAAGAAATTTATAAATTCTCATAATAAGAGATCAAATCAATAGGAAGTACCTAAAATGCAGAATATTTTTAATTCAGACAATGCAGCTGTGGAAGTCATAGTTCCTCACTTAATTCTTTGTATGATGTGTATGTTCAGGTCAGAAGTGTATATTGTGGTCCTTTCGATCCACCAAAATCTTTCACAAGTCAAGATGACACAGACCTCACTTACATAACTCATGATAAACTAAATTAACATGCACAGTGGCCAAGATACATTTCTGCATAAGAATAATAGTATTAAACAGAATTAAATTGATTTGATGATGGTTGAATCTCACTAACAGTATGTTTTTTCATGATGTGAATGACTATGGAAAGACTCAATACACCATCTCACTTGTTGTATTACAGACTAAGTCAGTGAGTGTGATGCCAGTGTGATAAATCTGCTCCTTCTTTGTAATGTGAGATAGCTCAATGAATCTTCTGGATCTGAAATGAGATGATATTCATCCTTATCACTCCAAACAAACCAGTTTCTCAAATCAGTTCATCTTACCCGATAAAAACAGATTAAAATTTAAAATTCTAGTCCAATATGGCACTTAGGTCCAGAAATGGTCAGAAAAAAATCTGATATAACAGAATTTGGATGAGAATCCTGGTTCACTATCAAGCCATCAGACATTTTGTTTAAAAGAATAGATATTTTCACTTTAGCCAAATTCAAGACAGAATTTTTGAGCAACAGCATCTCTACTTTGGGATTTGAGATTCTGGAAACTGGTATCTCTGGTGCAGATGTGGACCTATTTGTCAAATAAGTAATTTAACTGATGATAATATCTAGTGTTATGTAAAAAACAGGATTTGGCAAATGCCTCCACTTGATTAGGTAGTTCTGTATTCCATTAGGTTTACCTCTGGATAGCATATATCTGGACCAATTTATTTTTCTGATCAGGGAACCTTCAAGGATGCAATAAACCACATTTTTTTTTTTTTAGGTGGTGTTTAGTTTCCAACCAGGGTCAACGCCACAACATAACTTAACTACATTTTTTCTTTGGATAAAGGTCATAAGTCCTAGGAAAGAGGGACAGCAGTGTGAAGTGGTGTATAGTTGAACTTAAAAAAATAGACATATACTACTGATATGTATCTGTTATGAAAAAGAGCTGGAAATAAACAGCAGTGTTTCAAGGACCATACTATGTTAATAAGGTTTCTCTGCATAGAGCTGACAGAAGATATACCTTAAATTTTACACCTGTTGTGGTTTGAGCCTGGTTAGCAGCCAACCACCATGCAGCCACTCTCTCTCCCTTCTCTTCCAGCAATAAGAAGGGACAGAGAGTCAGGCCTGGGGTTTGAGATATGACTGGGATGGGAAAAATCACCCTTTATGGTCATGAGCAAAAAGCAGACTCATTAGGGGAAGAAAAAACCAAAAGAACATATATTTATTACAGACACTAACAACACGTAACAGAGTAGGACAGTGAGAAGCATTGCCACATCTTAAGAACACCTTCCTCCCACCCCTCCCTTCTTCCCGGACACAGCTCTGCTCCTGCTCCCAATACCTCTACCTCCTCCCCCCAGCAGTGCAGGGGCTGGCAATGGGGAGTTGTTGTGGTTTGAGCCTACTCAGCAGCTAAATGCCACACAGTCGCCCACCCACCCTCCCCCCACTTGGGAATGGGGAGGGAATTGGAGGGGCAAAGGGAGACTCGCGGGTTGAGATAAAAACAGTTTAATAATAGTAACAGAATAATACACTGACAGCAGTATCAGCGGGTGATGTACCATACAGCTGCTCACCACCCGCCTACCGACACCTGCCTGCTCCCGGCTGGCGATCCCCAACACAAAGACCCCACAACCACACTCCCAGAAGTGAGAGCCCCTCGTGGCCCACTCCTGCCTTTATATAGTGAGCATAATGTCACATGACATGGAATATCAGCCAATCCTGGCTCAGCCCTCCAGCTGTGCTCCCCCTGCCCCTGCACACAGGTGAGGGCACTGGGACCTGGGGAGCCCCTGGGGTCTCAGGGTGCTGCAGCACTCCTCCCACTGCCAGACCAACGGGAACGATAGTCCAGCTCGAACCAGGACACTATCCACCCCTTATTCCATATCATTTACATTATGCTCACGTTCCATATTTCTAATACATTATAGTTATTTGCAATCCTCTTCCTTGGTCAAAGACATACTCATACAGATGTCATTCCCTCAGTCCATGGTCCATCACTGCAGGATGTATCATGAGTTCATTTGGTCCATAGCTTCAGGTTCCATCTGTCATAACAGTCCCTTCAGGCAGGAGGAGCAATGCTCAGTCAGTAGGGCAGAGGTGTCCTTGGACTTGACAGGAGGATGGCATGCAGTCTCTGTTGCAGCTGGAGCTGGTGGCTGATGCATCTGATACTGTCTGTATTCACAGTCTGCAGCAGTCGCTGGGCATCAGTTGCTGGAACCAGTCCTATTTTCATCCAAGTTCATGTTTGCCATAACAAAGCATTGGTAGGGTGGTGTGGTGACTAATCTAATACAGCTTATTGGCTATTTTCACCTAACATTAAGTCCCCTTGAGGTACACATCGGACTTCCCTGTCCTTCTGCATTACCCACCAAGTGCACCCAAGTCCTTGGGCAAAGGTAATCCCACATATGGGCTTACCTTTACCTGAAGGAGGTATAACCCAGACGGTCTTCCCCAGCATGTTTTTAGGGTGCACTACCGGGACTCTGTCTCCATCTACAATATGCAGAATGTTTGACTGCGCAGGGCCAGCCTGGTTGGCAGATCCTCTAGTATTGATTAACCAGGTGGCCTTTGCTAAATGTGTGTCCCAATGCTTAAAAGTTCTGCCTCCCATTGCTCTCAGCATGGTCTTTAGTAGCCCATTATACTTCTCAATTTTCCCGGAGGCCGGGGCATGATAGGGGATATGATATATCCACTCGGTGCCATGTTCTTTTGCCCAGGTGTTTATAAGATTATTTCAAAAATAAAGTACCATTATCTGACTCAATTCTATCTGGGGTGCCATGCCACCACAGGACTTGTTTTTCAAGGCCCAGAATAGTGTTCCGGGCAGTGGCATGGGGCACAGCATACATTTCCAGCCATCCAGTAGTTGCTTCTACCATTGTGAGCACATAACGCTTACCATGCCGAGTTTGTGGGAGCGTGATGTAATCAATCTGCCAGGCCTCCCCATATCTATACTTTAACTATAGCCCTCCATACCAAAGAGGTTTTAACCTCTTGGCCTGCCTGATTGCAGCACATGTCTCACATTCATGGATAACCTGTGATATAATGTCCATAGTTAGGTCCACCCCTCGGTCATGAGCCCATCTGTATGCTGCGTCTCTTCCTTGATGGCCCGAGGAGTCATGGGCCCAATGAGCCATAAATTTTTCACCCTTATGCTGCCAGTCCAGATCTACTTGGGCCACCTTAATCTTTGCAGCCTGGTCCACCTGGTGGTTGTTTTCATGTTCTTCCGTTGCTCGATTTTTGGGTATATGAGCATCTACATGGTGTACTTTCACAACCAAGTTCTCTATTCGAGCAGCAATATCTTGCCACAGATCAGCAGCCCAGATGGGTTTGCCTCTACACTGCCAGCCACTCTGTTTCCACTGCTGCAACCACCCGCACAGGGCATTTGCCACCATTCATGAATCAGTGTAGAGATAAAGGACTGGCCATCTTTCTTGTGCGGTGATACTTAAGGCCAGCTGGATGGCTTTCACTTCTGCAAATTGACTGGATTCACCCTCTCCTTCAACAGCTTCTGCAACCCGACATGTGGGGCTCCACACAGCAGCCTTCCACTTCCGATGTTTCCCTACAATGCGACAGGACCCATTGGTAAATAAGGCATATTGCTTCTCATTATCTGGTAACTCATTATATGGCAGTGCCTCTTCAGCTTGGGTCACCTCTTCCTCTGGTGACATTCCAAAGTCTTTGTTCTCTGCCCAATTTGTGATTACTTCTAGTATTCCTGGGTGGTTGGCGTTTCCTATTTGAGCCCGCTGTGTGATGAGTGCGACCCACTTACTCCACGTAGCATCAGTTTCATGACGTTTTGAGGGGACCTTCCCTTTGAACATCCAGCCCAGTACCGGCAGTCGGGGTGCCAAGAGGAGCTGTGCTTCTGTACCAATTACTTCTAAAGCAGCTCGGACCCCTTCATATGCTGCCAGTATCTCTTTTTCAGTTGGAGTATAACGGCTTCAGATCCTCTATATCCTCGACTCCAGAATCCCAGGGGTCGACCCCGGGTCTCCCCTGGTGCCCTCTGCCAAAGACTCCAGGTAGGGCCATTCTCCCCGCTGCAGTGTAGAGCACATTTTTAACATCATGTCCTGCCCGAACTGGCCCAAGGGCTACAGCATGAACGATTTCTTGTTTAATTTGTTCAAAAGCTTGCTTTTGTTCAGGGCCCCATAAAAGTCATTTTTCTTTCGGGTCACTTGATAAAGAGGGCTTACGATCTGACTGTAATTTGGAATATGCATTCTCCAGAAGCCTATCACACCTAAGAAAGCTTGTACTTCCTTTCTGCTGGTTGGTGGAGACATAGCCATTATTTTATTAATCACATCCATTGGAATCTGATGACGTCATCTTGCCATTTGATTCCTAAAAACTGAATCTCCTGTGCAGGGCCCTTGACTTTACCCGTTTTATGGCAAGCCAGCTCTCAAAAGAATTTTAACTATTTTCTCTCCCTTCTCAAAAACCTCTTCTGCTGTATTCCCCCATATAATGATGTCATCAATGTATTGTAAATGTTCTGGAGCTTCACCCTGTTCCAGTGCAGTGTGGATCAGTCCATGGCAAATAGTGGGACTGTGTTTCCACCCCTGGGGCAGTCTGTTCCAGGTGTATTGGACACCCCTCCAGGTGAAAGCAAACTGTGGCCTGCATTCTGCTGCCAGAGGGATGGAGAAAAAGGCATTGGCGATATCAATGGTGGCGTACCACTTGGCTGCCTTTGACTCCAATTCATACTGAAGCTGCAGCATGTCTGGCACAGCAGCACTTAGCAGTGGTGTGACTTCATTCAGGCCCCGATAGTCCACTGTCAGTCTCCACTCTCCATTAGACTTCTGCACTGGCCATATAGGGCTGTTGAAGGGTGAGCGAGTCTTGCTGATCACCCCTTGGCTCTCAAGTTGACGAATCAGTTGGTGGATGGGAACTACAGAGTCTCTGTTGGTGCGATATTGCCGTCGGTGCACAGTCGTGGTAGCGATCGGCACCTGTTGCTCTTCAACCTTCAGTAGTCCCACAGCAGAAGGATCCTCTGAGAGCCCTGGCAGAGTGGACAGCTGTTTAATTTCTTCTGTCTCCAAGGCAGCTATACCAAAAGCCCACCGTACCCTTTTGGGTCCTTAAAATACCCTCTCCGAGATAATCTATTCCAAGAATACAGGGAGCTTCCGGGCCAGTTACAACAGGGTGCTTTTGCCACTCATTTCCAGTTAGGCTCACCTCAGCCTCCAACACAGTCAGCTGTTGAGAACCTCCTGTCACTCCTGAGATACAGATAGCCTCTGTTCCTTGGAAATTCGACATCAGGGTGCACTGGGCACCAGTGTCCACCAAAGCCTTATACTCCTGGGGATCCATGTGCCAGGCTCGAATCCACACAGTCCAGTAAACACGATTGTCCCTCTCCTCCACCTGGCTGGAGGCAGGGCCTCTCTAATGCTGCTCATAGTATCCATTGTTGATGAAGGGGTTAGTGCGGTCTGTGCGAACCTCGGTCTCATCCTGGTTACTCACTTCTTGTAAGTACACTCAGAAGTTCTCCTCATAGGATCAGGAGCAAAGTCAATTCTTCTACGCTGTTTGGGTAACTGATTAGCTGAGACTGGAGCAGCACTTATCCTGGAAGAACCTTGATTTGTAGCCATTCTTCCTTCCAACTCTCGAACCGCTCTCTTAGAACGTAGGTGGGTTTCCCGTCCCATTTCCTCATATCTTCTCCATGGTCGCGCAGGTAATACCATAGGTTCCCCCGTGGTGTATACCGTCTCGCTTGAGTAGGGAGTCATTTGCTCCTGATAGCCGAGACCTTAGTCTGTGGAGTTGGAGAGTAGGACGTGTCCTCTTTGAGTTGTCGGACTTCTTGTGACAGTTTCTCCACAGCCGCGACGATGGAAGAAGAGAGACTTTCTTCGTAGTGCCGGAGTCAGCGAGCCAAGTCATCCATAGTTGGTTCCTCTTCGTCTCTCCAGTCAAATACTGCTAGTGCATTCGAATGTGAAGATGGAGCACTCCGTATAAACTTCCGCCACATGGGCCGGGTGCGTTGGACTTCATCTGGGTCTGTGGGTAGCCGTGCATCGTCTGGATCATAATAAACCATCTCCCGCACAGCCAGTTCTGTCAGGTATTGGATACCTCTCTCCATGGCAGTCCACTTACTTAGATGACATGTAAGATCTTCCTTGAAGGGATATCTGTCCCTCACGCCTGACAGTAGTCATCTCCAAAGGCTGAGCGTTTGTGTCTTTCTTCCAATAATCTTGTCAATGCCTGCGTCCCTGGACAGGGATCCCAGTTGCCTGGCTTCTCTACCTTCTAATTCCACACTGTTGGCCCGCTATCCAGCATCGGAGCAGCCAGGTAAGGAGGTGTTCACCTGGATGGCGGCTGAAATCCTTTCTCATGTCTCGTAGTTCACTCAGGGATAGGATCGGGTGATTACCACTGGCTCTGCCTCCTCCTCCTGTTCTTGTGAGGGCCCTGGTTCATCATCATCTTTTACAATGCGAGGGGATTTTTTAGTGTATTTCTTCTTCTGTATGGGAGCAACTGATACTGTTGGATTGATGCTCCAGTTCACCCGCAGTACTTATCGTAGGGGTCGATTGGCTGCAGCGTCGGTCGCCTGAGTTGGAGTGGCTGCAGTGCCTGGTGGGGGTGTCAGAGTGGTTGCAGTGCCGTTGTTTTGCTCGCAGATAGAGACGTCTTCCTTTTGAGGATACTGCATGGTGGCAAGCAGGGTTCGGTAGGCATGGGCCAGGCCCCAGCATGTTGCAATGATCTGCGTCTCTCGAGGTGTCAGGATGACAGCACACCTTTCTAAATATTTTACTAATTTCTCAGGATCCCGCACTTGTTCAGGGGTGAAATTCCAAAACATTGGAGGTCCCCACTGTCCTAGGTACTTGCCCATGCTACCCCACACTCCCAACCACTCATAACTCTGCAACCCTGGGGTAGACCTCTGGGTGGTATTCAGAAACAGTTGCTTAACCCGAAACAGAACCTGAACCACATTCAGGAACACTACAGCTTCCAGAAACAAGACAACAACATTAATATGAGCATTCCATGGATATTCAGAGTTCTCAGCATTCTCAAGTATACTTGCAAGTAGCTTGGAGAAGGGGAAGATGGAAAAAGGTATCTCCCCCTTGGGTGGGCTTTCCGAGGAGAAAAGGTGGAGGTATAGTTACTAACCCACTCCAGTAGTGCCCCATAACTCCCAGGACCGAAGATTTTATCATGCCATAAATTAGAGTTACATAATACAGCAAGGCAAAAATCTTAATCCAATTCCCAGGGTAATAAGCAGCAACATGGGGACTACATATGGTAAGTAATGTGATGTATAACACAACTGCAGCAACAAAAACCACGATTTTAGGAGCCAAGCAAATGACATTATAACAGGATGGGCAGTCGATTATAACAAACTTGATAGTACCCACAGATCAAATCTGTTATTATCTCAACCCTTCGTGCCCCATTGGGTGCCAAAAAGGACTGTTGTGGTTTGAGCCTACTCAGCAGCTAAATGCCACACAGTCGCTCACCCACCCTCCCCCCACTTGGGAATGGGGAGGGAATCGGAGGGGCAAAGGGAGACTCGCGGGTTGAGATAAAAACAGTTTAATAATAGTAACAGAACAATACACTGACAGCAGTATCAGCGGTATGTACAATACAGCTGCTCACCACCACCGACTGACACCCACCTGCTCCCAGCCGCGATCCCAAACACAAAGCCACCACAGCAACACTCCCAGAAGTGGCAGCCTCTCCCAGCCCACTCTCTGCCTTTATATAGTGAGCAAATGTCACATGACATGGAATATCAGCCAATCCTGGCTAGCCCTCTAGCTGTGCTCCCCCCGCCCCCGCACACAGGTGAGGGCACTGGGACCTGGGGAGCCCCTGGGGTCTCAGTGTGCTGCAGCACTCCTCCAGCTACTAAAATGAACAGGAACTCTATTCCAGCCTGAACCAGGACAGGGGTGCAGTCAGTACTGTCACTTCTTCCATCTTTACTGGGGGGCTTCTGGAACTTGTTCCCCCTGCTCCATCGTGGTCCCTCTCTCACAGGAGACAGTCCTCCACAAACTTTCTCCAGTGTGAGTTCCTCCCACGGGCTGCAGCGTTCCCCACACTGCTCCGTTATGGGTCACTAACTTTCTCCAACTGGATTCTCTCCCACGGCTGCAGCCCTTCCCGAGCTGCTCTGGCATGGGACTCCCCCACATGCTGCAATCCTCCCAGCGCTGAGCTACAGTAGCGGGGTCTACCTTTTCCCACAAGACCCTGGGCTTCTTCGGGCACAGCACCTTGATCAACTAGGTAGAAACCAAAGGCCATAAATCAATGTCTGCTCCACCGTAGATCTTCATGGGTGACGGGGGGGGCCGCCCTGCCGTCTCACCACAGGATACAGGGGGGTCTCCGCTACAGCAAACCTCCCCCCTCCTTTCTTCTTCCATTCCTCCACTGACCTTGGTGTTCATGCAGCTGCTATAACTCCTCCTCACAGGTCCAACTCCTCCTCACCGGGTCCCTTCTTAAATACGTTATCGCAGAGGCGCAGCTGATTGGCTTAGTTTCCAAACAGATGTGGATCTGACTTGGAGCTGGGGGAGCTCTGAGAAGCTTCTCACAGGGGGCAGCTCCTATAGCCCCCTCCCTGCCACCAAAAAAAACCCACAACTCACTCAACCCAGGATAACACCATTTAAATCAGGACTATTTTAGGTTTCTGTAGTGCAATGAAATACATTAAAATGTCTTTCTGTACAAGCCTTGGTTGATATTGGGAAGATCCAAGACTGGAAATATGTCTTGTCTGTTCTCAGAGAGTCAATGCGGGATTTTAAACATCATTTGGAAAGAGGAACAGTTAAGGTACTTCACAACACTATCCTAAAGAGTGCTCTAGAGAATTAGATAATTGCCAGGGAGATCCCATTGATTGCACAATGATTACATCAGTCACCTGATACACAGAGGTGTGAGAGCCTGAAGAGTAGGGTGATATGGTTTGAATGATAAACAGCAAGGAAATTATAGCACTTGAATGAATAGATGCTGATAGTTATATTTTTTTCTTTGCTCTTTGACTGGGATCACATTTTATTCTCTAGCAAAAATAATAAATACATTCAGTTACTCCCCAAAAAGTTTAGAAAGAAGGGAAAATGCATTCTGGCAGAGAAAAATAAATGTGGTAGGGTTTTTTGTTTACATTGAAATACTGTGCATGTCCTAAAGCTATACAGATAAATGTAAACACTACCTCCACTTGCATAATTTCATGTTACCAGAAGTAGTACATTCCCAATAAAAGTAATGCATGACTGTATGCTTCAGAGATCTGAGGTTAGAGTATAATGTGATATTGATAGCCTGTAAAATCCGATACCTCTTCTGAATGCTGCCTGCCTCCCAAGAGCCTTCACAGAAGACTGCTGTTGTTACCCAGACAAACTGGCCACACCACCAACCCTCTCTTTTCTCTGTGCATGTCTGAAATGTTAGCCAAATCATTGTCCAGCCTTCCTCTGTCATTGTAAAGAATGTCATGGTTAGAGCATCACCACTGAGTGTGTTAGGCTGCACATAAAAAGCACATCTGATAGTAGTGAAGTTTTACATAAAGTCCCATAGTAAGCATATGCCCATTTCATTAGTCTCAACCTCTCTATGCCTAATGCGTAATGTCTGCTATTATAATTAGTGCATACCATGCACAGCTTTGAAGTAAAATGAAGGTAACTTCCCCTTCTGCCAAACATACTCTTACAGAAGCTTCCAATAACTGAAGAAGTCATAAAATATTACTACAGGATTAAGTTGTTTACAGCCATTTTAATCTTTTCAAAGAAACTGGAGGAAA
Source organism: Tyto alba (assembly GCF_018691265.1). Classification (NCBI taxonomy): domain Eukaryota; kingdom Metazoa; phylum Chordata; class Aves; order Strigiformes; family Tytonidae; genus Tyto; species Tyto alba. The sequence continues at coordinate 18,853,595 of NW_024881275.1, read as the reverse complement.
ACATAAAAAACATATGCTTACTGTATGTACTATTTCATATGGCTGTATCTACAGAGGGAAAGAAAAGGGTACTGAGTGTTTGTCTATGAGACATCTATTGAGTTCTGGCAACTTAACACAGATGAAATAGTACATACACAATTTATTTTCAAATTAAACATTTAATATTTAGTTTCCAAAAAGAGTTGGAAACACTGTTAAAAAGCACAGGACAGTAGGTCTTTGGATTAGTATACACTTGGAAGACACTGTTAGGCTTCTGGTAGGATTCTTTCCATGTGAATCACCTGGACAACTACTTATAGTTAATTACACACACTGATGAGCTCAGTATAAGCACAAATTTTGACTGCTTTAATAGATTTTTCCATTTTCAACTTTAAATTTTCCTCAATGGAGAAAGGGTGACTCACCTCAGAGGCACCTGCATATTGTAGAATCGTGTTTTGACTCTTTCTGTCTAATTTTTGCAATGAACCTCAGTTTCGAGTCCTTTTACTGGGGCAGAAAATCTGATTCTGTAGAGTAGACATAATTTCTTCTAATAGTAACTTCAAGGACTGTTCTGAATTTAGAAAGTTGTGCAGCAGATCTGCTAAACTTGTTAGAAGTGCAGACACTATATAACACTTACTTCTTATGTAGGTTTTTACCTCTAGAATTCATATGAAAGAATGTTAGTTCAGGTTTTAGAACTTAAAAAATTCTGGTCCAAAAAGGAGAACAATAATTTGCTGAAATGGTATAGTTGCTACTGCTGAAATGAAAATGTAGTCCAGACTGGTGCTTCTCATTCTATCTTAATACTGAAAGTTTCGTCCACCTTAACTGCATCTGTAGTTAGGTCCACTGCATTAACTGTGAATGAAAAATATTTCTTCTTTTCTTTCTCTCTTGAATCTCTCATGTAACAAGTTTATAATTCATTGAGAAATGTGCAGAGTGCATAATATAATGATTTAACTGTTAAAATTTTCATAAATGAGCTGTGTCCCAAATACCCATTTTTTTTCCTGTTCTGATGCAAAGTTTTCCATGGCTTAGATCATAGGTACTTTCATTATTATTCTGGCCAACAAAGTCCTCAGAGAGAATTGCACTGTGCTCCTGAAGGAAAGTTGTACTCTAAGTTTTGTTGATTTGTTAGCTTTTTACTAAAAGAAAAAAAAGAAAAAGAGAACATTACTTAATCCAGTTTGAGTTTACTGCACTTACTTATAACACTGCAGACACATAAGAATGTATCTATGACTACGATGAATGATTTTAAAAAATGACATCAGGTAATTTGGAACAGAAACCTAATAAATAACCTGAGCTTTTAATTCTTTTCTATTATTAGACAATCACATAGTTTTAAATGATCTTAAAGCAAGTAAAGTTATTTTTTACTGCCAACATGTTCAAAACTTGCAACTCCTTTTATTATTACGCTGATGGCAAATATTATCAGAATCACCAATTTTTAACAATAAGATTTGGGATGTACAACAGATATTTTATACACAGGTATGACTACAGATGTGTGCTTAAACTTCTGAGTAGTTTGTGTTATTTCTGCATTTCTCTTGCTTTTTTATTTATTTATTATGGGCTACGGGAACCCTTTGCTCAGAACTGTAACTCTATGTTATGAAACTACCTGAAAATATTTCAATCAAAAAGTTATAGGATAAAATCTTACCTCATGTTAACTATTAAAGTAAGAAAAGCTTCTTAGCATTCTGCAGAAGTGTAAGTTACTTATAAAAGTCCCGTTTGAAGAGAAAAAAACATTTGAGGTAAATAATGAAAGATAGTATCCTTTTGATCTTTCCTTCCCACCCACCAGCTTGGTTTTAGCTGTTCACTTGGACATTTAGCATTAAATGCATTGTAGACTTCTGCCTACATCGGTAGTATATGAGCTTATATTTTTTTCAAGGACAAGTCAAAAGACCATTATTCAAAAACCAAGAGACAGTGAGTCGCATGTATAGAAAGTGCTATTATATTTCTCCTTTATAATGTGAGGCTAGGTATAGTGCCCTTTGTAGTGAGTTACTCTGTCGATAGCATTCATGGCCTTGATTTCTCTGTATCCATTTATCGATGATGGAATTTTCAATTGCCAGTACAAGTATGTAGAATTTTCTTGAAGAAATTAGTATCAAGTTTGTATGCTAGTTTCAAAATTAAATGACCTGACATCCAGAATGATGGGAGTTCCACAGTCTCTTTAGGGAAACAAAGCAGGAAACATTTTGGGGAAACAGGTGAAGGATTACTACATATTCCATTATCTAATGTTTTCTTATCACTTGGGGCAGTAAGTGGTCACAGGATCAAGGTCCAGACTGAATATCCTTTTTGGTTTTCCCTTCTGCTACAACTGGTGCTTTCTCACACCTGTTCAATGAAGGCCAAGACTATACAGGGGAAGGGATTTATGTGAAACCCTGTTGGCAAGGCCTGGACAGGATCTGCATAAGGTTGGGCTGCATGCAAGCAGGACTTGAACGAGCAGCTGAGCCCAGGTGCTGACTTCAGGCTCCTGTGTGTGGATCAGCCAGCTGCTGAGGAGAATGGCCTGTTTTGGTCAGGAAAGTGTTCAAGAATTAGTTTCAGAGCTAGGCTTTAAGCAAGCCCCACTACCAAATGAAGACTTGAGTCACTGAGATGGTGTTTGAGGAGTCAAGAAGCACGGCTCAGTTGCTAGTATGTTCTCCCAAAGGATCTGTACCTCCTGTCCTTGACATTTAAATCACCTGAATGGTACTAAAAGTTCTGCAGGGGATTTCAATTATGGCTCATATTTAGGGAAAGAAAAAATATCTCTTGGGCTTAAAGCATAAAACACATTTTGTGGTCTGTGTGAGTTTGGGACAGGGATGAAGCAATGTCGGGGTACAGCTGATTCAGGAAGGTTATCTGCTTAAGAGTAAGAAGTGTACATCAGGTTTGTAAGATGGAAGATTGTGTTCTTGTTTGGATGCTAAAATGGTGTTTTAGCATATGACCAACTGCATGTGAATTCTGGAGGCAGTGCTGTAGCTAATAGAGTAAAAACAGTTCTTGATTATGAAATCTGATATGGTTCAAGGCTATGCTCCATCAGAAAGGCCACAGACAAAAAACTTTGTCTTGCTCTGATATATTCAGTTCAGTAGAGCTACTTAAAAATTAAATGTCTCAAAAAAGAGTTATTCATATATTTAGAGCTGCACATGTGATCTTGAAAGCACTCTGACAGTTGTGGTTGAAAGAAGTTCAATCCAAGAAGCCTAGAAATAAGTCATGCCTCTTTATAACTGTGTCTTCTAAGTGTGGACAGCTCTTTAATCTAGCAGAAATTGCCATGAGAGACATAGCGTCTAGAAGGTAAAGCAAGACTAAGTCACAAATTTTTAAAAACAGTAATAATTAAGTATTGAAGGTCTACTTGGGGACATGGTGGTTGCTTGCAAGTTTTCATCACTTAAAATCTCAAAGTGAAAGAAGGATTTATTTCAAAAATGTGTCCTGTAGTTACAGTTTTGATGAAGAAATTACTTTCTGACTTTCCATAGCCCATGTTGTAAGCTTATATGATCATAATGGTCCCTCTGGCCTTACAATCCATTACACTATTCATGATTAACTAACCTTGTCAAGTGCCACAAAGGGATGAAAGAAGATTTACAGATCCCACATCACTTTTGGATTCCATATGGCAGTTTTACAGATGCCTTGGCAAAGATTTAGAATCACAGAATCACACAGTCATGGAGTGGCTGAGATTGGAAGACACCTCCAGAGGTCATGAGGTCCAGCTCCATTTCTGAAGCAAGGACATCTAGAACCATTTGCCTGGGACCATGTCCAGATGGCTTTTGAATATCTCCAAGGATGAAGAGTCCACAAACCCTCTGCACAACCTGTTTCAGTGCTCAGTCATCTTCACAGCGAAAAGGTTTTTCCTAATGTTCAGAGAAAACCTCCTGTGTTTCAATTTGTGCCCATTGTCTCTGGTCCTGTCACTGAACACCAGCAGAAAGAGTCTGGATCTGTCTTCTTTGCACCCTTCCTTCAGGTACATTAACAAGATCTTCCCTGAGCCCTCTCTTCTCCAGGTGAAATAGTTCCAGATATCTCAACCTTTCCTCATAGCAGAGATGTTCCAGTCCCTTAATCATCTTAGTGGCTGTTTGTTGTATGCTCTCTAGTATATCCATGTCTTGTATTGAGGAGCCCACAACTGGAAACAGTTCTCTAGTTGTTGTCTCACTAGTGCTGAGTAGCAAGGAAGGATCACCTCTGTCAACCTACTGACTATACTTGTCTAATGCATCCGTGGATATCACTAGTCTTCTTTACAACAAGGGCACATTGCTGGTTCATGTTCAACTTGCTGTCCACTAGGATCCTGAGGCTAAGTTTCTTTCCAGATGGGTGACTCCCAACATATACTAATGTCTGGGTTTTTTCCTCCCCAGATGCAGGACTTTGCACTTTCCCTTGTCAAACTTTATGAGGTTCCTGTCAGCCCATTTTTTCAGCCTGTGAATGTTTCTCAGGATGGCAGCATGACCCTTTGGTGTATCAGCCACTCCTCCAGTTTTTTCATCTGCAGACTTGCTGAGGGTACACTCTGCCCCACCATCCAGATCATTAATGAAGATGGTAAACAGGGCTGGACCCAGTATTGACTTGATCATCTTCCATCAAGGGTACATCTTCATTGCTCCAGACTTTCCCCCTGGTCTCTGGGACCTGGGACTCCTGAAGGTCAACCTTGCTGGTAAAGACTGAGGCAAAGGTGTCATTCAGCACTTCAAGCTTTTGCATGTCTTGTGTAACCAAGTCCCCCATCTCATTGAGCAATGGGTCCGCTTTTTCCCTAGTCAGTTGTTTATGTACTTACAGAAGCCCTTCTTGCTGTTTTTGATATCCTTGGGCAGATTCAAATCCACTTGGTTCTTAGATTTGCTAATGTCACCCCTGGATGTTTGGACATTGAGTTTGGGTGGGAGTTCGCTGTTCATCTATGCGGGCCTCCTGTTGTTTTTACCTTACTTCCTGCTCACTGGGATGAACTGCACTTGAGCTTGAAAGAAGTGATCCTTGAATACTAACTAACTTTCTTGGTCCCCCTTTGTCCTGTTAGGCTGTCTCTCCAGCAGATGATGGTTGACGACACCCACAAGGACCAAGGCCTGAAAACTTGAGATGGCTCCTATCTATCTGTAGAGGGTCTGATCCATTTGTTCTTCCTGGTCAGGTGGCCTATAGCAGATGCCCACTAACATCTCACCTTAGATATTTAGATATATGTACAAATATCCTTTGGGGGATGTAATGATAATGGTGTGTTCCGGTGTAGAGGAACACCCTGCATATCCTTACAGTGACAGCATACTTAGCTACTTAGGTATTTACAGATAAATCTTAATATCTTTTCAACATTATGCTATTTGAAGTGTGTTAATTGCATTAAAATGCTTAATATTTCACAATAATCTTCATTTCAGGCAAAGATGAATCTTTGTCTATATATTTAGTTGAAATCTATCTGTTATTCTGACACATCTAGCAGGTATGTAGGCACTGACGTAGTGTACACACAGCAGCAATAAATACTAAAATATATCATGTGAAGTGTATCTAGAAGAAGTGCTCTCAAGTATTTCTTTGAAAGTCAGAGTACAGATGACCTCAAAGACCTTAATAAGTTAAACAGAGTGTTATATACTGTTGTGATTTACCTTGGATGTGAATAGGCACACTTATAAGGAAGTAATTTTGTTTCACTTCATAATTGAACGGCGTATACTCCATCGGTTAAGAAATTAAGTCATTCTGAGACAGGAAATAAACACTGAGAACTTAACTGAAAATGCTTCAGGCAACTGAATCTCTTTCACTTAATAGGTACAGACTGACTTTCCTGACATACGTTAGAGCAAAATGCAACCTTGGAATAAGGAGGCTAATTGGGGTCTATTGCAGCAGCAAGCTAAGACGGAAAAGGTCACACCTGAGAGGAAATAATGGGCCACGGGTCAACAGCAGTGCACTTTCCCCCATGTGCTGGGGCAGTGGTGGGGGTGGCATGAGTCACACAGAGCCCAAGGAGTTGCACCTTGCACCTCGTGCCGGCCCCAAGCAGCCTCCCCACAGATGAGGGCACCTCAGCATGCTAGAGGCTACCGTGGCCCCTGAGTTTCCTAATATCACTGTTTGCTGTCTGCCATATACTGTGCTTGCAAGCAAATAAAAGAAGAATTTGGGTTTTAAAATGACACTTCAATTTTCTGATGTTTCCACTTTTTTTTTCTAGTCCCATCTTTGGCAGAATTACGCTCTTGAGTTAATTAATGTTCCTACTATAGATGTGCTGTATTTTTCATACAGTTAAAAAGGTGCTCTTATCCTCCAATAAAACAAAACAAAAAAAAAAACAAAAACAAAAAACAAAAACAAAACAACCCAAACATTTACACCCAGTAATAATTTGTTTCTGCAGTCTGCTGTCAGAACTAAATGATCACTATACCAGGACTCTGATGTCATGAGGCAGCTGCTACACTTCTGAGCCCATTATAACTGTCTGGTCACCTAGAGCAGAAGCAAGTGGTTATGGAAGATGTAGACAAGTGTTTCTTTGATATTACAAAGTGAAGACTGACAATTCAGTCATTACTTCCATTTCCCTTCCCTTTTTACTCCTTCTGGTTTTTTTTTGTTTTGTTTTGTTTTGTTTTTTAATTTTATTTTTTTTGTTTGTGGTTTTGTTTTTTTTTTAATGAGTTTTTTTTTTTTTTTTAAAAAAAGTCTTGTCAGGCAACCTGGCAGACCCATTCTTTCTCCCCACAAACAATTCGTTACCGATTCTTTCTTAAAACAACCAGACTACAGTCTGAATTTTTAGAAAGAACGGTGGTAGCTGAATATCAAATGAGAAAGAAGGTTATCGTTAAGTGTGAATTTTTATTTTTTAATATTTCCTCTTTTCTTATTTTTATACACCTTATTTTCTACTGGAATTTGATTAAATCTTGGAGTGGCTTAACAATTCTCATAAATTATACCTTCCAGTTCACCAACAGGAGAAAGGGAGGATCTTATGATCTTTTCTGGCTGAAAAGGCATTTATTTAAACAAAAAAATATTTTGAGAAAATATTTTGATGAATGATCTTTAACCAGTAATTTCTAAATCCTCTGTAATGCTGCTCAAGTCTGAGTTTCTTAGTTTGCACTTCTTACTGCTATTACTTGCCATCTGTTGTGTCATGCCACTACTAGTTTCCATTAATAATTTTTAAGTAGTCTGGAGACAATTTTGTCTCTTAGTACAAAATTCTTCCTTATTTTCTTTTGTCTTTCATGGTCACCTGAGAGCAGCAAATAGCATGAAGCAAGGTCTTAATATATATTTTATGTGGAAAACTCTAATTTAATTTTTTTAAAAATTATTTTAATAACAAGGAATTTTCCCTAATAACACACGATTTTGGGAAGAGTTCTCCTTGGTGGCTAAAGAATTATTACTGGATTATCTGCTTCTGCTATTAAATATGAAGGTGATGAAGGTGATGAAGGTGAGCACAGTTTCTGTGTCATAAAAATGGTTTGGAGAAAAATTTATCTAGGAATAGAACCACAAAACACACCAATTTCAACTGAATTAATCTCCTCCTGAGTTTTTCAAATTAAATTTCCTTGGAGGCTGTTTAGAAAAAAAAAATACTTCAACTATTTTATTTCATTGCTGGATAGTCCCAGATTTGTCATGAGACAGAAGAAAGTTGTCAATGTTAGTTTTATAGATGGAATTGTGCCTAGGACATTCTGGTGTAATTAATTTTTAATATGTCCTGAAAAAAAATGAATATTCTGTGATTTAAAGTTGCAGAATAATTCAGATGGGAAGGGAACTCAGGGGGTCTCTTGTCTGACCTGGTGGTCACAGCAATGTCAATGTTGAATTTAAACCGCATTGTTCACAGCAACACTCCAAGGATGGAGGTTGGACAACCTGTTCCAATGTGCCGTTATCATCACAGCAAAAGATATTTTCATTACTTCCAGATTTTTAACTGTTAGGACATTTTCTATATTTTGATCACACATATCCTAGAAAGGCTTCAGTTGTAAAGCAAGCATTTGCAATATACAATGTTTTATTAATTCATTCTCTTCACATGGAATCACTTTAATAATACAGGTTAGTTTTATTTACAGGTTTAAGCAACATATGATATCAAATTTAAGAATCCAGATTTTTTAGTCAGATATCCTGTAGATACTATTCTGTGATTCTATTAATTGTGATATCATGATATGAAAATAACATCATAAAGTACTGTATTCCATAAAAGAAGCTAATAGAAACTGATCAGGTGAAAAAAAAAAAAAAAATTAACTGACTTAAATACAATTGGCTGACTTGATCCAAAACTTTTTTTTTTTAACTTTTAATCTGTGAAAATGTATGAAATTTAAACTTTTGTTGTTGTTGTTAAATGAAGAGAGGATAACACTGAAAGCCATTGATTATTTCTCGCTCACTTTAAAATTAATGAGCAATATGTAAGATTTAAGACTGGAGTGTGTCTACCCATCTTTCTTTGTCTCCTATTCATAACTCAATTTCTTTCTATTGAGTCTCTCCTTATTGGCAGGTGAAATAGCATGGACAGTAATACTGATAGAAGATGTTTAAAGCATGGTATAGATGGGGCAGTACTTCTTACATGTTAACAAACAGACATAGTTGAATGCTGATACATTACAGAATAGTTGATGTAGTGCTGACAGAGTGTTTGGCCAACTCTGGATCCTGTATGCTTACCATTCTCTATTGCACACATAATGTAAGAACCCACACCATCCTTACGCTGTTTTGGAAAATAAGCAGCAATGTTACAGATAGGTTACAAAACCTGTGGTATTACAAATATAAACTCAGGAGGGTGCAAACCTTGCTTCCAAAAAAAAGGCAAAGAGGATCGATGTTATGTTTATAAAATAACAATCCTGAGGTGAATTTATTGCAGGAACCAAAGACATTAAGACTGTCCCAGGAGTCTGTAGTCAAGCTACAGGAACAGACTTTCCTCTGAAATGACCAGGAGACAGAAATTTCTTTTACAACGTAACTTAAGAAGTTTATTTTGTTTCTTTAGGTTGTTTCAACATGCTAGATCTCCCATTTCGTTTATCTGGTCAGTTTCCAGGAGGTGTCTTTCCTCTTTGATTTGAAACCCACTCATGTTCACACTCAGGAATCAGAATAAAAGAGATAGGACCACTTAAAATGATGATGGAAGCTCACATGTATGTCTGAGGCATTAGGTGTGTGTTGATTACATACAAACGGGCCTAAAACACTTTAGGAAATCAGGCTGGAAATCTCATTTTGGCTTAGTTCACAAACCCATGGAGTATTCTTTCCATATACAACATCCTTGCAGTTACTTTCAGCTGAAGCTCAGATGTACAAAAAAAGCTGAAAGTGTAAATGAGCACAGCATATTCTTTGAAAATTTTCAAAGAGGTAAAAACGATTCAATGTTCTATGTTAATCTTAATTAATTTTGTATCTATTTGTGGTCTAAAGAAAATACCTGACCTCCTTGATAATGTAAAATTTCTAAAAATATTTACTGCATACCTAACATAACTTTATAGAAGTACAGATCAAATGCATAGTGGTCTCCTTTATATAATAAAATAAGAGAAAATAGTCTCAGTAAGAGCTGGACTTTCTTCAGATTCTGTATCGATAAAATACTTCTGATTTTAGCCCACTGAGTACATGTCTCTGAACAACCATAAATAACTATGTGCCTCATGCTTTTCTGCACATGCAGACATACTGTGGCTGTATGAGAAGCATTGATTCAAAGAATGGGTAGAGGCATTCTTTAGGTTAGAAAAAGCAACAAATGTAAATGTTTCAGCACTAGCAAAATGTACAGAGCTACAGAAGACAGAAATAATTAATTAGAGTTTAAGTACAAAAACAGTCATAAAAAGAAGGATCTTGTCAGTACTCCGTGCTGAAGCATCATAAGAAGCATAGTTATCCAAATAAAACCCGCTGATGATATTGCGTACACACTAATCAAGCTTTCTAAAATTTATCTCGGTAATACACAGAATAGATCAGTCATTCCTATTTAGAGGAAGTCTAAAATCTGGCTGTTTTCATGTAATAGAGCCTAAATCAATATAGGCTCAAATCCACAGTTGGATGGGCAGCCCATACTGCAGTACTTTGAAAAGGCATCTAAAAGACTTGTAGTTTTATAGTCATTGCTTTGATGAGGTACCAAGTGGTTGTCGTAAGAAAGAACCGAACCATTTCTGAGATACTTAATTCCTAAACAATCCCTGTCCTGTGAATTAATGCAGTCTAGCTGTGCTATGCCATGAGCACGACATGAACTTAACCATGATGAGACACTAACATGTACTCATGTTCACACTCTCTAAAGCCAGGTCTTTGAGTACCCTCTCCACAATACTGTTACCAATTTGCCTTACACATTATAAGGAGAGACGCACAAGCAAATCAATACTTTCTGCACCATTGGGTGGCCATGGGGCAAGGGGAAGTGTGAGGGGGGGCTGCTCCCACCAGCCCAGCCACAGCTTCCTGCTTCCAGCTTCACACAAATGCATCAGAGCCCAAAGTCCTGCCAAGGATGGCAAAATGAAACAGCAATTGCAGGAGCACCAAACAGGTTGGCTGATGGATTGAAGTGCCACACTGTCCTTTTCTATTATTTATAATATAACGAAGAATATTTTCTCATTCTTTACTGCTTTTTTCCACACACATAAATTGGGGGTTGGATTTACTGCAAGGATTAGTCTTCATTTGTCCACTGTTCATTAAGTAGTCCTTACGATGGCAATATCTCAGCTACTACAACCTATGCCAGTTTGTAATAATCCACCCTGGTTATTTACATGTTTTCTATTTTAAATACCTCCAAAAAGAAAAGACACATATATTTGCATTTTCTAGACAAACTATAATCAGAAAACGTAAAAGATGCTGAAAACTCAAAATATTGTTTAGTAGGGTTTTTTTTTTGTGTCTGTCTGTGGCAGATTTTTGTACATTCCATCAACTAAAGTCCTTGAAAACTCAGCTAAATTTTGTTCTGGACTTAGATCAGAGTAAATTCGGTCAAGGTCTAGCACACTACTACATATATGAATAGTATGTAGCTGTAAACCCAGAGAGAGTCAATTGCATTAATTTATGGAGGAGGAAAAAGTACATTGTGAAATCCACACTAAGAATGAAAAACAGTCTTCTTCAGCAGTAACAGCTTGAAAGGAAAATATATTTAATTTTCTTTGTTCAAAAAATATGGATAGATTAACAGAAAAAGTCTTGGGGTGCAAAAGCTTTTTTTCAGGTCTGAAACAAGCTGGGTAAAACATCCTACTATCATTTAAGACATAAGGAAGAATCTCAATGCTCAGAAAGTTGCCCTGTTTGTCTAACAGATAGACTTAGTTCTGTCTAGGAATCTTTTTTGCTTATACCAGCCCAAACTATGTCGTTACTGTCTCTTAACATGGATAGATTAAAAACTAAACCAAACCAACAACCAAAACCCAGCCCTCAGATATGATGATGATAGGATCAATTAGAAAGGTAATAGTAAGGAGGTATCTCCTTGCTATAGGTCTACCCATTAAAAGAAATACCTTAATACTTTGCTATCAATACCCCTCAACACCTAAAGCCCTTTTTGTTTTTTATTTTACAAACACATTCCATAAAACGTTGTTCTAAAAATGCTATGACAAGTGCTTCTTTACTACTGCAAATATTTCAGGATTCTCCTTTCTTTCAATAAAAATGATAATTTAAAGTGCTCAGCCAAGCTACATGCTCTACTTTTTTCCTACATTTTCTGCTTTGTTGTTGAATTAAAAATTAATCATACTTCGCATAATCATCTTGAATTTAGTTTTGGATTGCAAAGTTAATACCATATGTGAATACAAGTATCTGTGAAGGAGCTAGAATAACCACTTACAGGCAGTTAGTGATTTAGAGAAGTGATCCTTCTAGCTGTAATGCCAGGGGCTTGAAGGCTTATGTCAGCATTTAACTTTGTGTCTTATTCTAGCCAAAATAATCTCTCCTTGCCAGTAGCGAAATATCAGCAGAAAGATAAAACATGTCAGTGAAAAACAGGCAGATTACTAAAACAATAAGGCATCTTAAAACTATTTATTAAAAGCATATTTTAAAATAAAATGAGAAATATAAAATGTTCTTTAAAAATGTAAGAAATAATGCCTCTTGACATTTTGATAGTAGTTTTATTTTTCATTAGACGTTCAGATAGTCTGAGAAATATGCCAAATATTTGCTGTTCTCCTTTGATCTCCAATACTGGTTTTAGAAGAAAAGATTAATAAGAAGCTTGAGTGTAAGGTTCTTGATTTCTGTCTGATCTTAAAGAACAGAAGGTAAGTGCATGAATGCATTACACAGTACACAGAAAGACACAATTCCTTCATTTTTGTATACATGCAAAGTGGCAGAAAAGACATGGAAAAAATACATAGTGGTGTAATAAGTCATCTAGTTCTGTTCCTGTGGATTTGGGATGGATGAACTGGCTCAAACTGACAGAGAGTACTGAAAATTCCCTCGACCCTTGCCTCTCTTGATTTTGGCATGTGTTGTATATGCTATAAAAATGTTTTTAAGAAAGTTCTCAGTGGTTCTCAGATTATTCTCTCTGCCTCCCTGGCAGAGATTCGCTTTATCCATGAGGACAACAGTGATTAGTTTTAGGGGACTTGGCCTAGGAACTAAAAACCCTTTCATAGAATATCACGCTTTCAGAATTATAAAGAATGAATCTCAGCTATAGAATAAATCCTCTAATCTGATATCTCTTGAACATACTCTTTATAAAAACTACATACTGATGCAATACAGTTATTTGCATGGAAAAGGGCGTACAGTTGCATCCCCTGTTGTTAGAGATGGATGTAGATGACCTAACGATATCTCCTACATATTGATCCACTCACAGGAAAGATATGAAGTTTTGTATGAATTAGAGACAAATCTTTTCATTCTTGTTTCCTAGCCTGGTGCATTCATAAAAGGCTGTAGTATTCTGTAAAAGGATAGGACAATAGAAGCATGAGATAGTGGCATCGAGGAGAGAAGCTGAAACAACTGTTTTGAAACCTACCCTAGAAAGTGTAGTATCTTAATTAATTGCTAAAGGCTGGCTTTGCTATATTTTTAAATGTTGTTTTGGCATGCATTCCCCTCAGTTCTGTGGCTGCATCCCTTATTCAAAATCCTCTGCTATTTTACCACCTGCTCATGCCCTTGGCACAGCTGGAATGGCAAGAGTAAGATTAAGGTGTTGCTGCACCAGATGGATCTTGCAATCATCCTGCACCAGCTTAGAGTCTAGAGTTTTCTGAGGGTAAGTTGTACTTATTTATTCAGCTACCATCCCCATAAATAACCCCATAGTAATCTATAGAGACCTTCTTCATTGTGTACCACACCAATGAAGGGACACTCCCAGACCAAAGGACTCTGAAAGAGGAAAAACCCACAGGGAATGAATCAGAGGCAGTCCTCTCTCAGGCAACTATTCCAATTCTGGGTGTAACAAGGCAAGGCCTGGAGACATCTGAGTAAATGCAGGTAGAGAAATACCAAACTTGGAGCTAGTGAGTTAAATTTACTTGTATAATTTTAACAAAGGGCTAGATATTTGGGGGAAAACACAGTTTTTTCTGCTTTTGAAGCTGCAGATTTTGGAATGGGTTTCAAAGTAAACTGCAACACACTCTGAAATCTCTGAAATGGTACACAGCCACAGATGTAAATGTGTTTGTACATGTGTACTGGATGTAGGCTGTAGAAGTGCCTTCTGTGGGAAGAGGTCAGGGGATGCCTTGTGCCAGACATAGTCATTCCAGCTGGATGAAAGAGACCGACCACAGGACATAGCTGAGCCCATCAGCCAAGTTAGTGACACCTCTGTGAAAACATATTTTAGAATGTCCAGAAAACACCAGACAGATGGAAAAGGGAAAAAGAAGAGGAAAAAAAAGAGAGAGTGAGAAGAAGTAGAGAGAGCACCAGGGTCAGATGAGTAGGTGGAGATGATCCATGGTGAAGCAGATATCCACACTGCAGCCTGTGGAAGACCTCCATGCTGGAGGAATTGGGTATTTCCTGAAGGAACTGCCGTCTGTGAAGAGCCCATGTTGCAGCAGGGGAAAAGTTTGAAGAGGAAGGGGTGACACTAAGAAAAGGTCACATACTGACCATAATCCTCCATTCCCCATTCCCCAGGGAACTTTTGAGGTGGGTAGAGGAGTTGGGAGTGCAGGAGGGAAGTTGAGTCTGGGAAAGGGGGGAGTCAAGGTTTTTTTTTTTTAATGTCTGTCCTTTTGTTTTCAGTTATATGTTATTTTAATTGGAAATAAATTGAATCTAATTTTCCTCAAGTTAAACCTATTCTGCACAAGACAGTAATCAGTAAGTGATCTCCCTGTCTTTATCTTAACCCACAATCTTTCTCTGCCTGTTTTCACCCCTTGTTCTGCCAAAGAACAGTGAGTGAGTGACCTAATTGGCATTTGGCTGTTAGCTGAGGTTAACCCATCACAGTATGCTCTATACACATACATCTCATAAATGCATATCCATTGATATATCATAATCACTAGAAAAAAAAGTGTGTGTTTTGTTTTAATGGTGAGAAGGAAATGGATTTTACTCTCTCAGTCAAGCTCTTCCACGGTCATGATGTCTTGGCATGCCAGGATTTTCTCACCAACTGTGAATGTCACACGCTCTCAGTTCCATTAATTTGCAAAATTAATCATATAAAGATTTAGTTTTGACTTGATTATCCTTGTTGTCAGATTAATGTGATAGGAGAAATCTATTACTTTTACTGTATTGTATAGCTGAATTATGCTTTTAAATGCTAAAAATATGAAGTTACATGATGCATGAGTAAGAAGTACCTTAGGGATAAGTTAATATTTAATATTCGTTTGTAGTTAATGTTTGGATTCTAATTACAGTTTGAATTACTGAAAACATGGGTTCAGCCAAATACCAGCAGCTGTACAACCTTTCTCAGTATTCAAGCTGGTGAGAAAGTGATTGAAAAGTGTACTTCTTACACTGGAACTGGAAATCGCTGCATAGGAGAGAGTGGTCATAATTTTGGCTATTACGGTTCTATGTTAGTTGGAAATGAGGAACTCATTAATTAAGACAGTGTTATAATCCTGGATGTTCACAGTGGTAGTTCAAAAGAAGTGCATTATTTCAGATGAATATGGTATGTACATAAAAGGTAGCTTTGGTCATCTCTTCAAGTGACTCTAATTTTCTGTTTTATTTGGCAGAGTGTAGGGCTAGAACTGAAATAGTGATGTTGCCTTTCCTATGCAGATATAAGGCAGCCATAATATTCTAAGAATCTGCCCTCTCTTACCTCTGGATGAGGATGTAATGTTCCTAGCCATTTCCTAGTGAGAGCTGAAGTTACTAATGCCAGATGAATCAGTGGCACCAAAACAGAGCTGTTCCACTCTACAACTCCCAATAACCTAATACCTTATTCCATTTGCATGGCATCAGGCTAATGTGGACTTTTTGTTCTAAATTAAATTAATCCTCTGTGAAACCTATGTACAGAAACTACAAGCTGGTGTTTGTGATCTGATGACTGGAAAACAAGCTCTGCAGGTTTGTAGTTATCTTTGGTGCATTTCAATACGTACTTAAGAGTAATAGGCTGTTACCAGCAACACCAACTTTTTCTGTAGTATTTCTTGGTCATTCAGTTCAAGACTATATTTTACAGATATTGAACAATATGGAATTGTTCACAATTTCATTAGCAAGCCATGTAAAATAGATGTCAGACTGCCAATAAGGAAAGACTGACCAAAATTAACTTTGTTTAAGAGAACACTTGTCTTTCACTATCTCATTTCACCAAAAATAAAACAACACAAACTTCTCTCCCCATCCGCACCATTCCATTCCTTCCAGGAAGTATCTGATGTATTATAAATGATCTACTCCTTTTTATTAATGAATCCTGACAATTGCTTCAGTTATACATGCCAACCACCGCTCCAGGTTCCACTGATCAGCCTGTCATTAAGCTATCTCAGACCTGAAGTTCTGTTGAATAACTCTGCTAGACTTGGAAGGTTACCTGAAAGTAAAAACTATGAAGTATTAAATAAAAGCTCTGTGAATAATATAATATCCATGTGAGACAACACTGTTCTGCTTCAGCTTAAAAAAAACCCCATAGGATTTAAAATTGTACTGTCAAATAAATCAGAGGATAAATGACTCACCTAGAAAAGTAGGACTGAAGTAATGAAGAATCTGTATATATTATCACATGCACAATAACACAACTGTGGAAGGAACATGAGCAAATGATGCATTTACCAGTAAAGTCCAAGTTTTAGGTTAGCACAAGAAATGTTAAGGTCAAATATGGACTGTTCTTTCACTACTATATTCAGCCTTCTGTCTTAATTTAATTATTTCAGCATTATGCCTGTTATATAAAATACAAATAATTGACATTATGTAACTCCTTCATTAAATACTGTAACTGTTCTACTGCAACAGAAGATCAGACAGTAAAGCGTGCATGTTACTGACAAATATCATTAGTTGGGCTATGATGACAATACCGATAATGTTTTCAGCTTAAGTAGAATGTGAAAGTATAATGCCAAACCTTTTTTCATTGTATGAGGATCATGAGATCATGGTTTATACCAGTGATAATAACTGTGTCTTCAAGAAGACATGAAATTAATGAGAAAGGAAAAAATATTGAATTTATTTCTTTGGAACAATCCAATTCAGCATCTGTGGAATAAAAATGTTGTTGATAAGCAGTCACTCTAGCAATAGTAGGGGTGGTCAGATCAGCTGGAGAAGCTACAGACAATCATAGTTTGATAATTCTTCAGGTATTACAAGGAAATACTACCAACACGGCCTAGGTTTCCAAACATATCGACGTAACAAACAACTAAGTCCATCTAATTTACATTATCATGTTGAGTCTTTAATGCAAATTCCTATGACTTCTTTCTGTATGACACAATACCTCACTTTGTTAGAATGAAGGACAGTACTTATGCTGTGCTCATGAGTGCTGGGCTCTGTATTGTGGAGCAGCATTGACAGCAGTAGGCTTCATAGAACTGAAAAGCATTTGTATTGTGTTGAGTGCAGGACTGGGCATATATTGATGTAAATACGACTCTTTTATCATGAAACCCAGTAACTACCGTGATTAGACATACTGATTCAATACTCTAGGTCCATGGAAATCACTGACCTCTTTGTTGGAAGTGCCACCAGGATCTCCATCAGTGCCAGTTATGCAGATGGTATTTATGAAATGGACATCTCTCTATTAAAAGTTGGACTAAAACAAAAAACATGTTTTGCTTTGGTTATTAATCATTACTTGTTACCCTGCTTCAAGTTCAAATTAGTGATAAGCTTTCCAAAATCTTGGGGTTTTGACATGTTAATGGTTAGATTTCATCTTGTCCGGAATATATGCAACTAACAGGGGTGCCTGTCTCTGGCTACTGACCAAAAAGTACTGATTACTGACATACATCCCACAATACTGATAGTGAAGACCAGTTTTGTTTTGTTGCCGATTAAAACCACTTAATTTTTCTTCCTTTGTTGTTGGTAAGGCTGAAGTGACCTATATGGAAATGACTTTTGCAGATACCAGACTTTTGCACAACATGTTATCATTTTATGGCAGACACTTTTTTGTGGTACCTCAATTCCAGAGTATTGACCTATATACCAAGACTGAATTGTATATGAGCATGATGGAAGATTTTATGGAAGATTTGGACAAACACTTGCAGGAAACATTCAATAGAAAATTGTAGTTCTGGAAATTAAAAAGTAAAAAAAAAAAGAATAAAAAAAGCCTAAACATAATTGAAGTAGTGCTTTTGATTTTAAGATATTTTAGGAAAAAAAACTAATGTCTGCTGAACATGTTAGTTTATAATGACATTTTTAATGGAAAATTTAGGGGGTTTTCTGAGTTTAATTTTGTTTTTATTTTAAAACCATAAATTTTTGGAACCTCTTGTCCAGTAATTCTTGTGAAATGGCTGTGTTATATGCAGTCCTGTAGTTTTTCATTCATCTTTCAGTATCATTTTGGTATATCTTGCTGGCCACAGATGAGACTATTTTTCAGGCCTTAAGCAATTAATTGGCTGTGTGATTGCTAATACTCTACCCACTTGTTGATTCATGATTCATATGATTCATAGATTAATTTTTTTTTAAAAGTCAGCAAAGTAGCAACTATTCAAAAATGTGATTCTCAGTGAGAAAGTCATTGCAGAGGTGTGTGAGACAACAAAGTGAAATCTACACATTAATTTGCAGGAAATTTTCACTGGAGGTTTTATTTGAGGTCTGGTTATAAATTCAGACTTCCTTTTCTCTTAACGGTTTTTCTTAATTTTTTCTGTTACTGAATGTTGCTTTTCATGGATGTGTAATATAGTCCCAGATAATATGATGGTGAGAGCAGTTACCATTGCTGCTTTTTTTTTTGTTATTTGAGAGGAGCAATCACCCCCAGTCTGGGAGGCAGAAGAGGTTATATTATCGTGCTCCTTCCCGGTAAAGCTCTTCTGATGCTATAAGGCAGGACACTGAACTGGAAAGTCTTGAAGACTCAAGTGTTAGATCCCACCTCTGACTTTTATAAGCAGTCTGGAGCATTAACTGACATATTTTAATTCCTGTTTTGTTAATGAGGTGTGTGCAGAAGTGCAGACATATACACAAAAATTTCACTCATGGACATCAGCCCAATATTTATGAAGCAAAGATCTTGAGTATTGTTAAATTGGTGGCCTTCAGAATAACATTGTTTTGTAATTTACTGGCTGAGAGTACAATCATACATTGCTCTAACTGTGTCAGAATAAAATAATGTAAGATTTCCTCTCTGGAAATGCCAATGTGAACAAAAAAAAAAAAAAAAAAACCAAAAAACAAAAAAAAAAAAAAAAAACCAAAAAAAACCAAAAAAAAAAACAACAACAAAAAACAAACAAACAAAAAAAAAAAACCCTGACACCAATCCTTTAAACTTTATTAGGTAATGGCTGATTAAAAATAATTACTCTGAGTACTAACAGACTAGCTAAAGAAAAAGTGTTTTGAGATTTGAGGAAAAAAAAATTCAACGAAATATACCTATTCAGTTCCATTACAGGTATTGTTTGTTTTTTCAAAGATCAGTCTTAACATCTGAGAGCTTGTAGCTGAGCATCTGAGAGCTTGTAGCTGAGAATAAACTACATGTTCAAGATAAATTAAGGGGAGTATGTATGAACACTTGGCAGAAGGATGTGTCTGTAAAAAATATTAGCACTTTGCATTGGTGTTTCTTATTTCTCTTAGATCTGCCCTCTGTTGTTTCAACAACTTGTACTACAGCAAAAATAAATGTTTAAAAATAAGAACTGATAATACACAATCAATATAATCAATGCAATAATGGAGCAAGTTCACCACTAGTTTATTCTTTTAACAACTACATGGATTTCAGAGTTATACACATTTTACTGCACTATTTTTTTTTTTTTTTAACATTCTGAATAGAGGCAGAAGTCATGGATTAATTGGAAATATATGTGAATCTTTTTTCCTGAGGAGCAGTCTGGCTTTATTCTAGCAAAACTCTCAACTTCCAGCACTAGATGAGTCCTAGAAATTAATTACAGAGGTCCTTGAAATGTTAGACCCTACAGATTTACAGGGCAGGATTTTGCAGGTGTATAAACCTGTGTAGCTTCACTGCCTTGGTGGAATTAGTCTGATTTATGCAAGCTGAGAATCTGTCTCAGTACAGCCTTTAATGGGAGATTTCCCAGATCTTCGCTACCGAATGCAAGTAATCATGGTTCAGGAGAACAAGAGCTGCAAGAGAAAGCTTGTTAAAGAGAGCACTGGAACTGTAATGTGGTTTAACATCATGTAAGAATCAGAGAGGAGTTAATTTATCTGAGTTTTATTTGGCCAAGTGTTTGTGGAATACTAGATTGTAGTAAATACCTCACTAAGGACTGTTATCAAGAGGTCAAATGAAAATCCTGCCACAACTACAGAGCTTGAATTTTGTGATTCACATAAATATACCAAATATATTTTCCCAGTCACAAATATTACAAACAACATGTTTCCTACAACACTGTTTGTGTATCCATAGATGATAATGTCACAGTAATTCTCCAGTTCTAAATATATATGGTTTTCTTCTCTTTTCCACATACTTTGCCACTATTTTGTGACAAGAATGTACCCCAGATTTGTAAGTACAGAGATTTCTTGGCAATTTGCTACTGATTTAGACAGGGCTTACAAGCGCATATATATGTAAAAATGTATATAAAGAGTCTCTGAAGGTGTAATGTAACAATAATAGAAATATTAACACACTACATAATGTGCTTCAACAGAACTGTAGTAAGAACTTACCAAGATGGCTCTTACAGAAAACAAGATCTCCACTGAAATAGTTGCAGGACCAAGCATCTTATTATCCTTAAATGCTGGCATTAATATTTTTGTGTAACATTCGGGGAGCATAAAAACCTATGAACTGCTGAAGTGTTTAAAATAAGTTGCAATTGTTCAACTGACATGTTATTTCAAATCATTCCAAAGTTGAGATGTCATGCACAGATTTAAACAGTTTGCGCATAAACTTGGAAACAAAACAAAACCAATATGTTAGAAGACAAAAATTTAATGTATTTTCTTTAATGAAATGAGGAGAAGTTCTTCTAGTTTATTATCAGTAATGCTGGACATTAAAAAAACATTAAGGAAAACATAAGAAGAAATTAAGAACATAACACTTTAATAGTTTTAAGTAAACATTTGGGAGAGTCTGTCACTTTTTGGATCAGTGATGAGTAAGAGTGATGCTTACTCTGCACTAAAATTAGACCCTGGAGGCAGAATGTGTCAGACAACATCTTTAAATTACGGTCCTCCCTCCTTGCCCATGGAAGCTTGTAATTTAATAGTCTCTTGTTCTAATAGTAAATCGCTGCCTTTACTTGTCCAGGCTATCCTGCGTATTGTGGCCTGGGAACAAGCACAGTTATCTCCTGCTCTGTTCTGCCTCTCTGCTTCCTTGGGCTTCATGGTCTTTGGAAGACAATGAAGAAAAAAGCCACTTTTTCTTCCATATTACCTTTATGTGAAGGCTAGTTAACCAGAACAGAGATCTTAGGTATATGCCAAGTCACAATATCATTCTTTAGTGATTTCAGCTTCTAGAAGCTTCTCATCACAGCTCCTCTTTTCTGTAAAGATTGGTAACTTAGTGAGTGACATGGGTGAAAGTGACCCTGATGTGATACACTTGGTGATTATGGGACCAGGAATGAGACAATAACCACTATTGATCCACTTCAGAATAATTTACAAAATAGTCATCACTTGCAGCTCCCAGTTACCACATTTTCTGTGTTGTTCTAAATGGAAAATTAGACAACTTTGAATTTGAAAGATTTGTTGACATGATGAGCAAATTCCCAGTGCTTACCTTCTTACCTATTATTTGACCTGATACAGTTAGTCATAGAATCATAGAATCATAGAAAGGTTTGAGTTGGAAGGAACATCAAAGACCATCTATTTCCAACCCCCCCGCCATGTGCAGGGACACCTTCCACCAGACCAGGTTGCCCAAAGCCCCATCCAATCTGGCCTTGAACCCTTCCAAGGAGGGGGCAGCCACAGCTGCTCTGGGCACCCTGTGCCAGGGCCTCACCACCCTCACAGGGAAGAACTTCTTCCTTACACCTAACATAAATCTACCTTTTTTCAGTTTAAAGCTATTATCTCTTGTCCTATCACTACATGTCCTTGTGAAAGGTCCCTCTCTAACTCTCTTATAGGCCCCCTATAAGTACTGAAAAGCTACTATAAGATGTCCCCAGAGCCTTCTCTTCTCCAGGCTGAACAACCCCAACTCTCAACCTGTCCTCATAGGAGATGTGCTCCAGTCCCCTGATCATCTCTGTGGCCTTCCTCTGGACTTGACCCAACAAGTCCATGTACTTCTTATGTTGGGGACCCCAGAGTTGGACACAGTTATTTAATCTGATCAATAAATACAGCAAGTTTCTCTGATAACAGGGTTAAGAAACACTTTGGAACTTCTATAAATTAATTTCCACATACAGGAAAGTGTCTATATCCCATAATTTTCCTCTTCAAGGACCATAAGCCCACAAAAACCTTTTCAGCACTCTAAAACCACTTTAAACCTTTTACACAAAGAACCCCCATAGCAACAGAAATCACCAAACCCATATGTTGTGCGGAGACAACAGGGAATATGAAGGGCATTGCTAATGCCTTCAGTTCCTGCAGTAACAACAGCAAATGATTTGTAAGGTTTAAATGCACAGAGGCAGTACTATTCAGAGAGGCAGTTAAATTTAGCAATTGCATGCTAAACTGATCATCAGCCTCATAATCACTCCAAAAATATCATTGTGACTCTATATTCTTAATCTAGACGGTTGTGGGGTGTTTTTTGTTGCAGAATCTGCTGGACTTTCAAAACTGGAAGTGATAGAATGCTGGAGTTTGGCTTCATTGATCACAGTCTCTATTCGTTTTGTAAAATAAGCACAATTTTGAAAGACCTTATGTGAATGAAGTATAAAGACCTAATTCACATCCCTTGGCATACTGTGAGCACTACTTAAAGCCTTATAGTCAAGCACATTCAAAAGCAGGAAGGCCAAATATCACTTTTTTATTCCTGATTAGCCTTTGAAGTGCTAAGAGAAATGCTTGAAATAGCCCATGCAAAACATCACAAAAAGGCTTTTCAATACACCTGAAACATTTAACATCTTCAAGGGTAAGTGGTATTGGCAGCTGTTTCATTCAATTAAAGCTATGAACTGGGAGTTTGAACATGGAGGGCATGAATTCAACAAAATTCAGAGTGTGATAAACACAAAATGTCAAGGGAGAGGGGGAGGATTTTTGTTTTAGAGCACTGAGCCCAGCACAACTCTGATTCAGCAGCATCATTACTCAATCTATTCCTCATGTGGGGAAAATATTTATTCTGGCGAGGTCCTCTCACAAGGGCTTATTGCAGAGGAAACAGTGCTTGGCAGAAAAGTATTTCTTACTGTTTTTCTCCATTCAAACCACGCTCATTTGTTGGCTTCTCTTTTTAGCCCACAGAGCATTCAATAAATGTGTCAATTAATTGCTTAAACATTCTAAAGAAAATTTTACTATGATTGATTCACTAAAAAATGAGGCAGTCTCTTGTTTTAGTATCAGTGATTTTGATGAGTAGTGAAAATAATAATTTAAACTGCACAGATGAAATTAAATTGTGCTAACTTTTTCACATTTAATAGTTTGATAACTATGGGCTGAGAAATGTCTTTGTTGTAGTTTAGCAAAAAGTATCTCATGATTATCTTTAAATGAAAGCTTTCATATTAAGTAGTTTTAGAATTTTCTTAAAGATTTCATACCATAGTAAGGAAAGAATTTTATAAATGGTTTGTTGTTTTTTTTTTTCATAAAAGAAATGCCTAGTAAGAATACCAGTGGGAAAGTGTTGATTTGTTCTTTTCCTCTACAGGACATTAAGCCTTTATCTTATTACTGCTTGAATCATAAAGGAAACTTAGTTTGCAGCTCAGATGAAACAGGTTTCTGGGAAGTAAAGACCTCTGAGCAAATTAATGTAAAAAGCAGCTGTAGACAGGTTGATACTGGAATAACAGAAGGGATATTCGAGTAACTTTGTCCATGAGTATGTGTTCATATACTATTTCTTTATTCTCCAGACATAATGCTGAATATAGAATAGGCAAAGCTGTAGTGTTCACAGATAGCCTAAGTTGCTAATGCTTTTCATCACTGAGGAAGTTCATATGGCACCTCTACTCTCTTTCAGTAAAGCCACATACGTTTAGGACAGGGAAGGACAAGTCTGAATTTTTTTTTATTTTTTACCAGATTAGACTTCTCAGTGCTAACAGAATTAGCATCGTTATGGACCTCTATCAAGCTGTAGTCCAATCAATGATAAATCACTGTGTTGGTTGGGTAAATCAGTCCCTGCCAGGAGGATCACAATCTCACCTAGTTTAGCATGCTGTTGCTTAGATGTGTGACCTGATCAAGCATCTCACAGGCCTAGAAATATCACAGATTCTACAAGATAATGAAGAGCAAAGTTAAGTAACATCCTACTAGTTAACAGACTTAAGGGGGTTTTGTTCAAATTAGAATGCAAGATTAAATTGAACAGTTCTGTTCTGTATCACATGGTATTAATATGTTCAGTACCAGCTGAAGGCCCAAGCATAGCAGAAAGGCTGAGTGTGACACCAAGGACCACCAGGCTTTAAGTAGACATGTAGTTGCTCTTGTTAAGTGTGGTGATATAAAGAGGAAACATTACTCTGCAGTTGGAAAAAAAATTACATGTTTCTGATTTACAAGATTCTCAACCTGAATTGCATACAAATTTGGCATTTGATTTTTAAAACATATATAAGCTTGAGTATATATCAGTGCATTGACATCATCAGACACCTATTCAGAAAGGAGAAAAAAACCCTCTAGAACGAGCAAAACAAATTTATAAACCTCTTCAGTCTGCTAATATTAATTCAGGTGGCAGGTTACTGATCTTGTAAAAATGTTACAACCCAGTCAGTGACATAAGTGGAGTTTTTAAAAACATTTTCTAAAGCATCTCAGAATTTTTACTTACCTCAAAGTCTGACGTTTTCAACTGAAATAGTGTTATGGGTTCCTCTGTAACATGCAAACTGTCTATACTTTCTGTTTAATCAAAATCTGCTGGGTTGTGAGCAACAGGCATTGTATGGTTGCATCACCTGAAAGTACAGAAACAGAAAGAATGATCACATCACAAGACCATAAGCACTGGGACTTTCTTGAGTAGCTGACTTAATTGTCAGCAAATCTGAGTAATTTATTTTCAGTAGTTATGACATTTATGAATACATAATTATTATTATTTTTGTAAATTTTCAGTGACATTTATGAGAACTCTGAGTTGTTTAAGACTATTAAGAAACGGACAACTGAGCACATAGTTTTTGTATTGACTGAATAGCTCCAAAATACCTAGTTTGAAATTTTTAATAAGAATGGAACGTTTAAAATTTTTGCTATCAATACTGTGTGGATTTTTCACCTCAAGTTCAGACTGAGTTTATGTCTGTCACTGCATGAGCCCAGACGGAGCTCTGGTTCCATCTCCATTTTCTGTGAACTAGAATGAAACTGTTTTGTCTCTCCACTCATTGGACAATTCTGGGGCATTAAATTCAAAATTTCTCAAAAAAGTGAAAAATTGAGATGAGGCTTCTGATTTATTTTTTTTTTTTAATTTTTACTTTTTAGTTTTGCTAGATATGTTTCTTACAAAAAAAAATACAAAACTGTAATAGTAAGTCACTTACCACACACACAGACAAAGCAGTTTCAATGCTGTCAACACCATAGACACACATACTTCAGTATCAATGAATTCACCATCAGAAAATGGATGTGACTTTTTTTGGATCTGGTCTGAGTAAACCCTGAGGAGGAAAGGTGTCTTGCCTTAAACCTTTAATCCAGTCTTATTTTGGTCAGATATTAAACCATTACTTGTATTTTGTGACTATTTCACTGGTTTATTGTTTTTCAGGGGGTTTTCATGTTTTGTTTTGTTTTGTTTTATTTTGTTTTGTTTTGTTTTGTTTTGTTTTTTTAACTTGCATCAAGTTGTAGACATTGAACTTTCCAGCTGAGGACATTGTTTCGTGGAGACCCTGGTCATTTACGGTAGGATTAAATATGAATAGATCTTGAAGATGTGTGAAAGGAAGGAGTCAAAGCTCATAACGACCTATACTGAAAGAATTTTCTAAAGTCCAGTTCCACCCTTCCTATCCTCACTGTCTGTTTCATTTAATAATTACATTTACCAGCTTGAGCCAGCTGGAAAAATTAACAATAAAACTAAAACATCTGGAGTACTTTTGGAAATGAAAAGTAAGAGATGGGAAAAAGAGGAAAAGATGAGCAAAAGATGGAAAGGATTTAGTTTTTCTAGATGCACAGGGCTAGAATATTATGCTGTAGAGGGAACTGACAGAGAAGCAAGATTCTTCTAATTCCCAGTGAGATATTTACTGCCTTCTTAAACGCACATCTCCCACCAGCTGTCTGCTTCTCATGAGTGTTAGGTTCTTTCAAAGGAAAACACATTTCCCGTGGTCCCTCTTAAGCCAAAGAAAGTCTATTTATTTCCATGGTCAACCTCACTGAAGGAGGAGGAAAATTAATGAAGAATAGGTCAGCAGAGAAGATTTTACACATAAGTTTGCTAGCATATTTACAGCATTTTGCATGTTTCTTAAGGGTAGAGACATATTCAGTAGGATAAGAAAATGTAAAGAGACTGTGAAGTCACTGTTTCAAAAACTAGAGGTTGTCTACAAGTTATTTTTAATTTCCTTTTAATAATACAAGAAAAATGTTCCAAGATAATCTAAAAGTTACTTTAGAATATTGTTTTGTCTTTTGAGAAAATGGGAATTGTTTGGTAACTCTGGGAAATATTTTTACCGTGAACTGACTGCTCATCACTTACGGACATTTTTTCCTTCTACCCCTCTTGGTGAATATACTAAGAAAGAGTAGACAAAATATTGCTAGGTGAGGGGGTTGCTATTACCCTTTTGGGTTGCAAAAATTAGAAGACTGTAGTTAAATAATGAAAAGTCATTTGCCTCTTTACATTTTTTACATCTAGGACAAAAGGTAATAGCATAGATGAGCTTTTCATTAACCAAAATAAAATTCAGTAAATCTCAGTTGCTGGTGTAGAAGAAACTCTTTCAGCATAATGTCAGCTATGAAAAGATACAGCATTTAGACTTGCTGCCAAGTAATGAATGGCGCTCACTTTATGTTCTACACTGTCATTTAGAACTGATAATGTAAAAGGAGATGTTCAAGGAGAATGATTCTTTGCCTTGGTGGAGTATTAAAAGGATGATCTGAGGCAAGCAAAGTGATATCCTACATTTCCTGGAATTCACTTTTTGAGTAGAAGGAGAAATAAGAAGGATGAAAAGTTATTTTCTTTTTGAGGACCCATGTGTTCCAAGCATTGAAAACAGAAATGATGTAATGTTTACAGCCTTGGCGGTACAATAATATTTGAATATGAAAAGTTATCTGCTCGCTGTGTAACAAACTCAGGCAAGCTCCGTGGCATGTGAGCTGGGATCCAAGTCTGCTTAAGCCTCTGGGAATCCTTCCAATGATGTCATAAAGCTCCAGATTAGGGCTGCAGGAAAGAAGAACAGGATGTAGGTCTTTCCCTTCAATACAAAGTAAAACATTTAAATCCTGTAACAAACGTGTAAGTGTAGGTGCACTGTAAGATGTTAAGATCTCATAAACCTGCTAAAATGTTAAACAGCAATCCAGCGAAATTTACTTGGTCTTATTTTACCGTTTGAGGTCTCACATCGTAATTAGTATGAACTGATGAGATTCCACCCATGACTTCAAAATAAACAGGCAGGAATGTAAATTATCTTATTTACTCTACCATAGAGTTGATCAGTCAGCAGTAGAGAGAGAGGTGGAGAATGAAAAGTGTTTTCAGATGTGGCATGGGCAACTCAGGTGGGACATTATGGATTTAACACCCTTAAATTGGAATTTATTAGAATCAAAGCAGATGTGATATTGTTTTACATTGTTAAGTTCTGCATAATTTACTAGAATGTGAAGTATATTTTTTTTAATGTGTATGACAATGCCAAATGTCTTGCAGATGCTAAGATTGAAGCTACACTGGAGCAATGGGAAAAAAATATTTATTGGCAGAAGCTGAAGAAAATATAGAAATAATTTCTATGTTCATCTTCTCTCAAACTTAAAATGAATCCAAGTGAGGATGTCCAATGAGGAGCTGGATTTCTGTTATGGGAAATAAATATTTCATTATATCGTTTTCCTCTGGAAAAGACCAATTATAAGAATCTGTGGAAGAGAGGGCAAAGTGGCTTGTTTTCCTCAATTTTACTGCTTTTTCTGTTCCTTTCAGAATGTGTGAAAATTCTGAAGCCATCCTGCTCAGATTTGTTCCTTCTGGCTGTAGCTGGCTTTCAAATTAGCTTAACTTTGCTTTGGCTCAATGTATATGAGGCAGCTGGTAAATATTCCTACCCTTTCAATCAGCCTTCCTGGAAGAGCAAGTCACATGAAAGGGAGGGATTTCTGTTTCATGTGGACAGGAAGGATAGAAAGGCCAGAATTAAAGGGAAAGATCATGCTAACAGAGCCTAACTTCAACAGCATCTCACCACCAGGGAAAAATTTTAAAAAGAAAAGAATACCTCAGCATAACTGTTTTTACTCAAAAGAAAACAAGCAAACATGTTATAAAATGAGAGATCTAGAGCTGCTTAGCCATGAAAAAATCACATGGAAGCACAGAAAGCTAACATGCATTAAATCAAAAGTTTATCTTGACACAAGTCTCATTCATTTAAATGGACTTATATGGACAGCTTATATATATAGGAAATTCTAAATTCTTCTCAGCAGTGTCAGTTATAGAGTGACTATGTTAAAGGTAAATTAGGTTGTTGTATGTTGTTTATTTTTTGTGTGTCAACCTTAGTTGTGTAATGTAAAAACAAGCACGACAGCATTTATGCTAGTCAGTTGTATATATTGTCTTCATGAAGCTGAAGTAAGTGAATGAAGTTACATGATTTTGAACCGGTGGGTGGAAAATCTCTCTGTCTATTTGCTCTTAAAGGGACAGGGGAGGACAGAGAGAAAACTTTGCTTTGGCTGAATTTGCTAACATAGAAATATATGGGAGAGTCTCAGGGTTTTGGGAGAGAGTGGTAGAGGACACTATTAGCAAAAGGAAAGTAAGGACAGCTGCTTAACCTGATTCTCCTTTCAATTCAAATAAAAATGAGAAAAAAACAGTATAAGGAAAAGAATGTTTTATTTCATGACCAGGAAAAAATGATTAATCTTATATAGTCATCTGACATTTTCTCTTGAAATTATTTCAATCATCATGAGAGAAAAAAATGACTAAAAAAAAGAAGTCAACAAGGAAAGACAAATCGAATAGATAGCTTTTGCACACTTGGGTTTTAAATATATGTTGTTATGTCTTGCTTCCACTTCATTATGTGGAAAAAAAGCAAAACAAAACAAAACAAAACAAAAAATGCCCAACAAAATTATATTTAGACTGATGCAAGACTGTGTCCAGTGGAGTCTTGAGTATCACCAAGAATTGACACTCCACAACCTCTCTGGGCAACCTGTGCCAGTGTTTGACCACCCAACAATAAATAAATAATAATAAAAAAGGTTTTTTGTGTTCAGATAGATTTTCATGTGTTTTAATTGTGCTTTCTCAGTGGGTACTGCTGAGAATAGGCCCTCTTCTCCATTCCTTCCCATCAGGCATTTATACACATGGATTAGATCTTCCAGGATGAAAAGTCCCAGCTCTCTTTGCCTCTCCTCACAGGAAAGATGCTCCAGTCCCTCCGTCATCTTTGTGGCCCTGTGTGGGGCTTGCTCTAGTAAGTCCATGTCTGTCTTGTACTGAGGAGCCCAGAACTGGACCCAGCACTTCAGATGCTGGGAAGAGAAGACAGATCATTTCCCTGGAACTATTTGCAACACTCATTGAAGTTTCCATTGGATTTAATTTTCTACAATTTCATATGAAGCTGTTTCTTGTGCATTGAACCAGCTTGTCAAGTTTGTACTTTGCAAGACCATATTAATGCAATGTTCCCTTGTCACTGAGGGAAGGTACTAAGTGCATACTGTTTGCTCAAAAGAGGCACCTGAGAAGGTGGGACAGAAATCCATTGCCACATTTCACAATTAACTGAAGTTACATCTTTTCACAGACTTATTTTTGTTCATGGAAACTGTGCAAACAAAGATAAAACTTCAAGGTCAAATTTCACCAAGCTTTGAAGCCAATTTTTCTAATGTTCTGGGAATAGAAAAAAAAATATGAATTTCAGTCATTTGGGGTCAAAAACTGTGGAAGAACTGGAAAGGAAATTTTCATTCTTACAAATTTAAAGATGAGCTCTTATCTTTCTGTAAAACCTCCACTTGCACAATACACGGTCTCACCTTGTCAAGAATCCAAATCTCAGCTTTTTGCCTTCTTTCTCTAATGTACCTTTGACTGTATTTGTCATGTCTGGCTGCTTCCTATAGTGAAAGATTGAACTGATACTAACGACCAACAACATCCCAGGAAGGTTTTGGTGAAGAAAAAAGTCATATAGCTATGTTCCTGCAGCAGCTTATAATTAAAAAATTCAGTAAAACAACAATAGTGTCATTGCATAGCATTTACCTCATTGTCATAATTATAGCCATAAATATTTTCCTGTTCCTAGAATTTTATACTGAGCTAAGTCCAACTGTGGCTAAATATTTTCAAAGAAAAACAACAAAACCAAACCCACAAACCACTGAACAGGACAAATGTTTAGTTTAGTTAATGCTGATTTAGGTCCTATCTCAATAAAAGAGGTTAGTTCTATCTTAAGTATTAAGTTCAAAAGGAACAAAAAATGCTCTATTCCTTCATTTTAAAATCTTTTATCTCTTAGGGTACGCACTTCATCCTGCAATAGCATACAGCTATGCCTGATTGAGACTAATGAAGTGAAAGATAAATAGTTCAAAATTCAGTATTTTATCTCCAGTGACCATGAAATGATTTAAAATTGAATCAGTTGAGAGAAATACTTAATTCTTTACATTAATACCACACTTTCTCAAACTGAGAAGACCCAGCCCTGCTCTGTTTTGATACTCAACTACGTATTGCTTTCCTCTTCGGCTGTACGTTATTATAGCAAGCCCTTTCACTTTAATCTGGGTGTTTCAGAATTAGAATCTATGTTTTACTCTGTCTGTCAAAAGTACTTTACTGTTTGTCATTCAGTGCATGCACAAAAGTCTTTCTCTAACAAAACTGTCTCCAGTACACAGAATTCAAGTAGACTGGCTGACTAACATGAGAAGAAAGAAAAAGTCTAGAAGTCTGAGTCTGAAATTGAAGCATGAAAAAAGCTAAAAAATTTGAGCTCAGAAAAGGCTGGAAGCAACTACAAAACCAATAGAAATTGTGGAAGATGTTGTATTCATACATGCATTACAACAGCAGTGATGATAAACAGGTACCGTGCTGGAGCACATTGAAATGAATGATGTACTGGTTCACTAGAACTGCCACAGACCTTCTGGGTGGAAATATCACTGGTATTTCCAGCTCCCTTATCAACATACCTGGCTAAGATCAATGAAAAAGATCCTAGGATAGCTTCCTGACTTACAAATGGAAAAAAATTTCCTATGTTCTGACGGCCTTATTCTTCAAAGAATATTTTAATTTTGTGCTGTGTAGCGAAATTTCAGATTAAGAGTGATTAAGGCATAAAAGACAGAACTGAAACAACTGGGCCCTCCTGATGGCCACATTACACACCTCCCATCAAATCTTTGTTTCTCAAGACTCCATCTATAAAATGGGTGATGCTTCCCTGCTTGAGTGGAGTGATAGTTTTCCAGAATGATGTTCTTTAAAAAATAGTTTGGGACCTTCTAGGTAAAGTCATGCAAGTAGAATGTACTTTTTGTTCTTAAACAAGGTGACTTTAGTAGGTGCTTTACTCCCTTCAGTGAGTTTTTTCTGCTACATGCTGTCTTACTTTATTCTCATAGCAAAGCAAACTGACACCTTTTACATCCTCCCAACAGAGCTTTAGATTGGACTGGGAATTGAAGGCATTTTGAGAAATATCTTTTATTTTTCTTTCTTGGTTAATAGACTAGAGATCTCTTGCATTTAACATGTATTATCACTTCAGAATCCCTCTTAACAGACCCATCATCTGCCACTGATTGATTGACATTTCCTATCCATTTCCAGGTCAGATACTCAAGTGATCCAAATCTTTTTGCAACAGACTAAACAATATTACTCTCTTTTTTTTTTTTTTTTTTTTTTTTTTTTAAGAAACACTTACCAATAGTTCTATTTTGTCCACCTGTATAATGTGTGCAGTATCGCTGCCTGTATGGAAAAAGAGACCTCTATTGAAATTAAATGACACAGTTAATAGAATGAATGATCCATTAAGTTAGTTAGATGCAGTGACTTTCAGTGCCAGGCATTAATAATCACTTTTTTGTACATCAGCTTGTGACAGCTGCAACTGAAGGTTTAAAGACTCAGAGCTTTCTCACATAGATTGTGCACTATGCAGAGATGAGTTGTTGGGCTGACAGACAGG
This sequence comes from Tyto alba, assembly GCF_018691265.1. Classification (NCBI taxonomy): domain Eukaryota; kingdom Metazoa; phylum Chordata; class Aves; order Strigiformes; family Tytonidae; genus Tyto; species Tyto alba. The sequence continues at coordinate 18,821,088 of NW_024881275.1, read as the reverse complement.
AATTGTATTCCTTCCAGGGGAAAAAATAAATAAAATCATAAGCCTCTCTACTCAGTGTCTTGGTCTCTTTATCTAGTCTTTCCTCTGCTTTTCTGAAGCTTTGTTGCTACAAGAATAGTTTGTAAAAATGGAAGGACATTAGAGTCAGAGGGGCCCAAAAACTGACATCAAGGAAAATGATCCTGTAATTCAGAAAAAACAACATGAGATCACTGACTCACTTCCACTGAAGAGACATAAAAGTTACAAGGAATGCAATTTACATATTAACACAGATAAAATACACATTACAGAGACTCTTGTATTGCCCTTAAAGTATTTGCATAGTTTGATGTGATTGATTATTTTTACTACAGAACTATTATAAAAAAAATTACGATTTTTTTACTGCAGAACTACTGTACAGTCAAATAATGCAAGTTATTTTCATATAAGTTTTATTTCTCTCAATTTGTTGTATTAGAAAAATAAAATAAAAGAGAGCTGGTGTTCAATTCTAAGAGAGTTGGTCTTACTCTCTTTTTTCATAAGATAGGTAAAATTCAGATAACACTATTTTCATGACTGGCAGTGTGTGAACTGTGTTCCATCAGTTCTCACTCACACTTACTGGTTTTTCTAATGATACAAGCTTTTCACTGTGTGTTATCTACGTAGGACACAATTTCTGAATTGATTTCTGTATTGGTTTTTCAACAAATTCAGATTCTCAAAAAACAGAGAATTTTTCCGTTTTTCCCACTGTTACTTGAAAGCTCTGAGTAGGTACTATTTCTGTGCAAATATTGTACATGTGCAATATTTGTTAACATGCATAGAGTCTAAATCCATTGTGTTCATCTTTCTCATGACAAAAAAGATTACAATATAGTATGTTTTAATTCAAGATAGATGGGAATAATGGTTTATAAAATAACTGGATTTGATTGCTGTGGTTTAATGTCAGAAATATAAATGTTTGTTAAGAAAAATTCACTCTGGGATTTCTCTTTCAATAATAACTGCATTTCTTGTAAAAAGTTGTAACTATGTAGTAAACTAAGGGTCTAATTCATCACTTTATTCATAGGAAGTTCCTGTTCTAGCTTCATGTAAAGTCAGAGCATAAATATTGCAGGAGAACATTATGTCAGCTCAGTCTTCTTAACTGTAAATCTATGTAAAAATAAACAAGGTCCAACACAGAGAGAAAGATATTAGTGGAGGACCCATTTCATGTATCTTCTTCTAACAGGAAACCAGACTATTGAAGCTATATTTTCTACGTTTCATGTGAATGAACCAGTCCCTGGCCTGTCATTTATCCTTTGTTTTGATCTTTTCCATCTTTCTTTTTTTTTTTTTTTTTTGTATTTTGGAGATAAAGTATTTTTTGCAACCTCCATTTTCTCTGAAACAGGAGACTTGTTCACCAGGCACAGAAAATCCTAAGCTTCTATTCACTTTAATGAGAAATAAAGCAGTAAAAAACCCTCAATTTTTGTAAAGATAGCAGAAAACAACTGAGGACGAAGATGTCTTATTCAGTAACCTTTGTATTCAAGTTAGGAGTAAAATGAATAGAAGATATCAGAAAACATAACAGGAGCTAAATAATTTCAATGTGATAAAAGGGAAAATAGTATTCCTTTCAAATGGGTTCTGCAGAAGGAATGAAGGAAAGTATTCAGGGGACGTTCAATTATTTGAATTGTTGATAATTGCAAAGTTTCCATTCTGTCTCTGCTAATGGAAATCATCTTTACCTCAATTTCTCAAGCTGCCATCCTCTTCTAATTCCCTTTCTCTGTCCTTCCATAAAAAATGAGCGGTTCAGCTGAAAAAAGAATGTCTGTATGTTCAAGAAGTACATGCAAACATGCATGTGTGAATACCTAACCAGTGCAGTTTTCCTTTCAGAATGGACCTTTGTTCCCTTTCCCATTTGTTTTACAAGCTTTGTTTGAAAATGCAGATAAGTAAACTGAATGCCCAGTGTAATCTGAAAAAGCAGCAGTTAAGCACACTGTAAAATAAATATCCTGAATTTGATTTGCAGACCTGAGAACAAAAGTAGTAAACATCTTAGCAGTCATTGCACTTTCTTCTTCTATAACTGTACTGAAGTCAGACCTTCAGATAAAATAAACACAGTGGCCGTAGTGAGGTTGATGGCTTTACAGCCATTAAGGAGATAGTTCATTATATTAAGCTAACAGTCAGTTTTGACAAGAAAAATTATTTAACCTTTTCACATATAGCCTTCCAATTAACTTCAGTCTGAGACATAACAGTCCCTTCTATGTTTTCCCTTGTCCAAAGAACTACGTGTCCAAGCATGAACAGTAGTAGTATATAAACCACATATGAGAGCAATTAAGATACAGCATGACACTTTGTGTATAATCAGAATGTATTTTTGTCTTCAGAGTTTGCATTACCACAGCTTTGTAGGTCATCACTGTGCAATAGATGTTTCATTTTTTTTTTTTTTGTTCTTCTGTGTGCAGCCTTCTTTCTTGTTAGATACTTTCCTCTGAAGACGGTCCATGTTTGTAACACGTGTGATTCAAATAATAACACATGGGCATGCACACTTCAGCTAGCAGATGCCTCTTTAGACAAGACTTGTGTCAGTAGAATCATAGAATATCTAACATTGGAAGGTAACAATAAAAGTCATCAAGTCCAACTCACTGCTCCTCACAGGACTACCGAAAAATAGACTGTATGACTAAGAGTGCTGTCCAGACACTCTTTGCACTCTGATAGGGTTAGTGCCATGACCACTTCCCTGGGGAGCCTATTTCAGTGACTGACCACCCTCTCAGTGAAGAACCTTTTTCCAATGTCCAATCTGAACTTTCCCTAATGCAGCTTCATTGCCTTTGCTCATGTCCAATTGCTGATCACCGGAGAAAGGAAATCAGCAGCTCCCTCTCTGCTGGCCCCCTTGAGGAAGTAGTAGAGTGTGACAAGGTCATCTCTCATCCTTCTCCAAGCTGAACAGACCAAGTGACCTAAGTCACGTCTCATAAGTCTTGCCCTTGAGGCCTTTCACCATCTTGGTCACCATCCTCAAGACACATTCTAATAGTTTGATGTCTTTCTTATATTGAGGTGCCCAAAACTGAACAGAGTACTCACGGTGGGGCCACACTGCTGCAGTGTAGTGTAGAGTGGGATAATCACACTAAAGGTCTGTTTCCTTCCTTACCACTGAAAAGTCATGAAAGTTTAATGAAACCACTAGAGGAGCAGAGATGGCATTAGACTCCAGTTAGCAGTCCTCTTCCCTCCAAGAGAAGTGCTGGTGGTACATTTTACCCTCCTCTGTTCTCCTGTTCAAAGTCAAGCAGGCTCAAAGAACAGGTCACATTTTCCTGGAGGAAAACTGAGAGGCATGGGAGGAGAGCTGGGACAGAGGTGAAAAAAGGAGGGTAAGGATCTCTTCGCATGAGTTGCCCACAGAACTAGGTTTCTTAGCCTCCCTGCTCTCCAGTAAGTCAGTGTCTGCATGGTAGAGCACCCACAGGGTGCCTTGGATAGTACACAGGCTCTACCACATCTCAGCTACATGCTAGAAAAAGTCTTTGAGACCCATTATTGTTTTCTTTATCTGAGTTGGGTTTTTTAAAGAAATCTGGGAATGCAGGGACTACATGTAGTCACTCTGGACTGAAGAAGAGGATCTTAGTCCAGGCAGGAGACACAAGAGCTTGGAGGAAATGGATGGCATACTATAGCACATACCTAAGATCAGATCTGGTATAAATATGCTGGTTTTATACTCACAGTTATAATTCGAATAATTATTCTAATTATTATTCCTGATTCCTATGCCTACTAACTGCAACTCCATTATAATTTCATATTTGGAAATCTTGATGAAGATGAGAGCCAGGGATGCATGGGGCTACCAGTGTCGTGTTACGGTTTTATTTTTGAACACAAATGTGTCCAGTGCCTACAAATAATAAATGAAAAGTGGTTTTCTTATCTCAGCATTTTAGTATAATTTATGTGAACAGTATATATTCATTAGCAAGAAAATTTTCCGTCTCCATTCAAAATGGATTAAAAATATTTATTGAGCTGCACTTTACCTATTCTGCTGTAAGAAGCTGACTGCTATAGATTAGATTATCATAAATACTGAACTGTATTTTATTCTTTCTATTTATAGTTACTCTGCTAGCCATTATTTACTGCATTTACAATGGTAAAAATTATGGTCAACTCTAAATACTCAGAATTCTGTGTTGAAATACGTATTATAGACTGAAGCCATTCTGTGTACATATAGTCACAGGCACAATTTTTTTGGGGAAAAGTTAGTATTTCCCAGAAAGCAGTCTTAAACTTCTGAATGTTGTCTGCTCTGTGTTTTAAAGAAATGTTATACTTACTGCAAAGTGAGCATACAAAAAAATGAACACTGCTGCCAATGTCTTTACACTTTTGCTCCATATGTTATTTTTCTTCTCAACATTCTCTGAAAAGCACTTTGTAACCTGATTAATAATAAACTAGAACAAGTTAGATAGAATATATGTTTTTTGGCTATAATATATTTCTTGGAAATTTCAGAATGTTTCTCTTTGGTTTAGGTGAGGCAGGAATCTTACTGTATCTTTTCATTTATGATCCAGACTCTGATTTATGTCCCTAATCAGGAAAGCATCTGAGCCTGTGTGCAGCTTCAAGCCCATGTATGGAACACACTAAGTTATTGTTTTCCAATTCACATTCACTTAAAATAAGCTTGTTTGTATGCCTTAAGGTATGTCTTCCTTTGCTAGAGTCTGCACTCACACAAATTGGGACCTGGCCCCTTTCTTCCTTACTGATGGAGTCCCACCCACATCTTGTGTTCCTCAGATTTTTCTCTAAATCTCAGTGTTATGTGTCAAGTCCCTACATAATGCATGGAAAAAGTTAGGAGCTTCAGAGATACTGGGGAAAACCTCTACACAGCAAGTAGAGAAACAGCATAGAGAGAGGTCAGCAATAGAAAATGCAGAAGATGCAATCCAGTGCTCACCATGCCTAGCAGCTTTTCTGCCCAGCATGCTGATCTCCTGCAGTTCCTCCACTCAGCAGACAAGGACTTTGCCTACCCCAGGCTGGTAGGTTCATGCATGGCCCAGGTTCAGGCTGCAGCTCAGGTCTCAGCCAGCTGGTTGGTGCAGGATGCTGAGTCTGAATCTTCTTAAGATGAAGACATGGTGTAACAACCTCTCCACTTTTGAGACATACTGTTCTATCACTCTAGCTACAACATTCCCAGAACTCACAGTCCAACTGTGCCAAGGCATATTTTCTTTAAAAATCAGTATTCTTCTCTGCAAGAGAATGTGTTCAAATTAGACTGGCTTCTTGGTTTATTATTTTAGCACCAGTCCACATCTGTGCACTAGATAAATCAGTTGTATACAAGTACCTAGACTTCTCATTAATGAGCTCAAACAAGACTAGATGTCTAATTGTTGAGGCCAGGGAAAAAGTGGAATGCCAAGAGGTGAAACTATAAATGCTTACAGAAATTTAATTTTCAATGAGCAATCATTTTCAGGATAGCCTGGGTAATTCTGGGGATACAGGTCTCCCTGAAAAGCTTTTTGATACTGATTTTGAGCACACATGCTTAAAATTGGCTAAAATATTTTATGGAATAAAAACAGGTAACAGACTAAGAGAGTAGTAAAACGATTATATGGCTATTAATTTTTTTAGAAGTCCGTTCACTCATATATCTAGCCCATCCAGATGTAGAGATTGCAAGCTGTCTGAAGCCTCAGAAAGATTCTCCAAACACAAAAGGTTGACAAGAATTAGAGCAATACGCTGGTTATGGACAAGAGCTTATAAAGTGATTTCACAGCATTTGCAACAACTATGGAAATGAAGGGCTAAGGTAAGGCTAAAGAGTGTCCTGAAATTTTTTTTTCTTACATAACCAGTCAATATGTTTCTTCTTGTACAATAATCTTTCAACAAATCATGTGTTCATACTTCTCACAGAAAGGTGTTACTATTCTATTCCAAAATATTATTTATAGTATAAACTTTTCTTTTACTATCTCTAGAGACTAACTATACTGGTATTTTAAAACAAGAACATGTCAAAATTGGGAAACTCTCAACTGAGAGATGAGCTTTGTAGCCCATATTAATGCATCTCACTGTAAAGAATCATTTAGTTTTTACTGTGCCAGCCAGCAGAAACTTGGCAATCCTGTCATGGCAATTTTCAGCTATTCATCAACACAGTAATGCACACCCACACTTGGCATGGAAAATGTGGTGTGAAACAACAGCAAATGCTGGATTATGATGACGGTAAATAACAATGATAATGGCCATTGATTTTTTTTTGGAGGGATCCTTGACTGCATATTGTATGTATAAACAGTGACACAAACAGCTGGTGTTACTAGATATAGTGAATTCACATAAGGAAACTGGACATTTGCAAAACTTTCCATTCATGGAGGTCAGAAAAGTCAACTCTGTTTCTCATCTGAATAGAGATTAATATATCCTGTATTGCTTTTCTTTGTGCTTTTTTATTTTTGTCGTTGTTGGAAACTCTAATGGTGCTGTGAAATTATATTTAGTTAAAAAATGGCAGATGTGGTAATTTCAGTCATCAGAATGTTGTAACTATGATTTAGATATTACACAGTGTGGGGCTAGGTGAGTTTGTACCTATTTCCTTGTGATGAAGAGGGAAGAAAGTTCCACCTAGATTATGGGAAGGCAGATGTTTGGAAAGAAATAACTGACTTTTCTAGCCAGCTCAGATTCTTTTATTTTTAAAAATTTGCATGCAGCACATATCTAATGTGCCCCAAATGTGCAGCCAATAACATGTATTATTTAATAAGTACTAACAGTACCTAAAACAGCATTCAAAGCCAACATGTGCTTGGCTAACATTTGCTCCAGATGAGATAAAAATTGACTGCTGTTAAATGTGAGACATTAAAATCAACGCTAGTTTTCTTGGTCAGCTCCCAGACTTTCCGTGCTGCAACTTTAATGAGTCATCCTATCTGACTTTAGAGGGATTGCTTAAAATGAAGGATGTGAGTAAAAGTTTAGCATATTGGAGCTTCCGTAATAATGTAGTATAAGGAACATATCTTTTATCACTTCACATTCACTCTGCCAGTTAATTCATTTGCATTAGGTTTACTGATACTACTTCATATCCCGAGCAACAGCAGTCATTTCCATCCTACCTGTAAATTATAGGTTTAGATTTCTTCACAGTGTGTAGTCTCTTTTTCAATGCACTGAGGTTTAATGCTGAGATGGGGCAATATGCTTCCTCCCTTACTTGGACTTGAACAGAATCTGAAGAGAGGTAGGAAGGGGGTTTTGGCTCTGGAAAGCTTGAAATCTCAGTAGGTGATGGAAGGGAATTTCCACCACTAACATGCCGCATTGAATATGTACTCAGTACAGAGGGGCAAAAATCCAGTCCACCCCAGCAACCAAAGTCAAAAAATGTGTAGCCACGCAAACTGCTAACGTCAGCCCCTGAACCTTTGAAAATTTTGGCCTCTGTGGAGTACAACCAGATTTTCCATGTTAAATGGAAAACAAATATGTTGAAACAAATGCAGCATTTCCCCACCTCCATGGGAGAACAAAGATATTTGACTACAGCTCTGCTGGTGGCTAATTGCTTATATATTTTTATGGATCTTTCAAAGTGGCTGGAATCTTTGATGTATGATCATTTCCTTTGAACTCTAGGAAAACTGCAAGCTTGTTTGTATTGCTGATTTTCATCTACTAGTTCTGTTGTAATTCCTCACACTGTACATGGGGGACAAGAGACATTTCTTTATATGACAGAAATTCCCCTTCTTTAAAAAAGTACAGACCTTTGTTTATATTATTTCTTTATGTTTCTATAATAACAAGATTATTTTCTTTTACTGAACTACCACTTTATGTTTTCTGATAAGGAAAGAATGGCTTGCTAAAAGGTAACTGTGAATATATATATTCTTGAAGGCTAGTTGAAATCTTGACAAAGTTTTATGTATCTTGGAAGACAAAAACAAGCCAGAAAGGACAAAGCATAGGCTAAGCACTGCCTTGTTTCAGACCGGCTTTTAGCTGTCAGCTGGGAGAAAAATGCAATGGGAAATAGGAGGGAGAGAGAAAGAGAAGTAAAGAAATAAAAAAATCAAATGAGCAAATAATCATCCAGCTTCCTATCAAAGTCCACAGACTTCCAATCTTTGAAACATGTAGGACTCTGAAACTGAGATTACCCCCTCCCATTGAATTAGTTTGTCATATCACAAGATACAAAGCAGCTCTTTAATAAAAAAGTGATCTTTTACTGTAACATGAACGAAGCAGAAAGTGTGCATGAAAAGGCACACATGCTAGTGTTTGATGTAGATGGATCAAGTTTTTGAATAAATGGTCTCTAGGTCTGACATAGGACTTCACACACTATTCTGTGTGTAGCCCCATTAAACCAAAAGGGTCCTATCTGAGTTTAATGACTTGTGGGTGGTGATCATATTTTCAAAAGCATAAAGAGTTTTGAAAAGTCTCACTAAGTCAATGGGAACTAATGACGATTTTTGGTTTTTGAAAGACAGCTGTTCACTAAGTAGTCACATTTTGTTTCCTAATTTTAAAAATTACCTTACTGGCATATTCCATTTAGCACATGCAGTGAGATTGTTTATATGCCATATAACACCATATTTTTACTAAACATGGCCTGAGGTATTCCATAATGGGTATCTCCCTCTTATGAAAGCTTTCACCACCACCACCAGAATCACAGGTCAGATGAGAGAGATAAAAAGATAGTTTTCCTATGGACCTTAATTACTGTATTGCTTTCATGAAAAATCTGTAGTGTTCTCATGTTTTCAAGCAAAGACTGACATTTTGTAGCTAGTTTCCTTGGGGCCGGGGAGGGCGGGGGGGGGGGGGGGAGGGGGGTGGGTTTGGGAGTGGGGAAGGAAGCAAGCTAAATGTCAGCTGAGTTGCAAGGCTTTGCAAGTAACAAACCTCAAATTGCAAGTGCAATTGCAAGAGGTTTGTTAGAGATTGGCAGCTAAATTTGCCAGAGATTCTTGCTGCAGCAAAACTGTGCCAGAATAGGGCACTGGGGGCTTAGCGAGACAACCTTGCAATTCGTCCAACTGGCAGCCAAGACAGATTAATTGTGAGCAGGAGGAAAAAAAAAAAAAAATCTTCACAATACTCCTTCCTAACAAGTGGGAGAGTGAAGTGGGAAACCACAAATTAAAGCAGAGAGAGAAAGCAAGCCCAAACAAATGGGAACAACATAATATCAGACTGAGGAAGAGACAGGAGAGCTGGGAACAGGGAGGCAAGGGCAGGGAGGCAAGCTGTGAGGTGCCAGGGTAGAATTTATAGTAGGACAAAAGTTTTCTTTCTACACTCAAAGCTTTGGGTAATGTCCCAAAATACACAGATTTCTTTATTCCTGTACTACTCCCAAGTAGGTATGGAAAATGCCTATCAGGCCTCCTGGGATCTAGATTGCATTTGCTGCCAGTACTGGTGCTAGTACATATACGAGAGGGTTGTGAATTGCGTCTGATCTAAAGGATTTCAGCCTCCTGATATAGGAGTAAAAATTATTCTTCATGATATCGTTCTTTTTTTTTTTTTTTTCCTAATTTGTATTGCTTTCTAATCTAAGGTTGCCTTGAGAAACACAAAACATTTTAATTAAAGGTTATACTAGAGGATTCATACAAAAATGGGAAATGAAGATTGCATGTGAATAATTTTAACTGTGAGAGTCTTTAACTTTTAATGTCTTTATTTTGCAACTTTAATACTTTTAACACTGTTTTTGTGTTCCCTGGTATATGTGTATTTATAATCAGAAAAATTTATAGAACTGCTTTGTAGCTGCTACACAAACACTTTCCTTTTCCCATCTTTACCCATAGAATCAGGTGACTGGGAATATCTACTTTTCTGAATGTGCCTTTGGGAAATACACACAATGAATGAACAGACTGTGTTTACTCAGTTAAATCATTCATAAAATTAAAAGCAGAGTACTGCATTTTGCTTTGATGTGTTTCAGTTGTTTCACACGGCTTTAAGTTTGAACACTTTTTTTTTTTTTCCTTTTGTTGTTATTTTTACCAATCTGCCTGCTGCTAATTCTCAGCTTGTGGCAGAGGAACTGAGACATGAACATATGCTCTGAAAGAGAGGCTCTTTCACGTTTGAATTTCAGAGGGTTTTGTCAATCCTTGCGCCCAATAACCTCACAAATTAATTCCTTTTGCTTGCAGTGACATCTGTTGGTGAGGGCAGAGCTGATTAACTGCGGGGCTGGCTTCACTGATGGCATAGCCCACAAGCTGTTGTTAAATGCAGCAGATGTTTCTTCTCTCTTCCCACCATCTTATTTCCAAGAATGCTGAAATGGTTTTGGAGAATTGATATAAACTTTGTTCAGGCAGATAAATTAAATCCCTAAAATTGGATATCTACCATTGCTGTTAACTCACATGCCTGAATGACCACAAGGACAGGGTTATTAATCACTAAAAAGTCCATAAACATGAGAAAAAAACCAAAAAATAGATTGGTATAATGAGAAGGTATTTCTGGTAAGAAAATATTATTCCCCAGTTACTATGTGTGCCCAACATAATTGTCCCTTACCTTCTTGTAGTTCTCTACACTGAGACAAGGGAAAATAATATGAAAAGAGCGGCTTCTTCAGAATTTGAATTATAAGTTTTATTAAATCAAATAAAACAGTAACATTCTTAAGATTCTCAACATTTCTATTTTGTTTTCTTATATAGCTTTTTCTCATCTGATCTTTTGTTACTGCACTAAAAAAAAAAAAAGTATATATTGGCTCCCAGTTCTTTTTGTATTTACCATCCACAGCTGATTTTAACATTAACAATCTCACCACTCTACAAACATTCGCACAAAGTTTTAGATGTGAAATTTCAATTTCAAAATCTCAGATAACATTGTTCTTTTACATGTAATTAACAATATAATAGAAAACAACTGGTCTTTACTTTTGAGTCAAAACTGAAAAATAAAATTCTGTTACTTCTGGCCTTCATTGACATAGTCTTTTTCTGTTTCTGGAAATAAATATTTCTTCATTTTTGTGTACTCCTTTTTACAGTTTATATTATGGAACTATTTTGTCAAGAAATTTATGACCATCTTTTCAAGGAACAAGTTTGGGGGACCTTTTGAAAGGAAAAAAATATCTAGGGCAGTTCCTTAGTTTTGCTTGTCTACAATAAGAATGCCACAGCCTGAGCAAACTGGAAAGCATGTCAATTCACCTACTTGAATTCTTACAATGCAGATGTTCATATTTTATTCTTAATTCTTTTTTTTTCAGAAGAAAGATGAAGTTTATAATGGTATTCGAGAAAACATTCTGGAAAAGTGCTGCATTGTTGGGCAGTTACTGTTTTCATAAACTTCAAAGCAGGTAAAGGTAGATTGATAAATGCATTGCAAGTCTATTTTAACTTAATACACTGTGTGAAACAGACTATGTCTAAGGATAAAGAAAACGTTGACTTCTATGTTGTGTTATTCAACTCCAGCAGTGAGATTTCATTATATACATAGGCTTTTTTCTTGATGTGATTTTATTGTTTCCCTTAAAATTTTAATGAGAAGCAATTTCTTGTTTCTGTGATTACAAATTAAGTGGGACAAGATGTACAGCTATGGCAGTCTCACATAGAGTCATGTTCTGCAGCCGGATGAGCTCTCTGAGGCTGTGTTTAATAGTCCCTGTCTGTTGTTAACTTTCAGCTCGCATGGTAAAGGTGCAGCTTCTAAACGTTAGTCAAGTATCTCTGATGGCCTACAGCATACAAGATTAAAAAAAAAGGGGGGGCGTGTAGGGGGCATTGGGGTGTGGAGTTAGGGGTGTAAGCAGTCAACATCAGCTTAACAATTTCCATGGTCTTAGGCCTGTGACACTGAGCGTGGTACATTGCTTCTGAGATCCAGTGCACAAATAAGAGGGGCTGCATGTGGAAAGAGGGGTTCCAGTGCACAAATAAGAGGTGCTGCATGTTCTTTTTACCATGTGTATACAGCAAACCACTCTGACCGAGAAATACAACTAGACCACTCAAAACCAGCTGAAGTTTTTGTAAGACTCCTCCATTGTTAAATTCTGCTACAAATGACTGACATATGCTTTAATCAAAAGTTAAGAGCAGGGGGTGTGTAAGAATCCATTCACTATTTCAAAATGGTGCAAGAAAAACAGATAATACTGTCAGCATAGCAATCTTATGCTTTAGAGAAGTTTACACCCCCACTAAAAGAGGAAAAAAAAGACAACCAACCAAAAAACCCAACCCACAAATATGAAAAATGTTCATCTGTTCTTGTAGAAGATTTTTTCTTAAATGAATAACAGTGATGAATACTACAGCATTGTCTGATTTAAGCCTCAATCTACTGACAATTATTTGAGCTATGATCTAATGCAATTGATTTAACTGTAAGTGCATTGGCTATAACGATAGTGGGTAACTTCAGGTTACTAATGAAATCAAAGCCCACGTTCCCTTCCAGCATGGATCTCCTTAAGATATTGCAGAACTATTAAAGATAAAATCGGGCAAAATATGAAAACATGGAACCAAGAGAAGCCAGTGCTCTTTATTCATATATGTCCTACGGGATCATCTTTATAACATAATTTGAGTCATTGACAATGACTTTGTCTATCCCTCCTAAACTTAACAGTTAAAATACCTAACAGATGGTCAAATGTACCAATAAGAGCCGATCCATTTTCTGGGAGGACACGTTTATGTAAATGTTAAGGTGTCTAAATGCTTACTGAACTGGGATATTGACATTCACTTTTTCTAAACAGCCATAGTTATGAAGGAAAAAGGAGCCTACTAAAGACACATAAGCATGTCAATAAAATGAAATTAAAATGACAGAAGGCTTGATAACAGGTTCACCATCAATATATATCATAGGCAATATCTTAATTCATAGTATTGTTCAGCACAAATTCTCATCTGGATACTTGAAAGTGGTCTTGATTTTTTCAGTATGATCCTGTCCACAAGAAGGCGGATGTCAGGACATTTTATGGAATTGTTTTTTAGCCATTTAACCATTGTTTCTTCTTTTTTTTTTTTTTTTTTTTTTTTTTTTGGCTTGGAATTTATTTTATATAGCTCTAAAGTTAGACTCCTGGATGTGATAACTTAATTTACTTTCCTGCAAGAAGAAACTACCTATTTCTAAAAAACTTGAAAACCTCTATTCAAGTTTTGATAGCATAAATTAAGGCCAAAGTTTTAAAACTACTTTGAAGTCATACATATGGACATTATGTGGAATTTCATAGTGTGCTTAAGCAGAATAGGCCCCTAAGAGGAATCCCAAGGTTCCTATCTCTTCTCGTGCTCTTGTCATAGGGGCTGTTGTCATGGCTTTGCAGCTACTTGCTGCAGAAAACTAGGGGATAGTTTGCATGAAATTTAATTGTGATTGTTCCAAGGCTCTGAACCTCCTCCCTGCAAGTATGGAGTGTAGAGGATTTTTTCTGAGTGGATGTTTGGGAAAAGTTCAAGTATGTTGAAACAGCAAAAAGATGCATGACTGGCCGTGTAGTTTAATTGTGTGTTTAGGACATCTGAGATTTATGCCATTCCACTTTATTGTGGTTACTCTGCCTGGCATGGGTATCCTTTCAACATGAGGAAAAATCAGAATAAATCAATAGAACTGAAAAGACGATGCAAAGTAATATCACTGCTATTTTGTAAGTGTTGGGAAGTTTTACTTGTAATTTCATGACCCCACTACCTTTTTCAGTTACCCAATACCTGCAGCTGAGATAAACGGGAATTCAAAGCCTTTTTCATCCTGTTGAGACCACGTACTCCTTTTCTGAACCCCGGGGCTCTAGCTTAGCTGCTGGCCATGCAGGAAGAAGGGCATCCTTCCAAACACCCTGCCCAAGCTGTGGCTCCTCTCTGCAGCTGGAGACCCCCCCTTAGCATGTCCCTGGGCCCCAGGGAGTCCCAGGGGGACCTTCTCTCCTCTACCAGGTATGAGGTGCTCACCAGAGGAAAGGAGACTACAGAGCTGCCCCGCTGGCAATGCCCAGGTTCCTTGGCAAGCCCAGGAAGTGTGTGTGTGCTGGTCTGTTTGAATGGTGACACTGGATTCTGCTTTCATAGTTGAAATGTGCAGAATTCCTCCAAGACAGGGGTGAGGCAGCCTCTAATACCTGCTTTCCTTTCCACTGAATCAGACATCACAATGTTACTTGCTCGTGAGCTGGCTGAGAGAGCTGGGCGTCTGAGGCTCTTTCTAAACACAAATGAAAAAGATCAGAGACTGAAGAATGAACCCAGAATAATTGACAGAAATTATCAGCAATTTTGTCCAAAGAACTACCACCACCAGCAGTCTCAAATTTGTATGAGCCATGTTATTACCAACTGCTTAGATTTGAAATTGTTCTGTATATTTTTACAGCTTCTTTTTCAGATTTGTTTTGTTTAGTTCCCTCCATGCAAAAGAGAAGATGAAAAATCATTCCCTTCCTTTGTCAGAAGAAAATATAAGCATTCCTCTTTTATGAATCTTGAAAATGACTTTGACATTTTCAAGGTGTTTTGAAAGTAGTCTTTCAGATCCATGATCCATTATAGGTAAGATAGGTGTGAATTACTTCCAAATACAAACTCGGAACCTCAAATTTCATGGATAAATATAATCTGTATAAATATAAATATTACTTTGTATATTACATACCAGAAAGAGAGAGGGGTGTTACCCAGCAACCCATCATGTAATAGATGAAGAGATATATTTGTGCATCTCTGAGTGTCTTTTTGCCACAGGTCATATTGACACCAAAAGAGACAAGGAGGTGTGACTAGGCCACAATTCTATATTTTTGGCGTGATAAGATGATACAGACAGAGAAATTTCTATTGGCTAAATGCCACCACTTTCTAGAAGAGAGTAACAGGAAGGAACCACTTCATATGGACTCATAGGCTATGATATTATGCACTTTTTTGATGCAAGAGTTTAGAAAACAATGTTGTTTAAGCTTTCTTAAATATTCAAAATTAATTTTCAAATGTTACATTTTAGTTTCTGTGTTAAATTACTGCACTAATAATTCAGTACCCATATTCTGTTTTTTTTTCAAGGATACATTATTAAATATCACCTATAAAATTTTACTTTTTTCATAATTTAAGTGGATAAAGTCAGTGATATATTAGGAAGAGTTTCAACTTTAAAATATGAAGTATAATTATGCATGCAATTACAGAAATGAGTTGAGGAGATACAAGAAAAGTCATAACAACTATGCCTAGACTTTAACAATACTGTTTGCTCTATCTATCCACTCTCAGAAGAGCCTGGGGGCTTCTACAGTCACCAGAATACACTAGTGTCAGAAGAGGTTAAATCCATCATGACCTTTTTCCCTTGAGCCATATATACTCTTTTTTCAGAAGTATGTTGTGGTTTAACCCCAGCCAGCAATTAAACACCCTGAAACCACCACTCACTCACTCCTTCCCTCCCCACCCCTTCCTGGTGGGATAGGGAGGAGATCTGAAAACAAGAAAAACCTGTGGGCTGAGATAAGAACAGATTAATAATTGAAATTTTAAATAATAATAATTATTAAAAATAGTAACAACAACAACAACAAGAACAACAACAACAAAAGGAGAGTGAAATAAAACCCAAGAAAGACAAGTGATGCACAATGCAATTGCTCACCACCCACTGACTGATGCTCAGCCAGTCCCCAAGTAGTGATCTACCCCATCTGGCCAACTTCCCCCAGTTAATATACCGGGCATGACATCATATGGTATGGAATACTCCTTTGGCCAGCTGGGGTCAGTTGCCCTGGCTGCATCTCCTCCCAACTTCTTGTGCCCCTCCAGCCTTCTTGCTGGCAGGGCATGAGAAGCTGAAAAATCCTTAATGTAGTATAAACACTTCTTAGTAATAAATAAAAACATCTGTTATCAACGTTATTCTCATACTAAATCCAAAACCCAATGCCATACCAGTTACTAGGAAGAAAATTAACTCTATCCCTGCCAAAACCAGGACAAAGTGTGAATAACAATTGTAATATCCTTGATTTCATGCATATTGAGGAAAATAAACGTATATTTAACGGAAATCATGGCACTAAATTCCTCTAGGGCCCATAGGATCTGAGCAGGTGTTTAATTTTCTTAATTAATATTCTTCACTTCAGTTGTTTTACACTTAGCCATCTGATCATTTATGAGTGAGGACAGAGAGAAAGAAAAAGAAAAGCTAGTTCCAAAAACGTTCCCCAGACCCGCAACTTTTTGGTAGTTTTGATATAACTTGGCTTAAATCTCTTGAAGCCAGAAACCTGAACCCAGATCACCTACAAAAAAAGAAAAACACTATACTAGGAAAGCATTACTTTTGTCATATACACTCTTCCTTTGGGTTGATAGGAAGTGTTATCTTGCACCTAATTAAGCTATACGTAAAATGATCTATACCCATTACAAATGTACTAGCAGTGAGTTTTCAATACATGAGTACATTTGTGATAAAAACAGAAAGCATTGAAAAATTACTGCAATTCACACAGATGAACTCAGGAACTAAACAGGAGATGAGGAAATAAGAGGGAGGCTGCAGTATTTTGGGTTAGCTTATACACTTGAGGTAATTCTTGTTCCCAGAAATGTTCGACTACGAGGCTATGAAGAAAACATAACCCCTTTCCCCTGAACTCTCTTCTTAGAGGTGCAAATACTCTTGCATCCAGGATTCCTCATTTTCTAGTCAGGAAATCTTATAGAAAAAAAAAAAAAAAAAAGGCTAAACAAAACAAACAAACAAACAAAAACAACCAACCAACCAAACAAAAACCCTACCAACACAGTAACTCTACTGAAATCTCATAAAAATGTTAAAAAGTGTATTTATCTCTGGAATCTCACAAGAACAAAGTTTCTCAGAAAAAGTTGCTGCAATCCAGTGAATATACCCATTGTTTATACAGTTGGGCTCCTGCTGTTTTTGGCAGAGAGAGGAAGGAGTTTCTCTCACACCAGTTCTGATGACTTCTGGTCCTTTTCAGTAGCTCAGGTTTACTGGGGGAGAAAGTTTCGGGATCAGGTCAGGAGAGAGAAATAAAACAGATCATGCCTCAGCAATTTAGATATTCAGTAAATTGTTCACTCATTGTACATGAATTTTGTTCCCCAATTGTATTTGATAATGGATAGTGCTTTAATGGTGGTCTGCAGGGTTGATGGACAACGACATGATAACATATCATGTCTTGGTTTTGCTCCTGTTGCTGATTTTGAACATTCCACTCTGACAGCTAGCCCAGCCTTGTTAAGATGAGGTTTGTATGCAGCCATGCTAAGGGGAAACTGCAAAACTGTGAGTTATGTGAGTAGCACAGGAACAGTTTTGCCTTGAATTGTAATAAAGTTTTAATTTGCATAAATGTTTGATACTTAGCTAGAATTTGAATTTCACTTAAGTTCATATGTTACCTCAGGATTAAAGCACTTATTTCTACAAATATTTTTCTCCTTCTCTGTTTCTTTCCCTTTCCTCTCTCACAATTGCCACTTAAAATCTTATCTGAAGACAGTAGATCTGAGGATAAGAACTGCTACCAGAGGAAGGAGAAAGCAAAATCAAATCAATAATAGTTAACAGTCCTTTGCTGCTCAAAGGATGCTCTTCTACTGCATCCGGACAAAGTAGAGAATACTTTCAGTGTTTTTTAGAAATAACTGACCTGGTCCCATTTTATCAGAATTCAGTTTGCTCATTTCTAGGACACTACCATTTGTAATGCTCTGGAAGGCTTGGGGGGGAAATTTCTGGGAGGAAATGTATGGCATTTCCAGCAACTGAAACTTGGATCAGGCAAACTTTTCTCCTCTCAGTTTCCATTTGTCTAGGGTTGGATTCTACTTGCTTTTTGTTCCTTTGTTTTTCTGAAGAGTGTTTCAAGGAAGACAGGAGGATCTTGAACCTGAAAAGGTATTCAATCTGAACATTTTGCTCATAAAAGGCAGAGCAGAGCAAAGCTCCAGCAGCTAATGTCATAGGCAAGGGTTTTGATGATTCTGAACTGGAAGTCTCATTAAATAATAAAGGACAATGTAAAATATAATCAGATTCAGAATGACTGGAGTCATTTATGTACCTGCCTAATAGAGTGCAAATGGAGTTCACTGCAGATTCAAATACATTAGTAAATTCTAAAGGACCACAAGATATGAAATAAATAGTAACTCATGGTAATAAACCAACAAGGAAATAGATTTAAAGGAAAGTGTAGGAAAACGCTGTACTAAAAAATATCAAGGCTGTCAGCTGTAATGAAGAAAACTGCCAGGAATATTTCTTGGAGAATATTCAAAAGAAAAGGTCTAACACAAAATAAATACTACAAAGGGCTGTATATAATGCTTCTCATCAAGAATGTGGTTATCTCTCATATCATCATAACTCCCTTGATTTGTGTTATAACAAAAGATTGAGAAAGTAGAACTTATTCTTACTTGGCAATAGAATTTTATAAGGTCTTAATTTCAAGCTTCTAAAATTGTAAATGGATTGATAATGTTGATCCCCGTTGTACTTAGCAGTTATATTTCTGCCTTGGAGAAGTTTGCAATCTGAGGAGCCATAAATTTATCACAGGCTCCAAATTGCTTTTTATTCAAAAATTAATTCTGGAAAAGAGAAGGTTTAAACTCTTCCTTCCTTCTAGATTAGGTCTTCTCCTGTTTTCCAAGCTTGTACCTGGACATGTATATTTTAATTCTCTCAATACTGCAATATGCCATGTCTCATTTTTGTCACTTTAAGTGAATGCATACCACTCCTTCTGGTTCTGACTTAAAGTGGAATATCTGAAAATATACTCCCATGGTGCCCTAAGGTAATGAGAAAGCAGTATCTTGGAGGTGCTTATAATTTGTCTTTCAGGTATGATGGAAAATGGATACTTAGAGGGGTGGGCTAGTGGTTAAAATCACTTGTGCCAGTGCAACCTTTCCAAATTTGCACACTAAAAATTTGCACCAGCTTTACTTTCTGATGATACCTGAGCTACATCTTATGCAGTGTCAGAGGGATTTGTGTGTGGAATTATGTCACACTTATACAAGGCTCTACCACCAGTGGTAAATTAAATCAGTATCAAAAGACCGTTTTGGAGGGAAAATCCTACAGACTGTTCTATATAGACCCAGGTTATAAGAATGTTCTTGTCTTTTATAAAATAGAAACATTCAAACACATCTGTTCACCATTTTGGAGTCCTCACAGTTGTGATTTTGCAAGAAGATTGAAACTAAAGAGCTATAGTCAGGACGAAGTGATAACTTACAAAAGGGGCAAGGGCTGCAGCTAAGGTTGTGTCTTTTATTAGACCATGGTATGGAGCTGAGAAACCCATAATGTTAGGACAGAAAAGGACAGGCTTGAAAAGAGTCAGCAGACTTTTGCAGTCACTCTGGATATAGACATGATTATTCAGGTGGACAACTGGAAAAAATTATGTATGCTGGAGGGGAATGATAGCAACAGAGTCTGCAAATGCATTAATGAATATATTAGAAAAGATCCAGCAGCAGATTTTTCTTTTGATTTTGAAAACAGAAGCAGTATGACTGTGGTTCACCCTATCCAATAGCATCCAACTGCTTTTTCCTACTTGTTATTGTCTTTTAAATTCCTTCAAGCTTGAATGTCAATTGAAATGATCCAGAATTTGAATTAAGTTTAAAAAAAACAGGAGCCATTTGGTAGCATTATGGCACATAGGACACACTGAAGAAAGTTACAGGAGTTCGTCCCAACTTGGCAGAGGAGCATGCCCTACAAACAGCAGTTGGAGAGGAGAGTCATTATGTTTCCAGCCTAAAATGAGACTTGAAGAGGAAAAGTGTTTCTCATAGATCAACTTCCTTACAGCAATAGCCATTCAGAATCAAGTGTTTTCTTTTTGCTTGTTGGATATTAAGTTTCCTGCTTTCCAACTGCTTAACTGTCAACAGTAATCCTCTCTACACTGGGATGGGGCTTTTGAAAGGATATGATAGATAGCGCATTTCCCGGACTGGAGATGAATGAACTCTTTTCTCTCTACCAAGCTTCCTTTAATTCTTAAAATAAGGTCCTCACCTGAGATTAGGCAACAAGCTTGCATTCTATAAATGAATAGGGAGACATTTATTTTTTTTTTAGCTTGAGTGCTATTGTAACAACTAGTTACTAGACTGTGGTAGATTGAGTGCAGTCATTTCTGTTGTGCTTCCCTGAAGGGGAATGAAGTGACCACTTCATTGTCAGTAATTCTCTAAAGCTATTAATTGGATGTATATAGGCATGTAATAAATATGGTAAGGAAATCTTTTGGAATCTTTTCTTGAAGATTCAGAATGTATCTTGGATAAACTTATGTATAAAGGAAAAGTAGACATTCATTTGCATAGGATTACATTTGGTCTTAATTCACCATATTATGAAACAGTAAAACTATATTTATTAGTGCTTTTTGGGGATATGACTGTCTTTTTTTGATGTTGATTACATTTGGTTTCCAAATTCTCTCATACACTGACTAGAAAGGAACATTTATAAGGGGAAAAATCCCACCCTTGTACAAATGCGTTATTAAATATTTTCAGTCTTCGGGCATACTGGTTATGTTTTAGCTAAATATGCCTTAGCCCCATAGTAAATGTCTCTTTTTTTCAAAAAAGTCTTTTTTTCCCCCTTTCCAATAATGGTAAGATTTGCTAAGAGTTAACTGTCTGAATAAACATCATAGCCGTATCAGTTCAGGGAAAAAAAGCAAAATAATAACTGTCTTAACTAACATTTCAGATACAGTGTTACCTCTGTGGCATCTGTTCAAGTTCAGAAGGAATAATGAATGAAATTGTTCAAATTTCAGAAGACAGACACATTTTTTTATATAAAATTTATGAGCAATCATTCTAGAAACCATCAGCTCCTAGGAAGTGGCAAAGTGAGTCATAATTAATTTACAAAATCATTTTAGAAAATTAACATTATTTTTGCCATTTAATTTACTCTTATTTTAATAAATGAATTAGGGATTCTACTCCACAATTGCCATAAATTCCTCTTAGAATAAAGGAAACATAAAAGTACAGTTTCTGAAGATGTGATACATATTTGAGAGTATATCACAATTAGAAGTATTTTCTATTTCTCCATCACATGGCAAATAAAGTGTCTAAGTAACTCAAAATGTACAATTAAAAGGTAAATATAGGGAACTTGAATTGCTTAGTCTAGAGAAAATGGGTTTGAGGGGAGTCTTATTGCTCTCTATAACTACCTGAAAGGAGGGTGTAGTGAGGAGGGTGTTGTTTTTTTTCTGCAAGTAACAAGTGATAAGGTGAGAGGAAGTGGCCTCAAGTTGTGCCAGGGGAAGTTTGAATTGGGTAATAGGAAAAATTTCTTCACTAAAAGTGTTCTCAAGCACTGGAACAAGCTTCCCAGGGAAGTGGTTGAGTCATCATTCCTGCAGGTATTTAGAAGATGTGCAGATGTGGTGCTTAAGGATATGGTTTAGTGGTGGACTTGGCAGTGTTAGGTTAATGGTTGAACTCAGTGATCTTAAAGGTCTTTTTCAACCTAAATAATTCTATAATGCTTTGTTTCTATATTCTCTGAATGACTGTTGTTTTTAGAACTAGTTGTACTGCTAGAAAAAACTGTGTTAGTGGATGTTCTGTTGGTCAGCATGGGGTTTATGTCCATGACATTTGAGGGAGGAATTTATGGTAATTGTGGAGTATTGCTAAGATTGTTGATGGTAAATTGTGGACATCTTGTTAAGATTAATTATGGTAAAGCAGAAGGAAAAGTCTTGAGGGTAGGGCCTCTGTTTTCCATTGGTTGACCATTTTCTGGTACTAGCCACAAAACTGGATTTCCATGTAAATCCCTTTTAAATATGTTTGTTTTTATATCATTATAAAACACTGGAAGCAAAACAATCATTGAACTAAAAATCAGTAAGCATTTTTAATTCAAAAAAAGTTCAGTAAGAAACCCTTCATTAACACTAAAATTCTTTTGTCTTTTTGGTTTACCAAAAGCACTTTCCAGTTCCTCAGCAGTCAGAAAGCTCTTTATGCTAACCTCAGATTGTCAGCTGATTTTGCAGCCAGATTTATAAGGTCTGACTCTGGGCTTGTAGCTGTCTTTTTCAGAAGTAGTAAGGAATATTACTGTGTTTTGTCAAAAGTGGAAGAGTTACAGGCCTTAAGTTGCAGATAGATACATTGTTCAAAGTTTCCAGGAGTATCTGTGTTTCTGTGCTTCCAATCAGCATAATTTCACAGAGATCAGAACTATTTCCATTTTCTTTCTTTCTTTTTTTTTTTTTTTTTGTCCAGTTACCTTCCAACGCTGAAATGAGACAGATCTAACCTCTATGCACAAGGTGTCAAATATCTCCTCACTACCTTAAGTATGACTTTATACCCCCCCCCAAAAAAAAAAAGTTATAACTAAAATAGAGTTGGAGTCCTTGATCTACCCATAGGCAAAAAATTGCAAACATTTCAGTATCAGGACAAAAAAGTCTGGGTTTACATACTGTATTGAGAACCCTGTGGTGCCTCCACTGCTAGCACAAATTACCATCACTTCACTGAAATCAATGAAACATTGACAATTTACACCAATCGACAACCTTCACATTGTCTCTAAATTTATGTGTATATTAGAGAGTAAGTGAAATCCCACATTTTAGTGACTGTTGTTGTTCTTTGTTGTTTATTTAGAATAATCTTCCTATTTGAGATTGCTGTTGAAGTGGAGTAATTGAAGTCTTACTCTAAGATCTCTTGAGTGCCTATAGCTCTCACTGTTCATGTAATTGCTTTTTAAACCCTTGAAGCCTATGTCAAACACACATGCCAAGTAATTAATTCTATTTTCTTGGGTTTATTCCTGCCAGTGGTAAGCATCTGTGGAACATTTATTTTGGAATATTTATCTTTGATATGAAACACAGTGTTCTAGTCTCCAGAAAAGGAGCTCGTGAAACAAGATGAATATGAATCATCAGACACCCTTGAGATGACAAAGACCAACCATATGTATTAGCAAGAATACAATCAATGAGTGATAGGAATCAGAATTGTAGACTAGCTCAGGTTGGAAGGGACCTCAAAAGATCATCCAGTACAACTTTTCATGGGGAAGGGAGTCTAGATGAGATTATCTAACACCCTATCCCACTGCACCTTGAAAATCTCCAGCAATAATGACTCTACTGTGTACCTTGGGAGTTTGTTCCAGTGAATGCTCTCATTGTAAAAAAAATTTCTTTCTTATATAAAGATGAAACCTCTCTTGGTACAATTTGTACCCATTGCCCCGTGTCTTCTCCATGAGGTTCCTTGTGAAGAGAGAGCCTCTGTCCTCATTGCAGCCACCCTCTAACTACTGGAATGATGTAATGATGTCCTGTCTGAGATTTCTCTTCTCCAGGGAGAAAAGATCTAACCATTTCAGTCTTTCCTCATAGGGCTGATTCTTACATAATCTTCTGTCCATATCTTTCTTGAATTATAGGGACCAGAACTGGACACAGTACTCCAGGTTCAGCCTGACAGGAGCTGAATAGAATGGGATGATCACAGCCCTGTCTCTGCTAGTAATGCCCCTGCAGATGCAGCCCAGGATCTGACTTGCCTTTATTGCTTCAGCAGCACACTGCTGACTCACATTCAGCCTGTTGTCCACCAGGACCCTCACATCATATTTAGCAAGTCTGTTCCCCAGTCACACAGATCCCAGCCTTATCTGGGCTCTTCAATTATTCTGTTCCAGGTGCAGGACTTTGCACTTGTCCTTGTTAAAATTCATACTGCTCTTGCTATCCCACCTTTCCAGCCTGGCCAGGTCTGTCTGTACAATGGCTCTCCCTTCTGACATGTTGACCTCACCACCTAGTTTGGTGTCATCAGCAAACTTGGTGAGAGTGCTTTTAATCACAACATCCAGATCATTTACAAAAATACTGAACAATGTGGGGCCCAGTAGTCCAAGAAACAGCACTTGTGACAGGCTGCCAGCCTGAATAAAAAACATTGATCACCAAACACCCTTTTTGTGCAGCATGTTAGACAATTTCCTCCTCATCTTGCAGACCACCAATTCAATATTTATCTTGACAGCTTGTTCAGGAGAAGGCTGAGGGAAATGGTGTCAAAGACTCTGCTGAAGTACAGGTAAACAATATCCACAGCTCCTCCTGTGTCAACAGAAGTTATTATTTTGCTGTAGAAGGTGATCAGGTCAATCTGGTATGATTTGCCCTTGGTAAATCTGGGCTGGCTTTTCCCCATCACCTGTTTCGTTTAGTTAGTGATAATTTATAGGAGAACTCGTTCCATTACTTTTCCAGTCATTAAAGTAAGACTAATGGACCTGTAGTTACCTGGGTCTTCTTTTGAAATCTTCTTGTAGATGCATATGATATTTGCCCTCTTCCAGTCATCAAGGATGTCTCCTGGTCTCCAGAACTTTTAAAATATTATAACAACAAAGTCAGTCTTCTCTCTTAACACCCTGGGGTGGATGCCATCCAGGCTCATAGATTTATGTGGCTTGAGCACTTGCAAGAGGTTACAGACATGCCCTTCCTCCACTACTGATGGGTCAACACATGAGTTGTCATAGCTACTTGATCCTGCAGTCTGGGGTCCAGTAATGACATAGGCAAAGAGAGTAATGAGAACCTCTGCCTTGTCAGCATTATTAGTGACTAGATTCCCTGCCCCATTCTATATTTGACCTGCATCTTCTCTGATCTTCTGCTTACTGCTCACCTATCTGAAGAGCCCTTTCTTGATGCTCTTGACATCTTTGGCCAATTTTGGTTCTTGCTGAGCCTTAGCTTTCCTGACTGCCTCTCTGCACGCTCTAGCAAGGTTCTTGTAGTTCTTGGCTATCTTTACATAGATGGTATGCTTCTTTTTTGCTTTTAAGCTCATCCAAAATTTTATCCTTAAGATAGGACAGTCTCTTCTTCTGCCTTCCTCCTTTCCCTTTGTAGAGGAAATGGACTGTTCTTGTGTTTTCAGGAGGCTGTTC
Organism: Tyto alba; assembly: GCF_018691265.1. Taxonomy (NCBI): domain Eukaryota; kingdom Metazoa; phylum Chordata; class Aves; order Strigiformes; family Tytonidae; genus Tyto; species Tyto alba. The sequence goes on along the minus strand of NW_024881275.1, from coordinate 18,795,885 downwards.
TTGAATAACACCCAGCACTTAAAAGCTCCTTTGCCCTCCATGGATACTTTCCATGGAATCCCTTGCATCTGAGCTCTGAGTATACTGAAGTTGGCTATCCTGAAATCCAGAGTCTTTGTCCTGCCACCGGTCTTCAGCGTGCTCAGCAAGATTTTAATCTCCACGATGTTGTGGTCATTGTATCCAGAGCTACCAATGGTAGTTATGCTGTTAAGTGAGTCTTCTCTGTATGTGAGCAGTAAATATAGCAGTGCTCTATTCCTAGTCAGCATGTCCAGTGTCTGCATCAGGAAGCAGTACTCAGTGCATTCTAGGAACCTAATGGACAACTTGTGCACTGCTGTACTGTTTTCCCAATAAACATTTGAATTGAAGTCACCCATGAGGACCAGGTTCTGTTGGCCAAAGTCTTATTATAACAACCAAAGTAAAGTTTTGTCATCCTTGTCATCCTGACTGGGAGGTCAGTAGCAGATACCTAACATAAGATCCCCCTTGGTGATGATACCTCTAATATTGAACCAAAGACATTTGATATAACTTTTTTGGTATCCATAGCTCACCTCCATAGACTCAAATTTCTCTTTTATGTAAAGTGTAATTCCACCTCCTCTTCTTCCCTTCCTCTTTCTGAAAGCATTTATAGCTATCCATTGTGGTCTTCCAGTCATATGAGTTTTCCCATCAAGCTTCTGTGATTCTCACATCATAACTCTCAGGCTGTGCACAGACCTCCAGTTCCTCCTGTTTGTTGCTCAGACTGTGTGCAGTGGTTTACTTGCACTTGAGGTGGCTGGACTTTGGGGTTCTGTATTTGGAAAAGGTTAGGGAACATTCCTTCTCTGATATGTTCACTCATCCACCCTCTTGTTTATAGATACACAGGTGTCACAGCTTTGGAGACCACACACCCCACACACACACTACCCCTCCTCCCCATTCTTTAGTTTAAAGCACAATTCACTAAGTCATCAAAGATTCTCCTGCGTTTTCTAGACAGGTGGATCCCAACTCTCCACAAGAGGCTTTATTCATTGATAGTTCTACCATGATGATAGAAACTAAAACCTTGGCAGCAACACCAGCCACAAAGCCAGGTATTGATCTGCATGATGTGTCAACTTTTCCCTGTACCCTTATCCCTGACTGTCAAGAAAAGGACCCATCCTTTTCACTTGGGACCCCGGGGATCTGAAGTCCTGCTTAATTTTGCTCCAGTTTTGCTTTACCATGTTACTATTGCCCATATGGAAAAGAAGAAGGGCATAGTAGTCTGTGCTTTTAACTGGTTATGGCAGACTCTCTGTGACATCCCTGGCAAGTAGCAAACCTCCCCTAACTGTACATCAGGCTGACAGCTGGGTGCTTCAGTGACTCTCAACAGAGGGACCCACAACTAGAACTTGCAACCTCCTTTTGCAGCTTTTAGTATGTGCTACTAGTAAGATATCTCCCTGCGAATCTTGTTCATTGGTTTTGTCTGCTGCCAAGACTTCATGCCTTTTGCTGACTGATACATATGAGAAAGGAGAGTGAAGCAATATCCTTTTCTCAAGGGTCACCAGAGACCATGGCATCTCATCCAAGGTGCTGTCTGTTCACTGTTGAAGCTCTTTGGTAGCTTGAAATCAGTGCCACAGGGCCCAGTATTTCCTTTTGCAAAGTCTTGAATAATTATCTATTTCATGTTCATCCCCCCTAATATAGTGTAACCTGCGAACTTCTTCCTACAGCTTCTTCACTTGCTGCCTGACTCAACCAGAACATACCCTGCACAGGTGGCCAGGAGACTGGGGTGCAGTTTTTGCAGTAGGAGTTATGCTCCTCCATTCAACAGTGGCAAAGCTATGTGTGGGGTCCTGTGTCCAGTTTAGGGTTCTGCAGTGCAGGAGAAAGATTAACAAACTGGAGAGAATCCAGTAGAAGTCTTCGGTGCTGGTACTTGTTGATAGATCATGGCTTATGGGGAGAGGCTGTGGGAACTGGATAGGTTTAGTCAGAAAAGAGAAGATGCTAATCAGAACCTTTGCCTTCCTAAAATTGAAGTGAGGGCTAAGGCTTAGAGACAAATGGAACCATGCTCTTCTCTGAGTGTCCCAGTCAAAGGACAAGCTGTAATGGTCACCAGCTGAAGTAAGGAAAATGAGAACTCTAGTAAAAGAAAAAAACTTTTCTGTCCAAAGAGAGTGTTGTGGTTTGAGACTGGTCAGCAGCCAACCACCACGCAGCCACTCTCTCCCCCTTCTCTTCCGGCAATAAGAACAGACAGAGAGCTAGGCCTGGGGTTCGAGATAGGACTGGGATGGGGAAAAATCACCCTTCATGGTCATGAGCAAAAGGCAGACTTGTTAGGGGAAGAAAAAAAAAGAACATACATTTATTACAGACACTTACAACACTCAACAGAATAGGACAATGAGAAGCATTGACACATCTTGAGAACACCTTCCCCCCATCCCTCCCTTCTTCCCAGGCTCAGTTCTTCTCCCAATATCTCTACCTCCTCCCCCAGCAGCGCAGGGGCAGGGAATGGGGGGTGCAGTCAGTGATGCCGCTTCTTCCATCTTCAGTGGGGGGAGCTTCTGGAACTTCTTCACCCTGCTCCATCGTGGCCCCTTTCTCACAGGAGACAGTCCTCCACAAACTTTCTCCGATGTGAGTCCCAACCCACAGGCCACAGCTTTCCCCATGCTGCTCTGTTTTGGGTCACCAAGTTTCTCCAACTGGAATCCCTCCCACGGCTGCAGCCCTTCCCGAGCTGCTCCACTGTGGAACACCCCCGCATGCTGCAATTCTCCCAGCGCTGAACTACAACAGCGGGATCTAACTTTTCCCACAAAACCCTGGTCTTCTTTGGGCACAGCACCTTGATCATCCAGGCGAAAAACACAGGCCATAAATCAGTGTCTGCTCCACCGTAGATCTCCATGGGTGACAGGGGGGGCCGCCCTGCCGTCTCACCACAGGATACAGGGGGGTCTCTGCTCCGGCACACCTCCCCCCTCCTTTCTTCCTCCGTTCCACCACTGACCTTGGTGTTCACGCAGCTGCAGCAACTCCTCCTCACAAGTCCGACTGCACGTCACCAAGTCCCTTCTTAAATACTTTATCACAGAGGTGGAGCTGGTTGGCTCAGTTTTCAAGCAGAGGTGGAGCTGACTTGGAGCTGGGGGAGCTTTGAGAAGCTTCTCACAGGGGGCCGCCCCGATAGCCCTCTCCCCTGCCACCAAAAAAAACCCACCACTCACTCAAACCCAGGACAGAGAGGCTGTGGAAACCTTAGTGGCTTTGACCACTCAAGGTGCCAATCAACCTGCTCCCACATCAGAATTATCTGTGCTTTGAGCAGAATACCACAGTAGACATCTTCCAGAGTCACCTTCCAACCTTAATTATTCTATGATCCTCAATTCAGAAATAAAGATGAAGGGATACATGAATAGTGATCAGAAAGAGTCTGAAATCATTGAGATAAGATTCTGTAATTGGACCTGGAAATCCATACTGTGAAGCTGCTGACCATTTAGCAGTGCTTCAAAAAGGATTCTGTGGGAATAGCACACTAAACTTGCATAAGCGAGTTGATGTCTCTGCCCTCCCCTCCAAATTTCTGCGATGAACTACCAATTTCTATATGCATCATGAGTAAATTCTCTGTTGATCTTGATGCTTTGAGGTCTCAGCCTGAGATCTTGTTCTGTTTGGAGCATTGTGATATATGAAAGAGGTAAACAAGCTGGAGAGAGTCCAGACAGGAGAACTAAGAATGTTGGAGCTTCAGGAAATACATCCTTTGAGGAAAGGTTGATGGACATTCTTTATTATTTATTTAGACTAACAACAGAGAAGTCCAAGATGTAATATATTGTGATAAAATTCTATTACAGAAAAAAAGTATCCCAAAGGTGGAATACTCGATTATTTTCTGTGAAGAAAGATAGAAGATATAGGTTTAATTTACAAAAGAGACTGAGCTTAGTTCTTGACAAATATCCAACTCTTGAAGAGGTAAAACAGGATATCCAGAAGTTCTGGATGTTTTCCATTTAAAATATTGAAGAACAAGTTAGACAAATCTTTGCAGTGGGTTATGCACATAAAATTGGATCATGTTGCAGGTAGTCTGCTTGTTGTCTTCACATTCCTCCAAGCCCTACATGTTTATGATATAGCCTTGCATGCTTTGTGGAAACCGCCTATACTCTCAGAATAGTCATATAGTCAACTGGAGTATATTCTTACTTTATATTTTGATGATAAATTTTGAAATACCAATGCAACGTTTACTAATTTCACAAAGATTTTAGTAACTGTGCAAACTTATACCAACAGTATGATACCGTTTTCTAGTAAACCTAGCAAGATTTCAGAACAACATCACTGATCACCACAAATCAAATAGTATTTTTATGATTCAAATGTACTTAAAGTTTACAATTTAATTTTACATAAAACCCTAGGCAACTGTATTATGGTATTTGACAACAAGATTATTTACCTATGCTCAGGAATAATATATGTTAATGGAAAAAATAAATTTCTTAAATGTTAATTTAAAATCTGAATAAGAGTTGACAAAGCTATCAGAATGACTCAAATATTTTTATTTTAAAATCATTTAATTCTATCATGAAATCTTCCAACTGAGTTTCACTTGTTTAGTGTGACATTAAATTACATCTATCAATTTTCAAAATATGATTTTAGTCTTTGCAACTCTTTAAATCAATATAACTCCACAACTGAATGAGGTTTCAAAGTATAGTAGAATTCTTATTAGAAATTATGTTTGCTTTTAATCAAAAGGATCCACACAGTTGTGAATTCCAAATTAATTTCATTATTATTTTCTTGCCTAATGATTGGTTGAAGTTTGCTTATACAATTAGTTTTCTCTGCTATCTTCACTCCAGAAAAAGGTCTGTGAGCAATCCTATGAAAAATGTCCATTTTAAATAGGACAATTTGGCAAAGAATGTGGAATTCTATGAAAATGTTTAATCAATTTTGATACAACTTTAATAGAATTGTCATAATGTAATATGAATTGACCACTGCCAAAGAGGTAATGTATTTGCATTCACAATACTACAGGCAGTTTTTTATTTCCATTTCCCGTGAGTCAGACAAACATGACATTCAAAATTGCATGCCATATTGTGATTATCTGGGGAGATAATTCAAGTCATCACACCATTATTAATTCTGAGCAGCAACTAAGTTAACAAGATCATACAACACTTTTGTTTTGGAACCAAACTTAGACTGAGCATTCACAGCAATGTTTGAGTGACAGTAGCACAAAATGCAGTATAAATACTACAGTTGCAGGCCAAAATATATTAAAGAACATTATGCTGGAGGATCAACCTTCCAGAACTAGCAAATGACATATTTTTTCAGCTCAGTCTGCAGAGTCTGAATTACAAGGTTTTGTATTTTCTCCAAGAAAAGCATAGGTTTGACTTTTAGGACTGACAGTGCCATGAAGCCATGGGTGAGGAGTTCATCTCGGGCCCTTTTCCATCTAGAGGTGAGGGACAAGTGGCTGAATCCTAGACCTCCTCTCAGACACATAGAATGGCACTCTCAAGACAATCTAGGTCTTTTGGAGCTGTGCACAATACTGGGTGATGAAGGGTCTGCTGGTGCCTGTCCCCAGCTCCTGCTAGATGACTGCCACTGGTTGGGGAACGACTAGGGTCTTGGTGATCTGGTGTAAGCATGTCCTCTCCCCATCTCTGCCATAATGGGTATCTGCACTTTAAATCATTCTCCTTGCAATATCCCATCACTTTTGTGTCAACAACTTTAGGTTAGACTGTCCAATTTTATTTCCATGTTACCAGCATTTTGCTTTGGGAAGAGAAATAATGGCTTGGACTATGTTAGACCTTAACTGAATTTTGATTGAAACATGTGGGTGAGAAAGATGCAAAGGCAGCAGGGGGTGAGTGAAGAGTTTCATTAAAGAAATGTTAACTTAAAGCATCCCAATGAGGCGTTACAAAAATCTTCTCAAAAAAAAATTGATTCGAGAGCTTTGATAATTTCCTGTCAGTCTTAATTTAAAACCATCAATCATGGTTTCATTCCAGAAAAGAAAGTCTTCAAACTAAAAAAAAAAAAAAAAAAAAAAAAAAAGAAGTTATCCTAAACTGTGTTATAGCTCGTGACTGCTGCTTTATTTTCTGTGAGACTCGTAGGGTACGGTCTGGGCAACCATTCACATGAACACGTATTATCCTTTTCCCAAACAGAGAGATTAATTCCTGCCTCATTCTATGATCTTCCTCATCCAGATACAATTTCCTTTGAACTTTACTCTTCAGCCCTCCCTTCACAACCAATACATTTGTTGTCACCAATACATTTATTATCCGATATATTAACCAATATATTTATTATCACACTCCAAAACCTGTTTGTGTACATGAATTCTTACTATTCACCTTTCACTTCCTCTATTACTGAGTTTTTCTATTTCTCTTCTGTTAAGATCTAGTCCCCAGGAACACCTAGACATACTTAGAAATTTCAAATTTCAATCTTTTTTATTTTTGCACTTCAAAATATAAACAGGTTAAATCAGTTGCAACTGCAGAAACAGCAGTTGGTTGGATTTGGTAAGTAAAGTGATTTGTGGTATTGCACAAAGAAATCCATTTTAACCTGGGTTGTATTGTTTAAGGATTCAGACCTCTGTAATGTCCACCTCACAATGTTTTTGAGAGAGTGAAAATGGGAGTCTTGCTTGTTCTGGTGAGGACAAAGGCAGGCTAATTGCTAGAGAAGCTGTCAGCTGGTCCCTATAAATCCCACAGAACACTCTGGATTGCATAAGCACCAAACATTTCCTGAACCCCCAAAACTGACTTGCATAGGTCCAAAAGCTACAATAATTTCTAGTAGAGGGCAGGTTAATTGTTAAATAAATAAATATGCCACCAGTATAGCAGGTTATCTGATTTTGTAAAATGGATTGTGATTGGTGATTCATAACCACAGATTTAGATCAGCTGTTACAAAATTAGAGAAATAAGCAGGGACATGCCTTTACCCAATGTTCATTTTGACTTTATAACATCATAACATAGCATTAGAAGTGACTGGGTGGATCAGGAGCTCAGCCGCTGGTGCCCTGTCTCAGTAACTATTCTCCTGAGACAAAAAAAGGCCCAAACAATAGGCCTCAAACCAAAGTTGACTTCTGAGTGAATGCCCCAACCAGCAACCAGCATCTTATCAGCAGCATGAAGCAACCAGCATCTTATCAGTGTGAAAATGCAACCCTGGGAACAATCCCTGGGAACTATAAATAAACAACAGGAAGTAACTATAAATCCCAAATGTAAAGAAAAACGGAGACTCCTCAGACGTGCCCGGATCCTGGCCAGATCTGAACACATCCTAGTGAGGCATTTGAATCTACCAGATATCTCCCGTGCATTTTGTATAGATTTGTTTGTTAAACTGTACAAAAGCCAGGCCCTCTCACAGCACAGACGCAGACCCCACCTACGAGTGGACGCCCTGCGTGGGACTTCCCATTGCCGGGAAAGGCTCTGCGACCCTTCGCTGTGACGGGGCTCCCCAGCTGGTGCATGGGTCGGGGGGATGGTAAAGTCGGAGGGCAACTGGTGATGGATATTTCTTAATCACTATAGCTAGCTTTATGTAGTAATGACTAGGTGCGTTACCTTGCTTATTCTTTCTGCTGCGTTAAACTAAAGTAAAACAATCCTATTCCTTCAGCTTGGTGTCTGTGTCCTTTGTGTTAACCCCGTCAGTTGGCAAAACATCTCCAAAATTAGAATGCTAGTTACTATTTATTGCTCTTGTTGGTGATAGATGGTAATTAATTATTCAGTTAATTAAAGCAGGTTAGATTTCAGCGTATGACAGCCTGGAGATTAGGAAATGACAAGGAGGAGTTCAAAACATCAGACTAATCTATTTTCATTGTTCCATATTTTTGAGACAATCAGGACAATCTTCTGTTGGCAGTCTCTAGTATGATTATAGTACCTATTATTTGATTTATTATAACACTCCACATTTGGTTTACGATTTGGAGATGTACTACTTCCAAGGTGCTAGTATCAATTATGATTAATAATTATGATTGTTTATTTCAAAAATTACTCTCAAACATTGACATGCCTTATACAATAAGAACCTTCCACACTAGATTTCTGTCTTTGTAAACTGTTACAATTCTGCAGAGCCAGCAGATTCTGGGTCTGCCATTTCTTGTGTTACACGCTCAGATTTTAACTTTGGGACGACTATTGCCAAGGTAATATCTTTAACATTCACCTGTCAAAATAGTAGTTTATAGTAGCGGGCATGTGTATTTTACCACTAACTCACAAAGAAAATATGGAACAAGAGGAATTTAATGTGAAGATATGAAAAGCTATAAGGACTACTGTTTAGTTTATTGGGAAATATTTCCTGGCACAGAGTTATAAACCTCTTTGTAAAAATCTCTGTTTTATTGAAATCAGCCACTAACATCCTTTCACTGCCTCCTTGATTCCTTGTCCAAGAAAAGAAGCATTTCTTAGTCCAATACTCTAATACAATTGTCAGTATAAATCACCAGAAAAATATAGAAAACCTTTGGAAGAACATCTGAAATTAATTTGGCAACTGAGGCACGTAACTGACACCCAGGGATAAACGAATAGAAAGCTATAAACTCCTAATAAATGATTCTGCATCACCACAGATATTCAGCACTTAGCCAAAAAACAGCACAGGGCTTTACATCTGGCAATAGTTTAGCCACACTTCAGATTACCTTGTTTACATGCTAGAATATAAATAAGCAAATGTCCAGAAACAAAAATTAACTTCCATCTATTTTAAGCTAGTTATGAGCCATTCTTAAAGAATCATGCATTTTTTTTCACAGTATTTGTGGGTTAGTGCATGAAGAATAATAAAAGAAGAGATTGAGCAAACAGAAAACTCCTTTTCTTTGGGATCAGCCAGACTAAAACCTCTTTATTAGAGTAACTTTTCACTCAGGATATGCTGTATGAGATATTCCAGGTTAACAGTGGTCATTTTTTTTACTGGTCATTGCACTGTTGCATCTTTCTCTGCTTTTGAAACTCACACCTAGCACTGATTTCTGATATCTCTGTTAAGATGTCACAATTATCACTCAGACAGTCACCGCAGTTCTAGCTTTCAGTAACAGAAATATGGAGGCCTTATCAGGAATTTTTCTCAGTCTCTTCATTAGCTCCATTGAAGGGATGGCATTATCAGATTCCTAAATAGCACCAGAGATATTTGTGTTCACCTGTAGTGAAGGCCTAGCAGTTTTATGAAGGAAGGTATTCTCGGCCCTTTAGAGTCTCTTGTGCATATAAAGGAACACAATGCTGTGAGGTTTAGAGTGACAGGCAGTAGTGGCCGCTGCCACTGTGATCCCTGAACTAATCAGCTTGGGTACTAAACAACTTTTGTGAGAAAACAGTTATTTAGAAAAAATAATTGGGTCAAATGTAGTGAAGTCTAGGGTCTAATTCTGGGGATAAAGATAAGTACATGAGGTCTCGTTGTTATTTATCTTCCAACCACCAACTACTTGCTCCTCAAAAAGGATTGCAAGGTATAGTGTAGATTAGATTTTACTTGATGTTTTCAAATGCTGAGAAGAAATATATTTGTCTGAGAGCTAGTTGGCTTCAGGTAAAGAGAGAAAGTTCCATCTTGTGTGAAAGCCGGTTAGAGCCAATTATAACCCAATTGATTTTTCTTGGCATTAAAAACCAACAACAAAATCAGTGCAAAATACAACTCCACCACCAATTTACCTCTAATTCCTTAGTGTTTCTGGATGGAGTCTTAACTGATAATAGGCATGCCCATGTGTGAGAAGGAGAGCTTTTATGTTTGAAATAGGGAAATTGTGGAAGAAATTGTTTTTTTAAAACCTTGATAAGGAAAAAGGAGGAAATATTTAAACCATTTGTTCTGCCATTTGAAAAGTGGGAGATTTGCTAATTATGTTTCAAGCACAGTTTACAGTGTCACTTATTTGAAGTATGCCTAAAATACATTTCCCACAGCTCTGTTAAACGGCAGAAAATGAACTGATTTTCCATGTGTGAAACACATTGCCAATACCCGCTAGCTATGTCCTCTGATTTCACCCAAAGTGTATTTGTTTACCTGCTGTAGAACTGGAAATGTTTTGGTTGCAATTTTGTATATATATAAAGAAGTGGTCATCTCTTCTTATGCAATCATATAACAGAAAAAGCTCATAAGAATCTGTAGGTGGTGTTAATAGGAGGGGAAGCCTGCATTCCACTCATCTTCATTGCCAGTTGAAATTGCAGCACACATTAGGTTTGATCACTGGTTACTGTTATATTTGGGAAAATTCAATTAACAAAATGAGATCTATCAGGAAAATCAGATGGTAGATTCATTGGCCTAATCCTGCTAGAGTCAAAGGATCCCTTACATATAACTGGTTTGTTAACAGAGAAGTGGGAAGAGGGGGAAGAAAGGAAAATATTTGGTTGGTATACACATGTATATGCATGCACTCAGAATTAACCATACATAAATTATAGCTAAGATGCTAAGTATATATATATATATTATCTTATAATAGACATCTCTTCTATAGTCTTAGGTTTAGCAGGAGTAAGGTATATATACGTGTGTGTGTTCATGTATGTGTGTGTGTTTATATATATGTGTGTGTCTATACATATGTATAGAGAGGGATATATGGATACTCAAAATACCCATATATCCTCCTCTCTAGATATATAGATATATATACATAAACACACACACTTACATACACACATGCATGTGTAGCATATATCCACATAATTATAAGTTACTGTGACATTAATAATGAGCAATAGCTTAGGACGGGTAGTGAAAAATATGATATCTACTTTGTACAAAGCAAGCTAGTAGGAATGAAGACAGATGTTCATTAGATGATTTTGTTAAGTACAAATACCACTCTTTTTTCTAAGCTGTTATTAAAACAATTATTTTTTTTTTTAAGTGCACAGTGAAAGCTGTAGCTTGCAGCACCCCATTGAGCATTATTACATTAATATAGTGAACTTACCCTATCTATCTGTCATTACCAAACCTCACAATGATATTCTGATTAATGATGCATACTACAGATTTCGCAGATGCCAGCCAGATGTTCAGAAAAAAACTAATGTTTTTTGGCTCAGGAGGTAAAGTATAAATCATATACATATTGACTCACCTAGTGGAACAAATGGAAGGTATTCCTAGGCAAATTTGCTATCTAACTCCAATTTATTTTTAGTTAGACAAGATACACGACACAACGCCCCATGCATTTCAGCCTTCTAGATACAACAACAGCCAAGAGGACCATGTAAATAAAGCAAAAGTTGTCCTGTTACTAGGGATGACTTCTGCTGTAAGGTACTCCCCTACCTCTTTCATCTGGCTGCTTCACAGAGCAGAAGTCCCAGCATGCAACTCCCAGTCAGTGGAAAGGGGAAAGGAAAGGAGGAGCTGCTGTCAGCACAGTTCCCAGCAAGGAGCCGGAGCAGACGGGTGGCTCAAGTCCAGCATCGTCTCCTCTCCACTAACCTGTGCTTTTACTCATTTATATATGTATTGCTATGAAGGGAAGAGGCCTACTTCTTTTTCAGTAGTGTTAATTAACTTCACAGCATTAATTTTTCTACCTCCACAAACAAGCTCCTAAATGTCTACCTTAGCACATTAATCAGGAGAGAGAAGTGCTGTGATGGCTTGAAAATCGTTTCAGGTTTGAAGAAAGTTGCTTGATCCATCAGGTGGGAAAAACAAAACAAGGGATGGGACTGGCCTGAACTCAAATCCTGCTGCTACAGACCATGTAGAGATCATGTCCTCCAGTTGTATAGTACAGCACTTAAATTTTGGCTTGGTTCTACTAAAAGCTTCACGGATCCTGAGAGGATGGGAGCTTATTTCCCAGTCTTCTACTGTTGGAGTAACTCTATGTGGTTGGCTACGTAACATTACCTAACCAAGTATTTATGGTCTAGCACTTTCTCTTGCACCTTTCCCATTTAGGAGGTTTCTGTAGTACTTTTGATACTGAGATATTTCTTGCTGACTTTCAAGGAGTAGCAATGTGAAGAAGATAGGAAGCACATGGAGTCACCAAAGGCTTCCCCAGCAGCCTCAGTTTAAATATTTTAAACCATATCAAACCAGCTTCAGACAGTATTGACTGACAGTGTTCACACATATACCAAAGGATTTCTGTAAAAAATAAAGTCACTGAAGAAAGGAGTCTATCTGCACTTGTTGGTTACCTGTATTTACATATTATTCTTCAAACTCTATTGTTTTCATGGTATCAATAAGCAATTGGCTGGCTGAAACATCAGAGTTATGAATCTAGGCAGGACAGTATTAGGCTCTTCCTACCTACACCTTTAGCCCATCAGGGAAGCGTCCTCTTCTCCACTCACATGGCATTCAAAGGCTGCTGCAGTCTCAGGCATTGCTTGGCTTGATCCTCTCTTGACTGCAGATCTGAAATCAGCTCTGAAACTAGAAGTGGAAGAAAATCTGAGACAGTGCATCAGACCTGAATGACATCTGAAAAAAAATATGCTGTCTTTATCTGCTTCTAGGGCCACCCTCTTGTCTGCCCAAATGCTCATAGTGGTTTCCGTATTTTGTTTACCTGAGCAAAGGAGCAGCAACACAACTCTCATAAGAGTGTGTCTGGTCACTCTCTCCCCACTTATGAATATGCTTTTAAAGAGAGCAGCAGAACCTTTCAGGTATGGATGAATGGTCAAGAAGTTCAGTTTTGGGACAGACGGAGAGTAGCTAGGGGAAATGTATAGTATACTGTGTGGCTCAGCAATTCTCCCATCCCTGTCACTTTTTCTGCTCACTGCTCTTCACTACTGCCAGAGCAGCACAAATGCATCAAGCTCAGTTACTGCATGAAAGCTTTCTGCAGGGTACAGATTTTTAGTCACACTGCGTTGAACAGTGAAGATGGAGCAGAAGTGCGCTGCACAGCAGAAAAATAAACTAATAATGCATTTTCCGCCTTGCCGAACAATTGCAATTTGCTCAATTTACACCCACTCTCCAGATCAGGGTCTGCAAATGGTGGTTTGGTCAGTGGAGTTTAGTGCAAACAATAGTGAAGATTTGAAAGTAATCACCATTATTGCTGTCAGATCCTGGTATTTGATTTGGATGACAGCAATTTTTTGATTTGTAAGGGAGATAAGGAAGCAATAAGACATACACAATAGTTTATTTAACCTATTATTTCTACTACTATTCATTGTATCGTACACTGAATCTGGACAGACCATAAACTACTAAAGCTATTCACCTTCCAGTGTGTGTGCCCAGTGTTGATGAGCTCCTAATTTTAACATGTCTACATCCAACATAGTACTGATGCTGAAACTAAGTGTTTGGAAGGGGGAAAAACTATTTTCTATTTCTCTTATTCAGAATAATATAATAATTACTGAAGGTTGTCAGCAGATTGACAGCATTACAGAATTCCATCAATGAATTTGGGTCAGTTTTAGTGGCTTCACACTGCTGTCATGTGATCATGCCAATTTTGTAGCTCATGTGAGACCGCAGAAACATTGATTGGAAGTCTAACCTTATGCTCAAATCAGGACCACGGCCAATACTGTGCTTCCATCTTGTTAAGTCTTGAATAAGATGGAGACTTCACAGTGTCTCTGGGTGACCTGTGATGCAGTACCCTTCCCAGGGTTGGAAAAGGTTTTTCCAGAAGTTCCATCTGAACCTGCCGAGCTGCAATTTGCTCCTTGTTAAGGTGTTCAACCCTACTGAGAAGTTTGACTCAGTAATTTTTGTAAAACCTCCAAAGTAATTGTAAGCTCTTAGATCATCATCCTTAGCTCCTCTCCACCAGGCTGCATAAACCCTTTGCTTGCTGCTAGCTGCCTGATATTGAACCATTCACTATTAACATTGGAGTATGCCAGTGCTTCCAGATGAAAATGCCACAGGAGACTGTGTCAGAAGCCTTACTAAATTCAAGGTGTCTTGTGTTCACCACTGTCCCAGGCTGGTCTAGCATAATTTTGCATTGAAAGACAATTGTTGATCCTGATTCCTGTCTTGTCCTTCATGTGTATGGAGATGGTTTAATAACAAACATATGAACTACTTGAAAGAAATAATAAGCAGTGTCAGCTTACCTGCCACTGACTCAAACACACCCTGCCATTTTCTTAAGCAGCGAAATCAAAATACACTAGTGGTTATACTCTTCTCTGACCAACAGTAATAAAGACAGCAAGTTAGGCCTCACATGGATTCACAGGGAAGGTTTTGTGTCCTTAAATTCACATCGATGAAAAGGCAGTTCAAATTATCAACCAAACATACACTGATCAAGACCATTAGCGATCTTCTCTCTGGTTCATATATGATTATTCTCCACTGTTTGGCATGTAGGACTGCAGAAAGGCAAAGTAATTCTTGGTTTCATTTGTACCAGGAGAAGTTAAACTAAATGATTCATGTTTCCATGTGTTTTGCTAGGGCAGATAAGTACAGAAATCAGTTTGTTCTAGTGGGTCAGCAGAGTGGAATATAGAAAGCAGGAGAGTGAAGTATGATTGTTTTGTCTTCAGTGTGCTAACTAATGTGGGGCAAATTAAAAGTTATTTTGGGCTATAACTGTTCCCCAGCAAATACCAATTGATTTCCATGATATGTTATAGATATACACTGTAACTTTTCAATCTATTGACAAATATGAACAGTGTTAATATAGAAACAAAGGTAAATTTCAGTGCACCATAGCATTTTTTTTCTGCTGTTTCTTTTATCAGTGAAGAGCCCTTTCCCAGCAGAAAAATCTTGGTGGGTTTTTCAATTGTGTTTTTTAACATTTATTACAAAAATTGGAAATCCCAGAAGTTAATCAGGTCCTGCATGAGCTTCTCAAAACCACATACATTACTGCTATCAGAAACATCCTCACTAATTTTCCAGATTTCAAGAGTGGACAAAATAATGTAATGAACTTACATTAATAAATACTTTTTCTTTGTAACAATGACCATATTAAGATATCTGTCTTGTGGTCTTGCACAGTGAATGCAGTAACTCTGAGGTTGACTTGTTCCTTATTCTTAATGGTAGTTTTTGGTGGGGGGAAAAAAAAAATACATTGGGGCCTTGCACATCATTAAAAGTTGCATTTACTGCTATAATTACATCTAGACTTTTTACAGAGGACTGGATGTGCTTAGGCTTGTGTTCCATAAATGATGAGCTGTGTGAATGTGTCTCCTTCACAGTGGCAGGTGGAAGGAATTATGACTTCCTCTGCTCCTGTAAAAGGGCAGCCAGAGAAGGTAAAATATCTTAAATCAGGCCTTGAAATACTGGCAGATTCCTTCTTGCTGCAAGCATAGCAAGGCTGGAGTGAAATATGCACACTCTGGAGCAGTCCTGGCTTTTTGCCTGAGTTAATTGCAAAACCTACTGGAAGGTAAGATATCCACAATACTGGGTCATCCAGCACTTTTGAAATGATCCAGAACAAATGCATGACTGCATTTCTTTTGAATTAGGTGAAACAAGATATGGAACTCATCAGGCAAAAAGTAGTCTGCCTACATGAAATTAAACATGTCAAAATGTTTTGAGCAAAGTTGAACTCACAGTGTGGGTTTGTATCAGATCTGTGCTTTGTGAGAGGCAGCTGCAGTCTTTTTGATCTGGTATCGGGAGAGTAAAGAGTGGATATTCCTGACAGATACAGCTCCTGTTTCTTAACTCTCAAGTATTCCTTCTACTACCTGTTTTTGTATAAACAGACAGCTGTTACATGTAAGCTGTAATTCATCTGTGTCATTATCTCTGTGTGAGAACATTCTTGATTCCTTTACCTCAGGATTCATTGGTCTAAATACAGGGAAATGGAGTATTGCAATTTCTTGTTTGGACAATGAAAAGTTTATACACTCTTCTTCCCACCTGACTTGGACCAGAAAAAAGTTGTATATACCACTTTTTAATATTTTTTTTAGATACCACAGCTGGTCTGTCTCTCTGAACTGCTAGACAAAAGTCACCACATCTTTTGGTTGCTCAGAAAGCCCTGCTGTGTACAGCTACACAACACTACACAACAGGATGACAGCCACCTTCCTGAAACCTTGCTGTACTGATACATGTATTGCTTTCACTAGTGGTTTCCAGTTCCAGTAGGACACAGTGGGATGGACATTTGATCATTTTATGGGCCACATGCAGAACTGCTAGCCCAGCTCCAGCCTGACTTCCCATCCAGGCCAGCACACAAGCCAGGTGTAGCAGGCATCAGTCTGTCTAAGGCAAGGGAAAGGTGGCACTGGTTCCAAGTGGGAACACTCCAGGCCTTCCTCCTCACAGTGCTTCTTACACTGAGGGGGCGACATCAAGGATGTCAGACTTCAGCTGTTTCTGACCTTTATATAAATACAGACTCACAAATGGAGAAGAATTCTTGCATGCCCACCCACACACATCCACACCCCCACCACCACCCCACCCTCCCAAACACACATAGGACATAACTTGAACCTCAGAAAGAACAGCCTCTCATGGTGCTCCAGGGTGGGTATATGGGAGAAGTTCGAAATTCTGCATTAGAAATTCTCCAGATATATGTGTGACAGAAAAAGATATGATCATTTTTCTATTAATTATGTTTCTATTGCCATTTGAGAGCACTAAGGATCCAGAAAAACATGACTCTAGAGCACACAATGAGCTATGATGCTGCGGGTGAATTCATTTATCACTTTCTCTTTACTACTGTTTATCAGTTTACACTAAGCTAGGTTTAATAGCTTTTTCATAACCATCTTTTTTTTCCCTAAAAATTGTTAACAATTCTTCATTTCATGAGCCCTAAAAGTGTGCTTTGGAAGTGTGTTCCCTAACTTACAGATAAAGGTGCATGTAAAATCATTTTAGTATGCAGTTTAGTCATCAAATCTTTTTATGGTCCTTTTCCTGTTGTCTTGTTGGTATACTCATTTCTATCTACTCTGCATAAACTATTTTTCATGTGTTATAGCTATCTTAGCCAACAGATGGTGCTATATATAACATTTTTATGATATTGTATAACATAAAAATAAATATTACAGTTAAACTGTACACGTAATTACTTTGCTAGAAAATAAATGTGAAATTGAAGTTCACAATAATAAATGCTTATCATAAAAATTAGATGCAATGAACAGTAAGTATTGAGAGTCACTGATGAATGTTCATTCCAGCCTGCAGGTGGGGAAAGATGGAGTTGCATATGTAAATCTCATTGTGGTATCAATGCTACTGCTGTTGTACACCAGGATCTTTTGCAAAATCTGGCCTTCAGGCAGGTAGATTTTAAGAATACTAAAATTATCACTGTCTGTTCTGGTTCCTACTTTCTAGGATTAACACACTTTATCTATATTGAAACAGAAAAATGTGATATGTCATGGTTACTCATACAACTGAAGGAGGACCACTCCAGTAAATAAGAGTTATGAAATGTAGTTTTAATTAAAAATCACCAGTGTTGAGTACCAACAGTGTTTCACACTGCTCTAACGTTTCATCATCCAAACAGTGCAGTAAGTTTGTTGGTACTGCTCAGGTATGTAAATTAATCATGTATATAATGACATGCAGAACAGACTCTCTTTTCTGTGGGCTTGGTCTTTCTCTTTGTAAAAGGAATGGGAGGTTCACTGAATAGGGCATAACCAAGCCTACTGTGGTGAATATATTTATATTTCAACAAATAAGCATTACATAACCAAATAACTGATCATAACTCACTCATTTCTATATACTCAAATACCAACCTAAATATTTATCCAACGATGTATTAGTAAAATATTATATGCCAACCTCACCATCGCATTCTGGTAAAACTGTTATCAATATCACCTTGTGTAAACTTTTATCTTTCAAATATAGATTTATTTTTTGCAAATTTGCTGCTTTATTGAATTAGGCAATAATCCTGTTAATCTGTTTGCAGCCATTTTGCTGAATTTAAGTTAATATACATTTCAGCCTACATTTAAAATACTTCCTGACAATGTTCGGTATTTTTACAACATAAAAACAAATAGAGCAAGCCAATCACAAACATTTTATATGGAAAAATCATGTACTTAATTTTTTTGCTGGAATGAGTTGTGAAAGACTTCATCACTGTGGAACCCCACTACTTTAACAGGGCACAGCATATGTTTCAGTGAGTCTAAAAGAAGATGTCCGCAGTCTTACAAACACTGACACTCAGGCCCTTGTTCACAAGAACAGATTTATTTATTTTTTTTCTAAATTTTTTATTGTCTTCATTCTCTTATAGGAATGTTTAAAGTTTGGGAAAGTGGTCATTTTACAACTTCATAAAACTGAATTTCTGGTAACAGTTGCTGAAAATACCTCAACTAATTATACCCTGTCTTGTTTAAGTCCCCTTTTGTTCATACAGTTAAGTACAAAAGTAAGTACTCTCAATCAAACAGTTACTCATTGTTGTTATATGAAGATTTAAAAAGGTCATGCCCAGCATAGTTAAGTAGTATGATAATTTTATATACTTACCAGACTTTTTTTTTTTTTAAAGCAACTGTCTTTTTAGACTGCCTTATATATTTTATTTAATCTTGTTTTAATTCATGATTAGGGATAATAGAATACTGAAATAATTTGGCTGTATGATGAGAGATTTTTGAACGGAAACTGATTTGCTGGTGCTTACTAGGCTACTTGAGAAAAATAGAAATTACTTTCTAAAAGGAAAAACAATATGAACACTGATTTTGAGTAAAAATTATATCAACTTCAAACCACTTTCAGGATGGCTGCACACAAAATGTTGAGAATTTCCTTCCATCTTTCCCACTTTCCCACTTTTCTGTTGTGAATGAGGCAGTGATAGGTTACTACTTTTCAACTATCTTCAATTATTCTGCTGCAGCCTGTAGTCCTGCTTAGGTACAGTTTGTTGAAAAGACCTTTCAGCTCTGCTTTCCTGTGAGGATTTGGAAACAAGGCAGGGATATTGACTGCTGGTGTTTAGGCTATATAATGTTTCATTAATTGTGATCAGTGAAGAAACTGTATCACTGGCATGGCTGGTGGATGAGTGATAGTGGACTAGCTCTGGAGGCGAGCTGCCCCATTTTGCCACAACAGGGTAGGAAGTAGGAGTGGTGGGGTTATAAATGGGAAGAAATAGGGAAAGCTTGGTCCTCAGCAGAATTGTATGGAGAAGAGAATACAAAAGCCTGGGAAAGGTGTCAGGAGTAAAGCTTATGTGAAGCTGATGAGTTTGTACAGAATGGTGTCACCTAAGTGGCATTCTCTTTTTTTTTTTTTTTTTTTTTTTCCAGCCTCAGTGGCATACTGCTATCCATCATATGAATTACACATTGTACTGTGATGAAAGTGTGCACACTTTATCTCATCCTCTCTGTTCCTCTTCAGGGATAAGATCCTGTTGATGTGAAGACATAAAGGCAATAATAACAGCATGGGATGAGTTGCAGTGATGATACTACTGGAGAACCATCTCCTCACACTCCTAAGGTGAAGGTTGCCATTGCTGCTAAGAGTTATTTTTTTTGTCCCTGCTGATTCTGACTTTTAATTCATTGATTAATTACTTTGAAATATTTCTAACTACACAACTACAATGCAGTCTTGCAGTTATTCAAGCCAGTGGTAAAATGTTAACTAAAGTTGGAGAGGAAGGAGATACCAAACACATTGAATAGATCCATAATACACTTACAGACCACTAACACTGGGATCTGTGTTTCAGTCAGCCTAGCAGTCCTGACTTAATTTCAGAATAAGCATGCTTCAGCTCTGTGTTTAAACTAATAGCATCCATCCAGCTTACTCACTCATACTGTGGCTCAAGCCAGCTGTGCCCTTACTCTGCATTATTTTCTCTGGACAGTTTCCAAGACTTTCACAACAGACTCCCACCTGACCTAGGACATTCTCTCTCGCTTTGTTTCTCAGCATCTATGTAGAATTAGCACTATGTCTTTGTGTCCTGTCCCTGCTATTCGTGGGATGCACTGAGAGGAAGGACATCAGCTCCAAGATCAACTACACTTGTTCTTCTGGGGCCAGATGAACCAAGAGAGGGAAGTCAGAAACACCTCCACTTCTACATTTCCTTGCTAGTCGGAACTTGGAGGCAGGCTATCTGCATTTGCTCTCGCTAAACAGTGGCTTCTGATCTCCTCCCTCTAGCCTTTACATTGGAGATTAATTAATCTCCCACATCTGGAAGCCCCAGAATAGGCTCCTTCACTAATGTGTTCATGGATCTGTGGACAGGTAAGCCTATGCTCAGGTGACATCAGGAAATGGGTGCAGTACAAGGCAGTTTTTAGTACGGTTACATCTGTTATAACAGATGACATAGCCTTCTCAATCACCACAAGACGTACAGATCTTGGACGTCAAGCCTCATCTAGTAACTCTGAGAGTTCACATATCCATGAGAGCACTGAGAACCCCATGTAAGAGAGGGGCTCACTAGTTCCCATGCTCACTATGGGACTATTGCCAGAACTTGCACAGCTGTGTTGTGCCCTCATCCCCCTACTTCCATCCTTCTAGCCCTCTTGGCTTCTTTATGCTCATACAGACCCCAGATTCCTTCATCTAAGAAAATAGCTACCATCAGGCTGGAATGTGTTGCTGGGCTACATAAAAGCTTGTAAAGAGTCTTAACTGCAAGTGTAGGCAGTCAGTTTGGATGCATTTGTGTGCTTATTTACAATATATCTATTTTCTGAGAAATGTTGCATACTGCCAAGAACTGCTCACTACGTGAGTTACTCTCTAACTACATTATTTCTGAGGTACATATTGAGGTCACTGCTGTAAGATTGTCTTGACTTTCATAAAGAAAAAAAGCCATTGCCCTTGGAAGACATGAACTGAGTTTTATTTTTATTATAATATTTTCTTATTAAATAGTCTACATGAATAGATGTTCAATGATTCTGATGATAGAGAGGATTGCCTTAATGAGGAAAGGTCTTAGTTATGACTGTCATTCCTCCTTACATCATCTTTTGGACATTAGCAGGGGCATAGACAGGAAAAATCACAGAATATCTTGAATTCCCTGTAAGGTGGATATGAATTGTCAGCAACATTAATTCACAATATAATTAGTTTGTCAGAGTTAGTTATATGTGCTATTGTGTTGAGAATATTTCACTGATACAGTTGCCTCTATAATTAGGAGTCTGTCACGTTTCAATTATAAATTCATACCACTTTTCTAAAGGTTTATAAATCAGATAAACTCCCTCCAGGCTGAAATGTGTCATGATAATTAGTGCAGGGACTCTTGTTTGTGTGCTGTTGTCCATTACTTTGCTACAGGATTGTTATAGAAATAGGGTACACTCATGTATGATCTCATATCTTTTAGAAAAACCTTATTTGAACAAAAAATGTAGGTTAGCATTTTCACAGTGTTGGCTTAACTGTCTTCTCAGTGGAAGACATTGAGAGTTTTACTGTTGGTTTCATTGTCACAACATCCTGGCAATACTAAGTACTTTCAAAAAGGCACCTGCAATATAGAAGTGCTATATTTCATAACATTAAATGATACTATCTCAATGAAAGGTTGAAGGAAAAAAGGGGGATCAAACTTTAAAGTGTCTTATTTGTGAATGCCATTCTCAGTATCAGTTCTTAACTAACATACATTGTGTCAACATACAATATAAAACAGTTGGACAAGTTGCAATTTATTTTAGTTAGAAATGCATCTTTGGAGATCGTGGAGGAAGCACAATTAATGCCTTGAATTTAATTCCTCAAGTAAGAGTCTTTAGGAAAGAACCATTATGGTGTGCAAGAAAACCCTTAAAAACATGCAGTGATGCACAGATGTGCTGTGAAATTCTTAAAATGTGAGCTGACTTTAAGAAGATCTTCACTGAATATTAAACAACCTTGGAAACTGCTGCCCAGAAATAGCTTTTTGTTCTCTGTTCATGGTGTGGAGGTGGAGAGCTGAGAGCTTATTTTGTCAGAAAGGAGGCAGTTGTAAATTTTTTTCAGACTAATTAATTTAGCTTTACAGGTACATTAAGCTACTGGATTTGTATTTATAAGTTGTTATTAGATAAGGACTAATGTTTTTAAAGCTCTGTGATGCAGACAAAATACACCTTAAAAGTTTACCTGTGTCCATCCAAACATACTGGAATAAATAAAAGCATAGTCTGGGTGGCATTTGCTTGTCCCAACAGGCAATGCACTAGGGATGGCTTTTTCTGCATGCAGTCTATCTGCCTTCAGTGACATCCCTTCTCTCTGGGGACACCATTTTACTGGCAATGCAGGGAAATAGGATAAATAAGTATGGGAAAGCGGTGTAGGGAGAAAATGTACACATATATACTGAAATTCTGTTTTCATGCTAGCAATCCTACCTGTGTGACCTATTAGAAAATAAATGCTGTGAAACTAATCAGCCTCACATCTCCCCTGCTCCATTTTTCTGTACATTTCCAAATTTTCTATGCTTAACAGTAATGACAATCTTCTAAAAGAGAAATATTGATTGAAAATACGGCTTGCATTCATGTGAGAAGCAAATAAGCCCATTCTGCTTCACAGTTTGGAGCATGAGTGATGTTGGACCCTAGTCTCCTCCAGGTCTATTTTGTTTACTGGAATGGGCATAATCAACAATGTCAAAATCATACAGATAAATATCAGGCAGAATTAAGGTAGGAGAGTAGGGACATCACGGTTCAGAATTAAAATTGTGTCATTTTTACTGGATAAATTATGGAAATCAGGATTTCTTATGAAAGGTTTACACTTCTCTATGTGTAGGCTATTTGTCCTTTAAAACACCTTTAAACCTAATAAGCAGGAGATAAAAGAAAGGTTAATTTTGATATTCCTTGGGTTTAGTTCTACTACTGAGAGTTTCTTCAAACTTCATTAATGTAAGTATACTTTTATTTACATTTAAATATTTAGATAAAATGTTAAAATTTCAAACTTAATTGTGAAAAGTTATATTTTAGATGAAAAATTACTTGTCTCGATCTTCATATCTACAGTGTCTTCTTCCCACCACCTTCCAACAGTTTTCAGTGAGCTTGCTTTTTCATAACTTGCTTGGAAAATTACCAGTATTATGGCAAAATTTCCTTGCTAATTTTCAGTATGGTTCCTTTTTTTTTTTTTTTTTTAATAACCCCATACACACACCCCGAGAGTGTATGTATGTTAAGTGTTGTACTGGTGTTTATTTTACAAGTCCAAATTTTTAGTGCCTACATGTGCATCCACATCTGTATGTGTAATGCAGCCTGCAGTTTGTTCCCAGAAAATTAGCAGAAGTCTTCTCTTTCTCTGTTCAATAATAAATGATCAGAATCTCAACAAGAGCCAGTGACTGCTTGATGAGAGTGACAGGTAACTGAGCTGTCATCTGGAGAGACAGGTTTCAGTTCTCCAAAATGAAGGTGATTGACTCCTCTGACATGTTTAAATGTTTTCTAGCTCGCAGGGATCAGTTTACAGTGTCTCAGTCACCTCTGCCAGAAGCAATGACTCTGTTAGACCAGGTTATGGTGTGCCAATCTTCTTGGCTTCCCACAAAACCATACCTGTGAGAGAGACTTTTTTTTTTTTTTTTTCCAGCTGCCCCCAATTCAAGGGTTCAGGGCAGGAAAACCATTCCTTTCAGCAATCTTCCTTCAAACAGAGGACAGAAAGCATCTTGATCTTTCATTTACCACTCTGAGATTCAAGTTCCTTCACTTAAATGGTTCATTTCTGAAGGCTATGAAAATTCTACCCATGTTGTTAGGTAATCTGGATTCAAAGTTTTCCCTGAGAAGGGCTAGAGTACAACATTCTCTTCCACCCTGTTTTTGAGTATAATGCTGCAGCTCTTATCCAGATACAGTATATGTCCTCTTGTAGGTGTTGTTTAGTGTATTTCCACTAAAATGACATTTTCCCTTCTGTTAGATATCACTTAAAGAGTGCAAATACCTCTGCCATTGTACTCTCGTTGTGCTTTGAACCCAGAGGGCAACTGAGCATCACACAGTGTCTCCCTCACTCCTTCCCACTCAGTGATGGAGAGGAGAAAACAAAAAAAAAAAAAGTCTCAGGAATAGAGATGACAGTGAGGGCTCAGTCACCATTTATGGTCACAGGCAAAAGAGGGATTTGATTGGGGAAGATAAAAGAGGATCAATTTAATCTGAACTACTGTCATCACTTAATTTCCAATCAAGCAGAGTAGGACAATGACAAATACAACCACATGTTAAAAAAACACCTGCTCCTCAGCCCTCCCTTTGTCCCAGGCTCAGTTTTGCTCTTGATTTCTCTACCTCCTCCCCCCTGAGCAGCACAGTGGGACACGGGATGGGAGTTGTTGTCAATTCATCACATTGTCTCTGCTGCTTCTTCCTCCTCAGAGGGAGGAGGACTCGCATTCCCACCCTGCTCCAGTGTGGGATCCCTCTCATGGGAGACAGTCCTCCATGGGTTTTCTCCAATATGAGTCCCTCCCATGGGCTGCAGCTCTTCACAAACTACTCCAGCATTGGTTCCTCTTGTGTGTTACAATTCTCCCAGTGACAGACTGCTCCAGCATGGGCTTCCCTCAGAGGCTCGTCCTTCTTTGGGTGCAGCCACTTGCTCTGCCATGGGGTCCTCCACGGGCTGCACATGGGCCTCGTCTCTACCGTAGACCTCCATGGGCTGCAGCGGGGCATCCCTACCCTCTTACCATGGGCTGCAGGGGAATCTCTGCTCCAGTACACCTCCCTTCCGCCTTCTTCACCTTTCTTCTTCCACTGACCTTGGTGTTCACATGGGTGTCTCTCTCATAACTCCTCCTCACAACTCCCACTCCCCCTTCCGGGTTCCCCTTCTTAAATACATTATCACAGAGACAGCCACTGTCATTAATTGGCTCGGCCTTGACCAGGGGTGGGTCTGCCTTGGAGCCAGAGGAACTTTTGAGAAGCTTCTCACAGCAAACACCACTGTAGCCCCCTCCCCACTACCAAAACACTGCCACACACAAGGGTTAGCAGAGTCTTATTTTGAGAAGGATCAATATTGCAAAATACTGATATGAAAAATCTTTCTCTGTGTACAAACTTCAGCTGATTAGGATTATTAGTGCAAGGAATTATGAGTATATTCTCCTTCCCTTAGTTTTTTATTTACTAGAATTGAAGTTTTACAGAGAATAAGAATCATTTGGAATAAAAAGGGGTTAGATTGATATGCATATTCACACTTTAAATATGTCCACAAAAACATGATGTCTGTCAGTATTTTATAACATTCTTTTCTGGTTTTATTTTTACTTACTAGAAGACTTGCATTGCATCTATGTAAAACTCTATGAGGCACCATTCATGTGTTGTGTGTTCAGAACACATAAATTACACGTTTAGATTAAGCCAGTGGTCCTATTTCTCACTAATGTTATTACCAGTTTCATTAGGCAAAAATTGAACAGGAAATGACGAAGAAAAAGTTGCATTCCCAGAAGTTTTCCCTAGTATTTTATACATATATTTTGTTCTGAGGCACAGAGACATCTCTAGGAAGAGACTTTTTCTTTAAATTTGTTCAAATGTGTCACTTAATAATAAAAGAGGTTATTGGGTACTTATTATTGGATAGCTTGAACAAAATGCTATTAATATTCCTTGAAGCATGAATAGACAAAACAGTTCATGAATACTTTATTTGATGGCTTTTAGTTCTTGTTATACCTCTAGATACACCTCTCATTCATCTAAATAACTAGTCATTTTCTAAATTATGATTTTTTTTTCTTAATATGCCAGTCATCTTAGAAATTTTTCTGCTATTAATCACAAAGCACAGTGTCCTGGACAGTGCAAGTTGTTGTAGAGCAAATGAGAGAAACCTGGCTCTTCATGTGGGGATAGTTTGGGAAATGGGAATGAAAAATACTTTATCAGATTTGACAAGTCTTCACTTAACAGCTCAGTTTCTAAATCATATGTGAGTTACAGAGTATACTGTTCATTCAAATTCATTGCGCTGGTACTTCATGATAAGATACAAAGGTTGATACATTTATAAGAGATCTTTTTTTTTTTTTTTTTTTTTTTTTTTTCTGTGAAATATATAGAATTAAGCATTCCCAAGCACACTTACAATAACAAATTCACAGGGGAATAAGAGTGACCCAAATGGCCTTCACAAAGGTTGCAATTGTGTACAAATGTAGATGGAAGCACCTCCAAGAGCAGTTCCAGCAAAAGGAGTGTAATACAAGCCACAGCTGCTGTTTATACACCCATGTGAACTCAGGCTCCAGCAGTAGTTTGTGTTCTTGTACTACAAAAAAAGGATGGCTATACAGCTCTCATGAGTACTATCATCCACAAAATCATCCTACCAAATGATCAGAGGACAGGCACAACTCTCCTGTGAAAAAAAAAAAAGACTGAGAGAGTTGGAATTGTTCAGCCTGGAGAAGAGAAGGCTTCAGGGAAATTTTATTGTAGCTTTTCAGTTCTTAAAGAGGGTTTATAAAGATGGAAAAAGACTTTTTACCATGGCCTGTAGTGACAGAACGAAGACTAATGGTTTTAAACTAAAACAGCATAGATTTACCTTAGATATAAAGAATTTTTTTACAATGACAATGGTGAGACACCAGCACAGGTTGCCCAGAGAATCTGTAGCTGCCCCCTCCCTGGAAGGGTTCAAGGCCAGGTTGGACGGGGCTTTAAAGAACATGATTTAGTGGAAGATGTCCCTACCCATGGTAGGGGGGTTGGACTAGAAGGTCTTCGAAGGTCCTTTCTAACCATTCTGTGATTCTATGATCTACTAAATGACCACTCATATTCTCATTATGCTCTTTTACTCTTATTTGTTCTTGAGACCGATGCTGCTTAGCTGCTTTTTCAACACCTGGGGACAATCAACTGCCCTGGTTGTGCCATTCTTTTTTCCAGCTGTGTGATCTAGAATTTCACAAGTATTTCAGGTGGCATCACACAGAAATGGAAGATACCAGAATAGGATAGTAACAGTTTTGAGTCCTCTTAATATCTAAGAGGAGAGGAAGTTTGTCCGGTTGTTTTGTATCCAGAGGCTGTGTCTCCTACCTGAGACACCTTCCACAGTGTATAGAGCAATGCTGATCATGCACCAGAGTTACTTTAAGGTTGAAAACATCTCAGGGCACTCTGAGCTTCCACAGAAAAGATCGGCCAAGAGCAACCTAATGGGAATGTCTCTAGTCAAATACCATGAGGACTGCTGACAGAACTACAGCTAGCATGGGCAGGATTCTGGTACCTATTATCTACTGTCACCTAAAGATTAACTATGAGACCTGTGGTGGTTATTTTGTAATCAAATGAAAGAGCATGAATAATCAGGTGCCGTTAGACTATATTTTGACTGTATGTGACATTGCAGTAACAGAAAAGCACTGAGAAGTTTTGCATTCCTATGCCACCCACTGCAAAAGAGACAAAGAAAAACAAAGAAATATCAAGAAATGGAAAATAAAGTGCTAAATTTCATAATGTTTCCCATCCAGGACCAAAACAGAAAATACATTACTTAATTGATGGTCTGAAGGGACAGTAGATACTTTTTTAGAAATTAATTTTCATTATTTTTTGCAAAGCTCACAGTATAGTTCAAAATACAACATTCTTTCCCCTCAATTACAATTTGAAACATGGTATTGCAAACATTTTAGCACTTAAAGAGCTTTCAAGCATCATGTTAATGTAGAGTGCAGAAAACAGAGAGCAGAAATATGTCTAACACAGAAAGCATTTGAACAGCACAAGTCTAATCTCTATTTATGAAATGTTCCAAAAATTAAAGTTCTTGTTTCAGGGAAATAAAGTCAGCAGTCTGGTCATTTTAACTTCTAGATTTAGCTGCAGAAGTAATGATATAATTAACAACCAAACAACTCAGCACAAAACTGTAACTTAGTTAACTTCAATATAAATTATATATCTGAATTGAGTTAAGGAAACACTTAAAGTGGTGCTGTCTTAACAGAATAATATTAGGTCATCATAACCCATCCCTGAAAATACTAAGAGAAATACTGTTATAGGCTCTCTTCAGAGTTTTCAGTAATGGCAATCACACTGGTAAACATTCTTCTTGGCACTAAAAGTTCCACATTTTCCTGCTAATGATGAATTTATTGTGAGTACTGATACCACTTCAGTGGCTTCCATTTTAATTTATTGAGAAAACTTTGTACAAATTTTGTTTGAGTATTGAGTGGCTTTGCTAAAGGGCCCATGCATAATCTGTATGTCTGCTTTACACCCAGCTGACAAGAGAAGGTCAAAAAGGCAGAGGGAGAAGAGTACATCCCTCCTTAAATATATGGCTTGAACTATATTTATACAGTTGTTTCTGGGAATGAGTTTGGTCTTACTATGATTTCACACTAACGTTGGTATACGTCATTTTGTATACTTATTCCTGAAGTATACTGGACTGAATTCAGAATTAGACATTATTTTTCCATCTCTGTTGTCTACTGCAGTCTCTATTAATGTTTATGAATCACATCTGTTATTTAGAAAAAACTATCCCAACAGATGCACAGGATCACTTACTTCATAAAAGCTTGCTCAGATTTCTCTAGTGCAACCACTCTGGAAAAAAATATGGCAAAACCCCCCATTGTTAAAGTTTTCTGGCAAAAGTTGCAGAGTGAGATAGTATAGTGATATTTTGGACTTCTTTGTGTATTATTTATCTTCCACTCTCCTGACATCTCATGTACCTGAGGAACAATGTCTATATGGCATTTTCACATTGTTTCCATTAAGGATAAGAGCAGCAGAATTTTACTCTATTTTTCTTTACTCTATGTTTCTTCTGTGAATTACTCTTGTGCCATCTAAATTATTGAAAAGTAATATCAATATAACAAAAGCAAGACTGTACTTTCATTATCCCCCTCTCTCTTAATTTTTCACTTTTGCAATTGAAGCAAAACCCACACATAAACTCCTGACATCATCCTCTGGAGTTTTTATATTACATGTCTAGTAATTCTAAGGCATCCCTCATTTTTGTTACATAGAGTTGTTCTTTGAACAAGTAACAACAGTTAGGCAGTTTTCTTGAGAAAAGGATTTGGTGTCTATCATGATAAATTACCTTTCTAATATGATACAAGATTTTGTTCACACTAGCTTTTCAATAAATGCATTTGTCCTTATTATTTAATCTAAATATTTTTCAAGAAGTCTAAACATACCCAGATTTCACTCACATAAGAAAATGGACAACACTGTTTATCTATAGACATGGAAGAAAACTGCCAGTGGATTAAAAGAACTTCTGCTTCATCTATCATTTAATCATCCTCCTATGGCTTTTTAGGACATTAATTTATTTTCAGTTTTACAAAGAGAAGAAATGCAAAAAGAGAAGAAATGCAAAGACCTAAGTTTGCATATCATGCAAAACAAAAGAAACACAACTTGATCAATTTCTTTGAACAGCAATTAGCTGCTGATTACAAATCCCCTCACAGCAGTAATATATTCATTTATTGAGATACCTGCTTATCAGAATGTTACAAAAAAATAATTATTTCCCTGCTCCTATTTCTCTGTTTTTCTGACATGTCAAGTATGAAGGAAACTTTACTTAAAAATTCATTAGTTAAGTTCTCTTCACCAGACAGAAGTGTCTATCCTGAGTTTGCAACCAAAATGGGAAATATTCATTACAGTGAGGTGTTCACAGATTGACTGCTGGATGGGGGATTGTACAAAATGTTGATGTCATACATATAATTGGAAAAAGTAGAAGAAATTTATTCTGATATATGTTTTCAAAGGTATGAGGTACTGAGGTCTTCTACAACAAATAAATGATTTTGTAACCTAGAATTTTTAAGGTAACAAGAGATTAAAACACCCAGTAGTCCTGCATAAAAGTGCATAATTTTCAAGACTGTACTTCATACACATCAAGTGTTTGGATTATATGAATTTCCTGATGAATGCTATAAGCCATAGATATCATTTGCTGAATAAATTGCTGGTGTTATATTCTACTGGTTCAATTATTCAGTGAAGATTTTCCAAAGACAAGGACCTTTACCAAGCTTATCAGACATCCCTGTGGAGAGGTTATGGTCCAGTAACTTACCTAACAGTGTCCTTATTCTTAATTCAGAGCAGTTTCTGAAGACTTCAGGATTTTGAAATTCAAAGGTATGGAAATGAGAGATTGTTCATGATAAGAAGATAGTTATAAAGCTGAAAGCTGTAACTCAGATCCTTGACTACCCATGAAACAAAGTGAGCTTTCCTCCAACAAATATTCACAAAACAACAGACATTTTCCATAAGGTTTCTCTCAATTTGTCTAGCACTGCTATTTACAATGTTCCATGTGATTTTTTTGTTAGCAACTGAAGTCATGCCTGTGTTACTGCCTTGATATTAATTACCTGCATCTTTCACTATATTCACATTCTCAAACATCCTTTTTTCTTTCTGTTCTCAACACCAAGAGCTTATAAACACCTTGATAAAATATCCAGCATTTGAGTCAGCATTTGGTGCTTAGCCAATTTTGACAGTTTAATAAATGGCTTGCATTAAGCCGTTGTAACTGGACATGCAGTGCTCGCCACAATCTGGAAGCAGCCCAAACCATTCAGTGCATAACTAATCCTTGTAAGTAGACACACATAAAGACCTGGTGGAAAAATAAAAAATAAAAAAAAAAAAAAAAAACAACAAAAATCTACACAGACATGTCTTTGACAAAGCACATGGGAGCCTGTAGATACATTTTATAGAATTGAGAATTAAATTGAAGAAATGTGATATTTGGAAGGAGAATGTGCCCCCCTTCCTTAGCCCTTCTGTGTACAGAGCCCCAGGGAGGGATGTGGGTATGTTCTCCCAGCCTGCCAACTTGTCCACTGAAATTTGGCAGTCTGCTTGCCTTGAAATATGATGGGTGTGAGGTCCTGCAGAGAAGGGGTCACTCTATTATGCATTGACCAAGTCTATTATCTTGTAGTTGAAATTTAACTCACCTCAGCTAAATGTTGGATAGCAGAGTGCATCTACAAAGATCAGGCAAAACATCTCAGTATTACAGATAAACATATTTATCTAATTAGGCATAACAATCCATACTCCATTAATAAATTCTTGCTGTCTAATATACGTCAGTCCTGGTCTGGGACAACAGAAAAAGGTTGATATTATATTTTTCTAAGAAATATATGTAACACCAAGGAAGAACTGGTCTGGATGGCTCACCTGGTCTTGCTGAGGAGTTGCCCCTTGTGCTGGGTTTGTGTTTGTGGTGGTGGTTTTTGGTAACGGGGGAGGGAGCTACAGTGGTGGCTGGCCCCTGTGAGAAGTTTCTTGAAAGCTGCCCTGGTTCCAAGTTTTACCCATCTCTGGCCATGTCTGAGCCACTTAACAACAGTAGCTGTGCCTCTGTGGTAATGTATTTAAGAAGGGGAACCTGGGTGGGGGGAGGTGGAGTTGTGAGGAGACGTTGCAAGGAGAACACCTATGCAAACAGTGAGATCAGTGGAAGAAAGGAGTAGGAGGAGGAAGGGAACATGTGCCAGAGCAGAGCCCCCCTCTGCATCCTGTTCTGAGAGAAGAATCTGTGCCCTTGGAGCCCATGGAGGTCTATGGTGGAGCAGACACTGACCTGCAGCCTGTGGAGGACCCCATGCCAGAGCAGGTGTCTGTGTCCTTATTAGTGTTTGAATTAAATTGATGATCTTTTTCTTCCCCAGTCTTTTGCCCATTACCATAAGTGGTGAGTCATCCCTCCCTATCCTTATCTCGATTCCAGAACTTTTTGCTTTTTTTCTCCTTCCCATTCCTGAAGGTGAAAGGGTGAGTGAGAGGCTGTGTCATGCTCAGTTACCTTCTAGGCTCAAACCATGACATCCCTTTTGCAGGAAGGTCTTGTTCTGTGGCAGTGCCAAATCACAGGCACCACCTCCACTTACACCTGTTGACACACATGTGCCAAAAATATAAAATCCAAGACAAAAAGGAATAGAAAAGTAAGTGACTGTAGGTGCTACTGACTGCCAACAAGACAGGTTGTATTGCAGCTGGTGAATGGAAAAGTCATTAAAACCCCTTTGAGTGTCATTAAATACAGTATGTAACTTGAGAGCACAGTCTGCCATCACTCCATGTGCAGACAATTGATTCACTGTCAAGATAGCCCAAGCAGGGACTTGGCTGAGACTCAGGCAGGGGTATGACAAAGTTCAAGGCATACATTGTGTGCTTTCCCCAAGAAGCTGTCGACTGATGGAAGATGCATAGCCACAGATGATAAGGATGACAAGGCAGGACAAGGAAGATGAGAGCTAGGCTGAATTTCATATGCCACATATCAGTGAACAGGTTGTTTAGGTAAGGGTATTATTTTGCAAATAAAGCTCCAGTACAGAAAAGGTGTTTTACAAGCATCAAATAATCCTAATAAATACCCTGATAATAGTAGTAAATTTAAATACGACTCATTTAACAGAAAGGGACCTTGTTAAAATAACAGACAGATGCTTCTAAACCAAGAAGATATGTTTACAAAGTTGAATAGTCTGATGTTGAAACAATGATGCTGTGGTAAAATGCAATATTTCCAGTGACAAATATGGTTCACCAAAACCTACAAAAAAGTTACAAAGAACTGTCTATGAATAATGTCAGAATTGCCCCTACTTTGTTTCATTGAAAAAACAAAAAAAACCAAAACAAAACAAAACAAAAAACCACAAACGAAACATGGAATTTTTTGAGAATATCTTCTCTATTTTGAAAGTTTCTTTCATTTCCTAGATGTTTTGGAAAAATGACCGTAATATGTATAATACTTGTACATACCTATCAATAACATCTCTATCTCTTTTTTCCTATAGATTTCCCTTTCCTTGAGGAACTATTACAGAATTTTAATTCACCAAAGCAGTAAACAACAAACAGATTTTGTGGACTGTGAGGAAAAATGAAATACAAATAATTTACAAACATTTATGCAAGAATTTCGATGGGAAGAATTATGGTTATGCAGTCAAACAAAAATAAATGTGATGTTTCTTTCTAAATCAGATTATGTCAAATTCAGAATAGTAAGCTCTCACAATTAATTTTGTAAAACTAATTTAGAGATTTAAATTATTTTTGATACACAATCTGAGGTATCATGTAACAACCACAATTCTATATAGGAAACTTAAGAAGAATATCTGTACACAACCTGAGTTTCCGGGAATTGTCACCTGACACTGCTATAGAGAATATTTGTTCTGTTTTCATTTTTACTATACTTACTACCATTCGGAATAACAGTCTACTGATCCTATAATCTATTCTTTTAAGTCATTAATCCTATTAGACTGTAACTAATTAACAAGTACACATAAGAGAAGCAAATATTATTGATGACTTTTAAGCAACTTACAAGGTCTATAGATGTGCAAAAGGAAAGAAGATTTGTCAAGATGTGATATTGAATATTAGGGGTTTT
The DNA here is from genome assembly GCF_018691265.1 of Tyto alba. Taxonomy (NCBI): domain Eukaryota; kingdom Metazoa; phylum Chordata; class Aves; order Strigiformes; family Tytonidae; genus Tyto; species Tyto alba. The sequence goes on along the minus strand of NW_024881275.1, from coordinate 18,762,219 downwards.
TTTCTGCACTCAAATCACTATCTTTGCTTCCTTTCAGTAGTAAATGCTTAATTATTTGTTACAGAAATGCCTTTAATGTGAGGGGGGAGAAGATAAATATAGAATAAGCCACTCTGAAAGCGAATTTATAGCCCATCAAAAGAGTGACAATTAGGTGTCTAGGGAGATATTCCCCTGTGAGACAACAAGTAGAAATGGGGCTGTTGTACACTGGGATCTCACAATCAGGAAGTTTTCATTTGTTCTCCTGACAGAAGTCAGAGATACTCGTGTTGTGTTGGATAACCCTAAAATGGCTCATCAGCTTAAGGTACTGTGAATGCAGTGATGTTTCATTTGCCCTAGATTTTACTTAAGTCCAGACATCTGTCACTGATTTTATTTTATGAGTCTGTTTCTGTAAAACTGAAAACATGTTATTTCTGTTGTTAACCCACCTTCAGGTACAAATACAAAGCTCACCATCCATGTCAGCCAAATTCTTGTTTTCAGTGAATGAACTTGTATAGGAGGTGTAAGACCAATTCCTCTTTCTAACAAATGACACATTCACACTCATCCTGTAGCTTAAAACTTCCATATAGGCTATTTTTGTCCAAGGAGTTGCACCTGGTGCCACTCAGACCACTCAGGAGTGTGCACAGTGAGTGGCTCATGCTGGTGGGTTCCAGGGATGGAACCTGTGTGGGGGTCCTGAAGTCACACATCACGGTGCACAAGCAAAATGGTTTCCAGTCTCTGAGGCCAGTAATTACACTTACAAATAATAATAACAATGTTCAACTAATAATTTAAAAAACATGGATCAGAAACCCAGCTCTAAGAATCATCCTCCTCAGTCAGGATATAGAAGTAGACCTTTTGTGTGCATGACAGCAAATAATCACAAAAGAGTTCCTGTACTGGGAGTATAGATGATCTCTCTACAGTCCAAATATTAAGTAATTTTTCTTCACCCACTAAGCAGCCCTAGAGTACACATGAACACGGTGTACTTTGGAACAGAAATTTACTATCCATTTCTTCAAAAATTTGGCATAAAATAGGCCAAAGAAATAATGGTGTGCCTGACAAGTGATCTTTAAAAACATTTTCTGAGGCTGTTCTTTTTCCAGCAACCTTTTCACATTTGATTAATATTCCTTCCTGTTTTCTGGTTCAGAACATTGGTTCTTTGAGCTGCATTGGATTTAAATCTGAAAGTAAAAAAAAACCTCAACTTTTTAATCCTAAGAAAACTGACTTTAATATTTCCATATCTTGGGTTTATCATGTAGGTTGTCAAGACACATTAAAACTATGTATTTTTTGCATATGATGCAAGAAAAATAAAGGAAAAGGAAGTTAAAATTTTTCAAGCTAAACTTGCTTTGCAGCTAAGCACTTCGCAGCCATCCCAAACACAGCAGGTCAAATATTCTTGGATTATGTTCAGCTCTCTATGAGGGCACAAGAGTTCATTCAAAATACTCTGTAAAAGAAAACAAAAGACAAATTCATTTAAAAGGGATCACAGAATTTCCCTTGGTTAAAGTCATGTATTAATAACCCAGAGAAAATGTTGAATCTGTATTAGTAAAATATCTGACACTTTTCCCCACTGGAGACATTAACAATATGTCCTGGGCTGAGTGAGTGGTGGGTTTTTTTGGTGGCAGGGGAGGGGGCTATAGGGGCGGACCCCTGTGAGAAGCTTCATGAAGCTCCCCCAGCTCCAAGTCAGCTCCACCTCTGCTTGAAAACTGAGCCAATCAGCTGCGCCTCTGCGATAATGTGTTTAAGAAGGGACGTGGTGACGTGCAGTGGGACTTGTGAGGAGGAGTTGCTGCAGCTGTGTGAACACCAAGGTCAGTGGAGGAACGGAGGAAGAAAGGAGGGGGGAGGTGTGCCGGAGCAGAGACCCCCCTGTATCCTGTGGTAAGACGGCAGGGCGGTCCCCCCCCTGTCACCCATGGAGATCTACGGTGGAGCAGACATTGATTTATGGCCTGTGGCTTCTGCTTGGTATAATCAAGGTGCTGTGCCCAAAGAAGGCCGGGGTCTCATGGGAAAAGTTAGACCCCGCTGCTGTAATTCAGCACTGGGAGGATTGCAGCATGTGGGGGAGTCCCACGCCGGAGCAGCTCCGGAAGGGCTGCAGCCGTGGGAGGGAATCCAGTCGGAGAAAGTTAGTGACCCATGATGGAGCAGTGTGGGGAATGCTGCGGCCCATGGGAGGGACTCATGTTAGAGAAAGTTTGTGGAGGACTTTCTCCTGTGAGAGGGGAACCATGATGGAGGAGGGGGGAAGAACTTCCAGAAGCTCCCCCCACCAAAGATGGAAGAAGTGGTAGCGCTGACTGCACCCCCCATTCCCTGCACCTGCGCTGCTGGGGGGAAGAGGTAGAGATATTGGGAGCAGAGCTGAGCCTGGGAAGAAGGGAGGGGTGGGGGGAAGGTCTTTTACGTGTTGTTAGTGTCTGTAATAAATGTATGTTCTTTTTTTTCTTCCCCTAATGAGTCTGCCTTTTGCTCGTGACCATAAAGGATGATTTTTTCCCCATACCAGTCCTATCTCAAACCCCAAACCTGGCTCTCTGTCCCTTCTTATTGCTGGAAGAGAAGAGGGAGATAGTGGCTGCATGGTGGTTGTCTGCCGCTCAGGCTCAAACCACAACACAATACTATTCCAAACATTTGTGGATTAGGCTGATGTAATCTTTCAGTTACCCGGAAATGTCTTGGGTACAGCAGAATGTCTACATGTATTAGTTTGGGGGGATAAAATGCTGTATGGCTATAAAAATCTTATTGCGAGTCCCAGGATGAGGTCTCACATGTGTCTGAGATACAGTGTAAAGGGGAAGGTGGTGTCTAGGAAAGTGTAGAGTTTCTGTAAATGTCCTAACCTATTTGTTTGAATTAAATCAGAGTGCTTTAAAGACTATACTTTGTACTGCAGTTATAGCTGAGCTATAACCTCCTAACAGCCACATCCGCAAACACACACACAAAGTATACTTGTTTGTTTTCACATTTAAGGTTTTTTTTTTCTTTTTTTTTTTTTTTTCCAGAGAGATATATTATGGCTTGTGAGAAAATTATGTGCTGAAGAACATTACTTTTAGAAGCAAACTACATCTTTTTATGGAGCCTCAGGTGTTGAGAATTGATGTCATAAGCATGACAAAAGCAGAGTAGAAAAAAATGAGGAGAGAGTCAGCGGGGAGGTGGACCACACTGTTCTGGGCAGTAGGTGTGGAGGGCCAGCTGGAGCTCAAAGCTGGAGGCAGGAGGGATGGGGGACACCAACAGGTCCCTCACAAGGGTAGGCAAGAGACCGCTGGGGTGATGCCAACACAGAGTTCAGCCCGGGGTGCTGCTGCTCGCCTGGGCACCAGACTTTGCCCAGAATGAATTGTTGTGGCTATTTACCTCAGAGCCCATCTCCCATCCAGAATCAGGGCGTCCAAGGCTGAGGGATGTGCAATTGATCATTCTCACTCGTGCAGATGAGTTTTAGAGAAACAAGTTTCATTCACAGATCACTATCAAGATTTCCAAGCTGGGAGTCAAGAATATAATTTTTTTTTTTTTTTTTTAACTTGTGAACAGAATAATTTTAATAAGGAAAACATTGATAGGATCTACCCACAAAATGCTGTATCATTTTAACAGCTTAATCTGTGGAATAATCATACCATAGGGTACCCTTGCTCTTACACAGCTAAGATTTCCAAAGACCTATTGGCAGCCAAATACCACACAGCCACTCTCTCCCCCTTCTCTTCCGGCAATAAGAAGGGACAGAGAGCCAGGCTTGAGGCTCGAGATAGGACTGGGATGGGGAAAAATTCCCCTTTATGGTCATGAGCAAAAGGCAGACTCATTAGGGGAAGAAAAAAAAGAACATACATTTATTACAGACACTAACAACACATAACAGAGTAGGACAGTGAGAAACATTGCCACATCTTGAGAACACCTTCCCCCCACCCCTCCCTTCTTCCTGGGCTCAGCTTTGCTCCCGATATCTCTACCTCTTCCCCCCAGCAGTGTAGGGGCAGGGAATGGGGGGTGCAGTCAGTGCTGCCTCTTCTTCCATCTTTGGTGGGGGGAGCTTCTGGAACTTCCTCCCCCTGCTCCATCATGGTCCCCCTCTCACAGGAGACAGTCCTCCACAAAATTTCTCCAACAGGAGTCCCTCCCATGGGCTGCAGAGTTTCCTTACACTGCTCCAGTGTGGGTCACCAACTTCCTCCAACTGGAGTCCCTCCCATGGGCTGCAGCCTTTCCCAAGCTGCTCCAGCGTGGGACACCCCCGCATGCTGCAATCCTCCCAGTGCTGAACTACAACAGAGAGGGTTACTTTCTCCCACAAGATCCCAGGCTTCTTTGGTCACAATCACCTTGGTCATCCATGTGAAACACCTCACAGGCCATAAATCAATGTCTGCTCCACCGTAGATCTCCATGGGTGGCAGGGGGAGCCGCCCTGCCATCTCACCACAAGATACAGGGGGGTCTCTGCTCCGGCACACCTCCCCCCTCCTTTCTTCCTCCATTCCTCCACTGACCTTGGTGTTCATGCAGCTGCACCAGCTCCTCCTCACAAGTCTGAATCCTCATCACCACGTCCCCTCTTAAATACATTATCGCAGAGGCGCAGCTGATTGGCTCAGTTTTGGTGCAGAGGTGGAGCTGACTTGGGGCTGGGGGAGCTTCATGAAGCTTCTCACAAGGGGCCACCCCTATAGCCCCCTCCCCTGCCACCAAAATTCCCCACCACTCACTCAAACCCAGGACAAAAAATTGGTACCTTTAGAAAGATTTAATTTTCCGAGGGTACATTACTTCCATGCAGCAGAATAAAAACTGGTCCATATAAACCAATTTCTTCAGTGATATAGTAGATGATATGGAGTAATGAAAAAAAGGAATAAATGCTTCCTTTGTTGGTTGTCTATTTCACTACTGATCTGAAGAATTGTAAGTAATTATAATAAATGTTTTATTGGTGACTGTTGCCTCTGTTGTTTTGGACACCTGTATGTAATACAAAAAGTCCTGATAGTGGAATACATTTGTGTTTGATTTTGGCAGTTTTTTCTGTCATTTCCAGTTCAATCAGTCTTTGGAACCCTCTTGAAATATGCTGAGCTTTTTTTAAAAAACTATTTAAAAAAATAATTTGCAAGAAAAAAATAGACAAAGTGAATAAAGCAGCATTTATGCAAACTTCCAAAATGAAACTAACTCTACTGCAATCTTTTATAAATATTTATGGTAATAATTACAGAACTTGTCCTAGTTCACCAGAAAGTGTGGTAACCAAAACTCATTAGAAAAACAGTAAATGTAGTAAGCAATATCCTATTATAGCTATAAACTAACATTGCAGTAATATGTAAAAGGCCTTACCTTAAACATTTTTATATAAATTATCTGTTGAATTACTAAATGAATGGAAAGCACTATGTATAAAAACAGATGTAAACTCTACATCCTAATATTTCACAAGACTTAGTTAATAATTTCTATTACGCTTTGTAAAGGGGCAGCCATAAATCATATTTCTACCTGCTCTGAGTTGCAGTTGGCCTATTCCAGATTTGCATTTAAGCTTCCTTCTTCTGACAGCAGTCATCAGTAATCACTGGAATTAAAAAAAAAAAAAAAAAAAAAACAAAAAACAAAACCACAAAACAAAACAAACAAAACAAACCACAAAACAAACAAAACAAAAAACAAACCAACCAAAATAAATAATAATAATAATTAAAAAAAAAAAATCAAAAACCAAATCCAGCAAAACTTATACTGTGATATACTGGCATTGGACTGAGTGTTTTGGCTTGTTCATTTAACAACTCAGATGAATAACTTCCTTGATTCTGTCACTCTTTGACATAGGCTGCCATTGATTTTTTCATTCTCTGCTTTTGCTTTTAAGGAACTTTTGTTCCCTGTCTCACCAGATTTGATCAAGAACTTAGTCATGTGAAAAGAAATTGCTCCTTCAACTTCAATGGGCACTGGAAAACCAGGTTGAGACTGCTTATATGTTTTAAAATAGTTTGTCTTTTGCTTTTCTACAGTGCTATAATTCAAGAGTTTTTTCCATTACATTTAGTGGTGACTGAACCCTGTATAAAAGATAATACGCCCCTATAAAAGATAATGTGTCCATGGAAATTTTGACAAGGGTCCTGCTATAGGTGTTTGAACTCAGCAGGCACCAACTGAAGTTAGGCATTAATCACACCGACACATATGTAAGAAGCATTTCCATAGGAATATGTGGAGGACCAAAATTAGTTTTATCTTCAATCCCCGGGCAGCTCCCAAGACTCCAAGGATATGGAGAGGAGGATTCTAGGTTTTATAAAATATCAACCAGATGAGAAGGTTGTATAACATCTCCATGAATGAGGAAAGATGAAAGAGTCCTTTAGGAGGATATTAGCACAGAAAGGATATTTACATTCTTTAAAATTGCAATTAAAACTTTTTTACATCCCCCCTAATAGTTCTTTATTCTCAGTTGTCCATCTGGCTATACACTTGGCATGGCTCTATCTGTGTTGTGTCAAATATCCACTAAGGAAATGTCAGGCTATGTCCTTCCAAGGTAAGAAACCAGTTGTTAAATAGTTTGCTGTTACTGTTTGAAAATGAATGTTGCTTCTCAATGAAAGCAAAGAAGTAGCTTGTGCATCGTAATAAGTGAATGACTGTTTAAGGTCTTTACAGTTGTTAAAGCTGTCTGTAATGACTATACAGGATCCCATGGAAACAGTGAGATTATATCTCAGCTACTCTGACTCTATTACTATGCGGATGGTGAAGATATGTGATGGTGATGCAGCCTAATAGTTCCTCTATTTCAGGACTGGTGCTATAGCAAGACACTTGCAGGGTCCCGCCTGTAGATTTCCTACCTGTCAGATTTTCCTCTGTCTTAAATTTCCCTGGCAATCTCAAATATTTTTTCTTAGTCATTCTATGATATAGGTCAAACTAAACATTCTGGTAGATAGAAGAAAAAGAAAAGAGAGGTCTCTATTAAAACCCAAATAAAGACAGCGTACATCCTCATTGTTCTTGAGGGAAGGTAAATGGCATACAGCAGTATAGAAGGGTTGAAAGAGCCCTTGTTCTGCTTGGAAGAATCAATATGGCTTTTCTCAACAAGAACTGCCATGACATTTTATCACTGAGCGCAAATGGATATTGAGGTGCCTCAACCCCCTGTGCTGGGCAGCAGGTCTGTGCAATGCTGTCTGTAAAAGGGATATGGCACCCTGTCCCCACCTCAGGGCTTCTTCCTCAAGCAACCAACAGGCACTCAGTCCTGCTGGCTACCCGTCCTGACTCCCAGCTTACAAGTCCCTGCCCCAGGACTGCAAATTGTGGGTACCTCTCCTCCACTAGCTGCCCTTCCATGCCTGCTGCCCAGCTCTGTATGCAGATGCCATACTGCAGGCTGTCTCCTGATCACTCAGCCACAAGCATCCTTAGTTGTGAGTCCTGGTTTACTTTTATTGGAAAATATCAGAACCTTAGTAGCTCATAGCCTTGGAACTGCAATCCTGCTGTAAGCCTTAGTGCATCTCTTTGCATGTGAAAAATTTCTGTTTGATGTAAGAGGGGCAGTTACTATCATACACACCACATTTTAGAAATTCATTTTTTCTCTTTGGGAACTTTGACCTCCGATTATTTCAAGAGTTACTAGAAATTATTTAATTCCCTTTATTATACCTGAGATATCTGAAAGTGACTTTCCTTCCCTGCTGTTTTCCACTTTTCAGCTTTCAACTTATTATGGTAATTTCCATTTGGGAATCCACATTACTTCCATATTTCTGTATAAACCCACAGAGAAGTGCTAGAAATTTTATGGTGGTTTCTACTGCAGTCAGCAACAGAGAGAAACAACAGAGAAAGGTGTAGAATTGGCTATTAAGGATGATTGAATGGTTAAAACTACCACCCAAGATGTGAAGATAGAAATCAATACTTGACATGGTGATTTCAAATCTAGTAGATAAAGACAATAAATGTGGTATCAAGTGCAAAGACAAAGGGGACTCCAGAATACCCTCCAGTGCCACCCCAAAACCAAGCAGTGGATGGATGTGCTAAGAGAAATCTGAAGTTCAGAGGCAGGAAAAAGTGTGTAAAATGGTATGTTCTGTAAGAAGAGTACATCTACAGGTTTTGTACAAATCACCTTTCCACAGCCTGACAGTTTTCTCATCTATGACCAAAGAGCTCTTGTTTCTGTGTAACAAAAGTGTCATGGTACAACCTTGTGGGTAGGACCATATCTGCTTGCCTTGTTGTACCAAAGAAAAACACAAAATGCAGGTGCCTGAGCAGTAGATGTCACCTCACAGCTGCTGCTGAGCGCTTGGCTCAGGATGATTCCCTGCCACTCCAGGAGCAGTTTGGTTCCTCTGATACCTCTCTCTCTCTTTGTTTTTTATCTTTAATTCTTAATAGAACTATATATATCTATTCACAGATTTAGGACTTAGGAAGGCTTGCCATAATTTCTTCAGAGAGGGAAAAATAATGATGGCAAATTATTGAACCTGCCCAAGTCAGTGATTTTTAGCAAGTAGCCAGTGATTCTGTGGGCACCAACGGACAACTCCTAAGGCCATATGAAAACTGATGAACAGCTTTCATTGTTGTTTGAAACAAATGAAGAAAAAGGACAAATAAAAAAAAAAAAAAAAAAAGGAAAAGTGCCTATACGCCATCCAGATATCTTACCCATGAAAATGTCTAAAATGTGCTACAAATTTTCAGAGGTCCACAGACAAAAAAAAAAAAAAAAAAGTTCAAATCAACTGGCTCTACATGTTTTCTGTTAAAGAACTCTTTGGTACATAGCAGCACAATTTCTATTACTTTGCATCAATAACCTTTTTCTATATTAAAAGAATAATTTTCCCCTCAGAGGTGACTTGGTTGTAGCACCGCTCTCTAGTAAAATTTTGGATGGGAAGCTGTAGAAACTGCTTGCATGAATACTCTGTCACAAAACTGAAGTGATCTGGTAATTCCTTCTTTGTGCCCTGCCTGGGAAGTGTCACTTGGTCTCCCTGTACACGGCAGTCCTAAAGAGGCTTCTGGTGGGAAGGAAGGAGGAAAAGACTTTATGGTATTGGGTTCAGGTGCCTCTATCTTGACTTCCAAAATCAACATTATTTTACAGGTATCCACAGAGCCAAGATGCATCTTCTCAGTGGCAAATGTACAGATTGTTTTACAGCAAGAATTCAGACTGCTCCATAGTCCAAGCAGCATAAAATCACCAAAAAGAACTGGGGGTTTTGGTTTTGTTTTTCAATTTCAAAGGAAACTAATGAGCATGTTTGCTTGCAAAGGTATTTTTTTTTTTGACATAGTATCATTGCTGTCTAGGGAAGAACTGAATACTTTAAAGCCCGTTTTGTTTTGTTCTATTTTTTTCCCCAGTAGTGATCATTATTTCTCAGTATGAATTTTTAAAGTTGATCCTTACAAGAAAAGTTTCAAATCTGCTTTTGGAGAAAATGTTTTGTGCTAGTATCTTTTCTTGTATTAGGGAACTTTACCATCAAGGCCTTAGCCAATCTGATTCAACAAAAGCTCTGCTAGTAAGATTGGAGCAAAAGACGAGCCAAAAAATTGCAAGTAGGTTTACTTTCTCCACTAAAGGTAAGCTGTTTTGTCCTGTCGCTCTTACCTTTCTGATAGCAAATGATGGAAAAATATCTTCAACACAAATCTCCTGCAGCCAGTTCAACTGCACTCTTGCATTTGGTGATGTGGACTGAAAAGTGATAGACATTTTTTTTTTTCTTTAAAAAGAAAGTAAGGTACTCTGGAGAGATGCATTTGCTATTGATAAAAACAGAGTGATTAATTTACATGTACAGCTGCCTTCGAGGCTGACAGTCATCCACTTGACAAGATAGGGCAGCTGGATCTAGCAGAAATGAATATTTCATATCAAAACTTGGCTCTTTCTGATAAACAGGGGAGAGTTGCTGGTGGCAGCACTGCCATAGGCCAACTTCTGTCAGAGCAAAGGAATTGCCCCAAGTGACAACGAGCTTTGTAGCATGTAAATGGCCTTTTCTATACCACTTTTTGACTAAGGAGTCTTGAGTCTGTGATTTTCTGATCTGTTTTTACATTTTAATGTTATTTTGGTTATTCCAAAATGTTAGCATGTATTTCCTTAGAAGAAACTAACATGATGTTGGTAATAATGACCTATGTGGTAAAAAAGTTCCAAAGGTAGAATGATAATTTTGTTTCCTGGAAGGACATGATAATCAAGGTATTTTCTTTGTTTTAGTTAAGGGAGGTGTTAGATGACTGAGGACAGTCGCAAGAGATAACATGTCTACTAAGTCTAAAACAGAAGATGTCTACCAAGCACATATCATTGTGTAAGCCCCATTATATCTATAGTTGGTTTTATTCATTGGTATATTTTCTGCATTATTCTTGTACATATTGTTCTTGCATTAGCTATGTAACTGATTGAGCTGACTGAATTTTTCAGAATTTTTAAGAATTGCTCCTTAATTTTTCTGAATGAGTAATTAGAAATGATTAAATTATATACATAGGCACCTAATTAAGAACTAAAGCATCTTAAATGAATACTTGGACTTCTAAATAGAGAATGAAGTCCCTAACTTGGAGATATTAATCTTTCTAAGCTCTGGTATTTCACAAGATACCGTATGTTATCAAAATGCTGCAGACCCAACCACTATCTTTTGCTTAGTATATAACAAAGCAAGTGCTTACTTCAGGTTTTTAGTGTCAGAATCATCCAGGAAGGTAACACAAATCTGAGGAAAAATAAGTGATATTTAAATCTCCTAAATGGCTTGTTAGATGTGAACCAATATTACAGATATTGTAACCAGTAGGCTATTGTTTTCTGATCTACATATCCATAAATCAACCATTATTATTTATTTATTTACCAGAACAATCAAGACGGATTGATATAAAGATTCTTATCCCAAGATGTTCCATTAACTGAAAATCTAGGGCTAGTACAGTCCCTTTGAAACTGCTAGGTCACAACATTTTTAGCTCGATTCATTGCCCATATATTGTTTTCCAGAAAAATAAACCATGCAGTCAGATTTATGTGCTTATTACATAAAACTTAAAGACTCACTGGTTGTCAGAGACACCTCTTACATTGTGCTATCAATAAACAGAAAAGCATCAAATTTAGCAGAAAGTTTAAGCACTGCTAATCCTTCAAAAAGGGGGCAAAACTCAACTTCTGTAATTTGTAGAAGTCAACTGATGTTTAAAGGCAACAACAAACATAATTCTGTTTCCCCTATATTTTGCAACTTAATTGATTAGTTCCAGATTCTACTAGTTTTCCACATTTAATTAAAGTTTTTAGTTCATTAGTAGTCACATGCAGTTGAAAAAGAATATAGGGGGAAATATGGTATTAATCACTGCTAACAAGGATAGCTGGATCTGCTTTTATTGGTAATATAAATCAAAAGCATTGTGTGTTTAATGTTTTGCAGTCCAGTCATCAAAAACTTTAAAATATTACCTAGATAAGAAATCTTTTCTCTTTCTCACTCTCTCTCAAAAATTGTATTTGTCTGTCTTCTGGTAGACACCAATAAAACTGGCATTCAGTGCAAAATGCAAAGAAAAGAAAATGGAATTCATAAAGTTAAATAATTGTATAGGGTATTCCAACAATGTTAATATTGCTGCTTTAGGGCGCTAAAAAAAGTGAACAAACTTTGAAGGAATTAATTTTCTCACAGGTGGAACTATTGTTCCTTGACTTGTGCCTGAAGTACAACAAATTTTGTTGAAGAAGTGCCCTCTATATATCCTCTTGCAGTAATTATATACGTAGGCTCTAGGAATAGCAACATAAATATAGAGGTCCATATCATTTGTAACAAATGCAGATGTTGCAACACATAATTTTTCTCATGTAGAGCAAAACTTATCTGTTTTTTCTAAGTACGCTTCCTAGGTACAGTGTAGCTCTTCTGAACAGTTTTAAGGAGAGAGAGGTAAAAGAAGAGGTGTTCAGTATTGCGCTTTTTAAGATTCAGAGGATATTGCCGAGAAATATCCCAGTCTGCTTATTCAATAATGTCTACTGCACCACCATAAACAGCTAGAAATATTTTCAAGGTAAAAATGGACAGGCGCATCTGAGATCCTTCTTTTTAAGTGTGTCTGGAATTTGGCTGTCCCTGCTGTCACTGTCTCCATCTTTTAAGGTTCAAGGTGAGCTCAGTATTGGTTTCTGCAATGGCTCATGTAAAGGCAGAATGAGCTGCTTGCTCTGTCTTCCCCTTCTCCAGTGCTCTTACATAGGTATGTTCATAATACAGCAATGTTAATATATATTTTTAAAGAACGAATAAAAAAATAATAACTGAGAAGATATAAAAGATTCTCTCATTTTTCTTTCAGAGAAGGAGACTGTTTTTTGAGTTGTTCCAGCACAGTTTCTGTGGAGAAGAGGTGCTTTCAGGTCAGAGTCAGCTATTTCAAGAAAAGATGCTGGCGATATCAGATCAGGAGTTCCGTCAGTAAAGACAGACAGGTTATTGTGGAGAAAAATGCTCATTAATGGGGCAGGTGTTGGTCTCAGAACTCACCAGGGTTTGAATTTAACTTGGAAAAAGAAAATCTCAGAATTAGATTTAAAAAAAAATAGTATAAAGTTTTCAGTGAAATGTTAGACACATGCGTTCTACTATCCTCAGAGTGCTATTAGACAGAATATCATTGATTTCTTTGACAACAGAATTACAAAAAATGTAGCAAGAACTGAATTAATGATGGATGGCAGGACAAGTTATGAGGGAAGTGTAAAAGACTAAATACTGATTAAATGTTGAGAAACAGCTGAAATGTTTTGCTTCTCCAGAAAAAGATAGGAATAGGGTAATGACTGCAAATTGATCTCATGAAAGTATAAATTTGGAATTGTTAAGTGCTACAAAGAAGGGTCAATTGGACCCTGAAATAGCCTCTCAAGAAAAGTGACAGAAGCCTTAAACTTGTGACTATAACTGCAAAATACTTAAGATTATGACATTGATAATGGGATGGACTGCACGGGCAGTCCATTTTAATTTCCCTTGTAAGCTTCTTCTGTGGCTCCATGAACACATTCAAGACATCTACAGTAGATAAAAATCTGCTGTACACCCCTATAACACAAAGAGGGGCCTTTAAAAACTTGTATAGCTGTAAAATCAGCCATATGTGTTTATTGTCTAAAATAGCAGCAAAAACTACAGTAATGGAAGAGAGCTTCTGAGTCTGGTCCATTTTTAAAGCCAGAAAACACACCACATAATCTCATTCAGTAATGTGTGAAGCCCCATTTTAAACCTAATTTGATTTTGCCCCTCTGATTCGATCCAATAACTGCTGTACCAGAACCTCAATCCTCTCACACAAACCATCATCTAATTTCAACCCATATTTATTCATGACTGCTTACACTCATTTATTTGTTCTTGTGCCAGCAGCATCCTTTGGTTTAAATAACTCTTTTCTTCCCTGGTATTTTTAAGAGAGAGCAATTATAGCCCCTTTTTTTCTTTTGTGTTGCTAGGCTAAACAAGCCAAATGCCTTTACTCTCCTCATGTAAGATAGGCTCACCATCCCCTTGATCATTTTAGCAGCACTGCTTGGCACTTTCTGTAGCTTGAGTTCATATTTCTTGCATGTGGGTGACCAAAGTGTGCACAGCATTCCTGATGAGCTCTTGTTGATGTTTTATGAAGAGGGATTTATAGGTTCCCTGTCTTTAGTGAGAATACCTCACCTGATGCATTTGCTTTTTTCATGACCACAGCAACACCTGAGGCTCATAGTCATGCTGTGATTGATTAAAACACTAAATCTTTCTTTTCCTCCGTCACTTTCTGTTCATGAGTTCTCAGTTTATACTAGTGGGTCTTGCTATTGGTCTTTAAATGTGTGAGATGACATTTTGTATGATTAAATTTTATTCCTTCTCAGTTACTTCTGTTAACCAAGTCTTTCAGTTCCTTCTGTATGATATTCTGATTCCCCTGTGTATTGATGATGGCTCTCAAATTTGTAATATTGTAAATTTAATTATTACATTTCCATTTCTTGTTCCCAAGACAATATTGCCTAAGATCAATCTGTGCAAGTCTCTGAGGTCTCCACCAGTAGCTTCTGCCCAGCCCTATCAGTGAAGTCTGTTACCTTTTCTCTTTTGCCTTCTTTTCTAATGATTTCTATAGTAATGACCATTTCCATCATCTTACCATTCTATCATATGTTTTACAGAAAGCAGTTGAGGAAAGTCCATCACTCACTGTTCAAAAATTATGTTTTCAAAGTGGATATTTAGTATGACTAAAATCATCCTTGGCAACCAACCTATTTAATTCAACCTATATTTCCTTATACTCAAGCCTCTTTCTTTTAAAATTTGTTCAAAAGCCCTGTACAAGGCTTATGTTGGAGAGATTTTATTACGTTTGTTCTGAATACTTTCCTTAGCATAGGTATTTTTACTGTTCTGCAGTCAGACAATATAAATTTAAGCTGGAAGATCAATTATCTTTCTACTGGACCTAATATTATGAATCAGACCATATATAATCCGGGGACTTTATCTGCCACCTCAATATGTATATGTTGGCTTTCTACATGTAGATGTGGCAATTTCCAATTCTAAGTATAATTCAGCTGGCAGTTTAACTTCATGCTTCTTCCTGGAAAATGAAGCAAAGGACACACATCATGTTTGTCCCATGTTTTAATCCCTTCCTCACTGCATCCTACCCCCTGAGTGTTGTCCCTGTCCTTTTTGTATTTCTGCAACAAGAAAATCTCCTAGTCAGTTCTCTGCTGAGAGGTTTGTGTGCGTATATTTTTGAATTTCCTTATCAAGGCTTAACATGGTTTGATTATTTTGGCTATTCTGACTTTATCATATGCCCCCTGCTCTCCAAAAGATAGCTGACAGTCTTTTTTTAATGATCAACCATCTGTTCTATTTCTTGCAGTTTTTAGTTTGTTTTCAGCATCTTTGACTGAGAGGAAGAAAGATATTCTTTGTCAGTAGAATATCAGATAATCTTTTTTAAGCCTAAGGAACTTTCCTAAGGCAACTTCTTTATAAACTGTGATACTATAAGTATAAAAAGGCTCTCAAGAATAGAAGATGCCTGAAGCTTTTATAAGCTAGGATCTGTTTGTTCCACAGAAAGGATAGGTGCTTGGGATGTTTTAAGTGTTCTGAAGAAAGAAAATAGCCCAGAGAAGGGGAAGGAGAGAGGGTAATGGAAAATTTGGGTTTAGCTGGGATTTTCCTCCACAGATGACTTGTTAGGGTGGAAAACATATCACAGTCATTATCAATATTTTCACATGTCTAAATACAAGATTGTGTTTCCTCTGTTTTTTTTCTTTGTCACATCTTCCTTTTCTACAATGTTCAGGTATTCTTGCTAGATGGTTTTGTGGCACTGAATTAGATTTTCAAATGTAGAAATTATCTCTTGAAAGCAGAGAGACTGGAACAAATGACAGGTAGAATAAGAATAACTGAGGCTTCAGAGACGAGGGACAAGAATAGAGGCACTAGAGGAAAGAAGTGTTTTATAAGCCCATGACTGAAGACTGGGAGGTGAAATGATGGATGGATGGATGGATGGATGGATGGATGGATGGATGGATGGATGGATGGATGGATGGATGGAAAGGAGATAATCACAGTGAGTCTCTGGAAAGAAAATACCTGCTATATATTCTTCTGCTTATGAAAGAACTCTTATTAAATTGATTTAAATTAGGAAGAAAATGAAATATATTTAATTCACTTTCTTTTGTGTCTTATCACTCTCTGTCTTTTCTCTATTTTTTTCAGTTTTAGTAAGACTGCTGCCTAGAAAATTCACATCATGTTGTACTTTGGAGACAGCTGGATGGAGATATGGTGTAGTGGAGCTTCAGCTGCTGCATTCCTCAATAACCCGAACACCACCTCGGGCATCAGGCTGGGTTCTGCATCATGGGTCATGGTTCCACTGACGAGGGTGGCAGCACAGCGTCTCCTTACTTACTACAAACCTATGAAATGTCAAGTAGAAATACAGCAGATGTATAATGAAATTAATCTATAACACCTGTATGTTTAAAAGATATTTTTATATGATGCGTCTGTAATATAAATAAGATAAGGTCCTGATCAACTGCTGAATCAATGGTAAAACTCTATTCACTGTTGAAATGATTTTCACCAATGCCTTAACTTTGTAGTATTGCAGTTTATAGTTGTTTTTCTTATTGTGTTTACTACTGCTACAGTTCAAGGTTTAGAGAAAAACACTGGATACAAGAAACTGGGTTTGTGTTCTTTAACCTTGCTTGCAACTGCAAATGGCGAAGCAGATAATATGCAATTTTAGTTACACAGACAAGACCAATGTAAGTTGTCTGTAATTCTTAGTGTCATGCCTGAGAGAAAGAAATGATTCAAATCTTCTCATCCTGTTCTTATTTTCACTTTCTTGCTGTAATGTGTGGAAGGATGGGCAAAGAGCTCTTCTAAGCTCTGTTTCATCTTGTGATGGGTAATCTCAAATAAAATGGGATGCTTGTAGATAAAATATTATGGAGGAGGATAAGGATGTTTTTACAGGACAAATATTTGAAAGAAACATCATATCTGTCAGGGAGCTTGAAGCTAAACTAAGTGAAATACAGGAAATTCTACTAATATTTGTGGCAGCTGCAAAGTATTGATGAATATGCCAGTTTAATTGTACAGGGAAATTTCATCCTTACAGAAAATAGACTTTAACATTCAAATTCTAAAATAAATGTTCTGGAAAACATTTTGATCTGCTCATATTTTCTCTATGTCCAGACAATAGTGTGGGTAAGTTTAATAGTTACATCCTTACAAGGGTTGGAAAACTACTACATATTTAGATGTGTGTCAATGGTTAATTTAAATTGCATAAAGAGACAATGTGTTACATAAGCAACCTAGTTTATTGTCTTGTTTTAACACTTGAAACAATTCACTGAATATACACTTCTAAGAAAAATTGCAGGGATCATTAATGCCCATCTATAAAACATGGACAAAAATAGTAATGGTTATATAAATGAATGACAGCTATGGTATTTATAAGAAGCATGGATCCCATGACCGTATAATCAATTTCAGAGAAACATTTAATAGAAATTATTGTCTTCCTGCACTGTATTATCTTTATCCTCACAGTAAGCACAACTGAGAAGTGATTTGTCAGGGATGCGTGTCACTGAATGAATTTTAGAGTCAAGGACACAGTTTATGCACTTAAAACAGGAGATTAGACTACCTATGAGTTAGCAATAGTGACTTTCTGGATACAGCAGTTTCTGTCATCTATTTCAGGCTTCTGTCCTGAAAAGTCCTGTTTGGGGCTCATCTATTTCCACCGGCTGCAAAGGGGTACACCAGATCTGCTACATGTCCTGGGAAGCTGATACCTGTCAACTGCTGCCTTCAAGTTAAGATGCAACCCAAGATGAGGGTCTCCACATAATAGAGCTACCTTTTATAGTCATGTGTCCTACTTAAACAACAATTTAAGTAACATCGTTTTCTTTCAGGAAAGTTGTGGGTTTGTCTCATCTTACTAACAGGCCAGGGCCAGACTGCACTGCCTTTTGTCCTTGCTTTGGCCCCTGAAAGGCTCCGTGTCATTGTCTCCATCACGTGGCTTAGCTGCCTGACAGCCAGGTCAATTGCCACAATGTAGATATAAGATTTCTGTATATATTTTGTTCTCCCATTAAGAGAGGAGAGAGGCAGCATGGCTTAATTTATAAAAGCAGAAGAAAACTCCTTCAAACTTGGCAGCAATACCCTTCTATCCTTCTTAAGAGAGATACCTCTTCCACCTAAGAAACTATTCGCTACATGAATCTCCTGCCTCCTGAGTTAG
Organism: Tyto alba; assembly: GCF_018691265.1. Classification (NCBI taxonomy): domain Eukaryota; kingdom Metazoa; phylum Chordata; class Aves; order Strigiformes; family Tytonidae; genus Tyto; species Tyto alba. The sequence goes on along the minus strand of NW_024881275.1, from coordinate 18,744,219 downwards.
AAGTCTCTTAAACTTGTTAGAAGCTTAAAGCACATGTGAGGGCTGGGGTGTGTGCTGATTGGGGGACTTCTCTTGCTGAACAACTTGGCCAACATGGCATGTGAGCCTACAGACTTGTATGGCTAGAAGGAATTGTGCTAGAGGCTGTACAGATCCAGCAGTATTCCAGTCCTATAAATTGTAAAGAAATCAAGAAAAATAATTGGGAGACAGGGATGATAATGTCTTACTGGAAGGAGTATTAAATTAATCCCTTTGGTAAATGCATAAAAACTGCAGGCTGGGTATTCAATATCCAAATGAATTACTTGCAAAAAGATTACTTGGATCTACACCCACTTTTGCCTAGTTAACATTCATCAACATGACTGCCATAGATGTGTTTGCAGGCCTGCATATAAGCCCACATGCATGCCAAGAGAGGGAAACATGAGAAGAGATAAAATGAGAGAAGTGAGAAAAGAGAAAAGCCTCAGCAATATAGCATGGTCATTCACTCCAACCAAAGCAGTCCTGCCCAGCTTTTGCAGAGCAAAGCTGCAGGGACATAAAGAGATATTACAACAGCTGTGCAAATCAGGCACACAAGGTTTCAATGAAATGGTCTTGTGCAGTGTAAGGAAAATGCAGGAAGGTCTGCACTATGACTGTGAGATATATAGAAGATTTATGCAGTATCAGTATTCCTGAGTACATAGAAGTGGAGGATAAAGTATCCAAAACCAGTAGCATTTCTGATGATGAAAACAAAACTGAAAGAATATTTATGTTTACTGTTACCTTCCACTTCTAAAGGAGGAAGTGTTACTCCCTTCTTTCACCCACTGCCTCCTACAAACAACTCTCTTAGCCTTTTAAGAGAACAATGACTTCCTCTGCCAAGTCTTCTCCTCCTACGGGTTCTCATCAAATGTATCTTCCTAATGCTGGGACCAGGAAATACAGAGACTTTTATTCAGTCAATAAACTCTTATTGATACCTCTCACAGTTTCTCTGAAGCAAGAAGTCATTAGGGTCCCTTCTGTATACGGTGCAAACTTCAGCAGTCATTTAAGGGACTGGAAAAAAATTAAGTTTGAAATCAACACAGATTCTTATTAGCAGAATGAGGACTGTCAGGCATGCTTTGGGGGAGGTTTAGGACAGCAGACTAGCAGCTAGGGTTTGAAGCTCTTATAGGTTTTATTGTATTTTAAGGAAGACAATTTTTAAGTCTTGTCTAAGATTTATGCAAGCTTTTTCTTTAATTGTCAGAGAAAAAGAATGGAATAAGGGGGAAAAAATGTTCTGACTTCTTAAAGTTACCTTCTTTTCTCTGCAGTCTCAAATGGCTCTTCAAATTTGGGTAAGATAGTACAGCAGTGTAATTTCCAACCAAAACTCCATGCTTGTGTAAGGGTGGTAAGGAGGGAAAGAAAAAGGTTGGTGAAATGACTAGCTGAAGAGTACAGTCATTTACCTTTAGGAACAGAAATACTCAGGGAAGATTTTACAGAGGGAACAAGGCAGGCAGTAGCACAGAAACTGAGGTGTCAGATGTAGTCTAGGTCACTTCCAGCATTTTAGTCCTTTCCATATCCCGCCCTGATGCCACCACCCAGCAGGAAAAGACCTTGAATTTAATCTTACTAGTCTTAATGTTACTACTTCATCCCTCACTAAATCTGTTCCCCATATTTATAGCACCAAATGATGGGACTGCATCAGAGGAAACACTCCTAGACTCTTCTTCGTGGCAGCCATCAGTAAGGCAAGACAAGTAGTATCTGAAAAGGTACATATGGGAGACTTAGAAAATGCTTTAGGCTTTCAAGACAATTGAAGAACTTATGGCAAAGACCTGGGCAATTTTGCTGGGAAATGTTTTTGTTTTCAATTCCACTTTCTCTGAGCAAGAATGTGTGTTTTTACACAGTGTTCTGTAAGGTGATACACTACTGGGATTTTAAGTGCCGGCAGAAAAGTATTTAATTCAACTTCACTGTTGCTAATTCAAGCAAAGGAAATATTCTTTAAAACCAGTAGTCTGAAAAAAGAAAAAAAAAAAAAAAAGGCTTGTAATCTTGTAACTGGAAGAAAATGACAGTTCAGTTGTACCAAAGAGAAATGTTAAGCTACACCTGGAGTACTGTGCCCATTTTTGGGCCCCTCAGTTCAAGAAGGCTGTTGGCAAAATAGAGAGGAGTTGTAAAATCCTTTTTCCCTAATAGGAGATTGAGTAGGGGGTAGACACAGACTATAACCATTACTTTTGGAAACACCTTTTATTCATTAGCTTGTTGTTATTAATAGCAGATATCTATTCAGGCACCACATTCAGTTATTCCCTCATGCAGCTGACTCATGCATTCACTCACAGTTGCCCCACTGGAGCAGCAGTGGGGATCCCAACTCCAGCTGCAGACTCACAAGCTGAGGTTTGTGCTGCCTTCTGCATAGCTGTTTGGAAAAGTCCCCCAAGGACCCCTTGCCTCCTCATATGTCTGTATATTCCTGCAGTCATCATCTGTGCATAGCAGTCACTGACCTCATGGCTGTGGTCCAAGTTACACACCCTGCTGCTCACTCCCATGTGCACTGTTGACATTTGGCAGGTTTGGCTAACACTAGCTGTCCAGGTTTATCAGTTCTTCCAGTTTCAACAGGACTTGCAGTGCCCAGAGCTTATCAGTCGTTGGGAAATTTCTGCATGCTTCCCTCTCAGAAAGTATGTTTCCTTGCCTTGACCTGCTCTTCACTTGTAACTTTCTCCTTTCAAACCTGCAGGCACCTATAGACCCCATTCCCACCAGCTCATACAGAAGGCTCCTGCATGGCAGAGAGCCCATCACTGGGACAGATTATGCAGAATGACTGTGGATTTGCCATCACTGGAGGTTTTCCACATACAATGAGATAAAGCTACAGATGATCTGATACAGTTTTGGCTACCATCCTGCTTCAAGATGGAAGTTGGACTAGATGACCTGCAGAGGTTCAATCAATATTTCTATGATTCTGTTAAATGCCAAAGCATCCATTCTTAAATATTTCTTTAGGAAGAGGGCAGATTTTGCTGTTTAGTGTTTTCCTCTTTGGATGAATCCATTTGGCCAAGGAAAGTCTCCTTCAAATAATGTGGTTAAGGCCTCCACCAGGACTGATACATTCTGGAAAAATACTTTTCGGCATAAGATGATGTCTTCTGTTCTGAAGAAACAAGAAAAAAAAAAAAAAAAAAAAAAAAAAAAAAAAAAAAAAGGTCTCTCCAGTTCTAATAGGACTAAGTCATAGAACTGTAAAATGATTTGTATTAGAACGGATGTCAAAGATCATCTAGTCCAACCCCCCTGCCATGGGCAGGGACACCTTCCACCAGACCAGGTTGCTCCAAGGCCTGTACAACCTGGCCTTGAACCCTTCCAGGGAGGGGGCAACCGCAGCTTCTCTGGGCAACATGTTCCACTGACTCACCAGAGTGAAGAACTTCTTCCTTACATCTAATTTAAATCTACCCTAATTCAATTTAAAGTCATTCCCCCTTGTCCTATCACTACATGTCCTTGTAAAAAGTTCCTCACCAGCTTTCCTGTAGGCCTCCTTTAAGTACTAGAAGGCTTCTATATAGTGTCCCTGGAGCCTTCTCTTCTCCAGGTTGGACAACCCCAATTCTCTCAGCCTGTTCTCATAGAATAGGTATTCCAGCCCTCTGATCATCTTTGTGGCTCTCCTCTGGACCCACTTGAGCAGGTCCATGTCCTTCTTATGCCAGGGGCCCCAGAACTGGACACATTACTCCAGGTGGGAATCTCATGAGATCAGAGTAGAGGGGTAGAATAAGATTCCGCAACCTGCTAGCCACAATTGATGCAGCCCAGGATATGGTTGACTTTCCAGGCTGAGAATGTACATTACTAGGTCATGTTTAGCTTATGGACCCCATCAGCCCCTAGTAGACCAGGTTTCTCAAAGTGAGTCCCATGGCCTAAGTAGCTGAACCCCTGACTGTGGCACCAGACCCATAACCATTTGTTGATTTACCAGATTTAACTGGTCCTCACAAACTCCTTCTCTTTGACCAGGAGGATTGATTAAAAAACTACTCATGCTCCTGAATCCCTTACTGCTAATCCCGGGACTCTGTAGTCCTTCTTCATACTCCTCAGACTGCTCCTGACTATATCACTGGTGCCCACATGAAAAAACTGCAGCAGATAATAGTCGGTGAACTGTACAAGGCTTGGTAGTATCTCAGTGGCATCCCTGAAACAAGCCCCTAGTAAGCAGCACACCTCTTGAGAGTGCATCAGGTCAGCAGATGGTGCCTTTGTGCCTCTCAGAAGAGAGTCACCTTACATTGTCACCCGTCATCCTTTCTTAGTTACGCTGGTTGTTGTATATGGAGCAGACTGGGCTGCCTTAGCCTCAACATCTCTCCTGGTGTAACAGGTATTTCCTCTTCAGTCTGCAGAGCAGTGAAGTGGTTCTGCAGGAGCACCTCGGACTTTGTGGGAAGTCTCTTTCTCCTGCAGGTCCTTGCGGGTGGCGGAGGAATGACACGCCGAGACGGACTCAACGTGGGTGATAGAACATCGTTTTTCTTTATTAGTCCAGGGTACATATATTTATACAGACAACGATAATTATTATGCCTACTAGTCACTAGCTGATTGGCTTAAGCTCTAAAGGTCGTGTTCACATGGTCCACCTACTTGCGGTTAGCTAACAGCACAAGCTTCTCATAACACTAAGTTTCTCAGGCCACTATTTCTAATTCCTCTTAACTTGTTTTCAATACACAACGGTACCATAAGACTAAGTTTCTGAGGCCACTATTTCTAATTCCTCTTAACCTGTTTTCGACACACCACGGTACACAAGGCCAAAGCATCCTTGACATTCCTCATGTGTCAGCAGCTGCGAGCAGCTGCAGGCAAACCCTAGTGAGGCCCAGCATCAGCGAGGCAGCATCAGAACAGGCTCTGATCGTACAACTGCTCGGTGGGCTCAGGACCCTTGTCTCTGAGCCATTCTCCAACAGGTCCTTGCCATCGCAAGCTTCCATTCTATAACACTGTTGGCCACCCTCCTTTCCCTGTGTGCCAGTAGGGGAGTTTTTGGCTGTTTGGCTGAGGGCTGTGGGTCGGCTTCAGACTGACTTGGAACCAGTTATCTAATTCCTCCTCAGGCTCCTTGATGCTATGCAGCCTTCTCACCACCTACTGCGGCTCAGCCACATGCTGCAGGAGGGCCTCCCCCTGGGCACAGCTTTTGCAGGCAGGACTGGTGCCTGTCCCCATCCCAGGAGAAAGGTCTGGGCACTTCCCGAAGTCTGAGTCTTGCCTTGCAGCCATGAAACACTTCAGATAAATCAGTACACATGTAAACATTTTTTTTGAAAAAATTATGGAGCCAAACTTCAAATATGCATTATTTTATTTCTTCACTTGAGATTATAAAACAGATTGAAAATTAAATTCCTAACTTCAGCCCTTTTTTAAGTATGTTTTAAAAAATCTGTTTTTTGAAGTAAGAATTCATCTATGGCTGAAAATGTTTTATTCAGATTTTCCTCCTACTTAAAACTAAATGGCATTATTAAGGCAAGAATTCAGTTGGGAGAGAAACATGAAAATAACCTCACCATTTGGGTTTCATTATGGAAAGATTGTTCATCCTTGTGCAACCTTCTGCCAGGTGCTGGCAGCAAAAAGGGCTAAGTCAATCTGGCTGTGGACCCCTTCAAACACTTCAGTAATATTGGCTCAGTCCCCAAACAAATCACCTCCAGAAAGGTTCCTGCTGGGGCAAATCTCTCCCAGTCACAGCTGAGTCCAAAGACAAGTTTCTAAGGGGAGTGAAGAGAGAACCAATTAATCTGAGGAAGACATCAGTCTACAGATCAATGATAGCTCAACTGGGTATCTTGGAAATAGTCTTAGGTGTGACCTTCCTCTGTTAACAGCTAGTGAATGTAAGCAGTGCTGATATTTGCTGAAGACCCCTTCTGTTTTTCAGGGCTACTGGAGCCTGGGATGTTTGGGCAGGAGGCTTTGTGAGCTTCCCATCAACATCAGGCTGAAGCTTTGCTATGAAATAGAGTCCACATTGAAACTGGAGTTTCACACCACCTCACTGGCGTCTCTGTGTATCCAGCTGTCCTAGAGTATATCAGAGTAAGCTCTGCACAGAGAGGGAACAGTAGCAATTCAGTAGCAATTTGGGCAAATTAGATGTGGGTCTATCATCTGCCACATTTAATAGGGGAGAGCAAGACAATGTTAATATCTATTTTGGGTTTGATTTCAAAAATCTGTGGAGGTCTCAAAGCCCAAGCAAGGGTGAGTTTGCCCAGGTGGAGGTTTTCTGGTCCTGATATGTTTGCAGGGCAGAGATGCCATGCCCTGGGGTGACTTCCTCTCCATGGTGGTTGGGTTTGGGGAGCAGTGTGTGGTGTTTCTGTCTTGGGGTTAACAGCACTGTGACATAATCCAAGTCCCACAACGACATGTGCACTGTCGCTGCTCTTGCTGGGAGAAGACCGGACTGGGTGGAGTATTTCAATTAACCTCCAAGGTGCTAGCCTTGAGTTTTTCCATGTAATTGACAGCAATCTCTACAGCATACAGTTAAATTTCTTTACTTTTTATAACCGTTTCCTTGGTCAGAAATACCTTCTGAAAGTCTAGTGCAACTGCCTATGCAAGACCTGTCTACTTTAGGAAACTATTATTTTTAGTGAGAGAAAGGATTGAATCCCATGTCCCAGTCATAAGATTCTTCCAACAGCTTAGTCTGCAAGCAGCTGCAACAAGTTTTTCTGCATAGATGTTGTGTAGCAGATGTCAAGCTTAGTGAGGAAAATGTTTAGAAAAAACATCTACAGAATTGTGGAATCCTCACAGCTGAAATTATGAATGGCAGTGGCTGCGGTTTAAGATGCTTAATCTTGACAGAGGAGAATGTTTTCTAGAGGAATGACTTTGTGTTATTTTAGATATTAAAATGAAAATATTTAATTTTTCAGTCTGAGTAACATGTAAAACAAAAGAAATCAATGTAATAAAGTTAATAATTTTGATTCTCTGACTCTTTTATTGAACAGTAATTTAGCTGAAAAACACATGTGCTCTGATTAGGTGTACAAATATAGAAATATATTGATTACAGGAGTAATCCCCTTGAAGTGTTCCCTAAAGAGACCAGTGTGACTTTTAAGAGAAAAAGGTCTTCCTAGCCTATCCATTTACACAAAGTTTGTGAGTTGACATCTCAATAAATAACAGATACTTATCGACTTTATGAACTATCAGCAAACCTGGTTGATATTATGTTGAACAGCATTTACGGAAATGTATAGAATCATAATTTGATTCCGGCTCATGGGCGTAAATCTTATTAACTGTTGGAGACTGAAACAGCAGAGTGAACTGTGAAAAGCCTGAATTTGCATAAAGTCTGACCCTTGGGAATCTTTGGAATCTTGCAATCTCTTACACTAATATTCTATTTTACCTCCTTTCCTCTGTTCTGAAACAATGAAATCAAAATTAATTTGTCTCTCAGGATCTGTTATAACTCCTACTTTTGGTGCACATGAACCAGCCTCCACTCACACCTTAGGTCATAAAATCCCATCCTTTTGACCTTCACCCTCTGTAATGCCCTGAAATAGTTCACTCTGTGCTAGTCCTCCCTTTGGTATGCTCAAAACAGGGAATCCCTTTGGATAAGGCTTATGCCATCATTCTTTTTTTTTTTTCCTGTAGTGATTTTTTTTTTTTCCTTTCCTGTGAACACCATGAGGAAATACTTGCAATAAAATGTACTGCTAGCAAAATTCTTATTTATAATGTTCATTCAGTATTGACATAGAGAATCAACATTACAGCTTGGCCCCTGATACCTCAGGAAACATTGCAAGAAAAGCATATGTCCCATCCCACATTTCCATCATTTTGTGCAGAAGTTCTGGTTGAAGCAGTTCTTAAAACAAATAACCTAGTTATAAAAGAGATGCTTCACCTATTTGGCAACATCTCTGAAACTGAAAACTCCATAACCAGTAGAAACCAGACTAATTATTTTTTCTGCTTCACTGCAATAACTTGAAAAGCCATACAAAGAACATTCTTCTGGAGAATGTGTATGGGAAGTTCTCATCCTCTGCAGGTACTGGGGATGGGTGGAAGGTGACCGACCCTGCACCCAGTTTTAGGTGTAAAGAATATGGAAGGTGAAGGAGAGACTCATTAGATTCATAAGGAAGGTGAATGCAAAATAGTCTAATGAAGTCATCTATACTCCCTCTTTAATCAGTGAACACACTTTCGGAGGGTGAGTTGCTCTGTCTTAAGATGAGCATATAGGATGACATCTAGTCTGGTTTTCCTTTAAGTGACTGCACTTGAAGTGTGTTTTGTGATGGCTTGAAAAACACAAATTTGTATTCAAATCTTACATCTGATCACACATTATGTCTACAGAGATAGCGTGCAATAGTTCAGTATTAACAACCACTCATCTCCTTATAACCACAATGAAGTGCTAACAAGGATCTTTCTGACAGCGCTGTGTAACTGCCTAGATCAAATTATTTCACAACAGAAGTCTTGTAACAAAAGTTCAAGAGAAAATGCAGGATGATGTCCATTACAGCAGCATTAAACTTGTTCTAATTTATCACAAGTGACATAAGCTGAGAGCTAATGACAGCTCCTAATATTCATTTACTGTAGGTAAGACTTGGCTCCGGTTAAGAGTATAATATCAAATAATTCCACAATGCATTTGCACGTTACTCCACACAACAGTGGGCAAACTCTTACACTTCTAAAGCAAGTACCAGACAAGAACTTCAGCATGATTAGATAAGAGCACTGAAAAATAATTAAACATCAGGATTTCCTTCCACTAATTAGATATTTAATTTTCTTCATTCTCTATTTTTTACCTTTATTTATTTTCCTTTCTTAAACAATGCAAAATATCATTGGGATTTATTATTATTATTTATTTTTGCTTTTCTTTACAGAGAAGGTTCAGATGTTCAGATCGTAGCTGCAGAAGAGCAGAGAACTTCTAAGAAGCATTAGCAGAGCTTTCTTCTCAAAACAACCCAATCAATGATTTGTAATCAATATAAGGATCTGCAATTGTATCAGGCTCTTATTACACATTAACAGAAGTTAGAATACCCATGATGGTTTTGGCACAGATACTGTATTTTGCCTACATTTACTGTTAATCACTGCAAAGTATGTGAGCTGATTCTTAATATTTGAGAAATATGTGTTTAAAAGGGTGTGGAGGTGGGTAGTCTGGTGGTCTGACTAGGGTATATTTGAATAGACTAAGGTTAGAATGCAAAACAGTTCAATACAAAACATTTTTCAATGCAATTTCAGAAAACAGTGATTTAAAAAAAAAAAAATATTGTGCTTCTACTTCATGCTGACCCACTTTAAAGAAATAAATTTCAAGAAAAAATAAGGGCCAAATATCTTCTAAAAATCAGGCCCCTTTTTAAGACTCTCAGGTTAAAGCTCCAAAACCATAGATTCCCAGAGTCACCATTGTTGATGTCTCCTGAAAATATAAGGAAGAAACCTATGAATTGTATATGTTTTGTAGTACTGGAAATAAAACTTAGTCTTTCCCTGTTATTGGGAGCCCTATAATCCAAATAGTCAGAAACCCATATTCACTGTTCAAACCACAGGTCTTACACTCTAACTGATTTTCCTTTTCACCCTTATAGAAAAAGTGAAAACCCTTTAGTATTACATGGACACTCATATTTTATTAGAACTAATAAAATTTGTGGAATACTTCAGCAGAGCAACCAAGCACATCAACTTAACTTTAAAGACATGAAAAGGCCTTTGAAGACGGAGACATCTTTGTGCTTATAATCCTGGCTAAAATATTGCATTGGGTTTTTTGACAGAATTATTTGAGTTTTAAAGTGTTACCTGGAACAAGTAACAGTAGTTAGATCTTATGAAAACTATAATAACACAAGTTCTTAATAGAATAATTTATGTATCTGCCCTCTATCTTTACATTTTAAAAATTGGTGTGCTATGTTTTATTTCTTCCTTTATTTTGAGGTTGGGTTTTTTTTAATTAATCTTCAAGTGACTGACTTTTGTTCATGTCCTCTGATCTGACTGTGCAGACAATAGAAATAAACAGCATGATATTGTTGTGTCTCATCATAGAACACTTTACTCATTTAGAAAGTTTCAGTGTATTTGATATGACATACCAAGAGAAAAAAACTATTGTCAAATATCACTAGGCACAATACTGATACATATATATGGAACTCTGTGTGTCTTGATTTTTCCCAAGCTCTGTCTTTCCCAAACAGCGGCTGCTTTCCAGATATGTTAGGAGACATTTGATTTTTATTAGTTTTTTAGTTTCTCATGGAAACGTAAACAGTATTCATGCAGCAGATATTTATTCTTACGATTCATTTTGCTGATATGTATGGTACATTGAAGTCAAAGAGATTGTTTTCACAAACCCAGTTCAGAATGTGTATGTTTGTTGGAATCAAGATCTTAAAGTTCCTTTAACATTTTTTTGTAATGGAAATCCTTAGAATTACACCATGGTTTTGATATTTAGAAGGAATTATGTTCATATATTTTCCTGTATAGCAGAGGATATGTAATGCCATTTTTTCTGAGGGCTACTTAGGGTGTGTGTAGCAAACTGTTGACAGTTTACCAGATTGTGTGCTTTCTTCCTGTACACCACATATATTACCTAAGAGTAAAACATCAAACATGACCAAAGTTAAAATTCCTATTAAGAGCACAAGGTGGTTCTTTGGTTCCTGGAATTCTCACAGCTCTGTAAACCCTGGGACTAGGGTTCTTCAAAGCCTTTGAGAATAGATTTAGTGAGGAAACTGGTTGGAGAAAGGAGGCAAGTAATTCACAAGAACCTCAAGACTCTGGAAAGGAGTATCCATTGGCACTGGCTCCAAGAAACCTAAACAACTGTAAATCTATTTTTAAAGCCTGCAACAGTCTGGGGCAGCCCAGCCCCTCGCCCCCCAGCTCAGAGAATGTGTCACCCCATGACATGTGTGCAGGCATCACAGGTGGGAATGGCAGAGCAGTGCTGGCTTAGTTCTCACAGTGGTGAATTGCAAGTGAAGCACATGGCAGCAAAAGAACAGGGGAAGGAGGGAATTAATCCTCACATGTATTGGTTCATTAGTAACCCATCTCCTTAAGGGATGTTTAGGTTAAAACTACTGCCAATAGACCTTAATACAGCAACGAGCCTTTCTTAATAGATATTTTCAGTTGAAGGATTTCCAGCTTTCTCAAATTTGTTCTGTTCCCTCTCCTGCCATAGAGCTCCCTCCACCTTAAAAACTTTAAACTAATTATTGTTATGCAGGTGGTTTTTGCTTTTCAAAAGAAATCAGGCAACTTATTTGACCCAGTTTCCTGGTAGTGGGCAAAAGTTTTCCGTGAATGAACTTGACTCTACTACACCATTTTACACCATTTTATTCCACCACTCTCAATTTTATTCCCCATTCAGACACTACACAAGCTCTTTCTGAGATTGAAATCTTAAATATTTCCTGTTCCACTCTTCATCTTTGTAGAAGGTTTATTTTTTCCACTTAGCCTTTCTTGGAATGACTTTTATGCTGAATTTCTTCCACAATACCATCGAGGAGAGATCTAGCTCAATGTAAAATGTACAAATGACCTTTGAATCCATGCCAAATAGAAGTCTTGGCCCTTGTGCCTCAGTGGATTGTCCTTTGGTGTTAAATCACTTTTTAAAAAGCAATGGTTTCCAGTACTTTACTTGTCACATATGCTATTGGGGATTGAGCAAAGAACAAGAATCAATCAGATTATGGCATGCTAAAATCTAATATGATATTTCTAAGAGGAAGAAAAACTTTATTTCAAGTGATTTATATTTTCCAGTTTCCTTCCTGTGAAATTACCTTATACACAGTTCATGGATCAAGTTTCTTTATACAGAAGACCCCTGAAAGATCTCCTTCTATTCCCATTGTATTTCTACTGAAAATACAGTAGCCAGTTGTGGGGAAATGCAATATTAGTAAATTTATTTTCTACTTCCTTCAAAAGGATAGGTTCGTGACTTTAACTTCAAAATGTATTAAGTTTGCCTTTTGTTTAGCTATGACCTTCATCTACTTTATCTTCTATTCCTGTGCCAAATGGATGTTAATAGGGACTCTGCACTGCCCTCCACCAGGCAAGCTGTCCCTCTCCTTCCCCCAGAGGTCTTGACAGGTGACGTTTACTTCTCTCCCTGCTCCAGACACATTGCTAATGCTGCTCTACTCCAACACCTTGAAGCAATATGAGATCCATATCTTCACACAGTCATCTGTGTATGCTGTCCTTTCTCCTTGGATGTGTTGTTATTTGCATATTTCCAAACCCAATTAGTAGAGGAAGCATCAATCACTCTGGTCTTGCTGCTGCATTTAACATGAGTGTTACTTCTTCTTCCCTTTCTTACATACAGCAATTTCATATTATCAGTGTATAAATATAAAGCAGTTATTTATGAGCAAGCACACAAAATGCACCTGGTGCGTTCTTCATTAGTATGCTTACTACTCCAGTAAGACACCAGAGGAGTATTTTGCTGGGTAAGCAGGAGGGGACACATTGGCTTCAGTGCTGCTCTGTCACCAAGTCAGTCAATGCCCTAATGTTACACTTAGGATTTTTTACCTTGTAATTTTGCTGATTTCCCCTAAGCCCCTGAGCTTACAATCCCTTTTCCAACAGCCCCAGATCTGTAATTTTACCTTTTTTATAACGAGTGTCTCCACCCCACAGACGCTCACAGCCTTTCCTCACAACTCGGCAGTTTCCTCAGCAGCCTGAGTCAGGTCTCTGCTGGTACCAGGTCCATAGTAGAGCTGAGCCATGGACCCTGGAGCATCAGGAGGTCAGAGAGACAGTGACAACTTCTGGCTGGGGGGACTGTGGCAGTAAAAAGAGTTTAAAGGATGACAGTAGCTAAGGCCTCTTTCATTCTCTTCCCCTCTCTCATCCAAGCTTCTGCTCCTTCGTAATTATTTTCTTCCCTCATGATTTCCAATCAAGTTGACTTCCTTGAACCTTGTTCCTCTGTTTCATCAGTCCCCTCTCTCCTAGTCACCTCTGCTAACTTCCTATTTAGAGTTCTTTGCTGCTTCAGTGCACTATTTTGGACACAAAACCAGCATAGCCTTCCAAATAGGGAGAAAGTGAGGAGAATGGAAAAATGAAAATAAAATCTGTCTATGCAGAGAAGATAACCATGAGTGAATTCATGAAAGGGATAGGAAAAGAGGATGAGCAAGAATGAATGTGAACTAGAGCAGTACTTGAGAAATTTATCAGAGCAACTAGCTGCACTATACCAAGAAAAAAGTGGAATAATAGCAAATAGAATGAGATGTTCAAAAATGCAGTAACTGTAGTGACAGCAAGTAACAGGAGGAAATAATTCACTGAAAGATTTAAATACACCATTCAAATTAAGGAGGAAGAGAGAGGGTTAGAGTGATTAATTTTTAAGGAGCAGCCAGGGAATATGATGTAATTAGTCCAAAGTTGAACCAGTGTTATGAATTTGGCTTTTTTTTTATTATTTTCTTCTCTTGCTTCTTTACACTCCTGGTCTCACTTGGGTGTAGAGAGCAGAGGGATCAAAAGATTTCCCTCCTAATGGATTCGTGATCTTGCTAGAACTGAAAAGTGGAAGAAACAATTACAAAGGCTGTGCTAATGAGGCATGCAGCTATACAATTATTCTAAAACTACTTACACTAATGCAGAATACACTGCTGAAAGGTCATTTGTAGCTTGTACCACTGTCACTCTACTTTTAGTGTATAAAAGTGAATTCTCTCTACTGCCTTTGTGCCATTTTCCCCAAGATCAGGTGAAAATCTCAAGGCCGAGAAGAAGAAACATTTCTCTTTACCAACATGATTCTAGAAGTAGAGTGATGACAGGAGGAAGCTGAAAAAGTGCTTCTATGCCTTCCTTTCAATATATAGGCAGAACTGAAGGCCTTTCACACAGGCTAAACCTCATAACAAAATATGACATATATAGGTAGTATAAAGTTTTTATACTGCATTTCTTATCAAACTTCTTTCTGACTCCTCCAAGTTAATTTTTAATAGTTCAAAAGCAAAGGTTCAAACAAGCCTTTGACAAACTCAGGTACCTTCACTGCATTTCAGTGAAAAATTTTGGTTCATGAATCTGTATTCTTTATGAACATAACTGACCTTTTCAATAATAACCTCAGAATTCAGGCTGCTTTTTTAATTACTCAGAAGGCTGCCAGAAATGCTAGAATAACAAGTCTGACATATTTGGATTTCTAAGGTTCTAAAAACTGATTTATATATGCTGAGAACTACCATAACACACACTGGTGAGGTTTATTATTTTTGCAACAAAACATATTATAAATCATGGAAGCAAAGTAAATTATAAAAACAAACAAACAAACAAACAAACAAATAAAAAAAAAAAAGTAGTAGTAATCAGCAGCCATATTTTTGGCATGAAAGCACTGGAATATATCATAAGGTATCTGTGACCATTAAGTAGGAGACCCACACATTACACCTGACATTTGTCTGCATGTTCCTTCCTTGTCATCAATATCAATGCTTGTTCACTGTTTTGAAAATGCTTCAAAACAGCCTTACATTTTGTCAGGCAGGGAGGCTTAGAGGCCTGAAAACTTGAGTGGGCATGGAAATCCCACTGAAGATGCTCAGATGCTGCAGCCCAGTAACTGGGATCTTTTTTAATCTGGGGAGCCCTGAAACATATTTCACTGAAGAATGTATTTTGTCAATTTTTTCATTTTAAGAGATCAGGGAGATGACTCATATCTAAACCGTGCTGAATTGTGTTATTTCAAATGCTGCAAGCCAGGGTGGAAAGAAAGGACCCTTGAATTGCCTCAGTAAAGGCTGGCAGAAAACCAAGAATTCTGTTATTTCAAAAGACTGGTGGTTTTATTCTAGAATAAGCTATTAAGGAGAGAGGAGTCAGAGAAATTCCAGAGCAACAGAGAACTTACCTGAAAATCTAGAAAACCACAGCCAAGTCCCCAGTTCAAACCAAACAATGCCTCTTCCCCTTGTTTTAAGCTGAAAGTCCATCCTAGACACAAAAGACAGTGCTGGTCAGATTTTTTTTTTTAGGCAGAAAACATTTTTCTTTCTAAAATACAGTCTTATGGAATGTTTCTTCTCCATGTGCCTGGGATATTCTTGTTGTATTTTATTGTTATATGTCTAAATCAAAGAACA
This sequence comes from Tyto alba, assembly GCF_018691265.1. Classification (NCBI taxonomy): domain Eukaryota; kingdom Metazoa; phylum Chordata; class Aves; order Strigiformes; family Tytonidae; genus Tyto; species Tyto alba. Next base: position 18,728,884 of record NW_024881275.1, on the reverse strand, counting down.
AAAGTGGCATACATTGATATCTCTTGGCAGTGTTATTTTTGGGAACTGGGTTCTTGTTCCACTGTAGTGTCATTGTGATTATTTTTCCTGTATTGTTATTATTACACTTCATCATGATACTTCTATAGTGCCTTAAGATTGTCAGCTAATTTAGACTACCTAACTGTCTCTTAGAAGATGATCAGATACTGCAGATGATCCAACAGAAAAATATCATTATTCAAGTATTTTTTTTTCAGGCAAAATAGTATGTTTCTATAACTATTCATTGAGAGGTATTGATAAAAATAATTTAAGGACTTTTAAAAAGCTAGATAATTGTGAACTATCTAGTTACATAAACACGTCAAATTTTAGTTCTAAAAACCTTAAAATTTAAAAATCTGACATAGCTCTCTATTGCTCTTACAAGTAACTTAGAAAAAAAAAAAAAGAGAGTGAACAGAAAGAACAAAGACTGCTTTTTGCACACAGCTTCAGTGCACTTTACAGCAGAAGTATCTAAGTACCTTGGATCTAAGTCTTCATCCTGGCCTAGTGCAGTCTGATAGTTCACAAGGCCAGAAAGTCCAGCGGTAGTTTTACTTTAATGTTGTATTCAAGTCAGAGGTACAATGTGATCGGGTAGAATTAGCACTTCTGAAAAGCAAGTGTTGCTCTTCTTAAAATATTTGTTAAGCAAATGCATATACAAGTTGGGGAAAAAGTTGTTCATCAGAGTGAATGACATAAGGTTATTCTCCATAGTCTTGGTTTTGGCTGAGTGAGACAAGAGATGTTTATCAAGGGATGGTTCTGAGCCAGATCCTGCATCAGATGTAGTGGGTTGGGTTAACGTTAGCCTCTGGGATTATTGCCCTTCCATTCACCGTAACTCATCATTAAGGCATATTAAATTATGTGTATGGCCACCAGTATGCGTTTCAAGGGATACATTTGTCCAGTGAAGTTTAATACTCTTTCAGGAAAATATTTCTGTGGAAAAGGTCAGATAAAACTCTTTCTGAAGTGCAGAGAGAGAGTTTTGTAACAGACACTGAGAACTCTATGGGGCAAAAAAGCATCTAAAATAGAAAACTAGATCTCAAATGATACAATAAAAAAAGATTTAATGCCATTCTGGCTATAGCCCCCTTACACGTCATTAATATCTACCGCTTCAAGTCACTTCAAATCAAGCATCCCAGTACTTTAGCTTAAGTTAAAAGTTTGTCTTGCTTCAAAGAACATATAAAATGTTAGAACAAAAAAAAATATTAAAATGTTACATTTTAAATAGTACTGAAACATAGGGCAGGCTAAATGGTGTAGAGAGAATAAAGAAAGAGATTAGATTGAAATTCATTGCTTTCATCCTACCATATCTCTTTTTTTTCCCCTTATACAGCTACTTGTTATGGTCCTGCTTGTCTGAAACCAGCAGCAAATTGGCAGAGGTTTAGACTCACATTTACACACCAATCTATCCTCTTGTCCTTCAAGAGGATGTGGTTTGTTCAGACATGTCAAAGGATTACTATACATTTAATTTTTGAGTTTGCTTAAACTCTATGATCAAGATCATTTGCGCCCTTCACGCTACTTACCATTTTTCAAGAACAGAGTTTAAATATATACATTAGAAAATGTACATTTCAGGAAGTATATATTTCCTGAAATAGAACTCACCCTGAAAGTTGTTTATCATGTGAACCGTAGCCCATTTGTACAGTTGCCTACCAATAAGACTGGTTGATAATTTACAGACTGAGGCACAGTTTACATAACATAAATAAATGCGTGGGTATAGTATGCAGTGAGCAAATTCCTTATTCCACTCAATAAAGTAATAAAACCAAAATTAGAAAAAAACACATGTATGCATTTACAACCAAATAACCATTTATAAAAGTTAAGCACTGTAAAACTTGATTTTGAAAATTTTTTTAACTGAATTACTGTTTGGCAAAACAGAACATCAGAGCATAAACCTACATTTGAGAAAATGTTGCTATAATGAATGTTTGTAATAGACTCTCAATATTTTTTTTTTTTTATTTACAAGAACATGAAATACAACATAAAATAATCCATCTGAATTACTACAAATAAGAATAAATATAAAATACATACAGCTAGGAAGAAAAGCAGAGGCATAGCTGGAAAAAGATACCATATGCACCATGTGCCATATACACCATGCATCATGAACATCTGTCCAAGAAAAGTCTTGAACAAAGGTTGTGGTTTAAGCCCAGAGGGCAACTGAGAACCACACAGCTACTTGCTCACTCCTTCCCCCTCAGGGATGGGGAGAAGAAAATACAACAAAAGACTTGGGCATCAAGACAAGGACAGGGAGGGCTCACTCACCACTTACAGTCACAGGTAAAAGTGACTCAAGTAGGGAAGAAAAATATCAATGGAATTTGAATACCATCACCACCAATGCTTAATTTTCCAATCAAATGGAGTATGACAGTGAAAAATACAACCATGTCATAAAAAACACCTTCCTCACACCCCTCCCTTCTTCCTGGGCTCAACCTTATTCCCAGTTTCTCTACCTTCTCTCCCTGAGTGGCACAGGGTGTCAAGGGATGGGAGTTTCCATCTGTTCATCACCCATCTTTTCTGCTGCTCCTTCATCCTCAGGGGGAGGATTCATCACACTTCTCCCCTGCCTCATTATGGGGTCCTTCTCACAGGAGACAGTCCTCCATGAGCTTCCTCTGACATGAGTCTTTCCCACAGGCTGCAACTCTTCACAAACTGCTCTAGTCTGGGTCCTCCCCACAGGCTGTAGTCATCTCAGTGACAAACTGCTTCGGCACAGGCTTTCCTCCGAGTCCTGTCCTTCTTTAGGTGCAGCCACCTGCTCTGGTGTGGGGTTCTCCACAGGCTGCAGGTGGTCATCAGCTCCACCATTGACCTCCACGGTATACAGGGGAACAGCCTGTCCTCTCATCATGGGATACACAGGAGTCTGCTCTGGTACACCTCACCCGGCTCCTCTTTTCTTCCACTGACCTTGGTGTTTACACAGGTGTCTTCCTCACAACTCTTCCTCCTCCCAAGTTCCCTTTTGTAAATATATTATCACAGAGGTGAACTCACCGTTGCTATTTTGGCTTGATGTGCTGGGTTTCCATTACATGGGTTTTGGTAGGGGGGGAGGGGGATACAGCAGTAGCCCCTGTGAGAAGCTTCTCGAAAGCTCCCCCAGCTCCAACTCAGACCAACCTCTTGCCAGGACCAAGCCAATCAGTGACAGTGATTGTGCCTCCACGAGAATGTGTTTTAAAAGGGTAACCTGAGAGGGGATAGGAACTTGTGAGGAGGAGCTTGGAGAAGGATGATCAGCCAAGTCAGTTAAAGAAATGAGAAGGAAGTTGAGGAGGTGCACTGGAACAGAGACCCCTCTATTCTGTGGTGAGATGGCAGGGCCATCCCCCTGTCACCCATGGAGATCCATGGTGGAATAGAGGCCAACCTGAAGCTTGTGGAGGAGCCTGCTCCAGGACAGTTGGCTGAACTTGAAGTTGGGACTCTAAGGGGAGAAGCAGTCCCTGGTGTTGTGGTTTAGCACTGAAGGACTGCAAAATGCGGAGTGACACAGCCAGAGCAGCTCAGGAATGGCTGAATCCTGTGGGGAGGACTCACTGTGGAGAAGGTTCCCGGAGGACTGTCTGTAGTGAGAGGGGAGCCGTGTGGAGCTGGGGAGGGATGTGCGGCGGTCACCCCACCTCCCGAGCGGGAAGGAGCGGCGAGCTGACGGTAACCCCCATCCCCTGCTCCCTGAGTCACTGGGGGAGGAGGAGGAGAGATGGGGAGCAGAGCTGAGCGCGGGCAGAAAGGAGCAGTGGGAGGAAGTGTTTTTTGGATGTGGTAGTGTTTCTCACCTTCTTACCTTGTTGTTATGTGTTGCTTTTGTTAATGTATGAGTTAAACTGATGTTTTCTTTTCTCCCCTAAGGAGTCTGTCTTTTGCTCCTGTCCATAATGAGTGAGCACCCCTAAGACATTTTGGCTTCATTTCTTCTTTCTCATTCCTGATAGGGGGGAGGGGTGAATGAAGGGCTGCATGGTGCTCAGTTGCCCTCTGGGCTAAAACCACTCACTTGTCATCTGGGCTCAAGCCCTTGCCAGAGGTGGGTCTGACTTGGAGCCAGGGTAGCTTTGAGAAGCTTTTTACAGGGGGCCACTGCTGTAGCCTCCTCCCCCACCAAAACCCCACTCCACAAAAACTCATCACGACAAACTTGCAAAGAAGACCAGTGGAAGCAGATTTTGGCTTCATTTATTAAGCTGAAATTGTGAAACTGCTCCTGACTAGAGGAAGTGTGTGATTTAGGGGAGAAGTAGGAGAGAATAAGGATTTTTGTTTGTTTGCCCAACAACCATATGACTTGTGTTTATATTGTCAAAGCAAATTTACAATCAGTTTTGGATCTGAAGATTTTGCACACTCAGCTGAAAACAAAAAGCAAAACTGGAGGCAGTAATATGAGGGACGGACAAAAACAGCGGAAAAACAGTAAGAAGTGGACAGTAGAATGAAGAGGGAAGGAAAGAGATGGAAAGGATTTTCAGGCTGTGAAGTTTTAAAGAAATATTAATGCATTTTCCTTCAGGTAGGGTTCTGAAAGGACATTAAAGAGCAGTATTGGACACTGAAGATTGTTTTCTTTGAATCTAAAAGCAGCTCCTGCTAAAAAGCTTATCTCACATGAGCAAAAAATGGTTATTTTGCTTATTTAATTCTGCTTACCACAACATCATCTGTAAATGAAACAAATGAGAAGCTTTCTCTTACACTATGAGTTGAGTATTCCAGTATCAAAGTAATTTGAACAGTTGATATAAGCATTTGGATGCTTTAGTAATTACCAACAATTAACAACATATCTCATATTAACTTTGTATTAATGTTAATTATATTAGCATTAATAGGAAGTTCAAAGTTGAGCTTTGAAATAAAAACGAGGCAGTAAGAAAAAACACCTGACTAAGGGACAACCACAGAAATATACTGTGAACATCAAACAAAACCTGTTTCTATCTACACAAAGAATATGTGGGCCTGTGAGATGTCAGTGGATAATAAAAATAAATGTACCTCATAAATAAAGCTCAGCATAATGCATATAAAATGATTCTTAAATGCATTTTATCTGTATATGCATATAAAAAACTATGTATGATTAATAAGATAAAACAATGCACACAAATAGTTCTTAATTTTTCAGTCAAAAGCAAACTTAAGACAGTCATAAACTGAAACAGAGGCAGTGCAATTTATATAAAATTTCCAGTAGACATCTACCATATCTCCATACTAAAATCACATAGAAAATACCTTTTGTGTTAAAGAGAGACTTTTCCAAGTTCTTTGTTAACAAACACATCTTGTGAGTATGATGAAAAAAATAAAATCTGTATTTCTTACATATTCTGAAAAAATATAAAAGCTTAAGCAAATAACGTCCCATGCTGTGTGGGCTTTGTTTCATGTTGTAACTACTGACTGGGTTTTATTTCACCTTGGTACATGCAGTAATGATACATCAGGATCTTCAGAACTGAAGCACAGCTAAAATGTTGTTATGAAGGCTCTCACAGCACAAGAGAAAGTACAAAAGCTGTGTGTTTCCAGTAGGAAGCCATAAAAACAGACGTTTCTGTAGCACAAGCCAGTAGACCACCCAGTTCAGTATGCTCTGTCTGAGCCTGTAGCAAATGCTTCAAAAAAAGTGTAAAGAAGTCTTTCATGAGTCAGGTTTTCAAAGTCCTACTTGCCCAAAGGGGCATTTTCTTCTTGGCCCACATCACTTCATAGTGAGGTCATGACCTGGAGCACTATTTTGTATTATTATTTTTATTAAAGTAGCACCGTATAATTTTAATACCTTTTCTAACCAGGGTAACATTTCTAGTGATATGAATAATATTTTTTCACTCTTGCTAAACACTTATCCACAAGGCTGTCCTGAAGTAATGAGTTTTTGGATAATTACAAGTCATCTGAAAAATTCCTTTGTATACATTTTGGTTTAGTTCCTCTAGATATAAATTTGTGCATACCTCCTCCCAAAATGCTGCTTTTGATGTACCCACCTCTATTGCTTCCCACTCATTCTTTTCCTACTTCCTGTAATTCTTCCAGACTTCATGAGAGGAAATTTGCAGGTAGGGGGAGAAGACAGGAGATCTGGGACATCCTGTGAACACGCATTTTGTCAATTTTCTCATTCTCATACTCTGGGCATGACTGGGGAATCCCAGAAAGTGTGGTAAGTCATTGACAAGTTTTATTTTATTTCTATTAGCCCATTTATCCTTTTACTAAGTAATAATATGCTAATAAATGCATTGTATTACAACTTCCATATAATTCAGAGATCAAACATCAAAGTGCTGCCATTTTATATCATATGGACAAATTCAGGCTGAGGGAAGAAGTAATTCCATTGACTATAACAAAAGTACAGATGCCAAATTTAACTTGATAAACTACCATTTTCAACTTTTTATAAAGATTTTTTTTTATGGATGTTTTAAATGTTCTATATTACAACTCAGTGCACAGAGTTACCCTTCTGACTTTGTCTTAATTAGCAAGAACATACAAGCATACCTAGAGGAAAAAACATGCAGAAACTACTTAACAAGTCATACAGCTTAGTATATTTGAAGACTGACCTTATAAAATTTGATATTGGTCACCATATGAACCACAAAATATTTCTATAACATTGGTCACTTTAATTTAGGGATTGTAAAAAGTGTATTTTTTCACCATTATTAGAATCATTTACTGTACCTTTAAAAAAAGTAATTTTGATTAATGACTTTGTCTGAAGAGAAATACATAAAATTCATTAACATTTTTCCCCTTGCAGTTTCAACAATCATTTCAAGGCTAGTCTTAACACTCAAACAGCATTCATGTTCTCTAAACACATATGCCTGTGGTTCCACATACACTGACTCACTTTCATAGCATTCCCCGGCTGAAGATGCTGTCCCATTCTTTCAGAAATTTCATATTAATACATAAAAACACTCATAGAAATCTCACTATTCCTGAATATTGAAAATGCAGCTAATCTGGTGGTATAATAAATTAGGCTTATTTGTGTTTCAAAGTGATTCAGAATAAATTGGCAAACTAAAATGCATCAAATTTGGGATCACTCAGTCAGGAACTGAATGTGCTTTACCCAGGACTTAAGAAAAAAGTCCATAACTATCCAAACAGTGTATTTATGATTTTGTGATATTCAAACAAAACAAATGATCTCACACAACTAATACAGGTATGGTTTAGAACAGTGAAATGTTTTTATGCAGAAGAAGGTGAATATTGTCATTGCTGAAGGATGTGTGGAAAGAGAGTAAAGATATTATTTAGTATCAAGATTGAGGTTTGAAAATTTTTATTTTGACAGCAATTGTAACCATTTAGGAAAATCTTCTTTAATCAATAAGACCAAATTCTGCTTTCAGGCTGAATTAATATATAAAGTTCACCACAGCAGAACCCAGGGACTTAATAACTTCATACTGTAACGGTCAGATGAGTGATAAATCCTATTGCATGCCACAGTATAATTCTGATTTAATAGAGCTGCTGTGCACAAAACCAAAACAAAGTTACACTTATAAAGAATTTCAAGAATCAGCTCAAAATACCTAATCAGGAGGACAATATTTATATATTAAAGAAAAATATTGGGGTTTTTTGTTATAGTTGATTAGTTCTGATATTTCAGTGTGTTCCAGATTGTGTCCTCTGAAAAGCCAGTGAATGGTATACACATGACTTTGTGCTCTGAAGTTTGCTAGTATTGGCAAAGTAATTTCTAAACACAAGGATCTCCTGACCCCCCAGAAAACCCAACTTAACTACAAGTATTTATTCTGGTACAGAGATCTCCTACTCACATCTATAATTTGTTATAATAAGCTAACATTTCCAGAGTAACAAAACAAAACAAAACAAAAATGTTAAATTCTTGTTAAGTAGATAATAAGGAAACAATGAAGTGAAAAGGTTAAGAAAGCAACTTTCTGTGGCAAAAATAGAATCTTCCAATTAAGATCAAAATCTTGTTTCAAAATTAAAGATGGCATGTCTCTGTCAAGAATAATTTCTTTGGAAATTACCTTTGGTTACAGGAAAGCTATGAGATATTTTTATTAATAAAATTAAATCACATTCTGTTTAGCTGTATGTTTATCTGTTATTTAGAAAAAATGGTAGGTCATCTATTTTGAGCCCATCGACCACCTCACTGGAATTAGATTATTATCAGTTATTGGAAACATTTGCTTTCCATCTGACTATTAAATAGGAACACACTTTGTTGGTGTTTTCTTCATCCTCTACAGTTATTTTGGTCACCTGTACCCCTCACCTTGATATTATTATCCACCAGCTCTGTGAAATAATAATTTCATATGTATCAATAGACTTGAGGGTACAAATGGTATCTGGCAATGTGTCGTGGTTTGAGTCTGGTCGGCAGCCAAACACCATGCAGCCACTCTCTCTCCCTTGAGAGAGCCAGGCTTGTGGTTCAAGATGGGACTGGGATGAGAAAATCACCCTTTATGGTCACGAGCAAAAGGCAGACTCAGGGGAAGAAAAAAAAGAACTTACATTTATTACAGACACTAACAACACTTAACAGACTAGGACAATAAGAAGCATTGCCACTTCTTGAGAACACCTTCCCCCCACCCCTCCCTTCTTCCCAGGCTCGGTTCTGCTCCCGATATCTCTACCTCCTCCCCCAGTGGCGCAGGGGCAGGGAATGGGGGGTGCAGTCAGTGCTGCCACTTCTTCCATCTTTGGTGGGGGGAGCTTCTGGAACTTCCTCCCCCTGCTCCATCGTGGTCCCCCTCTCACAGGAGACAGTCCTCCACAAACTTTCTCCAATGTGAGTCCCTCCCATGGGCTGCAGCAACATTTCTTTACATTGCTCCAGCAGGGGTCACCAACTTGCTCCAACTGGAGTCCCTCCCACGAGCTTCAGCCCTTCCCAAGCTGCTCCGGCGTGGGACACCCCTGCATATTTCAATCCTCCCAACACTGAGCTACAACAGTGGGGTCTAACTTTTCCCACAAGACCCCGGCTTTCTTTGGGCACAGCACCTTGATCATCCAGGTGAAAAACACAAGCCATAAATCAATGTCTGCTCCACCATAGATCTTCATGGGTGGCAGGGGGGGGCTGCCCTGCTGTCTCACCACAGGACACAGGGGGGTCTCTGCTCCAGCACACCTCCCCCCTCCTTTCTTCCTCCGTTCCTCCACTGACCTTGGTGTTCACACAGCTGCAGCAACTCCTCCTCACAAGTCCCACTTCTCCTCACCACATCTCTTCTTAAATATGTTATTGCAGAGGTGCAGCTGATTGGCTCAGTTTTGGTGCAGAGGTGGAGCTGACTTGGAGCTGGGAGACCTTTGAGAAGCTTCTCACAGGAGGCCACCCCTATAGCCCCCTCCCCTGCTACCAAAAAACTCCACCACTCACTCAAACCCAGGACACAATGTTATACTTATGTAAACTTCTAGGGTCTGAGGGAAATATTAGGACTTCGTGATCTCTGCACAAATTATCTACAAGTGTTACACTTATTAATGGCAATAGAAGTTGAATGCCTGCTGAGTACCACAGAACTGATTGTTTTCATCTATGTAGTTGACTGGGTTTTGCTTCCAGAGTATGTTACAGAACACCATTTGCACCAGAATACACACATACATGCAGGACTTCACTTCAGTGACGAAAACGCAAATTAGTATTATGCAGTAAGAAAAGACACATTCAAAGGATCAGGAGAAATAAAGTTCAATCTTATCAAACAACCTGCCAGCAACAAAGTGAAAGGAGGATTGTTTAATGCAGCAATAAATAACTTAGATCTCAATATGACCTCTTTGTGGAGTCAATACTAATGTTTACTGATGTTTTACCCAGCACCCCAAGGGCAATCATTCTAAGTTTAAATCAAATTCAAGAGCACCTCCAAAGTCACAAAGAATGCAAAACCCATGGAATAAACTTTTCAGCCTTCTTACTGGTACTTCTTCTGCTATCTTGACCAAACCTGCAATGCTCTGTTAATTTTTTCATCAGTGTAAGGACATTTCTGTCAAAGAAACATGATATTATAAAGATCACTGCACTCAAGGCTCACTCTGTAGACAGCAGCAGTGAGGTTAAAAACAAATATCTGGCATGTATGTTTTCACATTGCACAGAAGTAGAGGTTTATTATTTAAGAGGTCTTTAATGGTACCACTTTACAGGCTGGAAAGAGACCAATAGAGAAAGGCATAGTAACATTTTGGACTTGGAGAAGTTCAGGATGTTCTGGGTTACCTCAGCCAAAAGGAAAAGACAAGGCTTCATTGAAATTGCAGCTCCTGTCTCTTGCAGTGTGAATTGGCAAGGATGGTCAGACATACATTGTGGCGCAGATGTGTTTTTCAGTAGAGGTTGCAGTCCTGTTTTCGGAATATCTTCACAGAAGAGCTTGTTTGAGCTTTTGGCTGCTTCCCGCTGGCTCATGTACCAAAATTTCTTTCCCCTAAGCAGGGAAATTGCAGAAGAAGAGATATAGCATGTGGAGACCTCATCCCAGGGTTGAACAGGATAAGTATACCCATAGCCAGAGCAGAAAACTGTCCCTCATACTGATATACTATTTTATAAGCGGATTATACCACTGAGCCACTTAGGTTTTCTCATTTTGAGGTTTGTTTTCAGTGATTTTTAAATGGAAAAGTGATACCCTAGGTCAGCAGATATTTTAGCTGAAGGATTATTTTAATATATGTTATACAAAACTTCACCAAAACTAAGCTAGAAAACTTTGTTTTCTTAGAGAACTCCTTGGAAATATCTTTCTTTGCAGACTTTCATTTTAAAAGCCACAGGCAGAATATCTCTCTCTCCACCTTCCCCAGATTAAGAACGTTTCTGGCATAAGACTCTTAAGTTTCAACCTTAAAGCTATCCCATTACCCCTCCTTTTAAAAGGAAACTTGCAGTAGCTTTTGCATTAAACAGCAATGACTACTGTTCACCTTTATAGATCTGAATGGCACCAGGTATAACCATTTATTTTGTCTCTCATTGAAAAGATGAAAGTAATTGCTATTTGACTGTGAGACCTTTCCCTCAGGGATTGCACTTCCCCCATCTGCCTATTGACTGGAGTATCTATAACTTCTAGCAGCAAATGGACTTTCTTCTCTCCTCAAGGTTGTTGTTGTTTAAGGTAGTCTAAAACTAGGTGAAGTGTATTGTGTTCCCTGGATATTCCAGGCAGTTGTACACATATCTCTCCTTGTTTTCTTCCAAACACGAACTCTTGCTGTACTGGCCACAAAACCCTTACAACCTCTGTTCCGTGGGCCCAGGTGGATCTGTCTCTGAGACCTGGAAACCAATAAATCCTTGCCTACAAGATCTTCTTACTCTGCATGTGATAGCGACTACCTTCATTCCTGCTGCTGCTGCATTTCCTTTTCCCCAAGAAGAACTACATGGATTTTGTCTAGGATTAAACATGATGAGTCGAGTGGAGTTTACTATTTTGAAAAAGAAAGGAGTATGGTGGTATTTTTTCAGGCAGCTTAAATTCTCCTCTTTTGCATGTTGTCCCATTTGACTTCTGGCAGCTCATTGAAATGTGACTGAAATGACTGCACTTCTCACAAATCAGTTAAAAAGTAGTTTATCGAAGTATTAAGAGGCTACCTCTTTCCTTTCACTTCTCAATTAGTTTAGTACTGTCTGTATTCACAGAAGCAACCATTAACAGACATCTTTTGGGTTAATCAAGGAGTCGACATTGCCCCAAGTCTCTTCCCAAAATATAGCACCACAGGTAGCAAATAACACAGGAAGACAAAGATAGTTGTGCACAGGGCAAGATACTAAGATACTATTCCCGCCACCTTTCCTTTTTTTTTTTTTTTTTTTTTTTTTTTTAATGAGCTGGATACAAATTTCTTCTTCTTCTATTTTTGTTGTTGTCATTGTTGTTATTTAATATATAGTTGTTCACTACTGATGAATTTTTGGCCTTTGGATTAATTCCTCACTGAAAAGGACTTGTGTCAGTTAAAATGTAAAATCCCTGATAGCTTTAGCAAGGACACTTGATCTCTGGGCCTGGGAATTGGCACAATGGATTGGTAGTGGGATTTATGTTCCCCAACAGATGAAGGAAAATTAAATGAAACTGAATTTTCCTCTTCACATCATCTGACACACATGCATACAGAAAGTCATTTATCATTCTCAGAAAAACACAGGAAACTTAATACTGAGATTGCATCATTAATAAACGCTGCCTGTGGGAGAAGTGTAGGCTGCTCCAGTTTGTATCTCAAAAGTGAAGCTAGAAGTTTCTAGTCAGTGTGATATGGTAAAAGTATATATATTTAAAAAAAAAAAAAAAAAAAGTGGAAAGTATATTCAGAGATTTGTAATCCACTGTCTAAAATACAGAAAAAATACTTCCTTTTTGATAACTTTCACTCAGCAGCAGGCAATTAACAGAGAAAAGGCATAGGCTACTCCTAGTTTTAAAGAGTCCATTAAGAACTTCTCATTGGTGTGGCAAGGACAGTGGAAATTCTGCATTAGAACCAGTTGGAAAATAAAGAAAATATGGCAAATGAAGACCCAAAGGAATGAGAGAACAATCTGCAAGAAATAAAGGAGAGGAACAATCATTCAAATGAGTTTGCAATTATCCACTGTAAAACCCTAAAATAGACAAAACTTCTCTTATTTTGTGCATGAAAAATATCGAAACCAACCACTACAGTTTCAAGACAATATTCTTGTCACAGTCTGACCACGCTTGGGAGGAGTTTCCCCATAAGAAGATTAAGATTTCTAATAGTGATATAAATCAAAAAGGAAGAATATTATTGTCTTGCTTGCATTTTATGGTAGTACACTGACAAGTTCAAACTTATAGTGACCCTGAAATACTCACTACATTTTTTTTCTTTTTTGTTACTAAGCAATGACAAGAAATGCATGTTTCATCTTCCCAAGGATTAGGTCACAAACGTCTGCACACAGTGCTATGATATATTTTATTTGCTGTTGATGATAGCTTCCTTTTCAGATGATTTCTTGTCCCTGATTCGGTCAAAAGTTCAGGGCAATTTTCTTTCTAATCTCATCAACCTATAGACCCTGAAAATACTGAATTAAAATAGTGTCCACAGCCTATTATAACCTTTACAATAAAAAGGACAAATTTTAAGTGCTGAATGAAGTTTAGAGAATTGTTCTTGCTAATGCATCTTGATATATCTGAGTATTGCTGTAGGTTTTCATACTTCTCTTGCTTAATTATTTATTGTGAGGTCACAACATAGAGGTTAGATATGACGTATAACAGAGAAAGGCCCTCTCCAAATGCATTTTGTACCATACATGTGCCAGATTAGTAATTTAATTTTTGTTTCAGTTTAAATGACAGAAACCCTCAAATCAGTTTGCTTCACATAAGTTTAGCTATCTCAGTGAACAACATCTGCAAGCTAAATCAACACAAGCATGTATAAATGGATTTGAGTTTCTTTACTTGGGGATGCAGCTTTCGTGTATTGACAAGGGTTTTTATTAATTTGACTCTAAGGAAGAAGACCCAAAGGAAGTTGTTCTGAATTAGGCTTTGTCTATTTCTAACCTCCCTCATTTTTTTGTTTTCTTGGCAAGATGTAGTATTTGTAGGTTTAGGTATTAGGCTTTCTGATTGAGACTGGAAGAGGGTCTGGCATGTTGATAATTTAATGTTACTTTTATACATACAAATCAAGATGGGAAGGGGGAGAAGGCAACATCACAAAGTGATTAAGATCTGAAGTGAACCAAATCACACCCTGCAGGAGCTTAGCTCTGTTCAACAGATTGTATACAACATCCTGGGCAAACAGGCTTCTCATTCATACATGGTGTTTAAGAAATTGTCCAAAGTTACTTGTATGAGTCCAGACCTCAGTGTGAATAGAAAGAAAGGGCTGAAGGTGGTTTTCAGCCCCAGGTGTTGTAGAGGGGTTAGGATTTTCAGTAAAATCAAAGAAACTGTAGGTCTTTAATATCAAGTCATTAAACAAGGGAGGGTGAATAAGTGAGCTTGTAAAAGCAAAGGGGATTTTTCAGGGACAAAAAACAGGGGAAGAATTTAAGAAATGACTGAAAAGTCAGGCAATTTTCCCAATGATAATGTAAAATTTTTTAAAAAATAAATAAAATAAAAGGAAATTAACTATTCTCTGTGTGGTTTATCATCAAGTTGTAAAGTCAAGTGCCATGCTAAAAGGCACATCATTTGAAGTCTCCAAAAAGAACAGGCAGTGCATGTTTCTTTATCCCACACAGAAATCATTTATGTCTGCAGTATCACCAAGGAACCTATACATTTCAAAATTAATTCATGTGTTTCATTTGTCAATTTTCAAGATGAAAACCCACTATCTCCAAAATGATATACCAACTGTGAAGTTAGAGGAAAACAGTAATATGCTATATAAGGGTTCTCTCTCATGTTTCCCATAGTTCACTACTGAAATAAAATTACTTCTATTGGAATTTCTAACATGCCCATAATTTAAATAAGTAAGCATCATTGCCCAATTCTAGGAAAGCATCTGTTCCTTTTGGTACAGCAGCCAAACAGTGCTCCCTTTGGCATATAGCCTGAGTCACAAATGTATCAGGCCATATTCTTTAGAGGCACTAGATATACTAACACTAAAAGTGGAATATCATGCCATAGTTTCATCTTCTGTGAACCTTTGTCCAAGACAAAATAACTACTTAGCATGTGAAAAATGAAGAGATGAGAGGCAGTAACAGGTTGTCATTATTTTCTAGAAGGAAAATGACTGGCATTAACATACTGAGAAGTTAGGAGGGCTAATCATGAAGCTGATCTGAATTACTGTCTATAATAAATCAACAGAAGGCATTGTCAGAAATTATCAAGTGACATATGAAACTTTTTCTTTGTCTCAGTTCAGACTTTACTAGTAGATATATATTCCATGGAAAATCTGTGGCACAAAGGATAGTTAGAAATATGGGTCCAAAATGCTTTATAAAATAGCTCTGTCTATGCATTTTTATAAACACAGCTGCTGTAGCTGCTGACAAGTATGAGATGACCTTGTATTTCCTATTGTTTGTTTCACAATCAGTTACATATACTATAATTTCTTAATTTATTACAATTCTTATCCGTTGAAATAAAGTTGTCATACTGACAGTCTGAGATGGACCACTTTGCACTGCAGTAACCATTAATAACTTTCTACTGTCTTCATAAACATGACTGATAAGAGTCATAAAGATTTAGAGCTATGGCAGCATGTTACTTGTTCCTAATAACTAAATGCTAGTTAGTTCCTTTGTTCCTCATGGTAGAGAGTCACTACCATGATGCTTAACCTCGCAATTCAGAACACAATAGTTTAGGCTACTTAGAAAATAAATATTTTGCTAGATTTCTGTTATTCTCCTTCTCTAGAACTGTGCCATCATGAACTCATACAATAAGCATACTGCTCTTTATTTAATGTAAAAACTGCAAAGTACCCTGCAGTTATTTTTTGCAATAATCTTGTTGAATGGAAGTTAGTATGTGATGATCCTCCTACTTCGCTATGGTTTTAGGAGAAAATTGTCTTCAAAAGATGTAAAACTTAAGACTTCCAGGCTAACTCAAAGTTAATTGCAAGCACAGAAACATTTTTTTTTTCTTAACCAAGCAAATGAAGGCAAGTATTTGACCCTTGTTTTACTTTTCCTTCTTCATTCTTGTTTCTGTCTCTATTTTTCATTGTACACAAGCTTTCTTTAGTATGTACAGATACAGTACACCTCTAGCATTTATATTTGCTTCAAAGGAATGATGATATTTATATTGGGCATGGAACCTTTCTTACTATTTTTGGTCTATCTTTCACAACTTGCCATCTTTGAGAAGCTCCTCCCACTCTCATGTTCCTCTCCATTTCTCACATTTCTTTTTTCTGACTTTTTTTTGTTGTTTTCCCCACTATTTAATTCATGAGTGGCAAGAATACACATTTCATGGAGTTATCAGGTCCCATGTATTCTGCTTATGTTCTAGACTAAACAGAAGCGTCAATAAATCCCCACATTTTTTGACAGTGTCTCCAGAGAGAATTGGAACCAAGGCTTTCTGAGATCACAGTCCTCACCTTTATTTCACTGCCTATATGTGTCATGGAAGAATGTACCAGAAATACTCTCTCAGCTGTATTGCAGAACTTTATGTTGACATGTAGCAAATCAACCTGCTGCCATTTATATAACTCCAGGAGATGATCAAGTGAGTTTGAAAAGTTGGTCCTTAGTTCAATTTCAAGAAGTCTTACATTTGCCAGAGCTCAATTCAGATGTGAATGCAGGTGCTAACTCACTGCGGGTGAGGTTCTGACATTTTGCTAGACGCCTCCACCTCGAACCTTCTATCATCTTGACAGTAGAATCTCATTTGCAGCAAAAGGATAAGAAAGACAAATCTGTGGCTTGACACCTCGTGACATCTTTCTATGGATGATGAATTTCTGTTACATGACAGGTTCAAAGTTACTGAGCAATGGATGGATGAGTGGCACAGTAACTTCAGGCTTGCTGAGAACTGCAAGAATACGTTATGTCATAAAAAACAAAACAGCGTGACACTTTTAAGAATGGGTTTTTCTAAGTATTTAAATAGATGTGAATATATTTTATTCCATAGATACTTAAATTTTGGCAAAAGTAACAGATTCATAAGAGACCATAAGAACAAATAAATTAACTACTACTTTCAGCCCTTTAATATTTTAATCCTGATGGTAAATATCTCAATGTAGGGTATGTCTCATTTTTGTCTTGCACTGACCATAGTCAAGGTTTTTTTCTTAATTGCTGTTTGTCTTCTCTCTCCTTATCTTCACAAGTTTTGAAGTTTTCTTTCTGTTAGTTTTTATTACTATAGCTTCCCTCTGTTTGTTGTTGTAGATCCCTATATCTTTTCTTACCTCTATAGTCATGATGTTTGGAAGAGAGTTTCACAGGGAGCATATATGTAGATATTAGTAATATACAGACATAGACATCTAAATGTGGATAATGCACCACAGAGCTCTGGTTTCAAATGAGAAAATAAGAGATTTGGTACAACCCTGCGTCTCAAGACCTTAGGGTAAGATCAGTTACCCAGATTATAGAAAACCCAGTTGTAATGTCCTTCACTTCTTATATGGAAATCAAGCCTGGATTTCTGAAGTAAAAACCTTAAAAGTCTAACGCACATGAGTGTTGAGTTAGAACATTTTCAGTTGTTCTTGCTGAATCTGATTTACTTTGCTTGGGATACTTAAATATTCACTCTACCAGAGAGAAGCACAGTTTCACATTTGAAGGAAGGAAAAAATAAACTGTCTCTCTTACAGTTTCCAATTCTTAGGACATGGTCTATTAGGCACCTAGCCTGTGATTAACTGAAAATATACATATATATATACACAAATCTTATAGATATATATAATTAATATATAATATTAAAAATAAATATAAATATAAAAATATAATTATAAAAGGAAAAAAATACAAATATCAGTCAGATTCACTGATAACAAGACTTTTAACAAAGAAGACAACAGTGAATTTAGTGAAACAAATATCCGTGATTTTGTTTCTTTTCCTCCTTTCCTGGAGAAATATTGACAGTTCAAAAAAATCAAATCTCTAAAGAGTTTTATAAGAATAAACCATTGATTTACCTGTGATTTTTTTGAATTGGAAGATGTCTCCATTGATATTTCAAGGTGAGACATCCCGTGGATAATAAGGTTTCAGTAGCAGTGGTTGAAGAAATTTCTTCAGTTCTTCAGTTGAAGAACTGTCCATTTTTGAAAAGACATTGAGTTAGTCCTAACCAAGTATAGAAAATTACAAATTAACCTCTGTTAGTGTAGAAGTAATAATTAAAACCCACTAATTTATACATTTTTTTAATCCTTTAAAGTTTATTTAGCTTTTAAAGGAGAAAAAAAATAAATTTTGTTTGCATCCCACTTTGTCATGTACCGTCTTGACTGACTACAGGCGCTCTAAACACAAACAAATACTTTGGCATGATAGCTTTCTCCAGATAGCTTTCTTGGCAATATAAGATCTGATCTTTAAATCAAGGATTACCTTAATTTTATTTTCTACCTAACTTAGTGAAAAGAAATTTCCCTAAAATGTCTGTAGACTTTAAAACCTCTGTCTCTAGAAGCCAGATTTATTATATACAAGATATAGATCCTATTATTCGACATTTTCTTTCTTTTTCCTTCTTTGGCAAATATACCCTCCTGCAGCATGTACTGCCCATACTCCCCCTCCTTCTGCTATGAGAAGCAGAGGGAAGATTTCTTCTGGTGTCCTGCAGTGATCTCTGGCTCCTCCACAACTGCGACAATGAGAGTGACCACATGTATAATGATTTCTCTGTGGCCTGGATATCCTCTCAGAATAATGGAGCTGCTGGCTCTGGTAACCCCCAGTGTCTCAGTATTTCCGTTGGGGGGGCTGTACCTGCAGCCGATCGCCAACCTCCAAGGGCTCTGGGCACCTCCTTCATCGATAGCATGATTTTGTCATGTATCCCTGTGTCCCTTTCCTGTGCTCCTCCCAAGATCCAGGCTTGGCAACTTCACTTAGCTGCTCATGTGAATGCACAGACAGAGAAAGCTTCTGAAAATGTGACCTGAAGTAGCAGAAAAGGAGAAATGTTGACAGTTTGTGGGTTTTCCTCCTCTCTTACACTAGAATGACAGGAGTGTTGCTATATTGATTTGAACACCTGAATTCACTAGTGTAAATAAGGAAAAATCAGGACTGTCATTTTCCCAGTGTCTGCCTATGTCACAGTAAAGACATACTTCTTCAGGAGCTGGACTTCAGAGTAAAACATAAATTCCAAACCCCAGCCACAGGGGCTGGGTACCATGTAGTTCTCAGAGTCACTGGAGCTTATGTTAGTTTACATCATGTTTTCAGATATCTATACTTGGGAGAGCTGTTTTATTCCTGTTGTTTACTGAATGTTATTGCTGTTAAGTACAATCACCAAAAGTCATTGATACAGCATGGAAAAAAATGCAACCTTGCGATGGTATTTGGGCTTCTTTTAGGACTACAGATAATGTCTGTGGATGAATTACAGGTAGTATGGCATGAACTTAGTGAAGTTGATTCTGGCTCAGATATTTTAATTCGATAGAAGCTGACCTGATGTGATATATAGTCTTAGGCTATCTATCTTCTTTTTTTCAGGAAATGAATTGTGCATGCTTCTGTTTTATGCAGTGATGCATTAACAGGATGTTAGATAATTTTAACTCCTGTTGAGAATGAGCACTTGATGGCTGCAATGAGGCTGAATTTAAAAAGATAAAAAGTTTTAAAGTTATATAGGCAGCTTCTCCCTCAGGTATAGCAGACCAGGAATGCTTTAATAACTTCTAAATCATCTACTTGTTTTAGGTAATGTAATAAAATAATTTCACTTTAGTGTTCCATGCAAGAGTTGAATGTGTTTTTGTTTTGTTTTGTTTTTTTTTAAATTTGACAGAAAAGCCCAGTATCATTTTTTTCCATAGCTTTCGGTGTAACTTTTAGAAGAATTTGATAGATAATTCCAATTACATTTTCTTCCATGATGATGATACAATACTGAAAACTATTAATTTTCTTGTACTATAGTCTGTGATATTGCCTTAATCATTGTAACACAGAAAATCACAGGTTACCTTTTGTTGCAGAGTATGACATTAAAAGAGTTATTTTCTTTATGCTTTTAACAAGGTACTTAAACAACTATTTCTGGATGCTCTGAATAATACATGGAAATAGGGAATACTCCCAATAATACTTAATAACTGCTTTTTGCATGATGGCTAGTTCAGGCACAGGAAGGAGATCATGTTTGTGCTATCAATAGCACACTATTGCTATTAAAAATGAGCTCCGTTGTCTGTGAAAAAAGGAAGATGAAGAAAGATGAACAAAATTTTTTAGAAAATTGAACATACTAAGACTCAAGATATACTAGACTGTAACCTTCCTCTTTCCTCCATCTGTTTTTTTTTCTTCACTTAGAAAACTATTGGCAATTTTCTAATACTATAAGGGCTAGTTATAGCTGTTGTATAAGTGCTCTGCAGGATGAATGCATTATAGATAAAAACCCTTATCAAACCCATCAAATTCCCATTTTCACCTGTTCATGTGGTATTCACCCACAGCTTGTAAACAATGGGTTTCTTTGCTGAGTGAAGGAAACTCAGATTTAGCATGAGACCAGCAAAATTACTTTTTCCCTTGCTCAATTTTAAAGCATGGTGCTTTAGAAAGTGTGATAGAGTCTGCTAGGTAAGGTTTAACAGGTCATGTTTAGAAAGGAAAAAAAGGAAGGGAAATCTAACAAGGGCTTGCAGATGAGAAGTTGGAGGAATATAAATGAATAAGATGAAAGAAGAAAACCAACAGAACTTAAAAGCTGTAAACAGACAATATATTACACCTTTCTTTAAACTAGATGTTGTTCAATCTATTTTACTGTCTAGGAGACTAATACTTCTCTCCTCTTCTTGCACAGAAAGACGTGAAGATCTGGGCAGTTAAATGGAGAAATTTCTACTATACAGAACAAATTTCTAAAACTCAACATGTAGCATGAATTCTGTCATAAATATTTTTTTAAAAGATAATTCTTGTTTATCAGACTCAAATTGTGCATTTTGGGGGCTATTCTTCTTTGGGTAGAGCTGGTAAACCACGTGCTAATGGGATAGTGAATGAATGTTAATGTCCAGGAACTAGAATTAACTGAAATATTTTTACAACTTTTCAGAGGAATTTCTTCTACCAAAGCTTCAGATTTTTATCAGCAGTTGTATGAATGTTATAATTTTTAATGAATGATGGAGTGAGGACTGCACCAAAGTCATAGGATATGAATTTATCATGTGAAATGCAAGGTAACTTAAAAAAAAATAAAATCAACCTGAAATTTTAATTTTCTTAAATAAGGATTGAAACATTGTTCTTGATTTAAAAAAATATTATTGCAGGCAACAGAAAATTTATTCAAAGTAAAAGAGTAGTAAGTAATGCCTCCTCAATGGAAAGTAAGATAAGTAAGTTCTACTAGTAAGAGTCAGAGATATCACTGAATATGATATTGCATGTAAAGATAATATGCTCTTCGGATACTAGTATTAAAGTGAGTATTAGTAAATAAAATGTTAAATTAACAAGGTATTTTATCTCATTGGCAGCAGGTTGTAATAACATTTATCTTCATGACTGAAAACTGAGTAGAGTGCAGTACAAAATCCATTGTCATGTAGGATACTTGTACTTTGATTACCTACCTTTCTCTATAGATTTGATGTCTATTATTACATTTTAAACATCTCTATGTCACAGAGATTTATCAGGAAGCTGTTACTGCTTTCATTTTTGTCAAAACAGTAGAAGTTTAAGGGACGACCAGAAAATCCAATACTGCAGCAAAAGGTTTGCTTCCAAAAAGGTGTTTGAACTACCATATACTGTTGGTGAAGGCTCATAAAGAAACAACCAAAACTGTCTTAAATTTTATGAGAGAAGAGGAGAGGGGAATCCTGTTGTATTTCCATCATCATCATCATCTATAACAAAGATATAACTCTTCTATAAAGAATATAATCTAATCCAGTACTATTTTAATCTTTATTTTAGCTTTCAGTAGACAGTATATGTAACAGGTTAGCTCCATTATTAAATATCTATGATACTATTTACAGACTGGCATTTCAGCTCATATCAATCTGATACTTATAAACAAATACTAAGAACATGCAACAGGAAGGATTTCTAAGTGAACTTTTCCCCTCAAATGCATTTTTCTAGAGTTATATCCACAGGAAGAAATATTGGATTTTCAATGTGATATTCTAATCTGTGTATATGTATTACAATTTTTCATTTGTTCAACATCATCACTTGACTGAGAAGCAGACACATCAGGCAAGCAAGATCCATGATTTTGCTACTAAGGTCTCTGTGTTTTAGTGCATTGACTAGAAAAAAAGCCCACTAAGACAGAATCTGAAACCAAGATGAAGAGGAAAATCTTAGAAATGAAGTTGACTGGCAAACTGAAGAATGAGGTTTCTATTCTTATTAAGTTGAACCATTTAAGTATTTTTACCAACTCAATCAGAAAAATGGAGGAAGTCTACCAAGAATATCAACAAGATAAAGCTTAAATGAGACTATGAGAAGCACAAACTGAAATTAGAGAATCAAAGATGATGTGAAGTGCCCAGTCCATGTAGACTCCAGATGAGTAAGGATTGCACTGACCTGTTCTTCTTTTGCAGTAAGATATGTTTATTGAAGGAAACTACCAATTAACATGAACAAGTCAGACAGAAAATTTAGATGGATTTCTTAGTGTTCTTTTTGTCTTTTGTGTGAATAAAACAGATTCCTCAGGGTTTATAAAAGGTTAAACATGTAAGAGACAAAACCTTCTAGAATACTTCACTCAGCCATTCCTTATCTTGGAGAAGACCAAGGCAAAGAAGACTAGTAGTCACAGTCCAAAACTCTTCAACACTAGATCATTGTTCCAGCTATTTCTCAGTATTACCCAATTCATTGATTGTCTTTTCCTTCTTTGCCTGACTCAGTTGGGAGTGCCCATTTGTGACTCACTACTCAATGAAGTAGTATAAACCCGGGGATGAAGGACAAAAACTTCTGAGGACTTACCACATTGGTAAAGATATTTATCCTGATGTTAATTGGAATGGACTGAATCTACATTTGAACGACACTGGGGGAAAGACTTCAGGAAACAATCTAATGCCACAACATTGGGTGATTTTTGGAAGCCCTTGCCTGACTCATATTGTCCACATGATGGCACTGCATGGGCATCTGAGACACATGATGGTGGCCACAGTGTATGTGGCTTTTCCACCCTGTAGTGAGTTCTTGAACTTCTGCAAAGAGAAAACACAGTTCCAAAGTCACCCTCTACTGGACTTGCGCATCCTAGACTTGCAGAAGAGTTTGGGCTTGCATCCAAGCAGTGCATTCAAATATAGATATAGCCAAAATGAGAGACTTTATCAGTGGTGAGTGATATAAAGGCGTTGTTGTTACAGAACATCATTTCAGTATGAATGCAATATTAATAGCAGCAAGTAGATTGTCTCTGCATGTCCATTACTTTGTATTACCTAAATCTATGCTTGTTGAGCCAAATACCCATTAAATTCAGAGACAGTTACAACGTCTTCACTGTAAGCCTCTCCCGGCTGCACCAAACTCCAGTTAATGAGTCAGGATATTGGTTATATATAGAAAAGAGTGAACAGTGTGACATGAAGCTTACCCTGAATTCTTTCTGTACCTGAGCGCAGCAGTAGTTTGTGTTTTTCCTTTGGTCAAAGCTGATAATTAAAACAAATGACATTGAAATTTGTGGAAACGCTGATCCTGAACAGAAAAGTTCCTTGTGTGATTGTCTCAGCAGGGACTTCACAGAAAATAAACTGGATAAATATGGTAAGCTCACCTCATGAATTCTCCAACATTTTCCCAGTTGATAATTGGAGTTGGACTTTCTGAGATGTTCTCTTTCACAGAAAAATCTGACTTGTTATCATTATTACTTACTTGTCTTAAAGAAAAAAGTTGAACTAGTAAAACTCACGTGAAACAAGTAAAATAGAAAGGATGCTTGAATGATATATTTTTTTTTAATTTATTTCCTTGGGGACTCACTCAGTTCTACCAGTCTGATGATGACTAATGTAGCTGGAGAAGGAAGGTCATTACCAGATAATAGAGCCTGTTTATTACATCTCCTGCTATTAGGATGAGATATTTCCTCTAGTAGATTGTTTAGGACTTCTTAGGAATAACATTTCTATAGCACATCTTGTTTTGGATTTAGCTTTTCTTTTTTTTTTTTTTTTTTTTTTTCCATAATAAGAGAAAAAACAGCATACATGATCAAAAGAGGCAATTTAAAGATAAAAAGTTTTTTCTAAAGTGCATACACTAATATATCCTAGGAGTTGGTAAGTTTCTGTGACCACTGGGAGTGAAGGACTTTATCAATAGCAGGCATGCTATGCTCATGATTCTATTCAGGGGTGAGCAATAGCAAGGATCTAAAAAATATGTGTGTTACAGCCAAAAATGCACACAGGAATCACTCTACATTATTTGCCATGTGGTCTACAGATACTGCTCCAAACTGCATACCTGGAGCCTGTATTGCCTGGAGGGGAGCAGTACCCTAGCTGCAACCTGCTCTATATTGTACCTTGTAGTCCCAATGCACTGCCGGCTCGGAACCAGGGTGTTTTAGGCTGTGCCACAGGCTTGTCTCTACCTGTGCCTTTGGGAAGTGATGGGGAGATGTGAGGGAATCGGGAGCAGCCCCGTGCACCCTACCCACCTGAAAGCTTGCATGCCTTAATGTTGGGAAGGAAGGTGTGTAGCACTGCATCCAGGCTAGACACTTCCACTCTGCAGGGCACTGAATTCAGCAGCAGATCCTTTAGCATCATGAAAAAAGCCAGACCCTGGAAAACGATGAAGAAAGGAAGTGAAAAATCAGCACCAGATGCAGAGCATGAGACCCGTGAGCTTTTGGTGGGTTGCCTCCAGCCTTCAATGGCTGTGAGGGTGAACAGAAGCAGCTTTCATGAAATAATAGGATTCAGGATGGGTTCAAGGTAGCATCTGCAGACTGCCACCAGATGAACAGCCCTCTTTCTGTCCCAATACAATAAGGTAGTTTTTCTAGCCTTGTTCCCAACCTTGTCACTGCCTCAGTGTTCACAAGCATATGGAAAAATTATTTTATTTCAGCCTTATTATTTCAAATAGAATACGAAGTACAACTGCCAAAGTTAGAATGTCTAAACAGAATGTTTCAATAGTTTCCCAAATTAATGCTAGTAAATTAAATGTTATATTTATGTAATAGATTTTTAAATTTATCAGTTCTGTCTTTTCTGATAGAAAACACTCTACTGAAAACCTTATCATGTCAATAATATTTGGAAATTGGCATGACACAGAATCCTCTTAACCTTTATATCCTTAATGCTTTTATCCAGCTCTTCCTTGGTGAAATTTAGTACATGCTGGAAAAATGCATAAGATGTCACAAGAAACAACTACTTCTACATCTGAATTTTTTCAGTTCCTTCATATATCATGCACTTGTTTATATATGAGTTTTTTATGATCTTGAAGTAATTATATCACTAATCCTTATCACATTTATGAGTCTCATCTTATGCATAGTTTGTCTCACCATGGTGAATGGGGATTAATTATGCCTTAGTAAAAATTAATTCTACCATCCACTGTGCATTAATGTTGAAGTATGCTCAGGAGTAGCACTTATGAGAATAGTCATCACAGGTAAATGGAAGAAGTGATAGGCACAAGAGTGAAAACTGGAAAGAAATATCAAGAAACCATCAGGTTGAAGGGAGTTAAACCCTGTAGGTTAAAAAAGTAAAGTATTGTGATTTAAAAGGCATGCCTTACTCTGGTAGTAAATCCAGATCATTAATTTTGGGAGAGAAAATGAGGGAAGACTATTAGAAAACTGCATTTAGTATATTGTAACTTGTTGTTCTGAGATCTTTGCTGATATATTGCTAGACTGATCCACTTACCTCAAGTTTATCCTCAGTCTTCCCATCAGAAAAAATGAAACTGCATATATCTTACTTCCTATGGCAAGCATGTTTTTTCCCAGATGTGCTCTTCTAGCACAAGAATGAAACACAGCAACATACAAGTACAAATACATAGCTTGTGCACAACTTTTCATTAAGTGCTAGCTTTATTGTTTTCTTACTGCTTTTGGAACTGGTTTTTAGTTGATTTGTGTGATTCACATACTAGACAGTTACAAAGCTGATGCTTTTTCACTAAAGGAAAAGATAAGTCGTATAGGATGAATAAACAGATAGGTTTTTCACGACAGTGAGAATATAATTATTTTAAAATTCTGTGAAGTTTTGACAGTCAGCTAGTACATGCACAGGAATTTTGTTTCTTTTCTTATTTCTACTGTTTCTTGTGCTTTTAAAAGCACTGAGTAAATTTGGGTATTTGTACGTAGAATGTCCTATCTTTATATTTTTTCCCCAGAATCCTAGACCAGATAAGTACTGCTTGTGGCAGTGTTAGACAAGAAAATGTGAACTGCTAGATGTGATTAATCATCACTGAGGGTAGAAATCTTCAAAAAAGCAATATTTAAATTAAGTGAATGTTGCCTTGTTAGAAGTAGTTCTAGAAATCTCTATGAAATACCATATTGTAGTGCTTTATACATTTAGAATGGTTCAAATAGAGCATAGGATGGAAGGAATAAAAAAAAAATCAATTTAACAAGAGTTGGTATCCTCTTCTTAATGGTGTCTAAAATGGAGGGTTACAGAGCTTGAAGAAACTCTATTATCTATCATTAAGCAGATATAAAGCATCTAATGGAGTACATAATAGGGGGATACTGTCAATACCTATCTCTGTTAAATAGAAATAAGGAATTATCTGAGTCTGTAAGGTCTTTCATTGACACAATAGTAATCAAAACCAAAAGCATATAGAAAAGAGAACAGCTATTACCCTCCACTGCTCTCCACTGATAAAACAAAAGTAAAAAAGATACTGTCTACTTATAAGCATTTAAGGAAATTAATTCAGGTGAAGGTCATGTTTTTCATTCTAATTGTGTCAGAATCTACCCTCAGCTTTCTCTTCATGCTTATTTCTCATAGTAAATTGTCATTGTATGAGGAAACATTTCCTTTGATTTCTGTCACCCAGAGAATCTATGCATAAATTCATATTATATTTTCCTTCTTCTTGAATCCTTGAAGATAGAATCTGTCCTTCACGGTTTAGCAAACCAGTGTCTCACAGCTGTTTCCATAAATACTTCAGTACTTGCTATGCTAGCAAAAATGATCATTTCAGAGGAGAGTTTTAAAAAATTCTGCACCACAGGCCTTCCATACTCTACTAGTACTGACTGAGTTTGCTGAATAAATCTGTAGTTTGGTAACACAGACTGTTATTACAAACTTCTCACCACCTCAGTTCAGTTTACTAGAGAGCTTTGTGGATTTGAAATAAGTGTGAATACAGAAGGCAATGTAGAGGAGACAGAAATGGTACTGCATCAAATGAGCTGTGTTAAGTCAGTGGTTCAGGAAAAGAATTTCAGGGGGAAGGGTTTTTTCTCTTTGTTAATGAAATGAAATAATTTTAAATATTTTAAAACTAAAAAACTTTTTCTGACTCCATGTATGAAATTCATTAAGAGTTATTTTACATTTGCATAAAAAATAAAATTTGAAGGAAATTTTAAAAATAAAAAATGTCTTTTGAACAATAAAAAAATTTTGAATTTTCCATTAATTATTGGAATTTTTCTAACAAAGAAGTTTAATAAAAACAAGATGTATTCTTAAAAAGTTTTACTGTCACTGAATGAGCAATTTCTCTCTGGAAAGTTCACCTAATTCTGATTTATTTTGACTTAATACATGGAAGATTAATAGGTACACTGGGTCACTATGGGTATAACATGCCTGTGCTCTCTTTGTTAACAACTGGCAATTTCTGACAGACTTTTAGGACTATTCTTCACATGCTCAAATATTTTTCTCTTAGTACTACTTATAAAATCAGTTGTTATACACTATGTCTTGGTCTGGGCTGAAACAGAGTTAATATTCCTTTTCAGGGACTAGATGAGTGCTGTGTTTTGGATTTAGCTTTGGGTTTGATATGAGAAGAATGCTGATAGCACACTGGTGTTTTCAGCTGCTACCGAGACTTCAAGGACTCTCCGACTCCCCATGTCCTGCCCGTGCGCAAGGGCACAGGGAGCAGGGAGGGAGCACGGCCACAGCACCTGACCCTAACTGGCCAGTGAAATATTCCATATCATGGAACGTCATGCTCACTATATAGAGGAGGGGTGGTTGGGAAGGGGCTCTCTCTCTCTCTCGCTTCTGGGATTGCGATCATGGGATCTTGGTATCTCGGGGTCGCTGGCCGGGAACGGGCTGGGTATTGGTCACCGGGTGGTGAGCAATTACGCTGTACATTGCCTGTTTATATATTTCTTTTTGTTTTCGCCCTATCATCATCACTGTTCTCGTTTTATTGCCATTATTAAACTGTTCCTATCTCAGCCTGCGAGTCTCCCTTCACCCCTCTAATCCCCTCCCCCATTCCCAGGTGGGGAGGGGGAAGGGAGGGTGATTAGCTGCGGGGGTTGGTTGCCGATCAGGCCCAAACCACAACACACTATTACAGTATTAACTACTTAAGTGTCATAGTAACTAAAAGTCTTATACAAAGAATAGACTGTCACAGTAAAATGGAAGCACCAAACAAATAGAAAAAGGAGTTAATGACATCAAGTCATTAGCTCAAAAGCTAAAAATAGAGCAATGTAAGGAATAAAGAAATATAGACATATACATAGACAGTCTTGGCACACAGATGCTGTTGAGAGCAACCTCGACAAGCCAGAGAAATGGCCCAATATTCTTCATTCAGTTTCTTTGCTGCTTTTATCGAAGATGCATATGGCAGAACAAGGGTCAACAGTACTAAGGTGAAAGATAATGTCGACTATGTATGAGGGAAAGACTTTTCCATCTAAGTAGTTGTTGTAGTTTGAGCTCAGAGGGCAGCTGAGCACCACACATCCTCACCCCCCCAAAGCACTGAGAAGGAGAACTCAGGACAGTAGTGAAACACTGAGCAGCCTGGTCTAACTTCAAGTCTGGTTTTGAGTATAAGGCTGGACTAGATGATCTCAAGTTTATGCTATGATTCACTAAGACTCTCAATAGCCAACAAGCTTTCGCTTCTAACACAGCAAAAAGTTTGAGGAGGGTTTAAAGAAAAAGGAGGCAACTACTCATATTCTGGTAATGTACCTAGCAAACCTGTGGGGTATGAAGAGAAAGGGGACGTGCATTTGAGGTGACCACTACACATCCACAGATATGTTAGGAAGATATGTCACCATTTTAATATGGCTAGAATAAGTACCTGAAATGGAAGATCTATGAGTTTTCAGTGATAAAACAGACAATACTTAATCTGTAGTTGCGAAAGACGTCATCCAGAGATAAGGGCTGAACAGGAGAGATGAGAGTGCAAACAGATACCCACAGAATCATCATGGAAAGCGAGTATATGTGATGAGAGGAAATGTTACATGGAAAGGTTAATGGAGGAGTTACAAAGTAAGTGTAGGGGAGCCAGGACCAGATCTTGGGAGAACTCAATCACAGATCTTAAAGACAGTTGACCAGATGAGAATATGATAAAATTCTGGTTCTGTAGGATGAGAAAATGAAGGAGCTAGAGATCACTAAAGCAGTTATTTGAAAATAAAGAGGAATTGATGAGAGGCTGGAATTAATGTTTTAAAGGTTGCTTCAAAATAAGGAAAGAGAGAATTCCTGAAAAAAGATTGTAAAGTGAATTTGAAACAGAAAAGAATATGACAGTTACAGAGATGATTGTGGCTAGAAGTCTGAGTTTGGTTCTGGAAAAAGGGAGACATATCTGTGAAGTGGTGAGCAGAAAATAGGAAATAGTTGAAAGTAAAAGGTGACCCAAACTGAAGCTTATGTCAGAATATTGAAAACTAAAGAAAGTAGTACTAAGATCAATGTAGTAGCATGCAATGCTACAGGCTTGGAGAAGAGTGGCTGGAAAGCTGTCTGGAAGAAAAGAACCTGGGAATATGTGTTGGGTTTATATGTGGTGGCATTTTGGTAGCAGAGGAGGGGGCCACAGTGGTGGCCCCTGTGAGAAGCTTCTCAAAGCTCCATGAGATCCAAGTCAGACCCAACACTAGCCAAGGCTGAACCAGTTATCAATAGTAACTGCACCTCTGTGAAGACATATTTCAGAAGGGGAACCAGGGATTTGTGAGTACTGGTGAGGGAAATACCTATGTGAACACCAAGGTCAGTGGAAGAAAGGAAGACAGGGAGTTGCACCGGAGCAGAGACTTGCAGAGTTGTACCCCACACCAGAGCAGGTGGCTGCACCTAAAGAAGGCCAGGACTCGGAGGAAAGCCTGTGCCGAAGCAGTTTGTCACTGAGATGACTACAGCCTGTGGGGAGGACCCAGACTAGAGCAGTTTGTGAAGAGTTGCAGCCTGTGGGAAAGACTCATGTCAGAGGAAGCTCATGGAGGACTGTCTCCTGTGAGAAGGACCCCATAATGAGGCAGGGGAGAAGTGTGATGAATCCTCCCCCTGAGGATGAAGGAGCAGCAGAAAAGATGGGTGATGAACAGATGGAAACTCCCATCCCTTGACACCCTGTGCCACTCAGGGAGAGAAGGTAGAGAAACTGGGAATAAGGTTGAGCCCAGGAAGAAGGGAGGGGTGTGAGGAAGGTGTTTTTTATGACATGGTTGTATTTTTCACTGTCACACTCCATTTGATTGGAAAATTAAGCATTGGTGGTGATGGTATTCAAATTCCATTGATATTTTTCTTCCCTACTTGAGTCACTTTTACCTGTGACTGTAAGTGGTGAGTGAGCCCTCCCTGTCCTTGTCTTGATGCCCAAGTCTTTTGTTGTATTTTCTTCTCCCCATCCCTGAGGGGGAAGGAGTGAGCAAGCAGCTGTGTGGTTCTCAGTTGCCCTCTGGGCTCAAACCACGATAGAATGTTGCTTGATAACCAGCTGAATGTCTTCTCTCAGAAACAGTGTAACCAGCCAGACTAGGTAAGTGATTGTCCCTTTGTACTCAGCACTGGTGAGGCTGCATCAAAAATACTGTGTTCATTATTGGGCCCTTCATTATAAGACACTGAGATGCTGGAGCACGTCCAAAGCTGGTGAAGGCTCTAAAGCACAAGTTCTATGAGGAACAACTGTGGGAACTGGGGTTGTTTAGTCTGGAGAAAAGGAAGCTCAGAGAAGACCTTTTCATTTCCTATAATTACATGAAAGAAGGTTGTAGCGAGGTGTGTGTTGGTCTTCTTTTCCAAAGTAGCAAGAGATGGAATGAGAGGAAGTGGCCTTATGTTTCTTCAGGGGAGCTTTAAATTGAATATTAGAAAAAATTTTCTTCATTGAAAGAGTTATGAAGCAGTGGAACAGACTGCCCAGGAAAGTGGTTGAGTCATCATCCATGGAGGCATTTAGAAGTTGTGTAGATGTGGCTCTTAAGGACATGGTTCAGTGGTGGACATTGCAGTGTCAGGTTTATGGTTGGACTCGATGATCTTAAGGGTCTTTTCCAACCTAAATGAGTCTATAATTTCAGAAGTACTAATTCTGGAAACTCAGATTATATTAATTTATTTAAAATTTTTTCACAGAATTTTGTGATTTAGAGGGTATACTCTTCTTATAGCACAGAGTTGATAGAGAAACAAAGGATGTAAGGGAACTTGGACATGGTGAATAATTTTGGTATATCTTTCATATTAATTAGGCTTAATGTGATGAACTAGTTATGAATTTGGCTAATAATCAGTTTTGGCGAATTTGTCTGAAGAACCGCTGAATCTTTGATTTCAGATCTAATCCATAGGTAGACCTTACATGATGCATCTAACAAATCTCAAATTCCAAGATCAGGAGAGGAATGAGATGATTTCCTTTACTTTAATGATCTCTGGGGAATTCAAGGAGAGACAGAACTCTGCAAATACACTTTAAATGAGTCCTGTTAATTTCTGTCCCTGAAAAAATTCAATTGGTCAGTACACTGTATATCTTCAAAGATTTTCATTACAACTATTCAGCTAGTGATTAGAATACTTCTGAATAAGTAATTCTGTGAAAAAAATTCTTAAATGTATCTAGTTCTGATAATGAATATTAATATTTTTATATGCATACAGCTTTTTAGCATGTGTAATGTAATATCATTCAAAGTTTTCATTCAGTATCCCAGTGATTAATAAAATAAATAAGTAATCTGACAAGTATATCTTGCAAGTATATTTTTCTTTTCAATTTCTGAAAAAAAAATAACAAAAACATCTAATTTCTTTGTTCTTCCAGCCACTTTTAATGAATTTATGAAATTGAATATATTGCCTATAATGTAATATTAGAACCTTGTCAGTTAGTACTTTGAAGTGGTGACACAGTTGTTCTGGTGAATTATCTGTGAACAAAAAGAATTATTCACTTACTGCAAACAAGGTTTCTTATTATCAACAAAAATGGATTAGATGTTCATACTTGAAATTATTTTCTTATGAGCTAAAGTTTGCATTTAGATCTATTTTTCAACTCAAAATGGGGTTTAATTTAGAAATTTTAATGTGGCAATTTTAATTAAGCTAACAAAAATAGTGTCTGGGTTTCGATCACTGGGCAAATTATACATGGCTTCATTTGGGTCTGAAGTGATGATTTTATATTTATCACAAGATCTTTGATCAGAAATATCACTTCTTTCTGATGATCACAAGCTTTTATTTGTACTGTTAAAAAAAGAGGGAGGACAGGAAACATGGCATAACAAGACCTCTCAGGAAATCATGCAAACATCTTAGATGAAGAGACAATGAGCCTATGTCATTTTGTCTGTATAAGACCAAACTTTTCCTCATTATGCAAGTTAACTATCACTTTAATTTCAGACTTACTCCACCTTTCTCAAATGCCTTTTTTCTATCATATATTTACTTTTTTATCATATATTTACACTATAAATAGCACAAAATTATTTTTACATGATTTCAGTGAAATCCATATTATAGCCTTCTTCCTTAAAATTCCAGCTCATCTCAGAGGTTTTCCTAGCCTAAAGAACAGATTATATTTATTTTTTACTTGCTCATCTTATTTCAAAGAGTACAGCCTCTGTATTATTGTTCATTGTTTATAAACAGATTACAAAATTGTCTATTATATTAATTATTCAGAATTCTTCATTAATTTATGCAGTGAAAAACCTTTCTCTGTAGATCACTGAAATTGCAGATACTATAAGAATGTAAAATTGGAAGTAGAATTTATATACAAGACAGGCAACTGTAACATAATTAACATCCTAGAAACTGCAAATTTCTAATTATATATGCAATACATTATAATATTTGATATTTATAATGTGTTGTTTATGTAAATCAGCTACTGAGACACCAGCAGCATTACAGCATATTTTATAGACTTTATTAACATAATATATACATTTAATACATACATTTTCAAATATTAAATCTAGGAATGTATGGGACATATTTGATCATATGATCAAAAAAATTTTGAGATTTCAAAATATTACAGGACTCAGTCCTTCAGCTTCTCACTGCACAACCCCAACACTTCCTTGACATTAAATGTAAGCAGTTAGTCTTCATCCAAATTAAATGTTGGATCTTTGTTGCAACAGTATCAAATTTTATCATTCAATTCATACTGATACTCCTAGAAACATTTAGTCTAGTACTTTTATTCTCTAAATTCATTTGATAATATTTTTTTTTAATAAACAATGGAATGAAAATTTCCAGAAAGTTAATAATAAAATGAAGTATGGTATGTTATAAGACAGGGGAGGGAAGAAAATTTCTAACTTGGAGATGACTGAAATGCACTATTTTAGAAAAGTATTGAGATTTTTCTTACTCACTTCTTTCCAAAATAATTTAAATGTCTTCAGTCTTATTACTGAAGTACATTCTAGTTTAAAACCTGTTGACACACAGACTTCTATTCTGGTTGACTACTGTTCAGCTCTCAGTAAGCAGGTCTCTTTTCCTAGTGTTTGTCTGGTTTTTGTAATTACATTGTTAAAAGAAAACAGTGTTGCATAAGAATTTTCCAATTGTAACTGATTGTGATGAAGTTCATAATTGATTTTCAATGTGTGTAATGAACCAAATAGCTACAATGTATAAATTAATACAGATGATAATTTCTTGTCTCATAGAATATCAAGATTAATTGTCTCATAATAGAAATCTTGACCTTATCTTAACCTCAGCTAATATTTAGCTTTGAGGTCAATAAATATCAATGTCTTTCTTTGAAAGAGTCAATATCCACTTATGAGCATGATGAAGACTTAAAAACATATACATAAATTTGTATTAAAATATATTGGCAAACACATGAAGAATTATGAAAGATGTATTGTACACATTAGTTTTAATTATAATCCAATATTTATACCTTGTAACAAGAGCTAATTGGACGTTATTTTTTAGGACCTTCACCTACTTTTTAGTTACTGAATCATTCACAAACACATTCCATTTTTTTTAAATATATATGTTTAATGTTCACATGACTTTATTGAAAATTATTTGAATCCATACTGAACGATGACTGTTTTTAAAATTTCAACATAAAACTTGGATACTGTATACAGTTACCTAAGAAAGAAAGGAATATTATTTTTCTTCTGTGACAGCATCAAATCATGCTGTCTACAGATAGACATAACCAAGAAGAGTAAATCTAGCACCCACAGGCCTTGTTCCTTTGCAGTGTAACATGTCCAACATCCACCTCTCTTACAACCAAGCAGCCATATGTCTTCCCAGAATCTTCCCGTTCTCTGATTTTTGTCCATCATTCACAACAAAAAAAAGGTTCTTTTTCTTTTGGGTAATGGGTGGATATACACCATCAAAAGCAGATCCCAGGGTGTTTACTTACTGTCAATATTTGTCTCATATTCTTTTCTTCATTCACCATTGTAAGAAAATTCAAAGCTATTAGTTTTACTGAATATTTGTCTGTTGACAGGCACTTGGTGAAGAAGGAATTCTTTTTAAGTCTTTAAACATCATGAATACAATACTGCATGCTTAAAAACCATATCTGTGATATTTAATAGTGCCATTTAATATTTGAATGGACCATAACCAGGGCTAAAATTTAGTTCTGTTTGACTAACAGGTTTGATTTTGCCAAGAGTATGACCAGATCAATAGCAGGTGATTAAAATTAATGAAGCCTTGAAAACCTTGAAAGCCTCAGGTAAAGAGAGAATGTTTAAACCTGGTAGCTTTCAAGTCTAAAGAGAGCTTACTGAAATTCTCATCAAACTCCTTCACAAATATTTAAAACAGCTGATCTCCATTCCAATCGTACTTTTTCTGTACTGCAGACACAGCGATATTTTTCCCTGGTAGGTTTCACTTTAAAATGAAACAAACAAATCCCTGGTATGACATGTTGGCAGCTTTTAGGCTGGAGTTTCACCCTGACAAGTCAGCATGCTGGCAAAACGGCAAGGAGTTTGTGAGATCTTCTTCTATGCTGGACTTGGAGGGTGCAAGACTGGTGCATGAGAGACTGATGATGGCACTTTTGATGATTAACCAGTCTTTGGCTTCAGTGAAGAGTATCTAATTGTCACTGGCCTACCAACATCTAGGCTGAGCACATAATGCTATTAAGTTTAGACTGAATAATTACGCTATGTTCATATAGACATCTAAATTCATTCTTGAGCTCCAGAAAGTGCTTTTGTGTATCTAACTAATGCTTTAAGCAGGCTAAAACTTCAATTATGGCATTTGAGCTCTCACCTATGCAGGAATCAAGATGAATGTCTTGCCATTCCTTATTATGTCATGGGAATAGAAAATCTAACAGGATGAAGACCTGAGCAGGAGTATCCTTTGATCTCAAAAATAACCTAGTTATTCACAAAATCCAAAATTAATTAAATTAAGTACTTAAACAAATTCTTCTCTTTCCTAATTGCTTGGTGTGATGAGCCAGGTTGACAACTTTGACCTTGGAGGTCTTCCAGAGCTGTGTTTATTTTATTCAACTTATCTCTAGCTTCACATTCACTGAGAAATATTTTGTTCCCATCTGCTTATTCAAAAATTAAAAATGTAAAAAACACCCCTCTCCAAAATATTTTCTTACTGAGGTCATAAGACCATTTCTATTAAATGGCAGCAAAGTTCTGTGACAGTGACCAAGGAAACTGTGACCTTGGTGCCCACTTTAATTTCCTGAAGGACCTGCTGAAAGCATGATATATTCTGTACTTTGCCAGTCTTTTCTAAGAATGCAATACAAAAAAGGCAATTTAACTTGTATACCAGTATACAAGCTACATATGTGCCCTTCATAAACTTAAAAAACTTGCCAGAACTAATTATTTAAAGTCCTTGGGAAAGCTGATGGACTGTGATTGCCATGGAGATTTCTCTTGTGCTTTTCAGCAGTCACAACACTTGGCTGGACTTAAAAGTCTAGCTTAAGTTTTCTGGGTGAAATAAATTAGTTGACACTAGAAAATCACCTACCATGTATATGGATCTCTCTATATAAATTGCCTGAGAGTGAATTAAAATTTCACAGGCTGGAGCCTGAAAGTAAATTTGAGAGCCAATGACAAGTTCATGAAGAACATGTCATGCTAAGAGGAGTTTGGCATACTGACAATTATTTTCACTCTACACATACTGTACACAGCAGAGTAACCATATATGTAAAAAGGATGCATTGTGTTCTTTTTTGCTGACTGTGACTAACACTGAATTAATAAGATCCAGAATAATTTCAACTTAGTGCTTAAAAAGAAAAGCACGGGTCAAGACAGTAAGATATGGACTACTTTGGAAGTGAAAAACAAAAATATTGAAACATGATATTATAAAAATTAGATCTACCGTCCTGAACCTCAAACCTTACAGTCCTGAACCTCAAACCTTAACTGAAGATAAAGTAGATTTGAATTTCATCTGACCAGTATTGCTGCATGTCGTGGTTTAGGCCTGGTTGGCAGCCAACCACAATGCAGCAGCTCTCTCTCCCTTCCCCTCCGGCATTGAGAAGGGACAGAGAGCCAGGCTTGGGGTTCGAGATAGGACTGGGATGGCGAAAAATTCCCCTTTATGATCACGAGCAAAAGGCAGACTCGTTAGGGGAAGGAAAAAAAGAACATACATTTATTACAGACACTAACAGCACATAACAGAGTAGGACAGTGAGAAACATTGCCACATCTTGAGAACACCTTCCCCCCACCCCTCCCTTCTTCCCGGGCTCAGTTCTGCTCCCGATATCTCTACCTCCTCCCCCAGTGGCGCAGGGGCAGGGAATGGGGGATGCAGTCAGTGCTGCCACTTCCTTTATCTTCGGTGAGGGGAGCGTCTGGAACTTGTTCCTCTTGCTCCATCGTGGTCCCCCTCTCACAGGAGACAGTCCTACACAAACTTTCTCCAACTTGAATTCCTCCCATGGGCCTCAGCGTTCCCCACACTGCTCCGTCATGGGTCACTAACTTTCTCCGACTGGATTCCCTCCCACGGCTGCAGCCCTTCCCGAGCTGCTCCGGCGTGGGACTCCCCCACATGCTGCAATCCTCCCAGCACTGAATTACAGCAGTGGGGCTACCTTTTCCCATGAGACCCCGGCCTTCTTCGGGCACAGAACCTTGATCATGCAAGCAGAAGCCACAGGTCATAAATCAATGTCTGCTCCACCGTAGGTCTCCATGGGTGGCAGGGGGGGCTGCCCTGCCATCTCACCACAGGATACAGGGGGGTCTCTGCTCCAGAACACCTCCCCCCTCCTTTCTTCCTCCGTTCCTCCACTGACCTTGGTGCTCACGCAGCTGCAGCAACTCCCCCTCACAAGTCCGACTGCCCGTCACCACGTCCCTTCTTAAATACTTTATCGCAGAGGCGCAGCTGATTGGCTCAATTTCCCAAACAGAAGTGGAGCTGACTTGGAGCTGGGGGAGCTTTGAGAAGCTTCTCACAGGGGGCCGCCCCTATAGCCCCCTCCCCTGCCACCAAAAAACTCCACCACTCACTCAACCCAGGACACTGCAGCATCCAGAAAATAATTCCCAGATCTGAAGTCATATGTACAATCCTTTAAAAATTTGGATCTGATTCCAGCTTTGGATGTTGTGACTCATGCCCTAACTAATCTAATTAATATGAAAGTTAAGACAAAAGCTAAAACAAATAATACCCCACCAACAAACATAATTGAATAAAGAGGCCTGGAACTGTCTCCTCTTGCTGTTTTTATAAAAGCATGTTGTAACTCTTACATAGTGGTCTGAAAGAAGTGATGTCTGCCTAAAGCCCTAAGTAAGGACACTCTTTT
The DNA here is from genome assembly GCF_018691265.1 of Tyto alba. Taxonomy (NCBI): domain Eukaryota; kingdom Metazoa; phylum Chordata; class Aves; order Strigiformes; family Tytonidae; genus Tyto; species Tyto alba. Next base: position 18,690,651 of record NW_024881275.1, on the reverse strand, counting down.
CAGAGGGAGGTAGAGTGGCTTAGTATTCCTCATAGACCTTAGTATTTGTTTTCAGATCACTTTTTTTGCATGGAAGTTTTTGGATCAGCTTTCTGAAATACCTGAGTGTCCCAGGATACTGCTCAGAAAGCCTTTATCACTAACACAAATTTCAGGATTACATCTGGGAAGCAGACTCTGAGCCATTGAAACAATTTACTTGTAGGGATGTATGTTTTTATTGGTGCTGATTCCTAATTAAAAAGCAAATGGATACTAAAATTGCACAACAATTTAGAAATATCTATGCCTTCTTATTTTGGGGGGGATACACTGCAATTTGAGTTAGATTTGCTGGAAGTATTTAAGCATATTCATTTTATAATTGATCATTAAAATAATATTTGGTTAGCAATGGTGAATTTACCATTAATTATGAACTCACTCTTCCCTGAGATGAAATTTAAAGGAGGTTCATCCCAAAAGTTGAAAGAGCTTAGGGAACACAAAGCTCAGCTGAAAGACCCTGCATGCGTTCATTACTAAGAATTTTGCATTGCCTGCAGAAATTTAACATTTTTACATTCAAATCTTTTCCAGCTTAGGGAGAAGCATGATAGTCCTAAATTTGTACATGGAAAATCTCTGGCCCGTTGTCTGAATTAACATATTTGAAAGCATTGAAATCTGTTGCACTGCACTACATGGAGATCTCTAATTCAAAATCACACTTTGAAACTGAATGGTAGAAATGGAGATAATAAATATCTTTCAAAATTTTCCATTAAAAAAAAAAAAAAGATTCTAAGGTTCTGAACACAATTTGCACCAGCTGATTAAAAGAATGAATCATAATAATGACTTTATAGAGAAGTTCTTAATTTATATCACACTAATTGCAAACATATTAGTCTTTTAGGATGAAATTTGTGTTCTGGCAATTTTATAGAGCTTGGTGATATGGATGATCATAAAAATAGAAAGAAAATATTAACAAACCATGCTGGTGTTTCCTGCATAGCTTTTTAAGATGAACATTCCACGTTTTCCTCATTTTGTAAAAATATACTTTGGGTGTTTGTTTATAATAATGACATGTATTTGGTATGAAGTATGTAGGGATTTCAGGGTACCAGAAAAAAAAGAGATCCAAATCAATTTGAAATTACCTCTGTCAACATTTTCCTGAACAGATTGAAAGATGCAGCACCAGGCAAACCACAGCTGTTTTTGTCTGAAAGGCTCATGCAAATGTACAGATATATGGAATTCTGCTGCCCAAGATTTGATGAACTGGGACAAGGGGTGTCTCCTCCTGTGTGACAGACCAAGGGTCAAGGCCTTCAGTCTATATTCAGCAAAACTCACTGCACTTGTGATGTTTAATAACTTCAGAGTAAGCTTTGTCAGCAGCTGTGAGGCTGGTATTATTTCTGTCTCATGATGATATAGGCATGATCCAGATACTTTTAGTTCAATTTAGACCCTATCATTCATTTTTATGAAAGTCCTGGTATTGTAGTGTTTGCTTCTGTGACTCAATGTACTTCTTGATCTGTCAGAATTTCCACTGTAAAGGATTTCTTTCTGGGTTTTTATGTGTCATTCTAAAACTGTTCCTTTGGACTGAAACTTAGTATTTCAGACTAATGTTTTTCCTAGTCTAAAAAAGCTGAGTGGAACTTGAAGAAAACCACTCTTATAAAGCAAAACTGAAACAGATATTTAAAATCATTTTTAATTGAACTTGTTCTCAACTCCTGTAATTACAGAATGAAAATAAAGATATTTCTTGAAACTCTATTATTTTTCAGTTGATAAATTTAATGACCAGATGTTCATCAGAAGCACTGTGTTTCTAAAAAACCCCACAGCAATAAAATCAATAATATTCTCTTCAAGAATATATTCTTCAAGAAGGAAGAGATTATATGATGAAATTAACATATCTGAAACAGGGCAAATATCACCCGTGGAGACAGGATATTGGACTAGATAGACTAAGTTGGACAAGACTGGACTAGATTGAACTATTCTTGTTTAATAAGGCTATTCTTATGTTTACATTCACCAGAAGAAAATGTGTGTGCATGTTTAAGTGATTAAAGTCACTGTCTCAGAAGGCCATGAGAGCATGTAGATAGAAAGGATTTAAAAATTCTGTCACATGCAAAACCTTGATATGGGATAAGTTTTATCCTAATGAACATTCATGAAGCATATTAGAACAATAAACATTACAATTAAGGAAAAGATATTTCCTTCTCTTGAAAGATCACCTCAGATATTGTTGGAGAATGACATGTAATTAATTGCACTAATTGAAATACAGCATAGGTATTTCTCCCAACTCCATCTTCCTAACAGCAATAATAAAATAAATGTTAGCAGTTGTCAATGAGTAGAGACATCCATTTTTCAATGACTGATCACTGACAAAGGTCTTTGAGACCTTTTGAGACCTTGAGGTCTTTGTGCAAAACCCACTTTTCATGTGTCTTCTCTACAATGGCCATTTATATTTCAGCTGACAATTTTTTTTTTTTTTTTCATTCAGACCATACTTCAAGTCTGCATTGGTTTCTTTTATTTTCAGCAGAAGTTAAAAGTTTGCCCTTGTATTAAAAATATTGTGGAGATTCATTCAAAAGCACTGCCAGTATTCCACTGAGAATGTGCACTAATGAATAGCAAAACATTGACAGAAAAGTGTAAACAGCAGGTAGTTTATAGATAAGGGTGAAACATTACCTATGTCCTCCAGAACTGAGGCACAGCAGGATGCTCTCTTTGATGTTGTCTCATAGCATCCTGTTGTGCCTAACCGTTGCAGGGACATATGGTGTCTGAATTCCTCACCTTTATGGTGTATTGTCTCACTCTCCTTTTAATACTGTCTTATGGAAGAATACAGAACAAGGCAGTGCCAGGGACCTGCTATAATCTGTCCACCTTGAGCACTGGTCCTTAGAAAAACAAAAGCTTGAACAAATAGAAAGGAGTGTTAGAGGGCAGACATAAAAACACAGAATATATAATGTAATGATTTAAACATGAATGGGTGACAAGAACTGATAGGTGTAAGCTGTTATTCTTTAAGTATCAGGACAAATGAAGCACAAATTTATGCTTTATATCCTGATGTGAAAACAATCAGGAAATGAACAGCAAAGCAGGATTGTTTTTGAAGTTCAATTAAAACATGGATATATATGTCTGTATGCATTTTTCTCAATTACTTCTTTTCTCTTTGGGCAATTCTAACTGCAGTACACTTAGGAAAAAAAGAGATAGAGTATTGAATTCAGGTAAATGTCATTCTCTCCAGTAAATGTAGGAAGAACAGTTCCTGAATACCAATATAGAAGGGAATTAATATGATTTTTCCTATTTGCAGTCACATTCTGCATTTATTGCAACATGACAATTGCCTGGATTCTCTGCCAGAATGCTGGTTTTGAAAAAACCCTTCATTTCCTAATAACATTAAAATCATAAACAGCAGAAATGAAGACTGAGAACTTCAAGTTCTGAATGGGCCAAGGGAGAGAGAGAACTAACAAAGGAGAAGGAAACATCATGCAATTGGTGTGTAATAAAACTATTAGAAATGAAAGAAAATTGCAGTCATATTACCAAGAGACTTAACATAATGCTTTTAGGAACAGGCATGTTATCTCCAGTAACAGGTCTGCTAACTCTTTTATAACTGAAATACACTTTGAAATCTACAGACTGACACTAATGAAATGGCAAAATAAGAAGATGATTGATTGTAAAATGAACTGGAGCAAGCTAGGACCTCAACATTTACTGTGTGAGCATTTAGATTTAAGGGTAACCATGATAGTATATTATTGAGGCTCACTTTGTGAAAGTCACACCCAGGGTATGCAAGCAAAAGTCCAGCCGCCTCCACAGCCAGGGTGCTCATTTGCCAGTGGCACAGCAGATGCTATAGTAGCCAAACTGAGAAGTGCGCTGGTACTGCTCCAGCAGCTCTGTCTTCTCACCTTCTCACCCCCTTTGCTTGTTCTCTTCTCAATCAACCAGTGATACAATATGGAGCAAATCAAATAATAAGTAAGTCATGATTAATGAGACAGTATAGAAATGATTGGATTTCTTTGACCCGTGTGAGTGCTGGAAGATGCCTGTACTGCTTGCTGTACAAATAACCTCTCTAGGTAGCAGAAAGTTGAGCTACTTCTGACCACAACCAATATCATAAGACTGGTTGGACCATTTATTTGATTTACGATGGAAATTCTTCTGGTCCTCTCTCCTGGGTTTGAGTGAGTGGTGGGTTTTTTTGGTAGCAGGGGAGGAGAGGAGGCTACAGCAGTGGCCCCCTGTGAGAAGCTTCTCGAAGCTCCCCCGGCTCCAATTCAGACCCACCTCTGCACCAAGGCTGAGCCAATCAGCTGTGCCTCTGCGATAACATATTAAAGAAAGGACTTGGAAGGAGGAGTTAGAGTTGGAAGAAGGAGTTACGACATCTGTGTGAACACCAAGGTCAGTGGAAGAATGAAGGAAGAAAGGAGGGAAGGTGTGCCAGAGCAGGGACCCCCCTGTATCCTGTGGTAAGACGGCAGGGCGGCCCCTCCTTGCCACCCATGGAGGTCTATGGTGGAGCAGACACAGATTTACTGCCTGTGAGGGGCCAAGCATGCAATTAAGGTGGTTGCACTCACGGGCAGCCCGGACCTATGGGAGGAAGCAGCCCTCACTGTTGTAGTTTGACACCGGGAGGATTGCAGCATGCGGGGGTGTCCCACACCAGAGCAGCTCGGGAAGGGCTGCAGCCCGTGGGAGCGACTCAGGTCAGAGAAAAGTTGTGGACAACTCTCTCCTGTGAGAGGGGCACCATGTTAGAGCAGGGGAAGGATGTTTTAGAAGTTCCCCCCAAGCAAAGATGGAAGAAGCTGCAACACTGACTGCACCCCCCGTTCCCTGCACCTATGCTGCTGCAGGGAGGAGGTAGAGAGATCGGGAGCAGAGCTGAGGCCAGGAAGAAGGGAAGGGTGGGGGAAAGGTGTCCCCAAGATGTGGTAATGCTTCTCAATGCCCTACTCTGTTAAATGTTGTTGTTGTTGTTAATGTCTGTAATAAATATATGTTCTTATGTTCTTTTTTTCTTCCTCTAATGAGTCTGCCTTTTGCCCCTGACCATAATGGGTGATTTTCCCCTCCAAGTCCTCTCTCAAATCCTAAGCTTTTCCTGTAGGTCCCCTTTAAATGTTTGAAAGCCTCTGTATTTCTCCCCAGAGCCCTCTCTTCTCTAGGCTGGGCAACCCCAGCTCTCTCAGCCTGTCCTCATAGGGGAGGTGCTTCGTCCACCTGATCATCTTCATGGCCTCCTCTGGACCCACTCAAACAGGTCCAGGTCCTTCTTATGCTGGCGGCCCCAGAGCTGGACACTGTACTCCAGGTGGGGTCTCATGAGAGAGGAGTAGAAGGGCAGAATGCCCTCCCTCGACCTGCTGGCCACACCTCTCTTCATGCAGCCCAGGACACGGTTGGCTTTCTGGGCTGTGAATGCATATTGCTGGCTCATTGTGAGTTTTCCATCCACTAATACCCCCCAAGTCCTTCTCTACAGGGATGCTCTCAATCCACTCATTGTCCAGCCTGTATTTGTACTTGGGATTGCCTCAACCCATGCGCAGGACCTTGCACTTGGCCTTGTTGAACTTCATGAGTCTTGCATAGGTCCACTTCTCAAGCCTGTCCAGGTCCCTCTGGATGCCATCCCTTCCCTTCAGCATGTTGACCACACCACACAGCTTGGTGTCATCAGCAAACTTGCTAAGGGTGCACTCAGTCCCACGTCCATGTCACCAACTGAGATGTTAAACAGCACCAGTCCCAATACCAAGCCCTGAGGAATGCCACCATCACTACTTTCCACTTGGACATTGAGCCGCTGACTGCAAACTCTTTGAGTGAGACCATTCAGCCAATTCCTTATCCACCAAGTGGTCCATCTGTCAAATCCATGTCTCTCCAGTTTAGTGAAAACAATGTCATGCAGAACATTGTCAAATGCTTTGAAAAAGTCCAGTTAGATGATGTTAGTTGCTCTATCCTTAGCCATGAATGCTGTATCCCCATTGCAGCAGGCCACCAAAATTTTCAGGCATGATATGCTGCTAGTGAAGCCATATTGGCTGTCACCAGTCACTTCCTTATCTCCCATGTGCCCTAGCATAGTTTCCAGGAGGATCCACCCCATGATCTTTCTGGGCACAGAGGTGAGACTGACTGGCCTGTAGTTCCCCAGGTCTTCATATTTTCCCTTTTTAAAAATGGGGCTTATGTTTCCCTTTTTCCAGTCAAGGGGAACTTCACCGGACTGCCACAATTTCTCAGATATGATTGATAGTGGCTTAGCCACTTCATCTACCAGTTCCCTAAGGACCCACGGATGCATCTGTTCTGGGTTTTTGTGGTGCATTTTTTTTGGTAGCATGGGAGGGGCTACAGCAGTGGGCCTCATGAGGAGCTTTGCGAAAGCTTCCCTAGCTCCATGTTGAACCCACCTCTGGCCAGGGATGATCCAATCAGGAACAGTGGTTGTGCCTCTGTGTGAACATATTTAAAAAGATGAACCTGAGAGGGGTTTAGGGCTTGTGAGGAGGAGTTGGGAAAAGGACAAACAGCCAGGTTAGTGGAAGGAAGGAGAAGGAAGTGGAGAAGGTGCACCAGAACAGAGACCACTGCACCCTATGATGAGGCAGAGGGACTGCCCTCCCTGCCACCCATGGAGGTCAGTGGTGAAGTAGAGGGAGACCTGAAGCCTGTGGACACCCCACGAAAGAGCAGGTGTAAGTGCTTAAAGGAGGCTGGGACTCTGAGGGGAGAAGCAGACCCTGCTGTTGTAGTTCAGAACTGGGAAGACTGCAACAACTTGGGGGTGACCCACACTGGAGCAGCATGGGAATATCTGCATCCCAAGGGGAGGACTCACGTTGGAGAAGGTTCACAGAGGACTATCTCCAGTGAAAAGAGAGCCACATGGAGCAGGGGAGGAATGTGCAGCATTCACCTCAATTCCTGAGAAAGAAGGAGCAGCAAGCTGACTATAACCCCCATCCCCAGCCTCCTGCACCTTGAGAGGAGGAGGTAGAGAGCTGGGGAGCAGAGCTGAGCCCAGGAATAACGGATCTGTGGGGGAAGGGTGTTTTTGTACATGGTGGAGCTTCTCACTGTCTCACCTTTTCTGTTAAATGTTGTCTTTGTTAGTGTTTGAATTAAAGTGGTGTTTTCCTTCCCTAACAAGTCTGTCTTTTGCCCCTGCCTGTAATGGGTGAGCACCCCTGAGATATTCTGGCTCATTTCTTCCTTCCCATTTCTGACAGGGAGAAGTAGTGAGTTCCACTTAGCAATGTTGACAGAAAATTATCTAATCTCAGCTAAATCACTGTAGCCTGGGCTCTGGCATTTAAAATGCTGAAAATCACAACACAAGCCATCAAAACTGCTAATGTTAAAAACTACTCGGGTGACTGACACTGATATCTACAATGAATGCCATGGGAAAACAACTCTACCTGTTGTCCCTCATTGCACACTGTTCAGACCAAAATATCTTCCAGATTTCCCTTTCAACCTGTACGCATGAGTAAGAATCATTTCTCCTAAACCATACTGATGTCCATAGTAGCCCCAGGTTTATAGACTTCAAATTAACCTTTACAGAAAGTGGGAAATATTTGGCTGATAGAAGTGGATATATGTACCACTCAGGATGGCAATTTTCACGATGTGAAACTGTGCATAACCTCTTGAGGACTTAGTTTGAAATTTCTTAACCCCCAGGCAATAAGAAGCACAATTAAAATTCCAACCCAGATAATTTGGACTACATAGACATTTATCTTTTTTTCTTTCTTTTATTGAAAGGGTGCTACTAGGAGGATATTAAAATAGAAAGACAGATTTTTACTAGGCCCATTCCTGTCTGCTTAATTAGGAAAGTCAGCAATATTAAAAAAAAAAAAAAAAAATTATAAAAAGCATGGTTATCCCTTTCAGTTAAGCTTAAAGTTTACTGGAAATTTTGAAGCAATTAGTCATTTAATATTGCAATAGAATTTCAAATCAATAGTTGAAATGTCAGTAGAAAATAAAGTAAGTCATTTGAAAGAGATACAGGAGTTGTCAGGTAAATGTCAATCTGTGATACCGTAAACATTAAATCTGCCAAAAAGAAAATGCACTGATTACATCTGGTTTGACGGGTAGAAAGGACTGTAGAATATACTCATTGTAAACACCATTGTATTAGCATTTATTCTGGCAACATTGCTGCTTGAACCAAACCTGATTCCTACATGTATCCAGTCACACACATACACATTCCATATGTCACTGAAGAAAAAGTATATTACACAATAACCATATCTTCAAGTGAAGAGAAATACCCATACAAGTTGAAATGAAAAGGTAGGTAACCTCATTATAGAAAACAGTCCAATAATAGAGAAGTCAGGGTAATTTACTATATCTTTATCATACAATGGGATTTACTGGCTATTTAATTATAAACACATCCTATACAGAGCAAAGAGGTATTTTTTTCCCTAGTTCTCACCTATGCATAGCAAGCATTTATTTAGCAAAATGTAAAGTCAAACACAGGTAGTTTAGGTGCTTGTTAAAGGTCAGAAGCAGTGAAAGAAAATATCTTTTCCTGTCAACGGTTAACTATTAATAGTTGTTCTTCATCATACCTTTTGTAGTTGTACAACTCTTTATCTGGTCTCCAAAATAAATATACTATGAACAGTTTAAGAACTTTCCATAGGACATTACATATATTTTCCTCTAGAAATCTGAGTCTGAGAACTTCTGTTATTATGCCAAACTATTGTTCACTATCAGCTGTTTCAGAACTTGAGAACAAGGTTTTTTCCAGACTGTTCTTATTTATTTTATAGATACTGGTATCAACAAAGTTACTACATTACTCTAAACGTTGTGAACTTTGGGTTTCATGAAAATGTGCAGGTGAGCAATAATGGATAACTTAGGATCAAAAATGGATAACTTAGGATAGAGATCATTGTCTTCCCTACATCCCACATATAACTTAATTAATATATCTCAGTTATGATGTGCTACAGCCATATTCCAGTTATTTTTCATATGTGACTTATGGTAATATGATGCTCCTTATTACTGTGTCATCTATAATCTACTACTATAATCTAACACAGGCAATATCACTGCAGTCAAATAAGTGTGTGATAGAATGGGGAAGGCATTTTTATGTTATGCTATGATATTATAACAGAAACTATCATATCATTGGTGTTGTGGAGATATGTGAAAACATAGTACTTCTATGAAGACCGGTCTATAATTCATGGAATACTGTAATGTCAGCTTTGGTGAAAGGGGAAATAAAAGGGTGTACTATCTTCTGATAGGATGATTCCAGTCTGCCTACTCTATGACTTTTCAAGACCTGAGACTATTCTGCCACACACACAACTCCTATGCAAACAGGATCCGCTGCTGAAATCCCAGTGCCTGTGACAAACTTTGTCTCTTCTGGGGACTTCTGTGGGAAATTCATAGCACTTATGTAAGTAGAGGATACAGGGTCAAACTCATACACTGTATGTTTTATTTGCAGCTGGTATCCACAGCTTCAGGATGAATTATGAGAAGCAAAACTTAATACCTGGTTGGATGATCAAGGAGTACTTTGAGATCTGATTTATTTAGGAAATACTGCTCTTAACTACTTTTGGTAATTTAGATTGTTTGATGCATATCTCTACCCCCACACACATGCAACTGCTTTCGCTTATCTGAAGATTTAAAAGAGAGGTCAAATGTTCACTCTTTCCTTAGAAGGAAATGTGAATTGTTTAAGCTTGAGAGGAAGAACTGTGGGTAATCTACACATCCTCATTGATTCATCTGATTCATCGAGAAGTGTTTTTGACTGGGGCAGCAGAAGCACCTGGCTGAAGCATGGAAAAGAAAAATCAATTCTCTGGAGGCTAAATTCATAAAAAAAGCAACATAAAAGGATGAACTGTTTGTGTGAGATGAATCAATATTCACATGCAAATGAAGTCCCTGAAGTTTATGAAGCAGTCCCATGCCTAAATGACTCACTCTGGAATAATCATGTGAAGGTTCAGCTCTAGGTTATTTTGCCACAGGGAGTTTTGAAAGTGTTTTTCCCCCTGTATTTTTTAAGACTAAAGTATCTGACGAAAATATGGCAAGTGAAAAAAAGGGGGCTTTGGGATCACTTATACATGAAAACATGTTTTGCCCCAGAGCTAGGAGTCTTGTGCAATAAAACTCAAGGTTATGTTAAACATTTTGCACCTGTACTTTCAAAGGTCTCTTTCATGTTCTGCTAATATGTATTAGTCTTAAGTTGGTAGAAGGATGTAAGTCAGTAGTCAAGAGAAATTATAAAGGATTTTTCAAGGACTTTTGAAAAAGGTTTCTCTAGATCTTTGTACTCATGGTATTTCAGAAGAATTACCTGCAGTACAAGAAGAGGGACTTTTGTTTAAAAAAAAAAAAATAATAAAGGAACCAAGTATAAGGGATGCACCATGTTGAAAAATATGTGTTATTTGTACAGACCTATGTTTTGGTTCCTATTCTTTGTTTTGGTTTCTATTCTTTGTTTTGGTTTAAATCTATGAGCAAAGAGGGTGGAAACTTGTACTTTCAAAGGCAAAGAGGACTAGATTATAATGGTGCCTTTCATCTCTAGAACAGTTAGCTGGAAGGCAGTGCAAAATGCTTAGTCTGAAATGAGTTTAAATGTCTTTATCTAAAATATATACATTTCTGAGTAGACTTCTCTGCTTTTTCCCATTAAAAAAGATCTTCCTTTCATAAGGATCTTTATGAATCTGCCTAATCATAAAAGGAACACATTTCTGTTCCTTTACACAGAACTTTATAATTTTCAGCAGATAAGAAAGTAAGTGTTCACTTTGAAGCAGGTGCTTTAACCATTAAAATTAAATTTTAAGATCCCAGTCTAGCATCCATTGAATGTAATGGAGTTTGTAAATTGACTATAGAGCAGAGAGACACAAGCTGAGGAACTTAAAAGGTCCATTCTTTCAACATTAAGAGTTTATGTCTGGTTTATGGAGTTAAAAGCTAGAGATGATCAAATCAGATAGTCTGACCTCCTGGAAATCTGTCCATGTGAAAGCTGTCCATGTAACACTATTAACATACACCTTTTGCACCAGGTTATTTTCTCTAAGATTCAGAAATTCGTACTACTGGAGAGGAAGACATCTTTTCATTACTCACACATATTTGGAATGAGAAATGTAGGATACATGCATAAAATTGGGAGTGAACGGCTCTGACTAATAGAAAGGACTCAGGGTCTGTTCTCATCCAATGCTTGCGAGGGTGCCCAGGCTTCATGCTAAGAGTCAAATTAAACAGATCAGTATCTCACTGAGTATGGCCTGATGCTGGTGGAGCAATTAAAGTATAACTTGCTAATCAGTAAACAGGGCCTCTCCAGATCCTAAAGGTTACATTATTCTACCAAGTCTCTCCATGTAAACTTTTAATAATAATTCCGCAATACATGCCCCTCCACTTGGAACACTAGGTAGATATCCTGGATATTTTTATGCACATTATTCAGGTTGTATCTCCTTTTCTTTTGTATTTCCCACATGGAAATAATATATACAATATTAAAAGCTGTTCATGTTCTCAATATAACCAGCATTTTAATGAGTAAAAGATAAATTCCAGATGATGCTGTAAAATTATTCAGGTATTTCCAAATATGGAAGGGGCTTCCCAGTTTGTTTCTTGGTAAAATAAGGAGACTTTCTTCAATACTTTCCAGAAGCACCATTTACCAAAGGAAATACCATCTTGCTTTGTTTTCTTTAATTTCTGCAGTCAGGTCTGGAGTCCTTCAGTTTCCTTTTGGATGAATCTGTTCCCACAGTAAATGTGGCAAAAATTTCATGGAAAACTGGAGTCTGCAATTCTTAACTGTCAGATAGCTGAGGAGTAAGAGGGATGAATGATCCCGTCTTCTATTTTCATATAATTTTATATACTTGCATACAGTTTGACTATGCCTGAATGCATTCCTCACCACAAAGTGAACAATCTTCACTTGTTTCCGCAAACAATTAACCAATACGTTTTCAAGACAATCACACTGCTAGAGGATGTGACTGTACAATATGTCAGGTAAGCCATTTTGGCCTCGAGGATGTGCTTGAGTCTCCTCTTGAAAAACAGTACATGCTCACTGAAATACAGAATAGCATACATAGGCTAGAGTAATTGGTAGATCAGTGTCCCTACAGGAAGATGGCACAGCAGAGGGGCTTAGTTAGTCTGAAGAAATGCTTCCTGAGTGAATGATATGTACTGGTGTTTTCTAGGTGGGAACATCCCATCCCTTCAATTCACATTCTCATTTAGCCTGATTCAGGTTTAGAGTATGGATTTTTCATTATAATGTGATAAGTAGATCTCAGACTCTACCATATTACTTTTGGTCTTCTGGTATAGCATTTCTAAGAATCTCATTACAGAAGAGAAATTTCAATCTGGTTGGGTAAATAAGGAACAAATAAAACACTATCCATATATAGTAGTTCTTGTTTCAGGATTTGACGTCAAATTTTCATTACATAGCAGTTCCTGCTCCAGGGCTATTTTTTCATTTTAAGTTAGACAATCACTGAGTAAAAAACTCACAAACCACTTCAGGAGCAGATATTGGTTAAGTCATTTTCCTTTTTTTTTTTCCAAAGAATGCTCTAAACTTTGGTCACCCACACATTTTTTTTTCTTGTGCTTCCATTAACTTTACATTCCTTACTACAAAACTTGAACAAGACTGGAGAAGACTTTCTCTACCCTCCTTCCAACCTGGTCTAGAAGTGTTGGACAAGGAAGTCTTTCAAAAGGATGTGGGTTTTAACTCCATCAGCCTCAGATTAAAACTACTGTCTGGATACATGCTCTGGCCTCACTGTTGCTACCGGAAAGGTGAGAGCCACATCTTCTCTAACAATCATTATTCAAAAGAGATAAATCCTCCCTTCCAAGTGAAAAATCACAGAAGTTCTGGATCCTGAACAGATGGAGGAGCTACTTGAACTCTTCTGGCCAGGTACCTTGAGCTGGGAAAACTGGTGGAATAAAGGATACATCTTTATGTTTAGCTAAGCTGTTACACTTTCCCATTCAGAATGTAGGGAAACCAATCTGAGGTACTTACATCATTCTGTGGATATTAGAGTGATTTAATAGAGGTCACATCACAGACTCAGTCCACCGTGGGCATCAGAAACTGCACACACCTTTTCTCCTGTTCTCAGATACATTACATTTAAAAAATTGAGGCACTTCTAAAATTGGTACCCCTAAGCAAAACTTTTCTAAAGATGCAGTTGTTTTCACATGTGTGGATGCCTTTCATATGACAACAAGCCTTGAGAAGTCTAAAACTTGGCAAATGTCTTGTGTCAATTGAGTTTGATTTTTATTTTTCTCTGAATTTTAGTGGGCTCAATTTTCATCATTTTCATTGCTAACAAAAAAAAAAAAAAAATGTCAGATCTTGTATTCAGAACCATCACATACTCGTTACATGTGACTAAAAGACATGGATGTTAAATATCCATACAGGTTTTTCTGAGGTGCTAAAAAGTGGTAATTTCCTCATTTTTCTTCATGCTCTCCTCTTGCCTCCAAAGACTGTACTATTGATGTGACCTGTTTCCCTATGTAGTTGCTGTTGCACAGTGTATAGCACTATAGCTACTGTTCACCAAGATCCAGATCTGAGATAATAACTTATTTTTCATTAGTACTTCTAATTTTTTTACTCTTAGCTTTCATGATCTTTCCTAAGCAGAGCATGAAAGCAGAACTCCTCAAATGGAGCTTTTGAACCCTAAAGTACACATAGAATTTAATATTTAATTGGAAAATATTACTTGATTTTTGTATTACATATATATAGAAATTTTTTTTGCAATTGCTGACCTCTAAAAGAGATTACTTTTTGTGTTTATGGAAAGAAGCAGGTTCTGTCTTATTGTTTCCTGTCTGAGTCACCTTGGTTAACCAAAATATTTGGTCTCTTGAATCCCATCAGATCTGAGGATTGCTTCAGTAAACAATGTATAGTAAAGCAAATATTCAGCATATGTTCTATAGCACTGCTGCAACCTGTATTAAAATTCTAGTATGTCAAATAGTCCTTTAGATTCCACATCTTCTGTGGACCTTATTGTACAAAATAGATGTCCTGATAACACTGAGTGAAAATAATTACCTTTATCAAAATCAGAGTGTTTCTAAAATGCTTCATGGATAAACCCTATAGTTTGGGTATCTTTCTGGGTACTTTAACAAATTCTACAGGATAGAAAGAGACATTGGCACAGGTGGTTGGAAAAAGATGACTATGTTTGTCAAAGATGAGTCTGTAGTTCAAATGAGATTACATTTAGTTTTACTACTGACTGTCTTTTGATAGCTATAAAGTCAATATTAGCACAGCATGCAGACTTGAAAACTAGTGTGAGATCAAGTGTAGCTAAAGAACCATTAAAATATTCTCAATTATAGTGAATGACTCCTATTCCCCTGTGAATTTCAGTGGGATTTTGTGAATTTACTGTATAAATCTACTAACCATTCAAAGACCATGGAGTTATATTACTAAAAGATTGAATATGAAAAACAGATATCTATAGAAAAGTGGAATGTTCATGTTCCAATTAAAAGCAGAAAACTTGATGCCTGCCAGTAACTGAAGATAAGTAGACAACTCTATAGGTTTTCTTTTTCTTTTTTTTTATTTCCCTCCAAAAATCAAGCACACAAAGCCATAAACATTAACCTGATTTTCTCTCTCTTGCTGTTCTGCTAATTTCATTAGAAAACAGAGCTTCCTTTGGTCTCTAATGAGTACAAATTGTACGCCCAGTCATTTCATAGATATGCCTCTTTTTTAATGAATTTTGTTACAATTAGCTTCTAAAAGCCATCTACAACCTTCTGGTAGCCACAGAAAACCCCAGTTTATTCTTTGGAAGTTTTTATGTAATGAGAAGATTCATCATCACATCTAACCCTCTGTTATGTTGTATTGCCAAACTACAAAAATCAGCTCATTCTTCTTATCTCACCTAGTGAAACACTCAGTTTTCCTGTGTTCACTTATGGTCACAAGTTTGTTTTTTCTTTTTAATCATGAGCTTTAGCAGGCAGTGAAGAAACTAATCAAACCTGAAGGATATTTTTACAATGAAATGCAATCCTTTTTAAAAAAATGAAGGATGGAAATTAGTTGAAGACAAGCTACTATTAGAGAATAAGTATTTATGCATTAGAGAGCATTTGTCCTCTAAATTTATTTTTCACTCATGAATGGCCACATGATGGTAAAGGAATTAACATAATTTATATCAATGATTTGCTGCTGTGGTGTGTGAATAAAATAATACTTACCTTAATATTTTTTTCATAAGTTTCAATAACTTCATTTTTATCAGCTGTATCAATTATATAAATGGCCAGGGGAAAGAAGTATTCTGTATACTCAATACATATTTGGAACAACACCTTCTTATCTGTCTATACTGAAATGGCCTCAAGTTGTCCTCTTCATTTGTTATGATTGCTTTGATTCTTTTCTGATTCTTGACAGTTTATTCCTAAAGTTTGGCTAGCCAGAGCCTTAGGAAAGACTACAGGATTTCACAGAGTTAACTGAGAGAATTTAGTTGCTTGGCCAAACAGATTCATTTGATTTGTCTTTTTCAGTGACCTTTTGACTTACAGTCATCTGCATTCTGTTCATGCTTTATTTCATTTTCTTTTACTGGAGAACACTTCAGAATGTTTGTCATGAAAAGAGCTACATAAATATTAATGTATTGATAGTGTTATGGCTTTTCAAGCCTATTTTTCATTTCATGGGTTTTAAGAGCTACAAAATTTACTGACTATACAGAAAATATAGTATAATGGACTTTCTGAAATGCTCTGAATGAGATAAAATATATGAATTATTAATCCCATGGAAGTCAGTGCCGTCTTGGTTATAGACAAAATTTTCTGTGCCAATCTATGATTTTTTTTTTTTTTTCTGTGTAAAGTTTCTGATGAATACACTTTATGCCTCTAGTTTGTAAGTAAGCATATGTTCCTAATTACATCCTAAAAATAGTGATATGAATTCATTTTATGTGCACAGTGTTGTCATCAGGATGCACTTCGGACCTCCAAAAACTACAGGGAACACAGAGGGACACATTCATATGGTACTGTGTTTCCTACAGGCAGTGAGAGCAGGCACCCTCCACCATAGAAGGGCAGCTTCAGACCCTGAATAAGCCAAGGGAAGCATGCTTTAGGGATGTCTTGACTCAGTTCAGTCTCCACTCTTATTTTTCCATTATTCTTTTTTTTTTTTTTTTTTTTTTTTTTTTTTCCAGTGGATATTCTACCATCTGGGCTCAACAGCTAAGCTGTAAACTGTGAGGCTCATTTATCACACCATGGGAGGGAAGCCATCAGAATCTGTAAATCTGCAGCAGAGCATCTAATACAGACTAATGAAAACAAATGGAGCTCAAGGTAAAGGCTACTTTCAAATCTTAACTCATCCAGCTGTTTTCAAAATCATGAATGTTTAAGCCCCCTGAATGTTAGATAGTCTTTATAAGGTAGTGGCCAGAACTGAACCAGATGGAGAATGCATAAAGCCTGGACTGTTGCCCTTACTCCCGATTTCCATCAGTTGTTGAGTTAGTATGAGCTGAGATAAGTTTTCCTATTAAAAACAAAACTCTAACCATTAACGTTCCATGATGAAAAAAGGCCTGGAAGGTGTTGTAAGACTTTTTTTTTTCAACTGGTTCAGCTGCAGTCAATTATATCCACCTTCTCATAGCTTGGTGTCTCTTGTTCCTTCACCCCTGCACACTGCCCTACGGCATCATGGAACATCTTTCAGAAATTCTGTCTCCTTACAGGCCCTGGTTTCCCTTCCCTGTGTTTCTAGGACTGACTAAGGCATAAGATACCTAACACTCTCATGCATGGTGCTGCAGCTACAGAAGCAACAGGCTCATACATAATATTCTTTACTACCCACCTTTACTCAAAACCATAGATAATTCTTACTGGAAACCAACACTGACCTTCAAACTGGGTAGAACCTGAGTCATCAAGTACTAAGAAGGGTGTATCTGAATATGGTATGCAGCTGGACATAGCCTGCAGCTGTATAACCTGCAGTATATACCATTCATCATCACAGCTTGAATTTGTTGAACTTTGGTTTGGAACATAGAGTGAGATTCATCTACTAACTTAAGTGATTGCCAAAGTGATACTGGGATGTGTGTGATCACAAGTATCTATTCATATTTCAATCTCTAAACATTCTCTCTGAATTTGTTAGATAGGTGTATTTTAGAAATCAATCACTAAATAAATCTCAGAGTCACTTCAAGGGCAAAATGTATACCTCCCTCTGAGTCATAGTTATGGCAATATTACCTATAACCTAAGACAAACGGCAAATAGTACAGCTGGGTGGGTAGTCTAAGAAACAGAACTGTACAGCTGCTACTTTTTTTTTGCCATTTTTTTTTTAATGAAAAATACTACAAGACAATAAAACTGGAAAACTCTGCAGGTATTTTGTATATTTAAAACACATAACATCTTTACTTTTAAGCTTGCATGGAATGACGTAGCTGGGTGTGACAATGAACTCTATCTTGTTTTTTTTTCACTCTTATGCTTTTTTTCTTATCATGCCCAAAGCTGGAAGACAGTTACAGCCTGGTTTTCAAAGCTTCCTTTTCTCATTACATGATTTTTATTACTTCTAGGAGAAAAATTGGACAGCTATCTAAAGTTGTTGAACTATTGTGTTCCATGCTTTTTGTCTGCAGGTTATTTATGGGGAAAAAAACAAAACAAAACAAAACAAAACAAAACAAAAAACCTCATAAGTATTCATCTTTAAATTACAGATGTTTTAATTACATCTCGAGCATGTACAGGAGACTACAAGTGATGGTCAGTATTATACTTGCTTTCTAATACACTTCAAATAATTCAGTAGGTCACTTTTTTTGTTGGAAGCTTCTCCCACTGAATTACTAGAGGATGAATGTAATATGCAGTTTGTGGTAAAAAATAAACAATAAATACAAAGCTACAGAAAAATGGGTTTGGTTTTTGTTTTTTTTTTTTTTTTTCTATGAAAGATGTAAGAAGATTTATCTTTCAATTTTCCAGAGCAGACAGGAATTATGGAGAAAAACATTGGCAATTTGCCTTAAAAGAGATGCATTTTTAGCAATCTCACACAACTACAAACACATAGTCCAGAGTCTGAAGAGTTTTACAGGTTAATTTGGTACCCAGGATCCAAATCAAATGTGAGAAACAAGTCACTTAAATATCTTGGATCTGTGCAATGCTACTGAACACATTTCCAGAAATCCATATTTAAATACAATAATATGACTTTTTACTGTGAAGTTGTTTTCAGGGAGTACATCTTGATTTATTTTCTATTTCTTATGCCAGCATTCAGAAAATTCATAATGAATTTTCTGAATCATCATACCGATGCTGATCAAGACTGGACTTTGCTGAGTAAAGCAGATGACCTTTATATCTCTCTTTTTTCTGCCAAATTTTTATGAACTTTTTAATTTATATTATTAGCAGACTTTTTCTTGAAGTTAGTTGCTAAGTTATGTTGACATTTTTGTCTGAACTTTCCCTGGGAATAAAATTCAACTTGTTACACTAGTATTTCAGCTTGCCACATGTATTAATTTTCTCTCATCCTAAAACTGGGTAAACTCCATAACCTGGCAGTACAATCCATGCAGCTATTTTTCTCAGAATCAAAATCAACTTGGTCCTTCTTATGTTTCTATAAGAGAAGAAAGCATAATTCCATGTATTAGAAATAGAAATATTTCACCATCAACTGAAGCAGTTTATACAGAGGTAGTGAATATGCATCACCAAACTGATGACATTTAAAAAAAAAAAATAGTTAAAGTGGCCTATAACAATATTGATACTAGAAGCACTGTGCAAGGACCTGGTTAGACCTCAGATATAAAACTTTACAAAATTCAGTAGAAAGACAAGTGAATTCAATTCCGTCTCTCGATATATCGAAGTGAAGATATATCATATGAACAGAGAATGTCCTACAAATTGAGATAAAACAAGTATAATATGTTTCAGACTAGTAAAACACAGACCAAATGAATTTAAATATTGGCCCATCAGATAGACATGTGAACAAAAAACATATTTGAGCCAAAGCATGCAGCTGGAATGAGATCTAATAGGTTTAAGCTGATTATGAACATATTTTGGCTGAGAACTTGGAGGATTTGAAGCGTCATAGCAATAAAGTCTAGAAAGCTTTGAAACAGGGGTAATTGCAGGGGGGAAATGGGAAGCTGATGTAGTTCATCAGGGGAACTGTGTTGTGGTACCTCTGCATTGTGCAGCAGGCAGATGGCCTGCACAGAACAGGCCACCTCCTCAGGTCTTGTACTCACTCATCACACACATAGAGATCCGGTAGGCTAATTGCAGAGAAAAGGAAAATTGGCAGTTATTACTGGAGTTATGATGAGAAGGGAAAGAGCCATGGAGGAGGTCATTCCCACTTGTGTATTAATTTAATTACAATGAAGAATTTAACAGTGATTTTGTACAACAGGACATTAGATTATGTGAATAATAATCTGGTAAACTCCATAGCTAGAGAGCAGAAGGGATGAAGAGGATCTTTGATGAGGAACAAGCCTCACATTGAACAAAAAAATTAAAATGCCAACATTTTGTTGAACGAAGTGTTGTCTTTTCACTCTAAAAATTAGGATGACGCATAAATTTTGAAGTGATTGGCTCATTTATCACACTTTCCACAAATAGCCTCTCTATAGAGTGCCAGGATGACGAGGCCCAATCCCTGTGCTGTGTCACTTGGTCCAGCCGATGGGGTACCCCACTCCTGCCTGACTGAGGTGGTGGAGCTGAGAGGCTGCACTGGGACAGCCCATGGCAGCGCCAAGCAGAGATGCTGCCAGACCAATGCCTCATGTCATGGATTTTAGGTGGCAGAGGGACAGGTGAGCAGAAAACACCTTTCCAGCCTTGCAGGTGCCTGTGGGTTGCTTGTTAGAGGGTGAAGGGGTAGAAAAGAGATGGTAACAGCATGAAAAGGCCATAGCTAGGCAATGGAGAGTGCCAGGTTTCAGGGTGACTGGTTTTATACATCCCAAAGCACAGGATCACTGGTGAAAGTTGGATATTGGTCTTGGTTTATTTTTTAACCATGCAACACAGAAGTTTTTGTGTACCCTTGGATCTGACATTGGGAAAAAATGCCTGTGGATGTTGTGGTGTCGGCATCTTTCAAAGTTGTGGATGAATAAATGCAAATAGATTTCTGCCTCTGAAAAGAGAAGGGAGACATTATGTGTATTACAGATTGAATGGCTTGAATAGCAAGGAACCTCTGGCTACAGCTTTAGCAGATTTTCAGACAGATTTCAAAATATACTTGCAGGATGTTTAATATTTGGAGAATACCTATGAGAAACATATGCTTTCTCTTCAGTCTGTTTCATCTTGATTTCTAATTCATGAGGGCCTATTCCCAAATTTCTTTACTTGGGGAAAATTCTGATGCCCTTATTACAAGCTTTGTCTGAATGAGATTGAATTGGTTCAAGAGCTACATTTTTAGTTCTGTTAAGAATGAAAGAATGGGAATCTAAACAGCAAAGTGGAATGTTTGGGTCCAGGAACTTGAAAAACTAGTATGAAAAAGAGATTTTTACTCCCAGTAATTTCTCTTACAATGTCCAGCTTGGAAGGGTGGTAAGTAACTACATTTAGATTTCCATATAATTCTGCTGTGCTGGTAGTACTGCTGTATAATACAACAGAAACATCACTCTACACAGGACACTCTAGGGTCTTGTACAAAGTACCATTGATGAACATTCTTTTAGATTCTTATGTGGTGTCAGTGTTCAGCAGTTTATAAACTTCTGGCATCAATTCACATCAGACAACATCCTAGAAAGTGATATGCATATTATTTACAAAGAAGGAAAATTTAATTGGAAGATTCTTTCTCTAAGCTGTTTTTGCCAGTCATTTTATGTCAAACCACAATGAGAAAACTGGTGAAACTTGGTTTCTCAGCAGATTTAGATCCTTGGTTTCCATGCCACATGGTGTTGCTGAATCCTTGTACTACTGTCCATTCTGGTCTTCTTGACACAGCTGTCTTTAACTCAGTTCCAGTAGCATTAAGTTCAACAAAGTTGACTTTCTTCTCTTCTACTTTTATTAATCATCTTGATGAGAAACACTGTTGATGAAGGAGGACCTAATAAGACTGCATGCAATGTTAAAATAACTTTTAATTGGCAGTCTTTTCTTGATCACTCAATATTTATTATCCTTTTAAATAAATGGTGTGAAATCTTTACATTCTCACCTTCTTCAAAACTCTAAAGAAATATTGAAATATCAAATGTTTTTCTTCACTGGTGAATGACTACGGAACATGGTGTGAAATTTTTCCACATCACTATATGTTCAACTTTTTATTCAATTTCTTTGAAAAAGCAATATTTCTGAACTTTATTTGAAGATTTTCAGGCAAATGTTTCCTATTAGATATAACTGATCTTATTATAGCTACTCTGACTAATCTTCATAGTTCTTGACTATGCCTTAAGGAATTCTCTATAAGAAAATTCTGAAAGTGAAAGTCAATTGAACTACATTGGATATTGTATTTTTAGATATGCAGTTGGAATGATAAACATTTTAATAACAGAAATATAGATGTCTGCACTGTAGCCTTTCTAGGAGACATAGATTCTAACTTCATCCTTTCCAAAACAATCTGAGTCATGGTTTGCCAGTGTTTCCATTTCCCTCTAAATATGTATTCCTCTACCTATATATATGTATCTATTTATACACATACATGCACACTTCCACTCTCTGATATGGGAAGTCTTCTATTAAAAGGGAACCTTAATTTATCCTCCTTGCATTAAATTACATTTTCCAAAAAATTTTTATGTATCATACTGTTATAGGTCTGTATTTTGGGCAGATGTAAACTGTAATGTCCAGATCAAATTGCAACTACATATACTCGGGATGCAAACCACTGTAGTTATCTGGGTATCCTTATAGATAGTTATGTTGTATGATGAGAGAGCTTGCTAGAGTTCTAATGGTGCCATGCGTATTAAACCAGTTACTAGGTTTTTAAAAAAAAAAAAAAATTATTAAGGAAATAATACAGTTAAAATGTGTCTGGAAATGAAGAAATTAATGTGATGAATTTTATCCAGGGCACTACTAGGGCATAATGCAAGTTGTACTCCAAGGTTTTGAAGTAGGAAAAATTTATGAAGTGGATGATAATTGCTAAACAATTGCAAACTTTTCTAATGCATCTTCCAATAAATCTGCATAATAATACAGTAGGGAAATAGATTATTCTGGATGATTTTAATGAATTTCATAAATTGGTGTATTCAGACATGCTATAATACAAAGATACCCCAGCCTGTCTGAACAAGGTGCAAGAGGGAATGTCATATTTTTTCAATTAAAATAATATGCTTTTACTGTTGTTTTGTTATTTAGATGAGTACCAGTTAATAAGCATACACAGCACTCCCAGAACACCTTTTTCTCATTGTATTCTGTTTTTTCTCTTCTGCCTCAGTTTATTTAAACAAAATTTCTTCAGCTTGATTTTGTGCCTGTCTACCTAAAATACAGCAATGATGCAGCAAACAACAGACTGTGAAAGAATGTACTTTCTTGCAGATATATGTGTGTAGGGCCTTTTCTAAGCATTGTCTTCACATTCACTGTTTTTAAACTTTCTACTAGAATACTCTAGGCTCCTGAAGCACGAAAGAAAATGAAGGGAGTGTGCAGTCCTGGTATTTGGTCAGAATGTTTTGTTGCTTGAATGAAGATAACCTGATGCCGTTCAGAACCATTGAATTACTTCAGATTCTATGATACTTAATTTTCCATGGGCTCAAATCCTACAACACTAACATACCCAGACTGCTCTTTGCAAATACACAGAGCTTTGGAAGGTTCATAACCTTAGTTATGAAGATCAGGGCCAAAAATGCTAGGGTGATGGGAATCCAAAATCCTAATTTTATAATCACAAGCATATGCACACATATCCCTTGCCCATGGTAGTCTAGCTTACAGTAAATAATTGCAGATCTTTTCTGTCTAGCATCCCTACAAACCCTTACGGTGTTTCCTTCTCTAAAGTGCAGTAGATCTGTGAAAGTAAAGAAAAGAGAGAACACAGCAGACAGTTAAAGCGTTTCTCTGAAATATAGAGAAGATGAGATACAAAACCAAGGAAAGATTTTACAAAATTAATGTACAGGTGGCAATAAAAAACACGGACTGTAATATACAAATTTAAAGTGTTTTCTTATTTATACTAGTTAGTTTTTACATAATCTTTAGTGAAGCAGAAGACAACATAGAATTTTTTGGCAGCCTGTCAGGATTTTTCAAGCTTTGAAGCAAGCAAACATGGGTTCTGTAAAACTAAAGACTAGAAACAAATACTAGACTTGGGGTTAATGAGCAGTAGTTAAATAAGAAAAATTTGGGGGAGCATCTATTTAAACAATGAAGAGTGTTGTTCTTAGAAGTACACCAGATGATCTGACAAAGAGTGCAAAGCAAATTGGACAGGATTAAGGACACTCAGAGAAAACTAAATTATATTTGCAATTACAGAGCTGATAAAAGACAGAACCTGCTTACCTTGTCAACCCACTGGAAGCACTGTTAGATGAGCAGTCCAGAATTCTGTTACTTTGCAACATAACTCAATACCCACACCTATGCATTCCTTCAGAAGCAGCCTGAACTTCTTAGTAGTAAGACCCTCTAAACTCGATTTCAGTACAATGAAAACAAGATGTGACCAGCAGTATAACACTGACCCTTCAGTAACTTCCACTGTTGGTAAAAAACAAAGTTGTGAAAACCAAGTTGGAAAAAAGCATCTATAACTGTTGTGGGACTTCCTGTAACTGCAAATTTGTCACATTTTTCATGTCATCAGCACTGATGGGATGTTTCTACTCTAAAGCTGTTTACAACTAAAGACACATGAAGTTTCTTATTTAAAGTTCTGTACAGACTTCAAAGACCATTTGCTGATTGGATATTGCCTAGCTTTGGCCAACTGTGCTAATAATTCTTTTGAAGTAATTGCTTTTGCTTAAAAGAGCTCCTTTTTGGATAACGCTCACACATTTTTGCAAGGTTGAGATTTCGGATACATCATTAAGTCAGAGTGCTGGCCTGGAACTGTTCCCCTTGCCTCCATTCTTATGCATCCTGGCCTAGGAAGGGAATTAAGAGTAGGAACCATTTCAGTCTTTCAGACCATCTGAAACTGCTCATTTGGAACCCCTTCATGAATATTGTATTCCATTGCAGGATGTGATGCCTGCAGTCTGGGATAGAAGCAAGAGAGTTATTACTCATTTCTAAAGAGTTTCACTACAATTTGTAGCATGAAATCATTATGGAGGTGCTTAAAAAGCAGATAGGGAAGAGTTTTGTCTTACAGGCAAAAACTTCAAACAAAATGTCCTCTATTTATTATCTTCTTGAAATTGTTGTCATAATGCAATTATGCAAATGAGGAGCTGCAATCACACTGAGTATTTGTTCCGTTTTTGATGCATATGCTTACTAGATTGGAGCAGTATTTAAAAAAACAAACAAAAAAACAAACAACAAACTATAACAACAACAACAACAAAAACCACACACACACACAAAAAAACAAAACAAAACAAAACCAAAACAAAACAAAATCCAAAAAAATACAAAAAACCCCAAACCAATCCCTCTACATAAAGCCATACAGCTGAATTCAGGGAATGTGAAAGAGCATGAGAAATTTCCATTGGAACCATTCCCATTACACTGCATAAATAAAAGATTGAGAAGTTTTGGGGTGTGTTTCCCCTCCTCCATTTTTCAGAGAATGCTGAGTGTGGGGATTGAAACATTGCTGAGGCAGTCACCAGTACCTCTTCTTTCCCCATTTCTGCCTTGTTTCCCCTTTCAGACCCACCAGCTTTCTCTCTCTTCCCTCACTTTTCCACAAAAGATTTCCAGCAGAGAGCAGCTGGTGCCTCGTTTTGGCTGCTTTCCCCAGACTCTGGGGGCTTTCAGTAGACATCAATGGCTGCTTATTTTCCCCGGTACTGTGTTTTTTATGTGTGGACTGACATGGCATCAACCATACTGACCCATTCTGCTGAGCTATTTCCATTCAGACGTGCCTCTTTACAAATAGCGGAAATTAGTAGAGGGCCAGTGTCAAACTGCTTGTCACATCTTGTTTTCAGTCTGTTGAAATCAGGTCTATAGTGTCCTATTCAGAAGCCTAGACTGCTTTTGAACACACACAATGCATTTCAGGCGTTCCATCAGGCGGTAAATGCAGAACTTCACATTGCTATTAAAAAATAATCAAAATGATTAGTCTTTTGAATTTTCTGAAGT
The DNA here is from genome assembly GCF_018691265.1 of Tyto alba. Lineage (NCBI taxonomy): Eukaryota > Metazoa > Chordata > Aves > Strigiformes > Tytonidae > Tyto > Tyto alba. Next base: position 18,664,998 of record NW_024881275.1, on the reverse strand, counting down.
AACTTATTTGCTTGGAATTTGTTGTCTTAATTGTGCTACGTCACTTGCTCATAGGTATTCATGTCCATAAGATGTAAAATCATTCCTAGTTGATCTATCAGTGTAGCAGTTGTACCATGTGAATTAGTTCTCCCATTGATTTAGCCGTAATGAATGAATGAGTAAGTGAATGAATGAATAATCAGAGGATTGCTAGAATGGATGCAGTAATCCTGAAGTACCAGTATTCTCTTCTGCTTCTAGGAACTTCTGTCAAATATAGTTTTGTTTTGTATCTCCAGCTAATGAGCAACTATGCTAGAATCTGAATGAGGCAGAATGTGGCTGGACTTACTAGATATTATGTGCTACTTCAGAAGGAGGAAGGAACTTTTCTAAAGTACTTATAACCTTATAACTTTGTGGAAAGATATGTTTTTAATGACATTTCTCATGACTATTATTCTGCAATTTAGCAATTTGTATTGGTACATTACTGAGCTATATAAGTATAAACCAAAACCTTAATACATGATAAGAAACCTTTAAAACAGACAATAATTTTCACTCAACTCATTTAAAAGTCTCCACACTTTCCAAGGACTTTATCATTGATGAGTGCAAATGTTTTGGACGTTTGATGGCATTTGGTTGCCAAATAATAAAGCTATTGAAATAACACATGCAAATGTGCAGTGTATGGTCTTCCACTAATTTTTAACAATGTGCAGAGGTGTAGAGCTCCAGATACAAGCACTGCTCACTACATGCTCTAAAGCAGCTACTGTCATGTACTTGTGAGAACTTTCAAAGGGTTACCCTAGGAATACTTATTTGAATCTCAGTATGTGTTTAATCAAATGAACAGTCAGCCACAACTTTCCCTTTGAAAAGAGAAAAAAATTAAGCGGGGGTTGTGAACCCCACAGAAGTTCACTACAGTAGTGGAAGGAAAGTTAGAAAAAAGTTCTGTAGTACACAGCACCCAAAACTGCTGAAAATTGATCTGTGAATTGCACTATGCATTAACCACCAAGATATTAGGCCTGACTTCAAGGAATGAAGCTGTCTCTGTGTCAATGCCAATAAGGGGCTCTTTCTGCTAAGTGAGTTCCATCAGTTAACACCACGAACTGTGTATGGCTTGGAACCAGATCTTGGAGTTCTTTGGCTGTGGAGACATTGACAAGAATAGAGATTTCCTGTAAACTGAATTCTTACTCCCTGTACTTGAGCCTTTTATCTTTGTTTTGGTTGTGTAGACACTGCAGGAGTTGTACAACTCAGCAATCTGTTCTACTCCTTTCCCAAAAGCAACTACATTTGTAGGTCTGAAAGTTATAGAGAAAAGGTTTTGGGGGAAAGATGCATTCTCCAGTCTTAGTGACTGCAGGGTAATCATTAAGTATGACTTGGACTGTCTGGTGAGTTAACTATAAGCTAGACAATAAAAAGAAATAGCACACAGCTTAGAGGAGGTGATACATAATTGTTTAAGTATCTTCTGAGATCACTTGTTATCTTATCTCTTAAGTCTCATGTAACAGTGCTATAGCTAAATTCTATTAATCAGTGGTCTGACTTATGTTTAGCAAAGCTTTTCTCAGGCTTCCCATATATGACATTTTGAGTTGTAGCCTGAATCCATCAAGATCAGTCCAATAATTCAAGTCAAATAGACACAAAGCCAAGTAGTAACATATCACATCCTTCAAATACAAGGATATTTAAGTCCAGAGCATAGTATGAACTCTCTTTTTAAAGTAGTTTTCCTTAAATAATTTTCAGAGAGGCTCAAAAAGTTGATTTTATCTTTTGCATCTTAAAAAGTGTATTTTCTTTCTGAGCTCTCTTTGTTTATATTGTCAGGAAAGGTATATCAAATTCACTGCAGGTCTACAGAAAGGAATATGTGTAAGCTTTTAATATACTATTTCATACCTGGCCTGTGGAACGGAATGTGGAATCCAGAGCTTTCATTCTCATAGATTGTCATTAGAGCCTGGAATTTTACACACCAAAATGGCTTTTTAAACTTTGTTTAAAAAGAAAATACTTGGGTTTTTGAGAGTTTATGTTCTTTTATTTCTTTATAAAGCTATAATTTCACATTTGCCAATTGCTGCCGAAGTTTGAGAATGTTTGGATATTTGTTCTACAAAAAGCCGCTGAGCAGAATATGGCTCTGTTCAGTGTTTTTTTACAAATCTCTTTTAAACGTTGCGTATGAAAGAGGAAAAATAGACCAATTATCCAAGGTTTTATTTCCCACCTATTTCACCTTCAGGATAAGGCAGAAAGTATTGTGACTGAGAGGAAAGAAGAGGAGAGGGATAATAAAAAGAATAATCAGATAAGGTAGAAGAAACTGGACCTGAAACAAAGATGCCAGCTACATCATATCATGTCTTCATTTTGGCAAAAAGTTCATAGAGAAAAATCCTGGAAGAAATAGTTACAGTTTTCTAGTACTACTGAAGATGACTTTTTCTTCTTTATTCTAGATTAAGAAAGTGATATCTGATCACAGATTTATGGAAGAAACTGTCGAAGGAGTTAGTCTTCTGAAGTTATTTGTCATTTTTAAAAGACAAAATAAGATAGAATCTTGGCTGAGACAAAATTAATGTTTTCATAATTTTCAGTAGTTCCTATGATTAAAATGGTTTTGGAGTTGTGATGATTATTTTTCAACATTGAATTGTTTTGCTGACTATTTTTAAACAGCTCTTTTTCTTTTTGTGCTCTTTATAAACAAAAAATTCAATTTTGAAATTAATGTATGAAATCTCATTTTAAAATACAGGAAATGTGAGAATATTCCATTATATGTCTATTCCAAACAGCCAGTTTGTTCTAATTTCAATTTCAAATTCTACCAGTGTTGCCAAAACTAAATTTTCACTTGCCAAAAGTTTGGAAGTATTCCTGAGGCTTGAAAGACACATTCTCTCATTAAGTATATTCATATCCTTCTTAAATTAAAAGTCCAACCAGAATTGGTTCAGTTTTAAGAGAAACCAGCTAACGTACTGTCAACATGCAGAGTGTTATATGCAGTGAAAGCAACAGCGTGTCTTTTCTTACATCAAACACAGTCAATTCTGTAATATCTTACACATGGTGAAGGACAAAAACCATCCTTAATGACTGGGGGCCATGGAATGAAATGTTAAGTATTTCTTTTTATGAGCTCTATGATTCCCAGCTGGTGTGTACATAACTAATAAAATGGCTGAAACAATATTTCTCATACGCTTATGAGCACAGCTCTCAGGCATGGGTTATTTTAATAAACAATAGTTACTAAGGATACCTATTAGGCATATAAAGCAAAGAATTGTTTGTATGACTGCATAGATGCAGAGGAAGAACTAGTGTAGGCAACAAATCCATGAGTATAAGCTGTAAAGAAAATGTGAGCAGGTCTATGTGTTGGAATTTGGAGCAATAACATGTTCTTGGAAATATACTTCTGTCTAATGTTTTTATACAGCATACCTGTTTTGCCCTTTTAAGCACAAAATGGGTAATAAAACTATTTTATTATATTCAGAAAAAATTCAACAATTCCAGAGGGCACTGGTACACATACTTGTACCCCAAACAATACATCAAGAAGGCACTTCAAACACAATAGCAAATTGAGTGATGAGAAGTGCATCCAACCAGAATAATTGGCCCTGAAGACGATGGTGATGCCCTTGGGTAAAAGCATGATAGAGCTCTTTCTCTCTGCAGAGAACCATCAGAGGCAATAAAAATTTCCAGAACACTAAAACCAAAATATAGCAATGTTATTTCCTATCATTGTTTTCAATAACTAGGTTATGTGAAAGATACAGAAAATATAGTGTTATATTTATGATTGCTTCATAATGAAGGATGTTAAATTACTGATGTACACAGAAGCACTAATTTATCCTCTTTACAATAATCTCTTTAAATATGATCTTGGAGTAAGTTACGTAGCAGGAGAGATATGACTCAAGCAAAATATTACACCTATATATTGCATTTTAAGACAATCAACCTCATATCCATGTGTATGTTAATAACAGCAACTATTTCTTCCACAACACTTTGCTTTCTAGAAGCACAGGACTTTTGGAACATCTGGACTAGAATATTGTAGAACTTGTGTATATGCTTGCTTTGCAATTAGAAGCCCTTTCCTCATGTCTTAAGTCTGTATTGACATTATAATGGGATAGTATATGTGCTGCAGATTCATATCCTAGAAGGTCTGGTTATATTATAAAGAATGTATACATAACTCATCTCATAACTTCACTTTAGTTTACTTTCTTTTATAATAATAAAAACACTTTTCAAGGAACAGAAACCATGTTTTCTACCTCATGGTCCATGGTTTTAGGAGGGATTCTTCTATAATTTCTGTAATCTCACAGTACAAACATAAAAGTGCATAGTGTTAGAAATAAGACTTTAAGAAGCAATAATAAGTTATGTGAGCCTGACTTTGATGTTTCTCAAATGTCTGTAAATCATACCGGGTTTTTTGATCATCCATATTCTGTCCCTGACCTGAGAAAGCATCATTATTGAAGTGAATACTTAAGTGGTCAAGAGTCACTTAAATATTGTCTGAATGGCCATGAAAAGAAGTGTGCTTAACATTAGGGCCAATAGACACATAGAGTTCAACAAAGTTTTACTATGCAATATAAAGATTTAATTTATCCCATCGTCTTATTATAAGAAACCTGCTGGTTTGCTCTTATGCTCAGATTCTCTAGGTGTCCTAAAGGTTAAGGATATGTTTCCTGATTCAACTAGATGCTCTACAGTCTTTAAAAATCATCTACTTGTATTCAGGCTGCTTGTTTTAAGACAGATACACCTAATCTGTTATGATGTTTCTTAACATGACTAAAGCCTACTACTCAATAAGCACTTGTGGGAAATTTTGGGAAACTCTTCAGGATTTAGCACAGATCTGATCCTTATATAATATTTCCTCATCGACTATAAATAATCTGCCTGTTTCCCATCATGCCACTTACAAAAAGGAATGAAGAAGCAGCAGCACAGGGGGATTCTAAACAATCAAATACTCTGCTTTTTTAAGATTTGTGAAGAGAGGTCACATTTCAAGGGAGAATGGATGTACTGAAAAAAATCTGCATATAAGTACAGTATTAAGAGTGGCCTCAAAACATCTAAAGTTAGCTAATTCAATATTATTTTCATTCAGAAGGGAAGCTTCCAATGGTGTGCCATTCAAAACTTTTAACAGTAAATGGAATATCTACGGTACTCTTAGAAGCTGTTGATTAATAAAGTATGAAGTTAGTGCCCAACTATTTACAGACTGACGCTAGATACACCCCTATAGGGATTTACAGTACGGTTACTGAGATGAATGGGAGCCCTTAAACAAGAATGGAAGTCCATATAACGAACAAAAGTGATAAATAAGCAGAATTCAGCTGGTTTCCATTAATGCTTCTGAAAGTAGTGTGTGTGAGAAGACATCCTTAAGACTTCTGCAATAGATGTGCTGTTGGGCTTGTATTAATGTTAAGAAATATTTCACCAATAAAGATCATCTGTGCTGTTACTCTTTCTGATGGTTCAGACTTTTGCACTTTCTTCTGGGATAAAGGGCAAAATACAGGATTCCAGGGTAATGTGTGATATAATACTGATGTGGTTTAACCCCAGGCAGCAACTACGCATCCCACAGACACTTGCTCACTCTGACCTGGTGGGATGAGGAAGAGAATCAGAAGGGTAAAAGTGAGAAAACTTGTGGCTTGAGATAAAAACAGTTTAATAGCTAAGACAAAAGCCACGTACCCAAGAAAGGTAAAACAAGGAATTCATTCACCACTTCCCATTGGCAGGCAAGCATTCTGCCATCCCCAGGACAGCCGGGCTCCGGCATGTGGAACGGTGACTTGAGAAGACAAATGTCATCACTCCAAATGTCCCCCATTCCCTCTTCCCTCAGATTTTTATTGCTGAGTATAATGTCACATGGTATGGAATGTTCCTTTAGTCAGTTGGGGTCAGCTGTCCTGGCTCTGTCCCCTCAAAACCTCTGGTGCACCCCCAGTCCCCTCGCTGGTGGGAGCTGTGAGGAGCACAAAAGGCCCTGACGCTGAGTGAGCGCTGCTCAGCAGTAACCTTAACATCCCTGTGTTACCAACACTGTTTCCAGCACAAATGCAAGACATTGCCACATACTAACTACTACAGAGAAAATTAACTTTATTCCAACCAAAATACCAGCATAAATACCTAATATATAAATAGTTAATTATTACTATTAAGATGAAGAATTTAAATTATTTGGGCATGTCCTTTCTAGTTAGTGTTGATCTCTGGTTTCAAGACAAAGCCTAAAGTATCACAAGCTTTGACATGGAACTGTTGTCCCAAAGCAGTGATGTGAAACCGAAGTCCATTAATTGTACATGAAATGGTCTGATTTTAGTACTGAAATCTAATTCTCTCACTGCCCTGTGGTGAAGGCTGGCTCTTGATTTAGTACCATCTAAATCATGAAACTATATCATTGATGAGCATTTCTCTATGGGCTCACATCCTGCCAAGAATGAGACTTTAACACTATACTGTGTTTTGTATCACATCTGGGTGTATACAAGCACATGTATCCCACTCTGTCCTCATATACCAGAAATATGCACTGGTAAAATATTAATTCCCTCACTTCTATTTGTAGGTTTTGGGGGTTGTTATATTTTTGTTTTGTTTTGTTATTTTATTTTTCCCTCATTATGGCCTGACAGTATCATGACATTTTGTGCTGTTATCTGCTTGTCCTATACTTCTTAACTCCTTTTTTCAGTAACTATGCATTCTTGTAACACAACCACAGTTCATATAATTTGTGCTATGAATAGATTGTAATTGACCCTTCAAATGTTAAATAAATAATGAGCAACTCATATAGGTCAAAAAATTCCCGACCACCAATATAGAAAAATCTTCAGTCGACAGGGAAGGAGAACCTCTGCAAAAGTCTTTTTCTGCTTGTGAAACACTTATCACACAAAGTCAAACTCAGTATGTCATATCTAGTAATCCATAGTCAGAGTCTTGGCTCGGATTAGTGTTTATTTGCACTAATGGCAGCACTACGCAAGCTGAATAAACCCTGTTAATTCAGATACAACTCCTTTTTCACATACATATATATTTCATACGCAGCAGTATGCTGTGTTTGGTACCCTGCTGCCGAGTACTCTGTTAAGCTGCAAAAACAATTTCAGTGAGTTATATTGTTTGGACAACAGAATTTATTGACCCATCTTTTCAGGCACTGGTTACACTTCAAAAAAAAGCTGGATGGTGCAGTTACTTTGCCATCTGTGGCAGCAATAAGAAAATGTGAGGGTGATGGTCATGATTCTTACTGACATCTTATATCCTGGTATCTAATAACAGCTGACAAAGAGGCACCTGCACATGTTCCTTGAATACTTTAAAGGTTACAGACTCAAAGCTAGTAAAAACAGAAGACCAACATGCAAAGTGATTTTGAAGTGCAAATTTTGTTTATGTGAACTAAGTATAGAAGAAACCATAATAAGACCTACATCTAAAACTGTTACCAGCAGCAACACCACCAGCGGTCCTATTCCTGATGGGCCTAGTCATATCAAAGCTCTGGCAAAGATGAGAAATGAAATAGCATCATGTATTTTTCTTTAGTTGAATTCCTTTGGGTTCTATTCCTACAGTATTTATCAAAACAGCACTTTTCAGCATCTCCTCTGAGGATAACAGCATTCCATTTCAGTTCACAAAGTTAGTGTGATATTGTTGGACCAGGCCTGGGGCAAGGGAGAAGGGAGCCAGGGAAACAACCAAGAAAAATAGGTCAAACAGCCATAAGAGAGGAAAGATGTCTTTCACGTTTTTCAGTCCATGAGTATTTTCTCTGAAATCAGACCAAAAATTTACTTAATAACTTTATTGGAGTGGAAAAAGACAGAAAATTAGCACTTGTGTATCAAAGCAAGTTATCATAGATACAGCTACTTCTTGAAACAGTATTTTGAACACTAGGACAAAAATCAAGATACCATCTATTCTGTCTCTTTATTAACCTAACTGTGCTACTTTACCTTTTGTTTATAAAGGTTTCTCTATATTTTTGTGAAGTAGCAATTCTTGCATATGGACTTAGTATTGTGTTTATTTCCCAGTTTGCCTGTTAAAAACCAAATTCCAAATTGCAGTAACAATATTGGCTTTGGCTTGTGATTTTACCTAAGAAGTTCCCCTCTAATTTACAAGTATGGATGCTACACAGGAATTTTTGCAATAGCAAGGTGCAAATAAGAAAGGTATCCGTTTTATTAATCCTTGGTTTCAGGACTTTGAATTATAGAGCAGAAATGGGAAGGAGGGGGGGTTATATCCCTTTTTTTTTTTTTTCCCCAAGCAGTTTATCTTTCCAATATTAAACAATTTCATGTTAGCTAGCAATACAGGGAAATAAAGTTTTTAAAATATTTTAATAAGGCCCTGTATAGATGAGATCATCTCCCTTAACTTTAGACATCCATATTTGAACTATTTGTTTATATTCCCTGGACAGTAAATGGAGAGAGATAGACCTTTGTAAAGTATGATACATCTTATCTACTTCAGGCATCTACATTAGGATGAGATAAATTACATTCTAGAGATAACAATTTTTCTCCATTGACTGTAAGTAGTACCTAGATTATTAACCTAGAGATAGGTGTCTGCAACAGCTAAATTTCTAATGCAGAAAAAAAAATACATGTGAAGTTAGAGGAGATGAATCCCACCCCATATTTCAGTTCTAGAAATATACTTGCCAGCTCAGTTTAAGAAAAATACAACTGTTAGGTGCAATGCATCTCTTTTAACACAAACACAGCACCACTGATACCTTTTTATTTTCCCTTTATCCATGTAGCTGTCAACCACAGGTAACAAACTGAGCTTATGGGTAATGATTGTAATTCAGATATATTACTGAATCTGTGCCAAGACTGAAAAATAATTTAACGTTATATCAGACATTTTAACATGAAACACTGTAATACTGAGGTTTACATCCCAAATGTCAACATGCATGACTGTGAATGTAACCCTCTCTTGTGACTTCTGCCTTTTTAGTATACCTGAGCTGAATGACAATGTCTAAAGTGGAGAAAGTGACACTGAGGAAAAATTAAAATCTCTTTTAGGAACAAACTATATCATAGAGCAAAAGGGTTAGAATCAGATGTCTGGATTCAAATCCTAGCATGAGAATTCTAGAAGATTCAGAACTGGAGATCTGCCCTTGATCATGCCACTTTCAGATTAGAATGAACAGATTAGAATTGTATCACATACTGCATGTGCCAAGTTGATTGTGAAGGGTTGAGAAGGAAGCACTTAAAGACACATTCTATTACAGACCTAGTACTGCATGTACTGGTCTGGAATGCTCAAATGTCTCTTCATACAGAAAATAGTGCATGTTTGGAAAATGTGACATCTCAACATGCTACATCTGGGAAGCAATTTGAGATCATAACAATAAAATACCAAATTAAGTTAGAACACAGTCAATTAACCACTGAGGAAAAGTCCTTCTATGAGCAAAGATTTATATTAATAATTCTTGAAAATTTAAAATGCTTGTCTTGATACAATGGAATATTGCTAACTGCAGTTTTTTCGTATTCTGTAGATTATTTCAGTGGAATGAGAGACAATAACTTTGTGTTCTGATCAAGCCACTTGCTGAATGCTGTTTTTCAGGACAGAGGTTGAGCATATGGATTCTAGGGGTGAATATGCCACTGAAATAAGCACATTGTTGTGGTCTCCAGTTTACAATACAGCTGACAAGAGCCACCATTACATTTTTCCTGAGCAAAAAAAGGTGTATTGCGATCAAAGGGCACTTCACTTAGACTAAGCAAAAAGGTAAATTTATAGCCAAAATCTTTTCATAAGCACCAGGAACTGGAAGAAGCTGAGTGAGGAAGGCTTTCCTTGCTGAGTGTCTTGAAAGATGGCTGCTCAGATGGCAAGTGCTCAGAGCCTGCAGGGAGTATGGGTAAGCATGCAAATCACTCTTTAGAAATGGCAATGTACTTCCATTTCTGTGCTTTCTGAGATAGCCATGTAGCACCACTGCAGTGGGGAGACAGGACTATGGCTCCACTCACTCAGTGCTCTTTGCTACTTAAAGTGTTTTTCTTCCCCGGAGTTTTTAATCTCTCTTTCACAATTTCTAGTTTACAATGGTGTTAGCTACCGTAACTTAAGTCTATTCTGGCAACACTCCAGAGAACAAACGCAGAAATGCATGAAAGAAGAGGTATTTCATGTGCCAGTGGAATTTTGCTTCCAGTGCAGTGGCTGGGAGTCCTTTCTGTGTTGGAAACTTGCCACAGAAACGATTTCTATAAACTCTGTCAAGAAAGAATGCAGGGATTTTGTTCTGTGGCATTCAGCATTTTAAATGAAATGTAAAATGACAGTTACCTGTGCTGCAGAGTGTTGGTAACTGAAGCACATGGGAAACAAATCAGTAAACAGCTGAAGGACAGACTCTCCTTCTTCCTACATAACTATTTGTACTACAATTATTTGTTACAGCTAATTCAAAGTAATTAGCATAATAATTAGATACCATTCTTAAAAATGTAGGTGAACAGAATTTCTGTGGGTTGCTTTTTAATGAAAGAAACATTCTGCAAATATGTTTCTTAAACATATTTTATAGCGTTAAACCGCATTAGCAAAATGGTTAGTTAGAAACCTCATGCTTCTGTTGTGTATATGTATGTGCAGCAACTGTACAGAGAAATGCAACTGAGCTGTTATGTATTCATAATACTGAGCACAAATGAAATGCCCCTTCTTTGTTAAGGTCCCAGTTATCAGCCATCCAAGACTCCACAGAATAATACAGAGCCAAGGTTAATGGGGATGTTTTGTGGTTTTTACTTTGGGATGCACACAGTATCTCCAAAGAAAGGAAAAAAATCCAAAGGAAGAGTCTGCATCTATAGAAGGCAAGGAAGAGGCAGAAATGCTAAGACTCAACTACAGAAAAGTTGGGAATTATTAAGACAATCTACAGACCTCCTACTTTATCAAGAAACCTATGTGCCACGTGTCATGGCAGCACTCCATGGACATATTCTGTATGCTGTGGCCATAGATCCTTGGAGTGTTAGGACAGTGACACAACCAAAATATGCACAGATGTGTAGTGTAGGGATTGAGCCTCCCTGCTGTGCTGAGTATGTGTCCTGGCATCAGGAAGCATCTGATCTGTCACTTCAGAATGGGATTTGTCTCTTGCCTTCTTGTCAGGTTACATCATTCCAGAACAATAGTGATTAGCTGATGCAAGTGTTCCTCATGTTGGTGTGTGTCTTGCTAGGGTCAGTGTTGGACTGTATTGACACAGAAAGTTGAATTGATGTTTTCAGAGCAGGTCAGATAGAGCTGGACAGTTATTACCTAGATTTGTTGCTCTGAGACTGTTGGCATGTTCAGAGAAGCATCTGAGGATTGGGACTCTCAAGTAATATTTCACATTTTTCTTTTTTACTCTAAGGAACAGAATCATTGCTTAGAAAGCAAAGCTGAAGGTCTGATGCCATCATATATCTCCAGAACTGGAGGCAAGTCATACATTTTTGCATGTATTGGAAACAGGTAAAAAGTGACTAAAGCCATGAAACAAAAGATAGAGGTGTCCTTTTTATGGTCCAGTAATACAAGTGAATCCATTTTATAGTGTTACATGATAGATGATTATGACATGCCTTAGCCTTTGATATAGAGCTTTCCTTAGAAGAGGGTAGAGTTGAATTTGTATCTAATTTCCAGTAGATCATACGTGAAAACCATGACCCTGTTGTGCACTCTGTTCCCTCCATTGGTTAATCTGTTGACACAAAGTAGAATAACATCATCAAAGACATGAAGACAGCCTCATGACAATACCTTAGTAGTTAGCTTGTTAACTTTAGGAACACAAGGCTTATTTTTTAATTCCTGCTCTAGATGTGGTCGAAAGAGGAAGACCTAAGTGTTTTGTCAACTCCAGGTCTAAGCAGTCTTAAGTGCTTAAAAATTGGTCATGATCTAAGACTGTTACCATATAAAGCTTCATAAACAAGTTTGATGTCAGCTGTGAGATTTGATAGGATACCAGAGATGCTGTTGGCAATCCCATGGTTTTTCATATGAATGCAGTGGCTGCATTTCTCTGGACCAAGAAGCAGATAGGTCATTTCACTTGATGTTGCACATCTAGCCTCAGGCAGGGCTGAAGACTCATTCTATAAGTAGGGAAAGTTATCTGTGGAATGGAAATCAGAGTTTTGACTGGTTTGATTCTGCCATTTCTAGACTTGAATATCTTTCTTTTGTTTCCTACAGCTTGTTCAGATGACAGATAAATACAGAAAATCTATGCTTATGGACTGTAGTCAACTCCAGGGGATGACTGGTAATCACTGGTAATAGATACCTGCCTCCAAGTACCACAATTGACTCTGGAAATGTCTGCCTCCCTCCTCTGTCAGTAGAAGGAGCTTGAAAATCTAGCAGAGCAATTTTTAGAGAGCTAATTTACGTGAGACAAGTTCTACAGTCATCGTTGCCTAAAATCTGGATTAAAGGGACTAAAATGTCAGTTGGTGCTCACATCCTGAATGACTTACTAAAATCACAGAGGGAAATAATGGAAGAGGTTTTACAATAGAAAGCAGACATTATTAGAACTAATCTAGAGACTTAACCTGCCTGCCATTCTACTGAAGCATAACAGTGCATGGTTTTTATAAAAGCTCACACATTTGCCTGGAGATGCCATCATCCTTAAAAAAGTAATTCCTTTTAGCATTGTTATTAATTTACTAAGCTCTTAATTGAATTATTTTGTCCATGAATTTTGTGGATTAAAATTAACATCTATCTATTAAAAAGCTAGAAAAACAAACCTGTAGGTTTTTTTAATGTTTTATATTTAAAGCACTTGCAATTTCTTCTTGTCATTTCTAGCTAATAGTAGTGATGTTTCATTAATATCCCTAACAGTGCTTGGTAATATTCTCTGAAGGCAGAGTAAGTAAGAACTAAGTTGTCATAGCTAAGAGACCAACAAAAAACTTGCACAAAAGAAGATAAAACAATTTTGATGTATTGATTTTTTTTTTTCTTTTTCATTATCTGTACTGTTTGCTCATGTCTTTGATTGGGTTTATCCTGAAACTGAGTCCTGAAGTCTTTGGGGGAGAGAGCTTACAAAATAAACAGTGACTTAGCACTGTAATGTTACTCACCAACTAATTGTAGAAGTTTGCAGAAGATTAAGATCCCATAAACTGATTAAGACTTTGCATAGACAATGGGCTTTACTTGTCATTTTCTTGCCCATCTAAGAACCTCTTAGCACCAGTATTGTAAAGCATCCAAACCTGGCTATACTCAGCTTTGCATTCAAACCATGGTTTGGCTGCTTTATTTTTACTGTTTCCAGAGACAGATATTTCTGTATTTGTAAAAACTTTTAACCATGGCAAAAAATCTGACCCTGCTACATACCGCCTTTTAAAAACAGTGCTTCTATTTTCTAACTTTCCTACAGTATTTCAGCAGAAGCCCTGCAGCATGTACTCAAACTAGTATTTCCTGATTTTTGTTCTCTCTCAGTTTATGTGATATCTGAAATTAATTAACTGACAAATGTGCCATGCTATCAAAATTTTTTATAGAATCCTTCTTGCACATTTGAGTGTTGTAATAATTCTGTTTCAGAATGTTTGAGCATCACAAAGTTATTACACAACAGGCAATTTGATTTTTACTGATACAGTAGCTTGTGCCTGAAGACCACCCTTAGAGAGGCCCCAAACAGCTTTACACTCCAGTGGGCTTATTGTAAAAGTAACATAATAGGATGAAGCATGAGGACGGGGACAGAGTGTGGAGGAAGTGGTACACAACTCTTAACTGTGAGTTTGGCAGTAATGAACAATTCAAACAGCTTGATACAAAATAAAAATGCAACCTGATTTTTCCTGAATTTGAAAATAAGCAAAGAAAGAAAGCAAGCAGGGAAGAGTAAGGAAGAAAAGAAAATGTTCTGACTGAAACATAATTACCTTCTATTTCTGTAGATCACATGACCAGGTTTTCTCTAGTATGCTCTTTCCTGTAGATTATAAACCTCAGTGGGTGGTTAGATTTATTAAAAAAAAAAAAAAAAAAAAAAAAAAAGCTACACACAAAAGAACAGTATCCATGTGCCAATCCAGCTGTGCCACAGTAGTTTCAGAGATACAAATCCCTTCTTCTCCTCCTCCAGCACCTATACCATACAGTCTCCATCTTCCCCTCTCTGCTTCTAATCATCCTTCAAATGCTACAGGCACAATATGGTACTCAACTTTATGGCACCCCCATATTGACCCTATTGACATCTGTTCCACAACATTTCTACCTTTGTGTATACTCTTACTTTGCTCCTTAGAACCCAGCACCCAGAATTATTCTCTGTTCTTTCAGATTGTGAGTATGTCTCTGAATCTCGTTTCTTTAAATAAGACAGTTATAAATACTCTTGCTTTTTATACCTTTCATGACACTAAAACTGAATGAACTGTGAACTTTGAATGATGCAGTCATTGTGAGGCTCTTTGTCAGCTACACTAGTTTCTATTCTCATCAGTCTGGCAATCTTTAGACTTTCTTCTTGATTTATTAGCCTTGCCATTTTCTTAGCCATATTTTTTTCAGAGAAATCAGGACTTTTCTATTCCAGCAGGATATAGTTGCTGCTCTGATTTACTTCTTGAATTATTTTTTTACTTGTCATCTGACTGGTGAAAAGACTTCTCATTCTTCCCCTGTCTCAAGTTCTTACTACACATAAATAAGACCACAAGAAGCCAGTGGTTGTATACAATATTCCTGAATCATTCCTTATATTCCACACAGGCGTTGTGATGAGACAATGATCCCTCTTACATGGTTTGTGTCACCACTTATTTGGTTATCAGTGAATTTCATTTTTTTTTTATTTGGCATCATGTTGTTTGAGGGATAGATTTTTTCTTTTGGGGGGGAGGAATTTGAAACATTGTGGATACACTTCAGGCTGTTCATCTCTTTTGCATCTGAAATGTAGTTACAGTCTGCTACTGAACTACATTAATAACAAAATTTTGGGTTTGATGTTGACAAGTATAAGGTTAGTACTGGAAGTACAGATCAAAGAATGTGAAATAAAATGAAAAATACTTTTCCAGATGTTCTGGAAAGGGCAGCTGACATTAGTTGAAAGATGTCTGCTTTATAACTTCTGAATTCATCAGTACCATGTAAAAGCACAGTTGTGATGCCATCCAGTAGAGGACAGATGGCATATAGCCATATTTTCTTTATGATATTGTAATACATGATTTATATGACCAAACACAAAATATTATCAGTTATCCTTACTTCGGGAAAAAGAGAGAAACAAGGGAAATTACATTATTACTGAGTTATAATGCAAAACAAAAATTATTACTAAGATATCACACAGGTGATATCACTGTCATATATGTGATATCTTCCCAGAATTTTTAATAATACTCTTTTAAAAAAAAAAAAAAAAAAAAAAGTCATTATTGATTCTAAAAGCAAAAAGAAGTAATGTAAGGGAGGACAAATAATTACACATTTGGGTGAGAAGGTTGTACTGAGAATAGTTTGAAATTAGTCTCTGTGAAGAATCAAGTATTTTAAAGATATTTTAGGAATATTTAATGGAGGAATTCCGTTACTTAATGATAACTTTAAAACTTAGCATAACCTAGCTTAAAATTCTAAATATCAGGCTTCTCAAGAATAGCTGTAGAGCACCAAAATAAACTGCAGTAACAAGTAATTATTTTTTTTTCCCCAAAATTCTCAAATTTTTGTCTATAATTAAACAGTTCTACAGTAGACATCTAGTAACTATTGAGAAAAACTCCAAAAGATATCCTTTTTCCTTAGAGGACAGACAGGGGTTAGAAAGCAAGAAAAAATAAATAAATAACCATTCTTGTACAAACCTCTTCAATTCAAAAGAAACAATATATCACAAGAAAAACATAACATCATATGATGTGTTGGTGTGTTATTAATGCAACATCCTAGCTTTGAAGTCTTACAGGGTATTGTATTATGGGGGGAGCAGGAGAGGGTTGAGTGAAGTGCGGTTTTTGTTCAGCTAAGAAAACACTTTTGCATATGATAGGAAGGAACTGTTTTCATAATGGAGAGCTTGAACAAATTTGCTAAACTTCAAGAACAGTCATGCCACACAAGAGGACTGTTTCCAGTGGTGTCATTTTTCCTATTTCTTTGTTTTCTTCTATTGAAATGGTCATTGTGCAGCATTTTCTTGTATCCTACAGAAATCAAGTGTTTTTTCCCAGTATCATACTTCTAAACTCCTTTTGAATGTATGGTTCTGTTTCTTTTGGAGTTCTTTGGTGAAGTTCAATAACATCTTAAAGTGATTTGAGATCTAAATACCATTTAGGAGATTTTTTATCCTTGCAAATATAAATTTGCTTTGACAGTGGGTTGTTCTAGGTACAATTGTGTTCTTTAATGGATTCTTTATTTCATAGACTATTGAGCCAGTGGCCAAAATGCTCAGTCATGGTCTTCCAGCTTGAAAAGTAGACAAGGTAAGTGGTTGCCTGGGGCAGGAGAATTCAAAATACAACTATACTGAAAACCAGATATTTTGTCAGTCTTCTCTGGTAGATCCTGCTGAAGTAGTTTAAAACACGGTCCTTCCAGGGCAACCACCACTGAAAGGGATGCTTCATCCCTTGGCTACTTTGACTACAAATGTGACAGTCTTCAGCAGAAGGGCAATGTGATGGCTGGATCTGGTGATACATTAAGACTCAATGAATTATGTTTATCAGAGTATATAGAGCCATTTCTTAAAAAGGTAGCAGTTTTTTATCCATCTTTGTCAGTGAAACTTGAGTATGACATTTACTCCGTCTCAGTTAATTGCATTCCTATGTTTTCTCCAATAAGGAAAGGTATTTTCTTACTACTCACCTCTACAAGTGGAGAGCATTGATCTAGCTTCTACTGCAAAACTTTTCCACATACTATGACTTACCTGAGTTATATCTGTGTAACTTTCTTTAATAAACTCCAAGAAGATTTAGGAAATGTAAGCATTACACAAAATTTTCTTTGATATATTACTATCATTTTCATCCTCTTTTACTAGGTATAATGGTTGTCAAAATCTAGTTACATATTTGTTAATTTTTTGCTAAAGTCTGCCACCTCTATTTACAGTGTTCTGTCTATATCAAGTCTTATCAATATCAATAAAGATTGTTGTATGTGTTACTCAATATGAAGCAATCAGAATGTGGCCTGTCAGATAAAATCACCATGGTGTAATTTTTTTCCCCTTCTCTGTGTCATTATAGAATGTATGACTATCTTCCTTCTCTGGCATTACAGAAGAGGCAGAGCCATTTCATAGTCACTATTTCAACCAGTTTACATTTCATGTCCTGTTTTCAGTTTCCTTACAATTTAGGCTTGATGATTGTTTTGGCTTGAAAATCACCAAGTGAATTTCAAATGCAAACTGCTATATGACAATTAGCCTAGAAACAGAGGTTATCCCCATTTGCATGGTAATGAACAGTTCTCTTCCAAGACATGTCAAAACAATCAGTAGAGACTAATGAGATTTTATGTGAACCAACTGCTGGACATTCTCTTTTATTTTAAAATAACCTTGATGGCAGTGGATTATTATTCAATTTGAGACAATATTATTGAAAGTCTGATAGCAGAAACATATTGCAGAAAACGATGTGAAGTCAACATGAGAAGCATCAGTGAAATAGTCTGTGTGAATGACTATTACATGATATTGTTATGACAAGACACTGAATAATGAGTTACTTAACTGGGATTGAGACGGATTGTTACATAGGAGATGCATTGCCCCGGTAGGACACTGCAGTGTAAAATCCCACCTTCTTTGTTTTCAAAGACTAAGTTTTCCACAAGCTCAGGCAAAAATGACTCCTTGGGCTTTTCACCAGCCCCCTCACAAAAACTGATGACAATTTAGTTCTGGATTCCAAAACTCTTTGAAGCAAATTGTCTCCAGAGAGAAGAAAAAGATACAAAGCTTTTACCAGATCATGAAATACCTTTAGTCTAGTCGAACTGTAGACCAAAACCAGAGATTGACTCAGTGGTGCCCCAGTAGCCTTAGAACAAAGATAAGGTTTTACTGAAGTGTGCTCACGGTAATGAGACTTTGCATAACAGACCTTGCTCTGCTCTTGCAACACTATGTTTTATAGTATTGATACAGAGACATCTTTTTCTTGGGAGGTTCCTTTTTTTGTTGTTGTTCTGTGTCTTCTAATTTAATTTGTACCTCAGGTAAATAGATGTGGCTGTTAGCCGTGTTTGAGTAGATTCCTCAGAAGAGTATGATGTCTGACTTAAAGGGAGATGAAAGTAACAAAGGGAATGATAGGTAGTCAAAGGCAAAATGTTAACAATTACCTTCCCATGTCATGCAGTAAGATACCATTCTTGGGCACAAGTGTCAGATAGACCAAGAGCATAAGAATTAGTAAAATATTGTCAATCTGTGAATGAAAAATACCACTGACCTAATTGGTAGGCACTTGATTTTCTTGGCAAGTGATAAATGTATTGCTTGGCTTTCAGAACAATTGTTTGGCTTTAAAGTGGAAGAGGTTGGGCTGTTTGGGTGTTTTTTTCCACATTGCTGCTCTTGTTGTTCTCAAGTAATAACCTGTTGTCTAATAAATCCCTCTGAGTTTTGAATAAGGATTCAATTGCTTTGTGTGTGTCTGTGTCTGTGTCTGTGTCTGTGTAAACTTTAACATTTGTGTTGTGTGGTCTGTTAATGTTGTTATAGTGCTTGGCAGGGATTCTTGTTTCTGATATCTGAAATATCTATAGTATTGTCTTGGCTTGCCCTATCCTTTTTATGGATTAAATGGCATTATATCATTAAACTATCTATTTTACCATGTAATCCAATCCAAAACACATACTACATTATCTTAGAAAGTCAGAATCAATTTCCAGCACCACAAAGTACCACCCAGGAGGACAACTTAAAACACAGTAGAAGACACAAGCAAAATGAATCCTCTACAACAAATATCTGTAATGCCTCTATACTTACCTGTGTCATCCCTATGTATCAAAAAGCACCACAAAACAACTGAACAGATTTAAAAGTGGGGAAGTGTTATATTTTGGAAAGAGGTATCTTATATCTTACTCTATTGTTTTGTACCTTCTTATAGCTGTATTTAGACTGAACTGATTTGGTTGCATTTAAAAATCTACATGTAATTGTGAGAAGTGATGCCCCTGAAAATGTTTCCCAAGTACATGCAATATCTTTTAAAGAAGAGATTAATATCTCTTGAGCAGCTTTACGACCAAAGGAATATCAGGGCTATAAAACATGGAACACATGTAATGTAAGACAGAACAGCTGAATAAACTGTAGAGGACATAAAGAAGTCCATAGACTTGATGCTTTGGGCTTTTTTGTTTTTAAATAAAAATAGTGGATTGTATAGTGCAAAATGGGTGGTTTGGAAGGTGAGGTAAAAGCCCTTTTGGGGCCATGATAAAGGGAAAAAAAAAAAAAAAAAAAAAAAAAAAAGAGAGAGAGAAGAAAATGTTCAGTCACCTGTGAAATATATAGCTAAGTTCAGTTTCTGTAAAAAATTTTCCCTTTTTCCAAAATCTTCTTGTTTCAAACACAAGACTTTGTTTACCATCAGACACAGATACATAAAAATTCCCAAAACCTAAAGACAATCAAGTGTGCTTAATAGCTGTATTATTAGCTCCCAGCCAGTATGTTCAGTAACAAAAGAGAAACACAGCTGACATGAAACTGACAAGAATCAAAGGGGTTTGAACTGATTAGGTTTTGGTTTACAGTACAGTGAACTATGGGTTTTTTTAATGTTTAGAGACACCCTGCTATCAGAGTTTCTGAAAAATACTGTTTTATTAGGTCCCATACTATAAGTAGTTATGGGGACTCCATAATTACTTTAATTATTAATGAAATGAGTAAGTAAGCATCTGCTTTTCTTAAGCAATAGTTTATCAGAGATTTGTGACAGTTGATGAGGGATGGTTGATATGCATGGAATTGATGGTCCAATTTCTCTGTCTTATCTGACCGCTTGTATCATAAAAATTCTATATATTCTGGCAGGGTTATATAAGGAACAACTATTCACTTTGTAAAGGTATCAGAAAATCCTTACAGAACAGATACTCATATGCCACCTGAAACCTTAAGTGAGAGAATCCCACAGTACTTCTTCTGTGACTAGACTCAAATATGACCTGAAGTGACACAGTTCTCAGCTTTAGAAGTTCTTGTCTGATTGGTTACTTGGTCACCCAGTGGAAGCCACATGCCTGTATTATGCACCTTCATGTTTCATGCTACTCATGAGAAGACTTTTATAGCTAAGAAATAGGTCAACAGAAGCCACCATACAGGGTAGAGAAGCATATGAATTTAGCTGATTAAGAAACACCAGAGAGAAGTTTATGATCAACTCTTGTTTTTCCAGATTTGCTGCCATTCTGGGGACATACCCTTTTGGGGGATTTACCTTCCTCGAATAGATGTACAAAAATAGCATGATTTAGAGAGAGTGAGCTACATAGTTTTTCAAAAAGTAAAAATACATGAGGTGGTATCAGCTGTTTCCCTTACAAGGCAGTCATCATTGTGGTAGAACATCACTGCCCTCTGACAACTCCTACTCATTCTGTAAGATACTTTATGTCTTTTCTAAGTTTACCATGAGTGAGGTCTGAGTGGTTGTCCCTGGACACACAGTGCTTGTGGAGCATGTGTTTTCTGGCGTTTGTCCTGTTTAGAAAACCTTGTTTTGTGTCAGCAGCCTGTACCTTTGACATTTAAGCTTAAGTGTTCCTCAATGAGACCTGTTTCATTAAGTGAGCAGTAACTTTCGCAAACAAATGTCAGAGCTTTCAGATGAAAAATTTATGGTATAATGCAACTCATTTTGACATTGAGAGTATGTTTATCAGTAGCTACAGTATTTAATCTAGCAGTGAACTGGAAAAACATTATGAAAGTTTCAAATATATTTCCTGTTGAAATTATTGCATGATTGAAATAAGGAAAAGGTAAAGCTCAAGATATATTGCTTTTTGTTTTTACTAAAGATACCTGCATAATAATAATGAGAACCATCTCTTCAGTTTATGCTCGTTTTTAAACTCAACAATGAATTTTCTTATGTCTTTTGAAACTTGAGCATTTCTTTCTCAAGGACTTTCAAGCACTTGGACTTCACTATAATGGAAACATTTGGTAAATTAAATTATAAGATTAAATACTCTTGCTGAGAACTGCTTCAAAGGCTCATGAAAATCTCCAAAGATACTAGGTGACTTCCATGGACTTTGGAGTTTATATTCACTGAAATCAATTATGACATGTCTAGTTGATTTGTGAAAGTGACAATTAACACAGTCCTAGTTAATTAAATTGATAGTATCATGCAATTAGAATAACATGATATGCAAATATTCTCTGTAGCAATTTCATGCATAATCTGCAGACTTTGAATTATTTGATAGAACCTCTCCTTACCAGTTGAATACAAAATAAACTGAAGAATGTTGTGGTTTTATTCTCAAATATTGATGCGCAGGAAAACGTTCTCATGTGATATGTTATTTTATGAACTCTTACTCTACAAGTTTTTCTCTAAATTCAAGATCTCTGAATGTACTTTACAGTAGCTTTTTAAACTCTATATTATCATGACAGCACCAGTAAGAGCACAGAGGAGTGTGGTACATTATCCTAAATATAATAGTATTAACAGTTCAAAAAATTTTATGAAGACACTGGGTTTTAAAATTCCATATTGTAAACCAGTAAGTTCAGTAAAACATTTGAATACCTTTTAAATAATCTCTTTTATCTGGGGAAGAAGGGACTCACGCATGAATGACTCAGTTTCGTTGCTTAGGCTGTAATAGGTATGATCTTGTGGTTGTGTCAAAGCAATGCCACTAACTTGAAAATGGCCTAGAATGTAGTCAGCAGTAGGCAGGTGACTGTTTAGTATCACTGTAGTAAACAGGAAAGAAGGATATTAAAGAACATTCAATAAAATCCCCCCTCGTAGTAAACAGAGTTGGATCTTTTGATAGTAATTAACAGTTTTGGAAAAAAAAAAAATTCTTAAAATTCCTGAGTTAGGACATGCATTTCATTAACCTCGGAACATGACAATTTGATTTTTTTTCTGAATTACTGTAAGTTCAAGAACTATATAACAAAATTTAAATTTTAACATCATGTGCCACTGTCACATCAGGCAGTGTGGTGATTTTATGCAATAGCATACAATTAATATTATAAAGAAAATCTCAAGGATAGTCACTTTCTAAACCAGCAGCATTTTTGGACTGTGGTCAGATTTGCAGTCAATACACACCACAGACATAAAATTATTATTAAAGAATAAGTCACCAGGAAAAAAATAATTTATACTTCTAAATCATCTCACAAAGGCCAATATATTTAATATAATATTTTTTCCTTGTAATGTTCTCTTCAGATCATCTTATTGCTTTTTAAAAGTACAAGTAGCATCTGTTTTATGTAGTGTAATTAGGATATTTTTATAGGTTTCAGCATCTTGTTTGTTATACTTGCTATGATTTATTTTAATGTTATGATAGCCCATTTTTCTATACTCTGCGATGTCACCCAGCATACTGCACGTTTCCTTTGTATTTACATAACACCATTAAGAACCAGAGATGAGTCTTTTCAGTTTCAAATTACAATCTGAGCAGTCCCACAGGATATGGGGCTTTTTGCTGTCTGCAGCATAACTTATTATATCAAGCCTGAAATTGATTTGTCAGAGGGGTCACCAGTGGTGTAAAATGGTTTTAATTTCACTCTAGAATTTAGGTATTATTTTCTGAGGGTAATTAAGTAAAACGTGTAATTTCAACAAGCCACTTAAAGGTTGAATTAGATATTGCTTGTGTTGTAATACACAAACTAACATGGCCATTATTATTGTTACAACTACTCACGACATAAAAAGCAAAGAGGAAAAGCGTACTCCCAGTTATTCATTAATGCATACAATTTGAAAAGCTTTTCCCCCTTGTATTTCTCCTCAATCTGTAGAAAACATGGTCATACACAATTTCGCATAGAAAAGTGGACCTAAATTGCAGTGCATTTATTAGACTATATTCATATTATGCCTGCTTGCAATTCAAAGCTATCTTACATTTTGAGACTATTTCAATTACATCTGAGAGCATTACCAGTTAAATAAAATCACATTAATAAAGAGATGGACTTTGAAGCTTTCATGCTTTTTTAACATTAATTTTATGTAACTTAGCAGGACCCCAAATTTGAGTAACTGCCTAGATTTTCTTACTGTTTTGTTTTTTTTTTTTTCCCCAGCTAGGTGAATTAGCATAACAATATTGACCATAATCAACTTGATTACTTCAGTGCTAGCAAAGAAAGGTGCCATATCACATTTTATCCCTGGGGGTCTACAGAAATCGGATGCTTTAGACCAGAATCTGAGCTAATACTGTTAACAGCATCCATTTTGCTCTCAAGGGTTACTTCTTGTGTGATAGGTTATGAGCAGAGACAACCTTCTTGTTATGTTGTCTTATTCTTTCATTGTTTCAAAAAGTTATCTATTTTTATTAATTTCTAGTAAAGAAAATAATGCAGTTCATAGCATATATGTGATATGAAAGAGGGCTTTCCATAGAAAGGATGACCAGTCATAATTTCAAGTAGGGAGTTCTGTGTACTTAAACAGCAAATTACATGCATCTGACTGCACTTGAAAGTAAAGATATTTTGTTGGGTTGTTTTAATTGCTTCCTGTTTGTTTCTAGTAGAGCACTTTTAACTAGAGAGTTAAAGAGCTAAATAGTTGTATTCAGGGTATCTGAATATCAGTAGTTGCAGCCAGATGTATCTCTGTTCTCATTCCAACTGTACACATCATAGGATCCCATATGGAATATGAAATCTGCTTCCTTATATTTAACCACAGATACAGACATAATTGTCACCCTTTACAAAGGTGGTCAAGACATAAGGACATACACAGAATTTATAACATGGATCAGAATTATTTATTTTAAAGATTGTGAATGTCAGGAAGTTGTGGTTACCTTTGAAGATTCTAATATGCTTTGAGAGGGGTAAGAATGAATAGAGACTGGATTGAGCTGGGAAGTAATGGTAAGCATGAAGTTATTTGAGAATGTGCAATGTAGTATCTGTGGTTTTGCATGATCCAATATGTGCTATATAAATAACTCTCCTGCATCTTCTGTGGTGGGTCAGTGGAAAATAAACTACAGTCTACTAGTTTGCAATAAGTCAGTGTAATATACTGGTGGCATAATTTCTCAAGTTCACAGAAGAGGCTGACTTGAATCATGATCCATGAATATGCTTCCAGTGGGATCTTCCAGTAGCTTGCAAGTCCCATTTTACTGCCCTTTGAAGTCAGGAAGAGCATTAAATAAGGGCAGCAGCAGATAGTGTCTGCTTATCTCTTGTAAGAGATAGAAGGAGCTTATATCCAGAGCCACTAAACTGAATCAAAACTTTGGGAAGATGGTATCATTTTAAATGTGATTTGTTTGGTGATATAGCATGCAGTAAAACAGTGACTAGACAAGGTACTAGGCTTTTAATGGGGCAACTCAGTTACAAGTTATGGGTAGAAAATTCAAACAGATAGTTATATTGCTGTTTGACAACAGAAATAAAATCCTCTCTAGACATTTAGCTTAAAACTTAACCGTGTAAATGAAATAAATTTCTATGTCTCATACAGCTGATAAAAAATAATTGGGTTCCTGTAGAAGGTTTTCCTTGAAAATTGTATCAAAAAATCAAACTATGGACCTTTTTTATGTTTATATTTAATGTTTCTTTAAGTACCATCCAAATATCCACAGAAAATAAGTGTTTAAAAAATGTTCAGCTTTGAAGGAAAATGCTTTTGGAAAAATGCTTCTGACACAGTTGCAGTTGAAATCTCACAGTTAAATTACAAGTAGAGACCTTAAGTGCCTGAGCAGCGTAAGTGTATCCAAATGGTTAAAAATTCAGCATCCTTTGTTTTACTTTAAGCTTAGCCTTCACAATCTTTTTGTACCAGAGAAGAGGGCATAAGTGGGTCTTCTGAATCCTGTATTTTCAAATACATTAAATGTCATCAGCTCCTCTAAAAACCTTATGATTTAAAACTATTCAGCATTTACAGAGGATCACATTATTAAGTAGGATTCATATTTTCACTGACAAAAAAACTCTGTTTAACAGGAAGGCCTCTCAGACTTGGTACATCTGAAAACTCCCTGAATGTACTTGACTGGAATATAGATTTTGTTACTGAAAACTTCTAAAAGATTTATTGATAAATTGTTCTGGAGCCCTTTTGGAAGGCAGTACAAAGTTCAACTGATTGAAACTCTATTGGAGGCAACACTTATAATGCAAGAGTAGAGCACGATGCTGCTACTCAGGACCTGGGGCTCTTTTCCCAGCTCTGTGGCAGCCTGGAACAATAATTTCTTCTCTTTTCTGTGTTAAAAAGCAGTGTTGGAAGCTAGTAGCATTTTGATTTTTTTGGCATATAAATGAAGATTACAGGGCAAATAAAATTCATATTAGAATTTTTTTTCTTCATTAAATGATTTCTTGCTTTAATTTGAAAAATTAAGTAGCCTCTTTGATTCTTTTATTTCAGAACAAAACTTTGCTTAGACATTGTTCATTTTTAGGTCATAAATCAAGTTTGGCTACATCATCACCCACTTTAAAGTAAATATCTACAAAAAGGCATATATTCATTGCAAGGTTTATTCAAGATATATTGCTTCATGTTTGCATCAGTAGGCAATGGAAATAACAATATGGACATGTAGGGTATTGAGGACCACCATCATCCCTATATGCTCTTGGGCACTGTGACTTCAGACCAGCTCAATTCAGGCTCCATGGTCTGCACAGTGGTTGAGGTGCATCTTTAAGCTTAGTTCCTCTAAAAAGAGTCCAGCTTATAATATACTTTGAGAGCACTCTGTGATGGGAGCCCAAGTATTATAAGCAGTGAAGATATGTGTGCTTCCTTCAATAGCACTCTTCTGATTCACCATAAAACACTAATGCAGAGACATCTTTATTACCCTGTTAAGTTGCAAGTGCCACAGGAGTATAGCTATGATTTGACTACTGAATAGCATTTTTATATGAAGTTTTTATTTTTAGGCTGTATTTATTTTCAGATATCAATGTTTCAATTTAACAATGACATTTTGCATGCTGCTTGTTATTTACATATTTAATGAATCATTTATAATATGCCATTTACTCTGACATATGGGTTTATCACCAAAAAATCAAGAATTAATAATAAATTGTCCATATTGAGGAGTAGAACTAATTCTTTCCCCTGTTATCTAGAGGAAAGTACTTAGGAAAATATAGAAAATTAAGCATGACAGAAAAAGTAAGTGTGTTGCATTTTCTGACCACATTTGGTTCTGGAAGAACCTGTGTTCAAATGAATATTTTTTTTCTGCTGCTACTTTTTGCATATTGCATGAATATATACTAATTGCATGCTAAAAGAAACACTTTGGGTAAATGAACGAAAGTATCAGAAGACAGCAGCTTCTATTGCACTTCTTTCTGCTGAGAAATTTTTTTACAGGTGGTTCTACTGACAAAGTAAATACTGTGTGCCAAATTCATTGTGAAACAAGGTGCCACTCACTGAAGGGCCAGGTTGGCTGGATGTTGTCCTGTCTTCTTCCCGTGTCTGTTTATTTTCCTCTAGTCTGTGTTTCATAAAGACTGACCCAGTGAGCAGAAACTGTTGCTCTTACATTTCTAATCCACAAGCTGCTAAGGGAAACATCTAAGAAAGTATTAGAGCCAGAAAAGACTAGAGCTGTTAGTGTCTGTTGTATCAACAACCCAGGTTTTTAAATCATCTCACTTCTACTGAGATCCTTCACATGAAAGTTATTCATCTCTCACTGTTTTGTAAGCTTTTCTTTCCCTTTTGAAATAGGGACAAGGAGGTATGAATTTGAAATGAAATCTCATTTGTAAATCTGTCTGATTTCATATGTTTAAATTAGATAATTCATTTTAGCATAAATGCATGGATGGTTTTGAACTTCGTGTATGAAATACACTTGAAATGGAAAACGTTTCAGCTTCTGCAGCCATTTGGTATGATGAAGGTTAGCACATACGGTATGTAAAATCTGAATCCCTCTCAGGGAAATCCTTATTTGAATTGTAGATGAGAAATTTCTAAAAGTATAATTAGCTTTGCTTTATACCTTTTTCTCCTCATTTGGTGAAGAAATATCACCAACAAACAAGGAAAGAAAAGAGGACATTTTGTCTTGACTGTTAAGCAGATGGGAAGCATTGCTCTGTCATGTTCTCTAATTCATACCTCACCTTTTATTCAGCTAATCCCAAGAGGGTTCTGAGTTTGGAGTGTCTTAACAAACTAAGCAATAAAAAGAAGAAATAGTGTAATAATACTCTTCCCTTTGGTATCTGATGATAGTGCTCCAGGAAAACATTCTAGCAAAATAAAGTGATTTCTAAAGTTGTACTAGTTTTCTCTGATTTGAAAGGCAAAAAGAATGAATCTTTCAGTTCTTGGACAGAGTACTAACTGTCCCCTAATTCTAGCCATGTGTTAGCAGAGTAATGTGACTACTGTTTATTTGTTTGCATGCTTATTTTTCCAATTCTAAAAGCATTTTCTAATCTCAGGGATAAAGAGCTCTTCTGAACCTTATCTCATCCTGGACCTCATATTCTCGTCTATAAATATGAGGAGCGCCATTTCACTTACCCTTGTACGTAGCAATTGTGTGTGAGGAAGGACAGAATACTTCCTCATGTTCTTAAGAAGTATAGTGATCTAAAACATTGCCCATTAAAGAAAGTAGAGGAGAATGTATGTCCTAGAATTAAGGTTCATATCCAAAAGTCCCTGGAATTTGAGGAGAGGTTTAGAACTGAGAATTTTGAAGCACACTTCCCCTCTTAAAGGAAAAATTAAAAGATTTGATGCTTACACTTCATCTCAAGATGAAAAGAAGGAAGGAAGAGGTGCGTCTTGGCAAAGACAAACAAAGATGAATTATGTGGCTGAGATATGGATATTTTACCCAATAATGGAGTGAGCAGACTCAGATGACAATGATTTGAACTATGTGAAAGAAATATGCATCATGCACTGTTGCCAGCACTTTATTTAAAGGGAGACTTAAGTAATAGTCATATTAATAGTTGTTTGGTTTGGGTTTTTTTTTTAATTGTAAAGCAACATCCAAATCACATGGTGAAGGTATCAAACCAGCTAGAAATTAGGTGACTTGTTTGCTGTTGATATTTTTTTTCACACACCCCTCACCGATGAATGGTAAGATTTTCACTTCTTAAGATGATCTCAGGGACTCAGGACTTAAAGTAAAATCTCCAGTACTTTAAGGGTGATGGAGACTATGTAAATGTGGAAAGAATTAGAGGTAGTATTGTAGAATCCTAAAATGAGGAGTAAATCCTTGAATGCTACAAGATTCACAAGAGCCAAAATTTTGTAATAGATCTTAGCTCTGGGATATTTAGTTAGAGGATAAAAAGAAATCACATGGAAAATTTAGAAAATTTTAAAACAGTTCTCTGGACCAGAAGAAAATAAAATGCAGCTTTTATGTAAGACAGAAATGTGAATTCTTACTGCTAATGGCAAGGATTCACTTTTATGTTTAGAACAGCATTGTTTTAATTTTAATAATTAAAAGAACATTAACATGGTTTTTTTAATGTTAAATCATAAAGTTTGATTTGATTTCCACATAACCCTCATTTTCAAGTACTGATGTCAAAAGCAATATATGTTAATCTTAAATAGTCTTAACATTCACTTAGTGTCAGCTGTAAAAATCTTGGATCAATAAGCACAATCTCACCTATCAGATGAAAGTAAAAGGAATAGAAATCCAACACCTCAAATTCCTTTGGCAGACAATTGTTTTTTATATATTTTTATTCAACAGATATTCTACCTTTATTCTACAGTCTGTGTTAGTCCTCACTTGTTAAAAGAAGACATACAAAAAAAAAAAAAAAAAAAGAGAGAGAGAGGGAAAGAGTGAGAAAAATCCTTATAATCCATTCTACTTCTCCACTTATATTGTTTGTCTGTCAGGAGCTATAGTCTGAAGTAAATGTTCACAACTCTTTGTGTATGCCACAATTTCAAGACAATTTTGGCACCTTCAGGCTCTTGCTAATGACCTGTAATTTTGTTTTCATCCACTTATCTTCACAGGTTGGATACCTTTGAAGTGACCCCTGAACGTGTGTTTAAACTATAAACTTTAAGTGCTGTAGATCTGCATTCAAATCTAAAGCAGTCTTAAAGATGGCAGCTGGCAAAAAGATAAATTCATGTGTCTTGCCAAGTAATTTGGGCAGCGACATGCTCCAAAGAGTGGAATTACTGCTGCTGTAACAACAGAGGCATGTTGGCTCTTGTCTTATTGCCAATCGGTTTAGTTGCCTGAGTTTGTGCTTCTTTGTCTGTATCTTTCAGTATTTATTTAACAGACTCACAGTGTGTTTTCTCTGGAAGATAAGTGAAAAATGTATCACTTCATAGGTTTGAGCAAATAGTCTCTTCCCCACTCATGTAAAAACTATATTTGATGAGTGTTGATACATTATTGTGAAAAGTCAGGGTGAAAGTGAAAACTCTAACTTGCCCCTTTTGTGCAAATACTTTAACAGGTTTTTTCCCATTTCCCTTCCCTCTCATTCCCCTATTCTCAGTCCCCTCTCTCCAGTTTATGTGACTTTTTCAGAACACCTTATAGTTTTTGTAGCAAAAGTCTTATCATTTAACTCATGTGTTTATGTTCCTTTAGCATTTTGAAAAGCTGTCCAAAGATGAAAAGTGAGATTTATAAGCCAGTGAGTTTTTCTCTTAAAGTTGCTTTTTTAATTCTTGCTTTTTTTTTTTTTTTTTTTTTCCTGTTCACTTACTTCCTTTTCTCCTTCCATATGCTCTGACAAGATCCTTTAGTCCAACCTTTCCTGCCCATCTGCCATGCATTAAAGTGTTACAATATGTTTTGAGGGGTTTTGGTAGGTTGTTTTCCAGGTGTTGAACTCCTGGACCTCACAATACTGACATCAAATTTCCTTTGAAAATTTAACAGACTATGAGGAAACTTGGGGTTTGTGCCAGGCAAACAAACACACTTGTGGCTCTAAGGCAGAAATGATGAGGCAGAGGGCTTTTGCAGGAGGGTCGAGTGCTGACAGCTGAAAGCCAGAATGTGCATGTGTCAACAGTGTAGTTTGCTCCACAAGAGCACTAAGTTGAGGCAGAGACTGGTACAACCCAACATTAGTTGTGCTTTGCCTCAGTGTATTTTCATCAAATCCATTCCAGTCAACCTTATTGAATTCCCTTAAACTCTCCAGAGGTAGTAAAGTAGCAAGGTACTTACCCATTCAAGAAGGTTTAGTTATAAGCTATGCCAGTGTTCTTTCATTGCACATTCAGTGTCATCTATTTTAAACATATTGAGCAATTAATTTTAAATTGTTATGGTCACTAGGGTTTGAAAATTAAATAAGCAATTACCAGAGTCCATTCCTTTGGTTTTAATTTTTACTAATATATTGTTCAATTTCAGACTTTAAAGCAATCATGGTGTCTGGAATATTGAATTGAACAAGTCCATAAGTCAGACCAGCTCTTAACTGTATTTTCTTTCACTGATTTCTTTGGCTGAATGATTCAGTATCTTGCTGTGGAATGAGAAAAAAAGGAAATGCAAATCAGAAGCTAGGCCATAACTATAAGGTGCTGCAATGCTTATCAAATCAATGGGCAGCAGACAAGACTCTCTTCCTACTTTTTGTTACTGTATTGCTCTGCTTTTTGTCAGTAACTATGGGGGAAAAAACATGTCCTCCTACAATTTGTAAATTCATAAAATGCAATACTCAGTATAGTTCCATGTGTCCCTTGTTGGTCTTACAAAAGAATATCCAGAGAATCTAGGACTGCAGAAATGAATTATTTTGGTTTCCTTTTCCATTTCCTTTTCTAATTTTTTAACAAAGGTCTTACTTTCTCCAGTGTTTTTTTAATTTAGGTCTGACTGAAGAAAAAAAAAAGTTTACTTGATTTGCTTTCTGTTTCTATTATTCATCGAGAAGACCAGCAAAATGTCCCATAATATAGTTGAAGTCTATTTTAAATGACTACAACATTACTCAGACACATTCAGGCTAATACTTTAAAAAAGTAATTGTTATGCCTATTTCCATATTACTGTAAAAGGTAATGATTTTCATGGGATTTTCTTCAATACCCATCACACTGGAATATAAAAGATTGAAGTAAAACCTCCATAAATAGTAGGCAAGGTTACAGAAAGACCAGAATTACTATTCTGGAAATTGAGCTAGACTCTGAGAAGAGGTGGTCTGAGGGACATAATTCTGAAAATATCAAAAGATTTTTATTAATTTTTTCCTCAATATTCTGCAAAGCTGATGCTTAGATTTCAGCAGATGGAGAGCAAATTCTTCATGTGCTTTCTAGAAAATTGCATGTTAATATTAAAGTGAACATAAGAAATAGTTTTTGAGTTGTGTAACCTGAAATTAAGTTGAAACTTCTGAATATGTCCTAGAAAGTGTCCAGTGGACTAAAAATATTTTATTTTTAAACAGAATGCTGTTACAATCAAATTGAATTTATTTATTTTCCCACTGTATTTCCATTTTACCATGGAAATAAAATGTATAAATTGTGACTCCTGCAACAATGTAAGTGTAGCCCATATTTTGGACTGGTGTTTTTCTTTACTAACTGAAATTCCTAGTAATATATTACTGTTAGAGTTACACCATCTTGTACATTCACAATTTTCTTCTAAGAAAATCCTTTTTGTCAGCTGTTTTCTATGTTTCTCTCTAGAGAAAATCCCATCTATTTTCAGCTATAAGAAAAGCCCCTGGACAAAATCCCTGTAGCTATCACCAAATGGGCTTTTTTCGGGTTCCTGGGCACAGGTAGGACCACTTCAAATCAGAACAATATAGAACTTATTTGGAGCATCTTTGTATACCTCTGACCAAAATACTACTTTTGGAAGGTACTTTAAAGCTAGGTTACTCTCTACTTGTCTTTCTTCACTTAGACTGTTTTCTCTTAACTATTCCTGGTGGAAAAAGTGATGATGAAAGTGCAACCCAAACCCATGTGCACTACCACAACAAAATTATAATGCAGAACAGTAGAAGAAATATCAGGAATTTACTGTGACTACAATAGGAGCTATCTCATATTTATTGTGCATTTATTTCTCCTCTTTTTACTGCCCTGAAAACAAAATCATCCTGAAAAAGTAAATGAATAAACCAGACAAGTCATCACTGGAGGAGACATTCCTAACAAAAATAGGTATCCATTTATGAGTGCAAAATAGATGAGTTGGCTCTGCTATCTGTACTTATTTGGAGACAAATTCCTTTTGTTTACAGAAAGGCACTTGTCAGGGTCATGTTACTATGGATTAGATGAGATGTTTTGTTCTCAGTGAAACAGACAATATCCACTTGAAAAATTCACTTAAAGTCCAGAAAAAACGATCCCAACACACTCTTCAGAGCAGTGGCCTTTTTACAACAGGATGAGTTCTCACCTAACAATCACACTGCCTTGCTTTTCACATGGGCTGAAATTGTGAGAAGGTATCTGATTATTTTCAACATTTAACTGTCAAATTCTGTGTTTTCTAATTGCAGAAATGTGGTGTCAATGAAAGCCCTAATAATTTACACTATGGAATCTCAAGGTGTTCTAAAAATATGGTTGATAAAATAAATAGGGGTTTTAAAATAAATAAATAAGTAACCCCCAACCATAAAATACTATAATTTCAATAGATTAAAGTTAATCAATTAAAACAGTAGAAGGGGAAAAGTGTTAATAGAAGAGGAAATATCTTCAATATCAAATGGAGTTTCAATATAGACTTAGAAGTAATTACGACCCTACTTATATTTATCTTGCATTTTTTGTAGATTATGTCTGAAAAGCTTTCTGAATAGCAGCTTTTGTTTGCAACATTTTGCCACATATCTTTTTCATGTCCATTTTATCTTTAAAGAAGAACACTAGAAGAAAAACATAACTGAGATATATGAAGAACATGTCTTCACGTTTTCTATTTTCTTTTTTATTTTTGAGGATTTCCCTGTAGTGTGGGCAGTTTTATAAGAAAGTGTGAGACAGTGTTTGCAGAAATCCTAGGGAAACAAAAACTTTTGATGTGCAAGCATTACAATCCCTTGAATTACTGACCTGTCATTTTCATTTAAAGTTTATTTATTTTTCTTTAATTTATAATCTGTAATTTCTAGCAAATTAAATACAGTGCTGCTTTGTTGAACTTTCTCATCTCTATGTAGGCTATTTCTTCAGTTACCTGACTCACGTTACACCACTGAGAGTGTGAGCAATTAGATGAATGGGTTTCATTACCTTATGATTAATAAAAGACTGAATTTTCTAAGTCCTAAAAAAACTATCAACTGTGAAGCAGCATTTATGGTGTAGAATGAACACAGAAATACTTTACCCAATACTCAGATGTGCAAATGGGTTTGTTCGTGCATGCACACACACATACACAGACACACATGCATGTTTTGTAAATAATAATAATTTGTTAGCATTATTTGTTAGTAAATAATAGCTTTTAAAAATTATTTCATATTCTTGACAGAGCTGATTCAATTTTTTCTTCCTTCTGTGAGAGACAGAATCTGCCTACATTACAGAAGATGCAGGTTAATCTACTTCTGTAGTATCTTCCTGCTAAAATATGATTCTACGAATGTCCCCTTCAGATGTATTTTAGGGACCTAGTTTGAGTATTTGTAATGTATTTGGAAGATTTATCTTCAAATCAAAATCAAGAATCTTTCCTATCAAGTTTCATTTAATTTTAAAAAGATAGCATGAATACATTTTAAATTAGTTTCCCCAATTCCATACTTAAGTAACTTACACCCTGTAACTTACACCGGCCTAAACCAGGACACACCCTCTATCTAGCTGCTGCAAGAAAATTGATCTTTTGGACATACTGTGATATTTGCTACCTAGGAGTCTAATTTTTGGAAATAAAGGAATACATTTATTCTCCCATATTCCCATCTGAAATAATATGTAACTGAAAGTAAATGTTATTGATGCTCATTTTACATTTAGCAGTGCTGTATTGAGCACTGACTTACCAGGTAGTTTTTGTTTTCTCTCAGTATCTTCTTTTGTATAATGGCATGACTTATCTTTCAGGTTTTTAGATTCAGTTAGTGAATGTAACATATCTGGAAATAAACTAAACATTATTTTGGAAAACATCATAGGAGAGTGTGTGTAAAAAGAAAGAAAAAACTTTTCCTTTTCCCTGCACTGAAATGTGACCAAAACATAAAAATATAAATAGATTTTTCTCTGTAAATATCAAAATATGAAAATAATTCCCCTGCCACATTTCTGCTCACTATGTCTCCATCCACGTCTCTTATTTCAGTCTAACTTCCTTATTCTACTTGCTGTTGTATGAGTATATTTTCCATTGTTCATTCAGCTATTTCTTCACCCATCAAGATCCATTTATTCTTTTTTCTCCAAATTCTTGTCTTTATCTTTTGTATCTAAAACATCACCCTGCTTTTCCCTACCATTTTCTGCCACTTACTCACTGTCTTTCCTTCTGTTTTTTTTGTTTTTTTTTTTTTATTATTATTATTATTATTATTATTATTATTATTTTCTGTGATTACTTGTCCTTGTAAGTATCTGAATTTCACACCTTTGCATTGAATAGGGTATATATAAGAAATTTTTTTCCTAAGGCTTTTTGTTCTAATGGCAAAATTTTCTCTTTCCTCCCCTTGTGTCTATATCTTTTTCCCACACTTCGCTAAGCTCAGGGCACTGTGTTGCTCAGCCAGCTAATCAGTGACTTGCATGGAGACAAGGTGCTAAATAGTTCCACACTGAACAAAAAAAAAAACATTTTCTCCTTTTTGCTAGTTAGCTTTTCTTCCCCTGACTCACTCTTCAGCACTTTGCAGCCACAGGATCAGTGTTGTCCCAGTAGCTGCAGTAAGCCCAGCTTTGCCTTCCTCATCCTTCCGTCCTTTTGTCGAATTTGTGCCGATAGCATACTTTTTCCCCTTTGCCTGAACTTCATGTCTCCTCTGGTTTTGCCCATGCTTTCATCTTGTATTTAAATCTTTTGAAACAGACATATTCTGAAATGTTGCAAAGGTTTAGCATAATGTATTTTTTCACCGAACAGTAGAGAAATATAATCTTAATTTTCCTAAGGCTCACACAGTATGTGGGTTTAGTATCTACTCTTATAGCTTAACTGTTACTCAGAGTATAGCCAAGAGCAGTTCAAACAGGTGTTTCTAGAGAGATGTCTTTTACACCCAGGTTCTTCTAAAAAGGCAGTAAGAGATAACCCTTCTTTTTTACTGTCAATGGACCCAAAAACCCTATTGTTATCTATGCTATAGGATTAGTGGATAATATTAGAACTTAGTGGGATAAATTGTGATTGGTTGTACCACCTCAGTGAACTGACATATTATACAATAATTTTAAATAGAAAGTCAGTGCTATTTCAAAATAACATTCAGAACAACATCAGGACATGAACTGTATATCACAGAGACCATCAGTTTGTTCACTTAATAGAGTTACAGAATTCTTTTACAATTTTGATTGTGTGGATTGCAGCTTAGAGACCTCTGATATTTCCCGTTCAAATGGATTTGAAAGCTGCAAGGAAATCTATTGCTATCCATTGAGTATGACTGTGCACATCATGCCCTTTTCTTCCTTTATTGCATTTAAGAAAAGATATTTTCACAACACAGAAGAAAAGCATTGAGTCTTGTGTCTAGAAAAAGACAGTTCACCTTGTTGATATTAATGAAAAAAGATTTGGCTTTGTTTTTTAAGGCTACAGATTGAATGAAATTAATGATTTTTGCCAATACAGACCAGATTTCTCCTCAATTATGAAGTTACAAAACCTTTTGTTTAACCTCATTCCATCTAGTTCTTTAAAACTACATAGAAAGAGAACCTGTTTGGGTATGTATGCACAAAGGAATATTGCTTGATGAGTCTCCTGAACATTAACACAGCATGAACACAATCTATTACAAACCGTTGCAAAAATGTGTCAGCATGTAATATTGGCATAGATATTAACTTTTTGCTTTCTTGGTGTGGGACAGATAATCTATTAAGGAATAACTGTATCTTATGTGATCTAACTTCTGATAATGAGATAATAGGGCAAAACGGAAAAGCACTTGTTAGCTTTAATCTTAGATGTCTTTTTCTCAGCTATTTTACCGTTGTAAGACTTTTGCATTATTATTATTTGATTGCTTGGCAGATCTTTCTTGTAGAATAGCAACTGGAAGAGACATACTCTAAACTCATGTATTTTGTGGTAGAGATGTTAGCTGATATAATGAGGTTTTAATAACTGAGTATGAAGGTAATAAATATTTGTACTGTATTGTGTTCTCTATTTAATCAAAAACATATTAAATTGGCAAAATCTGCCTGAAGTGAATAGGTGTTCAGTTTGAATTGTATTAAATAGGATTGGATAAGTTACTTCTGACAGTATTTTCTTATTATTTCAAATAATAATGGATTCACAATTTAAGAAAACTGAAATAAGGAGGGGGGGAAAGAATATGCTGTTTTTCCTACAGTATTTTGAAAATAAGATTTTCTTCTATTTTTAAAAAAGTTCTTATTATATTTAAAGCCACTACTTTTGACTTCTGGTTGGGTTGATAACACTGTGACGAAATCATTTCATTCCACACTTTTGATTGGTCAAAGAGTATGAATAAAAACCATAGATGCAAATCAAAGCGATAGTTGGTATAGCAGTAAACTTAATTAAGCAATTATATAAGAAAAATTTGTCTCAACAGTCAGACAAAGACTTGACAGATAAGTATCATAAAGACTGAGATATCAGTTTCTCTGTTTATAGTGATAATCAACGTTATGAATTTGGGAGTTTTGTGCATATGGTACGAGGTGCAAAAAAAAATCTTTTTGTTGGGTTTTAATTGCAGAAACAGCTAAAATATTCCAGATAGTGTTTGTATATACTATCATTTTAATGGAAATTAAATAATAATAATTCTTATGCATTGTTGAACCATTAAGTGCAATGCTTTCCAAATGTCCTGTCTGGGCTATACGTCACTTTCATAAGTGCAGCACACCCTTGACTAATGTGTGCTTTTATCATTAAAACATTGGTCTGGCTAAATTTCAACATATTAAACAAAACCAACCGTAGCTTTAGTCTTATCTAAAGAAGACAGGGAATTCTGACTTTTATTAACTGTTGTTAAGCATTTAGACTCTTCTGGTCTTTTCAAGAACCTTA
This sequence comes from Tyto alba, assembly GCF_018691265.1. NCBI lineage: Eukaryota > Metazoa > Chordata > Aves > Strigiformes > Tytonidae > Tyto > Tyto alba. The sequence goes on along the minus strand of NW_024881275.1, from coordinate 18,627,279 downwards.
TAAAGTTAACAAAATGTCAGAGATTTCAGTTTTTAACCTGTAAACTGCCTTTAAGTCCAACACAGCTTATGCAAAATTTCTTCAGTAACCCAGTATGTAATTTATTCCCATCTGCAGTAACTACAGACACATTAAATTATGTTAACATAATGTGACTGACATTATTTTTGTATGTGTCTGTTTATCTGTTTCTGTCAACCCATACTGGGGTAGAGATCTCAAAGATAACACATCTCAATTTTCACATCAAATACCAGAGCATGCACCCAGTCCTACCTGACACTGAAGAATTCGTACCACTCCCTGCATGTTTTTTTTTTTTTGTATGTGCATCCTCTGGTGTGCAATAGTAGGTGAGTCTGTAAAATCAGTTACAAGGGAAAAAAAACAGAAGGCACCACTGCCAAGTGTTTCCCTGGTGCATCATCAAGACAGGGAATGTGAAGCCCAATGGGAAATGAGATCCTTCCAGGGAAGTGAAATTTCAGATCAACCTGAGCAGTGGCTGACATGCAGCAGCATAGACAAATACAACTTATGCTAGACTGTCCTAAATGAAATGTTTATATCTTGGTCAAAACACTGAAATTCCACAACATTTTTTCAAAGCAAAAGTCTATGTATTTTTCTTATTTTCCTTTTGGAAAAAGGGGCTAGAAGATGCTAAAAACAGGGCAACATGAAATCTAGTGACCAGCTGTGTTTTCTAGGTAACCTAGGGGATGCTCAGGCTTCCTGACTGCTTCCCAATTATTGTGAGTACAGCATGCAACTTCTCTGACAAGCCTGTGACCCCATACTAAAATGGCTATCTATTCTCAACAGAGTAATGTTGTTAGGTAACAAGGCCCAGATATTGTGAGCACCCGCAATGTGATGGGTTTTGCAGATATGTAGCCAAGAAGTTAATAGAAACATGAACAAATGAGGAGTTTATGTTACATCTATTATAATAACTAGACAATGTCCTAATCACAATAGAAACTATAAGCACTACGCAGGATAAGAAACTCCATGGTAATTTATTTCTTCCAATGAAGAAATTAAAATCACAGAATCAGAGAAAAATTTCTGCTAGAAGGGTTATCTAGACATCACCGAGTTCAACTCCCCACTGAAATTGAGGCTGACCTCAAAGTTTTGCATCATTTCAGATTATGTGAATGTTAAAATTGCAGTACCTTGATGAAAGAGGTGAAAACAACAGTGAGGTTGGTAGGAATGGAAATTTTTCTGGTGTAAGAGCACCAGAATAAAATAACAGTAGGGATAGCAGATATAAAAACAGTCCATTCAGACTGTGATGCTGAAAGAGCAGCTGTCAGACTGGTGTCTACTTCATTACTAATCTCTTTCTCAGATCATCTGAACAACATAGATACTTGTGGCTTCTGTTGCTTCTCTTTCCTTTCACAGGTGAAGACTTTGTTGTTGTATGAATGCAGCTTTCTGACATACTAGTAGTAAAATACATTGTCAGGAGTGATGTCTTACTATGTAACTCGTCATCTCTGTGACTTTTTGTATACAGGAGTTCGGTGGTGAAACCTAATAATCAACATTCAGAAAAAAAATATGACTTCTGTTCAGAAATCAGACTGCTTAATACAGTTCGGTTAGTATATCTTTTGAGCCAGGGCTTGTATCAAGGAGTCAAATTGCTCATCAGCCTCTCCTTTACTCTACTGAGCCCTCAGTCTATGTGTGCTTTTCCAGTAGCTAAGGCACTAGTACTGATACAGAGTCATTTATTTATGATGACTTTGAAGAAATAACTCAAATTTAATAATAAACCAATTGTAAAACACTAAATTTCATAAAGAGGACTGAAATCAGACATTTACTATGCAGAATCAGCATAGCTAAGGAAAATCTAGGAAAAACATAGCATAAAGCAGTATCATTCCCATTGTAATTGGAAGCTTTAGACTGGAATCTGATAGGGACCATATATTTTTAATAACAACTCTATTTTTAAATAATTTAAAATAGGAGGGGGTGCTTATAGTTATCTCCAGGCAAAGAATATGAAAAAATCTACTCTGTAAGGTAGTGGGAATGTTGTAATGTAGCTGGATAGAATTAGGTCCTGTGAGATTGTGTGACTTTTTTTCTTCAGTGCATTTGGTTATACTTCTGGAAAACAAAATGTAAATAGAAGATACTCAGGGTGTATTATTCTAAAGATTGGCATGACATTAACAATTATTGCCAAGATACCACTTTAGAATCTCAGAAATACCCTTCGGCTTGGACCAAGTGTGCTTTAAGATGCTTTCAGTAAGCAGCTTTGTTCCATCTTAAGATCTATGACTTGCAGTTCTCATCCTGCACTTCTGAAATTCGAATTGTAAGTTGAAATTCCATTCAAGTTTTCCAATTCAGAAGAAAACTGCTATATTCTCTTCTTCACTCTCCTCGCTAACTTCTGTTTCATACAGATTGTAACATGCTGTTTCATTCTGTGAAGCAGTCGTGTCAAAATAACTTTCTTGTTTTGCAGATTTTCTTATCCACATTCCAATTCACACTGCTTTACTTAAGTGACCAAAAAAATTTTTACTTCTCTGAAGAGGTTCCTTCACCCTAAGAAAGATATTTAGCTTTTATTTTGGTCTTACTTATCATCAGCAAAATTGGTAGTATCTAACTGTGGAATCAGAAAGGCACACCAATCTCCTTTGTGACATTTCCCACCTCATGTTCATCCCATTGTCCAAACATCAAAGATTCTTAAACAAAGGGACAGGGAAGATGAGCAGTGCTTAGAAGCCTGGAGACCCTGGCAGCAGCCCTGGTGAGCTGGGGACAAGAAGTAATATTAATTGTGCATATTGAGGCTACCCTATGCACACACGTACCCAGTTACTAACTACAGTCTACGGGTATCTGTATGTATATAGTGGACTTATTTTTGCCATAAAAATGTCAATGTTTACAATGTACAATCAATTAACTTCAGTCTTCTAACAGTATGAGTGGAAGAATTACTTTAAGTTGTTTCAGTCTAGGACACTAAAAATGCTTCTTCCCTGAGCAGTGCTAATGAGGCTTTCTTCTTTATGAATTTGCTTCCTTTGTTCCTTAATACTTCAGTAAGCCCCATTGTTGTTCTCCATCTCTTCTCTTCTAGGGACTCATAGGAGATCTTGTGACTAGTGAGCTACCTATGTGTTGGTTGTCCAGTTGGTGTATTCATGACATAGAGCAAGTTATGTGCTCAGCTGGCTGCTCCCAAACAATCTGTATGGTTGTTGTGTTTTGTCTAAGTGTCTTCTGGGACACTATTTGAGACTCTGTTATCTGCCTTTTCACTGATCTTCCATAAAACTTGTAGGAACTTACCACTGAGAATTCTTTCAACTTTGGCTGGAACTGGATAATAAACTTTTTTGTTTGGTTTTTGTTAGAAATGACAGATAGCGTGATCCCGCAGCATGTGTTCTCATAAGAAACCAAAATGTAATTTTATTAATTCACTTCCTGAATTAAGCACACGTCACCTTATTGTTGGACAGCCTCAGTCACCTAAAATATATATCAATGACATCGTAAAACCATACTCATTGCTTATGAATTAAAAAGACAAGTTTACTCACATTTCTCTAATTTGTACTTTTATATTCCTAGCTGTGATTTTCATCCTTTTGCTTGGAGGTTTCTTAAACTATATTCTGAAAAAAATGTAGTTACATTTGGTTCATATTCACCTGAAATTCTATTAGGAAGTTAGTACATGTTGCTGAATTATTTGACAGAGACATGCCTCTTCATCTGTTCTTTTACTAGCTGTTTCCTCTGTTTCATGAAATGTAAACTCTATCTTTTCTTTTAAAAACCTTTTTCACTCCACTCCATGTTGGCAATCTTCTCATTCACCCCAAACTCCAGATCTGACCCAGCACAATGTCAACATCAAGGTTAAACAGGTTGTCATGGTTTAACCAGAGCCAAGCAATTAAGCACCACACAGCTGCTTGTTCACTCCCTCCCAGGTGGGATGGGAAAGAGAATTGAAAGGGTAAAAGTGAGAAAACTCATGGGTTGAGATAAAGTCAGTTTAATAGGTAAAACAAAAGCCACATGCTCAAGCAAAGCAAAACAAGGAATTCATTCCCCACTTCCCATCAGCCGGCAGGTGCTCATCCATCCCCAGGACAGCAGGGCTCCGGCATGTGGAACAGTGACACGGGAAGACAAATGCCATCATTCTGAACAACCCCCCTTCTTTCTTCTTTCTTCTTTCCCCTAGATTTTTACTGCTGAGTATAATGTCACATGGTATGGAATGTTCCTTTAGTCAGTTGGGGTCAGCTGTCCCGGCTCTGTCCCCTCAAAACCTCTGGTGGACCCCCAGCCCCCTCGCTGGTGGGAGCTGTGAGGAGCACAAAAGGCCCTGACGCTGTGCGAGCGCTGCTCAGCAGTAACAGAAACATCCCTGTGTTACCAACACTGTTTTCAGCACAAATCCAAAACACAGCTCCACACTAGCTACTATAGAGAAAATTAACTCTATTTATGACTTTCATATTCCATTCTGCTTGGGAGGAACTCCCCTCAAATAATCACAAAGCTGCACTATCAATTTCTGAATTATTTTTTTCTTCTCAGAGATGTTTATGCAAAAATTGACAGCAGGATGCTACTACAAGGACAGTCAGGCTGACCAACTTTACTTTCCCTGTTTCCCTGTGCTCTCCATCTACGCTATGTCCATATGTCAACATTATCTTTTATTTAATCTGTAAGATACTTGTGTCAGAAAGCATCTTCTCTCTTTCTGTGTAACATCTGTCTTGGTGATTTCACAGTCTCTGCCAAGGGAACTTAGGTATTGCAGCAAGGTTAATATTTCTGTAAATAAGTGACTATTGGGAAGCTTAAAATACATATAAGCCTACAATGTGTAGCAGTAAAGCTTTATTAATAAAAGTGACTTCCATTGGGTTTAAGTAACATTTTCTAGAAATTTCCAGTTTACTCCTTATCTGGTATTAACTCATTTTGGCCTCTCCTTTGCTGCTTTTACTGGGACATCTCTTCAAATGGAGACATTGTGGGATCAGAATTGTTGCATCCATAATAACAGAGGAGAAAAATCAGGCTCAGATTCCACATGTATACTGCAAAATAACACCTATAAAAAAGTAGTTTTAAAAAAAGTTGTTTTGCTTTGTGTATTTTTAAATGATTGGCATAAATGCTTTGACACAGTCCTTAACTGTAGCTAGGCATTATATAGGATCGTTCCTTAAAACAGCTTCGTTCGCCAGCCATCATTCCAGCAGATCTGGGGAGCAATAAGAGGCAACATAGGTGAAACCCAAGCTCAGATCTACTTTATCCTGACCTTATACAGACCTGCTCTGTATATATATATATACAGACATATATATATATGTCACAAAATATAGACTACTAACATACGCCTAGATGCACAAGATTTTAATGAAGACCCAGTACTACAAAAGGGTTTGATTGCCATCATAGATCATGAAAGCAAAGCTAGAAAGAAATTGCTCATGTTTCTAGACACAAAAATATCTTAATCTCTCATATATACTTTGAAGAATTGTATTTCATATACTCTGAAAACTACTGTAAGGTAAGGGATAGCATAAAGAGATTAGTTTTACTTAAGTTTTCTGAAATTGCTGAACACTGCATTACTGATGAAAACAGCAGTAGCAAGTTTTGAAATTGTTGTGGTTTGAGCTCAGAGGGCAACTGAGCACCACACAGCTGTTCATTCCTCCTGTTCCCTCCAGTGATGAGGAGGAAAAAATAAAACAGGATTGGGATTCGAGATAGGACTGGGAGGGGCAAATCACCCATTACTGTCATGGGCAAAAAGCACACTCCTTACAGGAAGAAAAAGATGACATAGATTTATTACAGACACTAACAACAACACTTAAGAGAGTAGGACATTGAGAAGCATTGCCACATCTTGAGAACACCTTCCCCCCACCCCTCCCTTCTTCCCGGGCTCAGCTCTGTTCCCGATATCTCTACCTCCTCCCCGCAGCAGCGCAGGGGCAGGGAATGGGGGGTGCAGTCAGTGCTGCCACTTCTTCCATCTTTGGTGGGGGGAGCGTCTGGAACTTCCTCCCCCTGCTCCATCATGGTCCCCCTCTCACAGGAGACAGTCCTCCACAAAATTTCTCCAACAGGAGTCCCTCCCATGGGCTGCAGAGTTTCCTTACACTGCTCCAGTGTGGGTCACCAACTTCCTCCAACTGGATTCCCTCCCATGGCTGCAGCCTTTCCCAAGCTGCTCCGGCGTGGGACACCCCCTCATGCTGCAATCCTCCCTGTGTTGAACTACAACAGCAAGGGCTACTTTCTCCCACAAGATCCCAGGCTTCTTTGGTCACAATCACCTTGGTCATCCATGTGAAACACCTCACAGGCCATAAATCAATGTCTGCTCCACCGTAGATCTCCATGGGTGGCAGGGGGGGCCGCCCTGCTGTCTCACCACAGGATACAGGGGGGTCTCTGCTCCGGCACACCTACCCCCTCCTTTCTTCCTCTGTTCCTCCACTGAATTTGGTGTTCATGCAGCTGCTGCAACTCCTCCTCACAAGTCTGAATCCTCATCACCACGTCCCTTCTTAAATACATTATTGCAGAGATGCAGCTGATTGGTTCAGTTTTGGTGCAGAGGTGGAGCTGACTTGGAGCTGGGGGAGCTTCGCGAAGCTTCTCACAGGGGGCCACCCCTATAGCCCCCTCCCCTGCTACCAAAAAACTCCACCACTTACTCAAACCCAGGAGAGACAGTGAAATATTGAGGTCTTGCAAGTATTTGTTTAATATAAGTAGCAATCTTGGACAGGGATGAATGAGAGTATCGTTACTGACATAAGTCACTAGACCCAGCACTTCATTCTCTACAGACATTTAGATGCTCTGTGAGATTTATTTAATGCTTCATGTTACAGGACTATGACTTCACCACAGAGATCCAAACAGGCTTTCAGAGTTTTTAGTTCCACAGGCTTTTAGTTTACTAGATGTAATTAAAATAATAGCAGAAGATTTTGTCAAACCCTTTAAGAAGCTGAAGTGAAAGCTGAAGTGCATAGAGGTGTACAGTAGGATCTTTCAAGATTACTTGGCCAATTACGTCTCTTCTTGAGAGGAAGAAATACCTGTGAATGTTAGGCAGCCTGATTAGAGCAGAAGGTCCAACTCCTACTGACAAGATGAAAGAAAATAAACCGCCACAGAAACTAGTTCCATCCAGTCTGTCTAACAGTGAGAAAAAAGTAATAGTGAAACCTTTTCTCATGCAAACTCCCTTTAAGGTTTCATTTTTTATTTTATTTTGTGAGAAACTTTTGATTTTTTTCACCATTTGCTTATTTCTACTCACATTAATCCTTTGGATTCTCATTCAGTTTTCCAGCATCTATGGAAACTGAGTAATTTTTTTTTTTTTTTTTTTTGCTGAAAGCTGGGATGAACAGCATGTGGCTATTTCTTTTACTTACATTTATTGATACATTATTGCAAAAGATTATTTTTCCTCATTAGTTTACAGCAGAGTAGAAGGCTCAAGATCCAAACATGCAGACACTTTACAAACTTTAAAAATCAACCAGGGTTGCAGCATTAGTACTTGCAAATTATCCTTACTATAGTCCAAAAATTTTTGTGGAATGTCCCCAAAAGCATATCTAGGATTTTTTAAATTTTAACAATAAATTCTACTGTTATGAAGGAAAAAATTTCCAAACTCTTCTTACTGTTAACCTTCTAATCACAATACTAGCAGACTTCCATAGGGTATTTACAAGACTTACTCAAACTACCTGTAGCAAAACAATACCCTATCATTTCATCTACAGATATGTATGTAGAAAAGTTCAAACTATGTTCACTCTAAGATTTGCTGATGTTCACAAACCCCTTTTTCAGACTAAAGCTACACTTAAGCAAACCAAGCTCTGAATTTCTCTCTCCAAAATATAATTTCATACATAAGTAAGAATTCAGTCTGCATCCAAGCCAAGCAGTAGGCACAGAATAGAAATGCTGATGTTATAATATAGTTTTATGAAAGCACCAGATCACAAACAGTGAAAGAAGCAGAGCACTAGAAATTATTCAAAAAGCAATACAGAAGGGAAAACATTACTATGCCATCACATAAATTCATCATTCAACTACATTTTGAATGGTTCCTTTTCTGTTATATTACTTTTGAGATGTGAGAACAAGAATAGAGGAAAGTGCAGAGAAGGGTATCAAGGATGCTTAAAATTAAAGAATAATATCTGCATAAGGAATAGCTAAGTAGACTTGGACTCTTCAACCTGGGAAAGAGATGAGTGAGGAGGGGTAAAACAAACATCTATGAAGTCATGAGTAGAATGGTAAGAGAATAAGAAATTATTATTTTTTCTCTTTTCTAGTAGAAGAGCTGGGGGGCATGAAAAGAAGTAAGTAAACTGAAAAAAATAAAATGAGGTACTGCTTCACACAGGTGGTCTGGACATCGTACATGCTTAAACTTTATGTAGGCTCACAAAGGATCTGGACAAATTAAGAAAAGTCTTAAGGTCTAGTCAAAAGCAAGACTTGTAACTCAGAAAACCCTGACTCATAGTTGCTAGCTGTGGAGATGAACACAGAGCATCTGCTGTGTTGCCTGCAATCTGAGATGACATTCTGGACAAGGCTAAACTTTGGTCTCGCTCAGTAAGGTTACTTAGACATATATTTACACTCTGTGTTTATATGTGTACATGCAAAAGATGAACTTTAATTGCACAAATGCATTTTGCCATTTTTTTAAATGTATCTTGGAATGTTCCCCAGTTTAAATTTTTATGGGGAAAAAAAAGCAAACAACCCCCCCCAAAAAAAAATAACAGAAACACATTTTCATATTGTACTTTACTATATCCCTTACAATGTTGAAACCAATAAATCATTTATGTTAAATAGCATATTTCTAAGAGCAGTGGTTTTATTTGACTTAGATCTTTTAGACTCTGAAATAGCTGAATTGTATCTCTCTGAAAAAAAGAAAATAGACAATATGACGTAGTTATAGAAAAAACATTTTACAGATTTTGACAGTTTATCTGTCAAGTTGTCTCTCTCTAAAGTAGTTAAAGATCCTTATGGGATTGTGGATTTGTTTTTGCCATCTTTGTGTAAAAACACCACTCCCCCCCCCACACATGTGCTCCCACAAGATCAGTGCAAAACATGCAGCATTTCCCAATATAACCAGACATATCTCTCAACAATTGTAGTTTTGTTTAAAATGCACTCATTCTCTGTGTATTCTTTGGATTTTCCCTTTAACTTTGGGCCAGATGGTGCCAGCAGGAGCTTGTAATGTGAACCTGTTCTCACAAATAAGGAACTTTTGTAGACATTGCCCCTCAATGAACTGCTGTAATATCAAAGGCTACTGATGCTTTTTCTTTACCGAGACAAGGGTTGATTTGCTGGTATTGAATGGGGTGAGAACACTGATTTCTTCTTTTTTCCAGGTCTGAACATAAAGATGTTACTAATTATCATCAGCCTCTGTATAGAACATCAGAGCAGTGCAAGTCTTATTGTATATGACACAGACCCCCATGAGTATTGACACCATTTCGTTTAACTTCTCTCCATTTAAGCTTGGTTTTACTCATTGGAAGCCTCAATGTGTAAAATAGGTAGCACAAAAGCATGTAATTTCAGCAGATAAGTGGAATTCAACTTTTTTGTCTTCTTTCTTCTATTCTAGCCATTCTGACTTGCATAGTTACACTAGCAAAGAAAGCTTGTATTTGAAGCTGGGGAAATGAATAATTGTTTTCTATAGGTGCAATAGTTACTGCTTCAGACAAATATCATAATTAAAGCTATGTTCCAGCACCCTTACACAATGAACAAAAGGAGCTTCACACACTCTGTGGTACATAGTGGGGAGACAAAAACTATGACAGTTACCCCAGGGAAAGACTTTTCAGTGATCAAGTACAACAAACTTAGTAAGTTTTACTTTATCTTAAGTCAAAGATACCCTGTCTGGTAGAACTGAAAATGAGATTTTAGTTCTATCAGAACATCTGATATTTTAATGTTTTATTTTATTTCACAAGGAAAATCTAAGTTGCAAAACTTTCCAGAGAACAAACATTTTAAAGAAAGGTCAATTCAGCAGTGAAGGCATTTTTCATTTTGAATGGTCTCAGACTTATTTTGCATCCACCTAAGCCAGTATTGTGGCTTACAAGAAAAGCAACACAGCTGTCTCGTACTTTAAAAATTGGACTTCTCAACTGACAGGGAAATGTACTTTAGCTGGGAGCATTCCTCTGTGGATAAACTTGCTGTGATATATCATGAGAAATATAGTCTAGCCAAGCTGAAGGAGTGTGAAGTACCCATACTGCACTACTTTAGTGAGGCTTTAAAGCTGCTTAGGAAAAAGCAAGATACATTCAAAGCATACAGACTGTTGAGGTAGATAGAAGTGAAGTTTTACAACAGACAGTGAATTGACAATATACTCTCCCACAGACTTCCTGATTTTCAAAACTTGGGTTTTGTTTAAAAAATATCTTTTTTAAATATAGGGAGCTTAATCAAGGTCATATTTTAAATAGAGATGAGTATGAGCCAATGCCACTCACAGACCAATTTTCCAACCTTTACTTATGTTCAGTGAGCCCTAAATTGCATGCAGTCCTGTTGATCTCACTTGTTTTATGATATAAAGTTGCACTTTCCACACAAATGACCTTTTAAGAATTGGGTCCAAATTTATTCTGCAATGTAGTTAACATTCAACACAGTGTTACATATGTAATATATTCTGTGAGATGATACAAACATTAGCTAAATATTTCACTTAGTTTTGAATGTTTTCAGCTGCATCTACTGGCAGAAAACATTTTCCTTGGAGCATGGCCATTTTCTTCTGTGTATGCTGCCTCTGTTTATTCTTAAGACTTGTGTTTATAGAGAAATAATCTACGGCTACTACTAAAATTTCCTTTTTCCTAAGTTTCAGCTTCTCCCATTTCTTTTATTTTCAATATCTCAAAAGTGCAAACTTCTGAGGAAGTTGGGTAGCAAACAAAAAAAAATAAAACAGGTATTTATTCCTTTTGCTGTTCTATAGGTATGTGTTATCAGTGTTTTACTAACCCTTTTATTGATTCCTGTGTTTAAAACCAGTTGTCTTTCCATAAGTTGATGGAATCATTTCCAACTTTCAAATTTCATGTTTTTGGCTGAATTAAAGAACAAGCAAGGCTTAGAAGGTCCAGGAAAATATCTGTTTTAAAATGCAACACACCCTCATTTACATAACAAGCCAAAATCTTTTTGAAATTACAATGTTGGAAATCATATTTATGGTGGGATTTTATGTAGTGTTATTTAATTTATTGAAATTCTGAATGGATTTTGATTCAAATTCCTAGAGAGGTAGAAGAATATTATCCTTACTGAATAAGCACTGGCAAATTTTGAAAGAGGATGTGATGGCCCAGTGGTCTAAGCAGCAAACCATCCTTTCTTCATGTGTTTTTTTAATTATTTTAAAGGCTCAAATTCACTGAGTCTCAGGCCCTGCTTCTAGCTGATAACAGACAACAGACCACAAAACCCAGTTGTATTAGGGCTTGCATTCTTTTTCACTGAAGTCTGTTGCTGTAGGAATTGTCTTCTTTCTATTAAAACTATAATGGAAGCTGTACATGGACAACTGTATTTATAGACTAGACATCATATTACAAAATATTTAAATTTTAATGTGAGATGTATAAAATTTATTTCCTCTCTCAAGTTCCTTCTCAAATCTAGAGACTTCCCTTATAGTCTTCCCGTAACTCTTGCTTCAGTTAAGCATTTCTTTTTCATTCTACTTGAGAAAGAGCATTAATATAAACATTAGTATAGATTTCCCAGTTAATATGCATGAGTTTAATTCTGACTCTAGCTAATAACAAATAGTGCCTGAATCTTACCATGACTCATACTTAATTAACCAAAATTTTTCTCTTTAGTACCATGAAAATCTCTCTGGTGCTTAGTTTAGTGAGTAATTACATTGGACAGGAATATGTGATGTCTGGATACAAACAAAAATATTAATATATTATGTATATTTTTGCAATATCATAACAATCTAAAAATTGATTAATTGGTAAAGAACCTCTTATTGATGAAGTCATTTGTTCTCCTTAAACCAGGAAAGAATTAAGCAGGAACAGCTCCGTAAGATACTTGGAAGGAAATTTATTTTTCCTTTTTATTCTCAGCTTACATACAACTAGTTTATATATTTTTGTACACAATCATTTTAACTGAGTAGTAAATGCCTCCAAGTATATCCTGTTATCTCTAACTTGTATTTTGTTTAATGACATAACAGATCACAATTATTTTCTGTATAACCTGAAATGACAAAAACAAATTCCCCACAGCAACAAATCAATTATTCTGAAAGAATGATTACATTCTTCCTGGTTGTTCTTAACATCTGTGTTATGCAAAAGTAGACTATCAAGGTTAAAACTAGTAACTTCAGCTGTAAGTGAAATTAAAAAAAAAAAAAAAAAACAAAAAAAAAAAAAACCAAGCGAACAAAATTTGATTATATATTGAGGGTGCAGTAGAATGCATATATAATTTTGAATGTATTAGGAGTATGCCATACAATAAAACACTAGCAGCACCAGAAAAATGTTTTGAATTATGTTGATTCATTAAGGTGATGGTCATTTTCACCATGTCTAAATAGCTGACTTCTACAATTTAATATTACCTGTTGTTTTCTGTCTCTTACTGTTTCAAGCCTGTCTGTACACATGCATGTGCATGAAATATAATTCCCTTTCACAGCATGTCCTCTTTGGCAAAGTTGTTAGAAAGATTGAATCAAGTTGTTGGATTTTTAATTATTCTTTTATTCCTAGTTGCTGTTTCCCTTATCCTTGTTCCCTTGCTCCAAACTGCTTATTACTTTTTTTGTTTTTTGTTTTTTTTTTTTTTAATTAATGCCATGTTCAACAAATAGTTTGGGGAAGATTCAGATGATATATTCTCATTGCAGAATAAGGATGTTGTGGGTTGACACTGGCTGGACACCAGCTGCCCCCCAAAGCTGCTCTATCACTCTCACTCCTCCACTGAACAAGAGGGAGAAAATACAACAAAAGGCTACTGGGTCAAGATAAGGACAGGGAGAGATCACTCACTCATTACTGTCACAGACAAAACAGACCCTACTTGGGAAAATTAATTTAGTTTATTACCAATCAAATCAGAGTAGGGTAATGAGAAATAAAAAACAAATCTCCAAGCAGTTTCACCCCACCCCTCCCTTCTTCCTGGGCTCAGCTCCACTCCTGATTTTCTGCTGCCTGCTTCCCCTCTGCGGTGGTGCAGGGGCATGGGGAATGGGACTTGCAGTCAGTTCATCACACCTCATCTCTACCGCTCCTTCCTCTTCACTCTCTTCCCCTGCTCCAATGTGGATATTTCCCATGGGCTGCAGCTCTTCACGAACTGCTCCAGCGTGGGTCCCCCACGGGGTCACAAGTCCTGCCAGCAAACCAGCTCCAGTGTGGGATCCTCTCTCCACGGGTCCACAGGCCCTGCCAGGAGCCTGCTCCAGCACAGGCTTCCCACAGGGTCACAGCCTCCTTCCAGGCATCCACTTGTTCTGGCGTGGGGTCCTCCCTGGGCTGCAGGTGGAGATCTGCTCCACCATGGACCTCCGTGGGTGCAGGGCACAGCCTGCCTCACCGTGGGCTGCACCACGGGCTGCCCGGGAATCTCTGCTCTGGCACCTGGAGCACCTCCTCCCCTCCTGCTTCACTGGCCTTGGGTCTGCAGGGCTGTTTATCTCATATATTCTCCCTCCTCTCTCCCAGCTGCCGTTGCACAGCAGTTTTTTTCCCCTTAAACGTTATCCCAGAGGCACTACCCCTGCTGCTGATAGGCTTGGCCTTGGCCAGCAGCAGATCCACCTTGGAGACAACTGGATTTGGCACCATCTGCTCCTCATAGAAGATACCCCTGTAACTTACCCTGCTACCAAAACCTTGCCATGCGAACCCAATACAAAGGAAGAAGGAATTACTTACCATTTTAAGGGTGAATCTGAATGCCATTATAAAACAATTGCTGAAGTTCAGTGTTTTAAATCAGTACACCCTTAGTAATTTGCATCCTTGAATTTTTTTAAGAGCTACCCAATTAAATTCCTAGATTGTTAATTTTAATTTAAAAAAAAATCTTTGAAAAAACTGAAAATTCTGAAGGACTGGAGGAAAGCTAATATATCAATAACTTTAAAAGGTAAATGGGATGACTTGGGTAATTACTGGCTTGTCAGTGTGACATTGATCTAGGCAAAATTATAGAATGATTTAGATGCGATTCAATTAATAAAGAATTACATACATAATTAATTCCAATGAACAAAGACTATGGAAATTATGCCTTTCAAGAAATCTTGACACTTCCATTGTTGGTTTGTATTTAGTTGGTTGTTAAAGGCAGCAGTACTGTTAGAATTTTCTGTAAAATAATATTTTCTATTTGCTTCATGTTATCTTACATTTTCATCAACACTGTGGAATAAAATACTACCACTAATCCATTTTCCAAAAGAAAAAGTGTAGAAAAGAGTAGGTAAAGAGTACTTTGTATACAATGATCTGGATTGTCTTTTTTAATTGCAATTAGGCTGTGTTTCTGTGTCAGAAAGTGTAAACTCATCTAAGCAGAAAGTCTGTAGATCTTACTCAAATGATATTGGTTTGGGATTCTGTAAAAAACTTGTGACCGTGGTAAATAGCCTGCTAATCTTGAGCTCCTAATGGGTAGCACAGAGAACTGACAATTTGAGAATGCAGAAACAGTGAGTTTTTGAGTAACAGGTGTATTATTTGTGTTGGTTTTGCTACCTGTTTCTACATAAATTATGTATTTCTACAGTATTAGAGAATTCCTTGATGTTCCAGTTAAAGAAAGATGTGGAAAAAAAATCTAAATGGGTTCTGAGAGATTAAAATAATTGAAGGATTGGACAGTATACTTTATAATGGAAGACTCCTTGAGCTGAAACTGAAAGGTAAAAGGAAATGGCTTTTTCATAATCTAGAAATATCAATATGGGAAAGAGGAACTTCAGAATAGAGGCTCTTCAATAAAGCAGACAAGGAGAAAATAGCACTCACTATCTAAAAGCTAAAGCTAGGGAACATCAGCTCCAAATGGAAAGCACACTTTCAATAGTGGTTCTAAATGGAACTTTCTCATAGCAGTAGTGAATTTTCTATCAGAGGAAAATAGAAATGGAGATTGGCAGCTTTTCTAAAAGGCTTCTTCTGGTTCAAAGAGGCATTAATTCAGCCGGGTTCTGTTATGTAGGAGAGAAGGCCAGAAAAGATGGTCATGGTGATCCTATTTAGTTTTATTATGTATGTTTCTGGTAAGATCATGTAACTTTAATGCCGCTGTACAATGTAAGAATGACATCTCTACACATGCATATTTCTCTTGTTTTGACTAAAAGAATTAAAAAAAAAAAAAAAAAAAACAGAACACCAACATCTACTCTGTTCCTGGGTATCAGAAGGTTGGAAGCTTTGTGGGTCCTCCTCCCATATTGAGTTATTATTCTTGCTGTGTTCTTTTCCTTTCCTAACCAAGAACACTCAAATTGCCTTAAATTAGACTGATATTCTATATAATACACTGAGAACAAGATAATTTATAGGAATATAGGTTTTCACCTATGTTATAATACATGCCTTGAAAATTAACTTCCTTAATGTTCCTGTTCTGATTGTCCACTCACTGACTCAGTGCCTGAAATCGGCTGCTTAGTACAAAACTTCTGGAAGCTTTTTGCCAGGCTGTTCATGTACAGGGTGAGTTGTTGAGAAATTGCTCACTGTAAGACATTAGTGCTGAATGATTTTACCCCATGTAACAGTGTGATCCTCAAAGTGTTAATGATCACCACTAGCTCCTTTCTGCAATATCTGTAAGACATTTCCAACTTGAAGGAAGGGTTTAAAATTCCCTGGATTTAGTAACAGTAGAGGAGAGTGTTTGAGGGAGCTCCTTGTCAGCCTGTGTCTGTCTTCCAGCAAAAGGGATGGGAGGAAAGGGGCTGATTCTGATCAAGGTCATCAGAACATCTCTACAAAGGCTTAAGAGATTGGGAAAGCTTGATTAGGACCATAATGAGTAGGCAGTACTGTGTTGGCAGGGCTGTACCATGTTGGATTTTTTTGTACTCTAACAGCCCTGAAAGAGGCAGATATAAGCAAGCTCAGCTGACAGGTGTAATTTCTTAGAGGATGTCTATAATAGAAAGTCTGAGGTGTCTTTCAGGGCAAATTCTATGATTCCCCACCCCTCCCCATTGTGACTGTTGTCTGGAGTGCCAGCAAGATCTCCATGGGGAATATGTGGGAGTGCCCAGCCTTTACAGTTGTAACTTAACACACAGAGTACCTTTACAGTCAGGCTGGAGAAGCTGTGCTGTGAGGAGCTTTGCCCACCACACCTTGAACTTGCAAGCAATTTTTTCTTAAAGCCAGTGGCATCACTGCTTCCTTCTGGTACTCTCTCATCTGTCCCTCTGCAGCATAGGCAAGGCATGCAGTTTCCCACTTGCCATATGGTGTTGCAGTCTACATACTGACAGCCTGTAGATCACTGCTGTGGAAAGATGTGTTTTGTACTGGCACATGCCCATCTCTATGCCTGGTGATAGTTCTTGACAGTCATATCTTGTTTTAAGGCCACTGAGTTGGAGAATTTTGCAAACTCATGCAAAACTGTCCTCATCCAATTGGCCAAAGTGATCTTTAACTAAGCGAAGGACAGCCCTTTTAACATGGAGGAGATTAAGGTACTTCTGCCTCTGTTCAAAGTGGCCCAGGAGAACCCTGAGCTTTCCTCATAAGGAGGTTCCTATGCAGCTTCTGGCCATATCTACAGAAGTGAAAGGAAAGAAAGAAAGATCTCATTTCCCATTAAGTGGGAGGTAGGAGGCACCTGCACTGTTTAACCCCACCATTTATCATGATTGCCAATATGAAGCAGGTGAGATACCCCTCACCTGGCCTGTCTGAAGACAACAGTGTGGTCCCTGGCAGTGGATTGCTACTACTTGCTATGCGCATGTCGACAGAAAGGTGTGTTGTTCACTGCTGGTTTCTAAAGGTTCGGGTTGTTGCGCACCTAGCCTGTATCTAACATCTGTGCAAGACCTGTGACGCACTGGAGCAAGAGAAATGGCACCCCTTCTAAGTGCAGCTGTTGCCCCTCCTTCAGTGGACACCATGTGGCAATGTTTCTCGTAAGGCACTGGTCCCAGAGAGAGCATCTGTATGGACTGGGGCATACATGTTTGCTGGGAGTGACCAAAGTAATCCAACATGCTGGTCACTCATGCAAGTTCTGTTCAGGTGTCCTGCTGCAGTGTGATGAGGAGTGTCACCCTTGTCATGCTCTGATGTGTAGCCTGAGGAAGCAGCTGAAGAAAATCTCAACTGTGGGGCTATCCTCAGCTTTACAGTTGCAAAGTAAAACACCCATAACTCATAAATGGTTCCTCGGGATTCATTCACTCAACTCAATACACTGAAAATTAAATTTCAGTCTGACAGGCTCTGCTGAGCTCATGGTGTTCCTGGGAGAAATGACAGTGGTAGGCAGTAAAAGCAGTCCAATGGCAATGGCAGGAAAGTGAGATGATGTGAACATGGATCCACACAGAAATCTATTAGTGAACCTCAGCTGGAAAATTTGAAGACCCTTGCCAAAACTGCACACTACATTTGGACTGTTTAAAATACCTGACAGCCTAGTTACTACTTGAGAGATTTGTTAGGTTGTCAGCTTTGCCTGTGCTGATATGCAGCATGAATCATGCTTAATTCAGGTTTCAAAGGATCCATAGTAAGCCCCCCCTTTCCAAACATCTGGTAATTCATGTTACGATATGTTTTAATTGAGGCAAAATGGACATATAAGTTGTTACAACTGCAAGTGTAAAAACAGACCAGCAACATTCAGAAGGCAAACAAATGCATTCATTCAGCAAGTATGGATTTTTTCAGCTACTCAATGTTTCTGTGCCATCCCGAAATGCCTCTCAGCTTCAGAAACAGGTCATTTTGTTTTAAAGGTGGTAATTCCTTTCATCATTCACTTTTGACTGTCCTTTCTCAAAACACACAGAGAGAGAATCTGTCTTTCCGGAAATCCTAGACCTTATTTGTTTAAGTATATAGGGTTGGGGTTTGTCCATAACTTCTGCGTGGTATCATATATCATACTTTTAGATGCAGTTATCCATTATATTCAAATTTTGTGTCCACCAAAAATATCTCACTTGAAATCTACAATTCAATAAATTGCTACAGGTCTTATAAAGCTCCTGAACAATTAAGCAGTACTAACCTGTATTCCCTCCAGTCTTGACAGTTTTCATGACTGATGTGGCACTGTGTCCTCCACAAAAGAAGGCAGGATGTGAGACTTTTCCTTGAGAATTCATGAGCTGATATATATCTTATTAGAAAAGGTGAGATCGTTACCTACCTCAGAGACCAATATTTCTTTCCTTTTGTTCAGGAAACATAATGCTCTCCTAGGGCTCACACAGACTTACACTAGGCAAGAACTACAAGGCCCTGTGCCAACTTCAGATAACAGTAATTTTGAACATTTCTAACATATCACTGTACAAAAGAAATTGTAGATTTATCAAAATTATTATTTATTATAAAAATTCTTTTCTTTCCTTTCTTTCTTTCTTTCTTTCTTTCTTTCTTTCTTTCTTTCTTTCTTTCTTTCTTTCTTTCTTTCTTTCTTTCTTTCTTTCTTTCTTTCTTTCTTTCTTTCTTTCTTTCTTTCTTTCTTTCTTTCTTTCTTTCTTTCTTTCTTTCTTTCTTTCTTTCTTTCTTTCTTTCTTTCTTTCTTTCTTTCTTTCTTTCTTTCTTTCTTTCTTTCTTTCTTTCTTTCTTTCTTTCTTTCTTTCTTTCTTTCTTTCTTTCTTTCTGTCTTTCTTTTCTTTCTTTCTTTCTTTCTTTTTCTCTCTCTCTGTTATTTATTAAACTTCTTATTATGAAAGTTCATTCTAACTGCTGACTTGGAAAATGTCTGTAGAAGGAGTGTATAGTCATTACACACACTGCGTGTAATGGCAAAGTATATCTGAGTCTCCTGGACCAGTGCTGACACTGTGAGAGAGGAGAGGGTGCAGATGTAGTACCAAAAGATCAAGTGAAGTAATTTCCTACCTTATATTCAAGTAGGTGTGTTTTCATCAACTGAAAAGTCATTTTAGACCCAAAGTCTTTTGAAATCAATAAAAAGGCTCTCTGACTGCATCACTAAATTTAAGAGGGAATAATTTACTTAACTGACCTAAGATATTTACTAGTTTTAATGATAACAGTGTAAGTCTTATAACCCTCAGTCACATCCTCTCCGAAGCTTAAAACTGTATCACTCCAATGAACTAGTGTTCTCTGTTCTTAAGTAGAATGAATATTGCACACCTGATCTGCCTTTAATTTTTCAGTCAACCTACCACTTAGGTCTCTACATTTTAAGTCAACAAAAATAAATCTCACTGAGTTTCATTTTTGATATTAAGGTAATTTGAAAATTAGATTATAGAATCATATAAGTACAGAATAGAATCGTGGAGTCACTTAGGTTGGAAAAGACTCTTAAGATCATCGAGTCCAACCATTAACCTAACGCTACCAAGTCCATAACTAAACTATTACATAGTACAGTATTTCCAGTCATACAAATATGTTTGAAGTGAACCAACCGATGATTTGTTACTTCATTTCTTGTGGGCTCGGACAAATATTTTACAATACTTCCCACAGGCTGGTTAACTGTATTTTATTTTAAAATATTCATATATTTATTTTCTTGGACTTACAAAAACAATGTTCTTATAGTGATGCACTTCTTGAATAATAGACTTTTAATAACACAATTACAAAGTCTATATCTTTATAGAAACTGAATCAAAGGGCAGTCTTGTTCTAAATGAATTTACATTAAATATAAATGGAAAGATTGTGATTTCTTTTAAGAAAGGGGTGGATTTTTTTTAATTATTTCAAAATCTATTGTAAAAAAATGATTGGTTCATGAAACATTTAAACATTTATAAGATGGCTGTAAATATTATGATGTAATAATCCTGC
The DNA here is from genome assembly GCF_018691265.1 of Tyto alba. NCBI lineage: Eukaryota > Metazoa > Chordata > Aves > Strigiformes > Tytonidae > Tyto > Tyto alba. Next base: position 18,607,051 of record NW_024881275.1, on the reverse strand, counting down.
AGAAATCAGATATAGCTTCATCTTTATCAGTATAAGCTAATAAGAAGGAGAAAACAAAAAATAAAATGTTAGTAGTCAGTTTTACTCTGCCTGAGGGACTTGTGAGCTGATAAAGTGATATCACTAGGTACATCCAGAATTACTTCATAAACACCTGTCAAAATTCATGAACTAGAATTAACATGACTTTTACGTATTAGCTGATCAGACCAGTAGATTCTTGTCTTATGATGCTTAACATATCCAAGATTATAACTAATTGCAGTTAAAATAAGCAGTGTAAAGGCTCCAGACATTTCACTGGTAGTGCTAGTACTGATCTTCTCACACAGAAGATCTTGAATTCAAATTCCTCAGCTTTCAGAAATGTCAGAAATACATACAATGCTATCCAGAGTACTTTATCTTATCTGTGATTATTTTATGAATGCAAACCCTCATCAGAAGATAAAATGGATGATAAAGCAAGTCCAGCATCAATCCTGCTGTAGTACAAGTGTGCCAGAAATAAAAGTAAGGAAAAAGTATTCTCTCTCATGGTGTTTGAACATAAGCCTGAACGTTTGTAACCATAATTCATTTATCAATCAGATGCAGATATGCTTTGGATATTCTTCAGAATGGAACATCTTGTTGGGTAGAAAATTAATATGACCAAAGTAATTAAGGGGCTTAGTAAAGTGTAGAAAGGGACTTGGTGAAGTGTACTGTGGTACTGCTTAAATGGCAGTTCTACAATTTCTTATGGAAATACTAAATTTCTATTTTGATATCAATGAACGTGTCTTTGAAAAGATATGAAGTGTGTAGGGTGTGTTATTATGAAACCTACAATGGATTTCATATTGTGCAGTCAAATCCTCATGTAATCTGGAACTCCCACAGTTCTGGAAGTCTTCAAATAGATTAGATCTCTAATTAGACAAACCGAAACTGGATTTGCTATTGAGAGCAAACATATAATTTTAAAGAAGGCAGTAAATATTCCATCTGTTTCAAGTTTATGCTGTAATGGTTTACTAGTATATCGCTGCATATTTCACATCTGTAATAAAAAATGGGAGATCAAATGTATGCTCCATTTATAGTAGGTAGTCGCTTGGAATGGCAGATATTCACTGGTTAGCCAAAATGAGAAAAAATTGAAGACTATAAATTAAATACGTGATGGAGAAGCTGTAGTGGTAGTTTTTCCAAGGGAAAAGGGAGGAGGTGTTACTCTAATTACATAATTCAAGATATATTCCTAGAAAAAACACTTAATTTGTTCAAGATCTGGAAGTGAAATTTAGCCAATTTACACCAACACAGTCAAGCAGTACCAAATTCAGCTTATCACAAAAATGTTTGTTTTGGTACCTCAAAAGCTAAGCTCATCCCAGCTTGCTACAACCAGATTGACCAAGTAGTATATATGGATGCAGTATGGGGAAGAAAAACTGGTTTGGGAACAGCTCTTATGTTATCAGGGTTTGTATTACCATCTGTTGGGAACGGATTCAAATCCATTTGGCTCTGTAAACATGTAGTTGATAATAGTTCATGCTGGAATTTGAATTTACAGGAAGTACTAAAATTGTTAATTATGGGGTGGAGAAATTAAGATTGAAGCAGAAGCAGAAAGTTGATACTGTTTTCTGGTTTTACCAACAAACACAGAAGCAGATATTTCATTTTAGCAGTGTGGTTATAGAAATCATACAGAGCAAACACTCTTGTTTTATCAGGCAGTCCTGTGCTCTTCCTTTGGTTGGAAACATGATCTGGCTTTTTTAACAGGGGCTGTGTATGAAATATAAAGTTTGTGTAACCAGGAAATTATATCAACCAGATTCCTAGTTGTCTGCTAGGAATCATCTCAGGGAATCTGGGATTAGAAAGGAACTCTGCCGAGATTTATTTAGTAAAGTTCCTGCATCATTAACTGCATATTCTGAGCAATGACAAATAACTGAGACAGTTGATCAACAAGGTAGCTCTTGAGAACTGTTAGATTATTGGCATTCTGCTTCATAATATAGATGGATTCCATAAATCCTAGAGGAGATGCCTATATTTTTCTTATCTGGAGAGCCATTTTTGCAAATTTTACTAGCAAATCTGGGGGGGTTGCAGTCTAGGACATCTCAGTGGTGCATAAGTATTTTAAAAGGCAGATGCTCAAGTAATCCTCTCTTCAGACTTGAAAAATAAAACCAGTCACTCAACTTCATTCTGTTCATCTAATAACTGTTCTCCAATAGTTTTAAATTATTATAAAAATCAGGTCCAACAAAGCTTTGACTGCTGTGTAATCCCTGAGAATATGCTTGACACCTCCTAGGGATTTTCTGAGGACTCAACTCTTATTTCTGAGTTTAGAAACTGTGGTACTTGGGAAAGGAAAGTAATCAGTCTCTGTTGCTTTCCTTCGATATGAATTACAGAATACAATGTACAATGTAACTGCAACATAGCTGTGAAAAGATGAATCAGCTGCAAGACTGCAGACAAGGACAAATCACACACCATACTGTGAGAGCAAATTGTGGTAAAACCACATGTGCTTATGTTAACTGACACGTTGATGAATCCAAATTATCCTCTGGAGCCTCTACACTGCTTATTCAGTATTCCAATAGCTTATCCAAATGTAAATTCATGTGAGGGTTGATCAAATATTCTTTATAATGTACATAATTAATATTAATCTTAAATTATTTCCTGACAGAGCTTTTTCTGTGAGGGTAAAATGGCCTATTTGGGAATACTAGTATTACCAGAAAAAAAAAGCAGGGGAAGGGTCATGAATTAAACTTATTGCTTATACATGTAATACTGTATACTTGTAATGGGAATATCATCACCTTGATTTAGTCAAACTATGAATGAACTTTTATCTAAATATTCTGTTTCTCCAGATGCTACAGAAAGCTAGTATTGATTTGTCTTACAGATGGATGAAAGCTGTCACCACAGTTATGATAACTTGGGAAAACCTATGTGGCACATGTAATTAAAATCTGACTTGGATGTAGGGTGAGAAAGCATTATGGCAATTCAAAATGTTACCTTTCTAAAAAATCGATCCCTTCATTATGAGTTTGGAAGAACCAAGTGTGGTTTGTTTCTGATAGTAAATAGATTGTTGTGGATTTTAAAAATGTTAAGTTCCACTGTTTTGTGAGGGAGCCTGGGGCTCTGTCTCTGGTTTTGTTCAAGTCTTAGTCAGGCAGATGCCTGTAACTTAGAGAATAATTCAGAAGAAGAAAATTAAGAAAAGGCTTCAAGATATTGTCTACTTGATGAATAATGCTGAGCACTGAGAACGACCTTTTTGAGACAGCATTGCGTAAAATGTTGGTTACGCTTAGGTAAGATCTGATGGCACCACAGCAATTTGTGAACTACTTTCTGTTGTTAAGCTTTACCAGTTTTGTCAGCTAAAGAAATTATTTTTTTTGTGGAAAGTACATTCAAAAATTTTGAGAAACTGAAATGTATTGTTATCACAAGGACTTTAATGAAGACTAGATCTTTCTGAAATGTTTATTTCTTTCGACAGCCTCGCTTTTTGAATTAAAACTTTGAATGTTAATCAAAACAGCAGTAAATTTAGAGGTTTAAGGGATTTTATCGATTTCACTTTAACAGAGTGTTTTAATTTTCAGATCAAATGAAATGTTGTGTTTGAACCTTTTCCCCAAAAAAATATTATTTTTTTTTCCAATTAAAAATGGTTTTTCATCGTTAGGATACAACCTGTCTTTTCGGTGAAGCAAGAAATTATCATTTACTTAGCTCTCTTATTATCTTTCTCTTTTTATTCTCAAGATAGACTCCTTTTTCTTGCTGAACAGGATACAAAATTTTGGCTATACTTTCTCATTTTGGACCTTCATTTTAGTAAAATCTGATTCCTACCTAACTTGAATTTTTTTCCAGTGGACTTTGTATCCTTTGTTAATTAATAGATCAAGACATAGCAGTTCTAGTTCAAGTTCCCTGACAAATAGCCAGGAGTTATGGTAGTCCGTTTCGTAAAAAACACCCTAGTCACTTCTAGACACCACTAGATATCTAATTACACTAAATGTAAGTTGAAAGATGTACCAGTCTGAAAATTAAGCAGAATGTATTTGTCTATAAATTTTAGCCACTAAACTTGACCTTTTTTGTAGTGGTAGCAAATGTTTAATTCCTTTAGAAGCTTTGGAAAATTCTGGCCAGAATTAACATCCTATTTCTCTGTTGTTATTTTTAATCTCGCCACCTTGTGTATATCATGTACTCTTTAAAATCTAATCTATTTTATTATTTTAGGTGTAAGCAGTCTTTCACAGCAAAGATTTTGCCTCCTACTTACACCCTTTTTTTCATTATTAGGACAGTGGTAACCACTGAGATGTCATTCAGACTGTCACTTCAGTTAGGTATGAACTATTATGTTTTATGATCAGGCTGAATATAATTAAACACAAAAGAGCAAACTTTTATCATTTCTGTACTAGTGACAGACTATTAATTTAAAAAATTGAAATCAAAGTTTCAGGTACTCTAGCACGTTTGGCAGTAATGTTTGCACATCTTTTTTTTTAATTTATGTTATAAAATCCTGCTTAGAACAAAAGCATACTTAGAACAACATACTGGAACTACTTGGAATGGTTTAGCTATAAAGAATTGTCCAAGCACGTGTCTAAAGTAATAAAATTATACATGACATTCAGCCATTTAAAAATAACGACATACCTGATCTCTTGAAAGGTGAAAAATTATTTACCTATAAAGAAGAGAAACCTTGGAGTTTTGTTTTTTTTTTTTTTTTCATATGAGACTTTTGCATGCTTTATCTTAGTATGCATCTGTCCCATCATGAAATATCATTTGCTGAATCATAGTAATAATATTTGGTGCATCAATGTTTTGGGCTATATTGTATGTATTTCAGAACATACAAATCTACCTTTGGAAAAGAGCACAAAGCGTTTTTTTATATTTTGCTCTGCTTTAGGGAAAGTATATTAACACATTTGTGCAATATGTGGTCATTTGCTATTCTATTCAAGTATGTACCTAAGTATATTTTTATGATTGATGCAAAAAGCTTTTCTGAGGTCAAAATATGACAAAGAAAAATTATGCTACCTGTTGTCACTCATTTAGATTAATAAACTGATGTTAGTGAGATATTACGGAAGGTTAATGTAATCTGATTACCCTTCAGGTTAGGTATACAAATTAACTGTGACAAAGTAGTCCAAAGTAGGTTTAATTCCTCATTGCCAGCTTTCTTTATTAAAATTGTCTAGATTGTTTGGACATGCAATATTGCCATAATGACCACTTAAATCAGTTTCTCAATGTATACACATGAAGAATTTCATCTGAAATCAATGAGACTTCATCTTCAGGTCTTGAAGTACAAAACTGTTTTGCTGAAAGCTAAGTTTTTCTCTATAATAATGTTTTACTTTGCATTACTTATTCTTTCTGATTATCTTACTCTGTTTCAATGGTGTCCTGGCCTAGTAACAAGTATCTTAAGTGAGATTTTCATTCCAATAACCTGTTGCTATTTGCCACTATAGCTTTTGAGTCAGGGAAGAACAAAATGGTGAGTACAGTTCCATTTGAAAGTGGGTAATGTTTTCCTAAGGGTCTAAAGTTATTTGCATACAGAAATACTTAGTTATCATCAGTGTCCACATTTGTTTGGAGGTAACATATGTGTCTACTGTATTGATCAGTAGCCATTATAAAGTACCATTCAAAAGAAATAGTGACCATAAAGAGGGCCAAAAGGCTCAGTTCATTTTAAAGATCTACTTTGTAACAAAAACTACCTCAAATAATTAATACAATGAAGCTGCCTTCATTTTTCTTTACTAATCATGCAATAGTAATAGAAGATACATACCATATTCTGTATGTAGAGTAGAAAATCAGTATTCTAATATACTGTATTTGTTATGTCCCTGTTGTTTTGTCCATTTCTACCTATGCTTTGCCTGTAGATTCTGTTTTTCTATGGAGGGGTAGGAAAAAAATCAAAAAAGCTTCAGAGTTTTCTCTGACTTCTGGGACTCTTTAAATCTCTCTAAGTCTTTTCAATAGACTCGAGAAAAGAGAACGAAGCTTATTCCAAGTTTCCATTCAAGGTTGGAGGTCTGCCTAGATTTTTCTTTCAACAAATAAAGTCACTTGGCGAATAGTGAGAACCAATGACCAATAAAGCCATTCTGCTCCAATTACTATGGCAGAATCTTCTGTGGCCATTTTCAGATAGTTATAGTGTATGTATATAAGTATGTGTATGTAGAAACATTTACACAGATATATATCCATGTGAACTTTTAATGAGAGAAAAAGCAAACTGAATTGCAAGGTTTTGATTTTGTTCTTAATAATATGATAATTACGTCTGCACTTATCTGACAAAGTACTCTAAGATGGGCTCCAGTTGCCTAAAGTTAGGTGTCTACAGTCATTTGAGAAGCCCTAAATCATCCTGTCTGGCCTCCAGCAGCTGCTCCGGAGCAATACAGATCTCCTAGAAGTCCTGTGTCACATGTGACAACCTTGCAGATATGTCTGAATAAAGTCCCTGAAATGGCATGGAGACACCTATACCAGGCAACCAAATTTAGCCCTTGCAGTCTTACCTTTTCCACAAAGCAGTAGGTTCAATTGTGTATATACAGAGGCAGTTTTTGCCATTCAGATTAAAAGTGAATTTGGCTGTTTGGTATATTTATGTATGTTGAATTCTAAAATTTCTCTCTTAACTTCTATTGCTCTACGAAAAAGCTATTTGTGAGAAACTAGTGTCAGATGAGAGAAGCATTTAATATAGCCTTTTATTAGCATACTTAACTTGTCTGTCAAAGGATGGTGTGAGCTTAAGTGCATCTAACCATGCCACTGCGTTTGTGTTCCTTCAAGCAGCAACCAGGCCTCCATCTTAGAATCTTATCTTTTACTGTTGCTCAGGAAAGGCAGGAACAACTGGGAAACTAGCTCAGGTGTTTGTGCAGGATCATACAGCAGCCCATGCGTGTCTGGATACAGAACAACAAGTTTCTTCCCATCCTGTGTCAATTGCCCAGGTCACCAAGAGGAGGAGTGGCTGAAGGATGTTGCTCCTGATCTGACATGGTGCGGAAGATGGGGGGCTTATGTGAACATGCATGAGCATTGGCTTCCTTCCATAGTTGTGTTGGCAGCTGCCTGGAGCTAGCAAGAGTGGCAGCACACCATGTGTCACTTGCACAGAGCAATGAAGGAAGCAGAAGGAACAATGTGACTGAATTCACTCCTTGGACACTGGCTGCTGTGTTACCCTACACACAGCACATGCAACAACATACATCACCATCATGACCACACTCCCTGGTAAACTGCATCAGACCCTGCTGATCAGCACTAAAACAGTTGTGCTTTATTTGCAACTTCTGTTCCTTCAGCTGCTTTTGTTTTATTTCTGTGAGCAAGCTCAATTTTTGGTCCCCTCAGTGCCTCTTCGTTTTGCTTCACTAGGCAGATAAAGTAAAATAAGTAGCTGTATCTACTTCTATTTTATGCTCCTTTGAACACCAGCTCATTGAGGATGCTGCATCTTGTTCTGGGATTTTGGCAGGGTGCAAATGAAGGCAGAGGACTTTCATCTGCCATTTCTCATCAGACAGATACCTTGGAGCTCCTCAGCTGCAGACAGAGATCTGGCCTGGCATGTTTTATAGCCAGTGATACGCCTCCTTATTGAGTTGCATTTGCTGACACAGCTCACAAATTCCCCCAGAAAGAGAGGCCCTGTTACTGTATGAGACAGTAAAACAGTATTTATTGTGACCGCTGCTCAGATGGGCTTGATCATAGCTTGAGGGCCTAGCTTTGGACTAAAATAAATAGTCGGTGCATCAGGTTTCCATGGTCTGCTGGACCATCATGTAGAAAAAGCAGAATTGCTTTGACGAGAGCTGGTGAATAGCATATGTTTAGACAGACTTAGCCTGTTTTTAGCAATTTAAAAATACTACTAACACTGCCAAGCTGTCTTTAGAAGGTACTTACAGGGGGTTCAGGACAACGCTGGTGGGAATAAATTGTCTTTACTGCATCCTGAAGCTGAGTCTGGAGCTGCATCAGTTTGTTTGGCAGCACAGTTCACCATCCAGAGCTATGCTCTGGCTTTGGGTGCTGGGTGACAGGGGAATCCAAAACTAGGAAAGTGTATTTTTGTGTTAAAAGAAGGAATAACCCAAAATAACACAAATCAGTAAGTTGGGCAATGTAATAAAGCCTATTAGGTAGGAGAAAAAAGCATTGAGCTTGAGGATTCTGATACCAGTTACATGTGTTATATGCAGTTATTACGTACAGTTATTATGGCATGAAGGCATTGTTCAAAGTACATTTGTAACGGATAAGATGAGAAAAGGTCAGTCTATTCTCAGAACTGTTAATAGGAGTTTCTATTAATAAACATGAGGAAATAATTTACAAAATAGTACTTTCATAATAATAAGATAATGAAAGATAATAATATCTGCTGTGGTAAGTCTTTTACTCACTAAGCTCAGTTCACAGAATAAAATTGAAGGCAATGAAATGCAATAATGAGACACCCCAGTATCAGCTGTCAATCTGCCTGGAAGCTGTACTGCTGCTGTTCAGCTTCAGGAAATTATAACCAAAGTCAGTGGAAGGAAACAGATGAACTCCCTCTTGGGATGGAAGCCAAAATGAATGTTATTCTAAAAAAGTTCTCATGTTGTGTCAGGGTATCAGGGGAGAATTTTCACCCACCCTTCCTTTTCGGTGCATACGATTACAAACATAAAGGATTTCATCATGTTTCTTTCTTCTGCCTTTCTGGATGAAAATCTGAAAAGTTTTGTATGGATATCACAGAAAGTAACACAGAGCAGGCATCAATTAATAGAGGTGGAAGCATGTGAAGTTATTTGTAGCAAAAGAAGTGGAAAAATAAAGTCTATGCTTGCTGAAATGTTTCAGCAGTGTGAAAGGCAATATCTCTAGAACAAGTTTCTTAAAATTGGAAAGGGACATACGTATAAGCTCAGAAAAAGTATGTCCTGTAGTTTTGAAGGTCTAACATTTTGATGACATGGCTATGAAAAACTACAGTCACCAATGGGTGTAGTGCTTAAAGAAATTCTTGTGTGGGCATATGTACCATCCAAAAAAAACCCTTTGTAAAAATACTTTAAATCGGGTTGCATAATGGAATAAGCTATAACTGTAAAGTGTGTAAGTGACCAAAAGATCAGCTAAAATAACAGTTAAAAGCTGCTTCTCCAGTAGAATTTTTTTTTAATGTAATTCTATTAGCCTATGAGTATCAGCAAACTCTTTTAAGAACGCACTTTTTCTCTAGAGAAGTTTTGTGCTGCTCAGCACCCAGGGAACATCTGGCATGGTTCCCTGAACTACTGAAGTAAGGGTGCAGAGTATCTGTGCTGTTTACTCTATGCCTCCTACCTAAGTTTTGTCTGGAATAAACACTAGGCAAAAATACTCACTCTTCTCTGTGTTTGTATGATCACCATGATAAACATACAGAAAGACAACAAAGATTTCACAGGTTTTGAAGAGTACCATAAGATGAAAGAACATAAAACTTTATAGCCTAGAAAAGAGAAGTCTCATGGTGAGGGGAGGAGAGGATGGGGTATGGCATGATGATAGCTTATAAAACATCTTCAAAAGTAACAGTACAAATAAAGGAAGAAAATTTCTTAGACCCAAACAAGGAAGAGCAAGCAATGAAAATCTGGACTCCAAGTATTCAAGAAAGGCAACTGAGCAACAAAGAGGGCTGGCAGAGGGGAGGATGGGGAACTAGAAATTCTGAGGAAAAAGATAAAGCTGTTGGGACCTGCTGGTGGCATTGTCATGGAAAATCTAGTCTGACCAAATGGGTGTTTTCTGGTTCTGTTTCCTGTGAAACATATCCTTCTACTTCCTCCACAGCTACAGAAAAATCTTGTCTGCTGTGGGACTGCTGTGATGGTATCGGTGTGGGAAGAGTGTAGGAGTCTTTTTATCTATTTATACTCACTTCTTGCATGCAGCATTAGTAGAGGTGGTCGGGTAAATCTCAGTACTTCTAGTTATAAGTAAGTCAAGCACTTAGCTGCATCTTTAGGTACCTTAAAAAACAAAAAACAAAAAAAAAAAAAAAAACAAACAAACAAACAAAAAAAAACAACAACAACAAAAAAAAAAAAAAAAAAAAAAAAGAGGGGAAAGAAAAATATTTTTGAAGAAGCCTAATTTTCTGTTTTTCTAAAACTAACTTGTGAAAGGGGTACTGTACATTTAATGATTTATCAGCACAATATAAAAACTGCCAGTGTAACAGGAAGAAGAAATAAAATATTTAGTTACTCAATAAGCTCACGTAGTAATTCTTATATTTTCATAAAATATTACAGTAGCTGGCAGGTCATATTTATTACTCCCTAGATTCACCCCGTTCTTTCAGTGGAATTGGAACAACTGTACGTATGACCTGGTACTATGTCCAAAATCACCTTATCAGTATCAATGTCTTGGCAGGGAACAATTTATGGTATAGTAAGTGATTCTCCACCAACTCTCAATGTTTAGCCTAGCCTAAAAACCTAGCAAAGTCTATCCATTTTTGAAAATTGACAGATGCTCCTTGGACATGAGAAAATGTGATGACAGAAACGGGCTCAGCCTCCTAACATGGTTTACCTAGAACAAATGTACAGCTAGTATGTACTCTTCAGGCAGCAGTAGTTTCCAATGGGAAAAATCTCTCTCCTGTTCCAAAATAATAAGGCCATACCTCCTCCAGACTTCTTCCAACAACCCTTTCAGGAGCAACCCCTGCACTAATTTTAGTACAGTGGGTGGTTCTGTTCAAGTGAACCATTTACTGTGTTACCATTTGTTTTCAATACAGTGAATCATATTTGCATAATGCTTGACAAACTTACTATCAAAATATTAGCTTGATATGACTCCATACTGTATAAGCAGCTTACTTCTGTATCTGTCTACTGCAGCAGTACAATGAAAGTATTGATAGGAAAAGTCCTGTCTCACACAGCATTGTGCTAAGCTAATACAATGGCACAGAAACTTGCTAAGAAACTGTAAAGTATTAAAATATGAATATTTAATATTTATAAACAGAATATATGAATGCTAATCTTGCCTATTGTAGTTCCTAGATACGGCCCTGGGGCATTAGGAAATAGTGTGTTTCTGATTAATCCAAGATTTGTACCACATAAGCACACATGCATTGTCCTGATAAGGTTAAAAAGTACGTTTTGCCATGAAAACATAATAGAGGTCTAAAGTATTTTGAATTACTCCCAGCTTTGAGGTTTTGATATTAACTCATTGACATTTCTAATTGTGTGAGGAATAATTCTCTCCTTATTGATTCCATTGGAATTTATTAGCAATTTCTAGAATACTTTAAAATTCTGTTATTCGAAGTTATTAGGTATAGCTCCACTCTATTTGTAGATAGAACAGCCTGTGCTTTTTCCCTTACATTAACACAAACAAACAATACTTTTTTGGGTGTCAGACTTCCCATATCATACAGCTGTTCTGACCCATGATTCCGGTGCATACTCAGTCATATGAGAACAAGCAAGAAGTCAGTAAAGATCTGAGGAAAGAAACCAGATCTAGATGTCTAGCCTTTGTCAGATAGGTACTACATATCTGCAACACAACTTTTCTCCATGGAATATTCTACATTTTTCTGAAATTCATGAAATATTTAATGAATTTCTGAATATGGCTGGAAAAGAGTACATGTGCAACAAAGTTTTCCTGTAAAACTATTTGCAAATTTGGTACTGAGATCAGCACTGACACCCACTATAGTTGTGTATTAGCCACAGGATTAAAACTTCATCTTTTTCACATGTTTCCAAGGCAGCTTTCCATAGAGAATCTCAGCATTCAGTGTTTTACTCTGCACACTAGCCAGCTGCTCAGAATTTCTAGCTATTTTGGTGAAGAAGTGTTCTGTGTCAGCTGAGAAATGTTTAAGAAGTTAGCCAAATATTTTGGGCAGGGAAGCTGCAGATACCACATGGAAATTATATTCTTATTATCATAGAATACATAGTATTAACAATGAAATGCAGATGTATAATGAAATTGGCACATGAATAGATACACAAAACAGGCATATATATATATATGCAAATCTGTTTAATACAAAGTGACTTATGTATGCATATAATTAACATGAATGCAAAAGGACTTGTGTTGCAGTTAATATAGATACTAACTACAGAGATGTTGCATATATGAAGCTCTTGTTTGTTTAATACTGTTCCAGGCATAAATGATGCAAAGTCTGATTGACTTCTGGGTACCAATATAGGAAAAACAGTTAAATAGTAATAATGATTTACAGACACATACTTGCTTTGCTGTAGGGCACAGAGAACCTTGAAGTGAAATCAGCAAAATTAAGATCATCAGCTGGAGTATTCTCTAAAAAAGGCAAACTGAATTTAACCAAATTCAAAAGAGGACCAAAGGTGACCACATATGCAAAAAGAGGTGCTGACATTGGCAACAAAAGAAACATCTTTATCAGTAAAGAAGAGTATGCCAAGGTCTTAAAAGTTAAAAGGAGTAAATAATAAAGAACATTTGGTAAACAATAACAGTCATTAACACTGCATTTTTAAAGAATATGAGGGAAATAACATTGTGATACTGTGTTGGTCAAGAGGATTGAACACTAGTAGAGAAATATGATTGACTTGGAAGCTAATTAATGCATATATAAAATTTTTGGCAGGTGACACTGTAGAGAGAGAACTGGCATAAATGATTGCAGAGAGGACGCATCCTTTGAAAAGTGTTATAACTACTAAGGCTATTTTATTAAATACTAAAGGCATTTAAAAGAGAAAAAAATAAAGATGTTACATATAATCTCAATGATTTTTTTTTTAAGATTTACAACTTAAAGACATTTTATTTATGTATAACAAAGCACTGTGGAGAGACGTCCTCCATGGAAGTCAAGCCACAATAACAGTCTTTTAGGAAATCTGAAATCAAGCAGGTGGTTCTTCACAGATGTATCTCAATAAAATTGTGAAGAGAAACAGGTAAACACTACCTCTTAGCCTGATGAGTCACAGGTCGTATTCAGTCCCTGTGGAAATATCAGTGGGGCCTGAGGCAGTCTTGGTAGAATTCTCTGGTAAAGACAGGAATAAATTGAGGGCATAACATTAAATGCATCAGTTGGAAAAAGAGATAGTGAAGTTGAGGGAGGTATATCCTCCCTCAGACTCAAAGGACACAAGGATGAGATGAAGATGCAAGCCTGCAGAAACCATCACAGATGTCATTTTAAAGAATTGGAAGACAAACAAGAAATGATTGGAGAGTCTGAATGCATAAAATCCCAAAACTGTGGGGAAGTGAGGGACATGGAAGAAAGGAAATGGGTGGGACTGAAGTTTTTTTAAGATTGCTCAGAGCACATATGCCTGTGAGAGTGGGACACTGGAGTGACTATAAACAATAGACATCTGGTCTTATCTCTTAAGTAAAATATCCAAAACTCATGGATTGACTCAATTGTAGCCTGGTTTTTAAATGTGATTTAAAATGTGATATAGACATGAAAATTAGAGGACTTTGTTAAGTTTTTATCAAATCTGTGTTGAATTAATTAAAACAAATATAAGAGTTTTAAGTGCTTTTTTTCAAAATAAATTATTTTGATTTTTCAGTGCAAAATTCCTAATAGTTTCAAGAATACATATAATTCTAGAAGTAAAAAAAAAAAAGACCAGGCAAAGTTAAGGATGTGGTAATATCATCAAACATTGTGGGGTATTGCCTATCAACTAAGTGACTGGGATTGTATGCTCATTCTTAAGTATCTAATAGGGAGGCAGTGTAGTCTCAGTTAAATTTCAGTGGAAAACATTTTAAGCTAAATTGCATTTCAATGCAACTGGGAAAGGCTAAGAATATATTGATATATTTTGATAGATTAAAAAAAAAATCAATGTTTTGCCCATTGTTAATCCTAATTACAAGAGGTTAGAAAATTTTGCATGGCTCTGAATTTCTGTGATGATTTCTGCTTACTGTACAAATATATGAAGCCTCAAAAGAGATGAAGCACTTTTCAGTCATTTACTAGAGCAACAGATATGTTTCAATTGTTTGGATATATTCAAATTAGTGTTTTCTTATACTCATTAAATAAAAATGCTTTCAGTATTTAGGAATGGCTGTTAGTCATATCATCCTTTCTGAATTATTTTTTTTTTTTTTAATCCTTAACAAAAACTGTATCCCAGTAAAGACGGAGGTTCCCAGAAGGCTGCCTGCTGATGTGGGACAGTTGGTCACACCAGAGTGAGTTGTTCATGTAGTACTGATGTAATAATTCCACAATCCTCATAGCCTCCTCCCCAGGTAGACACATGGTCATTGTAGAGACTTGCTTAACTTTCTTTTGGCATTTCAAAACAATGGAATCTGTCCTCCTCTCAGGACTATTCAGACAACACCTTTAAGTATACTTCTAAAATGCTAGTCACCAAGATCTGAGTCTGTTGTAAATTACTCTAGAGCTAGTCAAACAGGTGAAGACGTGGGCAGGAGGAAAAATAATTTCCTTCCTTTTATTCTCTCAAATGGAGATAACAACATTCATATTCAACCTAACATCTAGTTCAAATTGTCTAGAAATATTACCTTCCACTTCAAGTAGCCAGCTATAATTCAGAACTCATTAGCCTCTTGGTACTCAACCCTTAATTTTTTTTCAGTACACTTACTAGTTATGCAACCCTGTGCTCTGGTTTATGATCAAATTCACCATCTTTTGGCAATTGTCAAAAATATCTGCAAAATTCAACAGGTACTTGATGGATTTTTTAATATATCTACCATAAATATTCCGTGTGTCTTTTCACAGATTTTTATGAGATTGTGAAGGGAAGGTAGCCTTTGAAATAATATTCAGACAGGCTCTGAAATTATTCATTAAACAGAATGACACAACCATGTGGAAATACACCAAAGTGGCCATCGATCCTGGCTACACTTAACTGTGAGACAGAGTGCAGGCAAGTGGCTTTATGCAGCCTGCCATTTATCCAAATAATAGAATGGTTTGATTTGCAAGGGAACTTTAAGGGCATCTAGTCCAACCTCTCCCTGCAATAAGCAGAGACATCTTCAACTAGATCAGGTTGCTCAAAGCCCCATCCAGCCTGACCTTGAATGCTGGGCTGCATCTGCAATCTTAGTCTGTAATTTCCTCACCAGCTCTGATTTCTTCCATGATCCATTTTTACACTAAGAGAAAGCTGTTGTCACAAATATAGCTGTTTTTTCTTGCTACTTACCTGATGTTTGTTTCATTATGAGTAGACCATATGTGTAGAAAAAAAGGTCACTTCTGTCATCTGACTACTGAATGTTATGAAGGCTGCAATTTAAAATTCCTTCCCACCCATATACCTAAAAAGTTATCATTATACATTGTAACTGAAAGTGTTATCATTGTCTTTGACTATTTAACCCACACCAATAGCTGCATATTATTTCTTCTTTCATAAGGAAATATTCTGATTGACCTCAGACCTTTGAAAGGAACTGTGCTGCATGGACACTCATGCAAACTTATGAAATACTCTGACTTGTTTGGGTTTTACAGACTTTGACCTATTTTTGAAGGAAAATTGAAATTTGATAGGATGGATATAAAGATGTATGAAATGTTTTTCACTCCTGATGGATTTTGTTCTCATTATCACCCTTCTTTGACCTCTGTCTAGATCACTTAGAGTGATCTGCTCAGTAGTAGAAGCTATTTTCAAAGGTAAACATCCCTGTATGGTTGGTTTTTTCCAGTCTGGTTTTGGTTTGCTTTTTGTTTTATTTTTAGTTTTTATTTGCTTTTTTGGTAGTGTCAGAAGACTTATCAAGCAGATATCTTCATATGTGTGTCAATTCCTGCATTCCATCTTCCCTGTTGACTTTACAGAACCCTTCCATACAGAAATAAAGATATTTCATTGTTGTTGTAGATACAATCTAGAGGACAAAAAAAAATCCACAGTACTGGTGGTAATTTTCATCTGGGAATGCATGGTGACGAGGCATGTGTATTTGTTCCCTGCTTCATTCCTTTCAGTCCTTAACACTGACAGAACTTGATGCAGATGTTCCCTCTAGGTCTCACTTCTGGGGTAATTGCTCCACACTTGAAATTTACCCTTGCACATCTACTACTATAAAGTTTGGTTTGGACTCAGACATTTTATAGTTATGATAGCGATATTTTCTTTAACTTTATAAGGAAATTATTCAAGTGGTATCAATTAGTATTGTGTCTCTGACTTCAATAGATCTATATCGAGTTGCCACAACCACTAGATTTGGCCCCAAATTTATTTGGCTTTGTGTTGTGTTCCTCTGAGAATTCCTTAATTAACACCAAATTTTCATCAATCCTTTCTACCCTCCTCCTGCTAATTGCTACTGCTGTGGTGCATGCAGGGAAGAAACGTATCTGTGAATCAAGACTTGTTCTGGCTGAACGCTAACGTATGTTTGCCATTTCACTGGGGACAAAGTATTACAGGTGAAGAAAGATGCTCAGTCTTTTTAAATGTGTTTAATTTCTCATTGAAACTTGAGTTTCCGTGTGTTTTTTATTTTTATTCTCACTTTCCAATAGCCAAATTCTCCACCTCAAGTTAAACATTATAGCATTGTTAAAGGAAGACAATGGAAATTATGTACAATATGAAAGCAATTAAGAGTAACGGAGAAGAAGACTGATCCTTTTATTCTACCTCATTACAACTTCATGCTTTAATGTTTTGTAATATTTTGAAATCTGCTGAAGAAGTCATTTTAACCATTCTAATCTTAGCTATAGCATGTGAAAACAGTTAAATAATAGCTGCTCAGTCACTAAGTTTTTGTTTGGAGATCCAGTTCCTTAGTTTGCAATTTAAGTTTTCTAAGCTTATTAAATAAGCATTTAATCGTTTCTGTAAGCAAATACTACTTCTGTTGCTACTGATAAAATATGTATCATTGAAGAGCTAACATATTGCACATTCACTATGTCTGGCATGAACAAATGTCCTGCTAAATTGCACTAACGTTTTTAACATTGGTCTTGGTTCATGTGATCTATTCAGTCATAAACAACAGTTTGTTCCTCACTTGCCATGTATAAGTCACTGTCTTGCATAAGTCAGTTGCTTGTTTCTATTAAGATGCATGCAGTGTGTTGAGATGCATCCATGTTCTTTAAGGATGATCATCAGATATGCTAATTAAATTTGCTGAATCTTTGTAGTACTTCTCCCTTAAGTCAGCATTACTTCAAATGTCCCTAATTGTACAATGAAAAAGAGAACCTTAAGAGGTAAACTATTTTGGAGTTTAAGAGATTGATGTTATTGTAGCATATAAAACTGTGAAAATCTTAATTAATCAACCTGATGGTTTTTGTTTAGAAATGAATTGACATTTATGCAGAAATAGCAATTTCTTAGGTGCAGTTCACTTTTGTTCTTTCCTTGTTGATTTGGATTTATTCATTTGATCTGGCTTTACTGGGGGGATCACCATGTAGGCTGCATTTTAGGAAATACTGCTTCCTGTGGACACCCTTTTGCTATTAGATTCTTTGATCACAGCTGCCTTCTGTACAATTTACTTTCATCTTCCGGTAGGAAGCAAAAGAAATCAGAGACTAGAAAAGCCCATTAGATAATTCCTTTCTTTTGATTTTGCCAGAATGGGATCTTTTTCTGCAGTACACAGGAGAGTCTACTTTACCTTGTGGTAAAATGATCACCACTTCCTGGTATTTCTTGATGATACAGGAAGGGTAGCATGTATAAAAAGTCTGTGGGCTTTGTGGAACTGCAGGCCAGAGTTTCAGGTAAGCAGCAACGTTGGCACTGCAAGAGCAGCTAGAAAACCGTAAGATATTGATAAAGAGAAAGCTCAGTGTAAGATGTCAGTGAGAAAAAGCATGTTCTTCAATGGATCAAAAACCCGTTTTGTTTTCCTTTTTATTACCCACAGTATTTTTCAGCTAAAACTACCTTTACAGAAAAATTCAGATTCAAGCTCATGTTAATACTAAATGCATGTTGGTTTTGACAAGCTATGTCAACAAGGGAAGAAAGTCTAAGAAAACCCTCCATGCTTCATTTCAATCTTTTCAAAACAAGATGGTATCTCAGTTGAAAAACAAAGGTTTTTGCAATTTACCTAAGTAATTTTGAAATAAAAGTTTTAAAAATAAAAACTTTCAACAAAATGAAGCTTTCAGTTTAACCCAAACCACATTTTCAAGTGCTCTTTGTGGTAGTCTTATAAAGCAGGATGACCAGCTGTTCACATAACTCTGGCAAGAACCTGCTTCAGTAAAAGGTCAGATTGTAGAGACCATGATGCAAGGTCTTTCTGCTCACCACCCCCCACAATCCCCAACACAGCTGATTCATTCCACAGAGTTTCAATCCACTTATAGATTACATATGCTTCACCCTGGAGATTTGTTACCACTCTTGCATGTCCTATAGTAAATCTGTGCATAATACTGACAAAAACACATTAAATGACTAAGCTTTAATGCAAAAAGCTAATACCCTGCCCAAATATTCTTCATAATCTTCATATATATCTGATAAATTCTATTTATTCCCTCTATTCCCCCAAACCTCTACCATTCTTTGAATGTAATACTTTTCAAATATGTGTACATAAGCATTATGGTCTCGCTAGGTAATCATTAGACAAGGTAGACATGTTAATCTTGTTAACTTTTTCTCCCACGGCAATTCTGTCTTGATCTTTTTGGGTTTTTTTTGTTTTTCATTTTCTTCTTTATTTGAATCCGTCTCATAGATGCCCTAATTGATTCTGAAGTTCATCTGTAGCTAGTAAATTTATGTAAGCTAACCACAACAGTGATGATCATGTAAGATCATCATGGAAGTGGACAACTCTCTCTAATGAACCTCACAGATTCAGGCATAAAAATTTCAGCTGAATAATGTTATTTTTTTCCTTCATCTGCTGCAAGCAGTGAGGTGCTGCATGTCTTTCTGTAGCTGCTAAGTCAAGACTCATGTCAGCTTATATTTTTAAGACTGATCCAGTGAGCTCTTGCTCTGAGCTTTGAAATACTTTCCCTCCAATTCTTGAATTCATTATCTTCTCTCCTTTGAAGAGAATCTGGACATTCTTCCCATCATTTTCTGGCATAATAGGATATTCCTCTTTGAGATGAACTGACTATCTTTATCTCAGTTGTTGTTTGGTAGCCTAGTATACCCTCCTGTACTATGTCTCTATAAACATCTCCAAGGAAGTACTTCTAAAGGAGGAAAGAGAGGGTCAAACCAAAATCTGACAAACTACAAATTTTGAAGAAAGTAAAATGTAATTGGAATCTTGAAGCTCTGATTTTGGAAAAATTCACTGGAGATAAATGCCTTCCTTCTCCAGCTCTAATAATTTTTCTTATTTCTTGATAAACCTTAAAAACACTTGTAGTAATTACTAAAAAATCTGAAGAATGCACTGAAAAGTTTGTAAAGATGTGGTAAATGTTTTTAACCTTGGTCTAAGTCAGAATAGTCCTTTGCTTTAAAAAAGACAGACAGAGAGAGGCAAAGGGAGATCTTAAAGGATTTCTGTCATGACTGAGCACAAGAAACTTCTGTGGCACTTATCACACCTTCAGTGTATATATTGAAACAGGAGCATATTGCTGCTGAATTTTTACTACACGTAGCGTAAAGAACAGAACCAGTTTTGTTCCTGATGCCATTCGGTGACCCAGACATGAAGGTGTGAATGTTATTTTTCCACTCTGAAAATCCTTTGTTTAAGCAGTTGCAGAGGCCCGTTTATCATATGCTGCCGAACAGTAGAAGCTGCATTACAAAAAATATCATCTCTGTTTTGAGCAGCAAAAACTGCAAAAGCAAAGTTAAGCTGGAAAGGCTAGCAGAGTGCAGGCATTTGATGAAGAAATCAATGACTGATTAAATCGGGGACATTAATACCTCCCTCTCAACAGTGTTAGGCAGTTACTGCTTTGGCATGCGCAGTGGCTCCGGGAGGGGAACACTTGCTGGTCACATTGATCATACCATACACCAGATTGTCTGGCTGTGACCTATTTCATTTAAAACTGTTGTGTGCAGCATGCCAATCCTCTGAAATACAAAAAATACTTATGATGAGTTGTTGGCTATTATTTTGAAGCCCTGTCCAAGTGCAATTGATCTATGATCATGATGTATATTGTCTGCTGACAAGAATTCATACTAACCTACTTGTTGAGGGTTGTCATCATCCTTTCAGTTGCCCAATCTCATGACACACTGCAGCTGATCCAGCACTGAGCTGTGTTCCTCTCCCATACAACCTTGTCAATAAGAAGGGGAAAAAGAGAGCACAAGCAACAAAATATATCTTAAGCCATTGTCAGAAACCTCCCAACAGTGAGACTTAGACACCAGCCTATTTCCAGTGACAGCCCCAGACCTGTAAGGTGATGGTCACAACGCACTTAACGCTTACCAATTCACCCAGATCAAAGAAACTGACAACCCACTCTGGCTAAGACTTTTGGGAAAAGATTTTTAAAACACTCAGGTTGAAGAGATAACAGAATTCAGATGTTCTGACTAAGTGCTCTTAAGAGTGAGTGGGTCCTTTATGGGAAGGATAGCAGAAATAAGAGAGATTGGCTTCAGGAAAAGGATCAGAGAGACAGCTTCACCTCCATATACCTATAGCTGCCTCTGAGAAATGCTCTTCAGGTTTTAAAAGAAAACCAAAGAATTTTAAAAAAGTTGAAGAACTAAGCCTCATGAGTAGAGGAACTTCTCCCTTGCCTTTCAATTTAAAGCATAAAACCCCCACAGAAGTGAAATTTAAGGACTAGCCCTCCTGGTGGCAATTCCTAGTGAATAGCTCCAAGACCTCACTGCTCAGTATGCTGGCTTGGAGGCAGGCGCTCTTCTCCGGTGCACTGCACTACCTACACATGGTAAGGAATCATAGGCATCTGAATGCACAACATCTGCTTCTGAAATGGATGCAAAGTGCCTGAGAGCTAAACACTTCTATGTTTTAAGACATGGCCTGTTTGCAGGTTCTACTTCTTGAAACCTTGAATATGAAAAAGGAAAAAAAAATGTATTGGAACTACTGTTGTTTTATTAATATTTAGTAAACTATTTACAACACACTGAACCATGCATGGGTGTCACCCTGTGATCTTCACGTTGCAAGAGCATATGCTTTTAGATGTTGTTCTGCCTTGGTTAAAAATACAGGCACATGTGTCACATAGCACACCCATGTTGAATCTCATGGCAGGGACAGGTTGCAACTACTTTGACAGTGCTAAATAAATGGTCAGGCTACATGTGAATAACAGTCATTGCACAGGCATGAGCTCAAACAGGTTTCAGGTACCTCAAATTCATCGACTAAGCATGT
The DNA here is from genome assembly GCF_018691265.1 of Tyto alba. NCBI lineage: Eukaryota > Metazoa > Chordata > Aves > Strigiformes > Tytonidae > Tyto > Tyto alba. Next base: position 18,585,505 of record NW_024881275.1, on the reverse strand, counting down.
TATCTGGCTATTTCTTTGAAACTTTTGAATACTTCCACTTCTCTCTTTCTGAGAGGTTTCAAAATATATAGGGGTCCTTCACAAATGCACAGCACCAAGAAAAGGGATATGAGATGACAGAATAAGTTTCATCATTATCTTATGCATCAAAACACAGTGGCTTTGTGAGTTTAAAAAATTGCATTTGTAGCATTTTTCAATGCAAATAGTCAGGATATGGGCTGTATTTACGATCTCATTGAGTTATTGTGTACTTCTTTATTTTTGCATATGGAACACAGAAGACATATTCTCAACTATGAATAATGTTTCTGGGATAAATAGTTTCCAGAGCCCATTCCAATATTGCAGACTTCTATGACTGCTAACATCAGAAACATCTTCAGAAGTAGTCAACCAGCCACGGATCTAATTGCTATAGCTGAAAATAAATGTCATTTAAAATGTGACACAGATGTATCTAGACCATAGATGCTAGAACATATATCCATAATATTCTGGCAATTTAGCAGCCATGCACTAACATCAGTGTTGGCATTAGTGAGATAAACTCTTTTCAGCAGGGCAAGACACATGTAGGTTTCCTGAATTTCAGTCACAATTTCTGTAAACTAGAGTGCAGGAAAGAAAAACATTCTAGTTCATTCCCTGCTATGCAGAAACACAGATACAAGGGAAAAGAAGCGTACAGAAGTTATTATAAACAACAACCCTCTTCTGGCCCATAAGTGTTTCTTGTTTTTCAACAACAGTAAGAAACTGAAATATAAGACAGAATAAACCTTCAAGAGGTCATATAGCTCACCTCTGTGCTCTGAGGTAGGATTAGGTACACATGCGCAGGTCGTTGCCTAATCTGCTTCTGAAAACATTAAATGTGTGTTTTTACACAACTGTCTTAAGTAGTCTTTTGTGTCATTAATTATCCTTATAATTATGAAGCTTTTTCTAATATCTAGTCTCAGTCTTAAACTGATTACTAGTTGTCCTACCTCCATAATAATACCATTCTAAATATAGCATTAAACATAATCCACTTCAAAATTTCACATAAAGCAAGTATCACAGGCAGAACAATTTTCCTAATGCATTGCCCAAGCTAATTGGTGATTGAGATCAAAACGATTCAGATGTAGTATGTTGTATGACACAAGAAGACAATTTAGGAAGTAAGACTTTGTAATACATTATCTATTTTCTTTTCTTCCTACCAGACAAAAATATCTTTTAGCTCCCCTATTATTGAGGAAATATAATGAATTGCCTCAGTTAATATCTGATTTTTGTTCCATTGTATTTAATTTTTAGAAGAAAATCACGTAAAGATCCTGGAGTGCATTTTCATACAACCTTCATAATTTATGGATAGATTGTGTTAAAAATCACCCAGAGAACAAACCAAAAAGGAAAACTTAATGTCCTCAATATGGAAGCAGAATATAGATGCTAATGTAACCTGTGTTGGACCAAAACCCAATATTAAAACAATGCAGTATGAAACAACTTTGGAATACTAGAGTGGTTGTTGACTAAGTGAAACCTATTACACAGGCAGCCAGGTTCACCTTCTTATAGTATTCTATTATGACTGAAGAAGAATCCTTCCATATAGGAGTTTCTGTCTTGAAACAAATACATGTTTAAGGATATAGCCCTTCCAAATAAGAAAGGTAAGTATGCTTTAGCACACTGTCTTATTTTAGACAAACTTGAGGTGACGTGGCAGCTGTTCCACAGGACACAATGTTTTTATATATGTAACTGTGGCTCTTGGAGTAATATGCTTGTAATGTCTTCTTGGTGGGATTTACTGGTGACATGACAGATTTATAGCTAGTAACAGATGTTCCTTGTTCCTTAAGAGCTGTAGAAGACTTATGTTTACTGGTGAAATTGTAAAATTATCTACACATAGCATGGAATTATATCCATTATTATTAAAAATGTACATTGGCTGTGTGATGTTTGTACTGTTTAAATGCTGGGGCAATTTCAAATCTGTATTGATTTGGAAACTTTCACTTGAAAACAGTTTCAGAAAAAAATCAAACACCAAACCCACAACCAAAGCTCAAGTTAATTTCTTTTTTTTCCTTGCTCTCTATTTATGAGCTATTAGTCTTTAATCCATCCTAAAAAAGACAGAGGTGAAGTAATTCCTGCACCGAACTCTAATTATTGGCTTCTCTACTTCATCACGAAAATATAATGGCATGTAAAATATAAAATACTTTTATTTCATGGAGGGAAGCAATCCTTCTTTCAGGCTCAGCTTTTCACAAAATAAACTGAAAGAAACTGAGAACATTTATTTATAGGCTTAGGAAAAGACATGACAATAAAACGTAGTGACGATAGTGAACTTTGCTGACTGTGTAATAGGCTGTATTTAGTCAACAGCCACCCCTGTATTCCAAAGTTGTTTAATATTACATTGTTTTAATATCAGGTTTCGGTCTAACACAGGTTACATTAATATTTATATTCTGCTTCTATGATAAGGACATTAAGTTTTCCTTTTTAGTTTCTTCTCTGGGTGATTTTTAATACAATCTATCCATAAATTCTGAAGGTTGTATAAAAATGCACTCTAGGATCTTTACCTTATTTTCTTTCAAAAATTAAAAGCAAGTTTTAATACTTTCTTTTCTCAAGGTGGAACTAGTAGAAGAAGGGAAAGAGATACTTCCTTATGATGACTTTTTGTGAGGTGGCTCCTCCATTTTGTTTAGTCTATATGCTCTCTTTATTACAGAGAAAAGAAAAAAAAATCATCAAAATCATCTTTTCTGTAACTGTACATTAATTTTTCCACTGCACTGTCTTGTGGTGATAAATTCTGCACTCCAATATAAAGTAATAGCCTAAGAGAAAACATACAAACAAGCCTTAGTAATATCATCTGTGTGATCTCAAAAAAAGGGAAAAAAAATAGTGCTACATATAATGTAGTATTTTATCAAGTTGGTTCGTTTATTCAGTGTTTCAGGAAAAAATTGCTCATGAGATCAAAAGCTCCTGCATCTAAGTCAGTTCATCTAAACCCATTTAAGATCAGTGCTGACTTGAACTTATATTACGAAGCTGTTGTTTGTTGCCTTGGTGAAATTTCCTGTCACTTCAAGGAAGAACTTATGGGACAGATTTCTCTACTGTAAAACTGCCCATCAGAGGTTGGCACATGACATGAGGGACACAGCACTCATGGGCATGGAAACTCAAGACAGATTTGACTCAGACAACATGTATTGTGCAATGCTGTGCAGAAGCTGGGGTGGATGCTACTCACCTATTCCATGAATATTTTGCTTGTAGTCTTCATACTGTACTTGCTTGTAACATCAGTGAGACATCTGTGATGTTATCTTCAGTTCAATATTCAGGCTACTTAGGATTAGCTTTAATGGCTGAGCACTGTGCGAAGGAGGATGAAGGAATGAAGAACAAGCTTAGTGGCAGTACTGGCAGAAAACTCTATTAGCAAAGGCAGCAGAGCAGGTAGATGGGAGCAGTAGGGAATAGCAGGCATTGGGCATAGAAACTCTTGGTCAAAGTAGAATAATACCTTCAAAAAATGTGTAGTGTGGTAATACCTCTGCACAAAAATAGGAGACTGACCCAGTCTGTCACCCTAGTCCTACCTCTAGCTCGCCTGTCCTGCTCTTTCAGAGTATATACTCAGCAGAGGCTATGTTAGTCTGCCCCGCTATTTTAGCATAGCAAAGTTCACCCCTCAACAGTTAGTTACCTGAAGAAGTACCATAGGCTTTATTTCCAGCTCTATACAGAGATGAATTTTAACCCAGCAATGCTTAGCGTGTAACTATCTTCTGGGTAAGTGTCCCAGAGAGGTGGAGTGTGAACCCTTTCCCCTCTCCTTTATCACTTACAGAATCAAGATTTGGTACTTAAAGATTAAATCTTGTCTAAGATTTAAATAGGAAAACAAAGATATCATTCTGCATGGCTAAACAATTTTCAAGATACTTCAGGAAAATAGTTGATCTTGGCTAGGACATGAGCATTATAGCATTATTGATATATTCACTTATTTTTACCTTTAATATGTGCATTTGGAAAGCGATTATGTACATAAAAGAAAAACTTGTATTTTTTTTATTACTTTATGTTCCAGAGTCCTTACAAGTAGAAAGTGTTTTGACGTTTTCAAATGTTGCTAGCTTATCTTTCCATTTATTTATTTACTGGCATATTTATCTGCTTTGTAGGAAATTTCTCAGAGTTCAGACATTTGTTTTTGTCCTTTTAGCCATGGGATTGTTAATAAATTCAGATGACTTAAACTGTGTTGAACAACCCTCTTTCCCTTCCTCCTAATCTGCAGAAGAGGCAAGTATTTTCCATTTTAATAATTGTACTTATTAGACTTCTTGGTGGAAGACAATCTGAAACCTGTTTGTACTATGACTCTCAGATTGACAGGCTGATTCTGGGCTAGCTCTGTAGACTTTGTCTAAACTGAAATCCAAATCTTTCAAGGAAGTGAACACAAACTGCCTTCTACACTCTACTAGCTACATGTGCACACACACGTGCATGCACTTACACACATACTCATATACACACACACACACACACACACACACACAAACTTTCCATTCATGAAGATGTAAATCTGATTTAAGATCTTTAATAGATACTTCTTTCTCTCCATATTTCCATTTTTGCCATCTCAGGTATTATTTATACTGAATGTCTTCATTTTATTTCTTCCTTTTTATTAATTCTCTGAAATTCCATCAGGATTATGGGATTAATAAATGCTTTGATGATTAGTTTATATTGTTTACAGAAGTAGCCACATGGATCCCTTTATGAGTTAATTACCCACAATCTATTAGATTAAGTATATTATTAGGTGCTGCAGGTGTGATTTTATTCAATCTTTTCTGAGATTCTGAGGGAAGGAAGAGGTTGGGTGCTTTTTCTGTTTGTTTGGGTTGGGGTTTTTATGTAGTCCTTGTTAATATATTACATTTTTCTTAAAAAAACCCTCTGTAAACAACGTCATAATTTTGTCTGAAATAAAAATCCTGTTTCCCTTACCTGGAAAGAGCAATTCTGGTATTTCCAAATAGTGGTTCAACAAGATTACCCTGAAAGTAGAGTAAAGATCACCTGAGAAAGGGACTTAAAATCTGAATGGATGGCTTAGGTCATTGATACTTCACAAGACTGCATACAAAAGACTGTTCCTCTCTGTCATGCTTGAGGTCCACTGACAGTGTGATCAGCAACATCTCTTCCTTACGGATAGCAGAGGATGGTTTTAAAAAAGTGTGGTCAGCAAAATATTCTGTGTAAATCAAAGGTAGCAGGAGGTATAGAGCTGCCATCCTTGCCAGTTTAGTCCATACTTTGCAGAGCAGAATGTTCTGAATGTTCTGAGACCTTTTTTAAACCCATGACTGTCAACTAATCATCAAACCTTGTTCCCATGCAGTCCTTTCCAATGAAATGACCATAAGCTATTGGAAATGTAGCTGCAGGGTACTCACTGGCCACCTTCCCAGTTGCCTCTGCCATCTGTCTGAAATTCAACCCAATGGAAGCAGGAGGTGAGCTAGAAAAGGTATTAATGTCCTGTATTTTAAATTGTTTGTCATATTACTAACCAACAGTTCTATAAACTGTAGAAATGGTTCAAAGGAGAAAAAATCCACAGCCAGATCATGCTTTAGATCTAAATGTTTCCAACTATTCCAATGTTCTAATCTGTAGTTTTGTTATGGTTTGAGCCCAGAGGGCAACTGAGCACCATGCAGCCCCCTCACTCACCCCTTCCCTTGTCACTAATGGAAGGGAGAAAAAAATAAACAAAACGACTCAGGGGTTCTCACCCATTACAGACACGGGTAAAAGTCAGACTCCTTAGGGAAAGGAAAGAAAACATCACCTTAATTCAAATGCTAACAAAGACAACACTTAACAGACAAGGTGGGATATTGAGAAGCTCAGCTACATCCAAAACACCTCATCCCACCGCTCCCTCCTTCACAGGCTCAGCTCTGCAAGGGGCAGGGGATGGGGGTTACCGTCAGCTCGCCGCTCCTTCCCGCTCGGGAGGTGGGGTGACCGCCGCACATCCCTCCCCAGCTCCACACGGCTCCCCTCTCACTGCAGACAGTCCTCCGGGAACCTTCTCCACAGGGAGTCCTCCCCACGGGCCGCAGCCGTTCCCACGCTGCTCCGCCGTGGGTCCCCCCGGCGTGTTGCAGTCCTCCCAGCGCTGAACCACAACCGCGGGGCCGCTTCTCCCCTCAGAGTCCTTGCCTAATTTAAGCACAGCTGCCCATCCTGGAGCGGCTTTCTCCTCAGGCTTCAGGTTGACCTCTACTCCACCACAGATCTCCACGAGTGGCGGGGGGGAGCAGCCCCGCCATCTCACCACAGGATACAGGGGTGTCTGCTCTGGCACATCTCCCCCACATTCTTCTTGTTCCTTCCACTGACCTCAGTGTTCATCCTTCTTGCAACTCCTCTTCACAAGTCCTAACGCCCCCTCAGGTTCCCCTCCTTAAATATGTTATCACAGAGGCACAGCTGATGGGCTCGGCCCTGGCCAGAGCCAGGTCCAGGCTGGAGCCCGGAGAACTTTTGAGAAGCTTCTGACAGGTGGCACTGCTGTAGCCCCTTCCCCTGCTACCAAAAAACTGTACCACAGAAACCCAGCACAGAAATATTCTGCAATTTTTTGAGAAAATAACTTCTCATCATGCTCTATTTCTGAACACAAGTAAATCACATGCTACTATTTATTCTCTCAAATTTTATATATTCCAAAAAGCAACATATAATTTTTAGTTTGAATTTTGATCAGTCAGTAACTACTTAATGCTAGCCTGACCAAAAAACCTGGGAAATTTATAGACACCTAATTGCTGGTAAGGAATTCATAAATAATGATTAATGTTACATGACAAAATACAGCAAATGACACTATTTTGTATATAGCAATTAATGAATTTTGCTACTTGAACAGCTGTAGAAAACAGGTTGCTGTTAGGAGCACAAACTGATCTTTAGTTAGCCTTCATGATTATTTTTAAATGTATGTTAATTTCATCTGGATCTAAATCAGAACCTGTGCTGGGTTTCTGTGGTGTGGTTTTTGGTGGTGGTGGGGGCGCTACAGTGATGGCCCCTGCGAGAAACTTCTCGAAGCTCCCCTGGCTCCAAGTTGGACCCAGCTCTGGCCAGGGCTGATCCAATCAGCAAACGTGGCTGCCCCTCTGTGAGAACATATTTAAGAGAGGGAACCTGGAAGGGGGTTGGGACTTATGAGGAGTAGCTGTGAGAAAGATAAACACCCAAGTCATTGGAAAGAACGAAAAGGAAGAGGGGGAGGCGTGCCAGAGCAGAGACCCCTGTGTCCTGTGGTGAGATGGCAGGGCTGCTCACCCGTGGAGGTGTGTGGTGAAGCGGAGGCTGACCTGAAGCCTGTGGAGAGCCCACACAAGAGCAGGCACCTGCACTTAAAGGAAGCCGGGACTCTGAGGGGAGAAGCAGTCGGTGATGTTGTAGTTCAGCGCTGGGAGGACTGTAGCATGCAGGGGTGACTCACATCGGAGGGGAACGGCTGCGGCCCGTGGGGAGGACTCCCTGTGGAGAAGGTTCCCGGAGGGACTGTCTGCAGTGAGAGGGGAGCCGTGTGGAGCTGGGGAGGGATGTGCGGCGGTCACCCCACCTCCCGAGCGGGAAGGAGCGGCGAGCTGACGGTAACCCCCATCCCCTGCCCCCTGAGTCACTGGGGGAGGAGGGAGAGAGATGGGGAGCAGAGCTGAGCCCGGGGAGGAGGGTGGGGTGGGGGAGGGGTATTTTGGATACGGTTGAGCTTCTCATTGTCCCAAGTGTTGTCTTTGTTAGCATTTGAATTAATATTTTCTTTACTTCCCCTAAGAGGTCTGCCTTTTTCCCGACCATAATGGGTGAGCTACCCCTTCTGGTCCTTAGATAGATTCTTTGAGCCATTCCTGCTCCTTATTTTCCCTCCCATCTGATGAGGGAAGGGGTGAGTGATCGGCTGTGTGGTGCTCAGATGCCCTCTGGGCCTAAACCAGGACAACTTCCAAATAAATGCAACTGTAAATTCCTAACGGTTGTCTAGGATGTGAGTCACTAACTGTAAAGTGGGCATGCTATCTAACAAATATATATTCTTCTAAAGAAGTTAATACACTGTTTTTCTGCATTGTTGCTAGATTATGTTACAACCATTCAGAATAAATTGTTTTACAGTTTCATTTGTTCTTCCTTTCTAACATGCTGGAAAATGATCTTTATGAGAAATACTAAAAATTAAGGATAATCTGTTCATAAAGCAAGTTTTAAAGTCACAGAAAGGACATAATATGGTATCAGTATAACAGCTGGAGATGTGACATTTTTGACTCTTTCTGTAAGAAGAACATGAGAAGCTACTTTGCAAAATACTGACCAGCACCACTCAAACGTAGAATATTTTTCTTCAAAGAGAGGAGGAAAGTATATAAAGCTTCCTATTTCTATTGAATGTTCATCATAGCTGCCAAAGAAAGAAAGAGTAATGTTTTACATGATTTCTGTACAAAATCCATAGAATGAATGAAATCATTATTTAATGTATATAAAAATGAAATCAGCTACAAACTTATACTACCAATTGAAAGGTGTCAAATCCACTTACACATTTCCTATACAAAAAGGAAAGTGGTGCAACACTAGCCTAGAAATGCTTTAAAGAGCAAAGATACCTTCAGTCTTACCGCAAAACATGATTTTTCAAGCTAGAGTGATTTATCTTTATTTTTTATGCCTTCGGGTCTGTCACTTAAACATTTCTGTAGTATTTATTCTCATGGTCTCTAATTTTCATATTTTAGCTACAAATCTACTGTTGGCAGGCTGAGTAGCTTTCTTGCTCATCTGGTTTTGCTGCTTTAATATATGCTGTCCCTATGTATTGCTTTAGTCTGATGTTTTGCTCTGTCTCTCTGAAAATGGTGTTTCTGTGGTGTAGCCCTGGCAATAGTTTTGGCTGTATGGATTCCCTTCTCAAAATATTTAATTTGTTTGGTCTCATATTTCTTGAAATCACTTTTTTAAAAAAAAAAAAAAAAAAACAAAAAAAAAAAAACCTGTGCAATACATATTACCATGTATGGCACCAGAGAAGTACAATATCTTGACTGTGAACTCTCATATCTCTGGAGATGTAAACATAATGCACTCAACTTTTTCCACAGTACTTCTCAAATAATTGTTAAATTGGTAGCTGTGGAGAAGATCATGTGAGGATTAATTTTTTTATACACATTGGTCCTTGTTTTTTCATTAATCCGTCAGCTGCAAAAATAAGTCTGGTTTTGTGTATGTTGGTGTTGCACATGAGAAGCATTACTTAACTTGTTACCTAGTTGACCTTAAGAAAATTTCATTGAAAAATACAGATGTTTGAAATGTCACTGAATGAATAGCTACCTGCTTTAGACATAAAACAGAACAGCTGACTGTTCTGAATGAAATAAAAGCTTTTATTTTTTTAATTTTGTATGAAAAGAGAGGAATTTCTGTGTTCTCCTTGCTTGAAGTACATTGACGGTGGGGTAGACTGTTGTGGTTGAATGGTACAGTATTTAGTTCTGTTGTATCTCATTTTAAGTGATGTCTCTTATCTGAGCTACCCTCATCTCTCTGGGGCTAAGGGCAACACCATTACTGGGGACCTGATGTCCCTCTGATCCACTGCCAAAAATTACTTACATTGAAGAGCAGGAATATAGAGGAGGAGAGATATTTAATTCCATTTTAATTTCTGTGGGAATATATTTTGTCTATGCTGCTTTTTTCCACACTATGACCCACATTTGCACTTTTCAAGTTACTACATTGATGTAAGATAAATCCAAAGAGGATGATAAACTAGACAAAGCATTGGAAAGCTAGAAAATGCCCATAGTAATGAAAGAATCTAGTAATAACAGTTAAGAATGGGCATGTAAATTGCAGAGACCTTTCAAGCAAAGAGGAAGGCAGTTACTGAAAGCCTCAACTTCTGTGGAGGTGATGGTCATAACCAATATTCCAGTGTGTCAGAACCTTTCAGAGTGTCATCACAAAAATTACACTGTGATGCTGAGGGCCAGTTGCCTTCAAGCTCAGATCATGTATCTTAAGAGTTTATTTCTGTGAAAGGACTACTGTGGATGTTTTACTCAGAATGATTTCTCTACATATTGCCATAGAGATACCTAATGTTAAGAATATAGACTTGTTTCACAAAACAGTCACAAGCTTCTGAAAGTATGTGATATATGTCACCTGTTAGGAGAAATCAGTTCCCACAGAACAGCAACAGTGTTCCAGCTAAGTATGCTGTCACAGGACAGTGGTTTTGTAGTCTACCAATAGAGAGCCTCCAGGTTGGATCTCACTTGGATATGGAGTTCCTTGTATTTGATCCTGCGAAGTCTAAAATACATTGCTTCCCATTTCTTAACATACTGAGATGAATGATGAGTTAGTGAAACACAGTTCAAATAAAATAAAAGACTTTGTGCTAATATTGAGTTTTAGCAATCCAATTATCAAATTTATTGAAGCACATTAAGGAATGCAGTAATTACATATTAAATAGTGGTAGAATCTAGGAAAGGAGAGTAGCTGTAAGAGTCCGAAACACAAAAATATGAAATATGGATATGAATGTAAATGTGATTTATGTCTGTGGAGGACTTCTTCATCTCCAGTGGCATACTGCTGTAGTTATGGAAGCCTAGGGATAGAAATAAAAAAAATTTGTATAAAAAAATAATAGTTCTTGTTAACATACACTGAAACAATCTATCAAATATCTAGATGACTGAGAAAGAACTATGCTCTCTGTGTATCTTTCCAGCATCTTGAGACAATAAAAAGATAACAATAACTTGTTTCATTTTACTCAGTGCATTGTGTGCATTCTAACCATACCAACCCTCTTGGGTTTGAATGTAGTCATACATTTTTGATAGACATGCATTGAATTAGAAAATAAATAAGTGCAAAATTGCTTAGTTAGAAACAACCAACTGCGAACAAAAATAGAATATAAGACAAAGATAGGAAAGGTGTAGGCTACATGGAGACTTCCTGGGTAATAGTAATGTAGTGTTGGGTTATATGCAGAGTAAAGCATGTGTCAGTTTCAGAAAGATGGTAGTCATGAACTCATGCAGCTCAGGGAGATGTTACATGATTGAAAAGGTCATCCACATTTTATAGATGAAAATGTTTTTATGTGAATAGAATTGCCGGCTAACTAAGCACGTCTTCCTTGTGTGTTTGAATAATTAAATGTATACTATGATTCTTATACTATTCAGGGCCCAAACTGGACAATGGAGAAAGCAAGCATATTTTTGCTGAGCTGGTAGGTAAACAGTATGAACAAGTCAGAAGCAAATACACTTCCTTTTTACAGCTGAAAATAGCCTGGCTGATTCATTCACCTTGCAACTCCTACCCTTGAGTAAATCACAATTTCTCTTGTAAATAGTTGGAACTTCAGCTGAATAGAAAAATGCACTCATAGATACCATGTTCTCTCTCTCTGAAGCATTTCCTGATTCTACAGAGAGATTCTCAAAATTTACTTTTTATGTCTTGGTATTCAGAGATTTTCAACATCATATTTTAATAGTTACGTATTAACAGACTTAATTTTATTTTTTCCGAAAATTACCCTATGAATATTCAGATTTCAAATGTAGGCCTGTTCTAGGTTGTTCTTGCATATGTTCTATCCATCATATAGGTATACCTCTGTAAATATGTTTCCCTAAACTGTAGCACATTTTCTTTTGTTTTTATTTGTTATATAATTAATCCAGTTATCTTTTAAGCTGACAACTGTATAAAAATGTTCCAGCTTTCTCTGAGTATTTTAATGGAGTATATTGGTATTTCCCATCTTCTGCAGCCTTGATAGTCACGAAAGGATCACTTGAGTTTTTACAACGACAAGCAGAACATGAGAACATGCTCAAATAGCACTCTATGAAATTGATGATGATGGCAGACAAACTAAAGGATCTGATTTTAGCTGAAACAGCTGTAATGTATTCATATAATCTGTGTGTTATTATTTGGCTGATCATGGGCTAAGTACATGTCATTTGTACCTTGGCAGCCCACCTGGAAATTACAGTTGTCTGTGGATTAAATGTGAAGAAGAAAATCTTGTTCTGAAACTATTTTCTAATAGCAATTTGTAAAGGAGATTAATATCTGAACATATTTTGCCAGAGAGAGCTATAGTGTATGGATAAAATCACAGATTGAGCTGGAGTCTCAAAAGTCTGATTCTAATCAAAAGAGAGTATCTTTAGTTTTGAAAGATTGTTCTTCAGTAGAGAGGCTTGAGAATGGATTTGCATCAGAAGCTACATGCATATTGCTCAACATCAATATGGTATCTTTCTCTGATTTTGTGAGAAAAAACAAACTTTGCAACAGTGCCAGGATCTCATAATGAAAAGACTGAGGGAGGTATAAGGTCATCTTTAGAATAAGCATTGTATGCCTTACTGGGCTATTTTGTTTAAAGTGTTGATTATTGTAGCTAAATATTTCTCTTAAACCTTCCCTCCAGCATCAACTTCAGTGTGTGACACAGAAAACACCTTAAATTCACTGACATACTGGAAAGTATTTCTGCCTGGTTTTATTTATAATGTGTTCTCTTAATTAAATCTCCTTTCATTTCGTTGAAACATATTGCCCTTTATCAAAATTAATTCAATGCTTTCAGAAAAAGACTTTTTTTTTTTTTTAAAAATTCAATTGGCATCACTTTATAGATTATCAAATATCCAGGAAAATGTTAGAATTTGTTAAAACAGTGTCTCCTGTTAACTTTCATATTGCACTTTGATCTTTGTTGAGTGAGGTCTCAACATTTACTGCTGATTTCAGAAAGCAAGAGTAGATGGCCACAACTGATTGCCTTGTGTTGAGTCTAAAACTGAATGTAGTGATGTTAGCCAGCAAGTGGGTGGGTTTATGTGGACACTGACTTTCCTTTTTTATGAGGGCATATTTGTTGCTCTGTGAAGGAGGAGTAATCTTAAAGCATTCTGGATTTCTTTTGACTCCTTTGGTCCTTCTGTATCACCAGGTAATTGTAAGACCTGATTCTTTCTTCGAGATCTAACTAGTGAGAACTGTGATTTAATCACTTCCAGAGCAGTTAAAAACCCCTCCACCTATTACTGCTGTAGAGTTGCCTAGAAACTCTTAAGGCTTCAAAGCCAGGGAAAACCAAAGGGATTTTTTTTTCTTGTGCCCAGCTCTCTAGTTGTTGCTAAGTCAGTTTGGGATTTTATTCAAGTTTCTGATCTACATCCCTACAGCTCTTTCTGGTAATACTTCTCTCTTTCCGGTGAAAAGAAAATTTGGCTTTTAGTTCAGTGGGCAGGATTAGCAGGGACAAGATGCATTCCGTTGAGAGAGCCCTTGGATGTGGGATTCACTGCAGCTGGAGATCCATCTTAGCCAGTCTTGACTCCTGTAGGGTAGGATAAAAGACTCATCTCTTTATTCTCCCTTTCCCCAGCTTGGATTGTAGGCAGCTTCTAGTAACAGTGTTCTGGACATTGTCTTGTTTTGTTCCATTTTTAAAATGAGCTGCTGCACTGTAGGGACACATACTGAACTTTACTTCTGTGTAAACAGCCATCATAGAAAGGAACAGGAAGAGAAGAAATACTTTGAAGGACTTTGTTCAGTTACGCTTCATTTGGAGACTTATTTGTAACATTGGTAAAGGCATGATGCATTCATATATTACCAATCGTTAAGCAATTATCACATATAGTTTGTGAACAGTCAATACTTAAAGCAGACTAAATTCCTCAGGTGTAAATAAAAATCAGTGTCCTCTTTTTGACAGATTTCCTATTGACTGCAGTTGTTAAATGTGTATTTGTAACTCCATCAAGTACAAAAATTATGAGGAGATTTAGTTGATCTTTACAAGATTGTTATGGCAGTATTTTTCTAATCTATCTGCATATCAGAGAATGATGAAGGTCAGAGTGGAAGCACGATCAAAAGAGAATGATGGGGAAAGGGGAGATTGAAACAATCAAAGAGAGGATACAATCAAGGAGAGGAGCATTTAGAAGGAAAGTTAGGGAGTGTTACAGAAAGCCATAGATGGAAAGTAGGGAAAAGGAAAAGTTCTTAGATGAAGAGGGAAGATGACATAGATTATGCAAAGGGCCCTGTCTTTTTCCTGTGTTCATGGGCCCGAAATTCTCTTGCCAACTTTGATTGTCATCAATAAAACTGCTTCCTCACAATTACCATATGTATCTGGAAGGTAGCCACACTCCATGTTTAACCACAGTACATGCTTTGGAAATTTCATTTAAATGTCAAAACTGTCTGTTTGAATTGAATTGGATTCTATTTAACTGTTTGCTTTTATCTAAGTAAACTTGCAGCATAAAAATATCTGCTGATTTTTCTAACTTTTAACCTCTTCTTCTCCATTTCTTACTTTCTGCAGTGTCAAAATGCATTTTGATTTTTTTTATGTGCCTCGCACACACAGATACACATACACATTAATAGAAGAAGGGTGAAGGGAGGCTGGAATTTTGCAGAGTGCTCCAAATTGGCCTGAACTCTGTATTTAAATTGTACTAATGGCATGGCATTGAACTATCATATGTAGCAGGACAGTGATCCATAAAATCCAGTCCTCCCTTTGGATCATCTGACTCCAGTGTTCATGATCACCAGGATGTCCCAATACATAGGTAGAACCACCTCTCAGCCTTTTGTCTTGCACCCTTTTTAGGTTTTCTTTGAGCCTCATGGAGGGCAGACAAAAGTGGGTTGCTTACATTTTTGCATATCTAACAATAATATTCATCAATGTTCTAAAAAGACCTCCTTTAACTGATCTTTTCTTACTCATCCAAATACTTTAGAACTACCTCAAATTTTGAATTAGTTTGTTAGCCGTTCTCCAGCAGTATCATCTGTATGCATCTTACTGGAGGACTTCTCAGATCTTTATCTATTACTAACTGGAAAAACAGCTGGTGCCAAAGCTATCCCATATGGCAGATCCTCATAGCGACATGAGTGCTTATGCAGATATAATAATGAATGAAAAATGAAGAGATTAATTGATGATAAATAGCATGGCAGAAAGGCTTTAGGGGATTGTCATTTGTATGGATCACACAAACAGTTCTGACCTGGCTGTTCAATACAAGGGCAAGGTCTTTCATTTATGCTTATCATTATGGTTGACCACAGTTTGGTGTAGTGTCATTTGGGCAGGCAGCTCTGAATAACTTCTTGTCTCAAGAATAAGCTGAATTCCATTGTTTGTCTTTGGTTTTCCATACTACATGTTTTTGAATAACTTTGGAATGCAGAGTAATATAACATATAGCCCTTAGTGTGTTTCTTCCATTTTTACCACTTTCCTGCTAAAGATTTCTCGCTTCAAGCCATGCCTTGCCTGTTTTAACATCTAACCTTCTGTCCCACTGGTTCCATTATCTTTCATCAGCTATGCTTTTAGTGTTTCATCTCTCACTTGGTGTTCTCTTCAGCTTTTTGCTCTCTTTCTTTCAACCCACAGTATAAAGTGAACTACAGATGCTTCAATGTTAAGCATCTTTCCAGCACCCAGAAAACGTGAATGCTTTATCTGATTTTCCTTCTCTCCTTGTCTCTAAACCCCTACCATCTGTAGTTCTTCCCTTACTTGTTACATATTCTTTTTCACTATTTTTCTCAACCTAAATCCCAGAAGTAATTTTACCTTCTTTCATTGACATGTCAAGTATCTGCCAGTCCTGCACTTCCCTTCTTCTGCCCTTTCCCTGTTTGTGTACTTCTGTAGTGTGAATTCAATGAGTCTTTTACCAGTCTTCATCATTAGTTTCTTCTTCCATGAAAGTCTTCACTGTTGCCCTTCAGTTTTCCTTCCTCATCTTACACAATACACAAAGCACAAATACAGCCACCATCTCTATACCAACTGTCCTCTCTCTCCATTCACAGGCTGGCTCTTTGCCTTCAAACCAAAGTTCAGGCAGTCTTTCTGATGTTTTCACAATGGTAACTTTCACTCTCCTCAGGCTCAGCATGATGTAAACAGATCTCACATTCACTATTTTTGTCTAGGTTTTATTTCTTGGTGCTTCTGTAAAGCAATTTATCATTCAGGCACATTATTCAAAACAATTATTCTCTTTTTAGAAATATCACTGAGTTCTCACTTCCATGGTGTATGTGCCTGTGAAAATCTCAGGCTCTTTGCAGCCTTGGATCAATTATTCCATCTTCCCTTTCATTACTCTTGACAATTGCTGTCTTTACCCATAAGTGCCCATCTCAAACACAGCTAGGGGGGATGTTTTCCTGCCCATTATTTTCCACTTTCTGCTTTTTCCAACATGAGGAGCTTGGTTTTTGGTTTCAAAGCTTTTCATGGGAAATCACCAGTTATTCTTCAATTGTTCCTTTTCATACTTTCACCAGCAATTGGTAGTTCTATGCAAGCAACCACGTTCATGCTTTTTTCCTGTGATAGTTTTGATGTACTGCTTGCATGACACTTGCTGTTATCTGTGCCAGTCATCTCCGCATCCTGAAATCATGTTATCATGGCATCCCACTTTTGTCTTTATCAATCACATATTATTTAGATGGTATGCACCTGTAAAGTCTCTTCATATGTCAGTGCTATGATTGTTTCCTTGCCAAAGCTCCATGTAAAATTTTGAAACCACTGAGGCTAGGACTTTCCTTCATGATGTAAGAGTAGTAGTATTCCATTTATACTGATTTAACCTTCTGCTGTGAAACTTCTGAAGACAGAAAATGGCTCTAAAGGACTGGTGAAGGAGCCAAGATTACATGAAACTGTAATATTGTCACAAATTGGCATAGTTCAGTACCAATCTCAGACACTTTTGGACATATCAGCATTTTTAGTTTTTCACCCGCATCTTGAAGCAATTTTTTTTTAAACTTCCTCTATGGAGGTTTTTGCATTTCTTTTCAGGCAGAATTATCTTGATGTGTTTGTGCTCAGTTCTGTAACTATGAGCTGATGCTTTGCTGAACCTACAATAAAAACAACTAGTGCTGTTTGATAGTACTGCCTTTGGGATAGGAATAGACAATTCATTGTTTTCTTTCGAATTCTCTTTCCTGTAATTTTTAGTCATTCTTTTTACTTTTTAGTTTAAATCTTTATTTTTTACATAAATTCACTTTTCGTACTTCTGATTAGTTTTTTTTTTTTTCACTTCAAGCTAACATGTCCAATCCTATGATATTCTGCAATTCTATCATCTAACTATTCAATATACTTCAGGATAAAACATTTCCATGTATTGAGTTTGTCTTGTGAATGATGCAGTACTCATTTTAATGTTTTTGTCTAGCTGCCTATAGGCACATAGCCTTTTGTCTAAAGCCTTTGTTTTACAGACACATGCTTCTGTAAAAAGTCTGTAGTAGATTTCATGTTCTCTAAAGGAACTGTCCCTTAAAAATAGTCAATATATGTGGCTTCTATATTTTTAAGTGTCAGAGCTCTTTTTCGCCTTGATTTGCTAAAAATACATTAAATACAGATCTACTGATACCTTTATGATGTGACTAATTGTTTAAATTTCTTTTATCAAGTGTTCTTTGGACTAAAATCAACCCCAAGAAGACTCTGAGCTACCTCTACTTCAACACTATCTGCCTTAATTTTTTCTATTGAAGTTATTTCTCCACCTTTTAGCTTTTTACTCTTGTAAAATAAGCAGCACTGAACAGACCACACTCAGGAGAGTTGAAAAGTTGGTGAATTCTGTCAGCTATATGCAGCAGCCTCCCAGGATATAGCTGGGTATCCTTATACCCTTCCATGTCCATCCAACATCCCTTCGACAGCTCCCCGTAAGTGAGGAAGAACACTCAGCTAGTACCTTCCTGCTGTTAAAAGTGATGTGGAAGATTTTGTCCATTTAATCTCCCAATATTACCATGAGACATGAGCATCTAGACTTTCTTCTTACCCTAAGTGATGGTCTGAAGCTATCATGCCCGGTGTTTGTACATTCTGGTGTTTTTCCTTTATGTTTTCATGAGATTACCTAGCACTTTATTTTGTTGCTTTACCTCCTTTTTAACTGCAGTAATATATAGCTGAGCTTCAGATTTGTATTTTAGTTCAAGATACTTTCTGAATTCAGTTCACATAATTCAAGATGGTTTTTGTACAGCAACTCTACAGCCTTTTTGCAGAGCTCCACTAAGACCTCACTAAGAACACTTAAAGTAGCAGAGTTCCTGTTTCCTCACAGAGTATATGTATATGGGTTTGTATCTTTATCTTGTCATAGCAATAAATTCCTCCCTGGTTTACTTATTTTTTCCATTTTCAAAGTTTTTACAATTCAAGGGGGAAAGAAATGAAGTTATACCAGGAATGAGGCTGATGTTTTTCTTTGCCAGGGGCATTGCATTTCAAAAATGAAAAAGCTCTTTGGAAACATTCTGCTTTCCAGTTACTTACAGAGTGATTCACGTGTCTAAACAAAACATATGCATTTAATGCCAATTCAGATGCCTTCAGGTATCTAAGACATCTGCAGGGTAATACAGTATGACACAGGACTACCAGGAGCCCTCCATCTGTCTGGAGCAGCATCACACACAAGTCCAAAAGGAGTACACTGACAATTTTAAAGTGGTAATAGAAACCATGTGTAGGCAGCTGAATTAGGATACACACCGGTTTCAACATGAGAACCATCTGGCCTATACGCAGTGCTTTCTGTGCCCACCTTACAGAGTTGCACAGTTTAGCAAGAAAGATTTTTGATGGCAAACATTGAGAATAGAGATTGACTGGAAGCATTGTGCTTCTTGTAGATCAGGTTGAACTTGGGTGCAGAGCTGCAGGGAGGGACATTGCCTGCTCTTGGGAGTAAGTAGGCCTTTTGTAGGTCTGTTACCTCAACACAAATACTCACTGATTCAAACACAACCTTCTTTTAAGTCATTTCACTACTGTTTTGTATCTAAGGTTGTGAATGCATTTTCCATAGTTTACATTTCACTGTCATGAATCTTTACAGTCCATCAAATTCCAGGATCTGCCATAACGTCTAGAGTAAATTATACATTCATTTATAATTTGATACTGTGAAACAAATTAATTGTGACAAATCCACATATATGTATGGTATGCAGAATTACCACAGAGTAAGTGACCATGCATGTGTTTGTGAGTTGGTACAGGATCACTGATGATCACTAAAAATTGATTCATCAGAATTACAAGACTGTTTACATCTAGAGGAAAATTGAAGAATGTTGGTGAGATGCCTGATTTATCTCTGATGAAAACCTGAAAATGTACAGAATACTTTGTTGGCTGCTCCTTTCGTTATTGGACTAGTATACTATTTCTGAAAAGCATCCAAAAATATTACAGTTTCTAGCAGAGATTCACAAGAATATAAATTACACTGTTATTTTGAGCTAGGAAATACCTCATGTAGTCAAAAATAGTTATCCACACTTCCTACTTCTTTTTATGGGGGACTTTTATTGCATGTCTACATGGCCAGTTGTCACTGAACTCTATTTTATATGTCCTTTCGCTCCACAGTAAGCTTCTCCCTCTGCATTAGAACTACAGTTTTAAAAAAAATAAAAATAAAAGGTTTATTTTTCAATCAGCCATCTCACTCTTCTATTGCAATTATTTTTTATCAGACCCTAACACTAGACTTAGGACAACAGTCATAATATTTTTCTGTGTCAAGATGTAGCACAGTAGGAAGCTCTTATTCCAGTGTTGTCAAGGTACAACCTAATGCCTTTCAATGCTGTACGCAGGTTTAAATGAAGGATTAGGCTGCTAATACTAGAAGTAAACATAAACAGAATTAGTGCAGACACTAACCAAGGTCAAAAAAATAAATCTTCAAACAAAAATAGATTATTTGAAAGTTCTCCTGTGATAATTACGTATTAGGTCTCTCCAATCATATAGATCAACCTCCTTCTTTTCCTTCCTCCCCTCTCTTCCCAACTGCAAGTGAGATAATATTTTTTCTTCAGAGAGGGAACTAGAAGGAACTGAGGAGTAAGATAAATATTGAAACAGTTTTTGTGTCTTGTATTTGAAAATGCCATTTCACATTTTTTAAGACCTCTGAGTCAGTCGCAGTTCATACATCAAATACCTTAATTATCAAAAGGCAATATCACTTACTATTCCACCTTAACAGTCACTCTAATTTTCTTCAAGTTACATAGATTTGAGAATCATGTAATTAGGAGAACACAAGCTGCAGTCTTCTTATTCTGTGACAGAACTAAAAATACAAAAAGTGATAAGCAGTCTTGTATACGTATTTGTGATATATAGGTAGCTGTGCTGCAATTTTCTGTGTGGGGATACTTGTTCTCTGTTCAGGGAGTGGGAAACTAAAGTTAGCAGAATGAGTGTTATGAAACCTAATTACTAGTTATTGTGGGGTATTTTCCACTTTGTTACCAAAATCCAGATTTCAAAGGTACTTTCAGTCATTTAAGACTAATTGCACTATACTTGCATAGTGGTAATGTGAGATGCCATGTAGAGTGAAATGCTGTTCTGCAAATACACATTGTATAAACGTAATGCCCTACTGTAGGCAAAGTAAGGGGAATTAAACTCTTTACAGCCATATAGCCTACATAAGTAGCTCATCATCATAAAAAATTACATATGATGTATGGATAATACCACCCTAGTCAAGCCCTGCTGCCCCCCAGCTCTTGGATGCCTACCAAGATGTCATGCAGGACTTGTATGTCTTCATGTTTTCTGGAGTCCCAGAGGAAGTCTGCACATTGCCTGTGCTTCTGGATTTCCAGGATTCCTCTGTTTTCATGGATTTCTCATTTTAGATCTTAAAAAACTGAGAACAGTTGTCAGCTCTTGCAACTGGCACCAATTTTTCATAGGCTCTTCTGTTACTTAAGCACACCTTTTTCCACAGCACCAGCCTTGAAAGTACTTTAGTTCAAATTTCATCCCTTTAGAGAATATGGCTGTTGATGCACATGAACCCAAGCTTTATGGAGCTCATGCCTATGCAAACATACCATCCAGTTTTGGAATTTAATTTTGTTTTTCAGCTGAGCTAAATTTGTGTTTTTATTGTATGGTTTATCATGGCAGTTGTTTTTGTATTATTCCACCTACAGTTGTATTATTCTATTTATTCCAATACAGTTGTATTATTCCAACTACACTTCCATGCATTGTGCTGTGTGTGCTAAACCTGAATAACCACTTCCACTACCATGCAAATATACATAAAAGTATATTCAGTGCTCTTATACTCCATCAATATTACTAATTACGTCAAGGACTTCATCTGCAAAATTTATTAAATATTAATATTTTCCTTTTAGCCCTGCTATTCTTTGCGGTGTATACTCAGAGTGTGTTGGGGGCATACAAGTATTGAAGAACATCTTTTCTACCTCCACCCATGTCTGCAGTTTTTACAGTCTTGTTCATTAGACTTTTCTGTTGGAGAAATAAGCTGCTGTTTCTCACGTGAACCCTGGCTGTTCTGTTTTGGAAGAGTTTGAAAGCAGATGAAGTCTGCATTTTTTGTTCCTCCTTTTTGAGTATGTAACAGAAGTAATCTTGAGTAAGTGTATAAATGAAACATGGGTATAAGAAAGGGCATGAAAAAGGGATGGAAGAAATCTGAAGGTGAAGTTGGAAGCTTGATTTGGGCAAGTTGTGGTTGAGAAGCAGAGAGCAAGAAAGTGGGACAAATTTGTAGAATTTTGAGGGCATGTCACTTTCCAGAGAAAGAGGATCCAGCTCATAAGGCAACTTCTGGCTACGCTGCATGACTTCCCAGAAAAAAATCAGAGTCTGGAATGGAAAAAAATAACAACTTCTTTTTATTTGATCATATATATTCAAAAGGCAGAAGTCAAATAGAATTACCAACTGTATTACTGTAATATATCAGAAATATTTTGGAAACATTTATGGGACTTTTGATAAGCTAGGGAGTTGGCTAAAAAATCGCAGTTAGATATGTTGACTGAAGTAATTTCAGAATAATTTTATCTATTGTCTAGCTGTTTCTTCATATAACATAATTTATGAACAGTGCACCAACGAAGAAAAGTTTGTCTTTTAAAAATATTACTAGCTGGCCATGGCTTAGCCTGAGATGAAGCAATGGGTGAGTAGCAGCAAGAAATTTTTTAGGACTAATATGCATTTAATAAATGGTGATATAACAATTTTCTACATTTTACAGAGTTGTCTTCGCGCAGTCTAGTTTTGGTAGTGAGATTATTCCCAAGGTTCAGTCAACAGTCAATGTAAAATTGTTGTAAACATTTTCACATATATGTCTGCTAAGTAACCAGGTCAAGGAAAATCCTACAGGAAATTTCATGTGACAGGGACGCCTTACAGCTCAAGTTCTTGAGATTTAAATGCATTAGAAAGATGCTAAATAAGAAAAATATATATGCAGAAACATTAAATTATTTGTAATTCTCTCTATTGGTATGCCCCACATCATACTCTGTACTAATAGTCTATACTTATCAGGAATTCCTTTCTTGTGCATTTCTTCTGAGCCAACATGAAGTCAGAACACAGTTGGTATACACGGTTGGAAGCAGTAGCTGGAAAGCACTTTCAATTTATTGAATCTCATAACTTGGCAGATACAAAGATTAAGAACTGTATGGTACCAATGAATTTGCAATGATATTTTAAAAATAATGCTTTTAACATTTTCCTTTCAATTCCTTTCCAAAAACAGGTGGTTATCTTACAGCCAAATAACTAATGCACATTAGTTGTCTCAATTTAAGATCCTAACAGAGAAAAGACATGAGTAATTTTTTTTGCTACAACTGTGTAACTAGGTGAGGTTGACATTACAGCCTGACCTCACCTACCTACATCATGGTCAAAAATTTAATTTCCATTAGGATTTGACAGAAAGCTAGCTAATGCATCCAGTTATCTCATTGTAAAAAAAAAAAAAAAATATTCTTTTTTGACAGTAAAGACATAGCCTAAGTCTACATAGTAAGACAGATGGGGCTAATTGTGTGAGTGAACAGGATTTGGTTCCGTATGGCTCTCAATCAGAGAAGCCATAAGCAGAATGGAGGAAAATAGCAGGAGGTAGTTGAAAAATATGAGAGGGACATTTGGAATAGAAAGAATGAGTATCAGTAAAAAGCAGGTTTATATGCTAATATTAATTCTGGAAAATTTTCTGCCAGCAGATGCATCTTGCTGAAGAACTGTTTCCTTTATTGCAATAACAGATGTATATAATTGTACCCCGAGAAAACGGCATTGGCTAACATCGATCCCATATGCTTTTTGTTTTAAAGGAAAAAAAAAAAAAAAAGGTAGTTATGCTTCAGCCATTCTGCCAACATTAGTTCATTTACAATGTCGAGCTGTTTCTTTTTAATCTAAAAGTTATAACCTGAAACGTTACCTGATTTAAATTTCAAATTCACAGGTCACTATAAACTTTTATAGTGGTGAGCAGATGTTCATGTGAGCTTTACTTAGCTGTAGAGCACCTTAAAAGAAAAACATGTCAATGGAATGTCAAAATTAAAACTCCATAGGAAATGCCAGGGGGCTAAATCTTTCAAAATTGCTGAAGTTTGCTATTAGTTTTGCTGTAACCCCTTGTTCTTTGTCCCTCTGCCTTTACATGAACCACAGACTACTACTGATTGCTTTAGAAATTTATGTTCACTAAGAAAGATAGTTTCAAGACTCAGAGGGAAAGTAGAATTTGCAACACATACGTGGCTTTACTTACACTATATGTTTCTGCACATCCGTGTAGATAGTGTCTTGCTCAAACATAAAAAGACTTGTACCTCTTAAGATGTCACTGCTACTGTATTTGTCCTTGATTAAATGTCTCATGACAGTTAACAATGATCATAACAATTCAAAAAAAAGAAAGAAGCAAATTCTCAGTATCGCACTTTTCAGGGACATACACAGCTGTTTCTTAGCTTGTCAAATGAGGAAGAAAAAAATAGAAAGGTGTAAGAGAATTTATCAAACAAGTTAGCTGTAACTTTGCAATTTTTAACCAAAGTCATTAGCTACAAATATTTGTGTCCAAATTCTTCCCTCAAGGTCATTGTATTCCTAAGTAACTGCAATTTAGGGTTTGCAGTAGTGAGCAACAGATCAGAATCAGGTCCTCAGAGTTTGGGCCATTCACTTGACTACAGGTATTGCAAGTGTCAAAGCTATGAATAATTTCATAACCTGAGCTGAAGTATTATGATTTATTTGTGCTTATCTCTCACCAAAACATACAGGCTCAAAATGACAGTTCATGTCAAAGTCATTGTATACATTCTAGTGGGTCATAAAACCAGTTTTATCAGTATGTTTGTATGCTGAGAATAACTCAGGGCCTTGACATTCTTCATTTAAGGACAAAACTCTGTCTCTGGCACAGTCTTGAGCACGGATTCATGACACCCCCCCTCACACCACAGCCTGTTTCAGAGGACAGCAGGCTGATGCTCAATCCAGCAGCATTATCAACACTCTCCTGCCTTTGTCTTTTCATACCGGGCAGGAAAACAGCACAAGAAATGTAATGGCCTTTGTGAAAGAATAATAGAAGGAACAAAGAAGGTTTTGCTCTGGCCTAGGAATGCCCATGCACAGTGCAGAGCTGCCTGAATGTAGCACTCTCACTCCATCTGGAAGGTTTCCGAGAATGAGCTTGGATTTTGTTTGGAACAAGAATATTCCAGCATATGAAGCATCTTCACAATGCTCTCCTCCTAATGGATAACATTCAAGTATTTCCAAGTGAACATTCCTCTTAAATTCCGCTCAGTCCAAATCAGCATGTGCATTTGGATGGCCACAGCCAGATGAAGGTCACTGTTAAAGAAGGCCTGCTCATGTTCCCATTTCAGTGAAAACAGAGTTCAGGCTCTAATTTAGCAGAACCTATGATGCCAACTCAGTGTCTTCTCTGGCTCGAAACTGTTCCCCATATATTCTGAATAAAAACCTGTTATTTCTTATCTTGGCATATTTTTATGTGGTTTTATAGGGCTGTAAACCTTCTTATTTTCATATCCAGAGGTTTGCTTAATTTTACTGCTGGAATATAGATAGTGCTCTCCTTTTCTTATTATGAGACACTGCATCATCACCACTTTATCCACTGCAGCTTCCTTCTTTGAATATTGCTTTTCATCCTGTTGAGTTTGCTTGGGAATCAAATACCAAATCTAATATGATTTTAGGTGTATTAACCACAGATACATTGATGTTTAGACACTGTGAAGGATTGAAAGAAACAGTGCATGAGGAAGCTAATAATGGGCCATGGCTCCAGTTATTCCACTGACATATCGTTGTGATCTGGATCATCCCTTGGATCTCATTTACACCAAATATTTGTGCGCCTGTCAGGAGAGGACGGTGTGGAGGCAGTAACAACCAGTGGTGGAAAGGAGGTAGGGTTGCTTCTGTCAGTGACATTGGCTAACAGCGTTACATTATGACACCCTGACACTTTTCATAGTATGATAACTGTTAATTAGAATCATATTGCAGAGTAGCTTCACAGGCAAATAAGTTAATGAAGACCTGTTGGCAGGATCTGAAGAGGCATAGCAAAGGCTATAACACCACTTCCCATTGAAGATTTTATTCTAGTTTCAGGCCTTCATCCCCTTGTTATTTTGTCTCCATAAAGACCCAAGGAAGAAAACAGTCACATGATTCAGGTATGTATATCGTGCTGTCTGGCTTCCTTCTGTCATCAATCATCACTTCATTATTCTATGTATATAGCTCTTTTAATTCCTTCCTTTCTCCTTCTGACCACCTGATCCATTTTCTTCTCCTTCCTCAAGTCTCTCTGGTCTATCTCTATTTTTTTTCTATATAAACAATGCTCCAAAACAATGTATGATATGCACAGTAGAGATCAATATTTAGAATTCTTTGGCAATTGAGCATACAGTTTTTCTGTTAAGCTGTGATGAGAACCAGCCGTTTGTAACTTTTTTTTAAACTTAAGTGTTAAATTCCCTTTCTAATATTTGCTGACAAAATCGTAAACTGAAATCAGGCCAACAAAACAGGTCTTCCTTTAAAAAGTGGCAGCCTTGAACTCTGTCTTCCCATCACCTCTTTAATTCTGCCTCTAGCAAATGTTGTACAGAAGATCATATTTTAAATCAGTTGTTGAGAGTGATTCTTGACTTTAAGTTGAAGGTCAGAAATTATCCCTCATTTACAAGAAATGCATTTCATTATTCCAATAGACTTCAAGTTCAATGTCACTGAATAACAGGCCACTGACACTCCAGTTTGCCTGTGTATAGTATGTTACAGTTAGCATTTTTCATTATGGTTGTAAATTGCTCTGATAGGAAAGGCTGCCATAAGCCTGTGTATACATCCAGCTTAGTTGCATATTAACCAGTGAGCTGGAGCATGGGCTTCTTAATATGACTGCTCTGGCCCATTGCCCAAGGCACCAGCTTAGTTGTATCAAAGCGCTTGAGCATTACATTTCCCTTTTCACCAAACTTATTGACACAGAAGAATTTTAACATATAGCCTTTGTTATCCTATTTATTCTTCCCTAAGTGCCTTCCTGAAAATTTAATGCTCAGATTTCTTATTAGGATGAAACATTCTGGAGAAACTGCACGGGTATATTTCCTAGCTGTAAGATAAGCTTATTTAACACTATCCCCCAGACCAGAGGGCCTGTGGGCTTCAGGGTGTCTGCTCGGGAGGGTGAAACTCCGTGCTGCTGCTGTCACCCACACAACACAGAAAACTCATAACCCAAGGAGAGAAGATGAGCGAGAATGGAACTTACTCAAGTTCCCTTTCTGTGCTCCTGCATGGCTCCTGGCATAACTGAAAAGCCCTAAGGGACCAGTCTCCCTTAGTCTGCCAAGCATGTCCTCTTTCATGGCTATGTTGGAAGTGGTTCAGACGGATCATGTCAAACCATCTGTTGAAATCACAACTGTCTCCTAGCTTGCTAGCTACAGCTTGCCTCTGGCAAGCTCTGTTCTGCTTTGTGTCTCTAGGGCCACATTGCCTACACTTGGATTAGCAGGAGACTCCTCCACAGCAAGACATTAAGCCCACTTCAGCTTGGATATGGAAGTCCTTGCTTGGACTCAGATATCCCTGCTTTGTTTTCATGCTTCCTATGCCCACCGCCCAGCTGATGGAAGACTGTTTCATAATATTGAAAGGACAGCAAGTTCTGCTACACCTGGAGTAGTGACTCAGTCTCCAGCACCGCAGCATGGGCAAGGCAGTCTCTCTGGTGCCACTCCAAAGAGACCTACAGGTAGTTGTTCTGCAGTTCCTTTACATGCTGTCTTTACTGGACGACTATTTTAATTAGAAGCAGAGCTTGCAGGCTGTTTTTTACATAGTCCTTTTTGTCTGCAAAAAAGACACTGAGCAAAGCATATATCCTCCCCTTTTCCCAAGGCGTTGCTTGTAGAACTGCAGAGCAGCTAATAACACCTAACATGTTAGTGGGAAGCTGAAACCAAATTGTCTACTCATAAAAGGCCTTAATCAACATGTCAGACATGTCAGGAGTTGTGTCTGTGTCGACTTCTTTCTACAGTCCTTCCCTATCTAAGGAGCAGTCCTTTCTCATGCAAATAGCCCCCAAAGCCTATTTGGTTTCCTGAGTGAGTAATGCCATTCAGGACTGGCCCTGCTTCCTCTCACAGAAATCATGGCTCCTACACCCAGATAAACTTCTACCATTTTAATGAGCAAAAGGCACACTTTTCAAAATATTCTATGCCAGTTCTTCAAACATTTCAGCTACAAGGAGGATGTAATTATACACGCTCATTGACAGCTATCAATCTCAGATTGCCGTCTCAAAAAAAACAGAACCTAACCATCAAAGTGCAAAACTGTTTATACATGAGCATAGAGTTTTGAAAATTGGTTAAAGCTAGAAAAATAACCTAACTTCATTGAAGCACACGGGAGTTATTATAAATCAGGCATAAATTATTAAAAGAACATACGAATGTATAGAAAGGTAAATTCTGGCCATTTGCTGCTCAATAAAATAGACTGTTAGCTAGATAATGGAATCATAAAACACTGGTTGTATTTTTCTATACATTTTCAGGAAGGGAAATATAAACCTATTTTTGTTTTTTAACCAGATTTTTCAAATTTTATATTTTTAATAGATTCAGTCAGTTGGCAAAAGAGCTTTAGGAAAAAAGATTGATCCTTTCTTCCCCATTCAAGTTATCTCAGTGAATTAGACAAAATAACTGATGCTAGTTAGGTAAAATGTAGAATAATTAACACAAGCTGCCTGGGTCAGGCCCATAGAGATCATTGGGTTCGGGAGAAAAAGGGCTATTTTTTAATCAAAGAGTAGCATTCACTACAGATCATACCAAAGGTGAGGAGTGTTTGTAGCCAACTTCAACAGTACCTTTATTTTATTCAAAATGTGCTGTCTTTTGAACTAAATCTTTGAACTGATTTTAAAGTTAAACTAGCAACTAAGTGATTATTTAGTTCAATTAAAATACTAATTTATTTAAAATACCAACTCAGTAATGAAAAATAACTGCATGGTGTACTGAAGCACTAATACTTGAAGAAACGATTTACCAGTTCATGTAAAACAACTCATAATTCTGCTGCAGAAATGTAACTGTCACACCTTTTCACTACATCCTGCATACCTGGCACACTGAATCAATGGATATTAAGGTTGTGTGTTTAAGGGGTACTGGACTAATTTCAATCATCCATGACTGAAATGCACTCTCTTATGGTGTCTTATGTTGCTTTCCATATCTCAAAGTTCTGTGTGAATATTTTTAGCCTGCTTATTAATTAATTGCACGCAGACACATGTGCCAACTCACCAATTCAGCAAGTGGCACCTTAGAATGAGGATGATTTGTTTTAGTGCAATCTGTGTTAATCTGCAGTGGTATCATCTGAGAGAGGGAATATAAGTAAGGATGCTTTGCTTGATGTTTATTACTTTTTTTCAAATAATAAAGGTTTTTAAACATCTATTTAAAAATCACTAGAAAAGAGAGGTTATAGTACTTTACCCAAGAGATATAGCTCAGATGTCTGACACCATCTTCAGATAAAATGCAAGATGTGTACAAAACTCAAGTCTGCAATAATGAAATTTTTGTTCTAATGAATTTAGACCATATATTAGCTAAGCTTTTAACTTCTCTACTGTTCCCAAACAGACATCCATAAAATTTCTCAGGGATCAATTATTTCTCTAGGTTTTTGTTCTTGTTGTTGTTGTTTTCAGGGTAATACATTTTAATGACATTTTTCAGACATTTTAAGACTAGCTTCTTAATATTTTATAAAATGGAATGCAGGGAAAAGACAAAACTGTGCAGTTCCCAGTGCTAAATTGGAAGAAAGAATTCAACTCATTTTGTAGTATCACAGCTTTAGGTTTGAGATTTTTCTTAAGATCTGGAATCCCACCTATCAGAGGATCATCACATTCTGGTGTTAAAAAAGATATTCATAATTCAGCTTATCGCATTTTAAACACTACTGAGGTTTATAGTGAAAAACTATGGTGATGTAGAACAAAACATTGGTCAATAGTAACAGTGACAGACTAGAGGAATTACTCTATGCTACAGATCATTTTTTTCAATATCAAGCCTTTTTCACACAAATTTTAACTTTTATTTTGCTTTTATTACAACATATAAAATAATCATAGTGCTGCATCTCCCTTTACAACCCAATGATAGATTTCTGAAGAAGATTTTAACAGTTTGGCCACCTGAGGCCACAGAAACTTTAAGGACCCAATTTGAAATCCACTGCACTGAATGGAAAGACTTCTTTGACTTGAGTTTGTCCAAGCATGGAGCTGCAAGAGATGTAGCGTGGGATCTAGACTGATCCTGACTGTATCCAATCATTTTTTTCTGTGTAAGTCACTGTAAAGCACCTTTGATTCAATTGCTCATGAATGTAAGAGGTGGTATATAGAGTGAAAAACAGTGAAAGTGTCAGGATGCTTGGAAGTCAGTCATGCCTCTGATTTTTGTACCACTCAATATTGCAAACTAGCAGATCCTGACAGTCACTTCCTACCTGCTTCTTGCTATACTTGCTCTTCAGGAAGAGCGGGAGGAGAATAGCACAGAGCAAAATAGTACCCGCTTTATCATTTCCACTGGAATAATAAGAAAATTTTGCTGAGATGTGGGATATGGATTTTCATCAGCTTTTGGTCAAGAATGTTACCAAGATGACAGGAAAACTGATGACTAGGAAAAGTATTCTATTCAAAGTTTAGGAAAGGTAATAAAAAATGTAGAAGACAATAGCTGAAATCCCTGCTTTGGCACTGTGAACCATAAAGGACATTTCTTACTAATTTTACATAAAAAAAAATACTGAGGATTGCATCTTGTTCACATTTATTCTAGGAAAATTCCAATGACTTTTGGAGGAATAAAGCCAATTCTTTTCCAGGGAAATGTTCTGTGATTCTGTAACTGAGGATTTCAGTAAGTATGGTTTCACTTCACTAGTTTTTAGAATCATCCTTTAGATTTTTTACAGAGCAGATATATGACTTTTTAAAGTATCTTATTTTTCTCAGCTTCTAGAATATGATCAAAAAACAGTGAGAAAGGATTATACACATAAACACAGACAGGATTTAACCTTGGGTTTTGATTCAGATCTTTATTTTAAAAGCCATCTATACGGTTTCTAAAGAGAAGAAAAATAACATGTATATTTTCAAACATTAGAATATACCCTTGAGATGAAAATTTGCCAACTCAGTTCTTGTAAGGTTCCCTCAACTCCAATTGAAATCAAAGGGGCACGTGCTTAAACACTTTCCAGGAGAGAGATATTTTCTTGAATTAGTCATAATGAAAATGAATTAATTTTGGTCTACTTCCCAGTATTCCCCTAGAGTCAGAGGTTTTATATTTTCCTCCCAACTGTAGTCTGGGTGAGATTTTGTGCCTGCAGTTTTTGAACTATGAGGTTTCATAGTCAGTAAAACCTATTTCTGCTTGGTGAAACCTTCTGCTTTGCCAGACTGGTCTTAAAGAAGGAAAAAAAGAACTATGCCACAATACTGGAAGTAATGTTTTCAAGAGATTATATTTGTGTGTATGCATGTAAATTGCACTGAAAGAGAGCAGCTGATGTCTCAACGTTAATTTTTTAACTTCTGTGTACCAGCTATAAGGCGGTAAATCTAATTCATTAACAAAAATACAGGAGCTCTAGAGTGAATGATATAGGAACAGTACTGCCACCTTGCTGGAGGAACAAAATAATGTGATTTATGTCTCTCTACATTGTTTGGATAGCCTAGAATTATCATAATTAAATATGGTAATAACCTGGTAATTAACAGCAATTTCTTTTATCAATGTGGAAATAGCATTACAGAAGCAGCACTGACCTACAATTTTTTTCACAAGTTCTGCAGCTATTGTCACTATATTTCTAATTACTCTTGCAGTCACCCAAACTATTTCAGAGCAGTTACTGAGATGATGTCAAAGCACCCCAGATCATTTTATTTTCTTGATCAACTGATTAAAAGGTCAGAACCGTCAAAAATCATTAACCATGATGAGACAAGCATGGTGCATTGAAGAGGTAATTAGAACTATCATCTGCCACTAGATAACTTCTGGGAATATAAATGTGTGTAAAGAGGCAGAATTTTAAAAAAGAAAGCAAGGTTGTTATTACTTTAGACTACTCATCTGTAATTAAAACTGATTTTAAAATATAGCAAAAGTAAAGATGGTGAACAAAATGCAAAGCAACCACATTTGTTGCTTGACCTATCTATTAATTGCTATTGACATCAGTTTTTTATGTGCCTCCTCCACATCATAGGGGAGAATGAAGTCTTAGAGATTCAGAGACTAGCTGGTGGCAGTTTTAGTTTGATCCTGGATTTCTCCTTCTTGTTCTTCCATCTGTGCTGTGCTGGTTTTGGCTGGGATGGACTTAATTTTCTTCATAGGAGCTAATATGGGATTATAGTTTGCAATTGTGCTGGAAACAGTGTTGGTAACACAGGGATGTTTCTGTTACTGCTGAGCAGCGCTCGCACAGCGTCAGGGCCTTTTGTGCTCCTCACAGCTCCCACCAGCGAGGGGGCTGGGGGTGCACCAGAGGTTGGGAGGGGACAGAGCTGGTACAGCTGATGCCAACTGACCAAGGGGCTATCCTGTACCATATGATATCACTCTCAGCAAGAGAAATCTGGGAGGAAGAAGAAAAGAAAGGGGCACGTTCGGAGTGATGGCTTTTGTCTTCCCAAGTCACCGTTCCATGTGACAGAGCCCAGCTGTCCTGGGGATGGCTGAATGCCCACCTGCCCATGGAGAGTGGTGAATTAATTTCTTGTTTTGCCTTGCTTGGGTGTGTGGCTTTTGTTTTGCCTATTGAACTGTTTTTATCTCAAGCCACAAGTTTTCTCACTTTTACCCTTCTGATTCTCTTCCCCCACCCCACTGCGGGGGGAGTGAGCAAGTGGCTGTCTGGTGTTTACTTGCCAGTCAGGGTTACACCATGACACCTGTGCAGCATGTAAATGCCATTTCACATAGCTGCTTGCGGAGAAGTAACCTGGGAGCATCTTTGCTGGACCAGGTGTTGGAGGCTGGGCCCAAAGTCAGGTGACAGGTCTGTGCTGGCTCCTTCCCACTGCAGGTACAGAAGGGCAGGCATGTCAGGAGCTGACACACCTCTGCATGGTCCCTTGGGAACTATGGGGAACAGATAAAAAATAATGTATCCTTAAATCCAGAAAAGAGAAAACTGTGATATTGGATAAAAGTCCCTTTCCTTCTTCCCTGTTCATTTTCTGTGCCAATGACAGCTGAACAATGACAGGGCTCCTGATTACAGTAGCAACTAAAGAATGGATAAACAGTTTCTGCTGAGAGTGGCTCATGTCAGGGCTCTCAAGGCCACAGGGCTGTTGTCACCTAGACAGCCTACCCTTTTGAAACTTTTTTCAGTGTTTGGAGGAAGATGACCTCCTGTAGGACTGTTTTAATACTTCAGAAAAAGGTAATCAAACACTAGGTGTTTGTATTCTAGAAATGGATCTTCCTGCAGGCCATTTGGAGAGGAAGTGCTGCCTAAAAAAGAGCTGATGGGGATATCAGAAAAGAACATAAAGTGTCTCATCAGCTAATTTGCATAAGTGGAATTAAATACTCAGTACAGATATTGGTTGGTGAACATGTAGCAGGAGAAAATACCTGCAAGCAGAACTGAAATGGTACACAGATAAAAGGCCTGAGTCACGCTTCTTTTGTTTTTAAAAGGTTCCAATTTCATCACTTGTCAGCTCCTTCCCTTTTCACTTTTCCACCCCAATTATTTCCTTCTTCCCACTCAATTCTTCTGTTCCCTTCTCCACTTCTCTTTTCTGTGTTTTTCTTCTGGAAAGCCACATAATGCTCAGCACTTCTCTGTGAATCCCTGGGCAGGACCCCAAGCATCTCCAGACTTGCAGCCTTTAGGATTCTGGTTTAAACAAGCTTAGCATGTAGCTTTGGAGATCGCACGGCTAGAAGGGACCCTCACAGTGGTGCCAGCAAATATCAATTTTTAATAGGGCATGTGTGTCGTAGAAATATGTTATGCTTATGAAAGCTATAACAGTATGTTTGCTGTTTCGACTGCCATGCTTTATATAACAACAGTAAGGGATTGATTCAGTACTTATAAAGTTAAAGTGATCGTGTATTAGCTAGAATTAACAGTGCTATGCCTGTGATTTATCTACGTGTGCATGGATCAACTTCATGCAAGTTTCTTTCAAGCACTTCTCTTGTAACCTGTGCTTCTTCATTCAAACTCCTTAAAGGTTGCTATGTCCACCTTAAATGCCAGGAGTTGTTAAAAAACATGTGAGACATGCCTAGCTTCATAGCTGTCACTTCCCAAGGCAGTCCCATTTTATTAAATGGAGGCCAGCAGTGTTTGTATTTGAACTTTTCAGACTCTTTTAAGGTATAGACCATCTTTCAATACAAGTCATCTTACCAACAAGACAAATCCTACATGACCACATAGGTCAGACCTTCCATTCAGAAATGGCAAAGTATTTTTCAAGAGCTGTTCTTAAATAAGATAAAATTAGTTACTGGTTTGGTTTGTTTTTTTGTTTTTTTTTTTTTTTTTTGTTTGTTTGGTTTTTTTCAATATATATACTTACAAAAAAACCTGCTAGATTTCATTAAAATGAGAAAACATTGAAAGTATGTAATACCCCAGATCTCAGCAAGTCCTAGACAATGCTTTGTAAGTCATGTGGAGCATCTCTGACTTAATTTTATCAACCGTGAGAGTTGGCTTTCTATGAGAAATTCCTTCCAATAAAGAAAACATTAAATGTCTTGTTCTCAGTTCTTATCTACAAAGATGAAGCTTTACGTTGCCTTCTGTCACCAAAGCCAACACTGCTAGCCAGTAGAGGATTTATCCATGAGTGGGAGGTATTCACCAGGGAGCTCTAAATCACCCAAGTAGTAGCTTCTGCCTCCTGTGTCCTGAGCCATTTCTGGAAATAATCTGTTCCTGGCAATCCTGACATGTTGTATGGGCCCCACAAGGCTGATTGTTGATGTACATTAGAACAACTATTACACTTCCTCAATTCATACTAGTTTCCTAGAAGCCCCTGGATCAAGAGGTCATAGCACTGACTAGACTGCAGGTCCTTCTTTTTCCTTTGAATGTCCCTTTGCATTTGGTGAACAGACTACCCTGGATGCATGTTTTGTCTCATCCCAATTGTAAGCATACCTCCAGAAAAGCCAAAAGAATTCTATCGGTGAAGCATGAACCACGATATTTGCATTATGTGTGTGAACTTGTTTTATTTTCTGCATAAATGGTTAAGACCATACCACAAACAAGCCTGAAGATGACTCTTTCATTTACTCTTCCCTATAGCAGTTCTAATATTTTAAATTATTATAGTAATAGCTGTGAGAAAAATGTTAGTTAGTGTCTCTCTACATGGAGAATTTATATAGCCTATGACTTGTTGAGGGTTTTTCTTTAATATACTAAATATCTTGCAGCTTAATCACTCATGCATAATGTGAGAACGTATGAGGGTCATTCTCTAAGAATGTAAATACACATTACTACATAACAGAGGAGTTTAGGGAGCTGAAGTGGGATTCTCATTGAACTTCACACACACAGTTAACTGAGCTCTTTTATCTATGATACCTTATAGTTTTTCTCTTATAGATTTTTCATACTTTACTTCCCATGAAGCCATGGGCTTTGCCCCTGATTTTCCTTTGTGGAATTGAAAACATGAATCTGGGAAAAAAATCTGCTTGTTGGACAATGTGATAATGAATCTCAACATTGCAGTATCCTATTGAGTGCATTGATTACTACTACTGCCCATTCACTGTAGAATGTCACACAATGACTATTACAGTTTTCACAACTCTCAGTCTAATTATATGGTCTTTGATTTTTCAAATACAACAGAAATTTAGTGGCAGTTGCTTTATTATAATAGCCCTTTTTATTTGCTTCAGGTTTTAAATTCTGTACTTCTTGATCAAAGGACACTTTCTATTATATTTTAGAGAAGAGCGGGTTATGTAAGAGGCCATTCTTATTCCTGAAAGCTATCTTAATTTGCAGAAATACAAATTTCTTATGAAGTCTCTGATGCCACAGAGCTCAGTTTATACAATTAATTTCAGAGGAGAAGTTAAATGAAAAGAAACGTGATCAAATAGTTGAAATGTTAACTTACAGCTCTTGCATTTATGATAGGGAGCCCATGTGATCTGTAAATGAGTCATGGCGTATATGTGTTTCAGTTTCTTGATCTGTAATGAAAAAGTTAAATATAAGAATTTTTATCTATCTGCATCATAAGAGTGTTAAAGGGCCTACATTTAAAGAAGATCAAACCAGTAATCCAAAAATCAGTCTGACCTTATCTTTTGTCCAGAGTGTGTTCAAAGTTCTGGAAAATAAATCTGATTCAGAACCTACAATACACTGAAATGAGTTTCAAGTTCATTAGAAACTAGTCCAAAATTTCCCAAAATTTGGACATATACTTGCTTAAAACTTGGTGAATCTTTCAGGATTCAGAAGGTAGAACAGTAGGTGAAACGAAAGGTTAAAACCTCAAAATTTCATCTGCTTTATTTTTATCATGAAAATACAAAAAGATGTTCATAAACAAACTGGTCCTTTAAATGTTAGGTCACTTTGTGTGCTGCTTCAGCATGTCATATGACTTTGAGTCTCAGGAAGTAAAAAACAAAAGTAACAAGTTAATCTCAGATATCGTCAGTTTCATATCATTATTTTGATTGGACTCATCCCAACTATGAGTTCATATATACATTTCATATTATGCCTAATATATAATGGTAAGTTATGTGTTGCAATAAAACACCGACGGGAGAGAAATCCTTGCCTAATTCAAATCCCCATTGACCCAAGCACGGCTATGCTTCAACTTTATTTTTTTCATGTCTCTTTTGTGTGTCAAAATGAATTGGAAAGAAAGCACAAGCCATGCTCTCAACACTTCTGGGTGAAATGACTTGTTATACATCATGTAAAGAGTCACCAATTTACTTACATATAAGTACTTATGTTAGCCTCATAAAGGGATTAATTTATTCAGCTTAGTAAACAGAAGGCGAATAGTTAAACTCCTGTTATCCTTAGCCAGAACATCTGCAGCTGCTACCTGAAATCCTTTATTTGTGTTTAATAATTATTGGGAGACTCTTTCATAAAATGGACTCATCTAATTGATACCAGGTGCCTTATTCCCTAGAGGGCAGGTAAAATAAGGTGAGTGGCAGGCAGAAGTATGAGTTTCTTCCATATAAACTTTAAGCCATTGAAGGTCTGTTGCTCATGGTTATGATTTGAGCTGCCATAACCTCACTCATTTTTGGGGCTACCTAGTCAAAGGGAATTCTCATTTTCTTCTGGACAGTTGCTTCTATATCCCATTTGTGGTATCTATCTGCTGCAAAGTAGCACCCAGATAACACCTAGAAGCACCTAGGCTTAACCACAAAAGTTTGGGCATCAGAGGAGTTATTGCAGGAAATCAGGGCCATGCAGAAACGGAAGCTCTGGTCAGAATTTCTTCCATACTAATTGTAACAGACGCATCAGAATTGCTGTTCTTGAGGTGGTATTCCTTCCGTGTGTATTGCAGAAGTGAAGTAGTGGATAATTTTTTTAAGGAACAAGTTGGCTTCTGGTAGTATTCCAGTAGCACATATTCCTAGTCAGTGCCTTATTATAGTTTAGGCACTAAAAACTATAACAAGGAAGCCTGTTTCATCAGAACATGTTGATCTTTAAAGACTTTAGCCTGTGTTAGTAGTGTGCAACAAGAAGCTGAAACCAGAATTTCACCCACCAAAGTTAACCAGAAGTTTGAAGTCATGGTTGAAAGAAACAGTTGGAATGAACATAACATCAACAGAAACAGCTAAATGTAAGTTTTATGCAGTCCTAAGTGAGAATTTTTTGAATACTTTTTACCCAGTTTGGACTCTAATTAAAGTACTAGACACTCTATGTTTATAAGAAGTTAATTTTTTAAATGAAGAAAAAGAGGAGAAATCAAAAAATATATGACGAATTCTTACCCTCCTTTGCCTAGATCCTGGACCCCTAACAAATTGCTGAATATCCAGGATATTTTTAGGCCTTCAGAAAATTTAGGGTTGCTTCAGAGAAGTCCAGCATCCAGTAGCATCCAGTTTCTAACCATCCTGCAGACAAGGGCAAGTCCTTTGGGTTTTCAGACATTTATGTGCATACCTGTGCTTTTACCTTTCCTGAGATAACCCGAAGTCATTGAAATGGTAGAGAATTCCGCTTTTACCAAAGGAAGGCTCAGGTAGCCAAATCACTAAAGGGATCTGACCCCCAAGTGGAGTTGTTCCATATGTAAACATGTGACTTCATTTTTATAAAGTTCTTAAAATTGTGTCTTTGTGTGAGATGGATAGGCTCTGATACCTATCTATCCTTAGAGAAAATAGGCATCATTAGAGAAACAAAAATGTATCTTCAGCACAGTTAAAGGTACCCTCTGCAATTTACATTTGCAATGCCAGAGATTTATTTGGCTGAACATAGACTCAAGCATCAATTACAAATACCAAAAAAAAAAAAAAAAAAGGATTTCCCCAGCTGTTAACACATCTGTTACCAGGAGGTGCTGCCATGCCAGTGAACGCGAACGCATGTAGTCAATTGTTACAATAAGCAACCTTTCGCTCTTCATGCCTACAGGGAAAAAGGATCCACTGGAGGCTGTAAGACATTAATCTTTCAATGTAGAATAACAGAAGTAGATTTAAAACTTAACGAAGATAGGATATCAAAATCAGACTGGGGAAAAAATACTGCAATATTAAAATAATGTGCAAGTAAATGTGTGTGGATACTTAAACACAGTGTTAGGAAAGCTTATGTAAAGTTACTTTGAGAAAGAGAATGACAGACCTTCAGCTGAGAACAAAAAGACTCATATGTGTAAATTGGCATATGTCGCTGATCTAAATTTATACCTGTTTACTCTAGCTGGCCAAGAATTCTCAAAAGCTTTTTGTACAATATTTTAATGTTTCTTGACATATATACCATTCTCACAAATTCTGTCTTGGAGCAGTATGAGAAGGCATTTCTCTGAAAATATAAATAACTTGATAAGTGTCTATGGAGGTATGAAGTTCACTTTATAAAAGTGTAGAATTTTGTCAGAGAAATAACTAGTTTAAAAAAATATATTTTAAAATAATATTTTTTAAATTGTTAAGATTTTACAAAAGACTTTTTATGTTACAGTTTTGTAAAAAACTTGTAGAGAAGAGGAGATACACAGTATATTGACAACCTTGTATACAACTCTGCAACAGGCTGGGTAGCTTTCATGCCTGTGGTTGTTCCAGTCTTTCAAACTGCTCAATCAGTAAAGAATACCAATATAAACAACGCTCTTCGATTATTTTCTTTTCAGGTCAGTTCTTTCGTCATGAATTTGCCTTTTGGCATCTTTCTTACTCTATGTTCAGTGCACTAGTCAAACAAATGTAGTGTCACAGCCATCATAAAAAGTCATCAAGCATTCCAAGCTGAACAAATTGGTTTGCACCTGCCAAATACTGTGCAATTGTTATTTTGATACATTGTGCATTAAAGCAAAATCCATCAACAGAATAGTTCAAGAGGAAATAAAAATTCTTATCTTCTGGGGAGGCCTAAAAGACCAGATATAGTGGTGGTGAAATTTCTGCACCATGATTTAATTTAAAAAGAACATTGTCTTATCCTTTCACTACTAGATTTTAAGTCAGATAGTCTTCTGAAGAGATAGAGGTAGTAGTCTAGATAATAAAGCTGCTATTAAAGCTGTTCTTCCCGTGCAGCTATTTCTACACGTTAGTACTTCATGTGGGGACTGAGGCCCTCCCCACAGTGTGCCCTGTCCATATATCCAATAAACTGATAGTCCTAGTTCCAAGAAAATGGCTGCTATCTGTGAAGAGCAGGAAGCACAGGAGTATAAAGAAACCATATCAAAAGGATTACATTCAACAGACCTTTCCCTTTCCTCTTTCCTGGACTGTCTCCTCTTCACTGAGGTACTGCTCTCTACCCTATTTTTAATCCTTCCTTCTTAAAGTCCCAAATTCTAATCAACATTTTTCCTTTTGAAAAGAAAAGTGGAATGCAATCTCCACTGGAGATTGTAAATCCATCTTTGCTGCAGAACTGGTATAGCACACGTCTATCTTCCAGAAACACTTGGTGCTCTATTTTAGACTTCTCAATATGACATTCAAAAAGTGACAGGTCCTAATGTTTTCTGAAACATATCCAGGTGGACATTTATTTTATGTACATGCAATGTAGACTTAATCTATTTAATCTAATGTTTTGTACTGTTTGTCTTTTTAGGTTGAGAGAATCTGTGTTGTATGACAGCTTTACCAGTAAGAATTTTCCATTAATTTTCAGTAAAATGAGAATCTTTACTTTTCATAAGGTGGAGGATTTGTGTTTCACTAGTTACGGTTGTGCCGATGCTTCAAATGAGAGGCTGAATGTCCAGAAATCCTAAAACAGTGATCCAGGAAATGGTAAGGCACATAATACTACAAATGGAGTGTTCTCTTGCTGCAAATACAAAACATCTACATCAGTTCATAAATGTTCCTACTGCACAGTGAACTCTCAGGAGCACAGACTGTGATAGGTTACTCAGTGGAATTCCAATCTGGAGTGGGGCTTTTAGGTACTATAGTCATACAAGGTGCAAGACCTAATAATATCAGTTTTGCCTTCCTTTGTAATGAAAAGGTAATCCTCACCATACTAGCAAATTGAGGATGCCTGCTTTATCATACATTATCTCTCCCCAAATTATCAGTGTAGTTAAAAACATAAAAACTGAAGAAGGATGAATATCAGACTTTGTTCAGAAATCTGTTGTCCTAGACTGTTTTGAACTGGTGCAGTGAAACAGCAAAGTACATGCTGTGTGGCTAAAGCAGTTTTCAGTTATATTTCAAAAACATCAAAGGTAACATGTCTTGTATTTCTCCTTTGGACCTGGAAATTAAAATAATAAAAATGAGATGTGTTTCTTTTAACTTCTGCATCACTGGGCTCACTTATTATGGAAGCCTAATGTTAATGAATAGGTTAAGCAGTTGAAAATTAGCTTTTCCTCCCCAAGAGCTTTTCTGACTCAAGATTTTTCTCAGATTTTTAAAGGTAAACTGATTTTCTTCAGCACTTGAGCAATCACAGGTACTTATGAATAATCAGTGCAAACATAAAAATTTGCCATTTAACTTTGCTCATTTGCTTTTCTCTCTTGCATCTTGGCAAAATGTGCCAGTCTGGTTTTCTCTATCAGCAGCCTCAGAAGTACTCCTATTTATTGTGCCAAATTCTTCATGGTTGGTATATCTTTATAAGACAGAAACACAGCATAATAATTCTATTTTTAAATAGAACAGATTTCTGCAGTGTTACAAACAACACAATAGCACAAGCTCTGTGCTTGATTGTGTTAATTGTATGAACACTTCTAAAACAAATTCCAATTCTTGCAAAAAATATGCATGTGCCTGTGTCTTCTTTAAACCCTGTGTATTGCCTCTTTCTTGTCTTGATGTTGACTGCTACTAAAGACCTTTCCCTAGGACTTAAATGCAAAACTTTAGTTGGCCAGAGAAACAGTCCCACCATGATGAAGCTGGCTATGAACCAGAGACTAAATGCTTTGCCTTTATGGTACATTCGTTTTCCACTCTCCAATCCTAAAAGTATCCCTAGCAGTCTGATAAAAGTGCTCCTTTAAACCACCAGTTTTTATGAGCAGAGGGAAATCATTCCCCTAGGAACCAAGTGCAAATAGTAACATCCATAGGTAGCTCCTGCCTTCTGCAATTGTTGTGCAAGGGGAAGTTACACATTTTCGTCAAACTCAGAGGTGCCCATGGGAAGGCAGAAAGGCCCCCAGAATTTGAGCCCTATCCAAGATCAGCATTTCTTCTGAAACAGTTTCCTTTTGTGTGTTATTGCCAGACACAGACACAGGAGTTGCATGGAAAGTGCCGTGGTTAATCCGGTGATATTCTCTGCCAAAGAGAAAGAAGGAGACCCAAGAAATGTAGGAGCTGGTGTGGAAGAACAAGGCTTCTTTGTACCCTGAGACTCAAGTGCATCCTGTGGTAACAGTGGTATGTTCACGGTCCTAGGAGAAGCAAACTCACTATTTCTAATACAAACAGGAATGCTGAATGTCTCTGAGTCACTCATGGCACAATCAAAGGGGACAGTTTCTCTGTGGCTCTTATTTTCAGAGGAAATTGTCTTCATTTTATTATAAGTTGAATCCATTTCTGTATTCACAACATGAACACCCAATAGAGAGAGATACATTTTGATTGCAAGCAGCTGTTGCCATCTGATCAGGGGATGTATTGCAAATATTTTAACAAATGTTTCTCCTCCTCCTCTTATTCCCCTTAAGACTCTGACAAAGTTGATGCGTGACTGGGAAATTTATTCATATATAAAGAAATTTCCCATGTTGACCCCCAGACAGCGGGCAATACTGTCTCACAAGCACATATGTCAAATGGCACCTGTTAGAGTTTAAACTTTGTTCTCTAAAACCTTAACTAGATGGAGCGGCAAGAGGGGTGTGTGTTTTAGATTGTGAAGCTTGGAGGTGGCGAGGAAGTTCAATCCCTGATGACTGAACCTGAAACCAAAAACTCACCATAAGAGCAAAGCTAGACCTTCATTATGTCTTTCCCCAGGTGCTCCACTGAGAACAGCAAT
The DNA here is from genome assembly GCF_018691265.1 of Tyto alba. NCBI lineage: Eukaryota > Metazoa > Chordata > Aves > Strigiformes > Tytonidae > Tyto > Tyto alba. Next base: position 18,542,955 of record NW_024881275.1, on the reverse strand, counting down.
GTTTAAGTCAGTGAGATGGGATACTGCCCCAGAAACAGGCTCTTTAGAAGTACTATTATTAGTGCCAGAAAACATTTTCTGCTGTAGGCCAAGGAGAGGGAAAGAGCCTTAATCTCTTTGAGGGAGAAGAAGGAGTTGTTTAAACAAAGTCCCTGACTCAGATCTATAGGGAAGAGAGCAATCTACAGTGACAGAGCTAATCCCTGGTTTTAGTTTGATTCATCACTTTCTTAGCTATGACTGTGAAACCAACTGGGTCAAAAACTGCTTGCTCAACTTCATGTTGTTACTCTTCAACATGAACGAGGTGAGCAGGATGTGAATGGTGCCATTATACTGTGGAATAGATGCCATTTGCATATATCGTATTTAAATCCAGACCCAAATTCTGCCTCAGTATATGCTCAGGTACTCATTCAAAGGCAGAGCTCTACTCTGCAATTGCTTAGTTATTCTGCATTTTAAATGGGAGGTAAGTCAGAAAACTTTGCTGCACAGAAAGAGTGTAATGTTTGATTCAGTGTGTACAGCAGAATCCAGCAGGATGCTCAGTATCTCCAAGCCGGGTCTTCAGTCTATCAGCTTCCAGCAAGTCCAGCAGAAATGGCAAGTGCTGACCTCTCCCTAGAAAATACTGTGTCATCCAAAATACTGACTGAATGGAAAAGGCAAGCATCTAGTGGCTCACTTAATGTCAGTTTGCTACAAGATTAATTTCAAGTTTTAATGAAAATAAGCAATAATGATCTACTGGGGGTTTTAATTAGAAAATGCACAGTCCTTCATCACACTCTGCTCAAGTCCTGGGTGACTGAAAAGCAAATCAAAGCAATCACCAGTGAATACAGAGGTGCTCATTGTGATTATTCTAGAAAATTGTAGAGCTTCATTTTGCATACCGTAAACACTATCACAATTTTTCTAGGCATTTCTGGCCAAGAGTATAAATACACACAGAACATGTATAGCAATGCTATAATCATTTACACCTGCATCTGATGGCACCTGTCACCAATATCAGGAAGTAGCCCATTAAAGAAATATATGTGTGTGTACAATACTTGTGAATCTGCTAATATGACTGATCAAAGGTACAGTCTGGATCCTGATTCCTTGATGTCCACGTGTAACTTTTGTTTACTTCAGCACTTGAGAGCTGAATTCTGTGATAGATACCTCTGAGCATAAGGTGTTATATCCACTTATTCTAGAAGTAAAAGCTATTTATGCTTTCACGTGCTTTTTCTCAAGCTGGTCTCTCTCACTTTCTCAGCTTGAATGATTCACATTAGAAACATTGCCCTTATGTTTTCTTCTTCATGCTCCTGATTTCTTTTGCTGTTATGCTCTTCAGAGGATGCAAAGAGGTTAAGAGTGCTTGTGCTTATTAAATTTGACCATACAGAGCAATACTGCTAATAAAGATCCCAGACAATGCTGAAGTATGAAATTATTTCTGGGATTTACTGTTAAAAATACTAATCTCTTTCTCCTTGGTAGCCCTGCACTAACTTGAACTTCCACAATTAATATTTTCAAATTTTTAAAACTTTACAACCTAGTAAACTCTCTGATAGATACTTATCACCCTGAGTAAGCTAGAAAGCTTGTTTTTATCAGGTAAAAAGTTATTGAGCATGTTTAATGGAGTTTCACAACAAACAAACAAAAATTTTAGTAACAAAATGCAAAACAAAGAAGCAACATGAAAAGCAAAACAGGCTTCTGGGACACCATTTAAAAACTTTTAGGAAATAAATGCTTCTAATCTCTTCTTTCCAAATGCATCAGTTTTATTAAAATCTGAAAAATAAATATGCAGCTAAACAACATAACTCACAAGAATTATTTTCATGGCTGTGTGGAAAGCAGATCAATGTATGGGGTACAGACAGTTCTGGTGTCTAAATGGCCTCCACAGAAACAAAGTTCAAAGCGATATGAAAAAGACAAACCATTCTCAAGAATGATGAGGAGAAAGTGTCATATGATGTTTCATGGCTTGAAATATGTCTAAGTGTAAATGAAACCATGAACCAGGAATCTTTGATGCAAGAAAACATCTACAGTTACAGTTTATATATAGTCTGAGCTCTAACTTTGTTTCCTTCTTATCATAAAATAGTTTTAATCTGTTATTTTATATAGACAGCACAATAGCTGATTAATATTTAATGCAGCATGAACCCTTTAATGATGTTAGACTGTCTTGTGCACTTAGACTCTCGCATTGCAGGGGATTCCCTTTGGTTTTCTCTACATGACAGGGTTCTAGAAAAATAAGTGAGAATTTCCGCTTTTCTTGAAAGAGTGGTTTTATCTGACTGCCCTGTTAAAACAGGGCTTCAAAATGTAAACCAAAACACAGTTGGCTATTTCTGTTACTGCATTTTTCTTACAGATGGCTGGAGACCAAGGGGAATAAGCCAATAAATGACTTATACACAAATATGTATAAATGAATGCGAACAAGCTCTTTAACAAGAAACCAGTTACATTTGCAGTTAACCTAAAGTAATCTTCCTGGTTACTTCTCCAAATCTGTAGGCTGGATCTCTGCTTTGTGGACAAGAATAGGTTACATTTTTGTGGGGGAGGATGGACATGTTTTGCAGGCTCAGACAGGCTCTGAATACTAACTCACGGGTGCAACCCATAAATACATTTTGCAAGACTATCTTTTTATATCCATTTTTGGGCAAAATTATGTTCTCTCCTTCATCCTCTTCAGTGTTTCTGAAGACTTGGATTTGATATTTTGTTCCTGTGGGGACAGGATTCTGCAGAGGACCAGCAAATCTTTGGGAAAAGGACAGTCATATCAGAATTTTCTGTTTGAGCTGATGATGAGGGACGTATCTTGTTGCTGGTAGAACATTGTGTCATTAATGTTACTTAAAAAGTACAATTTAGTACTTTTTAGATTTCTGAAATTGAAAAAATATCATCTTTAAATAATGCAAATTGAAGCTGCTCATGATGTCTTAATTATTTTCTGTTAGATTATGGATTTTGTAAAGTCTGAAAAGACTATATTTATATTATATATAATGTGTACATTTATATTATATGTTATGTGTATATTTATATTATACATATTAACATTTCTCTTAACTAAATATCAATAACATGGAAGTAATTCCATGATGTCAACATCAATGTAAAGTCATCAAAACAAAGTCATGGTCTGTAAACAACCATTTCAGTTCTTTCTATTCAGGAATGGTATAAGGGCTCCGCTGGATCAGGGCTTCTCAGTAAATTATTTCTCTCTTTGTATCCTGCTATCTTTCCCAGCTTCATGGCTTTCTTCACAACCCTTCTCAAGGCCTTATGCTCTTTGCCATTTTACATCCCTGTATCCCCAGGGCTACACACTGAGTCCATCAGATTCTGTAGCATTTCCTTTGCTACTGCGGGCAACCCCAAAACATGCCTGTGCATGAAGGTTATTTTTAATGTTTAATGAGGTGCTGTGATTATACTGGAATTTCTGGTGTTTGCCATGATGTTAAAGAGTCACCTTGTCTGACATTGTAAATGAACTGTATTTGCAAAGTAAATATTTTCTTAAAAGTTTCAGTTCCCAAAGAGCAAATCTGAAGCTGCTTAGTGTTCAGATGTACTTAAACGTAATTTATATGATTGCTCACTGAACCATATGCACTATTCTGCAACATTCTTTGAACAGGGAGACAAAAATTTAGCTTCTGCATTGTGTCTTGGCTAAGCCACGTAATTATATTCACCCGAGTGACACTTGATAACTATGACATTTATCTTATTACCTAGTAATGGTGACTATAAACTTTGCATTCTGTGCATGTATCAGTCAGTCTACTTTCAACAGGCCTCTGGAGTCTAAAGTTTGCCACCTGATAAAAAGAGCATGATGGAGATCAAGGCATTGGACTGGGATATATGAGAATTACATCCAAATCCAGAGTACTGATCAGCCTTGGGGCAGGAGGGTGTGTCTGGCTACTGTTGAGGGAGCCCACACAAAGGGTGCAAGTGGAGGGTGGTGGCCCTTGCAAAAAGGTGAGCTTTATCCAAGTCATCTAATTTCTCCATCTGTCAAATGAGGAAAAGTAATAGCTTTGTTCACAGTGGTATTGTGAAATAAAGACATTAGTTGCTTGTGAGGTACTTGGAAATCCTGTGAAAGTGCAAATTATTCATTATGTCTACAAATTGTATGTACCTGTGGGCTTGGCTTGCACAGAATAAATGATGTGTTATTAGCATAGGCCAATTAACTGATTTTAAAGGTGTAAAATAGACAAAGCATGCTGCCTTTAACCTTTGCTAAAATAATTTTGTTTTGACCTGAGTTTGCTCTCTGCTTTAAAATGAGTGGGTGATGTGACCCTGTAACCTTTTATCCCCTAAAGTATCTTGTTAACCTTTGTTCTTAAAGAATTTATGGTTGAAAACTATATTTATTTGAGAGCTGGTCTGCTTTCTCATTCTATTATTTTCTTTATGAAAAAGACTTGATTATAAAAATAGTGAGTGTTACTGCATTAGTAAATGGTACGTTACTTCTCCCCTATTAAAAAACTGATTAAAAACACTTGTTTCCATGTTTCTGTATCTTTGGCCTTTGCTCTGATAATTCACTGATTTATCATTGAATATATTGTGTAGTTACTGAGCTTGTTAAAAAAAAAAAAAAGACTAATTTTCTGCTGAAAAAAAAAAGTAATTCAGTAAAACTTTAAAAACTGTGACAATGAAGCGTAACCACAGTTTTCACTCTGATCAGGCCTGTCTACAGATTACCAGTATAAATCCATTCCAATCCCAGGCTGCAAAATGACCTTGGTTTTGTTTCTGAAGAAATCCCCTCTGGAAGCACAGGCAGCTCTTAATATTCCTTTAGGCAAGTGTCAACAAGTGTGTCTTCGAGCTTTCAAACTTGATGTACATGGTACAGATTACTCTGGTGTGATGGTAAACTATTCACCACTTTCCACAAGACTTTCCATTAACTCAGTACCACCTGACTGAAAACAGTTTTTTGTATAAGGCCTTTTAAGGAAAGCTTCCTCCATGTGTAAGTAAAAGGACAGTCTGTAATCCATATAACCTTAGTAGTAGAGGAAGGGATAGCTTCTCTTGTTTGCAGCTTCTGTTTTCCAGTTGAGATTCTTTCCTTCGCATAGTGCATACTTTCCCTTAGAAACATGCTGTCATCTGTCATCAATTAATATAAATTGTGACCTGCTACAATAACACAATAACATATCCCTACTTGCATTAAGACTGTAAAGATGCCTGGAGCATTGCTTCTTCCAGGGTCTCATTACTGAGCAGGGAACAAGCAAGTTGTCAAACATCATAAAATAAGTATCCATAAGAACCATTAGAGGGGAAATGTAGACATTACTGAGAGCAGTGAAAACAGGGTCATTCGGGTGACAAGCACTCAGAGTGTGAATGGAACTGGGAAGGAAGGTGGTAAACACCTTTGAATGGTAGCTGCCATGTCACTGTCTCTAAATCGCTCTCTTAATAAACAACTTGGGAGTGGTTGGTTTTATTTTTGCAAAAATTGAATCCTCTCCTGTCACTACTTAGTATGTGACTTAAGTAACTGCAAACCAAAGAAAAAAAAAACAGGATACTACAAGTAAGCAGAAGACTTTTCTTAAGCAGAGTCCTTCTACTTACTATCCTTGGCAAAGAGCCTTACTACATATTTCATATCATGACCCCTTACATGAAATACTGACAGAAATGGAGATTTTGTTTAAAGATAGTATCAGCATTCCTTGGGTAGTCTCTAAATCTTAATAAGCAGCTCTGCATGTTGTTTGCTGAATTATGATCTCTGTTCATATGTTTCAACACAGAATAGACCTTGAAAACACAAGTGGTTTATTTGTATGGTGTTTTAGGCATTTACATGCTTTACAGAAATAGTAAACTTGAAAAAATATACTCCTTCACATGTTTGAATTGTAATAGTATTAAACTATTTTTAAAGGGAATAGAGAAGAACCAGAGGCCCCAGGACTGTCAGGACTTTTAAGCCTCTGATACCCGTTACTAGTACCAGCAGTGCTGCCTTTTTTTATACATATATCTATCCCTTCCTTCCTTCCTTCCTTCCTTCCTTCCTTCCTTCCTTCCTTCCTTCCTTCCTTCCTTCCTTCCTTCCTTCCTTCCTTCCTTCCTTCCTTCCTTCCTTCCTTCCTTCCTTCCTTCCTTCCTTCCTTCCTTCCTTCCTTCCTTCCTTCCTTCCTTCCTTCCTTCCTTCCTTCCTTCCTGCCTTCCTTCCTGCCTTCCTTCCTGCCTTCCTTCCTTCCTTCCTTCCTTCCTTCCTTCCTTCCTTCCTTCCTTCCTTCCTTCCTTCCTTCCTTCCTTCCTTCCTTCCTTCCTTCCTTCCTTCCTTCCTTCCTTCCTTCCTTCCTTCCTTCCTTCCTTCCTTCCTTCCTTCCTTCCTTCCTTCCTTCCTTCCTTCCTTCCTTCCTTCCTTCCTTCCTTCCTTCCTTCCTTCCTTCCTTCCTTCCTTCCTTCCTTCCTTCCTTCCTTCCTTCCTTCCTTCCTTCCTTCCTTCCTTCCTTCCTTCCTTCCTTCCTTCCTTCCTTCCTCCCTCCCTCCCTCCCTCCCTCCCTCCCTCCCTCCCTCCCTCCCTCCCTCCCTCCCTCCCTCCCTCCCTCCCTCCCTTCCTTCCTTCCTTCCTCCCCTTCCTCCCTCCCTTCCTTCCTCCCTCCCTCCCTTTCAGCATGCTACTAGGGAAACTGCAGCTCAGTTTTTGGCATGCAGCAGAAGACAGTGGACAGACAGACACTGGAGGAGTGTCAGGGTATCTAAGTCCACATTGCCATGGTTGCAGATCTTGTCTGCCTTCCTGCTTCTGGCAGATGTGCAACTCCATCTCTCTGTCCAAGTTTTGCTGTTGGCTTGAGGATTCAGAAGTTTCTGGGCATTTCGTATGTGTTGAAATTATGAAAGGGCTGACTATAACGGACTTGTCTTCACCTATTGATCTCTAAGCGTGCAATAAGGATTGAAGCTACCAAGTCCTGTATTTCCATTCCTCGATAAGGAACAGTGTCCAGTGACTCCAGTAGATAGTTATACAGACTGCCAAAGGTTTGTTGTTTTTTTTTTTTTCTGTTGTTTCACAGTAGACTACAGCCTTTTGTCCCTTTCTTCTGGGAAATCTTTCTTGGTGCTTTTTCTGGCTTCAGGATCAGAGCACATGGGATTTCTTCTCACAAAGTGATTTGTGCAAATTGAGAGCTAGCCCTGGCACCAACATGTCTAAACACTCTTTAGTTTCCTTGACTTTTCTCATCATTTAGATTATGCAAATTCAGGTTCCACAGACTTTCTTTAGAGCCACAAATTTATGCAAATATTTTTCTCTTTCTGGGAGTTAGTTGTTTGGTTTTAGTGTCCATCTCTCTCAGATTTTCCATTCATCTTTTGCAATTCATCGTGAGAACATCTTGGAGCTGCCTGGTAATCATTAAATGTATTGCTATAGCCACTAGACAAATACCACTACAAGCAAAAGAAAATAAAAATGCTAAACCAATGTGCAACATTAGGATGTTAGTACTGTTTTTTAAGAGTACCTCAGAGCTTCAGAAATGTAGTGAAACTTTTTGGGGCTTCTGTGTTTGTTTGTTTAAGTGGGTTTTTTTAGGATGGGCTCCCACATATTCTTCCTGTGGGATAAGAGTGGAGCATTTGAGTATTTGACAGTTTAAACAAAGCTCCTGCCTCATTGTGGGGAAGGCAGGCAGCAGCAGTTAGCCAGCACAGACAATAATAACATTTTTTGCATAGCTCTTTTTTTGCTGAAGAAATGTTGATTCAGTGATTTCACTGTTTAAGATGCCAACGTGGGAAACTCTAAGAAATGAGTCTAAATACTTTTCCCTGATCATGTTTTTTGCTCCACCAGGACTGTATTAGCCTCAGGAACCTGTTGTCCATTCAGAGACAATATAACAATATCTACTATATTACAGAGGGAGCAAACCTGAGGTGGAGACTTTAATGAGTCTCATTCTTACTTTACTGGAGGCAAGAAAATCCCTGCAAAAGTTTCTGGAACAGGGTGTTTTCTGATTCATGTATGTCCCTGCAGTACTGAATAGTAGAAATGTCTTTTAATTATGGAATTTTGCCACTGTTTTTTGCTTCTTCCTGTGATAATAGATTAGGAGGTTTTCAAGGGCACTTGTAGAAATTCTACACTGAAATTTCCATTAACATTTCCTAAGTGGATATGGCCAGGAGGGACAGGCTCCTCATTTATCTCCTAGCGGACATGTTTTTTCAGAGAAGGGAGGAACAAAGGGAGAGAAAGAACTAGATCACTCACATTTGCCATGGAATGGTGAAATCTCACCTTCTCCAAAGACTCTTCAAAGAATTTCAGCCACAGATGCCTTAGTGACCACCTGCCATCAAGTATGGGACAACTTGCAGAGACAGTGATTACTCATAGATATTTTTGCCACCAGGAACTAAGGAAATGTTGAGCACTCTCCACTGCTAGGAAAATCGATGAGATCTGTGTTGTGCACCTTGTAACATGTTCTAGAAAAGCTAATCCTTTTGAAAAAGTCAGCTCCTCCATTTAAAATATACACCTACCATTAATGCTCTCTTTTGAACACTTTGATTTCACCATGACCTATCTTTCCTCATCTAAGACTAGGAAAATAACAACACTTCATCTGATGGAGATTATAAGGATAAAGGCAGTGCTTACAAAGTTCTGGGATAATGTAGTGAAGAGAATTAAAGAAAAATCTATGAGGAAAATAATGATTCTGAACTGAGCACAAGGATTGACTAGCATATAATAAAAAGCAAGGTTAGTGACTGTGAATTCAGAGATTGCTGTCCAGCCTGTGAACTGAAGAAGATAGGATATTACAAGGAGGAAAATGTACAGGATTGTATTATCAAAAAGTACATAAAGGCAGAGTGATCGTCCTTTTATCTTGTTGAAACCTTACTGTGGTCAGCAAGTAACAGTTGCTTTGCATCTCAAGAAGCTCTGGCTTCAAACTGTGGAGTCAAGTCAGATATCCCAAATGAACTTGTCCAAGTGATATGGCAACATGTGGTATCACTGGAGGGCCCATGCACTGCTATTTCACTGTGCATGGAAAATAGTGCAGAAACCTTGACCTCACAAAGAAATTTCAAACCTTTCTCTTTGTCTTTTGGTGGAGATATCTGGACAGGATGTGTATGTAAATATGACCACGGCAAATGGACCATGAACTCAAAATTTATTTGGGAAATTTTGGAGTCTTTGAGATTGATTCAACCATTTTGTGTTTCACTCAGTAAAACAAGAGGAAAAGATTATGTCCAAAGACTGGAGAAGGAAAAAATAGCCCTTCCTACTTATTAAGATTCATCCGTAAATGTCAGCAATAGTTCAGAAATTAAAGCACATGTAAATTGTTTGCTTATATGTCACTTACAACAAAAAAAGCTTTTGAAGCAGCAGTAAGGGGAGGCAAACAAGACAGAATGCCCTGCTTGCATCAGCATTTCCTCCTGACATCAGCAGAAGTCAACAGAGTTGCCTTTCTGAGTATCAGCAGCAAAAAATGTCAAGCTGCAATTTTGTTAGGGTAGGTGGAAAAAGTAATTTACAGCCTTTAGTGATGCATATTTTATCACATGCTGGGGAGAAGATGCAGTATCCCCATAGCACTACATGCATAAAAAAATTCATTTAATAAGTCCTCAAAATAAAATAGAGCTAATTAAAACTCTGGTATAAACGTCATGCTGCAAATTTTAGACAGAATGAAGGATCAAGTAAAAGTTTTAAATAGAAGTGAAATATTCCAAAAATATATTTGATGGTACTAAGGAGTCAGGTGTGTTTCTTACATAATGGAGATAGCATGTATCGTGGGTTGACCCTGGACCTGGACACCAGGGTCCCACCAAAACCGCTCCATCACTCACCTCCTCAGCTGGACAAGGGAGAGAAAATACAACTAAAGGCTCATGGGTCGAGATAAGGACAGGGAGATATTGCTCACCAATTACAGTCATGGGCAAAATGCACTAGATTCAGGGAAGTTAATTTCATTGATTACCAACCAAACCCAAGTAGGTTATGGAGAAATAAAACCTCAATCTTGAAACTTCTTCCCCCCAGCCTTGTCTTCTTCCCAGGCTCAACTTCACTCCTGATTTTCCAGTACCTCCTCCCCCTGAGCAGCACAAGGGGATGGAGAGTGGGGCTTGTGGTCAGTTCATCACACCTCGTCTCTGCTGCTCCTTCCTCCACACACTCTTCCCCTGCTCCAGTGTGGAGTCCCTCCCATGTGAGAGAGTCTCCCACGAACTTCTTCAGTATGAGTCCTTCTCACAGGCTGCAGCTCTTCACAAACTGCTCTAGGGTGGGTCTTCCACAGGGTCACGAGACCTGCCAGCAAACTTCCTCCAGTGTGGGCTCCTCTCTCCACAGGTCCACAGGTCCTGCCAGGAGCCTGCTCCAGCACAGGCTTCCCACAGGTCACAGCATCCTTTGGGCATCCCCCTGCTCTGGCGTGGGGTCCTCCCTGGGATGCAGGTGGAGATCTGCTCCCCCATGGACCTCCGTGGGTGCAGAGCACAGCCTGCCTCACCGCGGGCTGCACCACGGGCTGCCCGGGAATCTCTGCTCTGGCACCTGGAGCACCTCCTCCCCCTCCTTCACTGCTCATGGCATCTGTAGTTTCTTCTCTCACATATTCTCACTACTGTCCTCCAGCTGCTGTTGTTCTGTCCCAGCAGGTGATTTTCCCCCTTCTTAAATACATTATCACAGAGGTGCTACCATGGTCACTGATGGTCTTGGCCTTGGCCAGCAGTGGGTCTGTCTTGGAGCCAGCTGGCATCAGCTCTGTTGGAAATAGGGGAAGTTTCTAGGAGATTCTCACACAAACCACCTCTGCAGGCCCACCTCCCCACTATGAAAACTTTGCCATGCAAATCAAATACAACATGGTATTTGGCAAGCACATAGATTTATTGTTCTCAGGGCAGAGGAACAGGCTGTATTTTGTACTTAGGCTACTGAACTTGTGTTGGAATAGGGTTTCCTGGTCATCTTCTTCCACAGGGACATGCACAAAGGCTTTTTGTCACCCCTTTTGCAGTTCACAGGTTACCTTCCTGGTCTTTCACAGGAACATATGCAGGGAGCATCTCCCCAGTGATTCGCTGGTTGTATTCCAGGCTGTGGTACCTCCCATATAAGAGGAGATGCTAACATACCACTTTCCCTGGGAAGGAAGTAGGGGCAGAAGGGCAGCAGCGATCGCAGGAGATAGAATGTAATCAATTTTTCAAGGGTCATGCTACCAATACTGTCATCTACTTCACTAAGTCATGATGTCACAAGCCTTTCAGCTTTCCGAATCTCTTTCAAAGAGTCTAACTGCTCATGTTTTTCTGAGGCTGAGATTCGTCCTTTGGAGGAGTGCTTTAAAGTGCAATTCTTTTGATACACACATACAATGCCTACTTGAAGTAAAAGGAGAATTAAAACAAGAAAGACCAAAGCATGAGGGTGTCCATGTTCTTCTATATGTACAAAATTTTATGTGTCAGACAAAGAGACATACTTACATGGAAATCTGATAAAGAAAACTATGGACAACTGGAATAAAAAAGGGAAGGGCAAGGGCAAGGGCAAGAAACTTTGGGGGGGCCAGGTACTTTTTTTTATGATACTTTTTCTGCTTGAAGAACTTAAAGACAGGTATAATTCTTTTTATAATATTTGCAGTCAATTGTTCCCAAATGGAAATTAATTAGTTTTCCCCATTTGGAAAATATCTAAAACTAGATTGGGTTCCTTCATTTATAAAAGCAGACATCATGCATGCTTTTAATTTTACTTCTTTTTTTATATTAGGTACTGAAATATTGAAGGTTCCTTGAACTGAGACATGGCTTTTTAACGGTTCTTTTCTAACACAGTTGATCCTAATGAATTCATAAAAATCAGTGCAGTTTACTATTATTAATGTTTTTAAATGATCCTAGCATTATTCTTCCTCCTAAATACTTCATTACTACTGTTGTATCTTCATGTGCCAGTGGTCATCAGACATCCTTGGGCCTTGAGACATAAGAAATGCTTAGTGAGAGAATTCAGAGCTTGTAATAAGATGTCCTAGATAAATTTAAGGTATCAATTAGTGAAATTCATCTCTTTTCACTTAGCATTGCACATTTTATTTTACCCTGGCTCTTTTTTTTTTGTCACTTTTCTGCCATTACTTAATATAGGTTTAAAATTCACTTGTCTCACCTGTAATCAAAATATTTATATCTATTTGGAACCTACTTTCAGAAATACTGATCTTCACATGGAAGATCAAAACATCATTGACGGAATATGCCAGAAAGCTTTCTTTCATGAGTTTCCTCTATGTTACTCCTTCAGAGATTGAAATCTTCATCAGTATCAAAGGAAGAGGAAATTGGTTCCCTTGCATAATATTTTCATAGAAGCCCTGTGTTCATACCTGGCTTCAAAGGGTGCCTTTACCACCCCTCTCTCAAAGAGATTTTGTCTGGCTCCCTATGGGGATGAAACCCCTCCTTAAGGGAAAAACAGTTGCACAGGAATGGAGGGAGCACAACTAGCTCCTTCCCCACAGTAATGACCAGGACACTGAGAGCACTTGCTCTGCCCTGACACCCAGACACAGGCATTCACATCAACTTGACTGTTCAGAGACAGGGAGAAAGGCAGGAAGATGCTAGAAAGAAAAAGTTCTCCATGCCTGTTCATCATAGCATTCTGACTAACATTTTATTTGGCTTGAGTCTACTGTGCAGTATTTACAGAGGATGAGGAAGACACTGTCCACCTGAGTCCAGCTGTTTTCTAAGGCACCTTCATTGAACTCAGTGTAGATGAATTAAGGAGTCGGAATGTCCATTTGATATTGTGCTAGTTTATAGTATAGGAAATGAAAATGTCACATTTTCAACTTTATAAACATTTTAGGAAACCATCTCTCAACTGCAAGCTGGCAATTTTTTTGGCTCAGCATGTGAAGGCAATGTGTTTATCTCAGCATCAATGATTGAATTGGTGGTTTGGGACTGATTAGTCTGAGCAATCCGTTTGCAGATTTGAATGAAATAAGTGATTTGTGACTTAGGGAGAAGGAGCAATATCAATAATGTAATTCCCTACATCAAAAAATGTTAACACAAAAGCAGTGAACTTATCCTCAACTTACTTTACCAGCCTATACAATGGCAGAAAAAATGCTATTAAAGTCTAGGTGACTGCTGTATTTCAAAATAAACTCCAAAATAACCATTAAGGAATGTGACACCACATTAATGTAAGGTTTCTTGCTCAAGCAGAGATAACACACAATACTTTTTACATTGCAGTCAACAAATGTCGTGTTTTGGAGTGTGGCAAAACTCACTTGCTCAAGTTATTAATGAATGAGAACATCCTTGACAATGGGATTAAATAGTGAAAAAGGCAGTGATAAGGAAGAAGACATGTTAATTAATGATGTGTCTTCCTCAGAATATATTGCTTTTCTGCACCAGCGTTATAAATAATTGAGTAACTTCTTCAGGCAATCATCCAGAGACTGTTTGTAAAACCAGTAAATTAAAAAAAAAAAAAAATCTGAATAAATGGCTGTTGTAAGTGGAGTGGGAATGTGCAGTTGTAAGCCAAAGGTCAGTAAAACTAAATACAATGCAGGGTTTAGTCCTTCTGTTGTATTTCACCAAAATTCATTTCATTATTCTGTAGTGATTGGTTTTGTTAGGAGATTAAAGTAGAGTTGACCTCCTCCTCCCTCCAACATTCAATTTTGGATTTAAAATGCCAAAATGCAGTTGGCTATTAGGTAAAATTACACTGTAAAGGGTATTAGTTGAGTCAAAGCTCACTCCCATGGCTTGCCCATCAGTTATTTCCTTCATATTAGCATATTGCATGTAACTTTTTCCTCCCAGATGTCAAAGGGTTAAATTATGTTTATACATAAAGTGTCACCTCTCACACTCAGACAGAAGAGACTGTGACTTTGAATTACAGAAGAGGGTGCTATGCAGCAAGACCAAAAATAACATCCAGGAGGTCAAATAAGTTTGGAAAAGTTAAGTGTGTGTGTATGTGTTTGCGCACAGTACATGTGTGTGTGGGCATGTACACACGTTTGTGTGTGTGTGCTTGTTTGTTTGTTTCATCTGAAAAGAAAGAAGGCCCATGTGACTGCTTTTCTTCTCCTTATCCTCACTATTCACAATAACATACCTTTTTGGTCAACTTTCACTCAATTTGACAGACAGAGAAGGTCTTAAGGAAATGAAGCTCTCATATATTTAATACCTTTGACAGCTAAGCAAAGAATTGCAACCCTAATAGCGGCACCACCAGTTTTAGGGAGAAAAGCAGGGAAAACAAGCATATCCATTTTGCCTGGCAGCTGCCTGCTAGCTGGGATGACTATTTCTAGTAGGATCTAGCTACAACCAGTGCTGCCCCTCACTTGGCTGACATGCCAAGGAGGAGGAAGAGCCAGATGAAGGGAGTTTTATGTGCTACAATGGACATTAAGGATTTCCAAATTACTGCAGTGACCATCTCATATGAGCCATGGAAAAGCTGAGATCGGAGTGACTATAAGGCGTACAGGGACATTATGCTCTCTATCCTGCAAACGCTTCTTCATCCCTTAATTTTTTTAACACAATATCAATTTTGCTCAGCCATATTTTTCCTTTATAAACTCTGACCATGGAGAAATAGAGGATATTTCCACATGTGGAAAAATCCATTGAAATCATGGGTTAAGAAAATGGGAAAAAGAAAAAGAAAGGAGGGTATAAGAAATCACTTTATAGGTGTTGCAGGCAGAAAACTGTTAATGTATGGCCACAGTCTTATGGGATGGAAGGAAGGAGCATGGAGCACCTTGGCACAGCAGTCCAGAAGACTAAGCAGCTCCCTTGCCAGTGACAGAATAATGAAAAGGAGGCACATGAGGGCAGAGTAGGTGACAAGGCAAAGGTAGCAGCTTGTGCAACACAGTAGGAAAAAATTCTGGATGCTGTTGAATAGAATCTGCAGTGGAGACTTTCCGCTCTTGAGCAGGTCTCAGATAACTTCCACTGGAACACAATGGAGCGATCTGCCTCTAAGAACTGTCGTAGGAAATCTGGTAATCCTATTGCAGATAATCCTCAACTGCTGTTATTGCTATTTCCACTCACACTTGGGAACCGTCCAGCAAAATGACACATGCTGAAAAAAATCTTAGAAGCAGTTGTTTGCCAGCCGAAGAAACCGAAGAGACTCTTGAGCATTACAAAGGGATTGTTTTGCCTTTCTTTATCATCTCCTGGAGAATCAATGATATGAAAAACACAAGACTTGTTTCAGTACCCTGAAGAGCTAAGCTGCTGTCAGTGCCTGCAGTGCGTCAGCTGCATGTTTCACCTACACAAAATTGGTGTGTAAAGAGCACAGGTGATTTAAGCAGAAGCCTCACATGAGAGTAAAAAGGGAAAAATAAGTAAGTGGCATCTTGGTCCATCCAAGTTCAAAAGCAGGAACTTGACAACCAGTTTCAGCATTGCTCAATTTACTGGAATGATTCACCTTTTTAAAGATAAGCATATGCCTGTGTGCTTTGCTGCATAAGGTGTTTTTAAGCAACGCACTGCATTCTCAGTTACCCCTTCTATACTGATTAAAATGATACATAATTTGAGTGAGACACAGCTTTAGCAAATAGACTAATAAACTGGAGCACAGTGAGAGTAAAAGTTTGTGAAGCTGATTTGTGTAACAGTCAGCCAGTTTACTTGGTATCTCTTGGAACACCCTATGGCAAACCGTGACAAAACTCAAATCATTGCAGGATATCTGGTTGCTGAAGTATTTTTTCTGTCAAATGTTTCTGCAATACAGCTGCTCATGTCTCAGGTATTGCTTTGTTTCAGAGAAATGTTAAAGAAAACCTAAGGTGGGCTAAGAAATGTATGTTTTCTATTCAGTCTGTTTTTCTTTCTGTTTTATTTCTTTCCAGGGTTTCCAGGGAGGTTTTTTTTGTTACTGTCTGATGTGGTAGGAGTCCTGAAAGCTAACTGTTTTCAGCCACTTGGTTCAACTCCAAGAAGTCGTGCTGAGCGAATTACTGTAACGTGAAAATTGTGCAGCAAGTGTATTTTACACTCCCCTTGAATCGGGTGAGTGTAAATTAAATTTTGCACTAACTTGCTCAAAACATCACACAACTGGTATCTGAATATTTAGGCTGATTGCAGTTTGAAAAAATAAAGAATTTTTGCCTATTTGAGCAATGCACAAATAAACCAAAAGTATTTTTCTCCATTATCAAAAATCAGGGACTTTCAGACACTCTGTAAGAATTATATGAATTTTTGCCTTTGAAGAATGCTACATAATACATGTCACATTATACAGGTTTCAAAACTAGTCAGGGCCTATTATCAGATGAGCAGGAAGCAGAGATCTTGAAGGCATTTATTACCTAGGAGAATACAAGACACAGTGACCTAGCAGTCTGCACATAAGGAATGGGGAATTCAGTTCTACTTTATCACTGATTAGTTATCTGGACTGAAACAACTTTTATTGTTTTTTTTCTTTCCCTTAGTTTCCCCTACAGTGTTGGTCAATCATCATCTCTTGCCAATCTGCCAGTTGATAAAAACTGTAGGCTGTTGTTGATTTTTCCCATCCCGTGCTAATACTGATTATTAGTGGTCCATCCAGTCTTGGAATCTTGCAATATGTTTTTTTGGCACTCTGAAAACTATTGTTTCTGAAGGTAACCACCCAAATGATATTGTTGATAATCTACCTGAAACCATTCATTCAGGTGTGAACTTCCCTGTAGGAGAGCTGTTTCATCTACTGGCAGTTCTTACTGATACATTGCAGAAATAACTATGGAAAAGCTAGCATGAAGAAGCTGGCAACAGCATCACCACCTCCTCTTTACCCCAGAGTCTGTTAAGTGACCTTAAGGTACACCCAGAGATCCCTCTGTGCAGAAACAGTGTTTCATCCCCCTTTGTGGCCTCCTCTTTAACTAGCTGGTTGTACCTAAATTCAGCCTTCCCTCCTCCCGGTACCCCCATGCATTGAGGGCTGGCATGAATGCAGAACATGTCAGGGTCCAGTTTGAACACTCCTGACTAGTCACACCAGCACTTGGAGCTTCTGGATTTCAGTGGAGCAGGCATTGCAGGCTGTGAGAATCTGCAGTATCAGACAGTTTCTCTTCAGGACAAACCTGTTAAGCAGCATTTGTTCTTTATCAGCATGCAACGGAGGGGGGGGTGGGGGGTGGGGGGGGGGGTGGGGGGAACAGCTTCAGGGCTGAGACATGCCCTGGGACACTGTGGAAGAGTGCTTCAGCTAGAGCTGTGACATCCTATGTGGAAGGGACACATTTGTAAAAATGTTTAGTAAAATTCCTCTCTCAAAAATGCAGGAAAACTCATGCTATATGGAGCAACCTGTAAATTCACTCACTAGAAAAACAGCAATAGTGAAAAAGCAACCATGAAAAATGATTAGTTGTAGCAGCAACTTCAAAATTTACCTTTGTAACTTCATATTGCAGGAGAAAACTACAGAACACTACAGAGTTCATACATGTCAATACACCCTTTATTTCAAATGTCATGTTTGAATGCCTCAGGCCTAATTGTTGGTTCAGTTGTCATAAACCATGGGGAATGTTGACTGAAGGTCGGCAAAGGAGGATAGGGGCATTGTGTTTTAAGTTGCCTAGGGCATATGGGACAAAGGCTTCCTTGTTTCAAGCAGAGTAAACTCATCAAGTCCACATTGTTTCAAGTTGGATTTTACCCTGGGGTCAGAAATGGTTAGAATGAGTGAAAGCACAAAAAGACAAGTGACTTACAATCTAGTGGGGGAAAATTGCATTAAATGCAATAATAAACAGAGAAATAAAACATCTTTTTTTGATTCTTTTTCTTCCATGGTCATCTATATGTGGTGATTGTTGTCATCACTACTTTGTAGAGAGACTGAATTTTATCACTATGTAGTTAGGGTTTAGGGTTTTTTTTTTTTGGGTGGAAGTGTAGTATGCACAAATGTTTCTCATCAAACACAATGATACTTAGGACCTATTATTATCCATACAAATGTTTCTCATCAAATACAAGGACAGATAAGGTGCATCAGTTAGGTCAGCCTGCTCTTTAAACCATCAACAATAATTAGTAAGGAACATCTAATCAGGAGCTACTGTCCTTGAAGAAGAGGAACATCCTGGAACTTGGAGGCTTCTTAAAATTATTTACTGTGAATCAATTTAATTAGAGATTAGAATGTCCTTTGGAAGAGCTATCCTCATTATTATAGTAAAAATCATGCCCACTGCCTCAAAGACCCCTGTCTAAGTAAAGACCTTCACCCTTTGAGCTTGTGCAAAAAAAATAAAAACCACTGTAACTTTAAATCAAGACAAGGATGTTACTAACCAATGAAGGATAGAAGTGATAAGTAACGAACCAATGGTCATTAGAGTAGTTATGTAATCATGTACTTTGAAGTGTATAAATACCTTTAATTTCTTTTATATGTGGTGTTATCTTTGTGTAATTACCACCTAACACCCATCTTTGCACAAATATGAAATAAATGGATATCTCAGCTCTGTGTTTTAGATCAGCTTTTGCAGACCAGATAAAGAATTCTGTTTGAGGGGCAACAGAAGGGTTTGTTGTTTGGTTTTCTGGATTTTTTACTTTGTGAAAAGAAGACTAAGCTGAAGGAATAGCATAACATGATCACTTGCATATTTCTGTTTTATTTAACAAGGAATAAAAAGGCTCAAACAAACTTAGAATCCTGCAATGGGAAACAGAAAGTGTTTCACATTGTTCATTCTTGACTCCTTCTGCTGTAATTAAGCAGCTAATTCTCCAGATGGCTTAGTTTTCAAAATTAATAAATTTCATCTCTGCTGAACGTTTTATTTCAAAACGTGCAAAATACTAACCAGAAGCTTTTAGTAACTTCAGCTGTAAATGTCCCAAAACACTGGAGGCTTTATGACATTTGCCACGGGGGGCAGGGTTGTAGTGTCTCAAACTTTGTGCTCTGTGTAGCACTGTGCCACTTGACTCATGTAGTTCCCAGGATCCAGTCCATGCCCAGCAGTCCCTCTGGTGCAGATTCAACATTTCTCCCAGTTAGGCACTCCCTTTCCTCTTTGCATAAGTTTTCAGGGATGGACTGAGACTTTGCCAAGGGATATTTGAAGGGAGACATCTGGCCCTAACACTCCAGTCAAAACGAGAGTCCTTCTTGTTGCTTGGGACAAATATGTGCAATAACACCAGCATCAGCATTAAAGTGATTTGCCACAGTTGCTCATGGAGGTCAACTGAACTGAGTTGCCATTTGTTCTCCGTCTGTGGCAACCACCTGCTTGCTTTAGGAAGCAGTCTGCATATACATGGCATGTTCTTATCCTGCATGCTCAGGCCCGAGGTGCAATTAGCCTGTGCTGGGGCTTACCAGAGGATTTGTGCTGCCCTGAATGCTTCTCTAGACCAAGTACAATCCAGCTTTTAAGTTCAAATTTCTTTATCAGTAACTTAATGTGAAAATATTGCTTAATGAATGATATGTTATTTCATGCTCTCTTGCTGTTTGCTTCCGAGCTTTAACTACTTTTACAAAAACCACTGCATTAAACTGTGGAGTCTTCAGACATTACGAGCGCTTTTTTAATCTTCTGCACTGCTTCTTTTTGCTGGATCATTTGTTGGCATTTTCTGTCATGTAGCTCCAAGCTTAAAACATCTCAGAAGTCTGAGCCCACTAAAAGACACATCGCTTATATGTCCCAACATCTCTGCTAAAGGCAGGGCACTTAATTACTAAGACCATTGCAAAAATAAACATTGCTTCTTCTTCAGAGTTTATGGTGTAAAAGGAAAGGCATGTCAGGGGAGTGCAGGGAAGATTTGGAAAGCAAGGGTTAGCCCATATGATGGCTTTGGGAGGATTTCATTAATTAGATTCATTTTTAAAGCTATTAAAGATGCAAGTGAAGTCCTCATTGACCTGACTGACTTGGCATCTCATATAGATACCCGGCACTAAAGGGGGTGTGTTGCCTTTTCTGGGTCACAGAAGATATACAACATTATTGCTGTTGCTCATTTCTTAGAGGTAACTCTGCCATAGTGCTGGGACACAGCCAGTTGTTTGTATTCTCACATTCCTGAGCTGATAGTACCAAATGACTGCAAATACCTTGTACCAAAATAAAAAACCCACTCGGTGGAATTGATTCTGGGAAGAATCCAGCCTGTGCTCACCTTCCCCCACTCACAGCCCCAAGCAGATCAGAGAAGACTCACAGCATCTTTGCTTTGTGTCAGTGCCCAGAGGCCTCCAAAGGCCACTGAAGCAATCCAGGGCTGTCCTGTCTTTGGCTCTCCCAGCAGCTGGAAGAAAAATGTTCTGTGAGGTGCTGTGTGAGGCCAACATCACCTGAGGATTTGATTTTGCAGACAGCACTCTCCAGGTTTGGATTTATGGTTCCACCATGATGGTCTGTCAGTAATGAAGCTGCTGCAACACAGCCAATATTACGGGTCACCATTTGTGGCTTTTTGTACATGTTTGCACCTTTTCAAATGATGACTGTGCCCACTATCAGACCGAGCTGATCAGTCATAGCCCTTTTACTATATTTCCTCTGAAGTTGCATTCATAAGAGCTTTGAGTTTTATCTACCACCACCCCAACCACCTGTTTCTGCCTCTGAAAACAAGCTTATTGTAAATGATTCAAACCACAAATGGGAGTACAGGGAAAGGGTCCGTTTGATTTACTGTAAGGCCACCATGAGATTTCTTTCAAACTCTGATAAACAGGCTTCTCAGAGATCTTAAAAAGCATCTCCAGGGCCAGGACCTCTGTTTACCCATTAGATTCTTAACCCACTTATGAAAGGCTGTACTTAAACAAAAACAATTCCTTTCTAAGGTCATGGCCCTTTGTGGTGGGCTTCACATTCTGCACAAGGAAGGGTCTGTGTTGTCGGTGTTCAGAGCTCTGGGGCATTGGGCAGTCATAGAAACTGCAAGTCTATGGGAGTAGTGTAGGAGTATCTTGCAAATTTACGGAAGAAATAATTTCTGGTTGATGTTGGAAGCACTGAGAACTGAGAGGGGGAACAAAGAATGAGAAAGGCAGTTCTTTAAAGGCCTCCCTTTCAAAGATGTCATCAGCAAGTGTTGCCAGAAGAAGGGTATCAGGGTTGTAGAGACTACATCAGTAAAGCGGCAAGTGCTAACAGGAGGCCTTGATAGTAGGCTAGGAGTTTCAGTCTGGTTCAGTTCCTTCCAGTTGCTGTAGAAGATGTAGGAACTGAAAAGCAGAAGGGACACTCTACATACCGCCAGGCCTGTATGGCAGCAGCAAGACAGCTCCAGAGGCTTCGGCTCCCAGACCCACAACTTGCTCTCTGTCCTTTGCTGTGTCTCACCATATTTGTCACTGGTGCTTGTGAGATCATGAGCAGGACCTGCCAGCTGGAGCAGATGGTGAGAGAGGGGGCCCAGGAACTCTTCTGCACCCAGCCCACCCCTCAGTGAACAACTCCATCACCTTCACATACTGCACTGTTTCTCAGAACTTTTATCCTCGCTTATGTTGATAGGAGAACTGCTTCTAAAATCCTATAGCTCCTGGGTGGCTTCAAACAATCCTGCTTGTGTCAATTTAAAAAACAACAAAACAACAATAAAAAACAGAGCAATTTCCTACTTCAAGACAAATTAGGAACAGTCAGAGTCAATCCTAGACATAGTGAACTGTTAAACTGTTGCGATATAATATAAAACATTCTATCTAGAAACATCTATTTAATTATTCCACTGGGGAGCTGAGACTCCAAGTTTAGTAAGATTAGTTTCTATGTCAAGTCAAACATAAAATATTTGATTTTAAAGCACATAGCTCTTAATGCTAGCTTTTTTATTCAAGTAGATTACTAGAATCATCTTCTATGTCTTATTCTCTCTTCTACAGTTCTCTTACACCACTGAAATACCAACAAAGGACTAAAATCTCATATATTCACTGAAACTAAATTCAAAGTAACAAAAGTATGATAATATATGATGGAATTAAGCAATAATACATGGGATTTACTTTTACAGCTCTTTCACTGTGTCGCTTTTTGTGAGCAATACCACCACGTAGAATTCACACTGTTGAACATTCCTTTATATATCATGAAGTCAACAAAGTTGCTCAGAAAGCACTTTAACCATTTCAGATCACTTGTGAGTCACTCAGATCTCTACATATATCACAGATCACCCATCATCAATTAAAAGGTAATCTAACAAACCCTGAGGTAGCCTGACAAACTTTGATATAGCAAAGATTAGCAAAATTGTCTTCCAACATTTCAGTACAGCTCAGGACTTAGAGAAATCTGAAGATCTGCTACATGGAACAGATAATTAAGTGTTTGTTCCAGGCTGAATGACTGAGAGGTTCAGTGATCTGTGTATTATTCTCTAGTCTGGTGCTTCTCAAAACAATAGGTACACTTTAAAAAAAAATTCATACCACAATCCAGTCTGTGAACACCCACTTCTTTCCCAGCCTTATTCTAGTGTGTGTTCAAAGGACTATTGTAAAAATTGTCTTGTTTCTGAGTTATAGAAGTGAAGACCACACGTACTGTGCAGGATGACCTTTATTACATTTTTAAAAATCTATTTTACATTTCCAGGAGGTTTCACCACACTTAAGGCTTTGATTTATCATCTGTCTATTTCAACATTATACACTGATCATTATAACATGGGTCTAAGAAGAAGTGATTAATATTCACAATAATGACAGCTTTGGGACAAGTTATTCAGGCAAGCCTTATACTAATTTTTGAGTGTTCTGCCTTCATGAGAAATGCACAGCCCTCTGGCAGGTCTGGCAATTGCCTTGCTCATCTCAGGTGAGCCTTGAGAAAGACCACACCTGAAGGAGAGGCAGAATTCTCCTTTGATCTTCTCAGCAGCGAGGAAGCTGCCCATGCTCAGCTCTAGTTGAAGAATGAAACAGTGCCCGAGCTGTGTGTTTGAGTGCTTTCAGTTGAGTGTTTTGATGATTCAGCCCTACTTCAAGGTCAAGTAAGACCTGGAGGAGCATGACTAAGCCTTACTGCTGCTGTAGGTACTTTTTCTGTGCCCTGTTTCTATCTGGGTACAATTTAGATGAATTTACAAAATACAACAGAGTACGTGTTGAAAACCAGAAACTAAATCACACAGAAGAACTTGTTACAGACTGAATTTCCACCCAATTTTTCTTTTTTTTTTTTTTTTTTTTTTTTTTTTTTTAGTTCTTAGTACAGAGTGGGAAGAAAAAGTTGACATTCAGAAATGATCCATGAGGTTCATTTGGGAGGGAAAACTGTTTTGGTAAAAAAGCTGTGGTCACAGTCCAATCCTCAAAATATTTGTATAAACACTGCAATATTTTAACATTACTGAAAGCTTTTTCAAAGTAAAAATAAATGAAATGGTGCAATATGACATTTTGATATTTTTAAAACAACTCTGTTTCTAAAACAAATGCTGATCTATGAAATGCTGTTTGAAAGACGTCAACTTCACTGAAATGCCTGTTTCCGGGGCAACCCTGTTTGATTTACACTTTCTGAGCAGATTTTCTCCACAGAACTTTCATGCTATTACCCTCTATGGCACTCTGCAGTCACAGCCTCTTCAGCACCTATTAGTCTCTTACCCTTCCTAAAGTGCTCTGTAGTAAGTCAAAGTAAATGGGTAGGGAAAACTGGCCTCTAATATTTTACTCAGCAAACCTGGTTATAACCAGCCTGCTGTCACACAGCCTTGGTTCTTGAAGTGTGTTTCATTAATTCTTCAGTATGTCCTGTGATATCCTTTCTGATCATCATGGGATAAAGTTCATTTCCTTCACACTTTTTTCGGAGCTCTTTGAGGTGGTCTTCATTTTTGTTTCCAGATGTACCAACAGTTTCGTGCTTCTGAGCCAAATGTGGTTTAAATTTCCCTTCCATTCAGGAAATGAACAAAATAATCCATGGCTATGCTCATGTAAAGCACATCATTTGTCTCCCAAGTGCTTGCAATAGAGTCAAGAAAAGCAACTGAGTGCTGGCTGTCCTTAACAATGAAACTTTCTCATTTCCAGCCTAAGACCCTTTACGGGGATGGAGTCCTTTCTCCAAAGTGACTTCGAAACATTTTATGTGTCATTGTGTCAACCATGTCAGTTTACCAAGTTAAAAGACAACAGGGATATCTGAGGGAGGTGGAAACTGCTTTATTGTTTCCCGCCCCTCACAAACATTTAGTCCTAAAGCACAAAAGCAAATGTGATTTCATCTGAAAGTTTAAAGATGTGTCTGGTCCCAAACGGTGCCAGCATATTTCTTCCCTCTTCAAACCGCTGGTGGGGCACCCAGCTCCTGCAAAGTCTGTGACCAGGAAGCGCCAGGAGGAACATCCTTTGGCTGGTCTGGGAGGGAAGGGTCTGGGGAGATGCAGGACGTGAGAGGCCAGCCGCCCCCCGGCCCCCAGCGTGGATCATCCTGCAGCAGCTGCAGCCTCTCTGGCAGCAGACATGTGATGAGTTGTTTTCTAACCCAGTAACCTGGCAAGCATGGTGTAACCTTTGTGGAACCCAGACAGCCCAGTTCAGACCTGAAAATCAGGCAAATCCTTTTAATTTATTTTTTTTCTTTTACACATATATATGAGCACCCCATTCATAACTGGCTATTGTTTAGCTGGGCAGGGGGAACCTTAATGTTTCTAAAGCATGAAGAAGCCAATATCTTAGAGGAATATGTTCAAAGCTAGGTGCAGAGTTATTATTCACTGTGTGAATCAATAAGCACTGTAGAAAATGCAGATGCTGATATATGCTGTCAAGTAAATTTAATTATTTTTCCTGTCATCCCATGCATGCATGCATACTCACTGTCCAGCATAGTTATCTGTTGTTTTTTGGGGTCTTTATACTGGAGAAAAAAGCAAGAGAATTTTGTTTAAACAAAGAAACAAACAATAAATCCTTGGCTTTTGGTCCGGTGATCTGAAGCCAAAGCACTACAAATAAGTTACTCCACATGTTTCAGATTAACATGAGAGCTCACACATATGGAATAAAATGTCCCTTCAAAGTCGCCTGCTTTTTATAACGTTAAAACCTGAACTACTGTGATTGGCAAGGCCAGGGCTGGCAGTTTTTATTCTCATGGTTTGTACCATGACTTAGCCTAATTCATTACCTTTAGACATATGGGTATCCTGAAGAAGTGGACGAACTGTTCTGAACTGCCTCCAGACTTGGCAGGTATCTCTTCCAGCATGTGTGGGTTGCACCTGACACACACATTTGGCACATTGTTAATATGAGAGTCTGACTAGGGAAACTGGTGAGCACTCCACATCTTACTGATAAAGATCATAAAGACATTAAAAAATAATAAATGAAGAGGGCAGTAATAAAAATAAAACACTGACAAATCCAGCATCTGGGGCAGAAGTTGCTGCTGCATGCTGAAATGCCTTTTTCTTCATGGCTGCCTGGGATGGGTGTGGCTAGAGAAGTTTTCCAACGCAGCTGAGATCTCCACTATTCAAAACAGTTTAATATATCTCTGTTCCTAATTTAATTCTGGTAAAAGTAAAGAATGTGTAGGAGTTCAGGATGTAATCTCTAACAGCCAAAATTACTATAAAAGCAAACAAAAATTCATACAGGTGAGATGTTTTTGTCCTGACTTTAATAGGCATCAGACGAACAGCCAAAATTAAACTTCTTGCAAAAGTAAAATTTTACAATCCAAGAAATAAAGATAATTAGCTAATAAAAATTTCAAGATTCATAGGATATACAAATTGTTATGTTGTTTGTGGTTAGAAGAGCCTTCTATGTAAAACACTCTGTGGCTTGTTGGCAATACCTCTTTCCTCTAGCCTATCACCTATTCCTGGTTGTCACCTTACTTGAACACAAAGTAGAGTGAACAAGGGCTTGTGCTCATACACTGGTCAGAAGGTCAGCATGCACAGAAGTGCCTCTTCCCCACATAAAACCTGTTGAGCATTTGCTAGTCTTCTTCACTACACTTTTTCAAGAGGTCAGGTGTCATCCTGCTCCCTGTTTCTGGAGCAATCCATGTAGCCAGCTTGTCTTCAAATGAACAGGTAGAGTTGATTTAAATTATTATAGCTCTCAAACCTAAGTAATGGATCGACCTTCACTATGCATAGCTATACCTTGCTACAGCATATTTCAGTGCTTGTGGCTCTGGATTATAAATGGCAAATTCAGATTATTCCACGTCATTGAAATGCCTCATATCTTAATGAATGACTTAGTCTACCAGGTCAGAGAAAACAAAACTGAGCTTCCCTCTGAAAATTTTCATTAGGATGATAACATAGAAAGAAACAAGGCAATGACTAGTTCCTTCTAAACCATCCCAAAATATTTAGTGATTACAATATTTTAGCTTTGGGCCTAATTTTACAATGTGTGGAAAAGTAACTGGCATTAAGAATCTAAAATGTAAAAAAAGTCTTTCACATAGTTGCAAGATATATGCATATCTAGAATAAAGTACTGTATTCAAGCTGATACGGTAAATATAAACGGTAAGACTTGGCTGCTTTTTAAATGAGATATATGTTGAAACATCACTACATCCAAAACTTAAAAAACAATCAAGGGGTTTAAAAACATACAGGCTTGAATAGCATATAGGTTACAATAAAAGCAACCATAGTCAAACATACTCACAGGTGCTGGTTTTATTAATTCTGAACCTCATAGTCCCTTAAAAAAATTGAACAAAATGGCCTTGACCTTCAGAAAATGGGGAATTGGACATGCAAATGCTATCCAAGTCTTGAAACTGCAGTTGCATTCTGTGGACTTAAGATCAATCAATGGATTAAGTTTCTTATTTTTAACTTTGCATATCTGATTTCACCACTTAGCCATCCACCCTTTTAGAGAGAGCTCATTAGATGGCCAAATTGATTGACTGATCATGTCAATCTTTTTTGCACATGGTAAGTTCTAGGTCAGATTGTTTTCTTTCAATTAGAGAAGTGGTAGGTAGACTAGGCAGACTCTGCCTGAATGTTAAGGTAGGTTAATTGTACTCTGTATCAGCTCTCATTCCCTCAGTGAAGTGGGTAATATTAATTTGCTTCACCTCCAGTCTGAAGAGAAACACATCACTTTCCTGTGCAGTTGCAAATACATTGCATCTTTATCATTTTTGACAGGCTGCTTTCTCCACTGAGAGCATGTCTCAGACCACAGAAAACATCTGTCTGTTGACAAATACTCTACAATGAGGTATGTGTGTGCCTTGTAATTTCTGGTCTTTGTTGATACAGAGCATTCTGTTCTGTGGAAAAATTATTTCTCTATATCTGTACTTGTCAAATGAAGTCTATTTTCTTGGCCCATAGAAATGAATCTGTGAAAGCCAAGAGTTTTTGTTTATTTCCACAAGTAATTACTTCCCCTGTCCAGCCATACTTGCAAAATAACACACTGGTAGGAAATATATTAAGCTGCACTACTTCTTGTCCTATATACCACTCCTCCATGTAAGAGCAGATAGCTTGAGAAGTCGTCTTGAATTTTGGATATCCCTGACAAGATAGATACAAGTTGCACATATATGAAGGTCTAACTGTGTCTGGCACCCCCCTTACTCATCACTGTTATCCCTATTGGAACAAGTTAACCACAGGCCCAAATAGCACTGTTTGTCTGCTGTCATCTGCCACAGACCTAGCTCTTCCCCAAAGACTGTAAGATGCACAGAGATTCAGGCAGCCACCTCTGACCAAATGTAGTGATTTTTCTAATGTCCCATGAAACACAAGTCATTTGAAACTGCTGTCAAAGATGTTGTGCACTTGAAATTCCCAGTTATTCTGCTTACTAGTGATGGTGCTCTCAGCAATTCCAATCTTTAATATCACAGGGCTCGCAGGGAGATACAAATTCAGTATTTCTTTGCATATCATACCATTTTCAGTGTTCCTGGCCTATAGGTGCTTTAAACCAGTATGGGGAAGCAGAAACACCGAGCTCATGTTGAGACTTTTTCTTTTCCAATAAAGACACAGTTTATGAACCAGAAATTTGCCCAGTTTTTGTTAAGCAATTCTGTTGGTTTTGTACTTACATAAAGACATGTCTGTGCTAACTGTTCCTGATCTTTTTCTGTTCTGTGTTATGCACAAAGGAATGGACTCCATCTAACTGTAAGTGTAAATAGCTATTTTTTTTAACCATGGTGGACTTTTATATGCCATAGCTTGTGGAGAAGCAAATACAAAGTTTAATTAAAACAGAGCTCACTCAGGTTGAACCTGCAACCTTTGAAATAAGAAGTAGGGATGTTATCCACTTGGATGCCTGGTCTCCATGGGAGTGTATATATATATATATATATATATATATATATATATATATATATAATGGGGGGGTTTACTAGCTGCACTTTTGTTCCCTGAGAATAATAGAAATCTGGAGAGAATACAACATTAAAAATAATTTTAAAAATCAAATATAAGTAGTATTCAGTTTAAACAAATTCTATTCCCCAATTCATATGAAGATCTAAGTGCATAGAAAATTTAATGAAGGTTAGATTTGCAGTAATAGTCTGTTATTTTGCTCGAATCAAAGATATTTGAATAGTTTTAAGGGCCAAATACTAGCACAGTTTAGTACATCAGCTACTGATTTCAGTGGGATCAAGGTTTGGACCCTAATACCTCATTTTAGCATTCTAATTAATTTATTGTTTGACTGCTTTGAAAAGTCTCTTGGCTGAATACTGCTTCAAATACAATGATTCAGTAATGTAGTGCCATTTTTTTTTCCCGCTATGCTGTACTGGCTGTACTTTCAGCTGTTGTGGAATAGAAATATTATTCAGCAAAAGAAGTATGTTAAAAATTATGCAAGGAAGTTAATTAAAAGTTAGCTGCAAATGTTGACTGCAAACAAAACTGCCTCCTTATTTCTTAACTCTATATGTAAATAAAATGTAATAAAAAGTGAAGCTAATCTGTTTTATTTCATGAGAAAATACTGATCTGAAAATGAGTTACATACTTGTTTAATACTTAATCCATAAATATATGCAGAAAGATGGCACTATTAAAGTGACTTTGGGAAACGGAAGTGAATGGGTCTGTGCAAGCCCATCAAGGGACTAACACTTAAGTGTTTGGTATTAAAGTTCACATCTGAATATAAATGATCCCTGGGATGTCAGACAATACTTAGGGCCTAGAAAAGGGTATACATCCATGTGTATCCTGGCTGGTTTATGTGAGTTCTGTAAGACCATCACATTTTTCTCTTGAATACATAAGGATTTTTGCTCCTGACAAACTTTGTGTTGGTATATGTCTCTCTTCTATGTGGGTCGTTTACCCACATCCTGTTTGTACATACATCTTCAGCATGTGTGTTTGGGAATCTGAATTACTTACCTCAACTATTCTGTTCTCTAGATGTGAGATTCCTGGCACAGGTAACTGAAGTCACCCAGTGGCTCAAGGTGAACTTACACTAATAAAAAAATAGCATTGGCTTTCTTAATATCCAACTTTTTTAATGGTTATCTGTGATGTCCCTCGCAGTCACACAAAAAAAAAAAAACCAAAAACAACAAAAAAAAAAACCAACGCATTAAATTGTTTCTTACAAAATGAAATCTGCCTGGGAAAAATTGAAGTGCTGTGGATGGCCATGACAATGCTGGTTTGTACTACAAAGACATGCCCTCTAGTCAGCAGAATACCAGATATATCATCAAGTATCATCTTGCCTACGTCATATTCATGAAAACCCCTATTTAGCTGAGATCAATCATAACCATGATGAAATAGATACATATGAAAGTTCAGTGTATGCTGGTGACTACTAATCTCAACCAGCCTCTCTGACATTGCATTGTATAGCCACATGTTTAACCAGAGAGTTTTACTTTCACAGCAGGATCATCTACAGCAGTGTGTGAATGGCTAAACAGTTCACTTTGTGCAAACTGGGAGCCAATGTGTAATGCACACTCCCGGTCTCACTCTGCTAACTCCTTGAAGGAGAGAGTGACAGGATGCTGCCAATGCTATGCAAGTTTGCTCCAGCTGTTCTAGGAGAACATCTGTCTTGAGTTATCCATGTTTGCTGACTGACTGAGCAAGCTTAATGAAATGTTTTGTGTGTATGATTGCACTCTGCAATGATATGTAGAAAAAGGGAAGAGAGACTCAGTGGAAGAGCCAAACAAAGCCAAAACAGTTTCTGTGCTTTGCAGTACATCAGGGATAGTTGCTGGTGCTTCTCATTTACATATGCCGTGAACAAACTAGGCCATGGTGGATGGATACTGAAACAGGAAAAGGAGCCACAGAACTGACATTAATGTGGTTTCAAGGTTTTAATAGCCCGTGTCTGCTGCAGCTCCATGGCAGCAGCTGGGCTATCCTCACTGTCCTTTTCTAAAATGTGGGTTTTATCTGCCCTAGCCTTCCACCCCCAGGCATTTGAAATCTATCTAACTTATCGGGACACTGATGAAGTAAGTTTCAAGCAAGCTGACCATGTCACCACTTGTGGCTCAAATAGTGGTCTTATTTTAATGAATGCTTTGGTAATAGTAGCATTGTTGCTGGCAGCACTAGGAGAGTTAGCAACATAATTCCTGCTCTCTCTGAAGCATTTCTGCAGAGCACTCAGCGGCAGTGGGTGGCAGAGCATAGGCATAGATATTTTCTGTATTTTAAGTACATAGACAAGTAAGTATGTTCTTGACACACAGTATTGTCACCGTTATAGTTCAAATAGAGGACTTAAAGCAAAGAAGAGTTCTTTTTAATACTTCTTGAATGACAACACTCAGAGAATAAAGACTTCAAGTTATATATTCAACCTTCCCTGTCTATAAGTAGGAGTATACTGCAAAAAAGTAGTGGGTTGATCTTGGAAGTAAATATTCCACAGACCCAGGACTGCAAAAGCAGGCCTGCCAACGGGTAGACCAGATATAGTTACTATCTCCATTTTCTGCTATGTCTTCTTATATACCTCCATCGCTCACTGAAATGGTCTTAGAGAATTTGTGGTAGCTTACAACTCTTAGATAAGGAAAAATATATCAAGGGATAAAAATGTTGTGACCTTTGACTCCTGAAAGGGTGTGCTTCTACTACTAAATCTTAGCATATGAGCCACCTGCAAACACATAC
The DNA here is from genome assembly GCF_018691265.1 of Tyto alba. Classification (NCBI taxonomy): domain Eukaryota; kingdom Metazoa; phylum Chordata; class Aves; order Strigiformes; family Tytonidae; genus Tyto; species Tyto alba. Next base: position 18,511,590 of record NW_024881275.1, on the reverse strand, counting down.
TTTTTGGCAGGGAGCAAGGAATGGAAAGAAAAAGCACATGATTTTAGGCAGGAGGAGATAGAATTATCAGAGTGCAACTTGCTATAAATTCTGTTGAGCTTTTCGAGGAATGTTTGTGCAATGCACTATCAATGTACTGTAGATTCCTGGTGCCATTGGGTGGAAATGAAAGAGAAAGTACCTTAGTAAGCATACACCTTAGTGATGCTTACAAAGACTCCCTAAACTTTTGTGCAAGTTTCCCCATAATTTTTAATACAGACAAAATGACTAAAAGAAACATCAGGGGGAAAAAAGAAACATCATGCAGAAGCTTCCTGATTAGCTATAATCCCGAGGTAAATTACACATGTTTATGCAGGAGGCCAGTCACTTCTGTAGCAGAGAAAAGCTAAATCTCTAGCTAGTCAAGCATAGCAATTGTACCCTGAACACTTGGCAATAGATAGAAATCGCCATTTGATAAAACTGTTTACTCTAATTCACTCAATAGGAATAGCCAATGGTTAAGTGAGACTATATCTCACAAGAGTATAATCTATGGAAATGTATGTAGCATCCCATGAATACTAAACAAATTCATTACGATCAGCAATATTACCAATGAATCTGTAATGATGGAATCTTTAAATTAAATTGTCTGTCTTGATTTTTCAGAGTAATCAAGTTCATGAGCCCATTCCTTTTTTTTCCTTATTTCAGGCATCAAACCCATGAGCTCGTCAATATGTAAAAGCACATTTGAGCAGCTCAGCTCAAGAACAAAACAGAGGGAAAGAGACAAAGGAGTCATTCTTCAGCACCAAATTCTTTATTGTAAAAAGCACAGTGAAAAAAAGAAAGGGATTAACAAATACAGAACAAAATATCCATGCTAGAGAAACTGCAAGGGCTTGATTTCCTAATCTCTATTCTACAAAGGTATTGTAATTCCTAATAGGGATAAGATACACCCTGACATTTGGATCAGTCAGAAGGATTTCTGAAAGACAATTGTTATGAGGCTTAAGCCAGTTTCTTCCTAATGAGACAAACTCCCAAGACATATGGTGACAGGAAAAACACATTTTTTCTACCTTTCCCTCAGACTCTTACCAGGAGTACCTCAGTGGTGTCATCAGCACACTGCTTGCTCTTGAACTGGTCAGAGAAGCATTTTCCTAGGCTGACAGTAAAATTGGTTTTTATATTGGGTGAATTACCTGCCAAGACATCAGGTATTCGAGTGAGACACAACTTCTTTCATTTCTTCAGCATTACCATCTAGTCATCAGAGTAACAGCAAATTATTATTTTGATTATTGTCCTAGTATCGTAGGAAAGCTTGGCTTCCTTCATCTATTAGTGACAGTCTCTTAGTGACATCATCTTCCAAACAGTGCAGTTCTCCAGCTGCATTATTTGCTCTTATAGTGCTCAAAATCTGATATAGTCACCAAAAGGAAAAGGCTACTGATTATGTATGTCTAACAGTTCTAAGTTTATACTCTCATATTTCTGTGTTGCCCCTAGTAAACTAGTAGAACAGGTCACTGCCAATGCTATTGCTTTCATCTGATATAGGGAATACCTATATGAGCACACTGTAAAGGTTTAGTGTCTTGTATCTTTCTTAAACAGTTCAGGCAGCTGGAATTTATATTTTCAAGCCAGAGTACTTCTGTACCCAGTAGAATTGTTGAAAATGTGCCTTTACTGGCAGTAAATGGCAGCACTTAAGAACTTAATTATTTCAGTAAATCTATATAATTTCAGTATTTATCCCAGTAAATACCTTCTCAGCTTCTTTTATTTCTGTCAGATATTAGTTTGAATCCTGTATAAAAAGTGTGATTTTATTCTCTCTATCCAGTACATAAATATAGCTTAAAATACATCATCTCAGTTAAGTATATGTGAATTAGAATTAGCTGGAATTAGAATTAATCAAGGAATCAGAAAAACTTGATGCCATTGGTGACGACAAGTGGCCTTGATAATTTTTAACTGGTCACAAATTAATTGCAGCATTCGTATTTATTCAGTAGGTCAGAGTGCATGCACTTTGTTGTGTCAGCATTTGAAAGAGCTTTGTAAGCAGCCTTCCTGCATCAGATTTTTTATCTATGAAGGGATAATTCTTCTTTTTTGAGTGAATGTACTTAGATTTCTCACAAACATTCTTCAGTATGCATGTAAGATACACAAAACTATAAACATGGTTCAGTTAAATCCTTTTGAAAATAAAAAGAAATCTTTAAAGAATCTTTTCTTTTGCAATATTCGTTTAGCTCTCTTACAGACACAGAAGTGTCTTCCTTTTCTCCACCTATGTAGTTTCCTGTTCAATACTGATACACAGAAGGACACCATTTACCATATCAAATCAGCCCTGAGGTCCACCTAACAGTGTATGTCTCCTGTTGGTGGTGAAAAATGTCAGATGCTGCAGAGAAGGTTTTAGGCCAAAGCTGAATAAACTGTCCCTCGATCCCTGCTAATAAGGACTGACTGAAATCTTGAGGACCAAAGACAATATCCCTTTCAAAATTTTGTCATCTCTTTGAACTTCAGTGAGTGACTCTACCATTGAAATAATTCATCACCTCTTCAAAGTAAAGCAATACAAAATCCTGAAAAACTGTCCATATTTCATGTGACAGGGAGATGTCAAGTTAATTGCAAACACAAAAGGTTTCTAATGTGCTTGCCATATCACTGTAACCAACACCTGCTCTCTCCTAAGTTCAATGAGCACCCTTCAAACACCCATGCTCGTGTATCTTTGATTTGTTTTACTCTGTTGCATCTCCATAGCAGAACTAATAGGATAAAAAGTGTTGCATGCATTGTGTGACCTTTCTCTTTCACTGTAGAGTGACTGCAGTAAACACATATTTACAGGAAGTAAGTAATACAAAAGCAGAGCAGAAATATGTTACTGTAGATATAAGCAGCTTCAAAAACTACTTCTCACTTTCGATTGCCCTGTAAAACACTGTTTCAACACAGTTAGATTGCTGCTTATCAGCATTTCACTGGTGTGGGTGTACCTTCATTTTTGCACGCTTTCTCAATTTGGGCAGATGTATGACTTTGGCAACACTATACTCATCTATTGAAGTCCCTAAACATGTGGCAGTATAGCAGTATCTAGGCTGCCTGTGCCTAACTCTACACATAAGCCTGGATTTATATTGCTGGCAGAGAAAATCTCCTTTTGATCATATAAAGAAAGCAAAGCAAATCTTAACAGTTTTAGCAGTTTCTGTTAGCATTTATTAAAGGTCTTATCCAATACCCATACAAATCAACAGCAATTTTTCCTTCTTTGGATATCAATAAGCATTTGGATTAGTTCCCAACACAGCTGCTCATCTTTTCTCAAAATTGTTAATTAAAATATCACAGAGAATTGAAAACACCTGGTGACTTTGTTTACAGCACTACACTATTATCTACAGCAGTGCCATGGTGTACTTGGCATGGCTCAAACATAATGGAAGATACAGAACATGTTCAGCAGGCCTTAAATTATACCATGTTACACAACAAATATTTGTGTCAATTGAAAAAAAAAAAAAAAAAAAAGCTGAAAAAGCTGCATCAACCTTACTCAAGGTTCTTTAGCATTCACCATCTGGAGACATTAAAATGTCTTCTTGACATGATTATTTGTTGCAGATTCAAAGAAGCTGAATCTTTAAAGTAGGTATATATACAAACCTGTCACAAGAAGAAATGTATTTGGGAATTTTTAACTGACAGAAGATGGAAAAGATTAGTATGTGTGACTAGTGGCAACTAATCAACACCTTCAAAAGAGTAAGCATCAAATGTCTGTTCAGATCATGATGGCACAAAAATGTAGTATGAACAAAAATAATAGAATATTAACTGAAATCAAATTATATAATCTCTTTAGAAAATTTTGTTTGAGACTCCCTTTAGCTTTACATCCTTGAAAAGGTCTGCTGCTAGAATATGAGAATTTCTTTCAGACTAGAAGTAGGATTCTTTTTCAAGCAAAAATTCAGCGAACTCTTAAGGAAGAAATCTTCAGAAAAATTAGATTAGTTGTAAAAACCTCTCAAAGTAATTAAAGTGTTTTCAAGATGTCATTAGTGAACCCATGACAGCTTGGGTACTTTGAAGGGATCCACAAAAACTAAACAGTAAGGTAAGTATCCCCAAGTAAGGTGTCCCATAATCAAAGAAAAGGTCCCCTGGTTCTTAACTTTCTTCTGCCCTTCTGAAATGCCATAAGATTTCCCTCATTTCTAAAGAAATCCAACACAAATAGGGTCCATAAATACTTGGTCCTATGGGACCTTACTTGACCTTACCTCCCAAAAGCTCTTGTTTAGTGTTTTCTGAATATTTCTGGAGGCAAAGTACTTGTCTGTTTTTGTAGCTCTTATTACTGTTATCTTTTTTTTTTTTCCTTGACTGTCATGTCATCTTGAAATTTAACCAGAAATTAACCATAAGTTTGCCAGATTGCTGGCCTCTGATATTTTTTTTCTCATTTAATATCCACAACTTCAGAAGGCAAGAAAAGAACATACATATTCAAAACTGAGACATTTGCTAAGTAAGATAAAATATCTTTGACATACTTAGAACCCATGACAATTTCTAATCTGAAAGCAAGTTGACACTTGATTATATAAAAAACAAAATAAAAGAACGTTTTTGCAGCCCAATGTCAGTTTCTGTATTGTTTCCCTGAAATAAGTAAGAACAACGTCTGGATGAAAAATCTATTTACAGAAAATGACAGCTATCTCACCAGTGTACCAGCTAAGGAAGCACCATGGTGAATTAGCCAGTGATAGTGGACTGATGCTTGAGCTGAACTCTTAACATCTTGTCCAGTTCAGCTAAAACCAAAAAAGGGGTAATGTGACATAGCATCTACTACCAGGGTCATCTTGAAGCTTCTTCTCATGATCACATCCTTACATGAATATTTGTGTTTGGCCTTAGCAATAATGAAGATGAAATCTCAATATAAACTAGATGGAGCACAAGTATTGCTACTGAAACAGTGAAATGGCCATCATTTGTTCACTTTGTATCATAAACCCATCTCAGCTGATTTTTTCTCCATGAAAAAAAATCCAATTACACATAATGTTGCCTTGAGTTATTTCGCACACAGTGCTTTTTAACTTTGTTGTCTGCATGCTTAAAAGTCTTAAACAGCAATACACATACACAAAATTTCAAAAGGGTCTTAAATGCCTCTGTTGAAAATATCAGCCATTCCTCAAAAACTACCAAGTGCTTCCACTTACTTTAAGTATTTCCCAATAAAAAATATCCAGCTGTTTTGCACAGGAAGTCACAAAGACTAACAGTCACTGAACTGATTTTCCTTTGACCAAACACAACTGTAGGAACAGCATAAAACAAGCAGGAATTGGATTCTGTAACACTGTATTCTAAAGAATTTTAAATCAAACAAACAGTTGAACAAAACACTTGAACAAACATTTGAACAAAGCGTGTACCTTACAATTACGGGAGGTTCCAAAATATTTAATGAAAACAACTGAAACATAGAGCAACCTAATGTAACTTTGAAGTCAGTCCTATTGTGAGGAGAAACTGGACCCCCCAAGGCCCCTTCTAACCCAAACTGGCTTATCATATTGCATATCTGTTGTTTTGAGCAATGGATCTCAGCTATGAAGCCAGACATCTAATTTCTAAAATTTGGAAGAGTCATTATTTGCTATACAGGTTTGTTATCTATGCAGTTAACAGCTAGAAGAGCTGATGACCAAATATCAAAGCTCTGTTTTCTCAAGCAAATATATCAGGAATCTGAAAAACTTTAATAAGACTACCTTGACTCTACCTAGTTTAGACCATTCTGGTGTTTTCAGGAGATGCCAATGCAAAAGAAGTCACCAAATGACAGTGCATCCACCCTTAACTTGGTAAATAAGCCACTTATATGAAACTGCTTCCCTGTATTAAGTCATTTATGAGTATAGACATTTAACCTGAGGCTCCACACATTTCCCCAAATGCCAATCTTCCAAGTATGTGAATAGTCCCATTTACTGCAGCAAGAGACTATTTGCTGTAAGAGATTAAGCAAATGAGTAAATATTTATAGAAATAAATTATTGCCAAAATGCTAGATAAAAATAACTATGCACTACTTTTAAATTATAAACATTCAATATCTAGAAAATAAAATATATTAAAATAGATATTTTTCTTAGCTTTTCTATTTTTCTTTAGGAAAAAAATAAAAAAATGAAAAAAAAAAAGAAAAAAGGAAGAGAAGACAGAGGAGGAACTAATTTCAACTGCACAATTTAGGATGCAATATTGGAAGAATTTTTTATAACCTGCTCTATACAAGAATAGAACACCCTTTTTCTCTTTTTCAGCACACAATTTTAATGCTGATTGGAATGACTATAATGTAATAAAACCCATCAATATATCATGTTATTAAATACTGCTAGCAAACTGCCTTAATCTATAGCCTTCACAGATACCTAGCATTGTAAAAACTTCCACTCCCTTTCTCTCTTCGGCTGCTGCACCCTTTTCCAAATTATACCGGGCTAGCAAATTGTTCTGTATAATTTGATATATTTCATGGCAACCTTCAAAATACCTTTTTGTAACTTTTGTTTTGGTCATTAAAACTCTAAGGAAACACAGCTGATGTCTCCCTCCAGATATACTTTCACTGTCATGTTATAGTTTGATTTAGCTGCAGTTAATGTAAATATCCATGAACTCAAGCTTTTAGCTAATTTCTTATTAAATTAAAATGGTCTTAGTCAATTTCCAATGCATACATCAAATATTACATTTCTAAGCATCTTTTATTTAGTGGTCTATGCTACCGTCCTCTGGGTAAAAATCATCGTTTTTCCTGTCTGATAGTTGGTGAGAGAAATTACAAGGAAGGAAAAGCCAGAGCCAGTGTTAGCCTGGAGGTGTTGCTCAGGGTAGCAGATTGCTCCAGAAAGAGGCATTTATTGCCTTCACAGCCACATCTTCCATCTTTACCCCACTAGCTTGGGGACAAGGGATGGGAGAGCAGCTTGACAGGAGCAAATCACCCTGTGGGGAGCAAAGCACTGCTGAGATGGCTCCCCCAGAGCCAGGAGAAGAGGGCTTCTGGCTCTGCAGGCTGCAGCGCTCCAAGGGTAATCTTCCCAGAAGAGAAAAGCTTATGCTAGTGAGGTTCAGGGGATTTTCTTTGTCCCTGCAGGGCACTAATGGCAGCAGACAGTCCAGGACCAAATAGGTAAGAGGGGAACAAAGTGACATCTGGACCAGAAAGTCTATTTTGTCCTTCTTCCAGAGCAATAGAATGTAAATTTTGTCCACACTGATGAGAAGACCTTAACTAACACTTCTCCTCTATGCTAGTACAAGTATTCTCTGCACTGATTTGAGCAGCACCAGACAGCAGCAGCTGAAATAAGAATTACATAGGCTTGTGCTCCAGAAAAGTTTTTGAGGAGATATTTGCTCTCCCAGTTCTTAATATACGCTCAGAACACTCTGATCATTTTCTGTGTGAGCAAGAATGAGTGCCACTACCTCTTCACAAAAAAAAAAAAAAAAAAAACAAAAAAAAAAAAAAAAAAAAAAAACAAAAAAACAAAAAACAAGCTTTCTAACAAAAGGAAAATCTTTTAATTTGGATTCCTCTTGTGGGGATAGATCTGCGTAGTTGAGGTCAACATTTGGTTGTACTTCTTCAGTAGGAATGTGTGTGGAGCAACCACCCAAATGCTTTCCTCTGCAGTCATGATTATTGTTCATACTCTCAGGGTGGTGGGTGCTCTAACATTTAATGTTGCAGGAAACAGTACCAAGAGGTTTCCTAGACATTTCCACATGGGAGAGGTGCTCCTCAATGAACTATTTTATGTTCAAGGATCTGATTTAAATTAAAGTTTAAACTGTGCAGACCCTTCTATTTTAGGTGGCATCAACCTAGCCTAAAATGAACATCTTGAATGTTTCTTCTTTTTCAGCTGCCAGGTTTGTGAGGCATGAAGAGGATGGATGGTGGTCTGACCAAAAAAATAGAAAGGAGTGCAACAAAAGGGTAATGGAGAGGCCAGAGAGTATCGTGAAAGACCAAAGTAATTGTAACAGATGGAGGTTCATTTTGTGAGACAATGTCCTCTTGGAAGGTTTGTATTCTTCCAGGTCTCCCTGTTTGTAGGACTAAGTGCAAAATTTCCTATCCTGGCTGTTCACCAGTAAAGATGCATATTAGGTCTTGTAACACTTTATTACTATGTCAGATTATTCCATTCAATAGAATGAGATTTCTTTCATCCAGAAAAAGTGCATAGTGTCCTATAAAGGGAAATGCTAATAGATTTAAAATTCTAACTCTGCAGGGACAATTTAAAGTCTGTTTTCCTTCTTCTAACTGTTGGGTTGGGTTTTGTTTTTTCATTATTATTCAGTCTCATATATTTACTAGACCCTCCCCCCTCTTCTGAAAATTCTGGTTGATTTCAACTGTTTGTTATTATTTGGTTTTCTGTATCACTTTAGTATCTCTTTAGGACTTCTCCCCCTCCCTCTCTCTTTTCTCTCTGAGATAGATTTGATTTTCCTCTCTGCATTTTCCTTCTCTTAAACGCTCCTCTCATTTTCCCTCTGTTTCCTTTCCTTATATATCCTTCCCCCATCATATGTTTGCTTTACTAGCACAGAGGAAATCAATGAGGGTCATTTACAATTGCCACGTCTTCCAGAGTAGAGGTGAAAAGGTCTATGGTGTATTCAGGAATTACCACTGTCATACAAGCCACTGCCCCAGCTCCTTCCTGTGAGCCACCTAGGTACAGGATCTTTTCTCTGTACCCTGGGGTCACCATAGAGAATCTTCTCAGAATGTCCTTGCACAGAGGACAAATGCCACAGATCTACATTTTGGCCATGTCTCTTGGAACACCCCACTTGATTCAAGGGCATCTAGAATAATATGTGATATAACTTTTGCAGCCATTTTAATAATATAAAAAATCTGTGCTATCTACAAGCATAAAGAGATAGCATAGAAATCAGCAACAGCTCAAATGCTGGAAGTCTTATCTTCAATCAGACCCTTCCTCATACTTGCTTAAAGTATCCTGCAGAGGCAACTTGGGGGAAAGGCTGTGTCTGCTGTTCCAGCCAGCAGGAGCTCAGTTGTTAACAACTGTGGTCTTTAACAAAATAAGTACTTCTGCTACTACTTTGACTTGTTTTCTTTTTACTCTTGGCAAATAACATATATGACAAACATTTGGCCCCAGTGCTGTATATCTTCCATCATTTTTATGCATTTCATTCAGCCGTTTTTGCAGATCGTTGCAGAGACAGTATAAGGCCATGCTTCCAGAGATCCAACTTCCCATTGTTCTTTGAAGAAGAAATTGTATTTGAGTACAGAGATTTGCATAAGAATTAGTCCCCTTCCTTGTATCAAGTCAGCTATTTTCAGCTCAGTGTAGCAATCTTCGATTTCTTGGTTGTAACTATGGCAATAAGATTAGATGCTATTCAGTAACATTCATTTTACAAATTAGCATGGGAGGGTGCCCATGACTGTGATAGAAGGAGAGATGTAAAAACATTGTGGAACGAGATTGAAATTAAATCAGAACTCAGAATATTGCTCAAAAAAAAATATTCTCAAACTCATCCAGCACCATCTGGTAGTTTGTGAATGATTTACAGTTAGCCACAATAAACATGATGGGATCAATGGGCCTGATGGGGGTTATATTTCTTACTCAAAGCCATTTTGAAAAGACATTTCAACCCCATTTTGGGTGGATGCTGAATTCTTTGATCTGGAACTTTTATAATAGTTGCAGTCAAATCAATTTCAAACACTTTCATTACAGTACAAATCTACAAAGCTTGTTACAGTCTGGGAAGAGAAAAAAAAAAAAAAAAAAAAAAAAAGTTGTGCTCCAGGCCTCAGGCCATGTTATAATGAGGGTAAGAATGAGCAGTGGTAGGTACTACTTGGAGTTCTGCCTCTGCCTTTCTGCTGCATAGTACAGTCCTGTCAGTTCATCAGAACAGCAGACCTTAATTTGCACACACTAAAGATGGCTTCCTGAAGTTTTGCATCATTTACAATAAAACTTGGGTTTGATCATATTTCATTACTAATGAGTCTCCTGTCCATACCTAGCCTTTGCTGTTCTTAATGGTATATGTAAACAGGGTTAGAAGGAAGGCAGGTGTAGATATTTTTTTTCAGATATTTAATGAATACTTTTTTATTATTTGCATTTTCCCAAAGAAACTGTTACTTTAATAAGAAAAGTATTGCAAAAAATGCATTTTCAGAAAGTATCTAGCTGGTTCTTACATTGGCATACTATGACATGTTACTTTTTAATATGATATGATACTGAATTGGCATTTATAAGGTTCTTTCATTGAATATTAAGAAAATACCAAATTACAAAAAAGCAAGTGAAGTTTTATTTTTCTTCTTCTTCTAAATACAGTCTGTCACAGCTTTTTGTAAAATTGGTATATTAGAAAGCTTGCAGAGATCAGCTGTGCAGCCTCACACAGAAAACCAGCAGTATTGCATTAAATTTAATCTCCCAACATGGGTTAAATTCAAATGATGTCCTTAAGTATTACATAAGGCCTGTACTAGGCCTTCACAAAGCAAGCTGTCCTCATGGAACAAACACATTTTTAACTTGCATAAATAGGTAATATAGAGCTTTGCCTTTATAAATAATGTCCAGCAGCCCTGATTCACAGTCTGACCTGGTCATCCTTCCAAACGGCATGCAGAGCTTCCAAGATCACCAGTAGCCACACCTGGCCCTTCAGGAAGAAGGGGGAATAACAGATTATCTAGACCTCTGCAGGGCTCTTATCTCTGCCTGGAAAAGTCATCTTCAGGTATTTTCTCAGTGCTCAGTCCTAAGGTAACAAAGGTTTTAGGACTCAGAACCTTTCAGATTAAAGCCATTATTTCCTGTGTGACCATTCTGGGCATTCCCGAAGTAAATAAATGTGCAACTATGTTGGCTACATTTTTATCCTAATATTTTCCTCTGAAGATATTTAATTGCAAATCCTCATTGAAAGCCAGGAACAGGGACATTACTTCTGTAAACACATCATGTATTATCAGAATTGCTTTGTGTTTCTTCTTGGGTAAAAACAAAAGATATTTGGGTGGAAATTTTCTTGCTCTCACTATTGGTTATCTGAATAATTGTTTGCTGTTCTAAATGAAAACAAATGAATGTTTGCATATAAATAATCATAACCCATTTTCTTGCCAGCAATACATATTCCAATTGATGGTATATAAACCATCAGTTAGTCAGTGGTTTAAAAATTATTGTGCCTTTTTAAGATGGTTTATAGCAGTGTAGGCAAGATCTTGCAGATACAGTTTGAAATCCTCCATACTTTTGCAGGACAGGAGGATTCAGCAGTATACTTAGTTTGAAATCTCTGAAATAGATCCCACCAGCACACAAATTCATCTCATACAGGATATGCGTTACATGCAGGGGGTATAATGCAATATGACAGCAGAATGACAGTGCACATACCGGATTACTAAAATCTGTGTAATACGTAGTTCTCAGTGCAGAGAGTTTAAATGAAGCAAAACAGTGGGAAACCTGAAATCAAATACTGTATTTCAGGAGGTGACATGACATCCGTCCTGATTTCAAAACCAAAAGGTGAGAGGATCAGGTAGGTCTATGAAGTCTGTTCTCTTCACATGTTGGAATAGTATAGGTCGAGGATTCAGTTTGCCAAACAGTAAACTAGATGACAAGGAGTAGAACCAGACCATCTAACACATGTCAGAGCATTGTTTAAACTCTTGGCATTTACCAAAAAATACCAGATAGTCCTCACAGGTTTAGCTCATGTCACTGAGAAGGAGTACTCATAGGATAGGTAGCAATCTGATAAGGACAGTTTTTCAAGAATCCCCACAAGGAGTATCTACTGCTTCATTCTTATGCAATAGAGCGATTTGACTTGGATTTCAGGCCTAAATCTAATCTCCTACTCAGGTGCCTGAAGTGCTACATAAAGGCATTTTATGGGTAGCACAGATCTGTAAGTAACTTGTGTCATAGCAGCTGCCCAATAAGTCTCTTTTCTTGACTTTTTTAAGTGTCAAAGTGTACGTTAGTGGCTGGCCCTCCAGTTGTCCCTGTTCCCAGACAGAGACGATACCCTGACTTGTTTATTTTTCTGAGTTGAATGAGTATGAGCTGGGATGAATGGGTGCACTAACAGTGGAAAATAGCAGACAGTCCAGTCAAGAGCAGGTGAAGCACACATTAACAAAAGGTTGTGGGAAAAGCTTATCCTGCTTATCTTGTGAAAAGTTGCAAATTTTGTGTATAAATAAAGGGAAAAGAAGACACCTTTAAAAAAGAACTAGTTTTCAGGCACTAAACTGACCTGCAGACCTACTTATTACATCTCTTTCCTGTCTTAACCAATCAATGCCATATATCTTTGAAATGCTACAGGACAATCAGTTAGGTGTATCAACAGCCTTTGTAATTGCTGACTGCGTTTCTGCTTTTAATTTGTGAATGCACTGTGTTTCATAATGCCTGCCTCTGATTGAAGGAAATGCTTGAGTGTAACAGGAGCCTATGGATAAGGTTTGCTCTCCTGTTGTCCTTCACATACTGAGAACAATGTAGTAAATGAGTCATTACTTAGCTGACAGTGTAGCAGATCAGAAGTAGCTGATATTTATCTCTGATTAGGAAAGTATCACTATAGTTCTTTTTACCTGAGCAATTTAAAACCTTTTCTTTAATCTGAGAGAAAGGAAGCTCTGCTGTTGTACTGAGTGGAGGATATTTTTAGAGTTACTGAATACTGCAGGATCAGAATTTCCACCTGTCTTTGAAATGTGTTGGAGCTTTCCTGTTCTTGTGGACTAGATTTCTTTCTCTCATTATAGACTGTCCATCCTACTCTTTACAGTTCTCATGAAATTAAAGAAATACATGGGGGCATACTGGTATATAGGGCACAAACAATGCCCAACTCTTTGTGTAGGTATCTAACCTGTCAACTTTCAGCTTCTCCAGGTGGATATTTGGAGAGCTATAAGGCCCTATATGCTTGTGCTTTTAGTGCAGTTATGAGTGAAATTAAATACCAAAACCATCATCTACTGAAAAAAATCTATACATTACATTTTGGATTTGTGGTGAAAATTGCCAAAGGTGTAAAGCACAGTAGAAATGTATAGACGAAAAGGGAAAAAAGGAAGTAATTCTGCAAAGTGCTTTAGAGTAGGTGAGGTATAGAAATATTTTTAAGTGTTTTAGTCAAGCTACAAGTAATATTATGCAGCCTATTCATTCTTGTAAGGTTTATACAGTTGTTATTCATCAACAGTATGGGTTTGTTGGCGCACAATGGGACATTCAGCTGAAACAGTGACATCCACTGTTTTTTGATACAGTTGAAATGAATAAGATTGGTTACCTTTATCACAAAAATACAGGCTGATCACATATGTATTTTTTTTCTGCAAAGTCATGTGTTTGTTCACCAGACTCATGAGGAAGTCAGAGTTTAAGTTAGTTTAGTTTTGCTCAGTTTAGTTTTGCTCTACTTCTGCTTTGGAATATTAAGGCAACAGTGTTCCAGTCACAGGCAGGAAGAGAATACCTTTACAGTCAACTTCAGAGCAAGAACAGGAGGCTCTTCTTGGAGTCTACTTCGCTTCTTCACTAAAAATCAGAACAAACCCTCCACTGAAGATGGAAAAAATGGGGGAAAAGGGGGGTGGTCTTCTGATCATGGACCATGAGGAGTGAAAACCCATGAGCAAATATTATGGTGAATTCATTGCTTATTCTTTACAGTTGAGAATGCAGAGAAAAAACTGCATCATCACCAGACTGCCCTTCAACTGTTTACTGATGACAACACTACTGCTGCTGTGAGTCATTCTCAGCTTCTCATTGTCTTGTGGTTATTAAATGTATGGGGGCAGTGGCTGGCAGCAGCCCAGCACTGGAAGTCTTTGTCCCAGATGCAATCTGGGAGCAGTCTGTAGGTCAGCATGCTCAGAAAGGGACACAACGTAGGATCCATCCTGAGGCCAATACCATAACTCTGCTGTCACAGATCACCATTGTTATTTCAGCAGATCCTGTAGAAATGCCCCAAATCCCCACCCAATAACAAGAACCTGTTTTCTGAATACATATTACAGTGCAGTCAATTCCTGTAGGAGATGCAGCAGTTTAATGTGAAAATCTCCTCATTCAATCTTTGCTTGTTCTTTCTGAACCATTGGAGCTGCTCTTCACTGCAGAGTGGTCCTACTGTGCCCTTTCCTGTTATAAATCACATTACACCCAGCTAGGACTCTCCTGCCTGTTTGCTTGCCAAATCTACAGGAAGGAAGGTTCACACATAATTTACAGGTATCTGTATTTGCTGACTTGTCCTATTAAGCATGTTGACTGGTTGTTTTACTAATTAAGAGTGCAAGAAAATGAGAAAGAGGCAGAAAAGGGAGTGAGCAAGCAAGAACAAACTGAGAAAATCCAGTCGCTGACTTTCTGGAAACTTATGGTAATTTACGTGTGGTAATTCTGAAATGCCTGACTGATAGAAATTCGCTAATGGGTTCAGAGCTGCCAGTGGGGAGGGAGAGGATGCCAGGCAAGCAAAAAGGCAGTGTGGTTATATAGGTCTTGTTTCCTTGGTGAAAGCAGCAGGGAACAAAACAGCATTAAAATAAAAGCTTAAAAAAATGTAGTCATGGAGATTTTTCCTTGGAAAACGCTGGTTCTTTTCAGCCACTTTAACAATACAGTCCATCACTGGTCACAGGGTCCATGTGTCACCTATATCCCACATACTTGAGTAAGTGCATCTCAAGAGGGATGGATTTTTGTTGTTTATGCTCTCTGCTTACATGAGCATTTCATTCTAGTTGAGCAACATTTGGTAACGGTTTGAACACATCGGACATCCCTCACTTGTCACTAGAAGTAAGAACAGATTGCAGGTACAGAAATAAGTTTTCATAGTTTGATGATGTTGGGTTATCTGCTGCTGCTTTGGTCTCCTTCTAATTGTCAAAGAAAGGGTGGGGTTGTCCAAGCAATGTGTCTTACCAAGGTGTGCTAGATCCAGCCTACAGAAGGAGATCATTTTCTCAAAGAGAGAATCAGCTCAAAAATGACAACAACCTAGAAAATTATTTTTTGAAGCTACTTTATGTTAGCAGATATGTAATGATGAAGGAGATCAAGAACATATTTTATTATAGGAGTTTTTATAAAGAAGCATTGTACTGTTTTTAAATATTACTGCTTAGACACTGTCCAAATGGAATGTATTTTGGTTTTGATGAATAAAATGTAATGTCAGCTGAAGTGAAAGACAAAAATGTAAGCTTCTTAATCTCATCAAAATGAAAGCCATTTCTGAGCCAAAATGTTCTCATTTGAAGCATTTTGTTATTCTGATTTATTGAATGACTTCTCTTATCTGAAATCTTTAATAATATTAAAAATTCACTGATGTATTCATAAATGAGCTGAATTTTGCAGAAAATACTTAGCTTTCATTTATTTGGGATGCACTGTGGCTGCATTTCTATAGGAAACTTTCCAGGGAAACAAGACTGAAAGTTTTCAAAATGCATCCCATTTTTACCAGTGAAAGGCTTGACCAGGGTCTGTGACCCACTGTCCCTTATAGCAATGAGCTACTTGAAGGAGATATTCCAGATGGGCATTGTTTTTTGTTTCCTCATGAAAATGCTAGCTAAATACCAGCCTCAAACACAGAAAAGATAACATAGCATGCCAATTTAGACAAATAGTGCATATCAGTAACCGACTGCATGCTTAAATGTTTTCATTTACAGCCAAAAAGGATTATCTGTGGATCTGGTTAAAGTGTATTCTAACACAAATTCACTATCTGGTTATGAACCAAGCAAAACATTTATTTTCTACTGCTGTCTTCTTTTCTACCTGTAAATATTAATTCATTGTTTCTTTGTTTCATCCAGTATGTCATATGAAGACACTCAGAACTCACCTGGACAAGGCTCTGAGCAACCTTATCTAAGTTGACCCTGATTTCAATGGGCAGTTGAACCTCCAAAAGTCCCTTCTGATCTATATTATCATACAGTTCTTTAAGTTTAATTTTGTTTTGTTTTTTATTTGTTTGTTTAGAAAATACCAACCAGATGTATATGTAGAAATAGAAAAGAAATAGTTACTTTGTCCCATTACAGGGCACATACTCCTAAAGCATGACAGATTACTTTAGTCAGGCACATGTTAACGGGTACAAGTTCTGAAGAGAGAGTGGGTGCAAGATGCACTGCTGAGAAGTAATGTTTTTGCAGATGCTTTCTCTCACATTGAGAGACAGTGTCTCTACCAGCACTCTACCCAGTAACGTGGAGGTGTGGATATTAGCACCTTTTCACTGGTCATGCCAAAGCTTTCCTTCTACTGAGTCTCCATTTAATTTGCCAAGTGCAAACAGAAAGCTTCATCCAGAAACAAACATTTTAAGTTCTTTCATTTCCCTGACAGCTGACATGTGGTGAGGCTTTTTGGTGGGGGGGAAGGGATAAAAAGCAAGTGATGTTTTATATATTAAGGCATATGTCACTTTCTGGAAAGAGTTATTGTATGGCTGGAAATAGTTCCAGTCAGGGAGACCTTTCAGAGTTAAACAGCCCTCTTAGGAATTTCTGACAGAGCCTTGTGCCACAGCCAGAGTGACCTGAGAGGGCCTGGGTGGCCATTTCCTGGGAGCACCTGGAGATATCTGAGCCCTAACCTGGCAGGAATGGGACATGTTGGCGCACTCTGGGGCCCACCAGTGGAAGGCGGTGGCTATGAAGGGCCCCCTCTTAGAATCTTAGAATGGTTTAGGTTGGAAGGGACCTTAAAGACCACCTAGTTCCAACTCCCCTGCTATGGGCAGAGGACACCTTCCACTAGATCAGGTTGCTCAAAGCCCCATCCAACCTGGCCTTGAACCCTTCCAGGGAGGGGGCAGCCACAGCTTCGCTGGGCAACCCGTGCCAGTGCCTCACCACCTACACAATAAAGAATTTCTTGCTTATATTTAATCTAAATCTACCCTCTTTCAGTTTAAAAACAGTACTCCTCATCCTATCACTACACTCCCTGATAAAGAGTCCCTCCTCAGCTTTTCTGTAGGCCCCTGCTATAAGGTCTCCCTGGAGCTTTCTCTTCTCTAGGCTGAGCAGCCCCAGCTCTCTCAGCCTGTCCTCATACAGGAGGTGCTCCAGCCTTCCAATCATCTTCATGGCCTCCTCCAGACCTGCTCCAACAGGTCCATGCCTTTCTTATGTTGGGAGCCTCAGAGCTGGACACAGTACTCTGCGTGGGGTCTCGTGAGAGCAGAGTAGAGGAGGAGAATCACCTCTGTTGATCTGCTGGCCACACTTCTCTTGATGTAGTCCAGGGTACAGTTGGCTTTCTGGTGTGTGAGTCCATATTGCCGGCTCATAGTCAGTTTTCCATCCACTGATACCCCCAAGTCCTCCTCTGCAGAGCTGCTCTCAACCCACTGCATTGTGCTTGGGATTGCCCTGACTCATATGCAGGACCTTACACTTGGCCTTGTTGAACTTCATGAGGCCAACCACTCAAGCCTGTCAAGGTCCCTCTGGACAGCATCTCTTCCCTTCAGAGTATCAACTACACCACACAGCTTGGTGTCACCAGCAAATTTGATGAGGGTGCACTCAGCCCCGCTGTCCAAGTCACTAACAAAGATGTTAAACAGCACCGTTCCCAATACTAATCCCTGAGGAATGCCACTCGTCACTGCTTTCCACTCGGACATTGAGCCATTGACCACAACCGTGTGACCAACCAGCCAATTCCTTATCCACTGAGTGGACTATCCATCAAATCCAGATCTCTCCAATTTAGAGACAAGAATGTCATGTGGGACAGTGTCAGATGCATTGCACAGGTCCAGGTAGATGTCAATTGCTCTTCCCTTGTCCACCAATGCTGTAACCCCACCATAGGCCACCAAATTCGTCAGGCACAATTTTCCCTTAGTGAAGCCATGTTGGCTGTCACCATCCACCTCCTTGTATGTCATGTTCCCTAGCATAGTTTCCAGGAAGATCTGCTCCATGACCTTTACAGGCATAGAGGTGAGACTGACTGGTCTGTAGTTCCCTGGGTCTTCCCTTTTTTCCCTTTTTAAAAATGGGGGTTATGTTTCCCCTTTTTCAGTCAGCAGGAACTTCACTGGATTGTCACAACCTTGCAAATATGATGGATAGTGGATTAGCCACTTCATCTGCCAGTTCCCTAAGGATTAGGAGATGCATCTCATCAGGTCCCATAGACTTGTGCACCTTCAGGATCCTTAGATGGTCTTGAAACTGATCTTCTCCAACAATGGATGGTTATTCATTCTCCCTGTCGCCACCTTTGACTTCTGCAACTTGGACAGTGTGGCTGGACTTCCTTTCAGTGAAGATTGAGGCAAAAAAGTCATAGAATACTTCAGCCTTCCCCATATTCTTTGGGGTAACCAGGTCTCCCATTTCCTTCCAGAGAGCGTCCATGTTTTCCCTAGTCTTCCTTTCATCGCTGGTGTACCTATAGAAGCTCTTCTTGTTGCCCTTGGCATCTGTGGCCAGATTTAATTCTATCAGGGATTTGGCCTTCCTAACCTGATCCCTGGTTGCTCAGACGTTTTCTCTGTATTCCTCCCAGACTACCTGTCCTTGCTTTCACCCACCGTAGGCTTCCTTTTTGTGTTTCAGCTTGTCCATAAGCTCCTTGTTCATCCATGCAGGCATCCCGCCATTCTTACCTGACTTCCTCTTTGTTGGGATGCATTACTCCTGAGTTTGGAGGAAGTGATCTTGAATATTAACCATTTTTGTTGGTCTTTCTTCCCTCCAGGGTTTCATCCCATGGTACTTTACCAAATATATCCCTGAGGAGTCCAAAGTCTGTTCTTCTGAGGTCCAGGGTAGTGAGCTTGCTATGCACACTCTTTGCTGACCTAAGGATCTTGAACTCTGCCATTTCATGTCCACTGCAGCCAAGGCTGCCTTTGAGCTTCACATTCCCCACCAGCCCCTCCTTGTTGGTGAGAACATCTCAATCTTTTGCTGACCCACCAATGACCTGCTTCCTCCCTGGGGGGGGACTCCTGCTCCTGGCCTGGCCCCCCTTCAGCAGGTCTGCAGTCCAGGCCATGGAGAAGCTCCCCTGGAGGTACCTTGAACATTCATGGGGGTTCTGGCTTCCCCTGCCATGCCTGTCCCTGGATCCCAGAGGGCCACAGATCCCTCCCCTCTGGGCCAAGTCAGGGCCGGCTTAACCAGGGGGCCTCAGGACCCCCTGAAGAAGAGGCCTGCCAGCCCCTGGACCCCACAATAGGCTACCTTGCTGGAGGCACTAGGAGGGAACCCCACTTTGAAATGGCTCAAATAAACAATGTTTTCATCATCTGAGAAAATCTTCCAAATATACCTCGAATTTGTTCTTTCAGAGAATGTTTGAAGGAAAACTAATAACCTGGTGTGTTTATAGTCAGTAATGGATTTGGTGGAATAGGGTTTTCTTCTCTTATGGAAAGAGCACCTCTGAGAAACAGATTAGCTACACCTGTCCTCCTCACGCCCAAAACACTGACAACATCTGGAAGATGGCACAATACCATGATCAATATGATAAACAGTATTTCTGTAAATTTTTATTCTGTGAAGTAAAATTTAAACATGTTTACATGAATTTTCACTACTTGAAGTGCATTTTTCATGGCAAGAACCTGGTTATCTCTTTACTTACTTTGGGCCTTTCCAAAGCACATATTAAATGCTCCCATTGGCATGAGCAGAGATCTTGCATTTTTTTCATCTTGTGCATTGACTTGGACACACTTTGTCAAGGTATAAATGACTATACAAGGTAGAGGAGAAGCTAAATTCCTATATAGTTATTCACAGAAAGGACTGCATTTCCTGCCTATTTCTCTTGAGAAAAAGGAATGATGCGTGACATAATAAATACTCTCTGAGCTAAGCCCTTTTCTACCCCTCCTCATTCATCTACCTGAAGGATTTCTGATCCAGTCCAGCACAGATTCAGAATTTCTATTTTTTATCATAGGAATTGGAGTTTTAATTTCTTACAACTTGCAGTGTCGTCATCACCATTAGATTGTTCTCTCTTTACATCTGAAATTACAGGATAGCTTAAATCAAATTTCTGATTTTTTTAATGTAAAATATATGTTCTTTCTAAAGAAAATGCAACAGTGCATTTTCAATGACTTTACATGACATATGAGTGCAGTGGTTGGCCACTGCATTCATTTTTCTCTTTTTGCTTTCACAGTCATCGCAGGTAGCATACTGTGACATCATTGTCTGTAGTAACAATACTTCCTTTTTTTGTTTTGTTTTAGTATTTTGAGCCAAGATCTCATGCATCTATTTCCTACCAGATCCAGCTGATTTAATTTACCAAGTACAGATGAAAAACAACTAATGAATTTCCTGTACCATTGGTTATAAAGAGCATCCAATAACAATCCTTAATGTCCACTCACAAATTTGCTTCCTATTCCATGACATGAAAGATTTCTTTGGAAGTGCCTTTGCCTTATCTCAGACTCTAAGTCATTTATCATTGAGAACTATAGCTTCTTTAATCATTCAACCCTAATAGCCATTGGCTCTGTTACAAGCATTAGGTATATACCTTCCATCTTAAAGTGCTTGTCTTAACATTCCCTAATTAGGCAGGAAAAAAAAAAAAAAGACAATTTCTATAATGAAGGAGAAACTATATGAGAGATTTTGAACTCACATTGAAAAAAATGTCATTTACCTAGCAGAAGGAGAGAATATTCCTGACCTTGAATACTTTGGGGAGTTGCTTTCATACTGTTTATCTGAATAAACCTGAGGAAGCATCTTTACAAATCTAATATTTTTATTTGTGTTAAGACAGCTGTAGCCAAGATTAGGGAACCTTTGTGTTGGCTTCTCTAAAGATATAACAGGCTCCTTGGCAGGACTTACTATCTGAATAGGCAGTGCAGGGAAAGTGTGGTAAGAAGGACACATTATGATTATTGCTTGATGGGACTGAAACCCAAGAAGGGCTGTGATGACCCTTTACAGTGTAATAACCACGCTGGGAGCAGAGTAAACTGTCAGGCAAGTGCTCTGGTCCCCTGCTCCTGTGACCAGTGCCCTTCCCCTGAAGGATAGCACCAGGAACCTGAAAATTCACTGCTGAAATAAGAATGCTGGTGCTTCAGAAAATTCACACTGTAGGTAGGGTTATAAATTCATCGTTTGTGCTGCTTCTTGCCCTTCTGGGAGCTAATGTCAATGTTAAATCTTTTAGTAAAGGCTAGTGAGCTTTTTCCCAAAAGATTTCACGAAAGAGCTTGTCTGCCTCCAGGCCTGGCCATATTGTACAGTAGATGTCATGGTCCCACATGCACATCCTTGTGTCTGGTTATGTCAAATCTTGCCAGTCTAGCTGGACTGGTACTACAGTGGCCTCTCTGGACTCTCTGGACTCAAGCACAATCTTAGCTGAAAACAGGGCTAGATTGAAAAATAAGAGGGATAGTGAGGAAACATCCTCACCCTTTTGACTGATTGTGTGTGCCCATTCACATTAGCCTGACCACTCCAGCTCTTCTCTGAAGAATTATACCTCATGGAAAGGGAGCATGAGTACATGGAAGTCCTGCTGCATATGTTGTACATAGAGGTACAGTTTATGCCTTTAGTTTTTGTTCAGTGAGTTCATTTCTAGTTAAACTAAATAAATGGCCATTTTTGAATGAAGAGAGATTTGGTAGTGAGGAAGCACAGCCTAATCATTCATTATCTTACAGACATAAAACTTAATATATTTTTGGACTAAAATTTAAAGAAGTATTGTGTCCTCTTTCACTGTGCAGTGTTCCTGGTTTTGTTGAGCAGGAATTTCCTTATGCATTGAATTTGCTTCCATACTATCCACTGCTCCTGCTTTCTTCTTTTTAAAATTTTTCCAGGTCAGTTTTCCCAAGATTTTCCAACTTATTAAGATTTTTCACATTCACAGAGATTGGGTACCTGATTCTTATCTACCAGGATCACCCATTATTGAAAGAATGAGAATGTCATCAAATTTTCTTGTAAAATAAGGTCAGGTGTATATGGTTTGTCATTATGGATATGTGTGTGTGTGTTTATCCGATGAAGATATTAAGAAAATGTACTCAGTTGCCAGCTCTGTCAACACAGAACACTTACATAGTTAATCCCATATTGTCATTCCACTGTATTATTATTTCTGAGACATACACAGATATGACCTTTATTATTTAAATTTCTGCTTAATGTATTTTAACTTCCTTGTGCTTTTGATTCATGTAAAATATTTTTTTTCTAAAATTAGACTACTTAACAATAACAATAATGAATGTGAGCTTTAATCTGCATGCAGCCCTGTCCTCTTACTCCCATAATGTACTAAATTGGGATCTTTTCATGCATTGTAGTTTTGGAAGTTGTTCCTGAGCAATTGCACACACAGTTAAGCTAATCTTTCTTCTTCAGGATGGGAGATTCCTTCCTGATGCAAAACTAGGGACTAAGATTTCCTTTTCCAGGATACTTGACTTTGACTGATAGCAGCTAACCTATTCCTTAAAATGTCCCCTGAAGCTGATGCTGCCAAGCCCAGGGCTGTGTGACCTGCCCTCCTCAGGCAGAGCATCCTGTGCGTAAAACTATTGTGTCCCAGGGTGTGTGTGTGTGTGGCGGTCTCTGTGGATGTATTTAAGAGTACATACAAAGAGAGCAAACCTCTTTCATCAAGGTTTCTTCAGACTTCCAGCTGAAACAGCAAGCAGAATACAAACACGGAACTAAAGTCAAGGCAAGAAATCAGAAAAAAAGGTGTTTGGGCAGAATATAGATTAAGAAAAAAACCACTTTTTTTACTGACACTAGCAGGAAAAACACACTGGCATAATTCACTTGAACGGGAGATGACATGTTCTTCTAATCTATCAATGACCTTTCTGAGTCAGTTCCTCACCGTTTTGAGCGGTTACATGGTCATTTGCACCTGTGCACAGTACAAGTCTAGCAAACAACTTTCCTCCTTTTCCCCGTGCATTAATACTTTCCCTTTAGTTTCTGCTCATTCTGCTGCAGCAGCCATGGAGAATCAGCCTTCCCAGAGCTGCATACCACATTGCTTCAGTAGCACGTCCTCCATTCTCACTTTGAAATGGGGTAACACATTTGCATTAATGCCATCTCAGTTTCTTTAAGAAGGGATCAATTTAAGATCATCTCCCAGCCTAGGTCACTGCCTATCTTCCTCCCAGGCTCCCACAACCATCAAATCCCTCCCTCTGTTCAGTCACTTCATACTGCTGACATTTTTCTCACTCCTGTCAGTCCCTTTTCTTCCAGGCTGGCCTGACATTCCTTGTCTAACATCAGCCACTCTGTGATTCCAGTGCTCTGCTATCTTACAACCCCTTAATTTCTGGCTCCCCATCCCCTCTCCATCTGATTCCAGTCTCTACATCAGGAGAGCCCCTGTCCAGATTCAGACTGCTTCAGTCTCCCACCAGTTGGTGTGGCATTTTTTCTCCTTAATGTAAGCAACTCATGCCTGGGCATCTGCAGGGACAGCACAGGATGCACGTTCCTCCACCTCCAAAACATAGCCCTGCTACCACCCTGGCTCCTCAGGGACAGACCCAAGGAAGGGTGCAGAAAACCCAGCCACTTCAGGCAGTAGCTGTGGGCTGTAGCATGCACAGCACAGAGGAGGTCCTCTGAGAGATGGCTACTCTGCCCTAACAAGTCTCTGAGGAGCACACATGAGCTGTCGTCTCCTGAGGGCTTGTAATTTACACTCACTGTGTGACCTAAATGACCAGCTACTCCAGTCTACTTCTGAATAGTAAACGCTTACCATGCAGCAAGCCAGGGCCAGCCCAAGAGTTACTCACAGGACAAATACCTCTGATTACAGAAAAAAAATAACAACAAGTAGCAAGCTGTCTTCTGGCTTGTCACAAGCTTGGGGGGAGAAGGGAGGGGAGGGGGAGAAGGGGCGGAAGTAGCTGAAATTAAAACATTACCTCGTGGCAAATTATTTACTTAGTTCTAAGAAAGGCAGAGGATCAGATCCTTAGGTGGTGTAAGTCGCTGTAATCCTATTGAGGTCATATCATAGATTTTAAGACTAAATGGGACTTCTATATCATGTAAATTGATATCTACCAAGACATAGAACAGGAAATTTCACTCATTCATCTCTTTATTGAATTTAATAGTAAATATTTATCAGAGGTGACTTTAATGGGGTGTTGAGCTTGATATGTTTTTTCACTGTTTCAGAAATATTCTGTAACACTGTCACTATGGAGCAAATATATACACTTACATATATATATATCTACATATGCTTGTGTGTGTGTATATATTCACTGTAGGCATGTGGTGACTTCTTTAACTTTAGGCCTATTTAATAAAGCTCTTAGAAGAGGGACTTTTCCACTTATTTTCAGCTGAGGTACATTCACATCTCCCACACTTTTTTTAATAGATCCCTCAAGTTTCTCAGTGTCTCTGGCTAAACTCTTTCAAACCTCAGTGGCATACAGTGTTTTATCCAGTCTGCTCTCCTTGGCAGCACCAGGGAAACACACTCTAGGTGATCGGTGTGAACAGAAGGTTAAAAACTCTACAATGCATCTGTGAGTACAACTGGAGAATCTGGCAGCGTACCACAGAGCAATACAGAAGAGAGGAGGCCCCACATACCCAAGACAGCACACCATCAAGGTGCAGGTGATACCAAGTGCTGCTCAGATGCCAAATGGTTCTTCTCTGGGTCAGGATCATGGTAGCTGCAAAGAGTGTGGATACAGGCATAGACCTCATGTGTTGCTTCTCCCAGTCCTGAGAAACAGCATCTGAAGCAAAGAGAATAGCTAAGGCAAAAGGGCTATAGAACTGCCCATCTTTCAGAGAATAGTTTTGCTAACCAAGAGAAAAAAGGGCAGTAGGTGACTTCTACTGAAAACAGGGAAATACCTTTCAACCAAGGACAGAAACATGGTGTTTTCATATGCATGAGTGACATACTGTGAACTCTCTTGTGTTTCCTATGCTGTCTACATGTATGTGTATTTGTGTGTGGTTGCTAATTGGTATATAAGACAGAACAAAATATAATTGAAGTATTTTATGTTAAATCTCACCATTAAGAATTGTTACAGGGGATAACATTTTTTCAGAATTTCAATTAGTGGTGACATTTAATAGAGCTGGAACTGAGCTACAGCTGGCTATCCATGCATCATTATGGGAGTGCCCAAAGTCACAGACACTGATAGAGATCAGCCTGCTGTGCCTATCCTTAGTGCCTTGTGTAACTTGGGACAATAAAATCAATCATATGCATTTATGCATTAATTTCATTATTGGAAAGATACTGTAAAGCACAAGATGTCCCTTGTGCTCCTGGTTAACACATACATAGTAAGAATAAATATGGCAGATCGTTTTCATGAGACAAATGTTTTCCTAGTGTGAAAATCCTGTTAAATAGCTTAACAATTTTTAAATGGTAATTGCTTTTAAAAAATCCCTAGGAAGTAGATTGTGATTCTTCATTCACGCAACTTATCAATAGACAAGTGAAGGTGAAGAAATGTTACCTACCAATTTGATTAAATAGTCTCCCATTGTTGTTCTTCTCTTATTCAAATACATCTTCTAAATTGCCATTTGTTTACTGTAACACTTATACCATTTTACCGACACTGGTTTTTGTTATGTGACACTAGCCTCTCCTTAGTGACCACTGAATCTTTTTTTTTTGTTTTTACTCATGCTCTGCTGCTCTTAGCTTCTTCTTGCTATGTATGTATGAAGGAGACAGGGGAGGAGAAAGGGATATTAGTTTACCCTCTGTTATGTCCAGTGTGATTCAAATTGGTCCCAATTCTGCAACTTTAGCCCAAATGCATGACACCTGTCCCGCTGCCCTCAGTGATCATATTAACTGATACTTTGTGGATTTTACATTGCAGTTTCTTGAGAAAAAAACTATTTCTTTGTTGTACTGCAAAATGTCTAGTACATGTATGAGAAGAGTCAGTAATCATAATAATAAAACTCCACTGAGAAAAATTTGCAGAGGTAAAAGCTTTTGAACTTCCCAGAGTATTTTTTCACTTTGATTTTACAAATACATTTTCCTATGATTTAGGCAAGCTTATTGTCTTGATTTCTAACCTATCTTCCAAGGCTGCATATAGTAAAGTAAGAGCTTTGGACCAGGTCTATGAGAACAGACATCCCTCCCTAGTGAATAAATCGGGCTTTTTAATACACAATGTTCAAGTGGTTTTGCAAGGGTGTCACTCATTTAGTTATTGGCTTCCTCAAGCAAACCATGTCAAACAGCGTAACATGAATTTGGATTTTGATCAAGGGATTTTAGTGACAATAAAGCCGGTATAGTTTCAATTCAAATCCACAGCTAAATAAAAAATACACACAGACATTCTAATGATGCACTCTAGGTGTAGCCCATTTATATGTCTCAGAGAAGATATTAAGGAAAAACAAAATCAGCAGATACAAACGTTAACATTTGGAAAACATTGTGCGAGTTACATCACATGCCTCCTTCCTTTGTGGTATCATGTCACTGAAACATCCCAGCAGTTCTTTAAACATGTACGGATAATTGCAAATTTGAGGAGCTTCTCTCAAGATTTTGGTTAAAACTTGATAGTTCCTATCAGAATCACACAGAGAGGATATTTATAGCATTTTAGCTCCTGCTGCATGCTTCCTTTCATACTTGAAAGCTTCACATCATCCTGTTTAACAGTCACAGAAGAAATAGCTTAGAAGATTATAACATTTAATTTTTCCATAAGAGCTTTTTGTATTTCATTACTTTTTGCTATCTTTTACATGTGCTATTAATAAAATTGATACACTTCAATTAACAATTAGCAGTTAGCAGTAGCAAAATCACTTCTGTAATCCATTTCTCTTTAGTTGTTTTATTTGTATGATTATCTGTTAGAAAATCAGAGATTTCAGTGCAGTTAACATTCCCAGCGACACAGATGCAGTGTCCTTCAAATAACTGAACAAACTGGGTTTGCATTGGCTTATGAGATATGGGTTAGCTAAGAACTAGAAGTAGAAGGATGGTTTCAAAGTTAGGTTTTTCTTCTCAGCAATGTCCTCCACAGCTTTTAGGATTTCTATTCTAGACCACCTTCTGACCATCATTTCAGGTCAAAATAAAAGACTACAGAAGGGCATAAACATTCCTTATCTTCATAAATTCTTCTGGGCTTCAGTTCCCAATGGTAAATGGGAATATTGTAATTCCTTGATAAGTCTTCTATTTCCCATATAATTAATGCACTGCTACCTAAAAAAAGATGTCATGAAAGTGAATGAAACACAGATAACAAGGCAGTGCCCCAAAATACAGGTACTTCGCCTTGAATTTGGGACAGATTATCCTTCTACCCTAAATAATGCCATTATTCCCCATCCTGCTTCTGTTTCTTTCTTCAGGATATGCAACTAGATTAAGGTCTTAAATAGGTGTCTAGACTTACAGTTTAGTGCTTACATGAATCTCAGAATGTACATAACAGTATACATAGCTGGCTTAATGATTTAATTTTTGGATGGAGTAATCACTCAGTTACAGAGGGTTATCTAAGTGATATTGAAACTGTGACTTACTTGCCACAGATAACAGAACAAGTCTTCAGTTCATCATGCTTCTTTGGTCAGGTCCCAATGAGAAAAAGTAGCTAATGTTTTGTTTTGGAGATGACACAGTAGCACATCAAGTCTCTGCTCACCCCAGGAGCTGCAGCCACAGTCCATTGTGATCAGGGAGAAGTGTGAAATGGTACAGAGGGGATGAGCTATAGAGGCCAGTGAAGATCAGGGTAAGATGTAAGAGAGAACAGTTCAGCAGGATGGGCAAAATTTTGAGGTTGTTTGGATGCTCATATAGGTGAGGCACGGTGGAGGTCTTCAAGAGGAATTCTGCCCTTCCTCTCGCATCTGAAAAACCTGATAAAACCACATGCAGTCTCACTTCTAAATTTCTTCATGATTATTATGATACTAAGCTAGAGTTCTCCAAGCCACAGAGACCTGGGTGTGTTTTCTTCTGTTACATTTCCATGTGTTTTATTTCTTTTTCACCTTCTGTTCCTCATGTTAGAGCAGAAAATCCAAGCATTCCCAAGGACATTTTACTGCAGTTCAGCAGTGGAAATTGCTGTCTACCCGTTTGTGTTCGGGCCTCAGACAACAAAATGGATAGACACTGTATGCTCTTTGTTTTAGCACAATCTCTCTTTTTACCATGTGGTGATTTTCCCTTTTAAATAGCACAAGGTGCTCCACATTCCTCTTTAAACATTTATCGACTTGGTAACAATATTTTTACAGGATCTTTCAAGGTAGAAAGCAAAGATAAATGCTTGAGAGCTTGTTTTGAGGAGTAAGATTTGGCAGCTGCCTGCGAAATGAACTACATTCCCTTCCCCCTCTCCGGCTGATGTACAGCATCCAGGATGGTGGTCTGACAGCGTAAACAGGGACAGAAATTTCTCATTCACTGTCTCATAGTTAGAGAGTAATTCCTCCTCTGCCTGCTCTGCAGTGTGCTATGGAAATGCAGAGCTACTACAAGGGATGATGGACAGTCCCGCTGTGCGTAACTAACAGGTGCCACACAGATAGATGTCACTGGGCAAGCTGGATGTGTCTCTGCAGAGGGTCTCCTCACAAGCTGTCAGGCAGTCTCTGCCTCTTCCATCAGGGTTTTATAAATCCACAGGCACTCATGTAGGTTGCGGGGAAGAAAAGAAAGGTGACATCAAACGATCTTCTATATAAATCAATTCTCTCTCAAGCAGGTTGGTACGACTCAGTTTCTGGTGTCATTTATGGTGGTGAAAAGCTGGAGTGCTGCTATTTACCTCTCTGGAGTTATAACTGGATTTACACAGGTGTGACCAAAAGCAGTGTTTGCTTTCTATAGAAATCTGCATATTTATCTTTCTTGATAAAGCACTGAAAACCATGGACACAAAGCTGGCAGTGTGCCTTAGCTGCAAACACAAAAGACAGGAAAAAATGGTGACAAGTTTAGAAATTATTTTTTCCCCCATCTTTGAGAGTCAAATGGGTTCCTAGTTCTTGAACTGTAAAGCCATAAAAAAAATGAATAAGACTCAACATTTCCTTGGGTTTATAGCACACAGAGATGAGGGAGGAAAAAAAGGAAACAGTTTTATTTCTTTTCTGTTTTACGGTCTGTCTGAATCCTCTCTGTGAAAAATGCTCCACTTTTTCTGACCTTTCCCACCATGAATTTAAAAAATGTCGCCTCTCTGCTCAGTCTCAGATTTATAGCAGAACATCTAATGCCTGGGTTGTGCATACACAATTAAAAAAATAAGAATCGCTGTTAGTAATCCGTGTAATACCATGTGGGTGAATTTGGGTGAGCATGAAAGCTCCAGTGAACTGTTCACCTCCACAGTAAATGTAGCAAACAATCCCCTCTAAGTTCACAAACTGAATGCTGTTTTCCCATGAAGAAAAACTCTTTATCATGCAGCCTGAATGTGCCCATTAGGATGGCAAAGGAGTGTGGGTCTAAAGAGAAAACTTTTTGCTGGCAGCTGTGGGAGAGGGATTCTGCAGTCCCATGGCAGAGCAGGGTCCTCTCAGCCCCAAGGTCTGGATCCTAAGCTCTCCCAAGGACTGTACCCTTTTTGCCAGTCAGCTCTCAGCTACCTGTCTCCAAAACCAAATAATTCTGAATTTTAAAGTCTGTTGAGTTGTTTCAATTTGCATCAGTGAGCCTAAGATCAGAACCCGGCCTATTGTGGACAATCTGTCTGAAAGAATCATTACTTTTCCCTCTCAGCTTCAAGGCAGCATCTGGACTATTGATGACAATCTTGGAGGCAGAAACTGTGAAACACAAAACCGAGCTAGGAGTGCCTGACTGAAACACAGCAGCACGGTCATTAAGGACTGGTTTTCAAACCAGGGCCTCAACCATCCCACCTGTTTGCCTGTATAAACACACACCATCGGATAGATCAAGGATAGAAGGCTTTAACACACCTTAGAGCATGAAGAGTTATCCGTAATTATAATTCTAACCTATCTAATGTAACTGTGGATGGTCTAATTATCTACATAAATGTTTAATTACTTTTTGAATCCTACTAAGCCACTGGCCTCAGTGGGACTGGTGGCAATCAGTCACAAAGGTTACAAGTCACAATTAAATAGAAGTATGGCACACTCTGGATGAGACTGCCATCCAACACTAACTAACTGCGTTAGTGGCCAACAGGGAATTTCAGTTTTTACAACCAGAGGTGATAAAGGTCTTGCTTCATAATCTTTCTGGATGCTTTAACCATTGAGCATTATCTACCACAATTTCTCTATATAGTGGGCACAGTCAAGTTGCTCTGGTTTTGAAAGGTTTTCCATTGTTATGGTCCATTGGGTGAGAAAGGGTACGGTTTTCATTTTCCCTTCTAAAGAAGTAAGGGTGAAAGTGCAGAAATGTCCCTGGATTCCTTGGTCAGAGTCACCTTGGTCACCTTCCATTGGGAAAGGTGCAGTGATGTCCAGATATAGAGCACAAATGAGTGGGATGTTTGTAAAAGTAAAAAGAAACTTAATCAAAAGCTCAAAGGATGGCTACAATCTTTCCTTGGCTAATGACACATTGCAGAGCTGTCACTACCAAAGGGACATAGAAGCTGCCCTGATGGACAACAGGACTTCTTCAAGGGCAGCACTGGAGAACTCCCAGAATGCTGAAATCTGGTACTGCTGCCCTTAGGAAGTCTCTGTTGCCTGACCTATTCACTGAGGTCCAGGTTTGCCTGATGCATGGGCTGGATCAGATTGCTCTGTGCGATTCAAACCAGTGGGGCAACGCACAGGAGGCTGTTACAACTGCTTCCCCTTGCACCAACCCACCCAGCTCAGCAGGAGATGGAAAAAAGCAGATGTGCTTTTAGAAACACTGTCATCACCCAGTTGATGACTGTCCACCAAAGCCTGGATTCAGAGAACTGGATACCATGAAACAGACTCAGGTCACCTGGGGCTTAGGCTTGTTACAGCTGTCTGCCTTCTAGTTTTGAGATGCTGGAACTCACCAGGTGGGTACAAGCTCACTGAGCAGGCAGCAACACAGCTGCCCTCCTAGGACCAATTCCCATTACCCTTCTCTCTACCACCAGCCTGATGATTAAAACCACTTTCATAGCATGGTATGGCACATCACAGAAAGCTTCATATAGAAAGAAAATAAATCATGCTTAAATGCCAGCATCCGAGATGCCTTGTGCTTTTCTTGCTGTGCTCTCCTGTAACCTAGAATTTCAAGAAACAAAGTAACATACAATGAGGCAACTGCATTTCTCTCACTTTGTGACCAAAATGAATAACAGTAGTAGGTGAGAAAAAGCTTGTGCAAGATAAGCATTAGCACTGTGTACAGATATTTCTGTGGAATACCTTCATCTTCTCCTAACTATTCTTTTTGAGCACTTGGACAGGCATTGCTCTGAATGCTATTGCATAAGAGCTTGGCTCTTGGGGCAGCTTGCTTTAGCTGCTGCTTGCCATTGTTTCTAAGCCTCCTGCTGTTTTTCTTAGCTTCAGTGCAGGCCAATAGTACATTTGTTTCACTTCAAATTCTTGCACAGCAAACACAAAAAAGAAGCCCAGTTCTTGCACTCAAGGGAATGAAGGGCTGGGTATAAAAGGTCACTGGCTCAGGGCTGCTACTCTGTAAATTAATGTTCGGGTTCACTTTGCCTGTGCATTGTCATTTCTACAGAAATAGACCTCTCACTTTTGTATCTCGCTGCCTGAACTGGTGAATAGCTCCCTTTGCAAAGTAGAGGGCTGATCCCCCCAAGCCTACATACCCATGTTGTGTGCATGTTGCTGAGAGGTGCAGTATACACTACACTGCTGAAGATGGTACTGCAGTTAGCCACTCTCTTTAGCTGGGGGCAGCCCAGCTGGAGGTATTTTAAACCAGCAAGGGCTGTAGGAAAGCAACAGGAAGAAACAGGTAACATATGTGCTGAAGATCCCTGTGGGAGCTGAGGAGATCAAGCTGTGGCTCTGTGTATGCCTTCTGGTTGGTCTCCTAAAAGCTTGCCACTGAACTGAGCTTGAGCTTTCAACCTTCTCCTGTCCTTTAGTGAGCACATTGGCCTGCGGCTCTGGGCTGTATACAGAGTGTGTTCTTGGGGTGGGAATCTCCTACCCCCTTCCCCTCCACTCTGGCACATGGCAGTTGGGTTTGCTCCCATTTCACACAGGTCACTGCCTTCCAAACATGAAAAAATTTTGAGAACATGGGGAGCCTGACCAGGGTGTTGGTGCCCTGGTGAGGGGAGCTCTGGAGGTCAAAATGAAAGCAGCAGGAGACCTCAGTCTCCAGCTTATCTCGTTAATTCACCTTTCATCATTTTAGTTTAGCAGCTGGCACAGTAGGCACTGTGACTTTGTTCCCATGACATTTCATCATGAGAATGAGTGCAGCCTTGGACAAGATGAGTGGAAAATCACTTTAGGAGTCAGTGATGAACTAACTTATACAAAATCTTATCTTGTTCAAGACACAGAAATATTCTCCCTGCAAATCAGTTTGAGGATCTAGCTAGAGAGCAAAGACTCTGATGATAATTAGACCTCTGACAATTGTGATGGGTTGAAGAGCAGAACTGTTGTGTTAGTCTTGAATGCAGTTTTACTAGCCTATTATTTTGTTCTGTTTTTTAATTATCTTGCCTGAAGGTTTGTGTCAGTTCTACCTTGTCACTTATCCCTCTGTTTCTCAACCTGCTAAAATGAAGCACAGAACACTAGTAATATATTAAAAAATGAAACGGTGAAACATTAGGTATCGCTGAAGATTTAATGGGGAAAACTTTCATAAAATGTCATGCAACACATTCAAAACTATATTAAACACTTTCTGTACTACAGAGTCAAACAACTATAAACCACAGTATTCCTTAAGAAAAATCAGCCTCTTCCTTCTTCCAAAAATGCATAGAACAATATAGACTTGTTTTAATGGCTGGACACAAAGATCTTAAATGTCCTTTCCAACCTAAATGATTCTATGATTCTATGAGATTTTGTTTGAGAAAGTGGATTGGTTTAGATGTTTGGTTTTTTTCCAAGTGAAAAAAATGAAAAGTTTATGCATGTGTAACAAGGAAAGCGTAACCAGGAATGCTTCACCACATAAAGGTTATTTTCAGTTCACCTTTGTGTTATTGCTAATTGATTAGTTAATGTTTAGAACCTCAAAACTTAAATAGTGTTTGTCTTCTGTGCACCTGAATGTCTCACAACTATTAGACATGGGCTTACAAACTTAGCAATGAGATTTTCAAAGATGCAGGAAGAATGTGAGTGCCTAATGCTTATTTTGGTTACTTCAAACTCTGCTGGTATTAAAAGATCTAAGTGTTTAAAGCTAGACACCCATGCTATGTTAAATTCCATTATAATGGTGAATGCACTGCTAAGCTTATCGATTTGTATTTTTCTTTTCATGTTTAAGGTGTTTATTTAGAAGGTTAAAGATGGATTTGAGTCTGTAACTGAGGTACCCAGTACGAATGCTTTGTTCTTATTACCAGTAACTCA
The DNA here is from genome assembly GCF_018691265.1 of Tyto alba. NCBI lineage: Eukaryota > Metazoa > Chordata > Aves > Strigiformes > Tytonidae > Tyto > Tyto alba. The sequence continues at coordinate 18,477,764 of NW_024881275.1, read as the reverse complement.
CACATGTACACAACACACACACACACACAAGCTTTGGTGTAATGGCAGCTGCTAAATCAAAGGCAAGCCACAAAGGCAGCTCTCACTCCTTGAGCTTGCCAAACCAAAGAGCTGCAAACAGTGCAGGGAGTGGAGTAATTACTTGGAGCTTGCTGACTTACTGGCAGCACCCAACAAAATGGGACCACTAGATGGACAATTAAAAGATGCTGGTGTTTGTAGATGTTTTGGACTACATAGATTTAATGCTTGAGAATGAGGTTTGTAGCAAACAACACTGCACAGTATATCAGTACTCAGCTGCTGCAAGCTCGGTTACCTGAAGCTCCCATTTACTTCTTTAAGGGTAGTCCTGATTAAAGTGCTTAATTGTACCCTAGCTTTGATATTTAGGGGTTAACAATTAAGTAAGCCTTGTTTAACTGAGAAACAGCTTCTGAACAAATTACAGATGAAGAACAAATTATATGTTTATGTCTGTCATATGTTTGAGTGAGCAAATTGCTATGAATCCATTATTAATGAAAGACAGTCTTTTATAAAACTTAATCCTTAGCTTAGTTTGCTCTTGGGTGTTTCCTGTCAGTTTTGCTTCTTTTTCGTCTAGAATGAGCTCCCTCTTATTCCCTTTATCCCCACCCTAGCCTTCTTTTAATATCCGGGAAACCAAAATCATAATATCACTTAGACATCTGGGAGATCGTCTGATCCAAACTCAAACTAACTAAACATTATGAGATGCATTGTCTACCTGGTATCTTCAACCATTTGTAGGGACTTGTACAATTTTTTTATATAAGTATGTAATGCCCATATTCTCTGACTTTAAGAAATTATAAGGACAAACCACTTTACCAGCATGTTGATTTTTTTTCACGGAAACCCTTAAGGAACTGGGATGGTGAATTCATCTTAGTCTGACATTATCGTTCCATACAGCTCAGCCAGCAAGAAGTATTACAGGTACCCTTAATTCCTATACTGGTATTATCTTTAAAGAAGAACATCCTGGGGTGAAGTGTTGTACTTTGTTCTGGATTAAATAAATAACTTTATTAGGTTAATATGATTAAGGCAAATGAGACTCTGAACCTCAGCCAGAAAAATTGTCATTAAAGCACATTTACCACTGATGAATTAATTAGTAAAATACAAATCACCTTTTAAGCAGGATGTGTGCCAGGGTTAGTCCAAAAATGCCAACATCCAAGCATTTTCTCTGTGGTGACTTCAATTTATAAATCTGAGAAGAAGATAGAAGGACAAGTATGCTGCTAATGTATACTCTGGCACTGATCCTCAGAACCCAGAGAGCAAAATTTAGCACAGAGAGAAGACAGAAAAGGGCAGGGTGCATATTTACCAGCATCTTTAGCTCGGGGGACTGTCTCTTGCAGCTGTTTCCACCTGTTTGCACCCTCTTTTCAGTTATATTTAGGAGCAAAGAGGAGATGAATATTTGGCAAGATTCTGTGAACAACAGAACATAGTTCTGGCTGTACTTGGGAAACTATAGATCTTATGACTGATTATCTCATGCGATATATGTGGACAATTCCCAAACAACTTACCAGAAAACCTTAAGAATTGCAATTAGAGCCCGGGAAAGGGGATTAGCTTCACTTCTCTGATGCTTAAAGAGGTTCCAATTCTTTTCTAATTTACCTAACTTCAACTGAAATGGAGAGATCGATCAAATTCAAGGTGACATGAAGCAAAATGTTTACCTAGACAGGCTTCTCCTGACACCACTGCATCTCTATGACATAAACTGTTTTGCAGTGTCCAGTCATTTTTCATCAAGTCTGTAGCTCCTTTTTGAGCTAAGGCATCTGCCTTTGACTCCACCACACCTCTAGGCAAATTGTTCTAATAAGTGACGACACTGCTTTATTGTTACTTACCCCTATTATTTTTTTTCTGTTAGTTCAGCCCAAACCACCCACAGTTTGTGTCTCACTGCATGCGTACTGAGCTCAATTCAGCAGGAAGAGGGGAGACTATTCATAGCATATACTAACTCCCATAAGGGCTGCAAAAAATTGAGCTGTTAATCTACCACCACTTTTGTAAAACAGTTACCTGATGACCACTGGTAATTATTTTATGGCCTCTTTTAAATCTTCCCTCTACCAGATTCGCCTGAGAAACAAGTTTGTTTTGGGATATGTGTTCGCTAAGGACTACCATGCTGATTTTGTGTGGGCATCACGTGAAGTTACATGAAATTTGCTCAGAGACCGGTTTGATAATCTTTTGGTGCTCCCCAGGAAAATCTGGTTTCTTGAGAAAACTGGGAAACGGACAAGTTTCAGCCTTATCCAAATGTTCATATGTTCATAAAGTAAATAATCTAGTGGGGCTGATTATGGTCTGATTTAAGAAAATCTCTAGTCAACTTTAAACACTCTGGTAAAAATGTATGAGTTTCCATTTAATTATTTAGTCTGGATGTTATACTAACACGTAAAACATTAATCCACCAGTATTAATCCAGCTAGTGCCATCTGCACTCTTCTGACTGTTAAATGTTTGCTCTTTTTTAATATATTAAGCACATATAGTGGTATGGTAGAAGGGCTAAAAAAGAGAGGCTTGATATTATATACTGTAGTGTTTTCCTCACCCTTGCATTAGGCAGCAGAGACCTGATTCCCTTCTTGCTTTGCTCAGTGTAAGAGAGCAGACACATGACCCAGACACACCACCAACGCACATGGAGTTGTGTCAGTGCCTGGCATAGGACAGAAGGTCAGATCTGGGTGTGCAAGTGCATGCTGTGTAACTGTGCTGGGGAATGTGTGCACCCTGCGAACACTGTAATTACATCTCTACCACATGCAGGCAGTAGAAATTGCCTTTACTGAGAAAAGGGATGTTGGCCAAGATTATGGTGCCATGACTGGTCCGTTTAGAAAGAGCAATAGGTTTATTCTTTGGTACCTGAGCAGCCATAAGAGCTAAGCAGGCAGGATCATAGAGTGTGCACCCAATTTGCTGTCTAGCTGATCCATAGAGATGGGAAGGTACATTATCATCAATCAGAAAGCACTTATGGGGACAGTATGTCTTTGCAACACCTTGTATGTAATTAATTTAAACTGTAGGGCAGAGCATGTACCAGTTACCCTCACCAGGTGAATGCAGTTCCTAAAATGAACCCTCTGGTATGACAGGAACTTTGATTCACAGTCTCCTTCAGCTCATGTGCAACAATGTTGTTATCTTTTGTTTGTCATTATCTTACTTAGACTGTAAAGGCCAAAACTCCCTAAATATTTGAACTCTACGTAGTTAACACCATTATATTTTCACACTAAGAATTACACAATCAAAAGCCCCTTTAAAATATACTTGCAAGTATAAACCATAGGTTTGCATGTCATTACATATGTACATAGTAATATGTAAATGCAAATTCAGTAATTACATATGCAGACATACAGAACTGTGATCAACACTGAGACATGTCTGGAATTTGTCTGACACTAAACTGCCAGGCCAGGGAATTTTGAATAGGACTGATGTTATTATTCTTCCAATTATGTGTATCATCATTACCTGATGAATCTCATGTACAGACTGTGTTTACCTGTGATCTCTGGCTCCTATTCCACTTCCTGCTGGAAAGTCATTGTTCCCTGCAGTTTTGCATTTATTTCCAGTTCAACTCTCTATTTTATACTTTCTTCTTTATTTCTGCTAGCTTTTGTGTGTTTGGGTTGTTTTGTTTTGTTTGGGTTTTTTTGTTGTTTTGTTTTGTTTGGGTTTTTTTAAATTTCTTTTTTTCTTTTTATAAACTATTCTTTAGAGGAAAACTAAGTCCAGAGTTTCTGGACCTGAAGGTCTATATTTAGACTTCTGTAATCAGATTTATGGCACATAAACAAATAGCTCAATCATCAAAGTCGTTGCAAACCCATAATTATCATCAACTTCTGTATGTATCTAGTTTCCACAAATCAAGAGCTGCACAGGCTGGTTTTGAAAACATGCAGACCAGTGAGCCTCTGTTTTTAAAACTATGATCTTTTGTGGCTTGTCTGTGAAATCAGTGGCAAGCTTAGAAGAGGGGAATTCCTAGCTTCCAGGTCTATGGCCGATCCATTCATTGCTATGGACAGTTACAAACACACAGGTAATTCTTTCATTAAAATTCCATCTTGTTTTGACAGGAAATTCATTAGTTTGCTAGAGCATAATGTGACTGTACACCTAGCCCATAGACTAAACTTTTTTTAATAGCATAAGAACCTACAAACCCAAAATGAGCCCTACAGATAGGTTGCCTGCTACATGGTTCTTGTAAACTCTTAAATACATAATTTATCATCCCTGAAATGTTCTAGCAAAATATACCCATTTGCTAATTTGCACGAAGCTCTCTTTTTATGTCAGTGCTAAACAAAGGTGAAGGAATACTATTAATGAGGACAGTTACAAAACACCTACACACTGTGTAAACTTTCAAGGGAATTTCAATGCAACCGCTTTTTTAATATTTTCTCACAATAAGCAAAATTTTTTGCTGGGAAGAGACACTGAATGGCCATGACCCTAATGGGATTATTCTTTCTTCAGGTACACTGTGGTCTGCTTTTTGCTTGCCATTTTTTGCTTTAGGTACTGTGAAGCTCAGAAGGGTTTCCTCATTATTCAGTTTTTATTGTAACTGTTTCATTGTGCTAGCCCCATCCCTCCTGTCCTCCCCAGAAACATCCACATGTTTCCATTTGGTAAAGCCATGGTCGATCAATTCCCTGTAAGGAGACCTTTCAGGTTTTCTTTTATTCAAAGGTTTGCAGAGTTAGGCATGGGAGCAAAGTCAGAAAAGTTAAGACTTTCTAACTTCCATCACTGCTAGATATGGCAAGATGAAAGACTGCAGAAAACACTGCCTGAGACAATTATGTGAAGTGTGAGAAGGAAAATATATTAATGTGACACTGGGAAATGCTTTGAAAAGAGTCTTTTCTTGATGGTGTAAATTGACGGGATAGTATCCATTAACAATAGGTCGCTTGTTAATGAAAAAGATTATGTATCTAGATTCCAAGGTTTATTTTGTCACTGTTTTGACAGTCTGTGATGTCTGTAAATGCTTTTCCAATATTCCCATGTATTGAATGAAGCTGATATTCATTAACTAGCTTTTGGCTTCTGAGTTTTCTCTTAGCTTAATTAATGTATTTAGGCAGTTGGGAGCTACATTTACATGAAAATGAGAGTATAGACAGTGGAACATTTACTGATCATTTCTTATGTATAAATAGAGATATAATTAGGAATGGACATGGCCAGTGAAAAATTCCAAGTAAAAAGTTTCTATGTTTAGGGTACAATAAACAGATAATACATATGAAAATATGAATCACTGAAAAAGTTCTTGGAAGAAATATGACAATGATGGATGTTATAAGAAAGAGGGTTAGTTGGGGTTTTTTTATTTATCTTGATGAGCCATTTCATTACAGTAATGCTTTTCCGGCTTGTAACTAATTAGCTATGGTTGGTCAGAAGATACCAGAAAAATGCTTTGTACAGTGTCGCCATATCATCAGAGCTAGCATAGGACCAAAATTTGCCAAAAGGCTCTTGGAGTCAGCCTGCAAAGGCTGATAAACTGCCACAGAAAGGGATTATGTATCAGATACAGTGCAGAATGACAAAATGAAATTGCAATACAGGGTGCACAGTACAGCAGTATGGGAAAGGAATTGAAACCTATGCGTGATGATGACACACTGGTTTATGCGGATGTTTATCACTAAAAGGGTTGTCAGAGCCTCTCACCAGCAGGAAGAAAGAAATAGAGCAGAGAGACCACACACAGACAAAGATGGCATAAGGAATAGGGTCATTTTTCAAGCCTTTCCCCACATCTACTTTAGATTATTCATACTTTCATTTAATCCGTTGTTTGCTGCCCTGTATTAGTGAATAATTTAATAAAGACCTATTCTATGTCTAAAAGTAAGACAAGTTTAGCAATCTTACACTAAGGGACAGTACTAGAGTAGCATTTTCAGGAAAAAGGGTATTGTGTGAAGTAAGGTAGTTCCTTTAATGAATGGATATCAAAATTAGGATCTGCAGGCTCAAGCAATTTCACATCACAGGCTTAACCTGCTAAGTAATCAATTTTTATATCAAACTATGTACCTTGAAAGGTATGAGAACTTGATGCATGTCTGGATGCCTAGCATATATGTGAAGTGTATCTCTTGATATAAATAAATTTGGAGAAGACATATATAAATAAATGTGAGCAAGGAAACATTTCTGCTTTGCTGGGATGAAATAAAATGATCATGAAAAATTTATTCTGATTCTTAAAAAGGATTTGGGCTAAACCAATCATATTAAGTGAGGTGAAGGGGAAAGACTTTATTGTCCTCAAAATAGAAGGGATTATTCACTGTCTGATTTATTTCCTTCCTTTCTTCTCTATTTTATTTACATTTTCTGGGGCTAAATGACACAGTGCTGAGTAGTGCAAGCCTAATATCTGGTCGTGACATTTTGCTGCCTCAGCTGATTCTATTAATCTTTGCAGACCTGCAGAGGTGGTTGTGAGGGTGTCCCCTCCAGCCACCCAGCTCATTAGGCTTTTGATGCAAGTGCAGGAGAGGCAGCATGAAGTGCAAGGCCCTGGATGCTTACACTCCCAAAGTTGGCCTCTCTGCAAGTAGACTGGTGTCATGACTTGGCTACCAAGGCAGATGAAGAAGTTCAGAGGGATACAAAGAGATGAAAAAGACTAAACTGTCCAAGGGGAGCAGCAATTTTGGTGCCTCTCTATCTCCTAACTGTATAACTTAAGACTCTTATTGCAGAGAGACCTTATTTCCACAGGAAAGGTATGTCTCAAATCAGCCAAGATTCTGGGGTCTGTCTGTTCTCCAAGAAGAGTATTCACTCAGGGTGCCATATTCAATGTTTCCCTGGTTTTATGACCTCTCCCAGTGGATTAACTTCAGTTGTGGTGTAAGGCTGTGAAAGTCGTTTACACAAATTTTGTTAGGAGCCACTCAGAGAGACTTCACGTGATCTCCTGTCAACGTGACTCGTGTCTGCGCTGGGAGGAGACCCTCTGTGAATGAGAAAACAGCTCTGGATTTTAGCTTCTGTGTTAAGACTGTTAAGTGATAAAAATACAAGTTTTGCATTGTATGCCAGTGGTCCCTCTGCTCTGCCATCACATGTCCGAAAGGTTTTGGTAAAAGCTGTAAGAAGGAAGATTCAGAGACTCATAACAAATACCTAAGAAATGATGTGAAGAAGTGTAATTTTTTATACACGCAAAGAAAATAAACTTGGGCTCAGATCTCAAACAATATTACAATAGCAGTTAGCACTTAAGTATCCATGTTGATGAGAGTTCCTATAACTGATGTTAATAGGCAGGATGGTTTGATAATCTTAGGTGAGAAAAATGTGTTACAGCATGATGATAATTTTTTTTTATATGTAAATAGCTGTCAGCTTTATTTTCTTGTAGCCTGTTAAATCTTTTGATGAAGTCAGGCAAATCCTTCAATAATTATATAAAAAAAAAAGAAACAGAAACATTTAAAATGAAACCTCTGCATTTTCCCGATCCCATATAAAATCTTCTGAATCTGAGACTAAAAAAGTAAAATTTCACAATCACATACATGTAGATGTGATACATGTGATTGATGATAGGTCACAGGAACTGGAGATCAGTCATTCAGCTTCTTCACCTGTCAAGACTAATGTCTTGTTTTAGGGCAGACAGAAAGTATTTAACACCAGTTTTTCCCCATAGGAAGAGGCCACAAATTCAGATACTGGGGCAGTATTTCCACTTAGATGGTGATCTAGAACACCTTTAAAATAGGATTTTGAAATTGTGGGTGCACAGAAAACACAGATTGATGCATGTTTACTGGGATTAATGAAAAAATGTGAGCAAAATCTCTGTCCTCTAGCTGCACAATAAAGTTTACCCTGGGTAAGGAAGTAATGAAACTATTCCAAAAATTTTGTTTTATTGGTTTTATGGTTGAAAAAATGAACAAAGGTTTACTTAAGTCTTCAGTGTTTAACCTGTCTTTGAGGTTCCTGAAGACACCTTACCCCCTCAAATTCCTGATGAGGTCATCAGACCTTTATCCCACTACTAAAGTTTAGACCATCATATTAGGGAACACAACATGAACTTACTCAGGTCCTGAAGTGCCTATGAACTTCCTTTAGGTACAGTGAGCAGAGACCATCATTAGTCCTTCGGCTATTGTATACAGCCCACTGGCCTTATTTTCATAAAGTTTAGGAAATGGCAACACTGGGTTGCTGTTAACTGACCTGTGTTGATGCTACCCAGCCAGATCACAGATGCAATCCTAGGTGCAGTTTTTTACTGATATGTCTGTGGCAGATTACACCATTTTAAAAAATAATTAGGTGTCTGCATCTGTGATTTGCATCCTACATGGGCAAAAGGGACCAACCACACTGCACAGATAGCTATAGTGTAAAATACTAGCTCTACACAACTTGTCAGCTTCACCCATGCACCTTCATTTTAGGAAGACTTTTTACTTTATGTGAACTTTTGGTTCACCTGACTAGTTTTAACTTTATTTCCTGATGATGATGATGATTATTTTCCAAAACCAAACACAGCATCAGTTTTACTTCCCATCTGTTTCTCATTATTTGTTGGGCCCATTAAAGAGAACATTGCAGTAATTAATGTTAGAGCAGGAGTTGAGATTTGGAAACCTGAGCACTCTTATCAACAAATAACTTCAAGCACTTTTTCAGTGCTGTGCTATTGCCAGTTTTCCTCAGAGCAGTTATATGTCACTGTGTGATTATAACAAGCCTCTCTTGTGGAAAAAGAAGATGAGAGCAGTTTCTGAAAATCTCCTACAGTTTCACCCTCAGAATTAAGAAAAGATGTCTGCCTGACAAGTGGAAGGATTGTTCTCATATCACATCGATTAACTGACCATACTTTCACCTCTCCTCTTTAGTCTAGCAGTATAAATTCATGACCATTAGCACACAGGTGCTCAATGTTCCCAGCAGCAAAGCAACAAGGAAATTGTCTTTATTTCATTCCAAGATTTTTCCTTTCTGATTTAATGTAGTAAGTTCAGTCATTTCTTGAGTACAAAGGACTCCTATGGCTGTTTCCTGAGAAACCACTTGGATGGGGAATGGGGCAACATTTACTGCTGTCTTTCTGCCAAGTCTCCAGCTTCAAAGAATCAGCTTTTAGGATTTCCCATAAAAAAAGCTGAAGGAGAGAAAAAATAAAGATTATCACAACAATTACAGCAGAAAATAATCCTCCTGCACCAACAGCTATGGAACTCCTGATTTTACTTTGCAACCTTGGCCCTAGCAGTTGGAGCTAGGAATTAACCCCTATACTGCTTGACCGCTGTTACCATTTATTATTCACATTGCTGTTCTGTCTGGAGGCGCCAGCCAGTGACTGGAGTTGTTTTGTACTAAACATTGCATATGTGGGAAGTATAAAGACAGCCCCTGACCTCAAGATCTTAATAGATGTAGGGTTTAACCATATACTCCTTTTTCCACTTGTATTGAGATCTGTTCCTTACATTTTCACGCCTGTACTCTTTCTAATAGTTAAATAGTAATTAATTAAATAAGGGGGAACTGCTGAGGCTCCATTGTGTCTGCTTTAACTCTGCACAAAACCAATTAATTCATAGCTAAAGCTCTTCTGCATTCACACCATTGCAGCCATGGTACCCTGTCATGCACTTACATACAAGACTGCAAGAAGAAAGGGTGCTCATGAGCTCCCATAGCACCTCTAGATGATGGACAAGAAAAGAATATGAACCGTGCATCCCAAGGTCTCTTGGCCCTCTTGTATTAGTTTGCTTTCGGGTTGACTTCTGATCCTGCTGCATGTGCTGAAGAGCATGTACTCCTCAGCTATATACATTGTAAGAGCAGTGAAGTCTGGTCTTTATTCTTACTTCATTTGTGAGAAGAGCAAAGGCTTTTAAAAAAAATAAAGTCTTTGAAATTGCATATGACAGCTTATCATGAACATCATTGTTATCCTGTCAGAGAAAATACAGTAGCTTTAGTTCCAACAGGAGTATCAGAGCTGGACAGATTCTGACCTAAATTACATGGTATAGATACAGAGCAGTTCTTCAGCCTACATGATTTATTGTAGCACAACTGAGCTCAAAGTAGATCTTAGTATTTAATCTTCAGATTAATATTTTATTCATATTGAGAAATATTGCCAAAATGATCCAATATATTAATAGAAAGAGACCAGTGCAACACAGAAGTAGGTTGTTTCCCAAATTCCCTTCCCAGAAATCTACTATAGACAAATTGTAGATTATTGAAGCAACATATGGAATAGTAATAGCTTCACATGCCTTAAATGAAATCTACAGTACAAATGTGTATTAAAAGATTTGGGTCAGAAATGTAACAAGACCTTACAGAGATTTCTGAATAAAAAAGCCAGTGCCTGCATGAATCTGTATGAATATGTTACATTTGCAGTCATCCCAGACATCCCAGTCATTCTTGTGATTCCTGTTCTTGAAGGGATATTCCTGGGTTAATGGTGTCCTGAGATGGATGAGGGAAGAACATGCAGAACTATATCCCATATGGTACACTGGGATTTAGATTTCTCTGTTTCACTAAACACTACTTTTTCCCATTCCACTTCCAAAGGCAGAGAGGTGACCATATATGCAATTGCTATGTATACAAAAACACACTAAGATTATGTTGAGGGGCAACTGAAGGTTGGACAACCAAGGATCCAAAGTTCAGAAGTATCAGCTGCAAGTCTCTCACCTGTTTGGTCACTATGATAAATTTGTTAATTGTATGATCTTAGAGTGATTTCCACTTGGTGTCTGTCTCATTCATGAATCGACTAGTACTCAGCTAATGAGCATCTTTTCCATAATCTCCTCTCTGCTCCATTGCTGGCACCAGATCCTATTGGGTGCTTGCAGGGCAAAAGTTTTGATTTGTTCTTAGGGCTGCCTACCTCTTCACAGGCTTTTCTGAGGTGCTGATCAAAATTTAGTGCCAAAACCAAAGAGAAATAGATTTTGTGTTTTGGTCTCAAAAGATTTTGTGGCTGTCCTGCCAAATGCTGAGCTGACTGGCTAGGTGCCCTGAATAACATGTGGTGTGAGGTAGGCATTTCAAGAGGCGATCTACAAGGACAAATACGGAGAGATGCAGCATTTGCCCCGTGAACAGGGGGTTCCTAAATTTAACCAATGAGGAGAAAAGGAAGTCCTGCTTCTCTGTGGGGATTTTAATGCCCTAGTGAATATGATCAGGTCATGCCTTCCCACACTTGGATTCCACATCTTACAGGGCTTGTGATACCTTCTCACTTTGGGGAAAGGAGCAGGATTCACTCCTGTCTTTCAGAGTGTGGCCAGTAAAAGAATGGATGAGGGAGTTGCTGCTCCTAACATTTTATTGGAATTATTAGGAGTAGAAGGGGAAATGCACAGTCTGTTTCTTCTCTACCCTGGAGAACAAAGGTATCGTCCCAGAAGGCTTCCAAGTTTTCTCTGAGATGGCAGAGGGATGTTCTCTTCCCAGCCCATGGGAGATGAATTCAACATGTCTGAACACAGGAGGTCAGAAAACAAATTTTCATAATGGAAGATGCTGACAATATTGCTAATAAGACTTGGTATCCCTTCTGCTGATACCTTCTGTAACTTTTTTCCTTCCAAGATCTTCACAGGGCCTTAATCTTTCTAGTCTTACTCAAAAAGAAGTAGTACTTTACTTCTTCATGTATTAATGGTGCCAAAATGATGGCAGTAGGAAAGACAAAGTAAAGGTCTTGTGTAGAAAAATTTACTGAAAACAACTGAGTATTTGGGTGGGGGGGTTAATTATTATTTTCACTATCCTGTCAAATTTTTTCCTTTGAAAGGACTTAGAAGCATGAGGCCAAATCACTGATGAGTCATTAGTGAACAAAGATGCTTTGCAGTGATGCTCTGAACATGCAATTATGTGCAAATATACATGCTTCCCCACAGATAATTAATCTGAGGATCAAGGGCTGAGATCACAACTTTCCTTCAAGTTTGCATCCAGCTCTTTTCAACTAGTGACTCCAATATGCTTTTCAGTACAAAACTGTATTGCAGGTTCCTAAGTCAGAGAATAGTGCTACTAGCAGTGACTCAGACTCTAGGCATCATGTAACAAAAGGCAAAGTTGCTCCCAGAGGCAGAGTGCCTTATGCTAAGAAACCTTGCAGTGAGTTTATAACCCTTAGGAAAAAGATGAATGAAAAGACAAAGGCCACCAGTGGTAGTAGCTGATGCATTTCCAAGACAGGAACTTCAGTAATTAATTCCCTCTTTAGTTCTCACCCCCTTCCTATATTATTCTTGTCACTGATGAATTTGTTACCATGCCACATTTCCAAACATGTCATCAGAGGATATCATGAAAGTGGAAAATATTTTTTAGATTAAAATCAAAAAGGAGACACAACAAAAGATGTAAAAGTAAGAGCTTCTGATACTAGGTTAAAAGTCCATTTAAAAATCTCATTATCAATTGTCCTTTACTGTCCTGCTCCCCTTCATTGTGTGAGTTGTTTGCAGCATGGCAAGCTTCCAAGGCTATTTTTCAGATGCTTTGCAGCAGATGTGATAATTACAAGATGCACCATCATAGGATTCTGGCATTTATCTGTTTTCCTTAATTTAATTTTTACTACCTTTCCTTTAAAGACACAGTGGATTGAGGCCATTAACTGTCAAATTCTATATCTTATGAGGTGACCAATATCATGAAATGCAAAATGATTTAAATTTTCAATCAATTGGACAGAAATTAAAAATTCATCATAATTCCAATAGAAGCATTTAAAGGATCCCAAGTGGGATTTATTTTCTCCTCCCTCTAATCTTTGTAATTCCAGTACTAACTCTAAATTAGAGTTTGTAGAAAATTTTCATGTCCAAAATTAGATCAGGTTAATAGGAATTGGATTCTAAAGCAATCCAAGGTTGTTTCGCTTCATATTTTGCTTGGCGCTTTTAGGAACTTTCTCCCCCAAAGAATCAAGCTCTGTGGCATGATTAATTTTTGCTGTCAAGAAACGAGAATGCTATGACACTTGCTAATCAGCAGGGAGAAAAGGTGGGAAATAGTCACTCATCTGCTCTGAAAGAAGGATTTCTGAATCTAAGGATCTAAATATTAATAAATCAGAACTGGAATTGGCAATCAGAGTAGGCACTCTGTGGACAAAGCAGCAGATGTGGCTATTCTTTTTAGCTAAAAAAGAGGATCTTGAGTGAAGGCAGTGTGCTCCTCCCCATCACAATATGACATTGTGAACACACACATACACACATGCGCACAGATGCACACACTCATCACTAAGGAAGCAGACTGATCTTGTGGCAGAGAAAGAGAATACAACCTGCACAGCACAGGGAGAAGTGGAGGGAAGGACATATGGTGATGTTTTGCTGTGCTTGATATTGTCTTGACATGAAAGACAACTCTGCAGGAGGATTTGCAATGCCCATCAACATGCAAAAGGCAGCTTTCAGCTAAGCAGTTCTGATAGCATTCAGTGGCTAACAGGCATGGAGAAGTGTAGGCCACCTGGGGTCACAGGATAATTAAATGCACCCTGGCTTGCTTTCTTTCACTGTGGAACAAAAAAAAAATGCAACACAAAACAAAACAAAACAAAACAAACAAGCAAACCAAACCAAACCAAAAAAACAACACCCAAAAAAAGGATGAGCCCCGACCTCAGAAAAGCAAACAAATTTGCAGCTTTTTCTCATGTAATTACTTACTGTTTCTGATTAAGATTTTATACACAAACATAGGACCTTTCACAGACGTTTCATATCCCTGTGTGAGATGTCATAGGATAATAAAAGACCCAGTTACAAAAGTTAAGGAGATGAAGCAGGGGGAGGGGAAATCATATTCCCACCCGAATTGTTGAAACCACATGCTCCAGTGGCTCTTGTCTAGTTATGTTGCATCAAAGCTACTTCAGGGTTGTAAAACATTCAGGTGTTAAAAAGGCATCAGCTATTTGTTGGGCCAAAGGTGAAGTCAGCACACTGGGGCAGCACACAGCAAACCAGGCTTCCCTGCATTCATGAGAACTGTGAAGGCTTCTGGGCACCATAGGTTGCAAAGCTGGATAAGGGTTTTTAATGAGTTGCACACCAGTAAAAGCTACCATATGTTTTGTTTTGTTTAACTGTGTCATGGCTCGGGTGGGAAACAGATTTCAACATACGAAGTCAAGAGCACTTGGCTTTGCAACCATCCCCCTCATAATACAGGTATCTGAAGATTTATTCTTGCATGAGTTTTAATTTTGGATCAAAGGGTTTTCATGCAGGTAGAATTTTGCACTTCTAACTACTATTCATTCAAGATGATTCTATTAACCTTATTTTATTAATGTAGAGATTGCAGGCTTATGAAGGCCACAGCTCATAAAAAGACTCCCTTTTATTTTTTTTAAGCTAGATAATAATACCTAATAAAACTAATAATAATAATAATCCTCAGCACTTGTATAATATTACCACTTTTTCATCCGGAAAACACCTTACAAGCACTGACTATGAGGTGGGAGCAAGATTTATCTCCATTTTACAGGCTAACATGTTGAGGCACAAAACTAAGATTTTAATATCTTACCTCTAGTATAAAACTTTAGTGACTGAAAATCTTTTATCTTGCTTTTCTCTGTTGTTTCCACTGATCCAGCTCCAACATCAGAATCTTCCCTAATGGCGTTTTCGAACTAGCAAACCAGCATCTCTGCATCCTACCCAAGTTTTTGCTGAATCTTTGTTGATTTCAGACCCTATATGAAATAGGCCTTTTTCATTTTGAAAAAAAAAAAAAACAACAAACAAAAAACAACAACTTCCAAAAACCTTCCCACTTCCAGCTCTTGTAACATATTTATTATTATCTGTATCTTTTTTTAACCTCTAATGTGTCCACTGGTTTCCAGCAGCAAAAAAGCCTTCACTTCTGCATGTCCTTTGGCCTAGAAAGCATTTCTGACTATTACTGATGTTGTTCTGCAAATTATTGAGCCTGAGGGCCCACTCATAAATTATGCGCTGTGCTCTTCACAAATGCTTACCAAAAAGACAGTTCTTGTTAGGAGGAACTGCACAGTACAGTCTAGCTAGTGCTTACCAGGAATACCTCTTTTACTTTAGTTTAGTGGCAGTTTAATTTAACATAGCTTGAGGTCAATGGTGTTTCTCACTGGAACTCACAGCAGGCACACATGAGACAACATGTCCTTTACATGCTTGTATTTTAAAGAGGTCTAAATTCAAAACTTAGATGAAAAAAATATTTTCATCTTGCTGTGTCTGCACCTCTGCATTTCTAGATGTAAATTTTGAAA
Source organism: Tyto alba (assembly GCF_018691265.1). Taxonomy (NCBI): domain Eukaryota; kingdom Metazoa; phylum Chordata; class Aves; order Strigiformes; family Tytonidae; genus Tyto; species Tyto alba. Next base: position 18,462,310 of record NW_024881275.1, on the reverse strand, counting down.
TCTCAAAAACTGTAGTACTGGATTTTGAAAGCATTCAGGGCATTGCGTTGGTATGACATCAATTTGACAATATAAAACTGTATTTTGCTGTAAATTTTTGCCTTGAATCAAAATCCACAGCACTTGCTGGAAAGATTTACAGTGATTTCAGGGCCTTTCTTCAGACATTACCTAGAAAACGCCAGAGTATTTTTCTGTGTATGTGGGGGTTAGCTTAATTGTCTCTAGGGCTCAGTAATTCTGAATTTTTCAGGCTATATTTTATTTTATGGAATACCATTATTAATTATATTTATTTACACTTTTAAAAAATTAATTAAAGACAGATTAGTTACATGCCAAGACATGTAATGTTGTGGAAAAAAGGGGTTGCTGTTTGCAGTAAAAGCAACACAGACCTTTTAGCATCTCATCAGCTTATGACCTGCCTTTTTTTCTCCCCAGGTTCCCTCCTGTAACACTGTAGTACTGTACCTCGTTAAATGACATGAGTATGAGGTAATGTGCCATAAATTACTGTCATGACTAGCAAATTAGACTGTGAAACATTATGACATACTGGACTACAACAGGTAATGCATTTTATAATCATTTGTTTATTTGATTGTTCAAGTGAATATTTGCCTCTGGCTCAGAGGGTGACTCTTCAGCCAGTAGTATCCTTTGGCAGTCTCAGACAAAGACAGCCTTCTTGGCAAGCGAGACTTCTTCCCCGGCTCACGAATTGTACGCTGCTCCGCTTGCTGCGCGCCCCGTGCGGACCGGCCCAAGGCCCCGCTGCAGCCAGAGCTCATGGCACAAGCCGCAGGGACCCGCACGGCTGCATGGAGAGTCAAAGACATCATTCGAGCCCCAGCGAGCAGGGTGAAAGCTGAGACATTAATTAAGAAACCTGGTTTTGCGTCTTTGTAGCAGTGCTTCCTGTGAAGTGCTGGCCATGAGGAGGGAAACATACTGTTATGTATGTTCGACATCAACGCTGTGGAGTGTTTTACTGACCCCTCTACTCTTCTAATTAAAGAAAATCACTAAGATTTTTATTTCCTCTGCAACTCTCTAAAAGACATTGGCCGCTTTAACAAAGTAAATTAGGAGGATTATTTCATTTTCTATTGCTTTCTCTGCCTGCAGCACAGAACCATGCCTTTAATACCAGGATGTCAGGGAGTGACAGGAAGTATGTTGTGTCTAGCAGTATTAATGCCTCTCTATTCAACATAAGTAAATAGCTCCAGGAGAAAGTATTTTTTTCTGTATTTTGTACCAGTCTTTTTCAAGACAGAAGTCTATGATTCATTCACTTTATAGTGTCTGAAACACTCAACAATTAGTAAGAGTCCACAGAGGTAAAAAGAGCAACACAAAATACACACAACAACAATTAGCTATTTAAGTCCTGATTAAATACATTTTTTTTCCCCCCTCTGCCTCCTTTTCTTTTGTCAACACAGAAATTAGGAGATCAATTTATAAGAAAAATATTTTTATCCGGTTTTAAACTGTATGAAAATTTAGACTGGTCTTTAGGTATGTTCGTGGAAATCTCCCTCATCACGCCTGAGCCTCTCTTCTTCCCTTTCTCATGTGCTGGAAATCTGCTGACAGTAAAAATTCACTGAAAAGCTTTTTGAAAAGTCTCAAAAAGAGAAAGAAGGTAGTGTGGAAAACCAGTCCAACATCATATCATTGAACTTCAATGAAAATGCGATATGGCAGTATAGTGCCATACACAGATGCCCTTACTCTTTAATTAGACAGGAGCTGTCATATCAGCAAGTCCTATGAAATTAATTGTCAATTTGCTTGGGATTAGCCTAATTCTATGTAAATTCAATGCAATCTGTAGTTTGCAGAAGATGGGTATTATATCTGATACAGGTCACAATTATCCATATAATCCCCCTAGGTACAATTCTTCCAACATCCTGTGCTACAACAGCTGGGAGTAACTTATTATGTGAGTCATCCTATTGAGATCCATGTTAAAACTATTCATGAGTAACTCAACAACAATAGGACTTCAGATTAAACAGAAGATGTTCTTTGGTTCAATTACACAAATAATTAAACAATAAGAAAGTGATAAGACCAACATCCATCACTTCTAGACTAGCATAACCACACATACAGTTAATTGTATCATGAACAGTATGATGTCATGACATTACAAAGATTACATTTTTGTTAACCAGAAGCCAAATTGTCACTATGTCTCCCATTAATTTGAAGACACATGTCTTAACAAGATTACGTTTGCAGGAGGAGCTCAGCTTCCCCTATAAGGCCAGCATTCTCAGAAGAGCCAGACATCAACACAAAGGTTGAATTTTCTAAAAGCATATAGTGCTTAACGCTGTCCCTGCATGGCATCTGTGGCCATGTTTACAAAAGAGCTCAGTATTTATTGTGATGAGAAAAACATTTGTGCTATTTTGAAAATTCTGGCCATGAAGTCAAGTTTTCAGAAGTACCTAAGACATTGTTTCAGAAACAAAAACATGATCTCAGATACACAAACAGGTTGCTGTGAATAAACAAATCAAGACTTACCAGCATAATAAATTGTCTGCATGTGCGCTGCTAGCTCTTTCTTGCCTAATCCAACTCAAGGTGCTATTATTCAATATTGACTGAGAGAGCATTTAGGATAGCACAAGCACCTTAGCAATCCATTCACTGGCTGATAAAAACTGCATATAAAAATCACAAGTCATCTTCAAACATAAGCATCCAACTTCTATAGAAAACAGGAATGTAAATGTTTTTGAAAACAGAAACAGGCCCCTTATCTGCAGGCTATTTAGAAGTTTAAAGCAATTTTAAAATGTGGTTCTAAAGTGCTTTTGACCTATAGTAGGTACAGTTTTTTAAATCTTCCACAAGCATGTATTTGGTAAAAAAGGGTAAATAATTAAAATTTTTTAGCTAATTCGCTAATATTACTTCTTTTCTGATCAGGTGTTGTCTTCAAGGAGTTACATTCTCAAAAGCTGGCAAAGGTATTTGCTGATGTGTTCCATGAAACATCTTTAAATCTAGAGCCCATTCAGCAATTGTTCACTTCAAATATTCAGAAATGAAGATGTGTAACTTAGTTAGATAAATTACATGATACTGTTTCTTTTTGCCTGAATGGGTGACTTAGATAACTAAGCAGCAACACAAAGATTCTCAAATTACAATCTGAGTGTAAAATTAGTCATTTGAAATTATAGATGCAATTAGAAACTTGCTGTGAGTTATGTGTGTGTGTATATCCCAGTAATGGGATGGCGTATGCCCACACATGTGCCTTCAGGACCAACTCTTTGGTTGGTGTAAATCAGAACACCTCTGTTGAGAGCTGAGAATCTGGCCCATACGTTTAATTCCACTTTTCAGAGCTATGTAAATCACATCAGCTTGTATTTGCATCTTCCTCAAAGTGATCTAAGGAGTGCGTTGCAGGTTTTCATGGCTGGTGGGCAGTGTGCAGCACAGCAAGTAGATCCACATGTATCTCTGTGGCAGTCGTCCTAGTAAAGTAATAAACTATTAAAGTTAATCCCAGATATCTTGGTCTTAGATTTTAGCCCAGGTCTGGTTAGTTTCTAGGCCTGAGAAGAGCACTGCTTCAGGGTAGACACAATTGATTTTCATTTTTAAGGATACTGTATGGGGCATCCACAGCATGATATACCTCACTGCCTCTTGATCAACTTCCTGGTTACCTAAAAGAGATTGGTGCAGCTGCACTCTCCACACCCAAATCTGATTTTGCTTACATTCAAGCAGGAAATGCTAAGAATACATCAGAGTTTCAGGAGTTTAAACTGGCTGTAAATAAAGATCACAATCTCTTATTTGAAAACTTAATAGAGATCCAGATTGGCCTGTGCTCTGCCAGGGCATTAGTCAGTTTGAAAATGATGATAATGCAGCTTTAGTCAGCTGCACTTCTTTGGTCTGTTCTTCTTTCCCTTAATGGAGGCAGCACACTATTGCAGGTCACACAGGATAGTATAGACTGAGTCACTGGTCCTCTTACCGTATTTGTCCTTCAACTGCTTTCCCATCTGGGTGATGTCACTTCACCTTTTAGAGCTTACTCATCTGTAAAATATATATATTAATATTAATCTCCCTTGAGAAGTCCCATATGACTTAGTTTTCTCAAACTCTCTTAGACCTATAAGAACCAGCAAAGAAGAATCCAGTATCACTGCTGTTGCTTCAGCATGTTATAGTTTATATAATAAAAAGTTATCCGACTGGCATGCTGATAAAACTGTGGCACAAAGTGTTTCAATTAAGCTGCTTGAAATATTGGCAAAATAGTGCATCCTTATGTTACCTGCAAAACAATCTCCAGCATAAATTACAGATCTATATTTGGTAACTGGTAACATACATGTCTTGGTAGGAGAAACTTCGAAACAGCGATGTGTATTGACGAATATTTTGACAAAAGCTCCTGTGCATTTCCATGCTTAGCTGGCTGCATATCCTATGTGTCGAGCTGTAGCACTGGGAAAATAACTCAGTGGAAACAAAAACACCCTCTCAACCAAAAAGCAGGCTCCACAGCTTGTTAAATGAGTAAAATTTCTGAAGGCAGTCTTCTTGCTTGTGAGAGCAATACAAGCATACCAAGCAATATGGGCAGATCTGATTTCAGCCCTAGATCATTTTCAAAATTCAGCCATGGGAGAAATTTGCACCTGCAATTTAAATACAAGAGTAAATCAGAAAAATTGCTCCTCTGTGTGTGTAATTGCAGGGACAATTAAAATAATTAGAGAAAGAGGTGCACAGAGAGCTGTTCATCACTTAGTTTTTCATCCCCCAAAGGTCTTTGAAAAATGTAACCCTAGCAGGACTTTCTGAAAATTATGACATATTGTTCCTTAAGATATACCAAACTGTACTGCCTAGCATTCAACCCATAAAGGCAGGTTTGAGTGTCAATCTTCTAAGACAGAATTATTGTACCTGTGAAATACATAGTAATGTGTGTGACATTTGGGGAAAGTCAGTCTTTTCTGACAGCATGAACCCAAGCCCCTGGGAGAAGTCCTCTCTGGCAAGAATCATTTAGCTGTAACCAGAGCGAGATGAACTCTGCAATAGAGAAAGAAATAGTCCAGGGAAAGTCCAAACTTATTTGATGGCAGAACTGTAACAAGGGTCTCCAAGCTCTGAGCAATTTTTTTTCCAGCACATCTTCATTTTAGAACTGCGGAGTTAGTTACAGGATTGCATGTCTCCAAAAGAAGTTGCAAAATAATTAAGTATGGAAACCTTGGTATGAATGCTTGATCAGATACCTCAAGGGATAATGGATTTTAGCAATAGCACAGAGGATAAAGTCCCTTCTGGAGGTTTCTTGCCAGGCTCATTTGTTCTGTTGGCCTTATTTACCTCTGTTGCTCTAGTTTATGCTTCAGTCAGTAAAGTTACTCCAACATAAAACTTGAGTTAGGTGTGAATCAGCTATTACAATTCCATAATACTTTCTACTCAGTTGTGGCTGCTAAATCTTGCTGTGGCTGACTCACTATTGATTTTGTCCAAACATTTCTTTTTAATTGATTTGAACTATATATATATATTTTACAGCAATTAAGGAAATAAGAATTGAGAGACTAGCAGTACAATGTAGTCTGCAGACCCTTGATAATCAGAATGACAGTTTATGTGTTATATTTCTTTTTTCTTTTTTTATGTGTATGTAAATTAATAGCCTCTGCGTATCTGCTTTTACTGTGATGGATATAAGAAACCATAATGATCTAATAATTCTCATGCTGTAGGGCAGTCAGGTGTAGCTGCTGCAAATTTATTTAACTAAAATTATATAGACAGGACCTGAGAGTTATTGATGCTGAGCACCCATGACTCCCGCTGAAATCCATAGAAACTAAGGGTGCTCATCACTTCTGAAAGTAGGCTAGTAATGTATTCATGACAGGCTTTGTATATACAAGCCATCCTGTGAGCAGCAGCATTAATTAGGCCTGATTTCAGGAAGACTGTGTTCGTACTTGCCTGCCCTGCAAAATCTCCCAGTCCTTCCACCATGGCCTTCTCTTACCTCTGTAACCTCAACTCCCCCTGCTCTGTTAGAACCCCTTCAGCCCACACTACCTCCTCTTCCTCCATGTATCCCCTGCCCCATTCCCTCCTTAATTTTTCCTGCTTCTTCCACACCTCCCCTTAGGCTCCACACACCTACCTCTTGCATCCTTTCCAGTTCTCTTCTACACCAAGTGAAAAAAGGCCTGATTCATTATTCTCTGATGGCTTGAAGTTGTTTGGCCATGTTGGCTGGCCAGCTGGCAGACAAAACAGAGCAGGTAATTGTTTAATTCACACTGAAACCCTCCCCTCATTGGGAGTACTAATTTAGCTCTCTTTTCCCTGTCTAGCTGCCAGTTTTCATGAAACCTGGAGGAACACAATATATCTAAGGCTGATACCTCTCTGTTAAATTTAGTTGAAATAAGCCAACAGAATCAGAAGTTATTTAAGGGCAGGACAGAAAAATAAATGGGCAAGCAGTACTGTTATGCAAGTCTTATTTCCTTAGGAAGCCAGGCTAATAAAACATGCAGGCAGCTGTTCATTGTATTTTTCTTCTCATGACCTTTCCTGTCTGCTTGGATCCCAGTTCTACAACTACATCCATATTAGAAGACCAGTGTGCCCATTCAGTATCCCAGTTATGCCACTGCAGCTGAATGCAGACTCACCCAGGGACTGTAGAACATAGAAGGCTTAATTTTCAAACTCTTTGAAAAAGTACCTTTTCATGACAGTGGCAGTCTGTGATCCACGTTGGCAATGTTAACAACACAGAGACCAGATAACTCATGCAGGAAAAATTTCCACCATCTTATTCCTTGACATTGCACAAATTATTGGGAACCTAATCCATCAACAATAACTACAATTTGTAAGTCTCTTGGTATCATTTCTTTATGGTGTACTTACAGTTGCAAAGGATGTGTGGGTTTTCTGTTTTTCTTCTTAGATAGCAAACTACACATTTTTGTCACTTTCTTCTAATAGAAATACTTGATCTTTATTTTCTGCCTCCTGGGAGCTTTTGGACGTATCCATAGAGATGTGGCATACAGACGTAAACTAAGCCGTGACTTTTCCTTCTCGCATGGGAGCTGTGGATGTGAGATGCTGATTCTCAGAATTGCCAGAGCAGTGTTAAAGCCTGTGGGAGAAGACTGGCCAGTTGTAAACATGGATGTGCTTGTTTGCCTAGGGCAGCTGTACTACTATGGTTGGCACAGCAGTGCTAAATTTTTTCATGAGTGGTAAAATAGAGTTCATTGGTGGTCCTGTAGCTTTTTCCACAAAAGGAAGGACTTTTGTCCTATTGTAGACAAATTCCATATTGAGCAATTTGTGGAAAATTAATGCAATATGGTGTTCTTCACTTCTTGCCTACAGAGGTTGAAGTTTCTTTTAGCCTTATCCAAAACCACTGGAGTGAACTGGGTTTACACCAGGCCTTCCACAAACTAGTGCATGCTGCCCACGAGACCAGACCTATTTCAGTACAAAACTCACAGTGATTCCATCAGCATATTCTAAATGCAGCACAAGTGTATACCAAGAGGTTTTTAATTACCACAAATGGTTCTGATCACAGCTCCACATCACACTTGAAAGTGATCCCAGTTGTTCTGCTTCTCCGGAGACATTGTTCTGTACAGACTTGATAATCCACCGGCCATGATCACCAGGCCTAAGGGCCCTGGGAAGTCACAGTGCCACCCACCACAGCCCAAGCAGCCCTTACTCGCCTCCTGTGATGCAAAACCAATGGTACAGAAGAGGCATTGGGGCACAACTAAGAGGGAAGCTATGCTATCAGGGCACCATGGTTTTCTACCAACCCCCACCTGACTTCCCAGCTTTGAGCCCATTGGCCTGAAGACAGACAGGGAAAGAGCAGAAGAAATTCCAGCTAAAGTTTAAAGAGCTGCCACCTTCACCTTCATCCCTCCAGATGGGTCCAGAATGCATCAGGAATGTCTGGAGGCTTGGTTCACAGTCTACATTTCTCCCAGCTCATGTACTGAGGCATTAAACAGCTAGTTTACCAAGCCTCCTCGGCAGTATGGGCTAAACAAAATTTTCTGGCACGCAGATGGAAAACAAATCACTTCCCTGGACAGATCCTCAGTGCGTCCAGATTTAATGGAGCCCTTATTCCTCTGAGGGAACTTAGGCAAGCCCTGTACCAGACTGGATGGGCTTTGCCTTTCCCTGAGCTGTGAACTTGAGAGTGACCCAAGCAGGGATGGCAGCTGGGAAAGTCATTACCTCTTGCCTCCTCCATGAGCCCTGTTTTTGAAGAGAGGGCTCAGCAGTGGTAGCGGCTCAGCCCTGCCATTCCTAAATGCCAGCTTGAGAAGGGAGGAGAATGGCTGGTGGGGAGGGAAGCACGTTCAGCAGTTGGGAGCAGCCGTTGTGCAGGCACCGAGGCCATTTCCACTTCTCAGTGTGGCAGTCTATGTCCCCAGAGCTGTCTCCCAGGGAGTGTCCTCTCTGCACCACCTGCATGGTCTGCCCATGGCCAACACCAGCTGTGTGGTAGCCTGTTTCACCGGAGCCAGGTTCGGTTGCTGCCGACCATGGAGCTGGGAGAGAAATTAACAGAAGAATGTCTCCTTCAAATGCAAGTACACTTTTCCCTAGCTGCTGAGGTAATGCAACAGCTTCTAGTCTGACCTGCTGTTTCTGACCATCCTGTTCAGCTGCATTCCTCTCGGGAACACACAGAAGCCTTTGGCAGGTGTGGATGGGTGTCTGCTGAGCATGGCGGGGGACCTGAACTGCTCTGCTCTTTGCACTTCTGCTTGTGTCATTTTCCTTCACCAGATGTCAGATCAAGTGGTCCTTGTTACCTGACTCTGCATGGGCTGAAATCTGTCAGCGCTGAAGGTGGAAATGACCAAGCAACACCTGATTTTACACATTCAGCAAAGAATTCTGAGTTTTTCTGTAGAGAGACAGCTCTTCTAGAGAGCAATTCAGAGCACTATTACCTTGGAAAGGTCCGCCTTTCACTTGAGAGAAGGCAAGGCTAGGTATAAGTGTGGGCTCCAGGAGAACTTAAAAGCTGCAATATCCAAATGCTTATCCCACGTGTATGTTGTCTCAGTCCCTAAAACCTCTGGTTGTGCTTTTAGAGAAAAGAAACCTGTACCTAAAGCTTAGATGGTAGTCACAGCCACCTCAACCAGTCGATAAACTCAAAGGTGAGAGGTACCCCACAGTCAGTTTAAAGCCAAGCCAAAGAGATTTTCTTCCTTGAGTTGCCTGTATCAATGTGAATTCCACAGAGCTTGGGACAGATCCTGCAGAAGACTTACAACAACTCATATCTGTAAAGATCTGGTCCTGCATAGTGTATCATTTTCATGTTTTTGTCTCCATGCAATCTGAAAGAAAAGTCTTATATGCTTCAGTTACTGCTTCTGTGGAAAAATCTCATAGTAAAAAGCAGACCTGCACAACTGTCCTGAGAAAAATGAATGGTACAGAAAGGTCTACAAAGATCCTGCTCTGATAGTCAGGCATCCTGTTTGTTTCCTGAACAGCCCTGGGTATTACAGGCATCAGTTAAAAGAACCATCAAAAATGCTGTAGTTATTATAGATTTGTTATTAACCTACAGTTGATTCTGCTTCATCCCAGCTACTACTTAAGACATTTCACACATTAAAGTGAAATAGGATCAATTTACCTACATGTTTGCATGTTGTATTATAACTGAATTACAGAGAAGCTTTTTGTAATTAACTGAATGTTGCTGGAGCCCTTTTCCTTTCTCATAGGTGAGTGCATTAATGGGAGAGGAAGGAGCAGGGATATACTTCCCAGAGCTTCTTGTCTTAACCAGCACCAGGTTACATTTTTGAGTGAGCACAAGGAGAATCTTTAAAGAAGGAGGTTGACTGCCCAGATGTGTCAGTCCCTTAAGACAGAGGGACTTTTGGGGTCCCTGAGTATGCAGCAAATACCAGGCAGTTGTGTACTCTGAATATTTATAGATTACTTTTATGAATGACAGTGCAGATGGTTCTTTGTCATACTTCAGTTTTTTGCCTTTTCACACCTACTCCCGAGATCTGTCTGTAATTAGTTGGAGTGCCCTGCAATGAAAGGATAATTTTGGGACAGTTAAACACCAGGCTTGGTCACCTTCTCCTCTGCCTGTGAGGGCAAAGACCTGATGATGCTTTTCATGTGTTAGTATGGAGGCCCTCCATACGTGGGTGTTAGCTCCAATGCATGCTGGACCACATTCCAACCCCTTGTTTTTTTCCCAGCTTTTCTCCATTGTAACTCCTTTTGAGACAGATGATTGTCTCATGACTGCAGACTAAATGCTACAGGGTTAGGACCCAGGCTCAGAAGACTTTATTACAATAGTTATACCTTGACTAAAATAGTTCACCTACTAATTCCCCAGCCTGGAGATCATATACATGTTCTTTAATGTGCACAATAATAATATAAAAGCATTCCTGCCATTAGCCCAGCCACAGCCAAAGTATACAAAATCTATAAAGAAAGGTGGCATAGACTGCTAGGATTTGCAAAAACAAATCCTTAGGGGAGATTTAATCACTAAATGCTCTGAAGCTGCAGCTGAACAGAAATAACAGTCCAGTGGATACTGACCAAAAGAAGGAAAAATTAGCAGTCCATTTAACTAATAGCAACACAAACAATAAATACTGTGTGGGACTGGAGACCTTTCACTGTGTGACATAAAAATGCATCTTATTCTTTCTGCTTATTCAGTCCTTGTTGAGACCTTCCCTTCCCCTCTCTCTGTCCCTTCTCCTCTCTTTCTAAGATTCTCTCTAAAGGGCCCATTCTTATCTCACTTTTACTAAGTCGTTTTGTTTCTGGAAGAAGAGACAGCTTTGTCAGTTTCAGTGTCTCTTCAACACTTAACAACAAGCAGAGAACCTGGAAAATATACATTATGCAATGAGTCAACCATTTATTTTATAATATTTAGAAAGGTACTTCCCTTCCCAGTTCTATAAACAAATATGAAAGTATACTAAGCCAGAAAGAAATCAAATCCTACCACTGAGAACAGCAATGAAAAAATGCCAATAGTAAACTTTAATTTTAACTTGCAGCTGCTATAACCATCAGTGGGTGAAGACTGAGTCTTTTGTACTGCAAAGAACCTGGTTAAGATTTTTTTTCTTAACCTCTTCAGCACAAGAATATAAAGTATGCTGTTCTCTGTAGCAGCCATGCAATTTGGTTCTTCAGTGTGACTTTTAAATACCGCTATATGAAATGCTAGGCTTTTAGCTTGCAGGAGTTGTTAGGCATTTTTTTTTAAGTTTGTGGGAGTTTCAGGAGAATCCCTAAATCTCATAGCTAAGCACTGATGAAGCGACCACTCTCTGGCTAGCTTTGGCGTCAGACTTATGAAACCAAAGCCAGTGTCAGATTCACCCCAAACCTGCAGTTTCTCTGGGGTTCCTCTCCGCTGAGCCCTCTCTGCTAAACATGGAACTCAAAGTAGACTGAAGGCTTCTTGCAACCCTGGGGAGCCCTTGACCAGTAGGCAGGGGAGCCCAGCCTCCTCCTCTCTCTCAGCCAAAGTGTCAGGACTGGATGCAGATGCACTGCACCACCTCCCAAGTGTCTGCACTAGCTTAAGAGTCAGCGAGATAAATTACAAGTCAGCTCAATGCAGACCTGAAGTAAGGTCGCTCTTTACTCCTGGGGCTGGTACGATGGCCACCAGGCAGGAGGAAAGGAGGCGTGAAGTCAAGCTATGCCTGCTGAACGAACAGCTCTTCCCTGCAGGGACAGCAGTCAAGAAGGTGGCTCAGTCACAAGCTCTTCAGCAAATTCCAGTTCTGTAATACCAGGAAATTTATGTATGTTCAAAGCACTCTTCAAACACTGGGACAAATTCTGATCTTGCTTTTACAGCACAAGTCCAGAGCAACTTTTTCAGCCAGTAGAGTTGCTGCTGCTTAACGTCAGTATCAATTTGGCCCAATGCAATTTGGCAAAACTTGCTGAAATTATGGCAAAATATGTAAATGAGGTATGATTTTAGTCTCTTAGGTCTCCTTTTCAGGGGTTTGCAATTTCCCTTTTGGCTCCTGCTTCCCATTTAATTATGCCAGGCTCTGAAATGCATTCTCAATGGAAAGCCAAGATTTTGAGTAATTGCAACGAATGGAGGATTTCTTGTTCTGACACACACATTAGCTAATTTTCCTTGGGTTCTGATACTAACTATCAAATTCCACCACCCCCATGTCTCTGGGCTGTTTTTTTTTTTTTTTTTTTTCCTCCCCCTTGTTTTCCAATTGCAAGGCAGACATCTGGCAGCTCTCTGGTGGCAATAGCTGATACACTCACTCTGCTTACTGTGCTTTACCCATTTCTCTGTGGGAGGTAGCAAAAGAAGCAAAAGGAGCCATGGTTTCAGATTCAAGCCCATATTATTATCCTGTGTAATTCTGTCAGGGGATGTTTTCTTCCTCCTACCACCCTCAGGCTTGTGCTTTCTATTATCGCTGAAAGACCTGACTTGCAAGAAAGGCTTCCCCTGCCTTTAAAATCAGGGAAATGCTTTCTGGTTTCTCCTTTTGCAAACAGCATTTATTTCTTCTCCTCTTAAGCCTCAGATGAGCTCCTCTTTCTCTCACAGCCCCAGAGGCAAGGGGCACCTGAGCTGGGGTGGGGGGTGCTCCATCCAGCCGTGCCACCTGGCCTGCCTGATGCCTGCGGCCCTGGAGATCACAGCAATCAGAGGAGCGATGTGGAGAGCACCTGCCATGCTGTTGTAACGTGGGAAGGGTCCCCAAGGGGAATACCGACATGTGGGGAGGAGAGGGGAGAAGGGAAGCGGTGCACGACTTTTTCTGACATAATTTTCCCTGTTTGTCCCTTGAGTTCTTGAAGGAGAAAATAACAGAGCCCTCCATGACCTCAAGCTTTCACCTTAATATTTAATCACGATTTAGATTACTGTGATGTTGATTAAGTCTGAGTAAATATATACTACACATAAATGATTTCACTCTAAATCAACAGTTACATTTTTTTCCCAGTAATGATCGTTATTAGCCTGGAATGTTTCTCATGCCTATAATTTTTTAATAGATTTAAATTATTTTTATTATAAAATGATCCTCACATGCCCCCGTGTAATTTTGAATATTAATTCACTCCTATTCCCATATCCGTGACAATCCTGCCTGAAGTCGTTTAGGCTCATATGAGAATGATGGGATTTTATTCTTATGCAAACTATAAGAGTCTTCTATTCTTTTGATACCAATGCATTTCAGCTTCCACACTGATGCTGACACAAATTAATTGTCAAGATATTTCACACATCTGTGGAAGGGCCTAACTTCATGTGACATTTTCTTTGTTCTCCATTGCAGAATATGTGCCTGATAGTCTTGAAATTATTTTGATAGTTGGTTCCAACTCTGCAGACTTGTACACATAATCAGTAGATATCTCTATCACGTTTTCATCCAAGCCTACTTATCCTACTATATTTCCTCCAGCTTAGTTACAAGAAAGTGTTCCCTGATACTTAAGAAAAATTAGAGTACTGAATATTGCTATTAAGCAGACTTATGTCTCTGCAAGAATAACAACTATGCTGTGCTAGCCTCAGATAACATCTTCAAGTCATTTTCTGAATAATACTGATAATTCAGCCTCAGATCTGCATTTTTCAACTTCTAAACAAGCCATCATAATGTTTAGAGTTGTCATATCATATGAATATGTATTATAAAGCTTTAGTATCAGAGAATATCTGAATGTATAAATATGAAAAATAACACAGAAGAAAAATTAAAGTGTTTTAAAAATAGGCTCAACTGATTGAAAACTCTGGCTAGAAATTTCTGCACTGTATACTGAGAATGCACAGTAGCAGTGAGCCCAGTATGTTGAAGAGGTGCCATTACTTTTTACCCCATATCAGTTTGAGACTGTCAGCAGCTCTTAATGTACCTTATTAAAGGATCCTCCTAGAATATGTAGAACAGGCTTGGTGAGGAGACACAAAAAAAGGCAACCTGCAGCCCACAGTCTTGGCTTCACTGAAGTGGTAGTGATAATCTGCACTGTTTCCCTTAAACTCAATCACAGGGCAGGACAGTAAGGGCTTGAGAAGGCTTTAAGCAGAAAACAATGTGAAGCAGAGGGAGACAGTGTTAATAGAGTAATTTTGTGGAAGTGTCTTTTCTCCTAAGCACGTTTCTCGTTCAGTTTAAGAAAGGCTAATGTTGCACTTGGGCCAGCTAGAGGGATATTAGTGTTCTGCAGCAGCAGATTTGGTCTGATACCAGACTAAGGGCAGGTTGTTACCTGCACTGTGGTTTATTTCTCCAAATCACTGGTCCATTCCATTCTAAGTTTCAGAGACAACTGGTTCTTCAACTGCTGCTAATATTTCCTGCTCCCTGGTTCAAATCATTGTATGGAGGCCCTTCCTCAATATCTTGCATGTGAGTACATTACCCCTTCTGTCTGCAAAGAGTGGGCAAGGTTACACTCAGCCTGTCTGTCTGACGTGTCGCTCTCAGCACACAGATGGAGTTTAGCCAAAGCTGTCATCACAGACGGATGGTGTACACATAGACATGATCTGTAAAATGGACTACTGTGCTGCTTTACTTTATGGCTTTCTATGTTATGCTGCCTAAACTCTAACGTGTGCAAAGTGCTGCTCTCAGAATTTTAACTCTGACTAAGCAGTTTCATCATGTCACACTAATCTTGAGGGAATGGCATTGGCTCATTTTCAGAGTTTCAATTGATTTTAAAATTGCTTTCATGACTTACATATTTGGGGAACACATTGGGGAAAAAGTATTTGTCTTTTCCTAGGCACCACATGAGAGACCTACACCCCCATCAAAAGTATAGGTTGGAGTCATAGCTTCCTCATGCTGTAACTGCTGTGCATCCCAGACCTAGAGTTTAAAGTCGATTACAGTCAGGAGGGAAGGGTCAGTAAACTCATTTTAAAGGCAACTCCCATTCTAGTTATTTTCCTCCAGTGTTTCTTTTTAACTGGAGCAGCTCTGTCCCAAGGAACTTTTGTCCTCTTCAGCTTTTTAAGAAGTAATCTACTTTATGTTATAGAGTCAGTCTGATTTGTCTCTTGCTTGTACAGAAGTTAATCATACTTTCAGTATTGGCTAAGTAAGAAAAAAGAGAAACTCATCAAGAGAGGTTTAAGCACTTAAATACTACCTCACATTTGGGACAGACAAAGTGCATGTATATGATCGGTTACTGTGGCTCGTCTGATGTGCACTAACGTGTTGAGCTGCAGTAACTTTAGAGTCTGTCTGAGCCCTGAGGGTTTGTCTACACACAAAAGTTGTAGTGTTTAACCATACCATTGAAGTGCAACATTGCCCTCCAGGACAGATGCAGTCAGACTGATATAAAAGTATGTAAAATCATGGAATTTAGTCTTGTAAGAGAATAGCAGTAAGCTAAAGGTATATAAAGTACCTTCATATGCTACTATAACACTATCTGTAGGACAACGTGCCAGCAGATCACCACTCTCCGCAATTAAAACAGTGCAAATACTGTGCAGAAACCAGGCTTGAAATAATACAGTATGTTTACTGTTGTTAAAATTATAAATGAACACATATTTCAAACCCTTCCAGTTCTGTACTGTGTGCCATTCAGCAGAGAAGACAAAATTTCACCCAGATTAGACACAGGAAAAATGTGTGGGGTGGGAGGGAAACACAAATTGTAAAATGTCACAAGAGTCTTGTATGAGAGAGATTAAACCTCTCTGTTCAAGCAAGAAATGGTGTATTAAAAATTCAGGAACTGAAGAGCCGGAATGAATCTGAACCAAGGGTCATGCTGAATCGCTTTCTACATTATGTGTTCATTTGGTAATTCATGACAATTAGGTGACTTTAGGAAGGTGGAAAGTAAGACAGTAATGTGATAGTCAGCAAACAAGTTTTGCTGGAATTCTTGTAGAAGCTCAATTTGAGACTTGGGAGCCATCTAGAATGTATTCACTGTTTTACAGAGGACCAAGAAAACATGAGCCTTGCAGATGTATTGGATAGACAGAGCTAATATCTAATATGGAATATACATTATATGCTGCATATATGCACAGAATGAGGTCTGTGAGGAAATTCTTCATGGTGAAGGGACAGCGTGGCTCCAGGAATGGATAATAGATTGCAGACCATTTCTTTTTACATGATTTAGAAGTATTGCCAATATCTGTCATAACATCATCTGCTGTGTGAAATTGCTTGTTAAAATCTGTCGGCCACACTGTTTTTGTCCTCTGAGGAAAATGTGAGGTCTGAACTTCAGTGCAGAAGAGGTTTCTGCAGAGGTTGGGTCATCACTGTCAAATGCAAAATGACAGCCACTGTTATCGGACAAATGGCCATCCCTCATTTATAACGCATAACTTTATGCTGTTGCATTTCCTTTTAACCTCCATCGTGTACTTTTATGTTAGAATCTACTGGGTTTATGTGGCAAGGTTTTGGTACAAGGTGGGGTCCAGGGATAGCTTTTGTAAGAAGACACAAGAAGTTGTCCCTGTATTGGACAGAGCCAGTTCCAGCCAGCCCCAGGACAGACCCTCTACTGGACAAAGGCTGATCCTGTCAGCGTTGGTGGTAGTGCCTCTGTGATATTTAAGGAAGGGTTAAAAAAGCTGTGCAACAGCAGCTGGGAGAGAGGATTGAGAAAATGCAAGAGAAACATCCCTGCAGACACCAAGGTCAGTGAAGAAGGAGGGGGAGGAGGTGCTCCAGGTGCCAGAGCAGAGATTCCCCTGCAGTCCCTGGAGAAGGCTGTAATGAGGCAGGTTGTCCCCCTTGCAGCCCATGGAGCACCACACCAGAGCAGATATCCACCTACAGCCCATGGAGGACCCACACTGGAGGAGGTGGATGTGCCCCAAAGGAAGATGCAGCCCATGGAGAGGAGCCCATGCAGGATCAGGTTTTCTGGCAGGAGCTGTGACCCTGTGGAGGATCTACACTAGAGAAGTCTGTTCCTGAAGGATTGCACCCCATGGAAAGGACTTATGCTGGAGCAGTTCTTGAAGAACTGCAGCCTGGGGGAAGGATCCACTCTGGATCAGTTTGTGAAGGACTGTATCCCATGGCAGGAAATCCAGGGGAAGAGTGTTAGAAGAAAGGAGCAGCAGAGATGAAGCATTATGAACTGACTACAAGCACCATTCCCTGTCCCTCTGTACCACTCAGGGGGAGGAGGTAGAAGAAGCAAGAGTGAATCTGAGCCTGGGAAGAAGGAAGGGGTCAGGGTTTTTAGTTTTGTTCTTATATCTCACTATCCTACTCTGTTACAACTAATTGGCAATAAATTAAACTAACTGCCCCAAGTCAAGGGCTGTTTTGTCTGTGACAGTAACTGGTGAGTGACCTCCCTGACCTTATCTCAGTCCCTAAGCCTTTTGTCATATTTTCTGTCCCTGTCCTGTTGATGGAGGGAGAGTGGTAGAGCAGCTTGGTAGGTGCTGGTAGACAGCCAAGGTGAACTCACCAGAGAGACAGTAGTGTTAAAGGACAGATTTTCACATGACTATCTTCTCTTGTATTAGATGAGTCAAAAACAACTAAACAACCATCTCATACAGTAAAATGCTACTCATCATAACTCTGGCCCTACACAACTAGCTCTGTAAAGAACATTCCTCTGCCAAAGACCTGCCAACCTTTTATTACCGATTTTTTTCAAAGCACAAGCACCAAAGTGCTGATTTAGTTTTGTCATTAGATTTCATAATTACAAAATGTCCTCTAATTCTTCTGTACCAATGTATTCAGCACTACTAGAAGAATTACTAGAAGATTACACCCCAAAACCAGCTAACGTAATGCATGGCAGTGTCAGGCCACACTGTGGGACACTGTTCCTGGAGCAGTGGATGCACAAGTGCTTTGTGCTGATCATGCAGCTGCACACAAAGACTGAATGCACAGAGTGGAGATTTTTCAGAAAGAAGTATAATATCCAGAAATAGTTTTTCTCTGGGCATTTCACAAAGATGAAAGCAGCTATGACAGAAAACAGCATCTGATTATTTCACAGGTGTGGAGCAGGCAGTCCCACTTCAGGCCTTTTATTACTTAGAGAGATTAAAATCAGGAAGGTTGTTAACATTACTGGGCTTTACCTCTTACAGTGATACTCCTCATATTTCTGAAATTAAGAAGGAACTAATATTTACAATGGCATATCTGCAGAGTTTGAAGCTTCTCTAATTCCAGCTTACTTTAGGTGTATCAAAGACTGTCTGTTAACTAGATACAGCCTCCAAATCCCTGCATAGCACCAGAGACATAGCCTGGAATTTCCTTTTGCCTGAAGCCTGGGACACTGTAGAGTCATAGCTGCTCAGGATGTGGAGTAATCCTCAGCAAGTGAAAATTACTTTCCAGTCATCCCTCCTAGTTACTTCTCCCTGCCTGTAATACGCCCTCAAATCTTCTCTGTAAGAAGAGCTATAGAGAAGATGGATACTGGACATCATCCTTGTACCATCTAAGTGGCAAAGAAGAGAAGGTGCTTTGAAGTTTCTGCAAAATGAGTCCAAATTCTCCACAAGCTATCCTAGCACCTGGTGGGAATGTGGTCCTAGACGGCTCACGGCCCACGTTACCCTCAGTTAACACACTGAACCAAGTATAATTCACATTAGGAAATCTGACCACATACAAACTTGTACACTGTCTCAAACATGCAGTAAAATGCAGTAGCATAACAAATTTCGGCTTTCATGAGGGAGAACACATTTTACCTCACCTTTTAAATAACTGTACATATAATCACCTATCACAACTCAGTGGTGCACAGTAGAGACAGTAACTCAGCCTTGTATCTGAAACATGTGTTATGTCTAAAATATCTGTCAGTATGTGCAGGTATACGTTAACTTCATTTTATTTCCTCTGTTACTGTTTTTACATCTACGTATGTCAATTGAGTTCAATTCTTGCTAACAAAAGCAAAAGAAGAGCCAATTCCATAGATATGAATAACTTGTAGACTTCAAAAGTGCAGTTTAACCAGTTTTGGTGTAAACAACCCCTTTGATAGATTAGAGACACTGTTGCTACATTATGGCACACAAGATGACCACTGGCTAGTAGTTGTCTCATTCTATTTTTAGTTAATTTTCACTGCAACTGATGTCATGTAGTTTTAATAAAAAAATAATAATTCATGCATTTGTGATGCATGTCCAACAATGGTAACACTCCGTCCACATAGCAGAGCAGGGTACTTCCACTGTGCAATTGTATTTCATTTGAGAGCTTTCAGTAAACACAAATTTATACAATATGTTGAGTGATGAATCACCAAATAAGGCCACGTACAGATAGAGGTAATAAATTATATGAAACAGGCAGGCCTCTGGAGTGGGATCCAGAATTCTGAATTAGGTGTTTTCTGCTCCATTCGTACCGCTGAGGGAAACAGAATGTCCTCGGGACTACAATCTGAGCACCTCCTAAACTGAGCAAGTGATTAGGAAATCAGCATGCCTGAAACTCCACCCAATCCAGATGCAGATGCAAGAGTCAGGGCTGCAGGCGTGCCCCTCCACGTGCCCCAGCCCAGAGGCTGGCTTTACTCAGTGGCTGAAAAAATATTTGCTTCATACTAAGAGGCAAAGGGAAGCAAGCGGGATGAATAAACTCTGCACCTACATGTAACTTCTTGTTTCCTATTCCTTATAATAATAGAGAAATTTTCTCACCACGGTGCCACAGTTCCATTCCAGTGCTGAGTGCCTCAGCTACTGAAGAGATAACACACTGCTGTGCAGAGACAGGGACCCTGTGCTTTCATGGAGCACAGAGCTCTACTGTTCCAGTCTCTTCTCTTGCGACTAAAAGACTGGAGGACGGTGAGGATGATCAGCATTTTTCCTTCTTGCTTTGGACACACAGGAGTGGGAAATGAGATACAAGCTTTCTCAGGCTGTGACAAGGACAGAACCAAAGTCTCCCACAAGTTGGCTGACTGCATTTGTTATCTAATGAGTGGTAGCTGCTCCTTTCTCCCCTGAAAGAAACAAATTGATCACTTCAGCATTTGGATGAGAATCTGATCCTGCCAATAAGTGGTCATGTGTATTTGGAGGATAGCAACTGGGTGGAGTCCTGCATCATACTAGGCAGACACAAGGAGCTCAGCGGCACTCAGAGCTGCAGGAGGATCTCTGAAGCAGAGCTCTGGGCACAGAAGGGACTCTGAAATCAAAGAAGGATGTTCCCAGGGCCTAGCAGCAATTGGATGAGGGTCTATATGGACCTCTGTTCTACACTTTCATGCCACAGTTCCATCTGAGTTCTAGTTTAGTTATCAAAGCCTTTTATCGGGAATAGTTCATGCTTACATCTTGACACAAATAACTAGATCTTCAAATTAGGATGAACTATAGTTGAATCACTGATTTTTCCAGATGTTTATCATGTTTCTAGATGTTTGATCTTTTAAAAGTAAGACTAAAAAAAGAGAAGATGAGAATATGGCATGTTTATATTGGATTTACATTTCATATGCATTCTCAAACCTACAAGGAACTGTAGGACAAAAGTAATCTTTTATGCTTTGGGGATATTTTAGCCACTGCCTTTTCAAAATGGTGAGATGTTCATTGACAGATACTGAAGAAAGTGTCTATGTCAGAATAGGCACATATGGGGAAATATTGTTTCTTTTTAAAAAAAAAAAAATGAGAAAGGAGCAGGAAAGTGTTCTGAACAAACAGAATTCTTTAAATTGTCTCCTTGGCTTTATGCAAACTATTCATTATTTTCAGGAGCTCAGTATTATAAATTTTGCAGTCTTGAAGCAAAATGTTATATACAGAGGAAAACAGAAGCTACATAAATAGTTATTAGTAGATTAAAAATAACTTCCCCGTGAATACATGGTCAAAAAAAAAAAAAAAAAAAAAAAAAGGAACACACAATCACTAGAGCTCTATTTGTTAATATTTCCTGGCCAGGCATATGTCAAATTACACTTGGAAACAAATTGGCAGAAAACCTAAGCTCCCTGCAAGTGCAAGTATGAGACAATGAAATTAACACAACCTTGAGTTCATTTCAACTGTGCATGGTTTTTGTTTTTTTTTTTTTTAAAAAAAAGAGAAATAAAGAAATGAAACCATGTTTCTTTCAATGTAGCTATTCTTTCTTCAACATATACTTTTTTCCCCACTTAAAGACAAGCATTTGACAAATCCCTGTTATCTTGATCTTCTGGGATGACTTAATATTTTCAAAGATAAACATTTAGCTTACACAGAAGATCCACAAATCTAAAATAGAACTGCAATATTCAAGTAACTTCTGTCATTCACAGAAATTCTTGTCTAAAGAACCTCAGATGTTATCAGTGTTTTATGGCCAGTTTGAATTTCAGCATCTATGTGTGTTCCTATACATTTTCAGAACCTTATCACAGCCAGAGATGTCAGAGCCTGAGCTTTTCTGTTAATTTTGTACTGTCCCTCTCTGGAGGGGTTTAGAAGGATTACTAGGACATTTTATATCATATGATTATAAGTATTGCCTGGATGGGTCAGAACATCCAACCTAATATATTTTCTCTCAGAAGGGTCAAAAGTGATTTCCCAGAGAAGTGCTTTCAGAGCAAAGATAGGATATAGTTAGACTTCCCTTTAATTCTCTCTAGCTTCCCAGAATTTGCAGCTTGTCGGGTTCCTGAGTCAGAGGTGATTTCTCACATATTTAGAAGGTTTCAGGTATTCATCTAACAGTAGCTAGTTCAATTTTCAATTGACCCTGTGTAAAATGTTAGGTTTCACAGCATGCTGTGGTGAAGAATTTCCACCATGTAATTACCTATTGTGTGTGTAAAATCCACCTCCTCTGATTGTCCCGATTTGTCCTTCTCTGGACATTTTCTAAATCTACAACAACCTTTTTGAGATCAAAAAACGATAGGACCCACCATAGATTTACACAGTCATAAAATTCTATTCTCTCTATTCTTTCTTACTTCTTTCCTAATAATTCCCAACAGTCAGTGTGCTTTTTTGACCACTAAGCTGACATTGTCATGAAACTGTCTGTTACAAACTCAAGATCTCATTCCTGACTCATTACAGTCAGCTCACAGACCATATATTTCATAGTTTCCCCACGAACTCATGTAGAAAGGGAGAGCAAGGAGAGGTCCTCTGTGCATTAGTCTGTATTTATCTCATTAAATTTAATCTGTCATTTTAATCCCCATATACAAAGTCCCATAAAGTTCTTCTACAGTTCTGCACAGGTAACTCCATCATTACTGCCCTCAGCAACTTGGTTTTGTCAGCAAACTTTGTCACCTCTCTGTTCACCCTCATCAAATCAAAAAAGTTTCCTAGGTCTTTGGCAGTCAATTGTCATGCACATCTGCACACCCATGCAGTAAAGGGAGAGAAGCTACAGAGATATCAGAGCTATGGAGGAGAACAGTGAAACAGCCACAGGTTTGAATTATTTGCTCGTGCATTCATTTGAATCTAGATTGCAGGAGGTTGATGAGGAAAAAATGAGGCAAAATCAATCTTTTGGAAAAAGTCATCTCTAAAGCATAGTCTTGTTCATAAAGTAAAATTCCTGCAAGGCACATCAGTTGGCTATATTTTAATGGAGTGTAGTCTTTAATCCAGTTTAGCTAAGTTGCACTTAAATCAATTTAGAACCCCTCTAGCAGACTTAAGGAAAGAAATATATCACAAAGTAGCCTGTTTGTTATTACTTTCATAACAGAGCTGCTATAGCAGATTACAGGTGTTGCTACCATGCATACTTGCCCAGGGTACACAAGAAATGACACCTCAACACACTGTATTTTTACCAGAAATAACAAATGGACCCACAGCAGACTTCCAGCATACTTTATTGTGACAGCAGGCAGAAATGTTCTCCCAATTCCTCATCACTTTATTATTTTTTTACATGCTAATTTGTTAACAGACAAGCACTGTTCAAAAATGCTGCTGTATTTATCACAGTCAAGCACTTCTAGCAAACTTGAGTTAGATAGTGAGCTCTGTGTCTTGGGTCAATAAATTCTGACACTGCTGGACATATGGAAACCAGGTGGATCTGTACCAGATACAACTGCTGCCTCCTGCTATCACACAGTTCCTTGAGCTTCCCAAAGTCAGTGCATGTGGACAGAATTAGATAAATGGCAGACAAGATACGTGAGCTAAAAAATTCTGAAGCTAAAGAGAAGTAGACTTAACACAGAAACAGTGTTGTAAAAGTGCCACTGGAAGCAGTGAATAATGCACAGCCCGGAGATAACAGAGCATGATGATAGCTGTGGAGGGACGTAAGCAGGAATGGTTGTGGCCCGGCTTGATCACCTTGCACCACAGCCATTTGTTGCAGCACCTCAAAGCTCTGGGACTCCAAAGTAGAGTAAAAGACTCCAGGGCTACCTAAACTGTTGAGTAACGGGTCCCAGATAATGTTGTTTTCTTCACATTGATGCAACCTTTTCCTGGCAGCCTGTGGGCCATATACATTCTGCACTACCTCTGCATGCCTGCCATAGTAAGTGGTTCTGTTTTCATGTTTTCAGATGGCACCTGATGCATGGCCTGCCAAAGACTCCTGAAAGATTAAACTGGGCTTCATCAAGGGAAATAACCTCATATTAATCATTCTTCTCAGGGGTTTTTCCATCCCCTGTTGTAGTATTTGCTTTGAAATAACAACATAATTGAAATGCAAATAGGTAAGACAGAAATTAATAAAAATACATACCTTCTTTTAGTTCTTTGAATTTCTGAATTAAAGCAAGAACATTATGTGATTCAGAAAACAGCCAGTGACTTTTGATCACTGTGTGTAATGATAAAGTATGTCCAGTCACAATTAAGAAGACATTTCCTGAGGCCCCCTTACTTTGCTGCTGGATGGCTGTTTTTAAGCGAATAGCACAGTTGTGCTCTCTGTGCTACCAAATGCAGTTTATCATCTAAGATATGGTAGTAGACAAAATAGCTTCCCTAGAGTATGTTCATGAGCAGATCGTCAAAACCTATTCCTAAACTACCAGAGCCTTTGTTAACCCATTGTGAATTTTCTGATAGAAATTTGCAGGTTGTCAGGAGGTGCTCAGTGAGGTAAAATTTGAGGGAGCTTTTTTAAAGACAGCAGTCTTGGGAGAGGTAAGGAATGACAGGTGACTGTATGAAATGCCTGAGAGGAATGCTGCTCTCTCTGTCCCCTCCTATAGTATGCCCATTGTTGATAAAGGCTGTCTTCCTTTTGTTGGTGTTCATTGCAGAGAGAAATGCACTAGTTATTTACTGGTGAAAATGAGATGGCAGTAACAAGCAATGGAAGACAGTGTTGTTTTTCATTTTGCATTGATGCCCCTCTACAGAGGCATGCATTTCTCACATTAATCTTCTCAAAGCCTTTATTGTCCTGACTTCCTGTTACAAATCAAGCTGGTGATGGCAGCCCCATGAAATTCCATTAGCATACTGAGAGCAGTGTATTACAGTACCAGGCAATAGAATAAACGCAGAACAATAAGTATAATAGGGAATGCATTACCCCAAAATGAAACAACAGCTCTGGACTACGTGCCAGTTTTACGAAGGTACCTTCTCCACTGCTTGAAAACAAATAAACAGCATTTTTGGGATTCAGTTTCACTGTCAAGTAAAATCTGCCTAGTTTGAGCCAATGAAAACAGAGACGCAAGAGGAGATGCATGCCCAGGTACAACTGTCTCCCTCCCTGTTCATGGACTCTAAGTTTAATCTCTTTGAAAGACTGACTTTCAGGTCTAAAAAGCTGCCTATTTTTTTATCTACAGATATAACTGGACCCTGCAAACAGCTGAACTTATTTTAGAGTCTTATTCTTTGCTTTGCTTTGCTGGCATCAATGGCAGCACATGATGACAGCCTTTAGAAGAGAGGCTGTCTTTAAAAGCAGCAGGGTTGATTTTCAGTGTTATTTCTTGTGAAGCATGGACTAAAAGGGAAGTTACCAGTTTGTAGCCAGGCACGAAACAGCCTGCTATGGATGAGAAGGAAGGCAGCTGGGTCATCAACATACGATAGTACATCAGTAATGCTGACAGTTCTCAGGGGCAGGCCTGTATATGTCCTCTCCTTAGGTGGTCTTAATGATCTTGAAGTAAAGGTACGTACAGTAGGCAACTGCAAACCACCTTTGGAAAAAAGTGCAAAACCAACTAAGATAAAAAGCAATCCTGCAGAGGAATTAACATTTACCTTTGCTTTGGATAGGAATTGTAAAAGCCTCTTCAGAAATGTGGATTCCTGCTGCCTGTCAAATACTGGTGTGTTCAAATGTGGGAAAGCATCTATGTTTTCCCAGAATGAAAAGGATGATCAATTTGAAAGGCTTTTAAGAAAAACTGTCAAACATTTTAAAAGAGCAAATCAGATGAGGTATTCGCATATTGTTTCTGATGAGAAATCACTTTCTAGTTTTAAATATAACTTATAATTCTAAAAGTGGAAACTAAGTTTGGGTTTTTTTCATAACTGTCAGATGCAGAGTTTCTGTGTTAGTAACTTAAGATGATATAACGACATGGAATATAATTTTCTCTCTGAAATAGTTTGATTTCTAAGTGGGGCTGTGGCTTGGCAAGCAGGTCCAAGGGGTCTCTAAGACCAATGGATCTCCACTGAGCTCTGGGCTCTCTCTTTGCAGATGAGCTTGCAAAAGTAGAGTAAAATACGAAATGAGAACTTCTCGTTTAAGATTTGTATTAGGACAAACATTTGTAAGTTTGGTTATTCAGCTGAATATAGCTGCAATATATTGTCATGGGACTTGGTATCATTTGACGTTGTTTGGTATATTGTCCTGTCATCCCCTTTGTAAAATTCAAATACTAAATGGAAAAAAATAAAACAAAAAATACCCCTAACAAACCAACCAAAAATATATTAAAAAAAAAAACAACAACAACACCCCCCCCCCAAAAAAAAAAAAAAAAAAAAAAAAGCATTTAATCTTTCAGGCAGCTCTGTTTTGTCCCAGAAGAATGATGGTTGCATAATAAGCATGTAAAACTCTGGATATGTACCATGTTATGTGAGCATGAAGGGACTTGTTAGGATTTCCCATCTTAGCATATCAAAGAAGGTGCCTACAAGGGTTTTGCATAGAAACACAGAACCTAGAAAGGACTGTTTTGGTCATCAAGTATCGACAAGCACGCAACAGATTTTTAAATCACATCATAGATCCACAAGATCTCTACTTCACCTGTACCTGCATATCACAAGTCAAAGAAAATTTTTTTTCAATTTAAAATAAATGGAGAGCTTTCAGTATAACAGATGAATAATTAGGTTGAACTACAAGAAGGGAGCATGAGAGCTCAACAATGTTGCCGCTATAGGCTGCTCCAGAATTCATAAAACCCCACTTGCTCAGCAGCACATGTGTTTAGGAAGGTTCAAGAACAGTCATCTTAGCAAACATGGTTTCTATCCCTAACTGCAGAATAAATGTTAAAGAGTTATTAAATATAGAAAACTACAAGACAGGAAACTTCAGCATCTTTCCTGATGATAACTCCTTAATTAAGGGATGGGGATGCTAATATTTTTCAAAGAAAAGCCCCAAGTAGTCCATCAGATATGGAGGTCTTTGTATGTCTACCCATAGTGTGAGAAGGAATGTGCTAAAAATACCATAGCTAAAGGGCAATTGATTGCATAGCTTTTGAAATTACTACCAGTAATTATGTAATTGTTTTTCTCCCTATAATACCATGTACTTGCATTACATCTTATGAAGACCTATGAAACAGAAACTATTTCATGGTCACCTACATGCTTCAAACTGATGCCCTTGGAAAGTTCTCCTTAAGCAACCTTGAAGTTGCTTCTGAATCATTCCAGGAACTGCATATGCAATATGAGGTATTGGGTGAAATTATTCATCCCTTAACTATTTGGAAGTTCCCTTTGCTACAGAGTTACATGCTTTCTAAATTGTTAGTTCTGGTCATTGTGAGATGAGTCCTCCAAACATCACTGATGCACATGAAATCAGATATGCATTTTTCATGCTAATCTCATATTATTCAGTAGCAATGAGTGGCAGAGAGAGCTGGTTCTAAAAATTCAGTTTCAGTTTAAACTGGCCTCTGAATTTGAGTGTTCCTCAATGTTTAAGTTCCTCCCTTTTAAATTTTCAACATATGCATGTAGCATAAAAATAAAATTACTAATATGATACACAGCATTTAGTGTGAGAAAATCATTAACAAGTATTTTAATAATGCACATTTATTTCTTAATCCCCATAAGAAAACCTTATTACAACAGTAATCCACTCTGTAATACCTTCTCCTAGTGCTAAAAGCAAACTGGATGAATATTATCTCAGAGGTGTGCCTGAGCATAACTTGCTTTGCGCATGAGCATAATAAGTTTTATGACAGACTAAGCTTCATTTATAACTAGTACGTAGAAGCTTTCCAACAATTAAGGCATTACTGACCTAAAACCAGATATGATATTCTGAAATTTCACTTTTTGGACGTTCCTTGTAGTCTTTCTTCTCCTTCAGATCTAAAACCAATATGAAATAATCTATTCACCTTCGAAAAAAGAATAAATAAAAAACAGTCTGCAAGTGATGCTGTTGACTGCAGGCACTGAGGCAATTCTGTGCATTTGCCTAAGCCCCTCCTACTATCCCAGTCGGGTCAGGGTTCTGCTGTGTAAAGCCCTACTGTACAAAATGCGTCCTGTCCCGCAGACACTATGCCAGGATCCAGAAAGGCCTTTAGGCATCTAAGATAGGCTTTAGGTGCGTAAATACAAATTGCAGTCCTCAGAAACATCACTCAGCTGTTGCCTAAATCTGAAAAGTGATCACATTTTCAGCATTACACTGACTTAAACCTTGTCTTATGGTCATTCCCAAAATGTCTGGGAAGCCCTGACGGTACCATGGAGCACTTTCTGTCCCGTGTGTAAACCCCACTGAGCCCCACAGTCAAGGTCGGTTATCTGCCGAGTGGTTCAATACAACCCGCATTGTGAGAGCACATCTTCCAGACGGAGCCCTGAACAAGGCATGGCTCCCCAGTGTGTCAGGTGACAGACAAGGTACACCCACCACTGCTCCGGATGCTTACGGAAGATCTATTTTGGTTGTCTTCCCTACCTGAGCAGACCCCAAACTATCTACCCACCCAGATCCATCCCTCCTCTCCTTGCACTTGCCATAGTAAGACAGGGACTCCTTTATTGGCAGTAAAAAGGTCAAAGTAAGGTGGGAATAGAGTGAATGAGAATGCGTTCATCTGAGGGAGGGAGGGAGGGAGGGAGGGAGGGAGGGAGGGAGGGAGGGAGGGAGGGAGGGAGGGAGGGAGGGAGGGAGGGAGGGAGGGAGGAAAATTTTTTTTTCCATGTTTTGTGATGATACTCATTACTAGTTTGTGAAAATGTCAATTAGATCTCAGTTACACCCTCAGAGAATTACTGTGACATTGGACAGGCTACCAGACTACTACTGTGCTTGTAAGCACAGGTATTTTATATCCTTGGACTGTCTTCCCTGATGACTTTCACCTGAGCTGAACATATGTTTAGTTAAAAACTAGTCCTAGTTTGATGACAGATGATTCCTGCCTTTCATTAGAAGCCCATCCATTGTGGGGGAGTGGGAGTGTGCTTGGCTTTGCTGAACTCAGTTCACTCTATTTTCTTCAAAACTGTGTTTTTGTGGCAGGATTCCCTGTTTTGGACACTTTTTTCCTTGTCCTTCCTTTAAGTGCCCTGTTTTTCCTAATTTCAGCCAAAGCAAACAGAAAAATATTACAAAAGATAAAAACCTTTATTGTAGTTACAGTTCCAGAAATTTACAAGCCTGTTTCTCATCCAAAGACATTTAGGCAAGTTTGATTAAGCTTTGAAACTAAACATTAAGTTCTGCTAAATCCCTGTGCCGTTACTACTTTCAATATTACCAGTATTGCACTAAGACATCAGAGAAGTTGACTCTGACTTTACACCAGCTGATCACCCCTGTGGTTCTGCTGGCCTGCCTTCATCAAGGCTTTCACACCACATGGCTTGTCCACCTGCAGAAAATGGTCACTAAATCCCTCTCCAAGAGCTGTATAGATCCCTCAAAAGATTTGTTTGCCTAGTGGTCTCTGAGCCATTTATTGCTCCTATTCCCTCATTCCTCAGAAGTGTATCTCTGGAATTACTCCTTTATTCCAAGGAACATGTCAAAGTAATATAATCCTAGGCTGTATGATATTTTTTGACAAATAGCCACAGTCCAAGAAAAGTCTAGATAAAAACGTTATCATCCTTATTAGTTGACTTCTCCTGTTTTGTTATTACACTCTTCTCTTGCAGAGAAACCAACATCAGATTTGGTGGGGGAATGAAGGGGGATATGATTAAGATCCTATTCACCAAGGTTAAAAAAAAACAGGTTGCTTCATTACAGGTTTCTCAGGGGAACAATCCAGACCTTCACTGTAAATGAATTATGGTTTCTAAGATACCTCTGTGTTTCGGATGGTGAATCCAAGTATTTAGAAGATATATACATCATTTAAGTAAAGCTAATAATTTTATCAGGTGCTTTATTGAAAAATGAGGCCATATGATTTTTTTTCTCTGGACTTTAGGAAGCGTAAAAATACAAGAAAAATTAAGGACTTTTTTTCTGTTTGAATTCCATTCAACTTTATTTTGACTGAACAGGGAAAAGAGGCGTAAGAGCCCTAGAAAATCTAGTCTTATAAGTTCTACTAATACACCAAAATATTTTTCTTTTAAGTGAAAGATGATGATGCTAAACATTAAAGATAGAGAAAGGAAATCTCATATGTCTATCAATTTCCAGAATTTTTAGCTAAGGCAGAATTTAGACTGAAATTTGTTATCCTCATTGTTCAGTTTTTAGTAGCCTTTGTTGGGTCTTAAGCTTTCCACAAATTCTGTTTCTAGGAATATATAAGAAATCACAACTGCAAGAATTGTGAGAAAAAAAGAATAAATGAGTATTTTTGATTATTTAAATCATATGGAAAAGTAGACAAGTCACATAATTTTATTTCTATAAGTGTTCTTAATGATCCTACATATTTAAGATGAAGAAGGCATTATAAATAAGTCTTAAGTATAAGGTTTACTTTTTCATAAATCCATATTTTCTCTAAAAGTGAAATTGAGTGATCTGTCTTACTTTCAACTCAGCAGACTAAAATAATCTCTTAGTGTCCTAATGAGAAAGAATTTTAGAAATACTTCATTAATACTTCATATTTATATAAAGCTTCACTACCAGCACTTCTGCATCTACAAAGGAACATCTTTTCAGAACTCAGTTTGTGAATTTTATTTTCCCTTTATTCAACAGAGGTATCCTCAGAAATAATGAATGTTTCAGGCAGAGCTCCCACAGTTCCTGAAGAATACCACAAGGACTTTATTGCTAATTGAAGAAATAGATAACACGTGTCTTCACTTCAGCAGCCTTTATTTATTTTATGGACATTTTTCATCAACTTTCAGGCATCTTCTGTTTGAAATTCTAGATAATGTAATGTTCCCCATCTGGAATGTTAATACTCGGCATGAAGAAAAGGAAGTCAAAGGGAAAAAAAAAAAAAAAGTAACAACATTTCTTTGACTCCCGTGTCAGTAGTACCAATTAGCTACGTGAATTTTCCATCTGCTTTTGCTAAAGAATACATGAACAGCTGCATCCTACAGGAAGACAACCTGATGCAGCCAACAGAAACTGTCAAGCACCTGGTCATTTCCTGTCACTAGCTTCACTACTGCTGCAGATATCAAATCACACAGGCTTTGTGTGCTAACTTTGAACAAACTCTACTAAAAAAGTTGTGGCTATTCTCCTTTCTCTTAGTGAAATCTCTTTGCCTACTGATATAAGTGCTTTGGGTTTATATTTTACTTTTTGTGCATTGGATTGAATACCATAATGCCATGTGTGGAAATTTATGGACTTCACAGTCTCCTAAACAATAAGTATACCAGAGTAAGGCTGCAAATTAAAGAGAAATCAATGATTTTCTTTGGCACGGTCTAACTCTGCTGTTAATTGGTAATATATATTGTGTTGGGTGGTTGCACCTAATGTGTTTATTTGCTTAAAGGAATACCTACCATTTCACTCTTATATTTCACAGTATACTATGCAAACTTTATCATTCCTCAAATTTAAAAGGCGATATTATTTTCTGCCCCTCTCCTCCCGCCGACTCCCCCTCAAAAAAACATCCATAGATATTATGGGGATAAATAACTTCAAAATGTCTGGCTAGCTGTCTTATACAACTGGAAGTGCTGATGTTTTCAGATATTTTGCATGAAGCACAAAGTTTCTTGCAAGATATCTGGACCTTTTGCAGCTGTCTCCTGACAAAAATTTAGAGAAAATACCTTTTTCCTTGTTCATTGTTGAAGCAATCTTCTTACTCACATGGTATTGTTCAGTGCTCTGACTTAATCAGTGGAAGACATATAAAGAGGTAAGACCATCTGTGGTGTTAGGCAGAGAGTGAGAATGCTTTCTGGAACTGTCAGGGGAATTAGTAGATTTCTAATCTTTTTAAACCTGAGGATTGTGAACCCTATAATTTTGACCTTGCTTGTGAAATAATCAATTTTAAAAGAAACAGATCATTTTGAAAATAACGGTAGGTGTCAGAATTCTAACACTTAACATCTTCACAAACCCCAATTGAAAAGCACACATTCATATATAGTTTGGGGCACAATACGTATGTGTCTATATAATTTCAGCACTGCATCTCTTGTCAGGAGTTATGCCTGATTGTAAAAACTGCCTGCCTTATTACATTTGCTGATACCATGGCTGTGGTCTGAAAAGCTGTGAATGCAATATGGTGTCTTTCATATTGCTCTGGTTTTTAAGATCTATACTCCTTCTAGTTCCAAGTAGTCCAATAAATTGTTTTCACCTCAGTTTCCACAGTAACCACCTTCAAAAACAACTGTTGCAACAGAGGTTTTGCATGAGGTACATGTATGCATGCGCCATGAGAATACAGTCAGGGTTTGCTAATAGGTCCATGCCTAGAAATAGGGAGGATGCTTGAGCAAGCATGCTTGGAGGTTTCTGTTGCAAAGATTTGTTTTGTGTTGCCTTCCCTGGTCCTCAGCAAACACAGGTTCACAAAAACCACAGTTAGCAGGGAAACAAACATCCATATGGGAGACTTTGAGGAATAGTCTTATATGAGTTATGCTGGCATAGCTGCATCTTTGCAATCTAGTATTTCTGCTAGGTCAGCTCATAATGGGATGTGTGACACAGTAACAGCAGCCTCTTTGTGTCATTTGACTGGGAAAAACAGGTTTTCTGCCACAAATGCATTGTTGTACCTTGTTTCTATGCAAACATTTGTGAATCTCCTGCATTTTTAGCAGAGGGAATTGAAATACAGGGGTCAGAGCTATAACCACCAATCGTCTTAGCTAATTGCTGGTGTTCATCCCATGAAAACCACAGCATAAGTTTACAGCGTTTCATGACACTTCATAAGTTCTGGCTGAGCCATTTCGTCTCACTTCTGTGTTCACACCTGTCCCCACAGAGCCTGTCCCTCATTTTTTCCTTTTACAGTTGACAGCCAAGACATTTTTCAGTCTTAGACCAAGGAGCTGAAAAAAAAAAGAAAAAAAAATCATTTGGACTCTTTGATTTACAAGGTTATAAGTAAAACTGAATAAGGATCTTGGAATGGGAAATGCGTTTGATTGGTATTCATCAAACTGAAGTTGTGATGGTGATTATTAAAATTCAGAGCTCACAAGATAAAAGAGAGTTCTTTTACGAGTTCTTTTATGGTATGTTTTTCTAGTCCTCAGAATACCAAAACATCTGTTTCTATGAAAAAGCAGTGACTGTTTAATAGAAATATCTCTGCCTTTTAAAGATAATATCTGGAGCTAAAACTGGTTTTCTTAAGATATATTTAGATCATTTAGATAATGTTTGTTCACTAAGAAGATAATATAACTGACTTACTTTTGGATCCTGAACCATCAGGTTATCATGTTATGAGGGATTTTTTAAATTACAGTGTAGAAGTATATGGTTTACAAGTAGCTTCTCTCTTCATAATCCATTCTGTTGTGGACGTACCTCCACTCTGTTTTAATCTTTTAGGCAATTGCCCCTGCCAATAAGTATATCCTGACAAAATTATACTTTAGATCTGAGAACTGAAGATCATAATATGAGATTCTTTAATTAATTTTGAGAAACAAGATAAAATATCCATAAATGAAAGATTAAGCTTTACCAGACATTCTTTTTCATTATTAGAGGTATTTGTGCAAGGTTTATTCTTGATTCCTATTCAACACCTTCTATACTTGCTTTAGCTGTATATAGGCTCCTATTTCAAAAGATTTATAATAGGTGTGCCATTGTGTATAAAAGCAGCTCCAGATATTCAGCTTTTGAGAATCTGCACCTATTCAGTACGTTCCCAGCTCTAGCTTACCCTCCATAAACACTTCCCAAGCACCTAGACATTATTAGTCTCCCATAACAGTGTAACTCTCTTTCTAAGACTATTTTATGGTGACAAAATCTCTGATAAGGGCTCCTAGTACATCAAGCTTTGTCATTATCACCACTGACATAAGAGTACCACTCTACAGCATACAAACAAACTGGCTTTTGAAAATTGTTTTAGATTGCACCAAGTATCCATTAGACAAACATACACAGTATGTCGTATATCTACATCAAATAGCAAGAAAGGATGGGGTATCGTGGCAAAAGCAGCTCATTTTTTTGGATGAGGGTCTGTCCCACTGAATCATTTGTGTTTTACTGACTGACTCACTGGATGAGCCAAATGCTGCAAAGCAGGAAGTTACATCAGATTAAAAATGGTGAACAATAATTCAGTTAAAAACTGAAATAGAGACAGGTCTATTATCCTATATTGCTTTACTCAGAAAGCTGAAGAATTGTGAACCTGTTGAGGTAAATTTATATTTATTTCTTTTGATTTACAAATCCACCCATTTTGCTGTCTTTAAGCTCTGCACATTTTGTCATGTAGTAGGGGTTCATAATCTAAAGCATCAATCAGTGTATATATCTAAACACAAGGCAACGATCTTTTAATTCCATAATAGCCACTATATAAATATATACACAATATATAGCAACAGTCACCAATTGCTTTACTGTTTCCCATCAGATGTAGGGCTATGCTGATCTAGGTGCTGTACTAATAGGGAAATATTTAATGCCTTTCAAATTAAACAGAATGCCTTTGATTTAATCCCTGTGGTTACTGCCAGGCTAAATCTAGCAGCAGCAATAACACACCATCAGAGAAAGGCAGATAAGAGGCACTGCAATGGAAGATTGTGTGTGTGCAC
The DNA here is from genome assembly GCF_018691265.1 of Tyto alba. Taxonomy (NCBI): domain Eukaryota; kingdom Metazoa; phylum Chordata; class Aves; order Strigiformes; family Tytonidae; genus Tyto; species Tyto alba. The sequence continues at coordinate 18,427,773 of NW_024881275.1, read as the reverse complement.
AGCTAGAGATGTACCATACACTACCTGCTGATATGGCTATGCAACATTTATACCTTTCAGTCACAATGGAGCACTAGAGAGAGAAAGAAGATGAGCAGGAGAAAGAGAGAGAAGAGGGAGAAAATGAGGAAATTATGATTGTTCAAAGTTCAGGAGGAGCGGTGGTGAGGGGGGGAAAAACAACTTAGCAGCAGTCAGCTATGAGGAGCTCCACTGGGGAGACAGAAAGTGCAGCTTGAAGGCATTGGTGTGAAAACCATTGGCTGTGGTGTCAGCTCTGATGTGGTTCTGTCTCTAGCTGCTACTGTGGTTGCTCACACTGCCCACATCTATCACTCCCACAAGCCTGAAGAAGGCAGGCTTTGCAGTAACATTGGGTAGGTGTGAAAAAATAGTCAGAGAGACAGTGGACTGAGAGGGGGAACGAAATTCTTGCCTGTGAGGACATGTCAAGACTGTCCTGCTAGAAACCCCATTGTTTAAATCACCAGAGCAACAGCTTAAGCTCCTCCAATCACCCTAGCAGTAATGTGCTGTGCTGTGCAGGGAGTTATGGTTTCTCGGGTACACGGGTTTGTGCCAGAAATTGTCAGCATCAGTGGAAGTGCATGATGTTGGATGGGAGGATTTGTGCTAGTTCTGTGAGTAAAGCTTTATACTGGAGACTTCACAGCTTTATCATAAAGATTTCTTAAGGAAGAAGCTGGTGCTCAGTGACTAATTTCAGACACCATAAACCAAGAGAAAGGGAAAAGATATTTAGTGGATGTTGAACACATTCATGTCAGTCAACCAGCAATATCTTTTTGTTTATTCTAGATTAACTATTTTTCTTGTTGTTTAAGTCCTCATACATATTTTTTTCCTGTTTCAGTGATATAATTGTCATAAAGGCAGAATCACTGCTATAAATGAATTCCTTGTTCTATTTGTCAAAGCAGTGGGACCCAAGGTATGCCCTACTAGCTATGTGTAAATGAGAAAGACTAAAAGAAGTCAAGTTAATTAAAAAGAGATGAGAATGTGAATCGATTGTTTTCCATGGTTGCAATTTTTTTCTTATAAACCTTTATGCTCTTTCTGGATGCACTCATGTGAAAAATAATGCTGCTACCTGAATCAGTCTTCCAAACTCTTTTCAGGTCTACTGTGCACTCCAACCTTTAACGACAAGCACTTAAACAAAATGCACTGTTCCACTGGATTTACTGTGAGCCTCTTAAGAGATTCTTCTGGTCAGCAAACTCACTTGAAAGCTTGACAATCTAGCCTTCTTTTTAAGTTGAAGAGAAGCTAATTTAAAATCACTAGAGAAATCAAATGTAGGAAATTAAAGCAGCAAATCACCAGAGGAAAGGTGAACAGAATTAAATGGCCAGTGATTTAACTGGTATCATCTCCTCTGATCATGGATATGTTATGTGAACTTCACCCCCCTTCCTGCCAGTACTTCTTTAAGATCACTGTGGGTGCAATAGCTACTTAATGCACATATTATAAGTAAAAATAATCTTAAAATATTTTTCCCTAAATGCCTCTATTTGAGTTTATATCCCTGTAGTATAACTCACTATAAACTGTATGTCTAAACGGGTTTCCATGTAGCATGATTTCTAATGTGATCACTTACCAGGAATTAGACAATAACAGAACTATGTCTAGATATACTTTTGAAACCAGTTACAAGTCCATTTATTTAAGTCATAACCCTAGCTCAGTGGTCCTGAAACTAGTTACAAACTTGCTAAATCATTCTAAGTTAAAAAAAAAAAAAAAAATAGAAAGCAATCTTCAAAGTAGGCTTCAGAAAACCGAGGAAGAGATATTGATGCTACCTATGCCCCTTTTTCAACTCATGGGCCAGTGATATGTGTGCTCACCTGAGATCAGCTCCTTTGTCCTCCTGATAGGGATTTCAACTGACATCTCTTACAGCACACTGCCTCTATCAACATGCCAAAGTTTATTCCAGGATGATCAATCTCCCTGTTCATATCCTGTAAGCCTCACTGCTGTCTTGGCGTGATGGGTCTTTGGATAGGTCATGTGAAGTGGAATAGTGTCATAAACAAGGCTGGGAGTAATTTGGGCTCGCACGCCTGGCAGCGTGGTGGCTGCAAGAGCACTCCCCTGGGGCCTCTGAGCTCCAAGCATTCTCAGAGGAGATGGCTGAACCCAAGCCTTGCCTAAGCCATTGATTACACCAGTCCCCAGACTACCAGACAGATGAAGGTGCCTCTGCAACTACATCAATGTCAATGTATCACTACTAAAAACTCTCCCAGTAAAAGGAGACTGCTCGACTTGAAGCAGAGCATGTGAAGTTTTCCTCTCTTCACCCCTCAGCCTCCTGGTCTGGTTACCCAGGCTGTAACCCACACTGTGTTAACCTTTGGATGCACAGTCCCATATGACCATGATTAATCACTTGATCTTTTAAAAACTCCATCACCCAGTGCCCACTCCAGCTCTCCAAGGTCAGCTTTCTGCAGCTCACCTGGATTATCACCCTCTTTGATCTGCTAGGGGAGCTGTTTGTGTGATTCTCTCTTTAATAAAATTCAATCTGGATGTGTCAGGCTGGCAAAACCCTACCACTTGAATTGTTTAAGTCAGATAAAACACTGTTTAAACAGGCACACGAGGGCCTTTCACACCTATTCTCCCTGAAAATATTTCAGAGACAGAACAGAGCTTGCATGAAGCAGGAGAAATGTAGAACTGTTGTGAATATGTGGCTAAAAATAACACATGATGGGAACCTTTTTTTTCCCCATGTCTGGTAAAATGAGAGAAAAGCAATCATAAATATCCTGTCTTGTTTTACACAGGTCTAGATCTCAGACCTGAGATATAGTCATAAACTGTCAAATCAGACACACAATTTTTCATAAGATGCTAAACAAAAAACCTCAACCATTTTTTGGTCTTTGTTTTTGCCTTTGTTTCTTTTTCTGCCTCTGTACTGTCTACTTACTCCCATGTAAAGAATAACCTTACATTTTGCCTTCTTTGCAGAAAACAGTGATCTCTTAATTTTCGAATAATTTTACAGGAAAACAGGTTTTCATACAGATTTTGTACTTGGCTTTTTCAACATCTCTGCCCTGAGATAAGCACATGAAAAGATCTTCATGATGCTATCTCCATCTGCTCCCAGTTAACCACCTCAGTGAAATCCCGTCCCACTGAACTCAAAGGCTTTTTAAGGTAGATTGTTGTAGCATTGGGCTCCTTACTTATTTCCAGGGCCAGCCTAGAGAAATCTAGCGACATGTGTTTCACTCTGAATCTAATGGAGGAAAAGTGGTTGAGAGTAGATTCATATCTCTGTCTTCCCACTTGCTGCTGCAGCTCTATTTAATAATTCTGCAGTGGGTATTTTATAGGCACCATGCAATGCCAGTTGAAGGTTACCTCAGTGAAGCAGCAAAAAATATGAGGACTAAATAGTCACTGGCAGTTTATTTTAATTCATCTAGAAAGAGCAACTTCTGCTTCTATGATCCTTTGTATTTGGCAAAGGTTAGAGTTTATCTGAGTTTGACAAGCTGCCAAAATGCTGAGTAGATCCTGCCATTGTCTCAGTGAACACTGAATTGCATATTAATTGAAGATCTGAGGCCCTACATCAAACAATAGAAGTGTAACCAAACACCGCAGACCTGCGACATGAATGTCTCTGGAGCTAGATGGGAATGTTTGACTTAACAAGACACTTTAAACGTTTCCTACAGAAATGTTGCTAAATCCGTTGAAACTTTGACTGTGCTTTGGTACTAGCTGCATTTAAAAATTGTTTTGTGGGGGACAGTCCATCCTGCTTACCTTGTGGTCATATTCAAATGACCAGTGTTAGGAACAGCCCCAGCATTCCAGCTCCTAGGCCTGCTGGAGATGACACACATGGAGATTAAACACCTTACCTCCCACAAGGCCTATTGATCATGCACACAGGCACGTTCTTACCTTACTGCTTCCTAATAAGAGGAGAAATAAGATGAGGGCCATGAGAGGAGATACCTATCGTCTCACCCTTTCAGGAGGTGTGTGCGTGTTGCAAGGGCAGAAAACAGCAGCCAAGGGAGGAGACCTAAACCAGCAAAGTGACATTTGTGCACTGCTTGAATAAATAGGTGAATTCAGTCACACTGTAATGCATTAAGAATTTCTATCAGCCACAGACAAGAAGACATCACCTGGATGTCATTTAATATATGCGTATATATAAAATAGAAGGAGGCAGTCAGAACTGAACATTTATCCAATATGAGATACTAATAATATATTGTATGTTAGTAGAGGTGGAAATCGGGAATAATGCCAAGAAATGTAATGGATTCAAATCCATATAAATAACAGGTCTGGTAATGATTACAACATATTTGAGTTGCAGAAATTGTTCTAAGCTGTTTATCTGGATAGGTTTATTCTTTTATAGAAGTTTGTATTGGATCCGGGTCCAGCTTTGCTGCTCAGTCCTTCTTTTATAGTGGTCCTGATCTAAAATACAGAATTCCAGCTTTTATAAATTTACGTGTTTAGGTATAACCCTTCCCTTGCATGATTTATTTGTCCAGGGAAACACTGTGAATTAAAACCCAGCTTCAACAATGTAAAGGTAACTGGCAACAGTCAGCATCATTGTGGCTAGTTAATTCCCTTGTTTTAGAGGTAGAATCACAAATACAGGTTACAGTATGGATGTGGTATCTTACTTGCATACTAGATACCTACACCCCTTTCTGGATCTACTCCACCTGACCACCTCATGTATATTATGTGCCATTCACATGGGATATTTTGCCAACCAAATCCCTAAAATCATTTTTTCTCATTATATTTGTAATGTAAAAGGTAAATAGTGCACAGATGTAGAAGACTTGCAAGTATAAGTGATTAATGATAACATAAGTAGCTTTAATGGACCTTTTTTTAACAGAGGATGGATTATAATCTCCAGCATACAATGGTGCACTTTTAGATGTGTTCCAAAAGTCTAGGAATCAGACATTCAAGAAGGAAGTAGCTTAAAGTACTAAGTATGTGCCATATTTTTAGATTCTCAATGCTGTAAACTGCAGCCAGGAAAATTTGCATCACAGGGCTGGATATCATCCAGAGAAAATCTTCAGGCATCTTTAGGCTCCTACAACTTCTTACAGACTTACCATAGCAACTTCCATCTCCACCTCACCCATACAGCTGACTGCTTCCCTTCTGCCCCATACTTTGGGGATGCTCTCATTGATATTTCTGGTAAATACATAGGACAACTGACTCTTAGGATTGCAAAAAAAAAAAGCAGTGGTGAACTAAAAGATGTTAGGGCTCTATTTCCATATTCAGTACACATACTTTAAGTAACAGAGGTTCCTTGAGTTTCTTTTATTTCTTTTCTTGTAGGCATATAACTGATGCATTATAAAAAACTTTGTCCTACAGCTACTGGAGCAAAAACAAAGAGGCCATGGTTTCAAAAAGTCACTTATTATCAAGGGCCTCCTCTATATATTTAAACACACATAAAATCTGTGATTCTAAGAGGTGGAAATAGAAAAAAAAAAAAAAAAAAAACAACCAACCAACCAAAAAACAACAAAACAGCAGTGAGATAGAAGTAAGTTTGGTGAGACGAGATCTGCTCTGTATAAAAACTTTCTTCTGTCTTTCTTCTAAGAGTATAGCAAAATGATTTTGACTGTTGTCTATATTTCACCTAATTCTTCCAAATGCTGTTTTACTTCATAGTTACTGTTTACACACATTAGCATTTGACTTACTATATGTTATAAATAGATCATATGTAGCACTCTTTTGGGAATGCTAAGGTCCATAAAGAAGAAAGTGCATGCAAGAGCATCACCTCTCAAGGAAAAGGTGGTAAGGTAAAACTGAGTTCGTAAGGTAAAAAATACTATTTGTGATTTACCCACATGCTCAGAGGTGACTAAAAATCCCCACTCTCCTTCAAGGTCTGACAATAAAAGAGTGCTTCCTAGGTAGTTCTTCCAAGAGAAATTACAAGTTCAAATGAAAAAGTATCTCCATGCACAAAATAGGTCACAAACAAGAGCTGTCAGGTGGAAGGAAACATAGCAGGCAAGAAGCATGGAAAAATGAAAAGTAAATTTACTGAGAGCTCCTTCATGATATATAAAGGAGAACCTCCACCTGTTGTCATTATCTCTGGAAAATTGTATACCATTGATTTTTTAAGACTGGATATGGAAATGTCAGTAACAAAACAAAACAAAAAAAGCCATGATTTTTTTTTTTTTTTACCTTTAATGTTTTTTTCAGATGGTGTTATGTACAGTGCAAAGTCAACTGGAACATGCAATAAAATCTCTTACAAAGCTTCACCTATATATTAACACACACTATACAAATAAGGAATAGACTGTATTTAATCTCCACTTTTATTTTAATGTCCTCATTCACCACTGAATTAATTCAGTCCTATCTTCCAGTCAAATAACTTGAGGGCAACCAGTTGTGTACTGGAACTCTCTGTTTAACTCATCCAAAAAAAAAAGTGAATTGTTTAGCCAGTCCGGAGACAATAGAAGTCCCACTTGCACAAATCTGCATCCAATGTTACCTGTTCTTCAGGAGCTGTTGTCTTCTTTCTGCCAGTTTGTTTGCAAAACACATTAAAAGCACCTCCCACTCTTGTATATAGCCAAATAGTGCAGCTGGGGCTTTTCAAAGAGGTGGCCACCCTTACTTAATTACCTGTGCAGTTACACAAGCTGAGCTAATAAGGCTAATTGAGTTTCCCGTGTCACACTGTAAACTCATCTGTAGAAGGGATCAGTCTGCTGGTCTAAATAGCTATTGCATTTTGCCTGTCTTCTAACAAATGGTGGACAGGGAATACAGCACTCACAGATTTTTAAAAGTCCTCATTTATTGCCAGTTGCCATACATTACTGTTTTCAATGCTTTGCTACCAAACTTACGCACATGGACACAGGGCATACACTACAGACTGTGGTAACAGTATTGTATATTAGGTTTGTAGCATGAGCTGCTTGGCAGCACAGTGTATACTGTTTTCCCATTCTAAATCTAGAAGGCTGAGAAGTTGAGTCTGTTAACTATAAAATTAAATGTGGACCTACAGGACTCCCCCAGGTTTTTTTTGCAGCCACATACACAGCACTGGAATATCCAGCTTGCTTGCTCCATTGTATTTCCTCCCAAAGAGGAGCTCTAAAGGGATATTTCTTTGGCTGCTGAACGCCCTGTATTTTCTCTCTTCACTAATCATGCATACTGTGCGATGTAGAGTTTGAACTGCTAAGCATAGTGTGATTCACTTTCTTATGTGAAAAAAAGGCAGGACTGTTGCACTTCACATCAAAATCAGTGAGTTTGTAACTGCTGAGACTTTTAATGATTGATGAGAGCTTTGGCATAGTTTCTGTTTGGAAAAAAAGGGCTTTGAACTGGTGGATAAAATACGAAGAGGAGAGACTTACATAATGGGCCCATCTCCCCTAATCTCCTCACCAAAGAATACACAAGGAAGAAAAACAAGGAGTCCCTTGTAACCCTTGCAGTGACGAGCGCCTTGTTTAATGTATTCAGTTACTTATTAGTAGACCAATATAAATCTAGCACAACAGTGTGCAAAGTCAGCAGGAGGTCTGAATCCTGATGTTATTTTTCCCACCGCTGAATAAATGATCCCAACCACCAGCTTCAGAAGCTCATCCTCATTAGTATGTATGAAATGAGTGGAATAAGCACTGGGAGATTTAGATTGTTCTGTATTCAATTTAATTAATAAGAGACAGTGCCTATTTCTGGAGGAAAGAGGCAGTGTCCATAGATTCCTATGCACCTTTCATTGTTATTAGTGATAGAAATCTATCACAGCATGGCGACCTTAAAAAGTGCCCTCATCATTTTCTAATCCTACTGACATTCATTAACTAGACATTTTAGCAACATGCATATTATAATCTGCCACCATCATTAAGGTCACTGTAGAGTTTTCATTATACGCCCTCTACTTACAAGGTTTTATAACTCTGCTGGAAATTTTAAGGACAACCAAGGAATACTTTTGCAGTAGACTTACCTATTTTTAAATTCTGGACAGGGCAAATCAAAAAGGAGCAACATAAATGCCATTTAAAAAAGCAAGCAACCAACAACAACAAACAAAACAAACAAACAACAAATCTGTTGGTGTCAGACACTGCTCTAAGAGCAAATAGTACAGGTAAAGTCACAGTGAAACAAGTCCCCAAGAGGCACGAATGGGATATTAATTTCTTTAGCATGAAGTAGACTGTGGGAAAAGGTGGGTTGTGTATGTCGTATCTGACATACACAAAGACCATGCCAAAATCTGGATTTGGACTCCGTGTTTTACCACACTGAGGTCAGCTACAGTTTTGACATTGACTCCAGTGAGACTGAGAATTGAACCAGACTTTCCAGTTTAATATCTGGCTTATTTTATTTATTTTATTTTACAGTTATGGTCTTCTTAATTTTCTGGTTTTGCAGAGTTGGTAGGCATGGTTACAAACTGGTTAATGTTATGGATTTTGCATCTCCAGTTATGTTCTGGTCCCATGAAAATCAGTGACAAAATTCCAGAATAATTCTGAAGGCCACTTCTTTACCTCAAGAATTTTAGCATACATCAAGCATAGCTCATTGATAAATCTGCTTTGGCTTTTATTCAGCTGAACACCCAAATTAAATATTACAATAGAATAGAGGCCCAAGCAAAAACTTAATACTCTTAAATCAAGTTTTATTTGTGTCTTTGACATAGTATGTAAGTAGATATTAAAATGCACATATGTTTTCTGCTGATTTTCTGTGAACACTAATGCATATTCCACACAGGGCTGAATGTACAATCCAAGCAACATCTACAGGAAGTCCCTGCCAAAAGTGAGGAATAATGTTGTCTTCAGGACAGACCAAATAAAGATTTAGTCACCAAGAATATTGCTATAAATGATACCCCGGGCAATAATACATGAATTTATTTTTCAGCTAGTGGGAGTTTCATCACTGATGGCACATAAATGAGAATGCCTGTGGTTTATTTCATGCAAGCTGATGTGTTCCTCAACATTTCTTCTTTATACATAGTCTTGCCAATTCTGCACCTATGAGGTATCCTTCTTATCTACTAAACTTCCACACATACAATGGTAAGTGCATTCTAATACAGTGTGTTTGGCATGATGGTTTAAGGAAAGTAAAATTGTCTGACTCAGAAATCATATATGTACATCCAAGCAATGCAAACCCTCCTTTTCACGGTGAGTCAGACAGGCTTCTCCTAGCAGTGAGTTTCTGCATGGTCTCTTGCCCTTTCTGTTGGATCAGTGACAAATCTTCCAAACGGCTTTCACCCGCTTCCTCTCAATTTTGCTGCACTAATACCAGACACAGAGGAGTGACTGAAACTCACTTAGGCAGGGCTGGAATGTTTAGGCTGTGATTTACCTGGGACAGTCACACTGGGGATCAGGGCCTAGCTAATGATTGCCAGGAAATGAGCAAACACAGGAAGTCTCCGATCCCCTTCTCTCATTCTCTGGTAATAGCGCAGGCTTCATTAGCAAATGCTTTTCGGCTCAAATGATCACCAGGAAACTCCAAACTACAACCAGCTCGTAGGGAGGGAGGGGCTGTAGCTGGCAGTAATGGTGTTGTCATCCTCAGATGAGCCAGAAGCTATCACCTCTGCAGTCGGTAAGAAATATCTAACTTCAGTGCAACTTCTTATGGAGTAAAACCCTTTTAAATACAAGTACCATTGGCAGAGTACAGTTATCTGGAAAAATCCAGACTACTGAATTTGCGTTTCTAGCAGTCTTATTATTACTTTTCCTGGTCTGAAGCAATACAGGGAAAAGAGAAAAGAGAGCCCTTTCTACGCTCATTAATTGAACTAGAGCTAAAAATGCCATCCTGTCAGTTTTCCTCTTAGGAAAAGGATTATAGACAAGCAGACAAAGGAAAATATCAATTTCAGCTCTTTTTCCAGAGTAAAATCTTTGCTAGATAAACCATACTCAGAAATCACTGAAAAGACTCCATCAACTCGCCACTGCCAATGCCCCACCATATCCCACAAAAGCCACACTGCTACAAAATGATGGCTCATCCCACGTCCTCCCTTGGCAGGGAATCATTTTCTGCTCTTCCCCATTAGACACCAGGTACGTTAACTCACCCAGGGTGAGGGCAGGTACACGGGGAGGATGGGAGAGGTGTGTTTCCACTTGCCTCCTGTTTTTGCCAGGCTCACAGGGGTGAGCCAAGAGGAGCCGAACTCCTGCCAGCCCACCCATGGATGATGACTGCTGGTTGCCCCGGTGCCTTTCTAGACTGATCCACTATCCGACCCATGTCCTGGAGCACTGTTGTTTCCTGGTTATCCTGTGTCACTTTTTCCACACAGAATCAGGTCCAAATAGCTCATCAGGCTGTGTGGGGAGGTGACTGACACTGATGAAAACTGCTTTGCCAAAAGCAGGACAAGCTCTTTTCTTCCCAAATACTTTGTCATGTCTTTCAACACATTTTCAGTCACTCTTCTGTATCTTAGCAGGCCATAATGTGTTTGACATTAATTTCTCCTTTAGTATGTAAAAATATTCATATTGTTTAAAAGCAAGTGTAAACCTAGAGCAACTCAGCCTCTCATTTCTTGTTTTAATTCAGTAATCTCGCAGGATTGAAGGATAAAACCTGACTAAAAGATCATTTTCCATCAGCTGCTCATTTGTCAAGGTCTAACCAATCCCATTTTTCCTACACTGTTTCACTATATCTTGCTAATCTTTCTCTTCACATAGAGACTATTTGCTTTCCTCTCTCTTTGGTCTTCTTCCTTTCTCCTTCCCCCATCACTTCTCTCTGCTTTCCCTTCCTCGACCCTACTGCACACTCTGCTTCATAAATTTTCCCAGCTGGAGCTTTCTCCTTGTCTCTTCCATTTTGTCCTGGCTGCAATTTTCCCCTCTGTTTTTCTCCTTCCTCTTCTTTTTGTCTGTCAGTCGCACACCCTTGTTTCTTCCCATTGCCATCAATTTGAGGGTTAAAAAAAAAAAAAAAAAAAAAAAAAGTCAGCTGGATGAGATTTAATGTTACGAATTAAAGTGTGTGTGTTAAGGAGGAGGAGGATAGAATAAAGCCTCTTTATTTCAGATACTGAAACCATTAAAGGTTTCTCTTTGGTAATGTTGTATTGCCTGCCACTAACTGGGTGTTCCTAAGGGCTTAGTTCATCTGAAGAGATACTGAAAGCAATGATTTTGACGTATTAAACTAACCACTTCTTATTATTTAAAATTGGATTTGCTCTCAGTTTGATGCTGTAATTGTATTTAAAACATTTTTAATATAATATTGACTTCTTTCAGTGCTGTCTTTTCAATGATGGTAATTTTACACTTAGGTCCCCCATCTAGATGTGAAATGTTCATTGCTTTTTTTGGGAACCACTGCAGTGGTTTACTTTGGACCGTATTTATCCACTGCAAGGACACAGGCAATGCCAAAATAAATCTAATTTCTCACTGTTTGCCTTAAGATCTTGATCAAGCCCCTGATTTTATGGAGTCCTGATGAGAACAGCGGATTTACCACTAGAAAACTGTATGAATTTGACTTAACTTTCCAATCAAAATATATTTTGCATGTTTTCAGAGAGTCTCTCTACACCTCTTCACTTGATGTCCAAACAACTCAGTTGTTAGTGTCAAATCTTAATCATACAAACAGCAGCTGAGAGACATATTTTATTCTGTTCAGTTCCTCACTGTACTCAAAAAGGATGCAACATCTAAGCACAATGCTGGAAAAGCTGTTGGGGGGTGGAGCTTCTCAAATTGTGAACTAAAAATGTAGAGCACAATACTTGAAACTAAACCACCATGAAGTAACTGAGGAGCATACTGTCTTCTCCCATAATAAAACTGATGGGAAAGAAACCCTGAAAACTCACTTCAGATGCTCTGTCTACAGTTTCTGATTAATTTGCCTCTCAGAGACTCTAACTAGAAGAGACTAATGTGAGATCATCAACGTCCAATGTGTGAAGAAAGTAAGCTTCCCTTTATGGAAAATCCAATAGAGTACAATAGCAAATAATTTTTCTAGTGACTTAAACAACTGCTGATGGAATACAAAAGAGCAGTTATATTCCTGTTGTGGAGCTCCATAGGCTAGTTAAAAATTACCATACACTCCCTTCCTGGTGAAACTTTACAAAACAGATCATCCGCAGGTGGAATCAATATGGATGCACTAGCATTGATACGATTATGTTAATCTACACCAGAGGAGGATCTGGCCCATGTGTGTGTAGAGTAATTTGATAATGAATCTCTGCAAAATTCTGTTGGTTTTAACAACTGTTAAATTCTACATGACTTTCCCATATTGATCTTTCATGCTCTGTTGTTTTGTTTTTTTAACAGGGAACCACTCCCTTCGCCATATGGTCCAGCCTCTATCCACAGTATTCTCTGCTTATTTCACCATCATGTAACACTCTCCTCTTCTGGGAACTAGATGACACAGTGACATGTGAATGTTGCTCACAGTGCAACATGAATTTCTGCTGATTTTTCTGGCACAGTACAGCAGGGGCTGACCAGGGCAGCCTCCTGCATAAAACATCTGCTCCACAGACTTGTTTGCCTTCCAAAATCCTCTGTAAATACCAACCTGCACAGAACTAGTGCAGGAGAGACACCCTTTGGGTTCACAGGCAGAGGCAAACACTTCAGTGGAGTTCCTGGTATCTCTAGTGAATATTTCAAACTACTTTCCTTAATTTTTAATACTTTGGGTGCCCCTGCTGAACACACCCCAGGTCAGCTTACAGTCATCCAAGTATCTATTTGGAAGATATTGGAACAAAAGAATTAAGAAAAGCAAATCTATATATGCCATCCAGCAACCTAAAACCATGTCATTTCTAGTAAGGACCTTAGTTACAGAAGGAATTTTGCACGGATTTGCCAACCAACAAAAATCACATTCATGGAGGAAACTCATGGCCTACCTGTTCTTAATCTAATCTCATTTAACATGTCTACAGTGGTCTGTAAAATGTCTAGTGCTCATAATTTTAAACTATGACCCTGACTCTGTGGGAGTTAATTGGGCAAAAGACCTGTTGCCATTTCATGTTAAGAAACCGAGAACTGGGTCCATGTTGGGTTTTATGAGTCTTGCTTCCTTTAGCTGCAGCAAGCCCAAGAACAGGTACGTGCTGATTTAAAACCTGCCCACTTTCAACCACATTTTCAGAGTATAGATGAGTTTGGTGAATTCCTCTGAAGTGATTAAAAGAAAAATCTTATTTTTCTCTCTGTAGGAGTAATTACTTTGCCAGGCATTCAATAATGTTGGCTTGATAAAAATCATATTTACAGTTTGATGAGCTTTCACTATTGCTGTAATATTAAGGAAGTCAACGTTTCTTTATATTAAGATGTCCCTGCACGCAATGTTTTATTTGTGGTGAGATACATCCCCACAGGTAAAGGCATGTCCTCTGATGCCAGGACGGGAGAGGGGAAAAAAGGAGTTACAACCCCCTCTTAAGATTACAGGCTTTGAGTGCCTCCTGGGCATCAAGACCATCTCATACCTTCCATGGGGCAAAACTCCCTCGTGTTTCTCAGACAGCTGTCAAAATCCTCAGCCCTGCCACTCTTGTGTGTTGTGTCTTGTCAACATAAAACTCTGCTGCACTTTGAACCTTTGAAATAGGTGAAAGAATGAACAGAACTGAAGCTAACAATAACAACTGATTCAGAAGTTGGGGAACATTGCACAGGTTATTCTGACATGGGAAGATAATGAGTGGGGATGCGCTCAGCAACAAGGTGTGCCATTGCACCCCTGCAGTACCCCAGCTCCTCAGAACTGTATCTGATGGGATGCTGCTGCTATAATCACATGACTCTGGGAAGCTGGTAGAGTAGAAAATATATATGTATAGACTGTGAGGCTCAGCACGTCAACTGGCATCAAACTTGACACAACCAAGCTGAAAGAGTCAGCTTCTGCCATTGAAGGAGACCCAAGTGCCCTTACCCCACAGAGGCCAGGTGTCCCACAAACTTCAAGTCAACATTATTTCATACCTCGACAGGAAGGACAGGTAGAGGAAACATTTTCATATGATCTCAAGTCAAATCTTTGGTAGAGAGCTACTATGAAGAGGGGTTGAGGTGAGTTGGAGAACTTCTTTATAGCTTGTGTGAGTTGTTCAGATAACGCTTTTAAAATGCACAGCTCCATGGACACCTCACCAGGAATTCCTGACTGGAAAAACCCACCACACTCTATATCTCTGCAGCTGCCAAAAAGCAGCCAGTGAAAAAATACGTCTTTTTCCCAACAATAAGGGTAATGCTTCCATTCCCCAAGCCAGTGTGAGTAGCCCACAGTTGTTAACTAGTCTAGGCAAAACAAATAAGGTTGTGTCTCTGTTTTCAGAAAATCTGACAGTATGGAGAATTGAGATTGATATTAAAGTTCCATGAAAATAGCCTAAAAACACTTCGTGGGAGAGAAAAGATAAGGAGAATAGTTCACTGGATTGTGTAGAGAAAGGGAAAAGGAGTAGCAAGTCAGGTAAAAGAAAAGGGATGGGAGGTGTGTATTAAGCCATGAAGACATGTCTGATTTTGCAGCTCAATTCTAGCAGGTTAAGAGCAGAAGGAGCAGTAAGGAAATGAAGGACAGAAGAGCTGGCTTTCATTTTAGCAGAAGTCTAAATGAAAAAAGGATACAATGTGTGATTTAAGTGAAGAAATTAGGCAGTGCAGGCTTGGAAATTAGAGACAGGGAAAGAAAATGGAGGAATGGAAAACACCTTTGTAAAAGAAGCTGATTATAAAACTTGTAGCAACTGATGCCTTAGCTAGTACCAACGTCTGGAAAATAGGATTTTTTTAGTGCTTTCTGCTTCTTTCAGAACTTTCATAACATGAAAATCTGGTCTGTATTTTTCAAAACCCTAAATATAGGAGGGGAAAGTGTTCTCTGTCAGAGTGCCTTTTTTAATTAATGAAGAAATGCAAGTGTAAAATGAACCATTCAGTATTGCGGAAATATTTGGGAAGTATCTGAAGCACACAGTAAGGGCCCAATCTAGATCTGCTTACAGTTCAAACCCACAACAAAGTTAGTGGAAGTTTTGAACACCTCAAAACGTATGTAGTGATTGAGCATAATGTAATGGATTGAATGTCAGCCTTTGGTATTGTTGAATGGGTATTTCCCACAAATCCTGACTGCTTTCAGTCTCTCTTCTTGTTTCCTGACAAAGGGAGAAGAAGCATGAGATGATCGGGGCCTCTTTGTGGAAATGAGGTTACGGGTCTTGGCAAATCAAGGTACATTCATCTGGTTTACCCCCCTGACACACGCTTGGGTACTCAGAAATTATTTGTACCAGTTCAGTTTCTCTAATTGCTTTCAGATCTAGGGTAAGTTTGTTTCACTAAAATTTCTCTGTCCTCAGCAATTACTCTATTTGGTGCAGAACTTGCTTCTGTTTTAGATTTTCAGGAAAAGAAAGAAAATATATATTAAGTCTCAGTTCCTCTGGTTAGAAAATTACCCTAAGTATACATTCAGTTAAAACTGTCTGAAAGGAAAGAAGAAACTTTTCCTTGATAGAGATGAATGTTTTTCCTTGTAACCTAACAGCTAGAAATTGAATGAATGTGTGTGCAATTTTAGATCCCAAATCAAATACCAAACAAAAACCAATTTCTCAGAGTCCTTTCATTATCTGAAAATAAAAGGCAGAAAAACAGCTGTCATAAACAAGTAACTATTTTAATTTTAATGGCACACTTCGTGGCCTGACAGCAAATCCCCTAGTTGCAGCCTGTCCTATCACTTATCTGGATTGAAAAAAAAAAAAAAAAAAAAAAAAAAAGAAATCAAAAGTATAAATCATGTTAAAGCAATTGCACATGTAAATGAATCCTCTGGAAACTAGATATCTTCGCGCTGAAATAACGAGAGGCTCTCCTGCAGCGTTACTCCGGCGAGATCTAAAGGGTGGAAATTACTGCTAAAACTCTTGAGGGATCGCATGCCGCCGCCGAAGAAACGTGCACGAGGATTTTTTCAGCTCACCGACTTTGGGCTGTTTTGTCGGGTTTACACCGTACTGCGCTTCCGCCGCTCGTCTGTCCGAGCCCCGGTGCTCCGAGAGGTCGGGGGGCCGCGGGGTGGGGGGGGGGGGGTCGGGGTGGGGGGCAGGCGGGCGGGGAAGGGGCTCCCCACGGGAGGGGAGGGCAGGACCCACGGGCGGGCGAGTCAGACCCCGCGGCGACCGCGCCCGTGGGCAGCGGATGAGCGACGCCCGACGGCGGCGGGGGTCTGCGAGCCCAGCTGCCCCGCGCCACCCGCTCCCGGGGCCGCCGCGACAGGGCGGGGGGGGCTCAGCCCCCCCTGCGCGGCGGGTGGGGAGCGGTGTCCGGCACAGACCCCCCTTCTCGTCCCGCCGCACCGGGGCCGAGCAGAGGGATTACCGGCGGGGGGCCGCGGCGCGGGGTCGGGGAGGGGGGGAATTAATGCATTAGCGGCGCTCGCTGCTGCTGCTGGCTGGATCGGATCCGAGACAGAGATTAGCGCAGCGATCGACCACCGAGGAGGGGATTTGGGCGGAGAGATGGGGGGAAGGAAGACAGGCGGGTAGCGCAGACCTGCGCCGGCCGCCAAGTGGGGGCCCCAGTTCCCGCTCCCCCGGGGCTACGGAGGATGCACCCGGGGGATACGGCCCTGCGCGCGGTTCCGCCGCCGCGCTCCCCAGCGGCCCCTGTTGCCGCGCCCGCATCCCGCGGAGGTGCCGCGCATCCCCCCGGGGGCCCCGCGGGAGGCTGGGCGGGTCGCCGCCGCCGGTGGCGAGCACTGGGAGGAGGACCCTCGCCCACACCGCGCCGCTCGCCACCGCCCCTCCCGCCCCCGCGGAGGCCCCGCCCCGTCGCGGCGGGTGGGGCGGGGCGGGGCGGGGCGGGGAGCGGGGCGCGCCCGTCCGCCGCGGTCGGTCCAGTCCGGGCTTTGTCTCCGCCCCCGCCGGCGGCGCCGCCCCCAGGGGCCGGGAGGCGGGCGCCGAGGGGAGGCAGGGCGGCGGCACAGCGGCGTCCCCGTCCCCGTCCCCGCCGCGCTCCGTCCAATGCCCGGCAGCCCGGGGCGAGGAGCCACTGCGCCTTCCTGCCGCGGCACGGCGAGTGCCTGCAGCCTCGGAGTTTTCCTGAAGCAGCCGTCCCAGCGGGAGCGCGTTTGGTAGAGAGGGAGCAGGAGGAGAGCCCGAAATGACTTACCTTCCGAGGCGCGACTGAAGGGGACTTACTGGAGTGGAACCGTAGTGGAATTTGGGTCTGGAGAGGAGTTGCTAACGCTTTTTTTTTTTTTTTTTCTTTTTCTTTTTTTTTTTTTTTTTTTTTAACCTTCTCCCTGTTCCCTCCCCTCTTTTCGCCCATCATTGGAAATGAACAAACTGCATTTGCAATTCAGAAAGTAGAAATATTAAATATTCCATCCCCCGGAAAGCACACATGTAGTAATGACAAAGGATTGCAAAGGAGAGAGTGGCTCCAGTTTCCCAGAGAGATCCCCTTAAATGGATTACTAAATGGGACACTACATCAGCTAGTTCTGTCCTCTAGCTGCCTAGATACATGCACCGAAAAGGTACAGTACTCTCCCGTCCGTATCCCTACCTGATGTTTTGGGGGTGCTCGGGAAGGAAGGCTCCCGGGTTGCCCCGGCAGGCTCGGGGGGAGCGCGGATGGTGCGTGGTTTGAGGCCGGGCTGCTGCTTTCTGTCTCGACGGCGTTTGCAGCGCCGAGGGAGGAGGAGAGCTGCCTGCAAGTGCACACGCAGCTCTTGCTCTTGCCACTTTCCAGGCACCTCGTGCCTTTCTTTCCTTTTTTTTTCCTTTTTTTTTTTTTTTTCCCGCTCCCCCCCAGCTGCTTAACGTGCTAGCCTTTCCCCCGGCCCCTTGGCACGGGGGCCCCGCTCCGCCTCCCCAGCCCCGGGCGCTGCTCGCCGCGGGGCGCCGCGGGGGGCCGGGCGGGCACGGGACGGGGGCGAGGGCCGGAGTCACCGCCCGCTCACCCCGGGGCCGCTGGGCATCGTGTGGGGCTGGGTCGGGGCGGGTGGGGGGTGTCTTTGTTACAGGGACAATGTGGGCGCTCCGTGCACAGGCGTAACCCCGCGGTCTCTGCTCTTCCGTGCGGGGTCGTTGGGTTGCGGTTGATTTTTATATATATATGTATGTATGTTTGGTCTTTTTGTTTTTTTTGTGTTTTTTTTTTTTTTTTTTTTTTTTTTATCTCCCGAGGCTGGGGTTGCGTTTTGCGGGAAGGGGCCGGGAACCGAGGAAACTTCTTCCGCGGCGCTGCCGCGGGCTTTGTTCGCGATCGTGGGCTGGGGCCGCAGGCTCCCCTCCCCGTCCGCTTCTCGCAGACGGCTGCCGCCTTCCCCTTCGCCTCCCCCTTCCCCTGGCCCCGGAGGAGGGCTGCTGCCGGCTACCCTCCCGCATCCCCGGGGAGAAGGGTGGCATTCGGGCAGGACTGCTCCCCACCCCTTTCTGCCGGGCGCCGACAGCCTCTCCCCCGCGGGCCGGTGGCTCTGCCAGCCCCTTCTCCACGGCTGGGGAGCGCAGGCAGGTGGGCTGGCCCCGGCGCCGAGCCCCGAGGGAGCGGACCCCTCGGGGCATCCCACCTCCTCTCCCTCCGCCCGCGCCCTCGCCCCGCCGCTCCTTCAGCCCCTCTGCTCCCTCCGGCCCCGGGGGAGCCGGGCTCAACGGCGGAAAAGAGAAAGTTTTTGTAAGGGGGAATAACACAGCCGGCCGGCACAAAGGAGTTGCTGTTCGGCCGGCGCTCCCGGAGGGGCTGCGGGGAGGCCGGGCGGGGGCCGGGAGCGGGTCGCCTTCGTGCCGCTGATGCGGGAACTGGATGATGCTGAGGAGGGGAGGGTTTCCCCCTACACGCACGCACACACCCCGTCCCCGTGTATGCGCGGGCAGGGAAGGCTCCCAGCTGAGGACAAGGTGCGTTAGGAGCCGTGGCGTGAGCGGGAGCCCCCCCCGCACCCCCGGGCTGCGCTCCTGCCGGCGGAGCACCGGGGACGTGGAGCCGGGTCGCGGAGCTGGGGGAGTGCGGGGGGCGGCTGAGGGTCAGCACCGCCCCACGCTCCGCCGCCGGGGAGGGCGGCGAAAAGTTTGGGTCTCCTTCGCCACGCGTGGAGAAAGTACCTGCTCCTTGCGAGGGCTCGGCCGTCCCACCGCCCTTTTCCTTCCTTCCTTCCTTGCTTCCTTCCTTCCTTCCCGCCCGAGGGAGGCGTGCCCCGGGGGTGCCTGCGGCGGGGGGGGCTGCAGCCCGGTCGGTTGCAGCGGAGATGCCCGTCTGCCCGCCGCCGTCCCCGCCGTCCTGCCGGGCTCTTCCCAGGGTGAGTCGCAAGGCGCTAACTGCTGGGTTTTCCTTAGGCAGAATGGCTCTGTCTTTTCCCTAACCTTGACCGCTTGCTCGGAGGGAAATTTGTTCTGTTCCTCTCCCCGGCTTATTGCTGCTTTTGAAGTTTGTAAACACGCGCGATTGTGCCAGCGTCTGTGCAGCACGGATCTCTAGCTGCTGTAGATGGAAAATTATTTCACTAATAGAACGGCAAAAATAAAGGCTTTAGTCAGCTCAGTGATAAATTGTAAAAGACGCCAATTCCTGACTCTGCAAGGTGAATGCTTGATCAACCGAAGGAGCGCACACGGCTTGCAGGTGTTGTAAATAAGGAAGAGCTGGATGTCCACAACCATTTTCCATCACAGGGCTGCGTGCGGTGGCTTATTATTTGACATAGATTCTGCTAAGTTTTGTTTAGTGTTATCCAGCAACGACATTAATTATTAAGCTAACCTCAAAGAGAGTAGCTAGAGGTGATTTTTCCACTGTCTTTGCAAAAAATTAGTTCCTTGACTGCTTTTGGTTTGCATGCATTTAATCTAAATGTCATCCAGTGAGCCATTCTAATCCAAGTAGTCTTTGCTTGGCGGGTAAATCCTTTGGCATCAACGTGAGAAAGTCCAGCAGAGTCAGGCTCTTTTAATGACAGAATTCATGGAGATTTTGAGAAGGCTGTGGCATTTCTCTCAGTAAGATTTATGCAGCTGTTATCGTGTTCAGGGCTTCCTTTGCCATTTGTTTTCAGACCAGAAAAGCAAAATTATCTAGCTCTGGTTAACTTTTGGGGGTTTTGTTGTTGTTCTGGGTTTTTTTTGTGTTTTTTTTTTGTTTGTTTTTTTGTTAAATTAGAGTAATGTAGTGTATTGTGAGGAAATTTGGGTCTGTTCCAGCAAACTCCTTCCTTCATGGAATTGCCTCATATGTGGTTGAAAACAACTAGCTTTAATAAGATCAGGAAGGTTTGTCACGCTTAACAAAAATTACAGTTGCCAAGGTGTTTCACTGTCTAGGGTATAATTTTGTCTAAAAGGATCCTGTTTTTAATATGGTAGCTTCTCATAGGGTATAAGACAGAATATACACTAACTCTCTTTAAAGCCGATCTCCTATGCATAAAAATGTTGACCTCTGTTCTCCACCACTCTTCAGTGGAGAAAATCTCTGGCTTTCATGGTAGTTCAGGAGGAGAATGCCCCGCTGAGATTTCTGTCTAAATGCTAAATTAATTTTAAAATAGTAAGTAATACCATAAAGTATATTTGCAACATTTGCTGTTCACGTAGTAGGAATCAAATGCTTGAAGCATGGGTGAATACTTTCAGGGAAGATGAATCATACGGTCACAGATGTTCTATGTATTCTTAATTAGTCTACATTAAAACTGTATAATCTTACTTAATGGTAAAACCAACCTTATCAACTGAACTCACACTACTCAAACCAAAAAATAATTGGGCACTAACATCTACGAGAAACACGACTAACTAACATCTCTAGCTACTTGAAGTCGAAAATTAATATTAGCATTAGCCATAGTCCCCTCTTAATGTTTGTAAATAGAGGATTGCGGTTATTGGAGTTTAAAACCAGAGAAGAAGATAGGTCAGGATAAGGATGAGGAGTTGCCTTCATTGAATTTTTGAAAAGAAAAAAAAGAAAAGGAGAGAGATCAAATTAATGACCTGTGATAAATTCAGACTAGAACTGTTTGCATTAAAAAGGAAGAAGGTGATTGTGAACTTGCTTGTGCATCTTTTGTGAAGGGAAGGGGAAATTTGTCATCTTGTTTTGAAGAGCCATACATAAATGCACATGAAAGGAGTTCACATGGTTTACAGCAGGGGAGACATAAAATGTTTTAGGATTAAATTGACCTGAGCTAATACATGCCTTGCATTCAACTTGTTTGCAAGAACACATTGTTATACTACCCAAACAAATGTTTTTTATAAAGTACCCGATTCCCATACACTATAGCAGAGAGCTGAAAACGAGCAACCAGGTAAATTCTGGAAGATAACAACGCCCAACTGTATTGGACTCGGTATATGCTAGAGAGAAGTTGAACCGAACTAAACCAGAAGTTTCAACTATCCTAATTTGATACAGATGCTACAGTATCTTACCTGCTACCATTCATTTATTGAAGAAGTAAATCGTTAGCCCTTACCCTTCCCAGTCCCATTCACCCGAGTAAGCTTTGCTCACCTAGCAAAGACTTATTTACCTGAGTAATTTTCTGAGAGTAAAGGCAGTTGCTGAAATATTACTCAAACAGAGACTTTATTTTCATGTTTAGGCCCCAGTCAGAAAATACTGTTCTCTGTTGGGAATCAGTACTTGGTGGGGACCTGAAGCTATGGTGGGAGTACGTTTGCCGTGGACTGACTTCAGTGTTAAGTCAGACCTAGGTCTGCGTGTTATTAGAGCAAGAGGTATCTGACAAATTGTGACAAGCTTTGTCTTGATGAGGCATTGGAAAAATAAGAGGACTAAGCAATGCTTTTTACTGGTGACCGTTTGAGCATTTTATGTTCATTAATTCTGTGTGTTGGGATTACTCTGAGGTGTGTGTGGCATACGGAGATATCATTTTGGCAGTAAGATACAGACAGTAGTAGCATGGAGCCCGGGTGCTGATCAACAGCATACAGCAACCATGAACAGTGTTCAAAGGCAGAACAAACAGCTGGCAGAAAGGCTGGGCCTGAGCCTGACACCTCTCCAGAGGAATATTTTTATTTTTGGCCTGTCACACCAGTCTCTTGAGTGAGGAACATGTTAGATGTGTATAGGGTCTATAAAGGGAGAAATGGACTACTCCAGTTTCAAGTGCAAACCTATCAGACCGGAGTTTGTATATCTTTATTTTCTTTATGTGCTCTCTTGCAAGACAACTAAACCATTACATGTGGCCATGGAAATAACTGAATGTTCACATTTATACAGTGTTAAGGGATCTTTAATCGTCCGTGGTGAACAATGCTTTGGTTTTGAGTCGTGGTTACAACATGGCAAGTATGGCAGGACAGTTCCAAGGCACTGCTTTAGGATTTCAAGGGAAGAGTGCCACCTACTGTGTTATACATATTGCATGTCCTGTGTGTCTCCTGGAGTTCTCAAGCGACTTGTTTGACTATTGTATTTTAGCAGCTGGAAGATGTGAAAGGATTGAAAATTAAATATGGTGTGGGAACTGAAGGAGAAAAAAAAAAAAAAAAAGTATGCATCTACAACATCAGGGTGTTCTGTAAGTCCATGGAGGGGTTCAGTGAAAGACAGGCATAGAGGAATTTGCAGGTTTTGTTGCTTACGACTTACAAAGTCTGATTACTGTTAATAGTGGGGCCACTGGAAATAGGGAAGAGGATGAGAGATCCATGCCTCCCCCCATAAGATAATAATATTGTCAGCTTTCATGTACAAGAAGAATGAGGCTGCCACACTTCTGCCTCTGAAATCTAAAGTTTAGCTCCAGCTATAGTTCAGTAAAAAAAGGAAGTAGATACCACTTTTTTAAAAAAAACAGCTTTCAAAAAAGGAAGAGGAAAACCCAACACTAACTATCCCATAATTCGCTACAAAACCTGTAGAAGTCTTCCTCAGTATAGAACTACAGTTAGTTATCAGCCAAAAGGAGGCTATACTATGCTCTATGTGAATACAGAGTCATTTCTGTAGGAAAGGAATTTTTCCCCAAGCCCTAAAGTGTTTCTTTAGTGGCTGAAATAGAGATGTAAAATGAAGTAGATAAACCAGCTATTAACAGAACTGCCAGTTGCTCTATCTCTAGAGTGAAGACATATGGTAATTCACTACATTCAGTGATGACCTTTCCTTTAAAAGTATTGTTAATAATAGACATTGCTATATAGAGTATTTATACTAGATACTTGAAATTCACATATTATGGACTACACCATGCCATTTTTTTCATTTTTTTTTTAGCTACTGACAAAACTGAGGACTTTCTAAAAAAATATAGTTTTACAACATCCATGCAATGCTGAAATTAAACAGTTTCCGGGGGCAGATGCACAGCATTGCAGCACGTTGTGTGACATGGCACCAAGTGTGCTGTCCTCGGTAGGTAAAGCCTTCGGCTCCTTCTCCCTCACCCTCCCCAGGTAAAGCCATGCCTTGACTGCAGGGTTATACCCTTTGTGTGATACGGGCAAAAAAAAGCATTTTCATGCTTTTGTGATCTGTGTAGCCAACTGCCTTTAGTGAAAACTTAATGTTTATGAAACCAGAAAGAAATAAAGAATATTTTTAGTACGCCCTTTCATCTTAGTCTGAGACCATCTAGTGGATGAGGACTATAATGCTAGTATTTTTAGTGGAGATAATAGTGGAAGTTTGATTATGCATTTAAGAAAAAGGAATTCCTAGCCCTCATCAATTTTGCAATGAGCCTGACAGACTCGCAGGGCCTTCTAGTAATGAAAATGTGTAGAGTATATAATAGATATGGTCAGGTGTTCCAGTTCAGCGGATGGAAAAAGTACTCTCTCATATGAATCCCCAACACAATGGGAAAAAATGTGTCCAAATATATTCCTGACTGCAGCAAACATTATTTCTACTTTCTTATCTCCGTCTGCTCAGCTTCACTCAGATGTTCTGTATATTGAGTATTCCTACATATGGCTTTGATAGTCAGATGGGAAATCTGCTGTGTTGGTTCCTTCACCATTGTTCATGAACATTTATCCATTACTTGCACTCAAGGCAGCCGTTCATTGAAATGTTAATGAGAATTTGAACAGTTTATAGTTCCATAGTTTGGAGTTTTTTAGCAGAAGAAAAAAATTGCTGTTTTGTTGATGCCATTTGAAATCTACTTTTTATTGGTAGATTGAGATGGATTCTATGCTAATTCCTCCTGCATTCCTGAATTATGGCCTAGCTAGGCACTGTCGCTGGGATCTTCATCTATTAATCATGGAAGCTTCTTTCTTATTCGGTTGCCATAGTTTCAGTGCCTCAGATAGTGTTGGGGTGCCTTGGGAAAGGCTTGAGATATACTCGGACTTGCAAGCCTTGCAGTTATTTTGGCAGTAGAAGAGCTCTGAAGGAACAGAGAACAGCATCCAACATTATTCAGAGTTGGATTAAAAGAGGAAACTTCTGGATATGTCTCTCTGGACCTTGTTATGTGAAAGTCCAGCTGATATTTATTCCCAAGATTTGCTTTTTGTTTTGTCTTGCCAGTAAAATTGTACGCTTCAGAGACTAATGGCTACCTTTATCCATTGCAGGAGCAAAAAAGGCTTTTCACTAGTTCTGCTGATAAATGGTTGGGTAAATTAGGGCACTTAGGGCTTCTTAAGCAATGCAGGTAATTTGTTTTATGTTCTCTTTTAACCTAGCTACATACAGCATGACATCATGTTTGAGGCTGAGTTAATGTTTATTATTATCTTAAATTTAATAAAATTACAGTAAGTACTCTTTTGATAGCTGCAGAGCAGCTTGAATTATGAAGTAGAAAAAGGGAAATTAACTTTTTTCAGAGACAACTACTGCTCTTTCAGCACTGTATTGACATTGGCAGTATTTTTTTTAATAATACTTCAATATGTGTTCACAAATCAGCATTAAAACATGCATACTTTCAGAAATATGGAGCTGTGAGTAGTCAGAAATAGCTTTTTTGACAAATGAGAAAAATGGTAAAGTAGTAAATAGGTCTAACAGGAAAGTAGCTGGAACACTGACTTGTCAATGTAGTGCTGAATATTAATTGTTTTGTCAGTTAGGCATAATATAAAATAATGCGCAAACATCTTTCACTAAGCAAATCATGATGTCATTTTTCTTTTCTTATTAAGAAAAAATTTTCAGCACTTCTCTGAGCAGGAGTAAGCCACATGTTTTAGTAGATACTTAAATCCCCTTTCTTTTGCACAGTGTCTCCAGAATTAAGTGATTTCCCTCGAGTTCTAATAAAGCAATTTGGTCATTGCACAGATAAGCGTGATACATATCTTATGTTCACAAAAAAAAAAAAAAAAAAAACACCAACAAAACTTGAATATTCACATCAAGCAAAGAATCATGTTAAAAGCTGTGCAGTTTAGATTAACAAATTCCATATAATTGGAACTAATCTGGAAAATAAGCCACATTTTTACTTTCAGATAGTTAACTTGCATTCAAAGATGTGTTTTAAAGCTTCAGCTGGGGACTTTACTACCCAGTCTTGTCGATTTTTCAAGTGAGATCAACAAGCGGATTTAGAACATGTGCCTGTTATTTGTCATCCACCCTCAGGAGTCCTACCAACTGAACAAATTTAAGTCCAAAACTTTCACATTAATTTTAAAGATGAGACAGAGCTTTGTTTGCTGGTAGATTCACAGAAAATCTGTATTCATAATTTTATACTCTCACATAGTATAAAAGTTTTTGTTTTATAGTCTGGCTTTTGCATTCTCTGTTGTATACTTTACATGAAATTAATCCCAGCCTTTTTCCCGTTACGTGCACATTGAGTTCATCTAGCAGACTGACAGTCTGATAGACCAAAATAATATGTCTTCATCATTTTGTAGTTCCTTTTGAAAAGGAGCTGGTGATTGCATAAGAAAATTGTTACAGTGAAAAAATATGTTAGGTCAAATGCTGTAGAAGTACAAATTCAGTTACGTTTTTTCTTCTCAGAATTTACTGTACTCCATTTAGTTTCAGGTTTGGTATAGAATCACTCTGTATAGAAATTAATTTAAGCAGTTCTGTAAGTACATTTGTACTTTCTTTAACATTAATTAATGATTTTAATCGCTTATTATTTATTTTTTACCTCCAAGAAACAGAGACGTGAGTAGTAAGTGATTGTATAGTCAGTATAAAGTCCCAGTCTTTATATTCACTTCATTTATAGTTCAATATCATTCTTTCAGTTTGTTTACGGTTGGTCATAAAAGTTCTTCTGCATCCCCAAGCAGCTGAATATCAAATATACTAATCTCATCAAGGAAATAAAATAGTAATTTCTGGGAAAGCAACTGTAATACTTGTGTCTTCTTAGCAAAGTTACTGAGTTTGCTTTGCAAATCTTGCACATGTTGAATAGCGTCTTACTGCTAGAATATTCTTGGAAGGCTGAAGCTTGGCATGGGCTACATGCTCCCAAAGGGACCCGAGAGTGAGGAAAGTTGTCCCCGGTTCAGCCCCAGAGCTCCCTTTGGGGCAGCTGGACGGGGAGGAGTGATGGGAGGGTGCTCGGAGCCCCCGGACCATGCCCCTGGGTCTGCCTGAGAAATGCTGCCGTTGCAGTCGGCACGGGCTGGTAGGATACTGCTGCATCCCGTCCCAAAACCCCAGAGCAAGGAAGAAGGTGCAATGGGTGCCTTTTTGCCATCTGGAGCTGTTTTTTTCACCACTTGCTCTGCACGCAGAGCGCAGCCCAGTGTCTGTCGCATGATGGCAAAGTAGAGTTTGAGTCCCATGGGATTATCTTTCTTGAGTAGTACTGCATGCCATGAACATTGGTAAATGCAGCCTGGTGTTTGATTCAAAACGCCTTTTTTATTACATAGAGAGGATCACAGGCTGTTTAACTGCAATCTTGTACCTCAAGTCATAGCCTATATAGTACTGGCTTTCCATCATAGCTCTCTAATGAAAGAAGGGCATCATGCATTAAAATCAACTTTTTAATTTAGTTTATGTATGAACAGAATTTGGTACTATGTGTATAAACTTCTAATAGTATTCAGCCCATTCTGCTTCTGAATAATTTGTAGTTATTAATTACAATTGCACAGCTTTTGCAATTACAACCTACTGATCCTAAGCATATTAATCAGAAATGACCACACTTAAATTGATTTTTTAAATTTTCTGTAGTCTGTTATAGAAGGGTGATTATAGAACTTACTTTTTGAGAGCTGTGTCCATGTAGTAAGACTTTCTTTTATAGGAGTATATTGT
Organism: Tyto alba; assembly: GCF_018691265.1. Lineage (NCBI taxonomy): Eukaryota > Metazoa > Chordata > Aves > Strigiformes > Tytonidae > Tyto > Tyto alba. The sequence goes on along the minus strand of NW_024881275.1, from coordinate 18,400,345 downwards.
GCAGATTTTTTTTTTGGTCTTGGAAGCGAATTAAAGAGGAGTCTTTTCATGTTTCATAAAGAAGTAAGATTTTTTTCTAGGGATTCTTTGGGAATTTTTTTTTCTCACCCAGTGAAATTATTCTTGAATTTTAACAGGAATTTGTTTTTCTTTAAAAAGAAATTAAGAACAGAATGCTTAAAGAGCTGTTGTGGGAAGAGGAAAGATTTTTGCATGAGCTACTACACTTTTTCATTATTATCTGCAAGGTGTTTCCTTTTAATTCTGTTGTAGGGAAGTTCAGTGTGTTCAGATACACTGATTAATTCCATCACGAGATGTGTATATTGTAGGGTGGTGTCGTCTTTTTTGCTTTATCCTGTTCTAAGCATAAGACCTAGAGATACTGCCAGAACACTTCCTTTCCCAAGATTAAAAAAAAAAAAAATCTGTTCTTGTTCAACAGTATGTATAGTCCGAAAGGCAAATTTAGCCAATCTGGAGCTAATAGCCTGAAGGTGTGAGATGAAGGCTGGTGACTGACTGGCTGACTGTGAGAATAATGTAGTTTTGATTTGTCAGAATTTTTTTTTTAGAGTACTACATTCATGTGTTAAATTTCTATCAGAGAAAAACTTTGAAAATAAAAGGCACAGTGTGGAATAGAGTAAATTCTCTGGCACACAAATTCTAAGTCCTGTAAAGGTGCACCCCTTACATTTCTGACCAGTTGTGTGTGTTTGTGTTCATCTGTGTTTGTCATAGGCTCTCTCATGTAGCTGAAATCCTGGAGGTAACATCATTTGTAAAAAAAAAAACCCAAAGTGTACTCAACTCAGATGTTGCTTATGTGAGAGGCAATTCAGCCAAGCTCTTTCTGGTAGTGTGTTGGTGCAACTAAATGCCGGTGGTGTGCTGCAGAAGGGTGGAAAATGTAGACTGTATAATGACTACTAATGTCAGAGAAGGGATCTGTAAGAAAGCTTGCATTGATTTACCTTGAATAGCAAATCAGTTCTTTAGACTTTTTGTGTGTGTGTGTGCTATAAATGGTCAGTAATCTGTTTTAGTTTAAAACAGATGAAAGAATTCATTGTTGTCACAGTCAAAGAATTTAACGAACTTTTCAAAACCTGAAGCACCTACAGGGATACTTACACCACTGGTTTTTTAGAAGGACTAATCCTGACCTCCTCCTTTGTGCCAGGCTCCCAATAAACAAATCTGGATTCCCAGCTGTAAACCTCTATTCAAACAAGTTGCTTTAGCTTACATTAATATGTCATCAGAACCAACTACATTGTTCACGTAGATAAGTGCAGAGGAGCTGGGCTTAGGCGCAAAAATATGAGTTAGCAGGATCTAACTTTTGATCTGTTAACGTCAAACAGAAAAATGAAGGCACAGTTTTGCTGGAGATTGCATGTCCATATTTATTTCACCAGATGTGGGATATGTCTAGAAAAGGTAGCCTCTGACTCATTCATTTTGGTGACATAAACCTTACTGACTTCAACAGAAGTCATGAATTACTGAAATTTACAATTTTTGGAGGAAATTAACTCATAAGCCAATTAATATCTAAACCATCAAAAAGTAACTGTAATGTAATGGCATCTGTACACTGAATTGATATATTAGCTTCAGAGAGTCCACTACTGGAAGTTTTTCAATAGCAGACCAGTAGAGAACGCGTTAGTAGGGGGCTGGGATGCTACTTCACTGTTGCACTGCCTGCTTCTAGACAACCATTGTATGACAGCCTGCTCTAACAAGTACCTGCATTTAAAAGCAGGGTTGTCTCAGAATAAACACAGCACATTTACTGAAATATGTTTATGGGGGAGGGCCTCAAAGATTTCAGTGGGTGGAATTTACTGAGAGAGGATGCATTGCATTTTCATTAGATTGCATGTCAGTGCCTGGATAGAGGGCATGTAACTTTTCATACGATTACAGATTGGCATTGGAAATTGCTACATATTTCAAGAGAGAAGGACACAGTTTCTAAATGCAGGGGTGCAGCTATAGCTAATAGTATAATGTCTACAGAAACAGAAAAAGAGGTTGGTCACGTACTTTTTATGCTGAAAGTGAGAAATGCTTCTCTTTTAGTTTTCCAGCAGCTTGTTTCACTGGGCTATTTCCGTGGTGAAAGCTCACAGGAAAACGCACTGTGCTTTTTCCTTTGCATGCAGCCTGCCCTCTTGTGTTTCAACATCTCAGTGCAGACGCTTTAGGCGTCCAGATGATAATGAGGGTAGTGAAAAACATGGAACAAAACCAAGAAATGATGGACACAAGCCATGCTCTTCAAAGGCACTGATTTTGTCTGTGTGTGTGTTGTCTTGCTGTTTGCAGTATAAGAAGCAATATAGTTTTCAGCTTTCTTATACAGAGACAGCGACATTAGAAAGTGGGTTAGCCAAACTGATGTGCAGAAAAGCTCTGGGAGTGAATTCGCAGTGATGGGTAAAGGCCGTAATGCATATGATTAAAGTGAGACATGCTGCCTACACAAGGAATTGCTAACAAGATTCTTTCACAGCTTTCATGTCTCAGCCCTGCTTTTACAGAAAATAAATTCATGTTTAGTTTCAGTGGTTGCAGTGTTTTGCTCAGCCCTGCAGGATAGATAAGACAATCAAACCATACAAGTGCAACCAGTTGAACACAAAATAACACAATTTGCACTGAGCAGAAACAGTGGCTATGCATATTAGCTAAGCGGTGTCCCAGGTTAACATTTGCGTGGTCTATCTTGGGCTCCTGTTCTCTTAGTGTTTAGTTCTTCAATAATCACAGGGAAGGGAGGCTAAAAGCACAGAATAAATTAAGGCAAAGTAGTCAGATCTTTGAGAGAGAAGGGAAGATAGAGATTCCATGTCCTTTAAACAGTATTTTTTTTTCCCTCCTGTTCAAACAGGAGGTTAGAAATTGCTTCAAGCTATTAAATAGTTTCTGGCAGTAGTTCTAGCACTTCCCCTTGCTCATATGAAGTATATTTTCTGTAGCTCAAAAGAGTATTTAAATACTCTCTCATGTTTAAAGAGCTTCCAGGATTTAGAATTATATAAAGTTTTTGCAAGATGCAGAGAAATAGACTGCAGCATCTGTATGTTGTCCCAGTGTTTAGAAGAATAAAGAAACAGTAATTCAAGTAATTCTTTACTTTAAAAGTGACTTAGAAATCAGCTAGAAATGGGTTTTACCCACAGATCTAAGACCATTTTAATTTTCAATTTTTCAACCATTTTTTTTTTATTATTTATTTGACCAATAGTGTGCATTTGGATTTGGACTTTACCTCAGGACAGTCCCATGTGAACTCGGTGCTTATTTGAAACCGTTTCGTATGTGTCTTGGTTGAGACACAGCATCTTTCAGCCTTCATTTTCTTAACAGTAGTCATATTATGGATCTGAAACAGGTAAAATGTAGATTCTGGAAGCAGTTTTTAGCCATCCAAGAGTTACTTTTGCATTAAGGACTCAAGCCCAAGTGCTCAAGTCTTAACAAAAAGAACTTTCAGGGTTTAGCATGTTTTGGGGTTTTTTGTTTGTTTGTTTGGGTTTTTTCACTTCAAAGCAAGATAACCACAGAAAGAGTTATACATGTTTTGGAATAATTCTGCTCCCACTCCTGCTGATCTCTTGAGATCTACACAGGCTGAGATGTCAGGAGAAGGGCATGGCTGACTGACCAAGATGCCTATATTCATGTGCTGATTTGGGGTTTTTTGACTTCCCTTGTGGCTTTAAATTTGTGCCTCCCCTGAATCCATTTTGCCAGGGTACAGTGGACTGCCATGTGGGGAAGACCTTTCTGAAAAGGTGGCATGTTTGTATTTGCATCCTGCCTTTACTCTATGGACAGATGGTTGCTTCTGGCCACAGTTCACACCTTTGCCCTCCATTCAGTCCACACCTCAGTCTTAGATCCACAAGCCTGCAGGTGGTTTTAGGCAGAGCTTTGGGTAGAAAGGTGCTGTCAAGCAGCTGGCATTGCCTGTGGAAGAAAGGCCATGTGTTCACAAAGAAAGCAGTCAGTTCTTCAGTCTCATCTGGATCTGGTCATGTCTCACTTAAAAAACAAAAAAAAAAAAAAAAAAAACCAAACAAAACAAAACCAAAACTAGTGAACCATGCATGGTTAAAATATGTCACGGGTAGAATGTCTAGAAGCTTAGAACAGAAACAACTCAAATGCATGTGTAAATAAGTCAGACATGCCAAAAGAATTATAAAAGACTCCAGACTTTCTCTTCCTGGGTATATGGTGAGGGTGATGCACTGGAAATGCATTGGTGATACATAGAAAGTCATCTGCAAATAAAGATGTTGTATGATTGCTTCACTTGCACCTGTTACCTGCTGTTAAACCAGACTTTTCAGACCAGGCATTTGTTTATTTAGATTTCTACTTTGTGAAAGCTAGTAACTTCAGGTTTGGAGACATTGAGACTGGAAGCCTCCAGTTCTTCTCAGTACAAATCACAGACTGTGTAGGCATCTGTCCCAAGACCATTTCAATACTCACTGATTAGCCTGGAAAAGAGGGATGTTGTACATTGGAGAGGGTGTTGGGTTTTCAGTGCGATTACCAAAAGGTGCAAAGATCTGGAGAATCTGTTGTAGCACCAAGTCATCTTGCCAGGAGTGGTTTCTCAGCATCCCTGGCTCTGACACACTGCCAGCTCCAGCTGAGCTCTCACCAATTCAGACAAGGAAGGGTGGTTTCTGCCACTCTGTGGTGAAACCAGTTAGGATGAAACAGAGGTGCCGCTGAGTGACAAGGCGGCTCATACTAACTAGACAGCTTATCTTTGAAGAAATAGGTGGGATACTCCATAAAATATTATGTTACACTCTTGTGATGGAACCTGTGATCTCTTAGGAACACATGCAGTATTTCCATTGACATCAACAGGTGCGAAACAAGGACACTTGTCTTTGGCCATGGCTGTGGCTTAGAAAACAGTAGGATGTCTTAAAGTCACTGCTGTCGTTCTCTGCTTTAAATTCTGTTGCGATTTATACTGTGAAGTATACAAAGATTAAACATTTTTCTGGAACCTGCAAAACTGAATGGAAAATTAAGGCCAAGATGTCTCCCTTAACTGCAGGAAAAATCTTCACTTTTTATCAGTTTAAACGAAACCCTCTTCTTGGACTGAGTACTTCATATTTAATGCATATTTTCAGCATTAACTCAGCAGGGAAGCTGTGTTGTCCTGCTGAAGGATACACTGGAGGAGAATAAGTAATAGAGAATTTATCCACTTCAGTATTTGTGGTGTCTTTGAAGTGTTAATAATATTTGGAAAAGTTTATATGTCAAGTTAATGCCTGCTCTGTGAGCTTGTGAAAGAGATTGCAAGAAAGCTATGAATAATTTGCAATTTTTTTTTTCCCATAGTGAAACCACTAAAATGGTACAAGTTGAGATATCACTTTATCTTGATCACATTTTTTTTGACTGAAGCTTCACTTATAATATTTTAATGAGGAAAAATATGGTTTTGATAGGTTCTCCCCAGTTAAATAAGTTGAAGTTAAATTTATGGAGGCATATCAGTGCTTTTGGTATGTGTAATCTCTCAAAAACATTACGTTTGAAAAGATCATGACTAAGACAAGAAGAAACCCATTAGCCTTGAAATTATGAGCAGGTACAGCTGTGGTGCCATACTGCTCTTACTAGATCCCAATTACCCCCACAAGTGGTGGGACAAACACACATATGTAGAGTAACTTTCAAGGAAAAAATCATTATAGGGAGCAAGGAAAGTAACTGTAAAGTCAAGGCTGAGGGGTAGCAGGTTTCTACAGACAGGGGGATTAAGGGAATAGCTGTAGGTATATATCCATACTGGTACAGATGGATAGCCAAAGTGTCAAGGTATAGGAGGGGAAGGCAGGGTGAAAGTTCTGTATTTCATTGCTCTGTCTACCTTACAAACCAGCAGTATGCTGTGGGACAGTTCCTTTCTGATGAGCTGTCACTGTCTAAAGTATATAGGAATCTTGGAATGGGAAAAACAGATGGCACATGGGAGATGCAAGTGACATCGTTTGTGTCTCTGATTTCTTTACCCTTTGTACTGAATTTGGTAGGTGAAGGAGAAAAAAAGTCGGGCTGGGACTCTCCTCCACCCCCCACATGCTCCTGCTTGTGCTGGGAAATCTCACGAGACTCCTTCGACTTCTCTCATGAGCTGTTGGTAGAGAAAAGAATAAGGTTTTCCATCACTGCCAAGCATCTCAAGTGATTGTCTTGGAAAGGTGTTTTTTTTTCTGTGGGGAAGAGGTTGACATGTAGCAGTGCAGAGAGAAGAGGAATTGAAAAGAAGTACAGTAAGCAACTTTGTTGTAACAAATCTTGGGTAAAGAGGTGGAAGGAGGCTTTACAATATATGCATTTTGAGGGAAGCTGCTAATGGGCTGTATGATCTTCTCACTGCCAGGCCAACAGTGAGTTGACATGTTTGCAGCCATGAGGGAAGGGCACTGGCATTACCCTTTGCAGCTGGCTGGTCAGCTGTCTGGAACAAGTTCATGGCTTTTGGCCAGTTTCCATTGAACTAGTAAAACTTGCCTTAAAAAAAAATCCCTGCACCTGGCACTGTTTAGGAAAATTGCTGGTAGCTTCAGCAAGGAAGCAAAAGCCTAGCTCAACAGAGGTTAAAATCTCTAAAAGTTATATTTTGATATATTATGCCTTTTAAATGAAAGGCAGTCTGTGTTTTTGAAGAAAGGGGTTTTGTGAGTGGAGAAGGGAAAGGGAGAAGCTGGTAGCTCTGGAAGGAGGAGGCCACCAGGTCTCTGCTGGACCCCGAACTCTTGCTGAGATGAGCTGGACTTGCCTTTGTCAGACAACAAGTATAGAGTTGGGTCTTTGTAGTAGGGGAGGAATAACACTGGCGCAAGGATCATCATTTTAAGGTATGATTGTCACACTGTGGCTGTAACTGCTGGTGTGCCAGGAGGCATGTGGAGTTCAAAGCCCCTACTCCAGCTCCTGTCCCGGGTGTCCACAGGGGAAAAACCTGCCGAGCTGGCTGCTCTGGAGTGAGCCAGGAGTGCATCATGCCGGCTGGTGGTACCAGGAGGCAGGGCAGTATATGTGGTGGCTCTGCTTGCGTCATGATGAACGTGAGCAATCTGGTATTTGTCACAGGTCTTAAAACTAAAACCAAGTGTAAATAAAGAACCCTGCTGCAAGCGAGCAGGATTTTTATAGTGGTTTCCAGGAATGAAATCAAACCTAAACTGTGAGGGAAATATTCTCTTCCATATTCAAAGTTTGTGTACAGAACTTTTCAAATAAATGCTCTGTAAAAATGATTTAATTCTGCTGTGATTATGAACTTTTGCAAACATGCTGTTTCACGTTAGTCTCTTAAATAACTTTGATTAGTAACAGCTGTGACTTCTCAAGTCCCCCAGATTTTATTTTCTCAATAGAAAAGAGTTGAAGAAATCCTCAAATTATTGTAAATGAAAATTTTGTTTGTATTTTAAGCTAAAATGTGCTTGACAACATCCCAGCAATAATGAGGTGGACACGCTCCTGCTTGGAGAGGCTGCAACAAACTGCCTTTAGTTCAGACAAATGGCTTTTCAGTTCCTGGAGCACTTTGTGAGTATCAGTTGCTGTGTGCTGAACAAGTACTAAAATCTAACTAAGTTATAAATGGTGCTGCTCAGTGACAGGCTATTTGAACCCAGAAGCAGGCTGCCATGGCTGCAGACGAGGTGCAGACACTCACCCACTCCCCCCCACACATGTATCTCATATGTTTTCTGATGATAGTGTTTGTTTACCACCCGTGTCTGTGTTAGTTTGTTCATGGTGCGGTGCTCTGTGGGACAAGACAGCATTAGGGTGCTGAGTACACGGGTTGTCTTTCCTACCCACTCCTCCCTCATGCAGAAAATATACCCGGTTAACGGAACAAGGATGTGCTGTGCAGGTTGTGCTCTGTGCTGTTGAAGCCATTGTTTGGCTTCCCCCAAGAGATGCCAGATCTCACTTTACAGCACAGCATGCTGCAGAGTTTTGCCTCCATTGGAGAACAGATTTCCCTGTCCCCATTTTTGCCATCTACTGCTACTGCTGCCAGCGCTGGACAGCTTTCTGCATGTGTGACTGCAACCTACTTCTCCGCAATCCTTGATGTGAGTAAGGGCTGCAGGCATACTCTCCTATACAGCTCTTCTGCTAATGAGCTCGTCTGCTAATTAAATAGAAAGATGAAGTTGGCAATGTCTTTGATATTTATTCTCAGTATGGCCCTTTTGACTTGTTTAGAGTTTCAGGGTGGTCTTGAGGGAAGAGATTTGGTAAGCAATTGCTGAGTTTGTATTATGCTTTATCAACACTGAAATAAAGTTTGTAAAATACTGTTTTTTTCCTTCTAACCCAGATAATGCAATATAATTAAAAAAAAAGTAAAACTTAACCCAGACCAAACTAGTAATTTAGAAGCACAAAAAGCCACATGGGAAAATCTATTAACGCTTTTGTGTATGCCACACATGCTCAGTGACATCCATGATGAATGACAGTCAGAGGTTAAATAGCATTTATTACACAGTTTTGACCACCTTACTTGCACTTTGCTTCCTAATTCTCCCTCAAGATTACTTTAACCATTTCAGTCTTCTTGAACAGCTTCAGGCAGTTTAAAAGGTAAGAAAAAAATAAAAACTAAAATCCAAAAACCCACAACCTAGTCCGGGATAGGAAGGTTGTCTTTTTTACACAGCAAATGAAGACTATCCTATCCAAATGAACATTTGCCAAGGGTAAAACATGTTTTTTTGCTGAGGTAGGAAACAGGTTTAAAGCTGAGATCTTCTGATCTGGTAGGGTGAGAGGCAGATGGCTGGACCCCCAGGTGATTTTTATCTGCTCACTCTCTGCTCCCTATCAAGTATCAGTGCTCTGCAGTATGCAGTGTGAGAGATTTCCATACCTCCAAGGAGAAACATGCTACTTGCCTCCTAGTTGTGTGACTTACATAGGTATCAGAATGTGAAGCATTAATGCGCCCTAAAAAAACTTAGACTGGGTCACACTGAGGTTTATAATTTTTAATTAGTTACTGTTTTTTCCTTCCTTCCCCTCTCTATCCACTTCTGTAGATAGATGCTTGATAGCTAAAGCACTGAATTTAGATACTAACAAAAATATGTAAAAAATGCTACAAATCCATAAGACAGTTTAAATATGTGAAATGCTGCAAGCATTTAGTAATGCTTCTTCTGTTCATGGCTCTTCTTTGGAGGTTTGTTCATGATTATTACTAAAGATGAGATACCAGGGTAGATGGTCTTCTGGTCGTAATGGCCAGTATAGTCCATTCCAATGTGTTGATGGTGTGGAGAGTTTTGGATATGGGCCTTGATCTGCTGTTCAACAAGAGTTATTGGTGGAGGTTTGTATGCAGATTGAATGAAAAAAATCAGTGTTACTACTCCGGCTCTTTGCTGGGGTCAAGTCAACAAAAGGAGAAGTTGAGATAACCATACACCACCTTGGTGACACAGTACTTGTCACAGACTTTCAATAGAGCAGAACCTTTCATGAGTTTCCACAGTTACTTCACGGTGCTAATTTCAAGCCCAAGAATTGAAGGACTGCAGGTCTACTGGTATTGAGTAATACCGGACAGAGTAGATCTCTCTGTAACCTTTTGGCCATCCTGGTAAGTGTTGTTGAATGCATGGCAACCATCAGGCTAGATGCTCATTTCAGTTACAGGCACTAAATGGAAACAAGTGCTGCTTACATTTGTGTCTTCTGTATGATAAAACTGCAAGTTTAGAAGTTGGCCTTAGGAACAGATTGTGTTAAGAGAGATTATGAAAATCTGCAGACATTAAAATTTGTGTCCAGGTGAAAGGTGTTGAAGGATAGATGTATGTTATGTGTTTCTCTATTTCTTGATAGTCGTTAATATTCAGTATGTATTAATGCTGATGCAGACATTGAAAAGTAAAATGGAAATATGGCTTAATAATTTTTCTTTGTACGATTATGTAAAAGATGAATGTGAGTTAATTATCAGAGACCTATTTACAGGCTGTACATGGGAGAGTTATAGTGGCAGGGAAAGCACTGTAGGTAGAGTTATTTTTATTCTGATTCCTTCAGTGATCATGACTTGGTGCCAACAACTAAATATATTGTTTAAGTTTTTTCAAAACAGGAAAAAAATATTTTTTCTATAGGGACATGAAAAAATGTAATATTAATTTCCTACTGTGTATTTTTAGTGGAAATGGTAAGGAGCTCTCAGTTTTATTATTTTGCTTAATAATAAAGGTTAATGCTAAAGGGAATGTTTTCCTTGAGATGCATTTGATAATTTTCCCTCTCTTACAAATAAAGAGATTTTAACGTTTTATTTTCTCCAGGGTTTTGCTCTTACAGTTTAGCTTCGTTTGCATTTGTGGAGGCTTAAGGGAGGTGTCACGACTTTCAGAACTGCTGAATATTCAAGACTTCTGGTGTAACCGGTGGCACTTGAAGGTGCAGCACGCTTTCGAAGGACAGACCACAGATCTGTACTTTTCACTTACAAGAATAGACAGCGCAGGCCTTATCTTGAACCGGATCCTGCAACTTCTGTTGATGCAAAATCCCTGTGGACGGTTGGCACCAGGCAGAGTCGGCCCATCTGGAGCAGGCACACCAGCCCCCCCCCGCCCCTCACCTGGGCCTGCTGGGTGGTGCTGGGCTTGGCCCGGGGGCCAGAACAAGCTCAGCTCTGTCTGCAGTAAGTGGTACTTGAAAAGCTCGTTTTTATCAGTGGTTTGAATTCCTTAATCTGGGACTGACAAGTGGTGATAAAATACGTCACTGGGTCTTTTGTAACACTCAAAGGAGAGTGCTGTTCTTCTGGAGTCTCTGGAAATACAGACACAGTGTTGCCAAGCTCAGGTCTTCAGAGTGGTGAAATCGGGAATCTTACAACGTCCCGAGGGAACAAGTTCTCTTACTCCTGGAAATACATTTGATATCGTGATTCCAGAGCCAGAGCATCAAAGAAAACACCCAATGTTATATAGTCTTGTGATGAAAACTGTAGGAGTTAGCAACACTGGCACACATGAAAACTTTTCTTTAAAGGTATAAATATCCATTGCATTAGCTGGCAAGTGATCTTCTGGTGATTCTTCAGTTATCGTCAAAAATGTGTTTGTTTTTTGTCAGCTCTCACTTAACACAAAAGATGACTTGATGAGTAAAGAAATAGAGTTTATAAACTTTGGTGTTATTGTTCGCTCATTGTCAGGTATATCAGAGTAAACAGGGTGTGAGCAGGCAGCATGTGAAACTAATGGTGTGCCTTCAGACGGCAGGCCTGTTTGGTGGTGGATTTCTTGTAAATAGGTCGTTGGATTTAAGTCATGGTTTGAACAGCTTTCTTCATAGACTATAGGACTGGAAAGCAGGGTCAGTGTAGAGTCCATCCTGTAGTTATTAAGGCAGATTGTTGAAAAATGCAAGCAGACATCTGCATCTGCTCTGCATATTAAAATGCAAAATAAAGCATCTCAAGTTCTCTGTGTCTTTTAGACAGCAAGTGTATATTTCTGAGAGGAAACTAAGAATAACTTTAAAAATTCAGGAGTGATAAGGCAGCATGAGAGGGGAATTGGGAAGAGCATGACTCTTGGGAAATAGTTTTTTACAATTCTTGAAGAATATGAAGAACAGTGACATCGCAGTTTGATTCTTGAACTTTATACAAGAAATTTAGGCTGTCATCAGCAATCAGACTCACTGGGAAAAGAAATATCATCTGCAGTGAAGCCTTTTATTTTTTTTTTAAAAAGTAATGGTTTTCAGAACTCATATCTGATTGTCAATCCTATTGTATTTGAAAGTAAGATCCAAAGCTACTGAATCAGGGCTGACCAAGAAAAAAAAATTTAAAAAGTGACAGTTGCTGTGAATAGGTTGAGGATATTTCCAGTCACCAGAACATCTAGCAATGACCCTATTTAAAAAATGTGCTAAAGAGCTGAAAATTGGTCCAGTAAATTTGCTGCAAGAACATTTACTGTCTGATGAATGAATTTGCAGCAGCCCTGTGCCCACACCAGCTAGGTGCTCTTGTAGAGCAAACTGACAAGGAGCAGCATTTTTAACCCTGTCTGTGTAGGCACTGGAGTGTAGAAACAGGAGGGGAGCATTGTCATGGCTCAGTGTGCAGAGGTTTACCAGTTGGTGCTTGGTGATTTTGTGCAGAGGCACTATGGCCTTGCCAGAACAGGGCTCTGCCAGAGTGTTTTCAGGGTCTTGTAATAAACTCACTCGTCTGATGTATGCTCACTGTTGTTCTACCTTACCTACATATATGTAGCTTGCACGAAGTATTGCTTACTGTTCCTATGGTATATTCCAGGAAATGTACCCATTTACTTGGGTATCTCTGTATGGAAAGTGAAAATGAGTATAAAAACTGTAAACAGAAATATTATCTAGTGATGTTCACTAATGAATCAGACAGGTTTATGGATGTTAGGGATATTAAGAATTTGCATCCAATTTCAAAACCAGAATATAGCTACCAGGTAAAGTGCGTAAGTGAAATTGATGCTAAGCGGTATCTCTCTTCCTTACAGAAAGACCAAATATTTGGTAATTACTTGTCATGAAAAAAACCCTGCTTCTTCAGTTCATACAGAAACCATATTGGCAGCCAATCATTTCAGCGTATGAACACTTTTGAAATAAAGTCAGTGGGAATGAATTTCCTACTGGAATTCACAGTAGTTAGAAGGTATTATTCAGCCCAGTCTCACATAGCTAATTTGCAGCTCTGAAATTCCTTGCTTAAGAGAAATAATAATACTGTAATTTTCAAGGTTTGAAAGGAGGGGCGGAAGCTGTAGACCCTCACTGCAGACTCAAGACTACAGAAGAAAGTTCCCATTGCCTTTAATAGGTTGTAAGATCCGTGAGAGTGGCAGAAACCTGTGGGGATCCTGCACGTGGCATGATGAACCTTCAGAGCAGCTCTCAGTTATGAAAGCCTGGCTTGAAGATGTGCTGGGGAGAGGTGTGTGAAAATTGTGTCACAGCCAGGGGCTGGCCATACTATTCCTGGAGATCAGTAGGACGCAAAGACGCATTGTTCATGGCTTCTTTCCCTTCTTTATTTCCCATACAGTGGTGTTTTGGGAAGCAATAGTTAAGGACAGAGCCTGGCAGCTCTGTGTCAACATCAGACAACTCTCTTTCTGAAAAAGTCTTGTTGCAGCTCATCTGCAGAGATCTGTGTCCAGTTCATCCTCAGAGATGGGATGACAGCACTGAAAGGGTCTGAACCAGAAAAACTTCTATTAGCTGGCCAAAAAGATGCTGTTCATGCTTGCTGTTCAAAAGCAGAAATAATTCTTTATCATGAAACAAGGAGGGATAAGGAAATACTTCCTAGCTTTGGGGTTTTTTTTTCAACTTCCTTTAATTTTAGAACATGTTTTTTATTCTTGTTACTCATTGCACATAGAATATACTAAACTGCCAGAGTTAATATGAAAACTAATTACAGTAGACCTCAGCATTTTTGCATGCCTTACGCAGTACAACACAGGCACTCCAGAGGAGTGAATTCTCCATTGATAGGGCTGGAGCCATCTTGTACCAGGGTAAACAGAGACTCCAGACGTGTCTGGCTGGAAATGATGGGAAGAGTTACCCCACATCAGGCAGTTGTTTGTATTAGCTTTATTCTTATCAGAGAATTCAACAACAGTTACTTGAGAAAAGGTATTTTTATTTTATTTGTTCAGTGAGCTCTTGTAGTTTATAGTCAAAAAACATCTCAGAAAGGAGCAAGGGAAACAAACACCTTGTGTGTGCAGATGTCATGCGGGTAGGGAATTAGGAGAACTTGCAACATGCTGCTGGAAGGATTGAGGTGGGAAGTGGGTTCGTGTGTGAAGGAATAGTTCAATGCGTGTCAAAGTCCTGCAGTCTTACTTGCCTCAGCTAAATTTTTAAATAACAGGAACAAGGGAGGTGAAATATCCTGTGCTCTTACTTGAAATGCCTTTGCTGCTTTCATTATTTCCTGTAGTAATGCACAGGATATCCAGCTGATTAGCCACAGCAGGCAATGTGATCTTCACAACATCTACAGGAACCTTCTAGGATGTAATCTCTTGCTGAACCTGCAGAATAAACTTTTACAACTTGCTAGCCATGCCTAATATTACTACTACATATAAAGGTTTTGGAGGAACTGAACACAGATAAGGATGTCAAAGATCTGGTCAGGATCTAGGATAAAGTCTTTACCATTTTTTTGCCAACCAAACTTTTTCCAGTCTCTTCTTTCCTTTGTGTCTTTTATCTTCTCATTTCTTCTTTTCTGTATGTCACCATGTCCTTATTCTCCAGGATATAGATAGGTAAGACTCATTATTTACAACTATGCTTTAATTAATGTGCATTGATCCTTGTATGAGTGATCTTATTCCGAAGTGGACTTACTGCAGCTTAACTCTGCATGCTTTGGAAGATTAGTATGTTTTAAGAATTAACTTCGAATTCACATCTCTCTTCAATTGTCTTGACTTTCCTCAGGATCCCAGTATTGACAAGCTCCTAATCTTTACTGCAGTTCAACCAAATACTTTCTTCCTCTGAAGGATTCATATTTCAAGCCTTTCGCCTTTCTTCTCTGTAATTGCAGCTGCCTTTCTCTCTACATCTTGACTGCAGTGGTGGCTGCTCCTCCATATTCTTCTTTCTTTTGTTTAGTGTCTGACTCTTCACCTCTTGTTTGTTTGTCCTTGTCTGCCAGTACATGACAACATCTCAGGAGGTCTGATCTTCAGGCTCTTTGATCTGTTGTACCCTCAATACTTGAAGAAAACCTGAATCATCTGAGATTTAGGAGATCCATGAGAAGCAGACAGCTTTGTATTTGCTGATTCCCACATAATATTAATAAACATACTTTCTTTGTAAATAGTGCGCCTCGCATAGAGATGAAGCATTATTTAAGAAAATATGAAGAAAATGTGGATGGGGATCAGTATTTGAGCTGGAGTTCCAGTTGCAGCTGGGTCTTAATTTTTCCCCAGACAAAAGCAACTACTGCTAACTCGACGAAAAATTTAATGTTGTATTGAAGGACAAGACTTGTGGTCATTTTTCTGTATCATTGAAAATAGTTTGACTAATATATAACCTGCTAATGTGAACAGAATCATCACTAGCAGAGCTGTTTTGGTAGTTAAATCATTTTTAATAATGCCTGTTCTTGCAGTAATAGTGTTAACTATGGTGTGTGCTTGGGAGAGAAACCAGTGATCTTCAGGTGTGTCTTCATGATTAGGTGGAAAACATGTACCCTTTTAAGATTTTGTTTAGGTTATTAACCTTTATGTACAAAATAGACAGAAATATCCACCAGCACCTCTCCATCTTAAAAGAATGGGTGCTTTGCTGTTCTTAATCCTAATAAAAAATGGGTTCTTTCCTGTTAGTGTCAGAGTGAGCGTGAGCCTCACAGCAAGAGAGGAATACTTGCTCTTGTGAGGTCAGTGGAAAAACTCTCACTGTGATTTTGTTCCTGGTTCTTGCCAGTCTGTTCTGAACATGTGTGGATTTATCCGGGGATAAAACAGCTGGGGTGCCCATCATTACTCCCTGTCAGAGTGGTCTGTGCTCTCAGCCCTCTGAACTGGCAGCAGGCAGAGCTGCCTCTGGTGCAGATCCATCTCTTCTTGCTCGTGTCCAGATCAAGGCTGCTTTCTCTCCCGTTCTGAAAGCTGGAATTCAGAAGTAGTACTAGTGCACAAATGGGGTGTGTGTATCTAAGAGCAGTATATACCGCTTCCCAATTCAGAAAGTCTGTAGTAGTTTAAACATTTTTATGTTAACTCAGGTGTGTATATAGCTTGCAGTTTGTTCTGTTGATTTTAATGATGGACAACAGTGAAAGTAGACATGGGGGTAACCCTTCAATTGAAAATAAATTCTCAAAAGGGAGAGAGAAATGGATGATGAGGAGAACAGGAAGAATCAGATCACCTTTCATGCCCCAGGTTCAGCTTGCAAATGGATCCCAGAAGCAGTCCAGCTGGAATCCCTAGTGACTGGGGTTGTTTCAATGCATTAACAAGGAGTGTATCCAAGATACAGTTGCTCAGGTCTGGCCAGAAAAAAATAATGAGCACACCCTCTGGTACTCTTTAAAGTTGCGCCAGTTGCAGCTGGCACTTACTCAAACCTGTCATCACCTTCACTGCCTTCGAAAGAATGTTTTAGTAAAAGGTGAAGGCATATGCTTTTCCCCTTGTTTTCATCTGCACAACTTTTTATAATCTTCAAGTAAATAAAAATGCCAGTTAGGCTCAAACAGGTCTCTAGTCACAATGCTGGGATTTATGGAAACCCAGATTTATTAGCTTGTTTTAACATGTTGATTATTCATAACAAGCAGAGTCAACAAATGTGAGTGCAGAAAGTCTTGAGACAGGAGCGTCTTAACTGGATAACTTTTTAAGAGCAAAGAAAGAAGTTCAAAACTTGTCAGAAAAAAAAAAAAAAAAAAAAGAGTATTCTGAAAGTTCCTTGACATGGGAAATGTCTTGAACTTCATGTGTGTGATTCTTGAAAAAAAAAAAAAAAAGAATTCTTTATACTTGAATTTATGTATTATTCTTAGTCCTTTGTAAACCAGGCTTTCCAGTTCATTAGGCAAAGAGAAAAACAGCAAATGAATAGGAGTGTGAGGGCAATAGACAATGTGCATTATATTCATTATTTATTATTTCTGGGGAAAAACCCCCAAAGCTGGCTTAGCAAAACACCATGTTATTAAGCACTGCAAAGGCTAAAAATGTACACTTTCTAATGAGAACCATGGAGGTTAGCTATGCATTGAATTCTAGGAAAAAGCATGTTGTACCTCATTTTGCACTCACAGCAGAGGAAGTCAGGAATTATACCACTGATGCCAATACCATTGTTGAGTATAAATCAACCTGGTGGCAGTTAGGTAAGAATCTTTTATTTCAGTGGGAACCTAACGTGGAATTTTCCTGCAGAGCAGAATTTAAACAGTGAGAGTTCCTGCATAGTTTTCACTACTGCTATCATGATATTCTTTCCTGGGACTAGCAGGATTCATATTTTTCAGTAAATTGAAGCTGAAATTGCTTTGTTTTGTTCAACTAAAAGGAGCACCATGTAGGTGAACAAATGTCTGTGAGGGCTGAGGTTGTCCTCAGAGCCTCTGAGCCTTCAGAAGTGCTTTCTGCAGTCTGCCAGCATAGGGTCTGCTGTGCATTTTTGAATGCTCTTTTTGTGTTTGAAGGGATTTTATGAAATCTGGCAGAGTAAAATAACTCTCTGAAATAAGAGAGCACTAATTTAGTAATGGTGGTTACAGAAAGCAAAAAAACATGTGAACAAGACCGTGATACAGCTATGCAGGAGAATTCCCATGTGGATAAATCAGCCTTCTTTAAGGCTTACAGAACTTAGAGCTTTTTCCTGTCCTAGATAGCCAGCCGTGTGTAAGATAGCAGCAAGTGTGATAGAATTACTACAGTGTTTGAACCTGTAATGACAATAGTGTGTTAAGTTCTGGCAGACAAAAGTTATGTGGGTGGACTATCATTGTCAGTATGTAATCATTAACCCTTTCCTGTGTCCATGGCAATCTCCTCCTTAGCAGTTACTTCAACTGTATTTTTAGTACGCCATCTTGTATGATTTATTCATTCAGAACATCATGGCTTTCAAATGGAATCTCTCTGCAGTTGTTCTTTTTCTTCTCAAAATGGATACCTTGTTTTTAGAAGACTGATACATGGAAGGACTGCATTGTCTGGTTTCACATCCACCAAGTTCAGGATTTTTAGGCTAAGCTGATTCCAATTAACTAGTAATTTGCTTCAGCAAGGCAGCATGTAATTCAAGCTTTCCTTTACTGCTGGGCTTTTTCTCGCTGCACCCTGCACCTGCCCCCCATCCCCAAATCTGTGCAAGAGTTCACTGGGATATTCAGGCTTCAGCCCATATGGCACAAAACCAATTGTTGACCTTCAAACACTTTGTCATCTTTTAGAGAGCTCTATAGAGAGCTTTTGCAGCAGGGATGAGAGAACTGAATTTTTATGTTACTGTCGGTATAGCTTATTTTAATTCCTGTAGTTTACAATGAAAACTCTGACAGTGACTCAACTTTGCTAGTAGAAATTTATTTGGAAAGAGTTTTTGGCCTCGATTTAGAGACAGAGCAATAAAGTGTAGCCCAAGGGCTAAGGGAGATTAAAATTAAGCAGGGAACGGGAGAATTGTGCCAACTAGGGAAAGGGGGAATTTCCAGGGAACAATAACATTACCGTACACTTGCCTAGCATCCTTTATTTGATCATCTTGAAGCGCATTATGAGAATTAATGGACCCTCAAAACTTCTTCCTTGTGAGTCAGGTACTGCATTATGATAGTGATTTGCAGATGAATAAACAAAGGCCTCATGCGGTCCTGGGACTCTCAGTAAAGTCATAAAGTCTCAAGAGAAGATTGGGAGGGGGCAGCAAAGATGAGCTAACACACAGTGGGCTGGTATCTGCCGGTGAAACACCCATACAGCACTCAGCCTTAATTCAGTGTGGCTGCCTGTCACACCTCTTCTGGAGAGAATTGGCTTTGAATGTTAAGAGAAGGCCGTTAAAGAACCACCCAAAAAAGAACAAATTTGGAGGCCTGGTGTTTTGGTTGGCTACTAGCTGGACACTTTGAACTGCCACTCCAGTCCTGCTCTGCCTTTCTCTCCCTTCTTTGTTTCTCTTGTTCCTGCAGTGCAATTCAAATGAGTTAGCACTGGCTTAACTGTCTCTGCTAGCAGAGGGCTGGACTCAGCAGTCTAAAGGGAATTTCCCACCTCTCATTTATTTGGCTATGATTTATGCTTTGGGGAGAAAAGATTGGGAGCTGGGGAAAATCATATGTTTCCCATCCTTTAAAAAATAAGCTGCAAGACCACCAATTGGTAACAGCTTTCTATCTCCTGCATTTGCCTCTGCTGGGGAGCATGACTAGTGAGGAGGAAAGGGTCTACTTAGACCTCATCATGACGAGGAGGCTTGAGTTGCATTGCGACCAAGTGCTTGATCCCTGCATGGCAAAATACATACTGTCTAATTGACATGAAAGCAGCTTCTGACTTGGTATTTAGAATGTAACAGAGCTCCTAGCGCAGGCTTGGTTTCCAGAATAAAGCACATTCTTTTCTACCATGCATGTTAATGCATTGTCCTTCTTCCTTCTCCTAATAGCCCGTGAGATTTGAACTTGGAGTCAGCAAAGTAGGGGCTTTGTGAAGCACAAAAGAACACCAGGTTTTTATCACACCATGGCTGTATAAAGAGCTGTTCAACCATTCAGTTGCTGCTTGTATTGTGCAGCTGTTATTCTGCTGCTGAGAACATCTTGCTGTCGACACTGAAGTAGTACCTGCAGGAAACACTGGCACACTGAGCTTTTCAGGAGGATCTGGGCTTGGGGGTTTGCCAGATCTCTGCATGGAGAGCTGAGTATTTTTTCCCCCTGCGCCTTTCTCATTCTAAAATTCCTGTAAATAAGTAACAAATTTTTGTCCACCCGCCAGCATCTGTTCTGGGATTTTTGCATGATGATGTCTTCCTGATGTGATGAAGGTCCATGTTTCTTGTCTTCCAAATCCACCTCTCCAAAGCTGACAGTGGGGCTGTGATGGGCTATGGCAGCACTCTGCCACTTGGGTCCCTGCTGGGGGGATGCGGCTTTCTCACACAACGGCCCTTTCTTCACCAAACTGATGGTCATTATCTAGTCAGCCTCATCTGTTTAAAGTCAACCAAGCAGGCACCCCAGTGCTGGTGGAGAGGGTGCTTTGTTTGCTTACGAGTTAACAGGAAATTCAACTGTTTCCAGTTAAGCACAAACAACTGTGTGAGGACAGAGTGAAGGAAGTGTCTGAAATCAACAGAAGGGAGGGTGGTCAGAGACAAGCTCAGCCTCATTCAGCCTCCAGGGCTAAATTTGGCTCTGTGCAACTGTGGGTACAATTCCCACTGTAGTTGAGGGCTGAAATTCTTCTGAGCAATTAATGCAAATGGATATATTTTTAGCCTGGCATCCTAAAGGAGCAAGACTTGTGTGATTGTATTGTCTGTATATGCGGTTGTCAGTTCCCAGTACCTTGTGAGTTTTGGGGTTGACTTAGCCCAGGCTGCAAGACAGTGGTTTTCCAGGGTCCCTCCTGAAACCAGGTAAGCAGGTGAAAGAGTGTGGCTTCAGAGAGGTGACGGGCATGCAGGGAACTCTGTCCTTTTAAAGACATCAGCATCAGGGCACAAATTCCTAACCACCAGGCTTCACTGGTTCCAGTACTTATTTAGTAGTAATGTTTCCATATAAATAAACAGAAACATTCCTGCTGTAGGTTTGTGTGAGGCTGAATTTGGTATGTTGCATTTCGCAGTGCCCGACACATCCTATAACATAAACTAGCAGACTAGCTAGTGCAGAACATTAATTTCGTAAGGTCTGACTTGCTGGCTACACTCCCATTGACTTTATTAAATTAAATGGCAGTTTTGTCTGCCTACGTTTTTTCAGGATCCAGACCCACAGTTTGCATATTTTTAACAGTTTGAAAGTATAACAGTTCAGGGCTTCTGATCTTTGCCGTATGGGATGCTAACCTCCTGCGACTTGTGCGGGAGATGCAACCCCATTAAAATAAGACAGTATTAGGAAAAAAAAAAAATGCATGGAAAAATGCATGGAAATCAATGAATGGCTGTATGCAAGGAACAGCAATGTGTTGGGTAACAGCATGGCAGGCTGGTAAGTGATATTCCAATGTCAAATATCTATTGTATGTGCTCAGAACCTGAATGTTCTTATCTTAAATATTTGTGATTTGTTTGTTGCTTTCTCATTTTTTTTGTGGTTGTTTTTGAGAGGAAGAATGCTGAGAGCACATCACCTGTCTTTCTGGCTGGATCCTTTAAATCCATTGGGATTCTTTCCACTGACTTTACTGAGAGCTAAACGGATGCCTCATTTAAAAAAATTAACCTAATCTTTCTTTTACTTTGGAGTGGTGTAGAAAACGTTTTAAACCCTTGAAAGTACAATTTCAGGCTGTAAAATGGAGCACTATAGATCCCCTTCTCATGTGGAATTGATTTGATGTCTGGGTCTGCCAAATTCCAGTCCAATACAAATTGCAACAGCTGAATTACAATTTTTAAATCAACCCTGAAGATGAGGGATTTATAATGGTTTCATGGGAAGGATGTTTATCTTTGCAGCTGTATGAAAATAGAGGTCTATTCCATTTAGATTTATCTATGCAACTCCCATGAGGCAAGTTAGGTACATGTTGTGTTGGGCTTTCTGTATATATCCTTGCTCCCTCTTATTTCTTTCAGATTCCCTTCCCACTGCCCGTGCTTCTCCCCCAACTCTGTCCTTCCCATCTTGCTATTCTTTCATTCCACCTTGAGGCGTAGAAGTCTTTTCCCCTCCTTGTGGGCCATTTGTCAGTCCTCTCCGATGCAACCACTGACTGAGGTGTACGATAGTGCTCTGCAGGAGGACATTTTCCTGTGCTTTTATAACAAGTCCCTGTGCTGCAGGCAACAGACACGATTACTGTATAAATCAAGGCACATGTGGATACACACAGGGAGCTGGGCCCAGACTCCAAATCCTTCATCTCTGAAACATAAGGACAGTTCTCATGCACAGACAAAATTCCCTTGGCTCGATAAGTCTCCAGGTTTTTTCAGTTTGGATCTCTTACAAGAGTGCTGTTTGGTGGACCACCTGCCTTCCCACCCATGATCTAAAATGCATCACTGAGACAACTACAGTGATTGCTAACATGGAAGAGTGCATTTAAGAAAGTATTTAATGTATTTTAAGGTATTTAGATGACTTGTGACCAGAGAGGTGCTGACAGAACTGATAGAGAATTGTCTTTTCATCCAGTAGTGACCCACGGGACACAGACTGTGAAACTATGTTCGAATGTAGCCATAGTATTGGGACCTGCAGTCTTGCTGTGAGCCAGCTGCTGGGAGGGCGGCATCATTCCCTTCTTTAATACACGGCATCAGCTGACACACAGAGGACTTCATTGTGTCCTTCCCTCTCCTTGAATTATTTCTGTAAGATTAAAAATTTGATGAGTTAGTAAGGGAACAAAATAACACACACCCATGAGACCCAATTTCCAAGCACGGACTCTAAATAAAGAGTGATATGCAACGGTAGCTTTAACGATGTATTTTCTTACTCCTTCAATTCCTTCCAGCCAGCTGATGTCTTTCTTTTATTTCCATTTTCTTAGGAATCTCCTCTGAATCATTTTCCTTTCTTCTCCGTTTGTCTGTAATTGCCTTCCCTCAGTTCTAAAGATTCCTTTACACATATCTGCATCTGTCCCTCTGCTTCAGTCTTTTTACAGCTATATTAATTTTGAAATGTCCTTCTCATCTTTGTATTTTTTGCTCACTCTCCTGCTTGCCAGTCATTTCTCTCCCTCCATGCCCAGATACCATGACATCTCTCCCTCCCTAGCCCACTTCATCTGTTTGAGCCTCCAGCTTCCCAGTTTTCACATTCTTTGTTTTCTGCTTCTCAGTACATGTACGTGAGTCTGCTTCCTTTTTTTTTCCCACTTTAGCCTTGCTCTTCCCCACTTCTTTTCTAGGTTCTTTCCATCAACTGTGTGTAAATATAACTGTACCTTCTTCCATTTCTGTTCCTTAGTGTGGGAAATCTTTGTAGGAATCTGAGAGTAGGATTTCATCTCAAGTATAAAATACATTTTGGAAGTTGTGGTGGTGATTCATACCACCTTCTCACATTAGGCCCACTCCGTGTTTAGCTAGGAGTCCTAACAAATCCCTGGCACTGGAGGAACTTGGACACTGGTTCTTCCTTTGATGGATGTTACTGGATCAGTACTGCCTTGAAAGCATCGTAGTATGAGAACAGATTAAGACACCAACCATACAGCAGTAGGCTGTGGAGAGACGCAGGCAGCATCAGCACAAAGGGTTGTTGGAACTTGGTAACACTGCATCATCTTTCTGCATCTTCACATATGCTTGGGTATATTCATAACTCTTCAGTGTCAGTCTTCACAGTAGTTTCCACAAGGCCTAAAACATAGTCCATGTAGGAGCACTGCTTGAATTTTATCTCTCACTGTATCTTCCACTTGATGCTGTAATGGCTTGTACAAATGCCTTACTACCTGCTTCTGCAACTGCTCCCCATAGTGAAGTCAATGGGATTTCTACATGCAGAATGAATGCCAAACTGCACTACTTTAGAGTATAAAACCTTCCCAGGAGTAGGGAGCGCATCTCTGTGTCTGTGCAGTGCCGAGCACACAGCTGGTGCTCAATAAATAATATATGTATAGGCTTGGTAAGGAGTGACTGTTCGTCTAGTGCAGCTGAGGTGAAACATCTTCTTGTAATAAGAGGCAATACATTATCACTTTTACTGGTCTATTTTATAATTTAGGCTTTAAATGGTGAAAGTATATTAGCCAGCTAGTTCAGGGGAAGCTCATTTACACCACCTTCACACAACATGTCCCATGTTTCAAATGACAGGAAGGATAGCTAGTTCTCTACAGCCGAATGCATAGTGATTAAACTGTCTGGGCACCAGCAGTAGGCAGCCATCAAACAGATCATTATTAAGATGGCTATAATTACAGAGTCAAAGCAGCCCCTTGCAGCGCACTGGTAATCTGCTTTGGAAACTGGGGGCACAAAGGCATATCTCCTTTATATGCCGAGGCCCAAGCTGTGCAAAGTAGCTGCAGATTTTTATGTTACGTCAGTTGTGTCTTAAGCTGTTAACTGCCTCTGTCAGCTGTTTGGGAACTGGCCTGTTTTCCTTGCCAGGGAGATCCGAGATAGAAGTAGGTGCTGAGTAAAAGGCTGGTTTAAAAAAAAAAAAAAAAAAAAAAAAAAAAAAGTATAGCTATGACACCTCCACAAGAGCTTTCATGGTATTGCTTTAGTCATTAGCTGAGTGGATACTTGAGCTTAATCAGTATCAAAGGGACATACACAAAGTCATCTATTTCATTAAGCTAATTTGCATGACTCGGCTTACCAAGAATCAAATTTTCATGTATTGTCCATCTTGCTGTCAGCAAAATAAGGGGAGGGGAAGGAGTAAATGGTAAGCAATGCAAGACTGCGATGTGGTGGTGTTATTCCTTTTTTCAGTGATAGCTGCTAGTCTCTCAGGAGCCTTCATTGCTTTTGGATACCAAAGATACAGACTAGGAAGCTTTATAAAGTTTATTTTTAGAGACTTCTACTTAGAAATCAAACTTACAGAGCTTTATTAAGTGCAAGACCTTCAAAGCAGTGCAGAGTTAGGCTTTCAGCCACTGCTGTGGTTGAAGAGGAAGGTAAGTGTTGGTTTGGGAGGAAGTGATGGGTAGATTGGAGTAGTTAGCTAAAATAGACTTTTAGTCTCCTCTGGTCCCCAAGAGACATCAATGAAGTGTTTTGTGTGTAGCTTCACACAACATTGCAGTCCAAAGGGAATTGCTGCTGCTGTTTATATCGTACCAGATCTCTCTTGGCTTTAACAGAAAGCTGTAATGTGCTGAGATGGCTGTTCTTCCTCGATTTTGTCCGTGGTGCTCATGACATAGTCATCCTTCAGTACTGAATTTTTGTCTTTCTTTCCTTCTTTAAAAAGAAAGGTAATATTTGATATCTTCCATTTCATTACATCTAGAATTGAAATTTAATGACTGTGGAGTGAAACCATATTCTTTTGGTTGTATCATCTGGTAACTGCATGTTAAACCTTCAATGAGTCCAAGACGTTGTGGCAGAAGTATGTCTTTAAGTGTGAATTTGTTGTGATGATTAGATTATTCTGTCCAGCTGTTAGAGTCTAATAATTAAACGTAATTTAACTTGATTGATTAGACAGAATGAAGGAAAACTTACATGAGACAACTGGAAAAATGTGGGGCATCGTTTCTCTTCTTACTGAACCAAAACGGAATGGTGAATTCTGCATTCCATTCCCAGAACCTGCCCAGGGCTTTTCAAACATTAGTGTTTCTAAAGTCTGATGTTTAGCAAAAAGATTTGATAACACCTTCTGTTATTTGAGTGCCTTTTCTAGGTATAGCTAGAAGAAAATGTAACTCTCACTGACCACTTGGTAATGATAGAAAAGCTAAACACGTGCATGATTTTGAATTGAATATTTCCAGTGAGATGAATCATCATCTCTGTGGTCCTTGAACTGCTAAACAGTGCTTTGAAGCCATGTCCCTGCTGAAACAGAAACTGCAAGCAATAACTCATCTGTCTTGGGGAACACATCCCATGCGTGTAACTCTGTGCGTGATTTAATTTTTAAGGACTTGGTGCTGGACTGGAGGTCAGCAATTTAATGCATTAGAGCCCAATACGTTGATCTGAGCAGTTTGGGATGTTAGAAGTACATTATTATGGATGCTGTTATGCTGTGAAAATGTTGTCAATATTTTACAGTTTAGTAATTAAAATGTTTGCTTAGAGAAAGAACAGGGCCAAAGAAGACTTGTGTCTTTGAATCAAGAGAACTGTGTGTGGGAACAGTTTTTCTTGTACCAGTAAAAATCAAAAAAACCTCCTCTGTCCATGTAGGTATGTGTTGTCTATGTAGATTGTAAACTTTTCAGGACAAGGCCTTTTTTTTCTTAAAAATTGCATAGAACCTAGCATTCTTGGGGTAAAATACAACGTTAGGAAAGAATAACGAAAAGAACCTCCACTGCAGTAGTATCTTCAGCTGGTGAAGATACTTTTTTTTTTTTCTTTCTTCCTGTTGGTAGAACTGCTTTAATCCCAAGCAGTATTTTGGCATACAGTTTGTACCCCAAACTTTATTATTGCACCAGTGACAGACAGAAAGTAGGTTATGGTCTTGTAGCTTACAGTTGGGTCCAGCTAGCAGTAGAAGTGATAGCGTGGACAAGACTGCGTAATGCACTACTTTGTTCAGCTGATGGTTCAACATTGGTTGATTGTAGATGATGTGTGGTTGGTTTGTGACAAAGCAGCAATCAGTAATCAAATTGCTATTGTAGGAAATCATCATTTCATGTATTGTATAGGTTTGTGGAGTCAAAGAGAAAAGGGTATGAGAAGGAAGAAAGGTGGAAGACTGCTTGCTGCTGAATAACCTCAAAGGAGAGGTTTCTTATCCTTGCATTCAAAACTGTTACCTCTGAAGTCGTATCTGGTTTTGCGAATTAGAGCTGCTTTATTTCAGGCCTGTCATAAAAGAGAGGATACCTTTTGTCTGTGTTTACATTAGAAATACCTTGAAAGCAGCATACTGGAAATGAAAGTTTCTTACAGAGATTGTGTGTGTTGGTTCATGCAGTACAATTAATACTACTTGAGAGAGATCTAGGTAGAAGGACCCTGTGGAGGTTGTGTGGCTTAGCATTTTTGTCCTAATGTTTGACCTTGTGTATTTCTAAGCATGCCTAGCAAGAGAAGAGACTGAAGTAGAAGTTATGATGAAAAGATTTCTGTCCTCATTTGCGTTTCCAGTCAGGCAGAATTCTTCTGGATGACTGTCCCACCCCTGGGGAATGCACAGCAGGGCAATGCACTTCATTCCTGGCAGACAGAAACATTTACCTTTGGCAGGTCAGGGGAAAGGAGGGTGCCTAGCTCTGTTGACTGAGAAAAAGCACAGCAGTTGATCTGTCTCCATGATGGAAGAAGAAGGAAAATGCTTGGTGAGATTCAGGAGGAAGCAGCTTGCTCTCCATCTTCTTCATCGTCCAGCCCCTGGGAGAAAGCTTCCACATCTCTCTATCCCAGTTTCTTCATATAGCACCCGCCTTCAGAGCTTACTGGCATTCAGCTAAGGGAAATAATGTCACAAGTCAGCTTTATTAAAATGTACATTAAGAGGTATATTCCAAGTTTAGTCATCCTTTGATCATCAAAGCTGTTTTTTTATTTATGTGAAGTGCTAGCGATCTTCTTAAAGCTGTCCAAAAAAGGAGGGAAGATACCATCTGTCCCCACGAGCTTGCAGCAGAAATAACATTCTCAGCTTTTGGGGAACGTAAGGGGGTGTGTGAGTAAGGGGAGTAATCTGTTCTGGTGTAAGGAAAGCCAAATCTGTTCTTGTGTGAGGAAAGCCAAGTCCTTTTATGAGAGATAGTCCCAGTATGTAAGTGCCGGGAAGGGATTGTGGGGAGCTCCTTAGGATTCAGAAGGGAAGCGTGCATGCATTTCTCACAGCCTGTATTAGGGAGGCATCAGAGTTTTAAGTCACAAACCAATCCTGTTCCATATAAAAATGAAATTGTTGAGCATCACTGGTTTGCAACTTTGTCTTGCTAATCATAGGTTAGTGTTTCCCCTCCTGGCTGCATGCTCCTCCATGCGGACCCCGTGCAGGTTGTTTCTTACTGTCCGGGCCAGTAAGTAATGCTTTTAGGACATCTGGGAAAAGAAGCATGGTAGTTTGCTCAGGGAGAAAAAAAATGGTTTCTAGCTCTGAATTAAGGAGGGGAGTTGTGATAGGCACTGGTATTCAGTGAGGTAATTGTAAACTATCAGTGAATCTCCACCATTTTGCCCCTGTTTTTTAGATATGTGAGAACATACTCAATATTAACTTTTATGATTTTTTTTTTTTAATAAAATTGTTCTTCAGCATGTTCTGAGAGCTTTGTTCTGTGGCTAGACATGTTTCTCACTCCAAGTGCAGGAAGCATAGCTTACTGGTAAATGAACTAAATAAAGGTCTTCTTTCTGGAAGTTTCGTGAGAGTGTGGATAAGATCTAGGCTGTTTGTCCCACTGAGGTACCTCTGTGACTGGTGTCTAGGAAAAGCTATTGTTGACAACCCTGAAGTAAAGCAGATGTCAGGTAACAGAGTCCCTCAGAGCTTCCAGAAAAGATTTTGTAGGTTAAGTTTTCTTTCAAAGTTACATTTTTCTGTCAGAAGAGGGGAAATGCCTGAAGGGATGTCCTTCAGATCGCTTTGTTGCTGCAAGTCACTGAGAGAAGTCTTATTCCAAAAAGCATTTTCACTGAGCCATCACAGACCATCTTATAAGTAGTATTGGTCCCATTGTTCAGAATACCAGAAATTATCAATATATATAGTCACAGACACTGCAAAATTGACTTTTTCACAAGCACAGGTTGAATATAGGGCATGCATGTGCAAAGAATACTTTCTTAGTTAAAGCTGATGTAGTGATGTTTACTACAGAAGAATAATGCCCATGAGATTTTGTTTTGAATTGCTCACAGGAAATTTTAACAAGAAATACACTGTGAAATATGACCAAGAGCATCTAATTTTCTTACTCTAAGAAAGCGAGAATTCAAACCAAAAAAAGAATTTCTTCTTTAAGAGATAACCTTTTAAAAAGATATAACCTCAAATGTCACTGGAAATTTGGATGTGGTATTTCTATTTCCTCGCATTAGATAGGAGACTTTGCCCAAAGCCATATAAAGTTAGCAGAATATAACTGAGTCTTTATGTAAAGATGTGTAGTCTTATGAGGATGGAAGTATTAAATATATGCAGTTCTCTATAATTGGAAGGCTTATAAATAGGTACAGCAGCATCCCCCTTGAGCTGATGCAGATGGTATAAGCTGTAGAGCATCTCTAAGTCTTTCTGAAGTCCAGTGGGAATCAGTACTTCAAAATCTAGCAGACGTCAGTGTCAGCATTTCCACTGGCATAAATAAAAACAAGCCCTTAGTTGTAACTGTTAACTGTGTGTCTGTGCTGCAAACTGGAGAGTCACTCCTCTGTGGTTCAAGGAAGCATAATCTGTGAGACATCATTTATACACGTAGGCAAGACTTGACATGGGGTTGCCAGATTGGACTACAGTTGAGAACGTCACGCCTTGATGCCAACCTGGGTCTCTTCAAGCTTTTTGAGAGAGTTCACCACAGTCCGTGCATATAGCCTTCAGTCTCATTAAAAAGTAATTTGATTTTCTCGTCTAATATCTTCTGTGCTTTTTTTCCTCTTCTATCTGCTAAGAGGAATTTGGGTCTTGGCTTTAGATCAGCTCCTGGCAGCTGATCAGCTGAATGTCCACATTATTGAGGCCAACCCAAAGTTAGAAAAAACTCTCTCTGCAGCATTTGATATAAATCACATAAGCAGCAGAACTGCGGAGTAAGAAATAACGGCAGCAGTTTGCTAGCTACGCTGTCGTCTTCCCTGCTCCTGCACAGGAATTTCTGTTCTGTCAGGCAAGCTAGGAAGGATTCATTTGTGTTCAGAAACACCTGGCAGACTTGTAAAAAAGCCATAACTGTGTGTGCCTACTCATCAAGCAATCTTGCTGAATTCACACAGATGTACTCAGCTAATGAAGCACTGCTTTTCCTGCATCCCCCACCTTTAAGGAGTGAAGCTTCAGAGGGTGGGGAGGAAGAGGAGGAGGTTTGGAAATAGGTCTTTGGTTGTCTGAGAAAGCCTTAGTATTTTGGTTAGAGGCAAACTATCTTCAGTGAACCCCAGAGCAAGCGTCTTCCCGTCCTGGTGCTTGTGGATGTTAATTCATTGCTGGGATGATGCCTGCGTTCTGTCTGTCGCACACAGCGTGGTTTATTTCAACTCCACAAAATTAACTGGAATATTAGTAACGATGTTTTGAGCATCAGTCATTAGCTGTGTGCTGGTGCTGTGAAAATGACTCCTCTTCCCATATTTTATTTGCAGTTGGAACCTGAATGCAGCCAGTCGTTCCTAAAATAGCCATAGGAAGCACGAGCTATATAGAAACGTCTTTGTCTCGCTGCAGGACTTTGGGCTGCATAGCTGAGCCTGCCCTAGTGCAGGACCTGGAAACAGGCTGCTGTCTCATCTGGGTGACAGTCTGGATTGTCCTTTGCAAAACCCTGCACGTGACATCGGGAAGGCAGAGGATATTTCCCGCAGAATAAGAGAATGACTTTGCCTTGCTCTACCAATGAGCTGGAGAATGGATTAGAGGCTTTTCCTATCCGCAAGGAAGCTCATCCATCATGCCCCATTCAGGCAGTCATACTCAGTGGGCTTGTTCTCTCTTGCTACACTGAACCTTTTTCTCCACAGCTTTTCCAAAGAAGTAAAGCACATAATAACAGAGCTATTGCTTTTGTAACTTGTACTACAGGCATTTGTCAATGCTGCTTTGACTTCCTTTTCTATGCTGCTCTAATTCCCTCATGCTGTGCTAAGAAGCAGGTGTGAACAAATGTGTAAGGATGCTTGTATTCTTCAGCGTGTGGGTGAATGTGTGTCAGGAGAAGAGAGTAGTGTATTTGTGTGGTGCAGGGGCTCATCTCTGCCTACAGTAATGATTTTTTTTCACTTTTTCTGACCCACACCACCTCAATTCTAAGTTTGCCCTTGAAATCACATCAGATAGTTCATGTTTCCTCTCAGTAACAAACCCCCAGTAATTAAAATGATCTTGCACTGTTCTATTAATTACAGGAATTGTGATTTTTATATTCAGAGGTTAATTGATGACATCTACATATAGCATTTTCCCTTAAAATAAATTGAATTACAGTAATTAACCTTATGTCCAGGTTAACAGACAATATCATTTGTCTCAGCAGTATCCTGGAAGTAGGATTTTTCTTATGTATCTGTTGGCTTATTGCTTTGCCTTTTGTTTTCTTCATAACCCTGAAGTGATGGAATGAAGAGTGAAAAATGTGTCTTGTTGGCATACTGAAGTAATACCCTTACTCAGAAGGCATTCTTGAGGATAGGGTACTTTCTTTTATTAACCTGCCCATAAAACTGTTTGGATTATTTATGATGTAAAATTTGGAAATTTGTTGGGCATGAATCTAGGCAGAGCAAAGCTCAAAGTCTGCCACTTGCAGCTTGCAATTACTAGCAAACTGCAGGAACTGGATTATTGCAAGCATCATGCTCATCTCAGAGGAAGAGCAAAATACATAGATTTTCTGTCTCAGGGTCCGATTTATTCTACTCCTTGATGGTTTCCAAAAATATCAGAAAAAAAAAAAAAACATTGGGCAACAAAGAGTAATCAGGAAAGATAGAGATATATGAAATTTCTCTAAAGTTGTAATAAAAAACCTTTCCTGAGATATCTGAGCCTTTTAAATTTGGGGGAATGTCTATGAGTGTACAGGCACATGTGAATGGATGGATGTCTGAAAAAGAGAGATGTCAGAGGTAGAGCTGAGAGACAGTGTTCCCAGTTAATTTTATTGGGTTTTTTTAACACTCTCAGTCTTCTGATTTTTTCCCCTAACTGTTTGTCGTTATACGTAGGCATTTTAAAAATTTCCCTCAGGGATTGCATTTATTTTGTGGATATTTTTCATTTTTGCAGTAACCTATTTCATGCTTTTCTGCAAGATGCAGAGAAACCTGAGAAAACTGATTTAAAAAAAAACAAATAAAGGGCAAAAATTGTAAATACATATTGAGAGCTCTTTGATTACCTGCATTTTTTATCTGTCAGGGACAAACCTAACTTACCTTGATGAGTTTGCCTGAATTCCAGAGTTAAAAGCCTTACCCTTTTTTCCACCCTTAAAGAGTCAGCTTGCCTGACCACAATGTGTCTGCACGTCCTTGTGCTGAACAGCCTCCCCCAGAATGTGATGCTGAGGTTTAGCCTGAGTTTTCCTGCTGCCATGACTAGACTGTTGCAGTGTGGAAGAAGTGGTGGGCTCTGCAGAGGTGGCTGTTGGAGAAAAACACTTTCAGGTAGTTTGGTGTCCACAGCTGGAGTAATTAGTATGTAAACCGTAATGTCTGTTCTTAGCATTTGCAATGTTACAGTAGAGTTCATTCACATTTTGAGGATAGGGTTGTAGTTTGATGTATCAAACCACTTCATGCCAAAGTTGATTGGTGCGTTTTGAAAAAATACTCTGACAAAACTTGCTCTTTCACTCATGGAAAATGAAGCCACGTTAATGAATCAATTTTTGCATAAATAGATTTAGAGCCAGAGTTAGGTAAATTGCACAAAAGCTAAGCAGTGTGCTCTGCTTACTTAACAGCTAACTTAAATGTGAGAATTGGCATTTCTGTACTGTTTTATCACCTTAAAAAAACGGACAATTGCATTCCAAATAAGTGGGGTGAGTTTTGTGAAGAATACAGCTGGGGTGCATGCATTAAATACATGAACGTTTCTTGCATTAACAAAAAGCAAAGGAGAATTGTTTGTAATTACATTAAGCTTTAAACACAATGATATGTTCTATGGGATCCTAACTTTTTCTTCAGAGTTAACCTATGCCCTCGTATATTGATCTGATCTGTTATGCAGACGTAAGAGGACTGGAAATTAAGTTTTCCTTCCTGATTAGAGAGTGACGAAGGGCTGCAATCCATTTAAGTATGTACCAGCAGTTAAAGGAAGAAAATGCTAAGTATCTGAGGGAATCTGACCTGAAGAGTTGGCTGAGCTGCAGGGATTGTTTTAGGATTACTGCCTGATCCTAATGTTATGTTTACAACAGGCATGTGGCAGCTTGGACAATGTCTGCAGGGCTGTGTCAAACTTTTAATCAGTGACAATTGCCAATATTCTTGTGAAAACGTATCAGGCTTTGTGTTTCACCTTTGTTATCTAAAAGGAGAGGAAGACAAAGGAAGCCCACATTTCTTTCCTGTTACAGCTTTGGGTCACCTGCAGCTACATAATTTTTATTCCATCCATCAGATGAGAGAATGGAAGGTCAGTTGACTGGCACTGATATTTCCCAGGCAAAGTGAGGGTTGAGGAGAGTAATGGTGTTGCTGGTAGTGTATCTGTTTTCTATTAAGCATGCTGAGATGAAACAGCAAAGTATATATTAGAAATGGCATTCTCTCCTGTCAAAAGGCAGTGATTGCTACATTTAGCTCTTAAATCAATTCAAGATCTTGACAGAGGTTTGCTGAAGTCCCACAAATAATCAATAGAGCTATTTTTATCTCTTAAATGAGTGAGGCTTTTAAAAATAATAAAGACATCTTTGTAATGACCGACCAAGCTGTTCCAGAGTTAGGTCTGTTGCTCTGTGTGGTTGGGGGTGATGAGTGAAAGGGGTTATTTAGGCATTGCCTTTGTTCCATTCTGCAGGTTTATAACCCCAAAATAAAATTGCAAATGTTTCTGGCAGTCATCCTCCAGGCACAGATGGCTTTCCTCCCAGTTTTGGCAAGCCTGATTTCAGTATAAAACTGAGCAATTATTAGAAAGTGAAATATTGCATGATATAATACCACTACCACCACCATCAACAGCATGATAAATTGAGCGTTCATTGTTTCTGGTGCCATGTGAGAGAGCTAGTGCCACTGCGTTACCCCTTCCTCTAAAACCTGTACCTTTGCTGCTGCTGGTGGTGCACAGACAGAGGGATGGAACAGAGCAGATGCTTTAGCAAGGAACTGTGGCCATTTTCTCATTTGCGTTGGCTCTATATTTCAATGCAAATATCACTGAACAGGTGGCTGATGAGGCCCCCGTGGACTGTTTACAGTAAAGGTTACAACCAAAATCGATAGGCCTGAGATGCTTCTAATTCCATCTGGGAGATGTTCATCTTCCATCTGACTGTTCCCTCTCTGAACAGCAGCATCTTATTAACGCTGCAGTCATTGGGGATGTCTCACTCAGGTCAGCAGAAGGTTTCTCCTATTTAGGCCTCCATTTGTTCTTTACATTTTCTTTTTGCACTGCACTGGATGGAGCAGTAATGTTGATCTTGACAAGACAGGTTGCCAGCATTAAGCATGCTGAGTTTTGCCTACTGACTTGACACCTGCTACTACCGTTCGGCAGGCCGAGGCTCATCACTAATGCCTGGGGGTTGTCCAAATCTTTTCAGCTTATCGCTTACTGAAGCAGGAGGTAGTGATGTTACATATCATAGCTGACATTATTGTGCATGATGTATGGCCTTGTAAAGTTGCCAGTGACGGGAGAGGAAAGCTGGTGAGGACTCACATTTGCACAAACCTGAACAAAATAAGCAAGTATCCCTGAAACCTGTGTGAAAAGTACTTTGTATTTTGGCTGAAATTTTATTTTAGACTCATGTTTTTGCAAGTCTTAGTGGGGAGATCTGCATGGTTCCTGTATCTGAGTTTCATCAAACTGGTAATGAACTTTGTATTATTCTTTTTAACGAAGGTAGATACTGTTGCTTACTATATGAGGCAAAATCATTCTCATTGGTGTCTTTCCCTCGGGCCTAATCGTCACGTCTGGCATACAGCCCACAGCAGCTGGGCAATGAGTAAGCAGTACTGAATCCAATTAAAATGGTAGTAAAGCATGTATAGCAGAGGGCACCCATGCATTCCTGTTACGGTCAGGGAGAACTTTTTGATATGCACACAAGATAAGAGAGAGTGTGCTTCACACATATAATCTAGGATCAACAGGGATGCCGGACAGGTGGGGGCTTCCCTTGGGCACTGCCTCCCTTCCCTCACCAGCAGTCAGGAGCAACCCTTACCATGTGATTTGAAGGAGTACAGGTGATTACCCCAGTGCATTCGTGCACCAGCCTCTCTAGCATAAGGGCCAGCTACCTGGAGTGCTAGAGTGCTTTTTTGGCCACATGAAATGAATGGCCAGCTGTAGAGACAACAGGAATGGGACAGGAGAGGAAAGATGAATGATGGCCACACCATCGGTCACAGAAAGATGTTGGAGGGGTTGGTAGTGATGGTGGGCACAGAGCTGGCATCAAGTCTCTGTGGCCACCTGCACCACCACTCAGGTGACTGAGCAGCAATTGTCAGAGAAAGGACAACATGAGCAAAAAAGCTGGCCATCCCAGGAACTGTCCTGCCACGTGCCAATTCGGTTGTAATGTCTGGCACTGCGTGCTGTGTCTTGCTGATAGCCACTTGTGTCTTCTCTCTCCTGAGCTCCCTAAGCACCCGCTGAGCTTCTGTTCACTCACATCTGTCTGATCCCCTTGGCACCGCTCATTTCTCATGATCCCTTCTGCTGCCAGGTGCAGCCGTGTGAGGTGGCTGAGCATCAGCTAGCCCACCACCCAAACAGGCGTAGACAAAGGATGCTCTCCTGAGCAGCTCCGCTGTGCCAGCCTCACCTTCCTTGTTTTCTGGAAGCTGCAGCCTACAGGTTGTATTCCTCTCTTTTTGTTGTTGTTGTGCATTATTCCTATTCCTTTCTCTGACTTGCACAGAACTCTTGTCTTTCACTTTCTAGGAACTGTGAATTTAAAGGGGTAAATAGCAGTAGCAGCGTCTTCCACTCAGAGATTTCCAAGGGCTTAGCCAAAGGAGATGAAGGATTCTTGCCAGCCTCGCATGGCAAATCTGTGCCATAGCAGGGAACAGCAATCAGGTCGGCCGACTGGTTTCTGCACTCTGCCTTCAGTGTGGCAAAACATGTGCTGTGTAGCTCAATACATGCTTTTTTACGTATGGGTAGATAGATCTTGCTCTGTAAGTCTCTTTCGATGAGACACTGAAGTAGGACTTGGGTTTCTGCTTTACTTGTGTGCCTTTAAAACTCTTACCGTAGAAGGATCACAAATCTTTTTGTTACCTCTGCTATGCAACTCAAATCAGTTTCTTCCCTGGCTTTTTATGGTCCTTTTGTTTCTCCTAGGGTAAGAAATGCTGAATGTGGTGAGAAGGGTGGTTTGCTGAGTATTTCCAGGGCCAGTTCACAGGCGTTGCTACTTTTCTGATCATGCATTTTTCCTTGTGCAGTAGTTCATACTCATCTGGCTTCAGTTTTTAGTTTCCTCACTGTTTGATTAAATTATGTTACTTCTTACTAGACTTACTGTCTTTTTGAAGAATAAGTTATTTCTACGTGTTTGCAGAAATGAAAGAATTTGTTTAAGACCGTCATGGTTTTTTATGGCTATTAGGTTTTCTGGTCTTGCCTCATGCATAACACAGACCATTGAATTTTGTCTGGTAATTCTCACATTAAGCTTAATAATCTGTGGATCGAAGTGCAGCTGTCGTGTATGAACACAACTCATCATGGTATAAAGAAGGTTTGTAATAAATGAATATAACAAGATCTGTCCATTACTGAGCAGGCTTACCGTGCCATGGGAAAATTCTGAGATGATTACATACTTTGATTTTACTTGGAGTTACTCTGGGGTTAGCTGAACGTACAGCGAGGCCAAAGCAACAAGATGGGAAATTTTCGAACATGGAAGACAATCCCTGTCAGTAGTTATTTATGGATGTGTCTATGCAGTCATAGCTGTTGCTGTTGGATTTGTTCTCAAGCTCAAGTCTGGCCTTACATTTTCATGGAGTTTACCAGGAAATTAGCTCTTCCATTTAGGATTTTTCATCTAATGTGTATAACCTTTCTGGAACTTAGAAGATGTAGATATAATAACCTGGTTACTAGGGTATTATGTCAGCATCCATGTCATCATTTCCTTATCCAAGCAGCTATTCTATTTGTATTACCACCCAGAGTGTTGTTCGCTAAATGCTAAAAGTATCAGACAGCAAAAAGCAGAGCTCACTATGGTGGCTTCTTGTTGGCTCAGATAGCCATGGATAGCCATAGTGGAGGGCGCTTGGCACTGAAAAATCAGACTTTTCTCCTTAATTTGGAATGGTCATTACTTTTTTAGCTTCAGAAACTTCTCCATGTCAGCAGCATGTTTTTAAAAAATTAAATGTTCCTCTATCAAGCATGTATCTGTGTGTGGCAGGGTATGTGTATATGTACATGTATGTATATATATATATGTATATGTATGTGCATGTGTGTATATATGTATGTGCATGAGTAAATATAATACTAATAGCAACTATATTACACTAGTATCCAAACTTCCTACTTAGAAGTGGTTCACCTTTGTGCTGCAGTGTACAAACTGAAAAAATTTATTCCATCTAGGAAGGCAAAACTTTGATTTCTAGATACATTAAGAGATTATATGGTTTATTTATACTTAATCGTAATATGACAAAAA
Organism: Tyto alba; assembly: GCF_018691265.1. Lineage (NCBI taxonomy): Eukaryota > Metazoa > Chordata > Aves > Strigiformes > Tytonidae > Tyto > Tyto alba. The sequence continues at coordinate 18,363,308 of NW_024881275.1, read as the reverse complement.
GGTTGGAACACGGAAGTAACCAGAACAAGTCACCTTACATAGGCATTTGAAACCATCAACTTCAAAAATAAGAATCATAGCATCAAAGTGTCTGGCATAAAGTTGCATTTACATTGGCCTTAGGCATTCAAGAAGCAGATTGGTTGGGATTTTGAAGCTTGGAAGAAATCTATTCCACCAGTTCAATGTCTACAAGTGATTTCATTATACACAGATTCTAAAACATGCTCCTAAATATTTGTAAGGCTGTATTTTATTAGCATGTCTGCTGATAAAAGAACACCACCAAAACACACTCTTCTTGCCACCACTAGCTTCTGTCAACAGGAGTAGTAATCATGTTTTGAACAGGGAGAACTGGAGACCTCAGAGACAGTTCTCTCTCAACCGGTATGGCTTATTGCAGGCCAGACTGGACTGCAGTGGTCTACACTGGCTGAGGATCTCTCCATCGATGTTTGCAAAACTTTTATTTGGAGTCAGTGCCTGTACTTGCTCAGCATCACTGTCTAGCTACTCATGCTTCATCAGACACTTCGTTCACAAGCACTTTTGATTAGAAAGTAGTTTCAGCACAGTTGCAAGTGAGAACATTTGCATCACTCCCAGGAGCCTAACCAGAGCTGAGTATTTGCTGAAAAGGAAATTTTTACTAAAAATAAGTGTGACCTTCTTGAATCAGCACTTTTCGGAAATTCCACTGGAACAGTACAGCTCTCTCCTCCATTGTAAGAACAGCAAAAGTAACACTATGTTTGAATAATTACCTCCTAGTAAAAAGCTGCCTTTGGGTGCAACTTGAGTCACACTCAATGTTACTACATTGGTGCAGGCATTGATACAGATGTACAGATCACCTGAATCATTGGTAGATCAAAGTAGACATTTTGTATTTACGCTGCATAAATTTGAACAACTTCTGGTTGCTGTAGTGTTAGCACTAGAGCAACAGAGAATTATGCTTTTTTCCTCTCTTATCCCTCTTTTCTTCCCCAGAAGCTACCCATAAGGATGACTGAGAATTTCATACCCTTAAAAACCTACTAATCTAGTCTTCGTTAGAATGCAATACGTCAGTTCATTTGTCAGTTAATTCTCTCAGGTAAAAGGAAAAAAATATCTGGCCCCGTAACGTACATAAATTGACAAAGTAAGTGTGCTGGGCATTGTTCATTTTCACGGAAGCTGTGGCCCATATATATTTACACAGAGCAGTACACATGTCTGTAGGAGAAGTAGGTAAGGATGGTGCAGAATCACCCATGGGAAAAGTTTTTTAAGCTCTGAAGCGGAGTGGAGTGGCAGTGATCTGTCTGCAGTACCGTAATGCTTTCCTCATAGCATGCACACGTTGTTAGATAGCAGATGATGTGCTGATAGGGAGTAACAGAAAGCAGCTATTCTTATGCTTCAGAGTCTCACTGTGAGCCAAGTGGTTTGAATTGTCAGTCTGCAGACTGATAATGTGGATGAATAAGGTTTGAGTGGAAGAACTGGATTGTGTGATAAGTCCTTCCCTTTTAAACTGTTGCTCCTCATGCGCATTTCAGGAAAGACTTCTGCATTGGACTGTAACAATTTCAAGAAGGAAAGAATTCCAGTCTATTGTTGTATAAAGATACAACAACAGCACTTTGTTTTGTCACTTTGTAGTGTACCCACAGGGGCAATATTTTTGAAGTGTGAAAATTACATTTCAAAAAAATGTGTGGAGACAAAGGAATTAACCCCTTTAATGTGTATATCTTACTTTTAATTCAAACCTTTTGAGGGAACCTGTGTTTCCAAGTATTATATTTACTTCTACTGCTTATTTCTACTTTGGGCATTCCTAAGGGCCCCAGATGATGTTTCACTGTGCGTGGAAACAAATAGAAAAAAAACAGTTCCTGCCCTAGAGAGCTAACAGTCCAGACAAAATGTAAGAGGTGATTAAAGAGACAAATGGAGGAAACAGGTAAAGAAAGTGTCTGCAGGCAGACATAGCTGTGTCAGTAATCATACACAGCTATCGGCCTAACCAGTGCTAGATGGAAATGCTTCTCTTGGGGCTTGTATGTACTATCTTCTAGTATGCATTCTCACATAAGGTTTAATAGACAGACAGTGTCTGCGTTGTGCTGCATTTATTCTTGCTATTTTTATCCTTTGCCACCTGTCTGACGCTTTGTTCAGTTAAGGTGTCAGTCATTCCCTTACTTAAATTTTATTTTTTCTAGCCTCAGTCTAACTCAGTCTCTCAGTTATTTTGTTAATAGAAATAGAGAAACAGCCAAGTTTCCAATTTGTGTGTTTGAATAATAGTAGGCAAACACAGAGTATAATAAATCATTAGTCCTTATGGACTGTATCACCCTGCAACAGAGGCCCTATTCCAATCCAGTTATAGGAGCTGAAATTTTATTTGAAAGCAAATATCTGATAAGGCAAATTGATTATTGTGACATTTTTCAATTGGGTAAAAGATGAGGAATCAGCTGTGTCTGTGAAATTAAAAATGAAAATGCAACACTCAAGACTTGTTAATGCTTTTTTTGGCATTGAGAAAGGAGGCATAGGTATCTAGTATTAAATGGTGTTGCAGAAGGGCAAGTTAGCACTTTGTTTGCCAAATTAAGTTTCAAAGACTATGTAGGTTATGAAGTTTGACTTTCTGCCCATAAATCTTGAATGACTGACAGACTACTGTAAAGTAGCTTTGTTCAAAAGAAATCTTTGGCAGACGGCATCAAAGGTTTGAAACCCTGGAAGGGATAAAAAGAAAACCCCACTTTTACACTGATTTCCCCTGCAGATCAACATCTCTGTGAAATTTGCCTGGGAATTATGAGCTATTTACTGTATTATGTGCTGTTTTCTTTCACTATATCCAAAGGCCCCTGTGGTTCCTTTTATCTTCAAGATTTAAGGATATTTTTGTACATGAAATGTGAATGAGTGAATGCGTCAGTTGAACACGGGGAAAAAAAACACTGGTTTTAGACAGTTCTGTTCTCCCTTATTTTATCACAAGTTGGAGTATTAGTTTTATGGCACCTAAATTTATGGGTACATATTTTTATGGTAAAGCCCAATGACATGTTCTGCACGCTCCATCAAGCTCTCTCAGTGTTTCTTCACTTGATTCACAACTCTGCAGGGTATGAATCAGTCCCATAGTATAACCCTTAATCTCTTTTTAACCAGAATAATGTAGTGTGCTTTTTTTTTTTTTTTTTATTTATGGTGTGTGTGATCATGTCATCATCTGATTATGTAAACCAAAGAAAGGGAAAACAAAATATTTCTGGGAAAACTCTTGTCAGCTGTCAATCAGTGCAGGAGAAGAAGTTTCTCTATTGCATAAAAGCAGCTGCGGCAGAAAATTCTTTGTAACTCACAGATACTTAAGTCTATCCTCAAGCAAAATGTGGCACCGCTGGAGCATAGGCTAAAGAGGAACTGGCCTGTTAGGGCAGTTTCTACTTAGAAACATGACATACCTCCTCAGGTATGGTCAGAGGCTTGAGGAGTAGGAAAGCTCCCTCTACTTTCCATTGACTCTTTTTAGCTCTCTGTATGCAGTGGTTAAAACTGAATTGACAGAAGGCACTTAAGCCCTTGTTTGTCCTCCACAGGGTGAAGTGAAGAAGTGAAGCCTCCCAGCTGAACTACTATGAGGTCAGAAGCCTTGCTGCTATATTTCACACTGCTACACTTTGCTGGGGCTGGTTTCCCAGAAGATTCTGAGCCAATCAGTATTTCGCATGGCAACTGTAAGTATAAGATGGTAGAAGACTTAATTTGCTTAATATTGATCATGGGACTTCAAATCAACAGTATTTTGTTACAGTTGCAGTGAATAAAGTTGTTTTTCTTGGCATCTCCCAGATTAGCCAATTTACGTTCTCAGATATTGATATAGGAACACAACTTATGTTGATTTATGACTACTGGGTGGTAAACTGCTTGATCTTCCAAAACCATAGCTGTTCTCCTTCTCAAACAGAGACACTTCAGTAGCATAATCAAATATCTTGCTCTATCCAGCAGCAAAGGAAGGAAGCCTTCTCCCTGCCCCCATCCCCTAATCAAAGTGTCCGCCACCTGACTTGTAAAAATGTAGTTCTGGATAATCAGTGAAGCACCCGAGAGTATCAGACATAGCACACTAAAGTGTCTGAGCTCTGAAAATACAATTTGTTGATCTAATACAAATAATTGAGGTTACTTTTTTAAGCTTAGATGGATTCCACTTTAGCATTAGGCATATTTTGCTAAGCAGAAATGTAGCTAAAAACCAAATCAAGACAAAGAATCTTCTGTAACAGGATCTCTCTTCTTTCTTACCAACAGTAGTTGGCAAACTCTCCAAAATCTAGTGTAACACAGACAGCTGCGAATCAGTATTGAGATTTTCTGGCTAAACAGGTGGAGAGTTTTCTGTTCATTTCTCCGTGCAAGTCAGGCTTAGCATAAATGATTCTCATTTACCTCAGCTCAGTTACGTTTACTGCAAAAAAAAAAGTCTTCTGAAGTCCCAAAGGTCCAGATGTTTAAAAGGAAGTCTTTAGCACCTGGGTCTGTAAAAGTATGCTAAGGAGTAGCAAGTCAGCAATGAGTAGGCTTATATTTAATCCTACTTTGGATCAGGAATTTTATTTTAAAGTGAATCTCTTGACTGTCCTTGGTTCCTGTGTGTTGGGGTGGCCTTGGCACCCATAGACCTGTCATCTTGGGTAACACCAAGCTGGAAGACAGACTCCAGGGGTGCGCTTGATGTGCTTCAAATGCTAACAGGCAACAGGGATACAAAAACAGAGCAGAACTGCTCTGAAGCAAACCCTGCTGAACCATGTCTAGTGTGACCACTGGGTCTTTAGCACCAACATTTTCAGCTCCATAAGGGTGATGCTAATCATCCTTGCTAATGCAGAAATAGTCAGTCTTGATCCTGTTGGAGAAATGGAACTTTTTCCTCTGTGGCATGGCACGGCATGCTAAAGTCCACATGAATGTGTGGACCCCAGCTTATGCTAGATCCATGAGTTACAGAGGAAATGGTAGTGGACAGAGGACAGCCTGACAGTTAAACTTGGCACTTTTCATGTAGGGCTTGGTCAGAAGGATTAAACTTCTGAACATAAATCCTGCCTGGGCTCTCTTAATTTGTTTCTCCAAGAGTTTTCAGCATCTGGTTTGCGGGGAAGTTCCCGTATCTATCCAGTTTTACCACCGGGCTTTTTGACACATGGCATTCTCAGGTGCTTTGCTGAAGCCATGCTGTGAATCAATACTTAACAGGGAAAATACTTTCAGAGGAGAGTAGCTGAAAACACTAAAGCAGTAGCTGAGTTTCTGAAAAAAAAGACTCCCTCAAACAGCTCCAGGTGTCTGGGAAAGCATATTGATGGGAAAAAGGCTCAGGTATAGCTAGATGCTAGTCAGCTCTGTAGCATACACATGCAGCAGTTCTGCACTGGTGATGATGCTCATCAGAGGTTTATCCTACTCCTATCTTCCATCATTTTGTTTAATTAGCTAGCTTCCTAGTTGGTGCATCTAGATGTCTCACATATACGTATGAAGTCTAATAGCAAGGTGACCCTTTGTCAGAACTGTTCGCTGTCGTTACAGGTTGTACACACAGATTATCTGGGGGGCAGCCACGCATCCCATGTATGCCAAGGTCTCACCAGAAAACTGGTGGGAATAGAGTGAATAAATGCTCTTGCCGACTGGTAGAGTTGAGGGGAAAGCTGACTTGCCAATAGCACAAGCTCACTTCAGGGCTTCCAGTCAATGTTGTTGTCCAGTTGCCAGAAGAATTGGAGTATCAGACTTGTTGCCAGAATAATATGCACTGACTTTGACTTTATACAGTTCAAGTGGTGGTTTCCCACCGTTTCTCAGAAATCCCCACATCTGTTCTATGATAGCAGTCCAGTCCTGTAGGAAACCCAGAGAGCTGGCAGTTTGAACCAAGGAGAGCCAAGTCTTTTGCTTTAACCACTACCAGTCCAGTCATTGTGGTGATTGATGGGCCGCTGTGAAACAGCTTTGTCCTGTTAGACACACTTTGGCAGCCAGGAGCAAGCATTTAAGCTCTGCAAGCAGTGAAAGAAAAACTGTGAGAAAGGGCCATGTACCTGTGTGCCAAGAGCTTCAGAACAGCTTTACGCTCTAAAAAAACTCACAATTTTTGTCTTCTACAAAGGTGATGACTTTCTCCTTTGCAGCTGCAAAGACTGTAACCTTGAAGAACTCTCTGGCCCTCTGTTCTCATGCTTTCCAACCCCAGGCTGTGCTGCCAGGGCACAACAGAAAACACAGATTTTGGCCGTAGCTGGGCCCCATGGTACTCCACGTTAGCACCATTTCAGCTTGTGATTCTCTTTTGACTCTGTTTTTTTTTTTCCTTTCTCACAGATACAAGACAGTATCCGGTGTTTGTGGGTCACAAACCAGGGCGGAACACCACGCAGAGGCACCGGCTGGACATCCAGCTGGTCATGGTCATGAACAGGACCCTCTACGTTGCTGCTAGGTCAGTAGTCCCCTGCTTTGCCTCACCTCCCTTGCTGCTTTCAGAGGAGGAAGGAGAAAATGAGGGATATTGGGAGTTCTTGCAGCCTGATAATAAGACATATCGGAAACCTTGTTAGTCAGCTAAGGTTCAGTTTTGTGAGGTGCTGAGCGAGTCCCTTCAGAACTACACACCTCTGCCTCCCTTTGAATCCAGCAAGAGGGAAGTTGGCAGAGAAATTGTTCAGCCCCACAGAGGAGTGAGTCCGTCCTCATCCCGTAATTTTGTTTGTGTGCACCATTAATGACATATTTTAGAGGATGATTCTTCTGGTGCACAAATGCATGTTCAAATTAGTGGTGTTAAACTGTAATGTTGCTGTTTTAGACATGTTTTTAATATCTTAAGAAAAAAAAGAGGCAAACATTTGGTGCTGTTCTTTTGATGTAGTCAGCAAGGTTAACTGAATTTGGTGTCTGGATTTTTTTTGAGATCTATACTGCGCAGATACAAGCACATGCCTTTTTATAAAAATTGCATGTAGAGCCACCCATTCAGTTTGCATATCTCAGCATGGCACCATCAGCTTCAGTAGAGCTACACCACTTTATACAGCTGCCAACCTGGCACAGATCAGACATTAACACTTCCTCTCCCTGCTTGTCATTAACAAAGGAGATTGACGATTTTAGAGTGGGAATTACCCAATGGATGCAGGATGAATGCAAGAAGGGTCCAGATTAGCAAGGGTGTGTAATCCAATTTAGGAGCTCTTGGACCCGGATCCTGTTTGGAACCTCCCCTGCAAGCTCCCGCTCCGGTAGCAGCTTGTTTCCTGCCTGTTTTCTGGTCCTTCTCCTCCATCAGAGAAATACACATCCTTCTGCCTGTGCCACAGAGAGTCAGGCTGTTTCTGCAGATGGGAGAAGTGGTGGGTGGGATGGCCAGGAGGTGAGAGGGAACAGCTGCTGAACAGGCAGCCTCTCACCACCAGCCCTGTCCTCAAAATCCTTGGCAGCCTCCGGGGGCTGCCTGGCTTTCTTCTCAAACAGCCACTCCCCATCTTCTGGGTGGTCAGATGTGTCCTGTGGTGGAGAGCTGCCTGCCGATCTCCACTTGGCACCAAGTAATTAGTTGTGTTACACCAGCAGAGTCACTGAGAGCTGTTTTTGCATAGTCCTGTTCCCAGCTGCTGGATGACTAGATTTCTACCTGTTCCTCTACCCAGGCATGAAGCTGTACCAGCTAAGGGTTAGCTTCTTTGGGCTTCTCACATACACCAGTTTGTATGGGGTCTGGATAGCAGAGCTCTAGGTTCTCACTCATGCCAAGCCCTTGCATTATGTCTGTGCAAAGAGCATGCATCCTTCTGCAGGAGCTGTGGTGGCATTGGTTGTAGGGCACAAAGAGCGGGCAGCCCCACGGCACAGCCTCCCTACACTTTGCCTGAGCTCCGGGATTGGTATTTTTGCTGCATTTAGTGTGATAATGAGTGGGGCGGAGGAGCAGGCTGGAGGGGTTTGAAAGGTGGTGGCAGCATTTCCTTCTTTTCATGGCTGAGTTCCCTTTGCTTTCCTTATTTGTTTTTCTTTAAATTAGGAAATTATTTGCAGTGAGAAGGTGGTAAATCCGCTTTGTGGATTCTGCTCTGCTGTATTCATAGTTTGTTCCCAGACTGAGGCTGACGCAATTAGACTGTCTCAGTGCCCAAGCAACTGGCATTACAGCAGGGAAACCCAGCAAAACGTTTTGGGATATGAAACCACTGTATGCACAAATTATATAAAGAATGCTAATATTTGGGGGATAGTATGTGTACTCGCCTGTGAATATGCATTCTTGCATATTACGTGGCTATATATTTGTATAAAATGGTTTACTACAATGAGAGTGCTTATATACTCTTGTGGTCCTGTGACCTACAAAAAAGAATAAAGACCTGGTCTGTTTTGTACTTACACCAGCACAAAAAAATCTTCTTATACGTCTTTCATTTGGTAACTCAAAAACTCTTTAACATATTCTTTTCCCCCTCCACATGTTACTGAATAAAATCCCTGCTGGGCTGAGAAGCCTCTATAATACAAGTTAAAATTCAAAGGTCATTTTTCTCTTTAAGTAATAAACTTCAGAAAATGAGTCACCCTTTGATAACTAGTGTGAATGAAAGTTTGTAACTGCAATACTGCATCTTCTTTAGAGGTAGTAGTAAATCTGGAGACTGAAGCAAATATGTACACAATCAAAGGTGTTTCTCAAAGAGTTTTGTAGCAAGGTTCATTGAAAACTTAGCTATCATATCAGATGTTGCTTTCATGCTGCTTTGTTTAGACAGTGAAATATAGCAATGCTAAGTTTACGTTTGCACCCAATTATCTGAAAAGCAATCAAAACAAATGATTAAACATTGTTTTTATTTTGGGGTTGTTGGGTTTGGGTTTGGGTTTTTTGTTTGTTTGCTTGTTTTAGAAAATCCAGTGTTTTCTCTGCAGACAGTTTCCGTGAGCAGGAGAGGGCTAATTCAGATTTGAGAACCACCAACACTTTATTACTGAGCGACTGGCATACAACAAAATTTCTGTCTGTCAGTTGCTTATTTTGTCATAGGGGATACATGACTTCTGTATTAGTGATTACCAAATAATGTTGTGTCACTTTGGAAAGGCTCTAATTTATGTTATCAGGCAGAGATATCCAGCCAATATAAACAAGAATAACTCAGCCGAAGCTCATGAAGCCATGCTGTCCAAATATCTGGCTTGCAGTCTGCAAAGACCCAGCTCTGCTTTCTTTTTTTTCTCGTGGGAAGGGTACTCCTTCGCTGTGTCTCTCACACTCGTCCGCACCCGTGCACGCACACCCTTTTCTAAGTTTGCCATGTCTCCTCCTCCCATTGTCTTGTGCAGTGGCAGCTTTTGTTCATGTTATCTGCCATCCCTGGTGTATGTACAAAATGTTTTATTGAGCCCGCAAAGCATCGGGATAGCTCCCTCATTTGCAGTTACACATTTCCAGACGATGCACTGAGTGGCCAAGGGTCATGCACAGCCGGTGGCATTATTTAAATTCCCTTCCTCCACAAGATTATGCCATGGCAACAAAACTCGGTTCTGCTGACTGGAGGTGGGAAAAACGGAAACTCTAGGATTAAGTCAATTTGTGTTAGAATAACTTAATTAGCAGCGAGCTGTACACATACCACAGCTAGCAGATAGTAGGAGTTGGGCAGCAGTGGGAAAAGGAGGGCAGGGACAATCCCACACTGTTTGTAGTTAGAGAGCCCTCCCCTGAATTTGACAGCTCTTTTGCTCTCTGCTGACATTGTCAGCAACTACGTTTCACATATGGCATGAGAAAATTATATGTAATTTGCCTGATACTAACTCTTTTTCAAATGATCCTGTAACTTAGCATCTGAGTATTCTTCGAACTGTTTCTTGAACCAGAAAGTAAATCCTCTGAATGCTCTTTTATTGAGAGTGGAACTAAATAACTAAAGACTCATTTTGAGTACCACCACTGTATTTTCTAATTGTCTTGTTTAAAAAGAAAAAACCATAACCACTGGAAAGCAAGACTGATGATTAAAATCAAGAGCTATGCTGGAAGGAGGTTTTTAGAGCTCCAGTCGCACCTAATTTGCAATTCAAGAGATTTTGTTCCCACTTTTATATTGTAGGAGTGACAGCAACAAAGAGTGATGTACATAGAAAGGGAACGGTGCAGTAATCTATGAGGCTGATATCATGCTAATAGGTAATTTTAGTTCAGCACCAACTCTGACCATTGATCTGCCAGTAAAGTCAGGCAAATAATAAACTGAAGCATTAAAACAATTTTGAAAGTAAATGGCAGCTCTGGTTTTACAGAGTCTGGAGGAGAAGAAAACCCACAACTCCTCAATTTGGCATCTTACTAAGCAAACAGCCTCAAGCGCCATAGCAGACAGTAGATTTTTAAAAGCCAGTTCCCTGCAACAATGCTGCCTCTTTTCTCCACGTTAGAGAAGTGTTGCTTATTCCTCTTATAGCAGTATTTTGTGTTTGCTTTATTTAAGAGACTAGCACTGTTGCCCCAAAACCCAATAAAATTAAGCTAACCTTGAAAGCAGGGATTTCTAAAATGGAAACAGTCTGTATCCTACTTTCCTCAGACCCCTCCAATGCTGTGGATCGTGCTCCAGCTGCACAGCTTCCTGCATTTTGAAAAAAGCCAATGTTATTTCAAGGAAAAATAAGATACGCAGTCCCAGTTTGATGTGGCAGTTACTACAGCATTGTGGGTTGGTGGGTTTTTTCAAACTTTAAGTTCCATACAGAGATGTCCTTGTTCTCAGTTTACACAGAGGAGTATGTTTAAAAATATCTCTTTACCTGAGTAGCTGAGTCTATTTCCTCTTTCCAAGGAGAGATTGGCAGTGAATTTGTAGAGAGGGACAGGTTCTCAGGAAAACAGGAAAGTAAATGCAAGCAGGACATGTGAACTTTTTTCATAAGAGTATTTTATATTTTAGTTTGGCCACCAGTGTGTGAAGAGAAGAATGATTTCTGGGAATAGTTTTGTGGCTGTCAGCCTTTTGCCTACCATCTTGTCAATCAAATTATCACAGCTGAGGTTAGAGACATAATTTAAAAAAAAAAAAAAAAAAAAAAAAAAAAAAGAAAGAAACATTAACCTCTCTTTAATCCTGAATGGCTAAATGTGGCACAGTGACTGCAAGCCTAGGAATCTGGAAAAGACTGCCTATGAGCTATTGCAACTGATTTCAGGATACACAAAAACATCTGTATGCTAGATCATGGCATCTGCTGTAGGACCTATAGAGCAGAAATTATATGAGGCTCATCTCCATTCCAAAATCTCATTTGTTGAAATAATTGCTTTTGGGAAAGAATCTTGCTTTGAAGTTTTGTAGCATTTTTCTTTTTTTCTTAATGGGAAGTAAAAGAGTTTATATATGAAAGTGCTTTTCTGGAAGAAGCAGGCGATGCTGCCAGTAATGTTCCCCGGTAAGACCTGTGATCTTTTTTTGAATGGATTATGGATTATCTTGTGATAGATAACTCTCTTCATAGAAAATGAACTGTCTGACTACTTCATTTGATTTTGCATTCATTTGCCTTTGTTTCCAGGGACCATATTTATACCGTTGATATGGACACATCACATACAGAAGAAATTTATTTTAGCAAAGTAAGTAGCTTTTATTATCATCCAGAAAACAAGGACACTAGAACAAGCTTCAAATAAATAGGAAGATGACATTGTTTCAAACAACTTGCCAGCACTGCTGTAAAAACTGTAATAAGCAAGTAAGATGGCATTGCTAATCATATTTGGGGAAAGCTAGAATAGCAATCATGTCCTCTGTGAATTTCTGATAAGTGATTTAGCTGGGCTGATAAGCAATCCGTACTGAAATACAGTGGGGTCCCTGATGGAACATCTGTCAAACATCTATTCATTTATATTCAGCATTTTTCTATAAAAGCTATACTATCCCAATTAAGTATACTGATACTTTCATCATAAAAGGCCAGTGGTATTTACATATTTTCATGCACACAAATTTTATTCACTCATGCGAGTACTCACTAAATAAAATCTTATTATAACATCACTTTGTAGATGTATTCGCATTATCTCCATGGGAAGTTACATTCAAACTAAGAAGAGCTTTGTCTATATTACCATATTGTATATTAGCATAAACATACTAGAAATAATCTCCCATCCGCTCCTTTGCATTGCATTCATATAGTGTAATATGTTCCAAATACATCCTTGGTCCAACAGAAGGTCTTACAAATTTGGGCATTAGATGAATTCCACCGTAGGAGGGGGCAGTGTTTCATTATAACTGTGAACGATCCTGAAGATGAGCTTATACCCAATTACTCTCAAAGTGAGGGCATGGGCTTGTAATGGAAATAATCATTTATGGTTACCCATTCAGCTTGGAGCCTTTCGTGAATTCACAGTGCCTTGGTTTACTGATGGGAAACGCTGTCAGGGCTATTGTGTCAGTAGTGTCTAAGGTGTTACTATCTTAGGCCATATGTTTTTAAATAAAGTTTTATTATAGTTAATCAGCCTACCACATTTGACCACCCCTGAAACTCACCACAAAAAATCGATGCTGGGATTTACCTGTAAATGTTCTGTAGGAAGAGTGTTAGCAGATGAAGTAAGCAGTGTCTTGATAGGTGGAAGGGTCTCTAAGTCTTTTAGTTGAATTGAAGTGATCAGCATTACCTGAATTTGATTTCTTTGCTAGTCTAAAATGTCATCTTCCAGAATACGTACTCAATTTAGAATCCAGTTAGGGTTTATAGTCCATAAATGTATTTTCTGATTGGCAGAACAAGATCAAATTAAAAGCAGAAAGCATCTAGTACTTTTAAGAAAAGTGCACATATTTTTGAAAGTTGGCCTATTGATGAAATCTATTGGTTTAGGCTTTAAAAAAAAAAAAAAAAAGACAAAACATAGGTCTCTAGTCAAATGAGTAGATGACAACACAAAATTAAGTGAATGCTCCACATCACTGATCTTTCACTATTGTGGTGAATTAATCATGGGGAAAGGGTGCAGAAAGCTTTCAATAAATATATGTTCAACAGCTAGTCTCCCCTAAGGGACTTCTACTTCTGAAATCAAATGCAACAACCTCTGGGCTCTAATTGATTTCTTTCTTGATCCTTGTAGAAATTGACATGGAAATCTAGACAAGCTGATGTAGACACATGCAGAATGAAGGGAAAACATAAGGTAGGCAATTTTCATTTCTTCTGCATCTGCCACTTCAGTTTAGTTGCTTCACTATTATCTCAGGCTGCTGTCTGTGATGTAGAATGGATCATGCCATTCACTTCTTGCCAGTAATTGCTTTTTCCATCAACTTACTGAAAGCCTTAATTTGGAAAAATAGTTTACTTTTAATGTGATAAAACATTACGACAGGAGCCACAGCAATATCCTGAAACACTTAAAGCACTGAGGATTTTGGACATAATGCTTAGTGTACTGGTTTTGCTTACCATTGCTTCAAAAGCTAAGTGCTGCTGTCCGTCCTCCTTCAGGAATTTACTGAGAAGTTTGTGTAAAACATCAGAAAGCATGAATGTGTACAGTTGTAAAAGGACTGTTTCTCACACCAATTTTACCTTACTGTAACATGTGACTTATACAAGTGGCATTAGAATTAGATGGAGACTCTTTCATTCTTTACACCTCCTTCCCCTTCTAGTTAAAGATACTTTATGCCAGTACATTGCATTGGTGATAGTACTGTCTTACAGCCACATAGATGAGAAGATCAGGTTTATCACTCTTGAGGAAAGCAATACCTTTCAGACAGAATTCACCTGTGTGAACAATAGCAAAATCAGAGCTATAATATGAATGTCATATCTTCAGTTCTTTGTAACCATTTTTAAACCACTGGAATATAAATCAGTTGCATCTTGCTCATTGTCAGTTAAACATAGTTGAAATAAAGCCCAGAATATCACAGTGGCTACCAGCCAATTTCATTTTAGACCTGACAGTGAAATATCATGGCATAAAAATAAAGCCAGGCACCCAAAATGCAGTAGTTGAAACACTTTTATTATTTTTCTTCAGGATGAATGTCATAATTTTATTAAGGTTCTCCTAAAAAGAAATGAGGATACACTGTTTATCTGTGGAACAAATGCATTCAACCCTTCTTGCAGGAACTACAAGGTATGTGATCTGTTTGTGGGATTTCATTTATGCCTTGTCTTTCTGTTGGATTTATTGTGACTATGCTGGTAACAGCATGAGGTTGTCATTCAACAGTGCATCATTCAACTCCGCAGCATTTATCCTGACTTGTTTCAGTGATACAGAGCTCAGTATTGATTTGATTTCTGAGGATTGCTTGGATTGATTACTTCTTTGCAACTCCTGCACATCAAGAGTTTATTGCCACTTTGCATTGCCCTCCATAGGTGCAGAGTCCTTCAGATCCCTGCTTGGGGATATGGTCACTCCTCAGAAAGTCTCTACTGTGCTGTTATGGTCACTCCTCAGAAAGTCTCTACTGTGCTGTTCTCAATCTCAAAGCCAGCTCTCAAGATGCTTGGGGGCTTGACACAGCAAAACCTGAGAAATTTAGTGTTGGGGACCCAGCAGACATGGAAGCTGTGGAGATTCTATGGCATTGTGTGCTGTAAAAGTGACTGACAGCAGATCTCTACAGGGGAAGGTACAGCAGGAGGGTCATGTATTCCTCACTAGCTGGGGACCTGCAAAGCCAAAACATCATCTAGAGCAGTGTAGAAAACTGTGCTGGTCCATGGATACTCGACCTTAATTCCTTGACCCCAATTTCTTTCTTTGACATGGTGAGTCTCTGTTATCTGTATTTTAACACAGCCCATTTATTCAAATATTTTCCATTTTCTCAAGCTTGCACCAGTATAATCTGATATAACCCCCAACAGTTAATGTCTCTGGAGTAGCTTTGAAATTAATTCACTTAGGCCCCTGATATCTAGGCTCTGCTTTTCCAGGCACTGCTTTGTCCCACAGGTCATTTCTCATCCATCTTTAGGAAAAAGAAAATTTAGCTTTGCTAATGGTGCTTCTGATAACGTCATAGCACAATTCTCATTCATGTGATTGGGTTCAGAGTTATTGTAAAAACAGAGCAAAGACATTAACATCCAGGAAAATTAATTCCTTAGTGGTATTTGCTGTGACTGCTGCTTTTCCTTGCTCCTTCTGCAATGCTGCCTTACCTTGTTTAGCCACTGTGATGGTTATAGTCTAGGAAACACGGGAGAGAAGACAGGGTAGTCTTTTCTTTCAGTCTGTGAAGGAAGAATGAGATTTGATAAAAATACAAACCTGCGTCACAGTAACTGTGTGGTACAGGTAGCTGGTCTGTTAACAGCCATTTCTTTTCTTCCTTTCCTTGCATCCTGCACATAGCGATGCAATGAAGCTTCTCAGTCTCAGTGCTGTATTTAGTCTTCCAGCAGTTTGTCATTTTTTAGCTCTCAACACCATTAATGTGGCAACAAATCTCAACCCGTCCCCTTGATAGAAAGCTGTCCTTTAATACAAATACAAATTCCCATGCCATCCTGATGTAAGGGATATAAATGTCCCTCCTTACCCTTGCTGCAGGTGTTTCATTCCCTGTGATGCACAGCCCCTGCAGACTGTCTCACCCATTGCTGAGCTGGAGGGTCTGGATAGTGGTACCTCTGGGAGTCAGCAGAATGTCTCTCCAACACCTGCCCTGGCTTTTCCTCCATGTAATTCTGCATTTTATCAAGAGATCACTAAAGATATGCCAAACAGAAAACAGAGCTGTCCCTCCACCCTGCCAGTGGAAGTGTGGATGAGCCTGGGGTATGGAGCTCAGTGCAGAGAAAGTTGCTCAGGACTGTAACTCACTTCCTCTCTCTATCACATGAAATTCTTTTCAGCCCTTGAGTAAAGACAACTAATTCCATTCAGAGTGGATTTTGACAGGAAGGATACATGACAGAAAACAAACGATGACAAATCATCCACTGGAAGGCTTGGGTGCTATAACATACGAGCTAAAAGTTGATTGAAGTAGTTGATGGTGCTGGGTGGGTTATTTTTCATGCTCTGTGAATCTGTAGTGTATGTGATTTATACAGTATGAGCTGCTCAAGTTACTTGAATATGCTAGAAAGATTCTTATTCCCAAAATAGGGTCGTATAAAAATCTTAAAGAGGTAAGAGCTGTGCCTTTCCACTGTAGCTCACTAAACTCTCTTGAACTTAGCGTAAAGTTGATCTGTATATTGGTATCATTATCAGTGCCCAGGGTAAATTTATTTCCCAGGAGTTACACTTAAGCCTCAGATTTTACAATTCCTGCACAGATTAATCCTTGCCTGATGGTAAGAGGATTTCTCTGTGACACAGACTCGACTGATACAGTAAGACTTGGAGAGCATCCTTCTGAGTATGCAAATCAAGGAAGAGAGCACCACTGTTGAGACTAGAGCAGAAGGATCTCCGGACTTTGGGGAGAAAAATGCACACACAGATAATTGTCCTAGTGTTGTTTCTTCTGCCTGCTGTGGCTTGCAGTCTTTTCTGTGTATAAGAGCGCTTCTGTTGGATCACGGTTGAGGATAAATTTTGAATCCTTGCCAGAACCACAGACCACATAGCCTGCTACAATTCAACAGGAAGCTTGTGTACAGATAAAATATAGACTGAAGACTTTTGTAAAATGTGTTGGGGTAAGAGTCATTAGCTCCAAAAGAATGCCTGACTTACTGGATACACTTTCTTCAGACAGATTTTATTTAACACCATGATTTTTGTCAGGTTTTTAATTCATAGTCAGGAGCACGGTTAGAGAAAGGGCCTTCCTCCCTACTCAGCAAAGAAGAGACACTGCCATAAAGCCTCATCCTGGGTAAGAAGTTTTGTTTCTCTATCTGAGGAGCTCCCTTTTGTTTTTCAGATGGATACTCTGGAGTTCCTGGGAGATGAATTCAGTGGAATGGCCAGGTGCCCCTATGATGCAAAGCATGCCAATGTTGCGTTGTTCGCAGGTAACGTGACGGAGATAAACTTTTTGCTTTCTGTCCTGCAGCCCAGGCTTACCACAGAACTGTTCCTCTTGAGTCCAGATTTCCATAATCTAAAAGGTGGCAATGGGAATGAATAATGACTAAAAATAGGGGGCATAAGGAAATCACTAGCACAGAAGCCTTCCCTTTTCTGGGCTTAACTTCAGTATCATAAACATTGCCTGAAGCCTCAGTTTCCTGGTTCAATATTACAATATTTCCTCAATTCATGATAATATGATACCATGCCAGTGTGAGGCACCATTTCTGGCTGCATCCAGCTTCTGCAAAAGTGAAGGAAAGTGAAGGCTGTGTGAACTTTAATGAGAAGCAGGCAGGATATGCTCTTTAAGAACTCTAAGTTTAAGTTAACCTTCATAATAAAAGGAAGTTAGAGAACATACTGTGATGTGCCCTTTTCTAGATCTAGAAGTAAAGGGAAGGTGATTTTATTTTAAAGCAGAAAATGTCTCAATATGGTGTTACCAGCTGTTGTAGGCAAAAGAGAGAAGTGTGTTAGTTAATAATGATTTATGCTGCATGCAGCAGAATACAGTTAACTCTGATTTCTACTACAATGGTTAAAAAAATGTGAGTTCTTACCAGTGGGGTTAATTTGGGCTGTTGATTTTTTGGTGGCTTTGTACCTCTCTTTATGAATTCCTCATTAAATTTTTTCTTTATTGAACTTCTCTTAGTATGAACCCTGCTGATCTTTTCTCAGATTTGGCTGTAAAATAGGTGGTAAAGATAATACAGAAGTCAGCCATGATAACGTCAGCCCTTTTCAGCAGGTGTGATGCTAGGAAGCAGAGCCTGGGTGCTCATGTGGAAATACTTTAGCTATTTCTCTAAAGATTTAAGAGCGTGCAAGTATTACTTCAGCCACTCTCAACTGAAGCTGTGGCTGAAGGGTTTTATTAAGCACTGCAGTGTTTGAGGTCGCATCATCTGTCTCACAAAGGAGAGATTTTTTTATTTTATTTTTTTTTTTACTCTTTAGAGTGTAAATAAATGGGTCATTTTGTTCCAAAAGTAATGGTGATGATGGTGGTAGTAGTATGTAATTTCTTAATTACAGTAAAAGGAACATAAAGAAGAAATTTTCTGATTGTAGCACATAGTTCATAAACCATGGAAAGAGAGAGACACCTGCAGAGAAAGATTTATCCCATGTGTGTCAGATTCCCTATCCTTAGGGCAGTCTGAATGACCTACAGAAGGGCCTTTTTTACTCTACTGGTCAAGAAAGCATTTATGACCAACTTAATGTAAACATTTACCTTGCATGCAGCTGAAGTTTGGTAAGATGACTCCCATGCTGTCACTGAAGAAGTCCTTGCATTATTTGAAAATAAAAAGTATATTTATAGAAATGATCATACTCTTTCATGATGATTCAGAATAAATTTTATACTGTTAAAATAAAATCTTGTAGAATATAGCTTGGAAAACTGCTGGCTTCAGAAAATCACTGTTTGATATGCCATACAAATCGATACCCATGATAACTTTTCAGAGTGCAATGAAAAGCAGTTTCAGAGCAGTTTAGGGCATTAACCCAGCTCATCTGAGTCTACTGGGGGCACTTACATGAATATGGCTCTTCTTGCAGCCTGTAGCTGTTACGGCTGATATGTGCGAATTGTAATTGATCACGTGGTCTTCAGGAACTTGGCAGGAAAGAAAATAAATGTGTGATTGTATTAACATGAGTTCAGACATCCATATCTAAACAATTCAGCTTTTTATTCTATTTTAAAACTGTTTTTAGTATCTGCTTCTTTTTTGTAATTATTTTTTTCTGGTTTTGCTAAGGAAAAAAGCCCGATTTTAAATAGCCAAATAATGATGGGAATTGTGGGGCTCAGAACAAAGAGTACAGTCCTGCTAATAAAAACCAGTCTGATTTTTAAATCTTGAGCTGAAAGTAAATGTCGTCTGTAAGTGCAATGAGGAGAACTTGACTAGTAGAAACTTCTCTGTTTTGTCCTCAGTGCTGGTTCCTTCAGGGCCCAGCACCCAACATAACCTCTGTCAAAGGAGATGTAAGCCATTCTGATTTTTGTGTAGACACAACAGAGACAGAAGTTGCCATCCTCGTGCCATGATCCCAGAAGACATCAGTGTTCCAAGATCTGTCTCACACATGAAAACAGCACTGTACAGTTACCATGACCCACAAACGTATTAGACAACAAGTCAAGTGTCTTTTCAAAATGCCATTGGAGCTCATGCTTTTACTTGCTGATAGTTTTGCATCTTTTGGATGTCCTTAGGTGCCATTATGTAGACCCTTTCTTATCATTTGTCCTCTAGTTCTTTAAAAGAGAGGAATCCGTAATTCATGCAGAAAATGACTAAAACCCATTATAGAAAAGAAACATAGATAGGCAATCTGCATCCATCTCTTTGCATCCCTGTTTTGCCTAGTCTCCCTGCGTGCTATTTAATTTTTTGCTAGTGATCTTTGGCAGAGGAGAAGTGCTCTCAGAGGGAGAAATTTGCATATGTGTCAATTAGCTGACAGTCCTTAAGACCTGTCTGGTTTGCCCTCCCAGTTAAAACTAACAGTTCTGTTGCAGCTTCCCCATATTTATTTTGCTCACATACATAGGCAGAATTTATGAGTATTGAACCAGAGGCATGTGCAGGAAAAGTGGATAGGGTAGTTCAGTATGATTTACCTAAACTGGAGAAGAATTACTCCATATGGTTTCTTTTCCCATAGCATTCCTCTGAAATAACCATTTCGAAAACCGGTGATTTGCTTGTTCAGTGCTCAGTCTCATTTACCTAGTTGGATTTTTTCCCTTCAATGTTCCTAAGGCGATTGTGATGATTTCGTTTGCTCCGTCTCATTTGACTGATGAGAGAAAGCAATTATATTATTTCTAATGCTCCTCCCCCCTTGTTTCTTCTTTACTTCCTCCCTAGAGGGAAAGCTGTATTCTGCCACAGTGACCGACTTCCTTGCAATAGATGCAGTCATATACCGGAGCCTTGGAGACAGCCCAACTCTGCGGACAGTTAAACATGACTCCAAGTGGTTGAAAGGTAGATAAACAAAATGAAAAAAGCGGCATCTCTGATGAGAGTCTTGGATTCCTGACAGACCTCTCTGTCATTTCATTTCACCAACGTGTTCTGGCAGAAAGAACTAAATTACATCTTTTACTTAGACTGATCTGTTTATCTCTTTCCCTCTTCTCCTGACCTCAAGTTACTGGACCTGACAGAAACTGTGAGCACGGTAGATCAGAATATATATTCCAGCAGGCTTTCCAAGCTGAAATCCATCACTTCACAGCTGTTGAATGTAAAGGGTGGAACTTGCAGGGCTTGATGTGCTTGGGCCGTGTTTGAAAATATCACTGCCTCAGGACTGTGTTAGGTAACAGTTAGGGCTTCAGGAAGTATAGAGGGTTTGTCCTGTAACATTAAGATTCATCAATGAAAATAAAATTATGGGAATATTGCACAAAGCCTTTCTTTTATGGTTCTTAGGGACTGTACAGCTGCCATTGAATTAGGCAATTTCTGTACTCTAAATGCCCTCATTGTTAAGAACAGTGCTGTTTAGCTTCACGTAGGCGTTATGAATAGTTAGCATTTGGAGTGATTTTAACAGTGAGCAAAGCCATAGTTTGAGGTCTTTTTCTGCATGCAGAAATGTTTTGCCAGGTGTCAACTTTAGCTGTCCCACTTTGCTTGCTGATACAGACACGTGTGGGCAGAAACACTTACATGGTTTGTTATTCCCTCTACAAACAGTCTGCATGCAATAAAGAGCACTGCTTGGACCCCCCAGGCATACTGTTGTATATTGCCTCTTTACCTTTCCCCATACTCCACACAGGGCAGACCTACTAGTGGCAAACACTTAACTACCTTGCAGTGATGTTGCACAGACTTGTCCCCAGCTGTCCTGTCCCCAGACACTGATTTTTCTGCAGTGGTGATGTTGCTAGTTCTGAAAACTGAGCCAGTTTGTCTAATGCAGGCATTTCACCTTTGGATGTTCAGTGTGAATATATTTGGCTTCTTTTTGCATACTATATGCTGTACATGGTGTCTAAATAGGATGTCTTGTTTGATTTTTTTTTTTTCTAGAACCATACTTTGTCCAGGCAGTGGACTATGGAAATTACATTTACTTCTTCTTCCGGGAAATAGCAGTGGAGTACAACAGCATGGGAAAGGTAAGTGCAAAAACATTGCCTTGAATGACTTTGTCAGATTCAGGAGGAGGAAAACATATGCTATTCTTGGGCCAGTGCTGTTAGGAGTGACCTTGAAATGAGAACCATAAATCATAATGACAAGGTTATCATTTTGAGAAGATTCCTATCGCTCAAGCCAAAAGGTTGGCTGGAGTGAAACATTGCACTGTCTTGAAACAGGATGGTTTCTTACAGTGGCGGTGTATGCTGGAATCTTTTTTCTCGAATCATAAAAAGCACAAGGCAAATGTAGTTAGATCAGCACAGTAGGTAATTGTTAAAAATGGATTCCAAAGCACGGAGATATTTTTCTTTAAGAAATCTGAATTGGAGTGCTGAGTAAACAGGGGCAGGAATTTTGTACTCTGCCTTTCTGAAAAGAATAATTAAACACTTTCTGCATTTTTGCTAATTTCACAATAGCTTTCTGACTAAGCAGTCAGAAAAGCTGACCAAGGTCACAAAGGTGGAGGGCAGGAATAAAAGCCCAGCAAGATTTGCATAGTTTTTAAGTGCTGAAAACACAGGAGTCAGAGCAGGCAGCGTGGGTTGCAGGGATTGTGAATATAAAATGTGCTTTTGTTTGGGGAAATAGAGCTAAGCAGTCTGTATGGAAATGAGTTTTATATGGGTTGAGAACAGATCTCCTGAAGGATTTATGGCTGCATAGTAAATGCCACAGCCTTATCTTTTATAGCACACTGTTCCAAAGCTGAATTTTTCTGTTTCTTATTTGTCACAGATTATGAAAACGTAGGATTAAATTAAGCACCTTGCTGTCTTATTCCAAATGTTTTAAAAGCAGAATTTCAACAAAGTCTTTTAGTTCAAACAAACATTCAATTTTCTCCATTATTTTTGCTCTACTCCTTCCAGGTAGTTTTCCCAAGGGTGGCTCAGGTTTGCAAAAATGACATGGGAGGATCTCAGAGAGTGCTGGAAAAACAGTGGACTTCCTTTCTCAAGGCTCGTTTGAACTGCTCGGTTCCTGGCGATTCACACTTCTACTTTAACATACTGCAGGCAGTTACAGATGTTATCCATTTCAATGGCCGGGATGTTGTTTTAGCAACCTTCTCAACTCCATATAATAGGTAATAGGCGCAATAACCTTTTACCTTCTGTTTCCTTTATGTTTTGCTTTCCACTGCAGTTTCTTTTTACTATATGAAGGTACTAAAAGTGACTGCTCATACAATGTAATTATTATGTACCACACACTTAGTTTGTGTTTCATTTTAAGATACCCTGGTATTGCTTACTGCATTTTATATCTGATAATTTAGAGCAGCTTTCAGCCATTAACTATCTGGGCATGTTCTTGAACATACTTTACATGGGAATAATTCAGACTGGCCACCAAGAAGTTTTGCAGTGTGTAACTTGCAGAATGTTATTGCAAAGAGAAAAAACATTTTTTTTTTTTTTTCTCACAAAGGACTGGATCTGTCCTCTTTACATCTCAACCACCAAGAACCATGTTAGTACTCCTTCCTGTTATTTCATACATCCCTACTGACTCTTGCTTTTCCTCCTGGGACAGTCAGATCCTAAGCCATCCTGCTGGCTGAGGAGGAGGGTCTGCAGAACAGCTGTATTTCATTGTTCACATGGTTTTCCAAAAGCATCAGTTCATCTGCAAAGAATTTATTACCATTACACATTATAACATGTTTCTCCAGAAGTTATTAGCAGAGTAACTGTATCTAATTATTGAGGTCTCCTAGAGAAGTTAAAATAATAGTAACATTCTAATTAAAAAATATATTGCTGTTTCACAGAGTAGCATTTGGGCTGAAAGGGGAATTTTATTGCTGAAATTCATCTGTTTTTGCTGTATACTCACCACCTCTTGTCAAAGCCTGACCTCAGTGAGGTCATGCACAGAACTGACTTCAAATGAGAGTAAGCCGAGGCCTGTAATGTGTAACCACTGCTTTTGACATCAAAACAATAGGAACTGCAATAGAATAATGATGCCACCAGTAGGAAATAAAAGTTATATTAAGATGATCTCTTTTTATGCAAAGTGGCTTAATAAAAACAAGTGAACAAAGAGAGATTCACCATGAGAAAGTAGGTTGTGTCTTGAGATTATCTCAAAATTGAGATTGTCCTCCTGCTCTGTTGGTATTTCCTGTGGTGTGTCATGAATATTTTTTTTCAAAACATGCATTTTAAAATCTAAGCACTTGGTGTTAAAATCAAGGTACTATTTTATAGCCCCAGTTTTTGCCAGACATTGAAGATGACAGGAAGGCGCATAGGCTTGGAGACACCTCATTAGCAGACCTACCTCTGACATGGACACATCTCTCTCATTCTTACTCCACTGCAAAAAAGCTGCAACAAATATCTTTGGTGTCTGGAACAAAGATTACCCCTAGAGTGGGCTGGAAAACATCCCCCAGTCTAACCTGAGGTCACACAGGAGAGGAGCTGGTGATGGGTTGTAGTCCAGTGGTTGGGAGATGGCTTGACTGTGACCCACAATCCTCCATCCTTACGGCTTTATCACACTGTGGACCCACAAACTGCCATCCTCAAGAGTAAAATCTCTTGCAGTCTTCTCACTGCACTGGTCCCTCCGTCACTGTGTGGTTATGTGTTGAGAACAGTTCTCAGCATTTTTGGTTCTGTATAGCACACCTCAAGATTTTAGGGCTGTTTTTATTTTAGGGCTTAATTTAGCAAAGTGCAAAATCTAGCTGGAGTGGGTCTTGAGGTCTCTTTTAGGGTGAGGTCCTATGTGTGGCTAAATATACCCTCGACCAACTCTTACATGAACATTTGTGTAGCTGCTTCCATTTAAAACTCTTGCTGTGTAGTATCATGGTAATAGAGAGCTTTGAAGTTCCCTTCTATGTAAAAACACAGTCTGTGGAGATCAAAGTAAGACTGTCTCCCTACTTGTTGTTTCCTTCAGTAATAAGCATTTTGAAACCTTTTAATATTCAAACAGTTGGTTTTCCATCAATTTATATATGTTTATGAGTTTAGTTTTATTCTCTGTAACATTATTATCATTCCTACATTTTTTCTTTAGTGTATAATAACCTACTAGCTAAAAGGAGGTTTTAAAGCCTCAGCCAGCTGGGTTCATGCTATTTACCTGATAAAATCAAGCAGTGAAAGTCAGACATGAATACAGTAGTTCATGTATAAAAAAATGAAAGGTGGATAAATGAATAATTCATGCTTCCATGTGACTGACCATGGGAAACCACCGAGACTGTCAGAAAATATGTAGGTAAGGTTATAATTATTTTTAGACAATGTTATCATGCAGTTGCATGCAAATAATCAAAAAGTTGAAATTTACAACTTCATGATCTAAAAATAAAATTGAATTTGCTTCTATGAGCTCTTTACATCTCATTGAGTTAAGCAAATTCCTGAGCATAGTTAAATCCTTTCCACTGGGAAAACTTGGTGGAGATCAGGCTGTGGGAGGATGGAGCAATAACATATAAATGCCAGGTTAATGGCACATTGCAGCATGCTCCCAGTTTGATCAGCACCAACTTCTGAACTGCTTGAAGTGTATTTTTGAGTCATGACAGGGACTGTGAGAATTAATACTGAGAGACATTGTGACTTACAAGAACCTATATTTCCAAATAATGGGATCTGAATGAGACTGGCTATTACTCTTCATGCACCGCCAGTGGTACCCTGAGTTTCCCAGACTCTTTCCCTTCATCAAGATTATTGCAATTACTTCTTTCTGTAGAGACTTTGAACAAATTGTGCTGTCAGGAGCTGTCTGCTGATTGGTATATTTCAGGCTTTTCCATGGGGCTGGCTTTTCCTGTCAATACTCAGAGGTTACAGAGTTCAGGATTGAGTAGCCTGTGACAGGAAGACTTCTATACAGCATGTTTTTCACTCAAGATCTTATGCATAACTGCAGAATGAGTAACAATTTCTGGGAAATGTCATTTTGCAGCATCCCTGGCTCTGCAGTCTGTGCCTATGACATGCTTGACATCGCCAGTGTATTTACTGGGAGATTCAAAGAACAAAAGTCTCCAGACTCCACATGGACACCAGTTCCTGACGAACGAGTGCCCAAACCCAGGTATGTTTCATGAACAGTGATACTGATCTGTTCCTGCACGCAGAACAGAGGCTTTTGACAATTTGAACAGCCTTTTAAGTTGCAGATACAATTGAAGATGCATACTGTAACAGTAAAAGAGAAATTGAGTTGCATTTGAATCTAAGGTATACAAGTGAGAATTTTTCCACTTAAAAAAAATGTGTGTAACATAAATCAGGCCAGTGTCAGATCCACTTGGTCAGAGTAATCTATCACTTAAGAGTGGTGTGAGTTACACACCTGTTGCAAATTGGTTCGGTAATGGATATATCTCATTACAAAGCCTGCACCAGTTCTGCGGTTTGCTGTTCTGTGGTTAACATGCAATTTATGTGCCACAGAGGATGCATCATGGGGAGAAAAAAAACAGCATTCCATCAAAATGGAGATTCAGTTTACCTCGTTCCTCCTATGAGTTGTTTTCCCTGCTCCTACTTCCCTCTTCTTTGTACATGGCTCCTCTATTACACTCTCTTCATATTTCCTACAAGCACTTACTTTGTACAAGTTGCTGTTGATAGCCATTTGTTAACTCATTTACACCAGCAGCATTTTGCCCTGAGAATATAATATGAATGTAGATAAAACAAATTGATTTATCTCAGTCAGGCTCTACAACCTTAATGTATGTTTCACATTGCTTGTGATATCTTACATAACCTCAAAAGAAAAACACATTTGAAGCTCTGTGATGGCAAGCGAGCTTCTGCCTAAATCCAGATTTGGCCCATCATGTTTTAGAGTTGCTGAGTATAGTATTCCTGTGCCGTTTTTATTCTGAGGTTCTCACTCAAGAGAAGAGTCTGGAGATGGCTGAAAAATCTGGTAAATTCTATGTCTCTTTTTGGTCTGAGCCTTAGAAAGGCACCTGCTAGCACTGTTCCTGGATTTTCTAATCCATTTTGCAGTGTTTCAACAACTCATTGACATGATGGGCTGCCTTGATAGTGCAAGGCTGCACAAGGACTCCAAGGTCATTTGTTTGGAACTTAGAGAGTATTGGCAGGAGAGAGGGAAAGGAGAAAGAGAAATTTTCTCTTTCGGTGGGAAGAGAAAGTTGCATTATGAGTTTGTGGGATGAGCCAATAGCAGGCTAGCAGTTGTGATGAAGATGGGATAATGCTGCTCCTTCTAAGCCAGCAGGAGCTAACGTGAGCTGAATTGGTGAACACTGTTTCATGTAACATTTGGCCATCAATCTGCTTAACAGAAATAATCATTACTTCTAGCTCATGTTGAAATGCATGAGAAGAACAAGACGCCTTTGAAATAAGGTCATTTTTATTTGAATATCTCAGTATGGTGGAGAAACATTAGTGCTCCTAATATTCTCAGAAACATACCAGGGCCTTTCAGGGGCCTCACTTTCCTTTTTGGCCAAAGGTATACTTGGTTTTATGTTTACTCAATTAAACCAGTTTTGAGATTAAAACAGGATTAATCCAATCATGTGATTAAAATCTGGGTGGAAATAGACCAGCAGATTAGATGTACAGAAGCCCTAGGCACCACAGTGCCAGAAGGCATAGACTGCTCCTTAGAGTTCTCTGGAAATGTCATCTCATGAATCAGTGCCCTTGCAAGGTCCTTGGAGACCAGTGGTGCCCTTGGTTTCTCCTTCTCTCCCTCTTTTGCTAATTCTATATGCAGTTGCAAGACAACCAAAACATTTTGGATACAAAGAGGCAGAGCACACAGTCTCTGCATGTAATGTTCATTGTGCAGCTGTGTGGGACCAGACTCATTGACCCAGCTAGTTCCCTCTAGTGTTATGCTATCTTCTTACATAAAATTTAGTTATCTAAGATTTGAGTATTTATCTAAATCTGAGGGACAGATATGATAGGATCAGCACTATACTTTGTTCAAGTTGGCGTTTCTCCACCCATGTCAGTGGCTCTAGCCATGTCAGAGCAAATGAAAATTAGACACTGCAGAGTGTTTATGAGTATGTCATCCATCTTTCATCTTCCCATCTCACAGTGGCTTAAAGGCTTGAAGAATTGTAATGTCCTAGGAAATGGTATCAAACGGACCTTTTGTTGGAGAAAATAACCCACAAAATGTTAAAAACAGGCAAAGCGTTTTTCTGCTTCCTGCGTAGAGATGACCTGTGCAGGTAGTAATGTTAAGTTACCTCTGAAGAGCAGGGTATATTTTAGGAATAGGCTGAGCAGATTTGTATTTAAATTGTAGAAGAATGATCAGATACCATTTCAGTGAAAGTCCTCAGTGTGCTACCATACTTAAATTGTCTCATCCAAATTGAAAAAGGGTAAAACCAATGTTAACATGGATGCTTGCTGGTTTGTCTTCTTCAGTAGTACTTTTTCTGCCAGACAGGACTGAAAGCAGCATTTTTTCACACATGTTGAAAAAATCAACTTCCTCTGTATGTGAGGACTGCTTTTATTCCAGGAAAGAGCAGTCAGCTGGGCAGGTTACAGATCAGAAAGCACCTGTGCCGGCGGACAGCATCAAGGCAAATGCACACATATTGTGATTAAGTTCCGTGCGAGTGGATGAACTACAAACTGTGTGTGTCACTCCTGCTGAAGAAATGTCTGTGCTTTTAAGTGACATGTTAAGTCCTTTTGAGTGGAGGACAGAGCAGTATTTTAGGCTTCCCATGAGGGGCTGAACAAGTCCACTAGTCTTCTCGATCCTCTATTTAGATTTCACTGAGGGCCTCATTACAAAAGCAGATTTGCACTAGGCATCAAGTAAGTGTTCTGGCTTTACCCTCTTGGTTTTTGTAGGCCTGGTTGCTGTGCTGGCTCTACATCATTAGAAAAATACGTAACCTCTAATGAGTTCCCAGATGATACTCTGAACTTCATCAAAACACATCCACTGATGGACGAGGCTGTACCTTCGATTGTCAATAGACCCTGGTTCCTGAGAACAATGGTCAGGTATGTACCTCTTGTCCTCATCAGAGCTGTCAAGTTGTGCTAATAACGTTGCTCAGAATGCTCTCAAACTCTGTAAACATCCTTGGTGTGCTGGGCATGAATCCAGCTAGGAATGATGGCAGTACTGAGCAGATGTCCCAGAACTCCCTGAGCAGCTTTCAAGATAGGAAAAAACCTCAGTTCTTTCCAACCACACTATGCTGAAACCGGATCTTGGAGGAAATGCTGTGCAAGGAAGGTTGACCCGCCTGTTGGCTTATGGGCCAGTGTTTGGGACAGCTCTGTAGAAAACTTTGGGCAAGGATCAGCAGACAGCTCAGGGGTATGTACACAGGATACAAACATGTCTGCCAGGATACGTTCACAGGATATGAAGATGTCTGTCGGGATATGTACTGGTATGTTTTAATATTTACAGAAGCGTACAGGCAGAAATAATCACATAAACTGTATCCTTTCTATGGCAACAAGAGAAAAACACTAATGAAGAGATTTGAACAAAGGCACATAAATCAGCAAGCCTCAAATACACCATCCCCTTCCTATCAAAATACATTTCTACTGTCTGCTGTGGTCACTGTACTACTTATTTACTCCAGTTGTGAGCAGAATAACATGATTAACTTTTCCTCTCTTCCTCCATATAAGGGTAGAGTTTTGTGCCAGGCAGTGTTTAGCTCTGGAAGGGCCTGAACTTAGTTTTAGTAATGTATCTTCTGCCAAGTTTTTATGTCAGGTTCTGTACCTACAACCTAAGATGAGAACAGCAAGCTCTGCACAGCGCTTTCCTTTGATAGTCAGTACCAGGTAACTGATACCAAATCACCAGTACTTGTTTTCGATAAATTGTGTAATTCCAAGATTCAATATCATCTTAGCACTGAATTCACTTAGTGGCAGTTGTGTGATTATTTTTAGTGAGGTAAAATGTTGTTTAGCATCTCACTTTTGCACTGGCACAGCTTTTCCTGCCAAAAAAAGTTGAACGTAAATCGTTATTGCTGCTTTTAATGTGACAAAGCTTGCAATTAAAAAAAAAAAAGTCCCTGTGATGATTTTCTTTCTCTGCCTGAAGAAGTCACTAGGCTAGTACTTTACTTTTGATTGGAAGGATAATCCCTCAGACTCTTAGCACCCTTTCAGATTTCTGCAAACACTTCTCCTAGCTATTGGACATATGGACATGCAAACAAACACATGAAAATTCCCCACCATTTGGGGAGCCAAACTGGTACAGTCTGTGTTGACTTGTAGGGTTGTTCAGCTAGGAAAAGTTCCTAAATATGCTATGGTTGCTAGAAGGCTACCATGCAGTTATCTAAAGTGGAAAAAATTATAAAATAAATGGCAATCTAATCCCAAGTGATGCAAAATGCTGTATTGTTCTTCTAGATACCGCCTGACCAAAATTGCCGTGGACTCTGCTGCTGGGCCCTATCAGAACTACACCGTGGTTTTCTTGGGATCAGAGAAGGGAATCATCCTGAAGTTCTTGGCACGGACAGGAAACAGTGGTTTCCTAAATGACAGCCTTTTCCTGGAGGAGATGAACGTTTACAATCCTGAAAAGTGTGTATATCTGATTCTTTGTACTCGTGTATGGGTGACTTTGAACTCCCGATTTCCCAGAGAGAAGGTTGTCCCACAAAAAGGGAAGTAGTTAGAGAAGCCAAGGTTTTTTGAGTAATTTTAAATTGTCTGGAGAGGAGATGTCTGCTTATCAGTCTCTACAGTTCAATAAGATATTTTTTATTCAGTGTGTGTAGAAAATAGCCCATCCTTTGCAGAATTTGATGGATAATTAAAAGTAAAATTCTGCAAAGGAAGATTAATTTTCTAATCCTATAAAAAAACCTGATTCCTCTCCAAATAACTCAACAACCAGCAAGCCACTCTCCAAGGGAAATTTCCCGCATTTCAGCCTTCCTCAAATATGCCTAAAGGGGCTTTGAAGTGGGCCATAATCATGCAGAAATTTCAGCTACTTTGAGTGCTGTGGAAGAATAAACACAAAAAATGAAGGGCCCTCAGAAAGTTTGTCTGGTGTGACATCTCTTTCCACTTCTTATTCCCCTGTCCCATGCATTTTTAGTACTTGCTTGTATGTCTATCAGTCTTTTTAGTGGCTACTGTGTGTTCTTTTTCCTTGGCTTGTTCTATTTTACCTTTCTCAGGGCTTTTTCTGTGGGAGTTGGGGTTTTTTTTGGTTCTTTTTTTCAGCTTGAGGAATCATTAAGTTTTCATCTGGTTTGCCAGCAGAACTAATTTATAACCTTGTCTTAACTTTCTTTCAAATCAGGTGCAGCTACGACGGCGTGGAGGACAAGAGGATTGTGGGCATGCAGCTTGACAAGCCCAGCAGCGCCCTGTACGTCGCCTTCTCCACCTGTGTCATCAGGGTTCCCCTGGGACGTTGTGAGCGTCATGGCAAATGCAAGAAGTACGTGTTTTCTGGTGGCTTCTGGTGGCTGTCAGAAGCCCGCACAGCAGGCGTGGGGAAGACAGGAGCACTCATGAATGCCACCTTGTGTTCTTCTTTCTCAAGGGCCTGCATAGCATCCAGAGACCCCTACTGCGGATGGGTGAAGGAGAGTGGGGTGTGCACACAGCTGGTCCTTGGCTCCAAGTGAGTAAGGGCTCTGGCTGGATGGGCCATGAAGCTCTGGTGGTGGCGCCGGGCGGTCTTGGGCAGAGCTATTTGAAACATGGGGCTCTGGGGGAAGAAAAAATGTGGGAAGTGTTTGTTTCTACCTTATTTGCATTCACCTCTGAAACGTCTCACAATTTTTTTTGATGTGAACTCTCAGCTGATCGGTAACTGCTGAAACAGGAGGAAGATGAAAATGAAAGAGCTGCACTAAGGTCCATGTGTTATTGAAAGGAGGGAACTGGATGGGCATGTCTGGACCAGCCCACACTGGAGCCATCACAGCTGATTAAAGAGGCAATAGAATCCAAATTAAATTACTGAAGCAATTTGTCCACTGAAAACAAAACCAGTCCTTCTAATTTACTGTGCATTACTAAGAGGAATCACAGAGCACAGTAAGAGCTTAAAGCAGGTTCAGAGAAGTGCTGGATCTCCCCTTGCTTAACAGTAGAATTTAATTATTTTATAATAATGAAAGTCTGTTAAGGTCTGTTTAAATGTAGTTACTGAAGCCTCCTTGCAGGGCGCAGACCCACTTCAGAGCTCTCATTTCTTGGCCACATCTGACACACCTCCTGCTTTCCCACTCTGAGGTACAGTTATACTTCCTCAAGGCAGCGGTGGAAGTGTAGCAGAAACACCACACAACCTCGACAGCTGACCCCACTTAACCCTGCTTCTGTGCAGGTCTTCAGTATATAACGGATGAGTTACCATCCTTGTGCTTGTGTCTTTTTCTTAATTTGCTATTTCAATTCAAATTGTTTTGGCTACTGGGGATGCTATAGCTATATCTCTCTGTATATGTTTTACTACAAGAGTGTGGACTGTTCGTGACTGGACATATGGTAGAACAATTTTAAAATGCCCCTGTGTCCATTTCAGGTTTTCTCAGCATTCTCAAAGTGCTTGAGTCTTTTTGCACTTCCATGGCAAGTTGTAGGGGACTTCTGTACCTCACAGCTAAAAGCAGCTTCTGTGTTTATTAATAAATCCATCGAGACAGAGGCAGTGCAGCTTGTGGTGTGGTCCAGGGATGAGCAAGGCAGGTCGCTCTCTGTCCAATGCATAGCACTCAGGAAGGGGATCCAGATCAGCTGTGAAGATGTCTGTTGTACTTCTGAATTAACGGACAGGAGGCAGAGATGTTAGGTGCCCTCCTGGAGTAGGTGACAGTTGAGCAGGAGTTTTAAGAACATGGAGTTGGGAATGAGGTGCCTGCAAGGGTAATTACGCCTCAAGGACAAGTTCCTAACTAATGTAGACAAAGGCTTGTGTTGGAGGCTTTCCAAGGCTCTTGTCATTCACCTCTGACCATACAGGAAGTTGGAAGAACAGCTTCACTAGTTATCCAAAATCACAGGCAGAGATTA
Source organism: Tyto alba (assembly GCF_018691265.1). Classification (NCBI taxonomy): domain Eukaryota; kingdom Metazoa; phylum Chordata; class Aves; order Strigiformes; family Tytonidae; genus Tyto; species Tyto alba. Next base: position 18,330,945 of record NW_024881275.1, on the reverse strand, counting down.
GGAGTGTAAAGTGGGCATGTCAGCTAGAAAAGCCTGCAAGTGTTTTTCGCTAGAGCCCCTTGAGTTCAGTGTAATGCCTTCTGTGGACTGCACCTTACATCTTGCAGCCTCATCCAGCATAGTACCTAAATGATTGCTGAAATGCAGGTTGTCTTCCCCGAGCAGAGTACCTACCCAATGAGTTAGCTTCCTTCTCATGTCAAAGTGTTGGTGCACCTTGTCTGCTATATGAACAAGTTAAGGTAGGATCATAATTGCTCCTGATAATATCATATATTATAGAGTTAACAGTTTAAAAAATGTTTGTGTCCTTTGACAACAAGGCATGCAGTGGATTTTAAAAAAGTAATAATAAAAAGACAAAGCATCATCAGAAGCCAAGAAGTCATTAAGCAATAATGAATAACTCAAATGTCTATGTTGCGATTTTTAAGCCTTTGTGTGGAAGTTCCAAAGAAGTGGGCAGTTTCACAGTGGGGCTTTATTCAGTTGCGCATGTGATAATTTCTTTCTGGTCATGCCTGTGACTGTTGTTATTCATACTGTTTTGTTTCTTTCTGTTATTTAGAGTGGCATTTGAACAGGACATAGAACATGGCAATACAGATGGCCTGGGTGACTGCCAAAGTAAGCAAAGCTTTTACCCTCTATTTACCATGTGTCACAGCATCCTTTTGAATGCCTGAAATCACCATTACCTGTCAGATGTTCTTTTGTACAATGTAAGCCACAACAGGGACAGCAACTGCAGCTAACGGTGCAGGTTCAGAAAAGGAACTGTTATTTAAATGTATTTAAAGAAAATAGCCCAGTTAGTGTGATTTTTACAAACACCGGACTTCAAAGCAGTTATGTAGTGAGAAGACCTCAGTTCTAGAGGATGCTGATTATAGCAATGACATAATGAATTGGGTGTTCATTGTCTTTATTAGCCATGATGTTTGGGTTTTTTATGTAGATATACAGAAGCAGCTTGGTTTCTTGGTGTAGACTGTGACTTGGACTACATTCCCATGCAGGACAGGGAGACAGTGAAATATACCTTCAGCTTTGGATCCAGATCAAGAAGTGGGAACTACTTAGTTTGTGAATCTTAGTGGATTTTACACACGGGATGGACCACATAATGGTATTAAGGGTCGGCCACTACTGACCTTGCCTAAGAAATTTTAATGGTAAGCCTTAGGTACTGACAGCGTGAGTTGGAAGCTTAACCACAGTCTTTAAACATCTACGTTTTACACTGAGGTGCTTAAAAGTGCACAGCTTGCACTTCATGCAAAGAAACCTTGCATGCTGATTTCTGAGCCTTCACGAATACAAACTTCTGTGTTCAGGACAGCTCTCATTCCAAATGTTCTTGCCAAGGTTGGTTTAATTCTGAGCCCCAAATATTATTTATAAACCTTATGAAATCAAGAATCACATTCTTTGTGGTGTAATTTGCACTGATGCCTGTACATGCAATAAAACTACTGAAGCTGAGGAAGTAATGTACAATGAGAGATTCATTACTTTTAGAATACAGAGCAAAATAACAGAGGGCTAGAGTGTGCCGTGGGATACAGTGCAGGGCAGCTGCTCTGGAGAAAGCCAGAGCCTTCTTATGCCTTGTGCATCTTTGTTCAAGAGCCATTTATTACTGTGATCACTGTGCTTGAAGGACTACAAGGATTTCAGCCTATGCATGCCTCCCATCTCAGCTACACCTCTCTCTGCCTCTGCTCTAAGATAAGGTTATGTAGGCTGTCTCTAAGTTTTTTGAAGGAGGTGTACGCGTAGTCCCTCCTGTGCTCCCTGTAAAATGGGTTAGCACCAAAATCAGGTCAGTTCCCAGATGGTGCAACTTTGCCCTTTTCAGCCAGTTCTGATCTCCTCGGGCAAATAGGTTAGAAAGGAGTGGAGTGTACCTGATATCAGTTAAATATAAAGGAAGGGTAGGAAATTATTCAGAAACAGCACATTGTGCTCATGGAGAGAGATCTGATCCTATGCAGAGAGCAACAAAGCCTATACCCTGCTTAAATCCCTCTTTAGCCCTGAATGACGCATTGAACCTTGACACTGCACAGGGGTAGATTTCACTCCCTGCTAACCCAGCTGATCTTATTACTTCATGTAGTCTTGGGTCATGTGAATTTTGTCCTCATTGACTCACATTGCTGCTGCATCACTTGTAGTGCCTTGTGTTAGATTAGGACTTGATCTTGCAAAGAAAGCCATGGCAGGGAGGGCACTGGCCTTCCCACTTCATATCCCTTGCACAGGGCTGGTCATGAACACTTTCAAAGCCAGACGCTGTTTTCGGGTATGCCTGAATATTAGTTTTGCCTGGGTCCTTAGGGTACTAATCACATACATATAAATATCAGCTGAAGCATAAAAGGTTGCTAGCAGCAAACTATTAAAAATAAAAAACGAGAGAGAAATAATGATTTTTCCCCTGTTATTTGTCTTTCAGATTCCTTCGTAGCCCTGAATGGTAAGGAAGTTCTTAGTTTCATTATTTACTGACAGAAAATCCATTTTGGAGGAATCACTTTTTACTAAACTTTTAAGTATTTTCATACTTTTGTTTTATTTAATGTTTCTTCCCAATTTATTTTGTTCATAGACATTTCAACTGCTTCACCTGATCATGAAATGTCTTACGACACAGTGTATGGTCAGTTTATGGGTGTTTTTAAAAATTCTCCCCAGATCCTTGTGTTAGCTAGTAGTTCCTGTACTCAAATATCCATTAACCTTTTTACTCGTTTTGTCTTGGTTTTGAGGGCCTGATTCACTAATCACAACTAGGATTAAGTCATACCTCTTGATTTTCAATCCCTCTTTTCTAGTCCTTCTTCAGGGCTGTCTCCATTGAATTAAAATCAGATATGGCCTACTTCAATGGCATGTCAGCAGACATGATTAAGAGCATGCCTCACCTGAACAAGGAACACTTGGGCACAGTGATGCATCTTGTCTGTTTGCCAGGAAAAACAAGATAGCAGCTCACATCCCACTCATGAGTTGTCCAAGATGGTGTCATGACTGCTGCAGCAGCCAGTCAGAGGTACCTTAGGGAAAGGAGCAGAACTGTCCCTGGGTTACAGAAAGATCTCTCATAAGGAAAATTAACCTATTACCCATGTGAGTTGAGACTGGGTTATGCCTCGATTGCTGAATGTTCCTGTCACTTCTAGAGTGAGTCATTTATGTTGTCCATGTTTGCAGTATCTTAATGCCTGAATGGGGCCTAATTTGTAAAAAACAATGGATTTGCATAGCAAATTAAATTACCTGAGCTGAAGAGGAGCATTTCTGCAAGTCTAGAGTAGCAGTTTCCCATGAGGCAGATGTTAATCTGTGCTCACACTACTTTCCACCACTTCGTTCTGTATATTTGGAAGTGGATTATGCTGGTACTTGGTGTACAGAATAAATGTCTGCATCAGGAATTACTGCAGAATAAATAATCACTTAAATTCAAACCTAGAGTTATGTTGCAGTAGTTTCTCTTTATAGACATCCCGATCAAAGTTAAGTACTCACAAGCTAAGAGGATATGTGGTGTTTCTCCCAGTGAAGTCAATGGAAAATATCCACGTGGGATGGGAGCTTGCTTGTGAAGTTGTTTTCAGGCTGTATAAGCCTAGCAGTTCATCTGAGCTAGGGCAAATTCACCGTATGTTTGGCTGAATGTAGCATGAGGTAGGTTAGTGTGCAGTTGCAATGAACATTTAAATGATTCTTTAATCTCATGCCTGCAAAATATCTAGGTACAAAACAGAACCAATGGCAGCAGAATATAAATAACTGGAGGCAAAGTAATACTGTTCAACGTTCGTAAAAATAAAATCAAATTCCCCATGTTGTTTATTACCAGGAAATGGAACGTGTGCAGGTGAAACTTGTTTGAAAGTATGATAATGAAAACCAGTGAAGGAAATGTACAAAATCAAAGACAAGTTAATGTTTCATAATGTATGGAAGACTCATGGTTTCATCTGCATATACAGCCTTTACTTTCTTTCATTTGAAAATTGCTATATTTCCAATGCACAGAGCAGTAATTAAAGAACAGTAATATTAAAATTCGTACTGCTGAATGTAAAGATAAAGAAAATGGCCTTGGGCATAGTCCTGATGTGCCAGGAATGTTCTAGTTTCCTGCTTCTAAGCACGTTTGTAGGCTGCAGTTTAAGTGGTGGGGCTGTGGTTCTGGATCCCGTTTTACCATGTTAGTATGGACTTTAGGAAAAGCTGGTATTTTAAGCTGACCAAAAGAGGGATTCAAGTGAGCAGCAGTGTGAAAAAAGCTGCAGTCCTAGAGAGTACAGGTAACCAAAGGAAGTCTGTTTTACTGTCCAGGCATGCCAAGCCCAAAGACAGACTCCATGAATTAACCCAGCTCAAAGTAGGACCCTACAGCCAGATGCAATGGAGAAATGCTGACCCAACACTACCATTGGTTCCCATTCATGCTTTGTCTTTCACACATTATTTCGTTGACCCTCCTCAGGTACATCCTGATAACGTCCTCTCTAGGCAAGTCAGCTCTTCCTTTTATGGGTTTGTTAAAATACCCATTCTGATATTATTGCAGTCAGTCTTTCTTTTCACCTACCAAAATATAAAAGGAAATGTGCTAGTCACCTCTATTTCTCTTCCACATGAGAAGTGTAGAAAATTCCAGCATGAGGTAGTAAACCAGTCTCAGTAAACATGTTCATGTTTGCTAACTGTAGTGACTGCTCTGAGTCATTTTCTTTCTTGAGAAAATTAAAATTTTATATATGGTGCATTTTAATGTTATTGAGTACAGTTAAATGCATAAGTAAGTGGTATTTCATAATAGATTAAAACTCAGAACACTGGAATATACCATAATTCCAAGCAAGTGAATGATCAGGGTGCTTTTGGATCCAGTAGGCTTAATATATCCAAAGGCATCTGAAACTCCGGTTGCAAAAGAAGTCTCAAGGCCTGATTCCCTTGATTTACTCCACTATAAATCAGCCCACTTCAACAGATTTACTGCCAATCTGTAGCAGCGTGAGTGAAAGGAGAACCAAGCCCTTCATCTTTGTATTATTGGCATCAGCCTCTTCCTGGATTTTGGCAGGTGGGCTCCATTTTCTGGGGCAGTCTCTTGTGAGTGGTTGTAAACAAGGGCAAAATCCACACAGGTGACTGTGCAAGTGCATCCCTTTTGACACCCAAGGAGAAGATAGCAGGCTGAAGGTTTGGCTGCAGAAGGTCAGAGAAAAATGATGCAAGAGCTGCATATTTAAGCAGGGAGATTAGACTAGACTAGATTCTTTTGCAAAATTGTAAGCAGCTTCAATTACCTTTGGAAACATCAATTCTTAGTGAATTGGGCCCTTATTTTACCCCCTAGCCATAGTCCTTTCTCCCTCTGTAGTATTGATTTAGCCTTTCCCTCTAATTGTCTAATTAGGTTGCTATAGCTGTTAATAGAATAGTGTGCAGACATCTTAACCTCTGAGATCCTAATGACTTGTGCATATTAGAGCAACTGTCAAATACATATTGAATCCCTGTCTTTGTTTTAAACCTGAAAAAAAACCTCCTTATATTTTACAAGTGCACTTCAGAATGAGCTATAGTTACAGAAGTGCAGCCCTTCTGAATCATTATCTATGCCTGTAGACATTAAGTGCTTTTACTCCCCTTCTGTTACTTGATTACAGCACTCCAAATGAAAAGTTTTTGCAAATAATGGAAGCACCTAAAACAGATTTTTTTTAAAACTGGGTCTATTTTGATTTTCACATGTTTGCTTTAAACAAAGAAGTTTGAAAAGGACTGTCTGCAGTTTTTCAGATGGTTTGTTTTAAAACAAAGGCAGCATTGGTTTTTTAAATGCTTAGGTATTAACCGATATTAACATAGAGGTACTGGCCACATCTCAGGTATGCTTAAAGCCTCTTTAAATGGCAGTGACATCTATTTACATAGTCAAAGAGGTAAAAATGGTGTAATGGAAAAAAAAGGCCCACTACATGTAGCAAACTTTACAGCACACTGTAAAGGTTTAATAACAGCTGTGTGTGAAAGGGCAGGACTGGATTGCCTGCCACTTCAGTCTTTTCTCTGTTTATGAGAGAAACTTAACTAGCTCATACATTTGTGGTGCCGCTCTGCTCAGAAGTGAAATTCACCCAGCAGGACTAGCTATTCAGGCACTTACAGGACACAGTGATACTGCTTACGGGAGCAGCCATTGCCCAGTAGTAAGTATTTGCAGAATACAGCTCTAACACAAGTGGGACAGGCTATTAAAGTCTAATCTGCTCCTGCCCTCCTTCCCCAAAATCTAGTGGAAAACCGTTTATCTTGATTAGGTGTGGAAGGTTGTTTCTCAGTTTGTACTAGACTACACATTAGTAACAGAGCAGATAGCCTGATTTCTTGCATTTCTCTACCTAACAACCATCTGGTACACATTAATATCTTCACAAAGCCTTAGCTTTCCATTACGAAGAAGTTTTCTATGTATTTGCAGCATATGGTTCAGGAATTTTTTTTTTTTTTTTTTTTTTTTTTCAGAAAATGTGTCCCTTAGGCATATATTTCCTCTAGATTACGGCATTAAGAAATGTTGTTCTTTAACCATACTCACGGCTTTTTCTTAGAATTCCCCCTCTAAGTACACCTAAAGTGCAAGTGTCTGGACAGAGGTATGAGCATATAAATACATATCAAACACAGGCATAAAATATGATTGCTACTTGGCAAGATTTTCTTCTCCTTTACCTCCATATCAAGCTATGACTAATTGCTTTCTTATTTTGAGTGCAGCACTATTTGTAGGCTGACCAAATATTGTACACAGCATTGTGGTTGCTGAATGGGGCATTAACTTGGAGACTGGAACCCCATGAATGCTGGCACTATGGTTAGTCCTTAGGAAAAAGAAGACATGGAAATCTCATATTTTCTATTTTCTGGCCTGTTCTCTGTCCCAATATTTCTCTCATTTCTTGGGGATAAGCACAGGAGCTGACAAGCATAAAATGATGTAGGGGTGAACACTTCCATGCTGCAGCATATTCTTGCTTCAACAGGGCATGTCCATTCAGTTGCTGGACCTCTTCTTGTCCTTTTGGAAGCAAGCAGCCCTGCTGCAGGACTGCTGTGAAAAACGCAACATGTTTGGATCAGAGTCCATCATCCATCTAACTGTGTGTTACCAGTGCTCCCAGCCATTCTGTGGCTTATGGAAACCTTTTAGAAGTGGATAATGTTTGGCTTCTCTTTTCTATTTGAGTGACATTAAAAGCTCTGTCTTCAACAAGATACAGCCTCTAATATGCCGTGTTAAAGAAAGACGGCTTGGAGAAACCACACTTCCTGTCATGAGAGGTAAAAATTAATCCAGTGCCCTTGTCAATATCAGCCTTCAGTCTGAGGTCCAGAGCTAAATTGTGTTAATGATTAGCTGTAGTAGCTGAAGGTTGACTTTGTGGTGAGAACACTGTGAATTTGACCAATTTTCCCTACTGAGTGTACCAGTTACAGGAGTTAGTTGTGTCTGTGTCCTATGCAAAACACAGTCCAAAGTGCTGCCATATATAATCCTGTGCAGTAAATCAAAAGGGCTCCTTGAAAATATAGAGGAGCACAGAAATTTTCTTCCTTCAAGACCATTAATATTCAGCAGGACTTCTTTAAATCATAGCAGTATCTTGATAGAAGTTGCAGCTGTTTTGCTGACTTCATCAGTTGTTCAACCCCTTGAAGCTGGTGAAAAGGCTGGATGAAACAAAGCACATGGGTGCGTCAAAAACCTTGGGAGCATTGGTGGCCAACATTTAGATTTGTGATTGCTGGAGTGGAATTGGGGACCTAGTTTCATCAGCTCTGTCTGTGCTTCTGAGAGCTGGGGCTGTAGAAGCCACTTGAAGCAGCCTTTTTGTAGTGCAGCTTCCAAAAGCTTTCTGCTTATCCAGTGACTGTTTAAAATAAACTAAAGAAGCACAGTCTCTACCTGCCCAGCTCTGGCCCTTCTCCATAAGGCTTTAAATTTGTGTTCCTTGTGCTGCTCTATCTCTGCCCCAGTGAGTCTCAAATTATTTTTCTAAGCAGTGAAACTGACATCAAGGAAAGGAACAAGGAGAGGGTCTCTGCTAGGGCAGTCTGCAGCCTCGTGATTGGACTCCTCTCCAAGGGAGGCTCACATCTAAGGAAGAAAAATTAATTTGCTGGGCTGCTAAAGATGAGGCAGGAGAAAGGGCTGCTGTCAGTCTGTCTGGCGTTATCTGAAGAGAAAGCGTTATCTGCCCTTCTGTCTGAATAATCTGATTCTGTTAGTTTGTGTTTGAGCATGTTTCAAAAACCCCTCTTTTGATGGGCTCTTTTGGGAGAGTAGGTAAGGGGAAATATAGCTACACCACATCAAATAAACCAGTCCCAGAGCTCACTGAGTCCTGCTGAAAACAATTCATTTTGGTGCACATGCAGAAAGGGAACTTTCAGAGGCATATGTGGTTTTGAGATCAAAATGTTGTGGTGCAGATGGAGTTTCGGTGCCCCCTCCCCAGCAGCGATGGAGCAGCCCATGCTACTGGGAAGTCCAGGCTGGAACCATCTTTCAGAGACAGTGTACTCCAAGCATTTTGGGTGCTGAAGTACTTCTCAGGATCTAGCTGCAAGGGATGTATGAGTCTACAAACACATCTCTGCCCCATCCAAACCTCTCTTAAAATTATGTGGTGTTTCTAGCAGGGCATGTTCTGTAAACATGCTGATTGTTGGTGTGTATTTGACAGGCGAGGAGCTCATCAGCCCTTATTCAGGATAACAGTAACAATGTTTGGAGTAGTTGTAATGGAAAAAAGGCAGCTGCGGGAGACACGGGTGCTTGGGCAGATCCACACAGTAAGATGCCTTCACTGTCACTCTGAGCAGAAATTGTGCTGGATTTCATACTTATCTCAGAGCCATTTTGGACCGTCAGCTCCGACAGGACCGCTGGAAGGGGTGCAAGTGGGTGTAAGCGACTGACAGGCCATGCACAGTTCCATCTGTGGGGCGATGCTGCAGTGCGAGCACGCCAGTTCTGGGCAGTCCTTCATTCCCCTGGCGGCATGGGGCAGAGAGCCACTGATGTCACCATTTTGTAGCTCTTCTGGCATTCCCCTTCAGTTTCAGACATATTAGAAGTTGTTCCGTTTTAAATTGTTTTTAAAATTGCTTTTTAAGTAAGCCAGTACCAGACAGCGTGGGCTGACACTTCAGTGTCGATCAGGGATGTGTACTGAATCCAGCTAAAGGGTGCTTGACTCCTATGAAGTGTACTAACTTTATTCCACACACATTTAACTCCCTTGAGTGAAAGCACACAACTACCAGCTCAGTGGCAGCCCAAGGCGTGCATGCACCTCTTAACAACCTGATCTGGAAGGTTCAATTCCCCTGTTTCCTTGGGGCCATGCTTTGAAGGACTTTTGAAACATTGCTCAGCCTTAGACAAGATATTTGCCCGTCACGGTTGCAAAGCAGTGCGTGCATTCCTGAGCGTGGGGAGGTAGCGTGGTAAGTGACTAATGAGACTTGTCTTCCCTACCTGTATTTATAATGTAAACAGGACACTCCAGTTCCCTAGTCCCAAGCACCACCACTTCTGACTCTCGCGCTCGACAGGGTTATGATGCTAGGGGACGCATGCTGGATTGGAAGGATCCGCTTGGTTCATCTGAAAATACAGATCCATATGTGGCAGTTTCATCCCATAATCATCAAGACAAGAAGGGTAAGGCCTTGGAAATGACGTCCTGTGGTGAGGAGGGAGGGGGGGAGGACTAAAGTGTAACTGCTTCCAGCTGGCTCGGAGTAACATGTAATGAAACTCCTGTGCTATAATTAAAAGCTTATCGTAAAGCTTGAAACTAAACAGCCAATCTCAGACTCAGTCCTAGATAATTCACTGCCTGAGGAAACCACACAAAACAAACAGAAGTGTATGCCTTTGCAGAGTGTGTTATGCATGTGTACGGGAAGGAGGGAAACAGTGGGGATTTAGCTCTTTTTAAACTTGATCTGCCCTGTTGTCTGACAGAGGAAGATCCATGGCTTCCCGTTGTTCTTAAGGTTACACTCTTATATTGCCTTTTTGCCTGAATTCTTAGGGCAGCACAGCAGATCTCAGCTAATTTCATGTTATTTCAGTCTCTCGATGACAGACAGAGATACTGAAGGTCTGCTGTAGTTTAACTACTGAGGTAAAACTGACAGTAGTCCTAGCCACTGGGCCTAAGTCCTGTCTTCAGTGAGACCTGAGCATCAAATACCTTTGAGAGTGGGGGCTGAGGAGGACATTAGCATATTTTAAAAGATGCGGAGGGGATGCTGGTGGGGAGAGATTCTGTGTTGCATTTTTAAATCACCAGAAAGTTGTGATTTAGGTGTCATTTCATAATGTTCAGCCCTATGCTGAAGCACACTTGGGTCTAATACAAGTGACAGCCCTGTTCTTTGGCCCTCAGCCCTCCCTTTGCTATACATACAGGGAATTAGGCAGACAAATGCCTAAAATTGCCACTTGAACGTGTTTAGAGAAGAAGCAGCTTTTCTCCTATTTAAGGATGGTGGTGCCCCCTCATTCCATCTTGGCCCTCCATTGTTCTCCTGGCTCCTTTTAATCTGTGTCTCAAAGAAGTTAAAATGGTTCCTTTGTAAATAGGGGACTTAGGTTCAAATACCTCCACTGCCTAGAGAGATCTGAGTCCTTGATATTCTTCTCCAGGGTGTTCTTAGATCGCTTCTTTCAATCTCTTCTCTGCTGAAGATGTTTTGCTCTGGATGGACTAACTAAATACTCATTGGGCCAGAAGGAGGATGGGTATGAGCAAAACTCACTTGCTGAGTGGTTAGAGCACTCACCAGGGGCAAGAACACACATGAGTTTCAGTCCTTTCTGCTATGAATAGTTGCTATAAAACACTTAAAATATTAATTGAAATGTGGATTCCAGTCTCTATTGTTCATGCATTTTACATGAAAAACTCATTAGACAAGAGCATCAGCTGTTCCTGGAGAAGCTACTGGTATGTCAGACCTGCTGCTTTGTGTTGTCTGCCCAAACCAGTAGGTTACTAAATCACGTTCCTTCCCCTCCGTCTGACCCAGTGAATCTTGAATTCTCTGCATTGGCTGAGGAGACTTTCAGCAGGGGATGATGAGCACATTAACATTGCAGAACAGTCTTCAGCAGAGCTGCACAAACAGCAGGCAGTGGTCTGGACCCAGACTGTGAACTCAGTGCCTGTTATTCACAGCAGCCCCCAGATGCACAGTGCCTCCCACAGACCTGGGATATCCTGGATTTCTCACAGAACTCCCCAGGATTGACCTCAAAGAGCCTTCATGGTTCTTAGTCATGAAGGCAATGGGGATCACCTGGCTGACCCAGCAGAGAGGAAGCCTGAAGCACTTTTCCAGATGAGGAGGCTGGTCAGATTAGGCAGGAGATGCAGTAAAATTTCCTGAGATGCCATGGCAAACATTAATCTAGTAACCTTGGCTTTTAGGCTTGATGGCAGGAAATAGAATATGAAGATTTTAATTCCCTCAGGCAAAGGATTCAAACTTGTCTTCCACCTCCCAGCAATTATGTTTTCCCATAAAAAATGGAAAAACTGCCCTTTGCTCTTCTTCCTTCTACTGGATTTTAAGAGGTGGCCCCTATTTGAACATTTATTTTCAGAGCTTGATCCTGTAGACGTTCTGGGAGAGTAACTGCAAATCTAAAGCAAAAATGTGAATTTCTAAAACCTGATCAGGTTCACATGTGAGTTAAGCACAGAGCTTCCCTGCAGTTCTGTGGTTTGCTGAGCCTTGGCAGAGAAGAATTTCAGCCAGCTGCAATACTCAAACTCAAAACTGTAACTTTGGGTGCAAGAGGCTGGGGGTGCTGAAGGAGAAAGCACAAATTCCTAATTCCTGCTTAAGTTCGGTTTGAGGTATCATTTTCAGTTTTTTAATTCCTCAGCTCTTGCTCTTCAGCTGTAGAAGGGAAATTCAGAAAAGGTAATTTCTGGGTATCACATATGTAGAAGAGGGAAGGCAAATAAACCTTCATGCCCTTCTAAAGATGGCATGTGGTTTTCCTAGCGCTCCTCTTTCTTCTCAGCATTAAATCAGTGATAACACTGACAGCCGAAAAGAAAGGCTTTTTTCTTTTTCTGTCCAGTCTGTTAGTAACACCTGGTATTCAAAATATTTGAGGTGAGAGGACGTTTCTTAGAAAATCCAATGTTCTCTTTTCTGAAAGTCTCTCTCCTCCACCCTGAGAGGCAGGGACGTTATTAAGCAGAGGAAGGAAGGGAAAGAAGGGAAGGAAGGGAAGGGAGGCAGGCAGGCAGGCAGGAAGGAAGGCAGGAAGGAAGGCAGGAAGGAAGGAAGGAAGGAAGGAAGGAAGGAAGGAAGGAAGGAAGGAAGGAAGGAAGGAAGGAAGGAAGGAAGGAAGGAAGGAAGGAAGGAAGGAAGGAAGGAAGGAAGGAAGGAAGGAAGGAAGGAAGGAAGGAAGGAAGGAAGGAAGGAAGGAAGGAAGGAAGGAAGGAAGGGAGGGAGGGAGGGAGGGAGGGAGGGAGGGAGGGAGGGAGGGAGGGAGGGAGGGAGGGAGGGAGGGAGGGAGGGAGGAAGGGAGGAAGGGAGGAAGGGAGGGAAAGAAAAGGAAGGAAAGGAGGAAGGGAATCCATGAATCCAGCCCTTCTGCTGGCATCAAACAGGGTCAGAAACCACCACTAGTGGAAGATCTGTCTGTTTATGTACCTAGAGAAATGCAGAGACACACATGTGTTTTAATGGCACTATTTGTTATGTGTGGGTCCCTACTTTGCAAATCTTCTTCAAAGCAATGTTTAATAGATGGAAGGCTGGCTATTAAAAGCATCTTGTATGCCAGTAGCAGGTTTCAGAAGAGCATGCAGTAAAAATATTAATAAATGTATAGCTGTTGGATTCTAATCATTTTCACTTCAATTCACTGACTGATATGAGGTGGCTTACATTCAATAGTTCCCTCCCCAGGGACTGATGGTTACCAAAGAGCCTTATTAGCACTTGACAGGGTCATCTAAATATCATGCATTCTTTAGTGCCTAATTATGAATATTGACAAAGCTGGAAGCAGTCTACATGCAATCAAGACAATGGCGGCAGAGGTGACCGCATGGTTGTTTACCATTACCATCTACTCATGTGTTGTTACTCCTTGCCTTGCCCAGTCAGAGCCAGGTGGCTCCAAAATTACTATTGATTTGTTGCTTTAAAAGGGCAAAGGAAAGAGTCCTTACACAAAATTAAATCAGAAAATGTTACTATCCGAAAGGAAATCAAGATTTTGTTTTCACTTTTGCTGTGATTTCTTTTGCTTTCACACATTCACAAAGAAAAAGTAATTTCTTTTTTTTTTTTTTTTTTCCATTTTCTCTTTGTTTTGCAAGGTGCTCTGTGTTGTTCTTCGTTGGTTGTGTCTGTTCCTTTGGACAGTGTTTTCTTTCTTTTCCTGTGCTCACAGACGGCTTACTGGTTGTACTAATTGCACAGAATCCACTTGCTGCTTTCTTTTCTGTAACACGGGTGCTTTGATGATGTCACATCCATCCATATGCTTCACTTTTAATTCAGTGCAGGCATCTTGGGGAATATCTGTGGGGGCGTGAAGAGGGGGTTCTTTAAAAGGGTTGACTCATGGGAATGTGACATTTGTGTGCCACAGCTTTAGTAGCTAAATATACTCTGGGATTGTTGTTTCTGAGCTACATCACATTTCCTGCCAAGATGAAAATGTGTAGTGCAACCCATAGAGTAGGAACTATGCGTTGCCATCCCACTGGCATTTTCATTTTGGCCATTAAGGAATCTGCCCTTCCTATTGCAGAAAAAAAAAAAAAAAAAAAAAATCAGCTCTGATTGGGCAAACTGCACCTCTCTTTCCTCTTTTCCGTCTCCTCCCCAGAAAAAAAAAAAAAAAAAAAGGAAAAAAACATGTTCTAGAGTATGTTTATGTTTTGTTTCCTTTCTTGCTATGTTTTAGTGTTAATTTAATTGTGTGTTTCTCACCTTTGTTGAAACAGTTTCCTTAACCTCACTGTCTAACCTTCCCCCCTGCTGCCATTGTACTTGATCTCCCTCCCTCCACAGTCATGAAGCTCCTCCTGTGGAGCGCTCCAAGGCTCTACTTTCTACCCCCAGTAGTGCCATAGCACTCTGTCTCACTGTAGTCATCTTACTAACGAAGTGGGGAGTAGACACATACCACTCGTAGAGAGACCTACGTGAAGAAAACAATGTGATTTTCTTCAGGATTAGCTGGCCTTGCCCCTCATTACCCTGCTGCCCTTCTCTGCTGCCTCCTGTCCTTCCTGCCTCCCTTCAGAAATGCCTCATGCTATTCAAGTCCTGGGTTCATTAGCACAAATGCAACGAACTGCTCCGTTTTCTCACTCATTCCCTAGATGCCTGGAGCCTGCCTTTTAATCACAGTTTTGATAAACTGGATTCAAATTCAGCTTATGATTTTGTGGTTTTGCTACAGCTTCTCCGCAGCATTCAGGTAGACATGGCTGAGCTGGGCACTGAATGACAAAAGTGTAGCGTTGCTGTTAGCAGGCTTCATGTTTGTATTCTTACTTGTTTTAACATTAAGTGAAGATTATGAGGTGATATCTCTTTTCCTTAACAAGCCTTTCGTCTATATCCATGAAACAATGGTAAAATGTTGATTAGAAGCAGGATGTGATGAACACAGTTTGCAGAGTTAAGAGCTGCTGGTGTATTTGGATGTCAAAAATGCTTCTGTAGGTATGGTATCTGGTAGCACCTTTTACTTTAGAGATTGTAGAATTATTGTTATTATTATTATATTAATAAAATTAACAATAATAATAACCGCAGCCATTCTTCTGGTACAGAATTAGACATTATTAGTGATAGTCAGCTCCTCTATTTGGAGAGGGCTAGGCTATTGGGGATCCCAAGGGCTGTTAATTTCAAAACCTGACTCCAGAAGATATTTCATATTGTACACAAGTAGCAGTGTTACTAAATTTTACTGCGATTATCGCTACTTGAAAGATTTGCCAAGTGCTGACAATGCTTTTCTCCAGAGAGTCTGCAACTGTTCAGGCAGATTCTACCATATTG
The DNA here is from genome assembly GCF_018691265.1 of Tyto alba. NCBI lineage: Eukaryota > Metazoa > Chordata > Aves > Strigiformes > Tytonidae > Tyto > Tyto alba. The sequence goes on along the minus strand of NW_024881275.1, from coordinate 18,315,786 downwards.
AGACAGAATTATATGAAACTTCAGGTACAGTTATAATAAAGATTGTGAAGTGCTGATTTAACAAGATACTTTACAAGTAGACATGAAATAGAGAAGAAAAAAATATGTGGTAAAGCAAAGCTTTGGACTCTTTTTTGTATAAATTAAACAACAGGTGTTCATCATGGGAGGGCTGAGTTTTGCACCAGGAAGTATATGTGCAGTGTATGTTTTTACACAAAAATATTGATATATGCTAATATGTTGAAGGATCTAAAATATTCAAAGTGGTTTTTATCAGAGGAAGCAGGGAGAAGTTGTTACTATCTTTCTGGGATTTTTTAATAATTCAGAAGAGGATTTAATGTGGCTCGAGATTTGTCAAACTGATCTTTTGAGTCAGTGTTTTCACGTCTGAGGGGGAGGGCTTGGGTTTTCAAGGTGAAGCAAATATTCTCTATTTGATCTGTGTCATTGTCCTGGCACTGTCAGAAGGAACTGACTGATCCTAAAAAAAGTGTTAGGCTAATGGGAGAAGGAGTTGCACCATAGTCAGTTCTGCCTGGATGGGGCTTGGTGAGGGGTATAAACTCAAAGCGTGTGTACCTGGGAGGAAGCTGCACAAGGACTGGTATTCTTTTCACATGTCTCAAACTACTGTATGCACAAACAAAGCAGATTGCAAGTACCTTGCAGTTCACTAAGTTTCAAGTGCTGAGGAAACAATGAAGATTGAATTGGACCAGATCTTTGGCTTACTATACTTTTAAGTCTTTTGCCCACAGTCTAGTAAAACAGTGCTGTGAAAAAGGGATTAGGGAATTTGCCTTGTTTCTGTCTATGATTCTGTAGCATTTGGCTGGGATGTGAAGTGAGAGGTGTGGTTACTTGGAGCGGTAGTGTTTCACAAAGGGATTTCACCTGCACAAGACAAGATGACACAGGGCTTAGTCCATTTAAACTTTAATAGCCCCACATCTAGATTAAAACCTATTTACTTTTCCCATTAGGATTTAAACAGAGGTTGATTGGATGAATGTATGCTAAACAAAGCCCTATAGATTTTTTTTTTTTTCTAAAATGTTCTCGGGTAAATTAGCATCAGCTTACTGTAAACATCCCTATTTCTAGACAGGGGGCTTATTGATGTTTGTCACATATACTGGCTGCTTGGGTGAAATACTAAAAAAATCTTTTTTAAAAACAAACAAGCAAGCAACCCTACATTTGTCTAGAGTGGCTGTATTGAACAACAGGAGCTGAATACCTCAGAGACTAATCACAGCATATCTTATGTGGAGCACCATGTTAGCTCCATATCAGATAAATACCAGAAAGTCATTTTTAGCAGTTAAATGGGACCAAATTTCTCAGCAGAGTTTTTAATGGCCAGATACCTGTGTCACCAGACCAGGCTAATAACTAGCAAACATGCCAGAAGATTGATGACCTCACCACACTGGAGTCACTGGTATCCTGTGACATGCACCAGGGGGCTGTGCAGTCAGTATTAAAGGAACATACCAGACTTGTCCAGAGGAATGACACTGATCCTTCCTCTGTTCTGTCTTGCATGTACAAGCTGTCTGCTCCCAGGGCTAGAGACAACTAATCATCTCAGATTGCATCCTCAAGTTCAAACAGTGGCAGTAAAAAACTAGATGCTAATTAATAAAATGGAAATTGTATATAAAATTGATGAAAGAAGAATGCTGGAAGGATGTTTCTGACAACAGACTTTCTTCAAACTTGTTTTCATTATGTTTTTGTAGGTTTCTGTGAGAACAAGAGCAAAGAGACAGAGAGGAGACAAGGCATGCAGAAAAGATGACAGAAACTAATTCCCCGGGCAGGGCCACATCTTTAAGCCAATTTTAATCAAACATGGGGATTGTAATAGAATACAGGGCAGTGATTTAGCTTGTCTTCTCTGTGACTAAGTCTTCATTTCAAACCTTACATAAAAAATCCCCAGCTCATTTAGTCACAGATTTTCTATAGTAACCTTCTGAAAGTATGAGAGGAGCAATTTTCACTGCAAAAGATAGGCAAGGATGAGGAAATCAAAATAGTGGAGGGGATATATTCCAACACACACCACCTGCCTGTGCAAGACCTAAAGAAATACCTATACCTCAACATTGGCACTAACCTAACATTTTCAGAAATCAGAATGTTTCTACATTTCACTAACAGTCCGGCTTTCAGATTTAACTAGCAGAACTGGAAACATGAGTAGCAAGATTAGAACCAAGAGTCATTTGCTATTTAGTAGCCAAAAAAAGACATCACTGGTAATAGAAGCAGTTTGGTTGATGTGCAACCTCTGGTTATGAAAACAATCAACAGAGCTTTTCTGTCCCCAAATTACTGGATCCTACAAATAAAAGAAGGGTGAAGATTAAAATAGTGCTCATCAAATGTCAAGTGTGGCTGCAGGAAACAGCAGGTATCCTTGACCTGTAATTGCCCGCCTGCGTAGATTTAAAGTCAGGCTATCCATTTCCAGGCTACAATGAGCAGTAGAAGCTTGTCTTACTAGAACAGGGAAAAACTGTCATTGCCCCGGGACCTTGCTCTGCTTTTTCAATAAAAGAGGCCACATCTAATTTGTCAAGGCAGCTGCTCAGGGTTCAGGGCATTAGAGCTATTGTGTGATGGACTAGATCCCCAGCTGCATTCATCCACAGTCACCCGGTGAGGACAGCTCGGTGGAGGAACACAGACTGCCTCGTGCTCTTGTTTGACCCTTGTAGCACTGACATATTTATCAAGAGCTGGGAATTTGCTGTAGGGTATGCTGGCCCCACAGGGCCACTACTCTATCTGGAAATAGCAAAGCATAATTGGTGGACAGGCTGTTAAGCCACACCGTTTTATTTTTGTGGCATTTATATTAAATATAGGGAAATGTGCCATACAAAGATGCTGAATTGGAAGGATGACCTAGCCCTTTAACTAAGAGATTTCTGAAACTGCTTTGAAATTTGAAGGGATTTAAGAGCGGAAAATCTGGTAGCTGAAAGACACTTAAAGGGCCTTTTGGTGTTAATGCCAGTGTACAATTAAAATGTCAATATGCTGTTAAAGATATTTGAATCATTAATTTTTCTCATATAGGATGTGCCTAGTTTCAATAAATGTATTAATTAATAGGTAAAATGTCCTGCAGTAATTTTACAATGACCTAAACATTGACAGTCCTGGTTCAGAGCACTTCTAATATGATCTGTGGACTGTGAACTGTTTAATTACATGCCTCTATACAAAACACCACTTACGTTCTTCTCATATAGATAACCTTTTAGTGAATGGTATGAACATCCCTTTCAGTATGTGGGGATGACTCCTTTCCATTATTTTTCTTAGTTTTCTTTAAGACTGTAAAAAAGGCAAGCTTAATTCTTTATGTCAGGATGGGCTGGTGCTTACTGATTAACAGCATGCAGTTAATTAAAAAAAGAAAAACCTGGAGAGGACATAATTTAGATTTTGCCATGTTAATTTTATTGAACATTAAATACACAGAACAAATGTCATCACATTTGGAAAGTAGTCATTCCTATGAATAGCCTTAGTTTAGTGAGGTGTTTAGGCAGGTGTTACTTCAAGCTCTTTAATAGTCATTTAGTGAGATGCTATAGTCTCTGGTATCCGATTACTGTTGCTATGACTTTTGCTAGACTTCAGTCATGTGTTCTAAGATTTTCTATGCCAGTGGCTGAGAAAGAGGATAGGGAAAAATATGTTGTTATTCTCATGTTACAAAGAAGAGTCTTAAGGGCATTTTACAGAGAGGTTTTGAAGGAGATAGTGCAAATTTACCGTTATATCAAAAATGTGCGTCCTGACATCCCTGTGAGGGAAAAAAAGAGCTTTATTGGCCAAGCTGTAAGTTTCTGAAAAATCTCAGTCACTCATACCCAGAAGAGACTTGTCACAGTTAGGCAACTAAATATACAGACAACGCTGTACATTGAGCATTGGTGCTGTGACTGATAAGCACTTTAACCACCAGCTGATAGTCTGACAGCTCTCCCTGCCCCAGCAGATCAGAGTAAGGCAGAGTCCCTGCTGAAGTAGATTTTAATAGTTCCATTGGCATTAGAAGAGCTTAAGGCATTTTATAGAGAAGTTGCTCAGGAAGCATTGAGAGGCATTTCTGGCACAGCTGTACAATACAGCAAACATTTAGAAATGGTTAACAGCACATTCATCACCAACTTTGTGTTGGCTGGGAAGAATACCTGTAATACTCTGAAATAGTGAGTCCCAGTGGATAGCCTCCAGACCAGTTCCAGCCTCCCATGTATACCAAAGTGGTTAGCCGTGGATATTAAACTGTAGTTCTCCCACCAGCAACCAAAGATTGCTATCTTCTGTGAAATAAAATCTCAGATGAAGGTGCAGCTTGATAACATTGTCACAACTGGGCATAAACTAGACAGTTCTTTCATATGCCCAACAAGGATTTTTTTAATTGGAAAATAACACCAGCTGCATGCTGTCAATAATATGCCATCTTGTTCATGCTCCATCCCATCTTACCCACAATTGTGATAGAAAATAAAAGAACAGCTGTTAAAAAAGGGGGAAGAAGCAGGCACATTTTTAAAGCTCTACAAAGCTACAGTTATTCACTATCATGTTCTTGCAGAAAGAAACAGAGGAGTTTTTTGGAGAGCCTGAAAGATCTGCAATTACTAAACACAAACAGTACCAGCACAGACAGGGAATTTAAACATGCACAGAAGCACCTCCTGAACAGCAGCACACCAAAGCCTTCATTAAAATCATTCCAGAAGTTTTTTGAGAAACATATTTTCCAGGTGTTTCCTTAAATCAGAAAACTATTCTGAGTTCCTCCTTGGAAGCAAGCAGGGTGAGCGAGGCAGAAGCCATAATGCTGGGTAAACAATGAGTACCTCTTGTTTTTAAAAAAGCTAACAGAAGTGGTCTTGTCATGCGTTGCAAAAAAAAAAAAAGGCCATTGGTAGTTTCTTTGAGCCTGTGGTCAACACTGGAGAAATTTAATTCCTGTCACCAGCTTATAGCTCCCATCAAACATTTCAACAATTCTCTATGTGTATTCATTGCTGAATGAGTCCCAATCAGAGGCTCTCAAAGGAGGGCACAGAGCAGGAGTGCCCTCTGTCCCTTCCTCTGCCTGCTCTCCCCACTGAACCTCTTGCATTCACCACAGAGCCTGCCCAGAGGTTTGGGCAATCATGGCTCATAATAAAGAACATAAAGAGCACTGCTCTTTTTTTGCAGATAGCATTCAGCTTTATCTCTACAAAACACTAGTCTCTATTCAGTGTCTTAAAGAGGTCTTACAGTCCTGCAGCACTTTATATGCTTTTTGTCTAAATATGACCAAGTTACAGGCAAGGCCCTGAGGCACTCATCCAGTAAGGCCAATTAATTTTCACTACCCAGGGGGATTTGTATATCTCAGTGTGCAGTTCTCACTCATTGAACTAAATCACTAATATCATATCAGCAGCTACTTTCATATACCCAGCACCAAGACCTGGAAAAACAATACAGTTTATCTCTACTTGCTCATGGCAAGACAACTTGATAACATCAGCTGTGCTTCCCTTTAAGGTTTGGTGTCACCTACACTGTGTTTAGAAAGGATGAGAGACAATAAATACATATCACTGAGAGAAAAGGGATTGTGATAAATTTGGTAGGGTCCCAATGATAGGAAAAAAATGAGGCTTTAACCTCTCACATGGAAGTTTGTATATCCATAGATCAGTAAACATATCTTGAGAACTAGTCTAGATATGAAAAAGCCAGTCATGTCCCTTGTTAGAGCACCTACCTTCATGTTGATTAACTAGCTGTGCGAGCTACCTGGTTTGCCTGCAACAGTGGAAAATACTGGCTTAAAGAAAAAGCATGAGCAGAAACTGAACAAACACTACAGTAAATCATAAAACAGAGATTTGATGCAGTATCAGAACTGAGTGGAAGGCTGGGGGAGTTGTTGTACTGCTGAAGCACTGCTCTTTGTGAGAAGTGTGGTAAAGCAAATACACAGGTGGGCTTTGAATGTGTGTTGGAGAAGACACTGGTTTGTACACGCTACTGTGGTTAGATTGCAGCTGGCCCCAGCACAGCTTTCTTGGAGCTGGGGCAGGTGCCTGCTTGCCAAAGTATGTTCTTTGAGGTGAAGGTATGGGTTCATCTCATCCAGGGAAGCAGGTTGGCCATAGTAACCACTGAGCATGTTAAAAAATGCACAGACAGGAAACATCAGTGAAGTTATGGCATCAGAGTGTAAATACACATGCAGTGTGTGCAAGGTGGGGAGGTGATAAAAAGTATTAATTAAAGAAATGCAGAGAACTGTAAATTTAAGAGCCAGAAAAATGCATGAAAGAAGACACCACTGGAGATAGAAAATTAAGTGAGAGAGATGACAGCAGCACTGGGACAAGAAGTACATCAGAGAAATGCTGTCTTTTACCTCAGGATGTGGCTGGAGTAACCGTGCTTGCTTTACTGGTGATACTGTGGATTCGAGTGAATGAAGCTGAGAGAAAAGAAGGCTTCTGGTATTTATACTGAAAGAGTAGTGAGATACAGAAAAAGAACTAGCGGCAGAATTAGTATTTCTGACTGTTGTGGCCAGTGTTTCAAAGTCATCATAATTACTCAATCTCTTAATGTATTCAAAGGCAGATGAGGCTATGGGACTGGAATACAGAGGGAAATGATAAACCTAACATCAGACATGTATAAGCTATTCTTTGCCTACAGCACCATCCCTGCAAATATTTCTAGAAGAAGCAGACTTGTCTTTTCCTGGTCACTGGAGACATGTTCTAATTCTTAAGTCTGGGTCTTTTGACTACACCTGCAGTGTTGATGAGTGTAGAACCAATGAAGAATTAATCCACAGTGTTTGCTTTCTGTCACAAAATATACAGTGCTGGCATTTTAATGACAGAAGAGGTTTCATTCTTCCTCTGTGTAAGAGCAGACTTAACATGGGGTCCAGCCATGTTCCTAATGTGCACCAGCAGCCCAAGTGTGGGCAGAAGGACTGTCCCTATGTGCATGACTAAACATTGTTGTCTTGCTCACGTAGTTGTTCAACAGTATAATAATAATTTCCAAGGACCTCAGGGAGTAGGATATATTAGGTATACTCTTATTATTTAAATGTCTTGGATGTTTAATAGATGGCTCCTTTGTTAGTTCAGCTGTGATGTGTTCAGTCACACTAGTAGCTCAAAACTAGCATTTTCATTTTTGTGTCTTTAAAGAAGATCGGAGCTGATGAGGAAACAATTTTTGCTTTTAGGTCATGTGCACTGTTTGAAATTTAACCCCGGTTCTTCCATGAGGACGCTTTGTGCTTCGGCCTGCTAAGCAGAGCTGCTTATGTTGACATTCAGCAAACTTCACTTTTCCCTGTTGTGCAGAAAGGCCATAGTTCAAAACAGACTGTAAAAAAGGAGAGGAAAAGCCACAGAATTTCTCAGTGACAGCTTCTTTTCCTTGACACTGTTCATAAAAACTGCTTCCAGAAAGGCACTGGGCTGCCCAGAATACATAATGCCCACAGCAGAAAAGAAAAAAAAAAAAAAAAATAGAGCATTTGTTCTGAGCCATCAGAGGGGCTCCATGCAGTGAAATGGGAACTGGGAAGATGAGGGATTCACTTTTCAGGCTACAACAACTTCTCTGGAGCCCTGAAATTATGCATATTCAGCCAAACATATGTAAATCTGGTTTAACCCAGCTGTGAACGATCCCCTGAAGTAAACTAATAAAGAGCAGCTGGATATGTTTAGGCCCATCCCAGGCATAGTAGAAAAGTCCCAGAATGTGCGCTGATCTTTTTTTACGTCATTAGAGGAAATACAGCAGACTTTAAAGGAAACTTGTGTTTTAAGATGCAAAGCAGCATAAAGTTTGTCTCTGCTGAGACAAGCTACAAAAGAATTAATTTTCCTTGACATTTGGATTTTATACATCTTGTTTTAACTACTGTGAATGCCTGTGGTTTATTTTTTTAAAGGACCTGCTATGATTGCTTATTCCCCATCACACAGAGGCATCTAAAATTATCATTGCTCACTGGGAAAGGTTGGGAAGTGAAGGAAAGTGCTAAAGTCAGGAAAGTTCAAAATGATCAGCCACTGCATGCCACCTGCCAGTGGGAGAAAGGCTGTCAAGCGCTTTCTAGTGCAAGAGCTGGCCTTGAGCCTAGCCGCTGGGACAAATAAAATTGGGCTGGCTTCAGGACTTTCATCACTGTATTATAGATCCAGGAGGTTGTGTATCTCAAACCTTCTCCCATACCTGCAAACGTAATAAACTGGTTTATTTACAGAGATACTCCTTAGTTGTAACACAATTAAAAAAGCTCTGAAGTGCTTGCTGTTCCAGTATTTTTCAGGTCTGCCTCCTCTGTGCTTCAGTGGGGGTGGGAGTTGTCTGAGCATGAATTCGCTGGTTTGGATCTTGTAATTTCCATCTATAATAATCCCTTTCAAAAAAGAACTGCTTGTTTCTAATTTCTCAAAATGTAGAAGTGTGGCCATAGTGTAGGTTTTGTATGGCCACTGTGGCATACAGAAAAATTGGATTGCTGGCTCATAATCAAACTAAAAACAGATAATTGAAATCTCTTCTGAAAACGTTACTTCGAGACTTGCAGGTTATCTCATACAGACATGATGGAGTAATTTCTCTCACCTTCCTCGCTTAATTTATCTAGCTTAAAAAAAAAAATAAAAGAATGAAAGTTCTCCCTCTTCCCATTGAGAGCAAAGCCACCTGTTGATCTCCCCTCTTTTAGTAACTTAGAACCATCTTTTTTCTATAGAGAGACATGTCGACAGTCATTCATCAAAAGTAGAGAGAAGTGATATAATTTGGACCAGTTGAAAGGAGAAATAAAACCACCCTTGCAGATCAATAGATTAACCTATCCTGGAGGGATTGCTTGTGAAACAGGTCTGATTAAGGGCCAAAAAACCCTGACAGAGGCTGATCTTATTGTTCAGATCATTTTCAAGGCTTTGTTACGTGTGACTTCAGGCACGTTATATATTGATTTTGTTTTCATAGGTATGAAGTACAATTTCTCCTCATACCTCCAATGATCCCCAATCCTCTTGTAACTGAAGGTTTTTTTCATTTGCCAAATTCATTCTTCTCTCCAAGCACATGCATCCACTTTTTGTTTGCTGGATATCTTAGTCTACTAGCCTGGGCATCTGGCTTTAAGAGCCATAGGACATGGAATCTAGGGGGAGATGGGTTGCTCTTCTCAGCAGAGTCATGCAAAACTTACACTTGCAGACCTTTACAAATCAACAATAGAGCTTAACTTTGAGGGAGGGGAAAAAAAGCATTTGCCAGCAGCTTTAACTATGACTGTTTGAGCTGTTTTTATTCTAGCTGATGACACCAAGAGTCCAGAAAAAACGATACTGGGTAGAATTGCATTGAGTCAGCAGAACAAGTCCTTGAATCCAGAAGGAAGATGATGGAAAAAACTTACTTACTGTTCTCAACAAAGCAGCTGCAATAAAGTGACAAATGTCAAATTATTTGGATTATAATATGGTTGGTTCTTGTCAAACCTTGAAATTATTCCTTCAAGATAAAATGTGAGATAAGATCTCAGAAATGCATAGTAGGCACTGGTCATTCCTGAATTTGCTATCACTTTAATTCTAGATGTCCAGTCTAAATTCATCTGAATTTTTTTTTCTATTCCTATTGTTGGTTAAAAAGGAGGAAGAAAGCTTGTTAATACCTGCAGGGATTTTCCAGGCTGAAATAGTCTTTTAGCAGCATGAGACTGCCTGTAAACACAGCTCTAACACCTGGAGACACATGTTGAAAACCTATTCAGTGGTGTTTAAAAAAGATATTCTGAAGCCCATAAAAACCTCCATTCATAATGAGTCTATACCAGCTTTTCTTGCAAGTCTAAGCAGAGGGAGATGTACATCGGGCAGAAAAGCTTGCACAGAAGAATGAAATTAACTGCAAGGTTTTCCCCTTAAATAACAACAGTAAAGAAATCATTGTGCCTTTCTGGAACAATGACTTGTTCTGTGGAAAGTCTCAAGTGATTTTGTAGGTGTTGGAGATGGAAGCGGGCTCATTCCCATTTAGTTAGAGAGGTGAAGTTTAAGACAGCAATGACACTCACTCCTTGACTGCTGTTAATGTGTGGTCTAGACATAAATATTACCTTATTCCCTAATAGTTCTTTCCTCATTTCCCTGCCAAAACATCATTCTTCATTTCCTTCTTCCACGTTTCATTTTCATGTGTGCCACCATTTTGTGTCATTACTTTGCCATCTGCTGAAGGCAACTTTGGAAAGCTAGGCAATGACAGCATCCCGCAGAGGTGATCACAGAGTGTTCTTGGTGCACATGGCATGTGGTCATCTCATTGTCTGGGATACACCTCTCACAGCCATGAATCATTTCAGGGACAGGGGTGTCTTTGTCTCCATACTACTGTTAACTGTAGTGCTCAAACTGAAAGGCATTATTTTTCGTGGCAGGTAACGAGGTTATTCACACACAGGACCTCGTAGTAACAGGTAATGGGAGCAAATTGCTCTCTGCCCTGTGAGTTACTCTTGCTGACTTCAGCTTGGTTGTGAAGGAAGGCAGCATCCGGACTATTGTATCACTAAAACAGCCTCACATTAAGCTATTCAAACTGGGAAGTCATTTGCCATTTGTCTTCATTCATCAAACAGTTGTGAGGGTTGTAAGCTAGAATTTCAGTTTGTGCTCACTGTGAAGAACCCAGACCTAAAGGAACGTGACTGTAGGGTTCTTCTTGATGTTCTGCCATCCCTGTCCCTGATCACAGGTGAGACAAAGAAATATAGGCTTCATCATGGGGTGTTTCTTTTTACACTACATGCTAAAGGGTCACAGCTCTTTTGCTGGACCTCTGGAGTTGAGGTCTTTCTGCTGATGCCTGTTAATTGCTGTTCTTCTGAGACACCTTACTTCAGATCTCTTTCCAGGTAGACCTTTGATCAGTACTTCTCAGCTGCAGGTTTTCATCAGGTTTTAGCTCACTTTCACTTGCTTCTGAGAATGTAAGTCGAAGACTTTACAGAAGTCAAAGGCTAGCATACTTAATGGTTCCCCATAAAAAGTAAACCATTTATCCTGTCAAGAAAGGAAGTTTGCCTGTTTTAATGTCATTTGTTCTTGGCAAATTTGCTTTGGCTTTTTATCTTTTTTTATAATTAATTTATCATGCTCATAAAATTGATTGTTTAATCACTTGTTTTAGTGTCATTTCCGTTCTAAAAACTGCACCAGCAGGTCTGTCTTTTATTAGGTCCTCCTTTTGGCTCATCTCAGACACAGGTAATATGCTTGTCCTTTACCAGAGCTCTTGATGCTCATACTTCCTCCAACATTCTCCAGGGTACTGCACAATGTCTAGAAATTGCTTTGGCTAGCTCCTTAATCAGTTGGGGACAAATTCCTTTAGACAACTTGAAAACATCTACATTGTCTACATTTTTTTAACTCTTTTCTGTGTTCTGGTAGACACTTATTCCCTGACTTTGTTACATTTCTGATCACAGATCAGAGTGGGGACTTTTTCTGAAAATTGAAACAGGAAAAGGAGTAAATGCTTCAGTCTCGATGTCTTTATCTGCCCTCTTTTACTGAAGTTTGTTGTACTGATATTCGTATTCTTATTCAGTTATGCTTATGCCATGTATTATTTAGAATGATGAATTCTATTCCTTTGTGATTATTTAATCCTAATTACATTCTGCCCTCAGAAGTTCTTTCCTGTTAGAATTAGAAGGAGCAGAGAACATGCCCAAAATACCTTCATCAGCATTTTCTTACAATGATATTTTCAGCACTGGGCACATCTTGCTTTTTAACTTGTATTTTAGCAGGTATAGAGGTACAATACTAACCCTTGAATACTTTTGTTAATTGGTGAAAAAAAGCCTCATCTCCTTCCTGCTTATGGTTATCTAGTATACAGTAGATATATCATTGTATCACCTCTGGTCTTTTCTCTCTTATTTTCACCCAGAGATATTCAGCAAATCTGCTTCTCACCTCTTCCAGAACTTTTTTAAAAGTATACATATTATTAACATAAAATTTAATTTCTACTTTCTTTTTCACCAACTACCTTTAATATACAAACTAGATCAATACTCTCTATTCATGTGATTTATCCAAGCACTAGCTCATTTCAAAATTGAAACACTTTGAAGGTCTGGAAACATTTTTCCTAATGTCCTCTTAACCAACCAGCCAGCCAACACTGTGTACTTCACCTACAAGCTCTACTGGAAGAAAGAATGAATTATGTATAGCAGAATAATACAATACCACATCAGGTCTTCTCTCTCATTAGATGAGTAAGAAGAGGTGATTTTGCACGTTCCAGACTGTTACAGTACAGGGAACACTGACTGAGAAAATGAATGGTGATGTTAGGAGGTGCAGACAAAAGGACGTAGGATGAAATTACAGAAAGTTAGTGGAGGAGGAAGGATCGGGTTGTCTACAAGAATCAGAATGGCCATGAAAAGTGGAAGATATCAGGTGACTAGCCTGGCTCTTTTAGTAGCCAGAAATAATAGTACATCATGTGTGGGAAGACCCTGAAGTCATAAGCCCAGTTGTGCTTTACAGGGGACAGAGCTTGACTCAACTGGAAGACTTCAGGGAGATAGATAAGTGTCAGCATATTTGTGGCATTAGTGATATGTAAGGTCTGATCCTTGAAGGTGCAAATATTTAACCTTGTCTGTGTCTTTGAAGCTTTTCCAGTTCTAGTACTATTTTTACAACAGAATTCTCCCAAGTATAATTTTAATGCAGATAATTCTGTCAACAATATCCATTTCCAAAGAATGGTTATTATGCATGGTGATACTCCTCCATGTACTACAGAAAACAGTCAAGAGTATGGGTGAGAAGTTCAGACCACATGAAATGAAATAAGGAATGTATTTTCACATTTGGAAAGAACATATTGCAAACAGAAAAATGCTAGACATAATATTTTAAAAGTAAAAATATTTATTTTAGAATATTTGTTTTATTATTAAGATAAAAATAACATAGTGATATTTATATCAATCATATTTTACAGTCAGGTTCCATAGCATTTTATGCAACCAGCCCAGTCAGTTTTCTGGTGCATAATGTCTTAGAAAGATGTCAGATAATATGTAGCCGTAAGACTTTCCAATAACAAGTATTTCCTCAAAGATGGGAGTCTGAATACTTTACTTGACTTTCAAAAATATATGCCCTACATATTTCTGATTATCTCCATTTATTTTAATTCTTTGAATAATGAGTGCTAATGAATGGTGCTGGACTGAGCCTTGCGAACTATGTTGTTCTTTAACAACTGGAGGACAGGTAAAAGCGCACACAAGGCAGTCTGTAAAGTGGCACCAACTGTCCTAACAGCTTTCAAGCTGGTTTGTTTTGGGGACATAGTTGGGATCACACACTTGCGTATTCATCCCAGTATGTGAAGGCAGTTACTTCTGAGGCCAGGGGCCTGAGATGTCGATTGACAATGCCTGCAATTATTAGCCTATTTCATAATAGATTTTTCTCCACGTGGTCATGATGGTAGGCTGCTGACTGTTCCTCATACTTTTTCATTACTTAGTTGTATCTATTCCTTAAACATTAATGCAGGGTCAAATCTTGCCCATCTTATATCATTTAAGTTTAAGTTGTTGGGATTGCTTACATAACTAAAGACACATGGATATGATCCATGATAAAAAAGTAAATTATATTATCAACCTGACATTGTGGCCAGAGATCTGCCTGCCTAGAGCAAAGCAACTAATGTTAAATATCTTTTAACTCTAGTATAGAAAATGTAATAACCATCAGGAAGGTTTGAGCTCAAGAGGAACTAGCTGGAATTAGTCCGTTTTAAGACCCTCGTAAATTTCTGCTGATAAAACACCAGCAGTGTAAAGTGACAGAATTTCAGCTACCTCTTTCTTGGATACAGATAGTCACTCAGTCTGAACTGTGTGGTAATTCTGTAATGTGAGTTGTAATGATTCAGTATCTGTTGATAATGCAAAACTGAAGATTTAATGTTGCTTTTGTAGGCGGTGATGCAGGTTTGTGCTGAAGGCTATCATTTGCAGAGTAGGACTTAGCCTAAAGTGGAAGGCTGAGGGTGTGGAACAGCCTCACCTAGCCAGTAGAAGAGGTGAGGCATGGACACAGGCTTCAAGCCATTCCCTCGCATCCTGTCACTGGACACCTGAGAGGGAGACCAGCACTTCCCTCTCCACTCCACATCACTAGGAAGTTTTAGACAGCAATGAGGTCTCTTCTAAGCAGAACAGAGTTTCTTCAGCTGCTCCTCGTCAGTCATGCCCTGTAGTCTTCTCACCACCTTTGTTGACCTTCTTTGGACACATTCTTGTATTTTTTATACAGTTGGCCCTTTTGACCACCAGGACACATTGTTGACTCATATTGAGCTTACCATCAACTGCCACATCCCTTTCTGCGGAGCCACACTCCAGCCTCTTGTCCTCCAGTCTATACATAAAAGGATATTAAGTTAGTAAGGCATGATTGTCACTTCATGAACCCATGCTGGCTTTGACTGTAGGTGGTTACACCCTTAAGTGAGCACTGAGCAGGCATTTTGACTCTTTCATGCAAAAAACATTGGACTTAAGCACTCAAAGGGCCATATCTCTGAGAAGTTTGTGCCTGGAAGGTGTCCATGAAATCAGGCTCCTTAAGTTGAAGCTTCTCCTAAGTTCACGCCCAGTAGTGCCTTTCAGGATAAGACTTAACACTTCCCTGGCCATCCTTCCCACGCATTTAAGACTCTCTATTTCTGATTCTCCAGTTAATGACCGCAGACAGTTTTACAAGTAAAAATAAATTTGATCTCAAAATGCTGCAGAGCGTAACATGTAAATACCAGCAGGTAAAGGTCTACAGAAGACCAGCAACTTTACAGTGAAATGTAGTTACTGCTGACTGTGCCGTAATCACTAGACTGTGCTTCTGGACTATGTACAGCAATTTTGTATGTGGATTCAAATTACAGAGCTAGAATCTACTGCTGCTGGTTAAGTGCTGATGACAAAGAATAGAAAAATCTGCCTCTTAAAAGCTGCTTGGCTTTAAAAGAGGGTTCTCTTAGAAACACTTAATTTGAAGATTGTTTCTAATTATATATTGTTTTCTGAGACTTACTTCCCTCCCCATACATTTTTACTATTAAGACATTTATATGAATGCAGGATCTTATTTTCTTAAGTGATCATCTGCTCTTGCTATTTATTTTCCTTGTGAAATCATAATCCTTTATTTGTCACAGCACAATAATTTCCATGGCAACCACCTGTGATGTCACACGCAGGGGCTTATGATTTCAAGAGTTGTTTTGTTTTTAAATATAAAGTTCCTGTCTTGTAAGCGAATATCCCTTGTCCACCTAAATACTGCAGTTAAATGGGGACAGAAAATTATATGCTGTAGAAGCAATACTATATCTAGCCAGAATACTTATCAAAAGTTTCTGTGAGACAGTGGCAACTTTTCAGTGCTCTTTTAACATAGTTTGCTGAGGAGTATTTTGCATTCAGTTCTAATTCAGGGCTTCTAATACCTTCTCTGCCAAATACATGAAAAGACATTATTATAGAAGGAGTTGATTTACGACATGAAAGTATTGTATCTTCATGAAGTCTCAGGAGAGCCTTGGAGGTACATTTTCTGTCTTGCTATCTCTCCTGTAATAAGGACAAGGACATTTCCTTAGAGCATGTGGAGCTTTTAATGTCCTGGCACTGGGACTCTCTCTGGAGAAAGAGGTGGGAGACATGTTCCTTCTGCTCCTTGTCAGGCTGTGGCTGCTCCTTGTTAAGCACTAGGAACAAAAACAGAAATGGAAAAAAGCAAACTAGAGGCTCTGTGCTTGTGTTTCATTAGTGCTGCTGGCTTGGTGCCCAACTATGTCAGAAAAAACTACTTTCTTCAGAAATTCAGGGCATTGATTAATGCTATATTAGGGATTTCAGATGGAGGAGGTGCGCTCTGCCAAAGATGCCTTCTCTGACAGCAGACTCTTGGAGGGTGAAGTAAGATTTGACAGTCATCTCTAACCATAGCACAGGACCACAAGGTGAGGCCCTCAAAGTCAGGGCTTTCAGATGAGAAAGCACAGGCTTCAGCACAGAGATCAACCTATTCATGTGTTCAGGACAAGAAAGAGCTTTTAAAATAGCAAGGAGAGTCATCTAGCAGGCTCAGTAGATTTCAACACTATGCTCTAGCTTTCATAGTTATCTAAACATCCTCCTGAAGCTCAGGCATGTGACACTGACTTTTAAAACACATGACAAAGATAACAGAATGACGAGCAGAGAAAGAAGCCTTAAACAATGTGGGATGCACTTCCCTGGTATTTGCAGAGCTTCTGTCTCTTCTCCTCCTTTTAAAGGTTTTCCAATTTGAATGGTTTACCAGTAGTAAAAATAAGATAGTTAGCTGAAGAGAGATTAAATGGAGAGGAGGGGAGAAATGAGCGGTATGTCGGAGGAGGATAAATAACAGTGCTGACCTGCTTAAGTCAGTGTGAGTTGCCCAGGGTCAGGATTTCAAACCAATTGCACTTGCCCTGCCAGTAAATTCCCGCTCCCCTCCTGAACTTCATAGTCTTTAATTTCAGATCTGAAAGGTTTACTGAAAGCCCAAGGCTGCACATGCAAGATGTAGCTGGCAGGTACAGTATGTCTCCAAATTCGGGCAAGCTGATCAAAAATCACCTTGCAAAACACAAACCAACCTCCCAGCGTGTGGCTTTGAACTGAGTAATTAATGATAAGTAGCTTTTCCCCATCCTTAGTTTGTTTAACCACTGTATGCTGTTTATTTCAGGAGTGATCCGTGAGAGTTACCTGAAGGGTCATGATCAGCTGGTGCCGGTCACCCTGTTGGCCATTGCTGTTATTCTTGCTTTTGTCATGGGCGCCGTCTTTTCGGGAATCATAGTGTACTGCATCTGTGACCATCGCCGCAGAGATGTGGCTGTTGTGCAGAGGAAGGAGAAGGAGCTGACCCACTCCCGCCGTGGATCCATGAGCAGCGTCACCAAGCTCAGTGGCCTCTTTGGGGATGCTCAGTCCAAGGAGCCAAAGCCCGAAGCTATCCTCACACCCCTGATGCACAACGGCAAGCTGGCTACTCCTGGCAGCACTGCCAAGATGCTAATCAAAGCTGACCAGCACCATCTGGACCTGGCTGCGCTGCCAACGCCTGAGTCCACCCCAACCCTGCAACAGAAGAGAAAACCCAGCCGTGGCAGCAGGGAATGGGAAAGAAACCAGAACCTCATCAATGCCTGCACAAAAGATATCCCCCCGATGGCCTCGCCCGTGATACCTACAGACCTGCCGCTCAGGGCTTCTCCTAGCCACATTCCCAGTGTTGTAGTCCTGCCCATAGCCCAGCAAGGCTACCAGCATGAGTACGTTGACCAGCCAAAAATGAGCGATGGGGCTCAGATGTCTGTGGAGGACCAGAATGCCACCCTTGAGTACAAAACTATCAAGGACCATCTCAGCAGCAAAAGCCCCAGCCACGGGGTTAACCTGGTGGAAAATCTCGACAGCATGCCACCAAAAGTACCCCAGCGGGAAGCTTCCCTTGGCCCCCCGAGTGCCTCGCTGTCGCAGAGTGGCCTGAGCAAGCGGCTGGAGGTGCACCCTTCTGCTTACAGTGTGGACTACAAGAGAAGCTATCCTACAAACTCGCTCACGAGAAGTCACCAGACGTCAACCCTCAAAAGAAACAACACTAACTCCTCCAACTCATCCCACCTCTCCCGCAATCAGAGCTTCGGCCGGAGCGACAACCCGCCGCCGGCCCCGCAGCGAGTGGACTCCATACAGGTCCACGCTGCGCAGGCACAGGCTGTGACTGTATCTCGGCAGCCGAGTCTGACCGCCTACAACTCACTGACAAGGTCAGGGTTGAAACGCACGCCCTCGCTAAAGCCAGATGTACCTCCCAAACCTTCATTTGCTCCACTCTCCACATCCATGAAGCCCAACGATGCGTGTACATAATCAGAGTGGGGTGGGGGGGGAGGACGGCAATTAAGAAGAGGTTGCCCTTGAAAGCCAGGGTTCTGCAACTGTTATCACTCGCTCCTCTGAGAAGATGGTTGTTGCAAGCTGAAGATGTGTTGGATTTCTGCTCTCTGGGAAAAGTGGAATATTTTTTTAAACCCGAGCCATATGACCCATGGTTGAAGGTTTGCAATTGCAGGACTCGCCCCCACAACCCGCCAGTTCTTTGCTCAAAAGACTAGCCCTCCATCACAAACATTGAGCCAAAAGCACACAGGTGAAAGATGACTGTGACATTTCACCCCCTGCCCCCAACTGCACAGCGCATTCCTGAACTGTGAAAGGGTGCTCTGAAAAGCAAAACAAATAATTACAAAAACAAATTAAAAAAAAAATAAAAAGAAAAAAAAGAATCCATTGATAAAGCTAACTCTGACTTAACAATGGCAGAAGTTTACTGCGTGCAGGTACTGTGAAATGATGCCCATCAGTGTTACAGTCATTTGGTTACAGCAGTTGAATGCCATGTGGGGCAAACTGTCATAGATTTCTGCTACCCTTCTCTTTTAATGAATAACATGTGACTGTTAACGCAAGTAACTCCTCTTATTTATTGTTCAACTTCTGTTTTTCCTAAGGAAATGACTTCTGCATATCATCCTGTGAGCAGCTCTTCAGAGAAGTACCTTGAAGGTTGTACCTATTTAACATGAAACCCATTAACTGGAGTAATTAAAACTCTTTTATTTTTCCAATAAATTCACTGAGTTAGATAAGTTGGAGCTGGAATTCTGAACTTTGTGCCTGGACAGCCCGATTAGCTGAAAAAAAAGGGGATATCTATTTAAGTCTCTCAGCTAATTAGCTGGCTGGGCCTCTGACCTAAGACAGCGACAAACAAATACCGCAAGTTCATAACTTCTAAAGCAACTGCAAGAGAAACTCTTAAAAGCCGCACATTTGTGCACCATTGCTATCAACATGGCTTTGTCAGTAGCTAATACTTTCTGTGAAGGCACCAGCTTGTGATGTGCCATCTCATTTCACCTTGCATGTGAGACGGCAAACAAAATCCTCAAACAGTGTGAACTAGTTAATATGCCGGCTGTTACCATGCATAAATTATGGTCTTATCACACGGGTTTTTCGTGGGAATATATCTGTGAATAGCCTGTTTTCTTCCACATGTAAATTTGTGCCTTACACCCTCAGTTGTGTATACTTGTGAGCTGTAGTATGTAAAACCTTTTTCTTTTTCCCCTTTGAGTAATGCAAATATTTATTGATCCTTCCTCCTCCAAGCCCCTTCAAGAACTGGAGTAAAGACATTGAAAGAAGAACATGGTGGTTACTGTCATAACCCCATGTCCCTCAAGAAATTAGGCTAGCACCATACCCTCCACTTCAATTTGACTTTCTAGCTGTGCCAAGTCCTCTCTCAAAACCACCCACAAGCGGCGATGCTCCCAAAACACCATGCTGGGCGTTCTGTCTTTCCCCCACCTCCGGCTCTCCCTGTACCACACATCAGCACAGGGATCATTCTCACTGGGCAGCAGGGAAGTGACCAACACCCTTGTCCACGGGGCTGGTGTGTCCCCCGGCCGGGGACAAGCACCGGTGAGAGGGGCCAAGCCCTGCAGAAAAGCCCAGTCACACATCCTGCAGCGTGCAGGGCACATGGAGCTAGGACAGGCAGGCGGGCTCCTGCTGTAGCTACCTGCTGCTCCAGAAGGATGCTGCATATACTTCTTTGGGGAAAAATGTTGGGTTGTTTTTTTTTTTTTTTTTTTTCTTTGTTTCTTTTGTGTGACTGTGCATGTAGCTAGTGTGGGAGTGTGCGCGCACACAGGTGTGTGCGTGTGTGTGTGTGCGCGCAGGTGTGTAAGTTCCTTTCCAGTCTTTTAGTTTATGCAAAAATGTAGATGTGTTTTTAATCTGTTACAATAACTGTGTCAACATACTGTAGAAAAATGATGGGGATCGCTTCTAAGCTTTTTATATATATATATATATATATATCTACTGAACAGTATGTTTGAGTAAGGTGGTTGTTTCTGTTTCAATTTGTTTTTTAAAATTTTATACTTCCATTTGTTTTTCAGGGTTTTGGTTTTGTTTCTGAACGATTGAAAAGACAGATTTTAAGTCCATTAGCTTATAGATGGTATATATAAAGTCTGGATGGTCTAGACCAAAGTGTGTAACAAGGGTGCTTGCATGTTCTTTCATTTCATCATGGCTTTTATGAAACAGTTTTGTTCACCCTTAGTGAACTATGCAGACTGGAGTAGATAGATCTGTATCCAAAGCGATGTTGTTGTTTTAATAAAAACAAACAGAAAACCATTTGAAAACAGTAGGTAGCAAGGTCATTTTTTAAAAAAAAAGAACCAACTCGCAACCTTTTTACCAAGCTCCAAACCCCTGGAGCACCAAATGTGCAGGTCCCCTTGATATTACCCTGCAAAGCATTCTCCCAAAACGTAGAGATGAATAATCATGTTAACAGCTTGTGCAGCGATCTGCCTTCACGATGTACACCACACCAGTTACCAAGTTGACCTTGAAACGTGCATTTTGTACTCGGTGGGTCTTCTGTTTTTGTCCTTTCCCACCCCCGGTTCCCTTCCACCCTCTGTTTCGAGGGATTCATGAACCTATGTGTGCCTTTGCTTTCCACCCTTGCTATACACTGGTAGATGCAACAAATTCAGACTCTCATTTGTTGTAAAATTGTAAAGTATTGTGATGTCACCAGTTTCCCTTCATTTCCACATCCCCCTAACATCTGATTCACAACTTAATGTATGTTGTAAAAAAAAAAAAAAAAAAAAAAGCAAGAAAGAAGAAGAAAGAAGGAGGAGAAAAGGGGAAATAAAAGCTCTTGATTACATATGGTAATAAAACCAGACTGTTCTACCTTATTTCTTGTGTCCCAATTCTTTTGCCTCTACAATGATTTATCCTTTTCCTTAAAAAAATACAAACAAATGCCATGCTGATCATTTAGATCAGGTTATGGTGAGAAAGAAATTTGTTATTTTCTGCCTCTTACAGATGAACTTGACTTTAGAGTAAGGTGATGGTAATTAAAAATTGAATCACACATTTGCTCTCTATTCATATTCTGCATTTTCTTTTTATGAGCTTGTTCATCATCAAATATTTATGGCAGACTGGATAATTTAAAAGATCAAGGCTGGGATTTAAACAAGAGTGGTCCACCAAAATAGATCATCATACAGATGTGACTTCATCTCCAGGCTTTACGTATTAATAACAGAGGAACCTGTGTTTTCTTCTAGCAGTCATAAATCTATTGTGCTTCATAGGCCTGATTTAGAGGATGTTGCTTGAGACCAATTCTGCAAGAAAATGTTAGTAAACATAAATAACAAAGGAGTATATAATGTCCGTAGCCCTGAGAGTCATTAAAATGTACCTGCATTCTCTGCAATGACCTTGTGTAGATAGGGATCACTTAATGCACAGCCATTTCAGTACAGGTAAACGCTTTGTTACACTAGTTACTGGGCTTGGTGATTTTGTTTTGTGACAGGAGTTCTTTGTGAACCTATAGAAATTAGGGATCCAATCCAGTAATTTACCCTTGCTCAGGTCATACTTGGGCTTTCCTGCCCTGCCAGAACACCCTGTTCTGGATTTAGAGCCTTACTGGTCCCCCACCTCCCACCACAGATAGCCCTTACCCTGGCTCAGCAGAAAGTGGTGAAGTACTAGCTTTCCTCAAGAAGCGGGACACAATGAATTTGAAGAGAGAAGTCACAAAGCCTATGATGATGGATTTAAAAAGAGAAGTCACAAAGCCTAGGCACACTCTCCACAGCTGAAAGTGGCCGGACTCTCTACAGCCCTCTCTCCCCTCTCCTCCCTGAAGGAAACGAGGGCTCCAAAGGTGGTAGCCTTGATGTAGCAGTGACACACAAGAGCAGAGCATTGCAAACATCATTTTTCAGTGCTGTACCCACAGACGTCTGGTTTTTTCTCAGGTGCAGGCTTTCTTTGAGCCAGGCACACTGGCATGCAGATGTGAGGTGTGGATGTGGGGAAGATGCCTGCCATGGCTGGGACCTGGCTGGCTGCCCTGAGTGATATTAAGGGACCCCCAGACTGTGGACCAGGGGCACTGAACCATCACACAGTTCTCCACGCTCCGCTGCATTTGACCTGAGTGCTCCCAAAGTTGCAACAAATGGGAAAGCAAAAGCTCTTGGGGTGCCTATGGATGTGTATTGGTTTTAGTGCTGCAGCCAGTCAGTTGTGAAGTTACTTTGTCCAGCTTTGTTTGAAATACTTCATATAAGCAGCACCTAGGGAGGCTAGTCAAAGATTAATACACCTTTATTTTAACATGAATATTCCTCTATAAACAGTTGCAGGCTGCTGCATGGAGGACAGGACCCAAGAACACCTCTAGCAGTGGTACTGACTGCCTTCTTTGCAGAGCTCGTCCTCTGTTGCCAGTGAAAGAAAGGTCTGTTTAAAGCATGGGCATAAAGAAGAGAGGGCAGGAAGGTGGATGCCTTGATGCACAAGCCATATGGGTTCTGTAACTGCTCTGCTTGTGTGCCCACAAATTGCTGCTCAAGGGAAGGTGCGAACCTAGCCTCTTAAAGCAATTTTCCCTCACAACATCTCCCCAAATGTGCACCTCTGTGCTGGCACACACATAGCCTCTGACAGAGACCTGTCCTACCATATTGCTGTGCAAAAATGACCGGGAGAGGAACTGAAGGAAACAGGGTGCATCACATCCCACTGCCCTAGTGGGATCTAGGCCAACCAAGTGCATTGCAGGCAGCCCGCTAAGGAAATGTCCCTCCACTGAGCCCCCACAGCTTCCCCCCCAGAAGAGACAGTGTCCTCAGCCTCCAGTATGGTGGCTTTTGACAGCGGAGGAGATCTCTGAGGTACCCACTGTCTATTTGAATCATCAGATCCATCCTCTGCAGGGACCAGTACTGCCACACTTCAGAAACTCCATGGGTCTGAACACAGCAAAGATGATGCCCAGGAGAAAGAGCTTTGAGCACTTCAGTCAAGTTAGTGTCACCTTCTTCATTGCATTAGTGGTGCTCATGTTGACCTCATTTAGCATGTCATTGAGGATGCATGGAAGTTCCTTTCCAATCAGCATTAATTTGCATACATATTTTTACACAAAATTGAACCCAGCTGTATGACTCAAAACAATAGGTCTCTGTAAATAAATCCTGGTCCACCACCCTGTTCCTCCCCACTCCCTCCACTACACATACCTTTTCAAACTGCACAAAGCCATTTCAAAGATAACCGCAGATACTGCCCCATTGTAGCTTCTTCAGCAGGGCATATTTTGCACCTGAAATCTCCGCCCATGAAAAAAAAATAGAGACAATCAGGAAAAGCATGGGCAGTTCAGTGCACTTTACTGCCAGCAGGATGGCAATACACAGGGCTGATATTGCAGGAAAGGGAATGCCAGAATAAAGGGCCAGAACAGTAATGTATTGATACTAGGAACAACACTGTGGTCCAGCTGATGGCCAGAGTAATTTCTGGGATGCAGTTCCAGATCATTCTTCTATCACAGAATTAGCAGTATTACTCTGTGCTCTCCCAGGGCTGGACATGGATTCTTGCTCCCTAAAGCTTGATTATAAATCTTGGTTAAAGCAATGTGGAGGACCTCAAGTGGTAGTCTGTCTATCCCACTGCACTGAGGCAGGATCAAGCAAACCTAATCAATTCTTGGTGGCTGATTGCCTAACTACACCTTGTAAACGTGTTCTACTCTGGGAAGAAGCAAAAGTCACCCAAGGGATAAACGTCAAGCATTTCAGAGTGTCTAAAGAAAACAATAAACTAAGAAAGTGGGTTGGACTGGCTTAGTTAAGGCCAGTTTTCTATTTATCCAATTAAAGTTAATTTCCCAGAAGTAAGGCACCTGCTCCAACCAACAAGTGTTAGAGAAACACATTGTGTGTGTAATACTCATATGCTTCCTGCTGATGCATGTGTCTGCTAATGAGTCTCTAGGTAGTCTTTTTATTACTTTTCTCCATTTTTTTAAAAGAGTGGAGATACTTTTCTTTTCAGAATAAATACTAAGACCATCATCACATGCCTTGTGCAGGAGAACGATGATGTGTTAGACTTCTTTGTCTGAATAGAAACAGGTAAATAGTCATCTATCCCCTGACTTTGTAATTTAAACAGTGTAAGTCAGCAGGGAAAGGCTATAATTGGAGTCAGAGTAAGTGAGGTGAAAATTGCTAGGTGGCGGTACCATCTGCATCTTGTTTTAATTAGCCATGTTTATTATCAGAATATAAAACTTTCTGCTATTCAAGTCCTTGGCTTATTTCAACCATCAGTCCAAAGCAATTGCCACATATCTAGGTAAGCATAATTACTGATCAGCAAAGGAGAATTATCCTCCCTACTGATCTGGCTAACAGTTACCATGTCTGGGAGTAGGGACAAAAATATGACTAACCAAGATCATTGTCACATCTGCTTAGTGTTTCATGACAAACTGTATTAAGGCTAACAGCACCACTGTTAATTCAATTAGATCAGTGTTTTCCTTTGCTGGCCATGATGCATTTGGAAGACCAGCAACTGTATGCAGAGCATGGCTGGCAGTCCACTGCAAGGAATAATAGCATCATAAATAATATATTAAGACGAAGACAAATCTAGCAGGCTGCAGTCAGAGCACACCAGCTATATAGCTGAATCCTGCAATATCACAAGGGGGGGGAGGAAAAAGTAGCTATGACAGGAAATTATAACAACTATAAATGACAGGGACTACAGGAGGCAACAAAACTCATTAGGTCAGCTCTTTAAGCAAAATGCAGGGGAAGCACAGGCCAGCCTGCCGGCAGCGGTGGAGGCACTGCGTGCCCTCACATGCATCCTCCTTAAGATGAGATAGCAGACGTCTAGTGCTGGATTTAAAGCAAGATGATAAATAATGAAAGGTAACTGGCAAAGAGCTCTGTGGAAACCCTGCTCTTTCTCTGGCCTGCGAGCTCTGCCCTGGTATTCAGTCCCAAGGAGGACTTTCCCTGTCTGCAGCCTGGGACTGGGGTGGCTGACCCCTTGACTCTAGGGCAGCCAGGCTGCCGGATTGGGCTGCCCGCCCTTGCAGCAAAACTGCCACCCCCAGCATCAGCTGAGAAACTGCCCCGGTTTGGGGAAGCACCTTTCACAGCCAAGGGTCTCAGCCTGCGGCAGTGAAGGGCACAGGTAATTCAGGGCAGGCGAGTCTTTTGTTCTGACCTGCTAGATTTGGGCTAGCAGGTGGCACGCATCAGCACACGTGCACAGCCATGCAATAGCTAACATCAGGGAGCAAGAGCCATGTTTGTGGAAATCCGGTTCCAGCCTCTTCTGTGATGAAAGGAAAAAAACCCAAAATGTACCTTTGCTTGAGCCAACGTACTAGTAAAAAGGTGCTGCTAAGAGCTTCCCAAAACAATTTCTGCCGTTTTTTATTTTATTTTATTTTAATACTGCCTTGCTTTGTAGAGAAAGGCACTGCATGTCAGAAAAGGGAAAAAAAAAAAAAAAAAAGAAAACAAGATTTTATTTCTCTGACTTTTAGAAATGATGACATAATGTTATCAATTCTTAACAAATACAATCTAAAGTATTCAGACTGCTGATAAAGGTATTGCCTCTGATGGTGCAGCAAACTGCAGATTGAGCTTTTTTTAATGCTGCATAAATTGCCTGTGAAGCAACCTTTTATGAGATATGGTGGTTCAAACAATTTTGCAAAGAGCAGGAGACAAAGAGTTCCTTTTACACTAAAATGGTTTCCTAGGAAACACTGCAAAATGTAATGTGATATCTCTTTGTGGAAGTTCAAGGACTTGTGTGTGCGAGCGTGTGTTTCTCCTGACCCTTTTTTTTTTTTTTTTTTTTTGGTGTGGTGTATGTCGCAGGCCAATTTTACCTTTTGATAGTATCACAAGAACAGAGCAAGCCTGTACCACAGCAACCCACAATCTGAAGGACATTTTTCTCTTTGATAATCAAATGTCTTCTCTAAACAGAAAAGAAAAATTTTGATCGAAACCAGGTCTTTTCATCTGCAGGACCATGGTTTCAGAATAAGGAGAAAACAATGACTGAAAATTCTTAGAGCCAGATTTCAGGTTTCAGACAGTCCTTCTGTATTTTCTCATCTGTGTGGAGCCTGTACTACACAACATAAATTGGTGGAAGTAAAACAGAAAGCAACACCCTGCAGTGCTAATCAGAGCTCTGGACGTGTGTTATAGGAGATCAGACACATGTCCAGATCTTCCTTTTAATTAAAGCCTAATAATCTGCCCATCTGATAGAAGCTCTTTGTCCTTCCCAATGTGCAAGCAGTGTGTCCCCAGAAATGCAAAGTTTCTAACTGGGACAACTCAGATGTTTATCCAGAGACAGCTATTTCTGAATTTACCTGACTGCATTGCTTTTTCATTAGTGGCACTACTCTCATAGATGATAATAGTGACATATCATTAGGTGAATTTCCTATGCATGTTAAAAGACTGCAGAAATATTGATGTATAAAACCTTTTCCCCCAGATCTGACTATTCTCAAGACCTTGTTACACTGAACCCTTTAGGTAGAAAATATATGACCCTATCCAGTGCTGCTAGCATGTCCTTCATTCTCCCAGCTCTGACCTGGGCAGCCAGACCCATGCCGTTCTGCCCAGCTTTATGTCCAATTAAAAAAGCATGCTGGCCCATCTGCAGAAGCACTACAACAGTGCATACAAAGCAACATAGCCAGTCTGACAAGATCGAAGCCTCAGCGTTGCTAGCAGTGAGGGCACGCCTAATTTCTTGCAAGACATTTTACAAGAAGTTGCTTTGCAGTAGACCATCACTAGGTAAAATATTTGAACAGAGCTGGGGATAGAAACTGGATCTTAGGACTCCCTCTGCCTGGTTTGGAGAAAGGGCGAGTGGCTAGTTCAGAAATAATAGCATTTAGTTTAATCAGAGCATCATTCATAAATGACAGAGGCATCACCGGCTGTCTTAGGCAGCCTCAGGCAGCCTCAGCCAGCGAACCTCCCCAAGTTAACCAGACTGTCTTTGAGAAGCACACACCCAGTGATCCCTAGTGCTGCCTTCACACCCCAATTGCTAAATTTTACCACCTTGTTGCAGGCAATGGCCTTTCGTGCCTTGAGCAGAGCCTGGGGCAGCGTCAAGATGGAGCATCCGTGGTGGTGTGTCTGGATGCAGTCCTGGGAAAGGTCCCTCGAGCATTTCTGTGCTGCATATAACTGACAAACAGGAAAAAACATCACAGAACAAAGTCCTGAGGTGCTAGCTCATCTTTATAAGAACAGAATAGCCCGAGCAGCAGGTGGATGAAGGGCTGATGTTTACAGTTGGTGCAGAAGTGCAAACTTTGGGGGACTACTGAATTCATTGGGGTAACCAGGTGGTAAAGGAGAGAGCAGCATTTGGATCCAGGTGTGCATCCTGGAAGAGCTGGAGTTCATTCCTGCTGGCAACACAGCTGTTGACCCAGGGAAACACTTCAAGCATGGTTTTACCCAGTGAACTCCCAGTTTCAAAACTGGGACAGAATGACCACTTTTCATGGGTAGGGTCCCACAGCCCCTCCTGAAGAAAATGTGCTAACCATGTTAAGAATGGTGCTGAGCTTCCTCCAAACCAACCCAGAGCAGACATCCATGCACCCTCCATCAGAACAACCACCCTTCAAGCCAGGAAACCTCAGTTACCTGACAGAGCCAAATGGGCATAAAGCAGTGCCATGACGATGAAGGTGAACCGCAGACTCAGGACTTGCTTCCACTCTCCTTGATCACGTCCCACTAATTCTGTGTAGACATATTGGCTGCCCTGTGTGGTACTCACTGTCTGTCCTCATGGGCACGTCAGAAACACCAAGCACAGAAGAATAGGGCTTGGCTGCTGCAGCCTGTGACACTGCTTTTTTCATCCTCTGCTATATCAGCTCTGCTGCGCTGATAGGACTAAAATGCATTTAAATG
Source organism: Tyto alba (assembly GCF_018691265.1). Classification (NCBI taxonomy): domain Eukaryota; kingdom Metazoa; phylum Chordata; class Aves; order Strigiformes; family Tytonidae; genus Tyto; species Tyto alba. The sequence continues at coordinate 18,287,616 of NW_024881275.1, read as the reverse complement.
AGATTTAATCTTTAAGATCACCAGGTATTCAAGTCCACAGAGATGTGCTATGGTTATATAAACAGTTTCTGAGTAGATATGCATCCCACTTCCCCACTGTCCTAAACTGTTTATTCTGGGTGCCCAGTTAATGAAGATTTAAATAATTCCCATCTACATTCAAACACCTCTCCTTTAGTGTAACTTGTATGTTTAAACATCTCCTAACTGTAGTACACGTGCATTTAGAGATTAAAAACCCTATACAGACAAACACATTTACTGATGTGAGTAATTCATACTAAATACTAGTCAACGCAGGGAAACCTGACTTTCAGACAGTGTCTTTCTGAGATGGAGAAGAGTCATGAGTTAGTCTTCCTGTGATGCTGCAGCTTTGGCTCTGTCTCCCAGTGTAACCAGCTCACCACATAGTTTATTTAGACTGTCAAGAAGCCAGACTCACCCTTAATCACAGATGACACAAGATCTTCTCTGATACTCGAACACAGTATATGAAATGCATTAGGCTGATTGGCAGAAAACTAGTCTCCAGAGTACTTGCTTTTAAACAAACATGCCATTTTGTATAACCAATGCAAGTCAGTAGGTTATCTTGTTCACCTTAATTTTTCAATGAAAGTAAGAAAAACAAGACTACTTGAACTACTAGCTGTACAATGCTCTGAAAGACTTTACTAATAATTAGAGTTGGCCTAAAAGCAGTTAAAAATAATGTAACATCTTTGGATTCTGTGACCACATCACATAGGAGAAAGGATTAACTACCCTTCTGTCTAGACAAATATGGATGTGGTCTTTCACCATTTCTTTAAAAATGGAAATGAAAAGCTGTCCCTATTAGCACTGATCACCCAGACAGTGCTCTAGTGTGATGTCTTTCCTGACTTATATGTATTGTCAGTACTGCAATCATGACCAACAAGATTTGGCACGTCTGTGGGACCTGCACCCCATGGGACAGCGAAGGCCTGAGAGTCAACACTGCTCCTGTGCCTTGCACTGCAAAACATGGGTGCTGTGAGCGCTGCCGGGAGGCCGTGGGTGCAAGGAATAACCACGGGCAAGGATGCTCGCAGTCCTCTGTGGCGATTGTACAAAAGTGGCTCTTGCTCCCTCCCAGCTTGGAAGTCTGTGGGCACCCATAGGTGCTTTCAACCTGATCTGGAGAATGCAGGGAACCTTCACGTAGTTCAAAAGGAGTTTGAATCAGGCTGTTCCTTTTCAAATCCTTCTTTTCTCTCCTTTCCCCCTTATCTCGCCACCTGCCCAACAGACAATACTTTGATGCAGAATAGGCTGGATGACCCATTTTATGAGCAGGAAAAGTAAGGACTCAAGTCAGTTTTACCCAGGCTACCTGCAAACCAGCAGCAGGGACAAGGGGCAGGCACAAGGTCCCAGGTCACTCGCATCCACGTTCTCCTCTGAATTGCCTGGTTTAACTGGAAGCTTTGAGGAAAGGCACAGCTCCAGAGCCTGCAGAGTCGGGTGGCAGAAACAGAAAAAAGGGAAAGGGTTTGAAAGGAAAAGAATTCTCTTTCGTCAAGAATTTCCAAATAGGGCAGACATGCAGGAATTCCTGTTTCAAGCAAAAGAAGCCAGGAACAAAAAATGTCCCTTCCTGTAGGGTGTAAGAAGATGAAAAAGGGAAGCTGCTGATGTGAGAGCAGAGAAGGAAAGCAGCAGGCTGCCCTGGGCAGTGATGACGATGGGTCACTCAGCAGGGGGTCTCCACAGAACACCTCACTGCCTTGCACCCCACGGGTGATGGGATGGGCACCAGCTGAACGTCCAGCTCCCACCAGCCCCCATGTGCCCCGCGGATCCTGCCCTGCCCTCGGCACTGCCCTGATGCTCACAGCAACGCCAGCTGCTGACTGTCAGGCAGGCAAAGGTCATGCCTCTGGTATCATGGGATTTCTGCTGTCACAAATCATCCTGCAGCATTTTGACCATAAATTTTCAACTTTATTGAGATATATACATATATACAAAAAATATATAATAATATAATTATTTATATCATTTACATATATGATATGGAAGTTATACTATATTACACATATTTTATATATATTTTAGAACAATATTCAGCTTGATGGCGTACAACAAATTAACTGCTTATATTCAGTTCTTGGTACAGCAACTTGTTCACAGCAGTGGTAATTTGTGAAGTTTTTTTTCAAGAGCTGATGATCACCAATCCTTTATCCCTCCTCTCCCGCTTCTTCAAAATTGACATTTGATAGCTGTAGAAAATCTGGCAGAAAGTAGCACTTTTACCTCCACATGTCTTTTTACTGGGAAAGCAACTGGCAGCTTGGGGGAGCAGCAGGGAGCTGCCCCAGTGCTGCAACCTGGGGGAGGCTGTGCAAGGAGGGGGATCCCTTCCCAAGGAGCAGCACTGCTGATAGGGTGAGGCACAGCAAGGTGCCCATGGATCTCTGAGATCTCACCTCTCCTCAGAAATGAAATATGAAGGTCATAGCCAGGGTAGGAAACAGCGTTGGGGTGCAAGGGGGGGCGACACATGCGGGAGCAGGCTCTTCCACAAGGAGGGTAGGCTGAAAAACCTGCTAGCTTCTCACAAAAGAAATAAGATTATGAGGCTAAAATTTAAGTCATTTAAGAGAGATGGTGTGGTCTTACTCATGCAGCTAATTAAAGGTTGCCTCACGTAAAGGGAAAAAAAAAAGTGTAACATTTACAGCAATAAAAATGATGAGTGATTTGTTTCCAAATTGTGCCAAAGACTAAAAACCCACAGAGCCAGCAAAGTTTTTTCCCCGTCTCCTCTGGGGTTTGAGGACTGCAGGCAGCCAGCTGCCTCCTGCCCAGGGGGCTGGCACTGGCCAGGAGCAATTAAACACTAGATTATAATTGGGCTTTGGTGAGCTACCTCTCTAATCAGTCATCAGCTGTACTGTTGCTGTCAAAGTAGCTTGGATGGTCTTCACTTAGCTTTTCTCTCTGTTTATTCATGGATGGTTTGTATGAGTTTATTTTTATTTTAAGTGAAAGCTAGTGCCAGAAAGAAACGGCTAGCTGCAATGCACAGCTATTTCAGCTGCTGTCCCTTTCCCAGGGCTGTTCTGTGCTCCCAGCTAGAGAGGTCCGGGAAGGTCCCGCAGACGAAGTGCCAACCGGCTGTCTGCATGACCAGCATGATGCACAGAGCAATGCCTTTCTCTTCCTGCTCTCCTTTGCTGCCATGTGTGATGGCGAGCCTTGTGCCTCGGCGCCGGGGCAGGGGAGGAGGCTGCCTGCCATCCCTGACCAGCAGCTCTGCCAGGGAGGCCTGGAAAACCTTCAGTCTCAGCAACTTGGAGCTGAACCACATCCTTTTCCTCCTTCCTCTTGTCGCAGGATGTTTCTTGTCCCTGCTGTGACCCTGGCTGTATCAGAGAGGAAGCACTGGAGAGCTGTAACAGCCCCACACAGGCTGGGCAGGCTCTGCTGGGCAGTGCCATGGGCTGGCAGAGGTAAGCCCACGTCCCCGGACCACACCATGAGTCATAATTTCTTAATGTATATTTGTGCATGTTACAGGATCCAGATGTATTCACAGGCTCACAGAACAGCTGAGGCTGGCAGGCACCTCCAGAGGCCATCCCATCCAACCCCCCTGATCAAGCTGTGTCAACTAGATCAGGCTGCAAGGACCATGTTCACTTGGGTTTCGAGTATCTCCACAGCTAGAGATGCCACAGCCTCTCACGGCAACCTGTTCCAGTGTTAGATCACCTCCACAGTAAAAAACAAACAAACAATCAAACAAACAAACAAACAAAAACATTTTTCTTATGTTAAAACAGAATTTCCTGTATTTCAGTGTGTGCCTATTGCCACTTGTCCTGTCACTGCATACCACTGGGAAGAACTGGTCTCCCTCCCATCAGGTATTCCTATACGTATATGTAATTTTTTGATACCTTATGTTTAATAGAAAAATAAAAGAGGGCTTCTGTAACTGAAGCAAGAACTGAGCCAAATAATACACAAAGGAAGAGAGGCAAACTGACAGGAAAGCAAAAGTGGAATGCAAAGCCACATAGTAAAATACACAGTTAGCTTGTCTGTCTGCATATGAGACCATCAAGAAGATTTGCTGTCAGATACTAATGAACTTCCTCAGATTATATATTTAAAAATCTCCTAAAGTTTGTGTTTCAGTCAGAATGAAAAGGATTTTCACTGGGCTAGCACCACCTGTAATCCCCCACTACATTTCAAAAGCTTGCACTACTGCAAAGCATGTCTGAAACTTCAAAATGAGAAGGCATCAGAGGCTTTCAGATGGGGCAAGGAGAAGCTGCCTCACCATGACTGCACAAACCACTACTCTTGACACTTCCAAAACAATATCAATTTGAAACACCCACCTAGCTGAGCCCCTTCTTTCCTGCTGGACAAAGCCTGGTGATACTATAAACAGCAACAGCTTCCTGCATTGGAAAATATTGGAAAACCTTAAGTACAAGTACACGTCACCCACATCCTACCATGTCCATTAATGCAGGTAATGTAACTGCAATTAAAAACCATACATTTTCCAAGAAACCACAGTTAATCCATCTGTTTAGAATATCTTATCAGAATAACATCTCAGATGCCACTATGTGGTAAGCATTGGTGAATAACAATGTTCTTAATGGTAACTACTGCATGTAACATTCTCATTTGAAGACCTTTGTGCATTAAGGAATTTTCGTTTTGAATAGTACCATTTAATTTCTGCATTTTCATTTAATTTGATGTGCAGTAGAAATCCACACAAGCCAGAGTCATGTGGCTTTATTCTCTTCTGCTTAGAGTAAAAGATTATAGTAAAACAGTCTCAAAATCTCACTGAAGGCCATTTGGAATATTTTTTAGACCACTTCTGAAGCCACCTCCATAGCTACATCCACCACATTGCCACTTGATGAACTGCTGTTGTACTTGCCATCAGTTAAAGGACATTTCTGTAGGATACAGCAGCACCAAGTGAATGAGACAAGTTGCTCTGGGTAGTGCATGCTGCTCAGCAGTACCATGCACTGAGCCTCAGCCTTCCTCTCTCCCTGTTGCTTTATGCCTTACTTAAGCCTAAACTCCTGTCTATAAGTGGAAATATGTGTTGAAATTTTGGCTTCAAAACTTCAGACACTCACCCATATGTACTTTAGATGATGAAGGGAAATAATGCAATCTTTAAAACAAACCAAAACTCCAAGGGAGACTGAGCTTATGGTGGCTCTGATTTTCACAGCCATCCATCACCTGTTTTGCACCTGGAGGAAAAAGACTTTAAAGACAATAATATATAAAATAAAATATTTGCAGATGAGCCTAGTCACAGAGACAGAGGCCTCACATTGCTGCTTTATACAGAGGTAAAACCCTTTCTGCTGGCAGGCTACCAAGCAGGAGGGCAAACCTCCACCATGAGTAGGAGGCCTTACAGCCACCATGGATAATAAATGCCAGTCAAGCAGGTATTTTTGGTAACGTATGAAATAATTCTTCTGCCTAAAGCTATGAATTTCCTCAAAAAGTTTACAAAGAAGAGATGGTAACAAAGATTTCTGGTTTTATGTCCCACTTTCTTACAGACTCCCTTTTTTCATTATAGATAAAACAATTCATCTTGCTAAGAATGCATTTTCTTCTTGTCTATGGACATGCAAAATGGCTTTATTATAGCAAGACATTATTATGTTTGTATCATGTATTGACATCTCTGAAGTCTTTTAAGAACCATGGATGAAAGGTGCTACACAAGTGCCAAGTACATCATAAATTATTAAATGTTTCTTCAAAATCTGCTTGCTCGGTCTTCATTTCACCTACTGATACCAGATTTCAGAGATTGATACACAAAAGGCCTTTATGAAACTTCCCTCTCCTCACATTGTGCCTGTGCTGTGCAGGATGAGGCATAATCAGAATAAATCAGAATATATGCCATTTTCTGCAAGGCACAGCAGAGATACTTCCTGGGTGACCTGAAGCTTCCCTGTACCTCAGAAACTTTCCAGGCCTCTCAAATATCTCAAATTAAAAACAAAAACAAACAAAAAATTTTAAGTTGGTAAGTTGATTATTTTCAGTTACACCATCTGAGTTTGTCTTTCAGAGCATCCCCGCAAGGAAGGGATCCTGAGAGCAGCAAAGTTAAAAGTAAGCAGCAGCCATGTACAGCCCTGCCGTGCTGCTGTGAACAGCCGTGCCTGAGTAAAGCAAATTATGCAGCTGCTGCTGGGCATTTAAAATGTATATGAACAAGCTGTCAGTCCAAGATCTAAAACTTATGCAGTTATTCAAACTAATTCAATTCCATCACCCAGCTCTGACACCCCCGGCACTTGCTGCAGACCATTTTAATGGGAAGTGATATGTAAGTACAAACACCTGGGAGGCGGGTGGCAGGGGTATTTTTCTGATACAACAGTCATCACCGTGGCTGTTAACAGCAGTGCCATTTATGTGATCCTAATTACTCTGTAAGCGTAAGACAGGTGAGGAAGGTTCACACTCCTCTTCCTGCACTGCTCTCACAACATCTGGAGGCTCCCGCTTCCCCTGTGCATCGTCCCCCCACCCTGTATGTCCCCCCACTGACCCACAGGTCCTGCACAGCCTCCACTGACCATCACAACTGGCCGTGCTGCCTCACTCACCCTCTCCACAGACACGGGCAACACATTCCATGTCCTGAATGTCCCTGGTAGGGCTTACATCAGTATCGTTCAAGCCTTCAGCATCTCTTAGGTCAGACCAAGACACCAAAGAGTAGCCTGAAAGAAAATAACTGTTTGCAAGAAAATGTTAGAAGCAGAGAACTTTCCACTCTGTTAGTTAGCCTTCGTTTAACCACAGCACAGACCATTGTGCCTCTCAGAAGACCTGATACAGCCACTCACCATATTTACATTCACATATCTGAGAGCGATAAGAGCATGGAAGGAGGTCTTGCCTTGAGACCAAGTTCTGATTTATGCTAGAGTTCCCATCTGCAGATGTTGTCCTCTGGGATTTTCAAACACCAGTAAAGTCTAGACATGGATGTTTTCATTCCAAAACAATATTGCATTAAATGTGCATGAAAGTAAATTACAAACTGGCTCTCTGGCAGATCCTAAAGTATGGTTATTGATGGGGCTAGATCCAGCAGGGTTGTCACAGGACTGAGTCTTGGGCCAACAATATTTAATTTTTTTTTAATCAATATTCCAAAAGATGATATAAAATCTTCAACAGCAGTGTCTGTAGATATTGTTCTGGTTTCCCAGCACCGTGCAGAGAGCAGGATGAGTTGTGGCTGCTCACTGGGCTGAGCTGAATGACACATATCAATGATTTTTTGGATATGCAGGAACCTACCACCCCCAATGAGATAATTCAGGTGGGATGCAGGGAAAGGCTGGCTCCCACGTGCCATATGGGCTCAGTGTGCATACCACCTTGAAGGGAGGTAGTGGGAGCCACATCTCTGTAAGAAAATACAGCAGTGGTCATTGTCAGTTCATGCAGGAGAGGGAGTGGGGTGATTTTTAGCCTTGCTGAAGGACACGGTCCAGCTGTCAGGGATGTCACAGCAGTGTCTCAACACCTCTGCGTTGTGCAAGGCCTGGGCTTCTGGCTGCTGGGATGTGGCCTTTGGGGTGTGAGATAGCCCAGCCTGGCTAAAACCTCTGCCTGTAGGATGCACAGGGGGACCACCACACAACTTAACAGCCTGTGATTTACCAGAGCCCAGGCTAAGATTACTTAATGCTCACTACTTAAATTCTGTGGGGCTCTCCTGAGATACTGTTGCTTATATCAAAGATGCATCCACCAAGGTCAGAAATCTGAGGATGTGGAAGGCAAAACAGAGATGAAGGGACTTAGTTCAGGTTTTATATCCTGCTAATGTCCACTCCGAGAGCTGAACCTGCTTCCCCTGCCCCCAGCCTTGCACCCAGGCTGAGTCTTGACCTTGTTCCTGCAGCAGCAGCACTGGAACAGAAAATCAGCTTTTAACGAAGTTCATGCAGTCACGTGGGTGTCTTAAATACAATGGTAGATTTCAGCAACTTGTAAAGCAATTCTTCATTTGCTAGTCAAGGTTACCTTTGCCATTAAGAGGAATGTTGGTGATATTTTCTTTTTTTTTTTTTTTTTTTAACATGGAGACTTTTAAATTTGCAGCTTCTTCATCCACACAGGCCTACTGTGCCAGCTCATTTAAAATAAGGTGGAGATCCAGCCTTCTGTTTTGGATAGGGGGGCCTCCTCCAAACACAGAAAGCTGCAGCTCCAGTCCCTGGTGGCAGCAGTGCCTGCCAAAGGGCCAGGAATGCACTAGGGTATTTCAGACCCAAAAGAACCATGTTATTCATGTTTCCCTTTCCCAAAACACATAGCTGAAAAAGAAAATTAAAAAAAAAAAAATAAAAAAAAAAAAAAGCAGCATCCTTTAGAAGACATTTTTGACAGCACTGATATAGAGGTTAACCCTCAACTTTGTTTCATCACATGAACATAAGGCAATAAATTGCACAGCAATGCAAACACCAGCCTCCTCTGCTTTTGTCACATAGGCTTTCTGCCACAGGGAACAATGATGAAGGGATCCCAGAGTGGGAGAGCTGCATCATTCTGACTTGTCAAACATTTTGGGGGGCGGACAAGCAATGCTATATGTCAGAGCAGTAGGTGAAAGTGCTCTTGCCTTTATTTTGTACCATGCATGAGTGAAAAACAGTGGTGGGGGTATAAAGATTAGATACTGCAGATCCCTCAACAGGAATTTTCCTGATGAAAAATTACTTTATTTTGGCATTTGTTGGGCATCTCAAATGAATCAGTTATCAGAACAGAAAAAATGTTCCTGCTTGTTTTCAAATCAACAGTATTTTCACTTTCCATTAATATCATGTAGCTGTGGGAAAAAAAAAAAAAAAAAAAGGAATAAACATGACTGTGGGGCTTGTTCATTTTACCTTTCAGAGTTAAATCCTATACATATCTAAAATATTTCAAGATTCCTTTGCCAGACTCACTGAAAAGAGCACAATACACTTCAAACATTGATGTAATTATAATTTTCTCAAATTAAAGGGCTTTATTTGCTTAGGTCTTTTTGAGTGATTGTGCTGCATGTAATAGGAAAAATAAGCATCATTAATTCATTATCTTATTACTATTTAACATGTAAATTTCAGTAGAGCACAAAGGACTTTATAATGCAAACACTGGCCCTTCAGAAATGCAAAGCATATAATCAGCGTGTGATTCCCAGTACAGGGACACCGGGGACCACCAGAGTGAGGGGGGACTATCCGAGGAGAAGAGGATGGGGCCCCAACAGTCTCCTAGCTGGTTCCTTTCTTATTTACATGCCTTTGTACACTGGGAGCAAACACCTATGGCCTGGATATCCCAGGGACAGATATAAGGGAGAAGTGTCCCTACGGCTTTTCTCCCCCAGACAGCCTTCGTAGATGGCCTTCAGTTTAGATAGTGCTTGGCAGAGTGCTACACACTTGTGCAAGCTGAACTAAGCAGGGTAGGTTCAGTTTAGAAACAATAATCTCTCTTTCTCAGTATGTACATGGGTAAGGAGATAAATCCAAGGTTTAGGCTCCAGGCCATTTTGGGGAAGAGGGAAAATGCAGGTTGTGATCATATCTGTTTGTACCTGGTCTCTCAGTAAATGGCGGTATGGGTAGGACTAGCTGGTAACAGCCGAGTTTCACTTAAAATAGCAGCAGGTCACACTCACACGATGCTTTTCGAAGAGGGCAAGGTCTGGTGCTAGCTGTAAATGGGGAGAGCAGCATGTGGGAAGCAACTCAATTGACAGGCAAGGACCCGAGAGGTCACGTAATAGGGTTCAAAGTCTGTTTAACCATGCAAAGCCGAGCTGGGAAAGTGCCTAATAAAGCATCAGCTAGGTGAGGCACAGCTTTCTGTGCTGAATCACACTGTCAGGGCTAAATCACTGTAAAAACAAAGCCCTCTGCACAGAGGCCATGCTGTTAATGGGTCTCATCCCTGCACTGCTCCCCACCATCACACGCATGGGCAGGCACACGGAGGCTCACAGCCCCCGCCACTGCCCCACTTCACACCCCCCCCTTCCCCATGTCCCATGGGGAGTGGAGGAACGGCAAGAGCCGGCACAGGCAGCTGTGGCCAGGCTCCTGATGAGAAAACCTGGGGATTTATGTGGTCGTAGTAACCAGATCCGTGGTCCTCAGAGGTTTTGGATGCATTTTGCTGGGTGCGTTTTGCCACCTGCCTGGAAAGGCTTGCAGTCTGCCCTTTCCTTGAAGGCGGTACTGGCAGGAAATGTTTTGTATAGCTGCTCTCTATGAGCACTAAAGGGACAGCAGAAGTCAGGGGCCACAAAGCCCAGGGGGGGTCCCCTGCCAAGCACCCAGGGTCACAAGAAGGCTCATCATCTGCCTCTTGGGGAGTTTCTGGGTAAGGAGAAAAACAAAGCAGAAGCTGGGCGGAAGGAGGATGTCTAAACACGGGTGGTAGTGGTGCTCAAAGTCCCATGACATCGGCAATAGCTTGGATGAAGTGCCCTGACACTGTCCTCCCTTGACCTTGGGGACCCAAGTGTGGTGGGGACCAAGGCGCAGGTTGAGGGGAAATTCCTGTGCCTGGGTCCCCCAGGTGACCTCACCAGCCCTCCTGGCTGGGAAACTACAAGGCATCTTTCATCCACTGGGATGGATTAGTTAAAGGATAAAATACCTGAGGGACTCTAGGCTTAGGAGGACAGAAAGTATTTGTCTAAGCTTATTTTAGGGGAAATGATACATTTCCAGCACAGTTAGATGTGAATGAAGACAGCTTTTAACCTATAAAAGTGCACAAACAAACCACACAACAAGATCAGTTCGAAGACGTCTCATTTACTTATTAGCAGAAACTGCATTCATGCAAAGATATGACAGTAAAAACCTAGGGGATGGACAGCTTTAGAAAGGAACATTTTAAACAATGTTTAACCTAGTCCTGAGATACTTCAGCCAACAATCAGATAAAAATTTAAGAGAAGGAAGAAATAAATATTAATTTGTTTGCAAAATTCCATGAAATAGCCCTACTTTCATTCCTAGTTTGTTACACTTCACAACTATCTTGAATTAATTATTTGTTAAATCAAATGAGTCTTTCCTGTTAGACCAAAAAGTATGGGTCAGATAGGAAATATTTACCCTTGTGTTTTACAAAACAGGCTATTTGCTAAATGCTGTTGTGTTTAGCAGTCTTAATTTCATTTCATCATACGATTTTATTTTGGCTGTTAAGCTTAGTCCAAATATAACTCAGATAACCTAGATTTAAAAAAAAAAAATAAAATAGTCGTTATTTGAATTGTAGAAATACATTCTTTGGTCTTCTACAGTTCAACATATGCTTCAGGGTTTGTGTGCATGATTTATGTGCATGTACACAGACCCCCAACATCGGCTCGAACCTTCCTTGATCTTTGTAACTTGAGCTGCTGCATTCACATCACCTGCTAAACTGTTGGTGACCAGAGCAAAGAGAGCAGAACAAGAAATGTTTTTCTGGGGACCACTCCCAATGCTGAGACTGGACCTTGGAGAAAGGAGAGATTTAGCAGTTTTCCTCAGGAGGTTTTCTGCCCTAAATTGCATCTCTTATGCAAGGAATCTCTTTTATACCTTGCTTTGCTCTGAAATCTCATAAGCTGCTTCTGGTCCTGCACAAACCCAGGATGTACAGTGTTTTGGGATGACTGCTTGCAGACTGGCTACAACCCAGGACACCAGGTGGTTTTGATCCTCTGTAGCCTAAAGGAGAAACTCTAGTAACTGGTAAAATCCTTCTGGAGCACAAGTTCCTTTATGAAGATTAAAGAATACATTTACATGCCCCATTGACTTCCCATCTCTTTTCAAATCTCATCCGAAAACACATATTTTCTCCTTCACCTGTACCTTTTAATTTCTCACTCACTCAGATTTTATTTATTGCTCTGCTTTACAACTGCATTATTTTACTCTACAGAAATTTGTAATTGTAGTTTGCACAGGAGATTATACATAAAATAAACCAGTATTATATATGTTACCCTGGAGAACTATATTAAAGATGAGCACATAAAACACAGCTCCAAACGTACTACACAGCCAACTTACTTCTGGTGTTCTTAGTCCTTGTGAGGAGCAACATCCTGGGATTCTGGAGTACATGTGGGCTTGGCAAGCAGCTCAGGAGGGTGCAAAAAGCTGGGTCCAGGCTTGAGGCGTAACTCCAGTTATGACCTCTCTACAGATAAAAGGACCATTTTCCGGTTTTCCACCAGAAGGACACCTTTGGGACCAAGTTCCCCATCCTTCCTTATGCTGAACTGATTACAGCCAAGCACGAACAGCATGCTATGCAGTTGAAGAACAGCTGAATTAGGCCTTCAGCAAACACAGAGACAAAATATTAATGGGAAAAAGGGTAATTTTTAACTAAAGAAAAAGGTGGCATGGCTATCTGAACACCCTGCTTTTCTTCGGGTTATACTTCATGAATATTTGTCTTCTGTAGTAGTTTGGGAGCTATGTGTATGAAACTTCTATAAATATTAATCATATACCAGAGGCCATATCCTTACATTTCAGCCTACAGAAGCTGTTATAACTAATCCTTTTGATACCCAGCAACAATTTCCAGTAGATCCACATTAGATAATTAAATGGTTTCTTTCCTCGTGATACCCAGTTACTTCATGATCCTTTTAATGGACTGACCCTTAACAACAGCTTTTGAGGCAAGAAAATGCTACCCCATCACAAGGCCAGAGGAGTGAGCCAGGGAGAAACTGAAAGGAAGGGCAGTGCTGGAGGGGGAGCTAGAGGCAGGACACAGCCTTAACCTGCCACTGGCTTTAACTACCACTGACAAAATCTGCTGAGCTTGCAGAGGCAGGAGGGATGAAGCAGGATCTGAGCTGTGTGTGCATTAGCTAATTCAGTCAGAGTAACTTGGCACACCTCTGCTGGCTTCAGCGGTGCTCTATCAGCCTACACCCACCGAGGATCTTGGACTTATGTCCAAAAAGTATATATTTCATCTACCTTTGACAGTTCTTGTAACAAAATACTGCAAAGTGCATTGCTGGAACCGAATCTGGCCCAGCAGGACACTGGAGTGGAAAACCTAAGATTTCTTTCTGTCTCTCTGATAACTACTCTCACTCACAAATGTGGTAACATACACCAGCAAATGCTTTTTTGCGTACCTATGCATTTCTCTGAAGGACAGAAATATTTTGCAATTCATTTCTATTGCTACCATTCATTGTGCTATTCAATTACATAAAGTGGCCTAATTACTTATTTACAAAGGGTTAGTAACTCTGTACTTTGTACCCAATGTATGTACTAAGCCTGGAGGTGACAAACACTTCTATGCATTCGTCTCTCCCTAGTAGCTGTTTACAATAGCCCTTTCTTTCCGACAAGGCATCAGGTCATCAGAATTTTAGAGTGAAGGCATGACTTTCGACTGACAGCGAGCCCAGACCTGGGTATGCCCGGGAGGCCTGGTGCTTTCCTGCATGAGTCTCACTGTGGTCCCTACGTTTCTGCTGATGAAGACAGGGACATCTTGCCTGTGTTTCCAGCAATGGCTTGTGTAGACAGGGGGATGTGACCTCCTCAGCATATCCGCAGAGGACAATAAGCTGTGAGGGATGTTGTGTGTGAGGGCCACCACTGGCAGATGCTGGCCTGGTGGCACCAGCCCTGGGGCACTGGAGACACCACCAGCCCGGTGGGCTGGCAGCCAGTCCCACAGCCTCACCTGTCCTCCTGTTTCTGTTCCCTCTAAGGTTTAACCTTGTGGCAATCAAGTTCTTCCTGCCTGTCCAAGAACCATAGAATCACAGAACACCAGGTTGGAAGGGACCTCAAGGATTATCTGGTCCAATCTTTCTGGGCAAAAACTCAAGTGCAGACAGCCCCTTCACCACAGCTTGGTTTGGATTCAAGGCTATCCTATCTCCAGTTGGACTTTTATTCTCTAACTAAAGAAACACACTTTGTCCCATCTTTTTCATGTTTTCTACTTGGCTGTACTACTCCCACTGTCCTCTTGGTTCTAAATAAGGCACCCTGTTTTTGAGGTGCAGTGTCCAAAATTGTACCCAGTAGTTCAAGAAACAATCTTCTGTGTAAAAGTAGAAGATGTGTACCACGTGTCTTGCCTCCTTACAGTCCTGTTCACAGACTGTAGGCAGGTGGGTTGTCACTTAACACTATGTCTGCGTACTACTGTCTATTTCCATTGAAAGACATATTTTCCCCCCACTGTTTGTGTAGCTGGTTTTCTCCTTATGTGTTATAACTTAGATTCATCCCTATTGTTATATCCTATTTTTTTCAGTTCATATCTCTAATTTGTCAACATTATGTGGAATGCTAATCTAGATTCTCAATCTCCTTGCAGCAGCACTGATAAGCATGATCACTACTGCAATATTCAGGTAATCAGTGAATTACTGAATAGTCCCAGTGTTCAGAGATGCTGAACAGATAGCTCAACAGATGCAAGGCTGCTGCTGCTCTGTGTCCCAAGATCTACCCACCAGCAAGGCTGAGCATGTTATTCACAAGAGGTACAGAATGCTCATCTAAACAGGGAACATCCAGAATCATGGTCTTCCATTCCTTCCAGTAAGTGGCCTTAGTCTCTGTATTAGTTGGTCCTGGATCCCCAGCCTCCCTGGCTGCATTACAAGCCACAGCACCACTCCAGCTCCTGATATTCAGAGTTCCGCATGCACAGACACACATGCACATACATGCAAAACAAAGTCAACTACCTGGAAAAAGTGCACTCATCATTCCTGTTCACATACACTTGGCCACTCCTATCCCTTCTTCCCTGTTTTCCCACACTTGTTCCTTCTCAATCCACCTTGATCCCTCCCTTTCTCTATCTCTGCTCCTTCCCCAGTCATAAGGCTTGCACATCCCTGCAGCTTCACTACAAATATCCCATAGCAAGTGTTGCACAGTCCGCAGATGTTCTTCCCTGGCACCCCATTGACCCCAGACAGCAACCCCAGAGGCTGTCAAGTGCTCCAGTGAGCTTCTCCTACCTGCCCCACAGAGTCTCACCCTATACCCTGGGCCCATCATTTACCAGATGCTTTTCTGACCGTCTTTTCATCAGCTCCACAGTAGACCATGATTTTAGCTTGCCAGTGACAACTACTAGGTGACATACTAAATATCTTATGTACTGAAACACACTTGTGAAAGGAAAATGAGCCAGATACATTCCTCAGATCAAACTATGAGCTCTGCTCTTCTGAAGCCAGTGCAATTTTTGCTTCCAACTCATGATGAGCAAAATCTGCCCCTCGGTTCTCTGTATGTTGACTGCAGATTCACACAGGCCTATGAACATCCCCAAGAATAGCCAAATAAGAGGGCAGGCATTCCCACAGCAAGGGCCTCCTGTACATCTCCAGCAGTCAGTGCAAGGCACAGGCATGACATCTAGCCACAAGCTGAGATTTCTGCTGGGCTTGGCTGGTGTGGGACTGCCGGTCAAGGCAGGAAATTCACTGTTTCTGGCTTGGGGAGAGCCCCTGTGGTCAAGCAATGCCATGACAGGGGCACGGGTGCACCCACAGAGGGAGCTGGAAGTGTGCCACAATGCCTTCCTGGGTATCGCATTCGGGCATGGACTTTCCTCTCTCTTGAGCCCTGCTAACATGAAGGGTACTATAGAGGGGAGATGGACACTCACTACTGTGACCCAGTATAGATTTGACAGCCCTTTGGTAGAAGACAGTTTGTTGTCCGATTACTCTCAAATCACCCCTAAATCAAGCTGTGTTAATGCAGAAAAGTTTAATCACAACCTTCAAAACAGATGGGACAGTTTATTCTTTTGAAGACATGGGTAAAGAAAGGAAGAGAAAATGTGCTTAACGTACATCTAGTAAAATATGAAAGGTCTCTCCGTTTCTCCCTCTTTTCTAGCATTTCTCCAGAGCTGGCTGGAGAGCACCCAACCTTGGTAGAGCACAGGACATCCTGCAGTTAATCTGTTCCACGGGGGGTCTAACTTTCGCTTTGATACATCTGTGCCTCTTTCCTCCTCCTCCTTACTGTTTCTGAGATAGTCCTTCCACTCTCTAATCAGAGCACTCATTGTTCAGCTCCTCAGGGATGCAAACACCATTTTGTGATGACAAACGCTGTCTGCTGGACTCGGCCAGTTAATCAGTTACTACTGTAGGTAAGGAAAGGTGCACCCTCCGGCCCCCAAAGCATTTACCTCTCAGCTTGAGGTGTCTCTCCCCACTTGCACCTTAAATTTGAAACTAGTCCATATGTCCACAAATGCACTCAAATATCAATATCCATGTGGGATAGATGTGTACAACACAATGCTGTCTTGCATCTGTCCGCAGCTGTAATCAGCCACTCAGCAGCGTGAGCCTACTCTCCCACAGCAGCTTTCTTTGGACCAAACCAAGGCAAGAGGATGAATGAACATTTGTGCCTCTGTAGCAAAAACATGAACAAGTCTCAAAGAGCTGGAAATCCCTCTTCTTGCTGGAGCACTGGATAAAATTTGGAGGGCAGAGCAGAAAGTGCCAGAGGGGAGAAGCTAGAGGCAGCAGAAAGCCCATCCTCGTACATGTGGTGAGAGCACTGGCTGCAGTTTTCACATCTCTGTAAATAGTGCTCTAAACAGAAAGTCAGTTTATTTCTACAAGCATAAGGTGTTTTGATGTTATTACCCAGCATGTGGTAGGTGAATAGAGAGTACAGATCCTCTTGTGACACATCTGTAACAGTTCCCTAAGACAATAACACATGTTATTGGGAGGGTGGAAGTGAGAATATGGAAAATAAAGGCATGAAGTGTGACACCTAAGCAATGCTGAAATACTAAGGAATTCTAGAAATCCTAATACTAGTTTTAACATAAATTTACTGAAACTGACATTATTTCATTGTATGGTTTTATGCTGTGAAGATGATTTGATTCCCAAAAGAATTACTTTGAGGTGTATTTAAACCCTGTATAGAGTGAAGCAAATTAAGACCTCTCCAAAGGATAATACATTTGAATGAGAAGACACCTTCCTCACTATGCATCCATGCATATCAAAGTGAACATCATCAGCTAGCAAAATCATTCAAACTGTGTACATTTTACTTGCTGAAAATAAATCCGCACAAATGGACACAATGGCATACACCGATATGTAGCATATAACCAGTTTAGTTATAAATATAAGCATCAACAGAATTCTAATTCATACACAATTCTATAGAAAATGCTAATTTGAGAAATGTCTGATACCAAATTACAACATATTTAAAAGGTCTTTGCTTCAACATACACTGGAGAGGTGAGGAAAATGCAGAGCAAACTGACAACATGTTTGATTTATTTTTCAGAAATATCTGGAGCTCTGTCAACTTATCACAATTAATTCCAAACGCAAAAAGAGCTTAATATGGTGTGTGAAGAAAGAATTGGATGCCATCTCTGACTACCTTCTGACAGGAGAGAAAGAGAGAGAGACTATTTCATAAAACCATTTGAGGTATTCCAGTTTCATTCCTCTGTTGTGACAGGGGAGCACAGAAAAAGCATCTCAGGGTGGTGGGTTGGCTTGTTTAATACCACCAGCAAAGTGAAAAAGAAATTAGAAATATTTTTGCCTTCTCATCATCAACAGTGACAGCTTAAAGAAAATACAAGCGACTTCTCCAAAAGCTCTGTGCACCATTACTCTATCATGCCAGCAGGCTCACACACGTACAGATTCAGAGCTCACTCATGCTGCACGAAACACTCTTGCGTTCTTGAATAATTTAGACAAAATATGTAGGCACGCTGGGCTTTTCACAATAATTATTCAGTGCTGATATTATCCCTTTCAGAAATCTCAGAAATGTTGGTGATGTATATTGGGTCTTAGGGTGAGGGAGAAATATCTAAATAAAGGAATTGGCCCAAAGAAGTTGCTTGTACTTACATTATACAAATTGCCTGCATCCTTTGCAGGCGGAGGACATTCTGTATGTGTACAATAAAGCAGTCAATAGATTTAGCTGGCCTGACTGGCACCCAGGTAGCAAATCACTGCAGACCTTGACAGTATAACAGAGGTCATTAAGAAACAGAAGAAACAGAAAGAAAACTCTTTTCCAGAATATCCACCATAATCAAGCACTTTCCTCAGAGCAGGCGGGTAGGTCAGCCTTTTCTGATCTCATTTTGCATCAGAGGAAACACACTGCAAGTGCAGCAGTGAGAGTTTCTGGATTTCTGGTGCACTAGGATTTCTCTTAGGACAAGCAGGGCAGCAAGGAAGTTCAGAGCACTGCTCTTGCCTCTCTTGAGCCTCCAGTACTCTAATGTTACAGATTGTGCTTGTACCATGTCGCTGCCATGGGAAGGATTGCTATTGATCATTTCCATCCTCACATGCAAAAATCCATATTATTTTGTTGGGTGTCTCCAGGGAGGGAAGTGGCACCAGGAGCAGATGGTAAGGGGGTAGCAGCTTTCTGAAAATCAAAGGTGGCAGTTTTGCATGACTAAAATGCTTAGAGAGATTTCTAGCCTGTACCTCTCCCACAAATGCAAATTATTCTCATCACTGGGCTGATGTCTCTGTGGATAAAGTGAATCCAGAGATCTGGGGGTGACAGCACCTGGCCCCTGCACATATGAGGGAAAGAAAGGAAGCCTGTGGACTTGGCCAGCTCTCTGCACTTAAAGGATTTGAGGAAAGTCCTCCCCTTTGGGCAAATGAGCACAATTAGCTCAAATCTCTCAGATTTTCTCTTGTGGAATATATTACTGTCAGATCTCAGCAATACTGGATAGCACAGGCGGAGGGACTCCTGTAAAGGGTGCATTCACAGGGATCTCCCCATACACAATCATCCCCACTGGTGTGGGGTCCTTCATGCATCTTGCTAAGAACTGCATGCATCTGGGATCAACTCTGCTGTAGATTGAGCAGCATGAAGGCTTGAAACATTTCCTTTCTGTTCAAGGGCACTCACCAATTCAGATGGCCAGTTGGACACCAGCTGCGCCTGGAGGAGCCAGTCAGTGCTGAGCACCTCAGTGAGGATGCTCCAAAACTCATCTTGACAACTTCATCCCAGCACTACCTCCGAGTCCCCTGCCTCCCCAGCAAACTCCATCCAGCTCTGACCATGCTGCAGGATGGTTCCTGCCCCCTGCATGGGCACCACCACCTCCTGCCAGCTCAGAGGGTGGAGGGTCCTTGGCACCTTCCTCCACCTCACCAGCACTCTCCCTGTCCCTACCCTGGGCACTGCACCACCTGCAAAGCCACCCTCTGGCCCTTCAGCTGGGAAGCACTGGTCACAGAGTTGTCATTCCACCCACCCTACACACACACGCACACACACACAGAGAGCCCAATCATTACACTCACAAATCGCTAACACCCATATGTTTGTTTCCAAAAAACAACTTTGGAAGCACAGTCCTGACAACACATCCCTCCGCAGCAGGAATGCACTCGCCTTCCCTTTGCTGTCTGCCTGTTTATGTACCCTCCATCTTCACAAAATACGGAACTGTGACTGCGCCACCGATGTCTGTCAAGATTATGTGATTACACTAACCACCTTAATATGTATTTCTTTACATAACAGCTAAGCAGACACTTCACACCCCAGCAAGCATTCAGCAGAGACGAGGATCTTAACATCAATGCAGATTAAACCCAGAGCGCCAGGGAAAAACATCTCATAATTGGTGCAACTCAACCAGTTTCAATAGAAATTATCTCTGGCCTGTAAGATACAGAGAAGCTGTGAAATGGATTAGCTGAGACAAGGGAGGAGAGGCACAAAGAAAGAAAGGAACAAACACCAGCACAGACTAAACTAGGCGGGAGAGCTGAGGCAGAGTACAGATGTGTTTTCAAGGGCGCTGAGTGTGCTCCAGCAGTAGTCCTTGCCTTTTCCCACAATGAGCTGTTATCTGCAGGGTAAAAAAACACAACAAAGCAGGCATAAATGCGCAGCTCCTATTCAATGCCAAAGCTGGTTATCAGCAACGAGGCCCCATGTCCCACAGAGTACTTGTAAATTTACTGTCGGCTTTACCTGATGTGCAGATAGGTTCATTGTGCGGTTATCTCGGTAAAGACTGCCAGTAGTTTGGGGGCTTTATGGTATTGACTAATGCTATGAAAATAAAATAAAGGGCCTGCAACTGAAAATATTAACCCTTTAAGGGCCAGAGGGACCACTGTGTGTTTCTGTGTAGGTTCTAGTGCAGAAGAAAAATGATGTGATCGATGCACAGGGATTAATTTACATAACGCAGATAAAGGTCTAAGCCTGGGACATGGTGGGGACCTGGCTGCTTCCCAGCCAGGACAGTGAGATGTTTTAATGCATGCCAACAGTGGCAGTTGTGCAATGAGTGGGATAGGCTCTGTGAACACCCAGAGCCTGCTGCAGAGGCAGCTTCACCACCATCCAGGCATGGTGTTTCCTGCGGCTGAAAGCACTAAAGGTATTAAGTGAGAGACAGAAGTATTAAATGTCACATCAGAAAGACCCAGGGCTTCAGAAGACACCCGTCAACTTCTCTGCACCTCCCCTCACTCAGGAGCACAGTTAAGCCCCGAAATCCCCATACCGCATGAGGAGCAGGCAGTCCCCAAGCCCCCGAGCCAGCCTGCCTTCTCCAGGGCTGCCTGGCCCCGGGCTGGGTCAGCTGCTCCTACCACCTCCACCTCACAGCACCAGGGAGATGCTGAAATACTAGCAGGGGCAAATTCGTGGAAGGGGTGACATGCAGACAGGGACACTCCAGCACTAGCTTCAAAATGAAAAACTGAGTTTACTTAGCTTCAGGAGCGTTTGCATACACAATATAGCAGCAGAGAGGAGAAAACACTGAAATATATTCTTCAAACAAGCAAACCCCAGGATATTGACAGCCTCCAGAAAACTAAAACATTCACAGAGGTTTTTTCCTCACAGAGTATTAATTTGAATTTAATACATAGAACACATCCTAATAAAAAGATATGTATTAAAATACCACGGAGAACATCACACGGTGTGGACATCCACAAATGGTGTGATCTCACCAACCGTCTCAGGAAGAGATGTACCAACGTCGAGGGAGGGTTGGAAAACCAGGTGCTTTGTAGAAACATTCCTTTATCTCCATATTCTTTCCTAGGAAAAGTACAATTTCAAAAAGGAAAGTTTGCAGAAGTCTACCATCAGTTATTAAAGAAGCTGTCTTTAATGTCTAGATTTGCATTTCATTTCAGCATTTTCATAGTACTACCTGCAGGACTACTTTGATAATGCAAGGTTGTGTTAGAGGAATGACAGCTCTCTGAAAATGCCTCCCTGAGAAGCATCTGGACACCAGAAAAGAAAGGTATAACAAAAAGGGAGGAGAAACAGTGAATTTCCTATTGATCTGAAGTTACTTATCTGCCACAAGGGGCTATAACTTTGCAGGTGCCTAAAGTCATATATAGCACGTGACATGGCAGCTCTACCTTTGTAAGAGTCTGGATATTTAATCAACTGGGAAAATTTTATCTGCCAGCCACAGGAAACGAATGTAAAATTTCTATAGAGTGATCCATACTAATTAAAAAACAAACAAAACAAAACAAACAAACAAAAAAAAACCTAGCTACAAAACAAAATAAAAATGCCTAGTAGAAGAATCTGAAAAAGTGTGTGAAGAGGAAGAATGACATCTGCAGAACTTCAAAGAGATGTACCAGGAAGGTGGGGTGAGAGACATGTTTTAGCTTACTGCTTAATGAGGCTTGTGGGAGAAGGATTGTTTGAACAATGGGGCAGGGGCATCCACAGCTCCATAACAGGCTTCATGGAGGATCTGCGGCAACTCTGACCCATGCTGAGCCTTCCAGTCATTGGACAAAGAATAAACACTTCCAGCTCTCGCCAGGAAAACATGGTGCAGCAGTCTCTTTGGCAACAATCCCCATGAAAGCAAAAAACTGTCAGTCCTGCCAGTCCAATGAAAGGTTTACAACCATTTACAGACCTATTCTGCTCTGAGGAACGAAAACACTGCGCATAAAGGCTGACTTGCTAAAACAGTCATTATCAGTGGTGCAGCCTGTGATAAATGCAGGCAAGTGGAGGATAACCACTCCTGATACAAGCAAGCAAGCAAGCCATTTCCCTCTTTTTTCTTCAAATTTCCAAGGAGGGACATTTACCAGCAGGCCCCAGCTCCCTGTGAGGCAGCCTGCAGGGAAGGGGAGCAGCCGTGGCTGCCGGGCAGTGCCGGAGTCAGTGCAGATCCCCTGGGATTACTCGTCAGCCTGTTTGCAGTTTGATCCCACTTAGAGTAAGCAAATATCAAAATATTCTTTTTAAACAGACGACTGAAGACTCTTATGCAAATCATTCTTATCCTAATGCACAGGCAAATGATTGAATTAGAGCAATAGGATTAGATGCTAATTTGTCAATATGATAGTTCAATTTAGAATATCTTAAAAAAAGAAGAAAGCTGACAGTGGAGTTTATGGTCTACCAGTCAAACATTTAAAGGGATGACATCTTCTCTTTCTGGAGAAAATTCCCCTAGAGGAGGGTAATGGACTAATTAAGGCAATTAAGGGTGAAGGCATCAGGGGCTTCCCTCCAAATCACAGCAAGAAAGTCGACAAGGCATCAAGCCCTCTGCCTCCCTGAGCCCACGTTGCCTGCAGCGTGAGGGGGGCCGCCCTAAAGCCATCTCCCCTTGCTGGGACCCATTTTCCCCCAGCTGTGCCTCCCCCACACCTGCCTGTCTTGCAAGAAGTTGTCCAGCCCCCAGCACCGCGCTGTGCCAGAGGGGAGGCAGCGCAGGGCTTAGCCCCACCACCATGCAGAGGGCATCTACAGCGTCTATGCCAAGGCCACAGTCTGTGTTTCTAGCAAGGAGCCCCCTCTCACTCTTCCAGCCCTACAGAGGAAACACCAACCCAACATTTCCCCCTGATGTTACAACCACAGAACCATAAAACCCATGCTTCTTCCTCTCCATCTTGCCATACAGTCTTTTCTCTTTCTATTGTCTGTCTGCAGAGCAAGCCCAGCCTTCTGTTTCACCTTCAGCAAAGAAAGATCAGTGGAAGTCCCTGATTGCTTAAAGTATGGTACAAGGAGCACTAGGCTCTGATATAGCAATCCCTGTCTGAGACAATTTAGCTTTTGATCTCTGGATGCAGTTAATTGCTAGCTATGCAGACATTTGCGGAGGAGAAAACAATCACAAGCAATTTTAAAGTGAGATGCTTGATGCTTAATCTTGCACCTGTCCTAAGAACTGAAATGGGCTTTTCTTAGTCTGGGTCACGCTGCACATAGCTGCAGATCAACCAAAGACAAAACATTTCAAATGTCAAATAGATGCAAATCCACTGCCTTCTTTCATGATAAAAAGGGAAAGTCAACAGGATAAAAACAATAAGCTGTTACAACCAATATACTCTCATTAACAGCATTCTTCATGTCTTGAAAATAAGACAATAAATCATATACAGAATAATTGGAAAAAGCAGCTACATTCATTGTTCATTTTGGTCTTCTTTGTCTTCATGTGGGTAATACAAAGACAGCAGAGCCAAGTCTCACTACTCCAGGGAGAAAAGCAATGATATTTTCATGTGGTAAAGGGAGGAAGATAAGACAGGACACCCTGGAGTGCACCTCATTCTGGTTCAAATCCCAGCATGTAAAGCGAGTGCCAACAAAAACACCCCTGTCTAGGAGCTGGTTAGGTATGTCTGATGCTCCCTCAACCATAGCCACTCTGCTACAGGCACAAACTGTGACAGATATCCTGCTACCCACCACCAATTTACTTCTACTCTCCTGGGTGTAATAACAACACAGCTCAAACCTTTGAAGCCTGGTAATTTGGGATTGCCTTAAGAAAAGTCATTCTAAAGCCCCATTTAGTCCACAAACAGCAGGCAGGTGAGGCTGGGAGTGTGGGCTTCAGAGTGGTGTATGAAACCAGTCAAGCACCTCTCCCGTGCTTCCATGCTGCCCACAGTTTAGGACCTGGCTGTGCTGGAGAGTGCAGCCATGCTACTTGGTTTGACTTGCCCCCTGCACTCACCCTCCTTTGGTTTACTTACCCCTCCCTGCACTCACTGGTACTCTGGAATCCCCAACGTAAAAGAGCAACACTGCAATTCTGCATTGCGTGAAAAAACACTTCTCTGTCTGTACTTCAAATCTGATAACCAGCTTGCCCGCTGAGCAGTGTTTGGATGCTTTAAACAAACTCTCCACAATGACTCAAGCTGTCTTTCATTTTTTTCCTGAGCTAAGAGATCATAATTTTGTATATGTAGTCACTTTTCCTCTGACAGCCCCAACACAGAATTTCATTTTAGTGCAATGAGCTATTTCAGCATCTTTTCAGAGTCAGCACTAGATTTGGTTATCCTGAATAACATTTCATTGGCTGTAAATGTTGTCACTATTTGTTTGTACCATCTTCTCCAGGACACTTAGGAAGATGCTGACCATCAGGCTTAGGACTGGTCCCCACAGGACCTCTTCCTGATGTAGGAGGTGATTGTTTCTCCAAAACCTCTTTTTTTTGGGGTCTAGCCCACAGGTTACCTCTCCTGGGTTAGCCATGAGGGTAATCTCTCCTGTTCCATAACAAATGTCATTTGTTAGGAGCCTTTCTTGCTTCCCTAAGGCTGTGTTGAAAGCTACATAGCCTGGACAAGCACAATCTGTGTGCTCATTAAATCCTTCCAAGAATTCTTGTGGCTGTCAGGCCTGATCTTCCTCTCAACACCAATGTTTTTTCTCAAACCTCCAGACAAATGGCCACTACAAATGAAAGCCTTGACTGACCACTAGCTCCCAGTATCACTTTTGCAACCCCATTCAAAGCCTGGCATCACATTCCCACTTCCATCCCTCTAAACCCAGAGCTGACTGTAGTGCCAGATTACACACAGTTAGTAATTCAGAAATTTCTTATTTGTGGTGTGTGTTTTTTCAGGACTCCTGGGTAAACACCATCTGGTGCTGAGAATTTGTTAATGTTTAGTTTATCAATTTGTTCTAACATGCCTTTTCCCAACACCTCCATTTGAGGTGGTTCCTCAGACTCCCTCCCCATTCATAGCGTCCCCATCGTAGTGAATGCCGATGCAAAGAATTTGCTCAGCCTCTCTGCGATGCCCTTGCTGTCCACCAACAGATCTTTTCACATGGGGTAATTCACTGGCTCCACCAGCTCCTGATCAACTCTATAGCCTATGGACTGGTGTTGCACATCTAAACTGATCCCGTTAATATTTGTACATCCAGATAGATTTTAAATGCATTTATACTTCAAGTACATGCTGCTAAGTTTACTATGAAAATTTCAGATGGAAAACACCAAATGCGATCTTGGTACACATCCAAACACAAATGTGAATTCTTTTGAGTATTTCCCGAACAGGAGCAATTTTTATCTTAGGGATCTACCAAAACTAGCTGATAACCAGCCCACAAGCACATCATGTAGCTTCCAGTCACTTCAAACATTTGCTATTGACAGAGATGAACAGAGCCTGGAACAGCACCCTTTTTTGTGTTAAATGTTCCATTCAATCCCCAAAAGTACCCAGCAGGAGAAAGAGAAACCAAACACAAGATGACCCTTGACTAGCCAGGCATAGTGCTTTTGAAGCCCCTGTTTATGTGAAGAGGTGATAAGATTTATGTGAAGTTGCTCATGAAAATTCATAATGAGTGTTTCAGTAGTGGAAGGTAAAATATTTATTAAAAACAGTGAATTGAAGAGAAAAGCTCATCCCTATGATCAGTTTGTCATACATAAAATAAGCAACAAAGGTTACTGCCTAACATTTACTTACAATCCCAATTTAAGCCCTCAGAAAAAGAGAACCTGGAGATAAGGGGCAGCAGCTTCTACAGCACTGAAGGAGAAGAGAGCGGCTTCAGTGCAAATGAGATGGAGATGAGGAGAATGATTTATAAGTGCAATGATTAATCTTTCACTTTGTGTGGGAACAGACTTGGGCATTTGATTAAATATCCAAGGTAGGAGAACAACATCTAATAACGTAAAATCTTGTTTTGCAACTGCTTTAAAGCCCTCACTCTTTCTTCCATGAAAGTGATTTGAATTTCAGATTATTGAGGTTTTGATTTTGTTTTTTGTTTTTTCTAAATTAAAGTTGACATATTTGGAATAAATTTAAGTGTACAGGTGTGGAAAGAACAGAAAGAGTTTTATTTACCAACTAGCATAGTTTCTCCATCTTCTGCTCCCTCGTGGTCCAAGAGGTAAGGAAAGCAATCATAATGATGAGGAACATGCTCTTGGTCCCAGGGCAAAAGACTGTAGCAGGCAAATTAATTGGGATGCTGTTTAGAGCTGAAATATATCGCTGTGTATTTATCAGCACTGGGCATGACAACACAGAAGAAACATTACTCACATAGGCGTGGTTAGGATAATAAACCAGCATCCCATGTCTGGGAATGTAAAGCAACCCTGCAAGTTCATCTGTCAGAGTTCTCTGTTACTTGAGGCAAGGGGATGGGGGGAGGAACCCAGGAGAGCCTGAAGTAGCGTAGCTTCATGTGGGAAGATAATACCATCACACAGCTCTGAACAGTGGAGACAGATATTTAAAATTATTTTTCATTAAAGAACATTTTTAGGTGCTTAGCTATTGCCTTTCTCCTCACTGTTTTCTGCGTATCATTTTAATGAATATGTATATTCCTGAATATTTTATTTATATATCTTCACTCTTTCTTCATCATAATTCTATCTTGTTACTAAGTGATGAGGCTGCACTGTTGCTATGTTTTCTTCCTCAATACTCCAGCTCATTTGGTGTTGCCATCCTTCTCCCTGCACAAACAGGCCTCAGCCAACAACCAGGAAAAACAGCTGGCTTTGTTTCAAGGTCCCACATTTCGCTTGTGTTGGTAATTGCATGAGCTATGCTGAGTTCACAGGTGTGTGGCCCTCTGAGACCTGCTTACTATTAACATACTGCAAGCTGCAGCCTCCCAGACCACCACCTTGCCAAAGGCAACTGAACCAAAGCAAGTAACTGAGTGATCTGCCAGCTTTGGTAGGACAATTCACCCAACCAGGAGACTTCACTCACAAGTATATCCATCTGCAGGCACACAGTCGTATCATGAGACCACATTTGAATCCAGGCATCCCACCAGAGCCCACCTGAGGTCTCACACAGACAAACAATTTAGACGAGCGAAGGTTACTCATTCAAAAATAACACAACTACAGATATCTGTTGTGCTGGAAAAACAGGTTAGTGCATATTGATAGGGGTGTTTGCCCTGGGTGCAGCTGCAGCAGGAGCTAGGCAGCTGTCCAGGCAGCACTCACAGCTCCTCCAGCATCACTGCCCAGCGTAAGCCCAGGGAAATAAAATGTTATCAACCTGTACCACCCAAGGGGCATGTCCAGCCCTTTGGTGCTCCAGGGATATTAGGTTTATGGAGCGCAGTTATGGCAAAGTTGGAGGATTCTGGTTCAGCTGGAACCCCAGATCTGGGCACTGGTGAGCCGGGGCGTTGTGAGCCGGATTCACCAGGCTCACCATCGCCTCTCGCCTGCGTCCTCTGCAGGGTGCTGATGGGACCCTGGCCCTGGGCAAGAACCAGGGCTGGGTCTGCAGGGGCACGCTCCCAGTGCACCCACGGCAGACCAGCCACAGCAGTGGGAGGAGAGGGGAGATGCTCCGCACAGCACAGCCTTGCTCAAGACCCAGCCTGTCCTCTGGGGTTGCAGGGCTCTCTGCAAAGGAAGGGCAACTTCAGAGAAATGTGCACTTCAAGGCCAGAGGAGACCATCTTTATCATCTAGCGTGATCTTCCAAATAGCCTGGGAATAGCGCTTCACCCAGCAACACCTACTCCAGATTTATTTGGATGTTCTCAAATGATGTTGACCTTGATACTATACTGCAATCTGCGTACAACAAGCAAAATACAGCTCCATATTTATAAAAGTTTACCTTGTAGTATCAATCAATTTATTTTTTACAAATACATTCACACTACTTTCTCACATATCTCAATTCTAATTAACAACAATCGATGGTTTCATTTAAAATGTAAGAAATATCCTGTGTTACGCAACTACAACTAGAAAAAAAAAAAAAAAAAAAGGCTCACGAAATAGGCCCGTTTGTTTGCTCTCCTGCTGCAATTTCAAAAGCAGATGATCTGTTTTTTTTACAATTGCTTTAAGAGCATAGCTTCGTCAGCCAGACTCCTGATCCAGGCCAATTCTTCCAGTTGATTTGCAGACCCCTTAAAATGGGTGTTCCTAATCCTGTTGTAAACACGGACTCACAGATACCATACTGGCGGATACCTCTCCAGCAACAACATCCACTGCAGCTGAAAGAGGCGTGCTGGAGCAAGGCTCATCTCCCTCATCCCTCAGCATAATCCCAGGTTTTCACACACAGCAAACTGTTTTGTATCCTAGACTGACAGTCAGTTCACTAAAACACCAGACCTCGTTTTCCTAAGCTCTCTCACATTCCTGTTATTTTTCCACCTCTGATAAAGTCTGGTTTTCTGCTAGTTACCCTTCTCTCCCCTGCCCCACTCCCCTCACCAAGAACCACCACATGGCCGCTTTCAGGCCCTAATTGCTCCAGTTTATCATGGATAGCAATTAATTTTAGTAGGAAAATCAGGGAGCCAACATTAACTGATGCAGACGTAGAGATTTCCAGTGTGGAAACAATGAACTCGCCTTGTTCCCTTTGAAGTCCGATTCCTGGCATGTTTAATTTAAAATGAATATATCTCCCGCTGAGTGGATAGTCGGCTTGAAATTTGGACTGAAGTGGTGTCAAGCTGCTTGGTGGTAATAAGTGGCACAATTGTCTCAGCTTTTTTTCAAAAGGTATTTATTTTTGGTCTGAGAACTCTGGAGCTAATTTGGCTGCTAGTCCAATGAGATCTCACTCACGTAAAGGTTTTCTTGGTTGAAAAACATGTAGAATATAGATATTTATGAATGAAGCAGCAATGGAGCATGGTCAATATATTATTTAAATTGTGCAGCCTTTCGTTTTTCTTCCAAGCTGAAGAATGCTTCAGTTTTTGGTAGTTCTCCTCTCAAACACACCCTGCACTTTATTTCTTCACTAAGACCTAACACACTGAGTTCAGCTGGCGTTGTTTTTGAGAAGAGTACCAATTACTGTCCAGGATAAAACAACAATTTTACAGCATTTTTTAGCAAAGATGAAAAGGTCTAATGAGCTATTTCTCAGCTTCAATCTTGACAATGTATATATGACTTGTTTATCTCATATTTGACAGGCTTTTCCACCAGGCTCATTATTGACATATAATAGCACCTATCAAGAGTAATAAGAGCAAATATATAGAGTGGTCAATTCAGATGTAATATTCAGGCCCACAGAGATGCCTTATATAAACTACTAGGAAAATTACAATTAAGTTTTGACAGAAGCATGTGCATGTAATATTTAATTAAAAAAAAAAAAAATCACTTACTAAACCTTAATATCTTTAACAATGACAAAAAGACAATTAAAAGTTACCTAACAGTATGAATTAGGCTTATTAAAATGTACAGTCAAGACCAACACCAATAACCAATGCCAATAACTAAAACCAGGAACTGGCTTATTTTTTGTGTGCTTTAAAATCATATTGTTTGGTCACCAGGGGGGAAAGAAAAAAATGTGCTTTACAACTCATTGATGAAAAGGAACTGGAGCTGGCTGCCTATTTCCAGGAAAGCCACACTGCCAGATTAATACACAAAACATATTTTTAAGGAGTTTTAATATCTTTTTCCTGAGTAAAATCCCCTGGATAAATACAATTACTTTCCAAGAGGCAGCACTTTGAGCTACACATGCAGGGAAGCAGAATGGCTTTTTTTCCAGTTGTCATTACCAGTGGCTCTGCCCAATCCTGCTTTGCAGCCTAATTTGGAAATTTTTCACAGGGCACCAGCCTGTGATTTCTTTTTTCCTGGAGCATCCCATGGCACTGTGGAAATAATGGTATGTCTGTGCCAGCCCCCCCCAGATGATGCCAGCTTTTGCAGAATGGATGTTAGCAGGGGAAACAAGACCTCAGTTGTAAGTGAGAGTGGGGAGGGAGCCCACGTTGCTGCTGCCTGGGCTGGGCTCAGGTCCCTGAGGTCTGAGCTGGGTGCTGCTGGTCCACGCCAGTGGGTCAGAGGACAGCCAGAGCTAACCCCATGCTGGTGTTGCATCTCCACCTCCACCTGTAGGTCATGAGCACCTTGGAAGCATTGCTCACCCATCTCTTGCGACCCTTGTTGAGACATATTCAGATGTGGTCATCTGGGAGCAGGAGCTCTCTAACCCCAACCCAACTCTGCCTGAATTTCACTGAGGTTTCTCCTAATCAGGCCGGTGCATAAGGGCTGTGCACGCTCCTGCTGCACGGTGGGCAAGTGTTGCTGCCGGGCCTCAGGGGGTGGGCAGCCTGGTAGGAAATCTTACCAGCAGCAAGGCACGGGGTAGGTGCAAACAGCCTGGGCTGGCGAGTTTTTGCCCGACAGGGATAATGACTTTCTTGCATCCCCTAACTTTTATCTTGAGAAGTTCAATCCATCACAAGGGTTGCCCAAGGGAGAGGGGCTGCTGCAAGGAGCTGAAGCACTCCTGGAGCAAAGCGCTATCAGCACGTGAAGAGATGGCAGCAACTGGTGAGAAGAGCTGATTGCTTTAACAGAACACACAGTGCGAAAGATAGCAATAAAACATCCACTCTGTGCATCACAGCAGTTGCAGCAATACTTTTAACAGCAACCCTCAGTGCTGTTCAGTGGGTGCACTGTCCAGGTGGGACCTGTCAGTGCAGCCATACCATTTAGACTAAGGGAATGAGTCCAGCTTTGTTTCAACATGTGATTCAGACCAATCACAGCTCCTCCTCCCGTAGACAGACCCCTTCCACTCTTTTGGGCTGCTCTAAATTCATAAGTACGGTCCTCAATTTTCCCTCTTTGAACAACTGAGAAGATCCACCATGCAAGCAAATTCATATTTGAGACAAAGCATGTAAGGAAGATGCCAGGTCTTCCCAGTCAGGGACATGCAGGGTTGGGTTGTGATGGGCAAAATGTCTGCAGTGTTCTGGTGACATCTGACTTATATCAATCAGGGAATGCTTATACCAGAGAAAAGGTTTGCCCAGCTCAGAATGCCAGGTGATGCTTAGGGATCGAGGTCCAGTTTGGGAGGGTTAGCAAGTGGTGGATGGTCCTTACCTAAAAACCACCAGAGACTAGCAGTCAGGTCCTTGGCAGGTATCTCCCTATGTCTGGACAGCTGTTACTCCTGGGGGAGAAAATGCAGGCCTTTCCTCCAAACAGTCATCTGATCCTGGAGGTGAGAAATTAAGGTGAAGTTCTGCATTGAAAATTGACTGCAAATGCAGCACCGTCTCAAATAGCCACCCTGCTCACTCTGTGAATTGCCACATCTGCTGACTTCAGGTGACTGAAATAGATTCTTACTACCTTCTGCTTGTTAGTTGCATAAAACCAACACCATTGAGGGAAAGAAAGATGGACTGTTTTCCCTATTTCATCAGCTTTCATGACATTTTCTTTACTAGGGTCAGTGCAGGACAATGAGAAGTCACAGCCTCACATACAAATCCCAAGTAATTATGAAACACAATAAATGTAGACTTTTATAACACAATCTTTCCAAGGTCATTTTTCAGAGCTGAGCCGCACTCTAATGCTTTATAACATTACTTCCTGAAGACTGAATTTTTGCATCAGCAGAGATGTTTTTAGCATCCAAAGCAGACACTGGAACCACCAACCTAAAAAAATGTCATGAGGTACACGGGTACCAGCTCACCTGATATCCTAAACATTGACTCTGCACTTATGCTACCAAGGGGTCTTTTAATTTTGTGATCTGTCAGGGAATATCCTAAATAAAGCATTTCTAATAGCATGGCTCCTCCAACACTATTTGGAAGTCTTGAATCAGAGCTAACATTTGAAGGGAGAGAGCTATTTAGTGAATAACAGACACCACAGCAGCCAGATTTTACTCAGGGGCTTTCATACAAGAGAAGAAGAAATGAAGTCCTGGGGAAGGGAGGTCCAATGACATCTTTGTCATCATGTAGCCATGTCAAGTCACTGACTCGGTTCGTGTAGATGCTCCAGGCTCTGTGTATGTTTCCTGGCTAAGGCAACGGTACCATTCTGTTTGCTGATTTTCAGTGCAGGGTATTTGCATGGTAGAGACAGCTTTTCAGGCCTAACAAGGGAAAGAGCAAGCAGATGACAGATGATAATTTTGTGCTGTGCAAAGAAACTTCATGAACAAAGCCCAGTGAGCATACAAATCCCCGCCTGGTCAATTATGAAGTTACATCTTTATCTACCATTGTTACCCAGAGGAGGAAAACATCCAGATCTCTGGCAGTTTTGCTCCAGCACCAGCTGCAAGACGTGCCTATAGCTTTAATTGCTGAAAATCTTGTCATGGTGATGAAATCCATACTTTCTCTTCACCCTCAGGCACAGCCAGGGATACTGATTTGAAGTCAGAGTCTTTTTCCTCATGGAGACACATGCCACTGCAGTAAACCAACTTGCTTGGTCAGCCCTCTGATTTACATGGTCTTGGATCAGGTCTCCTCCAACTCTTCACACAACCGACACTCAAAGTGCAGATGCCTGTCATTTAAAGGCCTAAAAACCATGACAAAAAACCATTAGAGCTTTTTTGCCAGGCTCTCCGCCTAGGGGAAACTATTTCCAAATCCCCAAACTAGGAACCAGCATAGCTGCTGCTGGCACCAATACTGAACCAGTACAGCAGGTCAAGCCGAACTGTCCCCTGCTCCCACCCCACTGTTGAGCTCCGTGGCAGTTCTGCCTGATAGGGCTGATGCCAGTATACTGCCACCAGCCTCTCTGTGACACTCTGGCACGCTTGGGGAGGTGGAGAGGGAGAAAGAGAAATAAATAATTTCCTTTCGCTTCTGCTTTGTCCTCTCTTTGCGATGGGGTCAGCCCTGAGGCACCTGGGGAAGCTGCTTTCCCAAAAGCCTCTGTGGGGTGCTCCTCTGCTCAGGGGCTCCAGGGAAGGTCTCGAGAACTTCATGGGCAGGGAGAGGGATCTCCCTGCCCCTTTCTGGCTGGGAAACGATTTACAGCCTCCAGATCTGATGTTTTTTGCTCTGGTGTCAGGTGGAACAGATTGCATCTCCACAGTACAGCCTGGCCTTGCCACCAGCAAGGCAATGTGTCCTCCTGCCCACATCTCAGCTCAAAGTGACCCATTACCTGCCAAGGACACTTCCCAAACATGATCAATAACCAGCTGAGCTCCTGTTTGGATAATGTAGGATGAACTGTAAGGAAAAGCTCTGGTTTGGATAATGTAGGATGAACTGCAAAACCATGACCAGTCATGCTGACGCCTAGTTTTCAGGACTGGAAAAGAACAGTTTCCACGTTCCTTCATCTGCTCAACACCTTGTGCGTTACTCAAGAGCATTTAAAATAAAATCAGACAGAATTTTCACTGGGAAGATTAACTCTTTTACCAAGAGTCAAATTCTCTGTGATGTTTGTGAACTAATTTCTTTTCTTTTTTAGGATAATGAAGGTTATATCCCCAGGAGAGCACTTACTCTGATCTCCTTCCATCCATGTGCAGAGACAGGAGGGAGAGGTAAGGTGCAGAACTGAAAGAAAAGGGCGAAAGTGGTGCTGAAGCAGTGATGGAGAAATAACATGTGGTGAATGGTGTGAGGGGCTAGTTTGTCAATTTGTGCAAGTCAACATCAGTGAAGCAAAGTGAGCTGCATCCGCTGGGGAGCTGACCCCTTCACTGCAGAGATTTCCCGATTCTCAGCTGCCAAAAGGATAAAACAGCAGGCTGGTTATATACCCTTCTGGGAAACTGTTTCCAAATATTTCCAAACAATTTTAATGTTCCTTTTGCTTGTCAGGGTTACATATCCTTGGTTAGGTTTTCTATAGCAGGTTTCTAACACCCTTTCACATATCCTTAAAATGGCCTGTAATGTTAGAGAGAGCTCTAATTTTGCATAGTTTAAAACAGGCATAACTACAGAGCTGTTATATCCTGTGCATCTTGTCTCAAGGCACAACGTAAATGAAAGTGGAGCTAAGAATAGGTCCTCGTGTCTCAGCTGAGGGGAGAAGCATGTGCCTGCCTACATAAAGAGAAGTAGGTTACGTTTGGAATAGCAAAAGACTTTTTTTTTTTATCAAGAAGAAAAAAATGAAAGTGTCAAAAGTATCAACTAAGCAGAGCTGATCTATTCTCCTTGCCTCATTCCTAAGCAGGTAAACTATATATACAAGAAAAACAGACAGACAGAAAATTCCCAAAGGAGAATCTTGTCTTGTTTAAGACATAATGAATTCAGTATTCAGAGACCACGAAGTCTAAGTGTTTTTAAGCTCTGTAATGTCAGTCGAATAATTATCTCACAAAATGTGTTTGTGTAGGTGAGGTCCCTCTGGTTTGGTTGCTTTCCTGCTATAAAATAGAAAGCTGCTAACCCCTTGAAAAAAAATACAGGGAAAGCAGAGAACATCAAGTTTGTATAAACACTGCTTTCCACTTGTATTCTTCATTTATGTCCTGGTGATAAAACAACTTAGAAATAATTCTTATGTGTGACCCACACTAGTCTCCCAGTTGTATGTGCAGACAATCAGAGCGAAACATTAAAATAAAGAAAATTAAACACAATGCCAAACAGTTGAGTATTAAACATGTCATTAACTGAAAATATTACACTGGAGTTAAATACAGAAATTTCAGAAAAACACCCTAATCAAACACTTTTATTATATTTTTGTTAAGTTAATTAAAAATAGAGTATTAATTCAGTTGCAATGTGACTATGTCATTAACTTGATTAGATATTTTCAGATGTAGAATATTTTACATTTCAGAGATAAAATCTGGCAGTGTCACCCAGTGGATATGGAACTGGATTAAGAATTAATCCATTAATTGGCTGGGCAATTGGGCAAAGCACATAATCCTTCTGCATGCTTCATATTTAATACAGAGTTTTTATGCTCTCCAACTTTCACAAAGTGCTTTGATATACACAGATAAAAGGCTTATATTAATTATTATAGGTGAATACCGAAATGTCAGAAAAGCATTGATTTGAAAAATATCAAGTGAGACTAACCCCTTGCCTTAGATATTGAGGAAACACATGTGAACTAGGGGTCTTAGACTGGTCTCCCTGTAGATAATTTGCCACTCTGAACAGAGGAACAGACAGAAAACAGAGGTATTGCGTTGTTCAGTGGAAAAGTGAAGTCCTGAGCCTGCTAAATGACCAACCAGGACTGCCATTAACAGCTCAACCACATGCACCTAAGACACCACCACCACTCAGGGGAAGATCTCTGGTGACTTCGGTGTCTTTGGGATAGGAATTTTTAAGTGAAAATGATACCTAAGGGAGCTGAAGATATAATTTCATCTCCTGCAAAAAGCTTCCAATTTCATGCTCTGTCTCTTTCAGTGGAAAGTGGTCTGGACCTAGCGGGGGGTGGTAGCATTTAAAGGTTAGTAGCTAATGAGGCTGCGTGGAATTGGAGAGACCAGGGATGGGAGGAGGAGGAGGCAGGGGTTTCTGCTAACTAAATTAGGGAATCAACAGAAAGCTGTTCTGTCTTACATTTGCAGAGACATTTACAGGATCCCACAAACACCTACAGTTCAATGCACCGTGGGTATTTTAGGTGACAGTGGTATGTGAAACATTTCAATAACACAGTAAGGAAGTTACTTAACTGTAAGGGCAATCTGACAACAGACTCGTAATTGAAGTTTTGTCATTAGAAGTGCTTGAAAGTAGGTTGGAAAGCTATACGGAGCATCTGGCAGGTGGAAAATCATGTGAGCAGGATGCAATGGGTTAAACTAAACAATGTGATCTTTCTACACTCACAGTTACGAAACATGACACTTTTGTTTTTTAGTTCATATTAATGTCCTTCTCTGAATTCTGCCCTTTCTTGTTACTAGATTTTTTTCTCTTAGCATTCCACATTTTTTCCCCCTCTTACTTTATGCCATTTCATGTACCAGGTGGCACTGAAGTGAAACTGACCACAACTGTGTTTCTGAAAGCCATAGTGAACACTGCCAAAAAGTTTACCAATCTAACCTGGCTTTGCTTCCCTGCCAGAAAATCACTTGGAAGACTGGCAGGAGACAAGTGATCTCAAGCTTCGAGGCACATCACAGGTCACAGAGCCACTGAGCCTGGCAGTGCTGCTCATCCACCAGAAAAAGAGGAGAAACAAAGCTGTGCTCACCTTTGTTTCCTAACCTAGATCTGTGGTTCCTGAAAAGAAATCTGGCTGGTGGCACAGCACAGCATTTGCACCATGCTCAGGCTGCAGATGAACCCTTGGAAACCACAGAGGATTTGGGGCTGCATAAAACCAGGTGAAGCTCTGACAGCTCCCTGACTAGACTCCAGTGCAGCCAGGTATTTTATCACAGGTGTAATTTTAAGTGCATCCATAATTCCACTGAAATCACAGCTATTCACATCTCTTCATTTAGGCATTTTTCATAAGTACTCTGCTGAATCTTCCCCTGGGAGCTTACTGATTTTTTTTTTTTTTTTTAAACTGTGTTTAGACTGGTTACCCCACACAACAGTTTGCCAAAGTCTAATTAACAACCCCCCCACCATTTACGTGACCCAGAAGCACAGTTTGAAGCACAGACGGAAGTGAAGACAGATCAAGTGAAGAAAGATAAAAGCTCCCGTAGGATGAAAGTCAGATAACCATGTATCAAATGCCTATGCCATGAGTAGCCCAGCTGGCTTCCACAGGACCCTTGCAGGGGTAAGGTGATATTCAAAAGGAATTGGGGTATTGGAGTTTAGCACTTAATAGCAGAGAGAGCACACTGAGACATGAAAACACAAAATGAAGAAAACAGTAAGCAAGCAGTGAATGTCTGGCACAGCCCAGCCTACAGAGCCACCTGCGATACTTTTGAAAGGAGCCCGTAGGAAAGCAGGATGACTGAGCTTGTAACCTCCTGCACCAGGGGACACGTGCCCTGTGCTCAGCCTGCTGTAACCTCTGTGAATGGTACATTAAGAGGAGCAACTCGATACAGCAGAAATAATAGAAGCCAACAAAAAAACCCCACCACATTTACTGGTTTATGGCATGGGGGCTGGGGAAATCTTTCATCCATCAAATCTGCAGCAATGCATTTCTGGCTTTTCCTTTGTGTCCGTGAGAGAACTGCAGACTCAGAGACTCAAGGCACACTAATTCATGTCCCTCTATCCTTTTGGGACACTCTGCGCTGAATACAAGAGCCATCATTAAAAAGAAATCAAGCCCAGCAGAGGGGACCTTAGGGTTCAATTTTGCCTTTTCTCCTGGGAGCAGGAATACAGTCCTCTGTTTCCACGACTGCCCTGTGCCAG
Source organism: Tyto alba (assembly GCF_018691265.1). Classification (NCBI taxonomy): domain Eukaryota; kingdom Metazoa; phylum Chordata; class Aves; order Strigiformes; family Tytonidae; genus Tyto; species Tyto alba. The sequence goes on along the minus strand of NW_024881275.1, from coordinate 18,250,027 downwards.
TCATTTTCTTGGGTTAGCCTGGTCTGTGATCCTGCAATGGCAGACAATACAGCAGCATAAATCAAAAATATCTCCACAGAAATAATTTAAAGGGCTGATCTAGAAATAGACTGAGTTCTCACCTAGGGCCTCAGTTTTGCCAGTGATGGTGGCTTTGATGTGCCTTCTTCAGACGCCATGCTAAATTCATACATCCATCTCATTTTAAAGAGTGGGAAAATTTATCCTTATTTTAGCTCTGTCACTTCAGAGACTGTACACTAAGAAGGAATCAGCCCATTAAAATAGATTTGAACTCAAGTCAGAGAGGTGAAAGTCTAATGCTTTACGAGTATCCATTAAGTACCTGGTAAAAGTGCAGAATATTCCAGATTTTATCCATCTGATTTTATAGTTATCCGAATAATGGAGACAAATCTGAAAGCTGGATCTATTAAACTCTTCATATAAAAACAAAAGCTGGGAATCAGCAAAAAAATGGAAAGTGTGAAAAGTTTCACTTCATTTCCCTTTTTTTTCCCCACTGTAACTTCTCTCCCACTATCACTTCAGTGATTCAAATTCTACTCCACCATCTGTTCTGAAAAGAAACAAATGGAGTGCGTCTAATTTCTGGAAATTCTGAAATAACCTGGGTAATCTGATTCCAACAAAGAATCTGAGTACGAGTGAGCTTTCTGATCTTTATATTACACACGGAAATGCAGCTGAGACTGGGTCAAAAGAATGCTTATAGAACAGAATACAAACATCACGACAGAGTAAATATACACCAAAAAATATATTTATTTCTTCATTGCATTTCTCTGCGTGATGTGCCTGTAGTAAGACACTACTCAAGGTAGTGTCTTACTTAAGCTGCCAGACTGCATAACAAGTCCAAAGGATGTTCACAGCAAAGTTACTCAAGAAAGTTCCCCTAAAGCTCTGGATTAAAAACTAAAAGTGACTATCAAATCTGTAATCTAACTTGGCAGATTTGAAACCATGTTTTTAACCTTGTCAGCTGCCCATGAGTTACACAGCATGAAAAGCATTCCTTCCCCTTGAAGGCCAAGGCAACTGTACATCATCTTTTCACTGTGATGTGTGAGGGAGATGACAGATGAGCCTCCTCCATGTTCCTGTTCAATGCTGAGAGATGCAATATTAATGACAATGCACATCAGCCCTTCTCTGGGAAAAAAAGTTTTTTAAAAAAATAGACTGAGAGGGAAAAAATGCCTTTTAGAAGAACTGTACTTTTTCACCTTCTTTCCACGCAATAGCCTGCAGGTTAACACACAGCTAAGTCAGATAAGAGTGAGAAGAAATAGAGCTGTTATTCCTCTCATTAAAGATAAGCATATATAGTTATGCGAGCACCCTATAAAGATTGATGGTTAAATGTACAGTGACTAACTAGACATCACAGCGTGGAGTCTTTGCTTCCAAACACCACATCTGCTGAACATCACAAACTTACCTTTTAACAGTTTATAAAACAGTCAGGCTATTAAAACAGGTAACTGCCTTTCAGATTCCCTCTGCAGAATAGCTTCTTCTGTCAGCTCAGGAGGCTGGAAATTAACTTCTGGTGGGGGCTTTGATCGCTTCTGCTAGAGGTTTCTCTTTGGTCTCATAGGCTTCAGACAGGTGGTTTTTAAGTCACTATCTAGTATGGGCAATATCTAGCATGCAGATATACAAACACAGTAAGTGGAATTCTGAAATCTCTGAAGTCTGAAAGCTTTCTTATTTAAATACATCTGCAGATGTACTTAAGAATCTTCCAATGGCCAACACACACCTTAGTTTTTCTTTGCTATGTGTGTAGGATCCAGACAGAAATGATGACAGTGCTAGTTCTGGAGATTAATGGGTATAGAACTCACCTTAAGAGTGAGCTCTGCAGCAGTTCTTAGCACGACATTATCCTGATGAATGGCACCCAGCTGAAGTTCAGCAGTCAGAGCCCTCACTTCTGCCACTTTCCTCTGGAAAGCTTGACAAATAAAAAAGCAGTCTCAGTGCAAAACAGAATTATTCCAGCAATGTTCTACAAGATAGTAGTACCCACAGGCCCCTTTCAGAATCAGGACTGCCTTGCTTTGTCATTGTACAAGCAAACCTATCCCAAAAGATAAAAAAGCAAGTCCCCATAAAAAGACTAAATAAAGAGTCAGATAAAATTAACTACAAATAAAAACTGTTCCACGCAGCACCCTGAATGCTGTACGAGTGACAAGCTTTATAAGAAAAGAAAATGGAAATTATTTTAAAATTATTTTAAAAGTACTAGAGGGGGCTTATACATCCATTAGAAGATAAAACCAGCCATGGAAGGCAGAAGAATATAAATAATTTTTACAGTGATGAACCATTTGTCACCATCGGTCACTGGTCACCAAAAAATGGAGGTCTTAAACCATTCTTTTAGATAAAAATATATTCATGTTTCAACAACAACATCTTCCAGTCTGCCAAGACTAAATGAAATCTACATCATCACAGCACAGGAAACAATTCTACAAAAGGTTTTTATTATGTTGTTATTAACAGACCACGTCTTCATGGCCCAGTGCATGGCTATGCAAAGCCTGCCTCTGTAGTGCTTCCTTGTTGCTCAGCCTGTCTAAATAACTCTGCTGAGAAGCAGAACATAATAGCCTGGGTAGGTGGGCTGCTCTTTTGTGGCTACTTCAGCACCCTGGCTAGCCTGAGTATCTGTACATTACACTGTTTGGACCTGCCTGTGTTCCCATTTTTCACTTTCATTTGCTGTGGAACACACATTGTGTATCCTCCCCTCAAGAAATCTTACGTGGCAGTACCCCAGGTTCCCAAATTAGGATAACACTGGATGCAAATGACATAACTAACACTAGAAAAATAGATCCTTCTACATTAATGAGCTTTACATAACAAATCAGGACCTTAACTGAATTTAACTGCCATGGTCTTAGGATTCATATTGTAACAATGTAAATTCTTAGGTATGGTTTATTTTTTTTTTTAAAATACCACTAGTTACATGTTCTGGGTTGAGTGAGTGGTGGAGTTTTTTGGTGGCAGGGGAGGGGCCTATCGGCGCGGCCCCCTGTGAGAAGCTTCTCAAAGCTCCCCCAGTTCCAAGTCAGCTCCACTTCTGTTTGGGAAATTGAGCCAATCAGCTGCGCCTCTGCGATAAAGTATTTAAGAAGGGATGGGGTGAGGAGTGGTGGGACTTGTGAGGAGGAGTTGCTGCAGCTGTGTGAACACCAAGGTCAGTGGAGGAACGGAGGAAGAAAGGAGGGGGGAGGTGTGCTGGAGCAGAGACCCCCCTGTATCCTGTGGGGAGACGGCAGGGCGGCCCCCCCTGCCACCCATGGAGATCTACGGTGGAGCAGACACTGATTTATGGCCTGTGGCTTCTGCTTGGCGTAATCAAGGTTCTGTGCCTGAAGAAGGCTGGGGTCTCATGGGAAAAGGCAGCCCCGCTGCTGTAATTCAGTGCTGGGAGGATTGCAGCATGCGGGGGTGTCCCACGCCGGAGCAGCTCGGGAAGGGCTGCAGCCGTGGGAGGGAATCCAGTTGGAGAAAGATGGTGACCCATGACGGAGCAGTGTGGGGAACGCTGCGGCCCATGGGAGGAATTCATGTTGGAGAAAGTTTGTGGAGGACTGTCTCCTGTGAGAGGGGGACCACGATGGAGCAGGAGGAACAAGTTCCGGACACTCCCCTCACCAAACATGAAGGAAGTGGCAGCACTGACTGCACCCCCCATTCCCTGCCCCTGCGCCACTGGGGGAGGAGGTAGAGATATCGGGAGCAGAGCTGAGCCCGGGAAGAAGGGAGGGGTGGGGGGAAGGTGTTCTCAAGATGTGGCAATGCTTCTCACTGTCCTACTCTGTTATGTGTTGTCAGTGTCTGTAATAAATGTATGTTCTTTTTTTTCTTCCCCTAACGAGTCTGCCTTTTGCTCGTGATCATAAAGGGGAATTTTTCCCCCATCCCAGTCCTATCTCGAACCCCAAGCCTGGCTCTCTGTCCCTTCTCATTGCCGGAGGGGAAGGGAGAGAGAGCTGATGCATTGTGGTTGGCTGCCAACCAGGCCTAAACCATGAATAGACCTATTCCTTTCAAACGGCAGGTGCATTAACTAAGTCAACCTACTTGGTCAATTTCCCTTGAAAACATTATCTGCATTAAAAAATGTACCAAAGCAAACAAACACTCCATTTCCCTTTCAATTCAGGCTCCATTTTATCTAATGAGGCAGACATATCAAGTTGTACTTTGCATATCTGGCTTTTATGGATCAAAGAATAAATATTGCCTTGAATGTGGATTTTATTACTGTCAGGGAACAGTTCCTCTTGTTCTTTTTGCTTATATTACTAGACATCACTGTCACATACCGACTCTTAAGGTTTTTACAATGTGTTAAGATAGGTCCACAGATGAAGCTTGATGGAATTCAAAGTAGAAAACAATTTTTCATCTGCTTCCTTCCTCTGCTGACCATTTGACTTTCTTGATTCAGCAGAGGATGTGAATGAGTACTACCTCTATTTAAGCTGATGTAATGCCTTTAAAATGGATCTTAACAGAGGCAGTAGACAAGATCCTGTAACAGTTTAGTACTATGTCCTATTTATTAGCTTTCTGTCACCATTTTAGAGATTGCCAGACTCCTGTAACACTACAATTCTTTTCTCTGCACTTTATATACATGACACTTGGTAAATAACTTGATAGCACCTCATGGTGAACTCCCCTCAAATAAAAATTCTTTATCCTCACCTCTGAACCCACCCCCAACTCCAAATCAGTAATAGACCCTAAAGATCAAGGTTATAAATACATATTAATTTGAAAAGAAATAAACAATTTAAGTGAGCACAACAAGAAAGTGTCTGCCCTAGAACAACAGACAGAAACTTAGATGTGCTCCAAAGCAATTTCAAACACTCTTTATGTGTAAAAGTTATCCTGCTTGGACATCCCACCAGATGGATGCTTCTTGGATATCTTCAAACTTCATCAACAAGGGCATTTTCTGTAGATTTGCCTGCAAGCTGTAAGTAACTATGTGGCTATAAATTCAAGATTCAGCTTCATCCTTTGATTTTGCTTCAGGTTTTTGTAAGGAGAGGCAAAAATCTTTGGAATTTGATGTGGCTTAGCTTTAGTTCAAGCGGCCTTTGGCCTCTCTTTTATGAGAAACTCCCTATCATTTTATATCCTTGCAAAAGTTTTCACAGCCTGAAGATGTCTCTCATGAAAAAGGTGAATTAAGAGATATCTTTATCGTTAGTAGGCAGCACATTTAAAGTAATCCTTCTCTTATGGACCTCTAATATAATAGAGAGGTACAAGAGAAATATCTACAGTCTAACACCTGATACCTGGTGTCATGCAAAAATAGAACAAACTTCTTAGCAATCAAATTAAAAGTTAAGAATAAAGGTTATATAAATACTAACACTGAAAGCTGGCAAAAAAAAAAAAAAAAACCCAAAAAAAAACAAACAAACAAAAAAAAACAAACGTACAAACAAAAAAAACACAACAAAGAGAAATGAAGATATGAAAAAACTCCAGTTATGCTGACTGGATGATAAAAAGAACAGATATGAGAAATAACTGGGTGAATAAAGGAGGACATGCTTCCTCCCCTCCCATTCTCCTTTCCCAGAATGGCAAGAAATTCTTGCCCAATTGAGAACTGAGATTAATGTGGACCTTAGAAATGTCACTGTATCCTGATTAACATGTTGGTATTTATTTACAACACAGAACTGGATAACCAGGAAAACTTGAAGGACTACCTAGAATTTTTATCCCCAGAAATGTATCACACTGTGCTTGCCTGAAAAATAATTTTGATACAAAATAAGATCTATGTAAATGAGTAATGTGAGAACAAGACAAGGTGAAGACACAAAAAACTCAGGGCTGGCGTACAGAATGTTCTAAATGATATGCCTTGACTGAGAGAAATGAAGTGTCAGCAGCTCTCCATGGGGATGAAGAACTAGCAGGTGTCAGAGAGCAATCTGAGAAATGGTGACTTGGAAAAGGAATTTACCTACCAGGTAAACAAAGGCTTCTAGTCAGGGGTTTAAGCAGGATCCACGGTACTGCACTGCATTCACACAGCACAATGATGCTGAAAGAAGCCAACTCCTCACCTGCTTGGTCAGGTCCCTCTCCTCCAGGGCGGCCAACCCTCAAATCCATCTCCTGAAGCATCAGCAACAGCTCATCTGCCACACAGAACAGGGCAGCATCAACCCTCTGAAGCCCAAGTAACCCTTTGTCAGTTACAGGTATCTAAGTGGTGAATATGGAAAGGAGTAGCTATGGGACAAGTCTGGAAAAAAAAAAAAAAAACATGGAAGGGAAGATGAACCATGAAAAGTGTAGTGCGCGAAGATGGAAAGAATGATAAAGTCAGAGCTGACCAGGAGGAGAACAAGGTCCTCAAGTGCTCTTAAACATTTGTCATTAAATGAGTCATCAATTTTCAAATGCCAAAATGACTGTGTACAAAAAGCAGTTTGTTAAGTGTCAGGTAAACACTGACATCACTGAGCTTTTCTAATATACCCCTAGGAACAAATACCCCTAGGACCATAACTGTACTAAATTCTTCTGCCAGTGGTCAATTCAATACAGATGATCCCACTGGAGAAGGATGAAGTACTGGGATGCACCTGTGTGTGTGTGTGGATGTCCATAGCCCTGAGTCCACCCAACTCTGACACTGGTGAAATTAAGGGAAATACGGATTGGCTGCTCCAATCATTGAGTTGCTGAAGCTGAGGAAGGCAATAAAAGCTGAGGAAGCCCACACAAAACTGAAATCAAAGGTCTGAACAGAGCAGTTTTATGACTGAAGTGCTGGAAGTGATGGCAAAGCATCCCTTTGTGGGAGCTAGGACATCCTTCTGATTAGAAACTGGAGATGAATTGGACGAAATAGTCTTGAGCTCTCGCATTAGTACCTTAAGTGATACACATCAAAGGAAATTAGTGAGGGATTAAATGTAACTTTGTACTCTCCACAGCCACACCAGTAGGTGGATAAATATACCTGGAGCCACATCAGGGTTCAATATTGCTTGCCAGCATGGTAACAAAGTGGCAACTCAGGTGTGCAGATTTGGGATTTAGAGAGTTTTATTTGGCAGCTTTTCAAAGAAGCTCTGTATTTTTTTTAACTTGTCTCTGTTATAGCCTGTGTTACTGAAACTGACTTGATCCTGGAAGAAGAGCAGTGTGAAGCCTCCTGCCTCTTGAGTGCCATATACTATGTGCTGCACAGTGGGGCAGAGCACTTCACATCAGTACTCGAAGAAACACTCATACCGCAAGGCGTAGGACGGAACTTTCCGCCACACACAGCAGGACTGCAGACACAGTATGTTAGCAGAGAACCTGAGGTCCACCAGTCTGTGGATACAAAAAGGGTGCTCATCTGGAGATGCTTACAGCAAATCCTTCAGCAGGGCACCCATCTCCATTGCCTCGTGAGCCAAACAAACATCACGGAAACTCCCAAATTAAAAGGTTATCTTATTCTGTAAAAAGACCCCAGTGTAGGCAATATGCAGTCAAAAGGAGTAACACAGTGCACTCTTCAGCTGAGATAACTGGCTGTGGTACATGAAGCACTAAAATACTCTCGTTTTTTGGTGTTCACATGTTCTGTATCCTGATGGTTGCTACGTTAATTTGCTTTCAGTAAAAAGTATCAGAACAATGGCAAGCCGAGACTAGGACTTAAAATAGTATCTGCATAACAATTAAGTATATATGCACCTGAAATAGCTTCATATTGCATACTAGACATCAAAAGACTCAAAGCCTAGCAACCAGACAGTTTGTCACAAATTCACTCTAGAAAATCAAGCCATTCAAACTTCTGAGTGCCACTCTTTGTTTCATTTAAAGCAGCAAATATTTTCAGTTTTTAAATTGGGAGTACACACAGACCCTCTGAAATATGGGCAGAGGCTACTTGGCAGTCTGCTGTGCTGCTATCAGATCCTTCTGCAGCATAGTCCATGAGAATATTTCAATTCAGTTCTTCATGTTTTTGGTAATACAGAATTATTTGTATCACAAACCTGAAGATGTTCTATGTTCTTATCATTTACTGATAAGAAATACATCAGTCTTGCAAGCTCAGCAGCTAGTATTTATGTATATCTTGGTTTTGATCATGAACCATATCTTTTAGCAGGAAATTAAAATCTCTTGTGGAATAGTATCAAATCCATGCTTACAAAACACATCAGTGAAAAGCATTGCTGATGTGTCTTCGGGGGATTTAACTTGACCGTGTCACATTAATCACCTCTGAAGTAAAGGAATGACTCATAATTGTTTTCCATTACCTTGTGTTTGCTTTTTCAGCATTGCAAAAATGCCTGGGCCAAGACCATGAATCATAAATCTCATCAAACTTGCGGACAAGTCTTTGAGTGCTTTTTGCTGTGCTATGTTACATGTTAGCCTTTTCCTTCTGATTATAAAAATACGTCTCAAATAAAGGCACTTCTCAAACATCGTGTTTTCGACCTTCTGTTCCTTTGAACACAATGCTCCTGTCAGTTCTTACAGATGGTAAAATTAATCTATAGGGCTATTCCATACCCTCTAGGATAAGATATTTGCTTTTCAATTAAGTGACTGAAAACTACTGTGTACTAATATCCAAATAAACAGACTGTATTTGCAGCTAATAGATCTTTTTGCTAATGCAGCAAAACCTCTCTACAGAAGAAGTTTATGTGATCACTTAAGGAAGCAATGGAACCATTTGCTTCTTAGCAGGAATGATCTAATAAAGGTAGATTAGAAATGTGCTTCATGTGTCCAGAGATGGTTTTTTTTTTTATTTTTTATTTTTTTGGAGCAGGCTTTTCTGTACCTTACTGTTTCCTGATCTTCTCTGCTGTTTGGCTGGTTTATGTAGTCACTTCCCCCTACCAGCAGTACTGACCTTGAGTGTCATCATGATGAACAGTGCAATTTTACACTATGATCCATTTGAGAATGGTGTTTTACCGGCTTTAAGATCTGTACTGAGTCCTTCAAATGTCCACACCAATAGGAGACTCTTGACAGAAAGATGGTATCTCCTGATCCTTCTTTTGAAAAGTGGCCAGGGTACATATGTTACAAATAGGAAAAGAACATAGCAAAATGCTAATTACAATTTAAGAGTGTAGGACAAATTATAGGCAAAACCAGTTAGCTCAAGATGCACAGTGAGACAAGGTAAAACCAGTAAAAGACAGAATCTGCCAGCAAAGAAGTCAAAGAAAGAACTAGCAAGTTTGGAGGAAGGTTTTCACAAAATCAAAGGGAGCACCAGGACTCCAGTTCATGATTTAGTGGGATGCATCATTCTTACTAGGGCTTTAGAACTGTGCTCAGATCATTTTTCATAAAATCTGATGATTTCAAGATTGGTGGCTAGGGAAAGGTATCTACACTCTTCAGATTACGTGCTATTAGTAAGATGCACAACAGCAGGATTTCAGCCAACTTGCACCAAGGGACAGGCATGGACAGCCATTCCATTTCAAATCAGTTAATCTCAATATTTGGAAATTAATTTCTAATTGTTCTTTCTCCAAGCAGACTCTTCCTTGAAGACAAAGTGTTGTTACAGGTTGACACAGCTGTGTTTTCCTGTTCTTCCTCATGCTCATGCCCGATGAATGGTTACCAGTGGACTACCATAGCACCATGTTCCCAGACTGGGAGAAGGATCAGCTTTCAAATATGGGAGAAATATAAGGAGAAAAGGGAGAAATAAGGAGAAAAGATTATTCAAAGAAAACTGTAGCATCTTTGCCTGATCACCAAGTAATTGGAAAGATTCTGTCAAATCACGGAAAATCATCAAATGCTTTTAACCAAAGCCAGTATAAAGTATGCATTGAAGATATGTACTGACAGTCAAGAGGTAGAGCAGATCTTCATACAAGTGATATGAAGATCCCCTGCATCTCTTTATACAAGAGATGTGGCTACTTTATCTGGAGGCTGACAGAGCTCTCAGGGGCTGGATTTTCAAGGGAGGAACTACTACTTTAGACACAAAAGTGGGCTAACATAGCAGCTGAAGGCACTATCTGATTTGAAACCACTGAAATCACTTGACAGAAGATAGCTACGATGAAGGGGCTACTCTGGCAAGTAAAAAGTACAGTCGTGTCTGCATCCTGAGCTTGATTTAGGCAGAGCTGTGAAATGCAGAACAAGGTTTCAAGTTCATGCTTTGTGACCTTGCATGCTGGAATAAGGTTGATTAATAGGAAATTTCCTTTATTCCAACATGCTGAAATCATTATACCACAGGGATATGACCTTTTGCTCAGATACTCTTACACATTCATATCCAGGTCCTCCTGGAAGGAACTCAAGGGTAGATTTTATTCATCTAACACAGTAGTTAAATCATGAACTTTGCTCCAGGCACCAGAGTAAGTTCCACCTTTGGCTTCTCTTTCATATTGACCATTACAACTAAATACTAATTTAAAACCTCTCTGTTCCCAGAGAGAAGACTGATCTCAAAACTTACCAGCTTCAGTGCTGAGAAAGAGACATTCACCAATCCGAAACTTGGTCTGTCAACCTTAACAAACATAGCCTGTTCAGCCAGAAAGACATTAAAATCACCCAGAATGCTTTGCCTTCCCAGTTGTGTACTGTTTGCAGAGGCAGCTAAGAGCAGCACTGCCCAGATGTGCATGAGGTCCTTCAGGGCCTTGTATCCTCTGTCCTGACATACAGGGGGGCTTCAGGGCACTCCTTCTACTGACTACAGACACAAAGGAATCAATCTACTGAACAGGCTTTCAATAGACAGATGCAGGGGTGACATCTAACAGGGTATGGGAAGCTGCAGTTCACTTGTAGGACATTAAAAGGAATCCAAGTCACTTACCAGTTGTTGCAATGAGGAATGCCCAGTCTGTGTTGCCCAAATAAGAACTGAGAAAGCTCCACTTCACTGGAAGTGTCCTCAGTGATACACTGTGCTCTCTTGCTTAAAGGAGCCTCTTCTCTGCTTATCTCTTCCTTTTTGGCTTTTTATGTTTTGTTTTGTTTTTTTTTTTTTCTTTTTTTAATTATGTTTTAGCATCAGATTTTCTAAGAAACTGTGACCACTGCCATTCATTCTGTGAGAGACAGTGAGTGAACACAGCTCTAAAGGGATCAGCTCACGTTTATGGGCTTGTTTTTCCACATTTATCTGATGTACTTCACTTCTGTTTCCCTTAATCAGACTCTGAGGATGATTTAACTTGCTTCAGTCCATAAGGTTCATCCAGAGAAACAGGGATGACTTTATTCATGTACAGAGTTTGGCTGAAAAAGAGAAACTGGATCACTCATAGGTTGAACTGAGAGTTTGATCCAGAAATAGCCAAATGGTTAATAATTCCCCAGTCCTGAAAGGCTGGTCTTGTTTTACGTCCCTTCTCATGTAGATTTTTTTTCTATCTCTCTCTCAAAGTGAGTTTCAAACTTGGTGTGCTAGAGCAACCTCCATGAAAGCTTTACCCTACCTGGAACTGTGCTGAACACTGGCCTGAGATAGGAGAAGGGGTCCCCTTGGGAGCAGAGACGAAGCAGAGAAGAAACATCCTTTTTTATTCTCGAAGTCTGTGGTGCATGTCTCCAGGCTGTGTATGAGCTAGAAGTGTCAGGAATGTGTCAGGATTTAAAAGAGGAGAAGATGGAAGAGGCCCATCATCATAAGGCTTATCTCCTGACTGAGACATCAGGGATTCATATGGGATGCAAAGTGCTACTCCTCTGACCTCATTCCTCACATGGAGGAGATCTCGGTAAAAGCACTGCTTGTCATGAAGAAAATACTCTCATCTCTTCCAGAGGGTAGAGCTAAGCTAACAACATTCAGTTAGGGCTATGTTTTGCCCAGTGCAGTCAGCTTCTCTAATCTTTTCCTGACTAATTGTTGTCCAGGAAAGAGGCAGAGCTCACCTAACTGGTAGTCTGAGGTGCAAATCAAGGCTCATAACCTAAGATGTACCCCAATGCTCAACAGGGACGAGTGGGTGAAACAGGAGACATGGTCCTTTCCTCAGTCCCCTAGGCTCTGCTTAGATTCATTTGCTGCTGCCTACAAGGATATTGGCTATGGCAAACACTTCAAAAGTAGAAACAAATCCAAGAATCAAACGTTCTTCAAAATGCTGACTGTATACATTAATTGAGTAATTGCTTAAATCAAACTGCTTTATTTACTTAAAACAAAACAAAACAAAACAAAACAAAACAAAACAAAACAAAACAAAACAAAACAAAACAAAACCAGAGCTAAGTATTACTTAACACTCTGGAGGCAGAAAAAAAAGTGAGTGATAGAAAAAGCACTGTGTTCTCATGGTGCCCATGAAATGCAATTTAGTTAAGTTGCCCTACTATTGAACCTGTGGATTGGAATGAGAAGAAACAAAGTCAGCCCACCTGTATGCAGAGCTCTTCATATTAACCTTCACGGGCTGAACCTTCCAACACAGTGGAACCAGGGAGTACTGCTTCTCCTGCCTTCACTTGTCCTGAATGACCAAAGGGTGATTTCCAAAAAAAGATGATCTGGTGCTGCGGCATGTCCAATCTTGTAACTATTACTCTACAGAAGAAGATGGCTCCCTGCATATGTGAATCTGTACAAGCATCTCAGAGGCAGATACTACATGCATCCAGATTTCACTTAATGTATGCTGTATATTACCACAGTTTAGGTAACAGTGATGACAAGAATTAGAAAGTGTCCCACTTGAATAGGAATTTGCTCTAGCAAGGTGATCATCTTATAGGAAGAGTCAGTCAAGACAGTTATGCTTCCAACACATGTAAAGCTCCACATTGCCTTACTTTGATTTCAATAAATAGAAAACCTTGGAAAACTATGGAAGATATGTTGGCCTCTGTAGAGAAGGAACTAATCTTGTTAGTGAGAGGGACAAGTCCTTTCTGGATACATAGCTCAACACAGCTGGACAGCAGCTGATTTGTAACAGGCCAATATTTCCTCCTATCTCTTGAGAAACAAAATAACGAAGGAATGAAGTGATCATCTGAACATTTTATTTCAGTTAAAATTACAGCATATAATTTGGTCTGATCAACACAATTACAAAGGCCAAGGGAAAATCCAATAAAATTGATTCATTACTATGGAAATTAGAAATCACTTTATGCGAGAGTTGCAGATAAAAGCATCTTATTAGTTTATCTTTATGAGACATCATCAACAGCATAGCAGACAGCAGCACCATCGTTCATGTACCTAGATGAAATCACCGTTACTCAGAAAGCCAGTTCAGCTGATCCATAGAAAAGGAACTTTCTCACACCGGCTCTAAATGTTGTTCATTTTCAGTCAAATAAGCTATACAATGGTCACAAAATGATATAATACTTATCCACTGGGAAACAAGCATTATTAAGCTTTGTCATTTCCTTACTGTAATGTGAGTGAATTAATAATTTTTGGAAATATGATATGCCAATACAGCCAAACAATTAAATGTTACTGATGCTGTTGGAAGCCAGAGAATATGAGATAGAAGAAGTGTGAAGGTGAGCTTATACCATTTTACCACAATAAACACTTTTCTTCCTTTGACCAATGTAATACTTTGAATTTCAGTGAATTCCTTATGCTTTGGAAGAACAAGACTTCAGAGTCTTTAAAATCAGACTGTAGGAAATTAAGCTCTAAGTAGTAACTCAAAATTGATGTGTCAATAAACCCAGGCATTAAAGGGAAATTTGAAAATCTTCTCTGGAGAGCCAAAGCAGGTTTGGCAACAAGTCAAAATTTGAGATAATAAAGTTATATTTGTCTATCTACCTACACATTTTATTTCAACAATAATAGAATGCAGAAACTTACATACATTTCATTTTTTGTTGAGAAATAAGAAGTACATGCCTAAGGCTGAAATGGGCAAAGATAAGATAATGTAATGAATTTGTACTCAACAAGCATTAATGTGCTATGAGTGTTGTTTTTGCTAACTGATATACAAATAGTTGCTCTTTCCCAGTAAGTTGGTATTTTTGAGGTAGTTATTACACTAGTTTTCATTTTAGGCCCAGAACTCCAAGTCTTCACGTCAAAACAATATGGATGTTTGTTTACATCCAAACAGAAAGATTTCCTTCTTCTGCCAATAGTCCATTTGAGGCAGATTTTAGTGTTAGAGCTTTGTCAGAAGTACGGTCATGGAAAATATTGTCTTCAATGCCTGAGGAAAGATGAATCAAATGTTTTTTAAATGCACCGAAAGATCTGAAATTAGATTCAGTAATTCTTACTTATTCAAATTTCCAGTTTTAGAGCTCAATAAATCTCTGCAAATATCTTCCTTCTACACTATCAGAAGCCTTGGTAATTTCAGTTCTGGATCATGCCCAGGAGATATTACAGACCAATGCTTTGCTAGGACCCTGCACTGAAGAGAGACTGGGATGTAACCCTTTCCTTTCCTGCAGTAAAATCTCCAAAATATCCACAAGACTCACTCTTCAAAGCTATGTTTTACCAGAATGCAAAACAAAAGCTTGAAGACCTTCAGCATGCTCCCACACTAACCTGGTGTATTTAGCTCTGAATAGGCTACATGCCTTCTTCCTCCCAGCAGGTGTTTTTTTTTCTGTCACCTCTGAGGTATGGCACTGGGTCTAGTCCCAGCTGCAGGAAGATCTCCCATTGCTCCCAGGCACCCCCCAGTCTGTGCTGGTGCTTGTTTTTCTCTCATTCCCAGACCCTGCTGGAACACCAGAACTTTATCCAAACTAAGCAGGGGCAGATGCTCTCGGGGGAAGACTAATCGTCTCTCCAGCTCTGCTCAGGCTCAGAGAGCAGCAACCAGAATAAAAGCCTTCTTTTCTGCAAGACTTAACAAAAAACTCGTGTAGTACTGCTCTCTCAGGGTTAGTCAATTTTCTCTTCCTTTTCAGGAGCACTTAAATAAGCAATCTTGTTCTTTATGATGTCACTGGTTATGCCATTGCTACCTAATAATGTACAACCCCAAAGCTTCCTGTTACATACTGAAAAGTCTTTCTAAACTGTTTACTTCCAAGCGCTCCTTGACAAAAGATTACTGTACTTCTTACCGTGAGGTAGGCTATGGCTCTTATTACAGCTTCTGACAATATGACATTCAGCACCTTTAGTAAAAAAGAAAAGGCAACCACTGCCAAAGAAATCACAGATCTCTTCTTCCATCTGCAAGCAAGGATAAACGCTAAGCAAATTTTACAGAATCCTTTAAATCTTACACTTTGTTTTTCCTATTTTTCCTTTAAACATTATCTTATGATTTTTAAAATATTCTCTACTAAAGCTAGATTTAAAATGTTCTTTTTTGTCATCCCACACTTTGCTTTGCTTTTGGCTAAATTTGCACCAAAGCTGACATATATGGGTTAGTTCAAAATATTAGATCAGTTAAACAACAGTTACAGTTACACAACTGACCACAGTCTTTATAGTTAACTATGGTTTACTTTGTTTCCCCACTTTTCCTGCCATTCCCCTACTATTTAAGGGTTTTTCTCCCCCTTTGCCTAGCATTTTCTTCCAGTGTTCCTCCTCTCTTCCTTATAGTTTTCCAACTCCCAAATTCCATGCTAGGGAACATCCATTACTCTATCCTTCCTTTCTCCCACACCTAGTTTCTTCCTACTCAGTCTTGAACTTTTTTTTTTTTTTTTTTTCCCTATGTGTACCTGCTAATTCGTCCAATGCTTCTTGCTCTCCAAACTGGTCCTGCCTTCACTCCCTTGTCCAGGATTCATCCATCACTGCCTATATTCACAAGCATAACTTAACCCCTCTCTCACACTTGGACAACTGCCCTAGTATGTCCTGCACCTATACAGGAGGGTCTTCAACTTGCTTCAGACCTGACTTCCAGAACTTAAGCTCTGGCAACTCAGGAGAAACGCTCAAGAGCAGTGTCCCAGCACACAACATTCTGTCCCACAGGACCAGTAGGAAGCCAGGAACTAGGTGTCAAGAAGCAGCGGATTTTCCTGGCTGTGCTACTTACAATGCACAGCTAGTGCTGGTAGGCAGAGGTGATGGTGGAGATGTGCTCACCTGCAGACATACCGATCTTTACAGCCTCGGATGTGCGAGCTGGCAAGCTGCTGCTAAACATCCAGACCAAGGATGTGCTGTCTGTGGGTGGGAGTGTTATATCCCCAGAAGAGTAGGCACGGTTGTTGGTGGCTTGAGACCACACTTGATTTTGGCAGTCAGCCTCACAAGGTATAGAGTGTGAGATTCTGCCATGCAACAGTGACTCATTTCTTTTTTCCAGCACGGTAATAGTGTTACCTTACCAGAGTGGTACAGTATCATCTGGCATTTCAGTTAAGAACTATGATAAATGTGGGTTTTTCTCTTCAATGCCCTTTACTAACACATAGGCTGTTAATGACTTTATCTTCTAAATCTATTATCTTACAGCTTAGACAACTGGTGCAAACCCCTTCAGTATTCTAGAGGTGACCATGCAATCCCTAATAAAGCAACACAGAAAGCCTAAAAGCAGTCTCCAAAAGCAGCAAAGCAAGAAATCTGGCACAAGAGAACCTAAACACCAGCTATTCAAAACTTATCTTTTAGCCATATTTGTATCCACTGTCATGAGCAAACAAACCTCAAAAGAAAACTGGCTGGTTGGGTACTAACCATCTCTGTTTTAGGCACCTGGAAGAAAAGCCTTGTTCAGGGAATCCCTCAAGGAGGAAAAAAGACAAGCTAATCACAAAGATTTTTATTTCCTCTCACCTGTTAGCCTGGAGTAGAGAGTTGTATAATGTGCCCATTATCATAGTGCAGCACTGAAGCTGCCTCTCAGTGAATAGCCACAAACAAGAACTAAGATGACTTTTACCTTCTCATACTGATCATTAATCTCCATTCATGTGGAACTAATGTCTGAAAATATGATTAACTTGGCCTTTAAGTCACTGTACTTTATTTCTTCCTGCTCAATGTAAAAACAATGGTGGACAACATTAGGAAGGATCAACAAATAGCGTTCACAAATCTGATTGTCAGACTCTTTCAGTGTTCTTTGTTATATATTTTTGAGATTTCCGCCCCCTCTCCCTCCCCACCCCGTTACACACCATACTACTTAGATTCATTGGTATGCATGCAGTGCTAAGAAGCTGTATTTATTCTCAGTGACAAAAGTAAACACTGAAATCAGTGATATTGTTGATTATTTAGAAGAAAAAAGCTTCCAAATTAAAACAGAACCAAGATAATGAAGTTAAAATAGCCCAAACTAATCCATTTTAAAATCTCAATTTATTTTGACAAATTTGCAATAAGCATTATCAATCACATGAATAACAGTTAAAAATGACAGAGAGTTTATTAGCTGTGTATTTTCTTACTACTTTTATAATCCTTTTCTGTCAAAAAAATAGATTTTATTCCTGGTCCCTCATTAGTATGTAAATTTCTACCAGAATCAAGTAACACAAGTAACAAGATAAAAAAAAAAAGAGATTTCTGAAGCAGGGTAGCTTTTTTTTTTTTTTTTTTTCCTGCAAGTAAAGCCATTCTTCAGAATTGCTCAGAAAACAAGAGAAAGTCCATTTGATTCTTCAGACTCTTAACAAAGACTCCTGGCTAATGTTACTGGTTTAAAAAGGAGATAAGCTATATAATTTTACAGGAAGCAACCCACTGAATCCTTCAGCAAACACAGCTTGGCAATCTATCTTCAATTCAAAATAATGAGGTGGCAGGAGTGTGATGAAGAAATAAGTCTTCAAAAACATCATGTAAGGGAATCCAGCTGTGCTTGTATAGTTTCCAGCTATTTAAAGATACAAAAAAGAGAGAAAAAACTCCACTCATATAAAATGTTGTTTAGAAACATGAAAACAGAAAAAACCCCACATTCCAATATCTTCAACTATGCATACTAAATCTATTCACATAGCAATAAAAAAATCCTGTACTCATGAATATTTGTTTTTACATGAAGCTATTAGAATTCATTGCTACAGTTTAAATATTCAAATTTTAAAGAAACAGTTGCCTAAATACTACCTTTTTTACATGCACAGATGTTTTGCCTTGAATTTCCAATGCATAATAAAAAGGAAAAAAAAATAATAGAGTTCATTTTGACTGGATTATGAGCCTGGCATTTCGACTGAAGACATAACACAAAGATGCTCTTTCCAGAGAGCTCCTCATTGTTAATCATCAGCTACTCCTCTCAATCTAACCGCCAGGTATGCTTGCAATGACCCAAGCCCTGCCTGTTCCAAATTTGAATGCACAGACTCTTCTTGAAAATGCTTTATGTGATCAAACAAATCCAACAGCCTTAATTAACGTTGGATCCATTTTCCTTCCAGTTTCATTAGATTTCATTCAAATAGGCAACACTTCCTGCTGAGCAGCATAAGG
The DNA here is from genome assembly GCF_018691265.1 of Tyto alba. Lineage (NCBI taxonomy): Eukaryota > Metazoa > Chordata > Aves > Strigiformes > Tytonidae > Tyto > Tyto alba. The sequence goes on along the minus strand of NW_024881275.1, from coordinate 18,231,549 downwards.
TGTTTACAAAGAAACTATAGTATCGTAAAATCTACAGACCTTGTTATAGAACTCAAACAGCTCCTGATGACTAAATTCTACAAACACTTTCTTCAGGTTCTGTGAAGAAAAAAAGAAAAAAAAGGAAGGCATAATCATACTTTTTTTCTTTTCTTTTTGGTATTAATTCCATCAATTCAGAATATGAGATTAGGCTATGTGAAAGACAATGGTTGCAACAGTTAGTTTTCCTTCCGTTCACTGCAATATGCCTGATATATGCATATTCCATTTCAGTGAAGAATTCAAGGTGCATCTATTCTCCCACTGTGAAGCATAATAATAATAAAATATTCTATGGAAATTATTTTGTTACCTTATTTTTAAGTCAGATAAAAAAGAAAGATTACATTAATCTTTCTCAGCAGTCCGTCTAAGATCTGATAAATATCATTACACAATGACAAAGTCAGGAGTGTATTTGATTGGACTTGCACAGCTATTAATGTACTGCACCAACACAGAGCTAATACTTACATTCATTAATCTAACAGTTATGATCTTAGCATGCTGACACTGCTAAAGGCATCTATGCACAGACTCAACCTAAGTTAACAATTAACACAACAGCTTCAAAGCAGTGCTTAAACACTAAAAAAGCAAAATAGCACAACTGATGGAAACCACTATGGGTAAAACAGATGGTGGTAATAATCCTCTTCATGCATGTGCTGATGTCTGCGGAGAAGGGGGTTAAATTAAAATTTCTGTCTTGCTTAACTTCCTTTCAAGAAACAGGTAGCTTAATGCCTGCTACTTTCAATCACAGTGGAGATCTATCCAGATTGTTTCTAGCCTTATTTCTTCTACTTGGCTTTGTCATTTTACTTCTTTTAAAATAAATTCCTAACTATTAGTGTACATTCTCTGTGTTGTTGCTAGACTTTCCAGGGCTTGGAGGCATTCCTGAGGATAACAGCTGCACTTCCATAAATACTAACAAGGCTCTGTGAAACCTGCATCTGTGGACACTTCTACCCACAAAATATTATCAGCTGTAGACACACTGATTTTGTTTAACAGGTACCAAATTCATGTACAACTTAAGTCAGTAGAAAAATGCTTATTTATCAATTCAGCTTAAATGAGTAAGGATACTTTTGTATACACATAAGGCTGTGGGCCAGATTCTGTGTATTCTCATACCAATGCAAGTCTCGATTTAAGTCAAATAATGCTGTTGAATTTGGCGCACCAAATGCACAAGAGCAGCAGAAGCCCTGGGAACTCAGGATAGGTACTGCCTGGTGCCTGTTCCTCAAAAGGAGCTGTAAGACACAGGAAAGGGATAAAATGACTGGGGCCAGCCTGTCTGGTGCAATTCCTCCTCCCCACTCTGCAGAAAGAAGGATCCTTTCCAACAATTTCAGGAAGGCTACAAAAGGCTAGAAAAGGACCAGTGATTTGCATGAGAGACCAATCTTCCCCCTCTGGGAAGGAACAATGCAATTCTGGGAATCGTATGGTGAATACAAAATAAAACTACCAGGACAGCAGTTCTCTTTGCCATGACTCCAGCTGATCCTCTCTCCAAAGAGCATAATGCCTTGACAGGGAAGTAAAAGCATTTTTAAAGGCTTTCTAACAGCTAAGAAACAAAGAGAAAGCAAACAAGTAGTTTCTTCAGAAAAGAAAGGGGGTAGAGGAAAGAAGAAAGATACATTAATAGCAAATGGATCTACCATTTCAGACTGAATGTTTGTTTGGCATTTGCCATTCCAGAAGGATTTTGGTGTTTGAATGGAAGGAAGTGAAACTGAAAAGAGGAGGTTCAAAATAAAAAGAAGGTATCATATATCTTAAAGTTTATCAGTCACAAGAATCAGTCAGGGTCATCTCTTGAATGGTTTTGGGCAGAAGAGTCTCCCTGATTTCAATATAACAGTTTTACAGTGACTCCAGAGAGGGGCAGTGGGTGTGACACCTCCAACAACTAGATCTCATTTCTCCAAGCTCTGTGTCTAATTCGGGATGGGCATTTTCTGGTACTACTTCAGATCAGCAAGAAAGATCAACTTCTCACACACACACAAAAAAAAAGAAATTGAAAACCTTGCCTTTCGTATTTTCTCCTACCTACATTAATTACTGTAAGCTATAAGACAGGGTATGCAAACGAAAAAAAGTTTGGTCCTTTTAATTCAGGTTCTTTTTATAATAAAAAAAAATCACTATGCTTTATGAACATGCTGACATCTCTCTTCCCATTGTTATTTCATAATCATAGTCTGATAACTAAGACAAAATTTATGTTGCATTGTGGCAGGCAAAAGTCCGTGGAGATCAAAAAGAAAGCATGCCATGCCAGGCTATGTTTCTGATCTGGGCTGGGGGTGGGTGTATCAGTGGGAAAGGGGATATAACCATCTTTTATGAAATATGTTGTTTATCTGCACTTAATTCTCTGCTAAAACAGAATTGTTTCTGTGTATAAAAAGCTGGTATGTCTACTACATCACTTCAGCAGAGAGCAGTGTCACAAAAAACTGTGCAGAAGTGTGGCACCAGTTAAAAATATTATTTTTACAATATTAAATTTCTCACTAGTATGAGTCCTTTCAGAAAGGTGTCAAAAGATCATTGTTATGTGATCAGGAGTTCCTATATAGGCCAAAAGATACTGTATCATTACTAGGTCCCCATAAGAAAAAGCTACATCTGAGCAGGGTGATGCCCCCCATTTTTAGCTGAGATATCCATTATTCACTTATTTGCTTTATTCTATGTGAACTGTAATTAAACTGTATACAAATAAACTATGAACAACAGTAATTAAAATAATGTGTCACAGGACTAGGTTACCATCCAGTTCTTTAATTACTCATTAAAATATTATTAAAAATTACTGTATAGATAGAATATTGCTAAAGCCCCCAGAGTAGGCAAATTCCTAACCTACTTTATGGAATTTTGCTCAGATAGGCATAAAAAATTACAAAATGAAATATTTTTTCAACTGTAACTAAAACACAGGATAAAAAAAAAATCACTTTCAGCTTACTGACTTAATTAAATGTCACTGTGTGCAGACAGAGTCTCAGCCTATTTATGAAAAGTGTAGCTAAGCTGCCCTCTTCTATCTGCACATACAACTTTTCAGATGTTGTCTCTGACCTAGTATGTGTTTCTCAGAAGGTAAATAAGAAAGCAGTAATTTGCTGGATGTCTAACTTCTTTCTTCCGTCTATCAACTATATCATTCTCTTTTCCTCTTTGCTGATAAATTCCTTCCCATTCCTCACCTTCACTTCACAATTTCCCTTATTTCTGGCATCTCATTTTCTCCTTGCTGTTATCACCTTCATTTGAAAGAAAACTAAACAGAGTAACCAGAAAACTCAACTGAATTTATTCCCATTGTCACAGTCAGTCACTCTAATACATTTTCTAATTACATCTCAAACTTTGTTGCTGTGGCAGTAAAAGTCCTAGATCCTACTTTTAAGAGTTTTAGCCTTGAGGGTAACAGCTTCATAGCATCAGAGAAAGATAGTTGAAGATGTGATTCTTATGAAGACAAAGAAATCTCTAAAATACCAAACATTCATTATTTGGGCAGCTTTGAAAATGGAGAGAAAGGCTTTTTGTCTGATTCAATACCCATGAAGAGTGGCAGGGACAGTGCAGGAGTGATATGCTCAATGAGCATAGCTAAAGATCTGATGTGCAGCATCTTCAGCTAAATAAAGTTGCTGTTAAGTTCAATGTGCTCTTCTGCTGTTAAACATGACAGAACATCACATTCGCTTCCGGAAAAGTCTGCAGGAATTGCAGGTGTCGCCCATCTTTACAGCACTCTGAATCCATCGCAAGGAATATGGTAAAAGTTTTCTGAAACGTATGGTTTAACATATTTGGCCACATATCACTACTGAATGTATCTTTAAGTGTTAAAATTAAATTTTAGTGACATTTTGCCTGTATAGATCTAGATGGAATCTGTTTTCACTTTGCCTCTTTTTCTTACCCCAGAGTTGTACCAATTTACAATTTACAGCCTCCTGAGAACTGTGAAATTCTAATAAGTTTAACTGAGTAGGGTTGTTTTCTCCCCTTACCTATCTTCTCATTTATTGTCTGGTATCATTTTTAAAAATGTAACATCTTCACCAGTCTCTAAAACAGCTGTTCATAACCAAAATTCTTTGGGGAGTGAGGGGGAAGAAGGAAGAGAAGGGAAAGAAAAATGAAGATAAAATCTTCCTGCTCCCAGTCAACACTAATACGCTATCCTATTCAAAACAGCCATTCTGAATGTATGGCTAATTCTACAAAGTAGTCACAATCATTAAATATACACTTAGATTACAGCCACCAGCAAACAATTAGGCAATTTTTTAGCTGAGCATGATCATCAGCATAAAATGATAAAGATTCAACTACACAAGATGTGAAAGAATGTCCAATTTTCCACTGCCTCGGCTAACAATTTATTTTAAACATGAATACCTTCTTGCTGCAGAATGTTTCTGTGGAAACCATGCAAAAAATGTCTCCTTAAAATACTTCAGAAAGCAGAGGCAAATTCATGGTTATAATGAAATACTTTGGTTTTGATTTCGCTTTGTTTTTTTATTCCAGTGCTCTAGACACTTCTATTTTAATGTACTACTGCAAAAGGCTTTATTACTAATGACAGAGTTTTGCAACCTTATTTATTGCCCAGCTGTATTCCACACATTTAACTCCCCCACTCCATGCATAAGCACAGAACAAGGTACTAGGAGTTATAAATAAAAGGCAAACTTCTGGTTTCAAAGCTAACTTGAATATGAAAAATTGATATTGCTGTAATAGTTCTCAACTGCAAAGCTGTAACTACTTTTACGACGCTGCAAAATAAATGCCAAGTATTCTGAAGCAAACAGATGGAGGGACAGGCTGGTTTGTATATCTAAATGTCTACTGATAATGATAATGTTCTATGACTGAGCACATGTAAAAAATTACAGTATATTCAGTGAAGTTTGTTAAAAGTATCTAGCTGAAGTAACACATATCTCAGTCTCCATATTCTAATATAACCTTTAACACTAACTTGAGCCACATCTCAATTAGGTTTAAGAAAATAGTATTTTCACATTTGCTTTCCATTCTACAACTTATTCCTACTAGATATCCTTAAAATCTCAGATATAATGGAAGGATATGGATAATTAAGCCAAGCAGTTTATGGCCAAATTCAGATGCATTCCTAAACGGACCCCTGTTGATTCTTAGTAGCCTACATTTCCCTCTGGACCTATCAGTTTTTGTGCTACATCAATTCAGAATTCCTTTAAATTTCCTTGGATCCTGGAGAATTTTGGAGATGCATTTGCTTAGGCATTTACAGATGGCACGAGGGTTATAAGTTGTATCTCAAAATTTATCAGCAAGTTTAAGTTGCTTGGTCAGAAAGACGAATTGTAGCATGGTAAGAAAAGCAGATGCGTTAAAACAGACCAGCATCACTTAAAAACACACCTGCTCCTTAACTCTCTGCACATAAGAGATAGCAATTAAGGCTCCTTTATATTCTTACAGCAGTAGAAGGATGTAATTCAGCTCAGGGATTCATCAGAACACAATGAGTTAAATACTGACTTATATATTCCTAATTACACTTCTTTCACATCATCAGAAAACATGACCTTCAAACTTCACTCTTCTTCCAAGATTACTTCCATTTGCAATACCAAATAATTATTTTTGTAGAGAAAAAAAAAAATCATGCCTTATGACTGAATTAAACACGGTTTCAAGTCTCAGTGTGCAACTGTTATAAAATAGAACATCTTTCATACTAATCCCCTCTTTTCCTGATCGATATGTTAACATTTAGTTTATACATATACCGCATTCTACCTTTCAAAGTTGCATTTCTTTTTCATATAAGCTTAAGAATTTAAAATTCCCTGTGGTATTTAGGGAGATCAAAATCAGGAGCATACTAAGTATGTCTTTCCCTCCCTCTGCAATGTATTCGTAAGCTCCCTACCCAAAGCTCTGTGTTGATTTCTGACATCCAAACAACGTGTTACTGGAATCTAATGGTTTGGAGATACGTACAGACAACCTTACTTCAGAAGATACAGGATCATCTAGGCATGTTTTCATGGAAAGTGCCTATAATAAATTCATCGCGCAGTCCAGTAGTGACCCAATAGACTCTGCAAGCATTTGAGGACATGAAGATGACCTGACATACTTCCAAAGAGCAACAAGAACTGTCAGGCATTTACATTTTCACTCCTCCTGTTCCGCTCCACCCTCATGAAAATACCCATTACTAGCTGGATGAACTGGTGCAAAGTTACAGAAAAGAAATGGGTCACAACTACTAAAAAGACCACATAGGCTGGGGAGATCACAGAGCATTAGAGGCAGACAGGCCCCTTTCTTCACAGTAGAAGAGAAAAATGCTTTTAAAACTGAGACAGTGATCTGTAAACAAAGAACTACAGTTTTCACCTCTATATACCTAATCAGAGTAAATACAATCTTGCTAAAGAAAAAGGAGATAGCAAAGCAATTTTTTTCCACCAGTTGTATCCAAGCAGAGGGTTCCTTTGCCTTAAATGTACCAGGAACTTACATTCTTAAAAATAACATCATTGTGTTGGTTGGCCTTTTAATGGTATTTTTGCATGGAAAACCCATCAAAACCAGAAATCCAGAGTTGTAGGGTTGTCACATCTTTGCAAAGATTATGTTAAATATACTTTTACAAAAACAGCACAGTGAACAAGCATGCTTTTGGAGGAAGTAGATCGTAAATGTGTATCACTGCCTGCCTATCCCAAGAGATATTTAAAAGCAGGTCTTTTGTACTGATACCTCTCTGTATGTTCTACGTCTGGGAAATGGCTCATAGAAGATCTACTGAAAGGCTGACTTCCTTCTATGCCTGTTCCGTGTTTTATATACCTTCATATACCCTTTCCTTCTTTGAAGATAACTATACACAGTATAAATTCATTATTAATTCCTCACTAGCCTCCACATGGGATCAGTCACTAATAGCATAAAGCATCCATCCGCACAAAGGTGTCATTGTAATTTCAAGATTCTATAGGAAAATGTGTAGGTATAATTGACAAATATAGTACCCAGGAAAAGCTGTGTTTTAAAATTTTTAGTTTCATTCACTAATAGGCTGCCACGCAATTACTAAGAATACCAGTGATTAACCTAAGGAACACAGGTCTTAATAATGACAACTTTCCTATTTCATCTATCGCTCAATTTTGCAAATTATACTGTATTCCTAATAGTGTAGAAAGCCCTCTGAAGAAGCAACTTCACAAAAAGTTTAAAACAAATATATCCTTTCTTCCTCTTAAATTTCAATGTATCAAATATGGAAAAAAAGAGTCTCTGGGAAAGCACATACACCCTAATTGTTGCATATTGCTTATAGAGTGTATAGTCTGTAACGATCAGAATACAACTTTCTTCTTTAGTCAGAACATTACTTTGACAACTAAATAATTTATTCCTGAGAAGAAACTGAATTCTTTGATCTTTTGTGTTTCAGTACATGTTATTTGGCACAGAAATTATGGTATTAAAAAAAAAAAAAAAAAGTTCATGAACACTGTAATGAAAAACACTAAGTTACAACTCCGTGTTTCATTTATTTCCACGAGGGCTATCATGTAAGTCTTCAAACCATGAAGACCAGTGAGTTCACTCTTCAATTCTAAAGATATCTCACATCAAGACTGGCACAATAGTCTTACATTAACCTCGAATGATAAGGTATTCACTTTTCTTCTTTTGCTTGTACTCATAGAGAACTACTGCCGAAGAAACAGAGAGTAAGCAGTAAGCATGATGGCTCCAAAAATGCTTTCAGGCTTTTCTGACCGTACATGTCCACCAAATTCGATCACAGTCAAATTAGTTTTTTACAAACTACACATCTAAAAGATGTCACATAGGCATGGTTATGAAATGTTTCCATTATTGTAATCAGAAAATAATACAGTTTTAGGAAGCTAACAGAACTGAGTGTAAATATTAAGTGCAACATTATCCTGGCACTGGCATCTGAAAATTTAAGATTACGTACTCAATCAGCAAACACTGCAACTGGGTTAAGTATCTCAAGGCAGTGAAGCTCAGCCCTACAGAATCAAAGGCAGACTGAGATAGATTTGTACACAAACTTACAATGGTCAAAATCTCCTACAGCATGGAGAGCACCTCAACAACATGCACAGAGTGCTTCAGAAAGAGCTTCTCACACAGCTTGGTTGTAGTGGACATGATCAATATGAAGTTGCAAATCCTTTATGTTCAAATCAGATACACATCTATGTTGGGTCTGAAGAAAATTTGACTTAGAGAAAACTCAGATAGTGATCCAAACCACTCAGGAAGTCACTCCTTTGGCCTCAACTAAAAGCCAAAAAAAAATCTCCTGTGTCCAGGGGAAGAAGCCTGGGTTATTGTCACCTGCATCTGCATCTAGAGCAGCTGCTCTTGGCAGGAATTTTATACGGTGCAGTCATGCAGATGAGTAACACTTTAAGAAGGCTTTAGATGAACGGATGAAGCTGGTATCTTTTTGCAGTGTTAGCTTCTGCAACTACCTGGTTCAATAAGATACTGCAACACTGCATTGTTTTTCCACAAAAGGCCTTTCTTCACCACCAGAAAAACAGAAAGTATCTATCATTTCTACTGAGGCAAAAGAAAAGAGACTGGATAAAAGATGCCAGCTGTGAGAGGAAAGATCTAAGAAAGCTCAGATCCACAAAATCAATGTAACTGACAAGAAAATACCTTTTCAAAAAAACCTGCTTAAATATTTACAAAATGTCAAGATTAGATAATTTGTAAATTAGTTCTTTTGTTTGGGATGGGTCACTCAGAGTATTATCATTTTGGATTTTGTTAGGCAAACAAGCAAAGATAAAATGTTTAGGGTTTTTTTTTTTGTGCTGAAAAGGTGTTAGTGGCTGTGAGCAAGCACATCTCTGATCTCCAGTGGGCACATCATTCCAGCAGCTAGCAACTGGGTGCTGGAACACAAGTCTCAGCTGCTGAAAGAGACTGGAAAGTCATGCAGGAGTGAGGGATGTTAACTAGCAGACTAGTCCCCAACAGGATCAGACAGAGCTCTTAAAGAATAAGACTGTTTGTAAAGTAATGTTTTTGTTTTGTTTCGTTTTGTTTTTTAATTAGGAAGTCACATACTATTTTTACTTTATTCTAAGAAATAGAACAGATGTACAACTTTTGCTGCAATAGTCACAACTTACAAATAAATGCCAGACTCCTAGCCAGTATCTCTTCCTCACCAGAAGCAAGGCCTTGAACCTGGGCTACCCATTTGGATTAAGGGCATACAGATGTTTGAGTGTGATGAAAAAAATATCACCACCCTGAAATAAGCAAACACCAACATTTTTCAAGCCACACAGCACAGCGCAAAACTGGCCTCAAATGAGACAAAAAAGCTTTGCCTTTTTACAAGAATTAAAAAAAAAAAAAAAGGACTGGGTGTTTTTTTCTAATTATGACTCTGCAAAATTAAGAGGAATGTGGAAACAACTACTTATTATGAGCCAATCCATCAACAACTTTTCTTTCTTAATTTGTCACTGAAGGTTATGTATGTTCTAATGATCCAAAAATTAGCTATTTTGGATTTTAAACAATGTCATTTCAGTGATCTTCTTGCTTTGTTACTTCTACTGGTAAGTTATTTAAAGCTTAATGCAGTGGTGTGGTATGAATTCTCACTGCTTACAGAGAAAACTGGACAGAGTGCTAAGGACAGAAAGTACTACAAGTGCTGTGTAAGTGTTTTTACATACAGTGAATATGAAATCAAACCATTCAACCACAGTTTCCTTCAAAGGCAGAATATGAATATAAGTTTACAGGTAATACCCTCTCAGGGAAGGAAAAAAAAAAAACCAACTTTTGGCTAACATAAGCAATGCAAAAGAGGGTATCAAATCCCTTTTTGTTTTCTTCAAGTCCGTGTGCTATTGAATTACAGTTCATGAAGGTTGCTTTAAAAGAAAGTAAGCAAAATGAAGGAATATAGTACTAGATTTGAATTATTCTACACTCAGCTGGAGTACAATGCAGTAGTCGGGCTGGCTGCAATGGTTTCAGTGAATATAAAAATCAAGATACTTTCTATGTTTTTCTCACAAAATGAATCAATTTAGCTCCAAATTAATTATTTTTTTTTTCCTTCAAGCTTGATACAAAACTAAAACGATAAAGCAAGGAGTAAAAAGTAGTATTATATGCCATAATCTTTTAATAGACATTAAATTAATATTTAACTATACTTAATGTCTTTCAGATTTTTACCTTTTTAACATATAAGTACTTCAAAGGGGAAAATGGAAAAAATAAGGTGTTTCAGGGCAGTCTACAAACACTATTTTGTCTATATGAACAATTTTATAAACTGATGTTCAAACCTATGTTTAAGATACCAAGTCACTTCTTCCAAAAAAACACTGAGAGCTTACAATTTGTTTAATGTCTTGTCCACAGTAATTATAACACAAGTTAAAAGTGTAACATATGGGTTTGTCACTGATATTTAGATTTGCAATCTAAGAAGTTATGAAACTTTTAAAATAATCTAACATGTTCCCAGATTTCTCTTACATCTCCTCCTATATACGGAGAGAATGCTAAAAATGTATTCGCTGACTACTGAAGGTTTTAAATTTAAAAGAAAAAGAAATAAAGGAGAAGGCTTAAAATATTCTCTCTTGAAATAGTATTCATATGCTACTATAGAATGGAATTTAAGACAAATTTTCTCCTCCTTTTAGTAACAACAAGATTTTCAGCATGCATACTGTTCCCAACAAAATTCTTACTTCTAAGTGGATGGACTGGTAAATGGTTAAGGAATTGGCTGGATGGTAGAATCCGAAGAGTTATAAACAGTGGCTCAATGTCCAAGTAGAAACCAGTAACGGGTGGTGTCCCTCAAGGGTCCACACTGGGACCAGTACTATTTATCTTTATTACTGTCTTCATTAATGACACAAATAGTGAGATTGAGGGTGTCCTCAGCAAGCTTGTGGATGACACCAAGCTCAGTGGTGCAGCTGATTTGCTAGAGGGAAGGGATGGCACCCAGAGGGGACCCTGGCAGGCTTGAAGAGTGAGCACATGTGACCCTCATGAAATTCAACAAGGACAAGTGCAAGGTCCTGCTCCTTGCACTGGGAATCCCCTGTATCAATACAGATTTGGAGATGAAGGGGTTGAGAGCAGCCCTGTGGAAAAGGACTGGGGGATACTGATGGATGAAAACTTGGAGACAAGTTGTCAATGTGTGTTCGCAGCCCAGAAAGCTGACTATATACTGAGCTTTATGAAAAGAAGGATGGACAGCAGGTTGAGGCAGGTGATTCTCCCCCTCTACTCCACTCTGGAGTACAGCATCCAGCTGAGGAGTCCCCAGTACAAGACAGACATGGAACTGTTGGAGCAGTTCCAGAGGAGGACAATGAAAATATGCAAGGGCTGGAACACTTCTGCTATAAAGAAAGGCTAAGAGAGTTGGGGTTGTTCAGCCTGGAGAAGAGTAGGCTCCAGAAAGACCTTATTGTGGTATTCTGGTACTTACAGTGGCTTATAAGAAAGATGGAGAAAGATGTTTTACCAGGGTCTGTACTGACAGGACAAGGGGCAGTGGTTTTAAACAGAAAGAAGGTAGATTTAGATTGGATGTAAGGAATACACTTTTTACAATGAGGGTGCTGAGACATTGGCACAGGTTACCCAGAGAGGCTGTGGATCCCCCCTCCCTGGACGTGTTCAAGGTCAGGGCTTTGAACAATGAGATCTAGTGACAGATGTCCCTGCAGAGGGGACTTGTGCATGTCTTCATAACATAGGACATTATTTTACAGACAAAAATACCTTTCAGTACTTGTACTACAATATTCAGACAAATTAGAATTATTTCAATTAATATTTAAATAGCTTTAATTGAATACTAAATTTCAATACATTCAAGTCAAAACCAGCCAGACTTTCTCTTCTTAAATCATAAGTAATGAAGTGATGGTAAAGGGAACAACAAAGAAGAATGATATGCAGGTATGGGAGCTTAAAAAAATTTGATTTCTAACCTGACATAATGACACATACACTGTTACAGTGTTTAATTTAAACAGAGAGAGAAGAATATGATGGTGAAGAGTACTACCAGGGAACTGTTAACAGCTGCTTCCCCACTGGCTAAATAGAGACTGTTCAGTCTGGCTTTCCTTTATACAACAGAAATATTTTCCAACAGTCTCAGGGAAAACTTACCTATCTTGAACCCACTGTACGTTCTCCCATATTCTGGGTTGTTACGTGCCTTTAGGGTATGACTATCCCTGTACAGTAAATTGCTTTGTCTTTAATCTTCATGATTCACATATTCTTCTATCTAAAGCAAGCTTTCCTAAGAAAAAATAAGGAAGTAAGGGGACTGAACTATCTCAAGTTCAAATTAAGCATATATCAGAGACAAAACGCAGACTCTAGACTCACCATTTCCTCCTATTTAGTACCAAGGCAGTATTCTAGTTGCATTCAATGTGTAAAACCACACTGACTGGCAGAAAAATGAACTGAGAACACAAATGGTTGACAGATGAACCGATGAACCAGAAAGATACAGTGATTAACCTGGTCAGGTACTCAGCTGAGGCCTCAGGGTAACAGCAGTCTCATGAAAAAGCATATTAGGAGTATATGTGCTTTCTTACTGGTGAGTGACAGAATTAACAGTTGAACACACAGTAAAGGGAGATGCCATTAGATTCCAGGCATGAGAAAAGTTTTGACTGATGAAAAGAGAGTAATTCCACATTCTTGTGCAGAGGAATGAATTACCCAAACTGCAAACCAGTTGCTTTAATGAGAATAAATAGTCCAACATGCTTAGGACCATTATTTTAAAAGGATTAAAGCACTATTGTGTAGGATAATCAATTCTATTTCAATTGTTTTGTTTATCTTGGAGATAAAAGGATTAACTTGTCTGCAACCATAAGCTAACCAGAACTCTTGTCATCAGGCAAAGGCAGTGTGGGATCAGAGGATGTTTAAGGAATGTGTAGATCCAACAGTTAATTTGACAGTTGGCAATCCAACTCACAAACTGATAAATGCTGTACTTGGTTTTGCTAAAGCTGAAGCATACAGAAATATTAAAATCTAAAATGTTAGAACAAAGCCTGAGATTGCAAGAGGAAGGATCAGCTGAATAAACTGCATCTCCGTATCAGCAAGAACTTTGGTAAATATACAAAGTGAGTTTTTGTATTTGAACTGAAATGCTTCTCCAGGAATTGTTCATGTTTTCTGTGTTGAAAGTATTGAAAAGTTAAAGCAAACACATGGGACGTCAAAAACTGCAAGCCATTCAACAATAACTATACTTCGTACAGCAATGAATGAAAGTTTTTGGATACTGAAGATTCAGAATGACTTTCCATTCATTTTTTCTTTGGGAACTAAAAACTTTTCCTTCTGAACTTCTGAATCAAATCTTCAATAGTTCTACATGCAAGACAAGAGACTTCTTGTCTCAAAACATATCCCATTCTATGAGGAACAGAAGAAAGCATTCACTTCCATTAGCAAGAATACAGTCATCAGGCAAAGTGAAGTAATTCTCCTCTGCTCGTCTCTCATAAGGCTTCATCTGAGACACTGCATCCAGTCCTGCACATGCCCAGTACAGCATAGATGTTAAGAAACTGGTGAGAGTTCAGCATCATCTGGATGGTTACCATCTGGATGTATCGCATGTGAAGAGATACTAGGAGAAGTTGGTTTGCTTAGTTTGAAGCACAATTAAGAATGGGGAACCTAAGTGCAGTCCTATCTGTAATAGTTGCAGAATTAAATTGTACCTCTATGACAGGTGATTTTATCTTGTTAAAGTTCACAGATCTTATCTCTTCAGAGACCCCACCTCATAAGAAGAATGATACTTGGTAATAAATAAAAACCATCCCTTAGCTGAAGAGTTGATAAGGAATACAATTTCAGTCCATCCATGAGAATTCCATTTCTCTGAATTTTTTTCACAGGGAGTGAAATGAAACCTCTAGAAGCTGGCAAACACACCTTTTAGATGGCCACTGTTCTTCACTCTTAGACGACATGGAACTGGATGCACAAGTAATTTCAATAGATATTGGCTGATCAGCAGTGACAGTAGCCAGAAAGATGATCTAGATAACTTGGTAGTAGGCCAGTAAAATTTGCAAGTGACAAGGCTGTTGAATGGTCAATCTTGGGATACAAAGACTTTGCTGACCTGTTGCTTGTCTATCACCACCATAATTAAAAAAATAATATTTTTTAAACAATGCAAAACTATTCCAGCACAATCTCCAAAATCTCTGAAACTTTAAAAAGAGTATAAAGAATCCATAAAAAGCAAGATAGGATTGAACACCCAAAGGGTCCAGAGTTCTTGGATAAAAAATTGCTGCTGTTAGTCAGTTATGCCTCTAAACAAGACCATTCAGAGCATCACCTAGCCACAGAGTTCTTGATGTAGAATCAAAATGCTATGCTCAGACTCCCTTCAACTGTTAAAATGTGTTTTACAGAAAGTCAATAGGTTAGTTTTTCATTAGTGGTGGCATAACCCATTCTCTCAGAATAAAGACAGCACAAAAAACATAAGGATGGCATAAACTTTGTATTAGTTGCATGTATTCTAGATAATGTGACAGAATGGCAATCATGTATTCAACATTACAATTCTTCTGTGAGCAATCTGGTAGTGCGGAGATACAGTATTAATGACTGTGAAATCACGCCTAGACTCCATTCCATAAACTTCATTTTGAAGCCATGGCATTAGACTTAATTTCTTCTCCAGGTACTGACTGGCTGTGAATTGAACTGAAAATGCTATTTACAAGCCCGTGTGTGGCAATATTTCCAAGCAAAGAAGAGACTGAACAGGCGAAGATAAATATCAAAATGGGGCTGTAAATTACCTTGCTGAAAGCTCTTACCCAAAACCTCCCTGGAATATTTCACTACTGTGAAGCCTTACCACAAGGAATCTCATAGGGCATTTTTTAGATGATAATAATAATGGTTACTAGAATATGCTGCATTTTCTAAACTTTTGTTTAATGCAGCATGGCATCATCTCCTTAGTAGTTGCATTTTCCTGTATAAGGCATATTGCTAACACTGTGTTTACAGAAACCAAGGCACATTAAACACTGACAGAGATCCATATTCAAAACCTACTCTAGTTAATGAAATTCTAAGACAATTTACATTGGTTACTTCATAAAATCCCAGCACCCCACCGATTCTAGCTGCTGACTAGAAAAAGCTCCTAAAATTCTCTCCAGTTGAATGACTACAGTTGAAAGCACAAAATAACGCAATAATATTAAAACAAAACATAGCTTTGTCACAAATCCTGTTTTCCACCCTGACCACAGTGGTTTAAATATGCAATGGTTTCATAGCCCAGAAAATGTGTGAGATCAACTGTGACTGAGGATTACAAAGAAAGTAATTAGTTCATGCAGATTAATCCAGAAATCAAAGTAGACCTTAGAAAAGACCAAACCTCAGGATCAAGACACTTCAACAGCAGCTGCTGTCCAGCCCTGCCATCACTCTGTGTTCCATGAGAAAAAAAGATAGCCCTTCTTTCACCATCCCTGCAATTCCTAATTAGGTGATACCTGGGCTTCGATAACAGCTTGTCTCTGTATTTCTAAGCTACTATACTTGCAGCTGTGTGAAATGAGGCAGGGGCTCTTAGTCATAACCCACAGCATGCAGAAAAAAAGCAATTGAAGTTCCCATGTTTTATTGGTCTGAATGCTTAATCAGTGAGAAATAAACTACCCACTCATGCAAAGACGTATCCAAGACAGAGCCTTAGTACAGGAAACAAACGCTGTCCTTCCGTATGCACGTTTGAAGAGCAGGGCAGGAAGAGGAGGGTAGTCTTGTTACGTATTAGGAACAGAACTGCAAAATAACAATGTATAATACAGGAAGGGCAGAACAGAGAGCTTATAGCAAGAAAAGCTTATTGCTTTTCCTACTGCAAGGGACTGACAACAGGAGATACCACCAGCAGATTTTCTACTGCTAAAAAGAAATTTTGATGGACTATGGCCATAGATCAATATAAATCCATACATTAAAAAAATATACCCACAATCATCTTATTCCTACTGAATAGGGATTTGACCAGAGTGGCTCACTAGTACCTTAGAGAAATCTTAAAAAAACGAGTTTTTCAAAGAAGCTAAATACAGATGTTATGTTCTACAGTGATAAAAACTTTCTGTTCCATCAGTGCAATAAATTTTTTTAATGCCTTCAACTAAGTAAGCAAATGTTAAGAATGTATAGATCTCTCATTCACTTGATGTTAGTTTCAAAGTATGCCCAATATTTTTGCCAGTATAGCTACTTTTCAGTGAACTGCAGTGAACATATTATTTGGGCTCTTTAATTTATTTCTTTTTTGGTCCCTATCAGGGAGCCTATTCATGCTATATCAGAAATTGTTCTTTCCACACTACTGCGATGCAGAAAATCTAGTATCAAAGGAAAAAACTTGTTCTAAACCTGTGGGTAAATATTAGGTGCATATATGCAGCATTTATTATTTAAAATCTTGTATTCTATCCTTCTAGACATTTTTTAAAATTCAAGCTCTTTGGAATAACAGGAAGGAAAAAGGCACCTGAAATAAGTGAACTGAATTAAGAGATTTTTCTTTTTAAGAAAAATGAAATGTGCTCGTGAGCATACACACTTTATGTAAATCCTTAGCACAAAATGATTTTATTATGGTTAAGATATACTTCAGTGGATGAAAGGAAGGAATGAGCAGGGGAAATGTAAGAGCTTTTAATGTACACACTGAATTAATCCTACATCAGTGCAGATTAAAAGAGCTACAGTGGTAAATGAAAGTCTATGAAAATATATATATTTGAGCTTCCCAGCATCCCTGAGAATTTACCAAATATATACTACCTTTGTTCGCAGGCTTGTGCGTCAGCTACAGCACAGCATGAGATTAGATTGGCTATACAGCCTAATGCTTTCTTGATACATTTACCTAGCCACAGCTCCAATGTTCAGTTCTCCCCTTTGCTGAAAGATGAAATGGCTTGCAAACACCTCTGCTGACTTCATTTGCCTCTTGATCCTCAACACTAAAAGCTGAAGTTTTAAAAGCGGTACTTCTGAAAAAGCTTAGGAGACTGTAAGAGTGGTAACTTGCTTCATACATACTTTCATAGCAGCAATTTATATTTTTTTATTAGGACTAAAGTGCAGATTTTTATAAATGAGTAGTAAATTCAGTTCCCTCATGTTGCAGTGAAGAGCAGTAACAGCTTGACTCTTGAGATATTTTTATTTATTTTCAATCTAAGCTTGGACATGTTTTGCATGAGAGATGATTTGAGTTTCTACACTACCTAGGTTCTACTTTTACACTCCAATTGAAAATGTACAAATCACACAAAGTAATATTTTCTTGTGGCCTTCTATATATACTTGTCAAAAAATCCCAGACACACCTACAATATAAAAATGTTTCTATCAAAGAATTAAAAGTCTGAAATGTCCTTTGAAAATGACTTGTTTTTCAAAAAATCCAATTAATTAACAGGCAGGTTTTAGACAAATCCATCTGTCCATTCCAAAAAACAATTAATATCTTTGCCTAGAATATTAAATCTTACATGGACACAGAAGTACTGACACTTAATTCAATACTGTACCATCTTGCTAGAGGGAAAATGTAGAGTAGCTCTTTTGTAAGGCCTATTAAAAATGTATGAGATATTTTTTATTTTGGAAAATTTAATTTTTTAATCCATAACCCTTAAATGGCACACACATTAAAAACCAGCATGCATTCTAAACAAAGCAGGTCAGAACCAGGCAGCATATATTAATAACAATAGGGCTATTAGCATGGAATCAGAATGCCAGTCTTAACATGAGTAAGTCATATGTCTGTACAGGGAGCTGACTGACAATACAAATTTTCTCAGTATGCAAACCTTTTGTCCCAAACTACTTTTGTGGCAATTGTGACGCATGAATTTATGAAGCCCTGAGAAAACAAGTAGCATCATTTTTGAAGCATGTGCCTGTATTTGGTTTTGCCCAAGAAGAACTGGCAGAGGAGAGAAAAATAAATTAAACGGGAAAAAACAAAGTATGATTAAAGAAATCTAAGATACAAAATGCAATATTTTTCCTGTGTGACAAATTACTCCACAAGGGACTTAAAAGGGTACCATAGGAATATCTAATATTTCCACAGAAGTCAGAGATACAACTGTGGAGAAGGCCACTATTTTCTGTTGCAATACCACAAAATCAAAGGCTCTGGAAAACACAGGCATATCGAATGCTAGACTGTGCTCCTAATCCAAGAGGATCCCAAAACCACAGTCATACTCCCTTCAAAAACTTACTGCTCAAAATGTGAAAGCACCAGCTCCCTGACACTGCCTCTTGAAACAGGGTGTCTGGCCTTCAGAAGTCATCAACTATTAATTAATTTTTAACAAATCTAACTACAGTATGGAAAGAACCCTAACATGAATGTCTGTTTAACTGACAAAATAAACTCAGAAATACACTCTTTGTCATTGTAATTTTTGTTTGGTGATAAAGAAATAGACCAAACTGGCCCTTCAGTTTAATTCTACCACAAAACACGAAACCTGACGAGTTCTCAAGCAAGTCAAACAATTGATGAAACACCAGTAACTATGGGACAAAGACCAGGAATGAGAAAGGTAGCAGAAATGAGTAGGTAAAGCTTCCTTTAAAAGAAAACTAGCTTTCCAGCTAAAAAAAAAAAAAAAAAAAAAAACCAAAACAAAACCTTTTTCAGAATTCTTCTGCTTCACTGTGAACACACTGAAACTTTAGAGGTAGCGGTGTATGTGCATCCCCATCAGACAGCCTCCCAGCCTCCAACTGGATTTCTTGAGCCTCATATGGATTCTATCTAATAACCCTCAACTGACCTCTACTCACAAGCTTGTCCCATCTTCCCTTAAACCCACAAAAATGTTTGCATCCACATTTTTGGGCAAGGCTTTCTAAAGCACTATTAACTTCTTCTGTGAACATATCAACACTTCAGCTTCAATTAAAAAACCACAACCTGACATATCAGCTCCCTTTATAAAGTTAATATGAGTCAATGACAGTTGTATTGCTAATCTCAGTAAATGCCTTCCCTCCATCTGTTAATTGTCATGCTATTGTCAAATTGAGGGGAATATATTAAAATGCTACTTAAAGGTTATACTACATTTTATCCAGTCAGCTTTAGAAACACGTGTTTTATAATGCAATAATAAGGGATTTGCTTTAACTCCCAAAGCACTTTATCCATTAGTTCAGTTTTTCTCCACTTTTAGTCCAGCTTCCCTTTACTGAAGAATCCAGTTTTCTCTCTACATGTAGAACTTATGATTTGGGAGTCTTTTACTTCCTTTCAGAAAAAAAGAAGATGCTTAACTCCAGGAATAGGCAAAATACTAGTTTAGAACGGAAATGAACTTTAGAAAATCATGACTTCCTGCTTTTTTTTTTTTTTTGTAATCAATATACAATTATTAAGAATCACATGTTGATTCTGAAAAAAAAAATAATTGTTTGGATTATCATTATGAAATTACATTGGTAATGAAACAGAATTACTGCTCACCATCAAATGCCATGCGAACATCTATTATTGTCTTAATTATTTTTTCAACACCCTGATAACTCCTCTAATTTTGCATTCCCATTCCTAAAGCTGAAACCCTCTTTTTTTACAAAAAGGTTGCCCTTATCATTAGGAATTTCAGAACATTAGATTATTTTTGAGTAAACACAATTACGAAGTACAATAACTAATTCAATTACAGTTTCTTCAGAGTAAGTACATGTTACTTCTTTTATACTTATACTTTACAAATGTTAGAATCCTATGATTCCTTTTCCTATAAAATAATGGATATTAATGTGTTAACTATTAATAAACTTATTACTATTAAATTTATAGTAAAAATAATAAATCTAAGATGCAGCATCATTAACTACTAAAAGTCATAGTCAGACTGCAAAAAGGATGTAATTGATTTTTTTTTTCCTGCCAAAACACCTACTCCATCTCTAGATGCTAAAATATTCTCCCTTCCTTGTGCAAAACACCTAGGCAAGATTATCACTTCAATGCATCTGCTTAGTCTCTTATTTCATAAAAAGTAGCCTGTTGCTCTACTGTAGAAACCTTCCAATAACCTGCTACAGAAAACAAGAGTCTGCCTAAACATGTCTAAATACACTTCAAAAGTTCTTGTGTCTTTAGATGACAGCATGTTAGATTAATGTAAAAAGGATTTCCATCTAGCCAGATCTGGTAATGACTTGCAATGGTTGCCAACTGTTTATCAGCTTATGTTAAAAAAACAGCTGATTTCTATGCATATACAACTGGTTAGAGCTGCACAATTCAGAACGGTTCCGCAGACATATTTTTATCCATAAAGAGTAAACTGGGTAAAGTGAGTAAACTCAGATCCATGGAAAATGAAGACCTTTTGGTAGACTGTAGATGTTACACTCTCATAATAGGTTATTCTGATCTAGTCATTACAAAATTGATACACTACCACATGGTAGGAAGTACTGTCACCTAGCCACCCCAAAATTGAACATACAGCAGATTGTTTCTCTTTCCTCTATCAAAACTTCAGAGTGAAATTTTTCAGTAATAAACAATTCTGAATTTAGCTAGTAAATTCATATTTATTGAAAGTAAAATAAAAATATTTCATCCAAAATATTGTTTATAGCACACAAAGCTTTAGTACCCAAACTGCCTTATGCTTTTAATGCAATTAAGGACACTTTATTACTGGGTTGGGGTTTTTTTGTTGTTTTTTTTTTTTTTTTGTTTCAGGACTTGATCACCTAAAATTTTATCTTAAAGGACAAATGAGTAGACTATTTCAATTTCTTATTCTTAATTGGAGTTTATAATACGCTAAAGAAGAACAATATTTAATCGTTCACATCTGTTAATTTTTAAATCCAAATCTATTTACCTTCTAAAGTTGCATCTTTTTCCCCATCACAATGATATGTATCATTAAGGCTGTGTAAAAATTCTAATTAAGAGCAAAGAAATATTGACATTGCCTCTAACAGAATTCTGTGATTTTATGCTTGCAATTGTAATAATGATGATAATAATAATAATAACAACAAGGACAATAACAACACTGATGTATTAGCATCACTTTAACATCACTCCAACTAACACTGAACTATTTTAATACAGTCATATATTTATGTCCACTGCTTTTTAACAGAAATAAATAATAGGCAAGACTGTTATTCTCGTAACAGGAAAAACGAGAACACTATAAAACCGTAATTTTCTCATCTGACTTGATGAATCCTGAGTCATAAAATAACACTCAACATTTAAGTTTAATGTTCTTCGGGAAAGCATACTGTCTGTGGCAGGAGAGAAAAGAGGCATAAAAGAGGAAAAAAGTCTACAAGATACATACTCTACGTATAGGGAAATATTTAAAGGTGTTGAAAGTGATTTTCTCCCCTTGCGTATCTGTCACAGAATTTTCAGAAACAGTGTCTATACTTATGCAATTGTTAATGTTAGCATAACAGTTCTCTAAATTTATTTTGGTTCATGCCTGCTACGCTTATAAAATTCAACACAGCAGCACAGTTCTAGATGACGATCTTGCTGTGTCTCCTCAGCTGACTATGCAACACTCTCAAACACAGGCTGCAGAAACAATCTTTGCTCTTCGTTTAGCAAACTTTTATTTGTTCACAACTTTGTTTTTTTCTTTTTGTCTTTGCAGTATTGAAGAAAACAAAGAACTTGCTGAATGTACGTATTGCCTTAGTCCTTGTGTGCAGAAGTAGTTTAGTATTTGGTAACTCTGCAAATTCACTGGCATTTGTGTAATACAAAACAGCTCAACGTTTGGACAGCTTACTATTTCATAGTGCATCTGCAGAGTTCATGCATAATACATATTCTTCTGAGATCCATCCAAATAAAAGGAACTGAACAAACAGCAATCTGTGACGATGACACGGACATCATATTAGTTGGAAAATTTAGTGCTCCCTCAAAAGTAAAATAAGTAATTTTACCACTGCACTGAATATCACTTCAGAATTGTATTTCAATAGCTAGTTTGGATATTTAGAAAGTCCAACCCTCATGGATGGCCTTTGCAAATCTAGTGCCCATACATACAAATAATATATTTAGTCTTCTGTATCGTCAAGCATGAAGCTGTGCAGGGCATCTAGAAAGAGAAGGAATACAGATCCTACAGATCCTAAGGAGTACTGAACACTTTGTATTTAACACTACATCACTGGTATAGTCCTATACCACTAAAACTTGCATTCTGTATATATGAAACGTAGAGAAGAGTGACAGGTATAAAGACAGGAAGAAATCAAAAGTAATTAATTATTGAGATGCTTGAAGATGGTTTACATAAGCCCTCCAAATTCTTTTACACTGCAGGATTCCTTAAGTTTCTTACAGGGCATAAATATAACAGGAATTTAAATACTATTGAGAGAGAAAGCTGTCAAGGTAAAAGAACACTGGAATGAAAACAAATGGTCATAAATTAGCCAAATTTTCAGGTCAAATTCAAACGAAGTTTCCTAATCACTGTGACAGAGAATCCTGGAAGAGTCTTCCCATCAAAGTAATGGGGCCAAAAATCTGAACTAATTTTATAATGAAGATGACAGAATTTATGAAGGACTTTGTCCTGGGTTGAGTGAGTGGTGGAGTTTTTTGGTGGCAGGGGAGGGGGCTAAAGGGGCGGCCCCCTGTGAGAAGCTTCTCGAAGCTCCCCCAGCTCCACGTCAGCTCCACTTCTGTTTGGGAAATTGAGCCCATCAGCTGCGCCTCTGCGATAACGTATTTAAGAAGGGACGTGGTGACGGGCAGTGGGACTTGTGAGGAGGAGTTGCTGCAGCTGCATGAACACAAAGGTCAGTGGAGGAACGGAGGAAGAAAGGAGGGGGGAGGTGTGCCGGAGCAGAGACCCCCCTGTATCCTGTGGTGAGACAGCAGGGCGGCCCCCCCTGCCACCCATGGAGATCTACGGTGGAGCAGACATTGATTTGTGGCCTGTGGCTTCTGCTTCGTATAATCAAGGTGCTGTGCCCGAAGAAGGCCGGGGTCTTGTGGGAAAAGGTAGCCCCGCTGCTGTAATTCAGCACTGGGAGGATTGCAGCATGAGGGGGAGTCCCACACCGGAGCAGCTCGGGAAGGGCTGCAGCTGTGGGAGGGAATCCAGTCGGAGGAAGTTAGTGACCCATGACGGAGCAGTGTGGGGAACGCTGCGGCCCATGGGAGGAACTCATGTCGGAGAAAGTTTGTGGAGGACTGTCTCCTGTGAGAGGGGGACCACGATGGAGTAGGGGGGAATAAGTTTTGGACACTCCCCTCACCGAACACGAAGGAAGTGGCAGCACTGACTGCACCCCCCATTCCCTGCCCCTGCGCCACTGGGGGAGGAGGTAGAGATATCGGGAGCAGAGCTGAGCCCGGGAAGGGAGGGGTGGGGGGAAGGTGTTCTCAAGATGTGGCAATGCTTCTCACTGTCCTACTCTGTTATGTGTTGTTAGTGTCTGTAATAAATATATGTTCTTTTTTTCTTCCCCTAACGAGTCTGCCTTTTGCTCGTGATCATAAAAGGGGGATTTTTCCCCATCCCAGTCCTATCTCGAACCCCAAGCCTGGCTCTCTGTCCCTTCTCATTGCCGAAGAGGAAGGGAGAGAGAGCTGCTGCATTGTGGTTGGCTGCCAACCAGGCCCAAACCACGACAGACCTATATGACAGATCAATCTAAAGTAATTAAATAGTGGCACATGGTATCATGTTTAGTTACAGATTCTTAAATTCTCATCCAAAGAATGATGCACTCAAAATCAAAAGTCAGTTTTGAGCACTGTATCACTGGATATATTAGAACAAAGCAACTTTCAGAAGTATTAGAGAATATTAGTTTCTCAAAGCATGTTAAATATTAACCCACATTTAAAAAAAGCCAAAAAAAACGTTATATACTGATAGCTAAGGTCAGCTAGAGCCACAAACCTCCCGTGAATCTTAAAATCATGAAGCTCAAGATGTAACAGGCAAGCAGTCTCCCACATACCTTGCTCTCCACTCATTGTTTGAAGTGTTGTTAATATGTCCCAACATGACATAAAGCTTTCAGTTCTACATCCTACACATCATAAATAGCAACATGTACCTTTATCAAACCTACAAAATCTCAAAAGCATCTTTGTGCTATTGTGAAGTCACAAAAGAGTATATCAGATTGTCATGCAGTCCATTTGTTTATTTTGCTTTAGTATTTGTGACAGCTGGTAAGATAAAAATCCACTCTGTCCAGACTCTTAGTTTAGTGCAGTATCTCTGAGATTATTGGATACTCTAACCAGCATCTCTCCTACAGCTAATTTTCCATCAAACATCCTAAACCATGTTAGGCTCAGTGATGTCAGAAACAGCTTCAGGGAATATTGTATATTGTCACTGTGAAACAGGCACAGCAGGTTACTTCAGAGAATAATCTCTTTCATTAAATTTTTAAGAAGTGAAATATCATTAGATGATTCATTCCCTGCAATCTGTATTGTTTTGTAAAATAATTGAAAAAAGAGTTCATTGATCCATGTTTTATTTTTTTTCCTTTAATTCTCTTGGGCGCAGAGGGAAGACAAAGTCTTTAAAACTGTGAGAAGTAGTTTTGGTTTTATTCCTGCATTCAAGCTGAGTCCCAAAAGGGCCAATCTGTAGCTAAATGAACACAAGCAGAATATTTGATTTTGCTACCATCATAGGACTGATTTCCACACAACAGAAAGAGAACATTCTCAGTGAGCTCTTGTCCAAATTGAAAATCTCCAATCCTCGTATCTGTTTCCATAACATCTCATCTCTTAACAGCTTACTGCTTCTGTACCAAAAAACCCCAAAGCTTTCTTTATTCAAATTTTTTCTTTAAAAGCAGTCTTCTGGTGCTTGTTTCAGATACACAACAGAAACTGATTTTAATTTTCTTCTTGTGCCTTCATTCTGCTAATGGATATATAAGGAACATTTAAACTGTATTGCTGAATTTAGAAGATTTTGTAGAAGAAGGATTCTTTCACACTTCAGTGACTGTATATAACTAAACAATCTGTACTTGACTGAAAACAAGTTTCATTGTTTTTAATGAAAGTTTCCTCAAATACTAAGAAAAGTTTCCCATTTCTCAAAACTCACTTTACAAACTGAGGACCTGACTGAGGCACATCCTGATTTCTAAAAAAAAAACTTAAAAAAACCTGACAATTAGTAGTATCTTTGGTATCTTTAGTTTTTTGGTTTAGAAGAAAGAGGAGCTATAAACAAAACAGTGACAAAGCCTGCTTCAAGTTTCTTGTCAGGTGCATGTCTGTATGACAAAACATGGTGTAAGTAGTAAACTCACATATCAGGGGGGATGCAAATTCTAGCTAAGCGGTTTGGGGAAGCCACAGCTTAGGATCAAGCCTGAATAACTCATTTTAAAGGATGAAAAATAAAAGGGATGCTGTGCTTTCAAAAATAATTGGGAAGGAGCAGTGTTCTGGCAAGAGCTAACACTGTACGGAACCACTAAATGAAATGACATAGCTTTAACATGCTACTTACAAGAAGCAATCTACTGAGAATAAGAGATGCAAAAGAAGCAACACGTGTAAAACATACAGATTTGATATACAAGAAAGGAACGGTACCCGCATGTGAGAACAATTCAGAGTTTCAAAAATCTGATCATATCTCGAAATGGTCAGGATGTCTAATTATGTGTTGTACACCATTTGCAGTTGCTGGTGAAAGTTTTAAAAGATTTTTTTTTTAATTATTATTATTTTTAGCTTGATATAATTGACATTTCAATATTGTCCTTCATTCTAAATCAAAATTTATTGTGTTCTTAATCCCTAGATGTGGAGGTTTACATAATTAGACTCCAACATGTTCTTGGTACTAAAAAGTTACTGGACTTGCATAGAGAAGTAAAAAGAATATGGAAGCAGAACAGGAAAGGGGGCCTCTGCTGTCCAGTCACCTGCCTTTTCCTCCTCCTCCTTGGCTATCTTTCCCTCTTTGAACAATAAATCTGCTTTACCACATTACAACATTCACTTTTCAAAACATCCACTTTGGGATCTGGCATTTCCAAATAGAAATATCAATTCTAGGTAGACAGGAGAGGAGGAAGAAAGGGAGATAATCTCATGAGAGTAGCAATCCACTTGGGTTTTTATTTGTTCACTGTTCATGTGCTTTGGGATATATCATTTAATTAATATTACACAAAGATAACAGTTGTGCTCAAGGTAATCCTTGTAAAAGTTCATTCAGGAACATGCGCAGTGATCATGCTTTGATTGCAAGTAGGTCTCATCAAGCTTTACAACGTATATGGAAACAGTACAAACTATTCTCCCCTTCTCTGGTTTGCTAGTAATTCTAATACAAACAATTGAGATAAAGTTTTTGTTACTAAACTCTGTAATTTTTAAAAATTTTAAGCCAGAATCTTAGAACAAATATTCAGGAATAAAAATGTAAGCATGAAAAAAGTTTATAATTTTAACTATTAAATATGGGCAAAACATCTTGGGAGGCATACCACCTTAGAAACCAATGTTGTGATCTGCCACAGGGTAAATCAGGATTAAAATGTGAAGAGGCTAAGAAATTATGCACAACCTCATGCCTTTCTTCTCCCTCAAGCTTTTAAAAAATTCCTAAATGACCTGCAAAACCTTTTATACTGTTTTAAGCTCCTTCCTGGGAACCAAACATCCAAACCTTTAATTTATTCTGGAGATTCTGGTTGTTTCGGTTTTCTGACTTCTTCTAGACTTCATCAGAACAGTATGGTAACCACACAGATGCAAAGGAGGTATTACCAACTTCCAACCTCCTCAATTTTTTTCTTCTTTAGGATGAAAGAATTTAAGCTTCTGGTAAGCTTGGTTTAGAATGCTCCAGTACAACAAACTTCTGCTAGAAAATTCCAAATTTGACATGCTTCTGCAGAAAATTTTAATTCTAATGCAAGTTTAGCTAGAAATCTGTCTGCTCTTCTGGAAGCTCCTCTGCCTGCCTCCCCCGGCCTGAAGACTGCCAAAGATGCAAGGCCAATGAGGTTCTCGTATTTTCCACCAGTGTGTCCAGAGCGCTGCCGCAGAGCAAAAGTACCAGGACACGAACAGTTTGGGATTTCCAAACCAGTGATGTCCCTGGCTGATGAACAATTAAGATACTGGGGTTTCTGAGCTCCAGGCTTTGGCTTCCAGGATCTTGCCAACCGGCTGCCTGGTGGCCAGCCAGACCCTCAAGGCTACCAGTGCTTCTGGGTGGCAGCTGGCCAAACATCTGCTAGTCTGTCATACAGGGTAGGGTACAAAGTCATTCAGGTTATCTCAGAGTCTGATATGTTCTTTGGAAAGAAACCAAGATCCCTATGTGTATGTGATTTTCCCACACCTACTGTCAGACCTTGAACATAGCTTTGTAGTTATTACAGTCTTCAGCTGGCTTGATAAAGACAACTGTCTTTTGTTGAAAAGGACAAAGCACAGTAAGTATCTGTTTTTTGTTTGTGTTTCTGGTGGGTTTTCTAAGTATATAAATATTATATTAAAAAAAAAAATTGCAATAAAGAAATCGTCCTCCCCTCCCCTGCTCTACTGGGACTTGATTTCCTACACTGCAATGCTGAGATTGAACCACAACTATGGTATCACCCAAGGGAACAAGTCTGCCACTTAAAATTTGGTTTTGGACACAAAATCCCCCTGGTTTTACTTACACTGCAGTTAAAACATTTAAATACCAAAAGGCATTATACATACTATGACTTGCTGTACCCAGAAATCCTCGTTCATTGTGTATGAAATATCCAGCAACCAAATCTGAAGGGTGAAATCTAAGAATCGATGAATAAACAACTATT
The DNA here is from genome assembly GCF_018691265.1 of Tyto alba. Classification (NCBI taxonomy): domain Eukaryota; kingdom Metazoa; phylum Chordata; class Aves; order Strigiformes; family Tytonidae; genus Tyto; species Tyto alba. The sequence goes on along the minus strand of NW_024881275.1, from coordinate 18,203,418 downwards.
CATAGATTACTTTAGGCACTATGATATAAAATGGACCAGATAAGCAGAAAAAATCCTTATAGTCAAACATTGCACCTGTTGCAATGTGAGTAACATATAAATGGATTGAAAAGAGCAGTAAAATCATCATTTTCTGAGCACAGCCAGTAAACTAGGAAAAATAAAGTGGTTTCTTAAGTAAAATAAGCTTTGAAATTAAGTAGAAGTACACTGTGCTGAAATGGATGAGAAGCTGGTGAGGTGTCCAGTAATCATGCATTTACATAAGCAATTTGGCTAGAATTTGCAGTCATCTGTGAATAATTTATCAAATTGGGTAAAGCAGCTCAAAAGCGCACACTGTCTAAAAAGTGCTGAATATTTTTTCTGTGTCAAAATTCAAAGTCTCCCTCAGTTTCAGTTCCTTTTCTTCTAAATCCATAAAATGGATGAGAACATTCCTCTATGCTGCCTAGGTGACAGCTGATCAGAGAGTATATTTTTCCTATAAGTATTACTGAATAAAAAATGTAAAAACAGACAGTCTTTCTTCTTTCTCAGAAAAAAAAAAAAACAAAAAAAACCCCAAAAAACCCGAAGTAAAGTACAACTATTAAGGCATCATGCATGTTCACACTGGCACAGCATGCTCTCCATCAGTAGATTTCTACACACTATACAATCAGTGCCTGAGACTCAGGTACACTTGTTCATCCGAACGTCCATACAGTCTTCCACCCTCAGCAGTCTATGCACAGCCTGTATCATAACACAGTCTTCATACAGTAACCACCCAGAATTAAAAAACAAAAATAACAACAGCAGTGGGCTCTTCACCGCTTGTCCAACTCTATATATTGAAAAGGAATATTCAGACTCCTTTTGGAAAGAATTCAGATACCAGATTCAGACTGATTTCTTTTTGGGTTCAACATTTCGGTATTTTAAATTCTAGCCTCACTGGAGAGAAAAAATGTTGCAGAAGAACAATAAATTCTAGCTAGTTGTAAAAGAACTCACTCTGTTAGACAGGTGTGAAAAACTTTTTACCGTATCACTGTCCTACGATCAGGAATAAGCATATTTATTATTATGAACTGTAGAGTCCAGGTTCATCACAAAGAACGCTCTGCCTCTCTAATTACAACATACTTTTATTTATACCATACGGATTCTTGTCCTTAGCAAGCACGCTTAACTCAAATGCAGTGATAAACAGCAACCTATCTCAAACATCTCAATATTGGGTCCCTTCTATTCTATCATAGTTTAACCTTCATGAATATGTTTTTGCTCATAAATAAAAAACTACACTTTCTGGCACCCTACCTCTAATATGGTAGAACATTTTGCTGTCCCTCAGTAATGCTGCTCACCAAAAAAATCTTATCACATCAGTTCCAACAAAACCAGACTTGACTCCCAATTGTAAAGCTCCCATCTTCCCCTTAAATTTCTCAAACGCAGCTTCCGGAAAGGGAATCCCTTCATCCTTTTACTGTTTAGCCAGCTCTTGTAATAATTCATGAAAAAAAATCCCAAAATTCAATCTTTAAAATTCAAGCATTCCACTTGCATGAACCAAAACCTTGATGACTTGCCCAACATGAAAAATCCTCCCAAAACGTCTCAACTTTGTGAAGCTCATGGCTGCCTTCTTTGCAACATTTCTCCTCAAAATACTAAACATCAGGGAGAACAAGGAGCATACTGACATGTTCAAAGTATTTAACTTGACAAAGCCAAATTACTCCAACTAACAATATTTAATTTATCAGCAGAACAAAATGGCATTGCACAGTACCTCACAAGAGAAATGTGTTGTAAGATTAAGAAAAAATTAATTTTCTTAATTAAAAGAAAAAAAAAAAAAAGGCAAAACCCTTCCACTTTATAACTCTGAGGAAAGATTACTGAAAAGGTCCTAATGCCTATTAATTAAAATGCTTTAGCTCATTTTGTTGAAGAAAGCATTCAGATTAGTGAATCCATGTAGAACTGATCATTATAATGATCTTGAAGTCAGTGAGACAGAACTCACATTTGCACAAGGAAAAAAAGTGTTTTGGTTTTTTTTTGCTTTTTTTTTTTTATATATATAAGAATAGAAAAAATCTGTCTGCTGAAGAATACAGCATATATTTCTTCAGAGATCCCAGAACAAGTCTGGAAAAACTTCTGCTGACTTGACCTGGCTTGACAGTATAGATCATTGCAATGATTTAAAAGAACGCATATCCTTAGGTGTTCCAAAACACACATATGCTGCTAAAAATAATATATTCAGACACTGTTTCAAATAAGTTCTACGAATGCAATCTATATTGCAGCATTCAGGAGACAACAGAACAGGAGCATGATGTAGCACCCCTCAACAGCTGCTCTTAAACTATTTGAAATGCAGCAAATGGAATAAAGAAGTGGAAATTAATACAATCTTAACTCATGGGTACATAGATCATGAGTTAATTCTATTAAAATGTGAATAGAATTGTGTCAAAATGAAGTATAATGCTGAACAAACTTCCTTCGTCGTTCTGGTTAAGTGAATTAAACTTTTCTTGATATATTCTCACTCGATGCTCAAGAATCCATTACAAATGTCTAAAACAAGACTGGATAACGTATGTCTTATGGCTTTTTCATATTATCATTTTAATTTTCAAAATATCTCAAGAGGTGAAAATGTACTAAAGATTAAAATACTTCTATCAAAAGAAAAAAGAAAGAAAACCCACACAATTTAATTAGCTGAGAAACCAGAGCTTTGTTAAAAGTTGTAAATATAATAAACAAGATTATCACTCAGCCACGGGAAAAAGTATCCCAGCATGCCTTTGAAGAAGGATATTTAAATTCACCAAAAGATCAATTATTCTTTGTAAGGATAACTATGAAAGTTAATAGAGAGCGTTGGCAAGCGTTGTTCTCATAATAAGCCAACAACGTACCACGGATAAAGTAATACAAAATATTAAAGCTTCAGAGACTATGGCTCTCCCAAAACACAGCTCAATCACATACAGAAAATGAGCAGAGAAAGGGCATATCTGAGACCCTGGAAAAACGCAGTCCAGAAGTTAATACTCAAACCTTTGTTATGTTTTGGCATTACTGAGTACTCAAGACCCAAGTTCAACAAAAGTATTCCTCCTCAGTTGGCTGACCTTAAGGATTTCCCCTTTCTGCACCTCATATGCTAACTCCTTCTTCCTAGATCATCTCCATCTGAATTACAGCCCGTAAGGACTTGCTGAGCCATGTACACTGGAATGAAGCAAGAGAACTTAAATTTTACAACTGGACCTAAAAGATTTATTCAAAGAATCCTATTGCCCTCTTCCAGGTCTTCCTATGAAAAGTGAAGATGGAAAAAAATATGGAAAAACACCACTCTTTATATGTTTTGAATGTCCTGAAGTTTAGTTAACACAGTTCAAGTGTGCCAGAGGTGTCTCAGATGCTTTTAGAAAGTGCCTTATGCAATGAAAAATAATGTACTTACCAACCGTGCAATGTGACCATGGTTATGAAATCAGGGAACTGTCAGTAGTCCCTGGGAACAGTTCAGTGACAAGGGTTCACAGATAGGAAACCCTCTGCAATTAGCAGAGGTTGTCCATCTTTTGATTTATTTGGAGCTTGAAGATGAACCCCTGAAGAAAACTACTGTCTGAGAAACCCACACGGGAAGGATAGCCAAGAGGCTGGACTAGATGATGGTTCTCAGGGGCCTGAAAATTGCTACAAGATACATGAATAGATATGTGAATGAACTAGGACAATGTGTTATTGTTTATGCTGTATTCACACATTTACATTCCAGCACATATTTGCAAACACTCCAACTGCATTCACTCTTAACGCTCAGTGTGGCAACCAGTGGAGTTGTTAGTGAGAGCAGCCTGGAAGAGCTGCATCTTGTGATTTGAAAAGAGTATATATTTATCCCAAGGAATCAAGAATGCCTCCTTTCAGGGCTGAACTGAATTGATTGTGTGGGAATGATTCAGCTACAAAGGTTCCCTAGAGATGAACAAAAATGCCTTCGTGTCATGGAATTACTAATAGCCTACTGGCGTATATGACAATGAATCCTGAAAGTATAGTGAGGGGTAAGTGAAAGGAGCATCTCAGAATGAAACCCCAGGCAAGTCTGGTGTAATTTGTGAAGAGTAAACTCAGTGCTGGGAAAAGCCCCTACTTGCCATACCTATTTAAAAATCCAAATTTTGCCAGGGAAAGGAAGACGTGTTAGGGCTTTGCCTTACAGAGACTAGGTGTTCGTGCCCAGAGCTGTCAAGGCACCTGCAGAGGCTGTGCATGAGTATGTGAAGATACAGCAAGGCATCATTCCAGAAAAGCAGAATTAAAATCCCACAGTGGAAGCTGAACACATTAAATCATGCACTTACTGGTTTCTAGAGGCTTTGTGTTAGCTATTCTCTACATCCTCAAAAACTACAGAGCACCAGTGAATAATCTTAACCCCATGTTAGCGAAGCTTTTATTCATTTATTTCCTCGGTCTTCAAAGCAACAGATTTCCTGGCAGGCCCTTAATTCACAGGCCTAATCCTTCTATCCATTTATGTAGATTCTTTGAGGAGATACTTCTGAATACAGAATGCTCTAATTACTCCTTTTACTGCCCTTACATCATCCTCCCATTTCGCTGTTGTTCAGCACAGCCTAGTTCACACTCCTGAGGTATCTTCCCAGAAAGGCAGACCTTTGTAAAGGTATGGGGAACTGAAGAGCAGAGGATGCAAGAACAGCAAAGGGCCTGTTTGGAACAAGGCTGTATTTAAAAGGTTATGAAAGAGCAGCAACCACCAGTACAAGAGGAAGATGGATAGAGGCAGGACTTACACCTTGCAAAATTCTGACTCAGTATTCTGCTGTTACAAGTTTATTAAGCAGTTTTGGGCAAATGCTTAACAAATACCCACGCTTGAAGTTATACTGAGATTTGCTTGTATATAAACCACTGCTGTTAAAGTTCACAAGCAACTACAGAAATAATCCAGGCACTTTATCAAGGCTTGGACAAGGTCCAAACCATCTTGCACCACCTGGATTAATAAAGCCTTTATATTGACAAATACAGCCTTCTCACTGGTATCTTCCTTCTTTAAATCAAGAATTGCACCAGTAGTAATAAAAGGTATGTCTGTGGGACCTAAAAGGTTCATGGCCAGTGCCTTCAGGTGCACATCTTCACATCCGAAAGGCGTGTCTAATTACACGTGGCTCGGTGAAAACCAGAGGCTGAGTGCACATCCATAAAATGCTGTTAGCCAAAACACAGAGCAGGGCGTGTGAGCACAGTTCTCCCTCCCAGCGTGGGGATCGTGCAACCAGCAGAAGGCAGGTGTTCTGTGTTACAGCATGGAGGTGCACACTGAGGGTGCTGGCAGCAGCCTCTGACATTTGTCCCTGTCCTTCAGAAAAAGGCACAAGCGGGTATGAAGGGAAAAATGAATAAAGTCTCTTAAGAGCACAAAAATAAATCCTGCTGGACAATTTCCACCAGACTAGTCAATGTCTGTGCAGGAAATCTGGCAGACTGCTGATCAGTCTTAGGAAGTGACCTGCTACATGGAACCATCAAGTCTCAGAACTTCAAACCTCCAGAGGGGAACCAAACAGATACCCTGGGGTTTTCAGCATAGGAAAAGGGGAAATATTGCAGTACCTATATATGTTAGAAGCAGAAAAGGCTGTTGCCACATTTCTCAACTTAAGAAGTAAAAATACTGCAGGCATCCTCTCTCTAAAAAAAATGTAAATGTCAACTGCCAGCACTATTTCACAACCACAAGTCTATCCAAGTTTCTTATTTTAGAACATTCAGAGTAACCGAAACAAAAAGTAGTTTAATTATAGCAAGTTGGTGTTCCAGGCTATTAATTATTGCAATGAAATGCAGATAAATAGATCAATGATAACACAGGCACAAGAAAAATTATTCTTTCTTCAACAATTTATTATTGTTAGACTTCAGCTCTTCTGACCTGCACAAATCTTATATTCCTACCTTTTGAGAGGACATTAAAAGAAAGTTTCTCCCTTACTTTAACTCTACACCTTACACTTGAACAGTAACACGAAACAACTGGAATCAGTTCAAACGGTAACTTCGGTAGCAAACAGAGAAAATACAGCTTCTTATTACATTGAGCTACCCCTGTTCAATTTTAATAAATACTTTAATTAGGAACAAAAGTACCTCAGCTACTGTATAGGCTATTACACTCTTCCTGTTTTGCACAGTTTTATAGTATTTGGAAATCAATATGACTCAAGGAGCATACAAAGTACTGAAAATAGAAACACCCAATGGCTCAGCAGGATGCAGCATCCTTGAACTTTCAAATGAGATTTTGTAAGAAAGAATAATTCCTGTAAAATATAGCACTTTCATCCAAACTACAATTTTTGTAGACTTTCCAAAGGAGTTTTCATAATTAACATTATGAAACGGCATTAGGGAAAGCAGTATTCTATTTGGTCTGCACAAGGGACACAACTGTAGAAAAAAATGATACATAATGGTGTCTACTGATCTTCATCTCTCACAAAGATTACTGCCCTTCTGTCATAAGTCACACAAGCCACACTGATAAAAATGCAAAATTCCTCATCAAAATGTAATTAATTGAAGAAATGTTGATTTTTTTCTCACTCTTGTTTTTTCAGCCAATCTGGGGAAATCTTTCTGCTCCCAGAGTCCTTCTCTTTTGCTTGCATGATACCATCTTCTTAGGATATAAGTAAAGTTGCCTATTTACAGCCATCCCAACTGTCCTGTCTACATTTCTGTATTGCTGTAATCCTCAGGAGACTCAGTCACTTCATTCCTGCATGATAGTCATAGTCTAAAATTCACCTTTATGAAAAAGCTTCCATGCAAAATGATTTGATTCATTGTTTATTACTCCATTACCGCAATGCACAGCACCACATGGCTCAGACAAAGATGAAAATCCCAGCACATGGGTTTACTCAGTGAAGGCTTGGGAGTTGCTGAGTGGGCAAGGATGAGTAAAGAATTGTACAGAAGGGGACATGCAGGCTGGTTGAGGCAAGAACAGCATTTTATTTATGAAATACTGCCCCTCCTGTTTTATCCCATGAACTTGGACGCTTTCCTAGGCAGCATGATTGCAGCCAATGGCTGTTGCCATCAGCCATGCACCTCTCCAACTGCTCAGGAGAATCACAAAGGGGATTCCAGAGCTGAACAGAAACAGGTATTTCCACACTTAGGAAGAGTACACTTTTAATAGGAGTTCTTGGCTCTCTTCTATTTTCATTTTGCCTTTTACAGTACTTATGGCCCTTCTCATAAAACATCCTTAGAAAGGCAGTCATTGTCGAGGAAAAAGTTAAATGGTAACAGACACCAATCATTCGCAGCATTTATTCCACACAGGCGAACTTCTTAGGATTTACAACCCCTTGTATCTTTCTCTTCAGAACCAAAGAGGTATCTTTTTCTGGAACAAGTAGCAATAGTACTTTTTCTATGCAGTCTGCCTCAGCTTCTTATAACATTACACAATAAAGTTAAATTATAGTTTTGCCTTCTAGCCTCAGTTCAGACTTAACTAAAACGAAGTATCTCATGAGAATCATTGGACCTACAAGACAATGAACAGAGTGAAAGCCAATTTAAGTGTTAGAAATTAGGAGAAAAAGTGATCTTGATTTGTATGGATATTAAAGAACAGCTTTACTTCTGAACATAAGAGCTTCATAAAGGTAAGGTAAATTTATGTTTCTCAACAATCCAGCTTTTAATATCTTTAATATCATTGAAATATACAAAATGCTAAGAATTAAGAATACAAAGGAATGCTAAGAATAAAAAATAAAACCATCAGAGGACATCATATATATTTTTTAAAATCTAAAATAATTCAGAAACTGGGTTGTACTTGTAGTCCACTTTCCCCTCAGCAAGACAGTAAGGCACAGATCTTGCAATACTATTATCACCACGGCAGATCTAAAACACTGATTTTACATTTATGCTTAAACACTCCCTAAGCATTACAATATCCATTAAAGACATATGCACTAACATGTCTTAATGCTTCATTTGTAAGAGGAATTCTTGTAGTACTGTTGTTCACAAACCTCACTTCTGTAAAACTGCCAGCCTCACGCACTGCTTGTTTTCCTAAGACCAAAAATAACTTCTTTTGTCTATTCTTCAAGGAAACAGCTTCAATCACATTTCAGTAAATAGTTTGACTTCTTTAATTTGTCTCCTTTTCCAGTATATTTAAAGTGGACTTTACATACACATCTATTTATTAAAAATGAAAAAAAATACCCATACAAACAAAATGTCACCTGTATTGTTCCTTCATTCAGAAATTTCAGGGGAGAAAACTGAGTCTCTAGGGTTGGTGAGTCAATAGTCACACACAAATAGAAACTGTATAGAGATGAAACTCAAAGACAACTTTTTTGGAAATACAGAAAACAATTAGTCTACTTTCAGAAGATCATCTTGTAAACTCCTAGAATGTGCAAGGACTCAACAGAGGCAGTTTCTGTTGCAACAATACTATTGTATATTAACAACAGGTTTTAACACCCCACCACTTCTAACAGAACAGCTAGGAAACTACTTTTATCAAAGTATGGATCTGTTTAATATTGTCATTTGTTTAGACTAACAATTTGGCTGACCCTAAATTGCTTTGAAATACATGCATTTTGCATCCATGTCTCTATTGCTTTCAGGTATAGAAGTAATATTACTATACTACGTACCAACAAGAGTATCAAAAAAAGATAAACAAACAAGAAATCAATCAATCAACCAACCAACCAAAAAAAAACAAACAGAAAGCATATGTCATTATTCTCATTACTCCACTAAGGTGATCTGTGGATTAACTTTTGTCCATGTAAGAAAATGTGAACATAAATCTCCATGCAATTTTGAGGCAGATGCAACATTTCGTATTTTCTGATCCTGGTTGCTCCAATACAACAGCATATACAAATTCAATCATTTTTAAATATCTGAGTAGTCCCTTGGAAGGCAACAGAAGTATCATAAATGCAGTTAAGCACATGTAAATGGTCTGCTGGACTAGAGTTCCCACACAGTAACGTATACGATAAAAACAATGAAATCTTACTGAAGAGTTCAAAATTTTCATGGCAAAAGCTTAACATTTCTTTAAGACAGATCAGGAAAACAACTAAAATATTTGAGAAGTTGCATGGCAATCAAAGGAGAAAAACAGATCTTTCATAATGTTGAGTGAGTAAGTAATTTTCTTCAAGAAGTAGAGAAACTAAAAGTTGAGAAGATAATGACCTGATAAGTATGGTTCTTAATGGATTGTACGCCTGTGTGCACACACTCATGTGGTCCAGGTAAGGCTGAGGCATTTATGACTTCTCTTTCTTATATCGACTCTTTCTATCAGATACTATGTGAGCTCATTCTGCAGCTTTTCATTTGGCCAAGGACTTACAGGGAGCAGTACGCCCTACACTCAAAATAAGCAGGAAAGAAATCACGTTTGATACCTCTACTCTTTTTTCCAAACTTAGAGGAAACATTGCTAGGGGATGAGAAGACAAACACTGACTACACAGATGATGTAAGTTTTGCTACTTTAGAGAAAAAGACTCATCAGGACAAGAGCAGAAACCCAGCTATTAAATTGCTGGAACACTTTGTAAGCCACAGCACTGGTTACCGGTAAGACCTCATTAGAACTGCTACATGCAAATCTGGTTATCCGTTTGCAAGAAATATGATTCAAGTTGGCACAAGAACAGGAAAAGGATGCTAGGAATTTCAGGGAATGAAAAGCTTATTTATATTAGCAACAAAACCAGCTTGGCTTACAAAAGGATTACAATAAAATGACAATTAGGGAATGAGATTGCTCTGTAAATGTCAGAGGAAGTGTCATAAAAAACTCTTAGGATGAAAGATAACTCTTCCACAGAAATTAAAAAAAAAAATAAAAAGAGGGTAGACTTTGAAAAGATACTAAATATTAGACGGTTCCTTGTCCTCAGAGTATAGATTCTGCTGCTGTGCAGCAGCAGCAGAGGTACATGGCCTAACTATAGTAAAGATACATATAGCTCTATCACACAGCTAGGAGGTATCTTTCAGCTTCATTCTTCACCTATTCATTTTTACCCTAGATGACACTTTGTCTTCCATATGCCAAAGTACATCACATAATTAGGATAAACATTCAAATATGTAGCCATAAAAGTTGCATAGTTAAATACACTGAAGTACCATGGCCTTAGTTTCTAGAGTTTATTATTCTGCTATGAAAATAACTAAATGCAATGCTACTATGAAAAGAGAATAATTTATTTCAGTATATGATTTAGCAACTCTTGAATCTGATTACTAAACCAGAATAACAGTAAGAAAAATAAGAGGTATTGAATAACTTGGGGCAGGGGGATGAAATCTGACTTTGGTAATGAATTTTAAAAAGCGTGTGGCTTGTTTTTTAAACATAGAAAATAGGAAAATATTAGAGGTCTTTAATAAGCAATCCCCAAAATATATATTAAAAGTTTCCAGATTATTCCCTTTCAGGCTAGGTTCTGGAACATACACCCATTAGCAATGAGAAGTGTTACTCCAACTTCTAAACTATTTTAGAACTAATGAATCAGCAGGAGTAATACATATGGTGTTGATATGCCAGCCAACTCTTCTCCTCTGGGAATGGCACAGTTCACACAAAAAGCTGAACAACTCCTTAAATATCCACTGTTGAGTAAAACTTTGAGAACTGAAAAATAAGGTATTGTTCAAAATGGCAAGGCTTCACAAAATGAAACCACAAGCATAGCAGCTGTCATAATAGAAAGCCATATGAAATCTCTTTCCTATCGGTTTCTGTGAAGAAATACGAACTTTCAAGGCCAGGATTTAGATAATAACCTTGTGGACTCTCTTAGGCATTCCTGTTTCTCCAATTCCTGCGTATGTTTCCCTGCTCTGTAACAAAGGTATTACTCTTTTTCTCACACTTGTGAGCACAGTAGCTGGTAACACAAATAATTTCCATAAAGCAGGAGATTGAGTTGTTACCTGAACCATTCCATTCTTGGGACCATCTTACATGTTCTGAATTCGTAATATTCAGCAACTCTCTAAAAAAGAAGTTATTTCAACTTGCTTTTTAAAGAGGTGAAAAATGTTTGCAACACAATTACTAGTAACTGACTGAAATGCACGCAGCTTTTCTACTTTGCATATTTTTATTATTGGTATTTAACCTACGTGCTGCCATTGGAAGTGATGCAAGGGACTGTGACAGCAACTGCTGTATATGAGAGCAAATATTCCAGCTTGCCAGCAGAAGCCAACTCACCAGGCAATGACAGCACTCGGCTGGCTGACCTCCGTGAGGTACACAGCAAGGTCATTCATGGCAAATTCACTGCCTGCAGCAACCAGCTGTCCCAGGCAGCAGCACCAGGCGAGACAGCCCCTCCCCAGGCACCAGGCTGTGCATTACCAGTTCGGTACAAGAGCACGGTGCTTTCAGAAGTGGTAATAGAAGCTCTTGTGACAGTGGAATAGCAGGGTAAGATCTGACAACAAATGCGAGTTGGAAGAGAGGAGGTAAGGACAGTGCTGTTCTTCAGGCAAATGACTGTGGCAACAAATAGGTAGAATTGAAAGAACCATGGAAAACAGAAGAAAAAACAAATGGAGAAAGACACTGCTTACCCAAAAAGTGAAATTCCAGTCTGCTTCAGAATTAAGCTATCCTGCTGAACAAGATGGATCCATAAATATTCTCCATTAATTGTACTTAAGTAAAGATAGATAGCATTTCTCTTTGTAGGGGAAGCGGTTAACTCCATCCTGATGTGACGTCCAAAGCAATGTGTCACAAGCAAAGGATTAAAGCCACAAAGATCTGATTTTTAACAAAGATATTGCTTTCAGAGAGACAGACTAGTGACACTCCATTTTGCAAATTAAAAATGCAGAATAGTAGCATGTGGAAGAGTCTGTTCATCATTGTTTTAACTATGTTCCATATGGTTTCTCAGGCTAGAGTTTATTCACAGCCTTTAATGAAAGAGTAACAAGACTGAAGAGAAGAACACCTCTTATTAACCTTCAAAAAAATGAAAATGCACCTTTCGGGGAATATGAAAATTCAGATCTTAGCAGCTGTTACTAATGATAAATTATGAGTTATAGACCAGCATAGCTAGAGATTTTCTGGAAAAGAAGCTGCATGCAATCTGGAATTTCAGAACTCATCTGAAACTCAAAGTGTGCCAGTGGCATGTGTCAGTTTGTTTGTTTGCTTTATATTTTAATTAATTAATTTACTTATTTTAAATCTGTTTTGCATGTGGGCAAAAGGGGGGGGGGGCGGAATTTCCTGTAACTGAGTTTATTTTTGCAGTAAATAACATGTTGATTCTTAACACTACTTTACTCTCATAAGAATAACAATGCCATTGTTTCCTTATCCTCCCCTAAACACTAGTCTCTAAAGTGATTATAGCTAGATAACAAGCTTTAAAGGATAGGAAATTCAAAGAGTTTGTAGGAGGGAAACAAAAATAAGGCTCTTTGGGTGTTCAGTAAAATGCCTGCATTCAGAGACCTTTTCAATGTAAAAAATGAGCAATTTTACATCCTCACACAATCCTATGCTCATGGCCACTGAGAAGGAAACAACATAAATATTAGAAGGTGTACCATCTTATTGTGAGTTTAATCAAAACTCCAAACACAATAACATTTCATTTTTATCCAGACTAAGTTAACCGCTATTTACTGTTGTGCATTATTCATCCAGACTAGGTTCTAGAGTGAGCTTTTTCATCAGAAACTCTGACGAGGACCCAGAGAGAATAATACTTACACTAACATGTCTCAGCCAATTAATTGGTACAAATGCAAGTGGCTAAAAATGACCTGTGCCTTATAGCCTCTGTTTCATGAATATCAGCCATCCATGAAAAAGCATCTTGGAAAGTTAATACAATGATGACCACAAGTAAAGTCAACTGTATATGGCTTCTACTGGGGCTAACAAATCTGTATCATTGCTTTTACTTTAGAGTTATATTATGTTTGAAGTGCAATCTAGACCAGATACTTACTACTCCCCGCTTTTTCCCTCTCTCATGCAGTATAAATATAGCACACAAACATTTTATTACTTTTATTTTTCCAAGGTTCCTGCCATTTACTCACAGTAGACAAAATCTGCACAAGATGCAGAAAATACTAGATGTTCTGGAAAATGTTGAGTTGTCTCTGCTTATTAATTTTAATGACAATTTCTTATAAGTATGATAGATTTACATGTAGATGTATTCATTCCTTTTCATATGTTTCTTGGGGAAATATGATCTGAAACAGAATCCAAGGAGTAGATTCAAATGCTCTTAGGAAAAAAGAAAAAAACAAACAAACAACAACAAACAAACAAACAACAACAACAACAACAAAAAACAGGCAAAACTGTATTCTCCTTCATAAAGTCTGACCCCAAGACTAAAGAGCCATCCTTGCTCCCAATAAGATGAACAAAGAATTCTCTGATCTTCCTAAGCTGGGTTTTGTTCTTTTCAGAGACTTTCCAATTGAAAGATTTGCATTAAGGCATTCCTCCCTGAAAGTTTTTTTATTTTCTCCTTGGGAAAAAAAAACAAGTCTTAGAATTTTTTTCTCTATAGAAGAGTGACCTCTGCAGTCTGTCTCTTGGAGAGTCGTTTATGCTGCTCTTTAATCTCCTCTTTTTTAGTGTCAGAGATTTGGGGAGGTGCTGAACGTACTGCAGACCACAAGTTGAATCAACAGTGGGATGATGCTGCCCTCTCTAGTGCATTATCAGGAGTATTGTACACAAGACATGGAGGATTTTTGGTTTGGGACTTTTTCTGGTAGAACTGGGGCATCAGTTGTGTCCACGTTCAGTTACTTTACTTCAAATGCAAGTAAACTGAAAATAGTTCAGGCAAAAGCAGCATCATGAAGTAACATTCAGAGAATGTGATTTACGAAAAAAATTAAAAAAATAATTTGTTTAAAACAAAAGAGATGATGAAGGGCATATACTTCAAATCTTGGTATATTCAGAATACTGTTATAAGAGATCTGTACTCCACAGCCACTTCACATGGTAGAAGCTAGTAAATAGGCCAATTTGCAGTAAGGGAGATTTTGTATCAATATCTATATAGATGGAAAGATTTCCTTTCCAGCTGTACAGATAATTTGCCCCAGTAGAAAGTATGTAAGAATCTCTGCCAGTGGGAAATTGTAAAGAACGGTTAAGACATACCTCCTCCAGGGGAAGGTTTAACCACAATACATCTTTGCATCAGTTTGCTTTTGTTTTCCAGCCTGTCACTTACACGGTAAGATCGAAAGGACAAACACAGGTAATGAGACCAGAGACTACTTCTTACTTGTCACCTTCTCTTATTTCCATTGAAAGCACTGTGAGAATGAAGGGTACCACAGCCAGCTTCCAGTGTGACTGGGACAGTCAGCACAGGTATTTTTACATCCAGCCCAAAGTCTCTACCTTGCTGCCTGTAGGATCTCTGTAGCACTTCAGGCCAACCCACTACACGTTGCACCCAAAATGCCTGCAGGCACCTATACCTGTATCTAGAGAAACAATAATCAGAAAACAATCTGCAGTAATGCAGAATAAATGCAAATACAGCAATACTGAGCAGGATCCTGTTTTTCATGTCCCTATGCTTTTTCATCTAAGCAGGCAATACAGGAAGCCTTCACAGAGAGGGTGAAGATGGACCTCTGGTACAGCTTGTACTCCCTGCTCAAAGAAAGCTTCTCCCTTCCACCTGTTGGAAATGGATTAATTGGAGTGTTCAACAAGTTTGATCGTTCCTGTTTCAAATGAAGGTTTAGATCTGCCATCAAGGAGCAGCAAACAAGAGTGCACTGAAAAAATTATGGATTTTGTTACTAAATTAGAAATTATTTATTAGTACGGCCTATGAAGAATTAAGTCATGAGAAATTTCTTCCTTGTCCCCATATTAATATATATTTTCATATAGACCACAATTTCAGGATAAATTTGATTAAACAAATGACCACTATCTAAAAGAAAAAATACAGAACTCCCATCATGGCTATGTAGTAAAATCAAAAAACCTAAACACTACATTCCTTTTATAATCCAACAAAATGAAGTAAAAAGCACTAGAAACGTCCTCTTCACAAACTGTTTTTCAACACTAAGGTCAATTCAAAACCTAATAACCACTAAGCTATGCAGCCCATTTTGCAAATACAGAAAGGTGTAATGTATGAGATGATCACAAAATAAATGTTAACTAGGCATTTGTTCCAGATCATGTTTACCATACATGGTACAAAAGCCACAAAAGTTAGTATAGAATAAAGAAAAAAATCCTAAAGGCGTTTCTGCTTGTAACTGAGTAGAAGTAGAAAAGCTGCCTTGCACTTTCTGTATCTTTCACATATACAACATCTTGTCCTAAACAAAGGAGTCTCTGCTCCTGTAGAGAACTTAATTTTGAAAGAACAGGTTACAAAGGAATAGTGAATAAAGTCTAAACTTAATGTTTTGTAAATCTACTGGGGACAAAGGTATTGCAAGCACAATGGACTGCATCAATTAGAACGCGAGACCAAAAAATATGGCTTGGATTTCTATAAAATCACCACATAAACTGTACTGTGCCTGAGCTGCCTCTTCATTTACTCAGTTTCTATTTTACCCTCTCCTGTAATATTCTGCTACCCATGGATGTCCCGTTATATTTTGCTTATATCTTCCTCTCCCCTATAAGGTATCCTTCAATGTCTCACTATCTACTTGTTGTCATTGGGAGATTTTTAGTCTAAATTATGATCCAATTTACCCATCGTTTTCCAAGTCATTTAAATACCCACTGCCTCTACACATCAGGGCTGTATGGTCACACCAATAAGACCACTGCAGTCAGGCATCACAAGTTTAATTAGATATATAAGAAAGACAATTTTTTGATCAGACAGTATAAACATACTGAATTTGGTCAGTCAACCTATATTCTGGGTATCTTTATAAGTAAAATATAGTTGCAAAATTATGATAAGTAACATCATACAATTTAAGTCTAAGTACTAGTCTCAAATCCAAAGTAAAAAAGGCAGGGCAGCTGAAAATGCCAATGTACAGATTATAAAAGTATCACTAATTCTGTTCTATTCTATACACTATCTATAATTTATTTGGGTTTTCAATTCTGTAGGGAGAGACTTTCACTATTATTTAAATTTAGTCTTTTTCTAAAACAATGTAACAAATGGTGCAGTCAAAACAAAAACCATGAAAAAGAAGAGTAAAGAGGACAAGAATGAAGATTAAATTATCTTAAAATGTGTAGAGAGAGCATTTTAGAGGAAGATCTTGCTTCAGCAATAAATTTTTTGTTATTTATTGTTCCATAAAAGTCATAAAACTGAATGATGCAATAGTTATGAAATAAACAAATGAAAGGCAACTATATTTATAGGTATGTATCTATTCAGAAGTGTTTTAATAATCAGGCAATATTTTATCACTATCAACTTCAAATCTATTCTAGACTTGTATTTAAAATGCATACTCCACAACTACCACATTAAAATCACACATCTCACAAATCACAAAGCAAACTAAAACCTCCTCTCTACTAAGTCAACTTATAAAACCTAAGACTATGCAGTGATTACCATTCTTTCTGTGTGTGCAAAAAAGAATAAAAAGTAAAAGATGTCCCAATTAGATTTTTTTTTAAATCCTGACATTCTAAAATAAAGGAAAAACAAAACGTGATTAAAACTAGGAGCCTTGTGCTTTTTTAAAAAGAAAAAAACCCCAAACAAACAACAACAACAACAAAAAAAAACCACAACAAACAAAAACATGTTTGAAGTGGTAAAAACAGGATGTAAACATTTCTGAATCTTTTTGTGAAGCTGTTTAGAAGTGCCATAATTTAGTCACTAGCAACAAAGCATGAAATCTCAGCAGAACATGATGCATTGTCCCCAACAAGTAACAGCTACTCCCTCCAAATGTTGTTTTTGGTCAAATTACCATAAACCTTAGACAAGTGTCCAGTAAGTTCTTCCAAGAAAGCTTTTTCCTTGTGATGTAAACAAGGTTCAAATGAGTAACAGTTAAGAGCCAGGATGCTTGCTGGGGTTTGCACTGAGAACAGAGAATGGTGATGTCATTTTTCATACTTCTCTACCTTTCATCTCAGGGTTTGGTGGTTCTAGAAATGTACTTATTGTCTATAAATTATGTTCATTATTAGCTTGAAGATTTTATGAGTAATTTTTGAGAAAGGTGCAAACAAAAAGGAATGTATTAAAAAGGACAGTTTCCATAAAGACAGAGCTGTACTTAAAATTCTGAATTTATATTTTTTGAGAGAAGGAGAGAGAGAAAAGGTAGTTTGATTTTCAAAAGTTCTGAATAACCAATCAGGGAAAACTATATGAATAAAACTCTGACAGTAATGCATTCAGATATTCACTAACACGGAAATGGTCAGAGTGACATATATATATATACACAACACCGTAAACTCAAGAGGAATGGACCAGTTTGTAACACATCTTCTAACTAAGATTTAAGGTCTTACATACAACTTAAAAAAAACTTCCAAGGTATTAGTAGTTTGATAAAAATTACTTTAGATCTACTAACCTTTGAAATAAAGAAATCCATTTCCTGTAAGACTATATATCATATATTTAAGCTATCTATACTGCACATTTCCATACACTCTGCATTGCCTCATCCAGTCCCAGCTGTCACAAGAATATACATATGATTTTATTTTTATTTAATTTTTTAAGGAGAGTTTTTGCAACACTATCAAAAAGAACAACAGTACTTGGGCTAAAATTTTCCATGGAGGTGTTTGGCTCAGACTTTGCTCTTAAATTTACTTAAATATTTTTGGCAAAAATGGTATAGCTTTTTCCAAGAATTCTCAAGGAACATCCCAATTTCTTTGTCACAACACTGTTATTTCTCTTCCTGATGCCTTTTGACTCACTCACTACATAGCTTCTACAACAAAAGAGAGAAACAGTATGAAAAACCAGCACATTGTCCTGTCAAAGAATGTAGGATGATGATAGTTATAAGCAGACACATTCGCCAACTTCTGTGCTTGAATCTGTAGCCTTAAGCTTAAACATGCTATATGAGTAATTAATTCAGGATCATTTATTAAGCATGCACCAATTCTACAGACTGCTCCCTCATCAATTGACGACTAGATATTCATTGAAATGACAGCTGAATCTTCCTTCTTCCAATAGCAGCACTTCAAATGAGTGCACTGGCTCCCAAGTTGAGCATCTACAGTGAAAAAATTGCAGAACTCCAGTCAATGCTACCTAGAGCAGTTTCTCATACATGTGCATCTTGAATGTGGTATTTTACTTCCTCCTTTGTCTTGCTGACATTTACAGAAGATCAAATTAGCATGGTGAAAAACTAGCTTGAGTTTCGCAAGTGATTTTGCCCCAGCATAATTTCTGGTATCCTACTGGTTTGCAACTAACAATGAATCTGGATTATAAGACTTTCACTTCTGTATTTTTATTGGGGGTGAATGGAAGGGAATAATGAAATCTGATGCTGAAAACCAAAAAGTCTGTTTTTCTGAACTGAAAAACTGATGGTAGCAGGGAAGCATTCACATCACCAGTCAGGTTACTGAAACATTTGCTAATATGCTATAATAAATATACATAATGCTGTGACAAATTTCACAGAAGAGACCACAAAATACAGGACAAATTGGTTTAAATTCATTAATTTAAAATTATAAGTTTCTTTCACCTTTAGGCCAGTCACATCCTCTGTTGATAACCAATCTACTCATTCTTGAACCTAGACTCTGTTTTGACTGTAAAGCTACATATCCAGAGATAATATTCAACAATAAAAATCTGCTGGTGCTCTCCGAAAGATAATTTATCAATATTTTTGTACTCAGAAAGAAAAACAAAGGAAACAAAAATAATCAGTAGCCATAAAAAAATTGTTTCTCTTCTTTCAATGTCAACATACAGGCAATGCATAAAGATATGTCTTATTCATGAATAACATAGAGAAAACTTCTAAAATTTTGCAGTAGTTTTTAAAGTCTTGAAGTTTTAGAGAAAATCTTTCAGGTGGTTTTTTTTTTTTTAAGAAATATTTCAAAAAAAGACAACACCAAGGAAAAAGAAGACTGGAACAGTACTTCTAGCTTCAGCAAATCATGGGTAAGGCAAGATAGGCTTCTAATTGCTGCGTGAAAAAACATACCTCATCAGTGTAATTTGACTCAGGGTAACTCAGGCCTCAAGTAACTAACACATGAACTTTCAAATTAGTGAAATAAAATAAAACCTTAAAAAGTAGGTACTTCCCTGCAATCAAACTAGGAGCTCTTTTCAACTATACCAAGAAATGAACTCAATTAAAATAAGTAGTTGCATCTGATTCCGTGACAGAAAGATGAAATTACATCACTGCTAGCAGCAGCAACCGAATGGCAGACAGTAATCATGACACGAACTTTACAGTACATTGCAGGGTCAGCAAGTAACACATAACTAGACTGATTTCAATAATTTAGTGAGCAACTTGGAAGCTAGTCTTTTTTTTCTGTCTACATTTACAGGGAGGATGTTTATATAGGAATTTTTAACAGTGTCTACAAGTACCAAGTGTTTAAATATCTAAAGTACTAATGAATACTTGAGCCATATGCTCAGCCCAGAATGCATACATGAAGTATACCTATAATACTTATCTAAAAATTACTACATTGCTGCCAGACTGATTCTTATTAACTCTTTTGTACAAGTGGAGACTTCTTTTATCTGCATATTAGACTTACAGTTAATTACACTTTGATTAATTCAAAACCATACAAACCCCCAATTATAACCTATTTGTAAGTCTCCTAACTTTAAATACTATATTTCAGCAATTTCACTGAAATATACTTCTCTCTACCAGATATTCATGTGACGAACATACTAAATATCAACTACAAGGATGATTGGAAATAAAACCAAGGACAATACTGATCCCAGGACCTGCCAAATAAGGAATGAAAAATTAAGTACATGCTATAGAGATTTTTTTAGTGGATTTTATGAACATAGTCATGATGGTCAATATTTTCAATGTTATGCTCTACTACCTGTCTAGGATTATACAGAAACATTAGTCAAACTTCCCTAACTATATGAAGAATGATAGCACTTAGTTTTTCTGACTACTCCTTCATCTCACAGAAAATCTCAGTTGGCCTCCTGAGTAACAGTAGCATAAATTTCTCACAACAGTAACTCTAGGAACTTAGTTGTATTCTATAATCCGAAGATTTCAGGGGAATTAAAATACCTCTCACATTTCTCAATGTCCAAACTAACCCCCTGAATTCTGCAAGCTACTCATTGAGTTGTGTTCTTCCAAAGCATGTGAGGTTTGAGTAGAAGTAACTCTTCATGCAGTTCTGCCACATCCATTTCCCTCCTACTCATGGGATAGCCTTATCCTCTAGGCACTCACCTCTTTTACTCATTCTCCTGAGTTTCATTTTATGATTTAGGTGTAACTTACCATGATTCAAGATGCTACAGTATTAAAAAGGGATATACAGTCACTTTTGTCTTTCATTGCAAACAGTGGTAGCTACCAAATGGGATGAACTAAGCTCTTGTTGGTCAAGCATATCTAAATAACAATAATAAAAAATAATTGTCTTCAAGCACATCACAACAAAAAAAAGAAAGAAATCTTTTAAAAATAATGTAAAAGATCCTTGGACGATTAGGCCTAATGCAATTACTAGCTTTTTGGGTGGAAAAAAAAAATAGAGACAAAACCCAAGACAGATATCAAGTTTCACAGCTTAAAAAACCATCACAGACTCAAAATAAAGAAGAAAAAAAAAGAACCCCATATTTACAACATTGTGTATCAACTTCCAGTGCTTCTGAAATATAAAAAAAAAAGGCTCTCTATGCCTATAGAAGACAGAGACAATTCACTGATAATACAGCTTCAAGAAATGCCTTTTTATCTCATGTTTCTGACAACACAGGGGCAATTTATGTAATGCAGGACCACATTACTACTTAAATATGTGTAACAGCCCGAAACCTAGATATACAAGGCTTAGATACAGCACTTCCAGAGGCTTATTAAGGTGCAGCATATGCAAAAGTTTATAAAAGTAAATATTTTCAGCCTAAGTCATATTATAGTTCTGCATTTTTTCTATTTAATGAAATTTCAGGTTGAGTAGATTTCCAAATTAATCTATTAACATTCAATTCCAGTGGCTAAAACAAACTTGTCTGAAGATATGGTTGGCCAGGCTCACTCCCTGCTACATTTGGGAATATTTTCACAAAAGCAGTATTACTAGCAGAGGTTAAATTGAGCTTGAATGCCCCAGAAGTTTGTCTGGCATCACTTTAATGCCTTCCCCATTGTGCTCTGGGTCCCGTCTCCCATACGAAAATGTGAAAGATCTCTTCTTTTATCTTCTTTCTCTTTGGACTGCATTACATAATTACTAATGCAGCACTGAAGCATCACAGCCAGACTCAACTGAGTAGAATTCTAAATACAGGGGTGCAGAGATACGCAGCACCTTAAAGACCCTCTGATACCATGAAGAAACAGCATATTTGCTTGAGGGAGGGGAGGAACATACATAGATCATACTTATATACATAGCTTGGAGTGATACATACATATTTTTTTAGTGTTTCTCTCTCAGAACTGTCTATTTTTTAAACACTCTCCACTATGCCACCCAAGTTCCACAAAGACCTTAGGGCTCACACCACATAGCATTTGCACCCCTCTGATGTTATCAAGGTGAAAACACATCTTTTTAAATAGCTTCAGTTACTAAAAAATATAAAACCATGCATTACCTTTTTGCAATACAGAGAATTCAAAAATATTAATGAGGTTTATGTGTAAGTTTATCAGTAGTTTATCTGTTTCTTCTCTTTGATCATTACCTGCTACTAATATTATCACGTTAAATCACAGAACTCTTCTTCCACAAAAAAAAAAAAAAAACAAAACAAAAAAAAAAAAAAACCAAACAAACAAACAAAAAAAAAAAAACAAACAAAAAAACACCCACAACTATGGAAATACATAAACTATTAATTACGTCAAGTGAAGAAATTACAATAAAGTTGATCAGAGCCAGCCAGAATGTAATTAGAAGTGTTATTTCCAGCATTAAAAAATAAGAGTGAGGAATCAAGAGAAAGGACAAATCACACACTTTGTTTTCTTTGGATAGGATCAACACAGTATATGGAAGGAAGAGGTATTTTCATGCCCCTACGAAGCCCTAGTCCTTTTCCCCTTACATAATATTCAGTCCTAACAAAATCTGAGTCTTCTTACTTAGTACAACTTCTATCCCACCAATTTCTGTTGAATAATCACCAAAATGTCTGTTTCATAGATGCATCTACATTCTCCAAAGCAAAGAAAGTGTTCTTCACCACTGCTTAGCACCACATGTTGTCGACAGTGTCAGTGTCACTAAAGACTAAGATGGAAACAATCACTCACAGCCATCTACTCAGCAACCTTTCACTCCATCCTTTACCCATGATAGAGCAAAAACATATTATACCACATACACCTGACCTCCACCTTGAATTATTCAAATCATTGTGGTGAAAAACAAATGTAAGCACATTAACAAAAATCCAGCTCACAGATAATTGAGCCTAGAAAGCCTAAATGACAGGGAAGTCGCCACCCATTGCTCTGGTATAGGTTCTGCTGTGTTCTGAGAACAACCCCAAGCATCTCCCAGTACCCAGCACCTCCTACGGCACCATCACCAGCTGCTGGAGGGGTCATCTCCCTCCCCGCTGCTCACTGCTCTGCCACCACAACAGCTACACTCCTCTGCACCAGCTAAACTGCCAAACAATAAAAAGCACTGAAATGAAGACTTTCTCGTGACTTTGACAAAAGACGACAGACAGCAACTGCTCCTGGAAGAAGAACAAAGGAACTTAACCACATTCAGAATGGGAGCCTCAACCCTTCAATTTAGCTTTCCCCTCAAGTGTCTCACACTTTCAACTATGAACTAATCAAACTAAAAAGGCAGAGGGAGAGAGACTGTCATTTCTATTTTTAAATACAAAGGAGACAGCCAGGTACTATCAAGATGAAGGCTAGCAAGATTGACACAAGTAGGATTTATGTCTAACAAGTATGTTGGTTAAGGAAGGCACACGCCACTACAGGCCTTTTCTAGCAGGTTTGCAGACTATGTTTCTGTGAAAGGCAAACAGGCTTGAATGATGTATTTCATTAGCATGTTCTGTAATCCCGTGGCTGGCCTGTTAGAGGAATATAACTGGAATTTTTTGTAATATATTTGAAATTCTTTTTCATCATAAAGAGGAAAACTGAGTATCTCACACAAACTTTTATAAAATTATCTGGGTCTTTCTCACAGCATGCAGCAAGCATCAAGCAGAACTCAATATAGTTCTCTATACATTAATTTTTAGAATCCAAAGATGAAGTACCACCAGGGTTCCCAATTACTTGTCTAATATATTTTTGAAAAGTAGGCCTAGACAGTTTTATAAATAAAGGCCTTGACAAGCTTATAAATAATTGTATTTTACATTCAGAGAAGCCCATAAGAAATTCAGAGACTGCTAAGAGTCATTAATAGTTCCTTTGACACTGAAGAACCTCATCTTCACTTAGCATTTTCATCAAGTCATGTTGTGTTTTATGGTCAGATTCTCATCCAAACAAGAAAGGATGGATTTAGGATGAAAAGCATGGTCACATCCAGAAACAGATAGTCCAGGCTAACCCCCCAGATTGTGTACACAACTAAAATTTTACATCACTGAAATGTCTCAAAAATAGGTCCTTCATTAAGTCCTACAATACCAAACTCTATGGACACTTGTAATTAAAGACAGAAAAAGACAAACTGAATGCAAAACAGCAAAGGCTTTACTAACATAAATTGAGGCTACAATGTGGATGGAAACTGTTGAACTATAATGATATTAAGAGTGGAGTTCCTTACAAACCATTCTGAGAACTGACCTTATAGCAAAAACATAACAAAAAAAAATTGGATGGCAATAATGACACTTGATGCTAGGGGAAAAAAAAAAAAAAAAAAAAAAAAGAAAGAAAAAAAAATTGGAACTACTATCAATACAGAGGAAGATCAGAACATCACACTGCAAGAACTGAATAGCCTTCAAGAACCAAAGTGATAGTAATGACAAAATGCAATAGCACAAAGTCAAGGTCAAGCACTCCAAGAACAGGAAGAATTTCTACTGTAAGCTGGAGGATCATCAGCTGGAAATAACAAAGGAGGAGAACAACTTGGATGTATTAATCAATCAGGATGAATACAAACTGTCAGAGAGATACAGCTGTGAAAAAGGCAACTGCAATCTGGCTGTATCAAGGGAGGATTTTTCCGTAGAGATGGCAATGTATTAAAGCCTTTTTACAAGGAACTGGTAAGATCTCATCTGGAACTCTGTGAATGTTTCTGATCATCTGTCTTAAAAAAAAATATTATTTAAACTGAAGCATATGTAGAGAAAAGCTACAAGAATAACCAGGGAAGCAAGGATAGAATAGTGCAAAGAGCATACTAACAGATCCTGGTTTAACTAGCCTAGTAAAATGAAGGCTGAGAAAGAATGAGAGTGCCCTCTATAAACAAATGAGGGATGTAAGAAAAGGCAAGGAGGGCAACTCCAAAGCTATAGACAACATTAGCACACAAGAAGTGGATATGAACAAGCAGAGCTGGGAACCGGAAGTCCTTGTCATCAGGTGAACAACACTCTCAAGAGTTTTTACCAGCAGTAATAGGGGCAAGAAACATCACAGGAGCAAGAGGCATGTTTGTATGGTTATACACATTACTACTGTTGTTGAAGTCCAGAAGATCCAAGCAGTCCTTTCTTCTACAGACCTGTGCCTTGCCCATATTCCAAGGCCAGATGCCACCTTTCCCCCATGTTTTCTCTTTTCCTACATACAGTGCAGAAGCACAAGACTATTTGCATGCACTTCCCTATAAGACCTCCTTACTCCGAGGTATTCCACAGCTCAGGGACTCTAACCCAAAGGCTAGAACACTAACATTTTCTGGCATAATCACTAGTGTACCTAAAGGTGTAGAAACAGTTTTGTCAGGCTCTCCCTTAAACAAAAATCCAGAGTATTTTTAATGTCTGCAATACGTCCCAATACAGCAGCACCAGACAGCAACTTTATAGATCATGCTGTTCTGCGTAATTAACCAGTCTGCCAGTTCTAGCTTCTTCTTCTCATCTTTATATTGTAACCCCACAGAAAGCTGGTAATAAACTAACATCTGTTCCAAGCTGCATTGTAGAACAAACTAAATCAACTAGTCAACTACTCTAGCCACACCATTTAATTTAAGCATCCTGGGGAACTTAAATAAAGATTTCCATCTTTAAAGAAACACGTAACTTTGTCATGTAACATATAAATTTTAGTACTTAAATACTAAAAGCTAATGCACTTTAAAAATTGGGTTCCAATTTGAAAATAAATAAATGAGAGTGCTTAAAAGTAATAACACCTGAAAAGATTGAATTCTCTTCAATTTGCTTAGCAACTTTTCACCAGTAAGTACAATCAGGTAAGATCATGCACCTGAACAATTACGGAGACCAGGCAATAGCTTGACACATTCTGTTGCAATCCATCTCATACCTAAATCATTCTAATCTAGTCTGTATACTACACCTGCAACATGTAAATGAATCTACAGTTAGCAACCTAGCTGGGCAGCTGTTATTTTCAAACATGGGGGCAGTGGACTACCAAAATACTGCTTGTCCTACCCAAAAGCTGCATGTTATCATAAGAAAGAGCATTATGCTATGAAAAGACATATATTTTGAAAGATCCACAGCCAGAAATGCAGAGCAGACTAGCAATGGACTTCCTCAACAATGACCCCAAGTATCTAGCACGCTAGTTATTTACATTAGTCTGGCTATATTATGAACACACATCCAGCAAAGCAGACATCTAGGCACATCCCACATCCCTTGTATCCAGACCCTTCACAATTGTAAATCTGCTATAGGAAAACACACACATACCTTAAAACTGTGAAGACACTGCTGGAAAATTACACTACTTAAACCTGGCTGCAGATTCAGAGGTCAAGCTAGCATGTACTTTGTATTTTAGAAGTGGACAGTAATAGAATTTGGACATATCTAAACACAGAAGTGCATGCTTAGTTAAAAACATGAACTGTATGGACCACTGATACAACCACAAGCCTCCTCTTTAGGTACTGTCCATGGCAAACAGGAAAGGCAATTAGCTCTTTACCGAGGAACGGGGACACACGTTCATTCAGTATGAAAATAGGATGGATATATTTAATCCTGTATTGGTCCTAAACTTCACTCAAATTGCATAATTTTCCCCCTCAATTTCAATCAGTTATATTGATCATATGAACAGCTATTAAGTACTTTTCCTTCCAGTTCACTAGAGCTTGCACTTGCAGATACTGTGTACAAACACATTGATCTTAATTATTGCTGTTACTGAAAACTTGGTGCCAGTTTTCGTAGGCACTTGAAGCCAAACTTGGCTTGGGCAATTATGGCTTCTGTATGTTACTCTCTTGTTCACTAGGTTTACTCCCTTTCAGCTAAATTCAGTCTCTGCATCACCGTACTCTTACATCTAATGAAAAGATCCTATGCAGTGCATATTTCATTCATTTTTAATAAAATGTACCTGTCTCCATTAACATGCAGCCCAGCCTGATGCATGTATATACTAAAAAGAAAACCATATTAAGGAGGGTAGCATGGTGATCAGGGAGAGAAAATCAGCTGTAAATACTGAGTTGGTATAAGAGAGAAGGTAACTTGGAAGGGAGGGTGCACCTTTGCTGCTCCGAGAGCTACATTCTTGGAGAGAAACAGTGAGCTGCTGCTCTTTCAGGATCAGGTATACTTAGAAGTCTCTCTGCATGGACGTTATTGATTTGGAGGCATTCCTTATGTAATGGCCATCTGTAATGTTATAATTAGACTGAGCGGCATATGTGCTGGATTTTTTTTCAACTCTGCAGGCACAGAGCCCTTCACCTATAACCAGCATATTAGGTGTCTTTGTCAATGACCTTTCACTGTGTGATTTGATCTTACAGGCGAAATAGCATTCTCTGCTTAAAAACATTTAGTCTTCTTTGGAAGTATACAATAACCTTAGTAGGCACCTGTATTTTCACTGGTTATCTAAAAATCGCTGCTTTAACAAGAATTATGTAATTATTGAATTTACTTGATTCACTAATTAATGTTATGATGAATTCCATGAAAACAAATGAAGATATAGTGATAATGTAAATGAACAAGGTTTTTCTAAAAATTGCCACTTTAAAATTATCTTTAAAAACAGTAACACCACTGATTTTCTGTTTCACTGTAATTTTTCTTCCTGCTGCTGACTTGGGGAAGATGTTCTTGTTGGTGTAAAAGCTATAAAAAGACAGTACGTTATTTTCCCATTGTAGGGGGTTTGCTCATTAGTTTTGAAACAGACCAAGAAAAGAGTTTTTATTTTAATGGCACAGACTTTGAAAAAACAAGATGATTGAGGATAATGTCTAAAATAATATAGCAAAGTTCTAAATCAAACGTGACATTGAAAATCCAGTAATTCTTTGTGTACCTCTTCCCTTAAATTCTAAAATAATATCAGGCATGTACGGATAGAAAACATAAAGACACTAATAGAACAGAATACATTTTTTTTAAATAAGTATTTTCACAAAAAGAGTCACCACAAGGCTAAAAACACAGGTTGTCTAGGTGCTCTGCTCTGTGGAAATCCAACTATACATTTACAATTATTTAAATCACAGTATGGATCTGCAGAGTACCAGGAGTGAGCTGCACCATCTGGTGATTTCTTCCATGTATCTCAGTTTCCCAGTGACGCGAGAATTGTGCAACACAACTGCATGCCAGCTTTATCTGATCACAGTATCTGTTAACAATGTACAAGTTGTTAATATCCACCAACTCCCTGTGGCCATGTAAAGCACAATCTTAGATTAGTTCCCTAAAACTATGTATCTGCATACCACGATGACAGCCTTCCAACAGATTGCCTTTTTTTGTTCTTTTTTCTAGACGTAATTTTTTCTCTCCAAAACCCAGATTTGAAGCACAACAGCAAGAAGTTGTGAGAAACTGTCTACAGTATACATCTCCACTGCAATTTTCAAGTTTCAATGCCTTCCTCTAAGTCCCTAATCATGTACCACCTTATGTATACCACTTCAATGCTCAGCTTAAATAAAATATATTACTTATTCCGATGAAGCTATGGCACATAAAATGAGTTTGTTACAAGCAGTAGAAATGCACAGCAAAGTGCCATGCTCTCCTGCTATTCTACCCAAATGAATCTTTTAATAACTTCAGCACACCACATGACCAGAAAAAAATTAATAATGTCCTTTTTCTGAAAGACCAACATGACTACCGGTGGTAAAGCTCAAGTGTCAACTACTGTGAAGATCATGGTTCAATATTTAGCCTGAGGCAAAACATACATTAATGATGTTCTTCCGTTGCACTACTCCTTCTTCTCAAGATGGAATCTAAAAGGAAGAAAACTCATTTCAGAAGCAGGAAAGCTGCTGCAAAGAGCACTGGCTCAAAGCACAGAAAATACCTAGCCAGTGGACGCCTCCCACACAACACCTGAACCACAGGAAGCACCAGTAAAGCAATCTCATTGGGTTGAGGCAGTTGACTGGACAGCATGATGCATCCTATGTCTGACTAGGACTATCCCTCTGACGGAAAGACTTGTGGGACACTTTGGAGATAGCAGAGAATGGAGATCAATAGTGTGTTGCCAACAGCATCCAGACCAGTAATCCTAAACCATAACCCTTGGTGGGGATGACAGCTGTTTGATAACAAATACCTCAGCACAGTGGAATATTGCACAATACAAACAATGCAAAACAAATACTTTTAAAATATCCTGCTTTCTGGTTGCTATTAAGAAAGGCTTCCATCCTATGATTCTTCCTTTTGAAAATGTAAACACCATAATGATCTTTCCTCCCTACTCTTAATATGAAATTTAACTTGGAAGCAAGGAAACACTATGAGGAACACCAAGCTGTTCCTTAGATTGAAAAAAACCCCACCAAACAAAACAAAAAATGAAAAAATACAAACAACAACAACAAAAAAACCTAAAACCACAAGTATGTTTAAGCTGCTGATATATTTCCTCCAAAAAATACAGAATGCAATTAAATTCCAACAAATACATCATTAATAGGAAGCTGAACTGGAATAAGATGAACGATAAGAACACTATAAAACTAAAATTAAAATCAGTGTTGTATTGAACACTGGATGTTCTTGCTGTATTTCAGCAAAATACTTTAAACACTATAAAACTAAAATTAAAATCAGTGTCGCATTGAACACTGGATGTTCTTGCTGTATTTCAGAAAAATATTTTATTATTCACTGTTAAGAGTATTGTAGAAGTCAAAGGTATAAAAATGCTAAAAATCTCACGTGAAACTGAAATAATTAGCAAAAACACCCTTCCTCTGGTCATTATTGAGCTTATAAAATATTTTTAACATTTTACTTTTGTTGCAAAACTTCATTAAGTGCTTCCTTTCCTACTCTTTAGATACTGTGAAAACTTCAAAGCAATGTGAAAGCTTCAATGGACATGAAATATAGCTGTGTTCTTTTAAACAGAGTTCTGAAACTAATTAAGCTGAAATACTGTAGAAAATGCTACAGCAGGAAAAAGCTAATGAACCTATAGCTGCATTTCAACTGGGCATACTGTGGGAGAATATTTTCTTTCATATAGAAGTCAATGCTTACAGGCATTTAGAAAATTGTTAAAGTAATTGGATGGAGTAAGTAGGCCACAACTGTACATATTTGTGAAAGGCGGACACCGAGATAAGGAGCTTAGGTGTGTTGATAAACCTGCCTGAAAGTGGCTTTGCTTCATATATTGCTTTTCTGGAGTTTTTTTCTGTGCACTGAAGCCTTACACTTTGATTAGAAACCAACTTTTAATTGTGCTTAACATATTTTAAACAGGAGCAATTTAAATGTACCATTCTCTCCTTCCTATATTTAGTTACTGTAGATGATAAAGTTTATTTTCTACTGCTTTACCACCTGTAGTGTAGTGACAGTAATGGTTCAAACAAGAACAAATGCCTGGATAAAACAGGCATTAATGAACAGCAGATAGTTCTCTGCTGCACAAAGGTGCAAGTGTGAATACCAGTTCTTCAGACTAAAACTGCCCCTGTATCTGCAAATAATTAGCTGCACTGAATTCAATGGATTGCACATGCAGTTTTCTTTATATATTGTTCAGTATTTCCCACGTGCAGTTCAAACTCACAGTACCTAAGAAGCCCCTTAGACATAAACCATAGTTTTACACTTCACAATTTTTAAACTAATTAAACGCAAAATACAAGAAAGTAGAAGAAACTCTAATATGTAGAAGAAACCAGAGCATGGATGCTTGTTGGATTTTGAAGGCTACATGCACCATGTATCCTTATTTTGATACAAACATTTGTATTTCTTAAGCTTTTGTTTGTTTTCATTTTTTTAAAAAAAGCTAATACTGAGTGATTTATTATTTGTTTTTCAATGAAGTGAGTTGGGGGCTATTTTTTCAATATAGTAATCTTGACAGAATACTATAAATGCATTTCTTTTTAAAAGACGACATTATCCCAGTGCAACAGATTTTCATGTGTAGATTATCTGCACTTTAAAATATAATCACTTCAAATTGTAAATGAAAAGAAATAGTTATATCAACCTGTGCTGGACCTGCACAAAAGAACGCCTGAGTAGCTGTCCAGCTATGTTTCAGTAAGTATTTGATCCAACTTCCAAATATCACAAAGCTCAAATCATTAAACATGTATTAACATACTTTATAAACACATTCTAATAACCTATTTCTTTCTTGAAGCAAATCAGAAATGACATACAAACAGAATCTCTGATCTGAAATCTTAAATTTTTTAAAAGCTGGAATAAATCCTGACCTGAATTTTACCATTTTTTTACCCACCATTCTCTTCATACAAGAAAAGATTCACTATTTTCCAACAAAGAAGTACTCCTTATAACCAGTCTCATAACAGCAAAGTGGATGTTGGCATTCAAAAGAAACGCTGCAAACAAGCATGCAAGTTCTCATATTTCTATCTGGTAACCATGGTGAAGACTGTCCTTTTGGACAACAAGAAGAAGCACTTAGGTCTCAGTTCAGAAAGAGGCCACTCCTCTTTAGAAGAAATGAAACCTAAGAGTCTCATGTGAAACCTGGGAGAAAAGGGCAAATTGAAAAATTCATGTACAAATACCAAAGCCTGCAGCACTATGATCACTAAATGCAAGTATTGCACTGGTCTCCGACAGCACATCTGCTCACATTGAGTTGTACATTGCAAACATGACAACGTAAACTTGCTGCATACACAAATCTAAAATTAGGGCAAAATGTTCCTTGATTCTCCAATATAATATTTTTTGGAAATGTCTCCAAACCCCAATGGAAGTAAAAGGCCACGAAGACAAATGTTACCTTAGTCCTCAATGTTCAATTACTCTCTAGGTGTTTGTTTTGTTTCTTTTTTTAAAAAAAAGTACTTCCATGCTCCAATTTTCCAGAACCTTCTGAAAGAATACTTGTATCTCATAAAAACATGAAGTACTTCAAGCTCAGCCTAACAAATTCATGAGACTAAGTCAATCACAGCTGAACATGAAGACAAACTTTTTGCCTTCATTTTTAAGCTTTGCTTCATGATTATTTTATTCTGCGAATTTATATGAAAGCAAACTTTAGTACTCACAGTAAAATTTAGTAACTGTGAGGAACCATTTGTATACTTGTTCCACTTACCATACAATTCTTTCCTCCTACAGGATGAGTTAATTAAAGCCAAGACACTTCTAAAGCATGCACAATGGATACATTTGAAGTTCATTATAAAGGAAAGTGATGTTTATAATGCCTCATGACCTAAAAAGTTGGTATTCAATAATGAATGGAGCTTGGCCTTGGTGCTACAAGATCTGTAGACTACCCCTGTAATGTTAGTACGGTATCAGCTTGGGTTTTTTAAACCTCTACTAGTAATTGAAACTGCCTGATTTACAGTTTCATTAATAAACAACATAATGGGATAACAGAAGTCCTATTTACAAAGTTTAACATTTTCAGTCTGACTATTTACTTTGGCAACTGCATCAGGGAGCTGGGTATGCCGTCCTGCACCATGAGGTTTAAGAGCTCATTTCAGTAACCTGGTCATTTTCTCTACTATCCCATTAGCTTGTGGGTAGTTGGGAGTTTGAAATGCTCGTTTTATTCCTTCTTCTTTTGTCCATTCCTGAACCACCCCTGCAGTAAAGTGGCTGTTGTTGTCTGATTGAATTGACTGAGGTTTTGGTAAGAGACTAAGCCATAGTTTCAACCCTTTCCTCTCAGCTTCTTTCTTTACCACTCTTCAAACTGCAATCAGTTCTCCCACCTGAGTGCTTCTCTCCCCTTCCATTACAAGCTGCTCCTCTGAATCAACATGTAAAGCTACTGTCTGGTATTTCCATACCTTCCCCTCCCTTTTTGAGGACGCATCAGTAAACCACACATTCCTCTGATGAGATTTGAATGGAGAAACTGGCTTTATAAGGGAAGGGTGGGTTTCCTGATCAGATAGGTTATCAAGTGGCTCCTGTATCTGAAGTACCTTGGGAGCTCCTTCTTCTATCTTATATGTGTAACAACAGTGATGTAATTGTGCATACCACTTCCTAATTGTTTCTCACTGCACCACCCCTCCAGGGGATTGGGTCCCAGATAAAACTGGTTTCAGGACTTTAAAAGGTCCTCTCAAAAGAACTGGTTGTTGCCTTACGGACTTTTTGGCTCCCTGGAAGACCAGGCTAGCCACAGAAAAACCCTTCTCCCAGATTGAGTAACATTTTTCTGCATCTTTGAAACTTTGTAAATAAAATCCGATGGGACAAGTCAGACCCTCTGGGTTGCATTGCCATGTATGTATAGATAGCCCATAGCAAAACCCCACTCAATATAGAGTGGATCTGTCAGGTGTATTGGCCCTAAGGCCTGGTATAACCCAGCCTCAAAGATTAACAGCTATAAGGCTTCTTCATGGACAGGAGTCCAGTCCCAAATAGTCCTTTTGAGTGCCAAATCATACAAGGGGCGAGCTATGATGGAAATGTCTCAGGGATATGTCTCCTCCAAAATACCAGCCAAGCCTAGGGCATGTTGGAGCTCCTTCTTATTTCTAGGTACTTTTACCTCTCCAAGGGTAGTTAAAAATTTCAGGGGGAATACACGCTGTTCCTCCCCACCACCAAATACCTAGAAACTTTACTACCAAAGATGGGAGCCGTGCTTTTTTCTGCTGGAACTTGAAGTCCTAACATCTCCAGATGAGTAATTATCTTACTTTGGGTCTGCCCCACTACTTCAGTATCAGGGCCACCAATTAATACATCACCAATATATTTGTATACCTTAACTCCCTCCTCTGGGGCAACACGGTCGAGCTCCTGTGCCACTGCATAGTGGGCAATGTTGGTGAATGGTGGTATACCTGAGGGAAGCAGGTAAAAGTATACTGCACCCATTCCCAGGTAAAAGCAAAACAATCTCTGTCTGCTTCCCGCAATGGAACCATGAAAAACATGTCTTTTACATCAGTAGTTACTACAGTCCAGTGGGCTTGTTCCTGTATGGTTAAAATCAGTTTGGCTATGTTAGGTACTACAGCTGTTAGAGGACCTTTATTGGCATTTAATAGACGATAATCAGTGTTAATCACCACTTCTCATTAGGTTTACGGACTGGCCACATCACAGAGTTATAGGCTGAGTTTGGATAACTAACCCTTTTTCTCACAACTCCACTATTACTGGAGTGATCTCCTCTCTCGCCCTTAACAGTAAGGCACAGGGTTTCCCATTAACAATTTTAGGAGGAGGAAGTGCAGGACCTTACTGTAAAAGTCTTAGAGGCAGTTGGGAACCCAAATTTCCATTCCTTTCCTTTTGAATCCACCCACGCTTGTCCCTTCAACAGGTCAAGTCCCAGGATATTTCTGGAGAAATTTCCCAAGACTGTGATACTCTCTGTTCAGTTTCATTCCCAGGTAACCAGCATTTCAACCGAGCAGTCAGCTGTGGCTTAGAGCATCTGAAAACATCTGTAATCCATATCTGCTTTTTAGCAGGAAGAATGCCGTTGTGATCAGCAGTATCAGCTCAGAGTGCTGAAATCTTAACACCCGTGTCTTCTAGAAATGTAACTGGAGTTTTAAGGGGGCCAAGAGCAAAGGTAATTAAGAAGTCCCTCTTTCCTGTAAGCCTCCTTAAGCGGACCCATCCACCGTCCTCAAGCTCACTTACTGAGGACAAGGTGGCCACTTTCCTAGCTCAGGGACCTTTAAATCAATCAACTTGATCTCCCCAGGAGCTGACGGGGTTAGAATTCCAAGTTCCCAGGATGGGAGAGAAAGATCTTTGGGGTTTGAGGGAGGTGTGCTCCCCTTTATTTTGTCCAAGTCTTTCACCAAACCTTCCAGGTTGGGGTGGGTAACCCATCCCTCAAGCGGTGGAGAATCCCCTTTGAAATGCCCTCTGTCCATAGCATGTATCTTTTACTATCAGGAGGTCACATCGACTTGACCAGGGAGGGTTAAGAATTGTGCAAGGGCTTAGCTTTTATCTCCCCATTTCCTTCCACCCTCTTAAGGTCTGCTTTAGATTTTTTCCCACCCTGCCTGGTGAATCCCACACATCACCCATAATTAATCAACTCCCATGCTACTTCTCCGCATAACATCTTTGGGGGTCCCCCCCCGTCTCCTGGGTCAGGGTGTTCTTAAACAATCTCGTAATTGCACTGCATATAATTTCAAGGCATTGGGGAGTCCCCTTATGAGAGGAAGCAATCTATCAGGACCTGCCACATATTGCATAGGAGAGGGCTATGGCCTCAGTGGCTGCATAACAGCCTCTCCTCCCTCACAGGAATATATTTCTCTTATATGCTCTAGGTCTTTAACAGGGTATAACAATTTTGATTCTTTTCTCACATCAGAATCTGCATCCATATTTCCTACACTGGTTTTCATCTAATTGTTCCCTTAGTACTTTTTCACACTTCAAAGCCTCTGTTAAAGCGGTATGTAACCTTTGGTTAGTCGCTCCCTCAGTGGCAAGTGGATTGGAGAGGCTTCTTATCTCATTTTCTAATTTTTCCTGCAAAATCTTCACCAGATCTTGAATGGATTTTATTGCCGACCTGTCCTGGGTTGAGTGAGTGTTGGAGTTTTTTGGTGGCAGGGGAGGGGGCTATCGGCGCGGCCCCCTGTGAGAAGCTTCTCGAAGCTTCCCCAGCTCCACGTCAGCTCCACTTCTGTTTGGGAAATTGAGCCAATCGGCTGCGCCTCTGCGATAACGTATTTAAGAAGGGACGTGGTGACGGGCAGTGGGACCTGTGAGGAGGAGTTGCTGCAGCTGCATGAACACCAAGGTCAGTGGAGGAACGGAGGAAGAAAGGAGGGGGGAGGTGTGCCGGAGCAGAGACCCCCCTGTATCCTGTGGTGAGACGGCAGGGCGGCCCCCCCTGCCACCCATGGAGATCTACGGTGGAGCAGACATTGATTTATGGCCTGTTGCTCCTGCTTGGTATAATCAAGGTTCTGTGCCCGAAGAAGGCCGGGGTCTCATGGGAAAAGGTAGCCCCGCTGCTGTAATTCAGTGCTGGGAGGATTGCAGCATGTGGGGGAGTCCCACACCGGAGCAGCTCGGGAAGGGCTGCAGCCGTGGGAGGGAATCCAGTCGGAGGAAGTTAGTGACCCATGACGGAGCAGTGTGGGGAACACTGCAGCCCATGGGAGGAACTCATGTCAGAGAAAGTTTGTGTAGGACTGTCTCCTGTGAGAGGGGGACCACGATGGAGCAGGAGGAACAAGTTTCGGACACTCCCCTCACCAAAGATGAAGAAAGTGGCAGCACTGACTGCACCCCCCATTCCCTGCCCCTGCGCCACTGGGGGAGGAGGTAGAGATATCGGGAGCAGAGCTGAGCCCGGGAAGAAGGGAGGGGTGGGGGGAAGGTGTTCTCAAGATGTGGCAATGCTTCTCACTGTCCTACTCTGTTATGTGTTGTTAGTGTCTGTAATAAATGCATGGGTTTTTTTTCTTCCCGTAACGAGTCTGCCTTTTGCTCGTGATCATAAAAGGGAGATTTTTCCCCATCCCAGTCCTATCTTGAACCCCAAGCCTGGCTCTCTGTCCCTTCTCATTGCCGGAGGGGAAGGGAGAGAGAGCTGCTGCATTGTGGTTGGCTGCCAATCAGGCCTAAACCACGACACTACCCTTTTACCTGCTATCTCACGTATTTATGCCATTGTTCCTTTCCTGGTGCAGAAGTGGGAGTAAGTGATGATTTTTTAACCTCCTGAAGCAAGGAAATAAAAATAATCCTGAAGTTTCATGGTGGATTTGTTGTTTGTTTGTTTGTTTTTTATTATTATTTTCTTAAGAAACATGACTGAAAAACTAAGTTATTGGACTAAGTCACATGACATGCAAATGTCATCTAGATCCATGAGAACCCTTGTGTGTCATCTTCTATTCAAAAATCTTGCTCACTTTTGCTCTGCCCTGTCATTGTCCACTTCTACTGTATCCACCGCAGCACTGGGGTGCTGCATCAGTACTCCAAATTATCTCTGGGTCAATCAGCACACATGGTATAGACATACCTATATATATATGCATTACAGAATTAGCCCCAAGCAAGGGGCTTGGTATCATGGTAACAGTAATGATTTTTTGGCACCTACTCAACATTTTCTTCAAAATCACAACAAAAGTTTTCCTGTTGTTTCTTGTTGCAGCAGAATACACCCAGCCTCTCTGCAGTTTCATTAGTGCTAATGCAGAAGTTGAATTTATGTCTACCTCACTAATTAGATTAACCAATGGCTCAATGAAGTGATCTCTGTGGATCCTGACAGGAAATCATGCAGGCAGAATCCCAAAACACATCAAAGGGGATTCCCAGTGGTTTCCTCTTCGATTAATTCAATGCAGAAGTGGGGAAATCGATTACTTACTGAATTGTGTCTCAGCTTTCTACACAAATCCCAGTTTCAGCATTTCCAATTCAACTATTTCAGTATTTTCAATTTAGTATTTTAAATACTTCAGATTTATGTTGGAAAAATAAGTTGAAATGGCCAGACATTCAGGGCATGGTTTATGAAGCCAGAACAAGGGAAGTAATCTCAGACAAAAAAATGTCAAATTTTCAAAGTTAACATTATTATATAAAAAGGCCATAACTGGAACTGACAACCTAGACACCACTTACAAAATCATCACCTAAATTTAAACTGTTAAGCAGGTTAAAATATCAAAACTACAGAGAAATAGTGAAAATCCAGCACAATATTTCACAATTACTCTTCTCTTTCCCTATCCACCTTTCACCTCCTTTTCTTGAACTTTCTGTCTGACCTGTTACTTGCAGAAAAAAACAACCTGAGGCTAGAGTAATATAAACATTTAGCCTACTTGGCTTTTAACTAACAAGCTACCATGTGCCAAACCACTGTTATAGGTAAACAGGGGTTTTTTTTCCAAACTTTTTTTGTTTGTTGGAGAGAAGGCAGGGAGAAAGGAGAAAAAGTGTTTGCTTTTTTGTATTTACAACTTTTGAAAACCAGAAAACACAGGGGAAATCACAAACTCCATAACCACAAGAAAACAATTTATATTGCAAGTCATTTTGGTATGTGAGGAGTATCAGACTACTGCTCCCTTACCCTTAAAGCATCAATGATGCAGGTCAGTCAGCCAGTTATTAAAGGACTTTTGAGACAGTAATGTTCTCTGCAAAACAGCACACAGATTATTTTAAGTGTCACTATAGTTTAACTGTTGCCACTAGAGAAAGCAGAAACATTTCATTCTAGTTTATTCCTCTAGTGTGGTTTTGCTGAAAAAAAAACACCTAAATTTTATTTCTAATATAATCTTCTGTGATAAGCATAGCTAACCTTTTCTCCCAGCTCTCCAACACATGCTTCACTCATCTGAAAAAGCTCAATTTTCTTGACTTGGGTCTTTCTGCATTTTTTCCTCTCTTTAGACCCATTTGGAGCCATGAAGATGTCCCTTCCCCCATTTAAGCCTTTCATTTTATGGTACTTATCTATTTTTAGACTTAAATGCTTCAGTCAATATGAGGCATTAGGATAGAAATAATTGTTGTGATGTGTTCCTCTGTGTTGCTTAGTGAAGTAAAAAGGAAAGTTGTATAGCAGTTTGGCAGTCT
Source organism: Tyto alba (assembly GCF_018691265.1). NCBI lineage: Eukaryota > Metazoa > Chordata > Aves > Strigiformes > Tytonidae > Tyto > Tyto alba. Next base: position 18,164,857 of record NW_024881275.1, on the reverse strand, counting down.
TACTGGCTGTGAAGTGTCATTAAGTAAGAGATGGCAAGTTTTATCACGCACCTCTGACTACTAAATTCACAAAACAAACAGAAGGTTTACCATGGGAGGTAGAGAGAGATCAGGCAATATCCTCAAGCCACTCTTCCAGTAAAACAGCGTGTGGTTACTAAAATTGCTATGGGAACATGGGAGTTCATCAGCAACATACAGTTCTAGGTGAAAATGTTCCTTAACCTTTTACATTATCACTACTACAGCAAAAAACAAGGTGTAGAAAGTCTAGTGCTCGTGTACCAGGAAAACTAAAACATCAAATTTGAAACAGTGTCATGCTAAAATCTTTTATGCAGTCTTTGTTGTTAAGCTGTAGTATTTGATTAAGGAAAGAAAGTCTCTACATGTGTCCTCTAGTAATGCACTTTAGTTGATTTTAACACATTCATTAATTGCAGCTGAAGAGGCCAAAGTGAAGGGGTAAACAAGAAACAACTGTTTCCTTTTGAGTCAGTGCTGCATACAATTATTCTGCTCAATGGACTACTCATATGATTTTGGAGGGTAGTTTTATCTGGGTAATCTCCATTGTGTACACAAATTCTGCTCTGACTTCCCTCCGTGTTTTATGGTTCCTCAATAATGAAAGTGTATTAAAAAAACCTCAGTCCTTCAGTCAAAAAAAACTGCTAAATTCACCAGAATTTAACTACCTGGCTGCCACATTATTCATAGTTCCTCTTAACCACTTATCCTGTTTCCAAATATTCACAGTTTGTGAAACAAGGGCTTACTCTCTCTAAACACCAATTTAAAAGTATCTTTCAGGACAAAGTAAAACAGTATTCCTCAATAAATAGCTATTACACCACCTTCACAAATATATTTGTATTTTATACCAAGGTCATAATGATTGTTGCACTGAGGAAGACTTACTTCTCCGATTCCTGCAAAAGGGCCAAAATGTGATCTGGAAATTAATATAAATGTCAAATATTAAAACCAATGTTCCAAATGCAGAATTCAGGTTACCCAGCTTATTTGAATGACAAAACCTGGCTTATCAAAATATGTATGAGGTCTTCTAAACTAAATATAACACCAAGAAGAAAAAAAAAATAATTATCCATGTAGCATATTTCTTTCTGTTTCCTGTCATTTACCCCATTAGGACAGTCCTTTAAAATTACATGGGAGAACAGCAGAGGGTATTTGAAATTTCTGTGACTTTTCCAAGGTCATGGGTACTACGGACATGATTCAATAAACTAGACCAGCTGGGTTGATGGAGAACAAGGAATGAATTAGTCCATTGCTCATAAAAAAAAAATATCAAGTAAAAATAAATAACATATACAACCTTTCTGCTTTCAACAAGCAAGCTGCCTATCAGATAAGGTTAAAAAAATTACTAGCAAAAATAGAGAAAACTGATCATGCTGGTAACTGAACATATCTGGAATATGATAAGCATCAAATCTGGCTACAGCGCCTTGGCAAATGTGAAAATGACCAAACCAAGAATGTAAGACTAGTAATAATGCAAAGATTCCCTTTACATAGGGGATCCTTCTGCATGAGAAATAATTTCTATAGCCTTGATATCGCGATGACAGTGTGTATAATAAATTACTCAAACAATAATGAATATGTTTGGGATCCAAAGACCTAAAAGACAGGATTATGTATTTGGTTAAATCTACTCTAAAAATTATGCCCAGTTGTTCATTTCTGTCAGAAGACACCAGAGCTCCTATGCCACAAGAAGCTCTAAAACATCTCCTGCATGTTTGCCCCACTGATGTAGGCACAAATGGCTACTGTGAAAGCAGTTCTTCGAGAAAGCAAGGCAGCATACCCCAGCAATTTTAGGACTAGCCCAACTCCATCCTCTATCCACATCTTCCATCACCTCTCCAGATTCTCTACTTCTATAAAACTTTATTTTAAAAAATATAGCAATACGGAGATGCAAATCTGAAGTTTCACTTACACTGTTTTTAACTATGCCATAAACATTATAATTGTCAAAACCTACTCATCCACTCACCCACCAGTCTGCTGTGTGTGCCATATTTGTATTGCGAAAAGTAAAACATAAAGGAGTAAGCTGCAATAATACAGTCCAGACCTGCACATTGGTTACACCACAAACTAAAGACAATAAAAGAATGTGTGGATTTCTCGCTTGGAGATATTGGCCATGTCTTAGACATACTTATTTATTACTTTGGAGTATCTGGCAGTGTAAGAATAGTGCAGACTGCGTCAACTGTTACAACACAAATTAAGAATATCCTTGTTCCCCTTTCTTCACAAGAAGCAGAATTAAGACATCATGCTTCCCAGTAGACAGACAGTGCTTGGATTCTATTCCTGAACTTACCAACAATGTGCAGCGTGACCTTTTGCTAATATTTTACCTCTGTGTGCATTAGTCTGTTTCAGATTAAAGAATTCAAATGTTTCTTTTTTGTTGAAAAGCTGAAGAATTTATAAGTAGAAATCATACAGAGAACAGTATGTCAGAATTCCAACAGACTTCATTCAAAAATGCATTCTTTTAAAAAGGTGATTCCACTCCTAGTTCACAATTGCCTGCTACTGTTTCAGTTGTTACACCTAAGAGGTCTGTCTTGTCTTTGAGAGCATTGACAAAGAAAAAAAAAAAAAAAAAAAAAAAAAAAAAACAAACCAACACAACAAAACAAGCCAGCAAAACCCTGATCCCTACTTTACTGTAAAGACAGTGTTTCATTATGATAAAGAAAGGGTTAACTTTGCATTCTAAAACTTTTCAGAAGTCTAATTTCAGTAGACAAGACCCCAAGGGGAGGGAGACACGTATTAGAAGCAAATAGAATGTTCCAGTGCATGATTTTTTTCCTTTAAACAAAGCATAATTTTTAGATTAAAATTTAGATTAAATTTTAGATTAAAAGAAGTGAGAAAGGCAACAGTTTTACGATTCCTGCTATGTTTGGTAACAAGCACAACATACCTCTATCACCAATGAACACCTAAGGTTACGATGCAGTTTCATGTGAAATTTGAGAAGTACCTTCCACAGGCTGAATACTGTTAATAAAAAAAAAAAAAAAAAAAAAAAAAAAAGGGTCCCAGCAAAACCCTGCTTCTAGGACTAGCCTGACAATAATTAGTATGTTATATTTTATAATATGCTTTCTATAAACTTTTTCAATTTAATGAACATAGCAATATAACATTTTACAACCATCTTTCCGTTCCTTATACCTTGTGAAAACTGAATGTCAATTCAGTCTAATAATTGGCTTGTTCATTTTAGTTTTACAAACCTTCATGTTCTAATAGGTTTAAAAATCAACCATACATACAAAAGGCAGCAGTGCCACAGAAATGCACCCACCCACTATTTTGCTTTCCACAGCAAGCTGTCCAGCTTCTCCATCCTCATGCTAGTGTACGCAGCAAACTGAAAGAAGGGTAAATCTGTTGACTGTACCTTGATAGGAAACCACATCAACAACACCCCTTACGCCTGACTGACTCGTACAGTCATTGCAAGCATACAGGCACAGTCTCAGGTGCCACAGGATGGCACATCTCCAAGCACAGGGGACTGGGCATCCCAATGACAGCTCAGCACACCAACCTGCTGCCTGCAGACCTGTTTGCAAAGCAGTACTGAGCCAGCAACGGACAGGGGCATGGCCATTCCTGTGTCACACATCAACTTGGAGGTAGATGAAACTGGCTACACCGCTTGTCACACTGAAGTAGAGGCAACACACAATTTTAGCAGGCAGTCTACTAAAATAAAGAATATTGCTGTTTGTTACTTGTGAACAGGAGGGGCAAAGCTACACAGAGTGAAAATCTTCCACAGCATTTCCACAGCCTTTTCTACATAGCATCAGCACTGTATTAAAATTAGTATCTAAAGAAAGCACTGCAGAATGACAAGGTGCTATGAGTTAACAGGTTAAAATACTGATATGAGGAATTATGGAAGTGATAAACTGAAAATCAAGAACTGCATTTAGAAGCAGTCTGATGGAACATTTTCCAGTTGTGGCAAAAATCTATTTTTAAAGTATAGCAAAAATTAATCCTGGCTGCAATGAAATTATTCAGACACAAAGCAACAATTAAAAAAAAAAGCACTACTAATTTCAGACTTTCTTAGGGAAATTAATCATGAAAGCTATCTACCACAATAATGTACTTTCTCAATGCAGAGCACTGTAGATTTTAGAAAGAAATCTGCAGCAAATTAAGGTCAGTATTTAAAACATTGAAGCTTTTCAGAGATGTACTACTAATTAATTTTAACAAATAATCTTCATCTCCCACTTACCAAATCCTGAGATATAAAATGTGAAATCAGCCTACAGATTCATAGAAGAAATAGAAAAAAAAGTTTTCTTGAAATGCTACTCTGCTTATTGGTCCTAAACAAGCTTAAAACACTAAACTAAGTCAATAATCATGGAGAGTGACGAGACATCAGAATCCAGTTCCCACGCTGTTTGTTTCCTGCACTACAGGTTCTGCCCAGAGTAACTGCAACCACAAATATATGCTCAAATGCTATTTTAATACAATATTAAATATGGAATACCACAAAACTTGCACTCCAGGCACAGAGCTACAATTGCCTCTGGTCCTTTATCTTGCATATTGTTTCTACCTCATTTCCGTGCTTTCACTCTCAAATAGCTCCTTATTGTACATGTTTCACATAATTAATACAATGCCAGGTTATGCTAACTATAGTAATACTAGTTAATGATTGACAACGGTCTCAAGTCTGCCAGGTTATACGCAACTCATTTTCCATTTTCTAGCAGAGACTGAGTGATTTTGACTAGAATCAATTTCATTGAAGAACTCATCTGCAATGCTATAGCACTTTTGTACTTCTCCTGTTAAGTGGCATTTCTAATGAAAATTCACTTGGATATCTTAACACAATACCCAGAATGGAAAATACGACAAACTGACTAGAATCATGTGGTTTTTAGAAAGGCACAAAACAAATTAGAAACCTTTCATGAAAGCTAAGTGCAATTCTGTCTAGGAAAAAGACCCTTTGATTCGTGGAATTAATGCTGCTGTTGCTTGCTTCCTCTAAAAGGGTGGTCCTACCTTTGACCCTCTCTAGAACCTGGGCACTCTTGCTTACTTTTCTTGTTTAAACAAAACAGAGCAGATTGAATACCAAATTAGTCATGGCTCTATTCAGCTTCTTTTTCAGGACTCTACAGAAAAGTCTAGTTACCCCTTCATAACTAAAATCTGTTTGCAATGACAGAATAATTTAGCTTGAAATGGGCCTCAGGAGGTCATCTGGCCCAATCATCCCCACCCTCCCTGGTCAAAGCAGAGCTAACACTGAAAGTCAGAGAATTTTGCATTACAGAGAATTTTCAACAGACAGCTTCCCAGAAATGCCCACTTCTGACATCTTAGTAGAGGACAGCACTTTACAGCTACAGAAAGAACCACATAAACTGTTCCTTCCAAATTTAATTTAGACATTTTGAGTGATGTTCTCAACTTTCTCCCCTCCAACTTGAAAAGCTTATTTAAAATACTAATTGAATACATTCAAATTCTTTTGATAATAATCACTATCATATTAGACAAGAATCTGACTCTCGGTTGTGATTGCCTTAATCACTGTATTCCTTTTTATCTTTTCTTCATAACTTTATAATTTTTTACTTTTTTGTACCACTGCACACGTTACAAGAAATATCCTTTATTTCTATTATTTCCTTAGCTAGCTACACATTAATTATTACTTGAGAAAACAAAGTGGTAGGCTAATTCCTGCAGCTCAGAGAGGGTTTTACTCCTCAGCCCTTCATTTCCTGCCTAGGCCAATTCCATACATTCCATGTCACTCTTGATCCTTTGACCAAAACTATTTTGGCAATTTTATCTTATCTGTTACTAATGTGCACAATATCTACTCTAAATGTGTTCCATATTGACATTTCCATAATTTCCACTCTTCTCTCCCTCCTATTTTCTCTTGCATAGTGCATGTTGATTACAATAAAGTAACTTTCTTATTACTGCAATTTCATACCTGTACCTTTTAGTTCTATGTACTTTACTTAAAAATCAAATTTCTCTTTTTTTTTTTTTTTTTTTTTGTTTATGTTTGGACAAAAGATAAAATTAAGACAAGTACAGTAGCATGAGATAAGCTTACCATATGTAAAACTTTATATGTAAACTTTATGTATAGAGCTCTTTGAGATTGTGCATTGCTCAGGGTAAAAACTATATTATTTTAAGGTTGAGTATATGAATGACACTACTAATAACAGAAAAAGAATCTAATCAAATAGCACTTCAGACGAACATGTACAAACACAATTACAAAAAAAAAAAAACAAAAACAAAATGCTTAGCAATTTCCTGCTTTTTAAATTTGTAGGAATTATTGAAATATTTAATTGTCTCTCCATCTCACTGATTTCAATAACAAGAAATGCAAATGCATCAGCCTTAATTTCCATGCAAGTCACTTCTCTTTTCTGCCTCTGAAAGCAGTAACTTTTAAGAGCTTACCAAAAATCTTCCTGATCTTTGTACTAGTAGCAATACTGAAGGCACAAACTTACATATAGAGTTTCACTTTTTGCTACATCTGTAAACCAAAATGCTAGTCTTAAAATGTCTGCTGAAGTCTGGGAGAAGACAGCTATTTTGGAAAGCACAAGTCCAGCAACCATGAAAAGTAAGTGTAAGTTTGGAACAGGGCATAGTTTAAAGTTGCATTTTCTTTCCTACATCACACCCTTCCTCATACTAACAATTCACAACCACCTGCAAACCAGAGTGTACTTCCTTCTGTGCCAGTGCAATTTTTTGGTATGGCCCTTTTTCTTTTTTCTATCTCTGGGACATTGGTTTTGTTTAATTTTCTAATACAATTCAGGGATCCATTTTGCAGTGTAACTTTCCAAACAAATCAGCACAACTGAGAGAGTGGTAAACTTCATTCACCAGCCTTTCCTCTACCTACTACAGAAGAAAACACACGTTTGGGGTTTCAGTGTATTTAGAGGCAGAATGAATACACTTCTCAACAGCCAGCAGGAGGAAGGGGTTTTGTTCCATCTTGTTTTGCTTTTATTTCCAAGGTTCATCTCTGCAGTCAGTTTGTTCTACTGCTTTTGTGTTTGCCTTGAAGGACACTTGACAACTGTTGATGGCGGTATCTATTCACATGCAAAAAAGTCCCACATAAATTAAGCAACATTAAGGTTTAGAGTCTGTATTAATAACTCCAGGCTAAAAACATCTCTAATATTCTAACAAGAACAGCCAAGGAACTCAATCCCACCTTGTGCTATTCCCAGTGATGTCTGTTCCAAAGGTAATCTTCTTCTTGGTGGAGAATTTTCTGCCCCTTTGCAAACTGGTTTCTAGGCTCTGTGAAGCCCTCAGACACGAGTAACAGAGTTGTAAGCAAAGCAGACTTTACTGTCACTCACACATCTGCAGTACCTCACTATATATATGTATTTTAAACTTACAAGTTTAAATAGGGATTTTTATTAAAATCAAATAATTTATTGGAAAAATCCTTTTAGTCACCTCACCCATCTTTCTGCTAGTACATGAGTGCATTCTATCTTATACTCTCTGGAAATATTTCTTTTTCAGTTTCCTCTAAAGCATTCACCTACCTGCGGAGGAGATCAGTCACCTTCTTCACTATTTTATATGCCAGCTTCAGGAAATGGAGAGTACACAGCTGATTCCCTGTACTAGATTCTAAACCAGAAGGAAGCCTAGCCGACCACTCACTCTCCTTCTCCCAAGTGCACTATTTCAGCACCTGGACTGTGCACTCTCCACAGTGCCTGAGTGTTATCTACTTGGTGTTTAATGACAGCAAAGCCTGACCTTAAATCAGAATGCTCATAACCAATTAGTGTTTCAGCAAAAATCCAGGACTTCCCTGAGAAACAATCAGCAAAAATGAAATGGTAATTTTTACACAGTTTAAGTCAATTAAATTTGAAAGGGGTTTTGTGGGACAAACTAAAAGACACTTTTCTAGCCCAAAGGCTTTTTTTGACATATTTCAAAAGCTTTTACACTCAGTAAAGATATTAGTATTCTTTAACCAAAGAAAAAAAAAAAAAAAAAAAAGGGAAAAACGAAACAAACAACCTGCAAAGAGTATTTTAATGTAAGTGTAAGAATTAGATGAAAATATTAAGGAAACAGTGACTCCATGTAACTAGATTTATAAAAAAAAAAAAAAAAACAACAAACAACACAACATTTCTTTTCCACAAAGCCAAAGAATAATTTAATTTACACAAGCTCTGAGGTAATATGAAGATATTAACATATGTTGTACATGTACAATGGCAGAAAATTAATTTTGCACCTGTTCCAGACCTGTTGGTAGAACAGCACATTACTGGACATTGCTTCAGCAGCAATGGTAACCTGCAGTCTTCCTAGCATTCACACTCTCCCTACCCCTACAGTTTTTTCTGAAAGAATTAACCACATGCCAACTCCACAAAACTCTGAAAACGGGAAGTGCTTATTTTTATATAAAGACACTTACTGAAGTAAAAGTATTTTGGTTTTCATCTGCAAAGCTCTTTTTGCAGTTTTACAGGCTGACTCATGTTTGGTCCACAAATCTTACTTCCTTCTTTCCTTAAAAAAAATGCTAACACTGAAAGCACATTACTGAAGTGCTTCAGAAAACAGTGAGAAAAACAGAATGCTGATTTTTTTTTCCACTGTCTGAAGCCACATCACTACAAAAAGCCAGTAGTCGCTCAAGTTTACAAGTTTTGAGCATCTTAAAAATAGGCACATTAATGAAAACATCTAAGGTACTTCAACAAATTCAAAGCTGGGTTATGTTGGATTGGAACATTTTGAAAAATTAACTGCTTTATCGCAAAGAAGGGAAGGGTTTAGAACAGGTATTCACAACCTAACATCTCACTGTGCTGCTTAAGTTACAGCATTGCACCTCTCATGCTCAGCACCAACAAGTAAGTTTCATCTATCTATCTATCTATCTATCTATCTATCTATCTATCTATCTATCTATCTATCTATCTATCTACCCATCCATAAAGAACAGATATACCAGATACCCTTTTCAGTTTGTTTTTTTTGGTTGTTGTTGTTGTTGTTGTTACATCCTTCGTCTGCCTTACTATTTCCACACATCTTTGAAAGATCTGCTGTTGGTCTGTGGCTCACCCTTGGATCTCATTCCCTCAGTCAAAGATGTGTCAAGGTCTTCTCTTCAAAAAATAGTAAACACAACAAGCGTACTCTGTCCTAGACAGGCATCACAGGCCTCAATCTTAAAGTCAAGGTTGGCTCCAAGTTCTTTGTGACTCCCTCAAGGCCACAGGAGCGTACAATTGCGGTCTGAAATGGTAATGTGAATTTTAAAGCAACTCCAGTAAAAAAATAAATTCAAATTATGCTACACTTGAATTTTCAAGAGCTTTTCAGAATGACTTTTCAGATACCAGGTTGAGAACAAAGCACTGCATCACGTGACATAATGCTTCTCATAGTGCATCACTTCCCTGCATGTTAATCATCCTCAGCCTTACTCAGAAAAAATCTCTACATCTTCAGCTCAACTTCAGTTATCTTCCTTGCTTCTCTGTTGCTGTTAATTGCCCTTACTGCCTCCACCTCCCCCACATTTGTTTCATGCTCTTCTGCTCTGTGTCAGACCATTCTCAAACATCACTCTGCCAGCTTACCTGAGAGTCTGCCTGACTACAGTACACTTGGCAAATCAATGCACTCCAACAGAGAAGCTTCTTGCTGCTGAAGCAAAGCAGTTCTCCTGAAAAGGTTAAGCATTAAACACTTCCTCCTGTATATTGTCTCAGATACATCTGCATTTGGAAAGAAATCAAATAGTAACAATTCCAGTACTAAAAACTGGCTATTCTTGATCTCATCCATATTATCTACAAACCATTTTGGTCCTCATCAGAAAGACTTTCATTTTCACTCAATGTGATACAATTTAAAAAGAGGAAACTAAAATGCTCACCTAAGAACTTGTTAAATGTTAGCCTCCAAAAGTACAGATAAGAATACACTACCATCCAGGAACTCTGAAACTGTCTAAATACTTCCTAAACATCTTTTCTGCATTTATAACATTCCATGTTATCCCTTTAAGAGTTACCGTACAGCACAAGAAGGGCTTTAAGGCCTGAAGAACAAAGGAAGCCGGGCTAATAAGGAATTATAATGATATATTATTTAATCGACTATTGTTCAAAAAGAAAAGAAACAGAAGCAACAATGAAAAAAAAATACTAGTTATATGATGGCAACACTTGAAAGCATGTATTAGAACTTCTTAGACATGGCTCCAACCCCAGGAATTTTGTCCCACTTTGATGGCAACTCTGCTGTTTGAAGAATTTCAAAGATATTTTGGAATCTGTAGCATTTCTTTGATAGGAGCACAATGCACTTGTTCCTATCAAGATGGGATGATAGAAAGGAAGAGGGAATGGGAATGTGAACAGGCAAAGTGATCTAGAAATGACAACAAGAAAAAACAGCTCAGGAATTCTGCTTCTCTGCTGTCCTAGGGACTTTCCTGAATCTGTAGGTGCCTTTCTTCCTGCCTCTAAATTGAATTTTCAAATGAACCTTCTCCTCCTGAGTGCTCTTACACTTCCTTTCCAGAAATTGCGTCAAGTATTTGCAGGCAGTATTTGTAATGTTTATGCACTTGTTCTTGAAGATTTATATTTGTTTTCAAGTATGTATGGTTCAATTTTGCAATTCCTTTATTTAGGATTCAGAATAGGAGAAGAGGAGAGACAACATGAATTCGAAGTCCTCTGTGCAGCTAAAGAATCATATACTCCATTCCAGGCTGCAAAACCATCCAGGACTACTAGATATGATGGCACTCCTAAACTAACAGTAGGCAGCCCCCTTCAGCATAGTGTCAGTGCTTCTCCAGAAAGCTTAAGCCTGCAACTTTCCTATGCCAACACAGTAGATAATACATTTCTCCATCTCATTAAGAAGAGAGGGAAACTTGTTTTGCTGTCAAATTCCCAATTTCATACCATGACTTATACTCAAGCATAAGCACCTCCCAGCTCCTCATTTCTGTTGATGCTGGAAACAAAGACAGAGAAATAATCTAGCATTTTCAGCCTTCTTTAAAACTCTGCTGCCTGCCTCTGTGCACCAGAAGTAATCCAAAAAGCCTCAAATCAGGCATTACTGAAAAACTCAGTGACTAATCCTAGACAAACATTTTGGCTCTATTTTTGAATTACCCTTTCATTACAGCACGGCTTCAAAATGTATTCTTAGTAACAGGAGCTTTCTCGATATAGAAAAAAAGTATTTTCCCTTCCCCATTGAAATCTCTTTTTATTTCTGCCTTGCCAGTAAGTGTGCATTCCTAGAAATATGTATTTCTTATTTCATTAGTAGCGATTTTATACAATCACACTGAACAAGATTTGTTCAGGGGCTGTAGGCCATGCTGTGGGTTGTGGTTTTCCTGTTAAAGAGGTCATATTTCATGTATTTTAACCAGTGAAAAAGGTCACTTGTCGTAGCAGCTTTTAAAGTTTGCTAAATGTTCATACAAAGCCAAGTGACACAAGTGTAGATGCCACACAGTTCCAGATACCAGACTCCTGTCATTTGTAAACAACAGAAAACAAGATGAGTGAGAATTGCCACCCTTGCATATAATTGAGGTGATGACCTACCTTCTTCCACCTGAAGCATGACTGGAAAGGGTGTCACAGCGTTGTTACAGACACCTGTTCAATGTCAAATGCACAGCATTGATACTGTTTGACAGCATGTACCATATATTTATTGCCTCAAGCAGGACAGATGTTAGCAACGCAGGAGATGCTCACTTTGTACTCCTTCAAGAATATACATACTCCTCCAGGAAGCCAGGTTTGGCAATTTCATTAGTTTGCACTATGACAAAAAAATTAGCAAAAGTAACAGGAAAGTAAGCCCAGCCATTCTGCAAAGCAGACAGAACATACAGAAGAATCCAATTGCTTTTAAATTCAAAGCCATGTTATTAACCCATGAAACAGCTTGGTTGGAAATTTATAATCACTGAGGGGATTACTTTACCTTGACATTACCATTTTGTACCAAAACTCACAAAACAATTCATTTCAAGAACTGATGAAAGAAAAGCAGAGCACAGGGGAGAATCACAATGATGGTGAACACAAATATAAACTAAATGCAAATGAAGTAGTGCAGGCTCCTTCTGTACTACACTGAGCAGACCTGGTGAGATGTTTGTCACATAAAACACCTAATTGGTGTGCAATAGCCTAAGCAATACAGAGCCACTGGCAAGGTATTAACCAACAGGGTAACTGGATATGGTTCTCCTCACCATCGTGTTTTCCAAAGGTACATGACACAAAAGCGTGGTGCAAGCTGAAGGATATGTGAATTGATCTGGCAGCTGCTCCTTGCCACCCTTTCACCCCCAATCTCTTCTGATGTAAGTGTTGACATGGTTAGAAAGAAAAGGTATGCAGGTGTGTCCTTCAACAAGACACGTGGCAGGTTGTATACAGAGAAAATGGAGAGGCGGGTGAAATGTGATGGGGTGCAGGATGCACAGTCCCAAAGTGGTCCCACACAGGACCTGACCCTGGCAAGATGCAAAGGCTCTGACACAGATCAGTCTCTCTATATGGTAATATACTGTGTAAAATACACAGTAAAAATACTGTGATTGAATCTGTAATTTCCCAACCCAAATTAAACAGTTTCACACGTGATGTCCTCACTTTTTAGTACTATAAAGGAGACACTGTGTTCAAATGCTCCAAACAGCTCATTCTTGGTTTCTGTGGCTAGCTCTACTCTTGAAAGGACTGCAGAAAGTCTGAAAGGAAATTCTGCCAGGCACTCATATTTTTAAGCAGAATCTCACAGTGGTTCAGCTTCATACATACAAGAGTACTCATGGCACCTGTAAATTTACCAAAACCATGCCTCTGCCCTCAGACACTCAGAAGTGCTTCTTCTGGAAGAAAGCTAAACTACCCCATTATATAAATTTAAGAGGTAAGACCAAGTCTCCCAAGTCCTGTGCAGATACTTTGACTGGAAATCTCTACCCTCACCCAACCAGTATCTCTCCCCTTTCCAGTGCAGAATATGGAGTTATAACCACTGTGGTTAAGGGAAAGCAGGTAGCTGTTTGCAGAGCAGCTCCCTGGCTCACTCCCTCCCAGGACCAGGACCTCGCTGACACCTCTCTAACAGGTCCGTATGCTTCAGCAGCATGCGACAGCTTCCCTGAAGCTCCCCGCGCCAGCGGTGCGCTGCTGAACTCTCGATCTGATGATCTTCCTCCATGCAAACATGCTAGCTACTCAAATGCAGTTCTGCATGCCTGTTCCAGAGTACATCCACTGGCAAGGGAGTGGGAAAGTTTGTTGGAAAGGACAGAACAAATTAGAAAAATTTTTTTTAGAAAATCCAAGATCAGATATGCAAGAAAATTAAGGAACAATCAAAGTTGACTTTGCTAAGTATTCCCAGATTTGAGAAGTTAATTAAATATTGTGAATTATCTACGAGATTTTCAACCCATTTGGCCCAACTTTCTTTTGCAAGTCAGAAAATTAAAATGGCAAAATCATACTTGTTACATGTAATTTCTTTTCAGCTCTTCTGTCTATTAAGACAGACATCTTCCAGCACCTAAGGGCAGTCATACAGATTTTAAAAGCATGTAATTATACTCAGGCCTGCAATCAAATGCTTACCAATATGCAATGGAGTTCTATAATTTTAAGTATCAATTCCAGCCTGTACAAGGCAGATACTATAAACAACTTTAGTTTCAGGACTGCCTTAAAAATATCCATGTCTAAACTGGATTTGATGTTGAAACTGGCCTTATTTTGTCAGGACACACAGCATAACTATGATTTCAAGGAAAAACAATTAATATTCAGCCTAAATATACAAAAGAAAAATCATTATAAATGTAAGATCTGTAATAACTAGGTCTACTGCAACTGAAGTTCAAGCAACTGATGTGATACCATAGGGAGAAAAAACAAAATTAGAGACTGACTCATTTGATGTGCAAAAAAATTTAACACAGCAAAAGTCATTTAGGCGGCATAACGCTCAGCAAGAAAACAAATATCCGAATATTACGGTACTTTTAAAAATAGTCATTTATATAATGTTCTTATCAAACTTATGTTCAAAAACCTGCCCTACAGCAATAATTAAGCAAAATAGATTGAAAATACAATTTAAAAATCAGAAATTAGCTATAGTAGACTTCTAGTCTACAAGATTTTTTATGAATACAAGAAAGACAGACTACAGGAGAAGAGCGATATCAGTTTCTGATTTGGGTTAAAACATGTCAGCCTGCAGCTAGTCCTTTCAGAAGCTGCACAGAAATCAACATAGAGTAAGACACTCACAAGGTGAGTGACCACTCCATGCCTCTTATACCATCCTGCTCATCTCCCTTCCTCTTAAAATATCTTTCATATAATTTAAACAGCAACGTAATACTGCAGTTTCCAAGCTAATCCATCCACTTAACTTTCAAATGTGAAAAATACACAACTCAGGACAAAATAATCAAGTAGACCTTAAAAAAAAGTTTAAGAAGTTTGTGTAAGTATTCTTTTTTGTGCACTAATAAAAGGCAGATGAAATATTGGGGAAAACAAGGAAATAAAACTGCCAGTGTTCCTTAGCAGCTCAAGTTCAACAAAGTATCACTATTTACTCTGTGAAGAAAATGGAATAAAAAGTTATTTAAAAACTGCTTAGGGTGGACAATAAGAACCCATTTCACTGGCATTTGTATTAGATCATTTTTCTGTTTCTTCTGCTTACAACACAAGATTTCCATTTCTATCCATGCCTGCCACAGAGCCTTCTAAGCAGCGTTTCAGTAAACGGCAGTTTAACACGGCAGTGGAAGGCAGAAAGTTTCCTCTATTTTCTGCCCATCCTCCCACAACTGCAGAAGTAAAATGCAGTGGTGAGAAGATAAATATTGATCAACTACAGTAAGCCTGAAAAAAACCCCAGGAAATTATGTAGAGAAAAGGTGGAGCATGGCAGTCAGTCTAGGCTGGCTTGAACATTATACTGTCTCATACAAGCCCACTACTTAAACACCTTTTCTGTTTTTTTTACAAATAGGCTGTATAGGACTTAAAGCTTTCTTTGAACACTCCAAACTGTTCTTTCTTGACACCCCAAGCAAAGTCATTAACATATCTCTTTTGGATTGTCTCCAAAGCATGCATTTCTATGGTGCCTATAAATGCCTCTAACTTTTGTAGCTTCAAGTTCACAACTTCCATTAATACATTCTGTATATATTTAGATCTTACTTTTAACTCCTTCTTTTTTATATTTTGCTTCTCTCTTATTAAGGATGTCTTCATATTCAGAGTGCCTCCAACACAGTACACACTACCAGGAGACATTCGTAAGAGTGCACCTCTTCTATGCCCACCCAAGAATGGAACAGCAAAGCACAGACTGCGCCCAAGCTACTGCTACAGTAATGAGGAACAAGGCAACTGCTTCTGAAGTGTCAGTACACACCAAAAACAGGCAGTAATGACTGTAGAAGACAATCCTACCTCTTCCAACAAGCTCTAAAGGTATCCCTTGCATAGGAGCCAGCTACAGGAAACTAAAACACTGTTGGGTCTTAAAGATGTGAAGTATTTTGAAGCATAAGTCCACTGGAAAAAAAACACATGGAAATTTGTTTTTTAAAATTCCATGTGTCTCAACGTTTCTCATTTAGAACCCCTCAAAGGAAAAATAAAGGATTAATAGGCAACAAAACTTTCCACAAGCAAGTCTCTCCAAATTGCAACAGCTGAGCAGTAACAAGTTCACCATTTTACAAATGGAAGAACTGAAAAGCTGAAGATGGAAAACTGAGAAGCATTTTCAGTGGTGCTCAGAAAACATGTAGGCACATGCTTATAGGTAGTTCTACACAGGTTCCCTCACACCAAGACTTTCTTATATAAAACATTTATCTCCTACTTTTATAAATACGTTTCACTTCTTCCCTGCTTGCTACTAATTGTCAAATATTGCAAGAGACAACCACTCCAGCCCAATTTAAATGCCATAAAATGCTACTCGCTTCATATATTCATATGTACCAGCCTTATGACCCTATGAATTTTATACCTTTTAAGATTCAGGAGAAATTTTTATGTTTATGTATCTGTTTTTAAACATCCAGTTTAGAAAACTGCTGACTTGGAGATTACACATTGTCTTCCTCTGCCCTTGCTTCCAATACTCAAAGGCAGCAGTAAACTTCTCTGTAACAGAGCACACATGCAGAAGAGCTATGTTGGTAAAACTAAGCCTTGCTGTTACAGAAAGTTCAACTTTTATGTTCACCTCTCCCTAATCTCACCCATTTCTTACACTACCTTATCTTTCTACCTTAGAGTCAGGAAGAAGCAGACACAGGAGAGGTGCCAATTTTTAACACATTTGTGAAAGGCCCACAGGGCTCATTGCCTAAGTAAAAGCAGAGGGATCGGTCCTGACAAGAAGTACTGCAAAAGCATAGCAAAAGTACTGAAAAAATATGGTTATTTTCCACCACTACACATAAATGAAGACAACAGTTCATTTGTTAAAATGCTGCATAGTTTTCTGAGAATAGTAGGCAAGAAAGTATATAGATGCCTGAGAATTTGCAATTAATCCCATTAATGTTTTTTCTTCATCTGAAAAGACTGAAGGACCAAACCTACAAAACCAATCTGAGGCAAACAGGAAACAAATTTTATAAGGAAATGAGGCATGCACAACTGCATTAAATGAGAAAAATTCACTAGATCCTTTTGTTTTTCAAATGCCCACAAAGCCTTAAAGTTTAACTCTACCTGGCAATGAGATGGGTCTAAGTTTCAACTTAACAGTTAAGTATTTCAACTATTTTTCTGCTGCTTATTTGGACTGACAATGATAAAGTTATACATTACAGACAATTCAATTTACTCCTGTACAAACAGGACTTTCAGTACTAACTACAGGCTGAGGTTTCCCAAGGCTGCAACCAACTGTACATAGTAAACTGCGACCACTTTCTTTTTTAATTCCATGACACAAAGACACATGGACAAGTTCACAGGAGTGTTTTAGTGGAAACAGAGCACGTGCAGAAACTGTAGCCAGTACAGGGTTTGTAAATTCATGTGTTATAGACTGTATTCATAAATTGTGTATATAGCCAGGAGAAACATAATACTGTAAAGAGATCTCTGTAAAAAGATCCTTACTATAAGCTGGGTAATTAAATCATGTAAGATCACAAATGGAACCAGATAATTAACTACACCCTGCAGCAGAATTGCCAGAGGTGAGTGCAAACTCCTGGAGTCACACCATCTGGTAAATGGTTTCTAAGTAAAATGTCAAACTACTCACAACTTACAGGACATGGGTTATTCTGCCATCCATTTCTATGATGGTAAGAAAACAAAAGTCCTCTCAGAATCTTTAAAATTCTAGACTGCAGCTTCATTTCTTCCTCTAATTAAATGGATTTAATCAGAGATAAAAGGTATGATAGATCAAAAACAGTCTAATGGAAGAATTGCTGTGCACTGCAAGTCTGGAATTTCTGGCTCTCATGGTTGAGCAATTAAATTTCTGACAGCATTCTGTGGCAATATGACAGCCTAGAAGCAAATTATAAATTTCAGGCTCATTTTTCTGAGCTGTTCCACACACTCAAGATTATACAGTCATTCTTACTACAGGTCCTACAAATATGAGGACTTTTCTCAGTAGTCTGAACCCTCTTCTGAGGGAAGTTTCTGCTTTCTTATCATCAGCGGCATTTATTAGATTTTAGTTCTCTAAACAAAATTGGTTTCATGAGGTACCTTGCCAAAAGCAGCAACCTTGCTTGTATACAGAAGTTCAAAAAGACCTTGAGCCAAGACTGTAATATCTGAGACTATCCAGGCCTCCAAATTACCTCCTCTAAATAGGAATGCAAAAATCTTTTCACATCCTTAAACATTTTGCATTCATCCAAAGCCTGTCATACTTATTTTTTGCAATTGCTAAAGACTTACAAACCACCTTGATGAGAAGACTAAACTCAGTTCAAGGGTGTACATTCAAGCTTGTTTGTGTTCTGAGAAGGAAAAGGGTGATGTCTTCATCAGAACAGAAAGTGGTTGAGAGGTAGCTGATGAATGTGAGAAGCAATTTACAATTGTTTAGTCTTTGCAACCCAGCACAGTTCCTCCAGCATCACAACTTGTAATTGTCCTCTTTTTTGGAGGCCCTACAGATACAAATTACGCCTCTGCTATTGGGGAAAAAAAAAAAAAAAAAAAAAAAAAAAGAAAAAAGGCACCCAAACGCATTACCCCAAAAGCTGAGGACTGAGAAGGCAAATGAAGGGGTGCATCATGGTATAGATGTTCAACTCTGCCATCTACCTCTCTGGAGTGGGAACATATCACTACCATCCACCAACTCTCATTGTTACGCCACTCCATAAATAGAACTTCTTTTCAGATGGAAACAAAGGCCTCAACTGAAAGGTACAGGGAAGCACGACCATATCTCCTTAAATATCCACCCAAGTGCTGGTCCTGCCTGCATGCCATACAGGCTGAACAGAATGTACACCCTGAATTGAGTGACTTATCTAGCTCCAGTGGAAGAAAAGCTTTGTTTCTCATCTACTCTGCTTTGCTGTTAAAGATGGGGAAAGTATTCACAATGGCAAAATCAGAAAGCAGAATGGCATGCTTACTGAAGTAAACAGAGAAAAATGTCTTAGGTTTTTTCACAGTCCAGAAATGCATAGAAATGTAAAAACCTATAAAAACTAGGAGGAAAAAAGAAGAAAACCATGACCTATTATTTTAACAAGTGAAATATAATAATTTAAAATTTCTAGACTTCTATTTATTTACTTTGCAGAATGATGAATATGTATTATGAGCTCAGTTTCAAATGCAGTCAGGCCCCATTTTCATTTTGAACAAACGGTTGCAGAAAAAAATAGTTTAGAATATTTCCATTGCTATATTCCCCTTTTAAATTATCTAGAAGTTAGGGGTAATTAATTAAAAGGAAATAAAATTAAATCAGAATAGTAACATTTTAATATTATCTGTGTTTTGTTGAAAGTGGAAATAAAATTAAATCAGAACAGTAACATTTTCATATTATCTGTGTTTTGTTGAAAGTATTACATTAGCAGGTTTAACAAACCAGCACATTTACCAGTTATTTTTTGTCTCGCATTGGCAGACAAAATCCTGTAATAAAATTCCTAAAATACACATATAAAGAAGGAACAAAATAAACAAAGTATTGAATTCTTACAGGGAATCTATACATAGCATTCATACTGAAAAAGAAGAGCTCTTCCAAGAAGTCCTTAATGATTAAGAATAAAATCATAGATGAAATAAAGAGAAGGAGAACTAAGAAAAGAACAAAGCCTTCCACAGGGCAAACTGTAATTAGATAACTGAATCTAATGAAATCTGTGGAATGGATTTACAGAAAAAAATTGGATAACTATCGAGAGACAACACTGGGCAGAAATAGTTTATTTATCCTAACAATTTCCAAGCATAAATGTTAACTACTGATCATGTGTAAAAATACACAATAATAAATACCTTTTATAGAAATGTGCCTGAATGAATCTTCTGAGTGAAGCAGCATCGCAGAAACTCTTTTAGAACACACTCTTACTTCTCCCATTCCTCTGCAGATATATTTCACACCAATGATACAACATTTCTGAAGCCCTCATACCTTGTTTACAATTTTTTTTACACGGCTCCTGTAGTTCTAGAAAATGATCACAGTTCTTTAGAAAGGTCTAGACCTGCTATTAATGATGAGAAACAATGTGCGAGTGTGTGCCTATGAGGATAATTATTAAATAATTTACTGAAGGAAATATGTATTAAATAAACGTAGCACTTTTTGGGATCAATCTTTGTTTGCAAATCAAAATCATAATTAGCAGCACAGATTATTAAGATTGTTAATTTGTGCTCCCTCTACTGGTTAATTCACCCTATAGCTATAAAAATAATAATAGCCTGTAAAAAAATCCCCAGATTGTTGTGTTGCAACTCGACGGCCCAAAAAATCTAAACCCAAATCATATTATTAAAGAAAACTCTTATGCACAGCCGCTATCTTACACATCAGTTCTAAATGTCACCTTAGCTCGTTAAAATGACAGAATGGAAGCAAAAGAATCTTTCAGTTCAAGAAGATGTTTCCTATCATACCAGCTTGTTTTGTGTGCCTAGTTCATAGAAATTCCACTTCCCTCGGATTTAGAAATGCAATTAAACATTTCAAATTCTGAATCATTCTAAGAACCTGATGTTAATTGGGTTATTATTGAAAGCTCCTTTTTTTGTCTTGTCACACAAAACACCATCAGCAACCAAGATGCAAAGCCGCCTAGATGACAGACAACTTGGGCTGGAATGCACATTTTGGCAGCCCACCTGATCCACCCCTCTGCTCACAGAGGGACTTACTCCACACTTTGGTTAGGATGCTCAGGGACTTGTCCCATTGACTCCCAGGTATCATCAACGCTGGCAACTGTGCAAACTCTCCAGATAATCCATTCCCATACTTAATCACCCCCATAGTGAAAAAAATTTCATGGCATATGAAAAATATTTGTTAGATCCAAATCAAGCATAATTCAAAGTCTGAGACAAACCAAACTGCAAATTTGTAGAAAACAGTTTACCAAAAATAATGTGATCTGATCACAACTATTACGAGTCACAAGCAGCGTATTTCATAGAATGGTTTGGGTTGGAAGGGACCTTAAAGACCATCCAGTTCCAACGCCCCAGCCACGGGCAGGGACACCTTCCACCAGCCCAGGTTGCCCAAAGCCCCGTCCAGCCTGGCCTTGAGCCCTTCCAGGGAGGGGGCAGCCACAGCTGCTCTGGGCACCCTGGGCCAGCGCCTCACCACCCACACAGGGAAGAATTTCTTCCTTACATCTAATCTAAATCTACCCACTTTCAGTTTAAAACTGTTACCCCTCATTCTATCACTACACCCCCTGATAAAGAGTCCCTCCCCAGCTTTCCAGTAGCCCCCTTTAAGTACTGGAAGGCCGCTATAAGTTCTCCCTGGAGCCTTTTCTTCTCCAGGCTGAATAAACCCAACTCTCTCAGACTGTCCTCATACAGGAGGTGCTCCAGCCCCCGATCATCTTCATGGCCTCCTCCGGACCTGCTTGAGCAGGCGCATGTCTTCCTTGTGTTGGAGGCCCCAGAGCTGGAGATGGCACTGCAGGTGGGATCCCGAGAGCAGAGTAGAGGGCGAGAATGCCTTCCCTCAACCTGCTGGCCACACTTCTCGTGATGCAGCCCAGGATAAGATTTCATGGGCAATGCAAATGTCACTAGCAGCTTGAATCACTTCAAAGAACCAAAGACCACCTTACTTCTGAATTTTGATGGTATAGTACCTGCGGATCTCTGCATTTCATCTGAAGCTGTCAAAATATACTCTATAAATATTTATATAGCATATAGCAGATCTTCTGACTTTTTTTATTAAGCACAAATAACGTTCATATATCCATAGGCTTTCTGACTACCTCTCCTGGAGAGATAATTTAAATATTAATTTTAAATGTCTTCTGACAAATAATTTTTTATATTATCTTTAAGTGGAGTGAGTGGTAGTAAACACTAATGTATTAGTACTATTAGTTAGCAAAAGCGGAAGTAACAGCCAATTTCATTTACCTTTCTCAGTATGCCTTTTTTATTAATAGGCTTTAGTTTAGTAGATGAGCAAGACAAACTTCTATTGTTATATACAGATTAGAAATGTAAACACTTAACACTTGCCACAAGGACTGAGTTCAGAATTCCCTCAAAAAAGCATTCGAATGGCCCGTGTGACAAAGAGCACTACTGCCCCCTAATGTGCCAGCCCACAAAAACGCCTCGGTAACGGCGTTCGTGTCCTACCTTAAAAAATTCAGCTTGTTATATTCATGGATTAAAAAAAAAAAAGGAAAAGTTTTGTAAGAAATTAAGACTATTATTAAGAACATATACGCTAAATTCATGCCAAATTTCTGCACAAAAGGCAAACACATTAGGTCTGGGGAGGAAAAAAAAAATAACAACTAGCTGGTATCTAGGATTTTCACATAACTTAATACTTAGTGCACAAAGAGATCATGAAGATGCAAAATACAGCACAACAATTATGTTCCAATGCTTCTGTCAGTATATAAGCAGACACTAGCCAATCTTAAACCTATTCTGTATTAGAATGCAGTAATTCAGAAAAACAAACCTGTAGTTATTTTCACACCAACACAGATTTTTAAGTTTTAGTCCCTGTATTATGAGAGCATCAGTACGTTCTTCTTGTTGCACTGTTCTATCTAAATGCCAGTTACAAGTCTATTCTAGGCTTGTAATTATTGCAAAATAATTCTGATCTTGGTATCTAATTATGCCCACAAAGTGAAATAGAGAGGAAACAATCAAAAAAATCCACTGGCTGAATTCTGTTTGTAAAGGAAACAGACGAACTTCCTGTGTCATATAAAAGTGACATTTTTTCCTCATTTTTTAAGAAGTTGTTTTGCCACAGAATTGAATCTGTATGCTGTGCTGTCCAATGCAGCTTGGACATAAAATATAGTCTGGTTTCTGTATTTGCATTTCAAAAATATAGATTGCTGTGAACTGCTGAAAAAAAAAATAGAACTACTGCAAGTCCTGGTGAGAAGCACAAATATAAGCTGTGTATTCTTTTATCCTACCATAAATCAGAAACTCCACTCACATTAGTAAAATTACTGTGATTTAAACGCAATGGTAAAGCAGAACTGACTTCTGATTTTTCCCTTTAAATCTTTTATACTGACTTTTTCATAGATAAACATTTTGACAGACACCACAGAAGTAAAGACTCCAATTTCCATTAGCAAGATACGGTTAAAAGCAATCCATGTTTTTAATTTAAAACATAATACCTAACAAAAGATACCAATTTTATGAATAAAAAAAAATACATTCAGCAGTGCTTTTTGGCACTAAAATCCTTGAACTTCAGACTTTACCTTAGAACCTCCAAATATTAGCTTTCTGTGGCCTTGCATACTATGTCATCATTCATATAAATACATCATTAGCACAGAAAGGCTGCAAGTGATGAGTAATATCTTACATAACTACACCCGTGGTAGAAGGCTGCAAGCTACTAGGCATTAAAAGTGAAAGTACCACCAATCACATGCAATGTGATAAAAATAAATTCCCTACAAAGATATTTGAGACCTAAAATAACCATATTCCATTATATTTATCTATTACATTACAGCCCCAAAAGCTGGTAACACAGCTCTCAGTCTACCCAATACGTATGCTATTACATCAGTACTTCACAATTCCAAGTGCTTACTCTAATTTTATGAAATAAAAAAATGAAAACACTGGCAAGACTAACACCGATCAAAAGTTCCAACTGATGCCTCAGAACTGCGAGCACCAGGCCATCACCACAACTCATTCCAACTCTGCCAGGCATGTATTTTTTACCTTTGAATCTTCATTGCTCACTCCCAGCTCTAGCACAGCTCGAGGAGACTTCAGCTTCGCTTGCATGGACTCTGCCATTTGAAGATTAAGCTGCCATCCAATTGTTTCAAGCTATAACACACAAATTTAGATTACAATCAGATGGTACAGAAGTACTCGGGCCAGCTTTCAATATTGTGAATGGTCTGTGTCAGTGAACACAATGTCAGGCTCCATAAATGTTAAGCATTTTTGTACAACACACATTCTGCAAATTCTCCTGGACTCCAAGACAGATTTGCTTCTCTCTCTTGCCAAATTTATCATTTAAACTGCCTGTGACCACCCAAAATAAAGCAACTTCATATGCCTCAAATCTGTTGGAATCAATCCATAAAACACAATTAAGGATCCAAAATAAGGTGGTTTCTCCCTCCTTGTGGAAGTTTATCAGCAAAGTTACAGATTCAATTTTATCTCATATTTATTTTACTTTTAGGAAAAAGTAAAAAGTTACCAATAAACGGTAAACCAGCTAAAAATGGTAATTTCTTAATCAACAGACCTACTCATGGGTATTCTACCATATACAGATGTTAATGACAAAAATAATTCTGTGCTGCTTTTAAAATTGTTACTGCTAAAAAGCCAAAAACTAGTTAAGCATGTGAGCAACAAAATTTTTAATAGAAAACTACACAAGAATACATTTCAAATTGCTTTTTAATCATTAATCTAAAAATTATATTCAAACATTATCAAACTATACCTCATGCAGAAATGAAGTACACAAGAACAGAACTACAAGTTTTTCACAAAATAACCTATCTGGTCTTCTTGAATAAAGGAAAGTAGAAATACAAAGTCCTACCGTCTGGCATGTTAATTTGCATACAAGCTCTTTTCAATCTAGTGTCTCCCCTCCGCTAATAAATAGCTGACTTGGTAAAAGTGAAAGCGTGCCAGATCTCAGTTAATCTCTTACCAGTCCAATAATTCAGCTAAAATCATCAACAGCACAAAGCCATCCCAGAAATACTATACTGTGAGCAGCAAAGAAGCCAGTATATGCTCTGCCTCCTACAGTGACAGTAATTTCTATATGAAAGATGGGAGATAAAGTGAGTGGCAGAATCATCTTCCATCCACACAGGTCAAAGACAGAACTTCCAAAATTTATTGCAGCTATACCATTTACATTTACACATTAATGTATGTTGTATTGCATTTCTTTATCTATTGCACTGATATTGTACCAATTACGAAAGCAGTATGACTAAGCATACCAGAAGGAAATTTACGTATCGCGACCTATTAACCACCACTGACACTCCAGGATGGTTAGGGAGTTGAGCAAACGCCAAACAAAGTTAATGGAAAGACACAGACAGTCTCAGACCGACTGTGTACAGGTGTAGGAACAAGACAGGTGGAAGAACTTCAGCAGGTCAGCCTGCAGTATGTTAGCTGCTCTGCAGTAAATGCCCCTATTCAGGCTTCATTCTGTGGTAAAAACAAGGAAGTCTGAACAGGAATCAAACCAATGAAAGCATGCATACAACACAAATGGACACAGCTAAAATGCTGTAAATCTAGTCTAGCTCATTTTGTGGTAAGTGTAGCTTCAGCAACAGTGTGCCCACAGCCTATGAACTAAAGATACTTTAAAAGACAGGTTTTATAAAATCTAAAAGTAGATTAATTTTTAATCATAACAATTTGATTTTCTCTAACTAGATTACATCTTGGTTGATGAAAATAATAGGGCATTGCCTACCACACTCAAAAGTAAAGCACAATCCAAAATGGATTTTGTGAATGTGAACAAGTCAATCGCACTAATGGACAAGTCTGCTAAGCCCCTGAGCTGGCTAGTATCTGGAATCTTCCAGCAAATTATACCAAAATGACAGCTGAAAAACATTTTTCTCCCCACAGACATGAATAAAATTAAGTAAAGATCTTAACATCTTTCCTTACTCTAGGTTTCAAATCAAGAAAGAAGTTCAGTTCAGTTAATGAACCCTACCAAAACTGATAATGGTCAAAAGAGAAGGACCCAAATGCTGACTTATGGGCTAGTGGTGGGAGCAGCCTGAAGCAGGCAACAGGAGCAGTACAACCTATTCTGATAAAACATCTAGCCAGTAAGGTCAACAGTGAACAAACTCTGGAATGTGATGGCTCTTCATACTGCAGTCATTAAGGTTCAAATCCCACACTCTTCAATTTAGAAAGGACTTTCTATCTGTTGCTTAAACAGTTTAGCACAGTAGTATTGAAATCCAGCCTTAAACAGGCTAGCATCTTATCCAGGATTATAAAACAGTGTCACTAGAGACTAGAACAGTGTCCTAGGAAGCCTGACTTGAGACTTCTGAAGCTGATAAACAGTGAACTATATGTACCATGAAAAACACACCATCAAAAATAAAGAAATACAAATTTATGTCTTTTATTTCATTTTTAATACACATCTATCCAGAAGTTTGTAGAAGGCTCAGAACAAATACAATATATGTGGCAGCACGGTGGCCTCAGTTTATAGCTGAACAGCACCCATAACTTTTTTTTATATTGCTTTACCTTAAAATTACTTTGTTTTCCTGTATGATTCATATGTCTTTTCTGTTTTAAATATAGTTGTACAAGAACAAGTTTTGATAAACAAATTACATGATGCCCAAGGCTTCTAAATAGTCTGACTATTTATTTTCTTGAAAGAAAAATGGAACGTGCATTTGGCTATGGCTGTGTTTACTTAGAAGACATTCAACATCCTGAAATATCAATTAACCTTTTGAGAGTGGTGACATGTTTGCGCATGGCGTTTGTGTTAAGGCACAGTATTGGGTAGCCATGAAGTGTTACATATTTTAGGGTCAATTTTTTCAAAAATGCAAGGACTACAAAATCATTTTAACTTCTGATATAAAATTTGCTATAGGAAACAAAACATTGGAAGAGACTATATGTTGCCAGAATCTTCAAGATATTAACTGAAAAGCATTTACTGGGGGGCAAGCGGGGGCAAGTATTTCTCCATAACTAGCATGAAAATAAAGCCATGGTTTTAGTTACTGTACACCTTTACCTTCTTTTTACAATTTCTTATCAGCAGTTTAGAAACATGCAAGCTACCTTGTAGCTGCAAAAATAAACACCAATGAATAATGTACTGTAGGTTCCCACTGGTATCTCTGGCACTTATTTAACCTCAGGGTTATGTTTAGAAAACAAAAAACAGATGCAAGCTGGAAAACACAGGAAAGGAAAAAACACAGGTGCTAAATAAAACCAACAGTAAGCATGTATGAAAATGCTTCAGATCTGCTCCATGAACACTATGGCAAACGATTCAGGGCTAGAAAGATAGGAGGAAGCTTTCAATCACTCCTGTAATCCTCAATTCCTATGTCCTTTTTGTTCCACTTCAGCTTCTGAAGAGGGTACCATGACAGCCAGGACTAACAGGCGTGGAAGAACCTATGTACTTCTCCCTTCCAGCACTCATTCAGTACTAGCTGTAGAAGAGATAAGGTGTTATACCTGCTAAACCAGCTCCGTACCCTATACGAACATAGTGCTTCTCAGTGGCCATCCACGCATTTCCCAGGAGCAGATCCACACTAGAGAGCTGCCAGTCCCCCTACTATGGGAAGATCTGACCCTTCATCTGTAGATCACTAACACCTTTACAGGTACATAACGTAATCATCTCTGGTCTGTCGTCTATGATACCCACAGTCGTTCTCCTCCAGTATAAAGCATGGGATCTTTTAACTCATGCCCACTGTCCTGTCCACCAGACTACTTTCCATACTAAGTAGTAGAGTGTAGTATTTTACATATTATGACAAGATGACCAGTAATCTAACATAACTGTGGTAAAACATTTGGGTGAAAGTCACCTTCTGCAAAAAGCCCATGCGCGCTAAAAGGCAATTCAGCTTTCACAGCTGATCTGATATGAACTTCAAGCATGATCTCCAACCAAAAAAAGGATTCCACATAGCCAAAATTAACATCCGCAGAATCCACCATTTCTCTCATCACTTACAGCCTATTATGTTTTACATGCTCTTTCTTGCGTATTTTCACCACAGTTCCTTACTTTCACTTTCAACCACCCATAAACATAACTACAAATTAAACCAAAACTGAGAAGAAATTAAAGAAATCAGATAAACATGGTAAGTTTCTATAGTAAGTTGTCAAAAAAATCAAAATACTTCTCCTTTCTCAACTACGTAACAATATTTATCTTATAATGAGAACTCAAGTAAATGTTCTTTGGCAAACAAATTCAGGCTAAAACCATCAATAAAACAATCATCTTAGCTATACAAGAACCAGTCTATCAAACTCAAAACCAAAGGACAACTTTGAGAGTGAGGGCAGACTCAGTGTCCGGAACAGGCATGTTCCAGGGCTCCAATGTGAAGGACCAAAAGCAGAGCCAAAGGGACTGAGAAACTCAGATGGAAAAAAATGTTGACAAGGACCCTAATTTGATAAAATAAGTGGGAATATTGTGAAAAAAGGGAAAATTAAAAGTGGAAACAGAATTTCAGGAAAATACATAAGCACCTAAAATGTCTTCCCTAATACTTCCAACTTCAGCCATTCAAAACTTCTTGAGCAGGGTCCCATATTTTTAAGGGAGGAGAGGGGAAAATGGGGTTTAAATGCTCAGTCAGTACTGGAGCAGTGAAGAGATTTTTTTTTTATTTTGGACTTGAGTGATATACTGAGTTTGCATCTCCTGTCTGTCTCTGCACCCTTGAAGGCTGGACGCTTGTTTTAGTTTTAAATGGGAAACTGGAATTTTCATATAAATTACCTGCCTCTAGAAGGTGAAGCTTTCAGAAGGTCATCTAGTATCATAACAAATCATTACAGGAACTATAAAAGATCAGTATTAGTGCCCTCAGAACTCACCGATGTGGCACGAAGAGCTTACTTCTTACCACAGTGCAAGCAGGATGCCATAATACCATGCAAACCACAACTTCTCCTCCATGATTAATCCATGATACGGCATCTATCTGCCCCTTAGAAAGTTCTGTAAGCATTGACCTCAGAGAGTACCGAGGAGTAACAGTAAGTAAACAAAGCACTGAACCTGCGAAAATTACTGTATGGAAATACTGCCTGGAGACATCAAATCAACATGATTGGTTTTTATCATAGCCAGACATTTAGGTAGTTATGAAATACAGTCACTTTACAGCTCAAATTTAATATCTTATGAAGATCTAATTATTTCATTTAGATTCTTGAATTCCCTTCTCTTGGCAAGATTTGCTGCTGTCAGAACACCAAGCTTTCCCTAAATGGAGTAAAATATTATGTACTTTACTTCTGTGTAATACTAAAACATAAAATCACAGTCTTCAGTTAATGGGAGAACAATTATATTATATTCAGAACACATACATGATCCAGAACATGTGTGCAAATACAATTATTGCGCATTCTAGGTTAAACTTAACAGACCACTACAGATAAACTGGCTACAGGAAAAATTTTGAAGATCCTGACATACCCATTATTAGGCTCGCAGACAAACAACTATATGCATTTCTACAGGGAGAGAGAGAAATGCTGATTAGCATTTAGCAAAGACACAGAAAAAGAATTCTCAAAACTGGAGTTTCATCTTAAAGACTAAAAAGTGAGAAAAACAGTCTTCTGGGCTGAACTTGTTAACAAGTCTGATGGGCAGAGAATGCAGAAGCAATTCTAAATTAGTAGCAGTGTTCTGTATTTTTAAGTTTATGGGGAAAAAAAGCTTATGAAAGCCCTAGATGGGAAAGGAACACAAAGCATAAGCAAACTAACATATGCAATTTATCAAGTCTAGTACTACTGTTACAACAGATGTTTTCAGTATTGCCAAAAGGTAACTGATAAAAAAAAAAAAAAAAAAAGATTGTAATACTACCGCTACATTTGGTAATGTTTGAAAATCAACTTCATAATAACACAATTTTTCAATATTTTTGTCTGTTTGGATTTTTTTTTTTTTTTAAGGCAACAAAACCCCCCAACAACATGTGCCTTCTTAGAAAGCAAAAGGTTTTCATTATCCTGAAATCACCAACGGGCTGTTGAAGCTTTCCAACATGAGTGATGAGAATTTTAAAGCAAACCGAGCTCGTGGTCCACAGTCAGAATTAGAAGCCAGTAAGAGTAACCTTTAGAATAACTAGGTCACATGTTGTGAATATTGAGAACATGCACTAAGGAAATTACAGTATGATACTAAATCTTACTCATCTAGTTCATAATGCACATATCAGTTCTGTTGAATTGGACTCTGGTGACATTACCAACTTCAGCACAGCTGAAAATAAATCTTAACATCCCTTCTGAAAATTCAGATCTTGACAGAAAACTGAGTGCTTCTAACAGTACTACCTATTGTGGTACTAGTGGTGCTGAAGGACTTCATACAGACATCCCTGTTCTTGGTTCCCAGCAGCTTCCTATGGCACAGAATGCTGGTTTTGACTTGCATAGCTGAGAGCTAACATCCCAGTCTCCTGAGTCAATACTCAAGGAGCCACTTCAGGGTGGTTTAAGTGCATCTCTAGTTACTTTCCTTCACAGGCAGTTTGATTAATATGAAGACAGGCTGAAGCAGTGTAATTGACCTCGTTTTTGTGAGTTTCTTAAAAAAATGTGTAATAGAAACAGAATGCCAAAAAGAACTTCTTGCTGACTCATTCTTTACTGGTGACACAGAAAATAGCCTTCTGTTAGGTAGGAGCCTAGCAAACTGCTTCAGATAAAGTAGGACAGTTACAGTAACAGAGAAATTAGTTTCACGTTCCACTGGTATATAGGCCCACACATTTGATTTTCAAATATTGTAATCTTTGAGAGGCCACTCAGTTCAAAATGATCTGGTATTTATGATAATTTAAGTGTTACTGCACATGAGAAAAAAATCACATGCTTGTTTCTATAAAGCTTTTTCTGAAAAAAAAAAAAAAAACAAAATAAGATAGAAGTGTAATGGTACTGTTTTTCAGAGTTACACTCTCCTCATCTATTTCTACTAAATGTGATATATCTGGAAGAGCATTGTATCAGTTTACACACAGCAACTACTCTTGGAAATAAGTTCAGCTTCACTACATCAATGCTGGAGTCTTTTAACCCTTAGTTAAAAAAAAAAAAAAAAAAGAGCACCTTAATTCACATTCTAAAGTAAGTATTGATAACTTAAGATTCCAAAGTCTAAACTTATACTATTATAGTGTTAAGAATGAGTAAGACTGTAGGAGAGTGCATAATAGTGGGACGAAACCCCAGCCTTCAGTCCATTCTTGAGGAAGTAGATTTGTGGTAGATGGAAAAATAAGGTTCAAGAACTACCCTCAAAAAGCCACACTGTGAGCAAAACCTATTAGTTACTTTTAGAGCCTGACAAATTCAGAAAGTGCACTGCTTGCAATAATGGAGAAAATTAACAACTCTATGTCTCTCCCCACTCATACCTTAGAAAGGAATCTATCCGGCCCCCAAAGGCAACAATTACAGAAAGAGAAAAATCCTATTTTAATAAATGAGAATTTTGTCCTTTTAACTCAGATACTAACTCACTCATTTCAGCTATTTTTCCTTCTAATCCCAGAGGAATAGTCCAACTTTAAAGATTAAAACATTTGCTGGAACAATCTAAATGAGTTGTTTACCTAATTTAACACATCCACAGCATTACTCTCATTGAAGCTGCTACAAACAGTGAAGTGAGAGATAATGGGATATGAAATCTTCGGCAAATATTGTTCTCATATTATTACAACAGTATCTATCACACTGACACAAAACATTTAAGAATGTTTTCAAACTAACAAAACTCAAAATATTTTTAGAAAATAAATAATCCATATCACAAGAATTTTTCTAGTGCAGATCTTTCACCTGCAATACAGCTTTGTTGTTCTAAGTAACCTAGAGAAAAATAAGTACGGCTATCCCTTCACTCAGTTTAATTCCTGAAAAAGTAACTACCCTCGTTCCTCCACTGAAGATCAAGTACTCTTCATTTAATTGTAAGAAAAGAAAGTCAGAATATTCACATTTTAAAGTTTGGGGGTCCTCTCCCTTCATCTTTCAACAATCAAATTAGACAAAATGTACCAAGTCATAGTTACATAAATGAATAACTTTCATTTAAATTAAATACCTCAACATGTCTATATGGCTTTAATAAATTAGCTATCAGTTTTGTACGGATAAGAGGGAACTAAAGGTGTATTACATGACAACAAAAGCACTGGTCTACAATGCACTACACTAACTTCAGACCTGTGTATTCACACAAACGCAAAACTAGAGCAAACCATTAAGTCTGCTCTTTAAAATTTACAGCCAATTCCATTCTTCATCAGCACACTCAGCATTCCAGAATCAAAACTCCAAATTAGATATGAAAATGTCGATTTTGCCTGCTGTGATGATGAAAATAATTTAGGTAAGAGGCCAAGAGAAAGATGGAAAAACATATCTGACTGTGAACTCCTTCAAAAACTCCCCATGTCTGCTTAAGAATTTTAGTGAAGAGGAGACACCAGCAGGATGAAGCCAAACATGTACTCAATATAGCAAACAAGTATTAAAACAAAAAAAAAAAGGGTGCATATTTTTAAGAGGAGGGCAATGAGCTACATGCATGATTTCCCAATCATCACAGGCAGGGTCTTCATCACAGAAATATTCTGTAATCAGGAAGAGAGTGCTTCCTTCAAGATAATTCCCAGATCAAACCAGTTTCCTACTGATGGGAAACTCTATAGCACTGAGGGGAGGGAAGATGACTGCATAAACACACTGATTTCTATACTCTATTGTTGTTACTGACTTCAGTTGTATTAAGGTGGCATGAATATCTCTGAAGGAAGCTCTGGATCTTGCAGCATCATTTCAGCAGGCCTCACTGTAACAAATGCTCCATGGGTGAGGAAGTCTGCAGTGAAGCAGCTGGATTTTCACATTGGTTGCATAAAATTTCTGACCACAGTCCTCTACCTATTTTGAATAGCAGTGGAAAAAGCTGATGGTATACAGTACTTCAGAATATATCCCCCTACTGTACAAACATATTCAACTTTAATACAATTCAGTATTCCCATTTTATAAATGTATTACTGAGGCATTCTGTGGTTTCAGTAAGACATACCCTTCAATGGCTGATTTAAAACCTATAAAATGCGATTATTATCCAGAGATATGAGTCACAAATTGAATGACCAGCATCTTCAGCTGACAGTACTAGGCAAATCTTCAAATGAAACCCAAGATGTAGAGCATGCACCACAAAAATTATATATAACTATCAATAAAACCTTATATAACCCACTCATCCATAAAAAAAGGTCAGGATAATAGGTGGTTTTTTTTAAAAAAAGCATAAAAATCTGTAATTAAAGACAATCATAACACATATGCACAGCCAAGTTAAGCAGAGGTTGTACAGTCAACTACAGTGCCTCTTACTAAATTTTAAGACTGGACTTTGCAACCTTAATGATAGTTTTGCAATGTATCTTACTCATAGTCATAAGAAAATAAGAATCACTGAATGGATCTTATCTATCCAGTCACATACTAGAATGCAACATCGAATCTGCTTCTGCCTTAATCACACAGATACTTCAAGACCATCAGCAAACAGACAAAACAAAAAGGAAAGCAGCAACTACGTTTTTCACCTGTAGACAAGAATAATCTTCTAGGCTCTGAACTAGTGTCACATGCTGATTGACTCTAACTAGAAATAGTAGTAGTTGTAACAGATGGGCAAGGAAAGGGTTGGGTTGGATGAGGCAGACAGACAGTGAATTTACAGAATCCTGTACAAAGAATTATGAAATAGAGCACAATTTCCAAATGAAAGAATTCTGAAAGATTAAAAAAAAAAAAAAAAAAAAAAAACAAACAAAGAGAAACTATTCATGTGGCTTTGTATCTTGGACTCAAAAGAAGGCACTGTAAGACCAACGGACTGAAGACAGGTTTGGCCGAAGACCCATCAAGTGGTTAAACCAACTGAGTGGCATAGAGACACTGAACAGAGACACAGACACATTATGTTTGCTGTGCAACTCTTGGATCCCTCACAACTTTCCCTAATGATATCAGTGATTTTCAGAGGCAGAAAAAAATAATAACATTAGGTGCAATAAGTGTTTTAAACTTTGTAAACTGGGAGTTTCAGCTTGTAATTAAAGCTAGATAAATCAAGAGATGTGGGTCAAAAAGCCAGTACCTCAGCTACCTCTCAGAGAGGATTTGAATATCAAGAGGGTACTAAAAACAGAAAAAGAGTTTGAGATTTAACTCTAAAAGGAAAATCTGCAAAAATTACGTACCTAAAGCAACCTTATTTGTGAATATGTAAAATGGTCTAGATTCTTCATCCAAGACTGGCTCTCTCCTGGAGGGTTAATTTCCTCAGACTTCACATTTTTGCCTGCAAGGATAAAGTCCTACTTCCCTTCAGCAAACCCTACTTAGCACATAAGCCAGGAAAAGTTGTATTTTCAGACTTCTTCATTCAGTATTCAAATCAAGACCCCTCACATCTTTAATCTTTGGATTAAAAAAAAAGGAAAAAACACACATGAAAAAGTACCAATGTACTTCAAACAGAAGGAAACAGAAGTAATAATATGACATGAAATTGGTAGAGCAAGACTAGTGCTAAGACACAACAACTTCAAAAGACTTTTCCCTAATTGAAGTTGCTGCAGGTTTTCATCTTGACACGTATTTTAACTGATAGGCAGCTAGCTTGAAAGCAACCGGAAAGGAACTGTATGACAAACATCAGAAACAGCATTCAGGCTTCCCCAATCCTAGTATTTAGAGGTCCACTTCGTGCAAAAGGTGTCGCTGTGCTCTGTCTCTCTCTGAGAAATTTGTGGGCACAGAGTTGCAGTAAAAATATGCACCAGTCTACTAAAGCTTACATGTAAAAGTCATAGCTGACTGGCTCTTTTATCTTGCAGAAGAATATATAGCAAGATCCAACGGTGGAAAGATGAAGTTAGGCAGATTTTAATTAGAGATTAGAGATAAGGCACACATTTGTATTAACCATAAAAAATACCCCAAAAAATTACCTGTCATTTGAAGCCACCTGATCCCTGTTTCAAAAGCTCTTTTACATTTTGAAGAAAAATTATGATTTGTATTACAGAGGAAGTTACACAAGATAAGCATGGTACTCATTTATAACCTTAAAAGAAGCTATTTTGCATATAGGAACAGAAATGTTTCAGATGCTTTTAAATATTCTCAAAATGTAAATGATAAAGGTTGGAAAGAAGGTAAAAGGGTAGGAAGAAACTAATTTTTAAAAATCCTCAAGAAGTAGTATCTAAAAATTGTAAACAATTAAAATACCTACCTACCAAAGATGGATGAGGTCAAGATTAAACAAATTCAGTTGTACTGTAGCTGGCTATTAAAATAAATCTCAGTAGGTATAAAACTGGGTCTTTACTACATCTTTCATTATTTGCATTGTCTTTGCCACTGTCTGTTATGGCATGATGACATAATGCAAGTTGGTTCACAATTCATTATGACAATGCCCATAGGTACAACACAGTCTTTGTGACCTCTATTTGTCACTGGAAGAATGACTAGTGGTTCAGACACTAACAAGGAACTGAAAGGCTCCTTTTGTTCAAGCTGTATTCCTTCTTCTGCACTTCTTCAGATATTAGAAAGAATTCTTCCCCCACAGCAACAGCACACACACAGAGTATGCCAATTCTCTTCTTTTTTGGTCATAACCACCATAGGATGAATGTGTTTCAGACTATTTCTGTATATTTGCCAGTGTTTAGCAGAGGGAATTTAGCATATTCACATTACATATACTCCCCTTAGCAAGAAGGCCAGTTTCTGAGAAAACTACTTTCAGAATTTTTCCCATATGGCTTCAAACAGCCAGTCAAGATACAGAATTGACAGTTCTGTCAAGAATTTTAGATACATAATTTCACTAGTTGCATTCCCACGCATCATTATATTAAGTAATGCTGTCTAAAAGCTATAAAAAACTTCTTCTGCTTGGCAACATAGGACTCTCATCTTTTTTTATTGTATGTATTTTAAAGATCCTCTGAAGAGTTTTCCAAAACGAGCAAGCTATGAAGCATTTAGCTTGACCTGCCTTTAAAACAAATAAAATTTATACAGAGTACCAAAAAACATACAGAGGATGTAATATAGGGGGAGCAGAAGGGGAGAAAAGCAACAGAATTGATGAAAAAATTGCCATGAGAATTCAGCATTAACCCTACTAAAGAGCTAGCTCTTTTTCACAAAGAGGAAAAAACGTATTTTAATATGCTTGATATGTGTCCTGATTTCTAAACTGATACAGTACCAAGCAAAGACTTTAAAACTGGATCAGACTGCTATCAAACTATTATCATTCTAGAGGCCAAATTAAGAATGCATTCAAAGAAAAAACTGATACAGTTATCATTCTACTTGATTAGGACTGTATTGTACAGCAGAAATAATATAATGAAGGGACTGCCATATGAGTAAAGATTCAAAGAACCAATTAATGTAACAGGAGAATATACATAACTAACAACCCTGGGTAGCTGAAGGCTGCCTATAGTTCAGTGAAGAAAAATTAACACGAGTGTGAAAATAAATACTATTAAACAGTACAGCTTTAACTCTACAGTTTTTATTAATTTCTCAAGACAATAGCATCCTACCAACTAAGCAGACTGCACCAAAAAAAATTTCAAAAACCTATGTTCAAAAAAGAACATTTTTTTTCTCTAAGAATTAGAAGTAGTGTTCAATATGCCACAGAAAACTTCACCTAATCAGTATGCTGGAAAATATGTGTTCTGTTGCTCTAACAAACTCAGTTTGGCTTGTCACCCTAATGAAGCTATCAGCCAGCGCATTACCACCTACATCTTTTGCACAGAACTGACAGACCCAGAACCCAGAATACTAGTTTTTACCAAGCTGTAATTTGCAGGTGGGAAGAGAATAACACATCAATACAAGCAAAATATCTGTAAGAAATTACTTCTCATAATAACTAGTGGTCTGGAGTCCAAATCCGATCACTGCTACAAGCCAAAAGATGCAGTGGCTTACTCTCTCAAAAACAGCAATGAGCCAAATTAATTAGTAATATTAGGAAATAATAATCCTGGACAGTCAGCTACCTACTAGTTTTGGTTATAAACTGAACAATCCTCCGTTCTTACTTCAATTTGCTGAAAGGTTCCAATTTTTGCGTGATGTGAAAACCGTATCTCTAAATAAAAAGAAATGTCAACCATTTTATGTTGTCTTAAAACAGAAATGAAAGATTAGTGCCTGGTCCTTCTGTGTACGCTACAGAAAATAGACTTAGTGGTAACATTTCAGTACTTCCAAATACATAACTTCTAAATACCAGATGCCAGGAGAGACTCGGAATTATTTTGCCACTTGGACTTTAGTAGAACACTTTAAAACAAAGATAAAACTCCAATTAGAACTGTCTTAGTTACACTGCAAACTGTATCTTGTGCACAGTTTCCTTGAATGACTTCCCATGCTGGAACCGAACTATCAGGATCTTAATAATACTAATCATGACCCTGATTCTGCACTGAGCCAGATGAGGAATCCAATGCATACACCCCCTAAAGTCATTATAAAGAAAGTTCAGAGTTGGTAAGTGTACAGAAAAGCACATGGCAAGCGAAAGCATATATTCACATATATTCTGAATTCTAATCAATATGTAGTCCTGCACACCACCTGAATAGTTCAGTAAAAGCCCCTACCAAATATGCAGTGACAACAAAAGCCCCATATATATTTTTAAAAGAGTATGAAAGAAAATAATCTGTATTCATAGAATGATACAATGGTTTGGGTTGGAAGGGACCTTTGAAGACCCCCTAGTCCAACCCTTGTGCCATAGCCAGGGACATCTTTTACTAGTTCACGTTGTTCAAAGCCCCATCTAACCTGACTTTGAACACTTCCAGGGAGGGGGTATCCACAGCTCCTCCGGAAAATCTGCTCCAGTGTCTCATCATCCTCATTGTAAAAAAACGTCTTCCTTCTATCTACCCTAAACCTCCCTTCCTTCAGTTTAAAACTGTTGTTCTTTGTCCTGTCACTACAGGCCCTGGTAAAACATCTCTCTCCATCTTTCTTATAAGCCTGTTAAGTATTGAAAAACTACAATAAGGTTTTTCTGGAGCCTTCTCTTCTGCAGGCTGAACCAGCCCAACTCTCTTGGCCTTCCTTCATAGCAGAGGTGTTCCAGCCCTTGCACCATTCTCATGGCCCTCCTCTAGATCTGCTCCAACAGCTCCATGTCCTTCTGGCATTGGGGACCCCAGAGCTGGATGCAGTACTCCAGGTGGGGTATCACAAGAACAGAGTAGAGGAGGAATATCACCTGCCTCAACCTGCTGTCCACCCTCCTTTTCAAAAAACCCAGGACACAGTTGGCTTTCTGGGCTGCAAGTGCACATTACCAGCTCACGCCCAGTTTTTCGTCTACCATTATCCCCAAGTCCTTCTCTGCAGGTCTGAATCCATTCATCCCCAAGTCTGTATTGATTGAAGATTGCCAATCTGAAGATTGCCCTGAGCCAGGAGCAAGACCTTGGACTTGGCCTCGCTGAACTTCATGAGGTTCACAGGGGCCCACTCTCCAAGGTTGTAGGGTCCCTCTGGGCGACATCCCTTCCCTCTATCAAATCAACTGCACCACTCAGCTTGGTGTCATCCACAAACTTGCTGAGGGTGCACTCACTACCCCTGTATCATTGATGTAGACATTGATTAGTGCTGCTCCCAATCCAGACCCCTGAAGGAGACCTTGATTATAAAACCACCACATAAACTATTAATATTCCAGGCAAACTCATATCATACTCTATTCATATTAGTTTCTTGAAAAATATAACAGAAACATGTCAGAAATACACATAACATGAAGGATGACAAATAGGAAACTTCCGTGGAATGAGAATGAGAAATCGGAGACTATGTAGCTTAAAATAAAAACAAGACAGACTGCACTCTTCTTCAGTATTATTCATAATAAAAAAGGGGATATACATTAAAATCAAAAGATAATGAATATACTGTATTTTAAAAATGTCAATACATATCACTTTTCCCTCAAGTGCTAGAAAAATCAGGAATCAGGCAAGTACACAGACTGAAACCTCCAGGCTCATTAAGTAGGATATTTCACGAGTGATAAACAATCATCTTTGAGGGTATAAGACAGCTTCTAAGTCATGACATAAGGCAGAATTTTACATTGAACATGTTAGCTAGAGGATTCCACCCTGTACTTCCATCCAAAGTGCCAAATACAGGATACACAACAAACAGATTTTCCCATCCAGTACAGTAACTCCTGTATTTATGGAATCTGAATCACTAACAAGATTACAAGGTACTTTTTCTTATTATATACAAATTTATGTTACTTAATACTAAGATGCTGAAGGGACTGGAGCATCCATCCTATGAGGAAAAGCTGAGAGAGCTGTGACTGTTTGGTCTGGTGAAGAGAGGGCTCAGCGGGATCTCCTCAATGTATACAAATACCTGAAGGGAGAGTGCAAGGAGAACAGAGCCAGGTTCTTTTCAGTGGTGCCCAGTGACGGGACCAGAGGTTGTGGGCACAAACTGAAAACACAAAGTACTCTGCCTCAACACAGGAAAACACTTTTGCATTTCAAAGGTCACCAAGCACTGGCACCAGGCTGCCCAGGAAGGTGGTGGAGTCGAGTCTACATCCTTTGAGATGTTCAAACGCTGTCTGGAAGCAGTCCTGGACAACTGACTCTAGTTGGCCCTCCTCGAGCAGAGAGTCTGGACCAGATGACCTCCAGAGGTCCCTTCCAACCTCAACCATTCTGTGATTATGCTGACAACAATTATGACAACAAAACGGTCATATTCTTTTTATGTACCTAATATTGCTTCTGGGAGTGAACAGCACAAATCATTCACTTACACATAGCCATGTAAAGAAATAACTACACAGAGGCCACATTTATAGGATCAACTTTTTTAAAAGTTATACCCATATATACGTGTTGCAGAGTATTAATAATTGGATGCACACCTCCTTTTACAAAGAAAGGAGTTAATATAATCTCTAAATCAACCTATAAACCTGAATTGTAAATCTAATCTAAAAAGCTAGCACTCTGGTCTAATTTTTTTTCAGGATTCTGATTTTTTAAACTTTAATTAGAGATGTTGATGAAGGTTTATAGCAAGCTACTATAACAGTGTAATACAACTAAGAGAATATTTTGCCCATCATCTCTCAAAGTATAGGAAGATAATACAACAAGTATGTGCTTGTTTACAAGTAATTTACACAATTACTTATAGAATGTAGAAGGAAATAATAAAGGGATCAGGCAGTAATAAAACATTACAAGGAGATTCATAAGATTATAAGGAGATGGAAAAGTCTTCTTTCATTATCCCGTGAAATTTTTACAATATTTTACCTCTTGTGCCGTGTGAGCAGAATAAATACTTTATTCAGCAGTTAGTTCTGTGAATTGAGGCTTTGGGTTAAGAAAAAATTCTCTTGAACTTTGAGTTTTTCACTCAACTGAAGTCTACAGGATTAACATGGTTTCAAAACAAACTGAGAAAGTAAATTCAAGTTCAAGCTCAAGTTACACTTTAGAGTCTGCACTCAAACTGATAATCAACTTGTCATCTAGGCTAGGAATAAAGGGGGTAAAATGATGCTTCAAGCATATGTAGAGGCACACACCTATATTTAAACCTGCTTTCATGCTAAATAACAAGCAAGTTGCACCATGGTATTTTGGGTTGCTCTTCTGCAAGCTTAATTTAACAGTTTAATGCTTGATATGGGGTGTAGTATACTAGCAAAATTACATGAGATTGTGGTGAAGTCACAAAGAATTTCCAAAACTGCAATATATACTAGAAGCACTGTATATTGCAGGGCTCACAAAACCGCATACAAGAAATAAAGCAATGTCATCCTCAGACTAGGTCACAGAAGGGACCACCAGTGTGTATGGTACAAGTTCCAAATAAAAAAGGATCAAAGGTGGGTTTATTAGTTTCTCATATGATGAAGACCCAGAAAAAAAAAAAAAAAAAGTATTAGTTCATTGTCTGTCTGAAGAAAATTCTCAAACAGCTGCTTTGTAGGGTATCTTTAGAATTGCCTTCCATTCTACACAAACATGCTCTATTCTGAAAAGTTAGCCCTATAACCTTCCACGATTTGACTTGGTTTTTCAAATTACTCACCTCCTTCAATGGACAGTCATACTTGCCTTTACACTCACTGTATTGATGATCATTTAAACTGTGGGACTTGCATGCTTGGCATTGGTAAATATAATCTCAAAGAGAAACACAAAATGTCTTGTTCCACTCAATTTTTTTTTGCATTCTCACATTATCAGTCATTGATTTGGTTAGGTTCATGAGCTACTACGATTTTGCCCATGAAAATTCTACAAGTTTTGTGTCTAAAATTACCTAATTTTACAAAGGATCAAGTTTAAATACTTCAGCAAAATCAT
Source organism: Tyto alba (assembly GCF_018691265.1). Classification (NCBI taxonomy): domain Eukaryota; kingdom Metazoa; phylum Chordata; class Aves; order Strigiformes; family Tytonidae; genus Tyto; species Tyto alba. Next base: position 18,123,600 of record NW_024881275.1, on the reverse strand, counting down.
GTGTGATGCAATTCTGAATATCTTGAGTCTGCTCCACAGACATATCTGGACTTCTAAAGATGTGCATTTTACATCTAAATAAAATCCTCAGTTTACTAAGGTGTAAACCTACTGGTATAAAATACATTGTTCTATTTCTGTCAGTGTATCCTGTGTACCTTATGTAACAAACTGAATCTTATCCCAACAAGATACACAGCAATGATAAAGAATAATTGAATCAGTGTTCCAGAATTCTTTTGAACCATTTGAGCCCGGCTGACTGAAATGTTCTGTATACATCTCCTAATGCAGCTGAAGGCTTATTATGAATCGACAGAAGGATGTTACTATATCTTCTCGTAGAGGTAGACTTTTATGCCTACAGACACAGTGAGACTTCCACAGCATGCACCAAAGTTTTAACTGGTAACAGACACGTATGAAGCAAGATTATGCCATCACAGAAAAGCTGCAATAAGTATCTCACAAAATGCAACATCCAACAAGCTTACAAAATTAAAGATGGCAGGAGCTCAGATATACATTCACTAAGCAGAGCGAACAGACAGACTGATGAGCTAAACCGCTACAAGTGTTCATGAGCACATTACACTCTTGCCTTACTGTAAAGCATGTTCACAAACATCTCCACATGGTATGTGGGTTGCATTACTTTACATGGCTAACAGTGCACATATAGTCAGGTTACAGCAGTTACAGCAGCTCAGCTAACACGTGACATCTCTAAGACAACGGAACTCCAATGCCCAAATCACATTTATCTACTACCTACTAAGTACCCTTTTTATTTTCCAGTGCCTTGGCTTATCACAAACTTTGTATCTTAGTTCAAACTCCTTGCTTTAAAACAAACCTACAGTTTTATTCTCTCAGAAAAAAACATTACCTTCTGAGGGGTCAAAACCCTCTGCCTGAACTTTTCAATCGTATCTTGACCTGCGGCTGCCCACACACTGGCAAATGCTTCAGCTTTGTCTTGATCCAGGTGAATGCTTTGCAGCTGTTGCTGTAATGAAGCAGGCTTCAAATTATGATAGACTGCCTGTTAAAAGAAAAAAAAATAACTGCTGTTGTACAATACTGCTCTACAAGTTGTGTCAGATATATTCTACCACAGATGGCCACCACATTCACACAAGATTTTTACTAGCAACTCTACCATAGGACTGCTCATCTTAACCCTCTGACTGAGAAGGTAGGAAAGTGTAACTATCTCAATTGTATCTCAAAATGCAGTATTAAATTACTCGTCAAGATAGACTAACTGAAAAAATGCACATACAAGCTAGATCTGAGTATATGTACGTGTTTTCAACGTACATAATACCAAAGCAGCTACCACTGAAAAAGAACAGGCTTTGAAGTCAATTGTGACCATGAAGAAAGGACAACCTTTCCAAATTCACGCTGTTTAAGCAAGCCTGAACTATGAGGTAATATTCTGAAAAGACAGTAACAGTTTTCCAAAAAAGATGAGTTAGGTACAACATCCCTATTAGCATCAATTTTTGTGATAAACACTCTATATTGTATGGTAGTCCACTTACAAAACAGGACTCCATCAGCACAACAGCAGGGAATTAAAAACAACACGTGGCAAAAGCCCTGCATCGGTCGTACTATCTATCATGTGTCCAAAGACCAAAGGGCTGTTAAAAAAGTTATGCTCTGATGAAACAAGATGCTACACCAAGAAGGGTAACTATTAGTGGGAACACAAAAGAGTCCTCATACAACATGTATGCCACCTAGGACTCTTGTTTGTGCAAATATTAATATATTGGGTTTGGGGTTTTTTTTTTTTAAATGCAAGAGAAGCAAATCCTAGAGGAGACTGAACTGCTTTTTCTGTTCATCTTCAATAATTTTCATAAAAATGAAGCCGTCTGATGAAATTAAGGCCAGGCAATGTAACAGGTACGTTTGATGCTTGGTTGAGATGAAAGTTCAAAATTCCAGTCTGGATGATACATCAGGTTTCATTTCACTTTTTCCACAGGGAGGACTGTTTGTTTTCTTTCTAATGCTGTGGAACGTGTTAACTAAGTGAACTAATCACAAACTGACATATAAGAAAGGACAAGATTCAAATTCCACAACAGACCATCAGTATCCATGCCCTCTGCACAGACTACACTTGAATGAAATGGACAGATAACATCGCTGCTGTGACAATTTATAAGAAAGTTACCATCTATACGAGGTAATACATTGGGTTCCCTTCTGAGTAGTGGTAGACTGTAGAATCAGAAAACCTTCTCTCTTTACAAGACATTTAGCTCTACACCATGCACTCACCTCCTCATTCAGATACTAGAGCTACATCAGGTGCACCTGTTCACATAAGTACAGGCGGCTTCTGTGTGCATTAAAGTTTTCCATAACTGACACTTCACGTAACTTAGGTAGTGCTCAATAATGCAATCTAGTATTTTCTTCACAGGAATTAAAACAAAACAAAACAAAACAATGCATGTCTGGCTTGCTTACAATGAATGAGGAAAGACTGTATCTCATAATTATCAACACTTCTCTTGGAGTAATGCAGAGTTTGCTTCCACCACCTATATTTACATTAGCTGAAAACTCACTCCAGAAATGTAATGAGTCCAATCCAAATCAGGAAGTCATGAAACCAAAAGCAGTAAAATCATGCTGCCGAAACATACATAATATAGTACAGATACATGTTTTCACTAATTCTTTTTAACTTGGATTCTATTTTTTTAAAATCTACAATCAGATAAAAGTATTATCAATTCATAATGATAAAAACAAAGTACCTGCTCCAAAATGAATGATATAGTTTCAAGAACTAGGTGAAGATCCTGCTTTTCCAACAAAAAAGCTATTTGAAGTTTTCCTTCTTCCTCTTCACTGAAGCTACTTTCAGCCTGAAGCACAAAAATGGTTAGTCCTGACATCCCACATACTGACCAAGAACATACTTGTCAAAACAAAAACTTCCTCTCCGTTTTTACAAACACAGTAGCTGTCCAGCTGTTTCTAAATAAAAATAACAATGTAAAGCTTTTTTTCCAACAGAAAAATACAATGCAATTCCTCTCACTGAAAATAAAAATTAAAAGCCAACAGTATCACTTGAGAAGTTACCAGGACTACTTGAAACACATCACAAAAAACTGCTTCCGCTTTGCACCTGAGACAGCAAAGAAACATTTTTCTTTAAACAGTCAGATCATCTCTGACAACTTTTTATTGATAAAAATAAGTATGAAGGGCATTACTTGAATCAGACCCAAAAGAAAACAGAAGGCAAAACTGCAGTCAAGTTAGTTACGTATGTTACTTCTACTCTGGATACTCTTCTGAAAACCAGCCATGCTGTTACAAAGGAAATAAAGGCCTAATGTATGCTTATTTTGAAAGTCAGATTTGAATCTATAGCCTACTGTATTACTGAAGATTACTGAGAATGTTCTGTACTTTTAAAATACAGCAGTTACATTTATTATACTACAGCAAATTAAACAGTAATTTAAATGGAGATATTGCCATCTTTTAAAACTTAATTACTAACAAATCTATGCTACCGACATCAAAACACCGCATTTAGACCACTTAGTATTCCAAAACTGCACAGCTACAGAAAAAGGCAATTCAGTTGTCAGCATAAACGAAATGAGGCAATTACACAAAAACTTCAGTGATCACAATGTTTGTAATAAGAGTGTCAAAATGGAAACATTATTTGAATCATTAGCTGTTAGGAGGAAATGCAGAGCTCTCGGTATCTGTTTTGTGAAGGCGAGTAAGTTTGTTTAAAGTTTCCAGCAATTTAACAAGCCCTGCAGTCAGATACTTTGAGAAGGCCAACTGAACAATTCATGAGATTGACTGAAAGCTAAATTTAAAAGATCACTCCAACCAATGTAAACGCTGATTAAAACTGTGAAGAGCTACTGAACTGCTACTGAGTAGTAAAAAAAAAACCCACAAAACCAAAAAAAAAGGTTGGTGACACTTTCCAGTTATGAATGAGTTAACATCCATGCAAACGATTGAGAAAACCCTTTGCAATAAGATCAGCATCCAAGCTAGTAATTTTGGTAGGAAAAAAACAGCAATTGAATGAAATATCAAAACAATCCTTGCAGTCTCAGAATTATGACCTTTAATACATCTGTATTTTCTATATGTCCTGCTCCTAACCTGTAATATTTTAATGTTTATTTTGTGTATATATATGTGCATAGAAAACAAAATTCTGTATTTCTTTTTAAATTTTTTCTAAACAAAAAACAAGGAAATAAACACAAACTGATACTTAAAGAAATTCAGCAAAATAGTTTCTGGTTTAACATTTATCTTAGCATTTCCCCTACAATATTTAGTGCCAAGGTTAGACTTGGTCTCCATTTGACTTCATGGCACTGTGCAATGAAACTGATTTTGTTCATTTATTTTTTTATTTATTCCACAATTAAAAAACAAGCCTCTGTAAAGACGACAAAATACTAACTAAAAGTTATGGACTTTATTTTTAACCTAAATTCCACAGAAGGCTTTAGTTGATGGATATACAGAAATGCCAAAAAAAAAAAAAAAATGCATTTAGTATCTCCCTAGTGGGGGCAAGAGTGGAGTTTGTGGAAAAATCCAAGAAGTTGCATCTCCTCGGAGAGCACTGCCGGAGCACTGCTGGTCCTCCCACCACTCACCTTCCACGGCTCGTTACTGACTCTTACCTCACTCCACCGAAATCAAAAATACTCTAAAAACAGACAGACAAGCCGGAATGGAAGCGACTGTCCCTTCGCAGCCCAGAGAGCTGCTCCTGTCCTCCCCCACAGCCGACCTGGAGGCAGCAGGAGGGCGGCGGCTGCTCCCGGCTGGGCCGCCCGCCCCGCCGCCGGGCCTCGGCAGCCCGCGGTGCCCCGGGGACACCGGCACCGCCTGTCGCTGGCCCAGGCCCGCCTGGTGCTGCAGCACCGCGGCCAAAAGCGCCGGCGGGACCCAGCTGGGCACCGGCTCTGCCCGCCCCGCCCCAGCGAAGCCCCCGCTGCCGCCACGCCGCGCACCGCCGCCAAGCCCACGGCGGCCCCGGCGGGTTCCCCCCCACCCCGCTCCCGGCCAACCTTCAGGTGCAGCTTCTGGAGAAGGCGGGAGAGGAGCCGCGGGAACCGGCCCGAGTCCACGGCGTTGAGCAGCGACACAGCCCTGCGGATGCTGAGCGAAAGGAAGAGGAGGCGGTCAGGGGGGACCCGGGTCCCGCCGCGCACCGGGCAAGACGGCGAGTCCCGGCCCGCGCCCGGCGGCGGCGGAAAGGCGGAAGCGGCATTGCCGCCGAAGCAGCCGGTACCTGTCAGTCTCCGGGACGACCGGCACCGCCATGGCTGCCGCTGCGGCCCCGCCCCTCGACGGCAGCCCGGCGAGGCCAAGCGCCGCCGATCCGCGCTGGACAGGCTGGCGGCCAGGACGCCGCGAGCTGAGGAGGGGGGGGGGGGGACGGGACACCCCTGAGGCCTGAGGGGGGGGGGGACGGGACACCCCTGAGGCCTGAGGGGGGGGGGGGACGGGACACCCCTGCGGCCTGAGGCGGGAGGGGGGGACGGGACAGCCCTGCGGCCTGAGGGGGGGGGGGGGGGGACGACACCCCTGAGGCCTGAGGGGGGGGGGGGGGACGGGACACCCCTGCGGCCTGAGGAAGTGGGAGACGGGACGCTCCGGACGCCTGTGGTGGAGCCAACTTCACGAGTGTGCAGCCGCCTCCTCACCCCACGCAGCCGTTGACAAGCTTTGTGGATGAAATCCTCGGATTTAAAAGCGCGGGGGGGGGGGGGGGTGGGGGGCGGTATTTACCCGCTCTGTCAAGTGCCGGCAACGCTCATACTGGACTCCCACCGCTGGAGCGAGGGTTTTGCGTGAAACTCCTCAGCCCTTCCAGCCCCCCACAGAGCCCTTTTGTTCCCGCGTGGTAGCGCGCAGCCGGCCCCGGCTCGTTGGCAGACCGCGAGTCTGTGATAAAGTTGCCCCGTCTGCCGCGTTACAGACAATGGTTCCATCCGTGGGGCCAGCAGCAGCCTCAGGCTGTGCTCCCGTCTGCCCCACGTAACCTGCCCCCCGGGTAACAACCCCAAATTCGCCCCGTCCCACCCCGCCTAATGTGAATTAATTGTTCATTCATTACCTTGAACGGATGTAATGTCTATGAGACCTATAGTCTCCCTTAGATTCGGCTGAAATTGAAAAACTGTGCTGAAAGACAATGGGACAAGCAAACGGAGGAGCAGGCAGAGCGATGGTGGAAATCTTCTTTTCCTAGGAAGCCAACTAAAAATTTTTAAAAACTGCAGGAGGCTTCTGAATGTGGCTGTAAAGTCTTAGAAGATGTGGCCCAAAGGGTTAGGTGTGTGGTAATGTAATAAATTATGATAGGCTCAAAAGGCAAGTGGTAAAAGGCTGGAAATTTTGGAGGTACTGTAAAGAAATGTTTTACAAACACGTATGCTGAAATCTTGCCTGTTTTGACATGAGGGGAACTTAGTCATTAACTTCAAAAGGGTCAGGGTTTCAGACAGGACATTTGAAAAGATAATGTTGTTTAAATAGACTCCGCCTTAAGAACCAACTTAATGAAAAAAGAGTGCCAAACCAGGCCATACTTCAACAGTTATTTTAAAGCAGAGAGTTCCTAGCTGAGACTTTAACAACATTTGTACTATACCTCCTACCAGAAGTTGGACCCACAGTCACTGTTATGAAAGACAGATACATGTTTCAAGCTATTGTTTTGGTGTGAAATATAATTACATTCAACTATTTAATCTGGTTTTCTGTACTACTATAAAACATGAAAAGACAATATTCTTGCGTGAAATTTATTTGGCTGGGAAAGAAGAATGATTGTTTAATTCCACACTGAAATAATGTAACTTCTTGTTCTAGGAAATCTCCCCTGAGACCAGCATTTTATAAAGTTCACTCGGTCAAAATGAGAAAGGGAGACTGGAAGTCTAGACAATTGCTTACTTATTTTAAAAAGTCCCAGCTGACACAGGTATTGGATGCACCACTCAGGTTTGCTGCCAATTCTCTGGTTTTATAATCATATAGACCTGAAGTGTTTTCTTTCACGCTTTGCTGGATCAAATGAATATTCAAAATGAAAAGTCAAAACAATGAACATTAAAAACTCGGCTGGATAGGATCCTGAGCAACCAGCTCCAGCTGGACCCGCTTCACACAGAGGTTTGTCTTGAGACCTCTGGAGGCTTCTTCCTACCAGTATGATTCTGTGTTCAAAGCTTCACTGAAGACAGGAAAGAGAGCAACTGATTGGAAATAATTAATAATGAAATTAACCTGCAAAGTGCTGCCAAGTGCACAATTAAACACATTTTTTCCTAATACCTTTTCTGTCCCTGAAAAAAATAATTATAAAAAGTTTTGATTTCTCATATATCCATTCATTTATTATTGTTTTGTACTTGCATCCATGATGCATTTTTCCAATGTGAAGAGATTTTTTCACTGAGCTACACAAGTTAATGTACTTTATCAGTTTTGTTAAATATTCATCTAGTTAAAACGTATTTTGAGTCAAATTTTTACCCATATTTTGACTCAAAATATGCCACTTAGACATGCAAATGGATGTTGTCTGGGATTTTGGATTTGCACATCCTACGGCAAAATCTTGGGCATCAGTGACAGACTTCAGAGCATTTAGCTGCTAATGAAAGGGGTCTTACTGCCTTACAATAGTCTTGAAAAGCTCGATGTTCCTTACTTTGCATTTCCAGAAATTGAACTATATATTCTGTTCTTTCATAAAGACAAAACAAGACTTTGTGTTATTCGATTATGGTTTGTTTTACTTTTCTCATCACCCAGCCCTTCAGCTAGACTTCATTTAGGCTCTGCTTTTTAAAATACTTATATGGTTATCAGGTGAAAATTATTATATAGAGCATGAAAAGGATGTAAAGTTATGAATTACAGAATACTTTCTACACAAGGATAGTTATGCACTGTAATAAATTTCATGAGGAAGTTGAGGACTGTCATTAGAGATTTTAAAGCACAAAGAGAAGTCTGTTATGAAAAATGGGTAGTAAATGTGTAGCAAGTGAGCAAAGCTGATCTAGCATGAAAGACTACAGGCTCTCAGGATCCTACAAGGACCTGTTTTCTCTGAGTGTATTATTTTCTCTTTTTTCTTGGCTTCTTTTGATTTACTTTTTATTCTGTAGCCTCTTACTTGCGATGCCATTCTGTCTACACTCAAGCCTTTCCTTCTTGTGTCATCTTCATCTCTGTTATTTTTCCTTCCTTCTGAAGGTACACAAAAAAGAACTTGTTGAACTCACTCAAGATCTGATTTGTACAACATCCTGACACTATTGACTAAATGATTGTCCTACAACTCAATGAAAATAAACCAATAATGTTTGACATAAATTTTCACTTCCTACATGCAAGTAGCTTAAACAATTTAAGTTAGCAAACTATAAATCTGTGTGGCAGGGTTTGAATTGTGCCTTTTGCCTAGTATTAAATGGCTCAACTTTAGAAGTCTTGTTGAAAAAATATTTCTTTTTTTGTAAAGAGTGTTCTAAGTGTTTCAGTGAAATTACATCTATCAGAAAAAAATACAACTCTCTTGCTGTCTGTGACTGCTATCATTCTGAAACAATCTGCCATTCTTTCTGTCATTATTTGCGTTCCACTGAATGAGTAATCTCATTAAAATCTATAGGACTACTCAGATTCTGCTTGGAAAGCGTAAGGGCAGGGGACTATGAATAAGGGCAGGGGCATCTTAGTTTATTGGCTCTGTATGCTGGTTTACTGTTTGCTATTTTTGTACTTACATATGAACAGTCACTAGTACATCTAGTCATGTGAAGGGAGTCAGATTATTTGGGTGACACAATGGAAATCAAGGCTGCATAGTCTGCTACTTTAATCAAAGGCATCTGTGAGTATACAGGAGATTCATCTGTGGACAATAGGCCTTCATTTATTTGATTATAACGCAAACAGATATGATCTTGTAAGGACCAGCATTCATACATTTGCTCCTGAGTGGAGGTGGAAGTAGGTCAGTATTTTCAGGGCCAGGTCAATGGAAAAGAGGTGCACTGCCCTCTACAAATGATAGGACAGGAAATCTTCTAATGGTCCATGCCATGATTACAAGTTAGGGTTAATGAAACGCAAGTATCATGTTCTGACTAATGTTCAAAGTTGCAGTTAGCTCAGACTTCATATATCTCTTTTCCAAATAGAATGGGATCAAACAAAGTAGTCCACTGAAACATGCATAATTTGTTTTAAAATGCCTTAAGATCATGAACAGTGTGTCAAAGGAGAAGCTACAATTAATACTGCTATCACTAGTTAAGAAACTCAACAGAGCTGCAGCAACTGTAATGCTTTTGGTGCAAACATTTATCCAAGGTATATTTAAATATTTATCCAGAAAGTATCAGTTTGTATTTCTTTAGTCAAACTCTTCTGGTTTTCCCACTGACGTGAGTCAAATCTGTATTCTACTCTGGTGTGGATGTATATAATGTTCAGTTGTGTTCATATAGGAGGTCTTAAATAGATCATGAAAATTGTCTGGAAGAGTGTTCAAAGTGTATATTTTTTTTTTTTTTTTTTTTTTTTTATTAATGCCCTTCTGTGTTTGTTTGAATCACAGAGGCTGGCAAATACTAATTGTAGAGTTCTTACCTTGACAGATGCTGGTACATACAAGTTTAAATTCAATAACAGTATGGACTTACTTTTCTCTAAATGATGCAGTGGGATTGAATGGCACCTCACCATATGCAGAAGTTCATTTTAAGACAGGAGGGACAGTTTAGTGGTCTCAGGTTCGGACTGAGATATCTAGACTTTTTGGAACCACAGATCTGACTTCTAGGGCAGACTGTCCTTTATAATTTTTAAAACTGTAGGTAAACTGAATACCAGTTCACTGCAGTTTACTGCAGCTGCTTAGTGTTAAGCCTCCATGTGGACAGGAATCCCATAGCACTTTTAATACAAAATTTGGGTGCTTACTTTGGGAAAAAAATCTCCATTTTCTGCCTGTTGTTTTACAGTGCTATAACCTATTGTATTCCTAGTCTGTGTTTCAGAGGTGCTATGTTATATATGTAACTGTATATTAGTAATCATGGAGCCTTTAAATAAGAATATTTATATAAATAGTTCTAATTTTTCATTGTGGAACTTTGCGTGAAGGATTTGCAAACACTAAGGAAGAAAAGAGTCAGCATAATTTTGCCCACTTGTTAGATATACATGTATCTACTACTAAGTTTCACAATCACTATAAACATTTTTATGGCACTGGTAGATTTTGTTGTTTTTGTTGTTTTTTCCCATGTACAACTGCCCTAACAGACATTATATCCTTGCACTGTCAGATGCTCATTTGGAATTGAGGGAAAAGTTAGCAGGATCATTGCAACAATAGAGTAAATCTCAAACCAGAGCAGAACTGCCTCTGCAACATCCTCTTATTTCGTTATCCTTATGCTATATTTTCAAGGTCACACCAAGTGTGTTTGTAGTATAGTTCTCTTATACTTTGCATTTAGCTGTGATTGTGACAGAGGCATAGTCCATGTTAAAAACCACAAAGTAACACCAATGAATTCAGTAATAGGACTCTAAAGATTTAAACCAATCTGCTTTTAATCCCATTTCTAAAAAAATTACTACAGGAATCTACTTGGCAAAAACACAAATAGTTTAAGTGGAAGGAGGTGCTTATCCAAACATGTCCATTTCACATCTTGAGGTTATTTCAAAAGAAGACTGCCATCTTCCTGTCCATGTAAATCAACTTTATTTTCTTGAAGAGCTACTTACTCAATCAAGTCCAGAATGAGTTTGTGGCACACCTGGAATAAGAAACCAATCCCTGACTACATTGACAGGATTTCCATCTACCTTAAGAAATATAGCTCAAAGATGATGTGGACTATCTGATCTCCTGATTGGGACCAGTGAGGTATGTGAGAGAACAGCACCAGAGCTGGTGGCCAAACAGGGAGTGTTTGAACCACCATAGCAAATATTTCTATTAAGTTTTTTGGTACTGGCTTGTTTTATGCTACAGGCTGAAGTGCTGAGATGTCAGTGGTTGAGAGGAGCAACAAATCTTTCTGAGGTATCAGGTCAGAAGATTGTGCTGTTAAGGCATTCTTGGGATCTATTCCAGGAATTTTCTTCTCTGAGACTGCTTTGGAGCGGGAAGTCTTTGTCCCCAGAGAACGGCCTCTTGTAGAGGAGAAAAGTGGTGCCACATTCAAAGCAAGAGAGTCTGCTCAAAAACAAGTGCTGGGCCCAGGGAATGATTCCCCCACTAGCAGTACACTCCTGAAGATCATCTGCAGCAATCTGCAACCTTCCCCCCTTGAAGATCTAGAGAGACCCTCACTCTTCAGAAAGAGTGTGAGTGTTCATCATGAATGAGAACACGTACCTCATAAGAAGACTGGGTGTAAGTTATAGTATTTGAAATCTGTCATGTCTTGCATGAAGAGGAAGGTAACTGCTGGAAGAGATTTTCCTGTCCACAGGCAAAAATAACCAATGCATTTACCTCTAGCTATATAATTAATGACTGATCAAGGTTGAGTGTGCCATAAGCTGTAAAAAAAAAAAAAAAATGCTGATGAAACATTTTGATGTCAGTATTGTAGTCTGGGCAGAAAGAAAGAATTGCAGAGTAGTTTCTGCTCTCCTTTGCTTTATATACAGAGGGACATGGAAAGTGATGATGTAATTTTAAAGAACAGTGTTATCTCAGATGACTCCTGCCTCATCTATACAAGACCTGAATGCATCATAAGGAAGCAACACTTGGACAAGCATTCAGAAAAGAGTGAGCTGTGTCACACATCTGAGTAAATGAACAAGCAGAGAAATCTACAAGAATAAAACTCATTACAAGTAACGTGGTTCGGCTTCCTAGGGTTAAAAAATTGTCTTCACTCAGCAGTTTAGTTTTAGAAAGTCAAGATTTAGAGGGGACTGACTAGATGCCTCATTAAAGCTTGAAAGGATGAGGAAGAATGAAATACATACTTTTACTTAAGGGGGAAGGTTAAAATATGCTAGGTAGGCAGCAATAAAGAAGCACAAGAACTGCTGCCAGGCACTTCACTAAAGACTATCATAAAGCCAAGATTTACTTTAATAAAGTGTGAAGAAAGAAGAACCTCTGCTCAGTTGTGATAATTATCAGGAAATGGAAACTTGCTAATCACATCCCCAGTTTCAGTCTCAATTGCATCATAAACCCATTTCCTATTGCAGCGACATTCTGGTCCACATTTCCTGGAACTGCATTTGGGGCAAGGATAGAAGCAACCCTGGCAGTTCACATCTAGGCAATCACACAAATCGGTGTCATTAGAAAGCAGCCTGCCATGTTTGTCATACTTCTTTGTAGCTCTGCAAAAGAAAAGAAAAAGTGGTTCTCAGAAAATGCTTGAAGATGTTTGAAGACTAAACCAAACAAGTGTGGAAAACACCCAGGAACAAATATTTCCTCTTTAACAACCTCACAGCATAGTGAAATACTGGCATTATATCTTAATTGCAACAGCCACTGTTCTTAAAAATGAAAGTGTGCCAAAGAAGTAAATCAAAATACTGTTAAGTCACACAGAAAAAGCTTGTTTTCCCAGCACAGCTTTCATGTGTAATAAGAAATCTCTCTGCAAAATATTAATAATTTTATTTTCATCTCTATTCAGTAAAGAACATACCAGCCATTTTTTAAAGTAAAATATATAATAAATTAGCACATCTTACTTCGACTTAGAAAAAAATTGTTTCGGCCCCAACACATGCTTTTTCTTTTTCTCCTCTCTAATTCCAGGATTGAAGTCAGCCACCTGAGGTCTTGGACTTTGGAACATTAAGTTTTTGAATTGCTTCTCGTCTTGCACCTATAAATTAACAAACAACAGAAGGTTTATAATTAGTGCAATCAGAACAAATATTTATTAGCTGCCAAATGTCCTCACTGGCTTTCAAATTACATTAAAATTAATATTCTTGATAAATTAAAGCAACATAGGTAGGAAAATAAAGCAAAACTCAACCTAAATTAGGATCATATTGTTTGAAATGTTTGCTTGTGTAACTGTTAATTGAGTATTCCTTTGACCAACTGTTCATCATGACAGAAGAGGGAACAACCATGAGTCTGAATACATGACTCTGCTATAGTGGCATGGAGTTTGAAAGTTGTCTTGTGGGAGGCAGAGTCATGTATTTTTTGTCTTCAACTTTATTCATAATGTAAAAACACGCACTATGATTATAAACATCTCTAACTGGATTCACCTTTATTTTCACTGTTCCCTCAGATGCCTAGAAACCACCTTTGTCCAAACATCCTCAGGGCAAGAAAATTGTCTGGAGGATCAACTATTGCAGGAAGGAAACATTTGCACAAGTGAGAAGTATAAAAAAAGCACAGACCATAATAAAGAAGCTGATGTAAGCACAGTTTTTGAGAAACAGGAGGGAGCATTTTCATGCCTATTTTATGAAATTCGTGTTTGCAACTAGATGAAACTGCCAAATAGTTCTGGAGGTTAAAACATCAGTTTTGTGTATTGCCATTCCACGTAGCCCATGTATGTTGACAGTCATGTCTAAAGTCAATGAAAATAAACATGACTGGGGACACTGAACATACACTTGCCATTCATTATGCAAAGACACAAACGTTCATACAAATTTATCTTTTCACCTCCTAGGTAAATGGAGGTGACATGCCACCCTTCAGCTTCCCTGGAGGGTGTTACTCCTTCCAGAGTTCACAGTGATTTTTCACAAACAAGTGAGTGCCTTCATTATTTCTCATGGGGAAAGCAGTGGTAGTTCTGTCCAATCTGTTGATACAGTGATTTAGAAATATCTGTGCACTTGAGTTCACGTATTAATGAGGTGGTTGATGCTGTGCATCTTCAGTTGCATCCTCCTGAAAACCTATAAGGCAATCTCATGCACTGAAAATATTAAGAAATTTCTGCTTTTGAGTCTCGGGTAGCTTTTCACTGCAGAAATTATGCTTCAGCATCATTATCCGTGATCATAAATTATGCAGTTTCTAGTTGGAAACAAATAATAAGTTATTGAGACAGTCCTCCCTCTAAGAGTACTCTTCTATTTCCGTACTTACTGTATAATTTGAGCTCAGCAGTGCTCTTAGCCCGCTAAATCATTGCACTCCAAAGTGGATTCATTTCACAGTTGCTATTATTGATACTTCCCTATTGACTACATCTCTTTATTTTTGTAATTATGGAAGAAATTGAAGGCAGTGATAAGTATTTTGATAATAAAAAAGTACTGGAGAAGTCATACCAGTTGGTTTTGTCCTACTGAGCTGTCCTTTGCAGGAGGGACATTTCGTCCCATAGATGATTTCCGGGCAGTATTCTTTTTCTTGGAAGTTTTTGCCGCCTGATCACCCATTTGGCCACCCTTGTGAAATACATACATATGTGTTAAGACATATACAGAAGTGTGTGATCCACAGACATTTAAGTGAAGGTTTTAAGGTGAGCCAGTGATATCCATACCAGGTGTTTATGTATTCTCAAGCAACAGCAAATGCAGAAGAAAATGTGAGTCAGTATCTCCCTCAATTTTAAAACCGTATTAAAATAATATAAGTAACATAAACAAAAGCTGTATCACCAAATCCATTCTATAATTCCTTAAGCAAATATCAGAAAATCTCTAGTGTCTGAGTAATACAGAAATTGAAAGAAATGCTGTCCTCTCTGATTCTGTTACTGACACCACCAGATTGTCACCTTTATTGTAAAGATGAGAAGTGGTGCTGGCACAGAACACACAGAAGCAATCGGCCATATGCAGTGGAAATGAAGGCAACAGCAAGCAGTCATTTCGCTCACCAGCAGGTGACACTGTTGTCCTTGCTGAATTTCTTTGCAAGGCTCCAAAAGCGAGCGGCCGCGGGCGGCAGGAGGGGCCTGGGCACACCGGCTGACAGGCACCCAAAGCCTGTGTCAGAGCTGTGACCATAACAGCTAGGCTATTCCCTGCAGACTCACAGATTTCTTCCTGAAGACTTCAACTGATGGACTAAAAGTAAACTGCCTGTCTTTTAAATCTCAGTCAGTCCTTAGCTCTGAGAAAGATTTTGTGTATAAACAGAATGTATAATTTGTAGGTTTAATAGGAAAAAGTGCATCACTCGCACTGATAACAAAGCACCCAGGGAGGACTATGGGCTCTTTGAGTCTGTCCTACTAATGCTACCCATCACCTCTCCCCTGTCACACAGAAGTAGTGGTGGCAACTGTTCAGGATGGATATTAGTTACTTCTTATCCATCCTGTGGAGATACTTAGTTAAAACTTTTTATGCAATATATGCAGCTCTAGTGCCTCAGACTTCAACCCCAAACACCACCAGAAATACTGAGGCTTTTTTGGAGTTCCTCCAACCCTTCCCCGGGTGCTGCCCAGCCTCTCTCATTGCTTCTGAAAGCTAGTGCAGTGGTCTCTCCCAGGTTTCCCTGCACTTTGGGATTGTTGTCCACACCCTGTCCCAGAGAAGATCATTTCACCACTGCCAAAGGGCTTTGAGAGAAGCAGGAGAGAAGTGAAGAAATAGGTCTCATCTCTTGTAACTTGTTTCCTAGAAAACTGATAAACATGATGACAGAGGAGTGGCCCATTCTGTGACAGAAGCCTAGAGGAGCAAATCCTGCCCTCTCCCAGTAAAAGAAAATAAATCCTCATGAGTCTTTCCTCCCAAACCCGGGGCCTTTCTGCTGTACCTGGAAGTGAGGGATCCTTTAGCTAAAATCTAAAGAGATGATAATAAAATCATGTGCATCTTCTAGTTGTCATGCAATAGGCAGAAGAGATCTGCCAGACTGACCTCCTGAAAACCTGCAGTTCTGAAAGGCATATGTTCGGTTCAGAGCAGATAGCAAGACAGAAAGGAGGTTCTCCAGAATTTTAAATTGTACTTACCAGAGGAAGGGACTGGCTCTGCTTAGGTTTGCTGCTGCACAATTCCTCTGATAGTGGAGGTGCCTCAGCCATGGAGTGACTGAAACAGAAGACAAATAATCAAAATAGTGCTCCCCAGAGAAGCAGGCTGAAGACAGTACCAGGTAACCACCTTAAAGGACCTCACACTTTCTATCTCGCTAATTATGGTTTTTAAACAGTACTTAGCACAAAGAGTAAAAATAGAGAAATGATACAGACTGGGATGAAAGACCTCATTTATTACTTGCATCTGTGGTATGTTCACAGAGCAAATGTATTTCTGACAGCTTTTTTTCTTAAAAGTAAGTAAACAAAAAAACTGTAATAACTACTGCATTTTACAAAAAAATGGAGGTGGTTTTTTTTTTTAGGACATGGATGTCGTAAAGGAATATTTCACCGCTTTAGACAAAACATTCTGGAATCTGTTCATCTCCAGCAGTCAAAAGTCATCAAATAAATATGATCCCCAGTAGCTAAAGGGACGATGCAACTTCATGGCTCAGCTTGCTGCCTGTCAGGATTGTTTGTTGCACTAGTGGAGACAACTCAGTCTCCTCCTGGTACCTCCAGATGCCAATTTCCAGCATGCTGCAATCACTTCTGACTTTCATTACTCTTGCCTAGAACACAGCTAAATCCTAATAAACATCTAAAACTGTCAAGTCTTATAAATTCACCTGTTGTGCTTAGACAAATAGTTCAATGTGTCTTTTCACCTTCATCAGCTGTATGCACCCATTCTCTGAGGTATTTCACAACCCAGTCTGAAGGCAAGTAAATTTATTGTTTACCATACTATTTTCTTTCCCTCCAAACACGTTTAAAACCAAAAGCTGATGTAACATTCTAGCAGCAGACCTCAGCTAGGTGATTTAAATGCTGCTACACATACCATCATTTTGTTCCACAGACTGTTTTTCTTGTCATGAAAAATAAAACACAAATCCCTCAAGGGAAAAAAAAATCCACAATCTCCAAGGTACTCATACAACATCAAGCCACAAACAAAAACCTACAACCTGTTTTATTCTCCTATATTTTTTCCAAAGTTCCTCTTACTTCTCCATATTCTACATAATGGAGGAGACAGGAATTATTAACTCTATAAATAAAAAATTTATAATTAAACCACCTTATGCTTAATATCTCCTTTTCCTTCCATTTTGCTAATACTTACACATGTATATCTGAACATTTTCTGAATTGTCTGTACATGAATTATGATACTTGCTTATCATGGCATACATGATAACATTCAGCCTGCGAGCTACTCAGAATAATTTTTACTGTGTGGGTGTTAAGCTATGACAATGTATACATGGAATAAAATCTTACATGACATTTAGTGAGATTGATTCTGATGGTGAAACTCCTAACATTTCCTACAGGGACAAGTTTTCCTCATCATGAACAAGTGACTAAGTACGCCTTAGGAGATATGATACAAATGTCCCTACCGTGTGGGGGGAGGGATGGAGAGGGCAGGGTGGAAGAAAGAAAAGCAGAGAAATGGTTACAGATTCATTAAATTTCTTTTGGCTATTATCCAATGTCAAGCTAATTGCTTCTTGTACACCTTAGTGCACTCTGCCGCTCAGCGTGCTCAGTAACCTGCCACAGCCAGTACAAACGGAGCAGCCGAAGAGAAAAAAGTGCATTTTTCAGTGTTTAAATTAATCTGTAATATTCTTATCCCATGGGGAAACAGTTCTTTGGGGCTCTATGATTTCACTCTTAAAACGTTAACACAGAGTGAGGTCTTAGTGGTGTTCTTCCCATTTTGTAATTAATTCCCCCCTCCTCCTCTTCCTTCCACCTCCATTTTTTCTAAACTGCTAGGGTTATCGTGTGTTTCTGCCTTTTTACCTTTCTAGGTGTTCAAATCAGCAGTGGAGGGGAGTGGTGGGGTGGGAAATGAACGGACAGACGGATGGGACGAGACCCAGCAGAGAACTGACAGGGGGAAAAACACATGAAAGGCAGGGAGATGATTTTAGTGGATGAG